>NC_133419.1:118802500-121202500 GCF_049350105.2 Macaca mulatta
GGGGTGTGCAAACCAGCTCTGGGAGAAACAAAGGAAAACTACAGGCATCCACTCCCTGCTCCTCCCCAACCCCAAGGTGGGAGGGGGTGGCCCAGCTGAGCAGGAAGCATCTGGGAAATCCAAGGACCCCCTCACCCAAAGGAAGAAAGTCCCTGAGGCGAAGGCAGGCCCTTGACCTAGGGCTGGGAAATGAACAACCCTGGGGGCAGGGCGTGATGGATGGCAAGGGAGGAGCGAGCCAGTGGGAGGTTGGAGGGTGCAGCCTCTCAAGTAGGAGGAGGAGCAACAGGGGAGAGCTGAACTCGGGAGTGCCCAGAGTGGTGATGGTCCTGCCATGCCAGGGGAGGGATTGCCAGCATTGGCAGGGATGGGGCGGGCATCCCAGAGGCCCAGGACACTGGTTCGCTACCTCTGCGGCCCAATTCCCCAAGTAAAAATGCTAGGAAAGGCATAGGGAGCACTCCGGTGCTCCAGGAAGGCTCGAGGGGCCCCTTCCTGAGCCCCTCTGTAGCCCAGAGAGCAGAGGAGCAGGCTAGGTGGCCAGAACCTCTCAAGACAAGGTGGCCAGCCCTGATTGGGAGGGCTTAAAAACTCTGAGCAGGGGAGGGAATAGGCAGACAGGGTCCCAGGGCAGGGGAAAGGAAGTTCCCTACTTGGGGGACTGTAGGGGATCTGGCATCCTATGAAGCCGAGGCAGCTTCTCACTGTGGGCCTGCCCCCATCAACTCCTACCCCAGGTCTTTTCCAGAGTCCTCCAGCTCACTCCCACCTCCAAAGGAAGCCACCTCTTCCTACACCCCATCTCCAGGGCCCAGCTCTTAGGACAGCCCTCACGGATCCTCCCAGTCCCCTGTGAAGAGAAGCCTGGAGGAAAACCAACGCCCTGTTTGTGCAGGGTGGGGAGACCGAAGGAGACCCCATCTGCCCAGGTGTCAGGGGACCAGCCCCTCAACACCACCCTAGCCTCTCGTTTCTTTCTCCTGAATCTTCCGCAGACCCCCTCCCCTGGCCATCCCTTGTCCCTGGGGAGCCCTGACTGGGAAGGGGATGGGCAGGCTGGGCAGGACTCCGGTTTCTTGTGCCCGGAAAGACTACAGTTTGAGCCAAGCAGCAGATGTCTCAGGCACATGGGTTCTACGGACGGGGCTCAAGCATTAGTTTCGTCATCAGAAAGGGGGCTCCCTGTAGCTGCTTAGCCCGAAGCAGGGCTCACACTTTCGAAGGTGGTTTCTCCTCCGCCTTGGAGCCAGGCAAGCCGTTCTCCGTGTTATCGTTCCCTGAGGAGCTCACGAGACACTCCTTCCTAGAGAGGGAGAGAGAGGGGACAGTGGTGAGGAGAGGAGCAAGAGTAGGGGGAGAACTGTGGTGGGAGCCGTGGGCCCTGCACCCAGCCCTATGCCTCTCCCTGGCCTTCTGCAGAGCTAAGGTAGCCAGAGGCCATGTCACCTAACCTCTCTGTACCTCAGTTCCCTCATTTGTGAAATAGATGTAGGGATGACACCTTCTGCATGGGGTTGCTGGAAGCAGAAATGAGTACTTAGAACAGTGTCTGGCAGGTAGAAAGTTCTCAACTGGCCAGGAGCAGTGGCTCATGCCTGTAATCCCAACACTTTGGGAGGCCAAGGCAGGCGGATTACTTGAGGTCAGGAGTTCAAGACCAGCCTGGCCAACATGGCAAAACCCCGTCTCTACTAAAAATACAAAAATTAGCCAGGCATGATAATACGTGCCTATAGTCCCAGCTACTAGGAAGGCTGAGGCAGGAGAATCACTTAAACCTGGGAGGCGGAGGTTGCAGTGAGCTGAGATCGTGCCACTGCACTTCAGCCTGGGCAACAGAGTGAGACTGTCTCAAAAAGAGAAAAAAAGAAAGTTCTCAATAAAGCTTAGCTGTCACCTAGTTGTCTCAACATGGCAGAAAGCAAAAGGCACCAGGTGCTGTTCCCAGGGGTCCATTCCCAGGCTGTGCCACAGCAGGGGGAGGGGTCCAGGCCAGCAAGAAGTATGGTGAGGACGGAGTCCCTCTCCCCAGGTCCCCTACGCCTTCCTCCCTGAGCTCTCTGTGACCAGCGGTATTAAGAGAAGAACAGAGTCCATGGAAGGGGCAGAGCAGGCAGTGGGTTTGGCTTCAAGCCAGGTCTGGGCAGAGTTTGGTGGGATGGAGCAGAAGACAGCAGGAAGGAGAGATGGTCAGGTGGGAAGACACCTCCTGGGAGCTGTTCCACCCTGACTGCCCTGAGCTGGACATGCTCAGACTTCAGTGTGTCCCTCCTCCACCGCAGTGCCCAGGACTTCAGGCACGCACATCCAGCTTAGCATGTCTTGTTTTTAGTAAACTCACTGTGGGCTGGGTGCAGTGGCTTAACCCTGTAATCCCAGCACTTTGGGAGGCCGAGACGGGCAGATCACTGGGTCAGGAGATTGAGACTATCCTGGCTAACATGATGAAACCCTGTCTCTACTAAAAAATACAAAAAACTAGCCAGGCGAGGTGGCGGGCTCCTATAGCCCCAGCTACTCGGGAGGCTGAGGCAGGAGAATGGCGTGAACCCAGGAGGCGGAGCTTGCAGTGAGCTGAGATCCAGCCACTGCACTCCAGCCTGGAGGACAGAGCGAGACTCCGTCTCAAAAAAAAAAAAAAAAAACAAAACACAACTCACTGTGACTCTGAAGGAACACTGTTGTCTTTTCTAGGTGCTTGTAAACCATATATTGACAAATATGTTCTCCATCCATCGATAGTAAGACTGGTTATTAGAAACAGAACGTAGTCAAGCTCCACACTTCTGGCCCCTCACAAGATCACCAAAACCCTCACAGCCTCTGGCCACAAGGCAGGCAGACAACCCTGGAGCTCTTCATCAACAAACCAGTTCTGGGGTCCTCCCCTGGTCCACAGCCCCAGTGTTGCTACCTGTACATCCCCTCCCTACCTCCAACTTCCACCCCCTCTTTCCAGAGTAAGTTCTGCCCTTTCCAGAGGAATTCCCTCTTCTCAGCAGAGCAGAATGTTTCAGCAAACAGGAGCAGAGCAGAGCATTTCTCCCTTCTCTGGATCTCGTGGTTACCATCACCCTCTCTGTTCCAATGGGAAGCCATCTCGTCACATCTATCTTGCTCAGGACACAACTTTCAAATGCCTTTTCCCTGCTCTAGTTTTGCAAGGTTCACCACATGCTGCTCTGGAGCCTGTCTGATACTGTTCCAAAAACTCTAGGCTTGAGGGTTGTACCCTCCGTACCTCCCTATCCTCCCTCCCCTTCCCCTTATAGATGTCTATTTTTATACCTGAACTTTTCCTAGGGCTCCCTGGGAGGCCATAGCTGCCATTTCAAACTTTTAAAAAATCACCCCCTACTGAAGTTTCAGAATTTCCTAACAGAAGAATTTCACTCCCATCTCCCTAGAAGGGTCTTCCCATTTTAGAGTCTCTGTACATGAAATATTATATTTTCTCTGATTTTTTCAAAGGCTCCCTGAGTCCTTTGGTAAGGCTCTCAGTTGGGTGGTACAAATGGAAAGAGAGGCTAATGGGACGGGAAGGAAGACAGTGGGATGAGGAAGAGTAGGTGGCTGGCGTTTGTGTATTCAATGAATTGAACGTATTCAATAAATACACATTGGGAGGATGGGGAAGAAAGAAAGCGAGGAGGGGGACTGAGATGGGGTGGGGGTGGCAGGGATAGAACAGAGAGCGGTAGGAATGGGAATGGGGGGAATGAGGAGGCAGGTGGAAGGCTGAAAGCTGATGGGGGTAGATGAGAGGGTGGTGGGCTGCTGGGAGGACAGGAGTGTGCTCCAGGTCAACTCACTTCTTCTCCCGAGTCTTCTTCAGGATGAAGATGATGAGTTTCTTGATCAGCAGGATGAGAATGAGGAGCCCGATGACCCCGCCCACGACAGCCAGAATTATGAGTGTCACTGTGTTGTCCACTTCTTCCACTGTGTGGCCCGAGTAGGGAGGAAAGGGAAGGCACAAAGGGAGCAAGGGTTACCTGTAGTCGAGCACCGTGGCAGTACAAGGGCCATGTAGACTCCACCCCCTGGCATCTGGGGCACATCCACTCCCAGACCCCCAGCCCTCCCCAGGCCTGCAGCAGAAAGCTGGAGAGGCAGAGCATGGCATCCATCAGGCTAGGGCACACATAAGGGGTCCTCTCCCCCACCCCTCACATGCCCTCCCGCAGATGTGCTCACACAAGTTCGGGAACAAATCAGAATTGGAGCCCATAACACTCAAGTTTGAGTGGTGACTTGATCCCGAAATTACCAGAAGAAAATTCCATTGCCTCTTTCTAGACCTCCTTTACTCACCCACAAAAAATTAAGAACCTCCCTATGATACCTCTTAGATGGTGAGAAGCGTTTGGAGTCAGATAGTCTGAATTTCAAGTACGGGATTTAACTGTCACTAACTAGCTGGCAATGTTGGGCAGGTCATTGAACCCCCCTAGCCTCGTTTTCTTCATCTGAAAACTGAACTCCTGACTGATTCCCGAACCTGCTCCACCCAGTCTTCCTCCTCTCCACCAAACGAGACCAGACCAGACCAAACCAGACCAAACGAGACCAGATAAGACTAGACCAAAGGACACAAGACCAGACCAGACAAGACCAAACGAGAGCAAACCAGACCAGACGAGACCAGATCAGACTAGACCAAACCAGACCAGACCAAACCAGACCAAACCAGACCAGACCGGACCAAACCGGACCAGACCGGATCAAACCGGATGAGACCGGACCAAACCGGACCACACCGGATCAGACTGGACCAAACCGGATCAGACCAACTGGATCAGACCGGACCAAACCAGACAGAACCGGATCGAACCGGATCAAACCGGATCAGACCAGATCGAACTGGATAGAACCGGATCAGACTGGACCAGACCGGATCAAACCGGATCGAACCAGATCAGACTGGACCAGACCGGATCAGAACGGATCGAATCCGGTCTGATCCGGTTTGATCCGGTTCCATCCAGTCTTTTCTGGTTTGTTCCAGTTCCATCTGGTTTGAACCGGTCTGATCCGGTCTGATCCGGTCTGATCCGGTTTCATCCGGCTCCATCCGGTTAGATCCGGTCTGATCCAGGCCCATCCGTTTTGATCCGGCTCTATCCGGTTTCATCCGGTTTGAACCGGTTCCATCTGGCTTGAACCGGTTCCATCCGGTTTGATCCGGTTTGAACTAGTTTCATCCGGTTTGAACCGGTTTGATCCGGTTCAATCCAGTTCCATCCGGTTCAATCCAGTTTGGTCCGGTTCAATCCGGTTCGAACCGGTCTGATCCGGTCTGATCCAGTTCCATCCGGTTCGATCCGGTTGCATCCGGTCTGATCCGGTTCGATCTGGTTCGATCCGGTCTGATCCGGTTCTATCTGGTTCGATTCGGATTGATCTGGTCCGATCCGGTTCTATCCGGTTCGATGCGGTCTGATCCGGGTTGATCCATTCTGATCCGGTCTGATCCAGTCTGATCCGGGTTGATCCATTCTGATCCGGTCTGATCCAGTCTGATCCGGTCTTATCCGGTCTGATCAGGTCCGATCCGGTGGTCCGGTCTGATCCGGTCAGATCCGGTCTAGTGCAGTTTGATCCGGTGTGTTCGATTTCGTCTTTTCTGGTCCGGTTTTGTCTAGTCTTATCTGCTCTCGTCTGGTCTGGTCCGGTCTAGTCTGATATGGTCTAGTCCAGTCTGATATGGTCTGGTTTAGTCTGGTCTGGTCTGGTCAGGTTTCAAACCGGATGAAACCGGATCAAACCGGATGAAACTAGTCCAAGCCGGTTCAAACCGGATGGAACCGGATCAAACCGGATGAAACTAGTTCAAACCGGTTCAAACCGGATGGAACCGGATCAAACCGGATGAAACCGGATCAAACCGGATGAAACTAGTCCAAGCCGGTTCAAACCGGATGGAACCGGATCAAACCGGATGAAACTAGTTCAAACCGGTTCAAACCGGATGGAACCGGATCAAACCGGATCAAACCGGTTCAAACCGGATGAAACTAGTCCAAGCCGGTTCAAACCGGATGGAACCGGATCAAACCGGATGAAACCGGATCAAACCGGTTCAAACCGGATGGAACCGGATCAAACCGGATCAAACCGGATCAAACCGGTTCAAACCGGATGGAACCGGATCAAACCGGATCAAACCGGTTCAAACCGGATGAAACTAGTCCAAGCCGGTTCAAACCGGATGGAACCGGATCAAACCGGATGAAACCGGATCAAACCGGTTCAAACCGGATGGAACCGGATCAAACCGGATGAAACCGGATCAAACCGGTTCAAACCGGATGGAACCGGATCAAACCGGATGAAACCGGATCAAACCGGTTTAAACCGGATGGAACCGGATCAAACCGGATCAAACCGGTTCAAACCGGATGAAACTAGTCCAAGCCGGTTCAAACCGGATGGAACCGGATGAAACCGGATCAAACCGGTTCAAACCGGATGGAACCGGATCAAACCGGATCAAACCGGATCAAACCGGTTCAAACCGGATGGAACCGGATCAAACCGGATCAAACCGGTTCAAACCGGATGAAACTAGTCCAAGCCGGTTCAAACCGGATGGAACCGGATCAAACCGGATGGAACCGGATCAAACCGGTTCAAACCGGATGGAACCGGATCAAACCGGTTCAAACCGGATGGAACCGGATCAAACCGGTTCAAACCGGATGAAACTAGTCCAAGCCGGTTCAAACCAGATGGAACCGGATCAAACCGGATGGAACCGGATGGAACCGGATGAAACCGGATCAAACCGGTTCAAACCGGATGGAACCGGATCAAACCGGATCAAACCGGTTCAAACCGGATGAAACTAGTCCAAGCCGGTTCAAACCGGATGGAACCGGATCAAACCGGATGAAACCGGATCAAACCGGTTCAAACCGGATGGAACCGGATCAAACCGGATCAAACCGGATGAAACCGGATCAAACCGGATGAAACCGGATCAAACCGGTTCAAACCGGATGAAACCGGATCAAACCGGATGAAACCGGATCAAACCGGTTCAAACCGGATGGAACCGGATCAAACCGGATCAAACCGGTTCAAACCGGATGAAACTAGTCCAAGCCGGTTCAAACCGGATGGAACCGGATCAAACCGGATGAAACCGGATCAAACCGGTTCAAACCGGATGGAACCGGATCAAACCGGATGAAACCGGATCAAACCGGTTTAAACCGGATGGAACCGGATCAAACCGGATCAAACCGGTTCAAACCGGATGAAACTAGTCCAAGCCGGTTCAAACCGGATGGAACCGGATGAAACGGGATCAAACCGGTTCAAACCGGATGGAACCGGATCAAACCGGATCAAACCGGATCAAACCGGTTCAAACCGAATGGAACCGGATCAAACCGGTTCAAACCGGATGGAACCGGATCAAACCGGATCAAACCGGTTCAAACCGGATGAAACTAGTTCAAACCGGATGGAACCGGATCAAACCGGTTCAAACCGGATGAAACTAGTTCAAACCGGTTCAAACCGGATCAAACCGGTTCAAACCGGATGAAACTAGTTCAAACCGGATGGAACCGGATCAAACCGGATCAAACCGGATGAAACTAGTTCAAACCGGTTCAAACCGGATGGAACCGGATCAAACCGGATGAAACCGGATCAAACCGGATGAAACTAGTTCAAACCGGTTCAAACCGGATGGAACCGGATCAAACCGGTTCAAACCGGATGAAACTAGTTCAAACCGGTTCAAACCGGATCAAACCGGATGAAACTAGTTCAAACCGGTTCAAACCGGATGGAACCGGATCAAACCGGATGAAACCGGATCAAACCGGATGAAACTAGTCCAAGCCGGTTCAAACCGGATGGAACCGGATCAAACCGGATGAAACTAGTTCAAACCGGTTCAAACCGGATGGAACCGGATCAAACCGGATCAAACCGGTTCAAACCGGATGAAACTAGTCCAAGCCGGTTCAAACCGGATGGAACCGGATCAAACCGGATGAAACTAGTTCAAACCGGTTCAAACCGGATGGAACCGGATCAAACCGGATCAAACCGGTTCAAACCGGATGAAACTAGTCCAAGCCGGTTCAAAACTAGTCCAAGCCGGTTCAAACCGGATGGAACCGGATCAAACCGGATGAAACTAGTTCAAACCGGTTCAAACCGGATGGAACCGGATCAAACCGGATCAAACCGGTTCAAACCGGATGAAACTAGTCCAAGCCGGTTCAAACCGGATGGAACTAGTTCAAACCGGTTCAAACCGGATGGAACCGGATCAAACCGGATCAAACCGGTTCAAACCGGATGAAACTAGTCCAAGCCGGTTCAAACCGGATGGAACCGGATCAAACCGGATGAAACTAGTCCAAGCCGGTTCAAACCGGATGGAACCGGATCAAACCGGATGAAACTAGTTCAAACCGGTTCAAACCGGATGGAACCGGATCAAACCGGATCAAACCGGTTCAAACCGGATGAAACTAGTCCAAGCCGGTTCAAACCGGATGGAACCGGATCAAACCGGATGAAACCGGATCAAACCGGTTCAAACCGGATGGAACCGGATCAAACCGGATGAAACCGGATCAAACCGGTTCAAACCGGATGGAACCGGATCAAACCGGATCAAACCGGTTCAAACCGGATGAAACTAGTCCAAGCCGGTTCAAACCGGATGGAACCGGATGAAACCGGATCAAACCGGTTCAAACCGGATGGAACCGGATCAAACCGGATGAAACCGGATCAAACCGGTTTAAACCGGATGGAACCGGATCAAACCGGATCAAACCGGTTCAAACCGGATGAAACTAGTCCAAGCCGGTTCAAACCGGATGGAACCGGATGAAACCGGATCAAACCGGTTCAAACCGGATGGAACCGGATCAAACCGGATCAAACCGGTTCAAACCGGATGGAACCGGATCAAACCGGATCAAACCGGTTCAAACCGGATGAAACTAGTCCAAGCCGGTTCAAACCGGATGGAACCGGATCAAACCGGATGGAACCGGATCAAACCGGTTCAAACCGGATGGAACCGGATCAAACCGGTTCAAACCGGATGAAACTAGTCCAAGCCGGTTCAAACCGGATGGAACCGGATCAAACCGGATGAAACCAGATCAAACCGGTTCAAACCGGATGGAACCGGATCAAACCGGTTCAAACCGGATGGAACCGGATCAAACCGGTTCAAACCGGATGAAACTAGTCCAAGCCGGTTCAAACCGGATGGAACCGGATCAAACCGGATGAAACCGGATCAAACCGGTTCAAACCGGATGGAACCGGATCAAACCGGTTCAAACCGGATGGAACCGGATCAAACCGGTTCAAACCGGATGAAACTAGTTCAAACCGGTTCAAACCGGATCAAACCGGATGAAACTAGTTCAAACCGGTTCAAACCGGATGGAACCGGATCAAACCGGATGAAACCGGATCAAACCGGTTCAAGCCGGATGAAACCGGATCAAACCGGTTCAAACCGGATGAAACTAGTCCAAGCCGGTTCAAACCGGATGGAACCGGATCAAACCGGATGAAACTAGTTCAAACCGGTTCAAACCGGATGGAACCGGATCAAACCGGATGAAACCGGATCAAACCGGTTCAAACCGGATGGAACCGGATCAAACCGGATCAAACCGGTTCAAACCGGATGAAACCGGATCAAACCGGTTCAAACCGGATGGAACCGGATCAAACCGGATGAAACCGGTTCAAACCGGATGAAACCGGATCGAACCGGATGAAACCGGATGGAACCGGATCAAACCGGTTCAAACCGGATGAAACCGGATCAAACCGGATCAAACCGGTTCAAACCGGATCGAACCGGATGGAACCGGATCAAACCGGATCAAACCGGTTCAAACCGGATGAAACTAGTCCAAGCCGGTTCAAACCGGATGGAACCGGATCAAACCGGATGAAACCGGATCAAACCGGTTCAAACCGGATGGAACCGGATCAAACCGGATGAAACCGGATCAAACCGGTTTAAACCGGATGGAACGGGATCAAACCGGATCAAACCGGTTCAAACCGGATGAAACTAGTCCAAGCCGGTTCAAACCGGATGGAACCGGATGAAACGGGATCAAACCGGTTCAAACCGGATGAAACTAGTTCAAACCGGTTCAAACCGGATGGAACCGGATCAAACCGGATGAAACCGGATCAAACCGGTTCAAACCGGATGGAACCGGATCAAACCGGATCAAACCGGTTCAAACCGGATGAAACTAGTTCAAACCGGATGGAACCGGATCAAACCGGTTCAAACCGGATGAAACTAGTTCAAACCGGTTCAAACCGGATCAAACCGGTTCAAACCGGATGAAACTAGTTCAAACCGGATGGAACCGGATCAAACCGGATGAAACTAGTTCAAACCGGTTCAAACCGGATGGAACCGGATCAAACCGGATGAAACCGGATCAAACCGGTTCAAACCGGATGGAACCGGATCAAACCGGTTCAAACCGGATGAAACTAGTTCAAACCGGTTCAAACCGGATGGAACCGGATCAAACCGGTTCAAACCGGATGAAACTAGTTCAAACCGGTTCAAACCGGATCAAACCGGATGAAACTAGTTCAAACCGGTTCAAACCGGATCAAACCGGATGAAACTAGTTCAAACCGGTTCAAACCGGATGGAACCGGATCAAACCGGATGAAACCGGATCAAACCGGATGAAACTAGTCCAAGCCGGTTCAAACCGGATGGAACCGGATCAAACCGGATGAAACTAGTTCAAACCGGTTCAAACCGGATGGAACCGGATCAAACCGGATCAAACCGGTTCAAACCGGATGAAACTAGTCCAAGCCGGTTCAAACCGGATGGAACCGGATCAAACCGGATGAAACCGGATCAAACCGGTTCAAACCGGATGGAACCGGATCAAACCGGATGAAACCGGATCAAACCCGGTTCAAACAGGATGAAACTGGTTCAAACCGGATCGATCCGTATCAAACCGGTTCAAACCGGTTGGAACCAGATCAAGCCGGTTCAAACCGGATCAAACCGGATGAAACTGGTTCAAACCGGATCAAACCGTTTGAAACCGGATGAAACTGGTTCAAACCGGTTGGAACCAGATCAAACCGGTTCAAACCGGTTCAAACCGGATCAAACCGGATGGAAACGGCTCTGACCGGATGGGACCGGCTCAAACCGGATCAGACCGGATCAAACCAGATCAGACCAGATCGGACCGGATCAACCCGGATGGAACCTGATGGAACCGGATCAAACCGCATGGAACCGGATCGAACCGGATCAGACTGGATGGAACCGGATCAGACCGGATAGAACCGGATCGAACCGGATCGGAGACTTGATGGAACCGGATAAGACCGGATAGAACCGGAACGAACCGGATCGGAGACTGGATGGAACCGGATAAGACCGGATAGAACCGGAACGAACTGGATCGGAGACTGGATGGAACCGGATCAGACCAGATAGAACCGGATCGAACCGGATCAGAGACTGGATGGAACCGGATCAAACCGGGTCAGACCGGATCGGACCGGATCAAACCGGATCTGATCGGATGGAACCGGATGAAACCGGCTGAAACCGGATCGAACCGGATCAAACCGGATCAGACCGGTTTGAACCGGATGAAACCGGATCGAACCGGATCAGACCGGATCAAACCGGACCAGACCAGACTAAACCGGACCACATCAGACTTGACCAAACCGGACCATAGTAGACTAGACCATATCAGTCGAGACCGGACCAGACCAGACGACGCCAGATAAGACTAGAGCAAACCGGACCAGAAAAGACGAAATCGGACCAGACTAGACCATATCAGACTAGACTAGACCATATCAGACTAGGCCGCACCAGACCAGACGAGACCAGATAAGACTAGACCAAACCGGACCAGAAAAGACGAAATCGGACCAGACCGGATCAAACTGGACCAGACCGGATCAGACCAGATCAGACCGGATCAAACCGGGTGGATCCGGATCAGACCAGATCAGACCAGACCGAACCGGATCAGACCGAACCAAACCGGATCAGACCGGACGAAACCCAATCAGACCGGACCAAACTGGACCGGACCGGACCGGATCAGACCGGATCAGACCGGATCGGACCGGACCAAACCGGACCAAACCGGACCAGACCAGACCAGACCGGGCCGAACCGGATCAGACTGGACCGAACCGGAACGAGCCGGATCAGACCGGACCAGACCAGACGAGACCAGATCAGACCAGTCCGAACCGGATCAGACCGGACCACACCGGATCAGACTGGACCGAACCGGACCTTGTAAATAGAGAGGAACATGCTGAATTCCTCCAAATAAATGAGTGACTGGATAACCAAATGATTTAATAAATGAGTGTAATCTAGGCTTCCTCCAGGGTGGTTCTTTCTGTGTAAAACAGTTCGATCTTGGAGTCACCTTGAAATGCTGAATACATAATAAGGCCAATCAACAGAGTTTGCTTCTGAATATTCATGCATAGATGATGCTCCCAGTCAATATGTTTGATTATTTTTCTGTTTACTGAGAACAACTTAATCCTCCCAATCGCTATAACCACAATCCTTGGAGTCTTCTTCAATGCCTTTTATTCAAACCCTTTATCCAATCTACCTGAGAATCCTGACGGCTCTAACTTTATAAAATTCCAGAATCTGATGGCTCACAATCCCCCTGGCCCTGGCCCAAGCCACCTCTTCCGTGGATGTCTGCAATAGCTTCCTAACTGATCTCCTCCCTCTATCATCTATTCTTGGCATAGGGGCCTGAGTGAACCTGTTCAGGCCTTAACTCCTCTGCTCCCAGTGGCTCCCACCTCACTCACCCTTCCAGTAAGGTGGTTACACAATCTGGCTTCACCTGACTGATCTCTCACTCCTTGCCCTGCTCCAGCACTAGCCTGCTGTGATTCTTCACACATCTGCCTCAAGGCCTTTGCACTCACTGCTCCCTCCCTGTCTTCCCAAAGACGCCCTCATGGCTCTTCTCTCACTTTCTTCAAAAATCCCGACTCTATCGTTGCTAATGGTATTAATAATCAGTATATATGGAGAAAACCTTACTAGCCACAAAACACTCACATGTAGCTTCTCTAACCACAACTCCAGGAAAATGCAGTCATATTCCCATTTTACAGATGAGGAAAACGAGGCTTAGAGAGGCTAAGAGTATTTCATAAGTTATTTGGTAGCAGAATTAAGTGTTCAAGCTGAGCTCTTCTAGCTTTTAGATGTAACTCCAGCAACTCTGGAAAGTGTAAAGCAAAAGAAAACACCAACACAGTCCATTTTGCCATTTCACTGTAATGCTGAGTTGGGTGCCCCCCAAGTCCTTCCCACTCCACTGCCCTGTACCAGCCCCTACTGCATACGTCTATCAACGACTTGGAGGAAGATGGTGGCGTGGTGCTGGAGATTATTCTCCTTGGGGTTCTTCACATGGCAGGTGTATTTGCCCGTGTCGCTGAACTCCAGGTCCCTCAGCACAATGGAAATGTTGTTCATCTTCTCCTTAGTAGAGCCTACCAGAGTGATGCGGTCATCGTCTTTCAACGTCACCTTGGGGTCAGACTTCTCATTCTTCACAGTCCCCTCTATGAGCTGGTGGAGGAAAGGCGTTGGAGAGAGAAGGTGGCCAAGAAAGAATCAGGGTCCTCAAGGGTCATGACATCACACCAGCCCACTCCTTGAGTACCTTCCCTGTCCAGGACCAGGAAGAGCCTGCAGTCACACCCTGCTCCTTCCCCCCACAGTTTCCTCTTCCAGCGTCAATAGCTCTGCCTGTTTAACCTGAATTTTGCTTGTTTCAGGCTAAACCCATTTCCTTTTATTAAGGTCTCTCTGGAATGCAGCACAGCTCTTACCGCTCTCTTCATAAAAGCCTTTTATGTAACGACTCCTGCAAACACTGAACTCATTTCCCTCTGTCACCTCCCACCCAGCCTCTGCTGACACCATGCGCATCTGAATTCTGGCCCTCTATCAAGACCTGGATCAATCCCACAGCTCTGCCCGTCAGCACCCTCTGAGGTCAGCATTTAATTATAACCAGAGTTGGTCTCTTGTGGCTTCCCTGTGAAAGTCTCAGGTTGGATCCCCCACTAGATTGTAGAGTGAGTACTCAATAAATACCTGTTGATTGGTTCACTCCCACTCCCATCGCAGCCCCACCAATGATCCTGCAGCTCTCCCTCCTCTCTCCCTTCCTCTCTCCTTTCCCTGCCAGTCCAGCCTCATTTAGACTCTTCTCATTCCCTCTCTCCAAGCTTTCCAAGGCCTTTCTCTCTCCTGTTTGTTAGACTAAACTATTGATTTTTAGACAAGCAGTCCAAGCTCCGGGTATTTCTTAAGACCAGACGGAAGACTCTAGCCAAGAATTCCAACAGTCCCCGAATGCTGGCAACACGATCTATGCATCTCTCCCAGTTACATTCTTCCTGGCAGGCTCTGAAAAGAATACTGGGAGAAAGGGTGGCAAAAGGTTCTGGGGACCATCGCAGTGGTTCTCAGTCCGGAAGTGACCAGAGCCTGGGAGGGGAGGCATGGGTAAGGGAGGCTGGGCTGTACTGTCCTTCCTCCAAATACTTACAATCTTGAATGCGTCACTGCTGTTGTAGGTCCACCGGAAGTGGAGGTCCTCGAAGCCAAAGCAGCTGGAGAAGGTGCAGGGCAGCAGGATCTCCGTGCCGTTGACAGCGTAGATGTTGGTGGCCTTTCCCACAGACACCTCCAGCGACAGGGTTACGGGGAGCAGGAAGAGGCCTGTGTAAGGAGCACCGCCTCCTTAATAAAACCCCACCAAAACCTCAGCCTGGAGCTCTGGAAGGGGATGCTCGGACAGGGCGGAATGACTTGGCCAGCAGGGAGGTCTCTGTCACCCTCCGTCCCAACTTCGGGAGGATGGCTCTCTACTCCAATTAACACCGTCTGGGCTGCCCTCCATCATTCTCCATTTCTCCCCTGGAAAGGACTGAATTCTGGATCAGGGAGTAGCCCTTGTGGCGCTCTGGATGACCACCAGGGGTCACCCCAACCCAAGGAAACGAAGGCCTGGCCGCTGCCGCGAACCGCGCCCGCTCCGCCCCTCACCTGGGGACGCAGTGCCTGGAAGCGCTCCTGTCGCACCCACCCCAGGACGCGCAGGGTGGGCTCCCTTCTGTTTGCAGGGGAATTCCCCTAGGACAGTGCGCACCTCCCGCCAGGTTTTCAGGACTGGCGGGCGGGGCGGGCGGGGCGGTCGAGGGTGGGGGAAGAGCCGGGTCCCGTAAGGTGAGGAAGAGAAACGCGGCCGCCGCAGTCCCGGGCTGCCGTCCAGCAGCCTCTCGTTCCCCCGTACTGGAGGCTCCTCCCTGGCCCCCAGGGGCTGAGAGGCAGAAGGACACGTTCGGGCTGGACCTCGCTGGGTCAGCCGAGTCCGACGCCCTCTGGCCGCCAAACGGGAGCCTGGGAACCGCAGGAAGACTGCCGGGCGAGGAGGAACACGGCGCGGGTGGGGACGAACGCGGGTCTTGGAGCTGGGCAGCCGCGGGGGCGCGCGGGCGCAGCCAGGGTGGGAAAGTCACAGGCAGAAGCCACCCTGGGGAGGGATTCCCGGCCAGCCCAAGTGCACGCGCGTGGGGGCGGGACGGGGAGGGCGCTGGACACGCGGTCCCCTCCTGAGCCCAGCAGCCCGGCCTCCCTGCCACACTCCGCCCCCTCGTCCCCGTGCGTCCCCGAGCGCCCCTAGGCTTCTTTCTCACGCTTCGAACCTCCTCCCCAGCACTCCGATGCGACCCCTCTCCGCTGGGACAAGGCCGCTCCGCTCACGGCCTCCAAACTCCCGCTCCGTGTCCTTGTAAGGGGGCCTGGTTCCCCGCCCCCTCCCCACCCCATGTCCTGCAGATGCCTCAAGGAAAGCCCACTCGCCTCAAGGTCGGTGGGGGCGGGTGTCCGGAAGTGGATGCCTGCCTCTCCTCGTCCCTAGGGGAAACTGGCACCTTCCACCCGCACTCTCAGGAAGGCCCTGTGTTGTCTAACTTAATTCCCTGTTCTGCATCATAAACCTCTTGTTTTGCCCCCACCAGATGATAATGCGTCTTAGCAATGCTTTTCAAATGACAGAAAAGGATTTCCAAGGAGAGCTGGCAGCCCTGCCGGCTCAGCTTCTTCCTGTGCCCTTAACTTCTGATGACAAAGTGGAGTGCTCATAGCCCCAAGCCCTAAAATCACTCCCCGTGGTCCAGTAATCCCACCGGGATCCAGCCACTGCCGGTGACAGTAGTAATAACTGATATTAACTGAGCATCTACTATGTGCCAGGCACATTTCATCCTCACCTGTCCTATGAGTCACCTACTATTATAGGTCCACATTGTAGGTGAGACAACTGAGCCTGGAGAGGTTAGGTAACTTGCCTGCGAGATCCGGATCTGCCCACCAGGGCTCTGATTAGTGCTGGGAAGTTATTTCAATTAGCCTTCATTTTTGGTCAGCTTCTAGGATTCATGGCCAGCCAGAATTTGTTCTAGAGCCATGGTTTTCAAACTTGAGAGTCATCAGAATCCCCTACAGAACAGCTACAGCTGGCTCCACCCAGCCCCTGGAGTTCTGATCCAGAAGGTCTGGAGTGGAACCTGAGCTTTTACATTTCTAAAAAGTTCCTAGGAGATGCTGTGAGCAGGGACCACACTCCGAGAACCACGGTGCCAGAGGATTTGTGGATACTAACTCCAACTTTTATTAGAATGCTCAAAAGCATGTATAATGTTCCCATTTTATATATGATGAAATTGAGGCTCAGACAGGTTAAGTTGACTTGCCCAGGGCCACACAGTAAATGGTGAATTTGAGACTGAGCAGTTACTATAGGATAGGAGAGGTATTTTATATACACTGTCTCATCATAATCCTTTAGGTTACTATTATTAACCTTCATCATAATCCTATAAGTTACATTTTCCTTCTCAATAAACAAATGAGGAAACAGGCTTAAAGAGATTACCTTGCTCATGGCCACACACCCAGTGAGTGGCATAAGCAGCATTCAGATATTAGCCCCCCTTTCACCACTCTGTGACCAACCGTGCTCTCCAAGAAAACACTGATCAGGGCTTAGCATTCCATAGAACTCCTGCCTTTCTGTTTATCTCTGCCCTCCTCCGCCCCATCTCCCCCAGAGGTCTAAGGACAGAAGCCAGACACAAGATCCCACTCTCCAGTCTGCAGCCAGCACTAGAACCTTCTGGTGGGAGACACCGACTCTGCTTCTCACCCTCCGTAGCCCCCACAAACAGGAAGTGAATGCAGAGCAGTGGACAGGGAAGCTGTCAGACAACGCAGCTTCCTGATAGCTAATGGCCTCCCTCAGGGCACCAAGGAGTGTGGCTGCTCCTCATCAGCATACCGGTCCAGGAATCAGGGTCCCGGAGGAGATGGGGCAACTCAAATCAGTGCCCAAATCTCCCCACCTCAACCCCAGCCAGAAAGAGATATTCAAGAGCACAAAAGATGCATGCGAAAAGGGAAATCTTGTTGGTTGCTTTAAATAGAAGCAAAAATGAGCAAAAGACGGGTCTAGAAGAGAGGAGTACACTATTTCTTTAAGGTCTGGCTCATGACACAGTACACATTTCTGCCTGATTTGTGTGCGTCTATGTGGATGACTTAACTCCAATACACTCAGGACTCTGCAAGTGAAGCATTGCTACTTCCTCAGTAGCTGGAAGGGGAAAATGAAAACCGACAGAAATGGTTTCACAGAGTCCAGAGCCCTGTCCAAGTGAAAGCGTCAGAGAGGGGGAGCAAGCCTGGCTTCTTCAGCGCACAGCCCTCCCAGCTGGGAGTCATGCAGTCCGGCCAGTTATGTCTGGGAGGGTCATGCACGAGAAAGCTGAGGGGCCTGCCTCCCACTGAACTCAGTGTCTCCTACAAGGTTGCTCTGGGGGAAAGGGAGGAACCAGGGGCAGGTGTTGGTCCACAAAGGCCCCCCGAGGGCTGCTTCAGGATGACCAACCCTGGAGAGGACTGGTGAGCATGCGCAAGACAGGCCCCACTCTGCCAGCTGACCTTGAGAAAGTCAGAGGTGCCACATCCGGTGTGCGTATCCCCAAGCCAGGGCAGGGATACCTCTTTCCTACTTCTCAAGGTTGGTGTGAAGCCAAAACAGGAGATTGTAAAACACAAGAGGGGCTTCCATGAGTGGGCACCCTGCAGATAGAGGAGGATGGTATTTGAAAGGGGAGCAGGGGACATGGGTATCCCTCATCACAGGTAGCCAGGGCACCCCTAGCTTCCCTGAATAACCAGTGTCAGCCAAGAATGTCTCCAGGCCATTCCCACATTGATCTGTATTTTCACCCTGTACCACTTCTTGGCTTATTTCCATGTGGCCGTTTCCCTGGAGTAAAGAAAGCCTTGCTTTGCTCTTTTCTGAACTTAATTCTAGAATGTTAAAGTGCACATGTGTGTGTTTGAGAGTGGGGAGCCTCTTTCTGGCATTGTGGACTTGAGGAACAACTCTTCCCAGTCATGATCCCGTGGAATTCCATCCTGAACCCCAAAACCTTGCTTTTCCTCCCTAAAAGGCCCTATCCACTTAGCCACTCTCAGAGCAGCTATTTTCTTTGCCTTCTCTGAAGTCCTCGGCCCCCTGCCATCCTATCTGGGGTTTTGTCTGAGGACTGACTCAGGAACACTTTTGTTAAAGTGGAAAAGTATTCAGCACATGCAAATCACATTATTAAATATTCACACCAGCAGGAATCTTATGGCAGCTACCATTTATCCCAAGGCAAATGTGGAGGCAGGAAACATTCCACCACCTTTTCCCACATCCAGGGATCACTCACAACCACCCCAGGAAAGAGGGGCAGGCTGGTAGCCACTCTAAGTGTAGCTCTGAGGGCTTGCTGGCACGGCGAGTGGACACACGGCTGACTTTGATAGGGAGGCTGATACACTCTGGCCCAGGGAGAGTTAGAAAGGCTCAAAGTTAGAGCTGGGTGCAGAAAGTGGGCCGAGGCCAGCAGGACAGGACCCCTCCTGGGGTGCAGGCCCTGGGGGCTTTGGGAGGCAGGGCTGGGCCAGGCAAGGCCCCTGGGCCCAGAGACAAAGGAAAGATTTCAGTTCCCTCTCCCTAGGCAACCTGCCTGCTTCCTGCCCACCCCCAGGAGCTTTGCTGGGATGAAAGCATGCCCCTGAGACAGCAGGGGATGCTCAATGAAACCAGCTTTGCAAACAAGTCCCAGCAGCATGCCTGTCCCTCCTCTTACAGGCCAGAGAGCAGGTTGTGCTGGCATGGCCCACCCCTGGCTTATGCAAAGATTCCTATACCTCCTTGAGGACTGGCAGCAGGGCAAGATGGTCTGCTGTGCCCAGTCTCCCTCTCATGCTGATCCCACCAGAAGGGAGCCAGTCAAAAGAGCTTTGGGACTCCAGCCTTCTCTCCCAGGTGCCCCCACAGGCTTGCACCTCCAGCAGGTTCAGAAGGAGAATTAAGCGTGTTTTCCAGGTTCAAACCCAGGATTCCAGATTCAAACTCCCTCCACTTCTCCCCTTTCCTCTCTTCTTCTCCACAGTCTCCTTGCTTCTTCTTTCCTTTTTCTCCCTCTGAGTGGGACTGTGCACCCTCTCCTTAATTGCATTCTCATTAAACAAGCCGTTAATAAGCACACACCAGGGGAAATAGGGTTGTGCAACAGAGCACCCTCACAAGTGATAATTAAACACAGATCACAGCAATTAAGTAAATGGGGGAACAAGGAAGGAGTGGGCAGGACAGAGAGATTACCAGTTACATGCTTAGGAAGAGATAGGAAAGCACATAAACCTCAATTGCAATAATACAGCCTTGGAAACTGCTTCTCAGTTTAAGAAAAGGGCATTTTGTTAGGTTATCAGAAATCACTTTGGTCTCAGTCTGTGAGACTGGGTTTGATATGGGAAGAGGGGAAGAGGACTCCTGGAAGTTCACTGCTCTGTACCCAGTCTCCAAAGCTATGAAAATAGCAGCTCTAGGCCCCCCAAGTCTTTATCCTTCCACGCCCATTCCCCAGAGCCTCACTTATTCTTCAGCCCTAAGCACAATCCCTATTAACCTTCCCCCTCACCAGACTTGAGTTAACTGGGAAGCAGCGTGGTGTGACAGAGCCCAAGAAACTCAGATTCTGTCCCACTTGGCCATCAATTGGCCATGCGCCCCTAGACAAGTCACCATCCCTCTCTGGACCATGACTTCCTCATCCCTAGGAGAATTCTGTGCTCTGCTTCCCAAAGTCCCTGCCAGCTCTGATGCTCCCAGGGAACACTTCCAGTTGGCTGTCCAGTCATCTCTGTGTCTCCCCTACTGGACTGACAGCAAGGATGTCATCTATGTCCCAAGCTCAGACCAATGCCCCTGTGAGGGCTCAGTCAGTGTTGCCTGGTCAAGGGCCAAAGGGACCTTGGTTGGAGTCCCTCTGCAGACCAGAGGGGCAGGGGACAGAGCAGATGAGGCCAGTCCTGGTGCCAGCAGGTCTCCCACCTACAAGTCACTCTGCTGTCTCCTGGGCTCCCAAAGCGTAGCTCAGAAATTCATCTAAACCTCCATCAACAGGCCTTAGCCCCTACCTGGTCTATACACCTGAACAGTCCTTGGAGAAGGTGGGGCTTCCACCTGGAGAAATGTACCGAGACTATGCCCACAATCCCCCTTACACACATGCGCGTGCGCGCACACACACACATACATGATTTTCAGAGCCCTCTCGGTTGTCCACAGAGGCCTGGTTCTATGAGTATTCTAACAAACCAGGGACTGGCATCCCCCACCCAGGAACATAAGCCAGAGGTGTGAAGTGGGGTCGTTTAATGACTGACTGAGTTTGAATTCCTCAGTGACCCTTTACCCCTGCCATTGCCACCATGGGGACCTGGGCTGATCTGAGATTCGATGGGGGGAAGAAGCATGGAATGACGTTGTGCCCACCCTGTGAAAAGGAGCCTCAGGCCTCACTGACGCCCACTTCATTAAGGTCACTGTGAAACCAGCATGACATCTGTGCCAGAGGTACAGGAGAAAACACGGGTGTCTTCCACCTCGCTGTACGGAGGTAAATAAACATCCCAAGTACAAGAAATACTCTCTCCCCTCTTCACCACCAGCCACCAACCTGATAGATCTGCACACAGTTTACATTCGCAGAAATAGTAGCCACTTCCCTTATAGGCTTCTATCTCCCTGTTTTCAGCACAAATACCTACATCGTGTGTCTTTCCCAATGCAGGGAGCTGCCGAAAGCCAAATCTGACCAATATAAACAGGAAGAGATGCCGTTGCCAGAGATGGAGTCGGCTTACATTAAAGTCTGGCTATGATTTATGAGGAGATTACATTCTGGACTAATAAATATCATTCCCTAATCTCTTGGAGTTTGACACTCAAAACTCTCATGTGCATATTAATAGATATTAATAATGCTTCTTCCTCCGTGTCCTCTGGACAAGTCTCCTCTGTCTCCATATTCACTCCAAAAATGAAGAGCCGGGAGCAGGTCAAACAGGTCTTCCCTACGGAATCTCTTTGTAGGGAGACAGACGAGGCCCTTCCTAAAGGGTCTTGAATGATCCCGCAAGCCCCTCCAGCCCCTTCCAGTTTTGGGGTGCTGCTGTGGAGAAGGCAGTGGCTCCTGAGGGAGGTAGAGGGCAGAGGAGCAAAGCAGGAAAAGGGCCCAGGAAGAAGGGGACTCCCCCACCCCCAATTGGTGCATGCCTGGTGCCTGGGAAACAAGCAAACGGCTCTGGGCAGGGATGCAAACCATCATCCCAGCAGTCACACGAGCAACCCACCTGGTACCCCCTGCACCCAAGGCACGGACCCCCTCCTCCAGCATCCTGAACCTCTGAACTCGGGAGACCCGCGCTGCAGCCCCAAGATCCAGCTCCAAAAACCTGGAGCCAAAGGTGCCAGAGACAGCAAAAAAACTCATCCTGAGACTGGCGGGCTGCTGGGGCAGAGAGGGACGCGCACGGTCCCCAGGGAGCACAGCCTATGAACCAGGCAGGAAGCCGGCGGCCACGGTCCGCATTCCGTGCCGCACTCCAAAGCCCACCCTATCCAAGGCATCTTCCTTCTCGAGTGTCCCCTTCTCTGGGGGTGGGGGGAGGCAAGAGAAGAGACCAAGCTGGGGCTGCCTTACCCAAAAGCCCAGTGCCCAGCCATCTCGCCGGGGCTTTGCCTCGGTCCCCAGCCCCGGGCATAGTCCTGTTCTCTCCGGAGGGCGCGGGGGGGAGGCGGGGGGCGCGGGGATGGGATACTGGGCACAGCCGCGCTCTCCGCCCGAGGTCGGTGTTCCGCCACGAAGCTACCCCGGAGCTCTGCGCCGCGGGTCGGGGCTCGGGAAAGTTAGCGGGCAGAGAGCGAGAGGAGGGGGAGGAAAGGAGCGGAGGGGGAGGCGCGCTCGCCCGCTGCTGGGAGCCGGCTGCTGGAGCCGCGGCGGGAGGGAAGGAGGAGGAGGAGCCGGAGCAGGAGCGGGAGGAAGACTGAGCGAGCGCAGCGGCGAGCGAGGCTGCGCCTTTGCTCTGGAAGCGCTCCAGCCGCAGGAGGGGCGGTGGCCGCCGCGGAGCCCAGGGAGCTTCCGGGCGCGCCCCGCCTCGCGGTCCCGGAGCCCCGGGACCAGGCCATACCCCCAACTCCCTCTCCGGTGGGGTTGGCTGCTGCGGCTGGCACTGCAGGGCCGGCCTGCAGCCACCCGCATCATCCCATGCGCTGAGCTGCCAATTAGGAACATAGTTCAGAGGGGAGTAGAGGTGGAGCTTTTCGGTTGTTGGAAGGCTGTTTTGTTCTGCTTGGGGGAACACGGGAAGGTTAGTGGCTTCCTTTCCCAGGACCGCCAAGAGACCGCTCTAAAGTCCGCAGCGGACACTGCAACAACGGGTGGGCGTGTGCGGGCTTGCCTACTGCAGCCTGCGCCTCCTCGGTGGCCGTGCGATTTGGCGCGCGTGCAGCTTCGGGACCCGCTCCCGCCACCTTCAGCCCCATCGCTCAGCAACTCCGGCGGTTGTTTTAGGAAGCCCGGAACAGAGCTTTCCAATTGCAAACTGCCCCCGCCCTCCCTTCCCCCACCCGCCACCCCGCCCCACGTTTCTCCATGGACCCCTTGGAAATCGCCATGCTCCAGGTTAGGGAGCAGGACGGCCGGCTCCTGGTCTGTGTCCTGCGCCCCATTTCCCTCCCCCTGCACCCTGCTCCTCATTTTTCCTACCTAGGCCCTCCCCCTCAGACTCTGCCTTTTCGCCCTCCTCCAACTCTCCGGTTTTCTTCGGAACCGCAGACTCCCTCGGCCTCCCTTTTGGGGTAGGGGTGCAGGAGTCCGAGGTGACAACCAGGTCAGAGGGCTGAGGCGAGGCTGTGAACGAGTAAGCCTTTTCCCAGACAGTCCCAAGTGAAAGAGTTTCACCTGAGCGGTGCTACTTGGGCTGGTGGTTCTGTAAATGAGTAGATCTCCTCCTGAGCACCTTTCCAACCATCCAAGACCCTCCCTGCATCACAGGCCATCTTTACTGTCTAGGACTGGTCCGAACTGGGAAACCTGCTCCCACTTCATGGTCTGACTTCTGCTGCAGGCGCACCAACACGCCACCTTCTTAACAGGGGTCTCTGGGTGGGCTTCGGAGTAATAGCGGACCCCTTGAGGTTGCAGGCAAAATGCTGAATGTCTGTTTGCTTTCTCAGGAGAGAGGGTCGCTGCCTTCCCTATAGTGGCACAGAGGCTCCGGCAGCGCCACCATTTATGACTGTATGGCTTTGAGCAAGTTACACAGTGTTCCGGGGGAGCCTCTGCTCCTCATCTATAAAATGGTGAATGCAATAATATTTGCCTCCTAGGCATACTAAGAGCAATGTTACCCCTAGACTTGGGCAACAGGAGCCTCAGCCCTGGATTCCTGGTTTCAAAGGCCCTCATTCTGGCCCTCCTCCGGCCATGCCCCTTCTCACTGGAGAATGAGTCCATGGGACCAAGGGGGCAGGGCAGACAGGGACATGCACCTCCTCCCCTTCCAGACTGTACTCTGGGTATCAGGAACCCTGGAATTCCCCCTATTCCCCAGATCTGTCCTTTCAAGAGCTGACCATATCGGGTGTACATTCAAGGGCTAGAGCAGTGGGCAAGGGACAGCTGTTTGCAGGTGGTGGGGAACGCATGGAACTTGACATACACCCCAGGCATGCACAGGAGCCCCTCTGCCTACAGGACCAGAGAAGAGCGTGTACCAGAGAATGGCCTGAAAGTTTCATTTTGGACATGGTTTTCCAGGTTATCATGAAGGAAAAGTAATTAAAGGCAGATGATAAAACATCAATCTTAACACTTTGCTTTCCTGATTAACATTTAGACATATGTATGATTTCCATTTGTATCTTTGCTCCAGGCCTTGCAACATCAGAAGTGGACCTAGCCGTAAAGAGGGAATGAGGTATTATTGCATGTAAAAGTGCTTAGCAGACTGCTAGGCACAGGATAAACACTCAGTCCGTTTGAACTTAAAGAGGTCTGTGGGCCCTGAGGCTGAGCCTCCCGCTGTGTCTCCAGGTTCGAAGGCTTACCCTGTCCTTCCCCCAGGAGGTCCTTGCACTAGATCAGCAGGGCCAGGCACACAAACTGACCACTTTATTTTTACAGCAGGGGTCATGTTTCTCAGAGCCCTAGCCTGAGGTGAGAGAGGAGGTGAGCCAAAGGGAAGGAAAGTGACCCCTGCCCAGAGCAGGGGGAGGAGAGGGCCAGAGCTGCAGGGTTATCTTTAGATCCTGGTGACAGGAAAAGGTGGCCAGTGTCCTCAGTGCCCTCTCCCCACCTTCCCTGCTACCTCACTGCTACCTCACCAATTCGTAGAGTTTGAAGGGTCCATAGGCAATCCCCATGCCTTAGGGAGGAAGAAAGAGGCTCAGAGAGGTAGAATGTGTAACCCGAGGTCACCTAGAAAGTTACTGCTAAAGTCAGGGTTAGCACCTCCCCCATTACTTGATTTCCCCAATCCACACCCCCAGCTTTCCTCTAAAGAACTCCAGGAGGGCTCCGCAGCTGGGCAGAAAGAGTGCTTGGGAAATGCATTAGCTTAAGGGCTAGAGGATTTTTACATTTATAGAGCACTTTCCTCAAAAATTCTCAAAAACCCAGCCCATCGATCTAACTCAGAGGCTCCTACTGAGGATGCCAGGGGAGAGGGTGTCAAAAGGTCAGAGCTCCTTCTCTCTTACCTTTTAAAACTATCTTTTCCAGGGCCCTCCCTGATTTAGTACCTCCTCACCCAGCTCAAGAGTCCCCAGTCACTGGATAGGGACAGGAAGAAACAGATACCACACCTTGGCTCCTGTCCCTTCTGCTGGAAGTCCCTTGGGGGAGGGCAGGGGTGGTATCTGGGGACACAGTCCCCAGCCACGGTCAGACAAGCCCGATTCCTGGTGATGGGGTAATGCACACACAGCTCTTGGGTGGCCTAGCTCAGAAATACATTGAAGAGCCAGTTTTCAAAGATGCAGAGGCGGATTGGGCCCTGTGCCACAGAGTTGTCAGAGAACTGCCCGCTCTCGGGCTGCAGGAGACAAGGCCTAGATTTAAGGGCAAGGAGATTGTTTCTTTGGGGATTCACGTAGGGTTCTTTGAAGCAGTAAGCCCAACAAAAATCCTCAGAGACCAAGCAACTGACTCAGCTGGTCTCCTCTCCCCTGCCCTCCTAGGGAGCTGAATCTGAGCTAGGAAGGAGGGTGGGTGCCTGTTTTCCAGGAGGGCCAGCCTAGAGAGGAATCAGCATGCCCTAGGGGAAGTCGGGTGGGCAGGAATGGGCCGAGCTCCAGCTGCCAGCCTCCAGAGCTGCCCTTACACTGGAAGGCATTCACCCCTGGAGCGGGATCACCTTGTACAGATGATCAGGGTGGGTACATGGAAAGTGCTTCCTCCCCTGTCAGTTCTCAGACAGCCATCGAGACCCTGTGCAGAGGAGGAAGGGCAACAGAGAGCTCCAAGGAGGTCTCCAGCGCTATTTTGAGAGGAGCTCCTCCTAAGTAACAAGAGCCTGGCAGGGAGCCTCCTCCTACTCTGGCTCCCCTATTGCCCTTGCCCGCCCGCCTCCCTCTCCCTCCTCTTCCCCCATAAACCCTCGCGCTCCTGCCGGGGCACTGCAGGTAACAGAGGGAGCTCAGCGCAGCGCTGACTCGGCTCTTGGAGCTGGAGGACAACGGGCTCTGCAGGGAGCCCGCCTCCCCCACCACACACCCCCCTCACAGCTCCTCTCCAGATCAACACCAAGATGCATCTGCCCCTCTCCTTCCCCGAGCTACTCCCTGGTTGTAACCAGAGCCCCCGTCTCAGGATGGGGAAACTGCAGGCAGGAGATTCTCTCTACTTGCACTAACTTAAAGTTAAATGTGCGCAAATCCTTCTGCCACTTGGGTTGGGGTTAGGTGACGCTACCTGGACAAACTTTTGGAGGCTTCCTTCTGCTGCACCAAGGTCTGCCCTCTACCCCTCCCTACTCACCACTCCCTTCCTCCAGCTCAGAGCACCAGCTTGGCCCCAGCCAGAGTCTCAGCGTCCACTGAAGTTTGGCAGGTGCCGAGGGGGTTAACAGGACAGCATGCACCAAACCAACCCATAGGCACGAGGCTTAGCAGTCCAGCAAGGAACACCACACAGAGTCCACCTCACACCAGCGAGTTGGAGTAAAGACAAACTCTTTCTGAACCCTTCTCCCGAGGAGAGTGGATCGCTTCTTCTCACTCCTCTGCTTTCTAGGGGCTCTGGGCAGAGGCAGGTAGGAAGCCACCTCCTCAATCCCTCCCTTCCTCTGTTTCTGTTTTCTGCCAGGTTCTGTCCAAACATCCTTTCAGGCTAAGGTGGGTAGGGAGCCCCAGACAGATGAGCTCATTGGAAGGAGGAGGGCAGAGGGAGGAGGGAGCTGGAATATCCTGACCAGAGGGATGCTCACCGGCCAGTCCCGAGCTGGAGAGGGTGTGCGCCCACTTCCGGGAGCAGGCATGTGCTGCCCTTGCAGTAGCTCCGAGACGGGGTGAGTCCTGGACATCTCTTTACTATAGGCCACACTGGGGTGGGGTTTGAAGCCCCCGGGCAGGGTGTCAACCACCCTACCCAGCACCCCAGAGCTATATTTCTCTCTCTACTTCATGGGTCACCATGGCCCCCTGCCTGTCCATCAAGGGAGGACGGTGACTCGGGAGGGCTGGGAACTGGAGGCTTTGGGAAGGTTTGTCATCCATTGCAGCCTGTCTCTCGCAGGACTGCCTTGTCAGCTGAATAGCCAGATACCCTCCTGGCTGGGTCTGAAATGGGCACCTGAGACAGACTGAGCAAGCCAGAAGCACAGCATAGCACGGAGTACCTGGCAGGACTCCCCAGATGCTCTGGCTTCATGCATTAGGAGCATTTAGTGTGGGAGCAGTGGGTCTTGCAAAGTGAGGGAGAGGGAGGATGTGGACCAGGAGAGGAAATGTGGCAGAGATGGTGGGGGGCAGATGAGAGGAAGAGAGGAGGTCTGGGAGCAGAGGAGAGAATTCCTGAGTCGAGGGCAACTTAAAGAATTTGGAATGTGGCTCAGGCTGAAGGGGACGGGTGGGGACAGGGAGACAATTGCCCAGTAGGTGAAGCAGAGGATACACAGGCTTTTGGCAGGAAGGGAGTGGAGCCAGAAGCCAGGAGAGGAGAAGGTGGCCAGCAGATGCTGTGGCTGTTTGCACAGAGCTGTGGGGCCAAGGGCCGGGCCATGTAGGGGTGGGCAGGAGAGGCCCACCGGGAAAGCATGGCCTCTGTTCACAGTGTTGCCCTTATGTTGTTGTCCATGGTCATTTTAGGGTTGGCTCCAAGCCACCCTTCCCCCACCCCCAAGTGCTTGGTCTGTAAGAGCCCAGTTCACCATCCTTTCTCCTGATGTCATGTGATAGCTTTGGCCTCACCAGGCCCTGAGCGTGAATTTGGCTCTGCTGTTTCCTAGCTATGCCACCTTGTTTGTACACATACTTATAACACCACAGAACTTTGTTTCCTCATTTGTAAAAATGAGAAAAGAATGCATTTGGGTAGGATGTTGCCCTGAGGATGAAGTAAGCAGATGTACATCGAATACCTAGGTCAGCACCAGGCACAGAGTAGGCACTCGGTAAATAGTGGCTCTTCTTATTGATCTAGCCAAGAGTCCCATACCTTCCTCCCTCAATGCCCTTAAAGTTCAAGATGGCCATGAAATCCACCCCTTAGCCCTTCCAGCAGGCTCAGCTCCCGTGGACAGCCTCCGGGTATAAGCGTGCTATGGGGGAGTTGAGGGAGATGTTGACAGATTTGGCCAAGCTGGGGGCACTCAGGGAGAGGGAGGCAGGGAGGACTTGTATCGTCCATCTACTGGAAAGACGGGAATTTCTGACCTGGCTAGTGGGCCTAGGAAGGCAAGTTAGACTTGGCCTCATCTTTGGAAAGAAGCTCCCCAAGGTCACCTGGCTTCAAATTTCCCACCCTCTCCCAGCGTATTTCTCACTGTACATAGAGGTTTGCCCACACCCCCCACATCCCCACCACGGATAAATCAGATACAGAAGAACCAGGTAAAGTGGTACAGGGGTATAGAGGGGGCCTGGGGAAAACCACAACTGAGTAAGAAGGCAGAGGGCCAGACACGTGTGCATGTTTGCCGGTGTATGTGTTATACGTATCTTCAGGCAAGCAAGACTTCTATCCCACTTCTATCATTTGAGTCCTAAAATGAGGAATGCAGAGGGCCATTATCAGTAAACTTAAAGGCTATCTAAAAGTATGACCTGATATATGAATCTTCCCAACAACACCCCCAAGTTATGCTTACATACCTTCCGGGATGGGGATCTCATTACCTCAAAAACTCAACCCCCTGCACAGCTCTGATTTACATTGGATCAGTATCTGTCTCTCCCTGCCAGTCCTAATGTCTTGCCTTGGGACAGAATGGGACAAGTCTAATCCCTGTCCCTGAGGCTACAGCCTGGGCCACTCTATCGGTCAATAGCTCTGATGCACACTGCCCTTCCTGGCTAAACACACCCTCCTCTTCTCCCTCTTTGCCCACAGGAAGAACTGTCAATCTGTTGGGGCAAACTGTTCCTAGTCCCTTTGCCACCTGTTTACTGAGAATCCCACTTGAGAAGCAGAGGCAACTGTGGTTGGGATAGAGGTGACTTTGCCAGGGCCATAGGGGAAAACCCCTCCCGTGGAATCCCAAGTAGCCAGGCTGAGTGCCTGGCACCCACTTGCCCCTCCTTCCCCAGCACCTCCTAGACCTCGAGGTCATTATTGCCAGAGAAAAGAAACAGTTGCCAAATCAGGCCACCAACTCCCCCATCCCAACTCGTCTATTCCCATCACCTCTTCCCCAGGGCCTTGCTCCCTTTTCTCCTAGGCTAGGCTCCACTAACCGCCCCCCACCACATCCGTGTGCCATGTCAGGATGCCAGGATGTGGTTCTCAGCGGGGCTTCCTTCCCCAGGCCCTCCGGAGCCCTCATCCACTGGGTTGCTGGAGCCTGTCCTAAGAAGTAGCTGGCACTCTGGACATCAGCCTGGTAGCAGGCAGCCAGGAATGACTGAAATATGGTGGGTTTCGGCGTGAGATTCTGTAGGAAGAGTGGGGGGCAGCAGTGCTACTAGGGCTCTCTGAGAAGGGTTCCTGCAGAGCCCTTCCTGCGCAGACCTTCTGAGCCCCCAAAAAGCCAATGAAGAAGGCCAGGAGACCTAGTGGGGGCCTGTCCTCCTGTCCTGTGTCCAGTTGCCCAGCCTGCACCCCACCAGACACTATCCCAGGCTCTTGTCACCTGAAGATGTTTTGATACTACCTTCCACCCTTGCAAGATGGAAGGGAGATAGGTAACCTAAGAAGGGCCCCTATGCAAACTGACATGAGGCACGTCATGCTGATGGGGGATGGGAACGGAACTCCGGGAACTAGTGCCAAAGGACATGAGCCTATTTGCCCAGGGACATCAGGTCAGCCTAGGGAAGGCATTTACTGGGGGAAGAGAGACTTGGGTTCTATCCAAGGCTCACTCATTAGCCAACTGTATGACTGGGCAAATCATGTTCCCTCTCTGAACCTCAGCTTTGAAAACTGGGCCCTTAAGGAAGCATGAGTGCCTCTTCTGCACTAACTCAGGCCAAGCTGGGGAGAGCAGGGGAGGGGCCTGGGCTGGTGTGTGCTGTTGTGTCAAGCACTAGGTGCAGCACCTGTGGACTGCAGGAAGCACAGCGGACTCGGAACCCAGTGCCAGACTCTGTCTGTGCTTGACTCATCATGTCGCCTTAAGCATGTCACTTCTCTGTTCTGGTCCTCAGTTTCCCCTTTAGAATAATGAGGAGCCTTGACAGGTATTCCTGGGGGCCCTCCCATCTCTGCTGTTGCAAAGGTCTACTCTGTCACCCCTACTCCTTTTGACCTACTCCCTAGCAACCGTCCATGGGCAGGCCGATGGCTATCCCCCTGGGATATCCCACGCATGGGGTGTCCAGTGGGAACTGGGAGGCTCTTGGATGGGTATCTCCATCCCAATTGAGGGGCACAGGACACCAATCATTTTGAGCACCAGGGTAGGAGCTATCCCTTCCCCGACCAAGGCAGCTCATTCTGCAATCGAAATTAATCCACCCTGCCCCAGGCAGGCCGGGCCAAAGAACCCAAATTTAGGGGCGCTGCCTGAACCAAATCCAGCCTTCCCAGAAACCAGACTCAGTTTGTGACTTCCAAGGCCCTCTTCCCCAGGGCCTTGCTCCCTTTTCTTTGCCCATAGGAAGAACTCTCAATCTGTTGGGGCAAACTGTTCCTAGTCCCTTTGCCACCTGGTCCCCAAAACCAAGTGTTTGGGAGAAAAGCCCAGTGAGGAAGATGCTGCTGGCCTGGCTGAATATCAGGGGCCTGTGTCCATCCTGGAAGGAACCAACCAGAATCCCTGGTGCCTTCTGCAGCTCAGTCCATGTCCCTTGCCCAGATGTTCCTATCTGTTAAGTAGAGAAGCACCCTCCCCGCCAACACCCCATTCGTGGAAGGACTCACTCAGGCTCCAGGGATAGACATTCTTTTAAACCAAGGGAACTTTGGTGCTGTTGAATACCAGCCACCTTTGTTTAACGCTGCCCCCTCCGGTCTGACTTCTCTCCCAAATGGCAGCTGTCATCCTTTAAACCATTAGAACTACCAATATCAAGGTCCTCTTGGCGTATTCCTAACTACTAACCACTGGTGAGGGTCTCTGGATCACCAGGGAGCAGACAGGAATGAGACAGAAACCAAGAGAAAAGTAGGAACCAACTACCTAAGTATGTCTTTGCCATTCAGCAAGTTGAGGTTTTCCTTGCTGAAAAGGGTTAGCCAGCCCGTCTCTCTTTGCAGTGGCCCTTAATTAGGAGGAAGAGACAGATGGGGGCGGGGAGGCCGGGGGAGGTTCTGAGAGAGCAGGAGAGGCTAGAGCGGTTGAGAAACTAGCAGAGTGTGGTGGTGGGAACATGCAGCCAGAAGTGGGGCTCGAACCTCAGGGTAGGAAGAGGAAGGTAAGCCTGGTAAGCCTCCTAGGAGAGAGAGAGAGAGAGGTGCAAGGGAGGGAAGGAGAGATGCAAAGAGACAGAAGAATGGAGAGCAAGGGAGGGAAAAAAAGGCCTGTCTTGGACAGTGGAGCCCCTAGCCAGGAGGTCGCCTTTGGTCCTAAACTTCTTAGGGCTGCTTTGGCACATGTAAATAGGATCCAGCAGTATGTAGATGGGACATGAGCCACCTGAACCTTCCCACAGCCACCCTTCTCCATGAATTGCATGAGGGCAGACTCTGACCAGCTGTCATCTATTCTTCCTGAGTCCAGAGGAGGCAAAAGAAATGTCTAATCCAGCACCTTTGGGGAACAGAGCAGGAAGGATGGCCTGTCTGCCCGTGCAAAGAACAGGCAACATCCGCATGACAGTCAGCCGTGGGAGCTTCCAGGGTTGTCTTCATCCCCAAAATAATCAAGAGCCCTCCAAGAAGTAGGTGTTCAGTCACCCTGTCTCGGGGTGGGCAGAGTCCCCAGGGGGCTGGGGAAGGCAAAGGGATGAAACATCTGTGGGGGGACAAGTGTGGGTTAGACAACATTCCCCTTGTGAGGCAGGGGCGTTGAGGCCCTCAGATGCTGGAGATCTGGCAGCACCAATGGGATTACCAGGCAAGGAGCACCTAGGGTTCCAGTTAAGATCCTGGCAAAGCTTCGGCCTACCCTGCCCTGAACCCCTGAATAAAGCCACACTCGAGGGATTTTCAGGGGAGACAGTTTATTGTCGCCAGTAGACCCAAACAATAAGACAAATTGCAAAAGAAACTCAGTCTGCTCCCAAAAGCAGATACATCCCAGCAGTCGGGTCATAGAGGGCCATCTCAGTTTCTCTCCCCTTCCAACCACCCCTTCCAACCTCTCTATAGCACACACAACCGAGAAAGTGCATATGTAGCTGGGTTTTCCCCTCCAAGTGCACAAAGCGCAAGAACATTCCAAAATTTGCCTTTGGTGAATCAACTCAAAACACTGAGAAGTGATTACACCTCCCCACACACACACAGTGTAACTTTTGGGGTGGGTGTGGTGAGATGTTTGATATTTGTATATATAATATATCTATACCTATATAGAGAGACTATGTACAGTGCATCAGCAAGCTTCAATAAAGGAAGACGCCAGCAAGAGGCACAGCAAGAGACACAGGCTGTCCATCCTTAAGACATAAGTAGGAAGGAAGATTTCTTGCTTCATCACCCGTTAACTGCACCAAGCCATTCCTATGACCTGGGACTATCCTTTTGGACCTGCCCAGTGTTTTCAATTGTCTGTCTGCTTAACCTGACCTTGCAAATATTTACCAGCCCAACCTTCCCAAGGAGACACGCAGAGAGAAATATGGATCCGATCAGCTTTTCCTTTTTATAAACTGGAAATAACTGTGAAGAGTCCATAGCTAGGGGGCAGATAGCTATTTCCAAAGCCAGTTCCAAGGCACCTCAAGGCATTTCAGTCCTGAAAAATTGTGCTTTGTTCTTATAAGCTAAATCCCATGGGTTAGCCAGCCCGTCTCTCTTTGCAGTGGCCCTTAATTAGGAGGAAAAGACAGATTGGGGGGAGGGGGAGCAGGGGGAGGTTCTGAGAGAGCAGGAGAGGCTGGAGCAGTTGAGAAAGTCAGCAGACTGAAACCAGCAGAGCATGGTGGTGGGAACATGCAGCCAGAAGTGGGGCTCGAACCCCACGGTAGGAAGAGGAAAAACTTGTCAGCATAAGTTAGGAAACGGTAGAGAAATGGCCGCTGTGGAAACATCTCACTGGTTTTCCACCTCTACTTACAGAAGCCCCATTTTGCTCCCAACCTCACCGTCCTGGGGGAGGCAGCTCTATGAGTCCTCTGGAGGAGATTCTAAGAGGCTCCAGAAGAAAATGCATATGCGGGCTGAGCACCTGGGACAGAGATAGCTCCTGACCCAGCCCCATCTGCCGGGGCCCTGAGGCCCATGAAGAGACATTGCTTTTCCTGGGCCCCAACTGGTCAGGGCAGAGGGAAAAAAGACTCCAGAAATCTTAGGCTTCTTGAGGGAGAGTTAGAACTTCTTAGAATACACTAGGAAAGCCCGCAAATAATTCCCCTAAATGTTATGGATCCTGGAAAAAGATAAGTTCCCAACATCAGCACAGATCCTCACTCATCCTGGGAGAGAAGGACACTTTAAAAGTGACCCAAAAAATGAAATCTGCAAGCTGCAGAAATGTATACAACCTCTCTTGGTCTCAGCTGGCATGAGGTGCCCACCACCCACCTCTCTGCCCCCAGCTGGCTGGCTCGAGTATGGGCAGTGTCCATCTGCTGCAGGCATCCTGGTGGCTTAGCCCACCCACATTGGCAGTGTGTTGATTGGCAGTTAGGTACTGAGCTGATGAGTTTAGCATTTCCAGATGGGCTTGACTCACTCACCTCACCCAGGTGTTACCAGGCTGGTTGCCCATCCCCCATTCTGTGCCCACTCTGCCTGGCCTCTGCACCCTTGACCCTGTTGTATCGCCCCTCTTTCCTGCTGTATCTCCCTTCCCAGGGCCCAGATTTTAGAATCTCTTCATCTTCCCCAATTGTAGCCTTGGAAGCAGTGTCTTGCAGAGGTGGAATTAGATGCACCAAAAAGTTAATCTTGGTCCCTACAGTGCCAACCTGGTAGCCCCCAATGCTTATGGCTTTGTGTATATCCCCAGTGCCCGGCACAGTGCCTGGCATGTAATAGATGCTCAATAAATGGTTGCTGAATTGAAGCGAATTAAGCTGAATCTCCCAGATGATATTGCTCTCTCCCCAAATTGGCCATCTGATGGGCAGAGGCAGGGACTGGTCCCTGAGACTGTCACGGTCCTGTCTCCACCCCCTTTCCTAGACTTATTCCCTACCCTGGGCACCTGACTCCCTGAGCAGGGGTGGGGCTGAGCTCCTGGAAAGGCTGGGAAGTGCTGGGGCAGGGAATGGGGCATTTGCCAGCAGCTGCGCCCTTCATGCTCGAGCCCTCCCTCCCTGCTTCCCTCCACTCCTCCTCAGTCCTGGCCAGAGGGGCTGGGCTCCTGGGAGAGGGGCAGGGCTAGAGGAGCCCACCCCTCCACCTCGCCCCATCATGGACCAGGCCCCAGAGGCCCCTCCCACCTGGAAAACAATGGCTCTGTTGATTCAAACTGGAGACTGAGGAGCCAGAGAAGAGGGCAGGACCCTCAGTTTCTGTCAGTTGGAACCTCAGTTTCCCCATTTGTAAGTGAGTGACTTGGCTAGTTGATCTCAGGATCTTCCAAGGTCGTGTTCTCAGAGTCAGTGTTTCTGTCTCTGGCTCCTTCTCTCAGGCCTAACCAATTTCCATTGAATGTGAGTGTAATGGCAGTGATGGTTGGCTCCCTCTTTTTTTTTTTTTTTGGGACGGAGTCTCTCTATGTCGCCCAAGCTGGAGTGCAGTGGTGTAATCTCAGTTCACTGCAACCTCCGCTTCCCAGGCTCAAGCGATTCTCCTGCCTCAGCCTCCCAAGTAGCTGGGATTACAGGCACACGCCACCATGCCCAGCTAATTTTTGTGTTTTTAGTAGAGATGGGGTTTTGCCATGTTGGCCAGGCTGGTCTTGAACTCCTGACCTCAGGTGATCCACTCGCCTCGGCCTCCCAAAGTGCTGGGATTACAGGCGTGAGCCACCGTGCCTGGCCTACAATTGCCATTTTTGTCCCTATGAAGGGAGTTGTTGGGAGAGGAGCGAGTAGCGTGGCCACAGATGGGACAGGGCTGCCATTGGGGACTCAGGTTCCAAGGCCTGCCCTCATGCTGGCCTCAGACTTTCCCTTCCCTCTCTGCAGCTAAAAGCCAGGTGGAAATCCCACCGAGGGCAACTGGGAGAGTTCTCACTGACGCCCCAAAGAAAGCTGGCCCACCCCGCGCATGGCCTCCTCATTTCCCAGCCTTGGCTGCCCCTGCCCAGGCGAGGGTGGTTACCCCAGGGAGAAGTCAGAGCCTGCAGCAACCTGTGTTCACCATGGGGCCCACCCCTCAGCCCCTCAGCTGACTTTGAAACTGGCCTCTGTTGGTGGGTGCCCTCTGTGGAACCTGACCCCCTACCTGGAGCTGCCCTTCTGTCTGGCTTCATCCACAGTCCCAAGGGATTAGGAACCAACGGGAGCCCCAAGGAGGCCACTAGCAATGGAAACGAGGGCCAGATACGGCCTCCCGGGCCAGGGCACATGTCCAGCTTTGCCTGCAGCCCTGGCTTTCCTTCAGTGCCCTGGAATGCACAGTCATCCCTTTAACATGCCCCTCCAAGCTTCAGGAACTCATCGTCACCTCCAGCCTGACGGCTGCTCTGGGCTGGGAGCAGGGGAGGAGCACAGCCATGCCAGGCCAAGCCCTCCTGAGGGAGCTCTGTCAGCACAGGGAAGCCCTCCCTCCCAGCCAGGTCCTCTCTGAAGCCACTGCCAGGCCAAGCACTGGGCAGGTGGACGGCGGCCTCCTCCGCCACCCCTGCCCACCCACTCCCTTCTCTCTGGGGACCCTCACACGTACCTCCTGCCTCCCCCAGGGACTGGCAGGTGGGAGTCCTTTCTCTCCTCTCCCCAGGGCCCACATGTCCCAGAGCATGGCAGGTTTCTCAGATGGAAGACAGTGGGTCACTCTTGGTGCAGGGCGGGAGATACGAAGTGGAGGGTTCAGGAGGCCCCAGGTGGGCCCTGGGGTCCTAGGTCACGGGAAGCACACCAAGAGCGGGCAGGCAGGGTCACTGTACAGGGCAGAGAGGGGAGGAGACGGGACACAGGAGGCTGCAGGGCCGGCCACCCACTACTTGGCGCCATCATCCGGGTTGCCCTCGCCGTCCGTCTTGCCCTCCTCCTCGGTCTTCAGGTCATCTGTGCTCAGCTTCTGCTCTTTTTTTCTCCTCACACATTTGACCACCATCAGCACCAAGATGATCACAGCCAGGAAGCCCCCGACAGAGGCACCCACAATCACGGCCACCGTGGAGTCCCGCTCAGGGGGCTCTGGAAAGGAAGGAGAGCCACTGAGCACCAGGGCTGGGAAAGGGGCCTCCCCACCACCCCACTACCCATGGCATGCGTGGAACCACCCTGACTTTACTCTCCTCCGCGGACAGGACTTTAGCAAAGCCAAAAAGCAATCCAGGTGACTGACCCTGAAGTGCCCCCACCCTCAAATCCCAGGACACCCAAAGGCCCCAGAGGAGGTAGTGTGATGAAGTATTTAAGAGCACGAACTTTAAGATCAAACCAGACCCAAATTTGAGTCCTGATTGTACAACTTATGAATTGCATGACCTTAAGTAACTTATCTTCTCTAACCTCAGTTTTCTAACCTGTAAAATGGGGTTAATAATAATACCTTCCTCGAAGGTTTTCATGAGGATGAAATAGTGCATAAACAGAGCTTAGCCCTACGACTGAGACATAGAGGTGCCCAATAAATGAAAGCTGCCATCATCACCGTCATTATTATTGTTGTTGTTGTCATCTGAAACAGGGTCTTGCTCTGTTGCCCAGGCTGGAGTGCAGTGGCGCAATCATGATTCGCTGCAGCCTCGACCTGCTGGGCTCAGGTGATCCTCTCACCTCAGCCCCCCAAGTAGCTGGGAGTATAGGTGCCAGCCACCATGCCCAGCTAATTTTTGCATTTTCTGTAGAGATGGAGTTTTGCCATGTTGCCCAGGCTGGTCTCGAGCTCCTGAGCTCAAGCTATCTGCCTGCCTCAGCCTCCCAAAGTGCTGTGATTACAAGTGTGAGCCATCACGCCCAGCCCCATCATTAAGACCGGGATTATAGTCTATATCATTACCAGGACTCTCTGGGACATGTTCCCAGGTTCTTGAGGACTAGAGGGAAGAAAATGGATTCCTTCTATGTAGCACAAATGGTTGCTCCCACCCTCAGGAAGGCATGGCCTCCCCAAAGTGCCCTGAGCGAGTGCTGCACAGAGTAGGTGGGTGGGAAAGGTCAGGGCCCCGAAGCTGGCACCCCAGCCTTCACCTTCCATGATGACTTGCAGATGGATCTTGCCATGGCCCCGGTGGCGGTCTGGGGGGTTCATGATGTAGCAGTTGTAAATCCCCTCGTCCTCAGGCTGCACGTTTCTCAGCATCACGGACACATCGTACTTGCTGGGGTTCCCCGAGAACTCCACGCGGTCTTGAAACCGCTCCAGCTTCAGGTTAATGATCTTCATGCGGAACTGGAGGAACTGGGGATGGAGCGAGGGACAGGATGGGCAGCTGGGCGGCTGAATGAGCAAGCAACTACAAGGACAGCGAGGACGCCCCCTCTTCCTATCTACCCTTTTCCTGGGGAAGAGAGGCAGTTACCTCTAGGAGGCACCAGGGTGTGCAGCACACCTTGTGTCAAAGCCTCCAGGGCACGCAGCCCACCCAGGGTCCTCTGGGGCCTAGTCCAGCGCGGGGGCCGATGGTGGGACGGGGCCTTCATGCTGCGGGGCTCCTGCCTCCTCCCCCACTCCCGCCTTCAGCCCAGGACTCACCATCTCCTCGGAGCAGTTGTTGCACCCCTGGTAAGTCCAGTTCAGGGAGAACTGTTTGTGGTTCACTGTGTAGCAGGAGTTGAAGGTGCAGGGCAGGCGGGCATCAGAGCCATTGAGGACATTGAGGGTGGCAGGTACTGTGACCTCCATGCTCCGTCCTGGTGGCACTGCAGACGAAGCCACAAGCTGGTGAGGAGTCTGGCTGAAAGGGCTGGGGAGGGGCAAGCCCTCTGTGCCTGAGGGTGTTGGGGGATGAGGCAGAGCAGAGCAACCGGCAGGGGACTGGGCAGGGGACTGGGTCCTCGACAGCGCCAGTTAGTCAGTGGGAGTTATTGTTACTTGCAACAGGGTCTCTGTTGCCCAAGCTGGAGTGCAGTGGCGCAATCATGATTCACGCAGCCTCAACCTGCTGGGCTCAGGTGATCCTCTCACCTCAGCCTCCCAAGTAGCTGGGAGTACAGGTGCAAGCCGCATGGAATTGGGCTTCGTTCTTCCTGGCAGGGGCCCACTCAGCCTCCCCAGTCCATACTCGTGGAGTGGGCAGGCACATATGGGGCACCAGATATGGTCTTTGAGGCAAAGTGGGGTGGCAGAGCAGGTAGGGGAGGAGAGAGACCAAATCATCACGTCACCTGTCAAGCCAGGGGCAGCCAAATGGCCCCAAGCCTTTTCTAGAACCACTGTTAGGCAACCCCCGCCCCCACCACACTTGCCCCACTTCTGTCATATGCTAGCAGAAGACCACAGACAGGGGCTTCACTATGCTTGCCTCAGTTTCCCCCTTATTCTCACCACTTCGAACCATCTTTGCTGGGCCAAAGCCCTTCCAGCTGAAACTGAGGGCTCCCCTGCAGTTCTGTTCTCAGGGCAGCAGCCTGAGAACAGCTGGAGATTTGGAAGGCCTCACTCTCCATATCCCAGGGACAGAGCAAAGCTGTGTCCCAGCACAGCCCAGCCCCCTACCTTCCTCAGGCTTGTGACAGACAAGAAAGAGGGCAGACAAGCTGTGGGAGGGAAGAGGTGCCCCAGAAGGTGAGGCACCATTCCAAGGACCAGCTGATGGGTCTACAGGGACAGGAGTCCCTCTTGGAGATGTCAGACCTGGAGACACCACGGCAAGGAGCTGCTACAGGAGGGCAGGGTGGGAGCTGCTGGTTCTGTGGAGGAGTCCTATTAGGAACACTAGATGTAGGCCAGGAGACCTTGGTGCTGGGGCTGAGAAAGGCCTGTCCCACTCTGACATTCTAAGCAGGACAGAGCCTATAGGGAGGTGAGCGAGGGGCCTGGGGCAAGACACTTAAGGGGCATCCACTCTCTGGTCATGGAACTACCTCCTTAAATGTCACGCCCCAGGCACCTCACTGGACTCACCTGAGCCCTAGCCTTCATTCCAAGATGCTCTGCCCGTATCCTCAAGAACCTTATCTCAGAAGGTTCCCTTTCTTTATGGAGGATAAACAGCAGTGTTCAGCGTCATTCATTCACTCATTTACCAAATATTTATAAATCACCTACTGTGTGCCAGGCACTTAGTCTAGGCCCTGAGGGTTACTGCTGTGAACAGGACAGGCAGAGTCACTGCATCATGAAGCTTATATTCTGGGAAGAAGGAAAAAAATCATGGAGTTGTAGGTTAGAGACACACGGCAAGGTAGAGGGGCATTGTCTGATGTTGGGTGGGCAGGGAAGCCTGCTGTGAGGGGGACACGCAGGCAGTGCCCGCCTGAAGTGAGGGAGTGAGCCCGTTGAAGTTTTGAGGGAGTCGAGTTCCCAGGCAGGGGTACTCCCAGGGGCCAAGTCCCAGTGACTGGAAGGAGCTTCGTGTGCCTGAGGCAGAGGGAGCAGAGTGACCAAGGGGGCGCATGGTGAGACCTGAGGTCCGAGAGTAAGGCAGGGACCAGCTCACAAAGGCTTTGTGGGCCAGCATGCGGAATTAGGAGTTTCCTCTTTGGAGTGTGATAGGAGGTCCCTGCAGGGTTGGGGAGTGCTGGGAGGCTGTCCAGGCAAGCCCAACAGTGGCTGATGTGGGGATAGCATAGACAAGGGGATGCGACTAGACTTGGGTTCAATCCCAGCTCCAGCATCAGAAGCTGGGAGAGTGGGGGCTGCTCCTTTGTAAAATGCAGCTGGTGACGCGCATCCCCCAGGGTTGTTTCCATAATGAAAATAAGCAGTAAGTATTCAGCAAATGGTAGCTGCTATTATCCTCAATTCTCCCCAAGTTCTGCCTTGCAAACAGGAAGGGCTTCTAGGGGAGCATCTGGCCTGGCCTGAGGGCACCTTGGAGACTGTCCCCTCCAGCCAGTCCTTAGGAATTGGCAAACAGCCCAGGCCTGCAGGGCTCCTATTTTTCAAACTTTTTTTTTTTTTCCTGCACAAAGCTGCAGAAGCAGCTGCCCTGCAGCCTGCAGGGACATCAACATCTGCCTGGAGCACCCTTCTGCCGGCCCCGCCCCTGGCCCGAGCGATCAGGGCAAGTGGTAGGACTTAAGAACCAGAGATTCTCTGAACTGGAAGCAGCCCTGGATGGAGGGGTAGGCATGGGGACCTCATCTGTTCTCCAAGCTGGGAGACAGGCGTCACCATCTGCGTTTTCTAGAGGAGGAGCCCAGGGCTGAGGATTCCAGGTGTGAGTTTAAGTGCTCATTAGGGGAGTACGGCCTGGGGAGGATGAGTGGGCCCCTGCCAGGAAGAACAAAGCCCAATTCCATCTCCTGCACTTTCATCACCATTCTGAAAGCATCTGGCACCGCACCAGCCAGGGAGGAGGTGGGCAGAAAATGCCAACAGCATCTCTATCTGCAGAGGCACAGAGCTCTGAGGGAAGGCATTGATAGTGCTCGTCCTGAGCTTACCTCCCATCCCAGGAATGTGCTGCCCCTCTAGCTCTTCCCTTGGGAGGTCGATTATCTTCCCAGGGGCTCTTCAGGCCAAAAAGTCTGCGTTCTGTGAAGCCCGGCTGACCCTGCGCGGGCCTCTGCCCGCCCCCTCCACCAAGCCCAAGGCAGTGCTCCAGATTAGAACTTGAACTCCACCATCTCGAAGGAGCTAGCACCCTGCCGTGGAGGAGGGCAGGGTAGAGAGGAGTGCGGGGGCGCCTTTTCTGGCCCGCAGGACTGGGGCAGCCAGAGAGGTGCAATGCGGGCTCCCCCTCCCCACCCTGCAGCGCGGCACTGCAGAAGGTACCGGGCGGAACACGCGTGCCCTCTAGTGGTCACAGAAGTGAAACGTCAAGTTCCATCCGGCGAGGGAGCGTGGGATCCGGAGCCAGAGTTGGAGCTGAGATCAGAAACCGTAGATCTAGCCCTACTGTTTTATCGATGAGGAAAGAGAGGCCATGAGAGCCACACGCAGAGAATAGGGACAAGCTGAGGCCAGAGTCACGGTTCCTAGCCCCTCATCCAAGATCCCCACGTGAGCCTGTGACCTTACCAGAATCCCAGCAGCTTTAGGGTGCTGGGCCTCAGACCTTCCGCCAGTCCGGGCCCTCATTAAAAAGGAGGGGGCCATGGCTCAATAAGATCACAGCTGTGAGCAAAACTCTGGTCTCTTGATTAACTCTCCTGCTTCGGGAGAGCACCCGAATGCATGGCCAAGGCCACAGAAAGGACTTCACAGCCACAAACCCTTACAAAATGCTTACAACGAGCCGGGCGCTGTCTAAGCATTCTACACATATCACCTCATTTAATACTAACAAAACCCTGTCATCACTCCCACATTCCGGATGAGGAAGATGCAGCACAAAGAAGTTAAGAGACGAACCCAAGTTCACGGCTAGTGAGAGGCGAAGCTAGAATCTGAAGCTAGTCTGCCTGGCTCCAGGCAGCGTTGAGGCACTGAAGCTGAGTGGGGAAGTGAGCCCCATCCCAAGGCATCTGGGGTACCAGATCTCTTGCCGACTATATGGCAGGTCCAACTCCAGGCAGGCCGGCCAGCAGGGAGTGGTTGCATTTAAAGGAACCTCCATACAAGGGAGGCGCGCAGTCTTCCTGGTTGTCCCATTTGAGACCAGGTCTGGGGCCTGTGTCTCCGATTTTCAACTCACAGAAGGGAAATGATCATCAACGGGCTGTGACTTCTGATCTTAGATCCAAAACCTCAGCAGTGGCGGGCCCCCTGCTGTCTCCAAGGCACATCTGGGCCCTCAGGCACCGTGTCATCCACTGTTCTAACTAGCCCATCTTGCAGTGACTATGAAAATTTGCTCATCTGCCAAATGCTATCTCTTGCAGAGACTGGAAGTTAATCTCTTCACTCCTCTTTCCACCCTACAGCAAACTATGAGGTAATTATTTCCTTCTTTTTTTTTTTTTTTTTTTTTTTTTAGTATCTAAACAGATGAACTGTCTCCCAGGGCAGCTCCTGCCTCCCAGGTGAGTGTGGCTTCCAGCCCGTATCTCCGCACCTGCACTGCAGTACCATCCAGACCCTTCCTGCTCCAGGGCCTCCCCAACCCCAGCCACTCTAGCCCATCTTCGTGCAGCCAGGAGCAACCCACCCTCATCACTCCTCACCTCCAAACCTCCAACGGCTACCCACTGCTTTCAGCATCGAGTCCAGGCTCCTGGGCACGGCTTCCAAGCCCTTTGCCATCTGAGGCCAACTTATACCCTAGCCTCATCTCCTGCCAGCCCCCATCCCCCCAGGTCTCCTTCACTCCAGTGACCCCAGTTCTGATTTTTTCTGAAAACACCACCTTGCTTCCCTTCTCCATGCCTTTGCACATATTTTTGCTTCAGGTTGGGAAGCTCATTTGCCCTCCTGTCCCTGGGGCCCTCCTACTTATTCTTCAGGTCCCAGCTCACAGCACATTAGCCTCAGTGACTGTTTCCCCAGTGTCCTTGTCCTCACCCAAGCCCTGTTCCTATCTCTTCCACATGACTTGGGGGCAGAATGGCAGGATAGTTAACCTCCCAGTGCCTCAGTTTCCTCATCTGTAATATAGGGGACAATAAGCCCAACTTCGTAGGGCTGTTGTAAGGATTAAGTGACTTACTGTCTGTATGAAGTTCAGCACAGTGCCTAGCACATGGCCTGGACAAAAGTTAGCTGCGACTCTGATGATCACTATTGCTATTATTGTTACCATACATACAATGTTGTCTTGTTATTATTTGTTTATGGGCCTGTTTCCCTCAAGAGGCTCCGGGGAACTGATTCTTATTCATCTTGGTATCCCTGGCACCCAGGACAGTGGGTGGCACAGACTGGGGCTCAATAAAGTCGACTAAAGGAAGAAGAGACCGCTTTCTCTCCATGTCTGGGTCCCTGCCACCACAAGCAGCAGGTATGTGCAGTGGGCCAGAGTGAGGACCAGACTTCACTTTCTTTCTCTTTCTTTCTTTCTTTCTTTAAGAGACAGGGTTCGGCTCTGTTGCGCATGCTGGAGTGCAGTGGCGTGATCACGGCTCACTGCAGCCTGGAACTCTTGATACTCCTACCTCAGCATCCTGGAACAGTTAGGACTACAGGCACACGCCACCATGCCTGGCTCATTTTTCTTTTTTTCTTTTTTCTTTCTTTCTTTTTTTTTTTTTTTTTTTCTGTAGAGACAGGGTCTTGCTATGTTGCCCAGGCTAGTCTCCAACTCCTGGCCTTAAGCAATCCTCCCACCTTAACCTCCTAAAGCACTGGGATACAGGCGTGAGCCACCGTGCTCAGCCCAGACTCCACTTTCTATGCCTCCTCTAACATAATCCATACATTGGTAAGCAGGCCAGTGACTGTGGAGTTAACGGTCTCAAGAAAAACTTGAGGGAAGTCCAGTCATTTGCATTGTTTCTAGCTAAAACTAGCCTCATGTGCTTCTGTTGTGGGTACAGTTGGTTGCCCACCTGCCCTTTCTCTTATGGCCCTCTTCTCTTATGGTCACCTCCATAGTCATCCCCACAAGCCCAGCCCCGACAGAGTCCCCTCCCTCATCACTTGTGGCATCCTCCATCCCGGGGATCGATGCTACTGCAACACCACCAAAGTTCCATTGTCAACTCAGCCCTCAGCATTGGAGTGCCAGGGACATGCCTCATTACAGCACCAATCAAATTCAAGTTCAAGTTCAGGATTCCCATTCCTGTGTCCTCTCCCACTCAGCTTTGCAGAAGCTTTAGCTGCCTCCCACCACCATCTCCTCACCCCCAACACTCAGACCTCTTCATCCCAGACTCCCTCTTCCCTGCCATAGCCCAGGGCTCTGGGTCCTGGTCACTGAGCCCCCTTTCTAACTTTACTTAGCCATGGCTCTCACCAGGCGGCTTCTCTCCTGCAGGGAGCACTTCCTAACTCCTGAGGGAAGGGTCCTGTCCTCCATCTGGGGCTCCTTGCAACAGTCCACTCACCCAACTCCCCCTCTTTCAGCCTGTCCTGAGACTGATCAATTAGGTACTGTTAATACAGCAGTGCCATTTCTTGAACATTGGGGGCAGTGGAATCCAATGTTTAAGAGAATGTGGTGAAGTCAGACCCAGGGAGTTCAAATCTCAGCTCCCATTACCCGTTACCCGTTACCGTAGTCATCTGTTTCCTCCCTGTAACCTGAGGTATAATAGAATCTACCTCAGATTGCTGTGAGGGCTGAACAAGACACACAGTGCCTGGGCTCACGAAAAGCATTCTTACGTTAGCCATTCTTAAGTTCCTGCCGTGCCTGGATCACAAACACGCCAGGCAGTAGGCATTCTTTAGTTTACCCAGAAGGGAACTGAAGCTCAGAGGGGTTGAGTAACTTGCCTGTGGTCATTACGTAAATGACAAAGGTGGCTTGAAACCCAGGTCCTGCCGGAGATTCCATAGCATTCCTGCCCTGATGTTAATATGCCAAGTAACTCAGCAAAGCAGGCTGGCAGGGCCTCTGCACTGTCTGTGTTTAGCACTCCTACCCCAAACCCAGCACATCACGCCACAGAAAGAGAGAGAGGCTTTGTGGTGGCCAATATTGCCATCAAGTCCTTGGACTTGACTCTCAGTTGCTGCTCCAGCAATAAGTAAGTTTAGGAGCAAGAATGAAACTCTACAAAGCAGGCTTGCAAATAACTTTCTAGCCCACTTCCCCACCAGGAAGTCTCTGAGTGGTCAAATACAAAATTAACATTTGGGGCTACTTGACAGGACAGTCTGCAAGACTGGACTGGGCAGTTCTGAGGCTGGATTTAAAGGGCCGCAACCTCGCTCAGCCCATGGGTTCCATTTTTTCCTGAATCTCTACACCTGGCCCCTCCTCCATTCCATCGGGCCCAAGCCAAAGGTGCCTTCTCCATCAGTGCGTGCCTCAGCAGGTCTCCTCCCAACCCAGACATCATTCCCCAAGCCCGCTTCCCACCTACTCCCACACACGTTCCAACAGATCAGTGAGACCGAGTGCCAGGAAGCCAGACCCAGACTCAACTTTCTGCCACCAGCTCCCCCGCACACTCTCCTAACACCCTAAATCCACCAGGATCAAGGTTCCGAAAAGAAGCCCCTTAAGGGAACATTAAGTCCCAGGACCCCACATTTGCGGCAGCTACAAAAAAAAAAAAAAATCCCTGAAGATACTGCAGGTCAATCCACTCTCTGCCCCACCCCCACACTGGTCCACTTAGGGGAAATCCAAAGAAGATTCACCTCCCTTGACCACTGTCAGCCCCCAGCAACACTCAGATCCCCTGACCCAACATTTCTGTGACTAAGTAGTCCCAGGGTTCTGCACTCCCCAGCAACGTCCCTTCCAGTCCCCAGCACCTCCCCTCCCAAGGACACAGAGGGAAGCACTAGCAATGTCTTCTTTCCTATCCCCTGCCCCCATCCTCTTCACGTTGCGGCTACACTTCTGAACCCTCGGGAGCATGCAGATGTGAGTCTAACTTACCCAAAGAGAAAAAGAGACTGAGCCCCGTGAGACTGAAGGCAGGGCGAGGTAGCCAGGCATCTCTGTGCATTTTCAGAGACTGAGATGTTAGTCGGGTGGGCTACGGGAGAGGGTGATTTGAGGGGGCGAGGACTACAGGGGAGGAATGGTTGGATGCTAAAAAAAAATGCACGGATGTACTTCAAAGACATATGCAACATTAAGGAAGCTTTATTTCCATCTCTCTAATATGGCCGGCTTGTATGTTGCTGCTAAAAAGAGAGAGAGAGGGAGTGTGTAAAGGAGAGAGAGAGAGATGGGGGGAGAGAAAAGGGGGATGGGGTAAATATTGTGGTTGGTGGATTTCAAAAAGCAGGTGGGAGGGCATAAAAAAGTCATTTTGAAAAGAACGAAATCCCCAGAAATTTTTACCCTCTAAAACAAGAAATAATACAAATCCTGCCTTTTGACTTCACTCGGATGATTGTTGGATTTTGAAAACTATTAGAGGAATCCATTTATTTTAAAGATTCTGGAAAGGGGAAACACTTATTGTCATTTAAAAACAGGGAATGGTCCCATTTAAAGGAAACTCCATACAGGCTGGCCCAGTGGCTCACACCTGTAATCCCAGTACTTTGGGAGGCCAGATGGATCACTTGAGTCCAGGAGTTCAAGACCAGCCTGGGCAACATGGCAAAACCCATCTCTACTAAAAATACAAAATTTAGCCAGAAGTAAATCTCACACCTGTAGTCCCAGCTACTGCACCACACTCCAGCCTGGGCCCAGCCTCCAAAGCTAAAAAAAAAAAAAAAAAAAAAAAACTTAAAAAAAGGAGATACTTGTTCTTGTTCTTGTGAAAAGGGTTCAGGAAAGTGATTGGAGAGACTTTCAAGTGGTAATGATTTCCTCATTCTAGCGTTTCCACTGAAAACAGAACATGTTGAAGCAGGCTGATAGAAAAATACCCAAGAGATCTTATAATCGAATGTAACACAGGCCTTTGGAGAAATCTGATCCAAACAAATCAACAGGAAAGAAAAGTTTTTGAGACAATTGGGAAAAGTTAAATATGGACTACATATTAGATTGTATTAATGAATCATTTCTAGTTTTGTTGGGTGTGATAAATGTGGTTTTGTCCTTTAGCATCTCTATCTGTTAAAGACACACATGGATGGCCGGGCAGGGTGGCTCACACCTGTAATCCCAGAACTTTGGGAGGCCAAGGCGGGCAGATCACGAAGTCAGGAGTTCGAGACCAGCCTGGCCAGCATGATGAAACCCCGTCTCTATTAAAAATACAAAAAGTAGCCGGGCATGGTGGTGTGTGCCTGTAATCTCAGCTACATGGGAGGCTGAGTTAGGAGAATTGCTTGACCCGAGGGGGGAAGAGGTTGCAGTGAGCCAAGATCATGCCACTGCACTTCAACCTGGGCGACAGAGCGACGCTCTGCTTCAAAAACAACAACAATAAAACAAAAAACCAAAATAACACACACATTGGTGTGTTTATGGGTAAAATAATATGATGACTGGATTTGCTTTAAGATATTCGAAGAAGCCGGGTGCGGTGGCTCATGCCTGTAATCCCAGCACTTTGGGAGACAGAGGCAGGCGGATCACTTGAGGTTCGGAGTTCGAGACCAGCCTGGCCAACATGGTGAAACCCTGTCTCTACTAAAAATACAAAAATTAGCCAGGTGTGGTGGCAGGTGCCTGTAATCCCAGCTACTCGGGGGGACTGAGGCAGGAGAACTGCTTGAACCTGGGAGGCAGAGGTTGCAGTGAATGGAGATCACTCTGCTGCACCCCAGCCTGGGCCACAGAGGGAGACTCCATCTAAAAAATAAAAATAAAATTCAAAGTAAAAAAGAGATGGGAGAATAGGTGACACGAGACTAGATGTTTTGCTTGATAGTTGAAACTAGCTGGTGATGGGTGTAAATATAGTTCTCTCTTCTTTTGTGTATGTTTAAAACTTTTCTTTTGAAGAAAGAAGAAAAAATAAGCTAATGTCATAAGCAGGAGAACTTGGGGGTGGAGTCCAAGGTGACCCTAAGCAGAGGTGACCCCCATACTCCTGGGGAGATGGTTAAGTAGGGCAGAGATTTGCATGCAGCAGTCACCTGCATTTGTGATGGGCCCTTTGTGTACCAAACAGGGAACAACTAATATTTTTGAGCATAAACTCTGTGCCAAGCACTTTACACGTGATATCTCAATTTTTTATTTTTTTATTTTATTATTATTATTTTTTTAGACAGGGTCTCGCTCTGTCACACGGGCTGGAGTGCAGTGGTGTAATCTCAGTTCACTGCAACCTCTGCCTTCTGGGTTCAAGCAATTCCTGTGTCTCAGCCTCCAGAGTAGCTGGGACTACATGTACGTGCCACCACCCCCGGCTAATTTTTTTGTATTTTTAGTAGAGACAGGGTTTCACCATGTTGGCCAGGCTGGTCTCGAACTCCTGACCTCAAGTGTTCCACCTACATCAGCCTACCAAAGTGCTGGGAGTACAGGTGTGAGCCACCATGCCCAGCCTGTATCAGTTTAATCTTTTCTTTTCTTTTCTTTTCTTTTTGAGATGGAGTCCCACTCTGTCACCCAGGCTGCAGTGCAGTGGTGCGATCTTGGCTCACTGCAACTTCTGCCTCCTGGGTTCAAGCGATTCTCCTGCCTCAGCCTCCTGAGTAGCTGGGATTACAGGTGCCTGCCACCATGCCTGGCTAATTTTTGTATTTTTAGTAGAGACGGAGTTTCATCATCTTGGCCAAGCTAGTCTTGAACTCCTGACCTCGTGATCCACTCACCTTGGCCTCCCAAAGTGCTGGGATTACAGGTGTGAGCCACCATGCCCGGCCCTGTCAGTTTAACCTTAACCCTGGGATAGGTGATTTCTTTTTTCTTTTTCTTTTTTTAAAATTTATTTATTATTATTATCATTATTATTATTATTATTTTGAGATGGAGTCTCACTCTATGGCCCACATGCAGTGGCATGATCTTGGCTCACTGCAACCTCCGCTTCCCAGGTTCAAGTTATTCTCCTGCCTCAATCCCCCGAGTAGCTGGGTTTACAGGCTCCCGCCACCACGATTTCTTTTTTCTTTTTCTTTTTATTATTTTTTGTTGTCGTTCAGACAGAATCTTACTCTGGCCCAGGCTGCAGTGCAGTGGCACGATCTTGGCTCACTGCAACCGCCACCTCCCAAGTCCAAGTGATTCTCCTGCCTCAGCCTCCTAAGTAGCTGGGATTACAGGCTCCTGCCACCACACCCAGCTAATTTTTGTATTTTTAGTCCAGACAGAGTTTCGCCACGTTGGCCAAGCTGGTCTCGAACTCCTGGCTTCAAGTGATCTTCCCGCCTCGGCCTCCCAAAGTGCTGAGATTACAGGTGTGAGCCGCTGCACCTGGCCTTTATTTTATTTATTTATTTATTTATTTTGAGACTGAGTCTCACTCAGCTGCTTAGGCTGGAGTGCAGTGGTGTGATCTCGGCTCACTACAACCAGCGTCTCCCAGGTTCAAGCGATTTTCCCTTTTCAGCCTCCTAAGTAGCTGGGATTACAGGCACCCATCATCATGCCTGGCTAATTTTTGTATTTTTAGTAGAGACGGGGTTTCACCACATTGGCCAGGCTGGTCTCGAACTCCTGACCTCAGGTGATCCACCCGCCTCAGCCTCCCAAAGTGCTAGGATTACAGGCATGAGCCACTGTGCCAGCCTATTCTTTTTTTAATGGCAAATGAGGAAACAGAGGTTCATGGGGCTCAACCCACTCAAGTTTACATATGAGAGTTTAAGGTCAGAGTCAGGATTCAAACCGAGGTATTCATGAAACCCTGGGTGTCTCCAGCATTCCATATTGCTTATAAGGCACCAAGGGAAGGAGACATGGAGCTACCCCCAGGTTGTCTAGAAAGGCACCGGGAAGAGAAGACCAGCAAGACATATGAAGCAGTTAGCCTCTGCAGGTGACATAAAAGCAAGGGCTAAGAGGCAGGCTATGGAGGAACAGTGAGGATCCGGCACAGTGCCTGGCTCAGGGCAGAAACTCCATCAGCAGGCGGTGAGTGACTGCACAGGGGCACACCTGAATGAATTAATGAATCTGGAGAGGGAAAGGGGGAAAGTCGACATTGTGGAGGAAATGAAATCCTGCCACGGCCTCTCAAGCTGTTCTGGGCTGGGGAGGAGCAAGGGGGCCAGGGTTTTGGGGCAGAGTTGCCAGAAGGCAGAAGGGTGGGTAGTCTAAAAGCCCTTCATGGTTGTCCCTGCCAAGATCACACACAGACTTTGTCCCCAAGTGCCTCTGTCCCATCCCTAGGGTCTGGCTCTGGCTGGCCCATTCACAGAACACAGGGCCCACAGGGCAGAATTGCAGGGAAGGAGAGGTGGGGCAGCATGGGAAGAAAAGTGTCCTTCAGTGGCCACACCTGGCCCCATCCCCAGTGCCCTCCGGCCTTGAGGTCCACCCCGCTGTCAGCAGCTCACAGCTGTGCCCCGAGGGGTGGACTGGCACAAGCTGGGCCTCAGCTCCCGCTTAGGCGTGCACTGCCAAGTCCTACTCTGCAGCACAGCCATCCATGCTGCCGCAGACACATGTCAGCCCTGCCCCGTTGCCAGAAATTTTTGGTTTGACGTAGCCGGCCTCCTCTTTTTTTCTTAATGCAGCAGAGGGTGCCCATGAGGCCCAGAAACTGAAGGAAGCTGCTTGCCTGTCTCACTTGGTCTCACATTAGGTCCAGAAGCTTCTATTTTGGAGGCATCTGAGGCAAGAAGTGGATCCAGAAGATCTGTTTCTATCCAGAATTCAGCAAAGAGAAACTAGATGTCCAGACTTAGAACAGTCTTCATCCAACTCAGCTCCCCAGGACCAAGGGTCAGGAGGAGCCAGATCAAGGGCAAGGGGCAGTAGCAGGCAGAGCCAAGGGGAGAGAGGAGGAGAGCTACCCCGGGACTTCCCCACAACCCACTTGGGCCTCCAGACGCCCATTTGCTCCGAAAGAGTAAGCCTGTCCGAGGAGCCAGTGAAAGTCTGGGAAGCAGCAGCTCTAAGCAGCGTTGTGCCGAATGAAGACACCAGTGTCAAAGATGCACTTTTTTAGGAGTGAAGCCCTGTGGTTTTGGCATTTGTGCCCAGGGTTATTTATCAGTGAAGGTTTTATTAGACAGCACTCAATTACCTACCCTGCTGGCAGAAGCAGTGTTACAAATAATTCAAAGGAAGGTAGTTTCCTTTTACCTTTGGAATGCCTCGTTGAGACTATGGAGAGCCTCCTTAGTTATTTACTGTAGAGCCTTACTTTTCAAAGTGTGGTCCCCAGGCCAGCATCATGGGTGTCACCTGGGAGTTTGTGAGAAAGGCAGCACTACAGGCCCTACCCTACTCCCAAGAAATCCAAATCTGCATTTTTTTTTTTTTTTTTTTTTTTTGAGACGGAGTCTGCGTCTGTCGCCCAGGCTGGAGTGTAGTGGCGCAATCTCAACTACAAGCGCCCGCCACCATGCCGGGCTAACTTTTTTGCATTTTTAGTAGAGACGGGGTTTCACCGTGTTAGCCAGGATGGTCTCCATCTCCTGACCGCGTGATCTGCCTGCCTCGGCCTCCCAAAGTGCTAGGATTACAGGTGTGAGCCACTACGACTGCCCTGAATCTGCACTTTTAACAAGATCTCCAGGTGATTCTTGAGCATATTAAAGCTTGAGAAGCACTGCCTTCAGCCAATATCAGAAGGTTTGCATGCCATGAGAAGCCAGGTTTGGGGGTTCAGGGAGAGGGGAGTAGGAAGCAGCAACAAGCCTCGGATGAAATGCTGGCCTCGGTGATCTGCAGAGCACTCCGCAGTCTGTTCATGAGCTACGAGGTAGGGATCCATTTCACTCACCTCTCTTCTCTGCCCCACATGCCTCTGAAGCCCTTCCTTACCAGGCAAGGTTTCTCTAACCCCGCATGCAGCCTCACATCTCTGTATTTGCCTTCACCGTTTTCTCTTGTAGGAATGCCCTTTGTCTCCTGCCTGCTCATCAAGCTCATGGTCTGTCTTCAAAAATGTGCTCCAAAGTCACCTACTCCTGCTCTTCTAAATACCTCTTCTCTCTGCTCCTGTGACCCTGGGTACATTCACTCATTTGTCAATCAGATCTCTCCATGAACAAACTCAAATATCTATGGAACAGCCCCTATATGCTAGACACTCAGCTAGGAACTAGAGACCAAGACATGAATGAGATACAGCTCGCCCTTAGAGAGCTCACATTCTAGATAGGGAGATAAATGCATACACTCGCAATACAGCATGGTGAGTGTAGTCCCATCTACCGGAGACATGGGGACCCAGGGACACCTTATATTGAACTAACGGGAGTCAAAGAGTACTTTTATTAGTTATTTACCCATCTGACCTCCCCAACTAGACTGTAGTTCTTTAAGTACTGAGATAGCATCTTATTCTTCTGAGCATGCACTGGGCCTCTCTACTGGTCCTTGAGCAGATGAAAATGAGTGAATATCTACTTCACATCTGGGGAAGGGGCAGAAATTCCATCAGCCTGACCTCCCCAGTCAAGGTATGGTAGAACTGGGAATGGGAGCCAGATCCAGCTGCTCCCTGCGCATGCTGTTCCCCTCCACTGCCTAGGAATTTCATTCGATAAGGGTTTGTCCCCCTTGGGGTCAAATGCTACAAGGATCACAGAAAAGACCTAAAGCAGAATTTTTTTTTCCCCCCTCAAACAGGGTCTCACTCTGTCGCGCAGGCTGGAGTGCAGTGGCAAGATCACGGTTTACTGCAACCTTCACCTCCCAGGCTCAAGTGATTCTTATGCCTCAGCCTCCAGGGTAGCTGAGGCTACAGGTCTGTGCCACCACGCCTGGCTAATTTTTGTATTTTTAGTGGAGACAGGATTTCACCATGTTGGCCAGGCTGTTCTCAATCTCCTGGCCTCAAGTGATCCCCCTGCATCAGCCTCCCACAGTGTTGGGATTATAGGCATGAGCCACTGTGCCTGGCCTAAAGCAGAATTTCTAAGAGTTTGAGATCTCTAAGAGAAAATGAAGTATCACACCCATGAAACAATTAGAAGACAAGGAAAGACAAAAGCAGATCAAGTGCAGTGACATCTAGGAAGAGGTGAGAAGTAGGAGATCACCCAGGTGGATGATCTAAAGCAGGGTCTTGAAGGAACGTTGATGTAGGGAGGCAAGAAGGAAAGGAAAGGGCATCCCAGGTGAGAGTACACCAACAGCAGGAAAGACAACAATGCATGAAGCACAGAGTTCCTGTTATGGAAAAAAATGAGGCATGCAACCTCACTAATCATCAGGGAAATGCAAATTAAAACCACAATGAGATATCACCTTACTCTTGCAAGAATGGCCATAATTAAAAACTTAAAAAACAGTAGATATTGGCGTGAATGCAGTGAAAAGGGAATACTTTTACACTGCTGGTGGGAATATAAATTAGTACAACCACTATAGAAAACAGTGTGGATATTCCTTAAAGAACTAAAAGTAGGCCGGGTGCGGTGGCTCACTCCCAGCACTTTGGGAGGCCGAGCCATGCAGATCACCGGGGGTCAGGAGTTTAAGTCCAGCCTGCCGAACATGGCAAAACCCCATTTCTACTAAAAATACAAAAAATTAGCCGAGCGTGGTGACAGGCACCTGTAATCCCAGCTACTCGAGAGTCTGACGCAGTAGAATCGCTTGAACCCGGGAGGCAGAGGTTGCAGTGAGTTAAGATCATGCCACTGCACTTCAGTCTGGGTGACAAGAGTGGAACTCCATCCGAAAAAAAAAAAAAAAAACCCACAAGAACTGAAAGTAGAACTACCATTCAATCCAGCAGTCCCACTGCTGGGTATCTACCCAAAGGAAAGGAAATCATTATATAGAAAAGACACATGCACATGTATGTTTATAGCAGCACAATTCACAACTGCAAAGATATGGAACCAACAGAAGTGCCCATCCACCAATGAGTGGATAAAGAAAATGTGGTGTGTATATACACCATGGAATACTACTCAGCCATAGAAAGGGATGAAATAATGTCTTTTGCAGCAACTTGGATGGAGCTGGAGGCCGTTATTCTAAGGGAAGTAACTCAGGAATGGAAAACCAAATATGGTATGCTCTCACTTATAAGTGGGAGCTAATCTATGAGGACTCAAAGGTGTAGGAGTGATGTAATGGACTTTGGGCACTCCGGAGGGAGGCGGTGAGGAGGTGGAGGATAAAAGACTACATACTGGATACAGTCTACACTGCTCAGGTGATGGGTGCACTAAAATCTCAGAAATCACCACTAAAGAACTTATCCATGTAACTGAAAACCACTTCTTCCACAAAATCTATTGAAATAAAAAATACATATATCATTAAAACTTTTTTTTTTTTTTTTTTTTTGAGATGGAGTTTCACTCTTGTTGCCCAGGCTGGAGTGCAGTGGCATGACCTCGGCTTTCTGCAACCTCTGCCTCCCAGGTTCAAGCAACTCTCCTGCCTCGGCCTCCAGAGTAGCTGGGATTACAGTCGCTCACCATCATGCCCAACTAATTTTTTGTATTTTTAGTAGAGACGGGGGGGTTTCACCATGTTGGCCAGGCTGGTCTCGAACTCCTGACCTCAGGTGATCCACCAGCCTGGGCTTCCCAAATTGCTGGGATTACAGGCGTGAGCCACTGCGCCTGGCCTAAAACTTTTTTTTTAATGAAGTATAGATGGGCAGACAAGATGGCACCAACACACAGAATGTAATGAACATACAAGGCAGAGTTCATCCAGCTTTGAAAGTTCTTGGACGGGTAAATCACTATGGCTCGCACCATCTGTGAAATAAGAAAGGTCTCAGCTTTCTGAGAAAACTTTAAGTTCCCTTATTTTTTGAAGAAGAGATGTTTTGCTAGTTGGGTTTTACAGAAGTGGTCATGGATTGCCTGACCTCCCTGGACCACATCTGCGAACCAGCTGGCCAGAACAGAAGGTCAGTGGTCCTGGGAACTTTGTTTATGCTTAATTAAGAGGATAACTGCAACCTAAGGTTCTGCAGCTCTAAATAACTGAGCTAATTCAGTGGCTGCCTCCAAACACACACAGAGCTAGTGTTTTATGAAGGAAAATGGCCAATTACCAACAGACAGGTAAGAATACCGACTAGTCAAAAGGGAGAAAAGGACACTGGTGGAGGACAAACCAGGAACAGATAACTAAAGGTCTGGCAGAAGGCTGCAGCCCTTTTTTTTTTTTTTTTTTTTTTTTTTTTTGAGACTGAGTTTCGCTATTGTTGCTCAGGCTGAAGTACAATGGCGCAATCTCAGCTCACTGCAACCTCTGCCTCCCGAGTTAAAGCAATTCTTCTGCCTCAGTCTCCCAGGTGGCTGGGATTACAGGCGCGCGCCACCACGCCCAGCTAACTTTGTATTTTTAGTAGAGATGGGGTTTCTCCATGTTGGTCAGGCTGGTCTCGAACTCCCAACCTCAGGTGATCCACCCACCTCGGCCTCCCAAAGTGCTGGAATTACAGGCGTGAGCCACCACGCCTGGCCAACAAAAGGCTGCAGCCTTTTAAAGGAGACTTAGCTCATCTTCTACCAATCCCCAGTGGACAGGCAGAACTGTTTTCAGTTGCAATAGCCAAATTCTGAAGTTGCGAAGTTCTCCATTATTCATGAGTAGCTCCACTCCCTCCACCCTTGGGGCTGCTTTCTGTTGGCAAAGGCCTGTGTACTTCTCAAACCTTCAAATATGAGAGCATCTGGTGTTCCAGGGATCTAAAATACTGCAAAGTCAGGTAACAAAACTGCTTTCCAAAGGCTCTACTACAAGGATCTTCAGTAGCTTTAAGGTCCTTCAAAATCTGTCTCCTCAGAACTATACAAAGCCTTGGCCTAAGCTCAGCTTCCTAACTCAGTCTTTCTTTGAATAGGAAGAGGGATTTAGGGATTTTGGTAAAGGGTCTTTTGCCCATAGAAATCAAAATTAAGGCCGGGCGCGGTGGCTCAAGCCTGTAATCCCAGCACTTTGGGAGGCCGAGACGGGCGGATCACAAGGTCAGGAGATCGAGACCAGCCTGGCTAATACGGTGAAACCCCGTCTCTACTAAAAAAATACAAAAAACTAGCCGGGTGAGGTGGCGGGCGCCTGTAGTCCCAGCTACTCAGGAGGCTGAGGCAGGAGAATGGCGTAGACCCGGGAGGCGGAGCTTGCAGTGAGCTGAGATGCGGCCACTGCACTCCAGCCTGGGCGACAGAGCGAGACTCTGTCTCAAAAAAAAAAAAAAAAGAAATCAAAATTAAGAGATGGGGACTGAATCACCAGAAGATATTGTCATCCGTACTGTTAATTGTGTTATTAAGATTGAATAGCAAAGACTGACTAGCATTAAACAGAAGATAAAAGAACCCAGCTCTGAGTGGGTTCTTCCTTTCTGAGTAACGTTAAGAAGATACGTCTACCTGGAAAAACACATTTGAAGGAGATGGAGGGCTCAGGCCAGGCACTATCCCCTATACTACCTCATGCAGTCCTTGCAAAAACAAACAAACCTCGGTGAGTCTCCATTTTACATACAGGGAAAACAGCCTCAAAGGATTTAAATACACTTTGCAATACTGAAGGGTAACAGGCAGCCAGGATTTGAACCAGAACTATTTGATATTGAAGCCCATTCCCTACACAATTTCCCTTCATGTTCCTGGGAGTAATGGACAAACCACCTCTAGCAGAAGGGCTGGGAGAGAAGCGGGTCTCTTTCCCAGTCCCCTGTAGGGCTGCTTTGGCTTTAGGTGAAATTAGTGTTTGACAGCTGTGGACTTCCACCCTCGACCTTGGCTCCATGCCTGTGGATAAGAAGGTTTGTGGGGAAGAAGCCTTGGAGCAGAGATGTGGGCTTCCTCTTCCTCCCCCTCAGCCACAACTGCCGAACCCAGAATGAAAGCCAAACTCTGAATGAATCACATTCAGAGTGAGACGGGGTTTCACCGTGTTAGCCAGGATGGTCTCGATCTCCTGACCTCGTGATCCGCCCGTCTCGGCCTCCCAAAGTGCTGGGATTACAGGCTTGAGCCACCACGCCCGGCCGAATTATTTTCTTAGACCCTCATCAACAGATGTAAAATCACCATCCACCCACCTAACTCTATATCCTGAAGGCCGTCTTCCAATGCACACAATATTTGAGGAAGTGGAAAAGGTCCCTTATTCCAGGAGAGAATGTTACTTCATAGCTCAGAAATGAAACCACTTCCTCTCCATGAACACTCCGGATATAAGAGAGCCCTCTTCCCCCTCTACTCGTCTCACCAATCTGCGTCCCTGGTATGTCTGGGACAGGATACTGCCTTCAATACCCATATGGAAAACCCTGACATACCCCTCATTGAGAGCTGGCAGATAGGAAGGAAGCATTTAATGATGCTTATCCATGTCTAAACTAGAACATAATGGGTGTGTTATGAGAGGATCCTAATGTTTGGATAGTTGGGGAAATCATTCAAAAATGTAGCCTCACCAGGCGCAGTGGCTCACACTTGTAATCCTAGCACTTTGGGAGGCCGAGGCGGGTGGATTCCCTGAGCTCGGGAGTTCAAGACCAGCCTGGGGAGCATGGTGAAACCCCATCTCTACTAAAAATACAAAAAAAAATTAGCCAGGCATGGCAGCGTGCACCTGTAATCCCTGTAATCACCTGTAATACTTGGGAGGCTGAGACAAGAGAATCGCCTGAACCCAGGAGGCGGAGGTTGCAGTGAGCCGTAATAGTGCCATTGCATTCCAGCCTGTGCAACAGAGCGAGACTCCGTCTCAAAAAAAGAAAAAAAAATGTAACCCCATTTAAGAGTGGATCAGAAATCAGACAAACAGAAAAGACCTCCTCTTTATCTGGCCCTGCATGGCTAAATGGGAAGAAAGGCTTGCAGAGAATGAGAAAGGGTCTGTGGCAGTCAAGGAAAGGAGACCGGAGCTGAACCCAGGCTGATCCCCAGAGGCTGGAAGTTGTTCAGAACCAAAGGATTTTTCTTTTGTTTCTTCTTTTCCTTCCTCTTCCCTTTCCCTTCCTTTCCTCTTTCTTATTTTGAGACAGGATCTCAGCCTGTTGCCCAGGCCAGAGTGGAGTGCAGTGGTGCAATCATATCTCAGTGTAGCTTCTAACTCCTGGACTCGAGCAATCTTCCTACCTCAGCCTTCTGAGTAGCTGGGACCAAAGGAACGCACCTCCACACCTAGCTAATCGATTTTATTTATTTTATTCAGATGGGGTCTCACTATGTTGCCCAGACTGGTCTTGAACTCCTGGCCTTAAGTGATCCTCCCCCTCAGCCTCCCAAAGTGCTGGGATTACAAGCATGAGACACTTCACCCAACCCCAAAGGATTTTTTTTTCAGTAGGTTTTTGGGGAACAGGTGGTGTTTGGTTACGTGAGTAAGTTCTTCAGTGGTGATTTCTGAGATATTAATGCACCCATCACCTGAGCAGTGTATACTGTACCCAATGTGTGGTCTTTTATCCCTCACCTCCCCACCCTTTCTGAGTCCCCAGAGTTTATTGTATCATTCTTATGCCTTTGCATCCTCATAGCTTAGCTCCCACTTATAAGTGAGAACACACGATGTTTGGTTTTCCATTCCTGAGTTACTTGACTTAGAATAATGTTCTCCAGTTCCATCCAGGTTGCTGCAAATGGCATTATTTCATTCCTTTTCATAGCTGAGTAGTATTCCATGGCGTACATATATATATATATATATACATATATACTATATTTATTTACTTTATCCGCTCATTGATTGATGGCCAACTGGGCTGATTCCATGTCTTTGCAATTGCGAATTGTGCTGCTATAAACATGCATGGGCAGGTATCTTTTTTTTCTTTTTCTTTTTTCAAGACAGAGTCTTGATCTGGTACCCAGGCTGGAGTGCAGTGGTGCGATCTCAGATCACAGCCTCCATCTGCCAGGTTCAAGCAATTCTCCTGCCTCAGCCTCTCTAGTAGCTAGGATTACAGGCATGGGCCACCAGCTAATTTTTGTATTTTTAGTAGAGACAGGGTTTCACCATGTTGGCCAGGCTGGTCTTGAACTCCTGACCTCGTGATCCACCTGCCTCGGCCTCCCAAAATGCTGAGATTACAGGCATGAGCCACCATGCCCAGCCTATCTTTTTCGTATAATGACTTCTTTTCCTCTGGGTAAATACCCAGTAGTAGGATTGCTTGATCAAATGGTAAATCTATTTTTAGTTCTTTAAGGAATCTCCACACTGTTTTCCATCGTGATTGTACTAGTCTGCATTCCCACCAACTGTGTAAAAATGTTCCCTTTTCACCACATCATGCCAACAACTATTTTTTTTAATTTTTTTTTTATTATGGCTGTTCTTGCAGGAGTGAGGTGGTATTGCATTGTGGTTTTGATTTGCATTTCCTGATAATTAGTGATGCCAAGCATTTTTTCATATGTTTCTTGGCCATTTGTATATCTTCTTTTGAGAATTGTCTATTCATGTCCTTAGCCCACCTACTTATGGGATTGTTTTATTCTTGCTGATTTATTTGAGTTCCTTGTAGATTCTGGACATTATAATAGTCCTTTGTCGGATATATAGATTGCAGAGATTTTCTCCCACTCTGTGGGTTGTCTGTTTACTCTGCTGATTATATCTTTTGCTGTGCAAAAGCTTTTTAGTTTAATTAAATCTCATCTATTTATCTTTGTTTTTGTTGCATTTGCTTTTGGGTTCTTGATCATGAAGTCTTTGCCTAACCCAATGCCTAGAAGGGTTTTTCCAATATTATCTTCTAGAATTTTTATGGTGTCAGGTCTTAGATTTAAGTCTTTGATCTATCCGAAGTTGATTTTTGTATAGAGGAGAGATGAGGATACAGCTTCATTCTTCTACATGTGGCTTGCCATTTATCCCAGCACCATTTGTTGAATAGGGTGTCCTTTCCCCACTTTATATTTTTGTTTGCTTTATCAAACATCAGTTGACTTGTAAGTATTTGGCTTTATTTCTGGGTTGCTATTCTGTTCCATTGGTCTACATGCCTATTTGTATACTAGTACCATGCTGTTTTGGTGGCTGACTTTATAGTATAGTTTGAAGTCGGGGAATGTAATGCCTCCAGATTTGCTCTTTTTGCTTACTCTTGGTTTGGCTATACAAGCTCTTTTTTGATTTCATATGAATTTTGGGATTGTTTTTTCTATTTCTGTGAAGAACGGTGGTGGTATCTTGATGGGAGTTGCATTGAATTTGTAGATTGCTTTTGGCGGTGGTATTGTTTGACTCTGTGTCCCCACCCAAATCTCATCTTGAATTGTACTCCCATAATTCCCACATGTTGCGTGAGGGACCCAGTGAAAGATAATTTGAATTGTGGGGGCAGTTTCCCCCATACTGTTCTCATGGTAGTGAATAAATCTCATGAGATCTGACGGTTTTATCAGGGGTTTCTGCTCTTGCATCTTCCTCATTTCCTCTTGCTGTCCCCATGTAAGAAGTGCCTTTTGCCTCCCATCATGATTCTGAGGCCTCCCCAGTCATGCGGAACTGTAGCTTCGATTTTTCTTCCCAGTCTCAGGTATGCTTTTATCAGCAGTGTGAAAACAAACTAATACAGTAAACTGGTACCAGTAGAGTGGGGCATTGCTGAAAAGATACCCAAAAAGCGACTTTGGAACTTGGTAACAGGCAGAGGTGGGAACACTTTGGAGGGCTCAGAAGAAGACAGGAAAATGTGGGAAAGTTTGGAACTTCCTAGAGACTTGTTGAATGGCTTTGACCAAAAACCTGATAACAATATAGACAGTAAGGTCCAGGCTGAGGTCGTCTCAGATGGAGATGAGGAACTTGTTGGGAACCGGGGCAAAGGTGACTCTTGTTATGTTTTAGCAAACAGACTGGTGGCATTTTGCCCCTGCCCTAGAGATCTGTAGAACTTTGAGCTTAAGAGAGGTGATTTAGGGCATCTGGCAGAAGAAATTTCTAAGCAGCAAAGCATTCAAGACGTGACTTGGGTGCTGCTAAAGGCATTAGTTTTACAGGGGAGGCAGAGCATAAAAGTTCAGAAAATTTGCAGCCTGATAATGTGATAGAAAAGAAAAACCCATTTTCTGAGAAGAAATTCAAGCTGGCTGCAGAAATTTGCATAAGTCACAAGGAGCTGAATGTTAATCCCTAAGACAATGGGGAAAATGTCTCCAGGGCATGTAAGAGGTCTTCATGGCAGCCCCTCCCATCACAGGCCAGGAGACCTAGGAGAAAATGGTTTCGTGGGCCAGGGCCAGTGTCCCCATGCTGTGTGCAGCCTAGGGACTTGGAGCCCTGCATTCCAGCCACTCCAGCCATGGCAGAAAGGGGCCAACATAGAGCTCAGGCCATGACTTCAGAGGTTGCAAGCCCCAAGCTTTGACAACTTCCACGTGGTGTTGAGCCTGCAAGTGCACAGAAGTCAAGAACTGGGGTTTGGAAACCTCTGCCTAGATTTTAGAAGATGTGTGGAAATGCCTGGATGCCCAGGCAAAAGTGTGCTACAGGGGCGGGGCCTTCATGGAGAACCTTTGCTAGGGCAGTGCAGAAGGGAAACGTGGGGTCAGAACCCCCACACAGTCCCTACTGGGGCACTGCCTAGTGGAGCTGTGAGAAGAGGGCTACCGTCCTCCAGACCCCAGAATGGTAGATCCACCAACAGCTTGCACCGTTTGCCTAGAAAAGCTGCAGACACTCAATGCCAGCCCATGAAAACAGCCAGGAAGGAGGCTGTACCCTGCAAAGCCACGGGGCAGAGCTGCCCAAGACCATGGGAACCCACTTCTTGCATCAGTGTGACCTGGATGTGAGACCTGGAGTCAAAAGACATCATTTTTGGAGCTCTAAATTTTGACTGCCTCACTGGAATTCAGATTTGCATGGGCCCTGTAACCACTTTGTTTTGGCTTTGGCCAATTTCTCCCATTTGGAATGGCTGTATTTACCCAATACCTGTACCCCCATTGCATGTAGGAAGTAACCAGCTTGCTTTTGATTTTATAGGCTCGTAAGTGGAAGGGACTTGCCTTGTCTCAGATGAGACTTTGGACTGTGGACTTTTGGGTTAATGCTGAAATGAGTTAAGACTTTGGGGGACTATTGGGAAGGCATGATTTGTTTTGAAATGTAAGGATATGAGATTTCGAGGGGCCAGAGGTGGAATTATATGGTTTGGTTCTGTGTTGCCACCCAAATGTCATCTTAAATTGTACTCCCAAAAACCCCACATATTGTGGGAGGGACCCAGTGGAAGATAATTTGAATCATTGAGGTGGTTTCCCCCATACTGTTCTCATGGTAGTGAATAAGTCTCATGAGATTTGATGGTTTTATCAGGGGTTTCTACTTTTGCATCTTCCTCATTTTCTCTTGCCACCACCATGGAAGAAGTGCCTTTCACCTCCTGCCATGATTCTGAGACCTCCCCAGCCATGTGGAACTGTAAGTCCAATTAAACCTCTTTTTCTTCCCAGTCTCAGATATGTCTTTATCAGGTACAGGAAAACAAACTAAATACAGGCAGTATGGCCATTTTCACAATGTTGATTCTACCTGTGCATGAGCATGGGATGTGTTTCCATTTGTGCTGTCTATGATTTCTTTCAGCAGTGTTTTGTAGTTTTCATTGTAGAGGTATTTCACCTCCTTGGTTAAGTATATTCCTAAGTATTTTAATTTTTTTCCAACTATTATAAAAGAGATTGAGTTCTTGATTTGATTCTCAGCTTGGTTGCTATTGGTATATAGCAAAGCTACTGATTTGTATACATTAATTTTGTATCCTGAAACTTTGCTGAATTCATTTACCAGTTCTAGGAGCTTTTTGGATGAGTGTTTAGGGTTTTCAAGGTTTATGATTATGTCATCAGCAAACAGACAGTTTGACTTCCTAATTACCAACTTGGATGCCTCCCTCAAAGGATTTTTAAGACTAACCTTATCGAATCTTACAATAGCAACCAAAAGTATAGGAACCGCACATTTCAGACCAAGAATTAAATCAGTGGCTGTCCACCATGGCAACCCATGAGTATCAAGAGAGACAAATGCCTAAGTTTCACTGAGAAATTTCAAATTAGGAGGCCTGTGGTGAGGCCCCACAAGGAGCCACCAGCAATGCCCAGCAGGAATGAAGAACCACTGAGTTAAATCCCAAAGCTGTATTCATACCCCACTTCCAACCCATTCACCCCAAACCTTTCCCAGGACCCAAACCAGCCTCTAGTGTGTTGGCACGGTTTGGCTTTCCTCCAGGAACTTCAGTTTTTCCAGAAGTTTCTAACTGTAAATTCCTCACCAGGACTTTACTTCCCCCATCAACCAAGGCATAAAAAAAGGACGATTTCCACAAACCACCCTTATTTAGAAATAATGTGCCAGAGGAATGATTTAGGTTGGTTTTTATCTCTGATTCTTCCCAGTAACTCATACCCTAAGAACACTGCCAACAGGAGGGTCTGATCCAGTGGGGGCCTTGAGGCCACTCAGCTCAGCCTGGTTCCTAGGGCCAGTGTCCCACTCTGGAGGCCAAGTCCATGCTCCCCTCCCCTCACCAGAGCCTGCTCCTCCAGAGCTGTCTAGTCTCTCTGCCAGGCTCCAAACTCTCCACCTTCATGCATTGACCAAACAATGAGACAGGAGGACAGCTGGGAGGGCGGGAGTCCGAAATCACTGGTAGAGTGGCCCAGGACACACAGGGGAGTCTCCACTGCTGCTGAGATGAAGGGACTCTCCATTCTTCTCAAAAGGCTTGTTGTGTTTTTGGCATTCCCCCACCTGACTTTTTTTCAAGTGAGTTTTTCCGATCTGACCTCAGAGAAGGCCAAACTGGGTGCTGTTGGGGAAGGGCAGAAAGAAACAAAACATGCTTGTAAGAAGTAGTTCGTAATCATAGCAGCTGCCATTCATTGAGCTCTTCTCATGACCCCAGCCCAATACTGAATTTCATATGCATCATCTCATGTGATCCTTACCACCAGGAGGTAGGTATTATGATTCCCATTCTAAGGATAAGGAAACTGAGGCTCAGACAGGCCAAGTTACCTGCCCAAGACCATCTGGCTGCAACACAGAGTTAGAATTTGGACCCAGGTCTGTCCAACTCCACAGCTTGCAACCTTAACCACTGTGTGTACAGCCTCAGAAAGGGAAAACAGCAAGGTGCCACTACATTTACATGAATTTCATCAATTCAACAACAAAATACAAAGGCTCTTTGTTACCTCTGCTCCCTATCAGAGAACACCTTTATAGATGAAGTCTCAAACAAGTGGCCTGCAGTCCCAAATTCACCAACAGGCTTATTTAACTTGGCACATCATATTTTACAATAACTTGACCGGCCCCTGCCGGCCTTTGAGTTTGCAGCCCAGGCCTCTCCTCTTACTCTATTGGACCTGGATCAAGAGGAGAGGAATGGTGTTTTCCACAAAATCAAAACCATAATCGCCTAGCATTAAACCTGGGGAAGGTAGCTGTGAAGACAATTGTTCCTCCCCACCTCGGAGACTTTCTGCAAACAGTGCCACCCTGGCTGGTGACGCACTCAGCAGTAGCCACAAGGCAGCTATATCGGCAGGTCTCCAGGAGCCAGGATGAGGCCTCGCAAGTTACTGCAGTATCACATAACAAAATGGGAGAAAAATACAGGGGGAAAATGATTCCATTCAGCTGCAACTTCAGTGGAGTTAATGTTTCACTCGGTGGATCCAGGCCAGGCCTCTGATCTCACACTTCCCTGGCAGACCTCTCTCTGCTGCAATCAGCTGGGAGTCATGTGTCCTCAGGGCTGGTGCGACAGGAACAAACAAAGCCCATCATTCCACAAACAGAGGAGGCCAGCCTTCCCAAATCCAGCAGAACACTGCTCCTTAATGGGCTGGGTGCCTATAATTAGTCTACAAATAGCACCATGCTCATCACCAGCTCACTCCTTTTGTTCCTACCCCTACTCACTGCACGCCCTGCAGTGCCTTTTCCAGGTGCTGTAGTTCTCTAAGGGCCTAAAGTCTAAGCAATGGGAAAGTAGGAATCAGACTCCGAAATATTGTATGAGATCCAGCATGTAGCCTGCCTGGCAGTTAGATTATGAGAAGGTACAATAAGTCACAAAATTAAGAAACAAAATCTAAGCAGTGGAAGGAACCCTACTTTGAGCTTTTGATAGCAAGGAAAACAACTCACTGCAACACAATACTTGCCCAAGGATCTTATCCTATTTATCGTATTTTCTTTCTCTCTCTCTCTCTCTCTCTCTCTCTCTCTCTCTCTCTGTCTCTCTGTCTCTCTCTTTGGTCTCGCTCCATCTCCCAGGCTGGAGTACAGTGGCGGGATCTTAGCTCACTGCAACCTCCACCTCCCAAGTTCAAGCAATTCTCCTGCCTCAGCCTCCCAAGTAGCTGGGAGCCCGCCACCATGCTTGGCTAATTTTTTTTTTTTTTTTTTTTTTTTTTTTGAGACGGAGTGTCGCTCTGTCGCCCAGGCCGGAGTGCAGTGGCCGGATCTCAGCTCACTGCAAGCTCCGCCTCCCAGGTTTACGCCATTCTCCTGCCTCAGCCTCCCGAGTAGCTGGGACTACAGGCGCCCGCCACCTCGCGTGGCTAGTTTTTTGTATTTTTTAGTAGAGACGGGGTTTCATCATGTTAGCCAGGATGGTCTTGATCTCCTGACCTCGTGATCCATCTGTCTCGGCCTCCCAATGTATTTTTAATAAGACAGGGTTTCACACCATATTGGCCAGGCTGGTCTCGAACTCCTGACCTCAAGTAATCCACCTGCCTCAGCCTCCCAAAGTGCTAGGATGACAGGTGTGAGCCACCGCACTCGGCCTTTCTTTTCTTTTCTTTTTTTTTTTTTTTTTTTTTGAGACAGAATCTCACTCTGTTGCCAAGGCTGTACTGTAGTGGTGGATCTCGGCTCACATAACCACCACCTCCTATGTTCAAGCAATTCTCGTGCCTCAGCCTCCCAAGTAGCTGGAATTACAGGCATGCATCTCCACACCTGGCTAATTTTTGCATTTTTAGTAGAGAGGGGGTTTTGCCACATTGGCCAGGCTGGTCTTGAACTCCTGGCCTCAAGCAATCCACCCACCTCGGCCTCCCAAAGTGCTGGGATTTCAGGCATAAACCACCACACCCGACCGTGTTTTCTTTATTAGATTGAACTGATGAGGCAAAAGACATTCTCCCTGCCCCCAGTAAAGGCCACTCTTCACTTCTTTTCACCACTAATATAAATAATCTCTGGTGATAACCTTTAATCCTTGAGCTTGGGTAGGAAAGTTTGATATCACTCTTCTATCCAGCAGAACTTCAGTTTCTCAGACTTTCCTGCTACTTAGAAAAATCACTGCCCTCAGCAGCCTCCCTGGGCAACCCAGCCACACCCACCACCACCACCACCTGAGCCTCTGACACCTGGCTCAGCTGGGGCCAGAATCATTCTCACCATGGTCATGTAGGTGGCCTCTGATTTTTCACTTGGTTCTTCTTCCTCGATCACCTCCCGTATAATTATTGAGGAGTAAATGTTTTTCTAGAGGGGGAAAATGGTACAAAAATTCCTAAAAATTAGATGAATCTTATACACCAGAGAAAAGGCCACCTATACCTATTTGCTGGGCATCGACCACCCAAACTGGGAGGTTCAAAGGTTACTGAGAGCTAGAGAATTCCCAATAATGATAATTCAGCCTTCAGTCTTCTTGAAAAATAACTGTCAAAGAACACAGTCTTAAGAACCAAACTCTTTGCTTCAAAAGCCAAACATCTTTGTTTAGATGGATGTTTAGGTAGCAGCAGGGGTTCCTTATCTTGCTAAATTCCTTGTATTGTGGGGTTATTTCCTTCTAATTACAGTAAAGGCAGAATGGCATTAATCAACAGGGTACTGTCATCATTTCCCTCAGAGGGTTTATGTGGCAGGTTCAGCCCTCATTGAGCCTCACAGCTGTGAGGTTCATGGTCCTGTCACTCGTTGGGAAAGCAGTATCATCCAGTGGCCCATTCTTGGACTACTGCACTCTACTGGGAGAAAATCCTACTCTTGGGACAAAAACAGCCCAAAACAGAGAAAGGTAACTATTCAAAGAGCGTTTTTAAAATTAAAGAAAGAAAAGAAAGAATAGGAGTTAAAGAAAACCAATCCATTTCTCAGTCTCTAGAAGCAATTATTTATAACTCCATTACTAATCAATAAGGAGAGAAAAGTCCTTCTTAATCCTTTCTTGCTAAGGTCTTAGACTATTTCATTTTAAGCATTAGAACTCCTTAACTCCTGAATATATTATAATTCCCCATTAGACTTTAGACAAACAGCACCTCCTAGATTACAAAGCATTTGCATATCATCATCTTATGTGAACCTTACAACAACCCTGTCAAGCAGGCCAGGTAACTATAATATCTTTATCCTTATCCTCATTTTGCTGGTGAGACTAGGGGAGGTGGCAGAGCTTTCTGACTCCAAGCGCAGTGCTCTTTCCTCAGCCCAATACCAGAAACTGCTGCCTGGGGCTGGTTGAGCCAGCCCCATGCACTGTACTCCTCAGAGGCGCTTATTCTAGTAACAAAGGCTTCCTGAGTCCCTGCTCTGTGCCAAGCACTGGCCTGCAAGCTGCAACATACAATGGGTAAGACATGGTTCCCGGGGAATGAGAACGGCCCAGGCCTGCATCTGCTTAGTGTTTTAGGCTGAAGCGTGTGTTCACCTCCCCTTCACAGCTTTCAAAATAGCAGGGTTCTTCTTTTATCCCTGGATTAGTCTTCTTCGTGTTCTTCACCAAGGCTGTAGAATTCACTAAACTGCAAGACATAAAGAGCATGTGGAATTAACCAGCTGGCATGGTTTATTCAAGGGTCCCTACATGAGACCCCCTCTTGGCTTTGTGAAGAGAGAGACCCCAGAGAAGACACTATTCTCTCTGGACTCCTACAGCCAGGGCTACCCGGCTCACCTGGAAACCTGAGAAGCACATCTCTTCTAATGAAGAACAAGAAGCCGTTCTGGAGATAATTTAGACTGAAAAACGGCTTCAACTTCTCTATTATCACTGAAGACACTTTCAGTCCTTATGGGAGAGGTAATTTTAAGTGAATGAAGAGCGGGGAGATAGGATTCCCCTTGACCATCGTCTCTACGTTTCTGAGGACCAGGGAGTGCCGCGGAACCAGCAGGGGGCAGCAGGAGCTCAGCAAGACGCCAAACCAAAGGGCTCCTGGTCTCTCCAGGGGGCGGAGCGGAATAATCCCCACGAACACCCCACCCAAGCCCCAAGCCCGAAGCTCCGCGCCTGCCTGGTCGGGGCCCCTTGGCCTTTGATCTCATGACCATTTGCCTTCTGAATATACTTTCTTTTTTTCTATTTTGGCCCAAGGCAGAACTAAAAAAAAAAAAAAAAAAATCAAAGTTTAAGCTAGAAAAGAAACCATATGTTCTGGTCTCAGTGGAAATACTTTCATTGTATTTTCTGCTTTTAAAGTTGTATCTTCTCATTGTAAAATAATTCAGATAATACAGAAACGTAAACAGTTGGAAGTGGAAGTTCCCTGCAACCCCTCACCCCATGGGATCCACCTTCTCCTTCATCTCAAATTCCACGCCGTTACCCACATTTTACAACTATCCTTCCCAGCCTCTCTCAGTGTAAGCATAAGCTCACACAAAATGTAGTTAGTACATATACTGCTGGAGTGAGCATCATATTATTTTCTCTTTTATAAAAATGAGGTCATCCCATAAATTCTGCATTTTTACCCCTTGGATATCTTTCCATGTCATCACACAGAGGGATCTGGAGTGTTTCATTGAGTGAAACACTGGTTCACTGAATCACTGCCTTTCTGACAGACACTGGTAATGATCCCTATTTTTGATTATAAGCATGACTGCAGTTTTGCACAAATCTCAGCATATCCATCTAATTATTTCTTTAGAATAAACGACTAGACATGGAAGTGCTACCTTTCCTTTGGGGGGAAACTGAGGCTCAGACAGGGGAAGTAAGCTGAGAGTGGAACCCAGGTTGTCTAGCTCAGTGCTCCGAGCATGCCCAGAGCAAAGACCTTCAGAGAGGCCAGCCAAGTTCAAACCCAAATCAGGAAGCCCTAGGGAGGGGAAGTGAAAACCTAGCAGGTCCAAGTGTTTTCTGCACGATCAAAGACCCACTGGGAAAGAACACTCAAAAGTCAGGATTATTCATGAGGCCCTTTCCCACTGACACTATTTCAACAAGACAGTCAATCTGCGCCCCTCATCGATAGTTGGATAAACTGAGGGGCGTGGATCTGCCAACAGCCAGTGAAACACTAGTGTCCCTGTTGGAGCATCTGGGGACTTCTGAGACCCTGGGAGAACTACTAATGAAATCCAGGCCTTGAAAAGCACTTTTTTTTTTTTTTTTTTTTTTTTTTAGACAGAGTCTTTTATCTTTTAGATAAAACCACTGGCAACCCTTAAGATCTTAGCTTCTATGTGGAACGTACAGTGTGGATAATTTTAAAATCATCTCTTAGGCAGTGAATGGTACCATGATAGTTCTTGTGTAAGATTTATGCTCTGAATTATGCCCTACTGAGACCCCCATTTCTAAGGGAGTTTGTAGTCTTTACGTGATACCAAAGTGAATGAGGAGAGTGTAGGAACGTTAAATTATTTTCCAGGCACAGTGAGCAAAGTGGGCAGGGTTACCACAGTTGATTCTTTAAAATGCTCACTTTAAAATGCCCACTTCTGTGAGAATGGCATAGTAGGACCCTATCACCTCTTCCACTTTGGATAGAAGCAGCCTTGTACCCCCAGCCTCCCAACCCAAGGGGCGGGGGCAGCCCTGTACCTCTTATTCCCACAGGTCCTCTTCACGATCAATATCAGAACAGGGAGCAGCAGGATTGTGGCGCAGACAGTTCCCACGATGATCACCAGCTGATTACCACCCAGGACCAGAGGCCTCAGGGCTGCCGGAGTCACCAGTGCTGGGAAAGGAGAAAAGCAAAGAGAGGGTCTCAATAACTTTAGCAAAGAGCCGAGAGTCCCACAGCCCTGTACCAAGTAGCACCAGCCAGGCCAGGAAGCGGAGGGAAGGCCAGATTCTACCCGATATCTGGACACTAGGGACACTGTCTCCATGAGATTGAGAACCAAAGTCTAACCCCCCTGTTTGCCCTAAAATGTAGACTAAGGTGGGTGGGAGAAGAGGCTAGCACTTCACCTGTAGTAAAGTTTCCTTTCACGTCAACAGTTCTGTTCTAAAATTTGGCTTAACAAGTGACCGAGAAATAACAGGCATCTTAGAGGCTGCTGATCTTCCCCAGGGCAAGTGGTTGTCTTCAAAAGAACACATGCCGCAAGACTCAGCCCCACAACGACGATACCAAGGAAAGCCTCTGGAGGTACTTCTGCCCATAGGGTACCTTCTACTCATCTGCATGGTTCTTTCTAAACACATAAAGCAAGCACCTCCTCAGGACCAGACAGCACTAGGTACAGGGGATTCAGAGACAAATGATGTATGGTCCCTGCTTCCAAAGAAGGAGACAAACACGTCAACAGAAAACCACAGGCTGCTGTAGGCACTACAGCAGAAGTCTGTACGGGGAACAGAGGGTCACAGAAAAAAGGGTGCCCAATTCTATGTGCAGCAAATGAGAATTTGCCAGCAAAAGTTCTAAAGTTTAACCTGAGACTTATAGGAAACATCCAGTTTCTTGGGCAGACAATCTGGGGAAGGACAGAGGGGATGTTCTGCGCGAGATCTGAAGGCCTGACAGGACGGTGATTTTAGAAACTAGAAAGAGTTCAATGGGTCTGGCACAAAAGTGGCATCTGTGGGTGTGCTGGAGAATTTGGCTGGAGAGATGATAGGGTCCAAGTCAGGAAGGACCTTGACTATCTCAACCAAGAATTTGGCATTTTTCTGCAGGCAATGAAAAAACCATTGAAAGATTATTAGCAGTGGAAGAGAAAGTTCTTAATGTGATTTAGAAAGGTGGCACCAAGAGCCGTGTGAAGAATGAGGAGCAGTGGCTGAGAGAGAAAGCAGAGACTGGTTAGAGGCCTACAGTTCAAGACAGAGATGAAGACAGCCAGAACTAAGGTGGCAGTGACAGACTGGAAGGAAGACAACTTCAAGAGTCTGTAGTAGGAGTCAAGGACTTGTTGACCTGACCTGTTAGATTGGGGTCAAGGAAAGGGAAGGAATCAAGCACATCCCCAGGCATCTAGTTAGACAACTGAGGTTGGGGAGATGGGCTGAGGAAGGGTGTACAGGGGTAGGTGAGACATGTCGCGTATGAAGGATTTGTGGAAAACTTGTGTAGAGTTTACTATGCATATCCATGAGTGTGTGTGGAATTGGGTCCAACATAGAGTGCATATAAAATATAGTGTCCAACGCTACTGAGGGAGAGAAGGCTGAGGATGGATAGTTGCAGTGGCATTGGTGGTCTAAGCTGGAGTACAGGTAGAATAAGCCAGAATGCAGTGCACTGAAGAGTTAATGGGAGATGAGACGGTAGTATTCCAAACACAGACCTTTAGCAAGCTATTTGGCTATGTTGAGAAAGAAATACATGATTGTGGTGGTGGTTGTACAACTCTGAATGTACTAAAACCATTGAGCTGAACGCTTTAAATGGGCAAATTGTATGGTATGTGAATTGTATCTCAGGAAAGCAATCTGAAGAAAAAGAAAGACACAGAATGGAGCTGAAGAAAAAAAGACATAGAAGGGAGTTGGAGTAGGTAAGTGGTAGAATTGAGCAAATTTGAATGGTAGAAGCCAACAGAAAGTGAGAGCTCAAAGAGCCATGTTGTGAGGCTCCTGAGAAGGATGCCACCTGGGCACAGGGGGCCAGATAAGCCCAGAGCAGAAGGGACCCTCCTCTGTCTCAGGATGGCAGGGCAGAGATAAGGATGGGGAGACATAGATATGTTTGTGGGTAGAGAAGCTGCATGAGCCCCCATAATAGCTCGATTTTCTCTGTGAATTGGACTTCTGAGAAGGAAGCACACAGAAAGATGATGGTTCTTTAAGAAACCCATCTGCCCTGCTCCCCTCTCCAGCTGGAGACAAGGTGCCTCCACAGACTTAAATCTCTGGCCTGAGGTATGAGGTATGTTCCATCCTCACCCCATCTTCCCCACCCCCAATCAACCACAACCAACTCCTGAAGGCCCTAGCAAGGGGCAAAGTCCACAGGCCACATCCTGATTGCTAACTGGGTTATGGTTTAACTTCAACCCCTCACTTATCAACCTCTCTCTGTCAACACAATTGAGTCTTTCCTCTCCTACACACCACTGGCCTTGATGCACGCTGTTTGCCAGAACCGAGAACCTCTGATTAGAAAACGCCTCCATTTTTGGTTCTGGTGCCTGCATGGTCCTCTCTGTTCCTGGCTGTCTCTCACTAGCTTAGGATCACTTCCCGCTCCACTCTAGCGCGTACAGCACCTCCCTTGAAACCAAGTATGCTGACTTTGGACATCAACTCAGATCCTTCCCTGAGCTTCTGTATCTTTACATCAATAGACGACCCTGGCAATGAGTGGGGTCTGGCAGAGGACTGGTATTCACTAAATTAGCTCCCCTGTCCCTGGCCTAGCAGCGGGGCCAGAATTAGGGTGAGGCAAGTCAGGTACCTGAGGAGCCACCTCTAAGGAGGCATCATTCTCAGGGTTGTGCAAGGCCAGAGTCAGCACCTGAGAGGGATGCCTCCTTCAATTTTGCATCCTAGGAACCTCTCCGGCCTCACTCTAGTCCTGGCCCCATGCACCAGCCAGGAGGTCCCTCAATGCCCCCCAGCCAAATGTTAGATACTTCGAGGCTCTTCTGGGCTAACATGCAGCACAATGGTTTTCTTGAACACCAGGTTCCCTAGGTGGATACTGCAGGTGTAGTTTCCTCCGTCTGACTCCCTCACTCCTTGAAGCACGATGGAACCGTCATTGCGGAAAATGTCCCCCACCAGGTTCACACGATTCTGGAAGTGGCCCCAGCTCTGGGAGTACCCCACGGACATCCTGAGTTTGTGGTAGTAACGAAACACAATCTCCTCCTAGAAGGGGAAGGCAAAAAGTATGAGATTGTGAGGACTGGAGTGGAGGGGGGAGCAGAGAAAATGGGGGAGGGAAGATCTCAGGACTCCCAAGGCCCTGCTAGGTGAAGGCAGTAAGGGTATTATCAGAAAGCTTTAAATAACACAAAGTCATGTACACGCACATACACATGTGCATGTGTGTGTGCTTGTGAAGGACATCACCAAACCATGAACAGTTGTTCCATCTGAACAGAGGGATGAGAAAAGGAGGACTTTCATTTTGTGTACCTTTCCAGTAAAAAAAGCAAAAGTATACTTTTATTCTTGAGGACATTTCTAGTTGGATTTCCAATAGGAACCTGAAACATGTCTAAAATGGAACTCCATCTTTCCCCCAAACCAGTTCTTTCCAGTCCATCCCATTTGGGTACATGGCAATGCCTTCCTCCAGATACTCAGGCTAAAAATCTTGAAGTCATCCTTAATTTCTTTCTGGAAAAAATCACATCAAATCCCTCAGCAAATCCTATCACCTCAACCTTCAAAATAAATCCCCAATCCAGCCAGTCCTCACCTCCTCCACTGATACCATTCTGGTCCAGCTCATCTCTCACCTGGGTTCCTGCAACAGCTTTCTTACTTGTCTCCCTGCTTATTTGCTATGACAATCTATTTTCAGCAGATGAGGCTTTAAAAATGTAAGTTAAATCATGTTACTCCTGTGCTCAAAACCCTTCATTGCCCCTACTCCCATTTATACCAAAATGCAAGGCCCTGCATGACCCAGCCCATCTCCCTTTTCCTCTGACTTCAACTTCTACTTGCTCTTCCCTCACCTACTTAGGTCACTGCACTCCAGCCACATGGACCTCTTGGCTGCTCCTTGCATACTGGCTGCAGGGTCTTTGCACTTGCTACTGTCTATGACTGCAAGAACATTCTTCCCCTACACACATGCAGGATTCACTCCCTGACTTCCTTCACACCTCTCCTCAAATGTCATCTCAGTATGGCCTCCCCAAGCACCCACATAACAAAAACCACAAAGTCCTGCTTTATTGTTCCCCATAGGCTCTTACTATTGCCTGATGTATTATATACTTCTTTATTATTTTATGCATATCTCCCTCATCTTAGTTGTAAGTTTCCCATCAGGTCAGGGGTTTTGAGTATTCTTCATATAGCAGATGCTTTAAAAATAACTTGTTAAATGAATATTGGCGTTTTAAAAAAAGGCATGCAGATTGCTTTTTTAAAGCTTTTAAGAAAAGTTAATGGGTATGTAGACACAAACGTGAATGAAGTGACCTGGCCCCTAACATTTGTCTCTTGTGATTCAAATTCACAACCTCAAAATGTCAATTCTCATCCTATTTTCTCCTGTGAATCACTCAATGGATGACATTTAAATGCATGGCAAGCTCTCAGGGGTGAACCTGGGCCCAGATGTAATTCCCCATACTCCATCATGATGTCACCCACTGTGACCCACTCAGATAGCATAGAGGAATCAAGTGCAAATGACTTTGTTAGAGAGATGACCTGGAATATGTTTTAATTTATAAAAGTTAATCTTTAATAAATTTTGCACCTCAACTTTTATTAATAACAAGTTACTTGGGATATCCCCACAATACATGTTGACTCATAAGTATACGACCACATCATGGTTGAGATCTACTGGTCTAATGAACGAACTTGCTGTTTACTACTTTATAGATCTCCCAAGAAATACCCCTCACCCTGGCCCCCAGGATCGATCAATCCCAGCACGTGAAGTACTCATGAAAATTCCCTCCATCACATAAATGGGGCAATGGAGCACAGATGAAAAGTCACAGAACTAACCCCAGTAAGAATAAAAGTGTAATCACTTTTATGCCTAGCCCATTGCTTTCCTGGCTGGGCCACAAAAATCATCTCCCTCATTCTCCCACGGACTCTATACAAAGGAAAAGGGAGAAAGAAGGAAACTAAAATGTAGGGGCCAAGTCATGTACAAAAATGCTTTACATGTACAATTTCACATTGGCATCTAAAAGTGAAGCATCATCATCATCTTCTTGTTCTTCTTCTTCTTCATTGGAGTTATCTTTCCCACCAGAAAGCTGAAATTGCTAGGAGAAGATCCAGTTCTGATAAGCCCCAAAGCCCAGGCTCTTGCAACACCTCCTCATGTGCCTGATTCTACCTCTGTCCTGACACCATCAGCCAGAGCCTTCTCTAACACAGTGATGTTTCCTCCTTGTTACCTTTGCGCGCCATCCTGAAAATATCCATTCTACCTTGGTCACGTATTTCACTTCTGTGCTCTGGAAAACACATCCCATCCGAATCATTTCACCCACGCGGACCATGAGCTCTGAGGATAAAATAGTAAATCAAGTCAGACTAAAGTTATAATCTATAGAAGTCAAAGACTTTCTAGAAGAGATCATGGTTAGCCAAAGACCCTCAGCAGCAAAAATCACTGTCACCACCAAACACTATACATATTCCCTCTGTAGGTGATCCGGAGGATCCTCCCTGGATCCAAAGTACTCAGAGCCTCCTCCCTCAGACCAGCACAGCAGCATCCCCAAGATGAGAATACCCTCTAGCTGCCCACATGTACCAAGCCCGAGGGTTTCTGCTGTCTCCATACCACCATAAACACTTTCTGGTCCTCTTTAATTCCTTTCTCTTTCCCCTTTTCCAGAATTCCTCCCATGAACTCTAATTTCACATCAAGTTTGTACTAAAGGAAGTATGGAAAATCTCAAAGCCCCCACTTTATGTTCATCGTCTTAGATACCAACATCTGCTTAGCATAAACAGGAAGTGGAAAGTTATAGAACTCTCATTCTTATATTTAACCCACTGACTCTCCCAACTAAAAAAAATGAACCATGGGTAACTTTCTTCAACTTCTTTTATTCTTTTTCTTTTATTCTAGGACCTAGTTCTGGCCTTGGTACAAGTCACAGGACTCCTTGCTAATTAGGCCAAGACAAAAGACAGCTTTCTCCTTGACTTTTCTTTCTGTTTTCATCCTGCTCTCTCCTGCCCCCACCCTCCCCTCTTCCCCTGCTTCTGGCTTTCCAACTCCTAGGCTCTTCCTTCTGCCTGTTGTACAAGCAGCTGACCCACCATATGTTTATTACATAAGTCATTTTAAGTGGCCCGTGAAAAAGAAAAGAAGTGGAAAGATATTTCTGATTTTTCAGTAATGCTCTATACAAATCAACCACAAAGTTGATTAAGCAATGAAAGGCAGGGTAGTGTATAAGGAAGACACAGGTCTAGGTCTTAAGCGCACAGAGTTCCTTCAAAAGAGTGTTAAGCAAAGATCACGAGGGAACAGAGTGCATAAGCCACCCTTTTATCCAAATTGTTTCCCTGGGAGAAGAGTAACTTCCTGCCCAGCAGGAGAAATGCACAATAGGAGGAAAGCAAAAGAAAATATTATGAACTCTAAAGTCTATGGAAGGAATTATTTTGAAAGCGATGAAAAATTTACTCCAAAGAATACCAGCAAGGAAGCAAACTCCCTTTAAATCTATCAGCACATTAAGAATTAAACTCTAGGCCGGGCGCGGTGGCTCAAGCCTGTAATCCCAGCACTTTGGGAGGCCGAGACGGGCGGATCACGAGGTCAGGAGATCGAGACCATCCTGGCTAACACAATGAAACCCCGTCTCCACTAAAAATACAAAAAAATTAGCCGGGCGTGGTGGCGGCGCCTGTAGTCCCAGCTACTCGGGAGGCTGAAGCAGGAGAATGGCGGGAACCCGGGAGGCGGAGCTTGCAGTGAGCCGAGATCGCACCACTGCACTCCAGCCTGGGTGACAGAGTGAGACTCCGCCTCAAAAAAAAAAAAAATAAAATAAAAAAATTAAAAAAAAAAAAAAGAATTAAACTCTATTTTTAAAATGCAATAATAACAACTGAACATTCTGAGTCATTTCAATGCACCAGCCATGTGCTAGACACCCTGTACATGGTAGATCAGTTAGTCATTACAATATTTTGAGGTTTGTATGACTACTCTCCCATTTTGCAGAGAAGGAAAGTAAAGGAGCCCAACGCCACATGGCCAGTAAAAGGTAAAGCCAACATTTAAGCTCAGGCCTGAGTGAAGGCAAAGCCCGAGTTTTCTCACTCACTCTACTGTGGCACCCCACATAAGTAGAAGGATGGCTGATTCTAGAGCAAAAGTAGAGGACATTAATCTAATTATTATTTTCATCTATAGTATTTAAATTAAGAACTATGAAAAAAGAATTGAAGCGGTAGAATCATAGACTGTCAACTGAAGGGTAAACTTTGTAGAGAAAATTATAGATGACTGCAAAAGACGGAGTTGCCACGTTGGTGGAGGCAACTTACGTAAAGCAAGTTGGAGCACCTTCCACTAGGCAAAATTGTTAGGGGTTGGATCTATTCCCATTCTAGCTGGAATTTAAAAAAAAAAAAAAAAAAATACAGTTTGCTCCACTAGCCACTGGGGAAATATCTGACTACCTCTAACATTGCCCTAGCCTGTTTCTATGAATTCCTCAGCTCTTGAAATTGACTCCTTGCAGTTTCCTCTGTGTCTCTTCTAAGCAGGAAAAGGCTGTGCTTGCATGGGCAAGTGTTCAGGCACAGCATTAGAGACCAAAGGCAGAAAAAGGAAGCAAAAAGAGAATCCTTTGTAATACCAGCAATTTGGGGAGGCTGAGGCAGGAGGATCACTTGAGCCCAGGGGTTTGAGACCAACCTGGGCAATGTAGGGAGACCCCGTCTCTACTTAAACAAACAAACAAAGTCAGGCATGGTGATGCATACCTATGGACCTAGCTACTAGGGAGATTGAGGCAGAAGGATCACTTGAACCCAGGAGTTCAAGGCTACAGTGAGCCGTGATTGTACCACTGCAACTCCAGAGCCTGGGTGACAGAGCAAGACCCTACCTCAAAAAAAAAAAAAAAAAAAAAGAGAGAATCCTTGGGCACAGGCATCTGATTTGCTTCTTCTTCCGGGAGAACCAGAGCTTTGGAATTAAGAGAAAAATGACAATACGGATAATTAGGAGAGGGGCCAGAGGCCACCTCCTACAACTCCATTTTTTAGAAATTGGATTCAAGCAAGGGATGCTAACTCAATAACTTCATTCATTCCACAAATGCTTATTAATTGCTTACTCTGTACCAGGGGCTGTGCCCAGGCAAGCAGGGAAGACACAAGTGAATGGGTGTGATGAGTGTCATAAGAGAGGAAGGAAGGGTGCACTGGAGGAGCTCATGAATAAAGCTGGGAGGCTAAGGACCTAAGCTAGCTGCAGGCGGGAAATGGCCCCAGATTCTAGTTCCCTAACTACATTACAAAGTTTCCTGGGGTCACAGACTGTTCCTTCTATTCCGCAGTCTTAAAGAATGCATCTAGTTCTGCAGCTTGCAAACTTTTACTTTCATTTATGTATTTTTATTTGTAAGTGTTTATATCAATAAGCAAAACTAAATTTTAGAGACACTGGCTGACATTAGTTTGGATATCATTAGTTTATTATAAAAGAGAGACATGGAAATTATTTACACGATGAAAGATTTCAGAACTCCAGTGGAATGAGTGGCTTCACATGAGACTTTTTCAATAGTGATTTATTTCAATATATATACTTTCCAAGAATCCACCATCTCTAAATAAAGAATGATCCCTGTCATCCAGAACTACTTTGGTGCCTCCATATTCTAGATTCTGGGGGAAGAATTTTATCTCCAGCTTTTGGGCTAACTGGTTGAATCTCTCCACCCTTTCCTTTGGAGCCCAATACGACAGCTTCTACAGTTGCTTGCAATACTTTCGAGATTTTTCTGGAAGCATAATGCCTCCTTTGGTTACAGTCTCAGCTGCATTCCTTTCAACTAATATCCAAAGAGGCAAAAAAAAAACTTTCTAAATGACTCAGGCCACCATAGCTTATACTCTCCCTTTCAAACTGCTTAAAAGCAGCAGAATCCTTATTCAAACCAAATCTTACCTGGTAGCCCAATGAATACAACAGGAAAAAGGAAAAGGACTTTGGTTGCAATGCAGGTGGGAGCCTGGGGTCCTATCTGAGCAGATATGTCTGCTACCAACCCCCTGCCCTGCTTTTACCATTCATGTTCTTTGGAACTTAAGGTTTTACAGAGCACAAATTTTAAAACCACCCATCTACCACTCCCTCCACTTATAAATGGAAAAATAAAGTGCAAAGAGTTAGAAAGATCTGTTCTTTTCTTCTTTTTTTTTTTCTTTTTTAAGAGTCAGGGTCTCAGCTCTGTCACCCAGGCTGGAGTGCAGTGGTGCAATCACAGCTCACTGCAGCCTCCACCTCCTGGGCTCCAGTGATCCTCTCACTACAGTCTCCCTAGTACCTGAAACCACCACAGTCATGTGCCATCATGCCCAGCTTTTTTTTTTTTTTTTTTTTTTTTTTTAGACATAGGGTCTCGCCATGTTGCCTAAGCTAGTCTCAAACTGGCCTCAAGTGATCCTCCCACCTCAGGCTCCCAAAGTGTTAGGATTACAGGTGTGAGCCATCACACCCAGCCTTTTTTTTTTTTTTTTTTCTTTTTTTAGATAGAGTCTTGCTCTGTCACCCAGGCTAGAATGCAGAGGTACCATCATAGCTCACCGCAGCCTTGAACCCCTGGACTCAAGCAATCCTTCTGCCTCAGCCTCCCAAAATGCTAGGATTACAGGCATGAGCCACTGAGCCTGGCCTGCTCATTTCTTTTCTATCCCCCAGAACACCTAACATAGGGTACCTATAAAATACAGATGTAGCATCAATGTGGATAACTGAGGAAAGGTATTAGGGCATAGTAAAAAAGAACATGGACTCTGTTGTCAGAGGTGCCAGGGATCAAGTACTAGTTATGCCATTTAATAAATATGTGTCCAAAACATATTTGGACACATATGTGAACAAAACATCCTTTACAGGGCTTTTGGGAGGAGGAAGTGTGTTTGAAGTAATAATACAATAATCATCAATATTTTATTTAATAAAATAACTATATTTTTATTGACTGAAATCATTATGATCATTTTTTGAAGATTCACTCTGTGGTAAGTACTTAGCCCAAAGGCTGGCATTTGCTCAAGATAATCAGTTTCCTTGCCTCTTGCACATGGAATCTCTTGCCCCTTGGCCCCTCTTTAAGTAAGCATTTGCATACCTTTAGGCTCCTCTGGTAGCACATGCAGTACCACTGCCTTCTTGAACACCTGGCTTTCCCCTTTGAGGCGGATTTCACAGGTATAGGTTCCCTGGTCAGCCTCTTGCACATCTTGGAGCAGGAGAGAGCCATCATTGCATAAGATGTCCCCCATCAACTGTACGCGGTTCTGGAAGCGCCCTATGGGCACACTGAGATTGGAGTAATAGTATAGCACATATTCATCCTGAAGGGCAAAACAGTGTTGGAGAAAATCAAAAGAGGTGCTAGACCGAGGAGCCTGGATCCCAGATACTCTGTTATGTGGGGGCAGCAGAGCTATCATCATGATCATGATCCAAAAGCATTTGGTACCCAGTTAATAAAAATAATGTGCCAGGCAACAGTCCAACTTGCACAAGCTCTGCGGCTCACTTTCTACAAGGACAAATGGAGAAATGCGGTCCACGTTTTATTTCTTACAGTTTAAGGTAAAATATAGCACCCACTCTGAAGATCACTCTACGGTTTTAAACTTACAACTTTTGAAAACCATCTCTCATTTTCACCCTAGTTTCTACCACGGCCCCAGATTAGATGGCATTCAGATGCATGATCTATTTTCACTAGTGCTGTGGGTGGTGTTGGCGTGAGAATTCCAGGCATGGCCGGCTGGCTGCCACTTCTCTCATCTCTACCCTCCTCCCGGCAGCAGTATCATAACACAAAAGGAGTCATCCACAGGCAATGGTTCTAGGCTGGGCCCTGGGGAATTCTTTTGTTTTTGGTTTTGGTTTTGTATTGTTTTCCTCCGTCACCCAGGCTGGACTGCAGTGCACAATCCACAGCTCACTGCAGCTTCACCTCCTAGGCTCAGGTGATCCTCCCACCTCAGTCTCCCAAGTAGCTGGGACTACAGGTACATGCCACTGCAGCCAGCTAATTTTTGTGTTTGTTTTTTTTGTAGAGATTGTTTTTTTGCCATGTTGCCCAGGCTGGTCTCGAACTCTTGAGCTCAAGTGATCCCCCCGCCTTAGCCTCCCAAAGTGCTGGGATTACAGGCGTGAGTTACCACACCCGGCAGAAATTCTTACTCTACTTACACCATGGACCTATCCCTCTTATAAAAATAAAGGCCAATAAAAATTTGAGTGAGAGTAGTGTTATAGGGACAACAGGGAGTGTGCTCTGTTGAGCTACAAAAACAATATTTTATTTGCAAACATTGGGAGTTTCTTGTTAGTAACAAACTACGTGGGATGTTTTTCACAAATGATCCTGATATACGAGTATCTATACAGACTCTCTGATGAGGCTTAATACACTGTTCCTCACTCCAAAGAGCTCCATGAAAGACCCTTGCCCAGCCATGCTGCATCTGCTAATCCCAACACTTTAAGCAGCCACAAAGGAGAAAAGGATGATTCCCCAGCACATAAATGGAACAGTGAAAAACACTGAAAGAATCTGTCCTCCTCCCCACCCCAAAAAAGATTACTGTGGTATAGTTCCTATGCCTAGGTCAGAGCTCTCCTTTCTAGAACCTTGGAATTTACCCCTCTCACCCGCTTCTGCTACTTAACAAAGGGTAGAGATAAAGGAAGGAAACTAAAAGAATTTCATGTGCAAGAACAAGGAACCTCTCATTTCATGTGTGTGTCTCCCATTAGCCCCTTAACTACTTGAAAGGTAAGCATTACCATTATTGTAATTGCCTTCCTCTTCACAGCTCAGGAAGCTAAGATCAGCAAGGTTGAGTAACTTACTTACCCAGCTGATAACATAACCAAGTTCCTGAGCTAGTACAAGGCCCAGTTGTGATCATCTCCAAAGCCCCGGCTCTTGTAACACCTCCTGGTGACACCTGATGCCTGACTCTTACACCACTCTGTCCTGACACCAGCAGTCAGGGGCGTCTATTACATAATGATGTTTCCCCCGCGTTACCTTGGCCTGCTCTCCTGATGAGAGAATCCAGTCTATCTTGAATATGCATTTGTCTTCTGTGCTCTGGAAAACACATCCCATCAGAGCTGAATCACCCACATGGACTGTTAGCTCAGCGGGGGAAACATTCAAGTCATTCAGGCCCAAGGAATAATCTATAGAAGTCAAAGGCAAGAGGACACACATCATTTAGACAAATACTCTCAACAACAAAAATCAATTTCAATCATGGAGTACTAAACACCCCTCTCCCTGGATGATCCAACATAGACAAAGTCCTCAGAGGCGTGTTCAAAGGCAGCATGGCATCCCTGTCCTCTAGTTACCTATATGGCTCATCAGAAGGGTTCTGCAATCTTCATACTACAATAAATGCTGTCTGGCTCCCTCCTCCTATCTAGTCCCTTACGCTTTTCTGGAATTCTTCCTCCCAACCTTTCTAAAGAAATAAGGGAAACCCTGGAAGTCTCTCATTTCTGATCATCAATTTAGACACCCACCTCCACTTACCAGGAAATGGGATGTTCCTTGCTCTTAAGTCTCCCACTGGTTCCCTCTCTGAAAAAAGGACCTTTTGTCTACTTCCTCTTCGTCTTTTAGTTCCTTTACAAAAGCTTATTTCTGCATTTGCTGGCTGATTCTGGCTGTAGGGCAGGTCCTTATAATTAGGCCACCATGGAGCATAGCTTTCCTCCTGCATTTCCACTGTGTTTGTCCTCTCCCTGCCTCACCCCTCCAGCTTTGTCATCAGCTTTCCAGCCTCTAGGTGCTTCACACAGGGACCCCTGTCCATTATCTCTATGTTGCTCAAGCAATTTCAAGAGGTCACTACAAGAAAAAAACATTACATGGATATTTCTGTTTTCACAAGATATGCTCTATGCAAAGAGACAACAAAATCAAGAAAGATACATTTAGATGCTGCCCAGTTCATATCAGAGAAGAGCCAAGTGATGGGAATGAACAGAATATGTGCCAGTCTTTTCATGCAAGCTCTTTCCCTGAGAGAAGAGAGTTAACTTCCTGCCCAACAGCAGGCTCACACAGCAGGGAGGACACAAAAGAAAACAGCAACTCTAAACCCTTCAGAGGGAATTATTTTGAAAGAAATCAAAATTGGCTCCAACAAATATTTGGAATTTTCCTGTAAGGAAGAATTGAGCAATTCCACGTGTGGTCGAAAGTGTAATAAGCGAATTTAATACTAAGAACACTGTGCGTAGAATTAAATGAAGAACTGCTAGGAAGCAACAACAGCAACCAAAGCAAAGAGAAACTGATGTTTGAAGGGCAATCTTAGTAGAGAAACAGCTGAAGAAGATGAGATTTTCTGCAAGAAAAGAAAACCTCTCCACAAAAACTACAAAACCCCCAGTGTCACCAAGTCACCACATACAGGGGTTGGACTAGTAGCTTTCTGGATTGGAGGGCAAAAACCTGCAGGCTGCTCCACAGATCTCTGGGAAAATGTCTAAATACCTTCTGAGATCATTATAACCCTGCTTCTTTGAGAAAAATTCTCTAATGGGCCGGGCGCGGTGGCTCAAGCCTATAATCCCAGCACTTTGGGAGGCCGAGACAGGTGGATCACTAGGTCAGGAGATCGAGACCATCCTGGCTAACACGGTGAAACCCCGTCTCTACTAAAAAATACAAAAAACTAGCCGGGCGAGGTGGCGGGCGCCCGTAGTCCCAGCTACTCCGGAGGCTGAAGCAGGAGAATGGCGTAAACCCCTGAGGCAGAGCTTGCAGTGAGCTGAGATCCGGCCACTGCACTCCAGCCTGGGCGACAGAGTGAGACTCCGTCTCAAAAAAAAAAAAAAAAAGAAAAAAGAAAAATTCTCTAATGAACACCATTTTGGTGTGCGTGCATATGTGCATGTTTGTACACACTCTGTATTGCCTAGAATAGGAGCAAAGGCAACCCTGTTATATACTTTGCTGAGTCAGGGTTTAAATCACTGTCCAAAGTTCAAAAACTGATAATAAAGAGAAAAAGAAAAGGCTATGAGAGCAAAGCACCTGATGAATTTCTTCTCCTTCCAGAACTACACCCACAGGATAAAGAAAAAAGCATGGGGGAAAGGATGAAAACCTAGAAACCAGTGGAGATGAGCAACAAGAAGCCCAGTACTTAGGTGGAGGTGTAAAGAGGAGACTAATCTGGTCCGAGGAGATGGCCAGGTCAGGCTCCTCAGAAGTAAGTGGAGCATAAGGGGAAACCTGAAGGGTAAGGAAGCCTTGGGCGGGCTTGCTAGAGTGAAGTGTTGGGAGGAAGGTTCCAGGCAAAGGAAACCACCACAAATTGGGAAAGAGCTCAGTGAATTTGAGGAACCACAAGAAGGCCGGCGTGGCTGTAGCATGAAAACAGCTCTGGGCCTCTCTTTGGTAATTTCAGTTCCTGATTCAAGGCGAACTGTGGTTTTAAAGATAACAATTTAAAGTGCAGGGATGCCACAGAGAAACTTTCTTTTAGTCACGTAAGAGGGTCCCAGAACACCCTTTAGGACCCAAAGCCATTCTGTTTCTAATGGAAACAGGAAGATTCAGCCTCCCAAGAAACCATAAGCTAGCTGGCTTCAAAAACAGCTGCTTCAACAAAACTGTGAAGTTCCATATTAGGATTTCCATCTTCAAGAAACCCAGGGGAATCAAAAACATATCAAATTGGCTTTTAATAATGCACAGAACTTAGGAGAAATCAAATACCCCACACAGTCCCTTAGCTTCTACTTACCCAGTAACACTGGCAGCAGGATGAGTTTCAGTAGGCAAAACATGCTGCTCTCAACTTTTAAACCTTAAGATAAAAGAACAAAAATCAGAAAATCATGTCAAGAGAAGTTCATTAACTTAAAAAACCAATAGTGAAGGACTATATGGAGCAGCCTCTGTTTGAGACACTGGTATGCAGCATTGAACAAGAAAAACAAGACGAGGTCCCAGCTCATTTGCAGTTTGCGTGTAGTGGGAGCTGGGGAAAAAAGAAGCAAATGAATGAATGAGTAAGAAAATACCAGATGTCAGTAAGTGATATGATGCAACAAAACAGAGTAGTGTTTGAAGAGTCACTTGGGGGCTGCTTTAGATTGGCCGTAAGGGAAGATTAGATGAAAGTTGCTTTTATAGAGGAAAAAAAGCAAATGATTGCAGGATGCCCTTGAGATGACAACCCTAGACCTTCCACTACCTGTGTATTTCACACAAACAAAAAATTACAGGATATCCAGTCTGAAATTTTCCCCCATCTCTCCACCTAAATTAGAATTACTGCTTTTTTGGGAGGAAGAGGTGGGGGGCAGGAAGAGAGTCTCACTCTGTTGCCCAGGCTGGAGTGCAGTGACGTGATCTCCAGGGCTCAAGCAACCTTCTTATCTCAGCCTCCTGAGTAGCTGGGACTACAGGCATGTTACACCACGCTTGCTAATTTTTTGTTTGTTTGTTTGTTAGTAGTAGAGAGGTCTCTCTGTGTTGCCCAAGCTGGTCTCAAACTCCTGGGCTTCAGTGATCCTCCACCTCAGCCTCCCAAAGTGTTGGGATTATAGGCATGGGCCACTGCGCCTGGCCCACGGTGAACTTTTTATCTTCTTTTTTTTTTAAACTTTTTAAAGGCAGGGCAGTATGGCTAGAATGAGAATTGGGCTGTGCACTGGACAAAAGTGTGTGTTTGATATGCATGTTATCTCTGTAGTATTCATTTCATTGCATTCACCAGTCCCTGGAAAAGGATTCACCGTTCTACAAACTACCCCCAAATTTTCTTAGCTAAACAGAAGAACCCTGACTCTCAGGAGTTACAGCGCAACCAGTCTTGGGTTCCCACCTACTACTGCACCTGGTCTCAGCCGCGGTCTTTACCCCCGGCCACCCGGCCACTGGCGAGATTCCACCTCAGGATCTGCTAAGAGGAACGATGTGTTTTTTGCAATAACAGCAAGGTACCCCGCCCAGCTCTGCTGGGACATCTGGCACATATGATAGCCATTTTAATTAATAAAAATAGATTACTTAAGACCTTCCTTAATCGTATTTTCCAATCAACAAAATCCTCTACCTGGAAAATCAGAGTTAAGCTATTCAAGGAGGTTCCTACCTTAGGTCCCACTTACACAGAGAGGTCAGCTGATCTTGCTGAACCTGTTTCCTTGCCATTAAAAGGGATTGAAAAGGAAAGGATCTAATAGGATAATGTAGATAACAGTGCTTGGAAAATGGGAAGCATTACCATGGAAGATTCTTTATATAGATAAGAGTCAGAAACAGAGTTTGTAGCTTTAGGGGAGATTTCAGGTTCTGAGCTTCTACCTTCCTAAGAATGGCAAATGATGAATCAGAATGAACTGGAAACTTAAGTTTCCATTTTTGAACCTTGTTGTAACAATGTGGATAATAATCACACTAAGCCAGATATACCAGGAGTCACATAGATTCCCCTAAACAAAAGAACCTCTAATGAAAACACAGACCTCTCTCAACATAACCAAGACCCCATTCCTGCTCCATGCCACCCACCTTGCCCCATACATACATGGATGAGGGTCGTAAGGGGCTTCCTTTACAGTATGTCCTAACGTTAGTTCATCACATCTGGGACATCTGTTGCCTTCCCCAGGGAGTTGGTTGTGCTCCCTCTTCTGCCCAGAAAAGAGCACTTAGCAGTGGGACATTCCCCCAGCAGCTCACCAACTGCAAGGAGGAGTAATGACTAATTTATGTGTCTGCCACCAACTCAAGTCTGCAGACTCTAAAAGGTAGCACCATACATGCCTTGTTTATACGTGTGTCCTGGTGCCGTGTTACAGCGCTGGTAAAATGCCTGGCATATACTGGATAAATGCTCATAGCTGACAATGTGACCATTAAGTTGAAATCAACTTAAAGGCATCTTGCAGCAGCCCCCCGCTCCACTCTATTCTAAGAGGAAGCCAGCGACTCTAAAAAGATTCTGAATCTCGGCACTAAATCTGAGTAACTCAGAGCCACACCCAAACCATCTTCAAACAAATTCTAAGAAACATAAGTATCATTAATAGAAGACACTCATTATCAGTCCTACGTACTCAAATGCACCATTAGAACTCGGTGAAGAGAGAAGCAATGATTTTAGCAGAAAAATTACTAAGAGTTTTTTTTAAACGTTCTTCTGGGCTCAGAACTTCCTTTAACTAACTCTTTGATCTTTGGGAAAATCACTGGGCCTTGTTTTCAATATTAAAAGATCAGACCTTTTTCTTAATAGAGCAGCACACTAGTAATCAGTAGTTGAGATGTAATAAAGCAGAGAAGGTTAATGCCAGGCCCTGGGTGCTTTGCACATTAACTGATTTAATCCTCACAACAACCCCATGAGGTTTTACAGATGAGGAAATGAGGCAGAGAATGGCAACGTGACTTGCCTGAGAACACAGAGCGAGTGGCAGAGCGAGGATTCAAGCCCAGGCATCCCGGATCCGAGCCTGTGTCTTCGCTACACTATGCTGTTACTCCACATTTGAGAAAGTAACCAATATTTTAGAGCAAAGCTTTTCTGAACTTTATTTGTCAAAAGAAGATTAATCTGTTCCTCCTGACTGAATGGTCTTCCAATCCGCCTTGCTCAGGCCTTCACCCAGTTAACACCTGCTCATCGCTCACATCTCAAGTTAAATGTCATCTCCTCAGGAAACCTCTCCTCAACCATTCATCCCAGGACAGGTCCCTAAGCCACATGTCTTTTTTTTTATTTTGAGATGGAGTTTCAGTTTTTTGCCTAGGCTGGAGTGCAATGGCGCAATCTCTGCTCACGGCAACCTCCGCCTCCCAGGTTCAAGTGATTCTTCTGCCTCAGCCTCCTGGGTAGCTGGTATTACAGGCATGTGCCACCATGCCCGGCTAACTTTGTATTTTTAGTAGAGACAGGGTTTCACCATGCTGGCCATGCTGGTCTCAAACTCCCCACCTCAGGTGATCTGCTCACCTCAGCCTACCAATGTGCTGGGACTACAGGCGTAAGCTACCACGCCCAGCAGCCACATGTCTTAATAGTACCTCTACCTTTCCTTTAGGGTATGGGCCACTATGTCTATTTGTTTGAGTGCTCATTTAATTAAGACCTGCTCTCTACCTCCACTCCCAAACTATAAGCTCCATGAAGCCAAGAGCGTGCCCATGAGCCACCACCCTTCCAGTGCCAGCGTGGTGTGAGATACAGGGACATGCTCAGTAACTACTTGTCAAATGAGTTCATAACACCTTGGACATTTACCAAGAACACTATCTGAGTTTGAATTTCCTAGTTAGTTGACAGATATTTGCAAATTCCTCTCTATATATTCACCAACACACACAAATTCTGAATTTTTTATACACATTTAGCTGAATAACAAATCTCCATTTTTTAAAAAATCCAGCAAAAATATTCAGAAGCACCTTAAGCACCTTGATAAGAGACACTATTGAAATTCTCAGCTTCTACCCTGCTTCCTTCTCTTTCCAGATACTAATTTATCTCCTCAGCAGATGTTTTGAGATAATTCTCCATAGTAAGTTACCTCATCTGTTGGCCAAATATTTTGACCTGAGCTCATGGTTCTTTCACAATATAAATTCTGGCAAATACCTTCTGTCTTTCTAGGGGGTTATGACTATCAGGATCTTCTTTTCTATTACTAATAGTGTAGGGGGGTTAAAAATGGGCAAATGGTCTAAACAGACATTTCTCAAAAGAAGACATACAAATGGCCAACATATATATGAAAAAAAATTCTCAATATCAGTAATCATGGAAATGCAAATGAAACCCACAATGAGTTATCATCTCACTCCAGTTAAGGTTATTATCAAAAAGACAAACACACACACACACAAATGCTGGTGAGGATGCAGAGAAAAGGGGACTCTTACACACTGTTGGTAGGAATGCAAAGTAGCACAGCCACTATGGAGAACAGTATGTGTGTAGTCCTGATAAGTAAGTAACAATGAGGAGGGGCCCCAGTTCGGGGAGGGCCCAAGTGTGGAAGAACAATGAACTTGACTGTTCTGAGACATAGCTAATCAAACAACCTGAGGGCATAATGACTTCTATGGGCACAGTGACCTCTTTCACAGGTAGCCCCCTCCAGCACCACCCTATAAAACTTCCCTTCAGCCCCTGCCTCTTTGCAGACAGCGCTTTCTCTGCTGTGCTGCCCATTACAACCTTGCAACATATTTTCATATCTTCTCTAATAAATCTGCCTTCTTTCCGATGACTGTCTTTGAAACACATTTGCTGCCAGTGACATCAGCCCTAGCTAGTCACTACCCGCAACATTTTGGTGATCCAAAAGGGGATTGCTTGGGGACCTCTCCACTACTCTCTCCCTTGCCTCTCCTCCAACTCCAATATCTCAGTGCACAGCATCCAAGTTTGGAGACAACTGAAGGTCCTGGCCAGGGCCACTCCCCAGTGGACCAGAAGGTCCTGGTGAGAAGTCGTCACCCAACCAGAGTTTGCTTTCCTTTTCAGTTTTCAATGGAAACAAACTCTAGTATCCCTCTGGCAACTTATGACAACTGGCCAGGGCCACTTCCTGGTGTGGCCTGAAGGCCAGGGGCTGAAGAGTCTTGTCTGCCTTGCCCGGGAGAGAGGAAAACCCTCTCCTATCTTTTCTGGTCAAAAGTCCCTCTATGTGTCACAATTGGCACACGTGGTTTGGGGGACTCACACCCCCCTCTTTCTCACTCTAACTTCTCCCTGTGAAGACAGGCAGACCTCCTGCTCTGGATGTTCCCAAACTAGGTGGGCTCAAGCAACCTCCGAGCAGTGAGTCTCCCCATTCCCCTCCCGTCCTCATACCTGAACCAATCATCCGGTGCAAGGCCCCAGTGCAAAGAGGTCTTTCTGATAGCTGGGAGGCCCTTTAGAAAGTGCACCCCAGTCCGTCAGTGGATGTGAGTGGAACACGTTTTCTCAGCGAGAAGCCCCAAGAGAAAGCAGTTTGTGTCCCCAGCAGACATTAGCCCCCAGAGGCTGGCTCATCATTTTCCAGTCCCACCATGGGACAAATCCCATCTGTTCCTTCAGACTCACCTCTGCATTGCATCCTAAAACATTGAGACAAATTTAACCCTCAGACTCTCAAAAAGAAACAACTTTCTTGTGTAATACAGCATGGCCCCTATGCAAAAAAATCCTCAACTTAGCCTCATCAGTCTTTTACAACCAAGAGCAGAACGAGGAGGGCAGAGCTAAGGAGAAAGAAAAATGCAGAGACAAAGGCAGGCTCAATTGTTGGCTGATTTAGAAGCCCTCGGCCCCTCCAGTTGCCCTAAGGACACTCCTCCAGGTAAGTGCCCTCAGTGCAGATGGCCAGGCCCCTGGAAGGCAAACTGCCCCAATGGGATACATGAGAAAAAGCCCTTCACAGCTTGCTCCCTCTGCCACAAGCTCAGCTGCTGAAAATGGGACTGTTCTGAGGGCTGAAAGGCCCTGAGGACAGAATTCTAGCCCTTGATGGCCTTAAACTGAAGCGGGCTCTCTGCCCCAGCTGAATTCCAAATCACAACAAAACAAAGCCAAGGGTGACTCTGGAAGTGCCAAGTAAAATTATCCATTTCCCCTTTGAGTTCAAGAGCTGCCTGTCTTGGAGACACCTCCTCTCCCCCTTTCTGGAACTACCTTTTGCCTATATGGTAAAAATCTGGAAAATCACTATCTGGAGTTTAACAGGCTTTAAGATTGAGCCACTGTTGGAATTGAGTACACCATTTAAAGGAAAAGGCTAAATTAAAAGAAGGTGCGTAATAATAACATGGCTAGTCCTAGAAAGTTCTCTTGAGCAGTTAAAATTCTTTGCAAGCTTGCAAATGCTCTAAACTCCTCCTGGAAAAAACAACAGCAGTCACCTTGCACTATAGGTCACTGGTCCCCAATCTTTTTGGCACCAAGGACCCGTTTCATGGAAGACAATTTTTCCACAGACCAGGGAGGGTGGAGGATGATTTGGGGATGAAACCATTCCACCTCAGATCACCTGGCATTAGATTCTCATAAGAAGCATGAAACCTAGATCCCTCACATGTGCAGTTCACAATAGGTTCACACTCCTATGAGAATCCTCGCTAATCTGAAAGGAGGCAGGGCTCAGGCAGTAACGCTTGCTCGTCTGCCTGCCACTTACCTCCTGCTGAGCGGTTCGGTTCCTGACAGGCCATGGGCCAGTGCCAGTCTACTGCCTAGGGATTGGGGACCCCTGCTGTAGCTCAACTACTAGGGCTTTGCCCTCTCAGAGGGGTGCGCTGGGTTCAATTCCTGGCTTCAAAAGTGAATCTTTTGTGGTTTAATCATTTATTGATTCTTTTCTCTTCCATGGACAGCTCCTAATTTTCTGTCTTGAAATTTTTTTCTCTGAGTTACCTTTGGGGCAATTCTAGATCTTATAAATTGCTTACCATCTCTTTGGAGACACCTTGTGTCTCCAGACACACACGGACCTTGTGCATCCATATTTAAGTTATCCCCTTACTTAAGGTTTAGTAATTTCACATAGGAGGTTACCTTTAGGTAACGATTCAAAAGCCAGAAATATTGGCCATTTGTCCTGGCTAAAATCTGGTAACAAAAGATTTTTAAGAGATTTTTATTTGAGAACTCCATAGTCAGAAATCAACTTAATTAAAGATGATATTTGGGCTGTATGTATACAGATATTGTTTTAAAAGCCCCTGCTGGCCAGGCACAGTGGCTCATGCCTATCATCCTAGCACTTTGAGAGGCCAAAGTGGACAGATCGCTTGAGCCCAGGAGTTTGAGATCAGCCTGGGCAACTTGGCGAAACCCCATCTGTATAAAAAAAAAAAAAATTAGCTGGGCATAGTGGCAGGCACCTGTAGTCCTAGCTACTCAGGAGGCTGAAGTGGGAGGATCACTTGAGCTCAGGAGGTTGAGGCTGCAGTGAGTTGTGATCACACCACTGCATTCCAACCTGGCAACAGAGCGAGACTCCATCTAAACAAACAAAAAGCCCCTGCTCTCCCTCTAAGAACTTCTCAGTCAATGGAATTTTGTCTTGATTCTCCATTTCTGTCTGTGTATTTATATGTGTTGTGTGTATAGTATTTATATAAAAGAGCTCTAATTAATTGGCTTAAAAAAACTAAAATCAAGCATATTATCAGAAAAAATTGAAACTTTAATCCCTTTTAGGTCACATGACTCTAATGATTTTTAAAAATAAAGACAGCGTAAATAAAATAAAAAACAAAGACAGTGTAAATAAAGAATGTGTTTTGGTGGGAGGTTATTAAGAAGTCATGTGAATATGGTTTCTGTTAAACAGAATGTAATTTTGTCTAGCTCAGAGGGTTTTAACTATTGGCCTCACCTAAAAGAGTAATGGGACAGCTGGGCATGGTGACTCACGCCTGTAATCCCAGAACTTTGGGAGGCTGAGGTGGGCAGATCACTTGAGGTCAGGAGTTTGAGACCAGCCAGGCCAACATGGCAAAACCCCATCTCTACTAAAAATACAAAAATTAGTCACGTGTGGTGTTGAGTGCCTGTAATCCCAGCTACTTGGGAGGCTGAGGCAGGAGAATCACTTGAACTTGGGAGGCGGAGGTTGCGGTGAGCTGAGATTGTGGCACTGCATGCCAGCCTAGGTGACGGAGTGAGACTCTGTCTAAAAAAAAAAAAAAAAAAAAAGAGTAACGGGACAAAACTGATGGTTCAAGCAAGTTGAAAAGGGTTTGTGAAGGGTTAATCTTGTGAAAAGTTCTGTAGGTACAAGCAAGTTGGCTAAGACTTAAAGGGGATTACTTAGCTTTTCCGTAGGTCGAACACTGAAATAAAAGCACACTGATGTAGGGCCAGAATCGGGGCCCATGTGTCTGAATAATGGTTTTCTAGAGAATTTATTTGTTTAACAGAAAATTGTAAAGAATTATGAGAGGTGTGTGGACATTTCACCTTATGGTCAAACTAACTATGATTGTATAGATTTGTATATAAGGTTTTATTATGAATTGGATATAACATTAATAATATACTAATGCAAAGGTGAAATTTTGCTTTCTCTCTTAAACAAGATTTTTGCATAATATTTTAAAATAATGAGAGATTTTTGTTTACCTTTCAATAAACAACAGAAAAAGGAGGGGAGAGGAGACAGATTCGGTTGGTGGTCACGCTGTCTTTATTGCGACCTGCTTGGAAAGTTGACTCTCCCCTCTATCAGCAAGTAAAGATTTTTTCCTTTTAGAAATTTTGGAGTTATCATTTTGGCTACATAAATGACTTGTAGTGACTCTATACTAATCTTCCCTGAGCAACTCTCCTCCAAATCCTGTTGGGTAATGAGAACAAGTGGCACCCCCCCCGCCCAAAAAATCCATACCCCTTTATATTATTTAAGGGACCAATTACCAATCTCCCGCCAGTCCCTGGTAATATCCAAATGCCCCACACCCCTTTGGGGCAAAAATATCCTTTCCAAGATGGGTGGCTGCTTAATGTTTACCCAACTTGTGAATTCATCTTTCCCTCTAATATCCCCGTTTCTCCCAGGTAAGCTACCTAAATCTTTAACCAATAGCTTCAACCTGGATAGTCCTATCTCGGGGGTTTAAAAATAGCCCACACTTATACAGACACACCCTAGCAAGAAATTCAACCTAGAAATCTCTTGAGGGGGGATAACCTCCTCATATGTGGCCCCTTCACAGAACTCGCACAGCAACACACAGTATAAACCTTAACTTCCTAACAAAAGGAAAATATTTTTTTGTCTAATTCAAAGGTTACATATAGGCCAGATGTGGTAACTCACGCCCGTAATCCCAGCACTCTGGAAGGCCAAGGCATGCAGATCACCTGTGGTCAGGAGTTCAAGATCAGCCTGGCCAACATAGCAAAGCCCTGTCTCTACTAAAAAAATACAAAAATTAGCTGGGTGTGGTGGCACACACCTGTAGTCCCAGCTACTTGGGAGGCTGAGGCAGGAGAATTGCTTGAACCCACAAGGTGGAGACTGTAGTGAGCCAAGATTGTGCCACTGCACTCCAGCCTGGATGATAGAGTGAGACTCCCATCTCAAAAAAAAAAAAAAAAAAAAAAAAAAAAAAAACCGGTTACTTATAAAACAAGGTAAAAGGAATGAGGAAATAAGAGAGACATAAAGACGGTTATAAAGGTGAAGGCCAGGTGCGGTGGCTCATGCCTGTAATCTTAGCACTTTGGGAGGCCAAGGTGGTGGATCACTTGAGGTCAGGAGTTCAAGACAAGCCTGGTCAACAGGGTGAAACCCCATCTCTACTAAAAATACAAACATTAGCCAGGCATAGTGGCTTGTGCCTGTAGTCCCAGCTACCTGGGAGGCTGAGGCACAAGAATCACTTGAACTCAGGAAGCAGAGGTTACAGTGAGCCGAGATCGCACCACTGCACTCCAGCCTGGGTGATAGAGTGAGACTCTGTCTCAAAAAAATAAAAATAAAAATAATAAAACAAAAAAGAAGAAGAAAGTTATAAAGGTGAAGAGGTATTTTTGATAAGGAGAGTTATAAAGAAAGAAATTTTATATAAGAACAGATCTTGTGTGATAAATTCTTGTCATAAAGTAAAATGACTGATTGTTAAGAAAGAGGGAAGTTTAGGACAAGTCAGAAAGTCCAAGCCCATCATAGATAGTCATGACCAGTGTAAGTCATGAGAAAATTCATGAAAGAAATTTATAAAAGGAATGTTGTATGTAATTAAGGTATAATCGTCTGTCTAAAATTGGTTCCCTATGCTGTGTTTAAATTCAAACACTTTTTCATCAAGTAACTTCTAGGTTATCTAAATGGGCTTTCAATAAGGAAAAATAGTCAGACTGCAAAAGGTTTTTCTTCGCCTTTTCAGTAACTGGCTTAAGAAATAAAATTGTATCTTCTAAAATTCAGCAGTTTCACCTTCAAATGATGCTGTGAATGGGGTATCAGTCTCTCCCCAATGATGCCTGCTACCTTTACCAGTCTCCCCTGAATTCAGTTGGACACCAGTTTTGCCTTGACATGCTCCCCCTCTCTGATGAGACCCTTCCTCCAGCAAAATCCAATATCCTAGGTCCCACAATCCAGGATGGGTCTCTTGACAGATCAACAATCGTAGGTAGGGAGAACTCTATGCCCCTGGTCAGCAGGAAGTAGTTGGAAGATGAGACCTCTGCCCAATGCCAAAGATTTGTCATTGTTGTTCTGCCAAGGGTGGAATGTAGAGTCCTGATAAGCAAGCAACAATGAGGAAGGGGCCCCAAGTTGGGGAGGGTCCCAGGTGGGGAAGAACAATGAACAATTGTTCTGAGAGTAGCTAATCAAACTACTCAAGGGCACAATGACCTCTGTGGGCACAGTGACCTGGTTCCACAGGTAGCCCGCTCCATCACGACCCTATAAAACTTCTCTCTAGTCCCTGCCTCTTTGCAGACAGCCCTTTCCCTGCTGTGCTGCCCAGCAACCTTGCAAGGTATTTTTTTACTTATGGCTGTCTTGGTAAATACCCTTATCACCCATGACACCAGCCCTGGCTAGTCACTACCCAGGAAAATATGGAGGTCCCTCAAAAAACTACAAATAAACTACTATACGATCTAGCAATCCCACCACTGGACCTTTATCCAAAGGAAAGGAAATCATTACATTGAAGAGACATCTGCACTCCTGTTTATTGCAGCACTTATTACAATAGCCAAAACATAGAATCAATCTAGGTGTTCAACAATAGGTAAATGGGTAAAGAAAATGTGATATATGTACACAATGAAATATCATTTGAGCATTAAAAAGAATGAAATCTATGATTCACAGTAACATAGATGGAAATGGAAGACATTCTGTAAAGTGAGATAAGCCGGGAACGGAAACTTAAACACTGAATGTACTCACTCATATGTGGAAGCTAAAAACATTGATCTCACAGAAGTAAAAAGTAGAACAGAGGATACTAGAGGGGAAGGGACATAGGGAGAGATTTGTCAACAGAAACAAAATTACAGCTAGATAGGAAGAATAAATTCTAGTGTCCTATACCACTTTAAGATGGCTATGGTTAACAACAATGCATAGTTTCCAAGAGGTAGAAGGAGGATACTGAGTGTTCCTAACACAAATAAATGAAAAAAAGTTTGACATGATGGATATGCTAATTAGTCTGATCCGATCACTATACACTGTATGTATCAAAACACCCCTGTGTACCCCATAAATATGTGGAATTATTATGTGTCAATTTTTAAAGTTACTAAACAGCGTAGGGAAATTGTTCTCCTTGGCAGTTACTACAGAAAAAACATCTTCGGAAAAGAGATATGCCACAATGAGACTACCATACAAGATGCCAAAGTTACCCCCCAAATGACAATATCATGAGACAAAATAAGGGAGAGCTGCTGTCCCTCAGTGTTTGTCCCTAGTAAGGACAACTAACCACTGATCAAACAGACAACTGCACAGCCTTCTTTTTTTTTTTTTTTTTTTTTTTTTTTTTTTTTTTTTTTTGAGACGGAGTCTCGCTCTGTAGCCCAGGCTGGAGTGCAGTGGCCGGATCTCAGCTCACTGCAAGCTCCGCCTCCCGGGTTCACGCCATTCTCCGGCCTCAGCCTCCCGAGTAGCTGGGACTACAGGTGCCCGCCACCTCGCCCGGCTAGTTTTTTGTATTTCTTAGTAGAGACGGGGTTTCACCGTGTTATCCAGGATGGTCTCGATCTCCTGACCTCGTGATCCACCCGTCTCGGCCTCCCAAAGTGCTGGGATTACAGGCTTGAGCCACCGCGCCCGGCCTGCACAGCCTTCTTTCACTCACAGAGTGTTGTCCACCTGCAGTGCCGAGTCCTCTCAATCCATCTGCATACTGCTGTGCACTTCTGGGCTCTCAGATGTTTTTAGGTCTCCAAGTCTATATAACCACTCTAAGCCATGCCTCTTAATATGTGCCCTCATTTTCCATTGTTAAGCCATTGAACACAGACTGGTAGGTCACATGGCTTCTGTAACACAGTCTAGGTGACATCGGTTAACTCTCTACACGAATGGGACCCTGGAGGTCCTTACTCCTGCTCCCTGCTTCAGAGTGGGTTATACCTAAACCGTCCTGCATGAGCCTTTCCCAAGGCGCTGTGCTGAGGGTGTAACAAGTATGGACAGTAGTCTAGCTCTCTTGGGAGATTTAAGTCTCGGGCTTCTAAAGGTTAAATATTGGCATGTCTATAATGGGGAGAAGAAAAACAGTGGTATAACTATGTAAAATGATGGATATATTAATCTGCTTCACCATAGTAAACTTTTTACTATCTACATGTATCCCACAACATCATGTTGTTTACCTTAAATATACACAATGAAATTTGTTTAAAAATAAAATTTAAAACTGTCTTCTAAAAAGAAAAATAGTGAAGAAAGAGCTCTGCTGTGAGCTCAAGAACAGCCAGTCACAGCTCTACCTAAACCCATGGGTGACTTAAAGCTGAAGCCTTGTCATCATCACTGTCACATACTCTTATTATGAGGAAACTTTGCTCCTCTTTTTGCTGAGGAGATTCACCTAAGTTACTCTACATGACAGTAACTGAAACAGCACCCACTAGACTACTTTATGACATCCCCCTCCAGAGATCAAGAGTTCTGCAATCACGGCTTCACAATCCTGAGAGACTACCAATTCAACCAGCCTTCAGGACTGGCACACTTCTGCATGAGAAAAGTTCAAATAATGGCTTAAGAAATTCAAAGCAACTGCTTACCCAAGATGAAGAGCACCCAGGAGAGGCAGTGCACTGAAATCTCCCCACAGCTGCAGTTCCCAAGCTCAACTGAAAGACTGCTGTGAGCACTCTAGGTTAGGCTCAGAGCAAACCAAACACGTGCCTTCTGAAGTGGCTGCAGAGATGCAAACAGGAACCTCTAACTCAAGGTTCTCATTTCAGTCTCATTACCCAATTTTTATGTATATTTTCATTCTAAAAAGAGGTGACAAATTCAACCTACTGAAGTGAACCTCACACTCAGACTTCTTCAGATGCCATCTTCCCTTTTAGATGACAAGCCCTCTGAGGGTAGGAGCTTGAATGGCACCAGGCAAGTAGGTGCTGAGAAAGAAATCCATTTCATGCAAACAAAATACAATAAATGTAATATTAACACAAAACATTCTGTCTTAAAGATATGCAACCTCTTTTATTTTTCCTCTCAAAACAGAGGTGCAACCTCGCCAGGCAATCACCCAATCACTGCTTCCAAAGATATGCCTGCCCAGTCCTCCAACTCGCTACGTAGACATGAGTTTCCTCTGGCCGTGTGATATCAGCATTTCCAGAATACAGGCAGCCATTGATTCCCATAGAGAACCTCTTGGGTGACTTGGAACTCAAGATTTCTTCACTTCAAGATACCTCTCAGTCTTAGTCACCACTTCAAAAATAGATGTTCTCAATGTATGCACCTTCAACCTCGGCTACATTGGCTTGACCTAGGCATGGGCAGACTCATCTTATGGAACTTGTCCTGTATCATCTGAAAAGCTGTTGAACGTTTCCTCCCAAGCACTATGCTGCACGGTACTTTAGAAGTGATGTGCTAGAGAACCAGCAATCTCCACAGTATAAATATTCCCATCATGGCCTATTTCAAGCTACCAACAGTTTAACAACTGGCTTGCAAAATTCCTAAAAAATGTAATACAGGTTGAGTATCCCTTATCCAATATGCTTGGGACCAGAAGTGTTTCAGATTTCATATTTTTTTTCAGATTTTAGAATATTTGCCAAATACATACCAGTTGAACATCCCTAATCTGAAAATCCAAAATGCTCCAATAAGCATTTCTTTGGAGCATCATGTTGGCACTCAAAGTTTCAGATTTTGGAGTATTTCAGGTTTTGTATTTTCAGATTAGGGATACTCAGCCTGTAATTAGCTCTTGCTACGTGAGCTGGTTCCAGCATACCACAGAATCTCTGCAGGTTCTTGCGAGGCTACAGCTCAGACATGACTGGTTGCACAATGCTGAAAACCACTGTTAAATCAAGTTCAGCCTAAGCTGCCTCCTTACATATCTTAAGTTTGGTCTAAAGGTTTCTCTGTACATCATGAACTATAACCTAAATGGAATAGTATATAGACTGTAGTCTACTCTTATGCCAATCACTGAGTTTGGCCAATCAAAGATGACCAACGATTCAAACTGTTCAAATAAGGCAAACACTGAGCTGTAACCAATCCGGCTGTTTCTGTACCTCACTTCTGTTTTTAGTACCTCATTTTCCTTTTGCTGTCCATAAATCTTCCACCACGTGGCTGCGCTGGAGTCTCTGGGCCTACTCTGGCTCACGAGACTGCCCGATTCGTGAATCATTCTGTGCTCAATTCAACTCTTTTAAATTTAATTCAGCTAAGTTTCTCTTTTAACACCACAAACCCCCATCTTTTTCACATGACAATTCCTACCTTATACGTAGATATGCACACACCAAAAGGTAGCCAAAGGGTGCAAAGAAGTTTATTGACTATGATGCAGTAAAGACACCAAGAGTTACAATATCTGTGCATATGGCCCAACAGCGCCTACCCTCCTACAAAAACACAAAAACCAAAAAAGTCAATGACGTGCAGCAGTTAACAGCCCAACAATGGAGTCAAAGGAATGGAGCTGCCTCTTCTGGCAGCAAAGTTTCAAGTTGTGCAATTAAATAATAGTCTTGGTCCACTCCTTGTGGGTCTTCTTATGGTTTCCCTTTAGAACCATAACTGAGTGACTTAGTAGAACATTCATATTCAGGATATGGCCTCCAGAAGTGGTGTTTTGTTTTGTTTTGAACAAAGACGGGCTACCTTCTCTCTTGAAGCACCAGTGCTGGGTTCAGGAGCTACAGAGGACTAAGATGTTCCCCAAGTAGCCTGAAGTAACAGGTCACATGGAAAACACAAAGCAATTGGTAAGTTCACATTTTGTAATAGAATTAAGAGCCTAATGCATAAAACTTAAGGTCATGTAACCACAAGTAAAAACTTCAGCAGCTAAAGAAAAACTCTGGAAGGCTTTTAACCCCTTCTGAACTAAGTTCCCTTTCTAAACAAGGCTGGTTTCCATGGCTGTGACAAGAGCTCATGGGGTAGCAAAAAGAGAGAGAGAATAGCACCTTAGAAGTTACTCAAACAATAGGTGAAACAAACAAGTAAACAAACAAACAAAAAAAACACTTTATCTTCCTTTCATCCTTAAAGAAGGCAGGTGTCTGTACACTACTTCGTGATCCTTCAAAGAATAAAAAGCTGTAACCCAAATCTCAACATAAGGGATGAAGAAGGAAAATGATAGCAGCTGATGACTGGGATGTGACCACAAACCCATGAAGTAAACTAAATTATCAATGTACTCCCCTTACCACGAAGGACTCCATTCAGTCATTTAAAAAGGAAGGGACTAGTTCAAATCATGATTAAGGCTATAAAATAACATGACTGAGTATTCATAGAGCACCAATTACCTCAAGTTTAGACTAGGTGTCAATCTACAAACATAGCACCCTGCATTAATCTTCACAACACACCTGCAAGGATATTACACGAAGGCCCAGCCAAAACCGGTTCCTCATTTAATGGGATGTGGCTTTCAGTGGGTTCCTGTAACATCATCTCTTTCACGGAGATATGAGGACCCACAAAATAGTCCCCCTCACAATTAGGTCTCTATCTTCAAATCTCTGAGAGCCCAAATTATTTACTGTCATTGCTCAAGTTGCTTTCCTCTCTCTGTTGAGGTGTCAGAAATGGTCACGTTAGATTGGCCTCAGATAACCACATAAGTTAACAAGCAGCCCCCCAAAGTACCGTGAGGTTTAACCAGTGGAAATGTAAACTGCCGTTCCTGTCTTTGCCTCTTCTACTTCCTCACATGACCAGAGTCAAATCACAATGTCCTTCAACTAACCAGATTCACTAATCTGTGGACTAGGTTAACAGAAGAGGCCACGCCAAATCTACGATACAGATCTAATAACCCAAATTTTTAAAATTAGGTCTTTGCAAAAAAAAAAAAAAAAAGAAATTGAGAGAGAGAGAAAAATGATTTTTAAACTAACATATACAGTCTAAAGTGCTGTAATATGGAAACTTCCTGACCAACTAATGAAAAACCATGATAAGGGATCAACCTATTGAAAGAATAGAGACAGGTGAGGGGATAATTTTTGTCTCTCATAATTGAGAAGTAAATCCAATCGCTATTACAGAGGACTATTTATATATGCACTATCCATCTTTACTGATATGCTATACATATGCCTTAATGGCTTATAAAAAATCCTACATAAATTAACATTTGAAACAAGTTGTCATAGCAGAATGGAGGAACCTGCTGTAAGGCACTAAGAGAACAGAAAGGATAAGTATGTTATGCACAATCTCACTTCCTCATCTCAAATATTTTGTAAAAACCGCTTGCAAATACCATAGTTACTCATAGTTGGTGCATTTTAGAAATCAACAAAGTTTTGAAAGACAATACAAGTGAAAAGATGATTTAATTGCAAAGAACTCCTGAAATACTCCATAAGCCCCCACTAAAAACCTGTAAAGAGTTTTTCTTGCCTCCGACCTGAAAAGTCAAGAAGAAAAGTTGTAGTTATAAGAAAATAAAACAACAGGCCAGGCACAGTGGCTCATGCCTGTAATCCAAACACTTTGGCAGGCCGAGGCAGGCGGATCATGAGGTCAGGGGATTGACACCATCCTGGCCAAAATAGTGAAACCCCGTCTCTACTAAAAATACAAAAATTAGCTGGGTGTGGTGGCGCATGCCTGTAATCCCAGCTACTCGGGAGGCTGAGGCATGAGAATCGCTTGAACCCAGGAGGCAGAGGTTGCAGTGAGCCAAGATCACACCACTGTACTCCAGCCTGGCGACAGAGTGAGACTCTGCCTTAAAAAAAAAAAAAAAAAAGAAAGAAAAAGAAAAAAAATAACAAAGACTCCTTAGCCCAAATTGTACCAGCAAGACTAAATAAAATAATTTTTCTACTTCATGATTCCTTTCCTTAACTGTAAATTGATGACATTGTATTTAATACTTTAAAAACCCAGTCAAAGCAAACCAATGACTTGATCCTACCAAAACTCTAAGGAAACTAAGGCTATACACCCTAAATTATCCAAACACAACTGAGGTTGAGGTGATTCAACCAATGAGTATATGCCCTATACTAACTCACAGCTGAAAGTGTACATGGAGCAAAAAACAAAGAACACCTATCCCAAGCAAACATTTTGTCTGGTGACACGTCAGGAAATCATAAGCTCCACTTCATTTAAAAAATCATTTTGGCATCAGCAGTGTGGCAAACATTCAGGATTCTCCTTCAAACAGTTGGAAGAAAACATGTAATACATTCCAGAGCAAAGACAAATCAAAAAGTATCTTTTTGCTCAGGAAAATAATTTCTTCATTCAATTACAGCATAATTTATTGAAAGTGGAGTCATGAGTCTCTTATGAGAGTTCCTGAACAGTTTATAAATACAAGAACATTTCTTCAATAAATAAGTGGTTCCTAAAGTCTTTACTGATGATCTCCAGGATTGTCCGTCACTATGGTCTAGGCCAGCTCCACTTCTCTGACAGGCGTTAGCTGCCAGTGGAATGGGATGTTTCATGTTATTAGGTGACTCTTCTTATGTCGTACAGACTTTCATCAATATGTCTCTTCATAGTCTGAATCCTGAAGGGAGAAAAACAGTAGGTGTGAAACACAATTCCAGAGTTGGAATTTAGGCAAAGACCACGTGTTAGGATACTCCAGATGGAACCTGGCTTGGGGAGACGACCACAAGTGAAATGCCACTGATGCAATACACCTAAATTCCCCCATGGAGCTTCACAGGACCTCAACGTAATTGGTGTCTATTGGGCGAATTTCTGCTTTGAAGCCCTAGTGGTTTCCTTTCCCTTGAATATTTTTTAAAACCTCAACACACAAGAAAGGATGCCTGTCTACAGCACCGTTTCTTAGCAAAACAAGCGTTGGTGGAATCACCCCAGCGATCCTCTCCCCACTCTCTTGCAGAAATGCGCAAAATTGTGGTTAGGAATTTAGACTAGCTGTCAGTCTACCACTTAGTTCCACCTCTTGCTGGCTGGCTGTGTGACCTTGGATAAAGTTATTAACTTTTCTAAGCCTCAGTTTCCTCATCTGTAAAATGGGGACAATAAAAATACACCTCATAGAACTGTTATGAGAATTGAATGAGGCAATATATGTAAATTACTTAGCGATGCCTGGCACTTCGTAAGCACTCATTCAAGACTAGCTCCTGTTACCATTATTATTATTCATACTCATATTTATTACTTCTAACTTCAAGTGGGCCATTAGCACTATCTGGTATGCCATATTTCTCTAGTCTATTCATTCTCCTTGATGACTATTTCATACCCTTCCCTCTTTCCCCAAACTTCTAACACCTCCTCTTCCCATCATTCTCAGCTGACAGCCTTGCTTTCTCCCATTACTGGGACTAGAGAAGCAATCAGTAGGGAATTTCCACAAGCTCTATCACATGTGGCCACTCATCTACATCTGGACCCATCTATTTGGCCTTCCCTATTGTTCTTATACACTCTCCCTGTCTTACTTTATGTAAGGTGAACATCTCCACTTACGCACTAGATCCTGACATTACCCCAGCAATCCTCTCCTCTCTCTCTTGCAGCATCAATTTTTCCTTCTCTACTACATAATTCCCATCTGTATACAAATGTGCTCAATTTTTCCCATCTTAAAAGGAAAAGCCACCAATGACCCTGCCCTCCACATATTGCCTGTCTCTCTGCATCCCTTCACAGCAAAACTCCTTGAAAGAGTTGTTTATAGCCACTGCCCCAATGCATCTTTCTGCAATCTTTCTTGACCCCACCCCAGACAGGTTTTCATTCCCAATATTCCACTGAAGCTCCTTTTGCCAAGGTCACCAATGACTTCCATATTCCAAAATCATCCAATAATCAATTATCAGCTCTCATTTTACTTCACCTGACTCCACAGCAAACGATACAGTTGATCACTCTCTAGATCACTATTTCCTAAACTACTTCTTCACTTGATTCCCAGGATACCAAAATCTCCTGATTTTCTTCCTACCTCACTAGTCACTCTTTCTTAGCCTCTTTACTAATAAGTCCTCTTCATCTTCCCATACTAGAAATCTTGGAGGGCCCAGGCTCCTTCCTCTGACCCCTTCCCTATCTACATTCATTTCCCTGGAGGAAATGTCTCTATCAGTCTCTATCTGCTAATGGCTTCTAAATCTCTATCTTCAGTCTAGACCTCTCTTCTGAACTCCACACCCACAACTGCCCACTCCACATATCCACTTGGAAGTTTAGTAAGTATTTCAAACTTAATATGCCCAAACCCAACTTCTGATCTTCCTCCTAAAATCTGATTCACCCACAGACTTCCACACATTAGCAAATGGTAACTCTATTCTACCAGTTGCTCAAGTCAAGAATCTTGGAACTATCCTTGAGTCCTCTCATTTTTTCATATATAAATGCAAAAGCAGTAAATCCTTCTGGCTTTACCTTCAAACTATAATCAGAATACAACCACTCCTCACCACCTCCACCACCACCACCCTGGTTCAAACTACCAGCATCTTCAGCTACCTGGATTAATGCAAATGCCTCCTAATTGGACTCTCTGATTCTGTCATCGTTCATTACCACCCATTCTCAACACAAAAGCCAGAGTAATACTTTTAAAACAGACATCAGTTGATAGTGCTTCTCTTCCCAAACCCTCCAATGGATTCCATTTCATTGAGTAGAAGTCCAGGTCATTACAATCATCTACAAGGTTCTGTAAGATGTAGCTGCTGCATTACTTCTCTGATGTCAACAAATACTATTCTTTGCCTTGCTGTCTTCATTCCTGCCATACTGCCCTTTTGTTACTCCAAGAACATGCCAGTCATGGCCCCTCCTCAGAGCCTTTGTACCCGTCATTTCTTCTGCCTGAAACGCTCTTCCACAGTAGCCAGATGGCTTGCTTCTCTCAGGTGTTTGCTTGAATATCTTCTCACTGAGGTTGTCCCTAACCTATTTAATGTCACACTCCTTATCCAGCCATCCCATCCCCCTTTTCTGCTTTTTTTCACCATATCATTAAGTACTATCTCATATACTATATATTTTACTTATTTTTAAAAACTTTGTGAGTATTTGTACCCCAATTCAACAGAGTCTTAGAGGATGAGAAAGTTTTCCAGGCAAGGAACATTCAGTTCTCAGAGGGTAGGAATTTTTGTCAGTTTTGTTCACTGCTGGTTCCTAAGCACCTAGAACAGTACACATGGCATGTGACAGATGCTCAACAAATCACTGTTGAATGGATTAATATCTGAAATGTGGATAATAACCATATGAACATTAACTTATTTTGTGTTCTCAAAAATATCCGAGCCTCCAAAGGTTGGTATTAGGTCCTCTGCACTGGCAATACCAACCTTTCTCTCATCGTCCCTTTGATACTTAAGTGCATGAGACAAACAGAAACAAAAAACACTGCAATTAGTCATCAAGCCAAGTGTGAGCTTGGCAAAAAGTAAACAGGAGGCAATGACAGGTATGTATCATATGGGATCAGAAGTTCTTTATGACCTGTTTTCAACTGCACCACATCAGAGAGTCTTCCCTTCTGCTAGGATCCTAACACACCCACCCCCGCCTCCTAACTGGACTCTCTGATTCTGTCATTAGTCACAGCGCGTACTCAAAGCAGGAGGGATGACAGCCTTTTGACATTTAAATCAAAACTTGGGCCTTCCGGGGTGGTATTTCTTATTGATAAAAGACATCAAGTTACCTAAAAGGTTATATCTCCCTAACTCCCTGAAAAATACTACGGCTCGGTGGAAAAGTTAAATTCAGGGTTGGGTCCAGCCAGTCGAAGTCTCCTAGTATGAATTCAGTGGCACAGGACACTCCTGTTTTGGGATTTTCTGTCAGTCAGTAGAAACTACTCTACGTGGCCCCCTTCCCTAACCTAAGACCACCACCTTCTGCCCATGAGACAAGAAACAAATCATGGTTAGAATTGGTAGGGGTCCCCTGAGTCCAAAATGCTTTGGGGGAAGATGCTGGCTTATATCTTGCGTGGACCTAACTGCATATCCTCTGCTGTGTCTGAGGGCATAGGATGGATCCTGTTAGGTAAGCAGGAAAGTGGGACATCAGCAGTAAGCAGAAGGAATGGCATGCACTTACCAGGCACTCAGCGCAACGGATACAGAGCCTCGCCACGCATGCATCTTCCTCCTCCTGATCAGTGCTGTAAAAAGAGGACAAACCACATCTGAATCACCACTATCCTCAATAGAGTAGAGCAGTTAAAAGTACAGGTGTTGAAGTGAGACAGGTCTGGTTTTAGATTCCAGCTCTTCCACTCACTAGCTGGGTGACTGGGCAAATTATTTAAGCCCCAGAAGCCTGTTTCCTCATCTATAAAATGCACATATTGGCCAGGCGCAGTGGTTCATGCCTGTAATCCCAGCACTTTGGGAGGATGAGGTGGGTGGATCACCTGAAGTCAGGAGCTCGAGACCAGCCTGGCCCACATGACGAAACCCCATCTCTACTAAAAATACAAAAATTAGCTGGGCATTGTGGCACACACCTGTAATTCCACTTACTCAGGAGGCTAAGGTGGGGAATCACTTGAACCCAGAAGGCGGAGGTTGCAGTGAGCCGAGATTACACCACTGTACTCTAGCCTGGGTGATAGAGTGAGTGACACTCCCATCTCAAAAAACAAACAAACAAAAAAATGCACATGTCACCACCCACCCTTAAAGCATAGTTGTTAGGAGTAAATAAAAAAATAAATACATGTGAAACACATACCATAGTGCCTGGCACATAATAACTGCTCAATAAATAACCACTTATTCAGAAGTGTAGCAAGCACTGACAAAGTCTCAACATTGTGCTAGCCTAGAGGTAAAAAGATAAATAAAACTTGGGGCTGTAAAGAGCTCATGATGGGGGTGAAAGACCCGTTACAACTTAACAAACATGTTATAATGCAGTGTGATAGGGTTTTAATAGAGTTAAGGTCAAACTGCTGCAGCAGCAAAGAGCGAGGAGTGACTAACTGTTCCCTGAGGACTCAGGGAAACTCAAGAGAAGGGGCTATTTCAGCTGGGTCTTGGAGGATAAGAAAGTTTCCAGGCAAACAAGAGAAGGAAGGAGGGCATTACCAGCAAGACAAAAGGCGGGGTCTTAGAGGATGAGAAAGAGTTAGGAAAAATATTTGACCTAAGTATAGTATGTTAGGGCAAATAAATAAGTTCATGGCAGCTGGGACGTGGGGAGATGTCAGGAAACAATGTGACTTAGAGTAAAATCATAAGGGGTTTTGGATACCACTCTTAGAAATAGACATTAGCATTTTTACCAAGAGTTCTTTGCCGTTTTAGAGCCACAGATTCCTTGGAAAGGGCACAGGATGCTCTCTTATTATTGAATTAATGCACACACACACACACACACACAGAGAGAGACAGAGAGAGAGAGAGAGAGAGAGAGAGAATTCTGGACCTTCTCAATGTAAGACTCCCCTCCCCGACATAGATAATGGAGAACAGGAGTTTTATGTAGATTTTTGTTTTGATTTCCTTTTACTATATTTATTTTTAGGGAATATACTAGATCACGCCTGCTCACTGGCAGAATAATGTTTAATAAATCTTTTTGATAACCACAATCCATGTAGCCCCTCACTTCAGAACATATGCTGACCAAGAATAGATCTTGCTTATTGAAATTGCTTTTGTCCTCCACAGCTATTCTTAAAGCCTCTCTCATTGCATTTTCTATCAGGAGACATCATCAGCTCAGTGCCAAATACAAGGAGAAGGAAAAATAATTGACCTGGAATTGAAAGAATGAAACATCAACTTCAGAATGTATTCAGACCATGGCACTGTACAATCTGATTTCCAAAGCAGAAGACTAGGACCATATATCAACTCCCCCATCTCTCTCCAAATTAATATTCACACACTTCACTTTCAACCCTCCTTTTGGCAGCCCTTAGCAGAACTATTCTCTTTGAAAAGAAAGTTCACCAGCAGAACTAAACTCGGTCCAGAAGAAAGGAAGGTGTGGATGTAGGGGTCTGGGTAGGGCGCTAAGGAGGAAACAGGCTTGCTGCCCAGGGCTCCTGCTGGACTTACTCATCTGAAACCTCAATAGACGACTTCTTATAGCCAGACCTGCTCCTCTTCTTCAGCCCAGCAGCCTTCCTCCCCATTCTCACCAGCAGCAGAGCAACCACCACGGCTGAGGGCACAAAGACAAGGATGGAAAGAAGGGCCACAGAGGAAAGCATGGTGCCAAAACCTAGAGGTGGAGAAAGAGAAGGTAAAAGACAGGGACGTGCAAATATGCCTCCTGTGACATGAGAAACTAGGTTCTACTTTTGCTCTTATATTTGTTCTGATTACAAAAGTAATAAATCATTGTGTAAAAGATAGAAAATACACAAAAGTACAATGAAGAATAAAAATGTACCCACGATCCCACTCCTAGGAAGAAGACTTTGGTATCTACCCATTTAATCTTCTTCTGGGGTACTGGGTATGGGTGCATGGGGGGCATATATATTTTTAAGTATGGATCATATATTATGTATTATTTTTAACCTCCTTTTTAACTTATTATATGATAAATAATTAACAATTCCTTCCAGATGTGATGTGTAACGGCTGCATGGCATTCTATCATATTGAATAATTTATAGAACTAATCCTCTGATGCTGGACATTCAAGTTGTTTTGAAATCTTAGAATCTATAAGTCACATTCGGATGGCCAGACTTGTACATAAATCTTCATCTTTAGCTCTAATTCCTTAAGACGAAATTTACAATGGAATTACTAGATCAAAGGGCCTAAACTTTTAAGGCACCTGATTCATACTACCAAACTGCCTTCCAGCAAAACTGTATCATTTTCTTCTTCTGCCAGGAGTATGAATGTGCTCATCTTTGAAACCTACAAGTTATTACCTTTAAAAGAAAAGAAGAAAGAGCGAGAGAGAGAAAGCAAGAAAGGGAAAGAGAAGGAAGAAATGAGAGAGGGAGAGAGGAAGGGAAGGAGAAAAGGGAAGTTGGGAAGGAAGAAGGAAGGAAGGGAGGGAGAGAAGGAGGGATAAAGGGAGGGAGAGAAACTTGAAAAAGACTTGAGAAATGATGACAAATCTATAATGACCCATAATGTGCCTCTAAATCTTTGGCTCAAATCCAGTTAAGGACTAGAATGACCACTTAATCGTCATCAGGGAATAACGTAGAAAAAAAAATCAGTACTTAATCTACTCTCCTCCTGTTTCACAGCAAAGGGAAACTACTGTTCTTTGCAACGTAAAAGAAAAGCACTACCTCTCATGGTTAGAGGGGGTACCCTTTCAAGACACAGGCAAGAACATTATCTCATACCTGGGAGTATGAACATGCTAGGAAAACTGGAATACTTCCATTTCACAGAGATAACAACCCTGTATTTACTCAGGGGTTTTCTATGCATTCCACAAGAACTTTGGTTTTAAAATTTAAAAAAATGATAATGGAGAAACTATGACAACATCTGAAGAGGAAATTCAGTTTTCAAAATAAAGATTAAAAATTCACCCCAACATACATATTGGGATGGCAGAAAAATTACTTTGACTCAATGATTTAATGACCCAACTGGCTTACAAAGATAGACAGCTTTGTTTATCATCGAGCTCTCCAGAAAGCACCACCGCAGTCACAGAGCACTGCAGAAGAAGGTTGGTGGCAATGAGCTTACCCCTTTCTGTGACTGTTAGCTCTGTCAAGGGAATATTATGGTGCACATCTGGGGGATTCTTCACAGCACAGCTGAATGTCCCATTGTCCTTTATGGTAGGGTTGCTTATACTTATAGATGCATCCCCTTTGTATACATTTCCAACCCAGGAAATCCGATCCCGAAATGTGCCTGCTGTGGTTGGGTACTGGAAAGACTGATAATGAAATATCTAAGAAAGCAACACCACGAGAGAAAAAGTTAACTTGGAAAATGCAATGAAAATATAAACCTCAGTAGGTCCAAAATAAAATACAACTGTATAATGGTGTGGTTTTTTTTTTTTCAGTTGGGCAACTTTTTATGCTTTTTTAACCTCCATCCTATAGGTTAATAAAACTGATCAGAAAAAGGCCCGATGAGACACTTCTGGGATCCTAATCCTTGAATCACTTCTAAATTTTCCCTGGAACCCTAAAGTAATAGTTCTCAACCAGAGGCAATTTCACCCTCCAAGAGATATTGGCAATATCTGAAGACATTTTCAATTGTCACAACTGGGGAGATGCTACTGGCATCTAGTGAGTAGAAGCCACGGATGCTAGTAAACATCCTACAATGCACAGGACAGCACCCACAATAAAGAATTATCTGGATCAAAATGTCAACAGTGCCAAAGTTGGGAAACTTTGTTCTAAAGTAGCATCTCATGTTTGAATAGCTCTCTACAGTTTGCCAATAATTTCCACACATTTACTCACTTGAGCCTCACAACTACACTGAACTACATGAGGCAGGTATAATTATCCCAAACGTATAAAAAGGGAAACAGGCTGGGCATGGTGGCTCACGCCTGTAATTCCAGCACTTTGGGAGGCCGAGGTGAGCGCATCACTTGAGCTCAGGAGTTCAGGACCAGCCTGGCCAACATGGTGAAACCCCATCTCTACTAAAAATATAAAAATTAGCCGAGTGTGGTGGCATACACCTGTAATCCCAGCTGCTTGGGAGGCTGAGACACGAAAACTGCTTGAACCCAGGAGGCAGAGATTGCAGTGAGCCAAGATTGTGCCACTGCACTCCAGCCTGGGCGATGGAGCTAGACTCTGCCTCAAAAAAAAAAAAAAAAAAAAAAAGGGAAGAAAGAAAGAAAACAAAGCCAAACAAAAGACTAAGTGAGTTGCTCTAAGGTATACAACTAGTAAGTGACAAAAGGGAGATTTTTGCTTGTTCTCAAAGGAGGAGAGTGTAATATAATTCAGCCTCTCTCAAGTTATCTACCTTGACAATTAATATATTCCCTAAGTCTAATACGTGATAAGTACTCAACGAATATATGTTGAATTAAAACAATGCTGCCTAGGACTTGATCAGACATTTCATCACCAAAAGTCTAATTATCACACTTATCAAAAGCCTTGATTAGACACTTCATCACCAAAAGCCTAATTATACCTGGGGCAGGCCAGGCAGGTATTACAATACAATATGACTTATGCAATATGGCTTATGCAAAATACAGGCTTTCCTCTTTCTTTGTTACTTGGTACCTTCCCATTTAGGAACCTGGGTGTTTACAACCACTGAATTGCCCAATTTTGAAAAGCAACTTCCCAGAAAAGATGCTGACTCACTTATTTGTTCATTTGTTCATGCATTTATTCAACAAATATTTGGTGCAGATTTCTAATGTGCTAGGCATTGTTAAGCAAAAGGATACGGTGGGAGCCACACAGGCATAGTTCCTACTCTCACGGAACTTACATTTAGTGATAAAGACAGATAATGAGAAATAATAAGTGTATTGAACATTTCAAAGGGGGAGGTAAAGAATCCCTACCACTAATTATCAGCATCAGTGTAAAAGAGTTTGGAACTCCTTATTGACAAAACACGGCCCACTGTATATCCTCGAGATTAGTCTAGCTCGTAAATTCAATGTTAAGTTCATGAAACTCATATCCTTGCTTATTGATTAATCTGACACAATCTTGACTGACTAATTCCATGACTGCAACATCATGTTATGTAACTTTAATTCCAACTTGTATGAGTTTGCTGATTTTCTGACCAGTCTCGCAGAGGGCAGCACTAGAAGAGAGCTGCTGTTTCTCACCCAGGAAGCTCCTCATTGCTTGCTCTGTCCTACTTTTGACCAAGGAGGCAGAGCCAAATAAGGCCAGCCACGGTTTCCTGATCACTCAAATCAAGTGAACTATTTCAAGTCTGAAAAAAAAGTGGGAGGGGAGCATGAATACAGCCTAGCTTCTTTCACTGGAGTCACCTACCTAGCCTCAAGCTATGTGGCATTCTACAATGGCTCCTAACACAGAATGCAAAGCTTATTTACACAAAGTCAAAGAGGACATTTTTCCAGTGAAGGAAATAGGATAAATAAATTAACAATACTTAAAAAAATACAATCTTCCATACAGCTATGACATTCACATTCTTGAATAACATCTATCCTGAGCTAAGGATGCTGCTGGAAGCTTAAAGAGAAAAAAATTTTATAGCATTTTAATCTTCAATTAGACACCTACAATGCAAGTTGGACCATAAATGTGTTTTATATGTGTGATGAAGGTTTATTGCTTCCAATATTGCAAGACCATCTGTCACCAACATCTGTCACCAACACGAGGTGCCACCATTTCCTTCAAAGGCAGCCATATAAATCAATGCAGATGTTTATACACTGGAAAAAAAGTGTCAAGATAAATCCACAAAGCACAAATATGCAAAGAGATACGCCCACTGAGACAACTTAATACGACAGAAAATGAGCAGCCTTAAGAGAAAGGATGTCTGTGACTGGACCTATAGAATTTTTCTATTCAATTGTCCTGAAGGTACCCTTCTTAGTACATTAAATCTGAAAATGAAGCTATGAAATAATGCAAAAAGAAACAACAAAGAGGAAAAAAAATTAAACCACATTTCCTCTGAGTTTCTGACAGTTTTTTTCCTGCAGCTTATTGACAGAATTCTTACACGGCGCCCTATGTGACCAAATGAATGTCATATAGGATAAAAGTTCATCTATCTCTATTAAAGTAGAAGCCCATCTTCTACTCTGAGATGAGATGGCCTCAGGCATGCCTGTGATTTGCAGTAAAACAATTCCAAAACCGTTGACCAAAGGAACTTTCCAAAAAAGTACACACTTACTGACACTGTGCGGCTGCTGCTGGGAGGGCGATATGTCCAGTCTATGGTAAGCTTGTCAGTGACATCTGAAGTTGACTTGAAAGTGCATTTCAACTTGATCTTTTCTCCAACATAACCTCGGACATGGGCATCTGCGTGAATCTCCAAGGAAAGGACGATATAAACACCTAATCAAAGCAAACCCAAACACTTAAAAATTCCATGTGGGTGGAATATACGGATGTGAGTGAACAATTATTTTTAGAGCCCTCATCAAAAAGCCAGGGCAATAAATATGAATAAATATCTTCTCAGGCAAGCCTACAAGGGACAAGGAGTTGATAGCTGCATTAATCAAAGATGGTATTTTTCAATCATTTTCTAATCTTAAATCATAACTGAAGGCTTGTGTAAAAATTTAAAATCTGGTCACACCAGCATTTTCCCAGATACAGGCTTGTGGTTCAATTAACTACAAACAATGGGTCTGCCCATGGCTGGCTAACAGGCAACATCGCCCATCCCCTTCCATCCCCCACAGACACACACACACTCACACACACTCACACACACACACACACACACACACTCTGGGAATATGGCAGTTTTTATGGTCTAAGGGACTTACTCCAAGTATAGCATGGTTGCATCATGAAGCTACCATTGCCTCATCAACAGCAAAATGAGAATAGGAAGTAAGAATGGGAAGATTTATTTCGAATAATTTTCTGAAACTGCCCCCAAGGTACTATCTAGTTTTTCCCTTTTTCTTAAAGCTGGCTGAGGAATCACACATCTATTAAAAGTAAATCATGGGGAAGAAAACAGAATAGGTGAATGCATTCTAGCAAGTAGAAATAAGGTATCATTTTGAAACCCACTAGAGACTTATTTTTTCCAAAACCACTCATGTACCCAAATCTGACACTTTATCTCCCTGAAAAGGGCTGGCACTTTATTCTAACCAGTTCCTTCTGCTTTCAGAGAACAAAAACTTATCTTTCCCTACAGAGCCATATTTTAGGAAATTACATTGCCAGTACTTTGTTCTTCCTGCTTCCTTATCTACCTCAAGAAGCCATGAATCTTCTGGTGGCCAAGACAAACAGAGCAGCAAGATTTCAGAAAAGTGCAAACCCACACGCTGTCCTGAAAATCAGCAGTGCTTCCAGTACAGACAGAATGGTGTAGTGATTGAGCACACAGGTCACAGCTCCTATGCCAGAGGGTCTGGGTTCAAATCCCGGCCCTGTTACCTGCTGGGTCTGCAGCCTTAGCAAGTTACCGTACTGCTTCAGTCTCCTCACCCTCATGGGAATGGTGATAATAGTACTTACCTCAGAAGGCCACTGGGAGGATTAAAAGAGTTAAAACACATACCACACTAAGAAGCCTACTCAAACCAGAGTAAGTGCTCAGTGCGTGTTAGACAGTGTCACTGTCATTATTGCCACCTCTTCAGTCCTGCCCACACACTCTCAACCTTTCCTGTCACAGTTATGAGTCATCAGTTCCACTGCCTTTACCTCTGCCAGCTTTGAGTCATTTTTCTTGCTCCTCTCTAGACAATCCAGTCTGTTGACATTCCTTTTGAAAGGAGGAGACCAAAACTGAACCCACTAATAAGAACTCGTAAGAATAGGACCCATCCCAAAGACGAAGATTACTCCTGGTCTGCCTATGGCACCCTTTCTGACTTTGCCACGATAAACCTTCTGTTTATCCTTGATTACAGAATCATGTAATCAAGGTTCTGCCTCATGTAGTTTCACTCATTCTTCAAACATACATTTATTGAGCATCTGTTTTGTGCCACCCTCTGGGTTTGGAATTAAATGCAAGCAAAATAAATACACTCCCTTGTATACTTGAAACACAGTAGAAGTTTGATATATTAATTAACTAATCATGTATAAACCTTCTGTTTATAAAGTCCTGCCTTCTGTGCCTTTGCAAACGCTGTCCCTCTGCTGGAAAGCTTTTATCCCTCAGTCCCCACTCTCTTAGGCCTGCAATCCTGACCCATCACTGTAAGAAAATCCTTATTCATCACTCAAGATCTAACTCTAAAAACTGGGAGGTGGAAATGAATGGACAATCTACACTCTCCCCATGTCTATTCCTTTATCCTAAAACATAAGTATAGTATAGAGATTTAAAATACAGATTTAGAATTAGCCAGACCTGTACTTGAGTTCTAGCTCAGCTACTTTCTGGTTGTGAGACCTTGATCTCGGTCACCTAACCAGTTCAAGCTTCAATGTCTTCACTTGGTAAATGGGAATAATAACAAGATCTACTTCACTGGATCACTCTGAAGAGTGACTACAATCAAAAAAGGTAACTTTTTATTATGATCATGTTGTTCATTTCACAACATGAAATGCTTGGCACAGCATCTGTAATAAAAACTTTAAATAAATGTTAGCTATTTTTATTAAAATGAACACCACACATATTCAAAAACTTTCAATAATTTCCTATTGGGCTACAAAATAAAATTCAAAGAGTGGCAATCTAGCCCCACACTTCTGTCACTGCATCCCATCTACTTTCCCAATCTCTTCATCATTACTTGAATGTCCTGCCATTTCCCACATGTACTGTGTCCTTTCATGCCACTGAGCCTCTCTTTGAACAGCTCTCTGTCTGAAAGGCTCTCCCCACCTCTAACAATCCTGCCTGGGTTGTTCCCCAACACACCACATCCCCAACATTCACACACCTTCAAATTCCAGGTCAAATATCGGCGCCCTTTGCGGTGCCTTCCCAAATTCCCTCATGCGGTTCATCGCCCTTTCTCCTCCTAGCACTAGGTACATAATCCCGCACAGACACAGATGCCATCGATTGCACCTAGTTACAAAGGCTATTCCTCTATTAAATGTTAGCACCTTCAGGGCAAAAATTCAGAGGGAGGGGAGCAGGCAGAGAGACACTGAGGGAAACAGGTGGACAGGTCACCAGAAATTCTAGTATAGGAACAAAGCATGCTTGTAAATCACCCACTTTATTCCTATCACCTTTTTTATAGTACATTCAATACTCTTAACTCCCCTACACTCCTATCTTTCCATTTCACCCTTTCAGGAAAAGCTCAGCTCTAGATGACCACAACTAGACTGGGCTAGTATACCCTGGACAAGAAAAATCACACAACTGGACAATTACCATAAGAAATGTGTTAATATCGGCCAGGTGCGGTGGCTCACGCCTGTAATCCCAGCACGTTGGGAGGCCAAGGTAGGCGGAACACCTGAGGTCAGGAGTTTGAGACCAGCCTGGCCAACATGGTGAAACCCCGTCTCTACTAAAAATAGAAAAATTAGCCAGGCGTGGTGGTAAGCGCCTGTAATCCCAGCTACTCGGGAGGCTGAGGCAGGAGAATCACTTGAACCCAGGAGCTGGAGGTTGCAGTGAGCCAAGATCGCACCATTGCACTCCAGTCTGGGGGACAAGAGCAAGACTCCATCTCAAAAAAAAAAAAAAAAAAAAAAAGAAATGTGTTAATATCACCCACAGCTGAGTCCTCGACGAGGCCTGGCAAACCTTTAACTGACCTTGGTTAGCTTCCCATTCCATGATTCCTCAAGCCCTTGTCATTCTTCCTCAGTCCTCCATGCAACCTCCAAACCCCTCATTCTCAGAAGAAAATGTTACCTCTTACATCGTCATGAAACTTGAGGCCATATAAACGGCCCAGGCACGCACATTCCTGCGTCTGCTCCCATCCTTACTTCCAACTGAAAGGATGTGGTGTCCCTTTTCCTATGCAAGGCCAGGTCCTCTGCTCTGCCTGGATTCATCCCCTCTATTCTCTGCTTTAGCAGAAAAACCCTCTTTAGGCCAGGCATAGTGGTTCACGCCTATAATCCCAGCACTTTGGGAGGCCAAGGCAGGCGGATCACATGAGGCCAGGAGTTCAAGAGCAGCCTGGGCAACATGGCGAAACCCTGTCTCTACTAAAAATACAAAAGAAATTAGCCGGGCATGGTGGCACACGCCTGTAGTCCCAGCTACTCAGGAAGCTGAGGCAGGAGAATCGCTTGAAACTGGGAGGCAGAGATTGCAGTGAGCTGAGATCACACCACTGCACTTCAGCCTGGGTGACTGAGCAAGACTCTGTCTCAAAAAAAAAAAAAAAAGAAAAAAGAAAAAACCGTTTCTACTGCCTTCAACCCCTCCCCTTCAGCCTCTAAATACACAGGTTTCTCCAATCCTTAAAAACAAATAGCAATTTTTAAAAATCTTTCCTTAACACTGTAATATTACTCTAGTTACCAACTACTGCCCTTTCTCTCCTTTCTAAGCCAAGTTTGTGAAAGAGTGGTGTATACTTGAGGTCTCCATTTCCTCCTTCCCATTCACTTATAGACCTTACGGTACAACTGAACTCCACTATCACTTGTGGTAAAAGGCATCATATATCTTAAAATTGTAAAATCCACGGGATAAAAACTTCAGTAGACACTTTTCTATCCTTATTTTACTGGATCCTCTACCAGTGACTAATGAACTTCTCTATCCCAAAGCTTGCATGACAATTATCTCCTTCATTCACTCATTCTTCAAACATACATTTATTGAGCATCTGTTTTGTGCCACCCTCTGGGTTTGGAATTAAATGCAAGCAAAATAAATACACTCCCTTGTATACTTGAAACACAGTAGAAGTTTGATATATTAATTAACTAATCATGAAGACAAATGCATAATTACAAACTCGGATAACTACTATAAAGGAAGGAAAAAGAAAGTGGCTACAGGTACGGCCCCTGTTATGTTGGGGGAGAGGAGAGTGGTTAATGAAAGCTTCCCTGAAAGTTACTCTTGAGCTAAGATCTGAAGGAAGAGGTAACAAGGTGAGGAGAGGGAGGGCATTCCAGGCAGAGGACACAGCACATGCAAAGGTCCTGCACCAGGAAGGAGCTTAGTCAGTCAAGGGGCTGAAAAGGAGTGTGACTGCAACACAAAAAATACGAAAGGGAGAGAAAATAGAATGAGATGTGGTTGGGAGGTAAACAAAAACCAGACCAGGCAGGACCTTAGAGATTTGGGTCCTTATCCTTAGAGTAATAGGAAGCCATGGAAAGTACTTAACTGTGGGACTGAACAAGAAGAGACCTGATGAAATTTGCATTCTTAAAAGATCACTTTAGAGAAGACACTTACAAGGAATCAAGAGTGAATATGGGGAAATTCAGCATGTTGGGAGGCCCAGGCGGGTGGATCACCTGAGGTCAAGAGTTCGAGACCAGCCCGGCCAACATGGTGAAACCCCGTCTCTACTAAAAATGCAAAAATTAGCTAGGTGTGGTGGTGGGAGGTGGAGGTTGCAGTGAGCCGAGATCGCACCACTGCACTCCAGCCTGGGTGATAGAGCGAGACTTCGTCTCTTAAAGGAAAAAAAATTGTGAATGAGTGAATATGGGGAAATTACTGAGGAAGTTACTATGGTAGTCAAATAAGAAAGAAGGGAAGTTTGAACTAAGTATGGCTGTGGAATATTAGGGAAAGGGAGATATCAAGGATGACTCCCAGGTTTCTGACTTCCTGATGCCATTCACTGAGAAGGGAAGACTAGAAAAGTACTAGGCTTGGCAGGGGAACAGGAGCTTGATTCTGGATGCATTTAAGGTGCCTCTGAGATAACCAAGGGATAATGTCAAGGGAGTGGTTGGTTTAGGGCAAAGGTCAGCAAATTATGGCTCATGAGCTAAATGGAAGCAAATGGATCTAATAGAAAGGGAACAAACTAAAAATAACCAGCAACTGACCTGACTGCTAGCTCTGGGTGTGACCAGATTGGCCTAAATCAATTATGACATCCAATGGTCTTTTGGTAAACAGCTAAAAAAAATTTACAATGTCTTTTTTTTTTTTTTTTTTTTCTTGAGACAGAGTCTTGCTCTCTCGCCTAGGCTGGAGTGCAGTGGCCGGATCTCAGCTCACTGCAAGCTCCGCCTCCCGGGTTTACGCCATTCTCCTGCCTCAGCCTCCCGAGTAGCTGGGACTACAGGCACCCGCCACCTTGCCCAGCTAGTTTTTTGTATTTTTTTTTTAGTAGAGACGGGGTTTCACCGTTTTAGCCAGGATGATCTCGATCTCCTGACCTCGTGATCCGCCCGTCTCGGCCTCCCAAAGTGCTGGGATTACAGGCTTGAGCCACCGCGCAATGTCTTTTAAAATAAACTTTTATTAGAACACAGCCATGTTCATTTGTTGATGTATTTATCTGTAGCTGCATTTTTTGCAGAATTGAATAGTTGCCACCAGAGACCATGTAGCCCACAAACTCTAAAATACTCTCTGGCCGTTTACAGAAAATGTTTGTTAACCCTTGGTTTAGAACAAAGAGACATGGGTTACAATTTAAAATCAGAATCTCTTTAGTTTCCCTCCAACCAACTCCACCACTGATTGTGTTACACATACACACACACAGGTACTCACTCACTCTCTCTCTGTCTCCCCACATCTCTGACAGTATGTATCAAATATCTAAGGCTGTTATTTTCTTATCCAGCCTTTAAACACTGGTGTTCCTTAGAGATCCAGCCTGAATATATAGTCATTCAACATGGACAATCCTATTCACTTGTAGATTTAACAACCACTAATAGGATAATGATTTCCCAATCTATATTACTAGCCATGACCTACCTCTGAGTGTTCAAGTGTTACCGGATATACTCTCTTGAATATCACCACCACATGTCCTCAAATCGAATGTAGTAAACATTTGTTTGTTGCCAGCTCAACATCCATTTCCCCGATCTCCTAATAATATCCCTTTTTTTTTTTTTTTTTTTTTTTTTTTGATACCTACCTTTTCCCACATAGCCTATCATAGCCTATGAGCTAGGAGGAAGATGACACTATCAGTCAGGATCCAGGCAGGAAATGGAAGGCACAATCAGTTGAGATTGTGAAAAGTGTATGGGCCACTTTTCTTCTTTTCTTTTCTTTTTTTTTTTTTCAAGACAGGGTCTCACTCTATTGCCCAGGCTACAGTGCAGTGGCGAGATCTCAGTTCATTGCAACCTCTGCCTCCCAGGTTCAAGTGATCCCCCACCTCAGCCTCCCAAATAGCTGAGACCACAGGTGTGTGCCACCACACCTGGCTAATTTTTTGTATTTTTGGTAGAGACAGGGTTTTGCCATGGTTACCTGGGCTGGACTCAAACTCCTCAGCTCAGGCAATCCTCCCACCTCAACCTCCCAAAGTGTTGGGATTACAGGCATGAGCCACCATGCTCAGCCTAGGTCACTTTTCGAAGGGACTTTTCCCAAGGTTAAGGAAGCTGACATCAGCACAAAGCCTTTACCATCCCCAAGTCTGAAGGGCAAAGGGAGGAAATGGTGTTACTAGATCCTGGTAAGAGTGGGAGCTGTGGGCTACCTGACAGTGGCTGTTGTTAGAGGGATACAGGCACTACGGATCATGGCACCAAGAGAGGGAGGGAGCAGGAAATACATACCCTGATCTTCTCTCTCCTGCCCTCCAATCTCCTGCCAAAGCCTCCCGTTGGCCAAATCTAACTGGAAACCGGAGGAAGAGAGCCTGAATGATGTACTCTATACAGTCAGCTTTCCAAAGAGTAGAGTAGAGCAGAGAACGAGTCTGGTGGGAGGGGAGAAAACTAAAAGTAAACAGCAACTGACTTTACTGCCAGCTGAGGCTGACTCGGATTTACCTAAACCAATCATTACATCTAGTGGTGTACTGGTAAACAGCAAAACATTTTCACAAAAAATAAAAAGCCCCAGATACATAGGGTTGGACAATTTCTGTGGTGCAAACACTCCTATCATGGTCAATTTCAAGCTACACATGTTAAGTCCCTAATACACCCCAATCATATCCTCCCAATCACAAAGATAGGTTTTGGGTCAATATGTGATCTAAGTTAATCCAATCAAAGCGAGTTTCAGAAAACCTGCTTTAAAAGTTATTTAATGCCCTCCACCCCACGCCTGCCTTATTTTTTGTTTTTTTGAGATGGGGTCTCACTATGTTGCCCAGGCTGATCTTGAATTCCTGGGCTCAAGTGATCCTCCCATCTTGGCCTCACAAAGTGCCGAGATTATAGTCAAGAGCCACCATGCCCAGTCCTCCATGCCTTGTTTATGCTCCTGTCTACGTCTAAAATTTTCTTCACTCCCTATCTCTAACAAACTTATTCCTCTTTCAAGATTTAACTTCACCTCCAGGAAACCTTTCCTTTATTCTCATGCCAGATCAAAGCATCTCTTCTCCATCCTCATGGTTTCTAATGCATTTATCTCTTAGTATCAGACTCCAAAATCATCTATTGACTTATGTCTTCTCCAGTAGATCCTGAGCCCATCAAAACAGAGCCTAGCGTACTGTGGATGTCTAGTAACATTTATTCAACTAGACCAAACCAACAACGGTTTCCTTTTTTTTTTTTTTTTTTTTTTTTTTTGAGACAGAGTCTCACTCTGTCACCCAGGCTGGAGTGCAGTGGCGTGATCTCAGCTCACTGCATCCATGGATGAACTAAACTACTCTATACTGTTAGACATCAGGGTGTTGACTCCTTTTTGGGGAGAAAGGATAATGACGGGAAAGAAGTACAAAAGAAGGCTTTTGGAATGTGAGAAACATTCTATATATCCTGATTTGGGTGCTAGTTACCCATGTGTGTTCAGTTTCTGAAAATTCATTGAGCTGTATACACTTATGACATGTGTACTTTTCTCTACATATATTATACTGAAATTAAAAAATGATTTAAAACCAATGGATGCAAGATAGTTTGTCTCTTCCACTCATAAAAAAAAAAATACCAATCCCACATTAATTCACTCAGAAATGTCCATCCCAGGCCTAATGCCCTTATCTCTTCATCTGAGCAGAAAAGCATTCCTGCCAGGTAAAAACAGCCAACTATAGAAATATTCATAATAATTAACAAAAACTGTTTGGGGGAAAAACAAGAAAATCATATTTTAACATAAGTAATTTTACACATGAAAGAATTAAACGTGTCAATAAAGCCCCCAATCTTGTATGCCCCATTTTCTAAAATATAAATCTACTGATATTTTATTCATATTGCACACTTAAGTAAAAAAGAGAAAAGTTTAAGAACCCTAGGTCCCCTAGTCTACCATTTCTAAATACTTAGATAACTGATATAGCAGGACCAGACTTATAACTTAAGGTGAATTCAAATAATCTAATAATTTAAGTGGCCTTATCTTTGAAAACAAAAGGCAAATAAACACTGACATGAAACCAAACTCTACCACATAAGATTTAAAAGACCAAACAAATGGATGAACCTTGAAAACATGCAAAGTGAAAAAAGCCAGTCACCAAAAGCACACATTGTGTAATTCCATTTAGTTTATTTATTTATTTATTTTTTTAAGGCAGGGTCTCACTCCATCACTCATGCTGGAGTGCAATGGTGCAATCCCAGATCACTGCAACTCCTGCCTCCCAGGTTCAAGTGATTCTTCTGCCTCAGCCTCCCAAGAATCTGGGATAACAGGGGCATGCCACCACACTCAGCTAATTTTTTTTTTTTTTTTTTTGTGGTAGAGATGGGGTTTTACTATGTTGGCCAGGCTGGTCTCAAACTTCTGACCTCAAATGATCCGCGCACCTTCCCAAAGTGCTGGGATTACAGATATTATTCTATTTATATAAAATGTCCAGAATAGGCAAATCAATAGATACAAAAAAATAGACTGGTGGTTGCCAGGGGCAAACAGAAATGGGGAATGAGATGTGATTGTTAATGGGTATCAGGTTTCTCTTTGGGATGATGAAAATGTTCTAAAATTGATCGTGGTAATGATTGCATAACTGTGAATATACTAAAAACCATTCAATTATGCCCCTTAAGGGAGTAAATTGTATGGCATGTGAATAATATGATAAACCAGTTGTTTCTTTTTTGTTTTTGTTTTTTGAGACGGAGTTTCGCTCTTGTCGCCCAGGCTAGAGTGCAATGGTGAGATCTCAGCTCACTGCAACCTCTGCCTCCTGGGTTCAAGCGATTCTCCTGTCTCAGCCTCCTGAGTAGCTGGGATTATAGGCGCCTGCCACCACGCCTAGCTAATTTTTTTTGTATTTTTTAGTAGAGACGGAGTTTCACCATGTTGGTCAGGCTGGTCTTGAACTCCTGACATCAGGTGATCCAGCTGCCTCAGTCTCCCAAACTGCTGGGATTACAGGCAAGAGCCACACACCCTACCACCAGTTATTTTTTAAAAGGCAAAATATCTATTCCACAAGTACACAGAGATCGTAAAATCAACTTTTAATGTTTCATTGAATTATATGATCTGCTGGACTTGACACATGCTCTTCAAAGCAAAATGACATTAGATTTAAGAAAACACCATTTCCAGATTTTTTTCCTCAATAAGACAGTATTTGAGTATGTCGTGTGTGTGTGTGTGCGTGTGTGTGTGTGTGAAAGAGAGAGAGAGTGGATTGGGTGTATTAGGAGTGACAGTAGGCCAGCCTAAATACCATATGGCAAAGTAATTTAGCTAAAAAACTGGAGACTTATGATGACACAGGCAGCTGGGAGGGATCACGGGGTGTGCTGGCAACATGAATATTAGTCACCAGTTAAAATAAAAACTTTCCAGCCTTATCTGCTAAGATTTAGGACACCTGAAGTCTTTACATTAAAGTATTTATATAATATTAAATATCTCTTTCAGAAATCCCCATTACCCTCAAGGAAATTTTATAAAGCTAGCAATTCACTCTAATGCTAGATATACTAATATTTTATTTCCCAGGAAGACACACATACATAAAATCCAGGAAATTAAAATGAAGTACATTAAAATGAAGGTAATTAGGTTGAACTGAAATTTATGCAATTTGAAAATTATATGAAAGCAAAACTCACCTAAATTTTAAGATGTGAATGTCAAGTGTGAATACCCTACTTCTGATACTACTTAATAGATTAAATTTTAACAGAATTAAATGCTCTTTCTTGTATTAAAAAAGTTATTAAAATGCTAAAGTAGTTGATTTTCATCAATATGCTTCTCTATAATGAATCACATCACATCTCTTCTGTGACTAACAAATATTTCATTTTACAGACCACAATAATCACCTACAAAAAATAAAATTACCAACTGTCATGATTTTGTTTCCCAAAACTACTGGGACAAACTACTGAATGCTAGAACTGTCATTTTTCTAATCAGGGTATACAGCGCCCAAACCACAGCAGTCAACCTCATCACAAAATAACACCCAGTGCTCCCAAAGCCAGAGCGCTTTGTGGTTCCATCAAGTATGCCATCACCAAACTACAATGACAGGTCACGCAAGGTGGAAAGCTCCCAAGGCTCAGAAAAGGACTGACAAAATACCAACTACCCGCAACGATGTGGTGATGACATCGTCCCAACGTCCCGCTCCCTCCTTCCCTCCCAGAGCTAAGCGGGGGCTTTTCGGAGACCCTCCCCACCCGGAACCGGAAAGGCGACCATCTTCCCTAACCCCCCAAGCCGGAAGTGGAGCGTAGCCAGCCGGAGCACTCACCCTGGAAGAACAGGACGCCGAGCAGAGGGAAGAGAGCGCAGCCACGGCCTCCAGCTGCTCCGCTCTGCTGCATCCCGGCAGCTCTCCAGATGCTTGCACACCTTGTTTACAGCTCCCAGTAACGACACAGGTAACGCCGGAAGTGACGTCAGGGCAGGGGGCCGAGAGACAACTTAAAGGGCGATCCGAAGTTACCATAGGAACCTGGCTTCTTTCCAGAACCACACCTGGTTTCACTGACCAGCGATTCATTAACTTTCAGGCGGGAGCTAATTTTTCTATTTTGCTTGAAAATGAAGTAGGCTACAGACTTTAAATATTTACAAGTTTGTTTTTGTGGAATTCTGCAGAACTAAATAATTTTGATGCTCTGCATATCAGACATCGTTTTTTACGTCTCGAGATTTAGTTGAAGGTTCTCAGAATACGCTCCCGTAAATTTAGAGTTCAGAAACACCTGGGAGATTATACAGCATAGATAAATATATATTGGGCGCTGGTAGTGATATGTGCCACAAGCCTCATTGGTGGTTGTCCTTTTTAGGGTAACTATCACAGCATCCAAAATTGGGGGTTTATTAAATTACTTTTGGCAGTGGCAATGATGATCAAATCATTATAGCCTGTATTAGAGGAAAAGGAGAACTGGGATTTGTGTGTCTTTGGTTGGAAAAGTAAGAAAGTTATGTTATCACAGTACTTGAAGTGAGGTGGCGTCACATACTTCTGAAAAAGAGATGGTACAATAAGTACACTGCTGTAATAATCAGTAAGCCTCTTCCCTGGAAATAGCCACGTGTCAATGAAAGCAGGAGAATAAAAGTATGCTTTCGCTTTGGGAAAGAATAAGTTTCCATTTTTCAATTTCCATTCCTTTACTAGACTTGAAAGCCAGTAGTTTTCCCTATTAAAAATGTAATGCAAAGTACTAAATATAATCTTTGATACTTTTCTTTGAAAGAACGCTCAAACTAAGTAGTGTTGTTATGCCCAATTCCCAGCTATCCAAAGCAATGTGAAAATTCTGTGGAAATCCGTATACTTCTGTTTACCCAGTAGAAACTAATGTATCCATTATTGACTTGCAGGTTGTCTCTACTAAGAAAACTTTTCAGTAAAGATAAAATATATATCCATCTGTTTTCCCTGCAGTGTAGAACTTTTAGATATGTATATACACAAATTATATAATTGATAATTCTTTATTACTAAAGGTTTATTTACATAGTGTTTAAGGCATAATAAAAAATAAATTACAATACAAAAGTGCTCTTTAGGAAGGAGACACTAAACAATAGGCCCATATTACCCCTTGACTATTTAGCCAAGACATAAGCTGCAAATTTTGCTGAAAAAACTGTCCATACATTTTTAACTACTTCTTCATTATTCTTATGGACCATCATCTAGGACATCTGTTTGAAGAAATATCCAGTTATAATATTTTCAAAGGTTAGAATTGTGAAGAAAAAATATAAAATGTGATTAAAGGATATATAGCCTTCAGATGTAATTTACAGTTTTAAAATTGCACTTTAAAACTTTGCTTTTTTAGACAGTATAAAAGGCAGAATGAAACAGATATGTAATGAATTTCAGAATTGAGGTTCATATGTAGATCAAACAATTTTTTAAAAAATAGTATTGGAAAAATATCAAGGTCCATACATTTAAATACAGATAATGTTTGAAAATTCCAGTTTGTTAAAAGAAATAACATCTGCAGCCCAGTCAATTAAAAACTGAAAATACCAGTCTGTAAACATTGATCTTGAGCCTAAACTTTTAGATGTTTTCTATCCTTTGAACAAATACTTCTGTATCTGAGGCTTGGAAAAGACACTGGGAAACTAAACACTTTTAAAAGGCACTTTTCTTTCAATAGCCCACTTATAAAGTTTGCTTTATCTACCAGTATAGGGGAAAGAAAGAATAATTTTTTTTTTCCATTTAAAGTAGTTTTGGTATTTCTGTGCTCCATATCAAAGCCTTCCTCCCCCAAAATAAACAAGTGAATTAGAATTTTTTTTAAAAAGTTAACAATTTCTTCCAGTTCTCAGAGTTTTATATAAAACTGTACAAAATTATCATCATTTAGAGTTGATTTTTTTCACCAGCCCTGAATTTTCAAACTTGTAATATACTGTTTCACGGTATTTTTATTAAACTGCTTAATGATTCCAGTCTGCAAATGAGCATAGGCTTTGCTCTGTTATTATAGATCATTGAACTGGGGGGCAACATAGTAAGCTAAACAGTCTGTCACTGCTCATGAAAGACCCACATTGTTGATTATTTTTCCCAGCACAGAAGAAAAGTGACAGGTGATTCATCCTGCAATGGCATCTACCAGTCTTTTCATATCTATGCAACCTTTTGTAGTTACTGTGTGATTTAGCGTTGTGCTTTTGTAAATCTTGGATTAATTAACAAAACAACAACAAAAATCTATCACCTGGAATATTGAAAGAAATTCATTAAAACAAGATGTGTCTCCTAGTTAAGGAGAGACATAAAAATCAAAATGTCATTTAACAGTTTGAATTTACGATTTACTGTTAGTCAAAAACACCGAGGAGGCTTTGCTCACCTTTTAATTGAGAATATGGGAAGGAAAGAGAGTAAACACATTAACTGTAGTAGCAGAAGTGCTGCTAAAAGAAATAAATGAAAGGAAATATAATAGACAAATTGGCTTTTATCCCCTTTGATACCAATATATGTGTATACAAGTCATAACACTGTAAGTAGTGTCTTAAGGGCAAAAATGTAGCTTCTTGTTTATAAAACCTAATGAGCACTTGAAAACATTTACACTCTGAAATTAAATAAGACCTTAATAATGAGGCTGTGTATGACTGGTGATATGGAAGAGCACTGTGCTGGCTCCAGAGGGATGTTGCTTGTATATGCGGTAGAACTGGTTGGAAAACAGGTCACAACTGGAAAAGCCAAAGAAAAGTTTCCATTAACTTCAACAAATACTGGGGTTCTTGTTCTTGGAAATCATCAGCTTCCTAAAACACAAAACAAAAGTTTAAATGGATAACATATTTGAGAAGAGTGCAATAGGAATACTTGGCGTTATGAATTACATATATGTTATTAGAAAGAAAATATTCTGAGGGAAAATATTCATATTCTCCCCCAATTTAATTTTTAAAAGAAGTTTCCTAATCCTTATTACATAATTTTCAGAGTTAGTATCCTTAAATCATAGCCTCTAAGTACCTTGCATGGACACTTGGATGACCCACAACTTGCTCACACACATACATTCCATATTCTCCCCACTTCTCACTCTCATTACAAACAAAATCTGACATACAGAAAAGTAGAGAAGAGAGTGTGTGGAATTTACCCATCCCTTAAATTCATTAATTCATTCTTTTCTTACCTCATCTGCCCCATCACCTAATTCTGAAGCCTTTTTTGTTTTATTTGCTTTTTTCCTGTGCTTTTAAAGCAAATTGCTGACATTTACGCCTAAATACTCCAGTAAGCATTTTTCAAAATAGGTACGTTTTCTGTATAACTACAATACCATCACTATACTTAATACAAATTAAAAATAATTCCCTAATATTATCCATATATTTAACATTTTCATATTCAAGACTTTCCCAATTGTCCCTCTAAGCTTTTTTTTTTACAACAAGCTTGTTCACGCTATTATTCATTCAGTTGGGGATCACACATTGTGCTTTGATTGTGTTCATCTCTTAAGTTTCTTTTGATCTAAAACATCTCCCATATTTATTTTCCATGACCCCAACTTGTTAGATAATCCCCTTAATTTTAAAAAGACAATAACCGTTGGTTGGTAGAAACTCCCTGATGTTAATTTTGGTTTTCTGATTTTACAATACGATCATTTTTCTCCATATTTTATTTTATAAATCTTTGAGGTCTTTCACTGGAGCTTTAGCCTACAAAAATGTGACCCTCTTTGCAACTAATAATGGTCTATAAAAATTTTCTCCCATGTAAGAGAGCCAGAGTTTTACAGGATAAAGTCATTAATATCAAGAACTTTCTTATGAGTGTAAAATTTGTTTGCATGTCTGGATTTATAACATCTAGAAATTAAATGTGTGGACCTATTTCAGAGAATGGGAGAAATTCTGAGCATATGAAAAATAAATTGGCCGGGTGCAGTGGCTCACGCCTGTAATCCCAACACTATGGGAGGCTGAGGCAGGTGGATCGCTTGAGCTCAAGTGAGACCAGCCTAGGCAACATAGCGAAACCCCATCTCTACAAAAAGTACAAAAACTAGCTGGGTGTAGTGGCCCGCACCCATGGTCCCAGCTACTTTGGAAGCTAAGGTGGGAGGATCACTTGAGCCTGGGAGGGGGAAGTTGCAGTGACCTGAGATCGCACCACTACACTCCAGCCTGGGCAACAGATTGAGACCCTGTCTCAAAAACAAAGAAAAGAAAAAGAAATTATCCTACTTTTTAAGTCCGATGAACCTGAAAACTGGAAAAATAAAATTATACACCACTAAAACTGGATTCATTTCATGTAGTTATTAGTGCCAATAACTAAATGAGAAGAGTTGAAATCAATTCCCAATAGTACAAAAGCTCTCCCGTAAAAACTGCCAGATACATCTATTGAGTCACTCTCTTAATACCGTAATTGGTTTACAATAAAAAAAAAAAAACAGAATAAGCAGATACTAATCTTTTGATTTAAAAAAGATTTATTTACTTGTTGAATATTTATTGGTAGTAGTAGTAATAAATATAACCCCAAAGCCACAAATAACCTTAGAATTCTCTCAGCTTTAATGGCAGTAGAGTCCAGCTTCTTAATCTTTTGCACAAAATACACTCGAAGGAGGAGCTATCCATAAGACTAATAGAAGACTTTTGTCTCCCTGACCCAGCTCCTCTAATTTCATATGGGAGACACCTAACAGCCATAAAGTGATCTGGGAGTCCTCATTAGAGATGGGCTGGACACGTCAGAAAGCTGAGGAAAGAAATCAACCTATTTGTGAACCTTACCATCTAAAAATGTTAGTCTGTGTCTTCTAAATAAACAGAGACCTTTTTCTCTTGGTTGAGCCTTTCCTCTTCTTTTCTGTAACAAAGAAGCGGAAACCGAATGTCAGGTGAACAAGACAAGAAGCAAGTAGGCAAATCCCACAGAAGCTTCAAGTAAAGTATTTTCCCCACATATTTTTGGAAGAATTACATGCACTTGAGAGTCAATTGAAGTTTACACAGAGCTAAACTGGTGCCATCTAATTAATAATGGCCACACCTCTGAACTTAGAGACTTTTCAGAATGTAAAGGATACAGTTTGGATTCTGATTCGGGAACTCCAGAGTTTTAAAGCAGACACCTTATTTTACCATGAGTATCCCACCTCTAATTTATATTTGTTATTCAAAAAAAAAAAAAAGTTTTGTGTTGACCTAAGTCATCTTTATTGATTCTATTCAAACTCAACCTCAGAGTTGAGTTTGTTTAGGCTTCTTAAAATCAGTTCTGTTTGGTCGGGCATGGTGGCTCATGCCTGTAATCCCAACACTTTGGAAGGCCGAGGCAGGCAGATCATTTGAGATCAGGAGTTCAAGACCAGCCTGACGAACATGGTGAAACCCCATCTCTACTAAAAATACAAAAGTAGCTGGGCGTGGTGGTGCATGCCTGTAATCCCAGCTACTTGGGAGGCTGAGGCAAGAGAATCGCTTGAATGCAGGAGGCGGAGGTTGCAGTGAGCCAAAATCATGCCATTGCACTCCAGCCTGGGCAACCAGAGCGAAACTCTGACTCAAAAAAAAAAAAAAAAAAAAAATTAGGTCTGTTTATTTCAGTAATTACTTATTAAGGAAATGAAATAAATGTTGCTGGAACAACTAGATATCCACATGCAAAAAAGTGAATTTGCACTTCTGTCTCAGCAATATACAAAAGCGAACTCAAAATAAAACTCAAAAGATCTAAATGTAAAAATTAAGACTATAAAACTCTTAGAAGAAAACATAGCCATAGATCTTCATGGTCTTGGGGATTAGGCAATGATTTTTTAGATGAGACTCAAAAGCATTAGCAGCAAAAGAGAAAAAATAGATAAATTGGACTTCACAAAATTTAATTTTTGTTCTTCAAAGGACACTATACTTCACTTCAAAGGACACTCACTTTAATAGTGAGTGAGTTCTCACAAAACCTGGTCCTATAAAACTATGTGGCACCTCCCCCAACTCTCTCACTTTCTCCTGCTCTCACCATGTGAAATGCCTGCTCCCATTGTGCCTTCTGCCATCGGTAAAAGCTCCCTGAGGCCTCCCCGGGAGCCAACCAACGTTGGCACCATGCTTCTACATCCTACAGAACCGTGAGCCAATTAAATCTCCTCTTTATAAATTACCCAGTCTTAGGTTTGTTTGTTTGTTTGTTTTATAGCAACGCAAGAACGGCCTAATACATGGTTATGATTAAAAAAAGACAATAATGAGTGTTGAGGAGGATGTGGAGAAATCAGAACCCTCATATATTGCTGATAGGAATGCAAAATAGTCCAGCTGTTTAGAGACAGTCTGGCAATTCCTCCAAAAACTAGACAGAGTTACCATATGACCCAACAATTCCACTTTTAGGAGAATTAAAAACATATGATCTACACAAAAGCTTGTAAATGAATGTTTATAGCAGCGTTAGTCACAATAGCCAACAAGTAGAGAAAACCTAAATGCCCATCAATTGAATGGACAAACAATATATTCATACAATGGAATATTATGCAGTCATAAAATGGAAAAAAATACTAATACATACTACAACAAGGATGAGCCTTGAAAGCATTATGCTAAGTGAAAGAAGCTGGGCATAAAAGGCCACATATTGTATGATTCTATTTAAATGAAATGTCCAGAATAAGTAAATCCATAGAGACAGAAAGTAGATGAGTAGTTGTCAGGGGCTGGTGGGAGGGGATAATAGGGAGTGATAGCTAGGGATATGTGGTTTCTTTAGGGGAGGAAGCTTAAAAAGGTTCTGCAATTAGTGATGATTGCTGCACAACTTCGTGAACATGAAAAGAGTGAATTTTATGGTAGGTAATTTTATCTCAATTTTAAAATACATTTAATGAACACCTGCTATCAGCACAACAGACTTTCCTAGGCATTGACTCATAGTGGCCCTGCTGACTAGCCCAGTGGGTTTTATAAATGTATGCTTCACTTTAAACATAAGGGATTTTTAAGAAAAGCTTTACATACCAGATTTTTATAAAATCAACCCCCCCCTCCGCCATAGTAAAGAAATCATATAAGGAAATATTTTGTAAAATTGAGAAAGCTTTTGTAAAGTTACTAGTTCATACCTAATTTATCTGTCCTGCAAATGTGAATTCTTTTATGTAGGATTTACTTAAAGGGAAAAACATCTGTTCAGCAACTGTTTAGCCCATTGCAAAATACCAAGAGTCCCCATTAGAGTGTTAGAACTTTCCCAGAACTGCCCAGCCTTACGATTTTATCTCCACCACTTTATGAGCTCTTTCAGCCCATCGCTTTTTCCGGTAATGCTGGAAGAGGACTACTACAATTACTATTATGATCATCAGTGCACAGGCAGAGCCAATGGCCAGAGCCAGGAAGTGGATCTCAGAGAAGCGTACTGTAAGGAGAAAAAGATTAAGTTAGGATTCTAAAAAGAAGAGGACTACAGTGAAATCTAATGACATAATAGGGATGCGTTTAATCAATAGATGGAATCTTCCTTTCTCCTATCTTTATGCATAAAATACTATATTACCTTGTAAATCCTACTAGCAATAGGAAAACCACACACATACTTTAGTGGCTCTCAAAGTGTGGTCTTCGAAGTAACAGCAACAATATCACTTGAGAACATGGGAATCTTAGGCCCCACCCCAGACCTGCTGAATTAGAAACACTAGGGATGGGGCTAAGCAATCTGTTTTAACATGTCCTCCAGGTGATTCTGATGCAGCTTTGAAAACCACTGGGTGGGTTGAACTACCTAGGGTGGGGTAAGGTTTTTGCTAACCTCATCAAACCTAGTGCCCAACTCATTTCTCCCTGACTTCTCACCACTTTCACTCAGTCAATCATTTATTCAGATTTATTGAGGGCCTGCTACGTTCCTGGCACTGTGACAGAAATGCAGAGCCAAAAAAGACATCACCTTCAAGAAGCTCATGCCACTGAGACGATAGGAAAGTTAATCAGAAGCTACAGTCTAGTGGATAAATGATGGAAAAGGCAAACCAGAGGGAAGGTCCCCTAAGCCACACTAGAGTCTGTGAACCCTGGTTCTCTTGTCCTTTAGCTTGATTGCTGATTATACTTCCATAAGCCCTCAGAGCCAGAAAGGACATTAGAGAATGTCTAGCCCAGGATTCCCAGCCTTGACTCCGTGAAGGAGGGTGGGGAAGAAGGATGGAAGGTAGTCTGCAAGCCCACAGAATCCATGTCTCATTGTGTATGTCTCCATTGTTTTATGGGAAGCAGGGCCATGGCTTTCATTTGATTCTCAAAGAATAATTACCCACATATGTTTAAGAACCACTGATTTTTTGTTTGTTTAACCTGTTCATTTTGCAGGTGAAGAAACTGAAGCCCCAAACCATTACATTATTTCTTTCAATACTCAAATGACTTCTGCAAGGTCACACAGTCCTCTATTGGTGGGGCGTTGAGAAATGGTTTCAAACTGGACTATGAATGAAAGGAAATCATACCACTTCTCAGGCTTATATGTTTGGAGTAGTGTTGGTTAAGAGCACACACCAGAGAACACTAGGTTGAAGTACCTAGCTGTGTGGTTTGAAGTAATTCACTTCTTTGAGCCTCAGTTTCCTCATAGAGATAACAATATTCATCTGTTGAGTTCTTAATAAAAAATAAAATAATTCATGTAAGTTGTTCCATGCTGTGCCTGTACAAAATAAACACTCAGTGTATGGTAGCTATTAAGTACAATTCAGAGGTTGGGACATATTCACATTTATTATCTCATTTTATCCTCATCATGATCCTCACTGTGTTATTCTCACTTTACAGATGAGGAAAATAAGACTTATTGATAGCTGGTAAATGGTAGCAATGACTCAAACCCAGATCTACAACTTGTAAGTTTCGTGTACTTTGCTCTTTGTTGCTTGGCATGGTTTTCCAGATTGTCCTTTATAGGGATACAGACAATACAATGCACCAGTTTAGAACACAGTTTTAGATTCAGAGTTGATTGGGTTTGAGTCCTAAGTTACTCCATTTATCAGCTACATGACTCGGGGCAAGTGACTTAACCTCTGTGAGCCTCGTTTCCTCGTTGGCAAGATGGGAGGCATTAAATGCACAATAAACTGATGAGATATGTAAAGATTAAATAAAATGTGTCACGTAAAGCCCCTGACATTTGGGAAGTACTCAGTAAGTGTTAGCTACCATTATTAGTACCTGCCTCCTAGAGTGGTGTGGGGGTTCAATGAGATAGTGTATGTCATACACTTTTGACAGTGCCTAGCATTGGAGTAGGTACTCAGTAAGTGTCTCGAATAAATGAGCGAGTGAACAGACCTGTTGTAAGCCTTTTATCAAAGAATTTCTCCCTCTCCCTTTCACAATCTCAATGCCATTTTTGTAACGGATTCTCTGAGTTCCTTTGCTTTACTTTCTGTTTCTTTCCAGGGCCAAACAAAGCCTTTCTCTTTTTACCCCAGAACTCTTCAGTCTCCCTCTGAGGCTCCCAGTTCTGAAGGGCTAGTCCCTCTCTCTATCCATCAAAAAAGATTGTCCCTCTCTCTCAGCCTTAACAATGATTGCCCCTTTCTTTTCTACAAGCTGTCATCCTTTCCAAAACCACTGTTCCCTGAATAACCTACCAGTGTGCACGACGCTGAGCCGGATCTCCCCTATCACCCCATCAACATCAGGTGGGTTCTTCACCTGGCAGGTGTATGTCCCATTGTCGTCGAACTGCAGTTTCCAGAGAAAGATGGAGGCATCATACCGCTCAGGGTTCCCGTCCCAAGACACCCGGTCCTTAAACCGCCCACTCATGGGTTGGAAGGGATCTATGTGGTAGTAGAATACCTAGAGAGGGGAAATGGCAAAAGGTCTTCTTACTCAGCACCCAGGCAAGGAGACCAAGATGGTGGGAGCAGAACTGAAACACCAGCAAACCCAACTGTCCTGTCTGCAGCTCCATCACTTGCTTTCCCCTTCAACGGCCTCTCAGTCTCTGTCCCAGGAATTGTTTCCCAGCTTAACCTTGTGCTTGCTGCTAAGAAAAATACTGGAAGGGAAAGGAGAAATGGACTGGCTTATTATTTCCCTAACCAAGAGTACCCTGGAAAATGACAATAATCTACTTACAAACTGCTCGGGTCCCCCATCTAGAGGACGAAAATTCCAGGTCACTGTTAGAGCATCACCCACAGGGGCAAAGCTGGAGAAAGTGCATTTTAACCGAGCATCTGTCCCATTAACAGCCTCCAGCACCCGGGAGGTATAAATTTCCACAGCTGCTATAGGCCAAAGAGCTGCAATGAAAAAGAAGAAAAAGAAGGGTTAACAGGGGATGTAGTATTGTGAGAACTTCTGCTGACACTTCCAAAATAAATATCTGAGTAGGACTTAAAGCGAAGTGAAACTGAGATGCCCCAGCTCCCAAACTTACTTCACCCAGAATCTACATACTCCTACGCGTATGCAATCTGGACCCTCCCATTCCATGTGACAACTAAACTACCACACAGCAAGCCTTCATAGTGCTCTTGCTTTCTGCACAGCATGATAGCCTCGCCTGGTGGTACTGACTTCAAAACTGTTATAACAAACTACAAACATCCGCAAATAGAATTGAAAGCGTAAAAAAATAAAAACGAATCATAACATTGATTAGACATTACATTATGTATTAAGGTTAAGTATTATGTATTGTATGTAAAGTGGTCTCCTAGCAGGTAAGTTTTCCAGACGGGTCCTTATGTGGATTTCGTACGGTTACTAGTCTATTGCAGAAACCGAATGAATCAACTCCAGACAGCTTATGTTTGCCTGCACCCCTGGAACCTTTATACCACATGGCATTTTTTTTTACCTTGATATTTACATTTAGAATATGTGTGTTGGGGCACTTTCAAAACCACAATAGGTCTCTCTCTAACAATCTCCACTTTCCTGATGTTGCTGAGAGTCACAGACAAGACCCACACACAGAAATCCAAATGCCAAGTCCTGCCAGCAGTGGGAGGTTGAGAACAGCCACACACACAAAAATGGCATGTAACCTGAGATTAGAAAGCCCTCTCTGTGCCTGATTCACTGGCAGCTGAACACACCTAAACCTGTTTGTCCGAGAGCAATTCTCCAAAAACAGTCCACCAACTTTGGTTTCAGTAAAATCCAAAGTAAAACAAACTGTATCTGTGGCTCAGACTCCCAAACAAAAGTCTTGCAACTTCTAAGACAATTAGCTAACTTTATAGAGTGAGCAGTGAAGGAGGAAACGCTGAGAGAAGCCCGCCGGCTCTTACCTGTGAGCTGTATGCCAAGGAGAAGAAGCACCGCACGAGTAGCGCTCTTGCCATACATGAGGGAAACCCAGCCTTGGCCCCAGAGACCAGACCGGGCAGACCGAGGGCTCCAACACCCTGCCAAGGCCACTCCGGGAGGAGCAAGCACCGCGTTTTCCCAAAGAGAGGAGTTTGAGTTGAGTTCCTCACCTGTGCCTGTGACTCAGCCCGCTCTGCCTGTGCACTTTTCTGAAATGAAAGGAGGGGCCTCGGCTCCCAATGCCCTCCTTCCTTTCCTCTCTCCCGCCCTCTACTCTAACGAGCATGAGCACGTCTGCACAAAGGTCCCAAACTCCCGCAGCCCTCTCTTTACTTTCATTTAATCTGACTGGGCTCTGGCCTCTAGATGGCCTCGGAAACAGCCAGAGGAGGTGGTGCCAGTCTGAAATATCCCAGACTGTTATGGGTTTGGCCCCTACACGCCCTTTTAAAACAGGCTTTAGGCTTGCCTGGGAAGTGAATGTTGAAACTGTCCTGCAGTGATTCCACTTCTCGAAGCACCACCCCAGGGCCACATTGCCCTGGGATTGGATTCGATACAATTTCAAAACGGGAGTCGGAATTCCTTAAGACTCTCTGTGGACAAAAAGCTGATACCCTTGTTACCACAAGGATTTCTGCACTTCTTCTAGTTTGTAGCTTTCCAGGAGACCTGGCAGAAACAAACCAAATCAAATCTCCACGTTTAACAATCCTTTACCTTTGAAGAATTTAAAGACAAATCAGGACACCATCCCTGCTCGTTCACCCTACCATCCCAGTGCAATCTACAAAGTGCTCTCCTGCTGATTGTTTCATCTCCGCAAAGCCCCATGAAGCATTCCCATTTGACCAGTGAGGACGCTAAGAACCCGAGGAAGGTAAATGATTTGTCCAAGGTTGCACAGCTACCATGTGACAAAACCAGAACTCTTCTTAAAAATCTAGTGCTCTTTCCACCAAATATCAGCTAATATGAGCAATCAGACACGGGGCTCTCAAGGAAAAGGTTTTCCTAATAACTTTGTTGTGCCTCGGATTTCATCGGCCATTTTTAGAATAGCTAAATGACTGAGAAGTCTAAAGAGCTGAGTAATCTAAACAAGAAAAGATGTCTCCTTGTCTGGAAAGAGGGTGGGTCATCGTTACAGATTAATGAAGCGGCACAGAAACATGGGTAGGAGGGGGATGAAGCTTACACATGCAGTTAAGAAGTAGGCTGGACTGGGAATCTAACCCTGAAAAGAGATAGATTGCCCTTATCCCTGGATTAGCAGTCTAGAAACTCTTCAGTCACTCATAAAATCTTCTAGTTGAAACCAGAGCAAAAAAGGGTGGCAGGAACAAGAGAATGCGGCAGGGTGAGTAGAAAAAAATAAAACATCATAAAGAGGGAAGAAAGGAGAAAATTCTACCAAAAGAGAGGAGAATACAGAAGTGCAGAAAACAGCAACAGGAGAAAGATGTCATGGGCATGGAGCAAAAACAGGTAGACAACCACAAAAATCCATTGTGTTGGAACTCAGAAAACAGAGGCTGCCGCAAATGCAGACCAGCTGTGTGCTAGTGAAAATCTGTTAGCATGGGGAGAGTTTCTGAAAACTGTTTGGCGCCTTTGTCAGCTTCTAGGTCAGAAAGGGACCTAAAATCAGTCTGCTGTGGGAACTTTCAAATGGTGGTGAGGAAGGATAAGATACAGCCTTTTGGGTATGTAGGTCAGAAGAGTTCAGCTCCAGGACCCTGAAAGAAAAAGAGTTACAGAAACTTGATCTTGGTTGGCTTCCAACTTTGCAGGGAAATACAGCTACAGAGGAAGGAGAGGTAGAGCCAGGATTTTGAAGTCTACAGCAAACTGCAAAAACTTGTGAGAGGTAGAGTTACCAAACAGCTCAGGGAGGCAGTGAAAAGCAACAGGAGAAGAATCAGGGCAGGAAGAACTGAACAAACTGCCTGTTGTCAGGAGCAGAAATCCCTCCCCCAGGTAGCCAAATGCCCATGAGCGGGCTGCCAGCCTTGCTCTGAGGGGCAGGAGTTATCCAGATCCCACTTCTCTGCTGAGTTCAAGTTCCTGGCTTAGTGCCTGGCAACGCCCAGTTGCTTCCAGTTAGCAGGATTGGCTTCACGGTCAACCATTTCACCTCACTGGGCAAGGAAGAGGCCAAGGGTAGAAGGTTAAGAAGAGAAAATGCTAAAGAAAAAGGATGTTTGCCCCTCACAGTTTTCTGGACGTCAGTCAGCCAGACTTAGACCAAAACTGAAGGCAGCTACATAAGGCCTAAGTTATGTTTGTGTCTAGGCAAATGGAAGGAAAGGAAGAGTTCTGGAAATTAAAAAGAAACGTTTTCAGAGACACCATTTTCTTTCTAAACTTTTCCAGAGAAAGATCCTGATTGTCATTTAAAATTGTGACACACCAACAGTTTTTGAAAGAATCTCATCTGTCCCATCCCTCTACACATTTCCCAGAAAATGATTTCTAGTAAGCATCTAGACCTTAGCCAGCAGGAGACTCACTGGGGGCGCAGGAGACTGAAGGGACAGTGGGCCTGTATCAATATTTGTAAAAGTTATCTTTCTCAACATCTTAAGCGAAAATCTTTTTTTCAGCTAAGATGAAATTAGCATTCTGTGAAGCAAGGAAAACAAATAATTTAGCTCTTAGAGTGATCAAATAAAGCATTCGTTTACTCAAAAGTTTCTGTTCATATGTTTTTAGTAGAAAAAATTCAGACATACATAGAATATTTCTACCTGGGAGGGAATCATATAAGATAGGCAGGTTAAGTAAACAAGTAATTACCACATTCTTGATTTTCAAATTCAATCCTTAAAGGATGAATAGGAATTCTGGAAAGAGGAGAAACAAAGGCCTTCCTATTGGAACAAATGGGTGGGAATGTGGTACCCACAGGGACTAGCATGCAATTCCTCAAACCTAGAGCACAGGGAGGAGTGGTAGGCCAGGTGAGAGGCTAGGTCCACCTGGACAGTGCCCTCATCCACCATCCTAAGGAGTGTGGACTTGATCCTGACAAATATAACCATTGGGGATGGCTAATATGTGACCCAAGAAGAGCATCTCTAGAAATAGAATTACTTTGGTATTTCCCAGAACCATTAAAAACGAGAAGGAATGTCTTGGGACACCAACCACCACTTACTCTCCTGGCTTTTGTTTGGGCTCCTGGCTTATGAGCCAGAATGAAAGTGTAGACCTAACGTCTGTTTTCCGAAGACTCAGACTCCCAGCCTTCCCCAATCAACAACTCCAATCTCCAGCATCCTTTTTCAAAACTTCCCTGGTTTAGAGAGCTTTTCAAAGATGAGAGAGGGAGGCTAGGCTGTCAAGAGTCATAGATGAGAGGTGGGCTCTTAGCCCAAAAGAATCGTTGTGTTCCCTGTGGCCCTCCTTCTTGCCTCAAGTTTCCTAGAGATATTCCAAAACAGGTCTGGGCCTGAGACTGAGCCTCTATGAGTTTAGAAAAATCATGGGAGGGAACGCTCTCCTGCCCCACCTCATTACAGCTGATATGCACCTCTCCAATAAGCCTCAGGCTCCTCTGGTAATTAGAGGAGAGGCATCATGCCCTTATTAACCAGCCCAAAGAAGAGACTCTGAAGTGGTTTAACACTTCACTTATTCTCAAGGGAAGCTAGGTAGATTGTGCAGGGCTAGAGAGATGGGCATTTTTGAAGATAACTTTGAGGAACCTCTCAGGAGGATAAAGGGACCTTGATAAATGAATTTATCTACCTCCCTGTTAACCATGCACACCATCTCTAAATAGTGATGAGAATTTATATTATATTGTGTTTATTGATGAACACAGCATCTCTTGTTATTATTGTTCCAGTTATCTCTTGTTAAAATTGGTTACCATGACCAATTTTTTATTCTTAGGAAGTTAATTAATTTCCTGAGAAAAGAAATAGCCACTTTTTTTTTTTTTTAACTACTCTATTCTAGGAGGCATGACGTATAGGAACTAGAGTCCAACCTGCCTAGATCCAGATCCAAGCTCAGCTGCTTACTAGCCATGTGACCTTGGTCAGTTATTTAACTCTCTGTGCCTCAGTTATCTCATATGTAAAATGGGAACAATAACATTTACCCCATAGTCTGGATGTAAGAATCAAGTGAAATACATTAACTAAAGCTCTGTGCTCAGCACCCACAGAAAACATTCAATAAATTTTAGTTGTGACTATACTTAGTTAAGATGTTTGGGAAAAGGGCTGGCAGTTTCTTATGAAGCTAAATACTCAGCCACCCTGGCAATTCCACTCCAAGATGAATGAAATTATATATACAGAAATATATTTGTAGGAGAATAATCATGGAAGCTTTATTCATAGTAGCCCAAAACTGGAACAGCCCAGGGGTCCATCAACAGAAAAATGGATCCTCTGTAGAATATTCATATCGTGAATCCTACTCAGCAATAAAAAGGAACAAATCACTGATACATATCACCACAATGAACCTCAAAAGTAAGTTCAGCAAATTAGCCAGACACAAAACAGTATAAACTCTTTGATTCCATTTATATGAAGTTCTGGAACTGGCAAAACTACCTTGTCATAAAAACCAGTATAAAAGTAGCGTTTGCCTCTGGGGGAATGGGGACAGGGATTGACTGGAGGGGCATGAGAGAACATTCTAGAGTGATATTAATGTTCTGCATCTTGACAGGGGTTTGAGTTACGCACTTGCCAAAACTCTTTGAATGGTATACTCTTAAGACTTGTACATTTCATTGAATGTAAGTTTTACTTCAGTAATTTTTTAAAAAGAATTGTAAACAAATTCTAAACTCTCATTAGTGCTGAAGTATTTACAGGGAAGCATCCTGATGTCTGCAATTTAATTTAAAAATGCATAAAAAAATAAGACTCATTGATAAATGGATGAATGGAAGGAAGGATGGGTGGGTGGGTGGGTGGATGGATGGATGGATGGATGGATATGTGATCAAGCATAGTAAAATGTCAATTGAAGAACCTAGGTGGGATACACAGGTATTTACTGTATAATTCTTTAAATTTTTCTGCATGTTTGAAATTTTTCATAATAAAATGTTGAGGGGAAATTTGCTCCCACATTCACCAAGTTTCTTCAGCATTAAGTAAATGACAACACAAATTCAGTAATAAAGTGTTGGAGAATCATTACATTTTATCATTCTAATCTAGACATACCTTAGAATACTGGTAGATTTTAACAAATAAAAATTACCCTTAATGATTTTAAATTACTATTTTTCAAGCGCCTACTATGTACCCGGCACTGTGGTAGGCATATTGCATATATTAGTTCTGATCTCCATAACTGTAAGACGATACATAGATGTCTCCATTTTATAGATGAGGAATTGAGACTCAGAGAGATTGATTCATTCTAATACCTATTGAGCCCTGTTGCTAGAAATTGTGCTAGATGCCAAACAAGAAATTAGTGTGTACCCTCAAGTTGCTAACTATATCTTGGGAAACACAGTCAAATAAGTAGACAATTGCAATGCAATGTGACAAATGAGTTGTGATCAGAGAAACACAGAGGCCAGGGTCCTTCAGCCAGCCTTGGAGGCCTTGGGAAGGCTTCCCAAAACAGGAACCATCCAGTGTAGCTGGCTAGCAGCTACAGGCTCTAGGGTCAGAGAAACATAGGTGTGAATCAAAGGTCTACATCATTTATTCATTCATTCATTTAAGAAACATGTTTTGGGTACCTATGACACGTCAGGCATTTTCCTGGGCACACAAGGAATAAAGTAGTGAACAAAGGGGAAAGGGGTAGTCAGGGAAGACCTCTCTGATAAGATGAAACTTAAGAAACATCTGAATGAAGTGAGGTAGTGAACCATGTGGATCGGGAAGAAGGACATTCCAGCAGAGGAAATAGTAAGCACAGGACCTAAGGCAGAAGCACGTGTGGAGTATTTGAAGAAAAACAAGGAGACCATTGTGGCTGGAGCAGAGTGAAGGGGCAGTGGTGAGGGGCTAAGGATGGAGGGGTACAGGGCAGACCAGACCACCAGGGATACAGGGCAGCCATTAAAGGGTTATGAAAGACAATCTCTGGAAAGGGAGAAAATATTTCATATTTGCAAATCAATTTCTGCTAAAGGATTAATGTTTGGAATGCACAAAGAATTCCTGCAACTCAATAACAACAACAGCAACCAACAACCCCATTAAAAAATGAGCAAAGGACTGGAATAGACATTTCTTCAAAAAGATAAAATGGCCAGTAGGCACAGGAGAAGATACTGAACATCACTAAACATCAGGAAAATATAAATCAAAACCACAGTCCATTAGAATGCTATTATCACATCCACTAGGATGACTATTACCAAAAAGAAGACAGAAAATAGAGTAAGTGTTGGCAAGAATGTGGAGAAATTGGAATCTTTGTGTATTGCTAGTGGGAATATAAAAGAGTGCAGTCACTGTGAAAAATAGTATTACAGTTCCTAAAAAATTAAACATAGAATTACCATATGACCCAGAATTCCACTTCTGGCATGTACCCAAAAGAATTAAAAGTCAGTACTCAGACAGTTGGACATTGACGTTCAAAGCAGCATTGATCACAATAGCCAAAGGATGAAAATAACTCACGTGACCATCAAAGTAAGAATGGATAAGCAAAATGTGACATATACATACAATGCAATATTTTCAGCCTTAGAATGAATAAAATTTTGACACGTATTTCCACATGGATGAATTCTGAAGGTTATTATGCTAAATGAAATAAGCCAGTCACAAAAGGACAGATATTGAATGATTCTACTTATATGGGAGCATCAAGAATAGTCAAACCCATAGAGACAGAAAGTAGAATGGTGGTCGCCAGGGTCTAGAGGAAGAGGGAAATGGGGAGTTATTGTTTGATGGGTACATAGTTTCCACTTGGGGAGATGTAAAAGTTCTGGAGATGGACGGTAATGATGGTTGCACAAGAATGTGAACGGACTTAATGCCACTGAACTGTACACTTAAAAGTGGTTAAAATGGTAAATTTTTTGTTATGTATTTTTACTACAACACACAAAAAAAGAGAAAGCTTATGAAATGAAAAGTAAAATGTTCTGACTCGTGTTTAAAATGATCACTCTGACTGATGTGTGGGTATCTGGATCTCAGTCTCTTCAACCATTCAATGAGGATAATGAGGCCTTCCTCATGGGGCGGTTGTGAGGATTGAATAAGAGTGCAAATAAATGACTTAGCACATAATGGCACTCAATTAACATTATCTATTATTGCAATTACTATTATAATTCTTCAGTTCTGAAGATACATACAAGGTAGGCAATGGGAGGTGGCATTTGAGAGGTGAGCCCAGGTAGGGGTAAAAGTAGGTACAAAGCCCAAGAAAGAAGAAAAAACGTGGCCTTTTTGGCAACTAAAAAACTTGAGTGTGAGTGGAGAGAGAAGGGAAAAAAGAAAAGGGAATGACCCTCAGAGATGAGGCTGAAAATGTCATCAGGGGCCAGACCAAAAAGGCCCTTGATAAGAGTTAAGGAGTTAGGGCTTTATCCTGAGGGCAATGAGGAGACATTGAAACTGTTTAAGCAGAAAGTGATTTGATCAGATTTGTGAATTTAAAAGATCGCTCAGTTACAGTATGGACAAAGGCACTGGAAAGGAACAAGGCCAGGGAAGAGGCTTCCAGGAACCCAGGCAAGAGATTATTTGACCTGAGCTGAAACAGGGGCAGAGGGAATTGAGAGAAGTTAAGAGTTTGAGAGCTGTCAAGGAGATGGAAAGGAAGGGAATTGGTACATGATTAGAAGTGGACAGAAGGGATATGAAGTATTGGAGGATAATTCTCGAGTTTTGAGCCTAGGTCACTGGGTGGAACGTGACTGCCTTTCTCTGAAACAGAGAAGATGAAGAGTTGTTGCATTTGATGTTTCTATGGGACAGCCAAGCAGAGATGTTTAGTACAGCACTATTAAATGAAGTTTATGGGAGCCCATTATTTTGGACTAGCCTCCTGCACTAGGTCCCAGCAGACCAGACCAAACCAGAATAGAGCCACTCATGGTAGGTGACATGTTATCAAACTGAACTCTGAAATGGGCCAGTGTAAAACAAACAGAAGATTCACAGTAACCAATCAAAAGGGGCCAGCGCACCTGAGCTGATATGATAAGGAAGTCTCTTCTGTGTTTGTTTTGTTTTGTTTCGTTTTTTGGTGTTTTGTGTGTGTGTGTGTGTGTGTTTTGTTTTTTGTTTCTTTGAGATGGAGTCTCACTCTTGTTGCCCAGGTTGGAGTGCAATGGCATAATCTCAGCTCACCACAACCTCCGCCTCAGGGTTCAAGTGATTCTCCTGTCTCAGCCTCCTGAGTAGCTGGGATTACAGGCATGCACCACCATGCCCAGCTAATTTTGTATTTTTAGTAGAGACGGGGTTTCTCCATGTTGGTCAGGCTGGTTTCAAACTCCCGACTTCAGGTGATCCGCCCACCTCAGCCTCCCAAAGTGCTGGGATTATAGGCATGAGCCACCAAGCCCGGCCTGTTTTTTGTTTTGTGGTTTTTTTGTTTTGTTTTGTTTTGTTTGTTTGTTTGTTTGTTTTAGATGGAGTTTCACTCTTGTTGCCCAGGCTGAAATGCAGTAGTACAATCTCGGCTCACTGCAACCTCCATCTCCCGGGTTCAAGCAACTCTCCTGCCTCAGCCTCCTGAGCAGCTGGGATTGCAGGTGTGTACCACCATGCCTGGCTAATTTGTGTATTTTTAGTAGACACAGTGTTTCACCATGTTAGCCAGGCTGGTCTCGAACTCCTAACATCAGGTGATCCACCTGCCTTGGTCTCCTAAAGTGCTGGGATTATAGGCATGAACCACTGCGCCCAGCCAGAAGTCCCCTCTGTTTTAGCCTGAGAAAGAAAGTCACTTCCAAACCACCCACAGGCTGGGTGCAGTGGCTCATGCCTGTAATCCCAGCACTTTCGGAGGTTGAAGCAGGAGGATTGCTTGAGGCCAGGAATTCGGGGCTACAGTCAGCTATAATCATGCCACTGCACTCCAGTGTGGCCATCAGAGCAAGAACCTGTCTCAAAAGCAAGCAAAAAAAACCGCTCATCCACTTTTTGTTCCCTGTATCTGCTTTCTTCAGCCTCTTTCTACCTATAAAGCCAACCCCCTGTGCTCAGCTCATCAGAACAGTCATTCAGTTTTACAGAATGAGGTGTTGCCCTTTTCTAGAATTGCAAATAAAAACCAATTCAATATTTAAGCTAAATCTGTGGTAATTTTTTCTTTTGACAGTAGTACCCAACACAGATCTGAGCTCTACAGAGAGTTCCGGACTGGAGAGGCCAGTTTGAGGTCTTTCGCCCTTTAGAAGGTAATTGTGAGAATGGGAATGGATGAGACAGCCCAAGACCACAGTAGAGTGGGAAAGGACAGAATCTAGAGGTTGAAAAATACCTAAGGGACAAGGAGAAGAGGAGATGTCTAAAGTCACTGAACAAGTGTGTCCAGAAGAAAGGGAGAGAGAATTACTAGGAGAGAGTGGTCACAGAAGCCAAGAGAGAAAGATATTTAAATAATGAGTGAATATTGGGGCCAGGCACGGTGGTTCACACCTGTACTCGTAGCACTTTTCGAGGCCAAGGCGGGCAGATCATGAGGTCTGGCCCACCTGGTGAAACCCCGGCTCTACTAAAAATACAAAAATTAGCTGGATGTGGTGGCACATGCCTGTAGTCCCAGCTACTCGGGAGGCTGAGGCAGAAGAATTGCTTGAACCCAGGAGGTGGAAGTTGCAGTGAGCCAAGATCACACCACTGTGCTCCAGCCTGGTGACAGAGCAAGACTCCGTCTAAAAAATCAATAAATAAAAAGAGCGAATACACAAAATATCAAATGCTGCTAAAGTCAAATAAAACAAGGACTGAAAATGTCTACAAGATTCCCCAGTTGGTGATTTTGGTGGAAGCAGTTTCATCAGAAAAGTTGTGAAGCAGAGCCCATTTTGCAGTAGATTGAGGAATCATGGTAGACTAGGATGTAGTTTACTCTTCAAAGGACAGAGCTTATAAAGGGGGCAGAGACAGAGGCAGCTGGAAAGAAATAGGAGTAGAAAGAAGTTTTCAGATCTTGATTGATTTGTTGGTTTTAACTTTAGCATGTTAAAATGCTTTTAGGACTGAGGCCAAAGACACGAGGAAGTGTATCTCTTGCATTGTTAAGAAGAGGTAAAGAATGTTCTGGCTGCTTAAATCAGCCCTGGCTCATACCTCTTATTCCACTGTAATAATTAACTGTACACCTTTTACGCTGTGGTGTTACAGTTTGGAAGAAAATTTATATGGTCAATCTAGATAAAGGGGAGCCCCCAGATGGGGCACAGGTACAGTTAACTTTGAAGGTAAAAGGATTGGGACAGAAAGTTGAAGGAGTTTTTGAGCTGGGGGTGTGTGTGTGTGTGTGTGTGTGTGTGTGTGTGTGTGATTTTACCGAGTTTTTTCTCCTCTGTAAGGGAGTTATCATCCAGTGATCTCGACTTTCCTTGTGTAATAGAGAAGGAAAGTCACTGTCCTAGAGTAGAGGAGATGGAGAGGCAGAAATCTTGAAGACAGAGGTGATCCAACGGTTTTTTGACAGGAATAAGAGAGGAAATTGGCCTAAGGCTGAGACTTAGCGATCAAGTAGTGTAACCAAGGTCACCCAGCTAGTGATACAGTCAGACTCACAACAAGACCTGCCTAACTCACAGGTCAACTCCAGAGACAACTTTAACTCCTTCTTCAACATCAGTCTCCCTTCCTCATTAGAATCGACCAAACACGTCAACAGTCAACTCTCAGTTGTATGTACCAACCACTCTGACCAGTAGTACCTTCCTTCTCTCCCCAAAACTGTACCTCCACGATTCTGGAAGACTTTTGAAGCAAAAGCAAATGAAATAAACAGTAGGTATCCTTTTCTCAGCATCTCTCCTGAAAGAAAAAGTCGATGGGAAAATACTTGGAATTTTTGTCTACAATGAGGTTAGGATTGTGCAAAATCTCATTTTGTTCCATTTGCCTCTTCCATTTGCCTCCTATTACTTTAAAAAAAAAAAAGTTTTGAGCAACTACCAAGTGTCAGGCACCATCCTCAGGAATTCAAGGGTGAAAATGATAAGATCTTAGCCCTCAAGGAGTTCTCAGGTTAAAGAAAAAAAAAAAATTAGTCACAATACAGGGTGACGTCAATAATAAAGGAAATGCCACATTCAAATGATAGCACAGGAAGAACAAGCTCTGCCTGGAAGCACAAGGGAAGCTGTCCCTGAAAAGGCTAACCATACATGGCATCCTTTAGCCAAGACCAGTTGACAAAAGAACAGGGGGGCTGGGTTATGGTGAAATAGCATGGCTCATACAGGAGCTTCAAGTCAGAGGCCAGCTTGTGGGAATCGCAATAACTACCATTTGTTAAATAATTTTCTTTCTTTTTTTTTATTTTTGAGACAGAGTCTCACTCTGTCACCCAGGCTGGAGTGCTGTGGCTCGATCACAGCTCACTGCAGCCTCCACCTCCTGGGCTCAAGCGATCCTCCTGCCTCAGCCACTCAAGTAGCTGGGACCACAGGCATGTGCCACGATGTCCACACTTGTATTCTTTGTAGAAATGGGATCTTGCCATGCTGCCCAGGCTGGTCTTGAACTCCTGGGCTCAAGCAATCCTCCCACCTTGGCCTCCCCAAGTGCTGGGATTACAGGCGCAAGCCACCGCACCCAGGCAGTAATTTTCTTTTAATATCTTTACATCTCACAACAACCTTAGAAAGTCTTTATTAATCTTCTCATTTCACAGATGAGGAAAATGACACTAGGACATTTAGCGACTTGCCCAAGTTCACATAGCTGGGAAGTAGTACAACTGGGCTTTAATTCCAAACTCCATGATCCTTCCTCCACAAAACAAGCTTAAGACAGAAAAGGCAGAGCAGCATGAAGGGAGCTGTTGAAGGTGAGAGTCGTTTGTCTGCGGTTTCGTCCAAGGGTTTTTCATTGAAGTCTGATGATGTCAGGGAAATTCTAAGAAGTGATGGGAATTTTAAATAAGTGTGAAAGAGAAAAGCAACAGAGACTTGTCAGTAATGCTAAAGAAGTTTTAGCTTTTTTCTAAAAATAATAGGTGTTATTAATGGGTTTTGTACACATATAAGGATTTAAGCATAGGTATGCAAAAGTGGTTGCATGGAGCACTCACTGAATCAGAATAGGAAGAGGGGTAGAGGAAAATCTGAAGGCTGGGTGGAGTCTCCGCAAGAGGTACACTGTGCCCGGCAGAGTGGAAAAAGGCTCCACCTCCTCCAACACCATTAATCATTTTGATCCATCAACACCACTGAGACAGTGAGCTTACGTTTGAAAACAGACATCAGCTTTTTGGAGGAAAGCTGATCTTGCAAGTAGCCTACTTGAATAACAGCAAGTGGAAGCTTAGAAGCTCATGGCAAGACCTGACTTGTAATCCCCACCAGTAATTCTTGTTTTCCCTGTCCTCAGCCTCAGCAACTTTCTGTCCGGGGTCCTTGACTTACTGTAACTCCACCTCTTGTTCTTTGCTCTTTTCACAACAGCCATCTCAGGGGAGAAAAGAGGGCAGCAGACACATTTTGTTTGAGATAATGTCGTAAGCAGGGAGGAGTATGGAATCAATAACTCAAGCAACGGGAAGAGTTTGCCTGTTTAAAACTCAGAATTGCAAGAAGCCTTGCAGACCTATTACACTCACATCTCCTAGATTGGCATCTGGACAAGACACTACTCCTCAAGATATCAGTAGGTATTGAACAACAGAAAAGATTCTGTACGTAAGGGAAAACGCTAGGTTAAACTAATGAAACAGAATTTTGTTTTGGTTTGGTTTTAGCTACAGTACTCCTCAGGGCTTTCAATATGCTAACATGGGACCAAATTCTTTTACACCTTACCTATTCATCTTTCCAGAACTTTCTGTTCACTGAGAAAAATTGGGACAATGCATCTCAAAGTGTAGCCTGCAGACTACCTGGAAACTGTCACTGGTCCTTAAGGAGATAAATACAAAACCTGAGAGTAAGTATTTAAAGTTATTACAAGCAATTTGACATTGCCATAACATCCAAGGCTGTGATCAGAGGACTCACTGGACAGGTTATAGAACAGTGCAGGTGTTGCAAATTGTATGGCAGGAGTCATCATCATAGATCTGCCAAATGCTGAAAAGCAGCAAAGGTGCTGAGTTAGCTAAGGCGTTTCAGCCTTTCTACCTTCCCCTCCATTTCCCATTGAGGCCTGAAGCTTCAAGAGAACAAGCAGGTTGGACTTGTCTGTTGAGAAGCCTTTCTGGGTAGAAAGGGCAGCCAGCTGCTTGTCCAGGCAGACAGGGTGTGAGTCTTCTCAGGTGAGTCAGAGGTAAAGAGGGAAGGCCTTCCTGCCTAGCTCAGTGAGGGGTCCACCCTTAGCTTTGGAAGACTCAGGAAAAAGTCCCAGCAACATCGCTGTTTTCTTGCAGTTTGTTCCAATGTTATATGCTCTCTTGAGTGTCAATATCTGCTGAGCTACATTAGCAGTAACCAAGAGGAAAGGAGGCTTTTAAAGCCAAAGAAAAATTGTCATTTAAAATTGTTACCTTGGGTACAAGCTTTTATTCTAATGATGCTGACATTATTCCAAAAATTTCTAGAACATTTTAAGAATTGCCCTAGGAGTTTGAATCATAATATTTTTCGATTTTTTTTTTTTTTTTTTTAAACCAGGGTCTTGCTCTGTTGCGCAGGCTGGAGTGCAGTAGCGCAGTCTCGGCTCGCTGCAACCTCTGCCTCCTGGGCTCAAGCGATTCTCCCACCTCAGCCTCCCTAGTAGCTGGGACTACAGGCACGTGCCACCATGCCTGCTTAATTCTGTACTTTATTTGTATTTTTAGAAGAGACAGGATTTCACCATGTTAGCCAGCCTGGTCTCGAACTCTTGACCTCAAGTGATCCATCCACCACAGCCTCCCAAAGTGCTAGAATTACAGACATGAGCCACTGCACCCAGCCTTGAGATTTTTAATGATGGCAAATCTTCATGCTTTTGAGAATGGGCTTGATTTTTGTACACATTTAAAAGTCATGTAGATCAAATCCAAAGAAAGGGAGAAAGTGAATGACCAAACTAGGCACTGAGTATAAAATCATAAATATGATGACTTGTGAAGTGCATAAATGGCCCCTGAAGATTCTTTAAAAGACAAAATTCTCTTTAAAAGCTCTTTAGGCCAGGATTGATGGCTCATACCTGTAATCCCAGCACTTTGGGAGGCCGAGGTGGGCAGAGCATTAGATCAGGAGATCAAGGCCATCCTGGCCAACATGGTGAAACCCCGTCTCTACTAAAAATACAAAAATTAGCTGGGCTTGGTGGTGCACACCTGTAGTCCCAGCTACTCAGGAGGCTGACACAGGAGAATTGCTTGAACCCGGGAGACGGAGGTTACAGTGAGCCGAGATCATGCCACTGCACTCCAGCCTGGGCAACAGAGTAAGACTCTGTCTCAAAAAAAAACAAAACAAACAACAACAACAACAACAACAAAATCTTTAAAAACTGTTTTGTGCAGAAGTATAATAAAGGTATAATTTTCCATTTACTTTAAGGTCTCTTATCTTATTGAGCTGGATGTATACATTAACTGGCTCTTCTTAATTCACAGATTAAGGCCTTTCATGATCTGCCCCTGTCAACTAACCAGCCCCTCTTTCCCCATTTTCCAGGCTCCTTAAGCCTTATTCATCACTATGGCAAACTAATAACATGCTTGTTCTTACCTCCACATATGTATTTGTACATATGTTCTGTCTACTTTATCCAGCTGATCAACTCTTATTTGCCTTTCAAAATTAAGCTCACATTCCATGAAGCCTTCCCTGTCCCCTGGACCTGGAGTTAATAGTTCCCTTAGCACCTTGGGACACCTTTATTATAGCCCTTGCTGCACTGTGTGGTCATTACTTGTTTACACGTCTGCCTCTACTGTAGACTGAATCCCTTCAGGGCAGGATTCATGTCTCTGTATCCCCAACACCTAACTGTTAGGCACGTAGTAGATGCTCGATACTCACTTGCTGGATGAGTGAATGTGTTCTTACTGAAGCATCTGTGTGCCCCACACTGCAGTGATGCTAAGCAGTATGGAGCTCCCTCTGTTGGAACCTAAAGAAGTTTACTAAAGAAGTGGAGTGGCAACCTAAAACTCAGTCCCAGCTTTAACTGGCTTATCTTTATATCTAAGTGAAGATAATCTCTAAGACTGGGATATCTACACTGAACAAGGGCTTCCCACCTTCCTCTGTTTTCAGCCTGGGAGCAACCATAAAAGGAAAGGAGCAAATGTAATCTGTATTATAATAGATTCTATTTGAACATGATTAAATTAAAGCTAATTGATAATGTTGATTAAATAATAAACACTAATTAAATACTAATTGTTAGAATGTGTACTTTTATTCACTCTTTATATGTTTGAATTACTAAGTTAATGATCAAGAATGGCACTATGTTGGGCTGAAACCTAGGATTTGGAATACACCCATTCATTCATCTACCAAATAATACTTAAATTGAATTTAAAAACTGACACTGAATAATTATAGAGCACCTGTTATATGTCCAACACTGTGCTGAAAAAATATATGAAGATGCCATATTTAGCTTCATGGAAGTCACACCCCTGATAATAGAACCTTCCATCTGCAAAGCTCTTTGCAAAGCATTTGAATACATTGTATCATTTAATTCTCACTATTCTATTTTACCCAATTTTCCTCATCTTCTTTAGATGAGGAAAATGAGGATGACAGAGATGAAGCAGGTTACCCAGCTACTCAGCTCACTCTGGCTAGAAAATAAATGGAAAAATTAGGGCTCAATTTGGCAGTTCTATCCCTTATTATCAGCAACCCATGGTCAACTTTTTTTTCATTTGTGTCTTTATCCACCCACCCTATATTATTTTGAAGCAAATGGAAGATACCATATCATTTTGCCCATAAATATACCTTCTGTTAAAAGATAAACTTTGACACACGTTGAAACTTTGAAGAATTTATTTGAGCAAACAGCAATTCATTGATCGGGCTGCTCCAAACTGGAAATGGTTTGGGCTTTGAGGACGGAGCAAGAGGGGAAGGCTCTAATAGGGTAAATGCAGAAGCTGAGCAAAGAAATTATTTGATTGGTTAAACTTTCAGTAATTGCCTTATTTGAACTATCCAATAGGAAGTTAAAGACAATATAACTAATGCCCAGTTGGCCTTCTGTGATTGGCTAAGTTTCTTTTAAATTAACTGCTTACGGGAAATGAAACTGAGTTAGGTTTTAGCTTGCTTAGTGGGAACTTAGTTACAGCCACCTCAGCCTAATGGCCCCCCCATTTAATTATTTAAATACTTGAACACCATTATCATATTTTATTTTATTTTATTTTATATTTTTAGAGACAGAGTCATGCTCTGTCACCCAGGCTGGAGTACAGTGGTGCAATCAATTATCTTGCCTCAGCCTCCCAAGTAGCTGGGACCGCAGGAGTGCACCACCATCCCTGGCTAATTTTTTTTTAAATCTCATAGTAGAGACAGTCTGTCTATGTTGCTCAGGCTGGTCTTGAACTCTTGGCCTCAAGCAATCCTCCTGCCTCTCCCTCCTAAAGCACTGGGAATACTGGCCTGAGCCACCACACCCAGTCTCCATTATCATAGTCTAAGAGAATTAACATTTCCTAAATATCAAATAACCAGTGTTACAATTTCTAGTTATCTCATAAATGTTATAACATGTTTTTACAATTTGTTTATTTGAATTAAGGTCCAAATAAAGTCTAAAATTTGCAATTGGTCTTTATGTTTCCTAGATCTCTCTTAATCTATGGGTTCCTTATTATCTTTTATTATTATTCCTTATTATTTTTTATTTCCTTGCAATTTACATTTAAATAAACTGAGTCATTTGTCTGATGGTTTCCCACAGCATGTATTTTTTTTTTTTTTTTGCCTGCATCACCAGGGTGTTGTTTAATATGTTCCTCTGTATTTCATATAAATTAGTATTGTATTTAAAGCAGTAGTTTTCCATTTTTAGTGAGCATCAGAATCACCTGAACAATTTGTTACAACAGGTTGCTGGGCCCCATCTTCAGAGTTTCGGATTCTGGTCTAGGAAAGTCCCAAAAGTATGCATTTCCGGCAACTTCCTGTGTGATTAATGCTGACCACTCCTTGAAAACTATTGATGTGGACTGAACTACGACTCAATCAGATTGAAATCTGACTTTTTTAAAGCAAGACTACCTCACAGGCAGTGTTGTGGTCTTCCTTCAGGAGGAATATAGTATGTGGTTGTCTCTTTTGTGTGTTTGATGTCAGTAGCCTTTGATGCTCGGTGCCCAGATCCATTCATTCATTTGGTGTGCAAAGTGATGATCTTCTAATCATATCATCCCTACTTTATTTATTAACTAGACTATTTCTAGAAAGAGAAACTCCCTCATCTACTAAGTGACTACTCACTGGGATCGTTCATATAGAAAAGATCAATTTTGAGCACATGCATTGGTTCACTAGCATCTTCCAATGATTAGCAATGAGAGTTTTTTGTTTTTAGTGTTATAATGCATAATGACATTGTGACATAATGACTGGCCATTCCCCAGTCTCTCTCCCTCTTCACAGGCCTCCCGATTCTCTGAGACACATGATATTGAAATTAGGTCAATTAAACCCTACAACGGCCTCTAAGTGTTCAAGTGAAAGGTAGTTAACACGCCTCTCACTTTAAATTGAAAGCTAAACAGCATTAAAAACATTTGATATGTTTCAAACCTCATCATTGTTATTCTTATTGATTCTCAAATTATCTCATCTTTGGCCATCGGGAGCCTCTTCAAGTTGGAAGAGGGTCTTCCAACTTCAAGTGCATCCTTGTAAGGTGTGTTTGCTGTATTCTTTTTTTTTTTTTTGAGACGGAGTCTCACTCTGTCGCCCAGGCTGGAGTGCAGTGGCCGGATCTCAGCTCACTGCAAGCTCCGCCTCCCGGGTTTACGCCATTCTCCTGCCTCAGCCTCCCAAGTAGCTGGGACTACAGGCGCCCGCCACCTCGCCCGGCTAGTTTTTTGTATTTTTTTTAGTAGAGACGGGGTTTCACCGTTAGCCAGGATGATCTCGATCTCCTGACCTCGTGATCTGCCCGTGTCGGCCTCCCAAAGTGCTGGGATTACAGGCTTGAGCCACCGCGCCCGGCCGCTGTATTCTTTATGAATGTTAAAGTCTGCTACAGAAAGTAAGAGAAGGAAACAAATATGGAGACTAGATGAAATTAAGTGTAGAAGGAAGTAGCGTGTAAGACATGTTATACCTTGGTAGGTAGAGCAGATTTTGCTGATGTACGAAGGGATGGAATGGACAGACCAAGTAGACACAAGACACATGAAACACCAGATATTTATGAGGCACTGAATATTCACAAAATTTTAAACCAGCCATCCCTTTGTGACACCCATTCTGGCAATCTGCATCCTCTGCCTGAGATATGCAGATAAAACCCATAGCTGGCCAACTGGGTAATTGGCAAGCTAGAGCTGAAGCCAAGGATTCTTGCCCTCATCTTCCTACAATAGAGCAAGATTGTTTGGGGTCCAGCCCCAGTCAACCTGCTGAGTCCTCTTGCTCATCACAACTCGGGTCCTTGTAACCATCAGTGGGGAAGGCTGATGCAGTAGAAAGATTGGGCATATGAGCATTATATAACACAGGAGTCACATAGGGTGCTTCATCCACCCTGTGCTAAGGGTGTTAACCTTCCTCATCTCTTTACCATTGCTTCTTACTAAACGTTTTAATTGAGTTGATAAACCAAGTGATTCAGGATCGTAATTTTGTCTGTGAGCCATTCTGTTCTGTGACCTCTGGGATAGCTTGTTATGTAATATGTTAGAAGGTTATCATTGCATCAAGGTAATTCCTCATGTGACAGTCCTTTTGACCCACATGACAAGATGTTCCAGGCTCATCTTGAACACTTCTTGCCATAGACTTAAAATCATCCACAATTCTTCAAGGATCCCTGATTCCTTTTAGTGGGAAATGGTGTTTGAGCCTACAATCTGGGCATTAAGGATACACTGCCACAAGGTTGTTAAATTATTTTTGTGACTCATCTGCTGCTTTATGCTATACAGGCAGACCTCACTTTATTGCACTTCACTTTATTGCACTTTGCAGATATTGTGTTTTTTACAAATTGAAGGTTTGTAACAACCCCATGTAGAGCAAATCATTTTCCAACAGCATGTGCTCACTTTGTGTCTCTGGGTCATGTTTTAGTAATTCTGACATTTCTAGCTTGTTCAAGATGTTACTACTGTAACATGAAAGATTCGTTTTGGGACACAACAAGCCATGCCCATACATGATGGCAAACTTAATCAGAAAATGTTTTGTGTGTTCTGACTGCTCCACAGACCAGCCAGTCCCCAATCTCTCTCCCTCTTCTCAGGCCTCCCTATTGCCTGAGACACAACAATATTGAAATCAGACCAAGTGAACCCTACAGTGGCCTCTAAGTGTTCAAGTGAAAGGCAGTCGCATGTCTCTCACTTTAAATCAAAAACTAGACATGATTAAGCTTAGTGAGGAAGGCATATGGAAAGCAGAGATAGGCAGAAAGCTAGGCCTCTTGCACCAAACAGCTAACCAAGTTGTCAATGCAAAGGAAAAGTTTTTAAAAGAAATTGAAAGTGCTACTCAAATGAATACATGAATGATAAGAAAGTAAAACAGCTGTATTGCTGATATGGAGAAAGTGTGAGTGGTCTGGATAGAAGATCAAACCAGCCACAACCTTTCCTTAAGCCAAAGCGTAATCCAGGGCAGGGCCCTAACTGTTCAATTCTATGAAGCCTGAGAGAGGTGAGGAAGCTGCAGAAGAAAAGTTCGCAGCTAGCAGAGGTTGGTTCATGAGGTTTAAGGAAAGAAGCCATCTCTATAACATAAAAGTACAGGGTAGACCAACAAGTGCTGATGTAGAAGCTGCAGCAAGTTATTCAGTAGATCTAGGTAAGATAATTGATGAAGGTGGCTACACTAAACAACAGATTTTCAATGTAGTTGGGTGCAGGGGCTCACACCTGTAATCCCAGCACTTTGGGAGGCTGAAGTGGGAGGATCACTTAAGGCCAGGAGTTCGAGAACTGCCTGGGCAACACAGTGAGACCCCATCTCTACAAAAAAAATAAAAAATTAGCTGGGCATGGTGACATATAGCTGTAGTCCCAGCTACTTGAGAGGCTGAGGCAGGAGAATCGCTTGAACCCAGGAGTTCCAGGAGGCTGCAGTGAGCTATGATCATGCCACTGCACTCCAGCCTGGGCAACAGAGTGAGATCCCATCTTAAAAAAGAAAGAAAAAAGAAAAAAAAAGAAAAAACGAGAAAGAAAACTGGGCATGGTGGTGCACATCTCTAGTCCAAGCTACTCAGAAGGCTGGGATGGCAGGATCACTTGAGCCCAGGAGTTTGGGGATGCAGCCAGCTATGATTGTGCCACTGCACTCCAGTATAGGCAAGAAAGCAAGATCCTGTCTCAAATTTTTTATTATTTATTTATTTTTTTTTTATTTTTTTTTTTTGAGACAGAGTCTCATTCTGTAGTCCAGACTGGAGTGCAGTGGCACAATCTTGGCTCACTGCAACCTCCACCTCCCAGGTTCAAGCAATTATCCTGCCTCAGCCTCCTGAGTGCCAGGCCTCAGCCCAAGCCAAGCCATCGCATCCCCTGTGACGTGCACCTATACGCCCATATGGCCTGAAGTAACTGAAGAATCACAAAAGAAGTGAAAATGCCCTGCCCCTGCCTTAACTGATGACATTCCACCACAAAAGAAGTGAAAATAGCCAGTCCTTGCCTTAAGTGATGACATTATCTTCTGAAATTCCCTTTCCTGGCTCATCCTGGCTCAAAAAGCTCCCCCACAATCTGGGCATTAAGGATACACTGCCACAAGGTTGTTAAATTATTTTTGTGACTCATCTGCACCTTGTGACCCCCACTCCTACCCGCCAGAGAACAACCTCCCTTTGACTTTAATTTTCCTTTACCTACTCAAATCCTATAAAACGGCTCCACCCTTATGTCCCTTTGCTGACTCTCTTTTCAGACTCAGCCTTCCTGCATCCACGTGATTAAAAAGCTTTATTACTCACACAAAGCCTGTTTGGTGGTCTCTTCACGTGGATGTGCATGACACAGTAGCTGGGATTACAGGCACGCACCACCATGCTCGGCTAATTTTTTTTTTTTGGTATTTTTAGTAGTCAGAGTTTCACCATGTTGGCCAGGCTCGTCTCAAACTCCTGACCTCAGGTGACCCGCCTGCCTTGGCCTCCCAATGTGCTTGGATTACAGGCATGAGCTACCATGCCCAGCCATAAAATCTTTTTAAGTTAAAAAAAAAAAAAATGGCCGGGCGCGGTGGCTCACGCCTGTAATCCCAGCACTTTGGGAGGCCGAGGCGGGCGGATCACAAGGTCAGGAGATCGAGACCATCCTGGCTAACACTGTGAAACCCCGTCTCTACTAAAAATGCAAAAAATTAGCCGGGCGAGGCGGCGGGCGCCTGTAGTCCCAGCTACTCGGGAGGCTGAGGCAGGAGAATGGCGTGAACCCGGGAGGCGGAGCTTGCAGTGAGCCGAGATCGCGCCACTGCACTCCAGCCTGGGCGACTAAGCGAGACTCTGTCTCAAAAAAAAAAAAAAAAAAAAAAAAAGAAAAAAAAAAAATTTTAATGTAGACAAAACAGTCTTACGTTGGAAGAAGATGTCATCTAGGACTTTCATAGCTCTAGAGGAGAAGTCAATGCCTGGCTTCAAAGCTTCAAAGACAGGCTGAGTCTCTTGATAGTGGCTAATGCAGCTGGTGACTTATTTATCATTTACCATTCTAAAAACCCTGGGGCCCTTAAGAATGATGTTAAATCTACTCTGCCTGAACTCTATAAATGGAACAACAAAGCCTGGATGACAGCACATCTGTTTCTAGCATGGTTTACTGAATTTTTTTTCTTTTTCTTTTCTTTCTTTTTTTTTTTTTTCTTTTTTTTTTTTTTTTTTTGAGATGGAGTGTTGCTCTGTCGCCCAAGCTGGAGTGCAGTGGCAAGATCTCAGCTCACTGAAAGCTCTGCCTCCCGGGTTCATGCCATTCTCCTGCCTCAGCCTCCCGAGTAGCTGGGACTACAGGCACCTGCCACCACGTTCAGCTAATTTTTTGTATTTTTAGTAGAGACAGGGTTTCACCGTGTTAGCCAGGATGGTCTCAAACCCCTGACCTCGTGATCTGCCCGCCTCGGCCTCCCAAAGTGCTGGGATTACAGGCGTGAGCCACAGCGCCCGGCCGGTTAACTGAATATTTTAAGCCCACTGTTAAGACTTACTGCCCCCCTAAAAAAGATTATTTTAAAAAATATTATTGCTCATTGACAATGCACCTTGTCACCAAAGAGCTCTGATGGAAATGTACAAAGAGATATTACTGTTGTTTTCATGCCTGCCAACACAACATCTATTCTGCAGCCTATGGATCCAAGAGTAATTTTGACTTTCAAGTCTTATTATTTAAGAACTACATTTTTAAAGGCTATAACAATCATAGATAGTGGGATGGATCTGGGAAAAGGAAATTGAAAAACTTCTGCCAAGGATTCACCATTCTAGATGCCATTTAAGAGCATTCATGATTCTTGAGAGGAGGTCAAAATATCAACTTTAACAGGAGTTTGGAAGAAGTTGATCCCAACCCTCATGGATGACTTTGAGGGGTTGAAGACTTCAGTGAAGGAAGTAACTACAGATGTGGTGGAAATAGCAAGAGAACTGGAATCAGAAGTAGAGACCGAAGATATTACTGAGTTGCTGCAATCTCGTGATAAAACTTTAATGGATGAGGAGTTGCTTCGTATGTGTAAGCAAAGAAAGTGGTTTCTTAAAATGGAATCTAGTCCTAGTGAAGATGTTATGAACATTGTTGAAATGACAATAGAGAATTTAGAATAATAGATAAACATAATTGGTAAAGCAGTGACAGGGTTTGGAGGATTGACTCCAATTTTGAAAGAAACTCTATTGTAGGTTAAATGCTAGCAAACAGCATTGAATGCTACAGAGAAATCTTTCATGAAAGGAAGGGTCGATCAATGCAGCAAATTTCATTGTTTTGTTTTTTTTTTTAATTTGCCTCAGCCACCCCAGCCTTCAGCAACCACCATCCTGATCAGTCAGCAACCATGAACATGGAGGCAAGACCCTCACCAGCAAAAAAGATTATGACTTGCTGAAAGCTCAGATGATTCATGCTTTTTTTTTTTTTTTTTTTTTTTTTTTTAAGACAGGGTCTCACTCTGTCGCCTAGGCTGGAGTGCAGTGGCGCAATCTCAGCTAACTGCAGCCTCCACCTCCCAAGTTCAAGTGATCCTCCTGCCTCAGCCACCAAACTGTAATCCTCAGCCTAGGATTACAGGCACACACCACCACCTCAGCTAATTTTTGTATTTTTTGTAGAGAGAGGGTTTCGCCATGTTGCCCAGGCTGGTCTCGAACTCCTGAGCTCAAGCAATCCATCTGCCTCGGGCTCCCAAAGTGCTGGGATTACAGGTGTGAGGCACCACGCCCAGCGGATCAATAGCATTTTAAAGCAAAAAAGTATTTTTAATTAAGGTATGTACATTATGTATGTATATTATTTAATTAAGGTATGTACATAATGCTATACACACTTAGTGGACTACAGTATAGTGTAAACATAACTTTTATAGGCATTGGGAAACCAAAGAATTTGTGTGACTCACTTTATTGCAGTACTCACCTTATTGTAGTGGTTTGGAACTAAACCTGCAATATCTTTGAAGTATGACTGTATAGGCTTCTCAGTTTTTCCATTAAAATGAACAATTTAAAATTAAATACCCAGGCTCAGACTTCAATCTACTCTTTATACAATCAACTCTCCATTAGTCAAACTTTATAGATAAATTAATTAATGGGAAAGGAAACAGAAATACCAGATTTTAGGTTAAACATGGCAAAGTGAACACACACGTATTTCGCTCCTTTTATCTCCCAGAAAGCCCGTTCAAATGGCATATACCCATAAAAGATAAGGACAATAAGAGAATAATAGCAGACAAGAAATGGAATAAAAATTTGGAAGCTGAAAAACAAGTGAATGAGTGTTAAATAAAATAGAATGCCAGAAAAAAAACTAAATTCTTCCAGAAAATAGAAGAAATAAAATGTTCCTCAACTCATTTATTGAGGCCATTATAACACTGATACGAAAGAAAATAAGATAAGGACACTTAAGAAAAAAATTCCAAGCCAATTTATCTCATGAAAAATAAAGACCACAATTCTAAAAAAAAAAATTAGCAAGTTGACTCAAATGGGTAAAAATTTTAAAAAGATAATACACCACTACCAAGTAGGACTTATTTCAGTTACATACCAGTGGTTTAATATCAGGAAATCTATAAATGTAATTCATCATATAAACAGCTTAAAAGAGAAAACCCATATGAACCTGTCTATAGAACCAGAAAAAATATTGGCTAAAATCCCATGCCTATTCAGGATAAAAACTCTTTATAAATTAGAATTAGAAGGGAATTCCTTAACCTGATAAAGAGTAACTATTAAACCCCCATGACAAATATTATTCTAAGTGGAGACATATTAGATCATTCCCAAGTCAATAATTAAAGAAGAATGCCTAATATCTTTGCGGCTATTCAGTGTTATATTGGAGGCCCCATCTGGTACAGTACAAGAAAAACAAATTAGAAGCTTACAGAACAAAAAAAGAGAAAATAAAGCTGTAATTGTTTGCAGATGCCGTGACTTTTTACATTGACAAAGCAAAAGAATATAGACAAATGTTTAAGAATAACAGAATTTAGCAATGAAACTGAGTATTATACCAGTATACGTAATATTAAAAGCATTTCCATAAGGCAACAACAATCAACAACAAAAAAAAAAACTTTTTTTTTTTTTTTTTTTTTTTTTTTTTTAATGGAGTCTCCCTCTGCTGGCCAAGGCTGGAGTACAGTGACGCAGTCTCGGCTCACTGCAACCTCCACCTCCTGGGTTCAAGCGATTCTCCTGCCTCAGCCTCCTGAGTAACTGGGATTACAGGAGTAAGCCACCACACCCAGTTTTTTGTATTTTTATTAGAGACCAGGTTTCTCCATGTTGGCCAGGCTGGTCTCGAACTCCTGACCTCAAGTGATCCGCCTGCATACCTCTCAAAGTGTTGGGATTACAGGCGTCAGGCACTGTGCCTGGCCAAAAATACATAACTTTTAAAAAAATACTACATACTATATTATCAGAGTATATCTAATACCTAAGAATAAATCTAATAAAAATATGTGTGACCTACACAAAGGAAATTATAAAACTTTAGTGACATTTAAAAATACCTTCATAAGTCAGGCATGGTGACTCACGCCTGTAATCCCAACACTTGAGGAGGCCGAGGCGGGTGGATCACTTGCACCTAGGAGTTTCAAACCAGCCTAGGCAACATAACGAAACTTCTTCTCTTCAAAAAATGCAAAAAATTAGCTGGGCATGGTGGTGTGCACCTGTAGTGTTAGCTACTTTGGAGGCTGAAGTGGGAGGATTGCTCAAACCCAGGAGGTTGAGGCTGCAGTGAGCTGAGATCATGCCACTGCACTGCAGCCTGGGCAACAGAGTGAGACCTTGTCTCAAAAAAATAGTAATAATAACAGAGAGCTATGTCATATTCATGTATTTTAAACCATATAATAATATCATAAAGATATAAATTCCCTCCAAATTGATCTATAACTTTGTTTCATTTCCTATCAGAATCACAGCAGGGTTTTTCATGAAACTTATGATTCTAAAATTTATATGGAGAAGTAAAAAGCCAAGAATAGCCAGGAAAAGGAAGAGCAGGGCAAGGAATAAATCTATGCCAGGATTTATTATAAATATAATAATTAAGATGATGTGGTATTGATGTAAGGATAGAAAAATTAACTGATGAGACAATGCATAGCCTATAAGTCAGGCCTTCATGCATATGAAAATTTGATATATGATGGAGGTGGCATAAGCAGATCAGTGGGGAAAGGAGAATATGTTCAAAACATGGAGCTTGGAAAAATGCCAGAGGGGAAAAAATGAAATTGAATCTCTAGTTCACATGGTACACAAAATCAATTCCAGATGGTTAAGGAGTGGAGGAGGCGGGCAGGAGATTGTTAGTTTTCATTATAAACTTTACAATACTATTAGACTATTATGTTAGTTAGATTAATTTAGATTAAAATACAAACCACTTTTTAAGAAAGAAAAAAAATTCCCAGGGTTAACAAAGATGTAATGAAAGAGTAACATTTATACCCAGTGTTAATATAAATTGGTATGACTTTTTGGAAGGGTAATTTACAAATATCTGTCTAAATTGTAAGTACAGGTATCCTTTGGTTCAGCAATCTCTCTTCTAGTAGCTTATCCTGCAGCTATAGTTGCTGAAGAGACATGTACATAGATGTTTGTTGCAGCTTTGGGGGTGTATTTGTCCATTCTCAAATAGCTATAAAGAAATACCTGAGACTGGGTAATTTATTAAGAAAAGAGGTTTATGTGGCTTATGGTACTCTGCAAGCTGTACAGGAAGTATGATGCTGGCTTCTGCTTGGCTTCTGGGGAGGCCTCAGGAAACTTACAATCATGGTGGAAGACAAAGGAGAAGCAGGCACATCACATGGCAAGAGCAGGAAAAACAGAGAACCAGCAAGTTGCCACACCCTTTTTTTTTTCTTTTTTCCCCAGGCTGGAGTGCAATGGCACAATCTTGGCTCACTGCAACCTCCGCCTCCCGGGTTCAAGCAATTCTCATGACTCAGCCTCCCGAGTAGCTGGGATTACAGGTATGCACCACCATGCCTAGCTAATTTTTGTATTTTTAGTAGAGACGGGGTTTCACCATGTGGGCCAGGCTTCAGGTGATCTCCCCGCCTCAGCCTCCCACAGTGCTAGGATTACAGGCGTGAGCCACCACATCTGGCTGAGGTGCTGCCCTTTTAAACAGCCAGATCTCGAAATAATTCATTCACTATCACGAGGACAGCACCAAGAGAATGGTGCTGAACCATTCATGAGAAATCCACCCCCATGATCCATGACCCACCTCCAACATTGGGGATTACAATTCAACATGAGATTTGGGCAGGGACACACATCCAAACTATATCAGAGGGGGCAGGGGAATGTTTAATGGGTATACAGTTTCAGTTTTGCAAGATAAAAAAATTCTAGATATTGATTGCACAAAATTGTGAATGGACTTAACACTACTCAACTGTATACTTAAAACAGTTAAGATGATAAATTTTGTTATTTGTATTTTACCACAATTTTTTTTAAAAATAACAATTCTGAAAAAAAAATAGGGCCACTGCTTGAGGACTGAAAGTTTGCTGGAACCTGAGAGGAGATAGGAATCATTTGGGAGGCCAGAGAGGAGAACATGATTAAGTAGAGTGCCAGAAATCAGAGCAGGCTTCAAGCTGGTCCAGAGGCTTGTGGTGCAGGTTGAGTAAGGGCAAAGGACACTTCATGCCAAATATATTCATGTCCATAATACTGATTTTCCAGTCAGTTGCTGCCTCCTTCTGTCCACGTTGGGAGGGATCTCGATTCTTGGTTCTGCAAACCGAGGTGGAAGGAAGGTTCTAAACAGTGATTCTTAACTGAGATGGCACGGTTCCCCGGAAGATGTTTTGGAAATATGTGGGATTGTTTTTGAGAGATGCTAGAGGCATTTAGTGGTTAGGAGCTAGAAATGCTGGCATCCTGCAATGCATGGGAACAGTTCAGCAAAACAAAGAATTGTCCTACATCCCACACGACTTTCAAATGGCACATGGGACATTAATGAAGCTGGAAAACCGAAATGTGTAATATCTGATCCTAGACCCTAGCTCCATTTTACTCAATATGTTTTGCATGGTTTTAATATATGTTGAATTTTCCAAGCATGCAACTACCATATAATTTAAAGGAAGATTGTTTTGTTCAGAGCTTTACCAATCGTTGTTTACTGCTTTTGAAAATTACATTACTAAAGCACCCGTGGTATTTGAGTCACCAGCACCACCCAATAGCATACATTTGAAGCTGAGCATTTACATGGATAATACATACACGGCAAGAATCTGACTCTTATTCTGTCTTGTAATGGAATCATGCCAAAGGATTTATTTCATTATACACTTCTTGTATTTCTTCTTTACAAGGAGCACTGTATTGATTTGAGGGAAAATTGTGTGTGGAGGCTCGCTTTCTTTTCTGTGATTTCCTTTCAGCCTAGTAAAGGGGATGTTACAGAATAGTTGTTATAGGAAGGGGCATGTGTCTTACCAGTTGAGAAGCACTATATTACAGTTAGGTGGCCAGTTGTTGTTCTGGGCTGTGCCATCTCAACTAATTGAGAACTGTATGGTGCTGGAAGGGAAAGGACTTCAAGCTAAGGAGAGGACCTAGGAACAGAAGCATGAATGACATGAGGACTGAGTCAAAAGAAGCAAAAATTAACAAATAAATGCATAAATAAGTAAGACATGTGAATGCTAGGAAAAGCAGGATGGGTGTGTCCACATGCTGATATCAAAAATACATGCACATTAGGCAGGGTGCAGTGACTCATTCCTGTAATCCCAGCACTTTGGGAAGCCAAGGCAGGAGGATCGTTTGAGCCCAGGAGTTCAAGACCAGCCTGGACCACATACGGAGACTTCATCTTTACAAAACTTAAAAATAAAAATAAAAATAAAAATAGCTGGGTGTGGTAGCACATGCCTGTGGTCCTACCTACTTGGGAGGCTGAGGGAGGAGGATCACTTGAGCTCAGAAGGTTGAGGCTGCAGTGAGCCATGTTCATGCCACTGCACCCCAGCCTGAGTGACAGAGTGAGACTGTTTCAAATATATATATATATATTATATATATGCACATTAGATTCATACCTATTTGAAAATTAGCATCAATTATCCTTTTCTTTTTTAAATGCTTATCTTTCGTTATATAAGTAATAAATATTCATTACAGAAAATTTCAAACATGTAGAAAAGTATAGGAAGAAAATGTAAATTGTTCTATTTATATTCATGTTCCATCTTTGTAGGCATTTTACTGTAGTTTTTTTCCAGTCATTTTCATAAATATACATTTGCATTGTACATGGTAAAGATTATACTGTGCAATTCTGTCTTTTTTATATCATTAAATTGAATTAGTTTTGAATTTTTTTAGATTTAACTTGTAAATTCCTTTTGGTTCTATAATTGTAAAAAAGATATAAGCATATTGAGTTCTTACCTAGTTTTATGTATCTATCATTAAAAAAAGAATTCCCATGAAATCACATCCCCTCCAACCAAAGCCCCATTCTCTGCTCTTTCGCTGAAAAACTTCTCAAAAGAGATGTCTACATTCCGACTCTACCTCTTTACCTCTCATTTACGCTTAATTTTTTTAGTGAAGAAGTATAAGGACATTGTTTTAAAAAAAAATCAGTTTGCTTGGCCAGGCAGAGTGGCTCATGCCTATAATCCCAGCACTTGTGAGCTCAGGAGTTTGAGACCAGCCTGGGCAACATAACGAGACTCCATATCTACAAAATTAAAAGAATTAGCTGGGCATGGCACATGCCTGTAGTCCCAGCTACCTGGGAGGCTCAGGAATGAGCCTACATCATGTCACTCTACTCCAGCCTGGGTGACAGAGCAAGACCCTGTCTCCGGGAAAAAAAAAAAAAAAAAAAAAAAAAATTCAATTTGCTGAAGGCTTAGAATGAAAAAAACAACCAACCAATCCTTGCCCCTCCCCTTTTACTCTGTGATCTATTACTTTGACATTGTTCTGTAGTCATTCTCCTGTAAGTGTATATATGTCTATTTGTACATTCTTTTTTGAGGTTTGATTTACATACCATAAAATGCACCCTTTTAAATATATAGTTCGGGAATTTTGACAAATGTATACACTCGTGTAACCACCACCCCAGTTAAGATACAAAACATTTCTGTCACCCCTAAAGGTCCCCTCAAGGCTCTTTGCAATCAATCTTCCACCTACCTCCAGCCCCAACCAACCAATAATTTTCCGTCACTGTAAATTAAATATTACTATTCTAAGCCTGTAATCTCAGCGCATTGGGAAGCTGAGGCAAGAGGATCACTTGAGTCCAGGAGTCCAAAAAAGTCTGGGTAACCTGGTGAGATGCTGTCTCTACAAAGAAGAAAATAAATTTTAAAATAATAATAAATAAACCTTACTGTTTTAGACTTTCATATAAAAGGAACCATACAGCACATACACTTTTGTGTCTGGCTTCTTTACTTAAAATAAAGTTTTTAAGATGTACCCATGTTGTATGCATCAGTAGTTTGCTCCTTTGTATTGCTTTAGTAGTATGCTATGAATGCACTGCAATTTATTTATTCATTCATCTCTTGTTGAACATTTGGGCTGTTTCCAGGTTTTTGCCATTATTATTTTTTTAAAACTGCTGTGATCATTCATATACATATCTTTTTGTGGACACATGTTTTCATTTATCTCGGGTAAATAACCTGGGTATGGTATTGCTGAGTCATAACATAAAAGTACATTAACTTTATAAGAAACTGACAAACCATTTTTCCATTGTTATTTCAAGTGGTTTTACCATTCCACACTCCCACCAGCAAAGTAAAAAAGCTCCAATTGTTCCACATCCTCTTCAACACTTAATATTGTCAGTTATCCTAATTTTAGCCATTTCAGAGTGTGTATAGTAGTATCTCATTGTGTTTTGAATTTGCATTTCCCTGACAACTAATGATGTTGAGAATATTTTCATGTGCTTCTTGGCTATTTGTATGTCTTCTTTTATGAAGTGCCTACTTATATCCTTTGCCCAATTTTTTATCGGGCTGCCTTCTTCTTACTAATTTGTAAGAGTTACTTGTATATTTTGAATGCAAGTCCCCTGTCAGATACACATATTGTAAATTATTTCTCCTAGTCTGTGACTTACCTTTTCATTTTAATAGAATCTTTCAAAAGACAGAAGTTTTTAATTTTGACAAAGTATAACTTATTCTTTTTTTCCTTTCATGATTACTATTTTTGTATCCCAAAATATCTTTGCCTACTCCAAAGCTATAGCGATATTATCCTATGTTTTCTTCCACAAGTTTTATAGTTTTAGCTTTTACATTTAGGTCCTTATTTCAAGTTCTCTCTCTCTCTCTCTCTTTTTCCACATAGTTTGAGGTAAGGATTGAAATTCATTATTTTCCTTACAGATTTCTATCTAGCTTTTCCTAAACCATTTGTTGAAAAGACTACCATTTCTCCCATTGTATTATCCTGGCACTTTCCTTGAAAATCAATTGTTTATATATGTTAGGGTCCTTTTCTGTGCTGTCTACTCTGTTTTATTGAATTATGTCTATTCTTAATGCCAATTCCAGCAATACACTTCAAAATATCCCAAGAGTCAAAGATAAATCAATGGAAATTAGAATATATTTTAACTGAATAAGTAAAATACAACATATTAAAATTTGTGGAACACAGCCCAAACAACAACGTATAAGATTCTCAGAAATCTAATGTTGACCAAAAGACACCAAACACAAGGTATGAGTGATTTCATTTACATAAAACTCACCAGATAGGAAATGGAAATCAGTGTTTAGAGATGCATGCTGTAGCACCTGCATGCTGTAGCAGGTGTTGTTGGTGCCCCGTCGCATCCCCTTCACCTGCTCAGTGCATCTATCCCCTGGCTTCTGTGAGTATTGACTGCTAATAGCTTCACAGCAACACTCTTCACCTGAGAATTGCCCTCCACCTCCAGGAAGCTGCCTTACCTGGCATCCTGCAGCCAATGACTGACAGATAGGGGAATACAGATTTTCAGTCTCCTGCCTCTAGGTGGGACAACTCAGTGGGGGCATTCTTGCTCCAGAGCTCCCCTGGAGATCAGATTAGGGCTGGACCTCAGCTGAACCCACATTTTGAACTAGCTGTTTCTCCTCTTCTAACGTGCCATCCAGTGCCGTCCTTACTCCCTTACAGAACTCACCTGAGGGCGCTCCCTCACCAAATCACTTGAACAAGAACTGCAATCCCAAACTCTGCTGCTGGGGGACCAATCCTAAACTAGTTGGTTCTAGAAGTGGTCCTTAAAAGTAGATTTTAAAGATGGGATTCTGGAGTTGAATATCAGATGGCAATGAAGACCCCATCATCAATGGTAGGAGTAGCTACAGTCCCTGTGGTGAACTGGGCCAAGATTAAGGTGGAAGGAATACACTGGCTTATGAAATGCCCCTGGTATGGGAGAAGTTCAGGTAAATAGTAACGATGAAGACTGTGAAATTGGGTGACCATTGCTTAGAACCACTGATATGTTAAAGAGAGAAAATGACAAGCTCATATCAATTAGTCACCAATTTAAAACAAAGTCAGTCAGAGGCTGGCTTCCTTAGCAGGATTTAAAGAGGACCTCATCTCCTGCAGCTAGAAGGCACTCTCCATAAAAGTGGAAGAATTTCAGAGGAGGAATTCTTAGCCTAGGTAAGTTGCTTATGCCAAAATCAGGGCCATGATAAGGAAGATATGGGACCCTGAGGCTGAGCAAATGTGATGGAGACCCCTGAACTTCCAGTTTCCCCTGAACCCGCTGGACCTAGGCTTCATATAAGAAGGTACCTTACAAGACAACATTATTAGCCTGTCTCAGAATCTGCCCTCACCTCCCCTCCTGGCCATCAGATCAATCACTAGAGTCAATTCTCAAGATGACCCAACTGAGGAAGTGCTGGGGCTGCTGAGAGAAGAGAGAGATTGATATGCCAAGACCCCACTGATGTGGACTGGCAAGACCTGGGGCATTTGCCTGTGGGCGGCATGGGGATCAAGTGGGGTAGAATGTAAAGCTGAATGGAAGAGGCTTTGTCAATGTGGGGGCGCTCTCATGACACGAGATTTAATACCTGGTATGCACCCTAGGAGACTGATTTAATCTGCTGCTAGGAAGGCTCTTGAAAGTTTGGTAAAAGTGGTGGCCCACATTAAATGAAGTAGAGGGTCTGAAATGCTGTGGCAGACTATGGAGAAAGGACTGAAAAGGATCAGAGAGTGAGCATGCTAGAATGAATCTCCTCTCAAATACCAGAAAACCCGCCAGCTGACTCTGTCCCTCAGGAGGGCCTAGAGGATTTGCCAATGCATTCTAATAAATAAGCACCAGCATTTTTTTTTTAAATTTTTGTGGGCACCTAGTAAGTGTATATGTTTATGGGGCACATGAGATGTTTTGATAAAGACATCCATGTGAAATAAGCACAGCCTAAAGAATGGGGTATCCATTCCCTCAAGCATTTATCCATGCATTGCAAGCAGTTCAATTACACTCTTTACATTTCTGCTTTTTGGTTTTTGTTTTTGTTTTTGTTTTTTTGAGACAGAGTCTCGCTCTGTTGCCCAGGCTGGAGTGCAATGGCATGCTCTCAGCTCACTGCAACTTCTGCCACCCGGACCCAAGCGATTCTCCTGCCTCAGCCTCCTGAGTAACTGGAATTACGGGTGCCCACTGCCATGCCCGGCTAACTTTTGTATTTTTAGTAGAGACAGGGTTTCACCATGTTAGCCAGGCTGCTCTTGAACTCCTGACCTCAGGTGATCCACCCACCTCGGCCTCCCAAACTGTTGGGATTACAGGCATGAGCCACCACGCCTGGCCAGGTGTCCTTTTTAAGAGTGCAAGGTCTTGGACCATCCAGGCCATTTCTTCCAAAGTAGAGGCTATGTTATCATACTTGCACCATCCCCACCATGAAGAAAGACAATGCCTTATAGGCCTCTTCATTTCCAAGTGACATAAAGCTCTTACAGCTTTGAATGGAGCCCAGAGCAGTAAAGCGCTCTGCAGCAAGTCCATGCTGTGGTACAAGCCCCTCTGCAATTTGGGCCACATACCAGTAACCCTGGTGGCAGTTAGAAGTATCTGTGGTGGGAAAAGATGGCTTTTGGAATTTATGGCAAGTTCTAGTAGGAGAATCACAATGTTGATACCTAGGGTTCGGGAACAAGGCCATTCTACCTGTAGCAGAGAATTATATGCCATTTGAAAAGCAGCTCTTGGGATGCTACTAGAGTAGAGACACAGGAAGAAGTTGAGTAACTGACAATGGGACATCAACTGACCATTAAACTGGATCTGCCCATTATAAGCTAAGCAGTATCAGACCTTCCAATTCATGAGGTTGGGTGGGCGCAACAATCCACTGCAAGATGGAAGGAATGCAGTCTGGCTGAGGCATGAGCAGTGACAGAGGACACAAGCAGCAACTGCAGAAGCACAGGGCCCAGACTCCTCCATCATCCACCACTACTACACTAATACTTCACCTTCAGTTGAACCTGTGGCTGCCTGGCGGGCTATTCTTGAAGACAGCCGACAGAGGAGAATAAAGCCTGAGCTTCCTTGACAGATGTCATCTTAGTATGTGGATGCAAGCCAAAAATGGAATGCTGCAGTCCTGCAGTCCTGCATTCCCAGTAGGAGACGACCTTGAAAGAGTAGTAAAGGGAACCGGGTGTGGTGGCTCACGCCTATAATCCCAGCACTTTTGGAGGCCAAGGCGGTGGATTGCCTGAGCTCGGGAGTTCAAGACCACCCTGGGCAACATGGTGAAACCCGGTCTCTACTAAAATACAAAAAAAAATAGCTGGGCTGGCCGGGCGCGGTGGCTCAAGCCTGTAATCCCAGCACTTTGGGAGGCCGAGACAGGCGGATCACGAGGTCAGGAGATCGAGACCATCCTGGCTAACACGGTGAAACCCCGTCTCTACTAAAAAATACAAAAACTAGCCGGGCGAGGTGGCGGGCGCCTGTAGTCTCAGCTACTCGGGAGGCTGAGGCAGGAGAATGGCATAAACCCGGGAGGCGGAGCTTGCAGTGAGCTGAGATCCGGCCACTGCACGCCAGCCTGGACGACAGAGCCAGACTCCGTCTCAAAAAAAAAAAAAAAAAAATAGCTGGGCATGGTGGCACGTGCCTGTAGTCCCAGCTACTCGTGAGGCTGAGGCACAAGAATTGCTTGAGCACTGGAAGCATAGGTTGCAATGAGCCAAGATGGTGCCACAGCACTCCAGCCTGGGCAACAGAGTGACACTCCGTTTCAAAAAAAAAAAAAGAAAGAAAAGAAAAAGAAAGAGTAGTAAAGGGAAATCCTCTCAAAGGGCAGAGCTTCTGCCACTGTACATGTTCATTCACTTTATGTGGAAAGAGAACTGGCCTAATATCAGAATATATAGATATCCATGAGCAGGGGTGAGTGGCTTGATTTATTGATCAGGGGCCTGGAACAAGTAAGAGTAGAAGATTGGGGACAGAAAGTCTGGGGAAGAGGCATGTGTATGGACCCATGGGAGTCGTTACCAGGTGTAAAGATCTTTGTGTCGCAGTGAACACCAAGCAGAGAACATCCGTCGTGGAAGAGGCACCACAACACAAAGTAGAAGAAAATGACTTGGCCAGTTAAAGTCAGCTAGCCTCTGTCCATGGCCATCCCAGCACTCAAACAGTGGGGTTATGAATGTAGTAGCTATGGTGGCAATGGTAAATGCTAGACCTGGGCACAACAGTGTGGGCTCCCACTCACAAAGCTTGATCCAGCTACTGCCACTGCCAAAACAGAGTTCAGTGCTGAGCCTCCAATTTAGCATCATCATTGAAGGAAACCAACCAGTCATTTCTTGGCAAGTGGATTACATTGGACCCTTCTCAAACCAAAATCTGGAAAGGGCTCAATTCGTTGACAGGACAGATCAATTCATTTGACATATTCTGGGTATGAGTTTGATTCTCTTGCCCGCATTGCCTGAGCTAGCCGTACTATCCAAGAGTTCACATACTGTCTGACCCGTCAGCATTGGATCTTCCATAGCATCACGACAGACCACGGGACCCACTTTAAAGCAAAGACGTGTCAGTGGACATAAGACCATGGGATCCACTGGCCCTATCATATACCACACCACCCAGAAGCTGCCAGCCTGATGAATCTGTGGAATAGTCTTTGGAAGACATAGATAAGGTATCAACTTAGAGATAACACCCTGCTAGCATTGGGCACTATCCTTCAGGACGTGTGATATACATATTAAGCCAATGACTGTTACATGATACTATGTCTCCAAAAGGTAAAATGCATGTGTCCAAGAGCTAAAGGTTAGAAGTAGGAATATTCATGCTTACCATTACTTCCAGTGACCCACTTAGGAAATTTGTGCTTCCTGTCCCGCTAACACTAGGCTCTGAGTTTCCAGGGGCCATGGTTTCCAGAGGCAGAACACTTTCACCACAGCACCCACTAAACTTTAAGCTACACCACTGCCAAGAGACCAGCATGCAAAAAAAAAAAAAAAAAAAAAAGATCTGCTCCCCCAGCAGAGTGAATCTCTCCATATCTGATGATAAGGAGGAGGCAGGGCTGCAGAGACAACTCAGATAGAATCCAAGGGATCCCCTGGGGCATCTTTTAGTGCAATTTTGATGGTAAATGGGCAAGTGCAGCAGACACAGCCTGAAAAGACCACACGGCCAGGGGCTCACACTCCTCAAGCTGTGTCTTCCCTGAGGTCAGCAGAGGTGCTAGCTGAGGCTAGGAGCAATCCAGAATAGGGAACAAGGGTTACCTATCAGATGTGCCCTGGGACAACTGTGCTAATGGGGCTGTAATTTGTCCTGTTAGGAAACTTTCCTTTTTAAAGCTTCTCCAAGAAAACAGATAACCAGAATCCTGAAAAGGCTGTTTAAGGATGGGATGGAATTATTATATGAAGCGAATGGATCCAAGCAGTGCAAGGGTTAAACTGCATGGATACTGTGGCTGCACCCAGGTCACTACCCCAGGGCTGCTTCCTCCCCCAGCTGCTGGGATTCTTGTACTCAAGGACTCACAGTTGAGGTCTTTCAAAGGCATTGCCCTCAGCAAAAGCAGCTGCCTCACCCAACTTCACAGAGCCTCAATTCATAATACCTAAATACCAGTTCAGGTATTTTTCATGGCCGCTTTGCTCAATTCAGGATAACTTGGGAAGGTGATCCCAGGCTGAGAACTCCCCATGGCTCTGGCTGAGGCTCCTGATATGTCTCATCGCAGTTCACGTCTCTCTGCCAGATGCGACCCCTCTCTCCCTTACAGATAATGCTCCTGTGCTTCCTCAGAGAGCCACCTGCACAAATCTCCATCGTTGTTTCCGAGAGAACCCGATGGATAGCAATGCACATTTACAGACACGAAGGTAACCACCAGAAAAAAAAAGAAGCTGAAAAACTTAAAAGTTGTTTTCCCTAGGGAGAAGTGTAGGGGTGAAGTAAGGTAGAACGGGGGACTATTGTTATACAGCCCTTCTATATGCATTGTTTTTAACATGCACGTATTACTTCCATCATAAAACTTTTTTCGTTTTGGCCAGGCGTGGTGGCTCATGCCTGTAATCCCAGCAATTTGGGAGGCCAAGATGGGCAGATCGCTTGAGCTCAGGAGTTCGAAATCAGCCTGGGCAACATGGTGAAACTCTGTCTCTACCAAAAATACACAAATTAGTTGGGCATGGAGGTGGGCACCTGCAATTCCAGTTACCTGGGAGGATAAGACAGGAGGATCGCTCGAGCCCGGGAGGGGGAGGTTGCAGTGAGCCAAAATCGCATGATTGCATTCCAGCCTGAGCAACAGAGTGAGACTTCATCTAAAAAAAAAAACTTTTTCCATTTGAATATTATAACAATTTGATACTGTCACTATTTGAATACTTCCTACAGCCCTAAGAAAATCCTTAAGAACCCCTAACATAGCTTGCAAATCCCTTCCCATCTGGCCCCTGCTGAGTTTCCTATCTCTCTCTCTTTTTTTTTTTTATTTACAGGGTCTCACTTTATCGCCTAGGCTGGAGCGTAGTGGCATAATCATAGCTGACTGCAGCCTCAACCTCCTGAGCTCAAGTGATCCTCTCACTTCAGCCTCCCGAGTAAGCGGGACTACAGGTGAGCACCATCACACCTGGCTAATTTTTGGGGTTTTTTGTTTTTTGTTTTTTTTTTGTAGAGATAGGGTTTCACTATGTTGCTCAGGCTGGTCTTGAACTCCTGGCCTCAAGCAATCTGCCTGCTTTGGCCTCCCAAAGTACCACATCTGGTGAATTTCCTGTATCATTTCTTACGTTCCTCTTTCTCCCTGTTACCTGCTGTTCTGGACTTTCCATTTCTCTTCCTCATCTCTGGGTTTCAAACATGCTGCTCCCTCTGTCTGGAACGCTTTCCACTCCACCTGGTTCATTGCTGTTCCTCCATCAACTTCAGCTTCAATGTCACCTGCTCAGGGGGACCTTCTCTTCCCCACCCCACCCCAGACTATCTTAGTTCCCTTCTATCACTCCCACAGCACCTGAACGTCTTCTTTCTTAGCATCAATCTCCTGAAGTTATCTGGGGGTTTTTTTAGAGCTGGAGTCTCATTATGTTGTGCACACTCACTAGGCTGGAGTGCAGTGTCTATTCACAGGCAAAATCACACTCACTACAGTCTCGAACCCCTGGGCTCAAGCAATCCTCCTGCCTCAGCCTCCTGAGTAGCTGGAAGTACAGGTGTACACCATCATGCGGGGCATGGTTATTGCTTGTGAAGTTATCTGTTTAATCTCCACATTGCCTTTTTTATCCAAGAGGACTATTTATCTTGTTACTCCTGTATTACTAGCACCCAGCATATAACTACAGTACAGTAGACAGAAAATGTGCATTAAGTAAGTGAATTTCATCAAAATGATTTCTAGAGTCCCAGCTCTGTAATCTGCAACTTAGATAACCTGCCTGAGCCTTAGTTTACTCAAGTATAAAATGGAAATAAAAATAAAAATAATACTTAACTTCGAGGGTTCTTTTAAGGATTAAATATGTCAGAAAAGCTCTTAGAAGAGTGCTTGGATATAGTAAGCATTTGATTGACACACACGTAAGCATAAAGAAAAGTTACATCAATTCACACTCATACCAGCAGACTTTGACACTATCACTCCCTGTTCAACATCGAGTCTTGTGTTTTTAAATATTTTTGTAAAATTATAGGCAAAAAAATGGCATCTTACAGATTTAAGTCAACATGTATTTTCAAGCCAAGAAGTTTTATTTATAAGATGGCTGCACCCTGCTGCTCCGTGCCAGATCCACCATAAAGAAAGCAAATGTTCAGTGCATCTCCCTCCTCCTGTCAGAGCCTATAGGGGAAGGAGGACCCCACAATGTGGAGGCATATTGTATTACCATTACTTTTAATGGCAAAAACTGCAATTACTTTTGTGCCAACCTACTACATGGTCTGGACAGCTAAATGTCATGTATTTTTCATGGCCCCTCCAGGTTTTGTCAGAGTCCTCTTGTTTGACCTTCTAGGAAGGCTGTGGGACCCAGCTTTCTTCAACCAATCCAGGTGGAGGCCTCTGCCTTGAACGTTTCCAAGTGAGGTAAAACCCGCAGGCCCAGAGGCCCCTCTACTTCCTGTGTGGGGTTCAGAAACCCTCCTCCCCTCCCAGCCTCAGGTGCCTGCTTCAGAAAATGGTGAGTCTCTCTCTTATAAAGCCCTCCTTTTTCATCCTAGCATTGGGAACAATGGCCCCAGGGTCCTTATCTCTAGCAGATATTTTGAAAACGTCATCTGTTTTGCTTTTTTTCCAGAAGTAGTAAGTTTGCTGGCCTCCGCCATCTTAGTAAAGTAACCGTCCCATGAAAGAAAGATGCAGTCGGGCACTCGCTGGAGAGTTCTGGGCCTCTGCCTCTTATCAAGTGAGTAGGGTGGAGTGGAAAGGGTGGTGTGTCTCCAGACCACTGGAAGGCTTACAGCCTTACCTGGCACTGCTCAGTGGCACCAAGGAGCCTCGTTTACTAGATGTAAGGAACTGTTGGTGCTATGTTAGGGTGGGGGATTAGAGCTAGGGACTAAAGAAAAAGATAGGCCACGGGTGCCTGGGAGAGCGTTCCGGGAGCAGGCAAAGAAGAGCAGTTGGGGTGATCATAGCTATTGCAAGCAGAGAGGTCTCACTACCTCTAAGAACGAGCTCATTCCAACTTACCCAGCTCTCCAGAACTAACCCAAAAGAGACTAGAAGAGCGAAGCTCCACTCCTTGTTTTGGGGAGACCCGATAGTTGCACCCAAACTCTGCACAGGGCATATATAGCAAGTTCATTGTCTTTGAGACCATAAAATGCCTCGTAATTTTTAGTCCTTTTCAAGTAACCGACAGCTTTCAGTTTATTTAGTTTTTTTGAAGCAAGATGGATTATGAATTGATATATAACCAAGAGCATTTATATATCTCATATGAAATAAATAATACAAAAAAAGTTGCCATTTATTGAGTGTCAGATGCTATGTAAAGAAAAAATTATTTAGACATGTTAACTGGTTTAATCCTACTTCCACCTGGGAAGGAAGGTGTTATATCCTCTTTTTAAAATTGTTTTTAACTTTTACTATATAAACTGATAAGCCCTCTACTTTACAGATTAAGAAATTGATACTCAAAAAAGTTAAATAACTTGTTTTAAAGAACATAGTAAGTGCTGAAGCCGATCTGTGAGACCAGGACTGTTTGTGCTCTAAATGGCTGCACCACATGAGGCAAAATGGCTCGTGATGGTTTTATTTCAAAGACCTAGAAAACACTATCACAGCTGGTGCCCCCATCTCAGAGCCACAGCCATGATGTCTCCACTTCCTGCTTCATCTTAGGTTTCTCACGTCTTGAATGTGCACACAAATCACCTGGGGATCTTGTTAAAAATGCAGCTTCTGTTTCAAAAGACCCGGACTGGAGACTGAGATTCCACATGTCTAGTACGCTCTCAAGTTTATTAATCTGCTACTGGTCCTAGGAACACATTGAGTAGCAAGTGGCAGGATGTGACTCCTGTAGGGAGTGGCCAGGCATATTCTTAGAGATCTGTGTTATAAAGTATGCTTTTCCTTAAAAATAGAAGGAGAAGGAGGAGGGCCAGGTGCAGTGGCTCACGCCTGTAATCCCAGCATTTTGGGAGACCAAAGTGGGAAGATCACTTGAGCTCAGGAGTTCAAGACTAGCCTGGGCAACAGAGTGAAACCCCATCTCTACAAAAAATTAAAAATTAGCCAGGCGTGGTAGCACACGCCTATAGTCCCACTACTTGGGAGGCTGAGGTAGAAGGATCACTTGAGCCCAGGAGGTCAAGGCTTCAGTGAGCCATGATCAAGCCACTGCACTCCAGCCTGGAGTGTCTCAAAAAATATATATAAATAAACAAATAAATAAATAAATAGAAAATAAAAGAGAGAGTATCAAAGACCCAATCACCCCTAGACGTCTGGCATCATAGGAATGTGTCCAGTCTTCTCTGGGGATAGGAAAGTGGGGATCCTATCTCCCCCCGTGTAGAGGTTTCAGTAAAAGAAAGGCCTAGGTGTGCAGAAAGCTTTCAGGCAATGCCAGGGAAACTGATCATTGTAATGAATCCAGGGTATTGCTGAGTGAGGGCATCCTGGAGGGCCCGGTGGAAATGTGGTCAGGCTCTTCAACGCACAGGCCCTAGATGATGAGTAATCAGGGTTTCAAATATTTCCATCTCTGTCTCAAGCAGAAAACAAATGGAAAAACTGAACCACCAGAAAAGCAGAGCCAGAGATGGAACAAGAATCCCAGTGTTTGTACCCAACCAAGAGTGTGTTTTTCTTCCACAGAGACCAATGTTCAAAATGGAGGCTTGAGGGCAAAATTCTTTTGCTATATCTCTAGTCATCCAAAAATATGGTCCTAACTTTTTCTGACTCCCACTTGTCAGAAATTGTGGACTCATTGTTAATGCTAGATGCTTCCTTCCTCTATTTCCTCCCAAATTTCCTGGGAACCCCTGGTCAATACCAGCAGTAAGTTCCACTGTTCTACAGCAACTGGGAAGGACATCAGATGTCATCAGTGGTCATACTGCAACACAGCCCTTTTTCTGTTTAGGAATGCAGGTACCCACAACATTTACTAACACTTTTTTTTTTCTTATTTATTTTCTAGTTGGCGTTTGGGGGCAAGATGGTGAGATATGCTTTCTTTCTTTTTTATGAAACCACCCCATCATTGTTTGTAGTTATGAGTGGAGCTTTCTCTTAGGCCTCCCACAGAACTTCCACGGAGGTCAGGAAAAGGAGTTTCTGCCATCTACACCTTTGACTTTCCTCACAAGTCTGGAGATATTTCTAGCCCAGAAGGGGGAAGCAACAGAGGCAGGAAATAATGAGTCTTAACTATACAAAAGAAAAATTGAGGCTTAAATGAAGTTGAAAGCACAAACAGTTTTCTTTTGTTTGCATCTCATATTTGATGTGAGATTCTGCAGAGGAGATGTAGCCAGAATGCATGCACAGGGTTACTCTGGATAAGCTGCTGGGGCAACATTTGGGTGTGTGTTCAGAATCACATGTCTGAATACATGTGTGTACACATGTGTTTATGCGAGTGCACGTGCATATGAGTGTACCCAGCCTGAACTTACTCTCTCAACCACAGCAGTAGAGTCAGGAGTGTTCCAACATTGGAAGGCCCTCTATTCAATCAGCTCTTCCAAACAGAGTGAACCAATGTTGTATTTAATGGCAACCATGGCTGGACACCGTGGCTCACACCTGTAATCCCAGCACTTTGGGAGGCCGAAGTGGGCAGATCACTTGAGGCCAGGAGTTTGAGACCAGCCTGGCCAACGTGGCGAAACCCTGTCTCTACTAAAAATACCAAAATTAGCCAGACATGGTGGTGCACGCCTGTAGTCCTAGCTACTCGAGAAGCAGAGGCAAGAGAATCGCTTGAACCTGGGAGGCAGAGGTTGTAGTGAGCCAAGATTGCACCACTGCACTCTAGCCTGGGCAACAGATCGAGACTGTCTCAAAAATAAAAATTAAAATAAAGGCAACCACTATGCCAGCCTAGATTCCGCCATGCTGCCTAATTTGTAGTGTCCTTAGGAGCCATTTTTGTAAATAGTCGTCAGATAAGACGTAAGGCCCAAAACAGCTTTTTATATGCAGCCAAGGAAATTGGAAGTTCCATTGTTTCCTAAGGGTTGAGGGAAGAGTCCCAACCCACGGGAGCAGGGTCTGATCTTCGTTGCCGAAACATTACTAATGGCTTCTTACCGTTTCCTTTTCAGGTAATGAAGAAATGGGTAAGAGGATTTCCACTCTATCTAGCAAAAGTTTTCAAATGTGGAATGAAATGGTCATAGAGTACAATCACCGTAACAAACACTGAGAACTAAAACTATTAAAGGGAAAATACGAGTATCTTTCAATGAGATCTGTATGAAATGTGCCTGTGTTTGTTGCTAGCTGTCATGTCAGATTATAGCTGTGCATATATGTATCTCTGATCACACACATATGGGTGTGGGTTGGAGCTGCCATGTGTTTGTGTATATGTTTTTGAAATCTTTCAAGGCAGACAGAGACAGTGTCTCATTTACCTAGCCCAGTATCTGGCACATAGTAGGTGCTCAATAAATATTTTTTGAATGAATAAATGAACAAACTATGAACACATTGCTAATTACCTCCCCTCAAGAAGCTGATGGTCTTGTGTGAGACACAAATAATTGAAAATATAGTGAGTTGCATGTTATAATATGGGTAGATACAGAGTAAAATGAAGTATAAAGAGGGGAGTGATCAACTCTACCGAGTGTCATTGGGAAAGGTTCCCTGGGGGAGGTGATCCTTGAGCTGAATTTTAAAGGATAAGCTTATGTTTTAGGGAAGAAAAATATTTTATGCAGAAGAGATAAAGCTCTATAGTATGAGGATAAGAGTCTAACTGAGCTAGACCAGAATGTTTGAATCTTGGCTCAACTCTCTACTTGCTGGGTGTGTTTGAGTAATTTACCTAACTTTTCTGTGCCATAGCATCATCATGGGACAATGGAAATAATAGTGCTACCTAACTTGTAGGGTTATTATGAGGACCAAATGAGTAGTTTATTTAAGGCGCTTAGAACATTATCTGACATAAAAGGCAGTAGGTGGGCTGGGCATGGTGGCTCACGCCTGTAATCCCAGCACTTTGGGAAGCCGAGGTGGGAGGATCACCTGAGGTCAGGAGTTCAAGACCGGCCTGGCCAACATGGTGAAACTCCATCTCTACTAAAAATACAAAAATTAGCCAGGCGTGGTGGCAGGTGCCTGTAATCTCAGCTACTCAGGAGGCTGAGGCAAGAGAATTGCTTGAACCTGGGAGGCGGAAGTTGCAGTGAACTGAGATTGCGCCATTGCACTCTAGCCTGGGTGACAGAGCGAGACTCTGTCTCAAAACAAACAAACAAACAAAAAACAGGCAGTAGGTGAATTTTAGCTATTAATACATGAAAAGCACCCTGACTATAGATGATAAGCATTAAAGTTTACTGAGCACGTATGTTTTAGGCATTGCTCTAAATATTTTACTTGAATATCCTCATTTAATTCTTCTAACACTCCTATTGTACAGTGAAGGAAACAAAGGCTCAAATAAATACAAAAATAAACAAAAATAAATAAACAGTCCAGTCCTAGAGATATAAATGCAGATTTAGGCCAGATGCCGTGGTTCATGCCTATAATCCCAACACTGGGAGGCCAAGGCAGGAGACTCACTTAAGCTCAGAAGGGTGAGGCTGCATTGAGCCAAGATTGTGCCACTGTACTCCAGCCTCTGTGGCAAAGAAAGACACTGTCTCTGAAAAAATTAATAAATAGAAATTTAAAAATAAAAAAGTTTTAATGCAGATTTATATGATACTGAAGTTCATTTTCTTAACCATTATGAAATACTATCTCTTGATGTGTATAAAATCTTTGTGAGCACACATATCTTTTTTTAATTTAACTTTCATTTTAAATTCAGGGGTACATGTGCAGGTTTGTTATATAGGTAAACTTGTGTCATAGGGGTTTGTTGTACAGATTATTTCATCACCTAGGCATTAAGCCTAGTACCTATTAGTTATTTTTCCTGATCCTCTCCCTCCTCCCACCCTCCACCTTCTGAGAGGTCCCAGTGTGTGTCATTTCCCTCTGTGTTCATGTGTTCTCATCATTTAGCTCCCACTTCTAAATGAGAACATGTGGTATTTGGTTTTCTGTCACTGTGTTTGTTTGCTAAAGATAATGGCCTCCAGTCCCATCCATGTTCCCGCAAAGGACGTGCGTGATCTCATTCTTTTTTATGGCTGCGTAGTATTCCATGGTGTATATGCAGCACATTTTCTTTATCCAGTCTACCATTGACAGGCATTTAGGTTGATTCCATGTCTTTGCTATTGTGAATAGTGCACAATGAACATACGCGGAGCACATTTCTGTCTAAGCATAGACATCTAGACCCTTGTGTGAGCATGAGTTAAGTCTAAGCTCTGCTACTGAATTTGTGCCAATAAAAGTTGTGAGCAATTTTCTTTACATTTTTTTCAAACAAACACACCCAGCAGAGTATAATGTCTATGTAATCTATTGATGATTTCTAGTTCATTTAACATGTCTAAGAAACATCCGTGTTGAAAAATTATTTATAAATTAAAATAATATAAACTATCTACTGTCCTTTTACTCAGCTCCCAATTATAAGCAGGTGGAAAAACCTGGAGAATGATTTGTTTACATTCTGTGCAGTCTTTGTCAGAGGGCTGCCGGAGCAACTGGGTCAGAGTTCAGTTCTGTGCTGGGAGCAGCAGGACCTCAAGAAGGAAAGGAGGAAAGGAAGTAACTTTTTCTTGAGCACCTGCTATGTGTCATCCACTTCCACCTTCATAATCCGTTTAATTTTCACAAAGACCCTGTGAGGTTGGTGTTTTATCTCCATTTCCCTGATAAAGAAGTTGAGGTTCAGCGAAGTTAAAGGACTTGCCCTCGGTCACACAGACTAGGGCAGATCTAGGATTCAAACACAGGGCTTCTGACGCTTGAGTCCAGAGCTCTGTCCCTAACAGCGGCACCACCGCCTCTCCTCTCCTCCAGCTGTCATGTCCAGGCTATAACAGAACCCAGTGTTCCAGCCACAAGTTTTCCAGGAAATAAGAAAGGTCTCCTAGCTCCACCTCCCAGGGCAAAAATGGCTGCTGTGGGAAACGTGGCTGGACCTGCGAATGGCATTAGTGGTTTATTAGTTGATTTCAGTTGTCCACACTGATGGGCCTCCGTCTAACAAAAATAATTGAGAGCTGATTATGCTCAGATACAAAGTAAAGTGAAACCACTTTTTATTGGAAGAACCATTCCCTCAAAATGTGTAGAGTATTTCACATTATTTAAAGGCAAACAGAGAGGAAATTATATGGAATAAGAATAAAGGTGTTTCTTCTCTATTATGAGAGACTCAGTTCTGAGAAAGAATTTCTGAATTGTAAGAAATAGGTAAGTCCACGAATCAGTGATTCGGTGGAGAGCTTTCTTTCTGAGAAAGCCAGTAGTGCTCCCTTCTGACAAGCAAATCTAAGGCCTAGATGACAGATGACTTCCTGCATTTGGGTGGTTCGTTTGTCATTCACACCTATCTGTAATACAGTTCTGGCTAATGTAAGAGGATAAGCTTGAAGATCTCTGGAATTTTTTGGCTTTAGGACTTTAAGGCTTTCTGAGCTTCAGTAGATCTGGATCTAGGAGCACACGCTGGTATATTCTGAATCCGATGTATCTGAGTTACATCTATGAGCTATTTAATAAATATATCTACGAGCTAAATCTCATAGGCTAAGCATGAACCTCACCTCCAAGACTCAGGGCTCCTAAGTGGATGAGACCCCCTTTGGGAAGTCTTGTGGGCAGTGTCTAATTCCACTAGAAAAATTTTACCTACAATTTAAACTTAAACCAAGATATTTTCTTACTGCTGTTTCCTTTTTTCATTTTCAGGTAGTATTACACAGACACGTGAGTTTACTAGTCTTTTATTTATGCCCTGTCTGAGGATGCAGATTGGTGGGTAGACGAGAAGGAACTGATTGAGAGAGATTAACCCCAAGAATCTTCCCAGCATTGCATTCTCAACCCCGTTTTAGAAAAGTTCCAAATAGGGACTTTTATGGGTTTTTCTTTACATCCATCTTACCCTTCCCAAGTCCCCATGTCCCTGCGTAAACCCTAAAGCCACCTCTCAAAGGTTCTCTAGTTCCCTTCAGGTTCTCCAGTTCCCTTCATTCCACCTATCTCCTCTTCCACACCCTCCAGCCAGTAGAGCTCCCTTTTGACAAGCAAATCTAAGACCTAGATGACAGATGACTTCCTGCATTTGGGTGGTTCTTTTGTCACTAATTTGCCTTTTCTAAAAGTTGTCCTGGTTTCTTCCATCAATTTCCCTTCTTTCTCCCCAGCATATCAAGTCTCCATCTCTGGAACCACAGTAATACTGACATGCTCTCAGCATCTTGGATCTGAAGTACAATGGCAACACAATGGTAAAAACAAAGAAGATTCTGGGGATCGCCTGTTTCTGCCGGAATTTTCAGAAATGGAGCAAAGTGGTTATTATGTCTGCTACCCCAGAGGAAGCAATCCAGAGGATGCGAGCCATCATCTCTACCTGAAGGCAAGAGGTAATCCAGGTCTCCAGAGCAGGCACCACCGGCTCTTTAGGGAGGACCATTCAAAAGGGCATTCTCAATGATTTCCCCTAACCCAGCTCACAGTGCCCTGGTGTCTTTGTGCTTCCTCCCACACTCAGTCCCGGGACTCTCTGGTACCACACAGCATCAGTGTTTTCTGGAATATAGATTAAACACCAATATGAGGCTTTGGGGTAACCCCAGTCTGTGCAAGATCTAAAATAGCAACTCCCTAAGAGACAGGACTGGGTCATTTGCACTGCATCACACCCAGGTTCATGGCACACCAACGTGAGTTTATCTAATGCTTCCTCCAGAGATAAATTTTTCAGAAAGGTTTGCAAAAAAGACTCAAGTCCACTCTGATAAAATGGCATAAGCTAAGGTATAATAATAAAATAATAACAATAGCTAACATTTATTGAGTGCTTATTAAGTATCACTCAAGCACTGTCTGTATCCAACACTTATCAAGGATTTTTTTTCATATAATCCTCTCAACAACCATATGGGTTAAATACCATTTTATTCCCATGAGTAAAGGGATGAGGAAACAGAGCGTCTGTGAATTGAAAACACACTTCACGCTTCTCACAGCTAGTGAGTAATAAAACAGGTACTCAAACCCAGGGCTGTTTGACTCCAGTGCCTCCACCCACAGCCACCACTCTTTGCTTGTCGATGTTGTTCTGAACGTATTGAAGGGGGGGCTCTGGCCGTGGCAAGTGTGTGAGTAGTAAGGGGAGAATGACTTTCAGGCGCTCCCTCCTCACCTCCAGTGCCTTGTGTTTTCCTTGCTTAGTGATTTCCCCTCTCCCCACCCCGTCCCTGACAGTGTGTGAGAACTGCATGGAGATGGATGTGATGGCGGTGGCCACAATTGTCATAGTGGACATCTGCATCACTCTGGGCTTGCTGCTGCTGGTTTACTACTGGAGCAAGAATAGAAAGGCCAAGGCCAAGCCTGTGACACGAGGAGCAGGTGCTGGCGGCAGGCAAAGGGGTAAGGCTGTGGAGTCCGGTCAGATGAGATTCCTGCCAAGGGGGACGACCAGACTGGGCCAGCGTGGGTGGCAAGTCCACAGCTAGGTCAGAACAGCTTCTCTAGAGCTTCTATGCACAGCTTCTACTACTGTGATGACAAGATCTCAACAGAGGGTTTCAAATCTCATGTCACTCCCCTCCTTCCATCCTGTAAAAGTGCTAAAAAGTTTATGAACGTGACGGGCTTCCTCACATGCCTGTCGATGCCTGCAGTCATCCGATTCTGTCCCTAAGCTGTGGGAAGACAGACTTTGATATATTAGTTCCTGCCTTTTCCTTTCCCTTCCCTGTGTAGAGAAACAATGGGAGGACCTTGAGCTGAGGAAAGTCACAAAATGATGAGAAGAGCGTAGGGTCCTCAGAGATGAATGAAAGAAAAAAAAAGAGAAAGAACGTAAAAGGGAAGTGGTCGAAGAGAGAACAACAGGGTTTGCCATTCTCTATCTGGGTCTCACTGACACAGACAGTGCTGCAAGATTGGTTCCCTCATGGGAATGAAACGTTTCCCCTCCTTCCTCTGCAGGACAAAACAAGGAGAGGCCACCACCTGTTCCCAACCCAGACTATGAGGTAACGGGGGATAGAAATGGGCCAGGAGGCTGGAGGGGATGCCCCTCCGGTCGGGGGGCAAGGGAACAGATGGGATGGCCCATCTTGTCTGCCAGATGCTTCAAAGCCCCTCACTCAGGGCTTCCATGACGACCCTCTATGTGCCACCTCTGCCTCCTTCATGGTAAAACAGGACTGTCTCAAAGGCTGCATGGCTTCCACAACCATGGAGAGGAGGAAGCTTGCGAGAGACAAACTCCTCTTTCTCTGGCTTCTTCATTATCTGGGATACAGCCATGGAGAATATCGTATGTGCAAATTCTAACACAATAAATTCAAGGCTGATATTCCACCAGCATGCACCAGTATAGCCATACGAGTTATTGAAATATTAAAATTATATAAATATTATATAAAAGCTATTGAAATATTAAATTACTTCATTGGAAAATGGCCCCAAACTTTGCTCACCCCAACCCACCCTTACACACACACACACACACACGGCCAGGCATCCCAGTCTCTCCCCCACCAGGCTGTCTCTTGAGTTGGGGTAACTGAAGAGTTAATGCCTGGCATGGCAGAGGATCACCAGGATTGTTCTTGTTGATTGGTATGTGTGCACTACTAGTTGTTAAATATTTTCACTCTCACACCTGGATATACTCAACAAATATTTGTTGAGCACCAGCCAAGCACGTAGTATTTACTTTAGTATAAGTGAATTATTTAGTGTAAGTGAATTATTTAGTATAAGTGAATTATTTAGCCCTGACAGAAGCCCTGGAAGGTGGGTCTTTAAGTTCCTATTTTTGAGATGGGAAAGTTGAGGCTCACGGAAGGAGGTGACCAGTTGAAGTCTCCTACCGTCCGAGCCAAATTAGAATTCCAGCCTGCCTCCTGACTTCAAGTCCAAAGCTCTCTCCATGCACTAAAGCTAGATCTTCAGCGTCCTTTCTCAGGAGGTACTTCCTCCCGCACCACTGACCACCTCCTCTCTACTTCATTCCCAGCCCATCCGGAAAGGCCAGCAGGATCTGTATTCTGGCCTGAATCAGAGACGCATCTGACCCCCTGGAGAACACTGCCTCCCGCTGGCCCAGGTCTGGCTCCTCTCCAGTCCCCCTGCGACTCCCTGTTTCCTGGGCTAGTCTTGGACCCCACAAGAGCATCGTTCCTCGGCCTCATGGCGAACTCACGCCCTCCAGCCTGATCCCCAGCTCCCTCCTTCCTGCCTTCTCTGCTGGTACCCAGTCCTAAGACATTGCTGCCGCTTCTTCCTTTGAAGCATTATCAGTAGTCACATCCTCACAGCTGGCCTGCCCTCTTGCCAGGATATTTATTTCTGCTATTCATTCCCTCCCCCTTGGATGTAACTTCTCCATTCAGTTCCCTTTTCTTCTTGCATGTAAGTTGTCCCCCATCCCAAAATATTCCATCTACTTTTCTATCTCCGTCCCCTTTTGCAACCCTCTCTGGGGATGGACTGGGTAAATGTTGACAGAGGCTCTGCCCCGTTCACAGATCCTGGCTCTGAGCCAGCCCTGTGCTCCTCCCTCCCCCCACACTCCCCATCAACCCCGCAACCCCCTAGCCCTCCACACCCACACACCCCCACCTACCCCCCCACACCCCCCCTCACCCCCCACACACCCCCCCTCCCCTGTCTCCGCTGTAGGCCACTGGATGGTCATTTGCATCTCCCTAAATGTGCTCGGCTCCTCTCAGCTGAGAGAGAAAAAATAAATTGTGTTTGGCTGCAAGAGTTGCTGTCCCTCTTTTCTGAGGAGCCCTGAGAGGCTGCCTTAATTCCCAAGACCATTCAGGTTCTCACTACCTTTGACTAAATTCTCAGCTATGACCCCAGATGCAAACACTCTCTGTTTCCACAGCTGGTAGGGCCATTACCTGAAGCTCTCTTTAGAGAGGGCATAAGGGAATAAGAAAAAAGAAAAAAAGCCCGGGCGCTGTGGCTCACACCTGTAATCCCAGCATTTTTGGAGGCCGAGGCAGGCAGATCACGAGATCAGGAGACTGAGACCATCCCCATCCTGGCTAACACGGTGAAACCCCATCTCTACTAAAAATACAAAAAATTAGCCGGGCGTGGTGGCAGGTGCCTGTGGTCTCAGCTACTCGGGAGGCTGAGGCAGGAGAATGGCGTGAACCCAGGAGTGAGCTGAGATCATGCCACTGCACTCCAGCCTGGGCGACAGAGCGAGACTCCATCTCAGAAACAAAGAAAAAAAGAAAAAAGAAAGAAAGGGTAGAGGGAGGGAAGAGAAAAGAAAAAGAGAGAAAGAAAAATGAAAGGGAAAGAAGGGAGGGATTGAGGAAGGGAAGAAAGAAAGAGGATGGGAGGGAGAGAAAGAAAGAAAGTTTCACCAACTTCTCTCGGAGGAAGACATCAAAGGTGGCAGAGAATGACTGATGGGTCCCTGATGGAGTGGTTGGTAGAAAATGGGCAAGACAGAAACAGGACTTGAAAAACAGATGAAGTTACGGAAGAAGACAGTGGCGGTGGAAGCCCGGCTTGGGGATGGGGCACAGATTTCCACAAGCTGCCAGGAAAAGCTGCAGAGCCAGGGCTGGGGAAGTGAAGGAGGGAGGTGTCTCAAGCAGGCACACCCCCACCCTAAGGCAGCCGCCTGCAGCCAGCAGCGGGCTGTGGTTAAGCAGCGCAGGATGTGGGCTGCACTGCTAAGCGTGGCTCCTGGGAGTGACGGTGGGAGAGGTACAGTGGCAGCTGGGCGGAGGCCAGTGTGGGAGCGCTTTGTTCTCAGTCTCACACCGCACACTCTGCTTGCAGAGAGAGGAGGCCAGAGCATCCAGGAACTGTCCTACTCCAGCTCAAACCAGCGGGCTCTATTCTCTCCCTCTCTGCACTCAGAAATTTCCCTGCTGACAGCAGGGCTATTTATGAGTGTGACCACCACTAAAAAGGCCGTTTGTGACCAGCGGCCTCCACATACTGTTCCCCCTCAGTATGGGGGAACATAGCTATAGCTATGGGCTGTAGCTACAGCTTCTATTTGGTTTTGGTCCCTGTTGAAGAGTCACTTCCTTCACTCTAAGCATCAACACTTAGGCTCAGAAGACGCCCCCGTGATGTTGTGCATCACTGGCTGCTGATCAGCAGGCTGGCCCAGGGATGGCAGTTTTGTCCCAAGTATACTTGATTGTGCCCTGTCAAGGGGAGGCATGGCTCAGTGTAATACAGGCAATCACAGCTAACATGTATTGAGCATTTACTCAATACAGGCTTCAGAAGTTGTACTTAGCACTTTACCTGCATTATCTCATTTAATCTTTATGTTGACACAGCAAGTTAGATGTCAGCCTCACTTTACAGACGAGGATACTGAGGCTCTGAGAGGTCAAGTCATTGCCCAAGTCACAGATGGGGTGGGGCAGAGCTGGAACTAGCAGCCAATTCTAATGGTCAGAGCATCTACTCATTACTGACTGTGATCATAAAGAATGCTCCCCATTGTCACACACTGGGGCCTGTCAGGGGCATGGGGGGCAAGGGAAGGAAGAGCATTAGGACAAATACCCAATGCATGAGGGGCTTAAAACCTAGAAGATGGGTTGATAGGTGCAGCAGATCACCATGGCACATGTATATCTATGTAACAAACCTGCATGTTCTGCACATGCATCCCAGAACTTAAAGTAAAATTTAAAAATAAAAATTTTATAAAAGAATGTGTTGGGCACGGTGGCTCACGCCTGTAATCCCAGCACTTTGGGAGGCCAAGGCAGGTGGATCACGAGATCAGGAGTTCGAGACCAGCTGGCCAACATAGTGAAACCCTGTCTCTACTAAAAATACAAAAAATTAGCTAGGCATGGTGGTGGGTGCCTATAATCCCAGCTATTTGGGAGGTTGAGGCAGGAGAATCACTTGAACCCAGGAGGCAGAAGTTGCAGTGAGCGCAGATCGTGTCATTGCACTCCAGCCCAGGTGACAGTGCAAGACTCTGTCTCAAAAAAAAAAAAAAAAAAAAAAAAAAAGAATGTTTCTCATTATCCTGACTTAAAAGCTCTGTATTTAATTGTTTATGCATTCCTTGAATTAGTGCTTTTCTAATCACTCATATGGCTATCAGCACTATGCTAACTGCTAGGAGGATATCAGTAAACAGTTCCTGTCTTGAAGGAGCTTGCAATTAAATAAGAGTGGTCAAGCATGCAAAAAGTTAAAGAGCAACACAAGAACAGATGATGCGATTAATCACATATGCGTGTTACAGTGTTGCAGGTGTTCAGAGGCAGAGAAAGTTCCACGGAGGAAAGACTTTATCTAGGCCTTGAAGGGAAGGACAAATAGAATTTGGAGATAAAGAAGGCACTCCAGGCCGGGCACGGTGGCTCACACCTGTAATCCCAGCACTTTGGGAGGCCAAGGCAGGTGGATCATGAGGTCAGGAGTTCAAGACCAGCCTGATCAACATAGTGAAACCTCATGTCTACTAAAAATACAAAAATTGGCCGGGCATGGTGGCATGTGCTTGTAGTCCCAATTACTCATCTCTCCCACGGTAAGATAAGCTCTCCCTTGACCCTGCGTGCCTCCTGCCCAGATACTTCCCTTTCTCTCTCTGCCTTTTTAAGCCCCAAAGAGAAGTCTACTAGGCCAACTTCCTCATTTCCCTCCGATCCTCAGCCCTCTACAGTCAGGCTTCCTCCTCTACCACTCTAGAAACTCTCAAAACATCACAGCGCCCTCCTTCTTGTCAAATCAAAGAAGCATTCCATGAGCCTTTCAAGAGCAGACCTCTCAGAGGTATGTGAAAGATTGGCCGCTCACTTCCTTGGCTTCCATGACATCATCTGCCCCTCCTTACCTCTCTTGAAATTCCTCCTCCACCTGCTCCTTAAACATTGGTGTTCCTGGAAGTTCTGTTCTCATTCCAATACCCTTCACACTTCACCTATTTTTCTTACTTTTCCATATCTCTATCCCCAGACCTGACCAGATCAGATATCCTCTTAGGCTTTAGACGTATTCTGGACGTCTTCATTTGGGAGCCCACAGACTCCACAGACATTTCAAATTCAAGATGTTCAAAACTGAAGTCACCATTCCACCCCCCACCCACCCCCAATCCCTCAAACCATCTCCTCCACCTGCATGTCCGTCCCCAGCGAAGGGTACCACCATCTACACAGTGCTGCTGGATCAGAAGCCCTGGAATTGGCCTGGATGCCTCCTGCACCCTCATTTTCCACATCCAATTAGTCACCAAATGGCACTCCCTAAATAGCTCTTCAAACTGATTTCTCTCTATTTCTGCCTCCATAATTATATGTGCCATATCACTTCCTGCTTGAAGCTCTTCAAGGATGCGTAACCTCATACAGGAAGAAGCCCATACCCCCTACTTAGCCTTACACTCCAGGTCTTCTGCTTTTGGATCCTTACCACCTCTCCCTTATTGCTAACACTCTGCAACTTGAATTTCATGCTCTAGTAAAACTAAATCTCTTGAAATTCTCCCTGCTCTCCACCTCTGTGTCTTTGCTCATGCTTCCTTCTCTGCCTGGACTGTTCTTTCCTTGCCTCACTTTTTTTTTTTTTTCTTTTCTTTTCTTTCTTTTTTTTTTTTTTTAATTAAGCAGACTTTATTTGAGCAAAGAAAATTTATGAATTGGGCAGCACCCTGAACCAGTAAAAGTTCAGAGTGCTTCACCCAGCAACATAGGCAGGCCGAATTTATTGGAAGTAATACACACAAACAGTTTGATGGGGTACAGCTCAGCATTTGCCTTATATGGACATGGTCTGATCATTTGGCAGCCTATGACTGGTTAAAGCACAGCAGCTGTGACTTGCTGAGATTCAGCTATTTGTTACAAGAATATGGTCTCAGCTGGGAGGCAGTTTACTTAAATACTAAGTTGGGTTGCAGTTCAACAGATACGCCAGCAGCTTTGGGCCAAATTTAATTTAAACATTTCTGCCTTTTGGTCAGCATCTCAATTTTGAAAGATTGACCAAAACTTTGGCCCCTGACCCCATTTTCCATCACCCTCATAATGGACTTGTTTTGTTTCAATATTGAACTCACAATTCACAACTTCACCTTAGTTGGATGATTCTTTGTGCTGCTTTCTTCATGTTTTTGTTATTCTAACCCTAATAGACCAGTTGATGTATAAAGAATGACTGCATAGGAGCACTTAAGACTTCCCAGGGGAAGCAACACATCAGAGAGACTGTTATTGTTATTATTATTTTTTATTATTTTTAAGATGGAGTCTCGCTCCATCACCCAGGCTGGAGTGCAGTGGCACAATCTTGGCTCCCTGCAACCTCCACCTCCTGGGTTCAAGCAATTCTCCTGCCTCAACCTCCTAAGTAGCTGGGATTACAAGCACTCACCACCACAACCAGCTAATTTTTGTATTTTTAGTAGAGTTGGGGTTTCACCATGTTGGCCAGTCTGGTCTTGAACTCTTGTTCTCAAGTGATCTGCCTGCCTCAGCCTCCCAAAGTGCTGGAATTACAGGTGTGAGCCACCACGCCCAGCCAGGGGGACTATTATGATGACTATGAGTGGCCAATGCCAAGAAACTGAAGTACACTCCTTATCAGGAGTTTCCACAAACAACTAGTCAAAATCAACAACTCAAAGTCCGTGCAATAAAGATAGTTCAATAGCATTTGAGTCCAGCTGGTCAGTCTTGGTTCAGGAGATGATGGTGATTAGGGCCACAGTTCACTACAAAAAGACCTGATTTAAACTCACCTCATTAAATGAGAGAGCTATATTAGAGAGTCTCAGAGACCTCCAGCCAGCAACAGTGGACAAGTAGTGTTTGTAAACAGAAAAAGGAAGTGGTATTGGATATAGCCTGATCGGTTATAGGTCAGCCTTTACCTAATTTAGACACATCTGATCAGTCTGCAGTCTGCCCCTGACCGAAAGCTGGCTGCTGTGATTGGAGGAGACTTCCTTTCTTCTTACAAAAATATACTCTCAGGTCAGGTTGTAGTTTGTTTACATATTAAATGAGGTTACATCCCAGTCAAATCCTCCCTACAAAGTATCCCCTATTCTGACCTCTATCACCATAGACTAATTTTTCTGGTTTTTCAGCTTTAAATAAACGGAATCACACAATTTAAAAAAAAAAAAAGAAGAAGAAGAAGAAGAAGAGAAAAAGGAGGTTGCAGTTCACTAAACTGCAGCATTTTAGAACAAATTTAATTTTTTTTTTTTTTTTTGGACAGGGTCTTGCTCTGTCACCCAGGCTGGAGTACAGTGGCACAGTCTCGGCTCACTGCAGCCTCCACCTCCCAGGTTCAAGTGATTCTCCCCCCTCAGCCTCCCAAGTAGCTAGGACTACAGGCACCCACCACGCCCAGCTAATTTTTGTATTTTTACTAGAGATGGGGTTTCACCATGTTGGTCAGACTGGTCTCAAACTCCTGACCTCAGGTGATCTGCCCACCTCAGCCTCCGAAAGTGCTGGGATTACAGACGTGAGCCACTGCGCCCAGCCTGGAACACATTTAATTTAATTTAGCAGAACTTACTCCCTGTGCCCAGAGGAGGTGGGGGCAAGAGTTGCTTCCCATGAAGAGTGCACCTGATGAGAAGGTAGCTCCAGATGACTCAAAGGAAAACCAAGAATCAGGAGAGAAAGCGAAGTGCAGTTCTTGCCTACTTCAAGATAGGACCCCAAACTCCTGGTTAATAGTAGGGACCTACTTCCCTGTGCACCCCAGCTCCCTCTCCACTGTGCAGATGCCTCCTGGGCCTGGCGACCACAACTTGGGGCCTCCTCTAAGGCCCAGAGTTCGCAAAGTCAGACGATGCCCAGCTGAAGTGGTCTGGGCCTTGTGGCAGCACCAGATCCAGGGCGAGGTCACACTGCTGGTCCTCAGAGTACACAGGCCGGTAGCCCTGCAGCTGCAGCACACTGCCACATACACACTGCACGCGCAAAGGGCAGCAGGTGGTGAAGACCTTGGTGAAGGGCAGCGCGTGGCTCCGGGCCTGGGAGACGTTGAGCTCATTCCTAGACAAAGTCTAGAAGGCCTCAAGTGGCCAGCCGATCCCTGATAGATGGGTGATGTTGTGGATCCAGGCCTCGAGCTGTGGCGTGACTCACCTTGCCTCCACTTCTCACATGACTTCTATTCATGCATCAAAACTACACAGATGGAGGATTTCCTCCAGGAAGCTTTCAAAATCCCTCTCAGATGAGGCTAAAAGCTGCTACTCCTTGGTGCCAAACAACTCTGTAACTCTGTTTATAACTCTGTCATATTCCTACCATCATATTAGATGTATCTGTATATTTAATGAAAGGATGGATGATAAATGGATGAGTGGATGGGTGAATGGATGGATGGATGATGAGTGGATGAATGGATGAATATATGATGGAGGGATGAATTTTTCACTACTAGATATGAGGACAGAATCTGAATTTTTTTATATATATACTAGCTCCTACATAGTTCAGAGCCTAGTTCATAATATATCCTCAATAAATGTTGACATGAACTGACCTGAAGATGATGCTGATGGAACTTCCACAGAAGACCAATAAGATATCGATGGGAAATACAGATATTACTAACATGGATAGAAAAATAATCAAAATGAACATACTGAAAACTTGCAAGCACAGCGTCCCTACTCAAAGGAACCTGCTGTTCCTCCACCTCTTTGGCTTGGATTGATGTCTGGGAACAGCCAGCTAAAATCAACCTCATCCTAGGCAAAGGTACTTTGGTTCGCAGTAGAGAATAAGAGAAAAAGTTTGGTGTGGAAAGAGAAGAGGCAAGAGCTTTCCTTACTGGGCGAATCCATAGTTATAGATTATTCAGAAAGGGAAGCTGTCTGAAAACCAAGCGTCCCTTTTCAGATATGTTGACTCTTAGTTCCTTCAGACATCCCTGGTACAAGTCTTGGCCCCATCCCAGAGCTGGTACATGATTAGGAGACAGAGATCTGCCCTCCTGGCATTTGCCCATTCCTTGGTCCTGTAAAGTACAAGCAACTAGATATAATGACAAAAATATTTCCCAACTTTTCTCAATGAGTTCTCGAGCTATTTAACCCTGAACACATATTTTATTTAAGAATACCTCAAAATGGAAGAATTGGAGGTGATGCTGAGAAGCCAGGGAAACACTAATAACTCAGAGACAATTCCAACAATGCAGTATAACTATCACTGCATCATCACACCCTGTTCACTCAACAGGCTATGGACTCAGGGGTTCTATTTACCCTAATCCCATATTCCTCCTCCCAAATTTAGAGCCGACCAGAACAACAGGTCTCTTAATTCCCTCTTTAGCTAAGAATTTCTAGCCCTGAGAAATGCAAAGCAAAACCACAATGCATTACCACCTTACTCCTGCAAGACCATAATCAAAAAATTTAAAAAAAAAAAAAATAGATGTTGGAGTGGATGTGGTGAACAGGGAACACTTCTACACTGCTGGTGGGAAAGTAAACTAGTACAACCACTATGGAAAACAGCATGGAGATTCCTTAAAGAACTAAAAGTAGAACTACCATTTGATCCAGCAATCCCTCTACTGGGTATCTACGCAGAGGAAAAGAAGTCATTATATGAAAAAGATAACTTGCACATGCATGTTTATAGCCGCACAATTAGCAACTGCAAAAACATGGAGGCAACTCAAATGCCCATCAATTAACGAGTGGATAAAGAAACTGTGGAGTATGTGTGTATATATGTGTACATACACATATACATATATATACACATGTATATATATATACACACACACATACATATGCATGATGGAATACTACTCAGCCCTAAAAAGGAATGAATTATGAATTAATGGCATTCACAGCGACCTCGATGAGATTGGAGACTATTATTCTAAGTGAAGTAACTCAGGAATGGAAAACCAAACATCATATGTTCTCTCTCATAAGTGGGAGCTAAGCTATGAGGATGCGAAGGCATAAGAATGACACAATGGACTTTGGAGACTCAGGGTTGGGGATAAAAAGACCACAAATTGGGTACAGTGTGTACTGCTCAGATGATGGGTGCACCAAAATCTCACAAATCACCACTAAAGAGCTTACTCATAGCCGGGCGCAGTGGCTCACGCCTGTAATCCCAGCACTTTGGGAAGCCACCGCAGGTGGATCACGAAATCAGGAGTTCAAGACCAGCCTGGTGAAGATGATGAAACCCCGTCTCTACTAAAAATACAAAAAATTAGCTAGGTGCGGTGGCAGGCGCCTATAATCCCGGCTACTTGGGAGGCTGAGGCAGGAGAATCGCTTGAACTCAGAGGGTGGAGGTTGCAGTGAGCTGAGATAACACCACTACACTCCAGCCTGGGCAACAGAGTGAGAGTCCATCTCAAAAAAAAAAAAAAAAAAAAAAAAAAAAGAGCTTACTCATGTAACCAAACACCTGTTCCCCAATAACTTATGGAAATTAAAAAATTTTAAATAAAGAATTCTAGCCCTGAACATTGGTTTTATTTGTGAAGTCCGATCCCACAGGTACCTGTTGCTTACTGACATCATGGGCAGAGATGTCCTAGCAAATGTCCTTGGAATGACAGGTGGAAGAGTTGGAAGTGGAGTTGAAATCCTGAGAAGGTTTCCCACTTGGACAGAGGCAGAGTAGTGCAGGATAAATGTAGATGCTGAAGTGAGAAAAATAAGCGGATGAGGAGGCCGTAGATTACATATGGGATGCAGAGGACAGGAGGGATACACATTACAGAAGGAACACCACATTGCAGTTGAATGCAGTGTATGGGGGGAAACAGTGGAAAGGAGGAATATAGAATAAAGGAAAGATTAAGAGTATAGAAGAGGAGCTCAATTTCTGCCTCTAGCCTAGTTGGAGTATCAGGAATTGAATTTACCCTTCTGCATGAAACGATTAAGACATGAGATAAAATAGATGAAAATAATAGTTTTTAAGACTTTGGATTTCAGGCAAAAATAGACAGTGATCTCTGAGAGGTGGGAAAAAAAACAAGGGAAGCCCTAGGGTTGCCCCAGCTTATAGCCTAGAGAGAGTTCCCAGCCTATGGTTCATGGCAGGAGAACCCAAGCAGAGCAGAGATGAGCAGAGCACTGAGGTGAAGGGACAGAGATTACAGGCCAAGGTTTCTAGAGTTTATAAAAGAGAATACAATAGAGGACAGAGACGCCCTCAGAGACAACTCCAGAGATCTGCAGAGGCCCCTCAAATCTTCAGCTGAGTAGTGAGCAGTGCGTGCATATGAAAAAAGTACAAGATGCCAAATTAAAAAACCACTTGAAAAGATTAGAGAGAATAGTCCTTGGAGCTCACACAAGGCCAGAAAGAGTTCCTGTGTGGCCGGGCACAGTGACTCACACCTGTAATCCCAGCACTTTGGGAGGCCGAGGCAGACGGATCACCTGAGGTCAGGAGTTCAAGCCCAGCCTGGCCAACATGACAAAACCCTGTCTCTACAAAAAATACAAAAATTAGCCAGGCGTGGTGGCAGGTGCCTGTAATCCCAGCTACTTGGGAGGCTGAGGCAGGAGAATCGCTTGAACCCAGGAGGCGGAGGTTGCAATGAGCCGAGATCATGCCACTGCACTCCAACCTGAGTGACAGAGCAAGACTCTGTCTCCAAAAATAGTAATAATAAAAGCTCCTGTGCCCTCATAATTCAGGGAGTATGGGGAAGAACGTTCGGAAGGGTTTTGCCTCAATAATGAGGAGAAATGAACCCTGCATAAACATTGTACTGGTCCTGCCTAAGGAAGCTTAAAGGCAAGGCCCAAAAGATCAAACTCTTTCCAAGTGAGTAATTGCATCCTAGAACAAAGCTCAAGGAAATGTATAGGAACACAAAAATATGTAGCATCTTAACTTTATGATTTCTGGCATTTAACCAAAACTTAACAGACAGGCAAAGAAACCAGAAAATGGGACTTGGAATGAGGGAGAAAAATCAATTCATCAAAACCAATCCAGAAATAATACAGATGATAGAATTACTAGGCAAATACATTAAACAAGTGATTCTATATGTTGAAGAAGCTACAGTAGTCCCCCCTTATCTATGGGGGATACATTCCAAGACCTTCAGTGTATGCCTGAAATCAGATTGTAGCAAACTCCATCATATACTATGATTTTCCTGTACATACATACATACATACATACATACATACAGTAAAGTTTAATTTATAAATTAAGAACAGTAAGGGATTAACAACAATAATAATAAAACAGAATAATTGTGATCATATGACAGCATCACTACTCCTGCCCTCTAGGGTCATTATTAAGTAAAATAAGGATCATATGAGCACAGCACCGTCACAGCACGACAGCTAATCTGATAACCAAGACAGCTACTAAGTGAATAAGGGAAGGTAGCATAGACAGTGTGGATACACTGGAAAAAAGGATGAGTCACCTCCTAGGTGGGACAAAACAGGGCAATGGGAGATTTCATCATGCTACTCCAAGTGGCACACAACTTAAAACTTACAAACTGTTTGTTTCTGGAGTTTTTCATTTAATATTTTCAGACCTCAGTCGACCATGGGTAACTAAAACCAAAAAAAGCAAAACAGCAGATAAGGAAGCACTACTGTAAAGGAAACATTGAACATGTTAAATAACAACATGAATAATATTTTTTTAAAAGGCCCAAGTCAAACTTGTAGAGATGAAAACTATGATATCTGAGAGGGGGAAAAAAACGCATTGGCCATATCTGGCCGGGCATGGTGGCTCATGCCTGTAATCCCAGCACTTTGGGAGGCCAAGGCAGGCAGATCAGGAGTTCTGGAGTTCTGAAGTCAGGAGTTTAAGACTAGCCTGGCCAACATGGCGAAACCCCATCTCTACTAAAAAATACAAAAATTAGCTGGGTGTGGTGGTGGGTGCCTGTAATCCCAGCTACTCTGCAGGCTGAGGCAGGAGAATTGCTTGAACTTGGTAGGTGGATGTTGCAGTGATCCAAGATTCCTCCACTGCACTCCAGCCTGGGCCACAGAGGGAGACTCTGTTTCAAGAAAAAAAGAAAAGAAAAGAAAAAAAATGCATTGGGTATATCTAACAGCAGATTTGATATTACAGAAGAAAAGATTAGATTAGTGGGCTTGAAGATATAACAATAAAAACACAAAGATAAAATGAAACACAAAGAAAAAAAATAAAAGAATAGAAAAGAATATACCGTGCTAACACTAATCAAAAGAAAACCATATATTAACATCAGACAAAGACATACTTCAAAGACCAAAGAATGTTACCTGGAATAAAGAGAGGTATCATGTCATGTCACAATGACAAAGGAGTCAAGAGAATATAGCAATTCTAAATGTTTATGCACCTAATAACAGGGATACAAAATTGGCAGCCAAGGTGGCTCACACGTGTAATCCCAACACTTTGTGAGGCCGAGGTAGGCAGATCACTTGAGGCCAGGAGTTCAAGACCAGACTGACCAACACGGTGAAACCCCATCTCTACAAAAAATACAAAAATTAGCCAGATAGAGTGATGGACCTCTGTAATCCCAGCTACTCGGAAGTCTGAGGCAGGAGAATTACTTGAGCCCGGGAGGTGGAAGTTGCAGTAAGCCGAGATTATACCACTGCTCTCCAGCCTGAGCGACAGAGCAAGAGTCTGTCATCAAAAAAAAAAAAAAAAAAAAAAAAATTAAAGCAACTCACCACAAATCAATGATAAGTATTTGAGGTAATGCATATATTAATTAGCTTGATCTAGCCACTCCACATGATATACATATTTCAAAACATCATCATGCTGCACACCTTAAATGTATACAATTTATATTAGCTTGTTAAAATTAAATAAATAATAAATTTTTAAAATAAAAAAACCCCAATTACACAATTTAAAAATTGAAGCAATCCCAGCACTTTGGGAGACTGAGGTGGGCAGATAACCTTAGGTCAGGAATTTGAGACTAGCCTGGCCAACATGGTGAAGCTCCATCCCTACTAAAAGTACAAAAATTAGCCGAGCATGATGGCGGGCACCTGTAATCCCAGCTACTCTGGAGGCTGAGGCAGGAGAATCGCTTGAACCCTAGAGTCGGAGGCTGCAATGAGCTGAGATCATGCCATTGCACTCCAGCCTGTGCAACAAGAGCGAGACCCCATCTCAAAAAAAAAAAAAAAAATTGAAGCAGAAACTAATGAAACTTCAAGGAATAATATACAAAATCACAATTGTAGTTACAGATTTCAACATCCCTTTTTCAAAAGGTGGTAAAACAAGTACAATCAGCCCTCTCTATCTGAGGGTTTCACATCCATGGATTTAATCAACCATCAATCAAAAATACTCAGGACAAAAGTGGATGGTTACATCTGCACTGAATGTTTATGGACATTTTTGTCATTTTTTCCTAAACAATATAGTATAATAGTTATTTACATGGCATTTACATTGTGTTAGGTGTTATAAATAATGCAGAGATGATTTACAGTATATGAGAGAATGTGCATAGGTTATATGCAAATACTATGCCATTTTGTATAAGAGACCTGAGTATCCATGGATTTTGGTATCTGAGGAGGATTCTAGATCCAATCTCCTGTGAATACCGAGGTACCACCATAGACCAAAAATCAGTAAGATACGTAAACCAAATTCACTTGATTAACGTTTATAAAACCCCACACCCACCACCAACAGAATACACAGCCCTTTGAAGTGCATACAGAACATTTATCAAAATTGGTGATATTTGGGGTCATAAAACAAATCTCAATATATTTTAAAAGATTAGTCACATAATGGAATTAAATAAGAAACAAATAACAGAAAGATAAACTAGGGATGTTAGCCAGAATAATGCTTCCCCCAAGTATGTCCACATCCTACTCCCTAGACCTAACAGGAGGTCACCTTACATGACTGAAGGGACTTTACAGATGTAATTAAAGTTAGAGACCCCGTGATGGGAATATTATCCTGGATTATCTGGGTGCACCCAATATAATCATATGAGTCTTTAAAAGTGGAAGAGGAAGACACAAGCGTGAGTTGCAGAGAAGAAACAAAAAAAGAAAAAGAAAAGACACAAAGTGTAAGAAGGCATCAACTCACCATTTCTGGCCTTGAAGATGGAGGAAGGAGGCCATGAGGCCAAGGAATGTGGGTGGCCTCTAGAAACTAAAAATGGCTCTCATTTTACAGCCATCGAGAAAACAGGGACCTCAGCTATACAACCACGAGGAGCTGAATTCTGCCAAAAACTCAACTGGGCAGGAAATGGAGTCTCCCCTAAAGCCTCCAAAAAGGAATGCAACCTGCTGACACCTGAGTTTTAGCTCAGTGAGATCCATACTCTACTTCTGACCTATAGAACTATAAGATAATAAATTTGTGTAGCTTTCAGCCACTAAATCTATGGTAATTCGTTACGGCAGTAATAGAAAACAAATACACCGGAAACTCTCGAAATATTTGGAAAGCAAATAACACACTTCTAAGTAGCCCATGGACAAAACCCAAATCAATGGAAAAATGGAAAGTATTTAAACTGAATGATAATGAGAACAACACGTATCAAAATCTGGGGGTTCCTGCTAAAGCAGTATTTAGAAGGAAACGTATAGACAGAATTAAATGTATCTTAGAAAAGAACAAAGGTCTTAAACAATGAGCACAGCTTCCACCTTGAGGAACTAGAAAAAGAAGAGCAAATTAACTCAAAGTAAACCCCAAAAAAAAAAGAAAGAAAGAAATAGTGAAGATTACTATTCACAATAGCAAAGACGTGAAATCAACCTAAATGGCCATCAACAGTAGACTGGATAAAGAAAATGAGGTACAAACACACCAGGGAATACTATGCAGCCATAGAAAAGAATGAGATCATGTACTTTGCAGCAACATGGATGGAAGTGGAGGCCATTATCCTTAGCAAACTAATGCAGGAACAGAAAACCAAATACTTCATGTTCTCACTTATAAGTGGGAGCTAGATAATGAGAACACATGGACACAAAGAAGGGAACAACAGACACTGGGGCCTACTTCAGGGTGGAGGGTGGGAGGAGGGAGAGGTTCAGAAAAAAATCTATTGGGTACTATGCTTAGTACCTGAGTGATGAAATAATCTGTACACCAAACCCCCAAGTCACAAGTTTACCTATATAACAAACCTGGACATGTACCCCTGAACCTAAAATAAAAGTTAAAATATTTTTTAAAATAAAACCATATACAGATGAAAAATAATTTTAAACAATTATAAACAAAGTTTAAACAAAAATAAACAATATGAGAATAACCATGAAAAATAAAAGAAAGATCAGATCTGACATCAATAAAACAGGAAACAGAAAAACAACAGAAAAAGCAATGAAACATTTCAGAAATAAATAATCTATAAGTAAAAAAAAAATCAATGAGACCAAACGATGGTCCAGAGACCAATAAAACTGATAAATTTCTAGCCAGATTGATCAGGAAAAAGCAGAAAAGATATAAATTATCAATATTAGCAATGAGAAATAACATCACAGTTCCTACAGGTATTAAAAGAATAAGAAGTCAGGCACTGTGGCTCACGCCTGTAATCCCAGCACTTTAGGAGGCTGAGGCAGGCAGATCACCTGAGGTCAGAGTTTGAGACCAGCCTGGCCAACATGACAAAACCCCGTGTACTAAAATACAAAAATTAGCCCGACCAGGTGGTTCATACCTGTAATCCAACTACTCAGGAGGCTGAGGGAATAGCAGGGGAATAGCTTGAACCTGTGAGGCAGAGGTTGCGCTAAGCTGAGATCTCGCCACTGTACTCCAGCCCAGGCAACATAGTAAGACTCTGTCTCAAAAAAAAAAAAAAAAAAAAAAAAGAATAAGAAAGGAATGTTATTGTCTTAGTCCATTCACCCTGCTGTAACAAAAATATCATAGAATGGGTGGCTTGAACCACATTTATTTCTCAGTTCTGGAGGCTGGGAAATCTAAGATTTCCCAGATTTAGTATCTGGTAAAGACTCACTTCCTGGTTCATGCCTTCTTACCATATCCTCACATGGTAGAAGGCACTCTCTGGGTCCTCTTTTGTAAGGGTACTAATGCTATTCATGAGTGCTCCACCCTCATGAGCTAATCACCTCCCAAAGGCTCCACCTTCTTTTTTTTTTGAGACTTTCTCTGTCACCCAGGCTGGAGTGCAGTGGTACGATCTCAGCTCACCACAATCCCCGCCTCCCGGGTTCAAGAGATTCTCCTGCCTCAGCATCCTGAATAGCTGGGATTACAAGTGCACACCACCACACTCAGCTAATTTTTGTATTTTTAGTAGAGACAGGCTTTCACCCTGTTGTCCAGGATAGTCTCAAACTCCTGACCTCAAGTGATCTGCCCACCTCGGTCTCCCAAAGTGCTGGGATCACAGGCGTGAGCCACCATGCCCCACCTTCTCCCAAAGGCCCCACCTTCTAATACCATCACATTCAAGGTTAGGAATTCAACATAGGAATTCCAGGGGAACACAAACATTCAGCCCATAACAGTTATGAACAATCGTGCCAATAAATTTCCCAACTCAGATAAAATGGACACAGTCCTTGAAAAAGCTCACTGATGATGAAATAGATACCCCAAATAGCTCTTTATCTATTAAATAAATTGAATTTGTAGTTTGAAAAAGAAATTCAGACCTAGGTAGCATCACTGGTGAAATCTACCAAACATTTAAAGAAGAAACAATACCAATTCTACACAAACACTTCAAGAAAATTGAAGAAGGAATTATTCCCACTCGTTCTCTGGAGACCAGATTTAACCTGTGTTGATTACCCTGGTTAATTTTATGTGTCAACTTAGCTAGGCCCAGATATTTGGCTTAATACATCAGTATGTTGTTATGAAAGTATTTTTATATATGTAGACTTTTAAATTAGTAGACTTTGAGTAAGGTGGATTACTCTCCATAATGTGAGTGGACCTCATCCAATCACTTGAAAGCTTTGAGAGAAAACAGACTGAGGTCCTGTGAGTAACAGGAAAATCTGTCTCTAGATTGTCTATGGACGGTTGCAACAGCAACTCCCTTGGTCTCCAACTTGCCAATATACCCTGCAGATTTTAGACATGTCAGCTACATAAGCCAATTTCTCTAGAGAAACAGAACCAATAGGATACATACACAGTTGTCCCATCCTTTGGTGGGGGATTAGTTCCAGGAGCTCCCCATGGCTACCAAAATCCATGGATGCTCAAGTCCCTTACATAAAATGAAGTAATATTTGCATATAACTTGCACACATCCTCCTATATACTTTAAATCATCTCTAGATTACTTGTAATACCTAATACAACATAAATGCCATATAAATATTGTACTGCATTGGGGTTTTTTTTTCTTTTTTTAATTATACTTTAAGTTCTAGGGTACATGTACACAACATGCAGGTTTGTTACATATATATACATGTGCCATGTTGGTGTGCTGCACCCATTAACTTGTCATTTACATTAGGTATATCTGCTAATGCTATCCCTCCCCCCGTCCCCAACCCCACAACAGGCCTCAGTGTGTGATGTTCCCCACCCTGTGTCCAAGTGTTCTCATTGTTCAATTTTCTCCTATGAGTGAGAACATGTGGTGTTTGGTTTTCTGTCCCTGTGATAGTTTGCTCAGAATGATGGTTTCCAGGTTCATCCATGTCCCAACAAAGGACATGAACTCATCCCTTTTTCATGGCTGCGTTCCGTGGTGTGTATGTGCCACATTTTCTTAATCCAGTCTATCATTGATGGACATTTGGGCTGGTTCCAAGGCTTTGCTATTGTGAATAGTGCCACAATAAACATACATGTGTATGTGTCTTTATAGCAGCATGATTTACAATCCTTTGGGTATACACCCCGTAGTGGGATGGCTGGGTCAAATTGTATTTCTAGTTCTAGATCCTTAAGGAATTGCCACACTGTCTTCCACAATGGTTGAACTAGTTTACGGTCCCACCAACAGTGTAAAAGTGTTCCTATTTATCCACATCCTCTCCAGCACCTGTTGTTTCCTGACTTTTTAATGATTGCCATTCTAACCGGTATGAGATGGTATCTCATTATGGTTTTAATTTGCATTTCTCTGATGGCCAGTGATGATGAGCATTTTTTCATGTGTCTGTTGGTTGCATAAATGTCTTCTTTTGAGAAGTGTCTGTTCATATCCTTCCCCAACTTTTTGATGGGGTTGTTTCACTTTTTCTTGTAAATTTGTTTAAGTTCTTTGTAGATTCTGGATATTAGCCCTTTGTCAGATGGGTAGATTGCAAAAATTTTCTCTCATTTTGTAGGTTGCCTGTTCACTCTGATAGTATATACTGTATTGTTTAGGGGATAATGACAAGAAAAATTCTGTATATGTTCAGTACAAGTGCAGTCATCCTTTTATTTCCAAATATTTTTGATCTTCAGTTGGTTAAATCCACAAATGCAGAACCCATGGATTCAGAGAAACAGACAAACTGAACCAATGGGAAATAGATATATTTATATATATTTATATATAAATGCATATATTTTATATATAAATATTTATTTATATATTTAAAGTAGACAAAGAAATAATAAAGATTACTATTCACAATAGCAAAATGGGATACACACACACACATACATATACATTATATATTATATATATCACATTGATTCTGTCTTTCTGGAGAACCCTAAGATACTGATACCAAAAAAAAGACATTACAAGAAAAGAAAACTATAGACAAATCCTCTTATGACATAGAGGTAAAACTTCTTAATAAAATTTTAATAAATGTAATCTAATAACATACCAAAAGAATAATACAAAATGACTAGAGTTTTTTCAGGAATACAAGGTTGGTTTAACCATATCATGCCATCAATGTAATTTACCGTATTAACAGACTAAAAAAGTAAAACCATATTATCATCTCAATGGATGCAGGGTAAGCACTTGACAATACCCAACACCTATTTTTGATATAAATTCTCAGCAAACTAGAAAGAAAAGAACTTCCTCAACCTGTTAAAGGACATCTAAGAAAAACCACAGCTAACATACTTAAAGATGAAAGACAATGTTTCCTCCTAAGATCATGAACAACGCAAGGATGTCTTCTCTCCACTTCTATTCAACATTGTACTGGAGGTTCTAGCCAGTGCAATAAGCCAAGTAATAGAAACAAAAAGCACCCAGATAGGAAAGGAAACAAATTGTTTTTGTTCACAGACAACATGATTGTCTATGTAGAATATTCAATGGTCTTACAAAAGAAGTTACTAGAATTAATAAGTGAGTATAGCAGTTTTGCCTTTTATTTTGATTAATATACAAAAATTAATTGTATTTTTATATACTAGCAATAAACAATTGGAGATTTAAAAATTTTTAATACCATATATAGCCTGGTACAGTGGCTTACACCTATAATCTCAGCACTTTGGGAGGTCAAGGTAGGAGGATCACTTCAGTACAGAAGTCTAAGGCCAGCCTAGGCAACATAGTGAGATCCCGTGTCTACACAAAAATAAAAGTATCCAGGCATAGTGGCACATGTCTGTAGTGCCAGAGCTACTTGAGAAGCTGAGGTGGGAGGATCACTTGAGCCCAGAAGTTCAAGGCTGCAGTGAGTTGTGATCATGCCACCGTACTTCAGCCTGAGTGACAGAGCAAAACCCTGCCTCTAAAAAAACAAAAAGAAAAGCACATAAAATAGCATCAAAAATATAAAGTATTTAGGAATAAATCTGGCAAAATATATGTTCATGTATGAAAAGACTCAATATTGTTAAGATGTTAATTCTCCCCAAACTGATCTAGAAATGCAATACAATCTTGATCAAAATCCCAGCAGGCATTTTTGTAGTAACTGAGGAGCCAACTAAAATGGACTTAGAGTAGCTAAAACAAATCCTTTTAAACGTTTTGGGCCAGGCACGGTGGCTCATGCCTGTAATCTCAGCAGTTTGGGAGGCCAAGGCCGGCAGATCACTTGAAGTCAGGGGTTTAAGACCAGCATGGCCAATATGGTAGAACCCTGTCTCTACTAAAAATACAAAAATTAGCCAGGTATGGTGGTGAGCACCTGTAATCCCAGCTACTCAGGATGCTGAGGCAGGAGAATCACTTGAACCTGGGAGGCAGAGGTTGCAGTGACCCAAGATCAGGCCACTGCACTTCAACCTGGGTGACAGAGTGAGACTCCGTCAAAAAAAAAAAAAAAAAAAGTTTCACCTTGCCTGGTGTGATGGTTCATGCCTGTAAATCCCAGCACTTTAGGAGGCTGAAGAGGAAGGATCACTTCAGACGTAGGTAACATCACTGGTGAAATCTATCAAACCCAGGAACTCAAGACCAGTCTGGGTAACAAAGCAAGACCCTGTTTCTACCAAAAAAAAACTTAAAAATTTGCCAGGTAGATCACTACTCCATCTTTGGACTCCTGGACTCAAACAATCCTCTGGCCTCAGCCTCCCAAGTAGCTAGGACTACAGGTGCACACCAGCACACTCAGCTAGCATGAGTGTTTTTTTGTTTTTGTTTTCTTTTTTGAGACAGGGTCTGACTCTGTTGCCCAGGCTGGAGTGCAGTGGTGAAATCATGGCCCGCTGAAGCCTTGACCTCCCCAGGCTCAGCTGATCCTCCCACCTCAGTGTCCTAAGTGTCTGGGACTACAGGTGCGCATCACCACACCAGCTAATTTTTTTGTGTATTTTTGTAGAGATGGAGTTTCTCCAGTATTGCCCAGGCTGGTCTCGAACTCCTGAGCTGAAGTGATCCACCCACCTCAACTTCCTAAAGTACCGGGATTACAGACGTGAGCCACTGCACCTGGCCAGGCACCAGTGTTTTTAAAGCTCCCAGGAGATTCCAATGTGCAGCCAATGTTGAGAACTGGGGAATGAGGGATGTAAAAGAATTTGAGGAATACAAGGTACTATGAGTGTGTGGAACGTGGGAAGGATCCAGAGTGTTGGTTAGATACAAGCCATGGAAGGGATGATCAAGGTAGAGAATCCAATGGGAAAGTAGGATCTTGGGTTAGGATAACTGCAGGAGTAGGGATAAAAAGGATAGGGGTAACTCAGAACTATGAATGAAACATGTGAATTAGACATTCGTTCTGTCTCTCACGAAATTAGGGTCTCTGTGTGTCTTGAGAAGATGGTGGGCAGAATCATCCAATTCTCTGGCTATGTGGTTACTAATTCTTTTCTCCTTTGGGAACCCAGGTCTAGGAAATTCTCAGTCATTAAACTTTCCGGAGGCTCTTTAAATTATTTGTGTAATCAGAGAACAAAAGAAGGAATCCCCTACTCTGTGATCCAGGAACAGGCATAAAGCGCATAAGAGAGAAAGTGGCCTCAATTCTTCCTCTAAACCAGAGACTCTGAATTTGGGCTGTTTCAGAATCACCTGGAAACACCCTGCCTAGAGTGCGTCTCTAGCGCTTTTATTTATTTATTTATTTATTTTAATTTTTTTATTTTTTTTATTTTTTTTTTTTGGAGACTGAGTCTCGCTCTGTCACCAGGCTGGAGTGCGTGGCGAAATCTCGACTCACTGCAACCTCTGCCTCCCGGGTTCAAGCAATTCTCCTGCCTCAGCCTCCCAAGTAGCTGGGATGACAGGCGTGCGTCACTATGCCCAGCTAATTTTTGTATTTTCAGTAGAAACAGAGTTTCACCATGTTGGCCAGGATGATCTCAATCTCCTGACCTTGTAATCTGCCCGCCTCAACCTCCCAAAGTGCTGGGATTACAGGTGTGAGCCACCACGCCCAGCCGTGTTTATATTTTTAATAAATCCCTCAGGCCTCCAAAGTTTCAGAACCATGGCTATTTTTTTTTAAGATAGGGTCTCACTCTGTAGCCCAGGCCGGAGTGCAGTGGCACAATCATAGCTCACTGCAGCCTCCAATTCCTGGCCTCATGCAATCCTCCCACCTCAGCTTCCCAAATAGCTAGGACTACAGGTGCCCACCACTGCACCCAGCTGATTTATTTATTTATTTATTTATTTATTTATTTATTTATTTTGGTCGAGACAAGATGTTGCTATGTTGCCCAGGCTGGTTTTGAACTCCTAGGCTCAAGTGATCCCCCTGCCTCTGTCTCCTAAAGTGCTGGAATTATATGCATAAGCTACTGTGCCCAGCCTAGAACCACTACTATTAGAAGTAATAGAAGATGGCATCTATTGAAAATATCCCTGTCTCAGCCAGGTGCAGTGGCTCACGCCTGTAATCCCAGCACTTTTGGAGGCTGAGTGGGTGGATCATTTGAGGTCAAGAGTTTGAGACCAGCCTGGCCAACATGATGAAACCCTGTCTCTACTAAAAATACAAAAATTAGCTGAACTTGGTGGCACATGCTTGTAATCCCAGCTACTCGGGAGGCTGAGGCAGGAGAATCACTTGACACCAGGAGACAGAGGTTACAGTGAGCCGAGATCATGCCACGGCACTCCAGCCTGAGCAACAGAGTGAGACTCCATCTCAAAAAACCAAAAAACAAACAAACAAAAAACTGTCTCAAACTCCTGTTTTCCAGGTAGATGGAGCAGGATAATGTGCTTTAATTGGTGAATGGTTTCTGATCCCAGTTTATAATGCAGAAGGCAGGAGCAAGCCAGGGACAGGTCCTGGCGAAAGGAAGCTAAAATGGTGCCTATGACACAGGGGAAAGGGATACGAAAGGGGCTTAGGTAAGACCTCCTTACAGCTAGTGGCACCTGGTCAGCAGGGCCGTAGAGCTGAGGTCATCCCCTTAGCAGCAGTGGGACTTTGTCACACACACCCTCTGAGTCTTGGTGAGAAACTAGTCCCCGGGCCTCTTCTTGTCTCTGCCACCCCCGTTCATGACGTCATGGAAAATTCTGTGCAGCTGGGCTCCTGAACACAGCAGCCTGCCCTCGGCTGGATGAGGCAGCCAAAACCCTAAAAGGGTTGTGATAGGGACTGGAGTCAACAAGTAACTGTGGGAATATGGTGGCGCAGACCCTTCACCCAGGGAGCCCCGTGAGCTAGAAACACCAGACAGCCAGGATGTGGCGAGAGTCGTCCAACACACTGTCTGTGTGGGACAGAGGAAGGAAGGAGATGAAGGAAGGAACAGAAAGGTAGGAGGGCGAGATCCCAGACAAGTCAGGACAACTCCCATGCCTTGCCCAGGAGTCTTAAGAAGTCCAGGCACCTGCTGAGTGAAAGAGGATATATTTATTGGCTGAGCAAGAAGGGAAGGTACAGTTGGTAATGGATGCTTCTAGAAGCCACCAGCCTCAGGTTCACTTGTTCCGAGCCCAGTTTCCTCCAAGGCGGCTGTACTGAGCATCATCTCGATCTCGGAGGGGCTAAGAGAAGAGAAGAGCAAACGGTCAGGAGGCAGGGTTAGAACTCTTCGAGGAAGGGCCCCAGCAGGCCCCGACGATGAGAGTTCCTGTCTGACCTCTCCAGTCACACCCAGCGATGAACTCCCCAGTAGGACCCTTCCCACGTGCAAACAGCATTCAGTGTCAGCCCTCCTTCCCCTCAAGGCTCACCTGATAGACCTGGTCATTCCTCAATAGAGCTTGTGTGTCGGCAGCTAGAAGAACCAGAGAGAGACATCAACGGCCTAGCAGATGGGACAGTGAGATCCACCCTCCCACACCCTCAGAAGTCTGCATGAGTGATATGAACACACAAGTTCTCTCAACAGTCAAAGTTCTAGGAGTCTTTAGGAGATTGCAAGAGTAACTCCCAGCTGAGACTAAACCTACCACCTGCCCCATTCCTTAGCTGGTGCATAAGCTCACTGGTACAGACACACACACACACACACACACACACACGCTCAGCTCTTCCACTAACCCCCAGAGAGCCTTCCAGTCTCATGTCCAGCAAAGCAGAAGACTCCCAAAGCAAGGAGCAGAGTGGCAATGACATCAGTGACAATGATGCCAGCCAGGGTGGCTGGATCCAGCTCCACACAGTTCTGGCACACTGTGGGGGAAGAGAGGAGAGAGGAGAGGTTGAGAGCCTTTAAGATCAGGGAACCATCTCTGCCTCCTAGGGCAACCCTTAGATCTCTCATGCCAAAACCCAAACTTCAATAAGACTCTGGGAGAAAGGCCTGGTGATGGCCTTGCCACATCTTCCTCCACCCTGCATCCCAAGGAATCCCTGAGAAGAGCCAAGAAGCAATCTCAGCTTTGTGGGGGACCTTGAACAAGGTGGTGGGCCAAACCTCTCACCCAACCGAGGCTGCACTAACATGACCCCTACTGCTCTGTCTTTCTGAGTTAAGCTCTCTCTTCCACTTTGCAGGTCCCCAAATCTGGCTCATACCATTACAAGAGTGGCCTCACTTTGTTTACAGAACAGATGGGCTCACCACATCCCTCTCTAGCCAGAAAGTTCTCACATCCAGAAGCCCCATCCATTCCAACCCAAAAGATTCAGGAAGCACATACTTCGATAATGAACTTGCACAGCAGATTCTTTGTCCTTGTATATATCTGTCCCATTACACCTATATATTCCTCGTGGGTCCAGGATGCGTTTTCCCAGGTCCAGTCTTGTATTATTTGTGAGCAGTGTTCCCATCGTTCCCTCTACCCATGTGACGCTGGTATTGCATTTCACAAACACTCTGTCCTCAAGTTCCTCTACAGGTATCTTGAAGGGGCTCACTAAAGGGGAAAAAATATCACAATTGGAGACAGTTCTTTGGTCTGCACCAAGCCCTTTGTTCTGCGGAAGCTCATACTTAACAGAGACCATTTTCTTGGTCCAGGACGGTTTATGGTTTCTATCAAGAGAGACAGAAGTCACAAGAAAAAGCCTTCAGAAAGTTTCCCACCAACTGCATGGGTCAAGGGGGACATGAGGATGCCATTCAAGCAGAGGACAGGTCTTGGGGCCTTGGTGCAAAAGAGGACCCCTCAGAGCAGGATTGACCCAAGCACTTTCCTGGAAATGAATCCAGACCGCTGATGAGGAGTAGGGGGAGCATGGACCACTGAAGCACCCGGAAGATATGGAAAGACAGAAGAACATTCCTTGGTTGGAAATGTCTGCATTTTTTCTTCAAGAAAACATCTAATACTACTTTCCAGCCGTCTACAACACTCCCACTTCAGCTTCTTGTTCTCATCGTTCCTCACTGCCCCTGCTCCATTAACAACCAAGAAAGTGGGGCTCTCAATACTGAAGCCTTTCCCAGGGTCAGGGGATGGCTGTGGATGGAGACCAGCTGGTTTGCCAGTTCCTGAATTACCAGCTCAGTGGTCCAGAAGGGGACCAGGGCAAATCCCAGGTACAGTTTTCCACCCTTGGTTAGAAGGAGGAGAACAGGAAAAAAAAATTCTTGAATCCATCCCTAGAGCTCCTCACAAGTCAAGTCTTGTGGGAGACTTTTAGGACTGGAGGTGGGTGCAGCAACATTCCAGATGCAGTGAGTTCCTTTGAAAGTCTGAGCACATCTCCACAGGCCACAGAGGCACTACAGTCTATGCCTCCAAACACAGGGAAAAGTGGAGTCTACATTCATTCTTCCTGGGCTTCACACTCAGTCACAAATTTGGATACAAGAGCATCTTCTAGAAAACCCTGAAATAGCTGCTGCTCACACTTCTGAAGCAGGTTGGAAGTGTATGCATGTATACTCAGGGAGACACAAGCACATCAAATGTTTCACATCCTACAGTCACGTCCTCTTCAGGGATCTGTCTCCAGTGGAAATCCTGAGTGTCCTAGTGCAGTCGACTATCAGGTGACCATTGGACCCAGTTTGCTTAGCATTGAAGGGGTTTCTGGGACATGGGACTTTCCATTTTAAAGCTGAAATTGGCAAACTGAGATGAGTTAAAATCCTCCCATGTAACAACCCCTCAAATCTTCCCTCCCTCCTGCTCAACCTAAAGTTAACTTCTCTTTTAAAGCAGTCCCATGAGTGCTAGGACATGCCTCCAGGGGTGACATAATCATGGCCAAACAAACAAGAGTCCTGATTCCAGAGGCCATCAGCCCTAAAAGGAGTAGTGCAGGAAGTTGTGCTCCCATGGCCAGTCCCAGATTCAGGTACATACATACTGAGCTATTTCCTACAGATCTCTGGCCTAAGGCCTTCTGAGAGACATTCTAGGCCCACATGCACCCGTGGCTGGAGTCAGTCAAAGCCAAGAGCCTGTTTCCCAGACTCTATGCTACATCCTGGCCCTGCCCTCCTGACACCCTGGGGTGCCTGGTAAATTGAAGCTAGCACCGAGAAGCACTTTTTTTTTTTTTTGAGATAAGGTCTCATGGGGTTGCCCAAGTTGGAGGGCAGTGGCATGATCACATCTCACTGAAGCCTTGAAATCCCAGACTCAATTGACCCTCCTGCCTCAGCCTCTCAAGTAGCTGGGACTACAGCTGTGCACCACCACGCCTGGCTCATTCTTTTGTTTTTTGTAAAGGTAGAGTCTCATCGTGTTGCTCAGACTGGTCTCAAACTCCTGGCCTCAAGGGATCCTCCCACTTCAGCCTCCCAAAGCTCTGGGATTACTGGTGTGAGCCACCGTGCCTGGCAAGAAGCACTTTCAAGTGGGCCTCACTCCCAACAGTAATGTCCCTCTCAGGTCCCTTCCCCCACCCACCTGGAGTAGCTTTACCTTGGGAGAGAAGGGTAGCCAGTACCAGTCCAGACAGAAACGTGCTATGTTCCATCTCCCAGCGGAACTCATCCAGTAGATAAAGCCAGGTCACCGAACTATCAGCCTGGGTGAGAGCTGCCCTCCCCCAGCTGACTCACAGGTACCGGAAAGAGGAGAGTGGGGGAGGAACTAGAAGATGTCTGCTTCTCTGCTTTCTACCGTTGATGATGGGAAATTGTCAGGGTGGGGGTGGGCTAGCGGTAGGGTAGGAAGGAAGCAGGTGTAAATTGCTCTATCTCTGAGCAGGGAGCTGGTAGAGAACATGGAAAAGGTGGCATGAACTTTAGCGTCCCTATTGACAATGCAACTACATTTACGCACCACCTAAAAACCTCCACATCTCGAAGCCCCTTGAGAGAAGCCAACAGCCCCATAGCGCAAGCCATAGCAGCTGTACTTCTCATGAAGGTTGATCTTTCTCAGGACCCTTCACTAGGCAGCCAGGGACCAGCTCTAGCAGCTTCTTGTCACTGGGAGGCTGGGCTTTAGGGACCCCAGCCAGAGATTTGAATCCTGGGTCCAATACTGCCTACCTGTGGGGCCTGGGCCAGCCTTGAAATTTTTCAGTCTTATTCCATTAGCACCATTATCAGGATTCAAACAAGATGTTTGCACGGTGCCTCACACATCATATGTGCTCAATAAGGGGTAGTTATTAATAATAATATAGTTGACTCACAGGCAATATTGAACCTCCCGGGGAGACAAATGGACCTTTTTCCCCTGTGGCCTACAAGGATCTGAAACTCTCCACACTGCTGCAGTTAGACTGTCACTTACCTGGGAACAGAGTCATGCCTGTCTTTCTCACTGCTGTATCTTGTGCCTGGCACATAATGGGAGCTCTGCACATTTTTGTCGGCTCACTGACTGACTAGCTGAGGGAGACAGGGGCCTGAGATCCTAGACATTCAGTCTGGGCTCTGGCCCCTGAAAATGTGCTGGCCTGTCCTCAGAACTGTTCCACCTATTCCCTTCCAGGCGCCTATTTCATGATCTCAAAAGAACGGTGAAGCCAGGTGCCGTGTCTCACGCCTATAATCCCAACACTTTGGGAGGCTGAGGCAGGCGGATCACAAGGTCAGGAGTTTGAGACCAGCCTGACCAACATGGTGAAACCCCGTCTCTACTAAAAATACAACAATTTGGTGGCGCACGCCTGTAGTCCCAGCTACTCAGGAGGCTGAGGCAGCAGAATCGCTTGAACCCAGGAGGCGGAGGTTGCAGTGAGCTGAGACAGTGCCACTGCACTCCAGCCTGGGCAACAAAGTGAGGCTCTGTCTTAAAAAAGAAAAAAAAAAAAAAAGTGAAAAAAATTCCCGAATGAAGGCCTGGACTGAAGTGGCTTTCCATTCGGAGGTCTGGCCCCAAGCAGCTGAGAGTTCCTCCAAATTCATTACCTACAGCAATAACAACTAACAACGAGTAACAACTGGCTGCAATCCTAACAACTAATGACAGGGACATTTATCCCCCTCATGAAGAAATGGTCCCAGTACCGTCTCCCACCCAGCATCCGTTGCAGTTCCCTGTGCAAGATGAGTCTCTGAGTGGGAATCCAGCACTCTCTCCCTCTCCTTCCCCACCACCTCCACCCTCCTTAACGGAAAAATAAAAGGCGTCTGCACCTGCAGCCCTGCTGAGGCCCCTGCTACCCACACTTGCAGCAGAGGGTGGAGGCTCTGGGTTCTTGCCTTCTCTCAAGGGCTCCAGCCCGAACGGGGATGGGCGGAGCCAGTCTAGCTGCTGCACAGGCTGGCTGGCTGCTAAGGGCTGCTCTGTGCTTTTGCCAGAGGACAGAGACTGACATGGAACAGGGGAAGGGCCTGACTGGCTTCATCCTGGCTATCATTCTTCTTCAAGGTAAGGGCCTACTAGGGGTCTGGCAGCCTGGGGAAGGGCTCAAGGGAAGAGCCCATCACTAGTGAGACAGGAATATTGGGATCCCTAACCTTGAGCCTACCTCTGCTGTCACCTTAGAGTTCAAAGAAGGGCAAAATGGAGCCTCTTAACTGTTCTCTGCTAGAGAGAAACAGTGTCCCGTGGAGGAGAAGGAATCCTTGTCTCTGAAAAATGCAAACAGAGTACTTCACTGGCTAAAGAGAGGACCCTGTTACCGCCATCTTAGATTTGAACGCAGCCCAAAAGGGCATAGGCCAGGAAACTAAAAGGAAAAAGTATATGTTCCCTACTTCAGAGCTGGGGGTTAGCAGTCGACCTATGAAACGTCCATTCACTCAGTTGGGCAGTTAGCCAACTGGTCAACAAAGATGGGTGAGATCCTAATATGTGATATGCCATGAGGAAATAAAAATGAATAAAACACTTATGCTCTACAGAACTCACAGTCTCATTGGAGAGATTAGTTTTCATGATGCCAGACTGAGTGTATGGTACAGCATAGGTGCCTGCATGAATACTCCGTTGGAAATATCCAACAGGAAGTGAATGAACTGGGTTGATGCCTGGAGTCTGGACATACTGGGAAAGTTAAAACCATGGAATTTGCTGAAGTCACATAATACTATATGAGGAAGATGGGGCTGAAGATGGAACAGTGCGGGCACCAATTTTAAGTGGCAGTTAGAGAAAAAAAATTCCAGGAAAGAGATAAAAGGCGAATCAAAGAGCTGAAATAATCAAATGTATGCACTACCTTGGAAACCAAGGGAGTAGAGAGCTTCTAGAAGGAGAGAATTACCAAGAGTATAAAATGTTAAAGAGAGCCCACTAATATAAGACTATATTTAAAAGTTTAAGTCTGTGGGATGTGGCAGAATATGCACCATGGGTGATTTAGCACAGTTTCAGTGGGGTATTGAGAGTGGAAGCCAAGTGAAAATTGGTAGAAGGTGAAGGTCAGGTGATGAGGTCAGCAAGTGTAGACTATTCTTTAAAGAAATTTGGATGAGGAGGGAGAATAGACTGGGTGGTAGGTCGAGGAGGAAGTAGAGTCTAAGAATAAATGTTTCTGAGGGTGAGAGAAACTTGAGCACATTTCTAAGCTAAAGGAGAAGATGATGAGTAGAGCAGGGTCCTGGAGTTGATGGTGGAAAGACAGAGTCAAGAGTGGGGTCAAGAGCACAGAAGGGAAGGCAACGTTACCCTCTAAGACCGGAAGAAAGGAAGTGCAAACGGTGCTGGCCACAGATAGGTTTATAAAGGGAAAGGAAGCTAAAGGAGAAAGGACAATAACAGCTTCCATGTTCTAAAAAAATCCAGGTGGGAGGCAATGCCACCTGCAGAAACTGAGCTGGGTGATGGCCGGTTGGGAGACTTGAAGAGGACAGTGAGAGTTTAGAATAGAATTATTTCTGAGAGAAATGGGAGGAAAAGTCAGCTAAAGACAACACAGGTTGAGGAGCAACTCTCAAGCCTAGGTGAGGTGGCTGCATATCGTGGAAAGAGCATTGAGTTGAGCAGTAGAAAACCTGAGCTCTGGATCCAGCTTGGGCACATAATGAGCTATGTGTACTTGAACAACTCCTCCACTGTCTGGGAGTTCTCATGTCAGCCAATCCAGAAATGTGGCAGGGATGGGCGTGGTGGCTCACGCCTGTAATCCCAGCACTTTGGGAGGTCGAGGCGGGTGGATCACCTGAGGTCAGGAGCTCGAGACCATCCTGGTCAACATGGTAAAACCCCATCTCTACTAAAAATATTTTTTAAATTAGCTGGGCGTGGTGGTGAGTGCCTGTAATCCCAGCTACTCAGGAGGCTGAGGCAGGAGAATTGCTTGAACCCAGGAGATGGAGGTTGCAGTGATCCAACACGGTGCCCACTGCACTCCAGCTTCTGCGACAGAGTGAGACTCCGTCTCAAAAAAAAAACAAAAAAACAAACAAACACAAAAAAAAGAAATGTGGCTACATGACGTCTTAAGTCCTAAAAGGAAACCTCACTCAGATATGCAACATTAAAAGATGTCAATGGGCCAGGCACAGTGGCTCAAGGCTACAATCCCAACACTTTGGGAGGCCAGGGAGGGAGGATCATTTGAGCCCAGGAGTTTAAGACCAACCTGGGCAAAATAGGGATACCCTGTGTCTACAAAAACTACAAAAATTAGCCAGGCATGGTGGCATGCACTTATGCCAGCTACTTGGGAAGCTGAAGTGGGAGGATTGCTTGAGCCCAGGAGGTCGAGGCTGCAGTGAGTCATGATCGCACCACTGCACTTCAGCCTGAGTGACAGAGAAAGAAAAAAAAAAAAAGATGTCTCGAAAAAAAATTTTAAAAACTATGTCAACGATCAGTGCAATCTCCTTTCCTGAATCCAATTTAGAATGAGGGGTCTCTGTTTTCTCTCAGTCTTCTGACCAGGTGGTCAGGAGAATAACTAGTTAGAAACTTATTTATCTGTTTGTCTTGCTTTTTCTCCCATTTGCTCATTTATTCATTTGCACATTCATTCAACAAATAAAGTTCCTACCATGTTCCAGACACTGCACTGGATACTGTTCAAAGATAATCCAGCTCTGCATGAGGTTCTAAGACGGTTCACTTCTTTTATTTCCATTATACTTTGACTCATGACCACCTCTCCCTATCACACACACTCCACCTCTAGCCACACTACCTCTCTTGTCCTTTTTCAAAGCTGTATCTTATTCAGCTATTCTTTCTACTCAGAATGTCTTTCTCTGTCTGGTACATTCCTGCTTACTCTTCAGGGCCCAGACAAATGTCATTTCCTCTATTAAGCTTTCCCTGACCCTCACCCTTGGTCAAAATTAATAGCTTCTACCCTTTTTTCATATGCAGTCATATAAGCACTAAAAGATAATGTATATGTTCTATTAAATTAATTGCATATATGTTTTAATTTTTTCACTTTGTCATAAACTTTGGAAGCAGCAGTTGATTCTTCATATCAGCACTCTTTTCTTTCATAATATCTAATTATTTTAGGTCATAATAGTGCTCATTAAATGCTTGGATTAAATCTAATTGAATTGAATCCAAGTGCCAGATCTCTGTAGTATGTCTACCACGCAACTCTACTACCCTAAGGTTTGTTTGTTTGTTTGTTTGTTTTTGTTTTTTTGAGACAGAGTCTTGGTTTGACACCTAGGCTGGAGTGCAGTGGTGCAATCTCGGCTCACTGCAACCTCCACCTCCCAGGCTCAACTGTTCCTTCCACTTTAGCCTCCTGAGTAGCTGGGACTACAGGTGCATACCACTATGCCCGGCTAATGTTTTTGTATTTTTTTGTAGAGACAGGGTTTCACCATGTTGCCCAGGCTGGTCTCTAACTCCTAGGCTCAAGCAATCTGCCCACCTCAGTGTCCCAAAGTGCTGGGATTACAGGCGTGAGCCGCTGCTCCCAGTCAACTCTGAGTTTTGAGACAGATTTGAGGACTAATTGAATAGCTAATTTCCCTGGGACATCCAGGGTTTCTACAAGAAAAGGATCACCAAGGCTGAAGATTTTATAAGGAACTCAGCCTAAAGGCTTTGGATAGTGCACACCCACTCCTTGCCAGGGCATTAGCTGCTCAAAGAGCAGAGTGTTCTCGACTGGATAGGCAATATCCTTACTTACATATACTACAATACAATTCTGATGCTAACCCCCCAAATTAGTGTCAGACCCTACAGGTTAAGAGCATGGTTCCCAACCAGATTGCCCTCACTTTAAATGCCAGCTACAAGTTCAGGGGACCCCAGACCACTCACACTTCTGACAAACTGCCTACAATCTTAAGGATTCCCATGACCCTTCTCATTGATATTTTGCTAGAATAACTCACAGAACTTAAGAAAGTGCTGTGCTTCCTATTTCAGTTTTATTAAAAAATAACATCAGAACCAGCTAAATGAAAAGGGCAAGGTCCAGGAGGGTCCAGAACACAGAGCCTCATGCTTTCTCCCCATGGAATTAGAACACATCACCCCCAGCACTCTCCCACACTCTGCCAGCACATTGATGGGTTCACCAACCAGGAAGCTCCACCAAGTTTTTATTGAGGTATCTTTACATAGGCATGATTGATTGAATCATTGACCACTTGACTGATCTCAATCTCTAGGTTCCCTTCCTGGGGCTGATACCACTAGTTTCCAAGCTGCAGTCCTCTTACCATATGGCTGGTCTTGACCAGCACCATCCTGAGTCATTGCCATGGCATAAACTCAGGTATGGTCTAAGGGTCCACCACAGATAACAAAGCCACTCCTGTCACTCATGAAATTCCAAGGGTTAGAAACACCCTCCCAGGATACCAGGACAAAGATGAGACAAATTATTTATTATCACCTTGAATTCAGCTGGGTGATCTAGTCTACAATCCAGATAACTAAGTATGGATACTATCATTTTCATGGATTTGGATCTTTCTTCATGTTGGCCTTAAATAACCATGGAAATACTTCAGGGCATCTGAAAAACTCTATGCCCAGCTAATACTCTATCTCTCTTCTGTCTTTACAGGTAGTTTGGCCCAATCATTTGAAGGTAGGAGAAATGGCTTCTTTCTATACTCAGACTCAGAATATTGATGGAAATTTGGCTTCCTACAAGAGTAGTCCTACATGAGCAAACAGTTTAGAATGAATGAAAAGATGAGGGTAGATAGGTGATGTCACTATTGTCAACTAAATCAGTGACCTGACATAACCTGCTCTGGGCAGCTTGCCTGTAGCTAAGCATTTAACTGGTCTCTTACAGGAGAAACAGGACCCTAGTAGCTAGACACATCTCAAACTGTGACCCATGAACCATCAGGTTTTGGCGTCACCTGGGATCCTGACCTCAGTCTCTGTCAATCCTTCTCTTTATTTCATCTATTCTGCCCAAAGTGATCTCATCATCTGGTACGCTGTTAGCAGTTTCTTACCTGTATAATACCTTCCAAATAACATGCCCCCAAATCCCAAAGTTTTACCCCTGCTAATTACAGCAATGTCTCTTTTATACTTCATCCCCTGACGCAGATATTGGCGTCACCTGAGAGCATGTTAGTAATGCAGAATCTCCCCTCCCCAGAACTACTAAATAGCACCTGAAATTTTAACAAGATCCCCATGTGATTCATGTGCACATCGAAGTTTGTGAAACGCTACTCTAATGATCTCCTGGTATGCAGAAGCAGGGAGAATTTCAGAGGCAAGATCCTTAATGGAACCATGGCTTTTCTCATTTCAGAAAACCGCAAGCTTAACGTGTATAACCAAGAAGATGGTTCAGTACTTCTGACTTGTCATGTGAAAAGCACAAATATCACATGGTTTAAAGAAGGGAAGATGATAGACATCCTAACTGCACATAAAAATAAATGGAATCTGGGAAGTAATACCAAGGACCCTCGAGGGGTGTATCAGTGTAAAGGATCAAAGGACAAGTCAAAAACACTCCAAGTGTATTACAGAAGTATGTAATCCCCTTTGGTCTGTTTGTCCTGAAATTAATCAGTATTTGCTGCTCTGGTGAGCTTTTTGTCTGGAGTGAAAGTGGAAATAGATCCTCAACAGTGAGATTATCGCCGGTTCTCTTAATTTCAGCTTGCCTCTTTTGAAATACTATAAGATACTTCCCTCGCCCTCTTTGAAAAAGCACAGCCAGTCCTGTAACACTTTTTTACCTTTGGGTGGGCTCCATGCATTCGAGCAATTCAGCACCTTCTATAAACTGAGTTGAATGAAGGGGTTGGGGAGACAGGGGCGATCATGAGGTGAGCAGCAGTGAGGACTAGAGCACAGTGGAGCATGAAGAGCATCTAGTCTTTGTTCCACATACTCCATGGGCTTCCCCAGGAATCCTGGGGGACTGAGGAACATCAAGATGCATTGAGTTTTGGCGCAAGGACCTTCCCTTGCCCTGCCACCCACAAAGGAACAGCCTGCTGCCCTCCACAGGGGCATTATTGCTGATAGGCAGGAGAAAAAGATCCAGGAAAAACAACTTTCACACCCTGAAGGTTTGTCTCCTTTTCCCCACAGTGTGTCAGAACTGCATTGAACTAAATGCAGCCACCATATTGGGCTTTGTCTTTGCTGAAATCATCAGCATTTTCTTCCTTGCTGTTGGGGTCTACTTCATTGCTGGACAGGATGGAGTTCGCCAGTCAAGAGGTAAAAGAATGCTCTTGGCCAGGCGCGGTGGCTCAAGCCTGTAATCCCAGCACTTTGGGAGGCCGAGAAGGGCGGATCATAAGGTCAGGAGATCGAGACCATCCTGGCTAACATGGTGAAACCCCGTCTCTACTAAAAAAATACAAAAAACTAGCCGGGGGTGGTGGCGGGCGCCTGTAGTCCCAGCTACTCGGGAGGCTGAGGCAGGAGAATGGCATAAACCCGGGAGGCGGAGCTTCCAGTGAGCTGAGATCTGGCCACTGCACTCCAACCTGGGCGACAGAGCAAGACTCCGTCTCAAAAAAAAAAAAAAAAGAATGCTCTCAGATGAGAGATGGGACCACCTGAGACCCTCAGCTTTCCTCCTACCATTACGTACCCAATAGAAGAGACTGAGTTGGTGCCTCTTGCTAATGTGCATAGTTGGGTGAGGCTGTATTTCTTTGAGACAGGAGAAAAGGATACTTGGTGTTATCACAGCATGTTCACCTGTCTCAAGATACGACTCCCTCTGATTTATCCTCTGTGTTAAAAAAAAAAAAAAAAAAAAAAAACCGGCTGGGCACAGTGGCTCATGCCTGTAATCCCAACACTTTGGGAGGCCAAGGTGGGCAGACCATGAGGTCAGGAGATGGAGACCATCCTGGCTACCATGGTGAAACCCCATCTCTACTAAAAATACAAAAAATTAGCTGGGCATGGTGGTGGGTGCCTGTAGTCCCAGCTACTCCAGAGGCTGAGGCAGGAGAATGGCGTGAAACCGGGAGGCGGAGCTTGCAGTGAGCCGAGATAGTGCCACTGCACTCCAGCCTGGGTGACAGAGCAAGACTCCATCTCAAAAAAAAACAAAAAAAAAAACAAAAAAAAAACTATTTTAAGTAAATCCTTACGTACGGAAAAGTGAATCACAAGCATACAGCTCAAAAAAAAAAAAAATTCACAGAGCAAACACACCCATGCAGTCAGCACATAATTTAAGAAAGACAATATTACCAATGCCATGGAAGCCCTCCTGTGGTCACTTCCAGCCACTACCCATCCTCAAGAGTGAGCATTGTCCTGACTTCTAACAACAAGGATTAACTTTGCTTGTTTTTGTTCTTTATGTAAGTGGACTCATATACTAAGTATTCTTGTGAGTAGCTTCTTTCACTCAACAACGTGATTATGTGCTTTATCCATACTCTTGTGTGTATATAAAACTCTTACTGTTATTCAGTATTCTATTTTGTGAATATAACCCAATTTATTATGCATTCTACCTTGTGTGGATTCTGTTTCTTTTTTGTGCAGCTTCAGACAAGCAGACTCTGTTGCCTAATGACCAGCTCTACCAGGTAAGGGGATGAAGAATAAAAGAGATATTGCTGTAATTAGAGGGGGTCAATCTTTGGGATTGAGGGGCATGTTATTTGGAAGATCCTATACAGGTAAGAAACTGCTAACAGCATACCAGATGATGAGATCACTTTGGGTAGAATAGATGAACTAAAGAGAAGGATTGACAGAGACTGAGGTCAGGATCTAGTGAGCACCAGTTGAAGAATACACTGAGAGGGACACACAAAGAAACTCTTGACAGGCCGGGCACTCACTATAGACAGGCCATGGCTCACGCCTGTAATCCCAGTACTTTGGGAAGCCAAAACAGGCGAATCACCTGAGGTCAGGAATTCGACACAAGCCTGACCAACCTGACGAAACTCTGTCTCTACTAAAAACAAAAAAAAAATTAACTGGGCGTGGTGGTGCACACTTGTAGTCCCAGCTACTCAGGAGGCTGAGGCAGGAGGACCATTTGAACCCGGGAGGTCGAGGTTGCAGTGAGCTGTGGTTGCACCACTGCACTCCAGCATGGGCAACAGAGCAAGACTCCATCTCAAAAAAAACAGAAAAAGAAAAAGAAAAGAAAAGAAAAAAGACAGAGCCTCCATCTCCTTTTCCTCTTTCCATCCTCAGGACCATGAAGTACTACCCACTCCAAACTCTCACATATAAAAAGCATTCAATAAACATGCATCAAATTAATTAATAGAGGATGGAAAAAATGACCTTATGACTGTGCTGTCCTTTCCAGCCCCTCAAGGATCGAGAAGATGACCAGTACAGTCACCTTCAAGGAAACCAGTTGAGGAGGAATTGAACTCAGGACTCAGAGTAGGTGGGTTCTTCAATGCCAGTTCTAATAAAGGACCCTTGCATCAACTGCCCTCCCAATTGCTTCTAAGTCTAGCTCCCTTCCCTAAGTGGCTATAAGGATCAGACTCTGGGGATCAGGGATTGGGAGGTGGTTTGGGGTACTCTTTTCTAAAAATTCTGGGGCCATACTGATTGTCTTGGCCTAGGAAAATATGAATTTTAAGTATCTGTAAATCCTGTCAGAGCAGGGCCTCAAGCCATAGAGATGCTGAATATTAATCTTAACCTACATTAAAATTTCTCATTATCTATACCATTAACATTTTAGGCTAATAATTATTTGTGATGAGGGGCTAACCTGTGCATTGTAGGAGTTATGGAAGCATCCCTGGCCTGTCTCCACCAGATGCTGGTAGATTGTCCAGTGTGACAATCAAAAATGTGTCCAGACGTTACCAAATGTGTCCAAACATCACCTTCAGGGCAAAATCACCCCTGGTTAAGAACCACTAACCTATATTAACCTTCCAATCAACAAGTCAACCTGTCAGAAGTTACGATTCAATTAATCTATCTGAGGTTTCTATCAGGAAGACAGGGTTGAAAGCATTATTTGGTTTTTTTGAACCAATTGCAATTTTTCTTTTTTTAATCCAGGTGTTCTCCTTCTATTCAGTTCCCAGAATCAAAGCAATGCATTTTGGAAAGCTCCTAGCAGAGAGACTTTCAGCCCTAAATCTAGACTCAAGGTTCCCAGAGGTGACAAATGGAGAAGAAAGGCCATCAGAGCACATTTGGGGTTTTCTCAAATAAAATAAAAATAAAAACAAGTATGGTGTTTCAGAAGCGCCACCTATTGGAGAAAATTGTAAAAGAAAAATGAAAAGATCAAATAACCCCCTCGATTTGATATAATTTTTTGTGTTGTGATTTTTATTTCATTTTTGTATAGACCATAATTCACATGGCTCAAATATTCAGTGAAAGATCTCCCTCCACCACCATCCCCTGCGACCTAGTTGCCCTCTTCAGAGACATACTGTTTCTCTCTTTTTTTTTTTTTTTTTTTTTTTTTTTTTTTTGAGACAGTCTTGCTCTGTCACCCAGACTGAAATGCAGTGGCACCATCTGGGCTCACTGGAACCTCTGCCTCCTGGGTTCAAGCGATTCTCCCGCCTCAGCCTCCCGGGCAGCTGGGATTACAGGCGCCACCACCACACCCGGCTAATTTTTGAATTTTTAGTAGAGCCAGGGTTTCGCTCTATTGGTCAGGCTGGTCTGGAATTCCTGACCTCAAGTGATCCGCCCGCCTCGGCCTCCCGAAGTGCTGGGATTACAGGTGTGAGCCACCACGCCCGATCTTAAAACTAGCTCCTTATATATCTCTCTGGAGGTATTCTAGGCATATATGAGCACATTCTCAAATACATACTGTCCTCCCTTCCCCTATCTTTTAGACAAATGATATCAAATTATACATCTTGTGAGATTATTGCATACCATTATATGAAGAACTGCTTTTTAATACAGCCATATTGTACAAATAGACTATGATTTGTTTAACCCATTATCTATCAATGGATATTTAAGTTGGTTCCAATCTTTTGCTCTTACAACAATTCTGCAATGACTAACCTTGTGAAATATCATTTTTAAAAATAATTGCATTGAAGCATAATTTACATGCCATTAAATCCACCCATCTTAAGTGATTTCACCTGTTCTCAAAAAGTTTTAGTAAATTCAAGTAATTGTACAACCATTACCATAATCCGGCTTTAGGACATTTTCTTTTCTTTCTTTTTTTTTTTTTTGAGATGGAGTCTTGCTCTGTGGCCCAGGCTGGAGTGCAGTGGTGCAATCTCAGCTCACTGCAACCTCCACCTCCCAGGTTCAAGCAATTCTCTTGCCTCAGCCTCCCCAGTAGCTGAGACTACAGGCACACGCCACCATGCCCGGCTCATTTTTTTGTGTATTTAGTAGAGACAGGGTTTCACCATGTTGGCCAGGCTGGTCTCGAATTCCTGACCTCAAATGATCTGCCTCCCTCCGCCTCCCAAAGTGCTGGGATTACAGGCGTGAGCCACCGGGCCAGGCCCGTAACTGTATTTTAATACAGCCAGTCTATGGGTTTAATATGGTATTTTATTATGGTCTTAATTTGCATTTCCCTAGAGACTAACCATGCTGAGTATTCTTTCATGTGTTTATTAACCATTCATATATTTTTAGTGAAATGTCTATTCAAATCTTTTGCCCATTTTTAAGTTAGCTTATTTGTCTTCTTTTTTTGCATATATTTTTGATATAAGTCCTTTATCAGATATATGATTTGGAAATATTTTCTACCAATCTATGGTTTGTTTTTCTTAATGGTGTCTTTTGAAGAGCAAAAGGTTTGAATTTTGAAGTACATTTTATCGATTTTTTTCTTCTATATATTGTGCTTTTGGTATCATGTCTAATAAATCTTTACCAAACCCACAGTTACAAATATTTTCTCCTGTCTTCTTTTTATACTTTTTACAGTTTTACAGTTTTAGCTCTAACAATAAATGTCATTTTGAACACACATAAGTCTATTTGTAACCAATACAAATAAATTGAATTTTTGGACACTTGTATTTGCATTTTTAATTTTATTATCTATTGCCAAATTTCACTTTATAGCAGTTGTAAACACAACACACATACACACAAGTATATATATATGACACAAGTGTGTGTGTGTATATATATATATACACACATATATGACAGGGTCTTGCTCTGTTGCTCAGGCTGGAGTGCAGTGGCATGACATTGGCTCACTGCAGCCTCGACTGCCCAGGCTCAAGCAATTCTCCTACTTCAGCCTCCTGAGTAGCTGAGATTTCAGGCATGTGCCACTATATCCAGCTAATTGTTTAATTTTTTTTTATATAGAGACAGGGTCTCACTATGTTGCTCAAGCCAGTCTCAAACTCTTGGGGTCAAGTGATCCTCCCACCTCATCTTCCCAAAGTGCTGGGATTACAGGTATGAGCTACTGTGCCCAGCCAGGTTGTACCAATATATACTACCAATAACAATAAACAAAAGTGCCTGCTATTCCACACATGTTCCAACAGTGTATTATTAACCTTTTGAATCATGCCAACCTGAATGGCCTCTCACTATAATTTTAGTTTACATTTTTCTTATTAAAAATTGGAGGCTGGGCGTGGTGGCTCACACCTGTAATCCCAGCACTTTGGGAGGCCAAGGCGGGCAGATCACCTGAGGCCAGTAGTTCGAGACCAGCCTAGCCAACATGGCGAAACCCTGTCTCTACTAAAAATACAAAAAATAAGCTGGGTGTGGTGGTGGGTACCTGTAATCCCAGCTACTCAGGAGGCTGAGGCAGGAGAATTGTTTGAACCTGGGAGGTGGAGGCTGCAGTGAGCCAAGATTGCACCATTTGCACTCTAGCCTGGGCAACAAGAGTGAAACCCCGTCTCAAAAAAAAAACTGGAGTAAACCATTTGTTTTTCCTTCTCATGATATGTAAGTTCACATCTTTGGTCTTTTTCTTACTGACTTACACTAACCCCTTACATATTTGGGAAACTAGGTCTTTTGTGATATTAGTTGCAAGTCTTTTTCCAACTTTATGTGTTTTTTAACTTTGCTTATGGTTAGTTTTTCATGCACACTTTATAAATATTTGCATGTAGTAGAATTCACTGGTCTCTTATGACCTCTAGGTTATGTTCCATTTTAGAAAGTCTTCCTCCATTTTAAAATTATCCTTTTTTAAAAGTTCCCCCATGAATTCCTCTAGCATTTTTATGGTTTTATTTTATGCATTTACATCTTTGACCCATCTTGAATTGATGTTAGCATCAGATCTAATGTAGTAACCAACTTTAAATACAGATAGTTACCCAGTTATTCCAAAAATATTATTGAATTATTCATCTTGTGACCATTAATTTTAAATGCTGTTACAACCCAACTTACCAGATTATAAGCTCCAAGAAGGAAAAGACTTACATTTTTTCACTACGGTATCTTTAGGAACTGTAACAGTGGTAGGCACATTAAGATTGCCCAGGGCTTTTTGTGTGTGTGTGGTAAAACATATATAACCTAAAATTTACCATTTTAATCTTTTTCTTTTTCGTTTTCTTTTTTTTGTTTGTTTGTTTTTTTTGTTTGTTTGTTTTTGTTTTGTTTTTTTTTTTTGAGACAGAGTCTCACTCTGTCATCCAGGCACTCTAGTGCAGTGGCACAATCTCGGCTCACTGCAACCTCTGCCTCCCGAGTTCAAGTGATTCTCCTGCCTCAGCCTCCCAAGTAGCTGAGATTACAGGCGCACATCAACACACTCAGCTAATTTTTGTATTTTTAGTAGAGACAGGGTTTCACTATGTTGGCCAGGCTGGTCTCGAACTCCTGACTACAAGTGATCTGCCCACCTCAGCTTCCTACAGTGCTGGAATTACAGGCATGAGCCACTGCACCCAACCCCATTTTAACTATTTTTAAGTGTACCATTCAATGGTATTAAATATATCCACAATGTGTAGCCATCATCACTACCCATTTCAGAACTTTTTCATCATCCTAAACAGAAACTTGGTACCCATTAGAAAATAACTCACGTTCCCCTCTCCCTCCAATCCCTGGTGACCTCTATTATACTTTCTCTCTCAAGGAACGTGCCTATTCTGGGTACCACATATAAATTGAATCAAACAGTATTTAGTCCTTTCTGTCTGGCCCATTTCACTTAGCATAATGTTTTCAAGGTTCATCAGTGTTTCAGCATGTATCAGAACTTCATTCTTTTTCAAGGCTGAATAAGTCATCTGTAGCTATATACCATATTTTGTTTATGCATTCGTCTGTTGATGGACATTCTGGGTTGTTTCCACCTTTTGGTTATTATGAATAATGCTACTGTAAACATAGGTATACAAGTATCTAAGTTCCTGCTTTCAGTTATTTTGAACATCTATGTCAAAGCGGAATTGCTTGATCACATGGTTATACTATGTTTAACTTTTTGAGGAATCATCAAACTGTTTTTCCAAAAAGTCTGGACTATTTAACGTTGCCATGAGCAATGCATAGGGTTTCAATTTCTCCACATCTGCCAACAATTACTTTCCTTTTTTTATATATAATAGCCATCCTAGTAGGTATTACGTTTTATTCTCATTTCCCTAAAGACGAGCGATGTTGAGCACTCTTTCATATGCTTATCCACAATTTGTACAGTTGGCCTTCCATATATGTGGACTCCATCTATGGATTCAACCAACCATGAATTGGAAATATTCCAAAACAAATTTCATCTGTACTGAACATGTACAGACTTTTTGTCATTATTCCCTAAACAATACAACACTATTTAGATTTACATTGTATTAGGTATTATAAGTGATCTAGAGATGACTTAGGCATATCTAGGATGACACAGGAGGATGTGCATAGTTTATATGCAAATACTGCATCATTTTGTATAAGGAACTTGAGCATCCATGGATTTTGGTACCCAGGGGGTCCTGAAACAAATCCCCCACAGATACCAAGTGGATAGTTATTCTCTTGGAATGTATCTTCTTTGGAGAAATGTCTATTCAAGTCCTTTGCCCTTTTTTGAACTGAACTGTTTGGGGTTTTTTTGTTCTTGTAGTTCTTTATATATTTTAGATATTAATCCTTTATCAGATATATGAGTTGCAACTATTTTCTCTCATTCTGTGAATTTTCACTTGCACAGCGCTTTTAACTCTTGAAAATTATTTCCTTTATTATTTATGTGTATCCTGATCTCTTGCCCTCGTGATCCGCCCGTCTCGGCCTCCCAAAGTGCTGGGATTACAGGCGTGAGCCACTGTGCCCGGCCATTTATGTGTATCTCAAAAACAACCTTGTAGGATGTATACCATCTCCACTTCACAGAGAAGAAAACTGAAATCCAATCAAAGATAGCACACTCCAAAGACTGCTCCGAAGACAGCACAATAACAAACTTTTAGTTGTTATTGCTATTAGTGTCATCCCTTTGAATAACAGAGAGTAACAGAAGCTGCTTCAAAAAGGTATAGGACTGGTGGGAAAATAAGAGAGCAGACCCCCAACAGAGGTTGCGAGCAGAGCCAGGGATCACAGTTTTATCTGCCCTCGGTACGCTGGTTTCCAAAACCCAGCCTCATATTCCACACTCCAAAGTGCACTGCCAGGTGGACCCACTCCCGTCCCGACAATCCGACCCCAGGCCACTTCCTGCCACTTCCGCCCCGCCTCCAGTCCGCAGCTATACAGCTAGCGCATGCGCTGTAGGCGGATTTGCGCGCCAGTCCCCCGGGTGAGCCTGCACACGGTGCTTCCGGCGCGGAGATGAACTTCCACAAACCCCGACGCTTGTTGATGACGTAACTTCCGGTTGATGTGCTGAGTCGGAAGTGGGAACCTTTCGGCCGCTGAGATTCTGTCGTGTCGTCGCTGCTAGCCCTTCAGGCTCTGGTAAGACAGGCAATAGCTTCAGGGGACGGGGTCATTGACTTTGCATTGTGATATTTTCTGCTAGTCCAATGCCACTTAATCCCTGTTCACTCTTATCTTCTCCAAATTCCTTCTCCTGTGCTTTCCTAACCAGGCACCTTCTCTTTCTTGAACTTCGACCCTGTCTGATTTGGAACCCCTTACAGTGCCCCAGCTTCTGATGTCTCTCTGTACATTTCTGTCCCCATCTTTGCCAAGCCCCTCCTGAACAGGCCGGAGCGCTATCATTGCATTATCTTTGACTTACTTTCTCTAGAACGTGCCCCAGGCGGGTGGATCTCCCTCCTTCCTGCGAATCCCTTATGGAACATGGAAGGATCAAATATGAAGAATAGATAACAAATAGGCAGATGCCAAGAAGATAAGATTAATCGCGAGTCGTAAGCAAACCAGTTGAAGGGTGTTGACATTTCTTAAGGCAGGTGATGAGTTCACCTCAGAAAACTCTTGGGTCACTCTGCTTCATGTTTCCTTGGGTTTAGAAGACACTTCTAAAATTGAGTGACCATGGCTCATGACCTTATATTTGATGAGCCTTCCCTTTAGGTTCAGTTGTATGCCCTGAGAGCAAGCATGTGTTTAGTCTCACTGTCATTTACTGTTTTGGCGTCACGTGGAAGCCCACCTGCGATAAAATGGGATCCAAGAAGGACTGCTGTCTGCTTTTTGACTTGACATCCTTCTAGGTTGCAGATAGATGTGTTGATGGAATTTTGTTGCCACATTCGTCTGGCCTAATAGTGTTAGGTGAAACATACAACAACGAAAATTGTTTTTTAATTTATATTTTAAGTTGATATTTTAATTTCTATTTTTAAATGATATATGTATTATTTACCAGGGCACAGACCTTATGGGAGGATATGATTTGATAGAGCTTGATTTTGACAATCCCAGTTTTACAAAGTGTTCCAGATATTTCTGTTTAAAAACAATACCGGCCGGGCGCGGTGGCTCATGCCTGTAATCCCAGCACTTTGGGAGGCCAAGGCGGGCGGATCACGAGGTCAGGAGATCGAGACCATCCTGGCTAACACGGTGAAACCCCGTGTCTACTAAAAATACAAAACATTAGCCGGGCGTGGTGGCGGGCGCCTGTAGTCCCAGCTACTCGGGAGGCTGAGGCAGGAGAATGGCGTGAACCCGGGAGGCGGAGCTTGCAGTGAGCCGAGATTGTGCCACTGCACTCCAGCCTGGGCGACAGAGCAAGACTCCGTCTCAAAAAAAAAAAAAAAAACCAAGTCTGATGTTAACACAGTTGTGTGTTCATGAGAGCTGACAATGGTCTTAAAGGATTAGTGGTACTATTCATAAACAAAGCTTGAATCAGGAGGAGGTGACAGAATTTTGTAGGACAGCTATTATAGATATAGATCTTTGCAGCAGGTATATCAGAGTGAAACTTGTTTTCAAGGAGGACATATTTTAAAAGAATCAAATCCAAAAGCTTCTAAGGATTGGTAGTTGTACCATCCCAAAGTGTCTGACAACAGGATAGTGTTGTATCTCTGTATGGTGTTGAAAATAGGAAAAAATGTGTATACATATATATGTGTGTATATATGCACACACACACGTATATATATACACACATACATATACACATATATGTGTGTATATATACACGATATATACACACACATATACACATATATGTGTGTGTGTGTGTGTGTATACATATATATTTTTTTTTGTGGAGGGGGACAGAGTCTGACTGTGTCGCCCAGGCTCTGCTCTGGAGTGCAGTGGCGTGATCTCAGCTCATGGCAACCTCCATCTCCCAGTTTAAAGTGATCCTCCTGCCTCAGCCTCCCAAGTAACTGGGATTACAGCCTGGCTAAGGCGTGGTGGTGTGCGCCTGTAATCACTTTTAGTAGGGTTTCACCACATTGGCCAGGCTGGTCTCAAACTTCTGACTTCAAGTAATCTGTCCACCTTGGCCTCCCAAAGTGCTGGAATTACAGGCGTGACATATTGCACCCGGCCCTGAAAATAGGAGATTATAAATCCCGAGTGACATTATTGAATATTAAACAAAATATTTAGGTTTCATTTTATCAGACCTTTAGAGTGGGTGATTATCTAGGTACTCTTATTTACTTTGGTAAGTGCATTGAACAAATCTAAAGTTTGTACACAGATTTGACGTACCTGTGAAAAAGATGAGCTTAGTGAAAGGTAGGTGAGAACCTTTTTGTTTTTCACAGATAGTAGAGATGACAACAGAGACTTATTTCCATCCACCATTCTACTCATGCCAAGATACCAAAGAACCAGCGTCTAGCCTGGTAGCTTGACCTTCCACTGCAACCTAAGACAAGTAGTAAAGCCCTTACCTTGAAGTAGGATCATGGTCACGGTGATGCTGTTGATTACAAGGAGTTCAGAAAGAACTACGTGTAAGATTGAAGCCATTCAATAACTACTTATTTAGGATTGTGTGATTGTGATGTATAATGCTAGACACAGAAGAGAGAATAATCAGATATGAACATGTAATCAGAAGAGCTTACAGCCTAGCAATGCAGAAGATCTGCTTAGAAATACAATGCAGAAAGTTTAAACTCCTAGTAAAAGTAGAGGTAAAATGTAGAAAGCTAGCTTCTTTATACAGTGCAACAGTATAGTATGGAGAAAGAAGGAAGTAATGCAATTTATGGTGATAAATTCTTCTTGTTTATCTTGGTAGTCTTTTTTTTTTTTTTTTTTTTTTTTTTTTTTTTGAGACAGTTTCCCTCTGTTGCCTAGGCTGGAGTGCAGTGGCATGATCTTGGCTCACTGCGACCTCTGCCTCCCAGGTTCAAGCCATTCTCCTGCCTCAGCCTCCTGAGTAGCTGGGATTACAGGTGCACGCCACCACACCTGGCTACATTTTTTTGTGTTTTTAGTAGAGATGGGGTTTCACCATGTTGGTCAGGCTGGTCTCGAACTCCTAACCTCATGATCTGCCCGCCTTAGCCTCCCAAAGTGCTGGGATTATAGGCATGAGCCACTGTGCCTGGCCTTCTTGATAGTCTTAAGAGCTTCTCTGTCATATGTGCTGTATTCCTGGCTTTCAGCTTTCTTTCTGCTTATGTGTTGCAGGTGATGCATGTCCTTTGTAATAATCTCGCCACTTTTCAGTTGTGTTTTAAAAAACATCAAACTGGTTTAGGCACTTAGGTAAATTTTATTGGTTTTTATAACTGAAAAGTCCAGACTTCTCTTTCCATCTCTCAATTCTATTTTCTAGTGTATGTTGCCTTGGTTTTAGGCTAGGCCTTTTCTAAATGGTGTAAAGATGGCAACTCTAACTCACCGGCCTAGCAACTCAAGCAGGAAAAAACACACTTTTCTGTAGGTTCAACTGAAGTCATGAAGCTGGTATTCATTGACTCTGTTAGGCCTCCATAGTGTCTTTTGCCCACTCCTGGATCAATTGCTTTGGCCGGAAAATGCTGTATTCTTTTTAGCCCAGCCAGACTTGTATGTTCATTCCTGGGGCTAGTGGGTGAAGTCAACCCCTTCTGAACTGGTCAACCTCTTCTGGATTGAGTGGAGTGGATACCCAAAGGAAAAAATGAATGTGATGTTTTAGAGAGAAAAATAACAAAAGCTCAGTATACTTTTTAAAAATACCTCTGGAATTTGAGGTATTTTAGGATGGAAGTAGAAGGGTGGTCAGCTAACAATAAGACAATTCTTGGTGGTTTTACATTTACTAGAGGAAATAATTAAACTTATGCAGTAATTACATGGGGAAAAGCCCCCTCATTAATTTCAATACTAAATATGGTATCTTTCCCTTTTTACATTATTAAGCTTGACTAAAATATACATAGCAGGCTGGGCACGGTGGCTCAAGCCTGTAATACCAGCACTTTGGGAGGCCGAGACGGGTGGATCACGAGGTCAGGAGATCAAGACCATCCTGGCTAACATGGTGAAACCCTGTCTCTACTAAAAAATACAAAAAATTAGCTGGGCGAGGTGGCGGGCGCCTGTAGTCCCAGCTGCTCGGGAGGCTGAGGCAGGAGAATGGCGTAAACCCGGGAGGCGGAGCTTGCAGCGAGCTGAGGTCCGGCCACTGCACTCCAGCCTGGGCGACAGAGCGAGACTCCATCTCAAATAAATAAATAAATAAAATATACATAGCAAAAAATAAAATACAGAAGGCTAAGTGCAGTGACTCATGCCTATAATCCCAGCACTTTGGGAGGCCAAGGTGGGAGGATCACTTGAGGTCAGGAGTTCAAGACCAGCCTGGCCAACATGGTGATACCCCATCTCTACTAAAAATCCAAATAACAGTTAAATTCCTTGAAGTAAAGCTTTGAGCTGCACTGAGAGGAGACTAGACTGCCTAAGTCATTACAGCTAATTAGCCGTTAGCTCTTGTGTGGAAAAAATGGCAGAGGAGCATGAAGCAGGTGCTGAAGATGCCTCAGAATTGTCAAGAAATGTTATAAATCATCTCTTTTTCTGGTAAATAAGGGTAACTTTTTCGACCACATTAGTTTTGGGGTTTTTTTTTTTTTTTTTTTTTGAGACGAAGCCTCGCTCTGTCACCCAGGTTGAAGTGCAGTGGTGTGATCTCGGCTCTCTGCAACCTCTGCCTCCTGAGTTCAAGCATTTCTCCTGCCTCAGCCTCCCACCTCCCAAGTAGCTGGGATTACAGGCACCTGCCAGCCACCACACCCGGCTAATTTTCGTGTTTTAGTAGAGATGGGGTTTCACCATGTTGGCCAGGCTGGTCTTGAACTCCTGACCTCAGGTGATCCACCTGCCTCAGCCTCCCAAGGTACTGGGATTGCAGGCATGAGCCACTGCACCTGGCCCACATTAACTTTTGTTAACATGATCCTGTGAGGAGTCTTGCCTCAATAAACTAAAGGTAGATCAAATGTTTTTTTTTTTCTTCCTTTGTACCCCTACCCCCGCTATTTCTAAGGTCTCTGTCCTTGTAGCAGTTCAAGATCCTTGTGAGCAGAACATTCATACCCTTTGTCTCTTCCCACCCTTTTCAGAGTTGTATTTAATATTTCTATGTCATGGCTTTAAAATTTCAGAAAGGGGAGAAAGCCTTTCAGGGAGCGCTGCTTATTCTTTTGTGCCACTGAGTTCCCTTGGTCTCGAATGAGGAAATGTAATCAGAAGAGTGTGAATGCAGGCTCAGTCAGCTCTACTAAACACCTTTGAGGTATATATATTTCATATTACACAGTAGACCTGACCGTTGAAATTTGTGTTTCTTCAGTATTATTTTAAGAAATCAGGTAAACAGTGAAGGTTAGATATAGCATGAAGCAAAGACCATTTAATTTTTAATGGAAGAAATATCAGTATTTTTAAGCCTAGAAATAAATAGATTGCTTAATCTATGTTAAAAACCCACAACATACAGCTAAACTGCTTCCAGACCTGATTGCTAGAGTCCAAATCTAAGACATGGCTTTTACTTAATTTATATGTAGCTGAGGAATTTTCAGCCCCAGCCCCAAGTCATAGAAGTGCCTCGTCCTCACCCCAGTGAATTAGAACTAGACTGCCAGCTTAATAATTCTTGGGAAACCCATAATTCTTGTCTTATTATTTTTCAGTGCCACATTGTTATTACAATTAATAGGTGAGTTCTCTCTTTGACTTCAATAATTCTTTCCACTTAACCTATTTTCTTAAAGGTATAGCAAATGAAAGCATATCAACAGATAAATGCATTCCAGCTGAACATGTTTTAGACTTTTTAGTTTTAGCTATCCCCAAATCAAGCCAGCGAGTCCAGCTGGTAGGTTTGTAACCATTTTGCCAAAAAAATCTTGAGTTTGGGGACAGGAATTGGAAAATCTTAACCCAAAGTCTTTTTAAATGTGTTGTATTTGAGAAATGGGAAAAGAAACAACCACGGGTATATTACAGCTATTGTGTTATCTGCCCTCTTGTGTCTCATACCTGTCCTTTGAACAGCCCCTCCCCCTAGGTCTGGATGGAGGATACCTTAAAGTGAAATGACAGACCAGGAGAATAACAACAACATCTCAAGTAACCCCTTTGCTGCTCTTTTTGGCTCCCTGGCTGATGCCAAACAGTTTGCGGCAATCCAAAAAGAGCAGCTGAAGCAACAATCTGGTAAGTAGAGGAGCCAATAGCAGGAGATAAGATGACCTAGAATGGGGTCTTCCCAAATTACGTTTCTTTGAGTCCTTAATTGCAATTGGAATTTAAGTTTGGGACAAAAGTTGGTTTTTGTTTGTTTAGAGCAGAAATTGGGGTTTTTTGTTTGTTCGTTTTTGTTGTTGGTTTTGAGTCCCTCCCCTCCCCTGTCCTCTCCACTGTGCAAAAAGAGACCAGATAACAGGTGGTTCCATAGTAACAGATGCCAGTTGTGATCCCAAAGCTGTCAGGCTGTTTTCTTTAAAAGAAAAAAAAAATCACCTAGTAAAAGCTATTTAAATAAATGTTTTTAACATAGGACACTGAGGTGGTAAGTGTAGGTGTAGAAAGCAAGTCATGTGCAGCTATAGAAAGTAGATGTAAAAGGAGGAACTATAAAAGCTTTTTTGACCTGTAGGCAAATGAGACTTGTTCTTAAGCTCAGCACTTCAAAGGCCCTCCCAAGCAATGTGCTTCTTCTATTCCAATGAGTGGCATCGTTTGTAGCTTAGTCCTGTTAGGACAGACTTTTAAAAAAATCTGATCCTTAGCCTTACTGTGAAAAAAATCAGAATAACATCTCACTAATCAGAAAAAATGGTTTTCTTTCTGGGACCAAATTTAAAATCAAGTCCAGCTTCCTCCTATAAGGAGCATATACACTAGAAGAATTAGGATTTTTCTCAAATATGTTAGTCTTCTGGAGATATTCACAATCTTTCAAACCAGAAATTGCTCCCCTTCTCTCTCTGAAAAGAATAATAGTGTTTTTCTTTTGAGAGAAGGAGAAGTGTTTGCATTTTCCCTTTGTTTATTTTTAAAAAAAAAAAAAACATTCAGGTGCATAGCTGACTTTTGGCCTTTCAGAAAGGGCTGAAGAAAAAAGAGGTAAAAGCAAGACAGATGAGTGATTGATGCAAGGGAAAAACAAAGTCAATGTTGATTTTTTTTTAACATGATATTTTCAGTCTCTGAAATCTCTCCCAGAATTCTATGATACAGGCCCAGAATGGGAAACTGGTTTAGAAGATTGTAGGGGAGAAAGCAGAGTGAAAAATAGGAAAAATAAGGAATGAGAAAGTATGATTTATGAGTATGTGGCTGAGGGAAATTTTGCCAAACAGATTCTTAGCTTCTGTCACCATTGGAGGTCAGAGAAGAACTCAACAGTATAGCAGCTGAGCAACAGAACGCTTGTCCTTCTGGCTATAAACAGACATAAATCTGGCTAGAGTTGGAAGCATTGCAGGCACATGCCCTTCTGTTACTATTTTGGCACCTCTTCATCTTAGTTTGTTTACACTGAGTTTATCATGCCACCAGAGCCAACCTGTTTCCACTAGCAATTAGTACTTTGCCAAAATCTTTGGCTTCCTATATTGAGCTTATACTCACCACACTGAAACAACTCTTACTTAGAGAGTTTTACCTGGACTTTCAGAGTAACCATTCTGTCAATAGAGAAAAGTAGATACAGACTCATATGTGGCATATAGTGAATCACATTACTTTTATGTAGTCATTCAACATGGATGATGGGGCCGGGCACAGTGGCTCGCGCCTGTAATCCCAGCTCTTTGGTAGGCCTAGGTGGGCAGATCACTGGAGGTCAGGAGTTCGAGACCAGCCTGGCCAACATGACAAAACCCCATCTCTACTAAAGATAAAAATTAGCCAGGCATGATGGCAGGCGCCTATAATCCCAGCGTTTTGGGAGGCCGAGGTGGGCGGATCGCCTGAGGTCAGGAGTTTGAGATCAGGCTGGCCAACATGGTAAAACCCCATCTCTGCTAAAATTACTAAAATTAGCCAGGTGTGGTGGTGGGCGCCTGTAGACCCAACTACTTGGCTGAGGCAGGAGAATCGCTTGAACCTGGGAGGCGGAGGTTGCAGTGAGCCAAGATCACACCACTGCACTCCAGCCTGGGCAACAGAGTGAGACTCCATCTCAAAAAAAAAAAAAAAAATCAAAGGATGGGAGCAGATTTTGAGGACAGAAATTTTTTTTTTTTTTTTTTTTTTTAGACGGACTCTCACTGTGTCTCCCAGGCTGGAGTGCAGTGGCGTGATCTCGGCTCACTGCAAGCTCCGCCTCCCGGGTTCACGCCATTCTCCCGCCTCAGCCTCCCAAGTAGCTGAGACTACAGGCGCCCGCCACCACGCCCGGCTAGTTTTTTGTATTTTTAGTAGAGACGGGGTTTCACCATGTTAGCCAGGATAGTCTCGATCTCCTGACCTCATGATCCACCCGCCTCGGCCTCCCAAAGTGCTGGGATTACAGGCTTGAGCCACCGCGCCCGGCCCAGAAATTTTTTTAAAAAAATAAAAATAAAGGCCGGGCACGGTGGCTCAAGCCTGTAATCCCAGCACTTTGGGAGGCCGAGACGGGAGGATCACAAGGTCAGGAGATCGAGACCATCCTGGCTAACACGGTGAAACCCCGTCTCTACTAAAAAATACAAAAAACTAGCCGGGCGAGGTGGCGGGCGCCTGTAGTCCCAGCTACTCGGGAGGCTGAGGCAGGAGAATGGCGGGAACCCGGGAGGCGGAGCTTGCAGTGAGCTGAGATCCGGCCACTGCACTCCAGCCTGGGCGGCAGAGCGAGACTCCGTCTCAAAAATAAATAAATAAATAAATAAATAATTTATTATCATCAATCATTAGAGAAATGCCAATTAAAACAACCATTAAATAGTTTTTTTACCTATAAAATGTGTGACGATTCAAACAGGCACTCTCTTATATGCTGTTGGGTTTGCATGCAAATCAGAACAGTTTGAGGGTAACTTGGTAGTAAATGTTAACTTTTGTTTTTTTTTTTTGAGATGAAGTCTCGCTCTGTCACCCAGGCTAGAGGGCAGTGGCACAATCTCGGCTCACTGCAACCTCTGCCTCCCGGGTTTAAGTGATTCTGCTGCCTCAGCCTCCCAAGTAGCTGGGACTACAGGTGTGTGCCACCACACCCGGCTAATTTTTTGTATTTTTTAGTAGAGATAGGGTTTCACCATGTTAGCCAGGATGGTCTCAATCTGCTGACCTCGTGATCCGCCCACCTTGGCCTCCCAAAGTGCTAGGATTATAGGCGTGAGCCACCATGCCTGGCAGTAAATGTTAACTTTTTAAATATTCAAGCTCTTTGATCTAGCAGTTCTGCTACTGTGAATTTATCCTGTAGAAATACTCATACAAGTAAACAAAAAGAGTTAAGTTGTATTCAGTGCAGTATTTAAAATCATGAAATGTTAGAAACAACCTTATTGTTCATCAGTTGGAAAGTAGCTACTTAAATCACAGGGCATGCAAGAGATGTGATACAATACAGCCATTAAAAAGAATGAGGTAGGCCTCTAAATGACCTAACAAGGAAAGGCGTTGGTGCTGATTAAGAGGCAAGCTGAAAACAGCTATGTATAGTATCCCATTTTTTAAAAAAATTTAAAAGATAGTAATGAATATTAGCACCAGAATAGAAAAAAATTCTTGAACAGTGTTAAGTATCTTTAGGGAATTGGTTCAGGAGACTTTCTCTACTATATTTTTCTGTACAGTTAAGAACTATTAAAACAAATATGATCTCTTAAAATCAGGGAGAAAAGCCATACATTTAAAATAATTAAAGGCATTTTGATCTATTAGGTAATTCTTTGTTCACTAGGATTCTGTAGAGAAGATAACATATTGCTATTTCTGGCAGTGTGGAGTATAATTATGGATAGAAATAAAACTTTTGCTTTGTAAAATGTGGTAGGATTTATAGCCAGGAATTTCAAAACCCTATACTTAACTTCCCTGACTTGAGATGTTCACTAATTAGATGATTAGCTTGTTTTACATCCAAAATTATCATCCTCTTGGTTACATTTATTATTTTTGGTAGTATGCTTGATTCTCTCTTAAAGAAAGGGGTGTAACATTTAACAGTATACATTTTCTGGCAGATGAACTCCCAGCTAGCCCAGATGACTCGGATAATAGCGTGTCAGAGAGCCTGGATGAATTCGATTACTCTGTGGCTGAGATTAGCCGCTCATTCCGATCACAGCAAGAAATATGTGAGCAACTCAACATCAATCACATGATCCAAAGGATCTTCCTTATTACTCTGGACAACAGTGAGTTACAAACTTGTAGCCAATATCTTCATGATTCTACCCTTTCTATTTGAACTTGGGCTAGGGGCTTGCTCTTAGAAACCGATTACAGCTAATGGTTAGATACAAACCTACTCACTGCACTCCCTGAAACTCAGGTTTTATATTTCAGTGAAGCTTTTGGTATGATCTAAAAACAGTATTTAGACACAGATCTGTTGTTCCCGTTTCAATACTGACTGCACTATATAGCTACTTGCCTTTACTACCTTAAAAGGGACATGGAATGGTAGCCAAACTGATTTTCTTCTCAGAGGTAACCTAAATTTTCAGATGGGAGCGCTCAGAGGCATCAGAGAGTGTTTGCCCTCTGTGCCCTGTCTGTGGTTAAACCCCAAGGTTGGTACTAATGTCTGGGATTTACTCTTTAAATGTCATGATGCTAGGTTTATAACAAATCCCTTTCTCTGTGACTAGAGGGGAAAAAAAAAAGATTTGAATCTTTAGATGTTCTTTGTGTATCAGGATCATTCTGGTATTCCTGAGTCAGATTTGCAGTTCAAGAGTGATGCTGTCAAGATCAGTTGTCTGTATAAGACAAAAGCATAATGCTTCACCTATCATATTAAAACCATTTCCCAGGTGATCCCAGCTTGAAAAGCGGGAATGGCATCCCCAGCCGTTGTGTGTATTTGGAAGAAATGGCAGTAGAGCTAGAAGATCAAGACTGGCTCGATATGAGCAATGTTGAGCAGGTAATATTCTTATGTTCCTAATGTGTACCCTTAGCAAAAATTAGCTATGCACCTGAACTCTGCTCACTGTTCTCCAACTTATGCTTGTGTCCATATGTCCATCCCTCTCTCTTTTTTTTTTTTTTTTTTTTTGCCAGTAGAAGGCCAATTAACCTGAATGTGCATCTCTAACATTGTGGTGTTCCTCTTTTGGAATCTTTTTATCTACCATGTCCACATGTCCAAATCTACCCATCCTCTAAGAAACAGTTAAAATGCCTTCTTAATTACAAAGCCTTGGACAGGCACATTGACTCACGCCTGTAATCCCAGTACTTTGGGAGGCCGAGGCAGGTGGATCACGAGGTTGGGAGATCGAGACCATCCTGGCTAACACAGTGAAACTCCATCTCTACTAAAAATACAAAAAATTAGCTGGGCATGGTGGTGGGTGCTTGTAGTCCCAGCTACTTGGGAGGCTGAGGCAGGAGAATGGTTTAGACCCAGGAGGTGGGGGTTGCAATGAGCCGAGATCACATCACTGCACTCCAGCCTGGACAACAGAACAAGACTATCTCAAAAAAAAAAAAAAAATTACAAAGCCTTGCCAAATAAAAGTGTTACTTCCTTCTCTGGGTACCTAGAATAATCAGCCTCTGAATCTCTTATGGGAATTGTCACTTCCTATCTCATGTTGCAGCTTTCTTATGTACCTGTCTTATCTCCCCTATTAAACTTAAGTTCTTAAGGACAAGGCTCATCACTTTTTCTTCTTTGTATCCTTTCTATCTTAGTCTGTTTTGTGTTGCTATAAAAGAATACCTGTGACTGGGCACAGTGGCTCACACCTGTAATCCCAGCACTTTGGGAGGATCTCTTCAGGCCAAGAGTTACCAGCCCTGGCAACACAACAAGACCATGTTTCTACAAAAAATACAAAGAATTAACTGGCTGTGATGGCATGTACCTGAAGTCCCAGCTACTCAGGAGGCTGAGGTGGGAGGATTGCTTGAGCCTGAGAGGCAGAGGCTGCAGTGAGCCTCTGCACTCCAGCCTGAGCGACAGAGTAAGAAAGACCCGTCTATAGAAAGAAAAAAAAAAGAACACCCAAACAGTAATTTATAAAGAAAGGTTTCTTTAGCTCACAGTTCTGCAGGCTGAGAAGTTTCAGGGCATGTCCCTGGCCGCTGGTGAGGGCTTTTGTGCTGCCTCACAGCGTGGTAGAGGAAGTTAGCAAAGGACACATACGATGAGGACACATGCAAAGAGGAGAAAACCTGAGAGGTGTCCTGGCTTAATAAGAACCCACTCTGGAGGGAATTTATCCATTCCTATGAGAATTAATCCAGTCTTGTGAGAGCAAGAACTCATTCACCACCTTGAGAATAGCACCAAGCAGTTCATGAGGGATCCGCTTCCATACCCAGACACCTCCCGATAGCCCCACCTCCAACAGTGCCACATGGAAATCAAATTTCAACATGAATTTTGTTGGAGACAAACTTGTAAACCACAGCACTTTAAAAAAACAGTGTGTTGTACCTTGCAGGTGCCTGAGTAACATTAAAAGAATAAAAGTTTGGTAGGAAAGACAGTTGACACCTTGCAGTTTAACTTCACATTTAGAGTATCTTTATATAAGTCTGAATGAGATCAACAATCACACAGAATAGTAGATTTCACATTTAAGTTTAATCACTGATCTCAGCACCATTCAACAAATAGTCTTTTAATGCCGACTCTATGCTGGGGCTATACTAGACACTTGAGGCTTAGTTTAGGATAACTTTATATATACCATAATTTTCTAATATTTTCTAAAGTGAAAAGATACAGGGCCCTTTTTTTCTCCTTCACTCTACATTCAAATCTGTGATTCTTGCTAATAACCTGTATCAGAATTACCTTTTACATCTTAACGTTCTAAGATTAATTTTGCAATAGTTTAGTATTTTTGTTTGTTTTTCTTTATAGGCCCTCTTCGCTCGCTTATTACTTCAAGATCCAGGCAACCACTTAATTAACATGACTTCTTCTACAACGCTAAATCTCTCTGCTGATCGAGATGCAGGGGAGAGGCACATTTTTTGTTACCTTTACTCCTGCTTCCAGAGAGCCAAGGAAGAGGTAAAGGAATAATCCCCATTGAATACTATATTGTCCTCTTGGATATGACTTTAGCATGTAGGCCAGAGTTGGATCGGTCTTTATATCAATTTATGTATGTCATAGTATGTCTAGAACTGAATATCAGGGACAGTAAAGCTTTTATATCAATTTATATATGTCATAGTATGTTTAGAACACTGGATATCAGATGCACTAAAGCTTTAGTCTCTGCTTTCTGTATGTTGGGGTCCACCCTTCTCCCCAATTAACTAGTGCCTCCTATTCTCTCTAAAACCTCTTTAGAAATCACATCCTTAAAAAAGTCTCATGAGGCTGGGCACAGTGGCTCACTCCTGTAATCCCAGCACTTTGGGAGGCCAAGGCAGGTGGATCACATGAGGCCAGGAGTTCAAGATCAGCCTGGCCAATGTGGCAAAACCTTTTCTCTACTAAAAATACAAAAAGTAGCCAGGCGTGGTGGCACACGTTTATAATCCCAGCTATTCAGGAGGCTGAGGCAGGAGAATCACATGAACCTGGGAGGTGAAGGATGCAGTGAGCTGAGATCACACCACTGCACTCCAGCCTGGGTGACAGAGCGAGACTCTGTCTCAAAAAACAGAAAAGGACTCATGAATTCATTTCCACTGAGATGTAAATAATTAGAGTAGGCTAAGCCTGACATTTCCAGGATTGGAATTTTAAATAGACAGATAGATGATTCCTTAAGCCAAGGATTGAATCTCTAATTTTCAAGCATCCACAGTAGACCAGTCTGTCTCTTCTATTCTATTCACTGTGTCTACTTTCATTCCAGATTAGAGTTAGACTGTTCGCTCTTTTCTTCATGCTGTTTGCAGATTACCAAAGTTCCAGAGAACCTGCTACCCTTTGCAGTGCAGTGCAGAAACCTCACTGTGTCTAATACCCGAACAGTTCTTCTCACCCCCGAGATCTATGTTGACCAAAACATCCATGAGCAACTGGTAGATTTGATGTTAGAAGCCATCCAGGGAGCCCGTGAGTACATGAGCAAAATCTGTAAGCCTCTACATTTTGATTTTCAGATTTAAAATTTCACTAATTGCATTAGAAAGTCTCAGAGCCATTATGGTTCTGGTACAGATTAAAGAAGAGGGCTCACATATTGATCTTTGAGGTTGAGTACCAGTAGAATAAAGCCGGGCATGGTAGCACACCCTTGTAGTCCCATCTACTCTGGAGGCTGAGGCAGAAGGATTCCTTGAGCCCAGGAGTTTGAGGCTGTAGTGTGCTATAATCACACCTGTGAATAGCCACTACACTCCAGGCTGGGCAAAAAAGCAAGACCCTCATCTCTTAAAAAAAAAAAAAAAGAATTATTGAAAGTAAAGAGCTAGCGTGTAAAGGCATATAAAAATTCTTGTGCCCTCCTTTCTCTCTCATTTGTCTTCTGTTAGATTTTGAAGATGTAACTGAGTTTCTGGAAGAGGTCATTGAAGCCTTGATATTGGATGAGGAAGTTCGAACATTTCCAGAAGTCATGATTCCAGTGTTTGATGTTTTATTGGGCCGAATAAAAGATCTCGAGCTCTGTCAGATCCTTTTGTATGCATATCTGGATATTCTTCTCTATTTCACTAGGCAAAAAGATATGGCAAAGGTAGGTCTGAAAGATGATATATATTCAGTTGAGCTAGATGTGTAATACACTATGCTTCCCTATCCTGAAGACACTGTAATATTACCTATAAAATAAGAAAAAGATAGCTTGGTTGTTGTATCAACTTAACTGTTTTGAGGCCCTCCCACCCCATCACCTTATCTCACCATGCAGACGAATAAGCAGGACTTGTCTTCTCTTACAGGTTTTTGTAGAATACATTCAGCCCAAGGACCCTACCAATGGGCAAATGTACCAGAAGACCTTGCTGGGAGTAATTCTGAATATCTCCTGCTTATTAAAGACTCCGGGTGTTGTAGAAAATCATGGCTACTTTTTGAATCCATCTCGTTCCAGCCCCCAGGAGATCAAAGTACAGGAGGCCAACATCCATCAGGTGGAAGTGTTTACCAGGGCATCCCAGCCCCCGACCTTAAAATACTTTTCTCAGAAAGCAGATACAGATAAGGCCGCTCAAGCCTCTCTGGGAAAGCAAATTGATCTAGTTGGCTTTTACATCACATAAATAAATTAAAGCTGGGTGTGGTAGCTCAAGCCTGTAATCCCTGCACTTTGGAGGCCAAGGTGGGAGGATCGCTTGAGCCCAGGAGTTCAATTTGAAACCAGCCTGGGCAACACAGTGAGACCCCCATCTCTACAAAAAAATACAAAACTTAGCTGGGCGTGGCGGCAAGCATCTGTCGTCCCAGCTACTCGGGAGGCTGAGGTGGGAGGATCACTTGAGCCTGGGAGGTCAAGACTTCAGTAAGCCATGATTGCATCATCGCGCTCCAGCCTGGATGACAGAATGAGACTCTGTCTCAAAAAAAAAAAAAAAAAAAAATGCCCTCCTTTTAGCATATGCTAAGAACAGAGGATAAACCTTTGTGTGGGTTAAGAATGAGCTGCTGCTACTCCTTACCCTTTGCTGTAGCACTGCTACAGCTACTTCCCTGCAACCCTCATTTTTCTCACTGAGCTATACCTTTAGCTCTGAAAACCTTTTGACTGAACTCTAGCTTATAAACTCAGTTTTTCTTCCTTTTCCTGTCTAACCTATGCCCTCTCTATTTGGGCTTCTTCACATAAATTATAGTAGAGGTCTGGCCAACATGAGGCATTTAAATGATTGAATTGGGGATTTAAGTTTCTTATTTATTAGTTTAAGTCTCCTATTCATTAATCATTACAACTCTCTAAGGCAGGGCATGGCAAACTAGCAGTGGCCAAATCTGGCCTGCCGCCTGTTTTTATAAATAAAGTTTTATTGAACATAGTCATGCCCATTAGTATATGTATTGTTTGTGGTTTGAATTCACGCTACAGTGATAGAGTTGAATAATTGCCTCAGACACTGTACGGTAAGTAATGCCAGAAATCTTTATCGTCTAGCCCTTTGCAGAAAAAATTTACAGACCTGTGCTCTAATACTATGTAATGCCATCTACGGTTCGGCAGCTGATCAGAAAATTATAAGTGCCCAGAAATATATTTTAAAATCAAATTAGGGGATAAGGCGCAGAGAGTGAGGGGAAAGATTAGGATTAGCATATTTTTAGAAACTGCCAGTTGCTAAGGTTTGGGAATAAAAAATACTAGGATTGTGAAACTGGAACGTTCTGTGGTTGTGTTTTCTGGTTGAACAGTTCATGGCTCAGTTCCACGAAAAGATCTACCAGATGCTGAAGAACTTACTCCAGCTCTCTCCAGAAACCAAACACTGTATCTTGTCCTGGCTTGGAAACTGTTTGCATGCAAATGCAGGCCGCACCAAGATTTGGGCCAATCAGATGCCAGAAATCTTTTTCCAAATGTATGCCTCGGATGCCTTCTTTCTGAATCTGGGTGCTGCTCTCCTGAAGCTATGCCAGCCATTTTGCAAACCCAGATCCTCTCGGCTCCTCACCTTTAATCCCACATACTGTGCCCTCAAGGAGTTGAACGATGAAGAACGAAAAATTAAAAATGTACACATGAGAGGTAGGGGAGAACCAGGCTTCTCAAAACCGTGTGTGTGTGCGTGTGTGTGTGTGTGTGTGTGTAATGTGTAAAGCATTCACTCCCTTATCCTTTCTCACAGAGTTCCTTTCTCAAAAAAAGATGAGGCAGAAACAAGAGCTATTTAGATTTTTTTTTTTTTTTGAGATAGAGTCTCACTCTGTCACTCAGGCTATAGTGCAGTGGCGCTATCTCGGCTCACTGCAATCTCTGCCTCCCGTGTTCAAGCAATTCTCCTGCCTCAGCCTTCTGAGTAGCTGGGACTACAGGTGCGTGCCACCACGCCCAGCTAATTTTTTGTGTTTTTAATAGAGATGGGGTTTCACCATGTTGGCCAGGATAGTCTTGATCTCTTGACCTCATGATCCACCCGCCTCAGCCTCTCAAAGTGCTGGGATTACAGGCGTGAGCCACTGTGCCCGGCCGGAATTTTTTAAAGACAGATTTTTGAGAAGAGAAAAAAAACACTTGGTAGCTTTTAAATGTTGTACTTTAGTGAGACCTTCTCTCTGGATTTGGCAGCCTTGCATGTTCATTCATTCATACATCATAAAAACGAATAAAGCAGAGTCCTCATCCTTTTTGAACTCAGGCTCCAGAAGGCAGATATATGAACAGATAATTATAATACGTTATAGGGCTAAGCTGTGTGGGCACAGAGGAGGGAGTAAACAATTCTGCAGAAGTTGGAGGTCTTCGTAGCTGAGTCTTGAGAGACAAGTTAGGTTTTACCAGGCAAAGAAGCAAGAGGATCCCTTTATACAGAGAGAAAAGCGAGTGTAAAGGTATAAAACTATGGAAAGTCTTGACTAAGAAATGGTGAGAGGCTCAATGTGGCTAGGGCAAGGGGTAGATGGGGTTCAGTTGGGGAGGAAATGGGTCAAGGGAGGAAGATAGTTGGGGCTGGATTGGAGAAAACAGTACAGAGAAATGAAAAGAAAATAAATGACTCATAATCCTACCACTCTAAGTGAAATCACTCTTAATTTTGGTATATTTCATTCCAGTTTTATAATTCTAATTGTAAACATGATAACTGCTCAAAAGCAAATAATCAAATTCAGAAAAACACAAAATAAATACAAATGATATATTGCCTATCACTTGAAACAATCTATAGTATTATTCCTTTTAATTTTTGGTGATTTCATGGTCAAGTGAAAAAGATTTAACTGTATTTCTGTAGACGGTGAGAAGCCAAAAGATATATTTAGACAAAGAACTAATATGACAAGAAATGTTTTTAAGAAGATATCACTGCTAACAGTATGGAAATTGAATGAGTGTAAGAGGAGACTGGAGACCAAGATGGATGTCTGTGACAAGACATTTACCCTTGTTTTGTCTTTTTTTTTTTTAACCTCTTTGAGGTTTGGACAAAGAAACCTGTTTGATCCCAGCTGTGCAGGAGCCAAAGTTTCCACAGAACTACAACCTTGTAACAGAGAACCTTGCCCTGACAGAGTATACCTTGTACTTGGGATTTCACAGGTAACTCCTCTGATGTCATTAGGAAAAAACAGTTGAGTTGTGTTGATAACCAGAAGGTAGAAATTGAGTCTTTGGCCAGGCACAGAAGCTCACATCTTTAATCTCAGCATTTTGGGAGGCCAAGGCAGAAGGATTGCTTGAGGCCAGAAGTTTAAGACCACTAACCTGGGCAAGAAAGACCCCCATCTCTACCAAAAAAAAAAAAAAAAATCGCCAGGCATGGTGGCATATGCTTGTAGTCCTAGCTGCTCCAGAGGCTGAGGCAGGAGGATTGCTCTAGCCAAGGAGTTGGAGGCCACAGTGAGCTATGATTGTGCAACTGTACTCCATCCTGGGTGACAGAGTGATAACCTGTCTCTTAAAAAAAAAAAAAAGAGAGGGAGAGTCTTAGAGATATAATCTGAGCTTATTCTAAAGGCTTACATTAAAATCTAATAGAAAAGGGGCATTGTATGAATTTATTTGTGTTTCATGAATCAGCTTTGTCCAGATTTCTTAAATTTGTTTTTAACTTTTATTGTTGTTGAGATGGATTTTCGCTCTTGTCACCTTGGTTGGAGTACAGTGGCACATTCTCTGCTCACTGCAACCTCCACCTCCTGGGTTCAAGCAATTCTTCTGCCTCATCCTCCCAAGTAGCTGGGATTACAGGCATGCACCACCATGCCCAGCTGATTTTGTATTTTTTTAGTAGAGATGGGGTTTCGCCGTGTTGGCCGGGCTGATCTCGAACTCCTGACCTCAGGTGATCCACCCACCTTGGCCTCCCAAAGTGCTGGGATTACAGGCATAAGCCACTGTGCCTGACCTGTTTTTAACTTTTGACCTGTTAAACTTTAAAAATTAAATTGCTGTCTTTCTGTTATGATCTGGGAAAGTGGAATTGTTTTCATTTTGTATTGCACTTTCTGCTCTTAAATTTTCATTACTGGCCAGGTGTGGTGGCTCATGCCTGTAATCCTTAGCACTTGGGGAGGCCGAGGCAGGCCGATCACTTGAGCCCAGGAGTTTGAGAGCAGCCTGGGCAACATGGCAAAACCCCGTCTCTACAAAATATACAAGAATTAGCTGGGCATGGTGGCATGTGCCTGTAGTGTCAGCTAATCACGAGGCTGAGGTGGGAGGATCTCTTGAGCCCGGAATGTTGAGACTGCAGTGAGCTGAGATTGCACCACTGCGCTCCAGCCTGGGCAACATAGTGAAACCCTGTCTCCAAAAAAAAAAAAAAGAATTCATTACTACTCCTGGTGATAAAAGATGAAGTTTGCCCAGGCGCAGTGGCTCACACCTATAATCTCAACACTTTGGGAGGCTGAGGCGGGCAGATCACAAGGTCAGGGGATTAAGACCATCCTGGCTAACACGGTAAAACCCCGTCTCTACTAAAAATACAAAAAATTAGCCTGGCTTGGTGGCACGTGCCTGTAGTCCCAGCTACTCAGGAGGGTTGGGGTTAGGGTTAGGGTTGAAGAAGGAGAATTGCTTGAACCTGGGAGGCGGAAGTTGCAGTGAGCCGAGATCGTGCCACTGCACTCCAGCCTGGACAACAGAATGGAAATCTATCTCAAAAAAAAATAATTAATTAATAAAAAAAAAAAAAAAGACCAAGTTCTAACTCTACAGAGAGACAAAAATGGCAAAAATTAAGGAAATGTTTATAAGGGAGTCTGATGAGATCAATAGGACCACAAAAGACATTAGATAAAGAAGATTCTAGAAATGTGAAGATTTTAGAACTAGAATGTATGACTTCCAAAAACAGTTCTGGTTCTGGCTGTTCATTATTCTGTAATTTGTTTTCCTCTGATTTAGCTGATTATGACAGGTATAAGTAGAGGGAGAAAACAGCAACGCAGTCATAGAAAGGGACACTAGGAATAGCAATTTTTAATACCTTCTCAAGATACCTGAATTGATGCAGAGCATTTTTCAAAACTACCCAGTCAACACATTGCTGGAGGAATGAAATTATATCTTTAGAGAGAAATCTCCATCATAGACATTCTAAATAAGACAGTAGATAAAAGTTCAGCATGTGCTTAACCTGCTCAACTGCCTAGGTTCAAACAAAAAATGAATATCATCTAGTTTCCCAATATTAACTAGCCAAGACATTATCTACAGAGCCAAAGGAAGTGATTTTGGACCATTATCCGTAACTTTGAATTATGTGTCTTCCTTTCAGTAGAGAATATTAGGCTGACCTTTTCTGAAGAATAATTTAATTTAATATTGAACAACAGAGTGCTGGAAGCTGCTCTTAGATTGCATCTCAGGTGGCTACTAGTTTATATGTGGTCATTACTAATCTAGAGTCCCTTTTCACCAGCTTAGTTTTCTACTAACCGAAGAAAGACTATCCATATAACCCCATCAAAGTGTGATCATTGCATCAAAGTATGATCATTGCCCTCATGTGATGTAAAACTATCCTGCTGGGCTTCTTGTACTTTGCCTAATAATTATTTATTTTATGTAGTAACAGCCCATTCTACACCCTACTCAACCAAGCTGCCTTTCTTTGGATAGTGCATTTCAGCCGAAGGCTGCTAACTATTTGCAATTAGCTTCGATTATGTTGAATACTTGGCAACGTTTTCCCATTGCTGTGCACCCTGCCTGTGTCCTGTCAAAAACTTTTGTGAGTGCCCTCTGTGTCATTGCAACTGCAACTCCCTACTATCCTTAAAGAGAAGACTAGATAAATAATTGAGGTGGTTTTTTTTGGTTTTTTGTTTGGTTTTTGTGTGTGTGTGTGACTTTCTGTTTTCCCTGACCTGATCTCTTCTGCTTTCTTGGGGGCAGGTTGCATGATCAGATGGTAAAAATCAACCAAAATCTGCATCGGCTGCAGGTTGCCTGGCGGGATGCTCAGCAGAGTTCTAGCCCTGCTGCTGACAATCTTCGTGAGCAGTTTGAACGATTGATGACCATCTATCTTTCTACCAAGACTGCCATGACAGAGCCACAAATGCTACAAAACTGCCTAAACTTGCAGGTGTCCATGGCTGTTCTACTGGTTCAACTGGCCATAGGCAATGAGGGCTCACAACCAATAGAGCTAACCTTTCCTTTGCCAGATGGCTACAGCTCTTTGGCTTATGTGCCAGGTAAGCAGGCTTTCCCTTGGGAATGTCCTATTTATAGCCTTCTGAGTTTAACTGGGTCAGTTTGGAAGTTTAATCCTCAAAATACCCTTTCTTCATTATCATTCAGTTGTTTTCGGAGAAACAACTCAAACTTAGATAATATCTACTGGTCAAAGTATTGGGTGACTAACAATTTGTTCCTCAACCTTGTGTCCCCACTGCTGTGCATATCAGAAAATCATCTTCAAAGGATTAAGTGTAATCAGAGTTTTCAGAGCTATTAGTTCCTATCATTAATATTTGTTCAACTTACACATTCATCTAACCTTTCCTGTCCTTTTTGTAGAAAAAAAATTAGCTCCTACTGGTTAACTCAGAAGGGAAAGAGAGAGAGAGAGCGAGCTTGTGTGTGTGTTTGTGTGTGTGTGTGTGTGTCAGTGAGTCATTGAGGGGTGGGCAGGTGTTGCCAATCTAATCAGGTTATGTGTTCTTAACCATTGTATTGGTCATATCATGCTGTGTAACAGATTACCCCAAAACATAGCAGCTTAAAACTACAGACCAGGTATGATGGTGCATGCCTGTAATCCCAGCACTTTGGGAGGCCGAAGCAGGATGATTACTTGAGCCCAGGAGTTCAGGATTGGCCTGGGCAACATAGGGAGACCTTATCTCTACAAAAACTAAAAAATTAGCCAGGCATGGTGGTGCACACTTGTAGTTCCAGCTACTCAGGGGGCTGAAGTGAGAGAATGGCTTGAGCCCAGGAAGTTGAGGCCACAGTGAGCCATAATTGCACTACTGCACTCCAGCCTGGGTGACAGAGCAGGACCCTGTCTCAAAAAAAAATAATAATAAACAAAATAGCAACAACAACACTGCAAACAGCTTACTCAGCTGCGTGATTCTGACTCAGAGTTCCTCAGGAAGTTATGTAGCCAAGCTGTCAGGGCCTTAGGAATCTGAGGACTCTGCTAGGGCTGGAGGATCCACTTACAAGCCCAGTCATGTGGTTGTTGACAGGCCTCAGTTGCTTGTGCTATTGACCAGCAGCCTCTTTTCTAGGCCATGTATGTGTCTTCTAAATACTACTCATGATATGGCAGCTGGCTTCCCCCGGAGCAAGTGACCAAAATGGAGACTGTAAGCTTTTATACCCTAATCTTGGAAATGACATAGCATCACGTCTGCTGTATGCCTCAGAGTTTATCTTCTACTCTGAAAGAGTGAATATGGGAGGGGACTGCATAAGGTCATGAACCAAAAAGCAGTGATCATTGGAGGACCATCCTGGAGTCTGGCTACCGCCATCACCTAACATGTTAATCTTTATTAGGGCGTCCTCACACATCTGAAGGGTTTAAACCACAGTTAACCTTGAGACTAAAAATGTATATATTAGTATACTGGTGTGTTAACATTTTGTGTCATTACTGTTCATATATTTACTTGAATAAAAATTTAAATTGACTTACATTTAAAGGAGATTTTACGTTTATTGACTTATCACCATCTCTAGTACCAACAAAACATTTAGTTTTTTTTTTTAACCTTCATTAAGTAGGGTGAAAGGAATTTAAGTGTTGTTTATTAGTACAAATATACAGATGTTTGGCTAATTCCAGTGAATACTTTCTTTTTCAGAATTTTTTGCAGATAACCTGGGTGATTTTCTCATTTTTCTCCGCCGCTTTGCCGATGACATTTTGGAGACATCAGCAGATTCCCTGGAGCATGTCCTTCACTTTATCACCATTTTCACTGGAAGCATAGAAAGGTGAAGTGCTGTAAGCTTGGTTCTGTCACTGTTTAGGCTGTAAAACATTCAGAAGACTTCTAAACCAAGAAATAAACAAGCCTGAATCATAAGGGGTTGCCTTCAGAAGTTATGGTAACATTAATGAATCACCTGACCATCCATATGGGTAGCCAGAAACCCCACTGTTGAGAGGTATAATAAACAATGAACTTTGCCCACAGAGAATTTAATCCTGCAAATAAGGTATCTTATGGGAATTCCACTGCTAGTCCATGGTTAAAGTAGTTAACATAATGCCAGAAACTTACCAGTGGCAGCCAGGTGCTAATGATCTTCTAATAATTATATGATGATAAAGCTTGTTCTTGCTATTCTGAGTTGGATGAGCAGTAAACTTAAGTCAATATTATTTCTCATTTCAAGTTTTCTCACTCATAGCTTCTAGACCTCTTTTCCAAAGGAAGATACTGTGACTTGTAGAATTGCTTCCCTGATTTTTTTGATGCATAGGCTAAAGGAAATGGAAACTCTGTGTACAAAAGTGAAGATTTGCTGCACAATGAAGAGAGTGACCCACAATTCCCTGAGCCGTATCAGTGATAAGTAGAGAGAAGCCAATTCTTCACTGAGCTGAGCATACCTAATGAGAAGTCATAAGTCAACAAGTATTATGCATACACTGTATGCGTCATGGGTAATGTAGCATAATTATATTCTAGTCTTTACCCTCAGAAAGCTTGAAAAGGCAAATTTATTCCACATGAAACTGTCAGAGAATAGTAAGCAGTAAATAATGCATTATTACAGAGAAGTAAACAATGGCTAAGCATTCAAAAACTTAAGTGCTCACCCTCATAGTTGGTAAGCTGTCAACTCAAGAGCTAAATGATGTACCCTACATCACCACCTCCCACCCTCCACCCACACCAAGAAACTGACAAACTTAAAACTGCAGAAGTGGATCTTTTTTTTTCCTATAATGATGGTTTAGGGTGGATTTTTATTCTTATGTGGAGAGAACAGCGTCATAAATTTGGAGTTAAGCTTATCTGCTCATCTTGCTTTTTTCCCATTTTGCAGAATGAAGAATCCCCACCTGAGGGCCAAACTAGCAGAGGTGTTGGAAGCAGTGATGCCCCACCTGGATCAGACCCCAAATCCTTTGGTATCCAGTGTGTTCCACCGGAAACGTGTGTTCTGCAACTTTCAGTATGCACCCCAACTTGCAGAGGCTCTAATCAAGGTTTTTGTGGACATCGAATTTACAGGTAAAGCAGTCATGAAGCTGAGCCCAGAACTAAGAAGCTGATACCAGTGGAGTTTCATAGTTTGATCTGTATTTGGATATCAAAGAAATGTCAAGCCATTACTATTGAATACCTACTATGTGCCAGGCTTGATGATAAGTGCTTTTTTTTTTAACATTATCCCATTGTCACCATCTGAAAAGTTTCACTCTATTATCCCTGTTTTATTTATTTATTTATTTTTAATTATCCCTGTTTTACAAATGAAGACATGACTGCCCAAAAGATCAAATTATTTGTCCATGTCATGACATTCACTACCAAGTGGTAGAATCAGGTCTGTGTCACCTGAAGAAATCTACATATTCCAACACCCTTATTATGATGCTTCATCAAATCAGACTCAAATTAGACTTTTTGATTAAAACCTGGGTCTTTATTTTTCTCTGCCTTAAAATTACAGAATAGTGCATAAAGAGGCAGTGTACTGGTTGAGAGATTCTTTTATCTTAACCAGACTATCTAACTCTCCAATCGTCTAATGGTTCGATTAAGAATACCAGCAGGAGGCCGGGCGCGGTGGCTCACACCTGTAATCCCAGCACTTTGGGAGGCCGAGGCGGGCGGATCACAAGGTCAGGAGATCGAGACCACGGTGAAACCCCGTCTCTACTAAAAATACAAAAAATTAGCCGGGCACGGTGGCGGGCGCCTGTAGTCCCAGCTACTTAGGAGGCTGAGGCAGGAGAATGGCATGAACCCGGGAGGCGGAGCTTGCAGTGAGCCAAGATCGCGCCACTGCACTCCAGCCTGGGCGACAGAGCGAGACTCCGTCTCAAAAAAAAAAAAAGAATACCAGCAGGCGGCCAGGCAGAGTGGTTCATGCTTGTAATCCCAGCATTTTGGGAGGCCGAAGTAGGCAGATCACTTGAACTCATGAGTTTGAGACCAGCCTGGCCAACATGGTGAAACCCCATCTCTACAAAAAATACAAAAATTACCCGGGCGTGGTGGTGGGTATCTGTAATCCCAGCTACTCAGGAGGCAGAGGCACGAGAATCGCTTGAATTCAGGAGGTGGAGGTGGCAGTGAGCTGAGATTGCACCACTGCACCCCAGCCTGGATGACAGAGCAAGAAATTCCTCTCAAAAAAAAAAAACACCAGTGGGCAACATTCCCTCTCTATGTAACCCTGAGCCCCTGTGTTTGTTTAAACAGTACCCTGTCTCAAAGCCTGAGAAGTACTCATGTTTGGATATGGAAGCATTTGTTTCCCTTGACTTTTATTTTATAGCTTGGTACTTGTCTCTTGCAGAGTAAGGTATCCTTTATCTCTGTCTCCCCTTTACTTCGTCAGTAAGGAAATGAGCAAACACTTGGCCATAACTTTAGACCTCTAGAAACTCCAGGGCAGATTTTGTTAGTAGTCTTAACACACTCAAAAGCAAATGGCCACAAAGCAAATGACTACACATAGGCATAAGCTCTTCCTCTTATGACACCACCTTTGCTGATATTTTGCTCTTGCCTTACTCCAGGAGACCCCCATCAATTTGAACAGAAGTTTAATTACCGTCGTCCCATGTATCCTATCCTAAGATACATGTGGGGGACAGATACCTATCGGGAGAGCATTAAGGTGAGAGAGTTTCTGATGAAACCTGTCGCTTTATATAAGCCCCAATGAGTTGTAATTCAATACTAAAATGGTTTTCTTGTGGGCTGGGACTTACAGGATTTGGCTGACTATGCCTCTAAGAATTTAGAAGCCATGAATCCCCCACTTTTCCTCCGCTTTCTTAACCTGCTAATGAATGATGCCATCTTCCTTTTGGATGAAGCCATACAGGTGAGAAAAAAAGATTTAACTGCCCCATACCATCAAATCATCATCAGTACATACATTTTACCTTTTAATCATATAGAGCAGTCCTTATGCCCCTAGTACCAGACTGGAACACCAAAAATGTGTGGTTAGTAGTGTACCACCAAGCTTGCCATTACAGAGCTTTCTAGTTCATTCCATTAGAGACCAAGATCAAGGGTCATTGAAGCATCATGAGATGGACATTTTGGCAGAGTTGAAAATACCATATGGTGAAGCCAAACTACATTGTATTGGCAGGAGTAATTCATCAGGCCGGCACTACAGAAAGAAAGAAATCAAAGGAGCTAACTTTTGGTCATTGAAACCCTTTTAATCCCAACATGTCAGTAAAATATCTTACTAAGACAATGACTTTTAACCCACTTTCCTAAAAGATTCTGATTTTTGCACCACTACTTGAAAGAAAATCTCTGATTTGGGTTATTTTTTCATATAAAGGCTCCAAGTTGTCAATATTTCTCATATTTCCACTGCCTCCTAAATTCTTAGCTATATTGTGAAACAAACGTTTCACAAAGTATAAAATGCAGCTGGGTGCCTCTCAGCTCCTTCAGTGTATTATTTCCTTAACCTTCCCTGGTGGATCTGCTTACTTCTCCCATAAAAACCTTGCTATCTGTAGAGCAAAACTTCCCTTACCTGTGATGGGTAGAGGATGGACAGGGCACTGACCTAAAGGGAGATGAAGCAGGTAAATCCTGAGGGTAGCCTTTAGACAATCGTGAGCTCCTCGTTGTGATCAGCAGTCCCCTGAGTAGCTTGTGTTTAATTTGTGAGAAAGGTTTGATCTGATTTCTTCATAATCCTACACTTTAGGGTTTAAGATAGGTTTTCTTCAAAAGTGAGAATAGGTCCTGTTACAAACAGACCCTTTTAAGCAAGAGGTGTGTGACACAAAGTATGAAGCAGATGGTATTTTCATGAGATTAAGTTTAACAAGTTGTTTGCTACAACAGGAAGGATGACATGAAATAGAGAGTTTTAAATAATTATGTTCTTTCACACATCTTGCATATTTGATAGAGCTTTGATTTTTTTGTAAGGAATTTGGCAGGGGGGGATTTGTTTTCATCTTTCAGGAAGGAGTCATCGTTTTTTCACTATAGTGTGGGGTTTTTTAGTTTTTTTGTTTCTTGGCCTGGGTTTCATATATTAAACTCTTCATCCTTCTTTCCATTTAATAATGATATATTATTTCTAGGGGAATTACCTGTGAATGTACCCAAGCTGAAACAAATCTGTATGAAGCCACAATTTCTTTTTTTCCTGAAAGTTCTTTTGAGCTTCAGCCCTATGCTGAGAAATAAAGGCTCATGTCTCTTACATGATCCCTTGTTTTCCCAGCTTAGTTGACTGGATTTTTAATAGGACCTCCTAAATGTCACGTCCCTTCAACTGCACCTTTCTTCTCTGATACATCCCATCTCTGGTTTCTGCAGTATTTGAGCAAGATAAAGATTCAGCAAATTGAGAAGGACCGAGGTGAATGGGATAGTCTGACTCCAGAAGCCCGCCGAGAAAAGGAGGCTGGCCTACAGATGTTTGGACAGCTGGCACGTTTCCATAACATCATGTCCAATGAAACAATTGGTACCCTTGCCTTTCTCACATCAGGTAAGGATACAAAGTACTGCTTTCCCCCAAAAAAGTAATGGCCAAGATCTGCTTCACTTGAGGGTTCAGCCTAGCTGAAACTAAGAATTCAGACCCTGGTGACAGTATCCTCCACATCTGGGAGGGAAACGAATCACTTGAGAAGTTTCAAAAAGAATGATAATGCCTATTATTGACTTGGGAATGAAGAAATGGTCACCCTCACACAGCTGCCAGAGAGCATAAGGTGGTAAAATCTTTCTGGAGGACAAGTTAGCCATATAAATATTTGTGTGTCTATACACACACACGTACATATATGTATGTTAATCTGAGAAATATGCTTGAATCCTGATTAAATATGGTGGATGTAACAGCCATTTATCTCTACTCCCTCTATAGCTCCACTGTCCAATTCAGTAGCCACTTGCCACATGTGGCTTTCAAGGATTTAAAATGTAGCTAGTCTGAATTGAGATGTGCTATAAATATAAAATATGTACTGCAAGACTTAGTGTTAAAATGTGAAATCTGTCCATTTTTATACTGATTATATACTGAAATTATCATTTTTAATGTCTCAGCTAAATATGATATAACAATAATCACCATTTGAGGAAATCCTCTAATGTGAAAAACAAATAGGTGAAAACTTTCTAAAAACTTTTTTAAAAAACTTTTTAATCTCAGAGGGATAAGAGAAGATATAGCAACCAAAAAAACAAGAACAAAGAGGCAATGAAAGAGATTATTTAAAGAATAAGAAAGAGCTCTTGGATATTGAAATTTTCACCTCAGAAATGTTAAATATTCAGTAAAAGGGTTAGAAGATATAAATTCAAGGAACTCTTCTATGAACGTAGAACAGAAGGAAAAAGATGGAAATTAAAAGAGAAAGGATAAGAAACAAAGGATGGATCTAGGAAGTCTCAAAAGAGAAAAATGGAGGGAAGGAAGTTATCATCAAAGATACCAAAAAATCCCCAAGACTCAAAGATAGCCTCTAAATTGAAAGGGCTTGCCAAGGGCCCTGCACAGAGAATTTTTTAAAACCCACACTGAAGCATAACATTGTGAAATTTTAGGAAATCATGGTAAAAAGAAGACCCTATCGCAGAGAAGTCAGGTAATGTTACCATAGTTTAAGTATCAAAATGGCTTTGCACTTTCAACAGTGTCATTTGAAGCGGAGACACATTTCTGAGGGAAAGTAAACCTAGGAGGAGGAAGGTGGAATTCAACACAAGGGAGACGCAAAGGAGATTCCCAGGATGATGGTAAAAGGAGCTTGTGTGACCACTACATAGCAGGCCTGTAGAGCAAGCAGTCCAGGTTGGAGCAAAGGATAGAAACATCCAGAAAGAATGTTTCCAAAAATTAATCAGCAGCTAGAAATGACCGTGTTGAGAGTTTTAAATTCCAATGGAGAGTTTGGAAAGAATTTAGTGATAAGAGGCTCTGAAAATAAGCAAATAAGCAAAAAGTTATACTAAAAAGGAACTATATACTCATTAGGACAGCACATGGCTCTGCTGTGAATAATATTTACATAATTTTAATAACTAAATTATTTAACCAAAAATTTGACTATATATTGAGGGATTTGTGATAATGACTAAAACTGAAAAATCAACAACTATCAGTACCAACCAAACATAGCATTATGATACTGTCTGGCTTGTTAAATTTGACATGTATAAATTTTTTTTTTTAGTTTTTGGAATTCATGCCCTATGACATAGCAGTTCCTTACAAATTTGTTAAGAAGAAGCGATAGGCCAGGCGCGGTGGCTCACGCCTGTAACCCCAGCACTTTGGGAGGCCGAGGCGAGCGGATCACGAGGTCAGGAGTTCGAGACCAACCTGGCCAACATAGTGAAACCCTGTCTCTACTAAAATTACAAAAATTAGCCAGGTGTGGTAGCACGTGCCTGTAGTCCCAGCTACTTGGGAGGCTGAGGTAGGAGAACAGCTTGAACCCAGGAGGCAGAGGTTGCAACGAGCAGAGATCACGCCACTGCTCTCCAGCCTGGACAACAGAGTGAGACTCTATCTCAAAAAAAAAAAAAAAGAAGCAATTAGTCTACAAGATGTATCCACAATGAAGGTCATTGATAAGTGTAGGAAAAAAACTGAAAATAGTAAAAAATGTCCACCGGTAAAGACGTTAAATAAATAACGTATGGTGCAGTTACAACTGGAAAAGTCAGCCATAAAAAATTATGTAAAACAGGCCTGGAGCGGTGGCCCAAGCCTGTGATCCCAGCACTTTGGGAGGCCGAGACGGGCGGATCACGAGGTCAGGAGATCAAGACCATCCTGGCTAACACGGTGAAACCCCGTCTCTACTAAAAAATACGAAAAACTAGCCGGGCGAGGTGGTGGGCGCCTGTAGTCCCAGCTACTTGGGAGGCTGAGGCAGGAGAATGACATGAACCCGGGAGGTGGAGCTTGCAGTGAGCTGAGATCGTGCCACTGCACTCCAGCCTGGGCGACAGAGCGAGCCTTCGTCTCAAAAAAAAAAGAAAAAAAATGATGGAAAACAGCCTGGTTACAGTGGCTCACACCTGTAATCTCAGCATTTTGGGAGGCCAAGGCAGGAGGATCACTTGAGCCCAGGAGGTTGAGACTGCCTTGAGCCATGATTGTGCCACTGCATTCCAGCCTAGGCAACAGCAAGACCCTGTCTGAAAAAAATAAAACATAATTTTTTTTTAAAATGATGTAAAACAGCTGGGCACAGTGGCTCACGCCTGTAATCCTCTAACACTTCGGGAGCCGAGGCAGGAGGATCACTTTGAGCCCAGGAGTTTGAGACCAGCCTGGGCAATATAGTGAGACCCTATCTCATTTTTTAAAAAGATTATGTGAATCACCCCTATTCTATAGAACTTTCTGTGATGGTGAAAATATCCTATAAATCTGGGCTGTCCAGAACCATACTTAACTAGTCTGAGGAATGGATTTTTTATTTTTAATTTTAGTAGCCACATATGGCCAGGGGCTGCTATGTTGGACAGCACAGGGACATACACTTAATAAAATGGTAAAGTATTTGCAATATAGTTACTGAAAACAGTAAGTTTCAGAATATGTAAAATATGATCATTTTTGTTTTAAAAATGTCTGTGTGTGTGTGTAAATATGGACAGAAAAGCTAGAAGGACAAAATGTTAAAATAGCAAGATGTTAACCGTGTTTATCTCCAGGTGGTAGTTTTTGTCTTTTCTGTTTTCTGTTTGGTTTTGGTTTTTGCTTGTCTATATTTTCTGCAGTGAAAATGAATTACTTAGTTTTTTAAAAAGTAGTTCCTTCAAAAATTTTAAAAATAAAATAACAGTAGTCCCCAGAGGTCTCCAAATAAACTATACTTAATAAGGAAAAGAGTGCTAATGGACTGAGTTTTCAGAGACTTTGGATTCTTTTCCAGAGATCAAGTCACTCTTTGTGCATCCCTTCCTGGCTGAGCGCATCATCTCCATGTTGAACTACTTCCTGCAACACCTGGTTGGCCCCAAGATGGGTGCCTTAAAAGTCAAGGACTTCAGTGAATTTGACTTCAAACCCCAGCAGCTTGTATCAGATATCTGCACTATCTACTTAAATCTTGGGTACCTGAGATTGAAATTTGTCAAGCCAGAGGGGATGCTAATGTTTTGATTTAGGGTTTTGATAGTAGAATGACCGGTTGGTAATTATGTGAAAATAGAAAAGAAATGATTCATTCCTAGTTGGTTGATGAAGGAATCTTCTGTAGTTTTAAATAAGGAGATTTTATCTGGGCAAGGTGTCGTGTGCCTGTGGTCCAAGCTACTTGGGAGACTGAAGCGGGAGGATTGCTTAAGTCCAGGAGTTTGAGACCAGCCTGCACAACACAGCAGGACTCTGTCTCTAAAAACTAATAAGATTTTGAGTGACCCAGGGGACATTAAGATTTCCAAAATTCTGCTTTGATCTGTGCAAAGATAAACTTTACTGGTTGTACCACTGTTTGGAAAAGTAGCATTCTTTTAAGGTCACATGATACTTGATAGACTTCCTAGAAAGTCTTTCTATATCAAAAAGTATATATATAAGAAATATATAATATATTAAATATATAAATAATATATATATTAAAAGAATGTTCATGGCTTTTAAGTGGTGAGAATACTTGTTCTGCAGCCTGTCTATTGTCTCTTCCATTGACCTATCCTCTGGTGAGTAGTTTTTTTCTGATGCTGACCTTCCAGGGATGAGGAGAATTTCTGTGCCACTGTGCCCAAGGATGGACGTTCCTATTCCCCAACTCTCTTTGCACAGACAGTTCGAGTCTTGAAGAAAATAAATAAGCCTGGGAACATGATTGTGGCTTTCAGCAACTTGGCAGAGAGAATCAAGGTGAGGAAGAGGAGGATTTGTTTGCTGATTTCATTAAGAACCACATTGTCAGCCAGGCACGGTAGCTCAAGCCTGTAGTCCCAGCTACATAAGAGGCTGAAGCTAGAGGATCGCTTAAGCCCAGGAGTTTGAGGCTGCAATGTGCTATGATCATGTCTGTGGATAGAGCCACTGCACTCCAGCCTTGGCAAGATAGCAAGACCCCATCTCCTAAAAATCCACACAAAAAATCAGATTGTCGCCTCAGCTGTGCTGATTTTTACCGTATTTCAGGGAGGAAAAGAGCATTGCCATGAGAAAATATAAACAGATGGTTCTTTTTGGTCAGTCACTTAGAACTATAATATTCTTAGTTTTATTCTTGTTAACATGAGAGTGAGACTAGACATTTAAGAAATCAGCTGGGTGCAGTGGCTCATGCTTATAATCCCAGTACTTTGGGAAGCCAGGGTGGGCAGATCACCTGAGGTCAGGAGTTTGACACCAGCCTGGCCAGCATGGTGAAACCCCGTCTCTACTAAAAATACAGAAATTAGCTGGGCGTGGTGGAGCACACCTGTAATCCCAGCTACATGGGAGGCTGAGGCAGGAGAATCACTTGAACCTGGGAGGTGGAGGTTGCAGGGAGCCAAGATCACACCACCGCACTCCAGCCTGGGCAACAGAGCGAGATTCCATCTCAAAAAAAAAAAAAAAAAAAAGAAATTTAAGAAACCTCAACTAGAAGAGAAGAATGTACACATTTATGTAAGATGTTTTTACGAAAACGTTTATGCACAGAGTTGCCAATAGATTTTAAAACCTAGGGCATTAATACAGAATAACTTCTTTGGAAAAAATACAAGATGAGTAGTTTTCAGTCACTAATTTTTATTTTCATTGTCTCTATGTTTGTAGTTGGTAGTTGGCTTCTATTGGAATATGCATACATTTTAAAAATTAAAATACTATATTGTATTTAGCTAAATCCCTTTGGTTAGAGTATGACAGCTCTGTTAGCAGTTAAGAAGAAGGAAAAAAATCATGGCACAAAAGTCTAATAGAAAACCAACCTTGTTGCTGTCAGTCTTCTCTTTATCGAGTTGGACTTCGTCTTTGGTTAGAGCTTAGTGGATCCCTGAGGAACTCGAGTTGTGAAGGAATTAAATGTTGAAACAACTTTAAAATTCCTATACCTGTTTGTATCAAAAATCAAAAACTGCTTTTCATACACAGGCTGCATGAGTGACTCTAATTATGCAAACAATACCCTCCTCCACTTCCCCTTCTCCGTCCCCTTTTGAATTATGGTATTTATAACAGAACTATTGCCAGATGGATGTTGTATGTGATGTATTTCTTTTCCTCCTAACATTTCAACCCATTTCCAGTGTGACTGCCAGCAGCTGAGCCAACTTAAAAGTCCAGAGTTGGGGCTCAATGCTTAATTTGTTCTCAGAATATCTATCTTGGCTTGTTTTTGAGAAAATGAAGCTCACATGTGTCACTATCACTGTCAAGGGTTATTAATGACCTGTTTTTTTATTTTTGAGACAGAGTCTCACTCTGTCATTGAGCATGCTGAATTCAGCTGCACTGTGAATTCACTTTAACTACCAGATGTTGTATACTCAGTCTCTTGCAGACCTCCAACAACAGGAAGAGGAAACCTATGCAGATGCCTGTGATGAGTTCCTGGATCCCATTATGAGCACACTGATGTGTGACCCTGTGGTGCTGCCATCTTCCAGAGTCACTGTGGATAGATCCACCATTGCAAGACATTTGCTCAGGTAGGCCAGTCCCAAAAAGCAGACTCAAGAGCACAGATACACATTAGTTTGCTATCTTTCTTTCCCAGGCACCTAATACAGTACTTTGCACCCAATAGATACCACATATTATTGATTTACTGATATGTTGGAAGGCATTTTGGTATCAATTGCTAGGATATAAACATTTCACAACAAAACATTCTGTTAAGAAATGCTAACTTTACCTTACCTCTTCCTGCCTTAAGAAAATAATTTCTGGCCAGGTGCAGTGGCTCATGCCTGTAATCCCAGCACTTTGGGAGGCCGAGCTAGGCAGATCACTTGAGGTCAGGAGTTCGAGACCAGCCTGGCCAACATGGTGAAACCCCATCTCTACTAAAATACAAAAAAGTTAGCGGGGCATGGTGGTGCGCACATGTAGTCCCAGCTACTCGGGAGGCTGAAGCAGGACAATTGCTTGAACCTGGGAGGCAGAGGTTGCAGTGAGCCAAAATCACACCACTGCACTCCAGCCTGGGCTCAGGTGATCCTCCTGTCTCAGCCTCTGGAGTAACTAGGACTACAGGCATGCACTAACACTCCCAACTAATTTCTGTATTTTTTGTAGAGACAGGGTTTCACCATGTTGGCCAGGCTGGTCTTGAACTCCTGGGTTCAAGTGATCCACCCGCCTCAGCCTCCCAAAGTGCTGTGGTAACCATGAATTTTCCCCAGCCTGCCTATTCTTTGGACAGTCTGCCCCATGATAACTATAGAAAAGTCAGGAATGAAGCAATAAATGGTAGCTTATTAGCTACCGAATGGGCCCCTTAACTGTTTTAGTCCAGCATTAGATAGAAATGAGTGCTGAAAGACTCTGCCTATTTATAGATTTATCTATTTTTTTGAGACAGGGTCTTGCTCTGTCACCAGGCTGGAGTGCAGTGGCGTGATCTCACCTCACTACAGCCTCACCCTCCCAGGCTCAAGCGACCCTCCCACCTCAGCCTCACCAAGTAACTGGGACCACAGGCCATGCACCACCATTCCTGGCTTATTTTTGTATTTTTTGTAGAGAAGGGGTCTATGTTACCCACGCCAGTCTCAAGGTCCTGGGCTCAAGCAATCCACTCACATCAGCCTCCCAAAGTGCTGGGATTACAAGCATAGCCACCTTGTTTGGCCTCTCCATATTTAAAATTAAGTTATATTGAGCCAGGCACAGTGGTTCATGCCTGTAATCCCAGCACTTTAGGAGGCTGAAGAAGGTGGATCACTTGAGATCAGAAGTTTGAGACCAGCCTAGCCAACATGGTGAAACCTCATCTCTACTAAAAATACAAAAATTAGCCGGGCTTGTGGCATGCATGTAATCCCAGCTACTTGGGAGGCTGAAGCAGGAGAATCATTGGAACCCAGGAGGCAGAGGTTGCAGTGAGCCGAGATCACACCACTGCACTCCAGCCTGGGTGACAGAGCGAGACTCTGTCTCCAAAAAAAAACATTAAGTTCTATCTCTACAAAAAATTATTTTTAATTAGCCAAGTGTAATGGCACATGCCCGTAGTCCTAGCTACTCAGGAAGCTGAGGCAGATCGCTTGAGCACAGGAATTCAAGGCTGCACTGAGTTATGATTGCAGCACTGCACTCCTGCCTGGACAACAGAGCAAGACACTGTCTCTAAATAAACAGATAGATACATTTTGTATACTTTGACCCAAAGTTAAGGAAATTTTTTAATATTAAAAAAATGAATTTCTGGCCAAGTGCAGTGACTTACGCCTGTAATCTTAGCACTTTGGAAGGCCGAGGCAGGTGGATCACCTGAGATCAGGAGTTTAAGACCAGCCTGGCCAACATGGTGAAACACTGTCTCTACTAAAAATACAAAAATTAGCTGGGCGTGGTGGCACACGCCTGTAGTCCCAGCTACTCAGGAGGCTGAGGCACGAGAATCCCCTGAACCTGGGAGGCAAAGGTTGCAGTCAGCCAAGATAGCGCCACTGCAACTCCAGCCTGGGCAACAGAGCAAGACTCCGTCTCAAAAAAAAAAAAAAAAAAAAACTTTCACCTTTTGGTATTTGGTACTAAGCATTCACTATATGGATTATGCTGTGCTAGATGGTATGTCTTTTGCAATGAAAATTTATATTTTATAGTGGCCTCAATATAGAGAGAAGGTATATCAGCCCTTAAAGCATGTCATAAACCAAGGTTGTCCAAGCTGTGTGTGTAGCCCAGGATGGCTTGAAATGTGACCCAACACTAATTCGTAACGTTTCTTAAAACATTATAAGAATTTTTGGCAATTTTTTTTTTTTTAGCTTATTAGCTATTGTTAGTCTTCATGTATTTTATGTATGGGCCAAGACAATTCTTCCACTGTGGCCTGGGAAGCCAAAAGATTGACACCTGTCATAAACCTTCTTACGTGTCAGGAAGCCATAATCTGCATGTACTTGCATAACAATCAGCTGACTAAATCAAATGTTGGTCTACAAGGCTTTATTCCTTAACATCTTATACTGTCCTAAGAATCTGTCACTATAATTACAAATAGTTCTTTACACTGACATGAATGTACAGTGTCTCTGTCTTAGAGAAATCTAAAGGTGACAGAAGCATAGCATTTTTTAAGCCACTGTAATTAAATATCATCTGAACAGCAGTGTTGAGATAAAATTTATTAAGAAATAGAGGCCAGGTGAGTGGCTCACGCCTGTAATCCCAGCACTTTGGGAGGCCGAGGCCGGTGGATCACTTGAGGCCAGGAGTTTGAAAGCAGCCTGGCCAACATGGTGAAACTCTGTTTCTACTGAAAATACAAAAATTAGCTGAGTGTCGTGGTGCATGCCTGTAATGCCAGCTACTCGGGAGGCTGAGGTTGGAAAATGGCTTTAACCCAGGAGGCAGAGGTTGCAGTGAGCAGAGATCACGACACTGTACTCCATCCTGGGTACCACTGCACTCCAGCGTGGGTGACAGGGCAAGACTCTGTCTCCAAAAATAAATAAATAAATAAATAAATGAACAAAGTAGCTACAAAAACTCCTGAATCATCTTTTTTTCACTCTTTCTAACCCCGACTCGGCATTTGACTCAAAGTTATAATGCACTCTGGCTTCATTCTTAAGATGCGATGCCCAGGTGTTCTATTTTTGTCTTAGAATGTTAGAACTTACAGAAATAACCCTATTTCCCTTTCTCTCTTCGTCCCAGTGACCAAACAGATCCCTTTAACCGTAGTCCCCTCACCATGGACCAGATCCGTCCAAACACAGAACTAAAAGAAAAAATCCAACGGTGGCTTGCAGAGAGGAAACAACAAAAGGAGCAACTTGAATAGATACTGTGAACTAACCAAACCAAAACCAACCCCAGAGTGCAGATAAACAATTGTTTGTGGTTTCTCTCTTTCTGGTTCTGTTCCTTTTCTTTCTTTTCTTTTTCTTTTCTTTTTTTTTTTTTTTCTTTACTAAATTAGAGAACTGCTCTTGCTGAAATTATGATAATTAAGATTCCTAAGAACTTGACAATGCTCCCCTGGCTTGCAGGAAATTATACTTATTATAGCATCACCAAGTTTAGAAATCATCACTCATTTCACCTTTTGTTGTCTCTTCATATTCTTCTTCCTTTTCCTAAATGAAATTATTTCAGCTACTAAAACTTCCTGTCACCCTGCTATTTCTCTTCCAATTACTGTTCAAACATTTTTGGTGAGTGCTGCTTTTATAAGTATATGATGTCACATATTTCAGTGACAGCTGATGTCATCAGAAAATCCTGTGTTATCCTGTGTATTTACTAGTCCTCATGATCTAGACCCTTTTCTGTGTTACAGAATAACTTCACATAAAAGCAGATACCTTGAAGTTTGTGTAGACTTTTGAATAAGATGATAGATGAGAATTTTTTTTAAAAAAAAAGGAATTTAAAGGAATCTTGTGCAACTTCTGTTGATAGCTTGTAATTTTGTTATACAGTCCTTTTAATGAGGATTGGTAATGCAATCCTACCAATTGATGGGGGTGAGGAGACTGTTGGGCCCTTATTCTCTTATGAAAATCTGTTTCTACAAGGACTAGGCCTAAGCAGGTTTAGGCAACGAATATCATATCCATGAAAAATGTCATTTTAAGACACTAATATCAACAGTATATCTCAGTGTGTGAGATATATACATACACACATATACCCCATGTGCTTTTTTATGTTGGTTTAGTGTAAACTGAGTACCACTTTATATTTTCTCTTCCATAGTGAGATGTATGCAGTATGTGGCCATGTTTACTAACATACTCATTCTTGACAAAATGCTGAGATTATAAAATGTATATAGTTAATATTTGTTTGGGCTTGTGACCTGACTTCTAAGAGCTACTTCTAACACAGCCTTAGGTCTTCAATTAACAAAGTAGGAATTTGGGCACAACCTTGTCCACAAGCCATTTTAAATATCCACTTAGTCCTGTGTAGTTAGTAGGTGGATGTTCACCACTTTCATTAGTGAAATTGAGCTCACTACTCAATTGTGCAGCTTAATATGCTAACTAGGGACATTCCCCCTATGGACTGTCTTTATATCACTGTCTTTCTAAGCCCAGAGATGTCATAAGTGACAAGAAAAGTGATAGGATCAAGAAATGGGTGTCACTGCTTCATTTGGAACATGTTATTAACTATGGTCTCTTTCAAATAAAATAGTAGTTTTACATTTCAACACAAGTTGCTATAAGCAGTCCTTGATGTGTTTTCGATTGCATCAGCTGGAAAGCCTCAAATCTAAGAGGGCTTCCCACCCGAGATATAAAATAGGTGTGGCCTATTGCTGTGCTTATAAATGAAAAAGGAAGTTGAAGACACTTTTGCAAATGCCAGAATGTAAGATTCATTCGGTGTGCTCCCTGGGCCTTTACGGCATGGGTTGACAGGATTTGTTTATTTTCTAAAATTAGCTTCATTCAATATTTATCATCCTCCTTTCCCTCTCTGAGAATGAACTATGTATAAAATAAGCGTCTGCCTATTTGCATTTATCCTTCAAACCCAATCTAGTAGGATGTTTTCATTTTAAAAACGAGGGGAAAAGACCAGAGTTTTTCAGGAGAAAACTGGAGGAAAATGGGCACAAAAACTCAGAAGGCAGCTATTCTCAGCAGCTTCCTAGTTAACAACCCCCATGCTGCCTCCAGTCTCTGTCTGTATTCTGTATTTAACCTTCAGATTGTAAGCCTTTTCTGGCAAGCTTTTCTTCTTTTTTTTAACTATTTTCCTGAAACTTTTTATGAATGGCTGTGGCACCATTAATGCTGCTGAATATCTTTAAACTCTTTGCACAGGCAAGTGTGTAGCTTAAGGCCACTACTGGTAAGGAAACCAAGTGTCCTCTGTGCCTTTTTTCTTTCTGTGAAGTAATTTAAGGACATCCAAAAAAATTAGACTTTAAAAAGTTATCTTGGTACAACACCGTGTGTATATATACACTTGGAAGCTTAAAAAGGTGTCTTGTCTGGAACTTAGAAGCAGCTCTAAATCTAGTAGAGCAGACTTTCTAACATACCTGGTTTTGTGTGTTGGCTTTGCTGGAGTATGATAGCAAAATGAAGACTCTTACACTCAGCTCTGGTATTGCTCATAACTTACCAAGAGGCTAATACTAAACTTGGAAAATTGTTTAAGTATGTTTTATCAAGCAGTCTGGGTTTTGTTTTTTACTATAGTTTTTAATGGATATGTGAAAACTGAAGGAAATGTTAAAGGTTTTTTTAATGGTGCAAGTGAAGGTGCCAGTTGCTATTTGGTATCACACTCTACAAAAGCTTCATTACTTTATTTGATGGTGGTTGCTAAGCAGCCATTGCACAGAGCATAAGTCTACTGGGTGCCTTTACAAGCCAGAGGCTGATGCTGCACTGTTGTGATGTCATGTGAGGAAATAATGCACATGCTCTAATTGCTCAACAGGAAATGAACCTAGAAACAGAAAATGAAAAGGTTGATTGAAATAAAACTTGATCAACACGACTGTATTTTGAAACATTCCAGGAAGGTTACTTCTTGTTAAACTTGCCTGGCAGTGTTTGTTCAAAACTTGTATTTAATAAATGAACACCTGACTTACAACCTTTGTTATCACTTTATTCCATTATTAAAAGCTAGTGGCAGTTTCAGAAATCCCCCTGAAAACTTAGAGGATTCTGATGTTTCACTTTTTTTTTTAGGTAAGTAACATCAAATATGTGTGACCTGGCTGATCCAGCCTACCTTACCAGGCCTCTGGAGGGGAACCTGGGGTTACCCTCAGGAGATGAATCTCCCAGAATGGTTTTCCTAACCAGCTCTCTTGGCTTCACTGTTTTTCTTTATCTGGCCTGAACCCCAGGTCTTTGTAATCATTTGCTGATATCTTCCCCTTTCTTGCTCCTTGTTTCCATACCCCTGCCATGCAAGATGTCAGCCTAGATCAACTCAGCCATTCCCCTCTGCTGCAGTATCCAAACTGCAGACCATTGCTGGAGGAAAAACACAATTTTTAGAATGGTGCAACCACAAACTTATCTCTAATGTTGCCCAACAACCCTTCTGTGTGTCCTTCAGCTATTCCAAACTGTGGCCTCCTTCCTTAAATTCCTTCCCATACCCCCCTCCCAGTTACCCCTCACAATCCAATGAGTTTGCCTTCATTTTGCTGGGAAGATAAAGACTTCAGAGACTTTGAAGACTTTCAAACCTCTCTCCCATCATCACATCTGTGGAAAAGGCCCCACAGATCCCTGGCTAGTTCTCCTTTCCTGCCTCATCAGGAAAAGATATTGCCTCTTGTCAATATCCCTTCTCATCAGGCAGGATGGCCTGTGCCTGTAATCCTAGAGCTAAGCAAGAGGCAGAAGTGGGATGATCTCTTGAGGCCAGGAGTTTCAGACCAGCCTAGGCAATGTGGCAAGACCCCATTTCTAAATAAATAAATGACTGCCTCTTCTCTGTCTTCAATTTCTCCCCTGAGTTCCACATCCCCCTTGGGTTTTCTGACTTGTAATCCTTTACAGCCATATTTCTTCACCATTCACCCTGACTTCTATCCTAATTTTTTGAAACTGCGCTAATTAGTTAAAGATTGCCATACTGCTAAATTAACTTTCCCATCCTTAATTTGACTTTTCTGCAGTATCTAGGGCAGCAGAATCACTCCTTCACTGAAAAGTTCTTAGTTCCTTGATACCACTTCAAATTTTTCTTTCCACCCCTCTAACCATTCCAAAAATCAGAGATTTACTTCTGCTCAGACTTCCCCAGGATACATTATAGTTCTGTTCGTCTCATCAAATGCCACTTCCCTACATACATCTTTTCCTTCTCATATTAAACTATGAAGTTTCAGCCCTCTGTAGTATACAGCTGTTCTCTCACACATCAGCTCAAGCATCTTCTCTAGGAAGTATGCTGAAATCACCACCATGCCTAATCTGATAGAATGCCCCCTCTCTGAGTTTACATTGCAGCTTCTTCAGATCTGAACTCTGCCACTTCCAAATTGTGTGGCCATTTTTCAAGACCAGTCTCAATGGGGACAATGCCTTACAGGCTTTCTTTAAATTCCAAAATGCCTGGCATAGTGTGGGCGTTCAATACAGGTGTTTTTTCCCTCACATCTGCACAACTCCTTGTGGCTAACTAGGGAATTAGGGGAAATGGATTCCAATCCTGATACAGGACTTTGGGGAGACTGGGATTACAAAAAAATCAACTTTAAAAAGGGCTGTGGGGCCAGGGGCGGTGATTCACGTCTGTAATCTCAGCACCAAGGCGGGCGGATCACTTGAGGCTAGGAGTTCGAGACCAGCCTGGCCAACATGGTGAAACACAGTCTCTACTAAAAATACAAAAATTAGCCAGGCGTGGTGGCGGGCGCCTGTAGTCCCATCTACTCGGAAGACTGAGGCACGACAATCGCTGGAACCTGGGGGACGTAGGTTGCAATGAGCCGAAGTCGTGCCACTGCACTTCAGCCTGGGCGACAGAACGAGACTGTCTCAAATAAAAAGGGCTATGGGTTGAACCTGGTACCAGGTTGTGTGGTGCTTGCTCGGACTCTAACTTTATATGTTTGGCCTTGGACCCTCTCTACCTCTGTACAACGATCGTGTGGGACTAGAAGAATCTCAGCGAATGCTTCTGCAGCACCGACTTCATAGGTTCTCAGAAACGCAGCTAAAGCACACAACGCGAAATAGCGGATATCGGCGCCAAGAAGAGCACTGAAGGTTCAGGGCGCATGCGCATTTCCGCTCCTTGCCGGGTTTCCGGACCTCTGCTAGTGGCTGCCCAACAAAATGCCTGCTTCTCTGCGGAATCCCGCTGTTCTTCACATGCTCTCTAATATCATCTTTTCATATCCACCTTCTCTTCCATGTTGAAAAAAGTAAGTGGACAGACTGGATTCTGCAAAGATCTTTGGACATTTAAATATCCTCGACCGGCGCGAAAAGAGGCGGCCTGACCTTGGAAGTGGGACGGGGTCCTGCAGCGGGTCCTTCCGGCGGGTGACATTCAGCCGGCCGTTCCGGGAGACGGACTTCGCATCCTAGAACCATGGCCCAATTTGTCCGTAACCTTGTGGAGAAGACCCCGGCTCTGGTGAACGGTGAGCGCGATGTAAGACCGCCGAGGCGGGCACACGGGCGGCAGGGAGGCCTGCGATGGCCTGAGAGGAAGAAGCGGGCGGCCAAGACCCGAGGGGCCTGCGGGTGCCGGGGCGGGATGGCCTGCAGGTGAAGGAAGCAGGAAGGTTGGCGACTCTCCTCTAGCCTTCCGCTCGCCTGACCTGCAGATTGGGTTCTCTACACAACCTAGAAGTTCCTGAAATCCAACCACCACTGGGAAGAGAGGTAGTGTGAAGGATGCCCGGCGTTGCCCGGCAGCTCCGCCATTACGCCCCCTGAGATCGCTAAGGGCAGGAATATAGAGGGCATGGCTCTGTTAGGAGAGCTAAGAAAAGGAAGGGCAGAAACGTGTGAAAGTACATCAATTGGGCCTCATCACATGGTCTGGTTGTCAGTGGAGTATTTGGAAGTCAACAGAAATGTCGACTTTGCTTTCTGTCCTAGACGGATTCTAAGATACTTCCACTTTAATCCGAGGGAAATTTTAAGTGGAAATGGACTTCATGGATGAGTATCCGTGCCCCGAGAAGCATAGAACGGGATCCGTATAAATAGTAATCTTTGTTATTACAGCTTAGCATTCGTGGAATTTTTTCGGCTTGAAGAGCCTCACTGGTAGACCGCTGTATTTCACAACAACCCTGAATAATCACAGCTTCTGAGTACTAGTTTATTTGGCCAGTAAATATTTCAGTTGTCTTCTCAGTGGCAGGCTATTCATTTTATTCGTGAAGCGAGATAAGATAAATTGACGTAAGGTTTTCCTAAATGTGCTGTATTCCAGTAAGTTGACTGAAGGTCAGATCTCTAACTTTCGCCCAGATTTCTGAAATGTGAATAGAAAGCAGAACTTCAAAAAAAAATGTAATACTTTTTAGTCTCTTTTGCTATGTTTGAGTTTGATTTGGGTACTTTCTTTTTCTTTCTTTTTTTTTTTTTTTTTTTTTTTTTTTTTTTTTTTTTTCCCTAGAAGACAGGGACTCTCACTCTGTCGCCCAGGTTGGAGTGCTGTGGCAGATCACAGCTCACTGCAGCCTCTGCCTCCGAGGCTCAAGCGATCCTCCCACCTCAGCCTCCTGAGTAGCTGGGATCACAGGCGCGCCACCACACCTGGCTAATTTTTGTATGTTTTAAGAGACGGGATTTCGCCATGTTGCCCAGGCTAGTCTCTTAACTCCTGGGCTCAAGGGATCCTCCCGCCTCGGCCTCCCAAAGTGCTGGAGTTACAGGCGTGAGCCACAGTGCCAGCTTGGTATTTTATCCATTCTCTCCTCCCTTCCCTCCATCACCAGCCAAACTATGAGTTATTGAAGGCTCTCCTGCAGAACCTCACAGCCTACTAGTGAAACATTTTACACATTTTCCCAAAGAATTTCTTAAGCTTACAAAAAAATCTTTTACTTCACTAAGATTGTTATCTGTCATAGAGCTCTACAATTTTATATTAATCATAAGAGATAGCCCTGCGGCGGTGGCTCAGGCCTGTAATCTCAGCACTTTGGGAGGCCGAGGCGGGCAGATCACTTGAGAGCAGGAGTTCGAGACCAGCCTGGCCAACATGGTGAAACCCCATCTCTACTAAAAATACCACCAGGCCTGGTGGTGCATGCCTGTAATCGCAGCTACTTGGGAGGTGGAGGCAGGAGAATCGCTTGAACCCAGGAGGCGGAGGTTGCAGTGAGTCAAGATCGCACCACTGCATGCCAGCCTGGGCAACAAAGCGAGGCTCGGTCTCAAAAAAAAGCCTGGACACCGTGGCTCACGCCTGTAGTCCCAGCACTTTGCGACGCCAAGGCGGGTGGATCACCTGAGGTCAGGAGTTCGACACCAGCCTCCTCACCAACATGGTGAAACCTCATCTCTACTAAAACAGAAATTAGCCAGGCTTGGTGGCGGGCTCCTGTAATCCCAGCTACTCGGAAAGCTGAGGCAGGAAAATCTCTTTAACCCAGGAGGCAGAGGTTGCAGTGAGCCAAGATCGCGCCACTGCACTCCAGCCTGGTGACAGAGGAGACTCCGTCTCAAAAAAAAAAAAACTAAAGAGAAAAAAGGATTGGAGGCTTCACTCTGGACTTCGTGGATGATTTAAGGCACAATTCTTAATATTTCAAGTGGATTTTTTTTTCTGGTGTGGCTTTCACATTTTTTAGATGGCGCATATTAAGGAATTGCAATCTAGTTTTTATGATAAAAATCTAAAAAGTAACACCAAGGTAATTTTTTTGTTATGAAATATATAAACCCTTCCCTCCGTTATTGTAAATAATTGAAAGATAACTTGTTATTCTTCCAAAAGTACTTAGAAAGGAGGACTCAACTGGGCTGGAATGTTAACGTGGAAATACATTTTGCTTTATAACATATACAGGCTAGTGTATTAAATGTGAATGTTAAATATTTAATAGAAATTACTGACTATATCTGTTAATTCCCCTGGGGGCCAAAGAAGCTTATGGAAATAAGTAAATTTATCATCAGGCTTGCCTAGGAATCATAGAGTCTGATTTTTTTTTCCCCTTAACTGTAGACTTTATTTCTATTTCAGTAGTTTTTCCAGTAATCTTCCCGTTCTAGGATCCAATCCAGTGTACCACATTGCATTTAGTTTCTGTGTCTTTCCAACCTCCTTTGGTCCAGGACAGTTTCCCAGTCTTCCCTCATCTTTCCTGACCTTGACAGTTTTAAGGTATCTAGGTATCTTGTCTGTCTAGGTGTCTGTCTAGGTATCCTGAAGAATTTCCCCAATCTGGATTTGTCTGGTGTTTTTCTCATGCTTAGTCTGGAACTATGGATTTTGAGGAAATATCACAGTAATGAGATGTCCTAATCACGTGTCAGGAGGTATATGATATTCATGTGACATTTCTGGTGATACAAGCTTTCATCACTTGGTTATAGGTTCCTCCACTGTGAAGTTACTGTTTTTCTCTCTGTGTTCTATTCTTTAGAAGCAAATAACTAAGCCTGTCCCATAAAGGCAGGGTGTGATTACAGTGGGGGGATTCCATCTCCTGTAGGAAGGAATATCTACATAAATTAAATAGAATTCTTCTGTGAGAAAGATTTGTCTCTTCTCCATTTATTTATCCAGTCACTTATTGTATGGACTTGTACATTCATTTCATACTTTGTATATCAAATACCGTATTATTGCTCAAATTATTTCACCCTTGGCTATTTGGGAGCTCTTTCAGGTTAGCACCTCTGTCCCTTTGACATGCCGCCTCCCTTTCTGATACTACAAGATGCTTCAGATTTATATTGTATTTTCCCTGTCCCAGCCTTAGAATCAGCCATTTCGCCAAGGAACCTTAGTTCCTTTTATTGGACAATAGAATTGAGAAACTAAGGTCTGGGTGCTGTTTATGTTCCTTGCTACTAGAATATCACTACTTCTAGGTCCTCTCAATTGACAGGGATATAGATAGGTATCCGAATAGATGTATATATGTGTATACATGCATACTAACCCATGTATATACATGCATGTATGTATATATAATTATTTCCATGTCTATCAGTCTGTGTATATATTAAGCTAAACCTGAGTCCAACTCTAACCTAGTATCGTGGGGTTTATTCTTGCTGCTTTTCTTACTTACCTGTAACATCACTCAACCTCCACTGAGAAACCTAGCTCCCATCATCTACCATTCATTATGTTTTATCTCTTGTATACATGTAAAGCAGTTTCAAACTCTTTAACCTGTATCCCCTAAGAAACAAATTTACCACCTAAAATAGTGTTTAAATAGTGTTTATGTACAGTAAACTGATTCACTTTTTTTTGTTAAGGATGAAATGTCTGTGTGTTGGAGATAATGTTGACAATTGGTTGACTGTTCCACAAGACTGTACTTTTTTTTATTGTCCCATCTTACAGGCATTGGCAGTTCTATTTGGAACTATCTCTTAGAGCTTTGTGTCTGCTTGAAGGTATGCCCATATCCTTGGCCGGGCGCAGTGGCTCACGCCTGTAATCCCAGCACTTTGGGAAGCCGAGACGGGCGGATCACAAGGTCAGGAGATCGAGGCCATCCTGACTAATACGGTGAAACCCCATCTCTACTAAAAATACAAAAAAAAATTAGCCCCGGGCGTGGTGGCGGGCGCCTGTAGTCCCAGCTACTCAGGAGGCTGAGGCAGGAGAATGGCGTGAACCTGGGAGGCGGAGCTTGCAGTGAGCCAAGATCGCGCCACTGCACTCCAGCCTGGGTGATAGAGCGAGACTCCATCTCAGAAAAAAAAGAAAAAGTATGCCCATATCCCCAAACACAGAAGATGAGGGAGATAGTAATTCAGAAATACTCAAATGGAGGCCATTAATACAAGAAAAACACCAAGAGCCTTGGGTAATCTGTCTTTGAACAGTAGACACTTTATGGGCCTTCATGCTATTTTTATTACGTTTCTCTTGTAATTTTTGAAACAAAGTCTCATTCTGTCCCCCAGACTGGAGTGTCATGGTGAGATCTTGGCTCACTGCAACCTCTGGCTCCCCTGTCCAAGCAATTCTTGTGCCTTAGCCTCCCAAGTAGCTGGGACTACAGGCGCACACCACCATGCCCAGCTAATTTTTATAGTTTTAGTAGAGAAAGGGTTTCACCATGTTGGGCAGGATGGTCTTAAATTCCTGGCCACAAGTGATCTGCCCGTCTCGGCCTCCCAAAGTGCTGGGTTTACAGGCATGAGCACTGCACCTAGCCTCTCTCATAATTTTTTAAATAAAAAATGTCTTCCTCTTTCTGAAATCACTACTACATTCTCACAACTACCCTGGTTGTTAATGGTCTCTTCTCTTGAAATAGTAAATACCTTGAGGAATCCAGCTTGGTAATAGATTCTAGTTTGGGCTCTTAACGATACATGTAGGTTTTACTTTTATTATTTGTGGTGTCTTTGAAAGAGGAACAGCTGTGCTTTTGTCAAGAGAAAGATTTAATCCAGCACATATTGATGACAATACCAAATTGGGTACCAGTTGTTTTAATTCCATCTGAACTTGTGTATAATATTATGATAACTTTCCATCTTGTTCTTAAGAGTGCCATTCTAAATCCTTCATCCCTTTATTCGCCTTTTTCTTCAAATTTACTTATCTCTCTACCAAGAAAATATGAATAAATTGACTGTTCTCTTGTTTCTAAATCCAACTTCTGGCATCTTTACAGTTAGCTAGATTTGCCATTCATAAATGAAGTACAGTACTAGCTGGCCACTAGTGAAGTACTGGCATAATTGAATGTGCTTATAGCATCCTGCCTGATTGAACATCCCTGTGGCACAGGTGTTCTGCATCTTTAAAAGCCTCTTGTTACCAGGGAGCAGCTTTGACTTTTCACACCGGGTGTACATTTGGTACAAGCAGTGAATGAAGGTGATGCATGAATAAATATTTGTGTCCAGCCCACACATCTGCTTCTTTCGGTCTCTAGTGAGTTCATCCTGGTTTTTTTGTTTTGTTTTGTTTTCCAGCTGCTGTGACTTACTCGAAGCCTCGATTGGCCACATTTTGGTACTACGCCAAGGTTGAGCTGGTTCCTCCCACCCCTGCTGAGATCCCTAGAGCTATTCAGAGCCTGAAAAAAATAGTCAATAGTGCTCAGACTGGTAGCTTCAAACAGCTCACAGTTAAGGTAACCATGGGCTAAATGAAAACGGATGTGCATAACAGAAAATGTCTTCCCTTGGGATTTTTCTGATTGTTTTGATTAATATATATGTTTCCAATGAGGCTGAATCCAACATAATGAGGAAAAAAATTTTGACTGCTGAGGAAGATACTTACTTTTCTAATTTTGTCACCTGGGTAGAAATAATTAGCCCATTTTATGTCTTAGTTTCCTAACAGTCTTAAACCTAGCAAAAAGGTGACCATTTTTATTGGGAATTTTTTTTTTCCTTTCCTATATTAGACAGTATACTAAAATATGGCTTGCTTTGCTGAGTCTGTACTTTTTTCATCTGTAGTCCTGAGATTGTCCCCAGTTCAGCCAAAACATCTCTTGAACTATGTCACAGTCAGGAAGCTAACACTTCTTATATGTAAGATAAAAATACCAAACCTGGTTTATTGAATTCTGTGAAGATAAAATCTAAAAACTGTAAGAATTGGAACTTGCAGCCACGCGCAGTCACTTCCTGCCTGTAATCCCAGTACTTTGGGAGTCCAAAGTAAGTAGGAGGATCGCTTGAGGCCAGGAGTTCAAGACCAGCCCAGACAACATAGCAAGGCCCTATCTCTACCCAAAATAGTGAAAAAAATGTGCCAGGTGTGGTGGCATGCACCTGTAGTCCCAACTACTTGGGAGGCTGAGGCGAGAGGATCGCTTGAGCCCAGGAGTTAGAGGAGGCAGTGAGCTATGATTGTGTCACTGCCTGGGTGACAGAGTGAGACCCTGTCTCTTAAGGAAAAAAGGCCGGACCTGGTGGCTCACACCTGTAATCCCAGCACTTTGGGAGGCCGAGGCGGGCAGATCACGAGGTCAGGAGATCGAGACCATCCTGGCTAATACAGTGAAACCCCGTCTCTACTGAAAATACAAAAAATTAGCCAGGCGTGGTGGCGGGCACCTGTAGTCCCAGCTCCTCGGGAGGCTGAGGCAGGAGAATGGTGTGAACCCGGGAGGCAGAGTTTGCAGTGAGCCGAGATCGCACCACTGCACACCAGCCTGGGTAACAGAGCGAGACTCCGTCTCAAAAAAAAAAAAAAAGGGAAAAAAAGAACTGGAACTTGGATTTTATTTGCATGATCCAAGCACAGAGTACACAAAGCCTAAATGATTGCTAATTTTAGAGCCTACATCCTGGGAAGTATGGTTGTTTTTCAGAAGACTTCCATAAACTTCTGGTCTAATTTGATGGGGAAAATTCACTTCCAGAAGTACTGAAAGGAAAAGGTCTAGTTTTGTTAGGGAAAGTTATTTTTTCAACTAGAATTTCAAGATCCATATTCTAGCTCCATGTATTAATAACAGTGCTTTCCTGAACCAGATGTGTATATTTCTCCTTGGGGCAGTAAAATGTTGATATGAATACCAGATACTTGGTCAGAGTTAAGTCAAATACTAAATGAATAAAAGTGAGGTCTAAAGGGGGAAGACAGCACTTCATCTTTCAGCAGATTTTCTTTTGCCAGACAAAAATGTCTATTCAGAGACTCGGCCTTCCTAGAGCCATCCTTTCATATGAATGCCCTGTCTAAATGCACCAGCTATATCCAGGATGTGGGTTGTTTTAGGGCCCATAAAGTGTCTCATAAACTTATAATGAAAGGGTTAAGTCAGTTCAGGTCTGTAAAGAATGCTTTGAAAGAATTTATAAGCTCTAACTACTTACCTTACAAAATTGAAAGTTCAAGGGTTCTCAGCAGTTGAACAAAAGTAATGTTAGTAATTCTCAACTTTGACTAAAACTGCCTTCTAGTTTGAATAGTGTCTTTATGTTCTTTGTCTCCTTAATTCTGGAAAAGAATGGTTTCAAAAAAAAAAAATAAATATATATATATATATATATATATATATAAAGATACCTTAAAATATATGCTTCTTTTTTCAGGAAGCTGTGCTGAATGGTCTGGTGGCCACTGAGGTGTTGATGTGGTTTTATGTTGGAGAGATCATAGGCAAGCGTGGCATCATTGGCTATGATGTTTGAAGACCAATCTTTAACATCTGGTTATATTTGATTTATTATTTGAGTGTTGTTGGACCATGTGTGATCAGACTGCTATCTGAATAAAATAAGATTTGTCAAAACTCAGTGTTTTTTCCATCAAATACTCCATGAAAGGTCACACTTTCTCTTGATATTAAGCTGGGTTGTCTTTAAACAACTCTAAATGCACATCTGTTTAGCCCAAAATTAGAAAGGATATATGTGGCGATATTAACCTGGTACATGAATATATGGGGATAACATTTTAATTTAAAGGTTTGGAATATATATATTTAAGCTTTATTTCCAGAACAGTGAGGGTTAGGTCTTGGGAAAACTAGAATTTGCCACAGTAGGAGAAATGGTAGTACCATATGCCAGTGATAGAGATGAATCATGTCAGTAGTTAGAAAGAGTAACATTTCAACTGTTTCTCTTTGCTAAAATCACAGAAAGACCCTATTAACAACATCTATGTCTGTAAGTCAGAGTACTTGTCATCTTGAATATAGCCTCCCCCAGAGAGAACAGGGTGGTATTCTAAGTATGTATCTTTCTAACATCTTTAACAGTAGGACAGAGCCCTACATTAGAAATCTGATTTTGATGTGTGTTATTCGTTTGTCTGGTTTTACTGCCTTCGCAAAAACAAAATGCCCTACAGATATTTCAACGAGGTTATAATTTAGCATCTTCCTGGGATCTAAATAGTATATTACATCCTGAAGTAAATGAAATGATTGGTATTAGTCTGTCTTCTGGAGCGATTTTATTGGGTATATAGGAGAGATTGATCATTCCTTGGCTTTTCCCAGGGATCTTAAAATCCTTAATTGACTCACTGGTACTTTCCTAAATCCACTGTTATTCCTGCAGCCACAGCAAAACATACAATACCAACTGATGATAACCAAAAGGTGGTTGCATATTTATTATAAAAGCATTATGGCTCACAATATAGTATTATTAATCCTTTAATAGTGTTGAACCTTTATCCAGTCAATCCCAAATTTACCCACTGCATTTAGAACACTGCTATTTTAGCCTAATAAATGGCACAGCTTATCTAAGTGATAGGCAAGAAAGTTCCCATAGAGACTACCACGCTGCTAAAATGTGAAGTAATGCCTAACTTACTCCTGCAATAAACAGGTGGTCAAAACTGAAACGACCTCTTTTCAAAAAGTGCTCAAAAAGACTGATATGAGAATGGCAATCAGTTTCTTTTTCATACAGTGCATGATTATTCAAATTAACCGGAAAAAAACAAGATAGGAGATCAGCTACTAGTTAAAACCTACAGACACCTAGTTGATTAATGATATGTAATGTGATTGTTTATAACACCACTGTCACACCAGAAGATCCTCAAAATAAACATTTACTACTCACTTCACTGCAGCTTCCTCTTTTGCCATACAGAACACCCCTGTTCTCCCCTGTGGCTAATAGTGCATGTACGGAATTTTCTTAGGTTAAAAAATAGCAGTGAGCTCCTTGAAGTGGCCACTTGACTTCACCAGGCTTGTTTCTCTTTTTTTTTTTTTTTTGTCCTCATCAACCCCAAATGTCTTCTAACAGAATTACTGAGGCTTTCACTGAATTTGTGTGCTGCCAAGTGTTTGTCATTGGCAAACTCGGTGTTTATTGTGCACCTAAGCTCTAGGCACAATTAAAATGGCAGAAACATTCAGGAACAAGACTGTTACCTGTTTCACAGAGTTTGATCTGGTAAGACAGGTAATTAGGCATGCAATTACTGTAAGATATGAGAAGTACTATAATGAGGGAAGGGGAAGGTATGCTTGAAAGGCTAATCCAGGGCTGGGCGCAGTGGTTCACGCCTGTAATCCCAGCACTTTGGAAGGCTGAGGCGGGCGGATCCCGAGGTCAGGAATTTGAGACCAGCCTGGCCAATATAGTGAAACCCTGTCTCTACTAAAAATACAAAAATTAGCCAGGTGTGGTGACGTGCACCTGTAGTCCCAGCTACTCGGGAGGCTGAGGCAGGAGAATCACTTGAACCCGGGAGGTGGAGGTTGCAGTGAGCCAAGATCACTCCACTGCACTCCAGCCTGGGCAACAGAGTGGGACTCGTCTCAAAAAAAAAAAAAGGAAGGCTAACCCAGATGAGAAGGAGGTTCAAGAGAAGTTGTCAGAGATGATAGTAACTATATAAACCAGGAAAGTAAGTTAGCCAAGAAGAATGGAGCAAGGTATGCTGGGCGGGTGAAACAACCTGTGCAAAAGCTATTGTCAGAAAAAGTGTAGTACATTGATGATCTGAGAGTGTAAGTGTGGCCAAACTGCCAGGCAGAGGAGAGCACTGAGGTAAAGCCAGAGATGGTGGGGACCAGATTGTATTTTATGCCTATTAAGGCTTGGACTTCTTTAAGGACAATGAATGGAAAGCCATTGAAAGATTTTGACAAGGCACAGTCCTGCCCTGAAGTAACTTGTGTGGTCTAACATCAGCAGGTAATTTCAATTCCATGTAACAAAAGCCGGAATAGAAACCTGCAAACTTGCATAGGGTTCATGTAACAGTGCATGTGGTCCTGCAATTTTCTCAGTATGTAAAAGTAGAAGTAAGTACTCATTTAGTAGTAGGCATCACGAGGAGAGAGAACACAATGGTTAAGTCAAAGCCAGTTATACGAATATTTGTCACTGTGGTCCAAAGGTTTATTCCTAAGGAAACTGCTATCTATATGTAAGTAAATGAGGCTTTTTGTTGAGGCTTTCATCATTTCAAAACTAATGTGGCCAGGCGCGGTGGCTCACGCCTATAATCCCAGCACTTTGGGAGGCTGAGGTGGGCAGATCACGAGGTCAAGATATCAAGACCATCCTGGCCAACATGGTGAAACCCATCTCTACTAAGAATACAAAAATTAGCTGGACGTGGTGGCACATGGCTGTAGTCCCAGCTACTTGGGAAGCTGAGGCAGGAGAATCACTTGAATCTGGGAGGCGGAGGTTACAGTGAGCCGAGATGGCACCACTGCACTTCAGCCTGGCAAAGAGCGAGACTCCATCTCAAAAAAAAAAAAAAAAACTAATGTGAGGCCGGGTGTGGTGGCTCACGCCTATAATCCCAGCACTTTGGGCGGATCACCTGAGGTCACGAGTTGGAGACCAGCCTGACGAACATGGTGAAACCCTGTCTCTACTAAAAATATAAAATTAGCCGGGCATCAGCACACATGCTACTGGGAGGCTGAGGCGGGAGAATCTCTTGAACCTGGGAGGCGGAGGTTGCAGTGGGCCGAGATCATGCCATTGCACTCCAGCCTAGGCAACAAGAGCGAAACTCAGTCTCAAAAAAAAAAAAAAAAAAAAAAAACTCATGTGAAACTGTCCACATTGCACATTTCATCCCTTTTTTTTTTTTTTTTGAGATGGAGTCTCACTCTTGTCAACAGGCTTGAGTGCAACGGCATGATCTCAGCCCACTGCAACCTCCACCTCCCAGGTTCAAGAGATTTTCCCGCCTCAGCCTCCCAAGTAGCTGCGACTACAGGCGCGTGCCACCATGCCTGGCTAATTTTTTGTATTTTTAGTAGAGTCAGGGTTTCACCATGTTGGCCAGGACGATCTCGATCTCTTGACCTCATGATCTGCCCGCCTCAGCCTCCCGAAGTGCTGGAAGTACAGGAGTCAGCCACTGCGCCTGGTCTCATCCTTTGTTTTATACATCTCAGCATTGTTCTTAGATTAACAGTTTCTCCTTTCTTTTCCATTCATCTCTTACATACCTAAGTATTCTACCCTGATTTCTAAGTATAGCTCAATACTTTCTTTTTAAATATTTCATATTTGTATAACACTTTACCTTTTCTTTTTTTTTTTTTTTTTTTTTTTTGAGACGGAGTCTCGCTCTGTCGCCCAGGCTGGAGTGCAGTGGCCGGATCTCAGCTCACTGCAAGCTCCGCCTCCCGGGTTCGGGCCATTCTCCTGTCTCAGCCTCCTGAGTAGCTGGGACTACAGGCGCCCGCCACCTCGCCCGGCTAGTTTTTTGTATTTTTTAGTAGAGACGGGGTTTCACCGTGTTAGCCAGGATGGTCTCAATCTCCTGACCTAGTGATCCGCCCGTCTCGGCCTCCCAAAGTGCTGGGATTACAGGCTTGAGCCACCGTGCCCGGCCAACACTTTACCTTTTCAAAGCACTTGCACCAGCTATCTCATTTAGCCCTCAGCTTTCCTCTGAAGCACGTGCCATAAATGATATACCATTTAACAAGAGAGGAACTAAGCAGAAAACATGAAAAAGCAGAAAATCGGCCGGGCGCGGTGGCTCAAGCCTGTAATCCCAGCACTTTGGGAGGCCGAGGCGGGTGGATCACGAGGTCAGGAGATCGAGACTATCCTGGATAACATGGTGAAACCCCGTCTCTACTAAAAATACAAAAAACTAGCCGGGCGTGGTGGCGGGCGCCTGTAGTCTCAGCTACTTGGGAGGCTGAGGCGGGAGAATGGCGTGAACCCGGGAGGCGGAGCTTGCAGTGAGCCAGATCACGCCACTGCACTCCAGCCTGGGAGACACAGCGAGACTCCGTCTCAAAAAAAAAAAAAAAAAAGAAAAAGCAGAAAATCCTTTATAAAAGACAATTTGGCTAGGATCCCAAGAGCAATAAGTCGTGGAAACATAAACTGGGCCAAGGTCATGATCCTGTGTTGTAGTCGGTGCCCTGACTCTACCTGTGACCAGCTTGTGGATCCTGCTTTGTATTTCCAGTTCCATTCTGTATTATATATTCTTGGTCCTGCTTTGCCCTGCTATTAAGTTATTTAAGATTTCTTGTCTCATTAGATATCAACCTCCCTAATCTTATGTAAAGTGATAGGTAGTTTAGTAGGACTTACTGTTTTCTAATTAGTGTGGTTTTTGTTTCTACCAGGACATAAGATTCTGATCACCCTTGTGATGAATTCAGTAACAGTTCCACCAGAGGTAATCCCTTAGCAGGGAACTTACACTAGACCTGTTTACCAAACAAAAGGCCCTGATATAATAAAATACTAGCATGCAAAGCCCTTGGCAGTCTCCCTTCTGCCTCACCTTAACCTCATTAGCTACCAACCATTGTTTCAGCCACAATTTCTAACCAGTCCCCGTAAAACCTAGCTTTAAATGTCATGTTATTAGAGTGTATATCCACTGTCCCTGATTGTTGCAGTTTTCCACTAATCAGTTCATTCCTTTTTATATCTTTTTGTCTTTTTTTTTTTTTTTTTTTTTTTTTTGAGACGGAGTCTTGCTCTGTCACCCAGGCTGGAGTGCAGTGGCGCAATCTCGGCTCACTGCAAGCTCCGCCTCCCGGATTCACGCCATTCTCCTGCCTCAGCCTCCCGAACAGCTGGGACTACAAGCGCCCGCCACCACGCCCGGCTAATTTTTTTGTATTTTTAGTAGAGACGGGGTTTCACCGTGTTAACCAGGATGGTCCTGATGTCGTGATCCGCCCGCCTCGGCCTCCCAAAGTGCTGGGATTACAGGCGTGAGCCACCGCACCCAGCCTATCTTTTTGTCTTTTGAGACAGGGTCTCGCTCTGTCGCCTGGGCTGGAGTATAGTGGCATGATCACAGCTTACTGCAGTCTCAACCTCCCAGGCTCACTCAAGATCCTCCTATCTCAGCTTCCCAAATAGCTGGAACTACAGGCACATGCCACCACGCACAGCTATTTTTTTGTAGAGACAGGGTAGCCACATTGCCCAGGCTGGTCTCAAACTCCTAGGTTGAAGGAATCCCCCACCTTGGCCTCCCAAAGTGTTGGGATTACAAGCGTGAGCCACCTCACCTGGTCCCCTTTATTTCTTGCCAATTTTGTGTCCTGGCTCACTGTCACTTTATAACACTACTTCTATCTTTTTTGTTTGTTTGTTTGTTTTGTTTTTTGTCTTTTTTTGTTTTTTTTGAGACTGAGTCTCACTCTGTCGCCCAGGCTGGAGTGCAGTGGCCGGATCTCAGCTCACTGCAAGCTCCGCCTCCCGGGTTTACGCCATTCTCCTGCCTCAGCCTCCCGAGTAGCTGGGACTACAGGCGCCCGCCACCTCGCCCAGCTAGTTTTTTGTATTTTTTAGTAGAGACGGGGTTTCACCGTGTTAGCCAGGATGGTCTCGATCTCCTGACCTCGTGATCTGCCCGTCTTGGCCTCCCAAAGTGCTGGGATTACAGGCTTGAGCCACCGCGCCCGGCCAACACTACTTCTATCTTAATTCTTGACAATTGCAATTTCAACATACACATGGGTCAGTAGTTTCCAAAGTACAGTCCCTGGACCACAGCAGCATCAGCATCACCAGGGAATTTAGAAATGAAAATTACCAGGATTTACCCCAGAAACTAGGAGTGGGATCTTGCAATCTGTATTTTTGTTGTTGTTTTGTTGTTTTGCATTTTTTTAGAGATGGTCTCACTATGTTACCTGGACTGGTCTCAAACTCCTGAGCTCAAGCAATCTTCTTCCCTCAGCCTCCCAAGTAGCTGGGACAACAGGCATATGTCATCGCACCCAGCACAATCTGTATTTTAATTATCTTTCCATATATAAGTCTAACGCATGCTAAAGTTTGGGAACTACTAACATAAATGATCCTTCAACCAACCTGGCCTTTTGATTCCCTAAAAACTTAACAGTTACACCTTTCACCTTCCTTAAATACTGATTCCCATCTTTTTACCAAAATTATCAACCATCTTAGTTTCAATTTCATGCATCCCTCTCTCTGACCACCTATTATCTTCCTAGCCCATTCTGTCAAATATCTCAACTACACAAATTCAGAGTTTTCATGACCATCAATAAATTGATCCTACCATCTCCCTCACCCCCTTGATGTCAGCTTTTCTCTCCTGATACAACTTATGTTCCATGATCAATCATAAGCATTCTCTTGAATACACCTTCAACTTCCTTGCCTCTCACTCTCTTCGTTGTACTCACTTACCAAAACCAACTCCTTGGCTTAATTCAGCTTTCCACCTGCTCTGCACCTACGTACCCAAATGAAGTTGGAGAAAACAAAGTAACTCGTCTGGCCAGGTGTGGTGGCTCACGCCTGTAATCCCAACACTTTGGGTGGATCCCTTGAGGCCAGGAGTTCGATAACAGCCTGGCCAACATGGCAAACCCCCTCTCTACTAAAATTACAAAAATTAACTGAGCATGGTGGCACACACCTGTAGTCCCAGCTACTTGGGAGGCTGAGGCATAAGAATCACTTGAACCCACGAGCTGGATGTTGCAATCAGCCGAGATCGCACCACTGCACTCCATCCTGTTTTGGCAACAGAGTGAGACTCTGTCTCAAAAAAAAAAAAAAAAAAAAAGGTAGTATCACTCTATATTCATGATGGTCAGACCCTTAAGAGAGCACTTAATACTACCAGCCAATCATATTATGTTTCTTCAGACCGCAATTATATCCTTCAACAGATGACCTTACTTCCTACTTGACTAAGAAAATTTAAGCAATTGGAGAACTTCCAGTTACTCCCACATCGTTATCTCATCTTACCACTCTCTCCACCTATACATATATATACACACACCACCTTGCCTGTACTAGATGGTTCATATCACATGCTCCAAGCACACAGAAGTCACTCAGTGCAAATGTGATGAATAAAGTGAATGTATCCATTAATGAATCTATATAAATGCTTTCCCCTCAGCCTTCATTCCTGGCACTTTCTACCTAGCACATCCACTTTCAAAACCTCTTCATCACCTTTTTGGAGAGGTTTTTTCTGATTTTCCTGAACTGCTTCCCTTTACCCTCCTGTTGATGCTTCTTGTAGCACATATCATTGTACTCTAATGCTATATTTACATTTATTTCCTTACTAAACTGTAAGTTTTTTAAGGGAGATACTGTATCTAATACACCTTTGTAATACTATCCCGTCATATAATCTGGCTTCTATGTTTTTGGTTTTGTTGAAAACAGTGAAACAGCAGACTCTTCCTACTGTGTTTGGTACTGGGTTGATAAACAGCAGAGTTTAGTGGCAATTTGCCACAGAGGGAGATGCAGGCCTGGAGGACTCACTTCCTGAAGGCCTGCAGGCTGAGACTGCTACAGAGCTGATGCCAGCTGAGTCACTCTTGCATCTCAACCTCCAACTCTGAAACAGAGATTTGGATCTCTGATTAGCCTTCTCTACTGTGCTAGCTAATGCAAAGCTACTTTTGCATATATGAGGTCTAGCAGGGGAGAACCAGGAGGTATGCAGCAGAAGATCCTTTATAAAAGACCAAGCCTGAAATCTGAAAATCCCTGAAATTCCTTAGAAATTTATCATCTTAACTCTTTCTTTGCCAAGCCTGTATTTCCTGATTTATATCCTTGTTACAGCTCAAAGAAGCATATCATATAAAGGTTTAAAGCACCACCATTTTCCTCAGAGGATTTTACATATGCAAACTATGGATGGATTTTTATAAGAACTATACCTTGGACTCTTGCATAAAGTTAGGAAGGTTATCTTCAGAGGCTCCAAGTTTTAATGCATTCCAGTGTTGTCAAATCCAAAAGCAATTAAATACTGTTGTGTGGTTTTGAATTATAGCCTGCTTGTTAAAATAGCTATTGTTTCCCCTAAGGACAGCCTGCATTTTTACCTGATGTCATCTGACTCTGGGTCTCAAGAGAGTGGGGAACCTAATAGAACAACTGAATAAATGTAGTTCTAAGACAGTGAATTATGAGGTGATGGTGGAAGAATGGTTACCAATTTTAGTGACCTCCAGGTAGAACAATGGAAAGAAAGTCATGTGAGCCCCAGATTGGTGAAAAAAATGAAAGGAATAATGACCAAGTAAACATTAAGTCGGGGTGATGTGGAAGACAGTGTGGTGATTCCTCAAAGACCTAGAACCAGAAATACCACTGGAACCAGCAATCCTGGTACTAGGTATACACCCAAAGGAATATAAATCATTCTATTCTATTCTATAAAATATAAATCATTCTATTATACCATTATAAATGATATAAATCATTCTATTATACAATGATGTGTGCTACAGGAAGCATCAACAGGAGGGTAAAGGGAAGCAGTTCGGGAAAATCAGAAAAAAAACTTCTCCAAAAAGGTGATTAAATGGTTTTGAAAGTGGATGTACTAGGTACATATAAAGATACATACATACTGCAGCACTAGTCACAATAGCAAAGACATGGAATCAACCCAAATGCCCATCAGTGATAGACTGGATAAAGAAAATGTGGTATATATACACCATGGAATACTATGCAGCCATAAAAAGGAACGAGATCATGTCCTTTGCAGGGATGTGGATGGAGCTGGAAGCCATTATCCTCAGCAAACTAACACAGGAACAGAAAATCAAACACCACATGTTCTCAAAAGTGAGACTGAACAATGACAACACATGGACACAAGGAGGGGAACAACACCCACTGGAGCCTGTCAAGGGGAGGACAGAGGGAGGGAGAGCATCAGGAAATACAGCTAATGCATGCTGGGCTTAATACCCAGGTGATGGGTTGATAGGTGCAGCAAACCACCATGACACACATTTACCTATGTAATAAACCTGCACATCCTGCACATGTACCCTGGAACATAAAATAAAATGAAATTTTAAAAAGTCAGGGATGGTATTTTGTTCATCATAGCTTTACCTTAAACCCCTGTATAGTTTCATCTGCCTTTAGAATATGCTGGTGGAAATATGCTTTATTATCTGATACCCAAGTTACTACTGCAGCAGGGACACTAATTTCTACCTCACCCTAGGCTCCAAATTTCACCCCCACTGCACTGAGGGTAAACACTGAAGCCAAAAGGGCCTTGATTTGGGACCCTTGTGTTCCTTTGCTCTCCCATCACCATCCGACCCCACCCCATGCCTCATATCCACCCGTCCCAGAAGGAAGCTGCCTCTAAGGACTAAGTAGTAAATCTCTCAAAGTTATCTGTGGAGAGTCCTAAGGACACAAATCAGCAACAAAATCCGTTGGGTTTTTTCCCACCTCTCTTAAAACAATCTATAGTTGCATATTTTTCTTATTTGTTCATCTCAACTTCAGCAAAAGCCTTGCAGGATAGCAGAACCCACTCACCTAAGAAAATTTGAAACAAAATGTTACTCTCCTCACTTTTCAGTACAAAATGAAATGAAGTGGAACCATTTGCCGGAGGTGAATGAGTCAGTGGTAGAGGACTGGAATGCAGGACTTGATTCCTCAGTGTCCTAACTCTAACCACATTCCCTCTACTCTGCGACATTTAAGTTTTTTATTGGACTGTGAGGAGCAGGAGTAGGTAAGGGAGATGGTTCGCTTTTTATGTTTTTATTCAGAAACTTACATCTGAACTCTAACCCACATGTAAGACACTCCATTTCAACTTTAGCAGGAGTAAATGAAGATTGGTAACATATAATTTGCATCAAGCCTTGGATAAGGTGACTTTTCCCGGGCCTTAAGCAAGACTATTTGCTATATATTGATAGAGAGGGCTCTTAGTAAAGAAGAAAATAAGGCAAATAGCTGAGGGTGTTAATACCTAACCCTAAACATTTTAAAAAGTCATCATTTAACTCCCTAGTCTCTACCCATAATGTTTCAAAATAAGTTCTCAGTTTTTAAACTTGACACCAGGAGCTTATATAGCTTTTCATATGAGAGACATTAAGAAATGTAGCTTTTAATTCAGGCTTATCTTTTTGCATCAGAGAGTATGAGGCCTTGAACAATGATGGCCATGTTCTCTTGGTTTTATCTGCTTTTACTTTAGTAATTACCAAAATATATACAGTTTTTTAAAAACCTAGGAATAGGGCCGGGCGCGGTGGCTCAAGCCTGTAATCCCAGCACTTTGGGAGGCCGAGACGGGCGGATCATGAGGTCGGAGATCAAGACCTCCTGGCTAACACGGTGAAACCCCATCTCTACTAAAAAATACAAAAAACTAGCCCGGCGAGGTGGCGGGCGCCTGTAGTCCTAGCTACTCGGGAGGCTGAGGCAGGAGAATGGTGTAAACCCAGGAGGCAGAGCTTGCAGTGAGCTGAGATCCGGCCACTGCACTCCAGCCTGGGCGACAGAGCGAGACTCCGTCTCAAAAAAAAAAAAAAAAAAAGGCCGGGCGCGGTGGCTCAAGCCTGTAATCCCAGCACTTTGGGAGGCCGAGACGGGCGGATCACGAGGTCAGGAGATCGAAACCATCCTGGCTAACACGGTGAAACCCCGTTTCTATTAAGAAATACAAAAAACTAGCCGGGCGAGGTGGCGGGCGCCTGTAGTCCCAGCTACTCGGGAGGCTGAGGCCGGAGAATGGCGTGAACCCGGGAGGTGGAGCTTGCAGTGAGCTGAGATCCGGCCACTGCACTCCAGCCTGGGCGACAGAGCGAGACTCCGTCTCAAAAAAAAAAAAAAAAAAAAATCTAGGAATAAACAAATAAACACAATGAATGCATTATAATGTATATTCAAAAACATATCAAAACAGCCTTACCCAACTGGTCTTGAAAAAGACAACCTTTGGGAAATCTTCCAGGCCAGCCATGACTGCTGGAAAGAAAATAAGCAAATGCTTACTAAAGGGCTTTCTCCAAGTGACATAGTTTTCTTAGAATTTCTAGTCTTTGGATACTGACACCTTCATCTTAATCTCAGATGATGTAGAAATTCATCTCAGAATTCAGAAACGGGTAGCTTCTAGTTCCTCTGAGAATATTCCTCAATCAACAAGTTGTCTACCTAGCTAAGGCACAGCTTCCTGGAATTAAGACTGCATAACCTAGGTTATAATTAACTCAGATTTCCTCCTCCTCTTGTACCTTGTCCATGACCTTAATCCTCACCTAGATTTTCCATCCCATCTACGGATACAAATTTGTTCTAAATTAGATCAACTGAACTCTATTCCTGTTAGCCTAAGGTAAGTTGGCACTGGTGGCTGAAAGGAATCCTAAACCAACTTTAGACTATATAGTTAGACTTTAAGCATGACTCAAAAAAAAGCTAGACATCTCAATGGGGAGATAATATTGCTCAGTTTTATCCATTTTTCCTCAAAAAAAAAAAAAAAAAAAAAAAAACTTGGGAGGACTTTGAGAATGGTCAGTAGGATTAGAATAATGAGAGCAGTTGAAGCTGCGGGAAGACTGATAGTTGATAGTGGTTTACGCCTGTAATCTCAACACTTTGGGAGGCTGAGATGGGAGGATCGCTTGAGGCCAGGAGTTCACGACCAGCCTCATCAACATAGCGAGACTTCATCTGTACAGAAAATTAAAAATAAAGGCAGGTGTGCCTCATGCCTGTAATCCCAACACTTTGGGAGACTGAGGCAGGTGGATCCCTTGAGTTCAGGAGTTTGAGACCAGCCTGGGCAATATGGCAAAACCCTGTCTCTACAAAAAAAATAAATAAATAAAACCCAAAATTAACCAGGCATGGTGGTGTGCACCTGCAGTTCCAACTCCACAAGAGGCTGAAGCTAGAGGATTGCTTGAGCCTGGTAGGTACAGGCTGCAGTGAGCCATGATCACACCACTGTTGCATGGGCAACAGAGCAAGACCCACTCTCAAAAAATAATAATAAATAAAAACTAAATTAAAAACTTAGCTGAGGGTGGTGGTGCACACCTGTAGTCCCAGCTGCTCAGAAGGCTGAGGCAGGATGATTGCTTGAGTCCAGAAGTTCATGGCTGCAGTGAGCTATAATTGTGCCACTGTACTCCAGCCTGGTGACAGAATGAGATCTATGTCAAAGAAAAAAAAAAGAAAGAGAGAGAGAGAGAAAGAGAGAAAGAAAGAAAGAAAGAAAGAAAGAAAGAAAGAAAGAAAGAAAGAAAGAAAGAAAGAAAGAAAGAAAGAAAGAAAGGAAGGAAGGAAGGAAAGAAAAAAGAAAGAAAGAAGGAAAGAAAGAGAAAGAAAAAGAAAGAAAGAAAGAAAGAAAGAAAGAAAGAAAGAAAGAAAGAAAGAAAGAAAGAAAGAAAGAAAGAAAGAAAGAAAGAAAGAAAGAAAGAAAGAAAGAAAGAAAGGCAGTCAGGCTCAGGCTCAGTGGCTCATGCTTGTAATCCCAACACTTTGGGAGGCCGAGGCGAGCAGATCACTTGAGGTCGGGAGTTCGAGACCAGCCAACATGGTGAAACCCCATCTCTACTAAAAATACAAAAATTAGTCAGGCGTGGTGATGTACACTTGCAATCCCAGCTGAGGAAGGAGAATAGCTTGAACCCGGGAGGTGGAGGCTGCAGTGAGCCAAGATTGTGCCATAGCACTCCAGCGTGAGCAATAGAGTGAGACTCTGTCTCAAAAAAGACAAACAGTAATACTAGGCCTAGTGAATTTTTTTCAAAGTAATTTGGAGGCAAACAAAATATTTACAATTATGGGAACTGCAGCATTGATAACACACAGAAATAAAAGGAATGATAAAATGGCAGGGGCTTTGGAATTCAGCCGCTTTCAACTTCATGGATTTAAAGTCAGATTTAAGTGATTATCAGTAGGTCCATTGCTACTTATCTAAAGAGCTCAAAGCCCTATCCTATATGATCTTGTTGGTTCTCACAACTTTACAAGAGATATGGGTTGGAGAGTAGAATCAAGAATTTTGCTGGTATGAAAGTTGAGATTTAAAGAAACTGTTAGGTAACTTCACTGACATGCAGTGTCTTCCAAAAAAGAGGAATGCCTTACCTATTACGTTAAAGAGAAAATAATCCAGCATGAACTCCTTTAGTTTATCCCTTTCAATTCGAACCGATGTACTTTTTTTTTTTTTTTTTTGAAACAGAGTCTCACTCTGTCATCTAGGCCGGAGTGCAGTGGCATGATCTCAGCTCACTGCCACCTCAACCTCCTGAGTCCAAATGGTTCTCCTGTCTCAGCCTCCCAAGTAGTAGGGATTACAGGCATATGCCACCATGCCTGGCTATTTTTAGTAGAGACAGGATTTTCACCATGTTGGCCAGGCTGGTCTCGAACTCCTGACCTCAGGTGATCCGCCCACCTCAGCCTCCCAAAGTGCTGGGATTACAGGTGTGAGCCACCACACCTGGCCTGAACAGATCTACTTCTGATTACACCCTCTTTCTGCTGTCCCTTCCCTTCTTTCTCCTATCACAGAGGAAAACAGGACATTCTTTCCAAAACTATCCTTCTATGTTTGCTCTTGATTCTCTTCCTTTTCACTCTTCAGTAATCTCTCCCTATTTATTCCTCATTTTCATTTGTCCATTTATTTATTTGTTCAGCAGACATTTATTACATTCTTGTCATGCATCAGATTGTGCTTCTGAGATTTTAAAAGACATGTTTCCTATCTTCAAGGGGCTCACAGTCTAGTGGAAGAGGTAGTAAAAGAAACAACTACAAATCATACAACTGTGACACAGTATTTAAAGATCAACAATAAAAGTCTGCACATTATGCTATGGCTGTGCATATAGCAGAGCTGGGTCTGGAGCTTAACCAAGAGGACAAGAGGGGAAAGGCCTTTTAAACAAAGATGCCTGCACCAAAGAATGATCACACAAGAGAATTCAAATAAAATTAGTTCACTAAGGCAAGAACCAAATAAAGATGTGTTTTGAAGACAAGGGGTAAGGGAGAGTTACACCAAAAAATAAAAGCTCTCGAAGGTGATAAGGAACTATTAAAATACATTAAGGATAGAAGTAATATGGTCAGATTTGCATTTTAGGAAATTCAATCACATGTCAGAGGAGAAGACTGGGAACTGCCAGGGCGTGGTGGCTCACGCCTGTAACCCCAGCACTTTGGGAGGCCAAGGCGGGCAGATCACCTGAGGTTAGGGGTTCCAGACCAGCCTGGCCAACATGGTGAAACCCTGTCTCTACTAAAAATACAAAAATTAACTGGGCGTGGTGGCACATGCCTGTAGTCCCAGCTACTCTGGAGGCAGAGGCAGGAGACTCCCTCGAACCTGGGAGCTGAAGGTTGCAGTGAGCCAAGGTCACACCACTGCACCCAAGCCTGGGCGACAGAGTGAGACTCCATCTCAAAAAAAGAAAAAATAAATAAAAGACTGGGAACTATTGCATAATCTTGAAGAGAAATGGGCAATTGGAAGTGTATGGTGGTATAATTAGAAGAGGGAATATAGGCCGGGTGCAGTGGCTCACACCTGTAATCCCAGCACTTTCGGAGGCCGAGGCAGGCAGATCACCTGAGGTCAGGAGTTCAAGACCAGCCTGGCCAACACGGTGAAACCCTGTCTCTATTAAAAATACAAAAATTGGCCGGGCGCGGTGGCTCAAGCCTGTAATCCCAGCACTTTGGGAGGCCGAGACGGGCGGATCACGAGGTCAGGAGATCGAGACCATCCTGGCTAACACGGTGAAACCCCGTCTCTACTAAAAAAATACAAAAAAAACTAGCCGGGCGAGGTGGCGGGTGCCTGTAGTCCCAGCTACTCGGGAGGCTGAGGCAGGAGAATGGCGTGAACCCGGGAGGCGGAGCTTGCAGTGAGCTGAGATCCGGCCACTGCACTCCAGCCTGGGCGACAGAGCGAGACTCCGTCTCAAAAAAAAAAAAAAAAAAATACAAAAATTAGCCAGGTGTAGTATCACGTGCCTATAGTCCCAGCTCCTCGGGAGGCTGAGGCAGGAGAATCCCTTGAACCCGGGAGGCAGAGTTGCAGTGAGCGGAGGTCCTGCCACTGTACTCCAGCCTGGGCATCACAGCAAGACTCTGTCTCAAAAAAAAAAAAAGAAGAGGGAATATAGAAAGAGGCAAATTTCAGTGTAAAGAGGAATTTGATTTAAGGACATACAAATGAAGATGACTTACATAGTATTGGTTATATGTGTCTGAAATTCAAGAGTGGTTAGTGCCGGAGATGTAAATTTAGAAGTGATAAGCATCTTGAGTATAGGTGAGATTGCTTAGGAGAGTAGGTAAGCTCCATAAGGGAAAGCCAGGCATTTTTGTAGGTTTTGCTTATTGCTATATCCTCATCGCCTAGAAAATGTGCCTGGCACATAGTAAGCATTCAATATTTGAATGAATGAATGGAATAGTGAAAAAAAAGGAGAGCTAAGAACATGACTCTGAGAAACATGACCTTTTAGGGTTAAACAAGAAAAGAAGCCCAGGAAGGCGTTTGAGATGGTTAGAGAGGTAGGAGGAAAGCAGGAGAGAGTGAGGTCCCAGAAACCAAGGGAGGAGAGCTCCTAGAAGATCAACAATGCTGCAAACAGATCAAATACAATAAGACCTAAAAAGTGTTCCTTAGCCAGGCACAAGGACATGCACCTGTAGTTTCAGCTACTCAGGAGTCTGAGGCTGGAGAGTTCTAGGCCAGCCTGGGCAACGCAGTGAGACCCCACCTCTTAAAAAAAAAAAAAGTGTGCTAGACTGGGTGTGGTGGCTCACACCTGTAATTCCAGCACTATTGGGAGGCCAAGGCAGGTGGATCACTTGAGGTCAGGAGTTCCAGACCAGCCTGACCAACGTGGTGAAACCCCGTCTCTACTAAAAATACAAAAATTAGCCCGGTGTGGTGGCACATGCCTGTAATCCCAGCTACTTGGGAGGCTGAGGCAGGAAAATCACTTGAACCCGGGAGGCAGAGGTTGCAGTGAGCAGAGACTGCTCCATTGCACTCTAGCCTGGGCAACAAGAGCAAAACTCCGTCTCAAAAAAAAAAAAAAAAAAAGTGTCCATTAATTTTGGCAAATAGAAAGCCATTGGTGTTTTTTTGTGACAGTAGTTTCAACGGAGATGGCAGTCAGATGATACAGGCCTAAAGAGTATATGGGGCTGGCCGGGCGCGGTGGCTCAAGCCTGTAATCCCAGCACTTTGGGAGGCCGAGACGGGCGGATCACGAGGTCAGGAGATCGAGACCATCCTGGCTAACACGGTAAAACCCCGTCTCTACTAAAAAAATACAAAAAAACTAGCCGGGCGCGGTGGCGGGCGCCTGTAGTCCCAACTACTCGGGAGGCTGAGGCAGGAGAATGGCGTGAACCCGGGAGGCGGAGCTTGCAGTGAGCTGAGATCCGGCCACTGCACTCCAGCCTGGGCGGCAGAGCGAGACTCCGTCTCAAAAAAAAAAAAAAAAAAAAGTATATGGGGCCAAGATCACATCACTGCACTCCAGCCTGGGCGACAGAGTGAGACTCCATCTCACACACACACACACACACAAAATGCATGGAACATGGCAAGGAAGTGGAGACTGTGAATGTAGGTGACTCTTTTCAGAAGTGTGGCTTTTTTTTTTTTTTTTTTGTGAGACGAAGTCTCGCTCTGTCGCCCAGGCTAGAGTGCAATGGTGAGATCTCGGCTCACTGCAACCTCTGCGTCCTGGGTTCAAGTGATTCTCCTGCCTCAGCCTCCTGAGTAGCTGGGATTACAGGCATGTGTCACCACGCCCAGCTAATTTTGTATTTTTAGTAGAGACGGGGTTTCTCCATGTTGGTCAGGCTGATCTCGAACTCCCAACCTCAAGTGATCTGCTTGCCTCGGCCTCCCAAAGTGCTGGGATTACAGGCATGAACCACCACACCCAACCTATTTTTTATATTAAATATTAAATATATATATATATACTTTTTTTTTTCTTTTTGCAGTGGAGTCTCGCTGTGTCACCCAGACTGGAGTGCAATGGTGCAATCTCGGATCACTGCAACCTCCACTTCCTGGGTTCAAGCAATTCTTCTGCCTCAGCCTCCCCAGTAGTTGAGACTACAAGCATGTGCCACCGCACCCGGCTAATTTTTGGGTTTTTGTTTGTTTGTTTTTTGTTTTTTTGAGATGGAGTCTCACTCTGTCATCCAGGCTAGAGTGCAGTGGCACGATCTCAGCTCACTGCAACTTCTGCCTCTGTTCAATCAATTCTCCTGACTCAGCCTCCCAAGTAGCTGGGATTACAGGTGCCCGCCACCACCACGCCTGGCTAATTTTTGTATTTTTAGTAGAAACAGGGTTTCACCAAGTTGGCCAGGCTGGTCTCAAACTCCTGACCTCAGGTGATCTGCCCGCCTCGGCCTCCCAAAGTGCTGGGATTACAGGCGTGAGCCACCATGCCTGGACTAATTTTTGTATTTTTAGTCGGGACGGAGTTTCACCATGTTGGCCAGGCTAGTCTTGAAATCCTGACTTCAGGTGATCCGCCCACCTCAGCCTCCTAAAGTGCTAGGATTATAGTCATGAGCTGCCATGCCTGGCCCCAATATTTAAATTTTAAAAAAATCTTGGCTGGGCATGGTGGCTCACGCCTGTAATCCCGGCATTTGAGGGGGCCAAGGTTGGCAGATCACCTGAGGTCAGGAGTTCAAGACCAGTAAAACCCGTCTCTACTAAAAATACAAAAAAATTAGCTGGACGAGGTGGTGGGCGCCTGTAATCCCAGCTACCCGGGAGATGGAGGTTGCAGTTAGCTGAGATCGTGCCACTGCACTCCATCCTGGGTGACAGAATGAGACTATGTCTCAAAAAAAAAAAAAATCTTCCCTTTACTTCATTCTCAAACTACTGACTTATCTTTCATTACTCTTCCCTATGAGTGAATGGTAGGGTATATGAGTGTATTTTGAACCCTCCTTCTTCTGTTGGTTCTCCTAATGTTTCCCAACTATTTATATTCTGACCTAATCATTCATTTACTTATCTCTGCATCCTTGCCTTCTCTTTCACACCCTACATTTAATACAATCAGCAAATCAACAAATCCTTACTTATTTTTTCCATTTTTTTCTTTTTCTTAGAGCCTACAGCTATTGCATCATCTGTCTACAAAATGTATCCTGAATCTGACAATATTCCATCACCTCCACACTACCACCCAAGGCCCAGACACCATCTTCTCTCACCCAGACCACTGCAATAGCCTTCTGACTGCTTTCTCCACTTTCACCCTTGCCTTTCTATTGTTTATTATTGTTTTGTTGTTGTTGTTGAGATGGAGTCTCACTCTGTTGTCCAGGCTGGAGTGCAGTGGCATGATCTCGGCTCACTGCAACCTCTGCCTCCTGGGTTCAAGCGATTCTCCTGCCTTAACCTCCTGAGTAGCTGGGATTACAGGTTGCCACCACGCCCGGCTAATTTTTATATTTTTAGTAGAGACAGGGTTTCACCATGTTGTTCAGGTTGGTCTCGAACTCCTGACCTTGTGATCCACCCGCCTTGGCCTCCCAAAGTGCTGGGATTACAGGCGTGAGCCACCACACCCGGCCTATTGTTTATTCTTAAACCAGCAGACAGAGTGATCCTTTCAAATATTAAGTCATATTTTGTCGGTCTTCAGAACCTTCCAATGGCTTCTCCTCTCATTTTGCGTTCTCATATGCTCTGAAACCATCACCACCACAGACTTCCCTCATCTAGATTCCTACCACTCTTCCTCCAGCCACCCTGGGCCTCTTCACCTCCAAACACACTTCACCTCGGGGCTTCTGCATTTGATGTTTTATGCTTGGAATGCTTTTCCCTCAGACATCATTTGGTTTACTCTCATTTCCTTCAATGCTCTGTTCAAATAGCCCCTTAACCCAAAGTCTGGTCATATTTTATAAACTATTGTACCTCAGCCGCTCCCAACTCTCTACTCTCTATCCTGCTTATGTCACACTGATCACCACCTGGCTTGTCCTAGTTATTTATTTATTGTCTGGTTCCCTTCACTAGAATGTGAGCACCCACAAAGCATACCTACCAAGAGCAGCTCACCTAAAGGAGCAGAGATAAAGATAGCCAGAGGCCGGGAGCGGTGGCTCACGCCTGCAATCCCAGTACTTTCTGAGGCCGAGGCGGGCGGATCACGAAGTCAAGAGATTGAGCCCATCCTGGCCAACATGGTGAAACCCCATCTTTACTAAAAACACAAAAATTAGCTGGGTATGGTGGCGCATACCTGTAGTCCCAGCTACTTGGGAGGCTGAGGCAGGAGAATCGCTTGAACCCAGGAGGTAGAGGTTGCAGTGAGCCGAGATCACGCCACTGCACTCCAGCCTGGTGATAGAGCAAGACTCCGTTTAAAAAAAAAAAAAAAGATAGCCTGGGAACTATTCCTGCCCTTGAGGAACCCACACCTCAGTGAGTCATATAACCTAACAAGTAATTAGAATGGAAATACTCAAAGCAGTTGGATGCCACAGGCTGAGGCCCTGGGGAACCATGTGGTTTGGGTGGCAGTTATGGCACTTTTCGGCCTGGGTGATAGTTAAAACTATGAGTTCACTCTAAGAGAATGTGAGAAATGAGAAACACTCAGGAGACACCACTGTTTAACGGGCGAAGGACAAAGAAAGGAGGCTGAGACGGAATAATCAAAGAGGGGAAGAAGAGCTGGACCAGTAGGTCCCCAGATGGCAAAACTCCTAGATTGCCTTTATCGAATACTACCAATAATCATGGCAATGGACATTTACCAACAATTCTCTACCCGTCAGTTACTGTTGTAAGCATGTTCCATATTTTCACACATTAATCCTCACAACAACCCAAGGAGTGAGACACTAGTATAACCTCATTATACAGATGAGGAAACTGATTCACTCACCCAAGTGCACACACCTAATAAGAAATAAAGATTTGGGTCAGGCAGAGTGGCTCATGCCTGTAATACCAGCACTTTGGGAGGCTGCGGCAGGTGGATCACTTGAGGTCAGGAGTTCAAGACCAGCCTGGCCAACATGGTGAAACCCCATCTCTACTAAAAATACAAAAATTAGCTGGGCATGATAGCACATGCCTGTAGTCCCAGCTACTCAGGAGGCTGAGGCGGGAGAATCACTTGAACCCAGTAGGTAGAGGTTGTGGTGAGCCAAGATCATGCCACTGCCCTCCAGCCTGGGTGACAGAGCAAGACTCTGTCTCAAAAAATAAATAAATAAAAATAAAAATACAAAAATTAGCCGGGCGTGTTGGTGGGTTCCTGTAATCCCAGCTACTCCGGAGTCTGAGGCAGGAGAATCACTTGAACCTGGAAGGCAGAGGTTGCAGTGAGCTGAGATCGCACCACTGCACTCCAGCCTGGGTGAGAGAGCGATACTTCATCTCAAAAAGAAAAAAAAAAAAAAAAAGAAAGATTGGAACACAAGCAATTTGAGCTTGCTCTTAATCATTACATTGTTATCCATAAGACCATACTCTGCCCACTCTCCATGCTTCTTCATATTTTCTTGACCCTATTAAGGGTCATGCGCTGTTCTGGGCTCTGGGTATGGAGCAATGAAGCAAAGCCCCCTCCCTTCATGGAGCTTATATCCTTGTGGGGGAGACTGACGTTAAACAAGTAAACAAATCCATGGTAATAAGTGCTGTGAAGAAAAATGAAGTAGTATAAGGTATCATGAATGATAAGTGGTGGCCTCTGAGAAAGTGACATTTAAAGAGAGATCTGAAGGAAAAGAGAGAGTGAGCCAAGAGGATATCTAGAGGAAGAACATTCCAGGCAGAAGGAACAGCAAGTGCAAAGGCCTTAAGGTATAAGTGTGCCTGACGTGTTCCAGGAACTCCAAGGAGGTCAAAGCAGTAGGGATACGACGAACTAGGGGTAGAGAGGCAGAAGGTAAGGTCAGAAAGCAATGAAAGGTTTCCAGGACATGCTGCTAAATGAAAAGATTAAATTACTCAGCATAGTAGCTTGTGTGGCATAATCACATTGATTAAAAAGATATATGGGTGTGTGCTTATGTGTATATGCATACATACATATATATAGATATGTATATATACACACTACTTTATAGTCTGAAATATCAGACAACAAAGTTAACAGTGATTACCTTGTGGGAGTTAGACTACAGTTGAAGACAAGGAAGAGATATTTAGACTTTTTATTTTATTTTATTTAGTTTTTGAGAAGGAGCCTCCCTCTGTCACCCAGGCTGGAGTGCAGTGGCACGATCTCAGCTCACTGCAACCTCTGCCTCCTAGGTTCAAGCAATTCTCCTACCTCAGCCTCCCAAGTAACTGGGACTACAAGCACCCACCACTATGCCTGGCTAATATTTGTATTTTTAGTACAGACGGGGTTTCACCATGTTGCTCAGGCTGGTCTCGAACTTCTGAGCTCAAGAAATCCGTCCGCCTTGGCCTCCTTGGCTGGGATTATAGGTGTGAGCTGCCGCACCCGGCCTAGATTTTCTATCTTATATTCTTACATAGTATTTGTAACTCCTTACCTTGCATATCCTACTTTTATAGTAACCAAAAATTAGCTTACAAAATCAACATTTCTTTTTTTTTTGAGATGGAGTCTCGCTTTTGTTGCCTTGGCTGGAGTGCAGTGGTGTGATCTCAGCTCACTGCAACCTCTGCCTCCCAGGTTCAAGCAATTCTCCTGCCTCAGCCTCCCAGGTAGCCAGGATTACAGGTGCCTGCCACCACACCCGGCTAATTTTTGTCTTTTTAGTGGAGATGGGGTTTCACCATGTTGGCCAGGCTGGTCTCATCTCCTGAACTCAGGTGATCCTCCCACCTCAGGCCAAAATCAACTCTTAACCATGTGTTAAGGGGCTACAGCCAAAGCCCCTTCTCCTTCTTTTTGCAGCTGAGCTTCCTGAGTTTCCTACACATGTTCCTCCTTGCCTTCTCCATTTTCTCCTGAACCAAATGCCACCTGATTTAGACTTCACCTTTCCCCCACGCCTACTCTTCCTGGGAACACTTGTGACCTCCCTCTGACTACAACGAACACTCTGCAGTCCTCTTGCTTCTTGACCTCTCTGCCACATTTGACATTGTTTACAGCTCCCCTGAAACGTTCTCCTTTGCTTTCCTTCTTGCTCCCTTTTACCTTCCTGAGCTTTCTTTCTCAGTCTCCTTTCATTGGCTACTTTTTATAGCCCATCCCACAGACCTGGGTTTCTTCTGGTTCCAGTCTTAATGCCTTTGCCTCTGTGTGCTACACATACTCTTTTGTGTGGTCCATGCCCATAGTTTCAACTACCATCTCCATGCTTCCAAGTCCCAGATCTGTATTTTTACCGTTTTTCCCTGAGCCCATGGCCAATGTACCCACCTGCTTGCTAGACAGTTCCACCTGCAGATCTCACAGACATCTCAAACTCTACTGTTCCAAAACCAAAGTCATCATCTCTAATTAAAAACATCGGCTTCCTCTTGTTCTCCTTAACTTAGTTGGTGGTATCACCATCTGCCCTATTGACCCCATCTAGCAACCTGAGAAAAGCCCTTTTTCTTTATCTTCGGTATCTAAATGGACAACAAAAGTGATGCTATTTGCTAAATATCTCGGCAATCTGTCTTCATTCCTACATCTTCACTGTCACTGCATTCATTACCAATGATCTGGACTACCGCATATGGATATATGAGTCTGGACCCCTAGGAAGAGACCAGAAATATCCTAACTGCATTTTCTGCCTCTATTCTCACTACCAGCCTTATACTCAGCTGCCAAGGGATGTGGCACAAATTCTATTCTATCGGTTCCTGCTCAAAACTTTTCAATTGTTTCCTGATATTTATGGAATAAAATTCAAACTCCTTAATACGCTCTGGCCCGTCATCTTCTGACACTTTCCCACATGTATCTTTTTTTTTTTTTTTTCAGACAAAGTCTCACTCAGTCTCCCAGGGTGGAGTGCAATGGGGCAGTCATGGCTCACTGCAGCCTCAACTTTCCAGGCCCAAGAGATCCTCCCACCTCAGCCTCCCAAGTAGCTGGGACTAGAGGCACATACCACCATACCCGTCTAATTTCTTCATTTATTTTTTGTAGAAACAAGGTCTCACTATGTTTCCCAGGCTGGTTTTGAACTCCTGGGCTCAAGCGACCCGCCTGACTCAGTCTCCCAAAGTGCTGGGATTACAGGCATGAGCCACCTGCCCAGTCACCCACATATATCTTTTTTGTTATTGAGGCAGAATCTCAATCTCAGCTAACTACAACCTCTGCCCTCCAGGTTCAAGCGATTGTCGTGGAACTGGGATTACAGGCGTGCACCACCACACTCAGCTAATTTTTGTATTTTTAGTGGAGATTGGTTTTGCCATTTTGGCCAGGCTGGTCTTGAACTCTAGCCTCAAGTGATCTGCCCGCCTCAGCCTCCTAAAGTGCTGGGATTACAAGCATGAGCCACTATGCCCAGCCACATATCTTATGTTTAAATAATACCGAAGTACTCTTTGTTTCTCAAAAAAACCCATGCCTTTTCCTGCTTCTGTGAAAGTTTTATGACGTAGCACCTTTGTATCTCCAGTTCTAACATAGTACCTGGTACAGAGTAGGTGCTCAACAAATACTTGTTGAATAAATAAAAGGACAAGAAAATCAGAAAGTACAAAGGTTGAAAGTAAGGACACTGATCAGAAGACTACTATGAGAGTAAAATTTGGAGTAATCAGAAAGAGAGGGAAAGAAAATGCTTTGGTGTAACATTTCCTTCAAGCTTCTACGAGGTGAAACAATCATAATCAAATAATAATTACTCCTGTAATTTGTCTCTCTTTGAAAATATGAACTTTTGTCATTGGTACAATTTCAAATGGGAACTGCTTAAGTTATTTTAAATAAAATGTTTCTTTAAAACACACACACGGCCGGGCGCAGTGGCTCAAGCCTGTAATCCCAGCACTTTGGGAGGCCGAGACGGGCGGATCACAAGGTCAGGAGATCGAGACCATCCTGGCTAACACGGTGAAACCCCGTCTCTACTAAAAAAAAAATACAAAAAACTAGCCGGGCGAGGTGGCAGGCGCCTGTAGTCCCAGCTACTCGGGAGGCTGAGGCAAGAGAATGGCATAAACCCGGGAGGCGGAGCTTGCAGTGAGCTGAGATCCGGCCACTGCACTCCAGCCTGGGCGACCGAGCTAGACTCCGTCTCAAAAAAACACACACACACACATACACACACACACACACACACACACAACCCCAAACAGCCCAGGACATGACATGTGACTGCCAAAATTCTGACAGAACATGACCCTTTCCGTATAAATCCCAAGGTCCAAGAGTGCATCTGGGAAGAGTCATTTATTTTGCAAACATTAATTGAGCTGGTATAGACACTCTTCGGCACAGAGGATACAACGATAAGTAATACGCAGTTTCCTGTCCTCGGAGAGCTCATGGTCCAAGAAGTGTCTAGCCCTTGCCTTTGTGCAGAACTCTACTGAATTCTTTTTTCTTTTTTTTCTTAATGGAGTCTCGCTCTGTCGCCAAGGCTAGAGTGCAGTGGTGCAATCTCAGCTCACTGCAACCTCCACCTCTCAGGTTCAAGCGATGCTCCTGCCTGGGCCTCCCGAGTAGCTGGGACTACAGGTGTTCCCCACCATGCCTGGCTAATTTTTGTATTTTTAGTAGAGATGGGGTTTTGCCATGTTGGCCAGGCTGGTCTCGAACTCCTGACCTCTTTACAGAAAGCCAGATGTCTATGCTAGGGTTGTATTTAAAATCCTTTTAGGCTGGGCACGGGGGCTCATGCCTATAATCCCAGCACTTTGGAAGCCGAGGCCGAACTCCTCTCCCACACTTAAGGTCAGGAGTTTGAAACCAGCCTGGCCAAGGTGGTGAAACCCTGTCTCTACTAAAAGTACACAAATTAAGGCTGGGTGCAGTGGCTCACACCTGTAATCCCAGCATTTAGGGAGGCCGAGGTGGATGGATCACTTGAGGTCAGGAGTTCAAGACCAGCCTGGCCAACATGGTGAAACCCTGTCTCTACTAAAAATACAAAAGTTAGCTGGGTGTGCTGATGCACACCTGTAATCCCAGCTACTAGGGAGGCTGAGGCAGGAGAATTCCTTGAGCCTGTGAGGCGGAGGTTGCAGTAAGCCAAGATCACGCCACTGCACTCCAGCCTGGATGACACAGCGAGACTCTGTCTCAAAAAAAAAAAAAAAGTACAAAAATTAGCCAGGTGTCGTGGTAGGTGCCTGTAATCCCAGCTACTCAGGAGGCTGAGGCAGGAGAATCGCTTGAGCTCAGGGGCAGAGGTTGCAGTGAGCCGAGTTTGCACCACTGCACCCCAACCTGGACAAGAGTGAGACTCTGTCTCAAACAAACAAAAAAGTCCTTTTAGTCATAGGAATAGCTATATATAATTTTTTTTTTTTTTGAGACGAAGTTTTGCTTTTGTTGCCCAGGCTGGAGTGCAATGACGAATCTCAACTCACCGCAACCTCTGCCTCCCAAGTTCAAGCAATACTCTGGCTTCAGCCTCCCAAGAAGCTGGGATTACAGGCATGCGCCACCATGCCTGGCTAATTTTGTATTTTTAGTAGAGACAGGGTTTCTCCATGTTGGCCAGGCTGGTCTCGAACTCCCGACCTCAGGTCATCCGCCCACCTCAGCCTCCCAAAGTGCTGGGATTACAGGTGTGAGCCACCACGCGCAGCCAATATATATAATTTTTTTTTAAAGCTCAGAAATGGAAATTCACAGATTCAGAGCAAAATGCAGCCATTGCTTCCTTAATTAGAAGAGTGCTTTTGTGGAAGAGTAATGGACTGTACCCTTCTTTCCCCAGAAAAAAAGCAGCACCTGAGCATTCTGAACAGTTCTCTGCTCAGTGATGATCAAGGCTTCCTTTGGACAAGCTTAAATAACTCAGCCACTGTTCTTTGTTGGAGGCCTTTGGGACTACTGATGCAATGTGTCCACTTGGGGGCCCTTTGGAGAAAAAATTGCTAATTTCAGAGGGGTAGCTGTACCAATGGTTAAGGAAATCCCTGGGGAGAAAATGTTTCTGTCTGAATTAGAGAGAAGACACTTTATTTACTCATTCAATCTTCAATGATAATCTTGTGAAGCTGTAATTAATATCTTTATTTTTGCAGATTAGGAAACTCAGACAGACTGAGGCTGGGTGCCTGGTTCAAGATCGTATAGCTAACATTATTGGACATGCAAATCAAGCCCAGATTTGTGACTCTGAGCTGATGTTAATTCTATCACAATATTGGTTCTCAAGATAAATCTTTCCAGATGAGGGGGAAAGGGAATAAATATCTAGAAGTCCCCTTAAACCAGAATTAATTAATTAGTTTGCAGAAATTGGCAAAATTTGGGTTTCCCTTCTTAAAAGTTTCCTTCTGTCACTTAGAAAAAATTTAAAATGTGTGCATTAGGTTGACAAATATCAAAAAAAGTTTAAAAAACCCTTTTTGGAACACCGTGGAGAAAGGAGCACTTTTATTTATTTATTATTTACTTATTTTCTTTTATTAATGAATTAATTTTTTTTTCTTTTTCTGAGACAAGGTCTCATCTCACTCTCTTGCCCAGGCTAGAGTGCAGTGGCCTGATCTCAGCTCACTGCAGCCTCAACCTCCTGGATTCAAGGGATCCTCTACCTCAGCTCTACTAGTAGCTGGGATTACAGGCACATGCCACCACGCCCAGCTAACTTTTTCATTTATTTTTCATGGAAACGAGGTCTCACTGTGCTTCCCAGGCTGCTGTTGAACTCCTGGGCTCAAGTGATCCTCCCACCTCTTCCTTCCACCACGCCCAGCTAATCTTTGTATTTTCTTGTAAAGACAGTTTCCCCAAGTTTCCCAGGTTGGTCTCGAACTCCTGAGCTCGAGATCCTCCCATCTCAGCCTCCCGAGGCACTTTTTTCTTCGTCGTCTTCTTTTTTTTTTTGAGACACTCTCGGTCTGTCTTCCAGGTTGGAGTGCAATGGGGTGATTTTGGCTCATTGCAACCTCCACCTCCCTGGTTCAAGCGATTCTGGTGCCTCAGCCTCCCGAGTAGCTAGGACTACAGGTGTGCGCCACCACACCAGGCTAATTTTTCTATTTTTAGTAGAGACGGAGTTTTGTCCTGTTGGCCAGGCTGGTCTCGAACCCCTGCCCTCAGGTGATTTGCCCACCTCTGCCTCCCAAAAGTGTTGGAATTACAGTTATGAGCCACTGCACTAGGCCAAAAGGCACTCTTGAACATTGCTGGTGGGAGTATGAATTAGCATAACTTCTACTGGGGACAACTTGACACTATCTATTAAAACTATAAATGTACACACTCAGCATCTGCTCTTCTAGAAATCTATACTACGGATACATTTGAACATTTGCAAAATGACGTATATTAAAGGTTATGCACTGCAGCATTGTTTGAAATACATACAACAGATTGGAAACAAGTGCCCACTGATAGAGAACTGATTAAAGTAAGCTCTATTTCTATTCCATACAGCCCTAATAATGAGGAAACTGTCTACTGATAGTAATGATTTCCAAGATATAAGTGAAATAAGCAATATTCAGGAAATGGGTTTGATATGCTTTTATTCATGGAAAAACTTCTATATGTGTATGCTTTTGTAGGCATAGACTATGTCTGGAAGAATATACGATAGACTGATAACAGTAACCCCTACTAAAGGGTAAGTAATATTACTGGGGTTGGGGAGAGGATAGTTCAGAACAAAAATAAAGTGAGGACTTTAATGACTTTCATTCCTTTAATTTTTTTTTGAGATGGAGTTTTGCTCTGTCGCCCAGGTTGGAATGCAGTGGTGGGATCTAAGCTCCCTGCAACCTCTGCCTCCCAGGTTCATGTGATTCTCCTGCTTCAACCTCCCAAGTAGCTGGGATTACAGGTGCCTGCCACCACACCCGGCTAATTTTTGTATTTTTCATAGAGATGGGGTTTCACCATGTTAGCCAGACTGGTTTCAAACTCCTGACCTCATGATCCACCCGCTTTGGCCTCCCAAAGTACTGGAATTACCGGCATGAGCCACCGTGCCTGGCCTCCTTTAATTTTGTTGTTGTTGTTTTAGAGACGGAGTCTCACTCTGTCGCCCAGGCTAGAGTGCAGTGGTGCAATGTCGGCTCACTGCAACCTCTGCCTCCTGGGTTCAAGTGATTCCCCTGCCTCAGCCTCCCAAGTAACTGATTACAGGCGCCCGCCACCACATCGCTAACTTTTGTATTTTTAGTCGAGACAGGGGTTTCACTATGTTGGCTAGGCTGGTCTTGAACTCCTGACCTCAGGAGATCCGCCCAGGCCGGCCTCTCAAAGTACTGGGATTACAGGCGTGAGCCACCATGCGGGGCCTTAAATTTTTAACCATATGAATGTATTAGATATTCAATAAAAATATGTTGAATGAAAATTTAAAATAAAAAATAAGTAAAGCACATGGAGTTTAAGGTACCTAATGTGTAAGGCATAGAATGTCTTTTTATGATCAACAGGATGGTTAACGGCTATTTGGTGTCAGACCCCAATGAGTTTTAGCACTTCTACTTACTAGCTGTGTGACTTTAGACATTATTCTAAGCCTCAATTTCCCCATATGTAAAATCAAATTTATCTCACAGGATTGGAAAAAATTGAATGCACATAAAGCACTTAGGCTCACAGAAAGCACTCAAAATGTTATTATTAATATTTTTGCCCTAAAATCTCCAACAATAAACCAAATTCTGACTTGCTCTGGCTCCTTTTGGACTAGTCTAGAGGCAAAGAGTCAAACTATATGATTTCTCAAGGAATTTTTCTGCTCAGAGGCTTGAATCTGGAGACTCCAAACAATATTCGAAGACATTCTTCCTTCTTTCTGCTGCCTTCCAACCTGCAGACCTCCCACCTGTGTTAAATGAAGACTGCTTGAAGTGAGGTTACTCAGAACCCACCCGGTTCATGTTTTCTCAAGGGTAGAAGGCGGGAAGAAATCTGTTGACACAGTTATATAAAGCCTGTCATTCAGTCCCCTGCCTATTACCTCTGCAGACCGTTATGCATATTAAAGAAGGGGGGGCGGTAAATACAAAAGAAAAATAAGAGAGAGAGAGAGAGAACAAATCAGGATGCTTGAGGGAATACACGTGGTCGCCAATCTGTAACTGATCAGAGCAGTTACACTGAAGCAAAAAACCCAGCGCCCAACGCTAAATATATTGCAATGGAGAAACCGTCCACAATGGGGTGTCTCTGTCCTTAGCAGAGCCTTGGGGCTGCCGTTTAAGACCCTCCTGCTACTCCCACCCTTTTAGCATCTAGTAAACCACGCGCTGTAACAACGGAATCTTGTTCTGTGTATGCGTTGTGTGAGTGTGCGCTTTGCAAACCATCTGGGCCCCATCCTGCGCGGTTGGAACGAAGATCGATTCGGGACGAGTTGGGGGAGTTGGGGCTTGCCTGTGTTTCCTCCCTTTCACTGCTCCCCCTCAGCCCCCATCCCATCGTCCGCTCTGCACAAATGTTTCGCCAGTGGAGGGACGTAGGTTTTCAGCACCAGGAGGCTGTGGACCTTCTCTGGAGGCGTGCAGTGCACCCTCCGGAGGGCCAGAGCTGAGTGCAACCTGCTCGCCACGACCCTCTCCCTCCTTCCCAAATTCGCCGCCCCAGGCTGTAATATTACATGCAGCGCGCTGTACCGGTGCGGGAGTCCAGGAAGGCTGCGTGACCTTCCAGCGAACTCCACCTCGGCTGGGGGGATGGAGGCTGCCCCGGGGCCTGCAGGCTCTGTATCGATCCCCCAGCTTCAACCAACGCAAGTTCCCCCGACACAAACCCCTCCCTACCCTCTCGGCTTTCCCAGCCTTGCAGGCTTCTAACGCTATACTCGAGGCGCCCTCCCCTCTTTCCCGCAATAAAGTAAACCCGGTGGATATTCATTCCCCTCCCTAACTCGCCTCCTTCTTTCCCCCTCCCCCCTCAGCTTACTAACCCCGCGCACAGAGCTCGCCGCCGGCGGGCCCCTTCCACCCAGTGTATCATAATGCCCAACGCTCTCCTCCTCCCCCTCTCTTAATCAGAAACGTGCTCGCGAGCCCCCCTCCCTCTGCGTGCATACATTAGGGTCTGCTTTGCATGCAGCGGCAGGCAGACACCGGAGGAAGAAGGGGCGGGGGCGCTTTTGCCCGCCTCTTCCCTCCAGGCCCCGTTAGCCACCCAGCTTCAGCTTCGTTGTAACACCGCGTCGTTAGCGGAGCACGCCGTGGCCTCAGTGCCCGGGCTGGAGAAACACAACCCAACTCCCTGCAGAAGGGCACAAAAGCCAGACGAGTGCACAGTAGAGCGAGGAGGTGGCAGGAGACCTGCCACTCGTGTGTGCATTTTGGAGAGAGCTCCAGCATGAAAATGGGAGGGGCTCCTTTTTTATTTTTTAAAGTGCGTTCATTGAGGGCCTTTCTGTTTTGCATATAGTAAACTGGGCAGTGCTTCTGTTTTGCATGTAGTACAATAAGGGCTCTTTTATTCTAGAAGCGTTCAATTCGGGCTAACCCATCTTGTATCCGTGCCCTGGGGCGGAGGAGAAGGCTCACTGCTCCCCGACCCAGCCGCCGCGTTATACTGGAAGCTGCTCTCCCGGGCGGTTCGATTCCCAGCGCGTCCCGGGAACGTGTGTAATCGGCCTCTCAGTGCTCAAGGCTGCAGGCGGCCCGGCTCCCTCCGCCTCCATCTCCGCGTAGCCCTCGCCCCCTCCCCCTCTCTCCGGAACCCGCGCTCTGCTCCGGGCTCCCGGGCTTCCTTCCCCCCTCCTTTTCCCGAGCAATGCCTCTCCCGGAGGGCGGGGCATGCACTTATCCAGGTTGCGGGGCGGGCGGGCGGGCAGGAGGGGGCGGCCCGGGCCTCGGGATGGAGTTGCAGCGCCCAGGCGTCAGAGGCAGAGGCCCGTGGCCGCTATACAGATTGCGGGGCTGGCGGGCGCGGCCCGGCGCTCTGCATAGCGGCCTGTAGAGTGCAGGCGGCCAGGCAGCGCCGAGCGGGTTAGGCAGGTTCCGGGGCCCCGTGCCCCCCCCTCCGCCTCCCCGCCCCCCTGTGTTGTCGCCTCTCCCTCTCGCTGCTTCACTTCACGGGGCGAACATGGCGCACAGCTGTCGGTGGCGCTTCCCCGCCCGACCCGGGACCACCGGGGGCGGTGGCGGCGGGGGGCGCCGGGGCCTAGGGGGCGCCCCGCGGCAACGCGTCCCGGCCCTGCTGCTTCCCCCCGGGCCCCCGGTCGGCGGTGGCGGCCCCGGGGCGCCCCCCTCCCCCCCGGCTGTGGCGGCCGCGGCGGCGGCGGCGGGAAGCAGCGGGGCTGGGGTTCCAGGGGGAGCGGCCGCCGCCTCAGCAGCCTCCTCGTCGTCCGCCTCGTCTTCGTCTTCGTCATCGTCCTCAGCTTCTTCAGGGCCGGCCCTGCTCCGGGTGGGCCCGGGCTTCGACGCGGCGCTGCAGGTCTCGGCCGCCATCGGCACCAACCTGCGCCGGTTCCGGGCCGTGTTTGGGGAGAGCGGCGGGGGAGGCGGCAGCGGAGAGGTAAGGGGGCGAGGAACCCCCAGGTCCGGGGTCTCGACCCTCTGCGGAGCCCCCTCCCCTCCCCCATCCGGGATTGAGGAGCATCCCAATTCTGGGACCATCTCAGGGTCCCTCACCCGGGGCGAATGGCTCTCCCATCTTGGGACCCCCATGCAGGGCTGCAGACACCCAGGCGCCCCCACCCCGGGGTTTGGGCCCATCTGGCTGAGGGCGTTTGCCCCCCGCTCTCCTCCCCCTGACCCTTCCCCAAATCCCTTGGCACAGACCCCCTCGCCGGGGTTTCCCATCCCGGGACTGAACCCCTCCTCCCTTTCACAGATTACCTCATCCGAGCAAGATTCCTCCCTCCCTCCCTCCTAGAGACCTGATCCCGCCACATCCCCGCCTCCCTCTCTGGGCAGATGTGTTACTCCTAGGGCAGTTTTCCTCTCGGGCATCTCTCGGGTGATGGCCTCATCCAGGACCACGTTCTCCTAGCCCTTGGGGATCGATGTCCCTTCCAGCACCTTGCTTTCGAAAACCCGATGAACCCTCGCCCCGTCCCCGGGCCAGGTCCCTATACTGCCAGCCACTCCCCCTTCCTTCACCTCCACCCTCTACCCCCACCCCAAGCAGACAGATCCTCCCCCATTCCTCCCTACCCCACCGGGGAAAATCTCTCCTCTGCACCTTTCCTGGTCTCACCTCCTTTCCCTCTGAAGATAACGGTGATTCCTCATATAGCAGTCTCTTCCCCCCGCCCCCCCACCTCGTCTTACAGGGCTACAGTTTCTAGCCTATTGGTAGCCGGGAATTACTCTACCTTCACTCCACCCTTTCCCTCCTTTAGAATGAAGGATTAGTGGCATCTTGGAGGGGAAAATAGTCCACTGTCCCCTAGGCTTAGAGAAGAGCAGCTTTCCACCACTCCCCCTGGAGAGGAGGCAGGCTTTCCCTCCAGCTCTGGGGAAGGGGGCCCCTGTGAGGGGAGGTGTTTGTGGGGGGACTGGGGCAGCATCCTCCCAGGGGAAGCAGCTGCTCTCCTACCCCACCCACTGCGCCTGAGAGCACGCAGTCTCCAACCCGAGCTCCCTCCCGCCCTTCTCTTCTCGTCATTTCATTATTGATCCACCTTTTCCTAGGCCAATCCTGGGGCTTGGAAGGGGTGGGGGAAGCCAGGCTGGGGTGAGGAGAGTAGATAAGGGACAGTTATACTTTAGTGTGGTGGCGGTGGTTGCTTTGGGATGGGAGAAAGAGGAGGACTGTGAAGCAAAGTTATTCCTTAGAAATGACTTGGGGTTCTCTCTGATTCTTATAAGGAGACCCAAGGTGGATGAAGGGTCAGAGCGTTGCCCCTTCCCCATTAGTACTGGGGCAATAACGGAGTTGCTTCTATAAACACTTTTCAGCCCCCTTCAGCAAAAAGGAAAGTTGCCCAGGGAAGGGAAGTTGAGTTCAGGTTCAGCCAGTGGCGTTGCGCATTTGTTTTCCATTGGATGCAGGAGGGGGGAGTTTGAATTGTAGAGGGGGGAGAATGGCATGGGGGATGCTAGGAGGAGGAAGAGCAGCTGCTAGGGGCTGAAGCGAAGGGGGGTAGGGGGTTGCTGCTCTGGAGTGCTCTTGATTGAAACAGAAAGGGAAAGATAACAACCAGCCGTTTCCTGCGTGCTCTGCCGTTGGTGCACACAAAATATCCTGGGCAAACCCCTTGTCCCCTATTGTGCCCCGCACCCCTTTAGATTTACGGAAAGATCCTGGGAAGAAGGGGAGGGAGGAGATCCCAAGGACCCCGGCCCCTCCTTTCGAGGAGCTGGCGTTTTTTGGTTGTTAGTCTTCCTGCCTCCTTTTTTTTAATCGTTTCTAAGGCAGCCTGATCAGGAGACTGACAACAACCCGCCTTCTGACAGAGCAAGGAGGACATGATGGGGGCGTGTTCCTTGCTATGTAGCTAGCTGCAGCGTCCCCTTTCCCTGCCTCTCTCTGCGCTATCTCCACCTCCTTTTCCCAGCCTTCAGAAGGCAGCTGCAGTCAGCAGGGTTGTTTGAGACTATTTATTGGTTGCTGTAGATTATTATTTATTTTTGAAAGGCCAATTCTGTATTTTTTAAGCTAACAACACAGATCCCATGTAGTTGGAGAACCAAAGGCCACATACATGACAAAAAGACTGAACCGTTCAGGTTACTTGCATGGAGTTGGTGCTTAAATGTGAGTTGATTTTGCTTTTTTAAAAGATACAGCAGCAAAAAAAAAAAAAAAAAAAATCAAAACTGACATTTCATTTACCTGCTTATTTTCAAAATTGAGACTTGCCTGGTTATATGTAGCATTTTAGCGCCGTGTGTATTTGAGTTTAATAAAGTCTCTATTAGGAGAAGTTAGTCCATTTTAAGGGGATCCTGAGAAGCATTTTCTTCTTGTTCAGTATGCTTATTTATTTTGTATTGAAGGACCAAACATTCACATTCCAAATGTTATCACATATTCAAAAGCAAAGTTTTATGCTGACAGCTTCCAATCATAGTTTTTCAAGAGACTGGTTAGAAAGAGAGCCACCTGGATTCAGGGACCTAATGTCTGGGCACCAGAATATTTTATCTGTTGGTCTTTGACAAATCACTTTTAAAGTTTTAATCAGGGGCTAAACGTTTTCTTACCTACTGGCATTATGAGATAATTGTAAACTAGTGTTTTATTTTGCTTAACACTAGTATATAGTGTAAAGCCTGTCAAGGAATTGCAGTTATTTCAAATAAGATCATACTTATAAGGGGTTTTTGTCTTTAAAACTTTTTCCTGAACAGTAGTTGCTGCTTCGTTATGAGAAGAGTAGTTGACTCCTTACATTAAACTTGAGTATTTTTTCTGACTTGGACTTGAATGAGCTCTGTTCCATGGGTAAGCTTTTTATGTGGTGTTTGAGGCAATCCAGTGTGAGTTGATGCTATGCGTTGAGTAGTGGTAAACCTCTGACCTGAAGTTTTCATTGTAGAAGCCAAGCGCATATATATATATATTTTTTTAACATAGCCTTACTAATCAATGATAAAGTTCCAAAAAGGAAGTTTAGGTTCACCCTGGGCTGACATGGAATTATAAAGATTGCTTCTCAGAACTCACTCATGGCTCTATATCAAGTCTTATCTGAATTCATGAAGAAATGGTTATATGATCCAAAATGATTCTAACCTCTTTAAACTGGTTCGCCTTCAGTGAATAATGACTATAACTTGCCTCTAACAACACCTATGTTAATACTTCTAAAACTGGGTAACAGAACTTCCAGATGACTTTGTTGTTTGAACTCCCTTAGCCATAGGAGACTTGTCCTTCACTGCTGCTGATTCCTGACTTCCTTTGTATGACAATTAGGAAGCAGAATTGAGGTTTTGTTTTATTGAGCACTGTAAGAAATCAGAGGTCCATTTTTTGTCTTTCCCCTTCCCTCTGTAGTGTCAGTATCCCATTTTTCTAAGGATTGTCTCAGGTAATGTTCATATTACTGTACTTTGCCATCTAAATAAACATAGTACAGCAGCACCCTTTCTGTTGACTGGAAGTTAGGCTGTTGTAATAATAAACTCCTGAAACAGTATATTTATCAGTAACTAGTCTTTGTTTATTAATGTCATAATCCGGTTACCTTCCCTACTACTTCACAAAATATTAAAAGCAAAATTTCCATCCTGTTCATAACATAACAAACTTTAATTAGATACAAATTGAAACTGAGTTACAGCATTGGTGTGTATTTGTTTTCACTTGAAATTGCAGTTTAGTTCATGTGGACTGAGACAGGCTTTTGGATTGGACCTGAAAAGAGTATTCCTGCAGCTGAAAGGTAGTAGGAGAGTGTTTGTGATTTTTTTTTTTTTTTTATGTTTATTGATCACGTATGTACCAAGAGTGGGAGCTGCTCCTTCATTGCCCTCACAGCTAATCCTAAGATTGGCAGAAGGTAAATGAAGGAGGGAACACAAGTACAGTGGAGTGCACTAAGCCTCTGAGTAGAAGTTAGTGGATGTGGGCTCTCATCTCCGTTACTGAACAGTTACGAGACCCTGGGCAAATTCACTTTTAACCTTAAATTTCTGATCTGTAAAATGAAAAGTTTGGACTAAATAGCTCATGAATCTGTTCTGTGTCAGTATTATGATTCCTTTCTATTGTATTAAATTTTGGGTCAGATCAGAATTTCTTATTCTGAGTTCATTTCAAGAGTCAGAGTCAAATGAGACAATTTGGTAATTTTTGGTTTTTTTTTTAGTCAGGGTCTCACTATGTTGCCCAGGTGTGTCCTGAACTCCTGATCCTCCTGCCTCAGCCTCCTGAGTAGCTGGGATTCTGTTTGGTAATTTTTAATATCAGATCATACCTTTGCCCGTGTAACTGGCATTATTATTAGAAGGAGAAATTTTCAACTTGGAAATTTTTCATTGTGTGAAAAAAACATAAGGACTTTGGTGAAGTTGACCAGTTTCATTTATAAGAAAAATGAGGATAAAGTTTTTACACATAGTTCTGAGAACCTACAGAATCCCAGGCATTATCTGGTGTTTAGAGGCCCTTTTGTTTGACTAAATGTGTTTTCATTGTTGTGAATGCCAGACTATCCAAAAGAGAAGTTATTTTCAGTCTAGGTGGTATATTCCTTTAGGTGTGTGAATTTTGAATGAAAAGAAAAATCCAATACATCAATGTATTTATAAACTGAAGTGATAGTACCTACTTCATAGGAAGTAGTTATTAATATGTTCTGAAATGGTTTATACTGAGCATTAGAAATTCACTCTTTAGAACTTTTCTTCCTCTGTGACTGAAAACCAGATGACATGTCCCCATCTTTCACTTCCATTTAATTATCTTAAGGCACATACTCCTGGAGGAAATCATCATTCACACAACAGTGATCTATCATCTTATTGGAAGTTGAGAGAAACTATTCCCATCTTGACTTCTCATTTCTTTGTTCACCTTGGAGCTGTCCTTCCATAGGGCAGCTGTGCAGACTCTATACCAATTGCCTCCCTTACCCTGTGGCTAGAGGGGGTGGCAACAGTGCTTTGCTTGCTCAGAGGCATAACAGACTGCAGTGCCTCTCTCTTTTGGAAACTCGCTGTGTTTTAATTGTAGGTCTCCTAATTAAGATCTCTTTGTGCCTGCCCACATTCCACTAGTGTTGGCACAGAACTTCAGCTTCCTTCTAGCACTTAACTGAAGGCCTTCAATCGGGCCTTTTGTGAATATCTTGTCTCTTTCCATTCTTCCTCTGCCAAGGTGGAGAGCCCAATGGCATAGACCTTTGAGAAGGGGGAAGCTTTGTGACTATCACTACTTTGGGAGGAATTTATTCAAGGATTGCTGGGATGGGACCTTCCTTTGTTTGCATATGTTATTTTCAGGGATTAAGAAAGGTTAAATTACTAATGAGTCTGGCATGACATACCTACATTTTAATCAGATTCTTAACCCTGTAGGCACTAGTAGGAAAGAGGATGCCACAGAGTTCACTGTTACAAAGTATTTCCTTGGATCTTATCTAGACTGGTTTATGAAGCTTGATGAGTAAAATATTGTCATGGAGTAAATCTCAGACTTGTGATTTTTGTGGACTCCGAGGTTGTTGAAGACAAGACAATCAGATGAAATTATTGATTGCTCCTAGATTGTATCAGCTTTGAGACACAGACTGAATTAAAGTTAGCTTTGAGATCTGAATTAACTTTTGATTAGAAAGACTTTAGGAGGTTCTGGAAATTGTTGAGTTAATTAAGAATACCCTTGTAGGCTCCAGTATTTCTTGAGAAGTTCAGGAATTGTCTAGGCTTCTAGAGTATTTTCAGAATAAGATAAAATAGCTTTTCTGGAAAAAGTAGTTTGACTTTAGTTTCCAGGACCTTCGTATTCAAAATACAGTATGTTCTTTACTAGATCTACATGTGGCATGCTAGAGAAAATGCTACCTTTTATTAAGAAAAAGGAATCTTAAATCCTTTACCTGGACCCAGATGGCTTCATTGATCACATCAGTATGAGGTTATGCAGACAAAGGGCTATTTTTGTTGTTATTGTCATTTCATTGGTTGTTGAAGAAGGCCTGGAAGAAGGAAGTACAGGATCTTTTATGGCATGCATTAAATAAAGCTGGAGGCCTGCACTCTTATACCTGAGTGGGTGGTTTTATGGCCTAATTCTCTAATTGCTGGCATTTATGACAGTGTGGATGCTACTGGCCCTGTGGCTGAGGTAGATTATGCTGGGAATAGGGAGAAAAAAGGGGTCCTTTTGTTAGCCTTTTCATTTTCCCCCTCAATAAAGTCTCTGAGAAAGCCCCGAGGAAATACAGAGACACTTGGACTGAGGGAATGATTTCCCATAAAATGGTTCTTTATGTTTTTAAAATGATGAACTGCTTTTCTTGACCTATCCAAAGAAATCCATACCACCACTGTTAAATATTTCAATGAGTTTTTTACCTTGTCAGGTTACACACCAGGGGAAGCCAACCATGAGACTGTAGCTGCTGCCAGACATTTGCTTCTAAAGACTTAAGACATTTGAAAGAAGAATTTTGTTATGTGATTTGTAATTGTTGTGGATGATATAAATCCCCTTGAAGGATTAGTCTAAAACTTCTAAGAGGCCAAGCTTGGTTTAACTTTTAGATGTTGAATTGAATGTATTGCCCTAATGAGTTTTAGTTTTAAGGAAACAACAAAGATATGAGTTAGTTGGCAGTTTTCTGTGCAGTGTATGAAAATTCCCCTTCCCTTGAAATGAGTAGTTGTTTTTCTATTTGACAAATAGACTGAAGGGATTTCCCCAGATATCTTACCTTTAATTATTGCTACAGCAGTACCCTGTGAGGTACCATTGGGTAGCATCTGTCCAGTGGCATCTATTTCAGGAGATGGAGTTTTTCCATATATAGTATTTTGTCCACTTTCTTGCATTTCTGGTTTTGTGTTTTGTTGGAATGTTTGGGTATAGATGTTTTGATGTCTTTCAGCAACAAAAGCTATGAATCTTTCTAACATTCATACTGTTTTAGAGAGATCCACTTGTATTATCTATGCTTTGCTGAAGCATCATTGTTTCATTCTCATTTTACAGCATCAATGTAATGGTAGCTTTCTGTCTTGAATTAGGAGAGTGATATTACTTGTGAGAAGTGTTTCTAGAGAAAAGTTTTTTCTTTAGGCTCTCCTTTATACTATCTCAGTTCTAAAAACTAGGGAGAAGTTAATTGTTATCTCTAATAAATATCCTACACCTGGAGAAATATTTACACCTGCCCATATTCAACCTCTGCCCATCCATGAGGATTGACCACTTTTTAGATCGAACACAAACATTGTCCCTAGATTATTACCTTTAATTATAAGCAGTAAAACCTTGTGGATAACATCTCTTTAAGCTTAGCTAATGAGGAAATCCTTTTGTAATCTCTTTGGCTAGGATTTTTTATTTGTGCATATTTAAATGCCTTTACAGAAGAAAGGGAGAATCTCATAATCTAATCTGTACTGGTGTGAGATAGTATAGCACAGTAATTAAGAGTTGTTAAGACCATGGGCTCTGGATTTAAACTGCCTGAGTTCAAATCTAAGCTCAGCCATCTTGAAAAAGTTTTTTTTGTGTTTTGTTCAGTTTGTTTGCGACAGGGTATGCTCTGTTGCCTAGGCTGTAGTGTAATGGCACAAACATTTCATTTCAGCCTCAACCTCCAGGGCTCAAGCAATCCTCTTGTCTCAGCCTCCTAAGTAGCTGGGACTACAGGCATGCGCCACCACACTCAGCTAATTGTTTTATTTGTTGTAGAGATGGGGGTCTCACCATGTTGCCCAGGTTGGTCTTGAACTCCTGGCCTCAAGTGGTCCCCCCACCTCAGCCTCCCGAAGTGTTGGGATTACAAATGGGAGGCACTGCACCCAACCAGAAAAGTTTTTGGACCTCTCCATGCCTCCGTTTCTTCATTTGTAAGTCAGGGGTACTCATGCTTCATAGCCTTATTGTGAGGCTTAAGCGAGATCATGCATGTAATGTAAGCACTTAGCACTTTGCCTGGCACATAGGAAGCCCTAATTATTAGAACCAAGAGATTGAAAGGAAAGCAGGGTTATAATCTTTTTTTTTCATCAAAATAACTGGTTTTTATTACATTGAGTTATACCTGTATATATATGCATACATACACCTGTTTGAGTGCTATAATCTTAGAATGTTCTTGATATTAGTTTGAGTGTCAAGTTCTTCTATGCGCTAGGTAGAACCAAATTGAAGGCCAGACACCTATCTTGGTAACAACATTAGTGTCCAACTAAAACATATTAAGAGATAAGGCAAAAAAGAAGAAAGAGAACAAGATGGTATAAATAGGCAGCTAAGATACCAAGGAACACAGTGCCTCCATGAGTTGCTCATTATCAGGCCAAGGCAGCTATAATGGGGTTGCTACCTGTTGTCTCTATAACTAGTGTTCCTGATCTTTTTATGAGGAGAGCACTTGGTGGTTCCTTACAACAGCTCTGAGGCTCTTCAGGGTACTTAGGCTCCAGGTTCAGATCCATTAGTCTATACTTGGTGACATTTGTTCTTAAGTGTCAGCTTGAGGAGAATGAGTGCTGGTCTATGGAGATCAATGCAAGTAACCATTTAATTATAGAAGAAATGCTGAATTGTAGGTTGCAATTTCTGAGGGTTGGGACTTGAGCCGAATGGTCAAAAGCAGATTAGAGTTTAAGAGTAACTAGTTAAGAGTAGTGTGTTTAAGGAGGAAAAGTACAGTTTTGGGCCGGGCGCAGTGGCTCATGCCTGTAATCCCAGCAGTTTGGGAGGCCAAGGTGGGAAGATTGCCTGAGGTCAGGAGTTGAAGACCAGCCTGGCTAACATGGTGAAACCTTGTCTCTACTAAAAATACAAAAATTAGCTGGGCGTTGTGGCCGGCACCTCTACTCCCAGCTACTTGGGAGGCTGAGGCAGGAGAATCGCTTGAACCTGGGAGGTGGAGGTTGCAGTAAGCCAAGATTGTGCCACTGCACTCCAGCCTGGGCAACAGAGCAAGATTCTGTCTCCCAAAAAAAAAAAGAAAAAAAGAAAAGTACAGTTTTGCCGTACTCTCTTTAAAAAAAGATTTGCAGGCTGGGTGGGGTGGCTCAGTCCTGTAATCCCAACACTTTGGAAGGCCGAGGCAGGCAGATCACTTGAGGTCAGGAGTTTGAGACCAGCCTGGCCAACATGGTGAAACCCTGTCTCTACTTAAAATACAAAAATTAGCTAGGTATGGTGGTGTGCGCACCTGCAATCCCAGCTACTTGGAGGCTGAGGCACGAGAATCACTTGAACCCAGGAGGCAGAGGTTGCAGTGAGCCAAGATCACACCACTGCATTCCAGCCTGGAGGACAGAGTGAGACTCTGTCAAAGATTTGCTAATGTACTCAATACACCATCAGAAACCATCAATACACCTCAGAAACTGAGGCACAGACAAATAATTTTCTTTAAGTTATATGGCTAGTAAGTGGCAGAGCTAGAATTTAAATCTGAACCTACATCTGCTTGAAAGTTGATTCTTGCTCTCTACACTGTGCTATCTTTAAATCCTTTCTCTTCCCACTCCCATCCAATCAATTTCTGAGTCTTGTCCATTATATTATTGTAGTGTTTCTTTCATCTGTCCTTGCTGTTCTGTTCCTGCTGTTCTAGTTTAAATTTCCATTACTTTTGGATAGTTTATTGTGGTAATCTTCTCATTGGTCTTCCCACCTATCTTTTCACCCGGCACAGTGCTACACAATATAATGGTTTTCTTAAATACAGATCTGATTATGTCACTTTATTCCTAAAATCCTTTGGCTTCTCACTGAATATAAAATTTAAGATTCTCAGCCCTGTATGATCTTGCTAAGCCTGTATTTCTAAATTTTGAACCGTGTCTCCTGAATGTACGTTGTTACCGCTTCAACCACATTGGACTACTGAACTATTAGGTATTCTCCACAGTCTGTTTATCTGCCTTTGTACCTTTGCTAAAGCCTCTCCTTTGCCTTAAAGTCTTTCCCATTTTGACCTGTCTTGGGCTTATTATTCATCTCCCATGGTTCAACTCAGATCCCCAGATCCTAACTCTTCCATGTTTTCACAGATTGTACTGCTAGTTGAAACTCAACTTCTTTCCTGTTTTCTTTTTGTGTTTTGTACATTACCCTTAAAGAATTTAACCCAGTATACCTTATGTTGTGATACTTTTGAAATGTGTCTTTGTCCCATTAGATAGTGACTCCCTTAAGACATGGGCCATTTTTTTTTTTTTTTTTTTTTTTTTTTTTTTGTTTGAGACGGAGTCTCGCTGTGTCTCCCAGGCTGGAGTGCAGTGGCGTGATCTCGGCTCACTGCAAGCTCCGCCTCCCGGGTTCACGCCATTCTCCCGCCTCAGCCTCCCAAGTAGCTGAGACTACAGGCGCCCGCCACCACGCCCGGCTAGTTTTTTGTATTTTTAGTAGAGACGGGGTTTCACCATGTTAGCCAGGATAGTCTCGATCTCCTGACCTCGTGATCCACCCGCCTCGGCCTCCCAAAGTGCTGGGATTACAGGCTTGAGCCACCGCGCCCGGCCGACATGGGCCATTTTTAAGTCATCATTTATGTTTTATGTTTTTTATAGTGGTGACTTTTTATATAGTATTTGTTGAATTGAAAATCTGATCTACATACAGCTTTTAGGAATACTTTGCTAGGACACATTACATAAACTAGGAGAACTTATGACTACGAACAGAATATTTGGACTAATCATTAAGAAATACTAATTTAAGTATGGCAAAGGAAAGCATAGTAGCCATGATGGGACATTTTTGTAAAGGTACTGATTGGGTTTTGAAAGCAATGTTAAGGTATCCTGATGGAATGGCATTATCTTTTATGTAGATAATACTTAGCACTGATCATCCCCTTACTTGAGTGTTGTTTCCATTTCTAGGTTCCTCAACTTAAAAGGGATGAGGAGACCTTGGAGACGGTTCTGAGGAGACTCAAAAGATGATTATATGATTGGAAGTCAGTCCTATGAGGAAAGGTTGAGAGAATGAAAGGTTAAGAGGCAACTTAATAACTCTTCAAAAAACATGAATGGATCCATTATTAGGAATGGTAACCAGCGGTTTCCCAGCTCCACTGACAGCAGAATAAGAGAAAATAGGTTTAAACTGAAATAAGGGGTAGTTGTGTAAAGAACTTATTGGTAATGATGGTTGTCATTATAGTCATGGTAAAAAGGTTGCCAAAATAATTTTATTATCTTCTCTGGAAGTATATTTTAAAAGTACAGTCCTGCCTATATATGTATAAAATGACCTCTCAAGCTACCTTTTCCGTCTGTGAATCAGTAAATAAATTCTTACTCAGTTCCTCGAAGCAATAATTACTTTTCAGTAGGAAGCTTCCAGAGAAATTTCTTTATGAAGTAATGGTTTTTGTAGTGGCTTTATAGGAGAATAAAAATTTTGTAAGTGGAGCTAAGAGAGAAATCTTAAACATCAAGAGAAACCAAGGAAAACAGTAGGTGTGGTATCAATATAGGAAACAAATAAGTATTTGTAGCTTTTATGTCCATTTTCAGTTGTCATTTAAAGAGGTACGGTTCAGAATAGCTCTTGTTAAGGCTGTCACTGCTTGTGGATACATTATAACAAATGCTTATAAGTCATTTCCAAACTAATATAAGTTTGCTTCATGTTAGTATTATAAAAGCCTCTGACCCTTGGCTTTTGAGGCTATGTAGAGGGCTTGCATCACTCAGAATGAAACCTTTTTAGATATGTTGGGTTGCAGAAAGCATTTCCTGTACAGTCAGAATGAAAACCTGAATTGGGATTATTCATGTAGATTACCAAAAGTCTGGGCAGAGCTGATATTACCACCAGCCAGTTTTCCTACTAACTCTTAACTCCAAAACCTTCATTGGGTTATTGAAGCTTTAGGACTTTTGAATTTCCTACTGGAATTGTGTATGAATTCCTTCTTTCAAGTGAACTGATACTAGATTTAAGATTAGTTATATATCTTAAGTATTTTTAAGTTGCATATAATAAATAGTCTCTACTTTTAACCAGTCTCATAAAATGCCTGTAGTTCATAGGTGAAGCTGGATTGTTGCAGGAATTCTGCAATTGTTGGCAAAGTGAAGGGCAGTTTGACTCCTTAATTATAAAGTTGGATGTCATTTGAGAAACTCTGGGAATTGGAAGTAGAACAAATTCATACTTTCCCTATAACTTTTAATTGCTTGTTGTACATTCAGTAAACAAGAGATATAAAATTCAAAAAACTGCTTGTATAAATTCAGAAAATGGGATTATAAAAGCAAAGACGATTTCTCTTATGATTCTTTGTTCTACTTGAGAGATTCAAGTGTTGGAGTAATAAAAAATACCAGGGACTTTCTTTTTTTTAATAGGTTGATGCCACCTAATGTGGGCTTCTCAGAATGTGATGGCAAACTTCCAAATATGATGTGGTAGCCAGAAGAGACCAACTGGTTTTACAAAATATTAAGAACACAAAATTTCCCAACTCATATATTTGAATATTCCTAAAAAATAATAAGTCAAAATTGTGTTGGTGGGCTGTGCACAGTGGCTCACAAGTGTAATACCAGCACTGTGGGAGGCTGAGGTGGGAGGATTGCTTAAGGCCAAGAGTTCAAGACTAGCCTGGGCAACTTGGTGAGACCTGATCTCTACAAAATAAAAATTTAAAATTTAAAAAATTGCCGGGCGCGGTGGCTCAAGCCTGTAATCCCAGCACTTTGGGAGGCCGAGACGGGCGGATCACAAGGTCAGGAGATCGAGACCATCCTGGCTAACATGGTGAAACCCCGTCTCTACTAAAAATACAAAAAACTAGCCGGGCGAGGTGGCGGGCGCCTGTAGTCCCAGCTACTTGGGAGGCTGAGGCAGGAGAATGGCGTAAACCTGGGAGGCGGAGCTTGCAGTGAGCTGAGATCCGGCCACTGCACTCCAGCCTGGGCGACAGAGCGAGACTCTGTCTCAAAAAAAAATAATAATAAAATAAAATAAAATTTAAAAAATTTAAAAAAAAACCGCCACGCATGGTGGCCTGTGCCTTATAGTCCCAGCTACTCGGGAAGCTGTGATGGGAGGATTGCTTGAGCCCAATGGGTTGAGGCTGCAGTGAGCCATGATCATGACACTGCACTCCAGCCTGGGCAACAGAGTGAGACTCCATCTCCAAAAAAAAAAAAAAAAAAAAAAAACAAGAAAAAAATTGTATTGGCCGACTCGGAGGCTTCGGTGTTATTTTGCCAAGAAGAATGTTCACTTTTGTCATCTAATTTTACACTGCTTCTTCAGCAAACTGACTTTACGGAGAGATAACCCTGTTTACCTTTAGAAGGAAGGAAGTTGTGGATTCCTCAGTGTTACTCTCGTTACTGTTGGTCATTCAACAGCCCATCTTCCCAGAAGGAAAGCTGTAACATGACTTTTGCACCAGGATAAGAACAACAAACGGAAGAAAAAAACTGAGTTTTATAGTAGAAGTTTGTAGTTGAATGAGAATGTAGCTCAAAATGAAGTTAACCACTTAAACTTGTCATATGGGGGACCAAAATTTCTTATAATAAAAAGAACCATATCTGAAAATAAAGTTGGTGTTTGTTTAATTTTTCTAGCCTATTCAAATCAATCTGGTCATTTATGGTACTTTCCTATTAGAGAAAAATAAACCCTGTGATTGTGATGCTTAACTTAATTTTCTACAGTGAATCAGTTAAGTGAGCTTATTTTTTCTGCTTTAGCAAGTAGATACATCAGTTCAGACTTGGAACCTGAGGAGTCTGGGAATACACCTTTCTTGAGTTTTTTAAATAAAGATTCTGCAGAATAATTTGGGCCATTGCCAGGAATCAGAATAGTTTACTGTCTGAAGTAGCGCATTCATTTTGCTGTTTTTTTTTTTTTAAGACAAATAAGCTACTTTATAACTACCTCTTTTTCTGAAGCAGGATGGGTGGAGTTCACCTGTTTCATTTGCTTTGCTGTTTTCAGCATCTTTGCTGCTTGTTCTTGTTGACATGGAGTGGGGATGACGGGTAGTACCTATTTCTCTAGTTACAAAGGGAATAGCATTTGTGTTTCGTAGGTGACAGTTGCTAGGTAGAATTGAATTAAATATTTGAAAACTGGACTTCATTCTTGTGTCGGTGAAATTTTTACCTTCTGTTGTTATTGAAGAACAGAGAATTATTGTCTTGGCGCCCTTTAATCCTAAGTGACCTTTTTGTGTTAACATTTCTCAATACAGGCAGAGATCATATTTAAACAGTTTAAATATCTTCGTATCTATTACGCATTCAAATAATCATTGTTCTCTTGATGCACCAATAACCAGAGAGAATCTGCCCTTGTTCCTACCCCTGACAATCTGTTCACAAGAGAATATGATGTCAGTTCAATAGCAGCATATATTTCTTGACTGGTGGAATTTCATTAACCATTTTGGCTTAAGAAGTTTGCCCCTTGATGTCTGTGTATTTGACTATGCTTGGGTATATTATACTTTTCTTACTGATTGAGCAGCATTATTTTTATATTCCGCTTTTGGAAATTATTTACAGGTGTCACTGCATTTTTTTTCTACTGCAAATAATGAAAAAGTACCTGCAAAGAGGCTCATCTTCCTAAAAATGGCCATCATAAATATTGCATTACAAGTAAGAAATGAAAATTGAAAAATCTAATTCATCTTTCAAGGAACATATTTTGTATTCTAGGCAGATGACCAGCTATTGGGGCTCTACCACTGGAGATGTCCCTTCCCTCATGGTACTTGCTATCTAATTTTATTTTATTTTTTTTTTTTTAAGAGACATGTTTTTGCTCTTCCACTTAGGCTGGAATGCAGTGGCACAAACACAGCTCACTGCAGCCTCAAACTCCTGGGCTCAAGGGATCCTCCTTCCTCAGCCTCCTGAGTAGCTCGGACCATAGGCTCACAACACCATGCCTGACTAATTTTTAATTTTCTTTTCTTTTCTTTTCTTTTTTGAGACAAAGTCTTGCCCTGTCACCCAGGCTGGAGTGCAGTGGCTCAATTTTGGCTCACTGCAACCTCCACCTCCTGGGCTCAAGTGATTCTCGTGCCTAAGCCGCCTGAGTAGCCGGGACTACAGGCGTGTGCCACCACACCTGGCTAATTTTTTATGTTTTTAGTAGAGATAGGGTCTCACCATGTTAGCCAGGCTTGTTCTCAAACTCCTGACCTCAGGTGATCCACCCACCTTGGCCTCCCAAAGTGAATTTTTTTTTTTTTTTTTTTTTTTGTAGAAATGGGGGTCTCACCATCTTGTGTAGCTGGTCTCAAACTCCCAGGCTCAAGTAGTCGTCCTGCCTCGACCTCTCAAAGTGCTGGGATTATCGGTGTGACCCACCATGCCTAGCCTCTCATTCTTTTAATGAGCTCGGCTTAAAATATAGCAGGAATATAAGTATTCACATTTTTAATACTTTGCAAGATACTTTGGAAATTGATAATATGAAGGTTGAAGCTCTCAGAACTAATGTTAACAGAATTGTCATTGGAAGCAATTCAGCTATTCATTTATGGATTTAGTGATTCTTGAGTCAGTTGTCTTATACCAAGAATGTAATACATGAATCAGGAGGGGTTTTTTTGTTTGTTTGCTTTTTGTTTTTTTAAGAGATGAAGTCTCACTATGTTACCTGCACTGGAGGGCAGTAGCTGTTCCCAGGCATAATCATCATGTATTAAAGCCTTGAACTCCTGGGCTTAAGCGATTCTACTCCTTCAGCCTCCCAAGTAGCTGAGACTACAGGTGCACACAACTATGTCTGGCTCTGAATCAGGAGATTTTTAATTCTCTCTTTCTCTTTCTTTTTTTTTTTTTTTTTTTTTTTTTTGAGACGGAGTCTCGCTCTGTCGCCCAGGCCGGAGTGCAGTGGCCAGATCTCAGCTCACTGCAAGCTCCGCCTCCCGGGTTCAAGCGATTCTCCTGCCTCAGCCTCCCGAGTAGCCAGGACTACAGGCGCCCACCACCGCGCCCGGCTAGTTTTTTGTATTTTTTAGTAGAGATGGGGTTTCACCATGTTAGCCAGGATGGTCTCGATCTCCTGACCTCGTGATCCTCCCGTCTCGGCCTCCCAAAGTGCAGGGATTACAGGCTTGAGCCACCACACCCGGCCTAAATTTTCTCAAAGTATGTAATAGCTTTTTCAGCCAGGCATGATGGCTCATGCCTGTAATGCCAACACTTTGGGAGGCCGAAGAGGAAGGACTGCATGAGCTCAGGAGTTAAAGACAGTCTGAACAACATAGTGAGACCCCTTCTCTATGAGAGAAGAATAAGAATAAGAGAATAAGAATAACCAGGCACTGTGGTGAGCACTGCAGTCCCAACTCCTCTGGAGGCTGAGATGGAAGGATCACTTAAGCCCAGGAATTGGAGGCTGCAGTGAGGTATGATCATACCACTGCACTCCAGCCTGGGCGACAGAATAAGATGCTGTCTCAAAAAACAAAACAACTTTTTTCCCTCCTGTTAAAATGGAATTTAGATGTGACTACATACTCTGCTGCCTTCTACAATCAAAGAAATGCCCCCTTCTTTTTTTTTCTTTTTTTGAGATGGAGTCTCACTGTGTCGCCCAGGCTGGAGTCCAGTGGCCCCATCTCGGCTCCCTGCAACCTCCGCCTCCTGGGTTCAAGTGATTCTTCTGCCTCAGCCTCCTGAATAGCTGGGATTACAGGCGCCCGCCACCACGCCCTGCTAATTTTTGTATTTTTAGTAGAGATGGGGTTTCCCCATATTGGCCAGGCTGGTCTCGAACTCCTGACCTCGTAATCTGCCCTCCTCGGCCTCCCAAAGTGCTGGGATTACAGGTGTGAGCCACTGTGCCTGGCTGAAGTGCCCCCTTCTATCTAAGGCCAACCTCTCCATTTGAGCTTTACATTCCATCCTCTCTCATCTAGTCAGGGTTACACCTGCAGTTATCTCATCTCTCCTGCTGTGTAGGCAATTTCTCTCTCACAACTAGATTGGTCCCATCACCATATAAAACTATCTGCTTTAATATAATCCTTCTTTAAAAAAACGCTTGACCCCACGTCCACCTCTAGCTACTACCTGATTCTTTTCTCCCTTTTCACAACAAAACTCCTTGAATGTGCTGTATATAATTGCTGTTTCTACTTTCTCACCTTTCATTCTCTCCCCAACTACTCCAGTTGGGCTTTTATCCCCATGATGCCTCTGAAGTAGCTCTTATCAAGGTCCTCAAAGAACTCTATTTTACCAGATTGAATAGATAATTCTCAGTCTTCATCTTGTTAAACCCTTTGGCAGCATTTGAACCAGCTGACCACTCCCTTCTTGGATTTTTTTTTTTAACATTGTACTCACCTGTTTTTCTTCTTAACTCATTGGCTGTTAATTTTCAGCATTCTGTATGGCTTCCCTCCTCTGCTTAACTCTCCTGAATGTCTGAGGTTCCCAGGAGTCTACTTTTCACCGCCTTCTCTGTCTACACACTCTTCCTAGGTCATCTCATCCAGGCCTCATCTATACGCTGAGAACTAAGAAACCTTTTTCTCTAACACTAATGACTTCTCAGAGTTCCAGGCTTGTATAGCTTGCTGCCTGTTTGATATTTCCATTTGGCTAATATTTACTGTGTGTTTATTGTGGGCCAGGCTATATTCTGAGCACTTCACATGAATTATCTCACCTAACTTTCATGACCGTTGTCTGAAGTATCACTACTATTCCCATTTCATAGGCAAGGAAACACGTATACATTGAAGCACTTGGATGCCTAATAGGTATCTCATACTTACCATATCTAAAAAGTCTTGACTTTCTCCCTCAAACCTTTTCCATTCCCAGTCTCTTCGTTTCTTAATTATTCCACCAAAAATCCAGTTGCTCAGGCCTAAGATGTAAGAGTTATCGTCAGTTTCTCTGTTTTATTCACATCCCACATCTATCCTATCAGCGAATTCTGTCTGCATTACATCCAAAATCAGCCCTAAATTCAACTACCTCTCAACAACTTCACTACCAAAACCTGAGAGTCTCCCATTATAGTCTCTTGGTTGGACTTGCTTGTGTTATTGCCTCACTAAAGTTTGTTCCTCACATAGCAATAGTAAACTCCGGTATCAAATCCTGTTCCTTCACTTTAAACCCCTCTGTGTCTCCCCACACTGCTAGGGTAAATCCAGATTCCTTACTATGGCCAACAAAGCCACACGTAATCTGGCCTCTGGTCAAGCCTACTTCTCGAGCACTGTCTCTTCTCATTCTCATCCATTCTGCTGTGCAGCCACACTAGCCTTTTTCTGTCTGTCAGGCATGCTGTGCCTGTTGCTGTCTTGGGGCCTTTGCACTTGCTCTCAGGCTAGAACACTACTCCACCAAGGTCTTTATATGTCTGACTTTTTCTCATTTAGGTCTAACCAGGTTTGGCAAGTTTTTTTCTGCAAAGGGCCAGATGGCCTCTGTTGAAACTACTCGACTCTTGTTGTTGTAGTGCAAAAGCAACCATAGGCAATACAGATGCTCCCCAACTTACGATGGGGCTACATCCTGAAAAACCCATAAATCAAAATTGTCATAAGCCAAAGATACATTTAATACACTTATAAGCTCATCGTAAAGTCAAAAATTGTAAGTCAAACCATTGTAAGTCAGGACCGTCTGTCCATCAACAATTGAACCTGGCCATGTTCCAATACAATTTTATTTATGAACACTGAAATTTGAATTTCATATAGTTTTCATATACACAAAATATTCTTTTGACTTTAAAAAAATGGCTAAAAGTTTTTTAAAATTTTAATTTGCAGAACAAACAACAGGTGGTGGGCCAAATTTGGCCTGTGGCTCATGGATTTCCAGTCTTTGGTAAACTATTACCTTAGAGAAGCCTTTCCTGACCACCCTAGTGAACATAACCCCACAGCTAACCCCTCCCCACCCCCTACTCCTGTCAATTCTTATTGTCCTAATGTCTTTTTTCTTCTTAGAGATGGGGTTTCACCCCGTCACCCAGGTTGGAGTGCAGTGGCTCAGTCAGTTCACTGCAGCCTCAAACTCTTGGGCTCACGTGAACCTCCTGCCTCAGCCTACCTGGTAGCTAGGATTACAGGCGAGAGCCACCATGCCCAGCCCCTAGTATCTTTTATTTATTTGTTATATGTTTATTTTCTGTCTCTCCATTAGATTGTAGCTTCATGGGGCAGGAATTTTGTTCTTTACATGTATCTTGAGAGTCAGACAGTACCTGGCAATACTCAGTAAATACTTATTGAATGATTGAATGACAGTCATATTTGAATTATGCCTGTAGCCTGCTATCTGGTCCCCCTTTTTTAAGTCTTTCTTACTCTAGTTCATTATATATACCATTTCCAGAATAAACTTTACAGTTAATGCCTTCTCTACATTTGAGAACCAATGGTAGCAGTTTGTGTTCATTGCATTCGCTTTGACCCTACCATATTAGAATTAACAAGGTTCTGATATTTCATTTGTCTTCTATCTTGGCCCTACTGTGGCTACCCCTTTTCAGCCTAATCAGTTTTTACCAATCCTCCAATCCTTGCATCTGATTTTCTTCCCACCTCCCCATCCCTTATTATTATTATTATTTCTTTTTTTTTTGAGACAGGGTCTCGCTCTGTTATCCAGGCTGGAGTTTAGTGGCGCAGTCATGGCTCACTGCAACCTTGACCTCCTGGGCTCTGGTGATCCTCCCATCTCAGCCTTCCGAGTAGCTGAGACTATAGGCACAAGCCACCACACCCAGCTAATTTTTGTATTTTTTGTAGAGATGGGGTTTTACATTGTTGCCCAGGCTGGTCTTGAACTGCTGGCTTAAGCAAGCTGCCTGCCTCAGCTTCCCAAAGTGCTGGGATTATAGGCATGAGCCAGTGTGCCCAGCCCTGGCTACATTTTTAATACATTTTTAATTATTTTGTAGACATGTCATCTCCCTGTGTTGCCAGGCTGATCTCAAACTCCTGGAATATCCCACTGCCTCAGGCTCCCAAAGTGCTAGGATTATAGATGTGAGCCACTGCACCTGGCCTCTCCCTATTACTGTTAATCAGCCATTGCTCATTACCTTCATGATCTATTTCCTTTAGAGCTGCATTCTTTAAAACTTTTAGGGCCATGCATGGTGGCTAATGCCTGTAATCCTAGCACTTTGGGAGGATTGCTTGAGCTCAGGAGTTTCCGACCAGCCTGTGCAACACAGTGAGACCTCGTCTCTACTAAAAATTAAAAAAAAAAGAACCTTTTTTTTTGAGACAGAGTCTTGCACTGTCCCCTGGGCTGGAGTGCAATGGCGTGACCTCGGTTCACTGCAACCTCTGCCTCCTGGGCTTAAGCGATTCTCTTGCCTCAGCCTCCCAAGTAGCTGGAATTACAAGCACCCGCCACCATGCCCAGCTAATTTTTTGTGTTTTTAGTAGAGACGGGGTTTCACTATGTTGGCCAGGCTGGTCTCAATCTCCTGACCTCACGATCCGCCCGCCTTGGCCTCCCAGAGTGCTGGGATTACAGATGTGAGCCGCCATGCCCGGCATGCCTGTATGTTTCTAAGTATATAGGTATTCCTCAGAGCTCTGCCATCTACCCTCCTTTTCTCTCAGTACTATATTCTTTCCCTGGGTGATTGAATTCATACACAGTTTCAGCATTCATATATTCATTGAGTCAGATGTGTTTTCTTCAGATCATTATACCCTTTAGACAACGTGGATAAACGTTTCAAATTCAGATGTCTAAAATGATCTCTCTTCCCACTCCTTTAAACCTGTCTCCTTTCTGTGTTCCCAGTCTTGGTAAATACCACCATAAACCTAATCAACCTAAGCCAGACATCCACAAGTGTTTTATTGATTCTTTGCACTCCCTTAAACCTTTATATCAGTCTTGTCCATTTTGCTTCCTATTGTCTATAGGATCTGTCCTTTTCCCCTCAATCCCTGTGGCCACTACCGTCATTTTATAACTGTTCTTCCTGCCTCTACTTCTCCACTGCTGCCATTTTTGGCAGCAAAAATCCAAATTTAATCATGCTTCTCTCCTACCTGAGTTACTAATAGGCTGTAGCCTTCAGGATGAGGTCTACACTTCCTCAAAGATAAACTTCAAACTCATGAAGGCATATAAGACCTTTCATGATACACCTCCTGCCTTTTATTTTTATTTATTTATTTTTTTTGAGACAGTCTCTCTGTGTCACCCAGGCTGGAGTGCAGTGGCACGATCTTGGCTCACTGCAGCCTCTGCCTCCTGGGTTCAAGCGATTCTCTGCCTCAGCCTCCTGAGTGGCTGGGACTATAGGTGCCCACCACCATGCCCAACTAATTTTTTTTTGTATTTTTTTAGTAGAGACAGGGTTTCACCATGTTGGCCAGGCTGGTCTCAAACTCCTAACCTCATGATCCGCCCACCTTGGCCTCCCAAAGTGGTGGGATTACAGGCGTGAGCACCACGCCTGGCCGCCTTTTTTTCCCCTCAATATCTTCTGCCCCTTTCCCATATCAGCTAAGGCCTCAGTCATATGGAACTGTTTTTAATTTCACTCCATACCACATTCTTTTGTGCCTCTGTGCCTTTGTATGTGTTATTCTCTCTGCTTGCAGTACACTCCTCCCCCACCCCCTACCAGCTTTATCATCCTTCGAAAGATTAAGTTTTCATCCTCTCTGCAATGGCTTTCCCGATCCTTTCTCCCTGACTGGGTTAATTGTCTTTCTGCTGTGCTCCTCTAACAGTGTCTTCCTCTAGCATAGCAGGCAACATACTATATTTCATTAATTTACTCATCTGTTTTTCAGACTAGCAGGTCCTTAAAGATAGAAGCTGTCCTTTATCTCTGTTTTCATACCGTAGCCTAGTAATGGCCGATATATATTTTAATGAATGAGTGAGTGAATGAATGAATTGGTACAGTCTGTCCTCCCAACCTGAGGGCATTCTCCTTATGCATTTTTTTTAGATGCTTTAAAATTTATTTTATTTGGTTTTATTTTTGAGATAGAGTCTCACTCTGTCACCTAGCCTGGAGTGCAGTGTCTCGATCACAGTTCACTGTAACCTGTATCTTCTGGACTTAAGTAATTCTCCCACCTCAACCTCCCAAGTAGCTGGGACTACAGGCATCCACCACCACACCCAGTTAATTTTTTCAATTTTTTGTAGAGAGAGGGTTTCACTATGTTGGTCTAGAACTAGGCTGGTCTAGAACTCCCGGGCTCAAGCCATCCTCCCTCCTCCACCTCCCATTGTTATGATTTCAGGTGTGAGCCACTTCGTCCTTTCCCTATGCATTCTTAAAAGTAAGAATCATATTATGTAATTCTTTGAAGTCCTTCAGTAATTTCTACTATAGTACTATTACCACAGTAGGTATTTAATGTTTTTAAAATGAGTTTATTGAATTTCTTTTATTTTCATTTTACAAACATTTATTGGGTGCCAAATTTGTGCTAGATACTAGCAATACAAAAATGAATAGGGAAACTGTTTCTATCCTCAGAGTACACACTCTAAAGAAGACAAATGTGTGAACACATTTTTAAAAATTCCTTCTGCTAATGCTAGTAATTATGTGAGCATGTCTTTAAAGTGCGACATTAAGACTTTGGTATTTTAAAGCTTGTAGCAGTAGCCACAAGGGGAAATGTGCAAGCTGAAGTTATAGCTACCTGGAATAAATTCCCAAAGGGGAAGTGATACTCTTTTTAAACTTGTCGCTGCCAAGATGCACAATTTGCCTCCTGGATATTTCTTCAACTTTAGTTGTTTAGTTGTAATTTTCTTAGTTCTCCTGTGGGCTCCTCATTTGATTGAATGATATATAATGATACCAAAAACTAGAAGCCTTCAAAACAAAGTATTTCAAAAAACAAGTGCATCAGGAGTGATTTTGATACTGTCTATGGTATTTATGTTATTTTCAATTGGTTCATTGAAATTAATTTTGTAATTGAAGGAATTTGATTTTTCAAACTTTTTTTCTTTTTTTTTCTTTGAGACAGTCTTGCTCTGTTACCCAGGCTGGAGTGCAGTGCACGATCTCAGCTCACTGCAGCCTCTGCCCCCTGGGTTCAAGTGATTCTTGTGCATCAGCCACCCAAGAAGCTGGGATTAAAGGCATGCACCACTACGCCCACCAAATTTTTTATTTCAGTAGAGACAGGGTTTCACCATGTTGGCCAGGCTGATCCTGAACTCTGGCCTCAAGTGATCCATCCACCTCAGCCTCCCAAAGTACTGCGATTACAGGTGTGAGCCACCATGTTAGGCCCTGATTTTTCGTAAGACTAAAAATTTTGGAGACAGAAGAATGCTAAGATACAGCTGCTAAAGGGCATGTTTGAGATGCCTACCACTTAATTAAGTGCTGTGAAGTACCTAGGAGTCTCTTGCTAGAAAAGGAAGGTGAGGATATGAGCAAAGTATCCTAGGCTATATTCATCTGAGGCCAGGAGTATTGGAGCTTATTTAATAGAAGAATTCTCAGAATAGCTCTGGAGCCTCCATCTTAGCCTGGTAGGTAAAGAACTCTAGGCGGGTGATTTTTGCTCTGACTATAGTATATTGAAAATAATTTTTTTTTTTTTTTGAGATGGAGTCGCTCCGTTGCCCAGGCCGGAGTACAGTGGCGTGAGTTATTGGCTTACTGCAACCTCTACCCGACCCCCCACAACCCCCCGCCCTGGGTTCAAGCATTCTACCTCAGCCTCCTGAGTAGCTGGGATTACAGGCAGGCACTACCATGCCCGGCTAATTTTTATTTTTTTGGGTTTTTTTTGTTTTTTTTTGAGACGGAGTCTCGCCTGTTGCCCGGGCTGGAGTGCGGTGGCCGGATCTCAGCTCACTGCAAGCTCCGCCTCCCGGGTTTACGCCATTCTCCTGCCTCAGCCTCCCGAGTAGCTGGGACTACAGGCGCCCGCCACCTCGCCCGGCTAGCTTGTTGTATTTTTTTAGTAGAGGCGGGGTTTCACCGTGTTAGCCAGGATGGTCTCGAACTCCTGACCTCGTGATCCGTCCATCTCCGCCTCCCAAAGTGCTGGGATTACAGGCTTGAGCCACCGCGCCCGGCTAATTTTTGTATTTTTAGTAGAGACAGGGTTTCACCATGTCTCTGGTCATGCCAGGACAGTCTCAAACTCTTGACCTTAAGTGATCTGCCTGCCTTGGCCTCCCAAAGTGCTGGGATTACAGGCGTGAGCCACCGCACCTGGCCCAATTGGGAAGAATTTAAGGGAGGAACTAAAAGCTATGCATTTTAGTTGGGGGTAGGGAAGAAAACATTGCAGTTTATCAGTTGAAATTTTATCAGATCGGTGGTATTACTAGAAACTGTGTCACATCTAATTACTACAAATAATTTAGGTCTTGATTGCCTAAACTCTAATTTCTAGCTCTGGAGTGCCTAGTTATGATACTGAGGAATGGAGATATACATTGCCATCCTTTGAAAGAATTTTGAAATTTGAATATTTCTCCATGAACCATATACTAATATAGGAGGACGAATGAGCTAATTTTTTTTTTTTTTTGAGATAGGTACCTGCTCTGTCACCCAGGCTGGAGTGCAGTGGCACGATCTCAGCCCACTTCAACCTCCGCCCCCGAGGCTCAAGGATCCTCCTACCTCAGCCTCCCTAGTAGCTGGACCACAGGCGTGCACCACCACACCCAGCTATTTTTTTGTATTTTTAGTGGAGATGGGGGGTCTCACCATGTTGCCCAGCCTGGTCTCGAACTCCCTGAGCTCAAGCAATCCACCTGCCTTGGCCTCACAAAATTCTGGGTTTATAGTCATGAGACACCACACCCAGCCTTCAAGATTTAAGCAAAATTTTTTATTCCAGAGTATGAATTACATACTATTTTATCCTTCAGTAACATTGTTTTTTTAGAGGCAGGATCTGGCTATGTTGCTCAGGCTGGAATGCAGTGGATTCACAGGTGCAACAATAGGGCACCACAGCCTTGAACTCCTGGTCTCCAGTGATCCTTCTGTTTCAGCCTCCCAAATAGTTGGGACTACAGGCGCACACCACCATACCCAGCTGTTCTTTAGTGACATTTTAATGCGACTGAATTTTAAAAGGAAGACTGAAATTGCACACTGCCTGTCTGCCTTAGATACTTCTTGGGAGCAGGAATCATGTCTTACTCAGTGTTGTATCTGGAACATATAGCCCTAGGGCAAGTGTATAAATGTTTTTTGAATGAACAAATGAATTAAATATTGCTTTGTCTGAAAAGTTGTCTTAGTAGTACATAATTTCTTGAAACACAGAATTTCATGTATTTTTTAAATATACCTTATATTTTATACACAAACATTATGTGTAATACTTATTTGGGGTTCACTTAGGTTCTCTTATGAGAGAAATATTCCTATTGCTTCGTCATTCACAAAAATGGCCACTAAAGAATTAAAATTTTGTCACTAAAATAAATTTCTGAATATTAAGATATTTATGAGTAAGCTGAATCTAGTGGTAAAGGTATGCTTGGAAGCTCTCAAAAACTGGTTACCCTAGAGTAGAGATGCAGGGGTCAGAAAGAAATTCTACATGTTTATTATTTCTACAATTGATTTGACTTAGGAAGTGACATTACACAGTGTAATTTGCTGTCTTAATCACTGGAAACTAAATATGATTTAACAGTATTTTACAGTGCTCTACTTGGCAAGGGTATTTTTCTGTCTTTGCTGGTAAGAAAATGAAATTTGGTGATCTAGTCTCCAAGTACATCAGTGTCAGCAAGGTTTAGGTTTTGTGGCTATACTGTCTTGGAATGCTGTGCTCATCAGAGTAGGCCATGTTGAAAGGAAAAGTATGTGTGATGAATGGTTACCTGGGCCCAGTTCCCGGGAATCCTTAGTCATGTATAGCATGATGTCTCCTGTACCCTCTCTCTTCAGGGCTTTCCAGGCTTATGATGCCACGATGCCAAATGTGGATTTAACTGCAGCTTCTTTTGTCTTTTTTATACACATATTACCTTAGTCTTTTGATTTCTAGGTAAGTTTAAATCCTTGGGAAGCCAACACTCTTGCCTTGTTTCCAACCTCCAGGGACCCCATGTGCTTAAGGTGGGTGATGGAGCAAGATGAGAAACCTGTTGCTGATGATAGTGCAGTGTGTGCAACAAGGAGGACATTTTTGCAGCACCCTCTTTATTTATTTATTTATTTTTGAGATGGAGTTTCGCTTTGTCACTCAGGCTGGAGTGCAGTGGCACGAGCTCTTGGCTGGCTGCAACCTATGCCTCCCAGGTTCAAGTAATTCTTGTGCCTCAGCCTCCCAAGTAGCTGGGACTACAGGCACGTGCCACAACACCTGGATAATTTTTTATTTTTTGTAGAGACGGAGTTTCGCCGTGCTGGCCAGGCTGATCTTGAACTCCTGGCCTCAGGTGACCCGCCCACCTCTACCTTCCAAAGTGCTGGGATTACAGGTGTGAACCACCGTGCCCAGCTGCAGCACCTTCTTGTAGCCTTCTTTCCCAGTGCTTTCTCAACTTGGCTTTACTTAGTTTTTTTGTTTGGTTTGGTTTGGTTTGGTTTTTTAGGGCTCTTACATAGGCTTGGAAGTTCAAAGTTAGAAGACTGGAGCTCTTTAACATAACAATGACGGCTTTTGGTTTTGGCTAAACTGTCTGGATTATTTAAACAGTGGTTACTTATTTGTTAAAGAATGCTTCACGAAATCAATCAATATTTCAAGTGCAAAGAAAGTTCTTGGGTAAAAGTATAGTTCATTTTGACTATTTATTTTTATTTATTTGTTTTTTGAGACGGCGTCTCGCTCTGTCGCTCAGGCTGGAGTGCAGTGGCGCGATCTCGGCTCACTGCAGGCTCCGCCTCCTGGGTTCACGCCATTTTCCTGCCTCAGCCTCCTGAGTATCTGGGACTACGGGCGCCCGCCATCACGCTCGGCTAATTTTTTTTTGTATTTTTTAGTAGAGACAGGGTTTCACGGTGTTAGCCAGGATGGTCTTGATCTCCTGACCCCGTGATCCTCCCGCTTCGGCCTCCCAAAGTGCTGGGATTACAGGCGTGAGCCACCGCGCCGGGCCTGACCTCTTATTTTTTTATTTCCTTATTCCAGCTACAAGACCAGAAGGAAAACGAATTAATGCTTCCTGTCATTTTGGAAAGTACTTAGAAACTTTAAATATTGACAGTTAAACTGCCTGACAGCTCAGTGGAACTCTTGTTTTGAACACATTGCAGTTAGGATTATGTAGTTACATTTTGTTAGAGTTTGAAATATATAAAAATGACTCATTAGGTTGTTAATAATGAACCTAGCAGTGTGTATCTCTTACATTTATCTTTATTTCTTTTTTTTTTTTTTTTAATAAAGATGGAGTCTTGCTATGTTGCCCAGGCTGGTCTTGAACTCCGGGGGTCAAGCACTCCTCCTACCTTGTCCTCCCAAAGTGCTGGGATTACAGGCATGAGCCACTGAACCCAGCCCATTTCTTTTAAAGATTAATAACTTTTTATTACCTGTTGAATACTTTACCTGTTGATTATTATATGTATAGTTGCTTGAGCTGTCAGTCATTGTAGCATTTGGAGCATAAAATACATGTATTTAGCAATGTAGTCCCCTGGTAAGTGTTGGGAAATCCCCAGATGCCTTTGTGAAATGCATAGATTAGCAGGTTGTTCCATGAGTATAATTCAGGAAAAGAATGAATTAATCAGAAATTTGAAGGATCTGAAAATGGCCATCATATGACTTTTACAGTAGCTAAAAGAATAGCATATTTTGTACTATAGACAACTTATTCAATTCCTTTAAATATTTATTGTTTTATATTGTACCTATTATGGCAGGAAGACTATTGTACAGCCAGTTTAGACACTTAGGTTCTTTGTAGCTAACTGTGTGATCTTGGGCAAGTCATTTGGCCTCTTAGAGCTTCATTTTCTTCAAACACAGCAAGAACTACTATGTGAGGGGACTTCAAAAAAAAAAAAAAACTCATGGAAAATACATATTATGAAAAAACTGCAGAATTTCAAAATTTTTTTATGTACCAAAATAGACTTGCACTAACTTGTCATAACATGTCTGAACAGGATGCAGTTTGAGGCACTAAGAAGGATAAGACATCAGTTTGAAAAGAGCCCCTATCAGAGCAGCATAAGTTCTGCTAAAATTGAAGCAAACACAAACATAAAATTTATGGTGAAGCTGAGTGAAAGAATGGTGAAATCACTTTACGTAAAGTTTATGGGCAGCTACTCAGGAGGCTGAGGCAGGAGAATGGCGTAAACCTGGGAGGCGGAGCTTGCAGTGAGCTGAGATCCGGCCACTGCACTCCAGCCCGGGCTACAGAGCGAGACTCTGTCTCAAAAAAAAAAAAAAAAAAAAAAAGTTTATGGGGACAGTGCCGCAAATAAATAATTGGATAGCATTTTAAGAAGGGACAAGATGATGTTGAAGATGAAGCCTGTAGCAGACTGTCCAGTTTGTAAGGAAAAAATTAATCTTGTTCCATGCAGTAATTGAAGAGGAATGATGATTAACAGCACAAATAATAGCCAGCACCATAGACATCTCAATTGGTTCAGCTTACACGGTTCTGACTGAAAAACTGAAGTTGGCTGGGCGTGGTGGCTCACGCCTGTTATCCCAGCACTTTCAGAGGCCAAAGTGGGTGGATCACCTGAGGTGAGGAGTTCGAGAACAGCCTGGCCAACATGACAAAACCCCGTCTCCACTAAAAATACAAAAATAAAAATAGCCAGGTGTGGTGGTGCATGCCTGTAGTCCCAGCTACTTGGGAGGTTGAGGCAGGGGAATCACTTGAACCCAGGAGGTGGAGGTTGCAGTAAGCCAAGATTGTGCCATTGCACTCTAGCCTGGGTGACAAGAGCGAAACTCTGTCTCAAAAAAAAAAAAAAAAAAAAAACCTAAACTAAAGTTGAGCAGCTTTCTATCAAATGGGTACCAAAACCATTGCACCCAAATCAGCTGCAGACAAGTGTAGAGCATTCAGTGGAAATTTTAAACAAGTGGGAGCAAGATCCTGAAGCATGTCTTTGAAGAATTTTAACAGGAGATGAAACATGGCTTTACCAATATGATCCTGAAGACAAAGCACAATCAAAGCAGTGGCTACCAGGAGGTAAAAGTGGTCCAGTCAAAGCAAAAGCAGACTGTTTAAGAGCAAAGGTCAAGGCAGCAGTTTTTGGGGGATGCTCAGGGCATTCTGCTTGTTGACTTTCTGGAGGACCAAAGAATGACAGCATCAGCTTATTTGAAAGTGTTTTTGAGAAAGTTAACCAAAGCTTTAGTAAAAAAAATACCCAGGAAAACTTCACCAGAGAGTCCTGCTCCATCATGATAATGTTCCTGCTCATTCCTCTCATCAAACAAGGGCAATGTTGTGAGAATTTTGAGAAGAAGTCATTCATTATCATTAAATATGCTGATTTGGCTCCTTGGCCGTTCTTGTTTCCCAATCTTAAAAATCTATGAAGGAGGCAGAGCATCTAGGCTGAGGCAGGAGAATCACTTGAACCCAGGAGTCGGAGGTTGCAGTGCGCCAAGACTGTGCCACTGCACTACAGCTGAGTGACAGAGTGAGACTCCATCTTAAGAAGAAAAAAACTATGAAGGGTACCCATTTTTCTTCAGTTAATAATGTAAAAGAGACTGCATTAGGTCGGGCGCGGTGGCTCAAGCCTGTAATCCCAGCACCTTGGGAGGCCAAGACGGGCGAATCACGAGGTCAGGAGATCGAGACCATCTTGGCTAACATGGTGAAACCCCGTCTCTACTAAAAAATACAAAAAACTAGCTGGGCGAGGTGGCGGGCGCCTGTAGTCCCAGCTACACGGGAGGCTGAGACAGGAGAATGGCGTAAACCCGGGAGGCGGAGCTTGCAGTGAGCTGAGATCCGGCCACTGCACTCCAGCCCGGGCGACAGAGCAAGACTCCGTCTCAAAAAAAAAAAAAAAAAGAGAGACTGCATTAAAATGTTTCAATTCCCATGACCCCCAGTTCTTTAGGGATGGGCTAAATGGCTGGTATCATGGCTTACAAAAGGGTCTTGACCTTGGAGATTATGTTGAGAAATAACATTTATATTTTTAATTTTTATCTTTTAGTTCCATTTTTCCATGAACTTTTTGAAGTCCCCTCATATGTATGTTGCCTATAGCTTTCCAAGTGATTTCACATAAATTATTTATTCCTTACAGTGCTCAAATAAAAAATGAAATTGAGGGATAGATACAGTAAGTGAGTTGTCTAAGATTACATAGTCTGAGAGAACCAGACTGAGACCCTAAACCAACTCTTCTCTCCCCACATCGAGCACTGTCCTCACTGGCATCATGTATGAGAAGATTGGATTGGCTGTCTACATCTACATGTATATAATATCTACAATTATATTCTATGATTTTTGTTTCTGTTTTTTATAGCATCTGAAGTGATTTGCCATTGCCTATTTTATTTGCTTTTTCCTCAAAATGTGCTTTAGGGTTGCTATTTTTAGTGTCTTTTTTTTTTCTGCCTGAAAGTACATTTTAAAAGTTAACAGTATGGAATTTCATTATTGTGATAAGATTTTATATTAATTGTGCTGTTAGGAGTTTTGACTTGTTTTGTTTTGTTTTTTTGGTAACATTGTAGCCTACAGTGTAAACCCTGAAAATGATTCCAGAAATGTATTTGGGGTTAAGATTCACATGTCTTAGGTTAGTTATATACTAACTTATTTTAAGATGAAAAGAGAGAGCTAATTTTTTTATTTTAAAATTATTTTTAGTTTTTTTTAGATTGGAAGGCCAGTGTGGGAGGATCACTTGAGCCCAGAAGTTTGAGACCAGCCTGGGCAACATAGCAAGACCCCGTCTCTGTAAAAAATTTTAAAATTAGCTAGGTGCTGGTACATGCCTGTAGCCCCAGCTGCCCAGGAGGGTAAGGCAGGAGCATTGCTAGAGCCCAGGAGTTTGAGGCTGCAGTGAGCCGTGATCACACCACTGCAATCCAGCCTGAGTGACAGAGTGAGCACTGGCTAATTTTAAAATTTTCTGTAAAGACTCACTATGTTGGGTCTCACTATGTTGCCCAGGCTAGTCTTGAACTCCTGGCCTCAAGCAGTCCTTCCAATCTCAGCCTCTCAAGGCGCTGGGATTAAGGTGTGAGCTACTGTGCTGGTCAGGAGAAAATTTTTTTATTCACAAATAATGTTCACAGTAATAATTTACTTTAAACTTTCTTAAAGTAAAAAGAACTGGCTGGGCACAGTGGCTCACACCTGTAATCCCAGCACTTTGGGAGGCCGAGGTGGGTGAATCCCTTGAGGCCAGGAGTTCAAGACCAGCCTGGCCAACATTGCAAAAGCCCCATCTCTACTAAAAATACAAAATTAGCCAGGTGTGGTAGCACATGCCTGTAACTCCAGCTACTTGGGAGGCTGAGGCATGAGAATCTCTTGAACCTGGGAGGCAGAGGCTGCAGCAAGCTCTGAGGTGGCGCCATTGCACTCCAGCTTGGGTGACAGAGCAAGACTCTGTCTCAAAAAAACAAAAAATAAACAAAAAAACAACAGAAAAAGAACTTACATGTAAGAATTTAAATTAGTGATGAAAGAAGAAACTGTAAAAAGTACTCCAGTAAGCCAGGCATGGTGGTGCATGTATGTAGTCCCAGCTACTCAGGAGGCTGAGGCAGGAGTATCACTTGAGACCAGGAATTAAAGACCAGCCTGAGCAAAATAGGTAATTTTTTAAAAAAAGTACTCTAGTCTGTGTTCCTTAAATTTAGGTTTCATACATTCTTAGAATTATAATACTTTTTCATGGCTGGGCATAGTGGTGCATGCCTGTAATCCCAGCTGTTTGGGAGGCTGAGGCAGGCAGATTACTTGAGGTCAGGAGTTTGAGACCAATCTGGCCAACATGGTAACACCCTGTCTGTAATAAAAATATAAAAATTAGCTGGACATGGTGGCAAGGGCCTGTAGTCTTAGCTACTCAGGAGGCTGAGGCAAGAGAATCGCTTGAACACAGGAGGTTGCAGTGAACTGAAATCGCGCCACTGCACTCTAGCCTGGGTGACAGAGCAAGACTCAAAAAAAAAAAAAAAAAAAATTGTAATGCTTTTTCAAATGTCTTTGAAGAGGAGAATTTCGCCTTGTATTAGATAGTCCAATACTTTAATCTTAGCAATCTCAGAGCAAAAGCCTCTTTAGATGCCAATAAGACTTGTCTCTCAGTTGCCTAGTATGCAAAGACTGGGCCTTAAATGTTTTGCTCCTCTAAAGCATTTAAATTTAAGAGATGAACCTGCTAATTTGTCCTAAAAGTTACATATGTCTTTTAATATAGTCATGGCTGAAAAATGGCTAAGACGGTCAGCACCTGACTCTAGTTTTAAATGAACTGAGAAAATAATCCTTCAGAAAATTCATTGATGTTGTCCACATACCTGTGATCTTACCTCTTGAGAGGAAAATGTCAGTGCTTTTATCATTGGAACTCAGTTTGGGACTTACCACTATTAATTGGAGGTTCCAGAATGTCTGTTCTTCATTCCTTGTTTTGTTCTTGTTTTATATGGATTTTGTTTCCGGAATCTGAAATTCTATCATTCTGTGTCTCCCTCTGGAAAGAACTCAATCTCTGAATCATTGAATTTCTATTAATCAGTTTGTTTAAATAGACTATCTTTCTTGATAACTTGTGCAAAATAGGTTAAACAAATCCCTTTTTTTTTTTTTAATAGAGCAGGTTAAAAATTAGAGGTAAGCAGAAGCTTTTGCTTTTTGTCTTTTCCAACTATAACTGAAAATAGGATGTTTCTCTAAGTTTTAGTAAAGGATTTCATTCTATATGTGGTCAATTCATGATCCCTTTCACAAACACTGCTGCCCACCATTAAGTCTCTTATCACAGGCATTTTCAAAATTATGCCATAAAATGCATGTTGAGACTCTCTGGATCTCAAATGTACAGAAATCATATCTAAATGTCAATTCCTGAGTTAAGGAACTGACAATTATGGCACTTTCAGTCTCTATTAATATTTAGAAGGCAAGAGATTATTATATTGTTTATGTTACTCCTTATGTGTCTATAGACTTAAATACTTGTTGAAAAGCATTTGTTGTATTGGGGCTGTATGTTTCTGCCATTATACTTACTTGCTTACCTGATTTAAAGTTGTCCTTTAATTGTTTTGGGCTGTATCTACAGTTTGAAATTTAGCACTATCCTCTGTGTACTATGCACCAAAGATGACATTTCAATGCATTGTTCAGTTACTACACAGCTCCTATTTGTCTATAATAAAGCTGTATGACTGGGTCCATTTATTTCTGTATTAGTTATTTTATAGTATCCATTTGAATGATGATAATTAATATAAAAAGGCAAATTTTCCAAATTCATTTGTGTCTCCTCTGGGCATTTCTTTGGGATGTGTTTGTATGCACATTTTTGCTTCTGATTTTAAAATAATTTTCCTTTGTTGTAGGATGAGCAATTCTTAGGTTTTGGCTCAGATGAAGAAGTCAGAGTGCGAAGTCCCACAAGGTCTCCTTCAGGTACGGCCAATTAAGTGCATGGTGCCTTTAAGTTTTATTTGTTAGGAGATTGTGGCTTCCCCTTGCCTTCTTTGCATGTAAAGGATGCTCTACCGTACTGGGGTTAGGAAATGGCTTATGAGCTAGACTTCTTTATGGGACTCTTCTCTATCAGGCCACATTGGGCTTATTCTTTCTCTCTGGGAACAACTTGGGGCATGGGAAGTAGGTTTCTACAGAATTACTGGGAAATCTGGTAGGCAAACTGAAGGTAACCTACTAAAAGCATCCTCAGATTTACACATTTTGTGTTATGTGGTAGTGTATATGTCTTTGGGAATAATTTGGCCATTATTTTTTTCAGATTAAATTTGGTCTACTGTTGTCAAAGAACCAAAAACAAAATATTGGCATTATGTGAAACATTTTTACCTGATTCTTGAAAGGCTGTATTAAAATAAAAAAAAATGGAAAATTAGCAATATTTGTCATCATTCTCACCGACAAAATATCTAGAATATCTTGAAATTCTAGACTTACAAGCAGTTTCCTAAGAGAAGACCCTCAATGGAAATAACATTTAATGGCTTGCAGAATTCAGTTCTATATAGGAGAAAGCTATGCATCTTTTGATGAAAATGCATTCCCTATCTGTGCTGCCATTCTGACTTTATATATGGTTTTCTTTGATTTTATGTAGATAGACACTCCAGCTAAATATGATATTGTTAGCTGTTTCTGCTTTTTGACATTGACTTAGCTTGTGATGTGTGCTAGCATTAGGGTCTCACTTAAGAGTCATCATATATTATCATCTAATTCAAACATCCAAGTTGACAGTTTTTCTTTTCTTAAATAGGGGTGGTATTGCCATTCTAGTTGGGGGGAGTTGGGCGGTAGTGTCCCAGTATCTGTGCTATTCAGACAGTAGCAGTGTTCTCTTTAACATGTGATGAAGTCTTAAAACTTCATATAGGAAAGGAATTTGAGAGATCATCTGGGTTTTTTTTGTGTTTATAGATGATAAAATGAGGTCCATAAAATATATGAGTAATGATTTATAACCAGTTTGAGAGTTCTTTGGATCAGGGAAGTTAGCAGCAGTGCTGGGACTCTTCTCTGTTCTGCTGCTTCTACTTGTCTACCAAAAGCATTTTTAAAAAGTAGGATAGAAGAGGTTTTCAGAATTGATAAAGCCCTCTGACTGGCCAGGTTCAAGTCTACCACAATGGTAAGGAATCGTTTGATATATTTCCGGGCAGGAGTTGTTTTGTTTGTTTGTTGTTCTTGTTTTTGAAACAGAGTCTCACTCTGTCACCCAGACTCCGGGCAGGAGTTTTATTTTGTTAATTCACAACGTTTTCATGATAGTTTTCTCTTAAGTTTTTTTTCTTGACTACCAGTCTACCTTGAATGTTGTCTTCTTTTCTAAGAAACCATCTTGATATGTTTCATTATTTGAGAAATGAAACATGGTTTCTCTGCTCTCTCCTAGTTTATTACCTTTGTTGTAATTAGAATATGTTGAGAAAGGAGCTGTGAATCCTTAGTCTATTAAAGGAACTCTCATAAATTAATTGATGAGGAATGCATTTATATTTAGAAATCTCAACAATAAAATCTTTGTTGACTTCTGTTCTGTTAGAAAGTAGTTCCATTGTAAAAAATGTTCATCATAATGGCGTAAATCTCCTTTGGTGCCTATTAAGGGAAGTTTTAATCTCAGAAGAATGTTATCAAGAGGGAAGAGAAGATTTGATAAAATAGCCAAGTTACTACTTTTTAAAATGTAGGCTTATACAAGGTGTTTTAAAAACAGTCTTGTTTTCTTGAATGGCTTGAAAAGTAGCAAACTGAGCTTATTTATACATTGGAAAATTCCATTTATTTAGAACAGAACTTTGATTTATTCAGTTGTCACTTTGCTGTTTACATCAGTTAAGGTTAAATCTTTTTGCAACTTGAGACTGACTAGCTCAAGAACCTTTAGGCAGGGGAGTAGATTTAGTAGACACATCGTGATGTTACTTCACTGATTAGTTCACATGCCACTGAATTCAGTGATCTTATTCTGATGTGTCATGAATGAACATTTTTCTGTTCAGTAAAACTTTTCTTAGTCTACTTTGGGAAAACAGATTGAAATATGGTACTCTGAACTGCCCAGGGAGTTGGTATGTTGATGATTGAAGAGCAGTGTGTTCAAATTTGTTCAAAGCCAGAATTCTGAATTGAAAAGATGGGATGACTGACTAGAAGCATGTTCTTAAATGTTAATCTTGGTGGCTAGGATATGGCAAGGAAGTTCAGATTTTTTTTTTCTTTACAATTCCTTTGAATTCAGAAAAAACCTTCTTGCTCATCTAAAATTGTAGGAAAATCAGTTTTGTGGATTAATTGTTCAGTGGAAAACTCTTAATTATCTTTTTGTATCAAAAAAGTAATTAAATGTTCTTTCAGGTGGCATGTTATTTGCTGACTTCTTTGAGGCAAATTTTGGGTGAAAAGAAACTAAGCACAATTAAGATGTTTGATTGACTCATTAGACTCAAGTTGAACTCAGTACAAAATGGCCAGTGCTAAGTTATATTCAGCTTAGTTAAAACCTAAACTACACAGCTAAATATATGCTCTTCATTGTTTAATTTCTATACACAGTTAAAACTAGTCCTCGAAAACCTCGTGGGAGACCTAGAAGTGGCTCTGACCGAAATTCAGCTATCCTCTCAGATCCATCTGTGTTTTCCCCTCTAAATAAATCAGAGACCAAATCTGGAGATAAGATCAAGAAGAAAGATTCTAAAAGTATAGAAAAGAAGAGAGGAAGACCTCCCACCTTCCCTGGAGTAAAAATCAAAATAACACATGGAAAGGACATTTCAGAGTTACCAAAGGGAAACAAAGAAGATAACCTGAAAAAAATTAAAAGGACACCTTCTGCTACGTTTCAGCAAGCCACAAAGATTAAAAAATTAAGAGCAGGTAAACTGTCTCCTCTCAAGTCTAAGTTTAAGACAGGGAAGCTTCAAATAGGAAGGAAGGGGGTACAGATTGTACGACGGAGAGGAAGGCCACCATCAACAGAAAGGATAAAGACCCCTTCGGGTCTCCTCATTAATTCTGAACTGGAAAAGCCCCAGAAAGTCCGGAAAGACAAGGAAGGAACACCTCCACTTACAAAAGAAGATAAGACAGTTGTCAGACAAAGCCCTCGAAGGATTAAGCCAGTTAGGATTATTCCTTCTTCGAAAAGGACAGATGCAACCATTGCTAAGCAACTCTTGCAGAGGGCAAAAAAGGGGGCTCAAAAGAAAATTGAAAAAGAAGCAGCTCAGCTGCAGGGAAGAAAGGTGAAGACACAGGTCAAAAATATTCGACAGTTCATCATGCCTGTTGTCAGTGCTATCTCCTCGCGGATCATTAAGACCCCTCGGCGGTTTATAGAGGATGAGGATTATGACCCTCCAATTAAAATTGCCCGATTAGAGTCTACACCGAATAGTAGATTCAGTGCCCCGTCCTGTGGATCTTCTGAAAAATCAAGTGCAGCTTCTCAGCACTCCTCTCAAATGTCTTCAGACTCCTCCCGATCTAGTAGCCCCAGTGTTGATACCTCCACAGACTCTCAGGCTTCTGAGGAGATTCAGGTACTTCCTGAGGAGCGGAGCGATACCCCTGAAGTTCACACTCCACTGCCCATTTCCCAGTCCCCAGAAAATGAGAGTAACGATAGGAGAAGCAGAAGGTATTCAGTGTCGGAGAGAAGTTTTGGATCCAGAACGACGAAAAAATTAACTCTACAAAGTGCCCCCCAGCAGCAGACCTCCTCGTCTCCACCTCCACCTCTGCTGACTCCACCCCCACCACTGCAGCCAGCCTCCAGTATCTCTGACCACACACCTTGGCTTATGCCTCCAACAATCCCCTTAGCATCACCATTTTTGCCTGCTTCCACTGCTCCTATGCAAGGGAAGCGAAAATCTATTTTGCGAGAACCGACATTTAGGTGGACTTCTTTAAAGCATTCTAGGTCAGAGCCACAATACTTTTCCTCAGCAAAGTATGCCAAAGAAGGTCTTATTCGCAAACCAATATTTGATAATTTCCGACCCCCTCCGCTAACTCCCGAGGACGTTGGCTTTGCGTCTGGTTTTTCTGCATCTGGTACTGCTACTTCAGCCCGATTGTTTTCGCCACTCCATTCTGGAACAAGGTTTGATATGCACAAAAGGAGCCCTCTTCTGAGAGCTCCAAGATTTACTCCAAGTGAGGCTCACTCTAGAATATTTGAGTCTGTAACCTTGCCTAGTAATCGAACTTCTGCTGGAACATCATCTTCAGGAGTATCCAATAGAAAAAGGAAAAGAAAAGTGTTTAGTCCTATTCGATCTGAACCAAGATCTCCTTCTCACTCCATGAGGACGAGAAGTGGAAGGCTTAGTACTTCTGAGCTGTCACCTCTCACCCCCCCGTCTTCTGTCTCTTCCTCGTTAAGCATTTCTGTTAGTCCTCTTGCCACTAGTGCCTTAAACCCAACTTTTACTTTTCCTTCTCATTCCCTGACTCAGTCTGGGGAATCTGCAGAGAAAAATCAGAGACCAAGGAAGCAGACTAGTGCTCCGCCAGAGCCATTTTCATCAAGTAGTCCTACTCCTCTCTTCCCTTGGTTTACCCCAGGCTCTCAGACTGAAAGAGGGAGAAATAAAGACAAGGCCCCTGAGGAGCTGTCCAAAGATCGAGATGCTGACAAGAGCGTGGAGAAGGACAAGAGTAGAGAGAGAGACCGGGAGAGAGAAAAGGAGAATAAGCGGGAGTCAAGGAAAGAGAAAAGGAAAAAGGGATCAGAAATTCAGAGTAGTTCTGCTTTGTATCCTGTGGGTAGGGTTTCCAAAGAGAAGGTTGTTGGTGAAGATGTTGCCACTTCATCTTCTGCCAAAAAAGCAACAGGGCGGAAGAAGTCTTCATCACATGATTCTGGGACTGATATTACTTCTGTGACTCTTGGGGATACAACAGCTGTCAAAACCAAAATACTTATAAAGAAAGGGAGAGGAAATCTGGAAAAAACCAACTTGGACCTCGGCCCAACTGCCCCATCCCTGGAGAAGGAGAAAACCCTCTGCCTTTCCACTCCTTCATCTAGCACTGTTAAACATTCCACTTCCTCCATAGGCTCCATGTTGGCTCAGGCAGACAAGCTTCCAATGACTGACAAGAGGGTTGCCAGCCTCCTAAAAAAGGCCAAAGCTCAGCTCTGCAAGATTGAGAAGAGTAAGAGTCTTAAACAAACTGACCAGCCCAAAGCACAGGTACTCTTTTCCACCTTGCCTGTTAAAACTAACAGTTTATTGAGCCCTTTCTATGGGCAAGTTTTAGGCTAAGTAGTTCAGTTATATCCAGTTATGAGAACCAAGAAAATATGGTGGAGGCAGTGGTATTTGCAGTAGTCCTTGAAGGACCAGTAGGATTTTGATAGGTAGAAAATGGCAGGACATAACATTCTAAGTAGAGGGAACAGTGTGGGTAGAAATGGAAAAGTAAGAAACATATTTGAGGAATATTGGATAGCTGGATTGGCACCTGTGGAAAATTGGTGAACTAAGGCTGAATGAACTAAGGTTGGGACTTAGATAATTAAACAACTCAGAGGATGCTGAGTTGTTTGTACCTTATAGGCTTGATGTAATTAAACCTGGGACTTAATTTTAAAGGTACATTTTAATACTCAAATTGTTTTACTATCCCTGATAGAATAGAAAACCGGAGGGGAGCATTCTCTTCCTCTGAGTAGTGAGGGATTAGAGCAGTAGATAATATGTTTTTGCAGAATACAAATGAGAAGTACTGGCCGGGTGCCATGGCTCATGCCTGTAATCCCACCACTTTGGAAGGCCAAGGTGGGCAGATCACTTGAGGTCAGGAGTTTGAGACCAGCCTGGCCTGGCCAATATGGTGAAACCTCATCTCTACTTAAAAAAAAAAAAAAAAAAAAAAATTAGTTGGGCATGTGATACACGCCTCTATTCCCAGCTACTCGGGAGATTGAGGCAAGAGAATCACTTGAACCTGGGAGGCAGAGATAGCAGTGAGCTGGGATCCCGCCACTGCACTCAAGCCTGGGCCAATAGAGTAAGACTCTGTCTCAAAATAAATAAAGAAACAAACAGATTAGAAGCACTTAGCCTTAGGCCATGGAACAGGAAAGCTATAGAATTCAGTTAGTTAACATGATGCCAAACAGATTTTTACGAAGACCGGCATTTTTGTTTGTTTTTTTATTGTTTTGTTTGTTTATTTGTTTAACAAAGTAAGCTAGTCACTGGCCTTTTCTGAGAAGTGTTGCTGATCTTTAGGGTCTTTTGAAAAGATTGTCATGTAGTAGATGCCTATTTATGCCAGCATATCAAGTTAGAGTAAGATGGCCATAAACTTAGATTTGTAATGTTATTCAGGGCCGGGGGCGGTGGCTCACGCCTGTAATCCCAGCACTTTGGGAGGCCGAGGCGGGCGGATCACGAGGTCAGGAGATCGAGACCATCCTGGCTAACACGGTGAACCCCCGTCTCTACTAAAGATACAAAAAATTAGCCGGACATGGTGGCATGTGCCTGTAGTACCAGCTACTCGGGAGGTTGAGGCAGGAGAATCACTTGAACCTGGGAGGCAGAGGTTGCAGTGAGCCGAGATCGCGGCACTGTACTCCAGCCTGGGTAACAGAGTGAGACCCCGTCTCAAAAAAATAAATAAATAAAATTAATGTTATTCAACCTAGGGCCATAGTTACATTTAGTAATTCTGCCAGTTGAGAATTGTAGCAGGAATATAATGGGACTTATTTTTAACACCATGTTGGATGTTTTTTGTGATAGGAGCAGTGGCTCTTTAAAATCTGAGACATTTCTGTTGTAGCCTTTTATACTTCCTTTTTTTTTTGAGACGGAGTTTCGTTCTTGTTCCCCAGGCTGGAGTACAATGGCGTGATCTCAGCTCACTGCAACCTCCGCCTTCCAGGTTCAAGCAATTCTGCCGCAGCCTCCTGAGTAGCTGAGATTATGGGCATGCGCCACCACACCCGGCTAATTTTGTATTTTTAGTAGAGACAGGGTTTCTCCATGTTGGTCAGGCTGATCTCAAACTCCCGACCTCAGATGATCCGCCCGCCTCGGCCTCCCAAAGTGCTGGGATTGCAGGCGTGAGCACTGCGCCCAGCCTATACTTTCATTTATAAGTTATTTCACTCCTACTTCTCTGTTGATCAAGGAAATATAAGAAATAGTTTTTGGTTAGATAAGCCATATTTATATCACACTGAACTTTTTGGTAATATAGACTGGCAGCTTGAATTTTGAGGGGAATTTAAAATAGTAGTGTAATTGGGAATAGAAGCTTAGTTGTTTGTTTGTTTTTAAGATAGGGTCTCACTCTGTCACCCAAGGTGGCTCAAGTGATCCTCTTGTCCCAGCCTCCTAAGTAGCTAGAATTACAAGTGTGTATTACCACACCCAGCCAATTTTTAAATTTTGGGTAGAGATGGGTTCTCGCTATGTTGCCCATACTGGTCTTGAACTCCTGGCCTCAAATGATCTTCCCACCTCAAGCTGTTTTTTATTTTTTGATTAGAGACCTTTTTTTTTGTGCTGCCAATTAGGATACGTTAATAGTTGATTTCTGTTTTGATGTGATTTATCAGCTGGGAATAATTAGAGTTGTATGTTTTGATTCTAAATCATCATGAAATTGATCAAGTATACCTCGGCTTCATTCAGTTATAATTTCAACATGTATGGTTGTTACTGTTTTTGGATTGCCTCATATTCAGGGTCAAGAAAGTGACTCATCAGAGACCTCTGTGCGAGGACCCCGGATTAAACATGTCTGCAGAAGAGCAGCTGTTGCCCTTGGCCGAAAACGAGCTGTGTTTCCTGATGACATGCCCACCCTGAGTGCCTTACCATGGGAAGAACGAGAAAAGATTTTGTCTTCCATGGGGAATGATGGTAGGTCAGGAAGGTCAACTTGGAGTCAGAACAGGCTTTTGATTTGTTTGTTGATTATGCTGGGGATGCCCAGTAGGCTCTTCATAGTTAGTCTAGGTCCTCTGAAAAACAGATGGCAAGAGGGGATTAAAAACATGAGGATTTTATTAAAGGAAATGCCTGAGAAGGGAAACGGGGAGGTAGCCAGGGAAGGCTGGGAGAGCTGTCAGACTGTGATGCCCGTCTCACCCCCATGAAGGAGAAGGGGAAGGAAGGCTAGAATCTTCCTAGACTGCTGTGCAGGTAAGAAAGGTTTAGAAAGCTGTCAAGGTGTCTTTGAGTAAAAGTGGACTGTCAGGGGAGTCTTGTGTCTCTTGGGAGCAGGTGGAGGAGTCACTCCTCCACCAAGTCACTGCCTGAAAGCCCATGGTAAGTGTGGCCTCTGCACCACTCGATTTCAGAGCACAGAAGCGGGGACCCAGGTCAGTTGTGCTTTCTGTAGTTGGAGGTCTAGGAGGCACGTTCTCATGGCTGCCATATAGTTCTTAAGTGCAGAGTGGCCACTCAAAATGAATTTAGAGGTTTGAAGAATCCTTAGAAGCATTTGGTTTCTATTCTTGATTTTAGATTAGACTGTTTTGTTTTCAATATTTGGAATTTTGCTTTCATCGAGACGCAAGTTGTTGGCTTTTTTTTTTTTTTTGAGACGGAGTCTCGTTGTGTTGCCCAAGCTGGAGTACAGGGGCATGATCTCAGCTTACTATAGCCTCCACTTCCTGGGTTCAAGCGATTCTCCTGCATCAGCCTCCTGAGTATCTAGGATTACAGGCATGTGCCACCATGCCCAGCTAATTTTTGTATTTTTAGTGGAGAGGGGTTTTGCTATGTTGGCCAGCTGGTCTCAAACCCCTGACCTCAGGCGATCTGCCCGGCTCAGCCTCCCAAAGTGCTAGGATTAGAGACATGAGCCACTGTGCCCGGCCAAGTTATTGGCATTTTTACACATTTAAATAATTATTTAAAATAGATTCTGAGTTCTGTATATAAATATTTTAATATATTTTATTTTTGGAGTACCAATTAAAACAAGGTTTGAAGGTATCTAATGATAGAAGGGGATTTTTGAGAACCTCTCCTTCTACTCCCAAGAAGGGATTCAGTACTCCCTTGGAACTAATGCCTCATTTCTTTAACAGACAAGTCATCAATTGCTGGCTCAGAAGATGCTGAACCTCTTGCTCCACCCATCAAACCAATTAAACCTGTCACTAGAAACAAGGCACCCCAGGAACCTCCAGTAAAGAAAGGACGGCGATCGAGGCGGTGTGGGCAGTGTCCCGGCTGCCAGGTGCCTGAGGACTGTGGTGTTTGTACTAATTGCTTAGATAAGCCCAAGTTTGGTGGTCGCAATATAAAGAAGCAGTGCTGCAAGTAAGTAGGTGTTTCACTCTGACATGTTGACCTCTCAACCATAAAGTTGCTTATTTATCCCTAGTTTGTTGCACAGATGCATCAGGACACTGAATGTGGTTGTAATTGAGTTGTAAGACTTGTTACAGTTAGATTTTGTGGTGTGGGCTGTTCTTAAATAAGAAATACTCTGGGGCCATGCTGTCATTAATAGAATGTTCTGCAACAATGGAAATGTTCTATTGGAATAGTAGACAACAATAATGGAAATGTTTAGTTCAGTGTGGCAGCCGTTAGCCACATGTGGCTATTGAGTGCTTGACATGTGATTAGTGTGACTGAGAAACTACATTGTTTACTTCGTTTAACTTTAGCCATGTGTAACTAATGACTACCATATCAGACTGTAGCTCTGGAGGATTCCTACTTAAAACCTGACAACTTTATGAAATTATGTTGACCCAACAAAATTATGACAATTCGGGAAACATTGGAGATACACTGCATAAATATCTGTGCTTTCCGACTGTCTCTTAGAATATTTTCGTGCACATGGAATTTTTTTTTTTTAAGAGACAGGGTCTTGCTCTGATACCCAGGCTGGAGTGCAGTGGCATGATCATAGCTCACTGCCAACGTTGAACTCCTAGGCTCCAGTGATCCTCCTGCCTTGGCCTCTCAAAGTACTGGGATTACAGGCATGAGCCACAGTGCTTGGCCTCATATGAAATTTCTGTTGGTTTTTTTTTTTTTGAGACGGAGTTTCGCTCTTTTTGCCCAGGCTGGAGTGCAATGGCGCAATCTCCGCCTCCCGGGTTCAAGCGATTCTCCTGCCTCAGCCTCTCGAGTAGCTGGGATTACAAGCATGCGCCACCATGCCTGGCTAATTTCTGTATTTTTAGTAGAGACGGGGTTTCTCCATGTTGGTCAGGCTGGTCTTGAACTCCCGACCTCAGGTGATCTACCTGCCTCGGCCTCCCAAAGTGCTGGGATTACAGGTGTGAGCCACCGCACCCGGCCGAAATTTCTATTTTTAAGAAGTTTTGTTTTAATTTGTATGGGTACATAGTAGGTATATACATTTATGGTATATATAAGATGTTTTGATACAGGCATGCAATGCATCATAATCATATGCAAAATGGGGTATCCATTCCCTTAAGCATTTATCCTTTGTATTATAAACAATCCAGTTACACTCTTTCAGTCATTTTTAAATGTACAATTAAATTATTATTGACTATAATCACCCTGTTGTGCTATCAAATACTAAGTCTTATTCATTCTTTCTAATTATTTTTTTGTACCCATTAGCCATCCCCTAATATGGAATTTTTTATGTTGAAATTTTTATTACTCTACTTTTTCTCCTTTTTTTAGTCAGTTTGTGGATGTACTTTTTGCCATCTGGGATACTTTATTTAAAGTAGATCAAGATAGTAGCATAAACAAATTTTGGTGATTGAGCATCTTGTAAATTACCTGGCACAAATAATAGGTATCAATAGATATTTGCTGAATGAGTGAGTGACATGAAAGTGATTAATATAAAGAATAGTTGGGAGAAATGCTACATTATTTACTTCAGGGGAGATAATTTCTAGGAGACAAGAAGTAGTTCTGTGCTTTGGTTTGGTCTGACCTTAAGCAAGAATCTTGTCTCAGTCTCATTAGTGGAAAGAAGTAAAGCAATTCACAGATCACAAAAAAGTACATGATAGCAAGATAAAGTTGTGCTAAATTTAAGAGTTAAAGTGGATTCAGTGCAATTGTAGACTTCAGATTACATTAGAATTTTATTAAATCTAAATTTAGGGGTGAAGTATATATCAAAGCCACCAGATTTAATTATAACATTGTAGTGGTAGACAAAGGAGTTGTTTGATAATTTTAGTCTGTTTTGTGTTAAGATTACTTGATGAATATTAACCTCATAAGAGAGTAGGACTGATGCGACTACGAGAAATACTGACTGATCACTTTGTGTGTAGTGCTAGTCAGTGTTGGATTACAAGAAATTTGAGTCCCATTTCAAAAATAATTTGATATTTGCTCCTTTTAGATCCTAAAGGTAGGTGAAATTGCTGATCCGGGGATTCAAAGGCTCAGATTTAATCTGAGTAATGAGCAGTCCTTTTTTCAGCTATAAAAATGTGAACCTGAATAAAGATTCACTGATTGTTTCAGGCAAAATGAACACTTGTTTCAGTGCTTCTCTTCTAAATTTAATTTGTTTCATGGTTTAATCCTTGTTTTCCTAGGATGAGAAAATGTCAGAATCTACAATGGATGCCTTCCAAAGCCTACCTGCAGAAGCAAGCTAAAGGTAGTGTTGTTAAAAAGGTCTTCCCCCAAATGTTCCTTGCTTAAATGCTGTGTAGTCGTATACATCCAGTAGAAGAGAATACTTTTTTTTTTTTTTAAGTGCAACTCTTTCGCAGGGAGTAGACTGTTGAAGCTAGGTAATAGGTACATGGGGGTTGATTGGACTATTTCCTGTATTGGGGGATATTTTTTAAATTTTACATAATAAGTCTTAAGATTTATATAAAAATTATAGTTCATTCTATTTCCTAGAGCAATTAAAGTATACCTATTTCACCTGATCAACTTAGCATTAACTTTCTTTAGCCTTTCAATGCTAACTTTTAGCTGCAGGAAACTGAGAATGTTGTGTCACGTTTCTACGCTTCTATTTTTTAAATGTATTTTTTTAACTTATTTTTAATTTTTGTAGATACATAGCAGGTGTATTTATTTACTTATTTATTTTTTTGAGACAGAGTCTCACTCTGTCTTTCAGGCTGGGGTGCAGTAGCATGATTATGACTCACTGTAGCTTCGACCTCCCAGACTGAAGCCATCCTCCCACCTCAGCCTCCCTAGTAGCCGGGACTACAGGTGCGCACCACCACGCCTGGCTAATTTTTGTAATTTTTGTTTGCAGAGACGGGATTTTGCCATGTTGCCCAGGCTGGTCTTGAACTCCTGGGCTCAAGCAATCCTCTCACCTTGGCCTCCCAAAGTGCTGGAATTATAGGCATGAGCCACCACTGCACCTGGCCAGCAGGTGTATTAATTTATGGGGGTACATGAGATATGTTGATACAGGCATACAATGGGTAATAATCACATCAGGGTACATGGGATGTCCATTACCTCAAGCATTTATCCTTTGTGTTACAAACAATCTAATTATACTCTTGTAATTATTTTTAAGGGTACAGTAAATTATTGCTGACTGTAATTACCCTGTTGTACTATCAAAAACTAGATCTTATTCACTTCTATCTAGCTATATTTTTGTACCCATTAACCATCCCCACTTTCCCCCTCAACCTCACTACCCTTCTCAGCCTCTCGTAACCATCATTCTCTCTGTCTCTATCTCCATCATTTCAATTGTTTTAATTTTTAGCTCCCACAAATGAGTGCGAACATGTGATGTTTGTCTCTCTGTGCCTGGCTTATTTCACTTAACATAATGTCCTCTAGTTCCATCCATGTGGTTTCAGATGATAGGATCTCGTTCGTTTTTATGGCTGAATAGTACTCCATTGTGGATATGTACCACATATTCTTTATCCATTCATCTGTTAATGGACGCTTAGATTGCTTTCAAATCTTGGCTGTCATGAATATTGCTGCAGTAAACATGAGAGTGCAGATATCTCTTTGATATACTGATTTCCTTTCTTTTGGTATATACCTAGCTGTGGGATTGCTGGATCATATGGTGGCTCTGTAATTCTATTTTAAATAAAATTATTCTCACTTATAGACAGATGATGTTGTTGTTTTTCCCCCAGCTGTGAAAAAGAAAGAAAAAAAGTCTAAGACCAGTGAAAAGAAAGAGAGCAAAGAGAGCAGTGTTGTGAAGAACGTGGTGGACTCTAGTCAGAAACCTACCCCATCAGCAAGAGAGGATCCTGCCCCAAAGAAAAGCAGTAGTGAGCCTCCTCCACGAAAGCCCGTCGAGGAAAAGAGTGAAGAAGGAAATGTCTCGGCCCCTGGGCCTGAATCCAAACAGGCCACCATTCCAGCTTCTAGGAAGTCAAGCAAGCAGGTCTCCCAGCCAGCACCGGTCATCCCCCCTCAGCCACCTACTACAGGACCGCCAAGAAAAGAAGTTCCCAAAACCACTCCTAGTGAACCCAAGAAAAAGCAGCCTCCACCACCAGAATCAGGTGAGTGCAGAGGGCAAGAAGGAATTGCTGAACCACAAGTACTAACAAAAAAGCACTGATGTTTCAAACAGCATTTGAAAGCAGGAAATGTATGATTTTAAGTCTTCAGTTCAAGAAAATCAGCTCTCTTTCTAACTATTATGTATAATAATAAACAAACAAAAAACCAGTTAAATTGGAGATATTGTTTTAATTTCCTGTTCGAAGCCTAGAGTTTAAATAGTTTTTTTTTTTTTCTAATGCCCCTTTCTTCACAGGTCAGTCAGTACTAAAGTAGTTGTTGCCAGCATCTGACTGCAATTTATTCTGAATTTTTTAGGTCCAGAGCAGAGCAAACAGAAAAAAGTGGCTCCCCGCCCAAGTATCCCTGTAAAACAAAAACCAAAAGAAAAGGTGAGGAGAGATTTGTTTCTCTGCCATTTCTCAGGGATGTATTCTATTTTGTAGGGAAAAAGCCTTATCCTTGACTTCTATGTATATGGCAGTGGAATTTCTTAAAATTAAGAAATTTCAAGTTTAGGCTTTTAGCTGGGCACGGTGGCTCATGCCGGTAATCCCAACACTTAATGAGGCTGAGGTGGGAAGATTGCTTGAGGCCAGCAGTTCAAGACCAACCTGGGCAACATAGCAAGACCCTGTCTTTATTTAAACAAAAAAACAAAAGAAGAAGTAGTTAGCCAGGCATGGTGGCGCTTGCCTGTAGTCCCAGGTACTCAGGAGGCTGAGACAGAAGGATCGTCTTGAGCCCAGGAATTCGAGGCTACAGTGAGCTATGATTGTACCATTGCAGTCCAGCCTGGGTGACAAAGCAAAACACCGTCTCCAAAAAAAAAAGTTTGGGCTTGGCGAGGCACGGTGGCTCACGCCTGTGATCCCAGCACTTTGGGAAGCCGAAGCGGGCAGATCACTTGAGGTCAAGAGTTTGAGACCAGCCTGGCCAACATGGTGAAACCCTATCTCTACTAAAAATACAAAAATTAGCCGGGTGTGGTAGTGGGCGCTTGTAATCCTAGCTACTTGGGAGGCTGAGGCAGGGGAATTGCCTGAACCTGTGAGTCAGAGGCTGCAGTGAGCTTAGACTGCATCACTGCACTCTAGCCTGGATGACAGAGCGAGACTCCATCTCAAAAAAAAAAAAAGTTTAGGCTTTAGCCTGTTTCTTTTTTGGTCTCTTCCTTGTTGCTTTTCCCTTCTTTGTGGCCCTGTATGTTCTAGCCTAGGAATCTGCTTATTCTAAAAGCCATTTGGCATAATTATTTTTTGACCCCAACATCCTTTAGCAATTATTTGTCTGTAAAAATCACCCTTCCTTGTTTTCACTATTTTTATTTATTATGGATAAAGAGATAGTGTGGTGACTTACATCTATAATCCCAGCACTCTGGGGGACCAAGGCAGGAGGATCACTTGAGGGCAGGAGCTGGAGACCAACCTGGGCAACACAGTGACACACAGTTGCTATAAAAAATTTAAAAATCAACTAGGCATGGTGGCATGCACCTGTAGTCCCAGCTACTCTTGAGAAGCTGAGGCAGGAGGATCACTCGAGCCCACGAGGTCTAGGCTGCGGTGAACTATGATTGTGCCACTGTATTGCAGCCTAGGCAACAAAGCAAGACCCAATCTCTTAAAAAATTTTTTTTTGAAGATTATTTCTCTGTTTATGTTGGAAACATGCTTTTTAGATCTATTAATAAGATTTGTCATTTGTGTTATTATCTGTTGCAAATATGAAGGCAAATAGGGTGTGATTTTGTTCTATATTCATCTTTTGTCTCCTTAGGAAAAACCACCTCCGGTCAATAAGCAGGAGAATGCAGGCACTTTGAACATCCTCAGTACTCTCTCCAATGGCAATAGTTCTAAGCAAAAAATTCCAGCAGATGGAGTCCACAGGATCAGAGTGGACTTTAAGGTAAAGGTTTTCAGTGACCGTAAAGTATATTGAGTGTCAAAGACGTTAAATAAAGAAAATGCTACTACCAAAGGTGTTGAAAGAGGAAATCAGCACCAACTGGGGAAATGAATAAGAACTCCCATTCACAGATAGGTTTAGCGCTGGGAGAGCTTTGGTCAGTGTTCTTAGGTCACTGTTTGTGAACTGACTGCAGAACATAGATAATGAAACATTCCTATCCATCCTGAGCAGTATCAGAGGAAGTAATTCCTTCACATGGAAAGTATCAAACCATGATGATTCCTTGAGTTAGCAAAACTGTAAGGGAAATTCAGTCCCAGTGTATCTTTGCAATATATTCGATATGAATTGAAAAAATAAGCGAGCCTTTTAATAGTCTGTGTCTGAGATTTAAACTTTCTAAAGCAGCAGTTATTTTTGGACTCATTGAAATGAAATACTCTGACATTCTGATGTCATACTAATTTTATGCTTTTCATCCTTATTTTCCATCCAAAGTTGTGTAATTGTAAAACTTTCCTAAGTGACCTTTCTCTCTCCACAGGAGGATTGTGAAGCAGAAAATGTATGGGAGATGGGAGGCTTAGGAATCTTGACTTCTGTTCCTATAACACCCAGGGTGGTTTGCTTTCTCTGTGCCAGTAGTGGGCATGTAGAGGTAAGGCATCCTGCTTCTTTGTACCCCAGGAAGTACACAGATTATTTTTCTGTGGATGAAATTACTATAGTCTGTTTTGTTGGTGTTTAGCAGGTACTATCCCCTGTTTAAACCAGCTAAAGAAATGTTTTGAAGTATTTTAGAGATTTTAGGAAGGAATCTGCTATTAGAGTAGCAAAGTTATTGAGAGTGAAAAGATCAATAATCCCATCTCTCTTAAATTCAGTCTTTATTAGAGTTCTGATCTTTCTGTTAGATGTCTAAATAAGAGAAAAAATTATACAGTGGTCTATTAAAAGGGATGCTGTTGGTGGTGGTTTTATATTGTATATCAGAGCCTCTTTGTCTACAAAGAGCTCTTACCAATTAATAAGAAAAAGGAATGATATCCAGAAAAAAAATAGGCAAAAGACAGAAATAGATAATTCACAAAATTAGAAATAAATACATGGTAGGTGGCGGGGGAGGTGAAAGGAGGGTGTCTGTTTTTTAGCCCTCTAGTGACCAAAAACTGGAAATTAAAGCATGATAAAAAAGAATCCTGAATAAATGGGGACTTTCTGTTGGTAGAAAGAAATATAGATTAGTTACAATCTTTCTTTCTGAGGGAATTATTTGGAAATATATATTTATCTTTAAAATAGGTATATCCTCTAACATAGCAATTGCACTTCAAATACTTATGGATATAAATAGATACATTGGCAAACCTGTAGATATAAAGTAGTGTTCATTTCAATATTGTTCATGATAATAAAAAACTGGAAACAACCCAAAAGTCCATATAGGAGCATGGGTTAAAATAAGTATAGGGCATATATAATGGCAAATATGAAGTCCTAAAGATGATAATATAGATTGATGTTATTAGGTTGGTGCCAAAGTAATTGCAGTAATAACATGGAAAGATGTCCATAACATATCACTGAGTGAAAAGAACAGATTACAAGATAGTATATAAAGCACAATCCCATCTTAGTTTGGAAAAGTGTTTTTAGAATATATATCTAGAAAACAATCTGGAAGGATTCATACCAAAATATTAAGAGTGTGGTTGGATTATGGGTGACCTCTATTTGTTTCTCTGTTTTTTTGGGTTTTTTTTAAATCTTTCTGAGTTTTTTTGCAGTATGTACCACCTTTACAATGAGAAAGGAAAAAGTGCACAATTTTGAATAGGAAGCAGTAGTTTGTCATTTATAAGGGACATATCCTACATCCTTTACAGTTCTTAAATTCCTGGCAGATACCTCTTTGGCTTATTACTTACCACATAAGATATGTATGCAAAGGTAGTAAAGAAAATCCAGGTCGGGTGCAATGGCTCATGCCTGTAATCCCAGCACTTTGGGAGGCTGAGGCAGGAGGACTGCTTGAGCTCAGGAGTTCAAGATCAGCCTGAGCAACAGTGAGACCTCATCTCTACTCAAAAAAAAAAAAAAAAAAATACCAGGCATGGTAGCATGTGCCTATAGTCCCAGCTACTCTAGTCCCAGCTACTTGGGAGGCTGAGGTGAGAGGATCACTTGAGCCCAGGAGATCAAAGCTGTAGTGAGCCATTATCACACCACTGCACTCCAGCCTGGGCAACTAAGCAAGACCCTGTCTCAAAAAAATAAAAAAGAAAAAAAAAAAAGAAAACATAAGAAAATCCAAGTTAGGTTGAAATCTGAATGTTGAGCAGTCAGTGAGACACAAACTAGGTAAGAAACTCAACCCTGCCCACTTGCCATTTGAAGTTATTACTAGCAAAATTACAAATTATTGCCTGGTATTCATTTACTAAGCAAATATTCTCTTAGTCCCTATTATGAACAACTTATTGTTCTAAGTGCAGGAGTTGCTTCAGATATCATTGAGACTGAGAATATTCAGTCTACAAGTTCCAGGGGTCTACTATATCTCTTTTCCCTCCTAATATAGTGCTTTGCACCCACATTTATGCCACCCACAGGTATAACTTATTTTTATAGCACCAGTCCTTCAACTTCTGGGATTAAACAGATTTCTTTTTCAGGGTATAATTGTTCTGATTTAAATTCTTTATAGTTGTACATAGCAATCTCACAGGATTCCTAAAACATGAATTAGAGAATAGCCTGCTGCCTGCACTGCACTCCTAAAGCATAACCAGTGCTTGATGAACTCTTCCAGGCGAACTTTTTAAACTTTTTATGTTGACATGATTTCAGATTTACAAAAAAACTATGAGTCGTACAAAGAATTCTAGGTACCCCTCACCCAGATTCCCTAAGTGTTAATATGTTTCTCTGTGTGTATCTCTTCTACAAAATAACAAATAAAATACATATACACATTTTACCTATAGATACACATTTGTCTAAAAATTTGAGAACAAGTTGCAGACATATACCATTTTACCTATAAATATTTTAGTGTGTATTTTTAAAAATCAAGGACATTCTTGTATTTAACCATGGTATAATTACCAAATCAGGAAATTAACATTGGTACATTACTATTATCTGATCTATAGGCCTTATTTAGGTTTGACCAATTGTCCCAATAATTCCTTTGTGGCAAATGAAAATTCTGGATTATCCTAATTAGTATTTTTGAAAATCCTATATCAATATGAAAATAACTTATTTCTAAAATTAGAAATGGAGGCTGGGCGTGGTGACTCATGCCTGCAATCCTAGCACTTTGGGAGGCCTAGGCGGGTGGATCACGAGGTCAGGAGATGGAGACCATCTTCGCTAACACGGTGAAACCCCATCTCAAAAAATTAGCCAGGTGTGGTGGCACGCACCTGTAATCCAGCTACTCAGGAGACTGAGGCTGGAGAATCGCTTGAACACGGGAGGCGGAGATTGCAATGAGTCGAGATCGCACCACTGCACCCCAGCCTGGGCGACAGAGTGAGACTCTATGTCAAAAAAATAAGTAAATAAAAATAAAAATGAATTAAAAAAAATAGAAATGGAAAGGACAAACCAGAGCTTAGAATTGTTTCGTATATTACAGAAAACGTTTAAACCCTCCCTATTTCCCTCACCCCACTCCTTTACATTCCCATAGCTCTTTGTTTATACCACTCTTAGGGCACTTAGCATGTTCTCTTAGATCTTGGATTATATTTACTTTGTTACTTTCTAATTCCACTGTTATTACCACTTTAGTACTCTGAATCTCCCACAGTGCCCAATACTGTACTTTTTTACATAGTCATTATAATGAATATGTATTGACTTAAATATATGCCAGTGGACTACTAAAACCCAAAGTATATAAGAAGGGTATGGTTGATTATGTTTTTCTACATATTATTTGACATACTTCTATCTTCCCATGTTCTTACTATAGTTTGTATATTGCCAAGTCTGTTGTGAGCCCTTCCACAAGTTTTGTTTAGAGGAGAACGAGCGCCCTCTGGAGGACCAGCTGGAAAATTGGTGTTGTCGTCGCTGCAAATTCTGTCACGTTTGTGGAAGGCAACATCAGGCTACAAAGGTACAAAACTTGGTAATAGAACTACAGCTGGACCTCTGTGTCAGTGGGTTCTGTATCCCTGGACTCAACCAATCTTGGATTGATTATATCTGGGAAAAAATTAGTAGTTGCCTCTGTACTCTACGTGAACAGACTTTTTCTTGTCATTATTTGCTAAACAATACAGTATAACAACTATTTACATTGTATTAGGTATGATAAGTAATCTAGAGATAATTTAAAGTATATGGCGAGCAGATCACTTGAGGCCAGGAGTTCGAGACCATCTGAGCTAACATGGTGAAACCCCATCTCTACTAAAAATACAAAAAATTAGCCAGGCGTGGTGGTGGTCACCTGTAGTCCCAGCTACTTGGGAGGCTGAGGCAGGAAAATCTCTTGAACTTTGGACTCAGAGGTTGCAGTGAGCCACTCCAGCCTGTGGTGCAGTCTGTCACGCCAGCCTGGGTGACAGAGTGAGACTCCATCTCAAAAAAAAATAAGTATATGGGAGGATGTGCATTTTCTTATATGCAAATGCTGCACCATTTTGTCTAAGGGACTTGAGCATCCATGGACTTTGGTATCCTCTGGGGGTCCTGGAACCAATCCCTCACGGAAATCAAGGGTGACTGTGCTTAGAGTATTGCTTTCTTTTTCGATCTCTATTTCTGTCTTCCAGTTAAGATTTTGTATCTATATTATTTCTCTTTTTGCTTAGTCTGTCTTTAGTATTTAATTGGGTGTCATCAGTTGCCTATTTTGTGTTTTAATTTTGGAACAATGGCAGAAAACATGATACTGAATAAAATTCCAAAAATAAGTCAAATCTCCCTAGTAAGAATGCTGATCACCAAGTGCCTTTGGCAGGAGTAAATAATGCGTGAGGAAATTAAAACTTACAGTTGTGTGCTCTACTTACTTGCCAGTAAATGTGAAATGGGGTGCTAAATAATAGGTGTTGGGTGAAGGTAATATGATGCTCATCATTTTGCCATTATATTTTCTTACAGCAGCTGCTGGAGTGTAATAAGTGCCGAAACAGCTATCACCCTGAGTGCCTGGGACCAAACTACCCCACCAAACCCACAAAGAAAAAGAAAGTTTGGGTGAGTTATACACATGATGCTCTTTTATAGAGAACCGTCCTGTGACTATTGGGCCTATGTAACTTGTATTACAAATATCTATGCTTGAGGATGTCAGTATGACAATCTTTTTGCCTCATTACTAGGAAATCATCTCAGTAGAGAAATGAAATCTATAAATGGATGCATTTGAGAACCTTTTAGTTAAGGAAAGATATTAAAAACAAGAAATTCCTGTTGAATTTATTTTCCTCTTTTCTAGATCTGTACCAAGTGTGTTCGCTGTAAGAGCTGTGGATCCACAACTCCAGGCAAAGGGTGGGATGCACAGTGGTCTCACGATTTCTCACTGTGCCATGACTGCGCCAAGCTCTTTGCTAAAGGTACCCAAAAAGCCAGTTTTGCCAACTTTCGGAGGTTGTACTTGGTGTTTTGGAGGTGAACTAGACTCTCTAGTGAAATGAAATAAAAAGTCTCACACATTATGTCAAGGATACCATTTAGACACATTTCCTAAGTTCCTGTTTAGAACTTAGCAACTAGAAATGTCTTGTTAGTTCATATGGGAAGTGTTAAGAGGACTTTTCATTATAACTAACCACAAAGAAATCCTCTAAGCTAGTATTTCCCAAAGTGTGGTATATATATTATACATTTGTTTATTTCAGAAGTGATTTTAGTTGGTACCCAAACATTTTCTTTTAATAGTTATATTAGAAAAAATATTAATATAACTAATACATTAAACCTATTATATTACTGACTTAGGATAATCATATAAAGTTCAGTATTTTAACTAAGATAAGCAGATCAGTTTGAAGAAGTTCATTAAGTAAAAAATAATAGAGGAGATCTCTGTATATAAAGAAAATTTATGAAGGTTATGCAGAGTACTGAATCTTAGGAAGTGCTCCTCTAAGCTCTAATATAAATGCCCTAGAAATAAGGAAAAAGCTTACATGTACTGTTTCTGACTTCCATATTGCCACTTCCTTTTAAATATTTAAATATTTCTTTCAAATGTGTGAGAAATTTCTCTCTTCCATTCTTTTCTATTGTTTTACCTTGAAAATCTACCTTATGACCTTTATAAATGAAAACTAGTAAACTAAAGAAAACTAGTGGCGTATGAAGCTTTTCTGTGAGTATTTGAGGGGTTCAGAATAATCTTGAGACTGCAGATATGTGAACATTCCACAGTAGATCCATGCTGGTGTTCATGATCCCAGAAGAAGATTTAGATTGGGTTGGTATATGCAAGTCAAGGGCCGTAAAAACACATATACGTGAGCCAAAGCACTGCTGTAAACTTTGCTTTGCTTTCAGGAAACTTCTGCCCTCTCTGTGACAAATGTTACGATGATGATGACTATGAGAGTAAGATGATGCAATGTGGGAAGTGTGATCGCTGGGTCCATTCCAAATGTGAGAATCTTTCAGGTACAGAAGGTTGGAGTCTTTTTATTTCAGTTTTCTTCTTTATAGGTACTACTGCATTTATAAGCCTCTAGAGCACTTTAAACCTAAAATTATGGTTGTGTTGTTATTTGAAATCTCTAAAGTTTTTTTTTTTTGAGACAGAGTCTTGCTCTGTTGCCCAGGCTGGAGTGCAGTGGTGCAATCTCCACTCACTGCAAGCTCCGCCTCCCGGGTTTACGCCATTCTCCTGCCTCAGCCTCCAGAGTAGCTGGGACTACAGGCGCCCGCCACCGCGCCCGGCTAATTTTTTGTATTTTTAGTAGAGACGGGGCTTCACGGTGTTAGCCAGGATAGTCTCCATCTCCTGACCTTGTGATCCGCCCGTCTCGGCCTCCCAAAGTGCTGGGATTACAGGCGTGAGCCACCGCGCCCGGCCTAAATTTATTTTTTAGTTTCTAGAATAAGCAGCATTGTATTACATTTGTGCTCACTTATCTTGAATATATGCCTTTAAGGTATTTATTTGCTGTCCTTTGTGGGTTCCATAACCTGATTCTCAATAACCAAATTCAGGATTGGTGTTAATTAATAATGCCACTTTTTGAGATCAATATGTGTGATATCCAGGAGGATATTAGAATCTTAATGTGGTGCCCAACATATGGCTTTATAGTAAGTTCAGTGGAATAGCTTCCTCTTCTTCCTCTCTCCCATTCTTCAGAGGACCTCATCATGGTAGGTTTTTGTTTTCTTAGATGAGATGTATGAGATTCTATCTAATCTGCCAGAAAGTGTGGCCTACACTTGTGTGAACTGTACTGAGCGGCACCCTGCAGAGTGGCGACTGGCCCTTGAAAAAGAGCTGCAGATTTCTCTGAAGCAAGTTCTGACAGCTTTGTTGAATTCTCGGACTACCAGCCATTTGCTACGCTACCGGCAGGTAGGCCAAGTCTCATTTTTTTTCTGAGAGCTTTTTCTTAGGTAGTTTTTATGTAGTGTTTCTCTTTTGTTTTGCTTCATTCTCCTCACTTAATTTTTAGTTACTTGTTGTGGCTATAACCATTAGGAAAATATTTAGAGCCAAGAGTAGGACCTTCTTTAGAGTAAGAAATGGGAAGGAGCTGTATCTCAAAGGTCTTGCTGTTATAATGAGAAATTTGGACTTTATACTCTGAACGTGATGGGGAGCCAGTGAAGCACTTCACCCAAGACAGTAACCTGATCAGAGTTGCTTCTTAGAAAATATTATTCTGACTGGAGTGGAGAAGGACTGGAGATACCTGAGCCTAGAGGCAGGATTCGTAGTTAGGAGACAGTTATAGTAATCAATTGGAAAAACACTTTCTGTCTATGTAAGTTGTGAACTTTACACATTTATAAAGTAGTCATTAGAAGAACCATATGGATCACTTTTAACTCAGAGCTAAGCTGCTGTTTTATCTTTTAATAGAGCTCCCTTTTTTTTAATAGGAAAGTTAGCTGCTTTCTATGTTATACTCAAAAGGAACTGAACACAGTTTCAGCTTCTTCATACTAGGTTTGGAAATTACCAAGAAAAGTTCCTAAGTTAGCCTAGCTAAGCTATTACATAACAGTCTCATTTTTAACTTTCCTTTTCTATTTGAGAAATCTGATTATTTTCATGTTCTTTGGAATATGAAATGAATATGAATCATTCAGTACCATCTTTATTAATTTTAATAGAATTTGCATGGACACCTTGGTTTTAGTGTTAGATAAAAGCAACATATCTTTCCTGGCAATAGGCTGCCAAGCCTCCAGACTTAAATCCCGAGACAGAGGAGAGTATACCTTCCCGCAGCTCCCCCGAAGGACCTGATCCACCAGTTCTTACAGAGGTCAGCAAACAGGATGATCAGCAGCCTTTAGATCTGGAAGGAGTCAAGAGGAAGATGGACCAAGGGAATTACACATCTGTGGTATGTTTCTACAGCGAGCCATCAAAATTTCTAGTGCCAGTGTAGCTTCCTTGGATCTGTGGGGCATGAGGCTGAGTATAAGTAAATTAAAAAATGATTTGTATTATATTTAGAAATGTCACATGGCTTTAGAAACCAAAAAATGTATGAGTTATTTTAGCTTTGTGTTTCAGAAGAAGGGTTATGATAGGGAAGGTAATGTCTTAAAATAGTTCTTTTATTTCACTTTCATCTCAGTTTTCTGAAAATTATTTTTATATTAAGAGGAAGCACTAACAAACTGTTGATGTGGAAAATGCTAATGTGAAATTAATTGGTTCTCCCTCCCCTTTTGAGATCAGATCTGAATAATGTGCCTTTCTTTATAAGATCTTCATTTGTAAATAGATGCCTGTTAATTTTATGATTTTAAGAATGTATAGGAAATGATCATTTATTATCTCATGGTCTATATTTGCTATTCTGTTCTTTATTATTATTTTTGAGATGGAGTCTCGCTCTGTTACCCAGGCTGGAAGGCAGTGACAGGATCTCAGCTCACTGCAACCTCCGCCTCCCATGTTCAAGTGATTCTCCTGCTTCAGCCTCCTGAGTAGCTAGGATTACAGGCATGCGCCATCATGCCTGGCTAACTTTGTATTTTTAGTAGAGATGGGGTTTCACCATGTTGGCTAGGCTGGTCTTGAACTCCTGACCTCAAGTGATCCACCCACATCAGCCTCCCAAAGTGCTGGGATTACAGGCCTGAGACACTGTTTGCTTATTTTAATCCAAATTAAAAACTGTGGACCTGCTTGGATAATTTATCATGATACAGCCAATTTGTTTGCATTCTTACCTCATTAGCCTGGCATCTCTTAATTGCCACAGGTTAATTGTGAATTGAATCTCAAAGGTCTCAGCCAAAGAGTATTATACCACATTAAAATAGGGTACGAGTTTTCTGTTGGATCTCTGTGCTGGATGATTAGGGAGGAAAAAGGAAATGGTTTTTAGAACACACTGTTTTAAGAATAATTAACATTTTGTTTTTGTATACAGTTGGAGTTCAGTGATGATATTGTGAAGATCATTCAAGCAGCCATTAATTCAGATGGAGGACAGCCAGAAATTAAAAAAGCCAACAGCATGGTCAAGTCCTTCTTCATTCGGGTGAATGATATTACTAATTCATGGTTTTAATGCTTACCTATAAGTAACTACCCTGTGAATACAATGAACTTATTCTCTTCTACTTTTTGCTTTGTCATGTCTATGAAACATCTTTGGTTTAATTTGATCCTCTGATTCTTTGAGAGGAATTTGGTGAGGTTGCCACAGTGGATGGATCTTTCCCTTGGTGGCCTGAAATTATCCTCATATTGACAGAGAAGCTGGTTTGAAGTTTTTTCATGTGGTATCTAAATGAATGTTTACATATTTACATTTTGTTTGTGTTTTATTTTAGCAAATGGAACGTGTTTTTCCATGGTTTAGTGTCAAAAAGTCCAGGTTTTGGGAGCCAAATAAAGTATCAAGCAAGTAAGTGAATTTAGCATCACTTTTTTTTTCTCCTCATTGGCTAGAAGTCTGAGAGTTCTCGTATTTCTAGATTGCAGTTTTCCTAAAGGTTTTAATACTAGAAATGAATTGGTTGAAATGCCTTTTCGGTGCTGTTTTGAGGACTACACTTAATGTTTGTTATAGGCAGTTGCCTTTTTGTTCTTTACTTTTGTATTTGTTTTATTGTAAGGAGCTTGGTTTAATTGTGACAAATGTACAATACATGTGTGATATAGCCATGTAGCTGGCCTTGTTATAAATGGGTTCTGTTTGACTGATAGTTCAAATGGTGCTTTGTACTGCTCTTGATTTTCCATATGTAAATTCTTTTGATTTGATTTGATTTGATTAATTTTTTTTTTTGAGACGGGGTCTTGTTCTGTTGCCCAGCTGGAGTGCAGTGGCGTGATCTCGGCTCACTACAACCTCTGCCTCCCTGGTTCAAGTGATTCTCCTCCCTCAGCTTCCCAAGTAGTTGGGACAACAGGCGGGCACCACCACGTCCAGCTAATTTTTGTATTTTAATAGAGACTGGGTTTCACCATTTGGGCCAGGATGGTCTTGATCTCTTGACCTCGTGATCTGCCTGCCTTACCCTTCCAAAGTGCTGGGATTACAGGCGTGAGCCCCCACGTCTGGCCTCTTTTGATTTTTTGATAGGGTTATCATTTGTTTCAGCAAGTTTAACCAAGAGTCATATGTTGAGATATTTTTTAAAATATTAAGTTCTGTGTACTTCTGCAGTTTTCCAAATGCTGTGACTTGTTCTTATATTCTGTGAATGGCTCGTACATGGGGCAACAGGTGATATCAAGAATTTGATTATTTTATACAGTTCTAGGTATACTGTAGGAGTTCAATAAATGCTTGTTGAATCAATTATTTTCAGCAGTGGGATGTTACCAAACGCAGTGCTTCCACCTTCACTTGACCATAATTATGCTCAGTGGCAGGAGCGAGAGGAAAACAGCCACACTGAGCAGCCTCCTTTAATGAAGAAAATTATTCCAGCTCCCAAACCCAAAGGGCCTGGAGAACCAGACTCACCAACTCCTCTGCATCCTCCTACACCACCAATTTTGAGTAAGCCACCAAAAGGAGCGTCGTCACCCATTTCCCTCTAGATGCAGACGATTGACTTTGTGAATCCAATTCACTAAAATTAGATATACTTGGCTATCAGAAAGGAATTTTAAGGTCATCCTTAAATGTAATATCATCATTAATTTTGCTTCACTTGAGGTGTTAATGAGGACTTGATATAAATACTCTTGAGTATTGTAACATAGATAATGAGATAGCATTACTCTGAACACTTTGAAAAGTGGTTATTTTATAGGCTGTAGGCTATGTAAGCTAATTGTTTTCTTTTTTCCTGGAAATCAGACATAGTATTGCCAATTTTAACTGGATCTCAAGGTATTGATGGGAGTCTTTTGGATTTCAAGGTACTGATAGGAGTCGAGAAGACAGTCCAGAGCTGAACCCACCCCCAGGCATAGAAGACAATAGACAGTGTGCTTTATGTTTGACATATGGTGATGACAGTGCTAATGTAAGTACTTTGCGACACAGGGCCCTACTTAATACATACCCCAAAAGAACTGTTTGTCCTTGTGTCCATACTTGATGACTGGGTGCCATTTATTTAATGAACTTACTTACAACTTACTAATTTATAACTTTTATTTACCTATAACTTATTAACTTGTAACTTTTATTTATTTGTCACTTAGTTCAAACTTTTATTTATTTGGCACTTGGAGCTTTTTAATGACTGATTTTCTTGATTAAAAGGTGACTGATTTGCCTTAAACCCTTGATGTCTAGTAATTTGTAATGGAAGTTCCTCAAGAATATTTTGTGCAAGTTAATAAAATCTAAGTTGCATATTAAAAAACTTATGTTTCATATAGGATAGCAGAATGGTTAAGAGCCCCAGTTCTGCCGCCTGCCTGAACACATTTCTGTGCTTAACTGCCTACTTACTGACTTTGGCAAGTAGTTTAACCTCTCTGACCCTCAGTTTCATCTTTAAAATGAAGATAATAATGCTTACCTCAGAGTGGTTGTGAGGATTAAATGAAATAATGTATGTAAAACCTTTATTTAGTGCCTGGCACACATAGTAAGCCTACAATTTTTTTAAAAAGTTTTGGTTTTTTGTTTTTTTCTTTTTTGAAACGGAATTTCGCTCGTTGCCCAGGCTGGAGTGCAATGGCGCGATCTCAGCTCACTACAACCTCCGCCTCCCAGGTTTAAGCAATTCTCCTGCCTCAGCCTCCCGAGGAGCTGGATTACAGGCATGTGCCACCATGCCCGGCTAATTTTGTATTTTTAGTAGAGACGGGGTTTCTCCATGTTGGTCAGGCTGGCGATCCACCCACCTCATATACCAAAGTGGTGGGATTACAGGCGTGAGCCACTGTGCGCGGCCAAAAACTCTTAAATACAGTCTGAGAGAACTGACTTTGAAATACAGTTTATAGACGTCAGTGCACATTTTTATAAACTTACCACCTATTGCTCTTTTTGTTTGTTTGTTTTCTTTTGAGACCAGGCCTCGCCCTGTCACCTAGGCTAGAGTACAGTGGCATGATCTTGGCTCACTGCAATCTCGGCTTCCAAGCGATCCTCCTACCTCAGCCTCCTGAGTAGCTGAGACCACAGATGCGCACCACCATGCTGGCTAATTTTTTGTTTGTTTTTGTTGAGACGGAGTCTCCCTATGTTGCCCAGGCTGGTCTCAAACTCCTGGGCTCAAGAGATCCTACCGCTTCAGCCTCCCAAAGTGCTGGGATTATAGACGTGAACCACCATACCCAGCTCATTTTTTTATTCTCTAGATTTGTAAAATAGTTTCAGTCTATGGAAAAAGTAATCTAGAAAAGAAGGAAGTGGAAACAGAGCAACGTTGCAAAATGAATTCTGATTTCTGTGTGCCTCCCTGCATTAAAGAATTACAGTTGCTTTCTTGAGGTTATCCTCACTGAAGAAAAGCTAATGCCGAGGAAAACCTCCTTTGGCATTATATTCTTTAGGAAAAAATAAATCTCTATTTTATAGGATGCTGGTCGTTTGCTATATATTGGCCAAAATGAGTGGACACATGTAAATTGTGCTCTGTGGTCTGCGGAAGTGTTTGAAGATGATGACGGATCACTAAAGAATGTGCATATGGCTGTGATCAGGGGCAAGCAGCTGGTAAGACCTTATGGGTAAATTTTATGCAAGGGATTCCCTCTCAGTTTCCAGATATTCTTCCTGTGGGTGAATATGGCCTCACTGATATTTTTCACAGTGCCATCAGGGTAGTTAGCCAACAAGTATTGATATACATAATTCAACAGACTACCAATAGATAAAATGAATTGTAGGAACTGCAGAATGGGATGAGTCTATAGAGGAGATGGTAAACGTCTTAAAACATCTGAAAATCTGAATAGGGCTCTTTTCTTTTTGGATTTTTAGAGATGTGAATTCTGCCAAAAGCCAGGAGCCACCGTGGGTTGCTGTCTCACATCCTGCACCAGCAACTATCACTTTATGTGTTCCCGAGCCAAGAACTGTGTCTTTCTGGATGATAAAAAAGTGTATTGCCAACGACATCGGGATTTGATCAAAGGCGAAGTGAGAGAGCTTCAGTTGCTTTTTAAAAAAAAAAATAAAGACTATTTTTTAGAGTAGTTTTAGGTTCACAGCAAAATTGACTGGAAGGTACAGAGATTTCCCATATACCCCCTGCACCCACATATGCACAGCCTCCCCCATTATCAGCATCCCCCACTGGAGTGGTGCATTTGTTACAATGGATAAACCTACACTGGACACATGGTTATTACCTTGAGTCCGTAGTTTACATTAGCTTTCACTCTTGGTGTTGTACATTCTGTGGGTTTGGATGAATATATAATGACATATAGCCCCCATTATAACATCATATGGAGTATTTTCACTGCCTTAAACATCCTCTGCGCTCTGCCTATTCACCCCTGCCTCTCCCCAACCCTGGGCAAACACTGATGTTTTTATTATCTCCATAGTCTTGCCATTTGCAGAGTTTCACATAGTTGGAATCATATAGCACATAGCCTTTTCAGGCTGGCGTCTTCTGCTTAGCATTTAAGTTTCTTTCAAGTCTTTTCATGGCTTATTTAGTTGCTTTTTGAATTATTTAGAAATTCAAAAGAAAAATACAAAAATATAGCAAGATGATAAACCGTTTTGCTTTTCTATTAGGTGTTCCTAGAGGCACTATCTCTTTTGGGAAATACAGAAGTGTCCTGCTAAGTGAAACAGAAGGATGCTTTTGAGATATGCTGTGTGCCTTCCACTCTGAGACAGTCAGGATCATGAGTATAATGTGCAAAGGGACAGCCTATTAACAGCTACCATGGGTTTTATTTAAGGTGGTTCCTGAGAATGGATTTGAAGTTTTCAGAAGAGTGTTTGTGGACTTTGAAGGAATCAGCTTGAGAAGGAAGTTTCTCAATGGCTTGGAACCAGAAAATATCCACATGATGATTGGTATGACCTAGCCTTGGTTATTGGGGAAGGCTGTATATATCATTGGGGAAATTTCTGGTTATAAATTTCAGTTATAAAATGACCCTCAGTGTGGTATCTCACGCCTGTAATCCCAGCACTTTGGGAAGCTGAGGCGGGCAGATCACTGGAGGTCAGGAGTTGGAGACCAGCCTGGCCAATGTGGCGAAACCCCATCTGTACTAAAAAAAATTAGCTGGGAGTGGTGGTGCATGCCTGTAATCCCAGCTACTTGGGAGGCTGAGGCATAGGAATCACTTGAACCCCGGAGGCAGAGGCTGCAGTGAGCTGAGATTGCACCACTGCACTCCAGCCTGGGCGATAGAGTGAGACTCTCTCAAAAAAATAAAATGACACTCATTATCTCCTCTAATCAGTTCTTCTTTCCTTGGTCAGGCTCTATGACAATCGACTGCTTAGGAATTCTAAATGATCTCTCTGACTGTGAAGATAAGCTCTTTCCTATTGGATATCAGTAAGTAGCACTATAAAGAGAAGACAGCAGCCCCACAACCTGAATACACTGAAGGTCATTAAATGTAGAGGCATACTTGTTAGCTACTTTAAACTGCTACTAAGAGTTAATTACTTAGTTTGCTAGTTCTCTGATTCATCTGCTTGTAGATTGGGACTAAAGCAGCATTTATGTTAGCTGAATCCAGTTATTGAAGGAAAGTATTATTGACATCATTTCAGAATTACTTAAAACCTAAGTAGAAAACACAAGGTCAGTCTCTTAAGATTCCTCCAAATTGTCGGGTGTGGTGGCTCTCGCCTGTAATCCCAGCACTTTGGGAGGCTGAGACGGGCGGATCATGTGGTCAGGAGATCGAGACCATCCTGGCTAACACGGTGAAACCCCATCTTTACTAAAAAATACAAAAAACTAGCTGGGCGAGGTGGCGGGCGCCTGTAGTCCCAGCTACACGGGAGGCTGAGGCAGGAGAATGGCGTAAACCCGGGAGGCGGAGCTTGCAGTGAGCTGAGATGCGGCCACTGCACTCCAGCCTGGGCGACAGAGCGAGACTCCATCTCAAAAAAAAAAAAAAAGATTCCTCCAAATTACATTTATCTCCATTCAGGAGTGCAGATTGTTTTCATGGATAAAACAGCTCATGCCCTGTTCCCAACTTTACATTTTATAAGTCCTTCTAAAACTATAAATCCCCACAATAATGATCAAAATTTTCAATAAGAATTTATAATCTTAGGCCGGGCACGGTGGCTCGCGCCTGTAATCCCAGCACTTTGGGAGGCCGAGGCAGGCGGATCACGAGGTCAGGAGATCGAGACCATCCTGGCAAACACGGTGAAACCCTGTCTCTATTAAAAATACAAAAAATTAGCCGGGCGTGGTGGCTGGCACCTGTAGTCCCAGCTACTCGGGAGGCTGAGGCAGGAGAGTGGCGAGAACCTGGGAGGCGGAGCTTGCAGTGAGCCAAGATCCGGCCACTGCACTCCAGCCTGGGCGACAGAGCAAGACTCCGTCTCAAAAAAAAGAAAAAAAAAAAAAAAGAATTTATAATCTTACCTATATGAAGCAAGTTGTTAAAATGTCTAACAAGCTAACAATACAAGTTCAAAATTCCCCTTCTACCGCTCTCGCGTTGGAGTCTCATTCTGCAATATATGCTCCAACTTACTCTATTCCTATTCCGATGACACAGTCTGTGCTCCACATTTAGCTGGCAGCTTGTCACACAAACCAGACTCCACTAGCATTCAGCAAATTTGAAGCAGTTACATTTCTCTTGTCTCATGGGGCTTTTCTCCCAAAGGAAACACCACAGGTTTGCCCTTTGTTTTATTTTCGGACCATACTTTGTATACATTGTAAGGCGGTAGTTCTGTCCTGAAGGCCAAAACCAATTTTTGTAGTAGTTAATATTTTTCTTTCTCTTGCTTTTAGGATATTTTACTATATTTGGTGCCTGCTTATGGTATAAGAAAAAAAGATCTTAGGCTATTTTCTGAGAGGCTAAGAAAAACCAAGGACTTCAAAAAGCTTGGAACAACCTAACTAGGGGAATCTGTACTAAGAACCCATGAAATAAAGCTAAATTCTGTAATTAAAAGGACCAGGGAACCTAGGATGAAGAGAGGTTTTGAAAAATACTAGTTTCTGTTTCTGTCCTCTCCCTTATGATGATTTTCCCAAATCTGTTTACCCAGGTGTTCCAGGGTATACTGGAGCACCACAGATGCTCGCAAGCGCTGTGTATATACGTGTAAGATAGTGGAGTGCCGTCCTCCAGTCGTAGAGCCGGATATCAACAGCACTGTTGAACATGATGAAAACAGGACCATTGCCCATAGTCCAACATCTTTTACAGGTTAGTCTTGAATCAAGACGGGACTTGAGGCTGGGCACAGTGGTTCATGCCTGTAATCCCAGCACTTTGGGAGGCTGAGGCAAGTGAAGCACTTGAGGCCAGGAGTTCAAGAACAGCCTGGCCAACATGGTGAAACCCCGTCTCTACTAAAAATGCAAAAAAAATAGCCAGGCATGGTGGCAGGCACCTGGAATCCCAGTAATTCCAGCCACTCGGGAGGCAGAGGCACAAGAATGACTTGAACCCGGGAGGCAGAGGTTGCAGTCAGCCAAGATCACGCCACTGCACTCCGACCTGGGTGACAGAGTGAGACTGTGTCTCAAAAAAAAAAAGAAAGATGGGTTGGAACTTGAATTCGATTCAGGGAGTACTATGATTGAAAGCTGGGGGAAAAGTCATTTACTTGGGAGGTCTCATTTGCTTCTAGTTTTACATTTACCTGATAGCTGACTTTCTATTGGTTAATTAGTTTGATATTTTAATTGGGCTTTTTCAGTTAAGAGTTTTTATTTCCTGCCACAGAAAGTTCATCAAAAGAGAATCAAAACACAGCTGAAATTATAAGTCCTCCATCACCAGACCGACCTCCTCATTCGCAAACCTCTGGCTCCTGTTACTATCATGTCATCTCAAAGGTCCCCAGGATTCGAACACCCAGTTATTCTCCGACACAGAGATCCCCTGGCTGTCGGCCATTGCCTTCTGCAGGTAAAAGACTTTATTGACCTACTTGACCTAAGAAGATCAGCCCAAAGATTAATTTGTAATTCTTTCAGGCAGCTTTATCTCGGTGACTTTTACTGATTGAAAATGTAGATTCCGGTTGGGTGCGGTGGCTCACCCCTGTAATCCTGGCATTCTGGGAGGCCAGGGCAGGTGGATCACCTGAGGTCAGGAGTTCAAGACCAGCATGGCCAACATGGTGAAACCCTGTCTCTACTAAAAATACAAAAATTAGCCGCGTGTGGCGGCACATGCTTGTAATCCCAGCTACCCGGGAGGCTGAGGCAGGAGAATCGCTGGAACCCAGGAGGTGGAGGTTGTAGTAAGTCAAGATCATACCACTGAACTCCAGCCTGGGTGACAGAGTGAGACATTGTCTCAAAAAAATAAATAATAAATAAATAGAAAATGTAGATTTCTAGTTATCTATAAATATATATATATGTGTATATATATATAGTCAAATCATTGAAACCAGTGACTTCTATACATTTGTTCTATCTACAATAGCATTTATTACTTTTTCTCTCTTGTTTAGGAAGTCCTACCCCAACCACTCATGAAATAGTCACAGTAGGTGATCCTTTACTCTCCTCTGGACTTCGAAGTATTGGCTCCAGGCGTCACAGTACCTCTTCCTTATCACCTCAGCGGTCCAAACTCCGGATAATGTCTCCAATGAGAACTGGGAATACTTACTCTAGGAATAATGTTTCCTCAGTCTCCACCATTGGGACCGCTACTGATCTTGAATCAAGTGCCAAAGCAGTTGATCATGTCTTAGGGCCACTGAATTCAAGTACTAGTTTAGGGCAAAACACTTCCACCTCTTCAAATTTGCAAAGGACAGTGGTTACTGTAGGCAATAAAAACAGTCACTTGGATGGATCTTCATCTTCAGAAATGAAGCAGTCCAGTGCTTCAGACTTGGCCTCCAAGAGCTCCTCTTTAAAGGGAGAGAAGACCAAAGTGCTGAGTTCCAAGAGCTCAGAGGGATCTGCACATAATGTGGCTTACCCTGGAATTCCTAAACTGACCCCACAGGTTCATAACACAACATCTAGGGAACTGAATGTTAGTAAAATTGGCTCCTTTGCTGAACCCTCTTCGGTGTCGTTTTCTTCTAAAGAGGCCCTCTCCTTTCCACACCTCCATTTGAGAGGGCAAAGGAATGATCGAGACCAACACACAGATTCTACCCAATCAGCAAACCCCTCTCCAGATGAAGATACTGAAGTCAAAACCTTGAAGCTATCTGGAATGAGCAACAGATCATCCATTATCAATGAGCATATGGGATCTAGTTCCAGAGATAGGAGACAGAAAGGAAAAAAGTCTTGTAAAGAAACTTTCAAAGAAAAGCATTCCAGTAAATCTTTTTTGGAACCTGGTCAGGTGACAACTGGTGAGGAAGGAAACTTGAAGCCAGAGTTTATGGATGAGGTTTTGACGCCTGAGTATATGGGCCAAAGACCATGTAACAATGTTTCTTCTGATAAGATTGGTGATAAAGGCCTTTCTATGCCAGGAGTCCCCAAAGCTCCACCCATGCAAGTAGAAGGATCTGCCAAGGAATTACAGGCACCACGGAAACGCACAGTCAAAGTGACACTGACACCTCTAAAAATGGAAAATGAGAGTCAATCCAAAAACACCCTGAAAGAAAGTAGTCCTGCTTCCCCATTGCAAATAGAGTCAACATCTCCCCCAGAACCAATTTCAGCCTCTGAAAATCCAGCAGATGGTCCAGTGGCCCAACCAAGCCCCAATAATACCTCATGCCAGGATTCTCAAAGTAACAACTATCAGAATCTTCCAGTACAGGACAGAAACCTAATGCTTCCAGATGGCCCCAAACCTCAGGAGGATGGCTCTTTTAAAAGGAGGTATCCCCGTCGCAGTGCCCGTGCACGTTCTAACATGTTCTTTGGGCTTACCCCACTCTATGGAGTAAGATCCTATGGTGAAGAAGACATTCCATTCTATAGCAGCTCAACTGGGAAGAAGCGAGGCAAGAGATCGGCTGAAGGACAGGTGGATGGGGCCGATGACTTAAGCACTTCGGATGAAGACGACTTATACTATTACAACTTCACTAGAACAGTGATTTCTTCAGGTGGAGAGGAACGACTAGCATCCCATAATTTATTTCGGGAGGAGGAACAGTGTGATCTTCCGAAAATCTCACAGTTGGATGGTGTTGATGATGGGACAGAGAGTGATACTAGTGTCACAGCCACAACAAGGAAAAGCAGCCAGATTCCAAAAAGAAACGGTAAAGAAAATGGAACAGAGAACTTAAAGATTGATCGACCTGAAGATGCTGGGGAGAAAGAACATGTCATCAAGAGTTCTGTTGGCCACAAAAATGAGCCAAAGATGGATAACTGCCATTCTGTGAGCAGAGTTAAAACACAGGGACAGGACTCCTTGGAAGCTCAGCTCAGCTCATTGGAGTCAAGCCGCAGAGTCCACACAAGTACCCCCTCAGACAAAAATTTACTGGACACCTATAATACTGAGCTCCTGAAATCAGATTCAGACAATAACAACAGTGATGACTGTGGGAATATCCTGCCTTCAGACATTATGGACTTTGTACTAAAGAATACTCCATCCATGCAGGCTTTGGGTGAGAGCCCAGAGTCATCTTCATCAGAACTCCTGAATCTTGGTGAAGGTTTGGGTCTTGACAGTAATCGTGAAAAAGACATGGGTCTTTTTGAAGTATTTTCTCAGCAGCTGCCTACAACAGAACCTGTGGATAGTAGTGTCTCTTCCTCTATCTCAGCAGAGGAACAGTTTGAGTTGCCTCTAGAGCTACCATCTGATCTGTCTGTCTTGACCACCCGGAGTCCCACTGTCCCCAGCCAGAATCCCAGTAGACTAGCTGTAATCTCAGACTCAGGGGAGAAGAGAGTAACCATCACAGAAAAATCTGTAGCCTCCTCTGAAGGTGACCCAGCACTGCTGAGCCCAGGAGTAGATCCAACTCCTGAAGGCCACATGACTCCTGATCATTTTATCCAAGGACACATGGATGCAGACCACATCTCTAGCCCTCCTTGTGGTTCCGTAGAGCAAGGTCATGGCAACAATCAGGATTTAACTAGAAACAGTAGCACCCCTGGCCTTCAGGTACCTGTTTCCCCAACTGTTCCTATCCAGAACCAGAAGTACGTGCCCAATTCTACTGATAGTCCTGGCCCGTCTCAGATTTCCAATGCAGCTGTCCAGACCACTCCACCCCACCTGAAGCCAGCCACTGAGAAACTCATAGTTGTTAATCAGAACATGCAGCCACTTTATGTTCTCCAAACTCTTCCAAATGGAGTGACACAAAAAATCCAATTGACCTCTTCCGTTAGTTCTACACCCAGTGTGATGGAGACAAATACTTCAGTACTGGGGCCCATGGGAAGTGGTCTCACCCTCACCACAGGACTAAATCCAAGCTTGCCAACTTCTCAATCTTTGTTCCCTTCTGCTAGCAAAGGATTGCTACCCATGTCTCATCACCAGCACTTACATTCCTTCCCTGCAGCTACTCAAAGTAGTTTCCCACCCAACATCAGCAGTCCTCCTTCAGGCCTGCTTATTGGGGTTCAGCCTCCTCCAGATCCCCAACTTTTGGTTTCAGAATCCAGCCAGAGGACAGACCTCAGTACCACAGTAGCCACTCCATCCTCTGGACTCAAGAAAAGACCCATATCTCGTCTACAGACCCGAAAGAATAAAAAACTTGCTCCCTCTAGTACCCCTTCAAACATTGCCCCTTCCGATGTGGTTTCTAATATGACATTGATTAACTTCACACCCTCCCAGCTTCCTAATCATCCCAATCTGTTAGATTTGGGGTCACTTAATACTTCATCTCATCGAACTGTCCCCAACATCATAAAAAGATCTAAATCTAGCATCATGTATTTTGAACCGGCACCCCTGTTACCACAGAGTGTGGGAGGAACTGCTGCCACAGCGTCGGGCACATCAACAATAAGCCAGGATACTAGCCACCTCACATCAGGGTCTGTGTCTGGCTTGGCATCCAGTTCCTCTGTCTTGAATGTTGTATCCATGCAAACTACCACAACCCCTACAAGTAGTGCACCAGTTCCAGGACACGTCACCTTAACCAACCCGAGGTTGCTTGGTACCCCAGATATTGGCTCAATAAGCAATCTTTTAATCAAAGCTAGCCAGCAGAGCCTGGGGATTCAGGACCAGCCTGTGGCTTTACCACCAAGTTCAGGAATGTTTCCACAACTGGGGACATCACAGACCCCCTCTACTGCTGCAATGACAGCAGCATCTAGCATCTGTGTGCTCCCCTCCACTCAGACTACAGGCGTAACAGCCGCTTCACCTTCTGGGGAAGCAGACGAACACTATCAGCTTCAGCATGTGAACCAGCTCCTTGCCAGCAAAACTGGGATTCATTCTTCCCAGCGTGATCTTGATTCTGCTTCAGGGCCCCAGGTATCCAACTTTACCCAGACGGTAGACGCTCCTAATAGCGTGGGGCTGGAGCAGAACAAGGCTTTATCCTCAGCTGTACAAGCCAGCTCCACCTCTCCTGGGGGTTCTCCATCCTCTCCATCCTCTGGACAGCGGTCAGCAAGCCCTTCAGTGCCGGGTCCCACTAAACCCAAACCAAAAACCAAACGGTTTCAGCTGCCTCTAGACAAAGGGAATGGCAAGAAGCACAAAGTTTCCCATTTGCGGACCAGTTCTTCTGAAGCACACATTCCAGACCAAGAAGCAACGTCCCTGACCTCAGGCACAGGGTGAGAGATCCAAATACTAGCTAGGCTAGGTCTGTGGGATTTCATGCTGTAAATTAGGGGCTGTTGATGTGGTACTCTTCTGGGAGAGACACTCTTCTGTTCAAGTTGCGTTACTTGGGAGTTTTCTGGGTTTTGAATTTTTTTCTCTCTGAGTGGTGATTTATATAGCAAAATGTAGTTCCATCCATGGGCGGTTTGTCTCTTGGATAGAACCACATCTAATTACTTTTTGCTCTGATTTCAAACAGTGTTGCTGTTTGTTCCTGTTTCTTTTTTACTGAGGCTTATACTACAGAATGATTATTCTTATCTTGAGGGCAAAGCTCCCTCTGGTAAATCCACATAGAGTCCTTTTTTTAAAACTTTATCATTGAAAGCCAAGCACAGTGACTCATGTCTATAATCCCAGCACTTTAGAAGGCTGAGGCAGAAGGATTGCTTGAGCTCAGGAGTTCAAGATCAGCCTGTGCAAAATAGTAAGACCCTGTCTCTACAAAAAAGAATTTTTTTGTAGAGTGTGTGTGGTGTGGTGTTGCACACCTGTAGCTCCAGCTATTCAGGAGGCTGAGGTGGGAGGATTGTTTGAGCCCAAGAGTTAGAGGCTAAATGAGCCATGGTCATGCCATTGCACTCCAGCCTAGGTGAGTGCATCTATGTAGCGACCACTTGGATCAAGATACAGAACATTTCTAGCAACCCACAAGGGTGCCTTCTCTTATAAGGTCAGTGCCCCCTCAAAGTAACCATTATTCTAACCTTTATGACCTTAGGTCAGTTTTGCTGGCTTATAGACTTTATCAGATCCTGATAGAGCCATTTCTTTTGACTCACCTCCACATTCTGTACATATTTACTGGTGGTTTGTCTTGAAAAGATACAAACGCCTGTGTTCCAGGACTCCAGGAGCAGAGGCTGAGCAGCAGGACACAGCTAATGTGGAGCAGTCCTCCCAGAAGGAATGTGGGCAACCTGCAGGGTAAGCTGAAGAATTTGTCCTTTAAGACTAAGCTCTCGGCCGGGCATGGTGGCTCACGCCTGTAATCCCAGCACTTTGGGAGGCCGAGATGGGCAGAGACTCTGTCTCAAAAAAAAAAAAAAAAAAAAAAGACTAAGTTCTCAATTTTGTCCACCTCATTTAAAAAATAGTTCTTCCAGGCCAGGCTCACGTCTGTAATCGTAGCACTTTGGGAGGCCAAGGCGGGCAGATCACGAGGTCAGATCAAGACCATCCTGGCTAACATGATGAAACCCCATCTTTACTAAAAATACAAAAATAATTAGCCGGGCATGGTAGTGGGCACCTGTAGTCCCAGCTAGTCGGGAGGCTGAGGCAGGAGAATGGCGTGAACCCAGGAGGTGGAGCTTGCAGTGAGCTGAGATCCGGCCACTGCACTCCAGCCTGGGCGACAGAGCGAGACTCCATCTCAAAAAAAAAAAAAGGTAAAAAAATAGTTCTTCCTGATTCACATTTTTGTTTTCTTGCCAAAGTTTTTTAAATGGGAATAATACAGGCTTGTAAAAAAGTAAACAAAAAATAGAACAGAGGAATTATTTAAGTAATGAATAGTAGTTTCCTGTTTGTCCCCCTCACCCCCGCCCAGTCTATTCCCTAGAGGTGGTCATTGCTAATAATTTGTTTTTATCTATGCAGACATTTCTATGCATATACAGATAAACATGGTATATATATGAATATGTATATGCTTTTTTACATAAAAGGAATAATACTGCACATACTGTTCTATATTTGGCTTTTCACTTATGTGCATCTTTCTATGCCAGTATATATAGGTGTGCTTCACTTTTTAAATCGCTGCCCCCAATTCTATTGTGTGGATCTACGGTAATTTAATGAGTCCTCTAGTGACATATATTTGGATTGTTTCCAGAATTTATTTAGTTTAAAAAAGTGAAAATTGGGCCTGGACACAGTGGCTCATGCCTCTAATCCCAACACTTTGGGAGACCAAGGCAGGAGGACTGCTTGAGCCCAGGAGTTTGAAACCAACCTTGGAAACATAGGGAGACCCTGTCTCTACAAAAATTAAAAATTAGCCAGGCATGGTGGTGCACATCCACAGTCCAAGCTAAGGTAGGAGGATTGCTTGAGCCTGGGAATTGGAGGATGCAGCAAGCCGTGATTGCCACTGCACTCCAACCTGGACAACAAAGTGAGACCGTATCTCAAAAAAAAAAAAAAAGTGAAAATTGGTGGTGGTTTATAAGCTCATGCAGCTTATTTTTTATTTTTAGTTAAACCAGCTAACTTATTTAAGTAACTTTAGAATTGCTTCTGACAAGTGTCCTTTCATTTTTTCTAATACTAAGAGTATGAGAAGAATTTCAAGGGCACAATTTACAACTTTAAAAACAGAAACAATGTCAGTATTTGGTAAAGAATCTCACAAAAGAGTTTTATATTTACCATACAGTGGTGTGGTGGTTGTATTCATTCCACAAGTTCTACAGAAAGCCCCCTGTGGTTCATTTTCTAACAGTTATTTTGTATACCAGAGCTGTATAGAAAATTATGGATGTTTTTCTTCGAATTGAAGAACTAACTGATATTATATCTTACATTTGGTTTTTATTTAGGCAAGTGGCTGTTCTTCCGGAAGTTCAGGTGACCCAAAATCCAGCAAATGAGCAAGAAAGTACAGGTATGTGGGTGGGTAACAGGTTAGAATCCGAGAATATCAACGTTAAAAGGACCATGAAAATGACCCACTTTACCTACTTATTTTCTATGTTTAAAAAAAAAAAATCTAAGCTCCAAAGAAGTTAAGTGATTTGGCCCACATTGGAGACTGAAACTTGGCACACCTGTCTCTTGGTGCAGTGTTCTTCCAGTACATATTCTATGATCATCTGTCAGCTAAGGACTCAAGACAATACCCATACTCTTCTGCTATACTGGTTTTACCAGCACTGAGGTTTAAATAGCTAGTAATAACCTGACTTCACTTTTTAGTTGTCACTAAAGAAAACTAAGAACCATTTTTATTAGATAGTCAGATTTTGGTTACAATACCAGATACATCGCCATAGCATTTTCCATCAGTTCTAATGAATTTGATGAGGAAACAAATGGTCACTTTAAGATTAGAGAGTTCTGGCTATAACTCTTTGAGGACAGTTGCTTATTGAAAAACTATCAGATTGTCGTACCAGAAATTCTACCACAGAGACAACTTCATGTGAAAAAAATTCTGGTTTTAGTCACTACTTTCTAGCAATGACCTAGGCAAGCTCTTCGAGTCTTGGATTTGTTACATGTAAATGGGAATAATAAACCAGCTGTGGAATGTGGTTAGGCTTAGAGATCATTTATGTAAAATACTCTACAGGTAGTCAGTGCTCAGTGAGCATTTGTTGCTGCAACCACTTTGGCCCCTATCTATTTTCTCCCTATTAGAACCTAAAACAGTGGAAGAAGAAGAAAGTAATTTCAGCTCTCCACTGATGCTTTGGCTTCAGCAAGAACAAAAGCGGAAGGAAAGCATTACTGAGAAAAAACCCAAGAAAGGACTTGTTTTTGAAATTTCCAGTGATGATGGCTTTCAGATCTGTGCAGAAAGTATTGAAGGTGAGTGGATTAAATCAGATTGACTCATCAGCAGAAGCCCTGTTTCAGCTAGAGCTTCATTTTCTGAGTATTAGCACCATTTAGGTGGTTGTTTTATGCTAGGAAGTATGGGGGATACCTGGAGGCATCATACATTTTCCTTGTCCTTGAGAAGTTTGTCTTGTTGGAGAAATGGCCATATTTTACATGAAAAATTAATGATACAGATTATGTTTTCAACATTGCACACACCTTAGCGGAGCCCATGAGAACCCTGCTTCCCCCCACCAGCCTTGTCTTTTGCCATTCCCTCATGCGCCTTCTGTGCCCTTCTCTCTCCCTTGTGTGCCTTCACACATGCTTTCTCCTCTGCCTGGAGTTCTCTCCCTGCCCTCAGTCACCTGGTGAGCTCTAGCTCACCCTTCAAGATCTAGCTCAGACGGTCTTTCCTGACCTTCTGAGGTAGCTAAGCCCTCCCTCTCCCTCCTTTTGAATCTTACATGTTCTTCTCTCATAGCTTAAAATTTGTTTTGTACATGTTTGTTTACTTTTATCACTCACTCAACAGCGAACTCTTCATAAGGGCTGGAATTTTATTTTCTTATCCATCTTTGTTTTGCAAGCATGTAGGTATTCATCCGCCTTTGAAGGACTAGTAAATGTTCTCTAGGCTGTAAGTACTAGAAGAGTTCAAGGAGAGAAAGGTCACCATGGGTGAGTTAGTGTTATCAAAAACCCATGAAGATTAATAGAAGATTCTGTTAAAGGAGAAAATGGAATTTTGGTTAGGCAAAGAAGAATGCAGGGCTCGGCCGGGCGCGGTGGCTCAAGCCTGTAATCCCAGCACTTTGGGAGGCCGAGACGGGCGGATCACGAGGTCAGGAGATTGAGACCATCCTGGCTGACACAGTGAAACCCCGTCTCTACTAAAAAATACAAAAAAACTAGCCGGGCGAGGTGGCGGGCGCCTGTAGTCCCAGCTACTCGGGAGGCTGAGGCAGGAGAATGGCGTGAACCCGGGAGGCGGAGCTTGCAGTGAGCCAAGATCACGCCACTGCACTCCAGCCTGGGCGGCAGAGCGAGACTCTGTCTCAAAAAAAAAAAAAAAAAAAAAAAAAAAGAAGAATGCAGGGCTCTCTAGGAAGAAGAAGGAAGGTAAGCAAAGTTAGAAAGGCATGATTGCATTTGGTGGGTTTAGAGTAGTGTCAGGTGAGATGGCGTTGAAATCCATGTCAGGTGGTAGTGAAAGTGTCTGGACGGAGGGAGGAGGAAAACGAACAAAAGGGACTAAGATGGCGTATTTCCGGGTTCTTCATCACCGACTTTCCCGCGCCCGGGAAACCCACAGGTCAATTGCGCAGGCGCAACCTGACGTCTGACTGGGGAAACCGAAACCTACCTGGCCGCGCCTACCGCACGGCCCCCAACCCGCCCATGGCCGGCCTACTGCCCTCCCACTCCCAGGCCCGAGATAGAAAAGCCGCTCCGGGCAGCCACGCGGCGCGAACTTCCTCGGCCCCGTCTCATATGTGGACCCAGGAACTTCACCCGAAAACGCCGGAGACCGGTGAACTTCGCCCTATCTTCTTTCACATTGGCTAGCTAATAAAGTTCTTTTTTACTTTACCTACTTGCCTTTTCTCTGGCGCCTGCTCTGGTGGTCGTATAAAACAAATCAGAAAGAAAATTGGGAAGGTGGATTGGGACAAGTTTTAGAGGGCCTTCAGTGCCAAACCATGAGGCCTTTGAAAACTTGAGGGAGTGAATAGAAGCAGAATTTCAGGAAACATAATGTGATAAGCTCTCTATATAAGACAGATTGAACTGGAGATGCTCAAAGATGAGAGTTCACTAATGAGAGTATTGCTAGAGTAGAGATGTCTGGTAATAAAACCCACATTTGGTGGGAAAAGAAAGGAAAGAAGAATGAACACACTTGGTTGAATATGGAGAGGGGAGAGTCAAAGATGACCCTAAAGATTCAGGCCTGGGTGACTAAAACAAAAGATAATGCATGGAGAACAAAGGAGATAAGGAGTATGGAAATTCCACAGAAGACATTGATGTGGAGTGATGTAAGAAATCCATGTGGAAATGCCTAGAAAATTGGAAGAGATCACAGAATCTTGGGTTAGAGCTGGAAGGAACTGTAAGGATTTTCAAGTTCTGCTCTTAACTTTAAGGAACAGAGAGGTTATGATCTTCCTACAGTCCTGGTTAAATCTCTTTTTTTTTGAGATGGAGTCTCGCTCTGTCACCCAGGCTGGAGTGCAGTGGGTCGATCTGGCTCACTGCAAGCTCTGCCTCCTGGGTTCACGCCATTCTCCTACCTCAGCCTCTGGAGCAGCTGGGACTACAGGCGCCCACCACCACGCATGGCTAATTTCTCTTTGTATTTTTTTTTTGTTTTTTTTTTTGAGACGGAGTCTCGCTCTCGCCCAGACTGGAGTGCAGTGGCCGCATCTCAGCTCACTGCAAGCTCCGCCTCCCAGGTTCACGCCATTCTCCTGCCTCAGCCTCCCGAGTAGCTGGGACTACAGGCGCCCGCCACCTCGCCCGGCTAGTTTTTTGTATTTTTTAGTAGAGATGGGGTTTCACCGTGTTAGCCAGGATGGTCTCGATCTCCTGACCTCGTGATCCACCCGTCTCGGCCTCCCGAAGTGCTGGGATTACAGGCTTGAGCCACCGCGCCCGGCCTCTCTGTATTTTTAGTAGAGATGGGTTTCCCCGTGTTAGCCAAGATGGTCTCCATCTCCTGACCTCGTGATCCGCCCACCTCGGCCTCCCAAAGTACTGGGATTACAGGTGTGAGCCACCGAGCCTGACCTAAATCATTACTAGTGCTGTTTTGATTAGGGGTACAGGGAACATAATAGTACCAAACATTCAGATGTGAGACCCATACTTCCATCAAGGGTTGTGAATGCGTTGGGGATTCAGATGTGATTTTGGAAGGTCTGACTTTCCTTAGTGCTTCTGTGTCCTCCAACAGAAAGAAGCCCTGCTGAGGAGTGCACCTTTCCAACTCCTTTCACATGTAATGAACTGATTTAAACTCTAAGCAAAATAACAAAACACTGTTCTAGGAGGTCAAGTGTTCACACTCTAGGGATTCTAAGCACAGTGCTTGTGCACATCATTGGTATTCAGAAGGGTTTATGTGCATATTTTCTGGCTTACAGTTTTCTTTATTTTCTTTCAGATGCCTGGAAGTCACTGACAGATAAAGTTCAGGAAGCTCGATCAAATGCCCGCCTAAAGCAGCTCTCTTTTGCAGGTAATGACTGGAGGTGTTATTCCACTCCTGTCTCAGAATATTCTGCTAAATTGTTTGCCTAAGGCAGAGTTGATTTTGTGGGAAAAAAAAATCAGTTAAAAGAATTTTTTTTCACAGCTTTATTGAGATTTAATTCATATGCCATACAGTTCACCCATCTAAAGCATACAATTCAGTGGTTTTTAATATATTCAGAGTTGTACGACCACCACTACTGTATAATTCCAGAACATTCTCATCATCCCTAAAAGAAACCCCCTATTCATTAGGAGTCATTCCTCAGCCCCTGGCAACCACAAATCTACTTTCTGTATCTATGGATTTGATTATTCTGGACATTTCATATAAATGAAATCAGACAATATGTAGCCTTTTGTGACTGTCTTCTTTCACTCAACACAATACTTTCCAGGTTCTTCCCTTCTGTTACATCTTGCCTTCCACATCAGTACTTCATTCCTTTTTATTGCCAAAGATTCCATTGTGTAGATATACCATATGTTGCTTATCCATTTATTAGTCAATGGACATTTGGGTGTTTTCTACTTTCTGCTGCAAATAATGTTGCCACAAATATTCATGTTCAAGTTATTGTGTAGACATGTTTTTATTTTTCTTCGGTACATACCTCAGAGTGGAATTGCTGGGTCATAGGGTAACTCTGTAACTTTTTGAAGTACTGCCAGGTTGTTGTTTTTCTTCCAAAGTGGCTACACCATTTTACATTCCCACCTGCAATGTACAGGTGTTCCCATTTCTCCACCTTTGCCAACACTTACCTGTTTTTGTTTTTGTTTTTAAGACATGGTAGTGTGAAATGTTATCTTTTCTTAAAGTTGAAATCATTTACCATTGGTATTAGACTTCATATTAAATTAGGTAGCATACAAACTTATTAATACACTTGTTTTGAGCAAACACTAAAGATTTTAATCAGCTGGATGCTGTGGCTCACACCTGTAATCCCAACACTTTGGGTGGCCCATGCAGGAGGATTGTTTGAGGCCAGGAGTTCAATACCAGCCTGGGCAACATAGAGAGACTACATCTCTACAAAAAATAAAAATATAGCTGGGCGCGGTGGCTCACGCCTGTAATCCCAGCACTCTGGGAGGCCGAGGCGGGCGAATCACGAGGTCAGGATATCGAGACCATCCTGGCTAACATGGTGAAACCCCATCTCTACTAAAAATACAAAAAAATTAGCCGGGTGTGGTGGCGGGCACCTGTAGTCCCAGCTACTGGGGAGGCTGGGGCAGGAGAATGGTGTGAACCCAGGAGGCGGAGCTTGCAGTGAGCCGAGATTGTGCCACTGCACTCCAGCCTGGGCGACAGAGCAAGACTCCGTCTCAAAAAAAAAAAAAATCAGTTTTTAAATTAGGCAGGCATGATGGCACATGCCTGTGGTTCCAGCTACTTGGGAGGCTGATGTGGGAGGATCTCATTGAGCCTGGGAGGTCAAGCCTACAGTGAGCCAAGATTATGTCACTGTTCTCCAGCCTGGGTGACAGAACAAGACCCTGTCTCAAAAAAAAAAAAAAAAGATAATCCTGCTCATAATTTTTACAATTCTACCCCAAAAATACGAGTCACATCCCTTTCTTTTTCTCTGACATAGCCCTTGTTATTCTCTCACCTGCAATGTTAAAAAGCCCTATAACTGAGTCTCCTATCTCGCCTCCTTGTACCCTCCGAGTCTCCAGAGGTGCCTCAAAATCTTACTATTGCCTACTAGTTACAGAGTACAATCTTCAACCCTTACGTATTTGTTATTAGTAAATATTTACTGACCACTCGTAAAATGCCTGGTACCATGTTCACACAGGATACAGTCGCTGAGTAGCGACCCAGCCCTGCTCTTTGAGGTTTCCAGTCTATGGATCCTTACATGGCGAGGTCCTCTTCAACCAGATTCATCTGTTCAGTCTCAGCTTTCCCTGCTTCCCTCACTGCTCCACATTCTTTTCTGCAGCCACACTACACTATTTACTGTTCCAGATCCATCCATTTTTCTTTTTCCCCCGAAGATGGAGTCTTACTCTGTTACCCAGGCTGGAGTGCAGTGGCGCGACCTCAGCTCACTGCAACCTCCATCTCCCAGGTTCATGTGATTCTCCTGCTTCAGCCTCCTGAGTAGCTGGGACTACAGGCACATGCCACCACACCCAGCTAATTTTTGTATTATTATATTTTTTGAGACGGAGTTTCCCTTTTGTTGCCCAGGCTGGAATGCAATGGCGTGATCTCAGTTCATTGCAACCTCCACCTCCCAAGTTCAAGTGATTCTCCTGCCTTAGCCTCCTGAGTAGCTGGGATTACAGGCATGTGCCACCACGCCTGGCTAATTTTGTATTTTTAGTAGAGACAGGTTTCTCCGTGTTGGTCAGGCTGGTCTCGAACTCCTGACCTTACGTGATCTGCCCACCTTGGCCTCCCAAAGTGCTGGGATCACAGGCGTGAGCCACTGCACCCGGCCCATCCATGTGTCTTAAAGTGTAGTTTGTAGGTGTGAATCAGAATCTCTGGGCTTGGAGCTGAGAAAGCTGAATTTGTAACATGTGTCCCCAAGCAATTCTTTATACCCTACATGTGCTTTCACATCAGCATAACATGGTTCATGCAGTTCCCTCCACCAGGACCTACTTCCTCCATCTACTCTCTTCTCTCCAAATTCCCTGGTTTACACAACAAACTCCTATTAATCCTTTAAGACTTTGCTCAAGGTCAGCTCTTTTCTTTAACCTTTTTTGATCATTCTTCCTGTGCCTACGGAAATCCCAACTCTTAACTGATTTAAAGAGTGAAATAATTTATCATCTTATATAACAGAAAGTCCAGAGGTAGGACAGACGTCAGATCGATTAGTACAGGAGCTTGCAATGTCATCAAATACCTAGATTCTTCTTTCCACTTTACGATCTATAGTAAAACTTCATCTTCAACCTGATAGCAAATGGCTGCAGCAGTTCCCACAGTAACATTCAGCCATTGCAGTGTTCAGAGGAACAGGAGAGGCTCTTTCTTAGGAACAAATGGAACACAGACCAGAATTTGGTGCCATGTCCATTTCTTTTTTTTTTTTTTTTTTTTTGAGACAGAGTCTTGCTCTGTTGCCCAGGCTGGAGTATCGTGGCACAATCTTGGCTCACTACAACCTCCGCCTCCCGGGTTCAAGCGATTCTCCTGCCTCAGCCTCCCGAGTAGCTGGGACTACAGGTGCACGCCAGCACACCCGGCTAATTTTTGCATTTTAGTAGAGACGGGGTTTCACCATGTTGGCCAGGATGGTCTCGAACTCCTGACCTCAGGTAATCCACCCACCTCGGCCTTCCAAAGTGCTGAGATTACAGGCGTAAGCCGCTGCACCCAGCCCCATGTTCATTTCTAAGCCAGTCTCTGGCAAAGGGACTAGGATTCCCAGGATTGTCTTAGACTAATCATCTGGGGTAGAAGGTTTAACTTGGAGGTTAACCACAATGACCCTTGTGTTCCCCAATCCAAAACCTGTCCATTATTCTCCATTTCCAGTGCTGCCACCTTGTCCTTACCCTCATGACCTTATATTCTAGTGGTGTATATGTATATGTAAGTACCACGAAGAAGATACCATGGGGAAATGAAATAGAGAGTGACACAGAGGTGGGTAGTTGGTGGCAGGAAATCTGGAATCTCTTGATGAGGTGACATTTGAGCTTAGACCTGTGTGATGATGAGAAGAAGCCAATCATTGCAAATACATAAAGCGGAAGTCCTAAAGGCAAGCTAGGAGGCTGAGGAAGGAGAGTTTGAGCTTATAATGTGCCAAGATCATACCTGTGAATAGCCACGCACTAGCTGGGCAACATAGTGCAACCCATCTCTTAAAAAAAATTGAATTAAATTAACTGTGTTTTCTAAAGTCCTGACACAGAGGAAACAGCAGATGAAAAAGTCCTGAAGTGGGAATATCTTTGATGTGTTTATTGTCTGTCTCTTCCATGAAGTAAAAGCTCTATGAATACAGGTACCTTGCCTGTCTTGCTCACCTCTATGTTCCCAAGGTCCTGTCTGGCACAGTGGGAAGATGGAAAGAGTGCCTGGGATATTTTAGGCATACAGTAAATATTTATTGAATGAATAAATGAGTCTCCCACAAGCAAAACAGATTGTTCCTTCTTAAGAGTTTCCATAGTACTGTATATTATACCTTAATTTGGACACTGCACATTGTATGGTTTGTATACATCTCTGCCCTCCTCTGCTGTGAGCTCCTTAAAAATAGACAGGGGCCCACACATAATGCATCTTTGTTTTCTCATTATCCACACAATATTAATCTCATTGTAATCCCTCTGGTGAATGAGAGTTGAACATTCAGCGTACATATTAAAAGGAACTTTATGTGAAAATATACTTGAGTAGGTAGTATGTTTTTCAATGTCTTTTTGTTTAACCTAAGAATTCACGGCCGGGCGCGGTGGCTCAAGCCTGTAATCCCAGCACTTTGGGAGGCCAAGACGGGCGGATCACGAGGTCAGGAGTTCGAGACCATCCTGGCTAACACGGTGAAACCCCGTCTCTACTAAAAAATACAAAAAACTAGCCGGGCGAGGTGGTGGGCGCCTGTAGTCCCGGCTACTCGGGAGGCTGAGGCAGGAGAATGGCGTAAAAACCCGGGAGGCGGAGCTTGCAGTGAGCTGAGATCCGGCCACTGCACTCCACCCTGGGCGACATAGCGAGACACCGCCTTAAAAAAAAAAAAAAAAAAAAAAAAAGAATTCACAGCAATCTAGAACTTCCAGGAAAAAATTATTAAGGAAAATTAGTGGTCTGTAGAAAAAAGAGTTTGCCCGCCAGGTGCGGTGGATCATGCCTGTAATCCCAGCACTTTGGGAGGCCGAGGCGGGCAGATCACGAGGTCAGTAGGTCGAGACCATCCTGGCTAACATGGTGAAACCCCATCTCTACTAAAAAATACAAAAAAATTAGCTGAGCGTGGTGGCGGGCACCTATAGTCCCAGCTACCCAGGAGGCTGAGGCAGGAGAATGGCGTGAACCCAGGAGGTGGAGCTTGCAGTGAGCCAAGATCGTGCCACTGCACTCCAGCCTGGGCCACAGAGCGAGACTCCATCTCAAGAAAAAAAAGAAAAAAGAGTTTGCCATTGCCTTATATGGCTGAAGTTCTTATCTTGTAGAGTTGTGTTATATACTTAAGCCAAAGTCTTAGGGGACCAACAGTTGTGATCATAAGAATGTCACTTATCTGGGGCTAGTGCAGTGGCTCATACCTGTAATCTAGCAAGTTGGGAGGCCAAGGCAGGAGGATCACTTGAGGCCAGGAGTTCAAGATCAGTCTGGGCAACACAGTAGGACCCTGTCTCCACAAGAAATTTAAAAATTAGCCAAACACAGTGGCATATGCCTGTAGTCTCAGCTACCCAGGAGGCTGAGGTGGGAGCGGCTTGAGCTCAGAAATTCAAAGTTACAGTGACCTACAATCATGCCACTGCACTCCAACCTGGGCAACAAAGTGAAACCTGTCTCTTAGAAAAAGAATATTGCTTATCTAGAGACAACATTCTTTTTGTTTGTTTTTGAGATGAGGTCTCACTCTGTTGCCCAAGCTGGAGTGCAGTGGCATGATCATCTGCTTTTTCATCTCCTGTTTCCTCTGCGCCAGGACATTATACCAAGGTTACATCTCTAAATATGCTTCATAACACAAACCGTATGTCTGCTGGAATTGCATATGTGCAGTTGCAGTCCTAATACAGTTACACTTATGAAATGGATACCTGATCCACAACAGACAGCATTACTGTTTCTATATCTATTAATAATACCAAAAGCAATATTTATAAATGAAATAATATTGTTTACTTAATAAAAATATAAAGAACATTAGCTATTTGCTAGTGTCAAAAAGAAGGGTGGCAGTTGTAACTGTGCCCTCTCCCTTTAATGGAAAAAGCCAAATAATTTTAAAATGAAAGCCTTTCACCATTGATGCCAGCAAACTTATATAAATGTTGTTTTCATAAAATAAAAATAGGCCGGGCGCGGTGGCTCAAGCCTGTAATCCCAGCACTTTGGGAGGCCGAGGCGGGCGGATCACGAGGTCAGGAGATCGAGACCATCCTGGCTGACACGGTGAAACCCCGTCTCTACTAAAAAATACAAAAAACTAGCCGGGCGAGGTGGCGGGCGCCTGTAGTCCCAGCTACTGGGGAGGCTGAGGCAGGAGAATTGCGTGAACCCGGGAGGCGGAGCCTGCAGTGAGCTGAGATCCGGCCACTGCACTCCAGCCTGGGCGGCAGAGCGCGACTCCGTCTCAAAAAAAAAATAATAATAAAATAAAATAAAAATAAATTTAAAATGCTCATTAACAGCATGAGACAGTGAGTAGAACAAAGCAGCTACTGAGTGTATTACTCCACACATTCATCATAACAACACAAGAGAGTTCTGTGTTAGGGGTGTATTAACATTGCTTTTAAACTTTAGTGAGGCTGGCTGGGTGCTGTGGCTTACACCTGTAATCCCAGCACTTTGGGAAGCCGAGGCAGGTGGATCACCTGAGGTCAGGAGTTTAAGACCAGCCTGGCCAACCAATATGGTGAAACCCTGTCTCTACTAAAAATACAAAAAAATTAGCTGGGCAAGGTGGCATGCCCCTGTAGTCAAAGCTACTTGGGAGTCTGAGGCAGGAGAATTGCTTGAACTCAGGAGTTGGAGGTTGTACTGAGCCAAGATCGGACCACTGCACTCCAGCCTGGGTGACAGAGTTAGAGTCTGTCTCAAAAAAAAAAAAAGAAAGAAAATTAAACTTTAGTGAGGTATCTGGGGGAATATGAGCTTATAGAACCTAGGTAATCCATTTCTAGATGGATTATATTTATAGTTATGCAGTCCAGAGTTCATATCTTGTCAAATCATGTGGCCTTGGGAGTGTTACATCAATTCTTTTTTTTTTTTCTTTTTTTTTTTTTGAGATGGAGTCTTGCTCTGTCGCCCAGGCTGGAGCGCAGTGGTGTGATCTCAGCTCACTGCAAGCTCCGCCTCCCGGATTCACGCCATTCTCCTGCCTCAGCCTCCCGAGTAGCTGGGACTACAGGCGTCCACCAGTACGCCCAGCTAATTTTTTGTATTTTTAGTAGAGACGGGGTTTCACCATGTTAGCCAGGATGGGGATGGTCTCGATCTGCTGACCTCGTGATCTGCCCGCCTCGGACTCCCCAAGTGCTGGGATTACAGGCATGAGCCTCCGCACCCAGCGTTACATCAATTCCTTTAGCCTGTTTGCTCACCTGAAAATGAAGCTAGTAATTCCTGCCTTGTGTGGTCATTATGAGCATTAAATGAAATAACACGTTTATATAGCATTAGCATATAGCATTTCTGTGTAATACAGCACATACAAAATAGTCCGTAGTTTGGTGACATGCTTTTTTCACTTAACCGTCTATCACGAACATTTTCCATATTAATAGATCTGTATCAGCATCATTTTAATGGCTATCTGATGCTAATTTCGAGGTAATATGTACTATAATTCACCCTGGAGTAACCTCTGGCAGAGCGACTGTAGCATAGGCATTTCTGTAGGACTGTGCTGTTTCCTGTTGACTGCACTCCTCACTGCCCTAGTGCTTCTGATTCTTCTAGGTGTTAATGGTTTGAGGATGCTGGGGATTCTCCATGATGCAGTTGTGTTCCTCATTGAGCAGCTGTCTGGTGCCAAGCACTGTCGAAATTACAAATTCCGTTTCCACAAGCCAGAGGAGGCCAATGAACCCCCCTTGAACCCTCATGGCTCAGCCCGGGCTGAAGTCCACCTCAGGCAAGTTCCCTTCTTTTCTGTCAGCAGTTTTGGATCTCGATTTTCTTATCTCGTGACACAGTCGTCTTCCCACATACCCTTTGAGATTTCCAGTGTTAATGCCATCGTCCTTTACTGCTTTATTAAAGCATTTCTGTAAATACTTTTTCATCTTTTGGCCCCAGGAAGTCAGCATTTGACATGTTTAACTTCCTGGCTTCTAAACATCGTCAGCCTCCTGAATACAACCCCAATGATGAAGAAGAGGAGGAGGTACAGCTGAAGTCAGCTCGGTAAGTCTTGAGTGGGGTGCAGTCATTAGAAACTGCTTTCCCTCTCCTCCAGCTGGTCAGGGCACTATGTAGGAATGTGTTTGCATCAGAATTTCCTGGATAAGATTTAAGAAGACTGAAATCCATTTGTGTTGAAGTAGCAGTAGGTGCCTGGTAAGGAGTGAGGAATATAAGGTACAGAGGAGAAATTCAAAGAACTGTAAGATGCATATTTTCTTTAATGACAGTATACTCTGTCAGCTTTGGTTGTACCACCATAGTCGTCATGGTCAGAAAGTACTATATATACTAAAAATGGGGCCCATTGGCCAGGCGTGGTGGCTCATGCCTGTAATTCCAGCACTTTGGAAGGCTGAGGCGGACAGATCACAAGGTTAGGAGTTCAAGACCAGCCTGACCAACATAGTGAAACCCCGTCTCTACTGAAAATACAAAAATTAGCCCGGCATGGTGGCGTGCGCCTGTAGTCCCAGCTACTCAGCAGGCTGAGGCAAGAGAATCGCTTGAACCCAGGAGGCAGAGGTTACAGTGAGCTGAGGTCGCGCCACTGGACTCCAGTCTCGGTGACAGAGCGAAACTCCCATCTCAAAAAAAAATGGGGTTCATTTTATAAGGCACTTATTCAGTTTGGCATTGAACAGAAAGTGTACTAATTTTCTCTAGGAACCTTCAGTTCAAGACTCAAAACATTATTTCCTGAAGAAAATTCGTTAATAGTATGTCTTATCTCTTAGGAGGGCAACTAGCATGGATCTGCCAATGCCCATGCGTTTCCGGCACTTAAAAAAGACTTCTAAGGAGGCAGTTGGTGTCTACAGGTATGGCTAAAATTCTAGAAAGAACTATAGAAAACGAATGCAGTTTTTCAAAATCAAAGTAGACCAAATGCTGAAGTGACCTTCCTCAGTAAGTGAGGATTTTACGGATACTGTTTATTGACCCTTGTATCCTGGGATCCTGCACCTGCTTGTGTTGAACAAGGACTTTAACATAATAAGCATTAAAACATTGCTGCTTCCAGTGGGTTGCAGAATGGAAATACCTTTTATCTTTGGCCATTTGTTAGAACAATATACACAAATCAAGGGTCCAAATTTTTATTTTCTCAAGTATATGTCCCTCCTGAGGAAGTAACAGACCAGGAGAACTTATTCATGTATTCATGCACTTAACCTTACTTGCAAAATTTGTGTCTGACCTCTTTTCAATCTTTGTCCTAGGTCTCCCATCCATGGCCGGGGTCTTTTCTGTAAGAGAAACATTGATGCAGGTGAGATGGTAATTGAGTATGCCGGCAACGTCATCCGCTCCATCCAGACTGACAAGCGGGAAAAGTATTACGACAGCAAGGTAAGTCTCCCACTTGCACTCACCCAGTTCTTTTGTTTTGCTGTAGAAAGGGACCAGTATGATCCCTGGATCCCAAAAGAAATAGTGTATGTTACCAATTCGAAGATGTTAATTTAAAAAAAAAAAAAAACAACTGAAATTCGTGAGGGGCCCAGTAAAAATACAGAATCCACTCTGAGGATTAGCATAGAAAGTTACTCTTAGAGGTCTGTCTGAGTGGCTCCTGGTATCAGAAGCAAATAGCTATTCAAGTTTTAGGTTTCTGTTTCCCGCAGAGACATTAGAAGCCTCTAGACTAGTGGCCTGTAATCTAGGAACTCCTCATGGAAGCATCTTGAAAGATAGGTACTGGGAGAAATCTGGGAATTTTACTAGAAGAAACTTTATCAGCAGCTGTAGGTAATATCAAGAGAAGATTGGGAACTGTTCTTAAACCTGAGTTTATAAGAAATGACAAGTTATTCTCCTTTCTCCTGCATGTACAGGGCATTGGTTGCTATATGTTCCGAATTGATGACTCAGAGGTAGTGGATGCCACCATGCATGGAAATGCTGCACGCTTCATCAATCACTCATGTGAGCCCAACTGCTATTCTCGGGTCATCAATATTGATGGGCAGAAGCACATCGTCATCTTTGCCATGCGTAAGATCTACCGAGGAGAGGAACTCACTTATGACTATAAGTTCCCCATTGAGGATGCCAGCAACAAGCTGCCCTGCAACTGTGGCGCCAAGAAATGCCGGAAGTTCCTAAACTGAAGCTGCTCTTCTCCCCCAGTGTTGGAGTGCAAGGACGTGGGGCCATCCAAAGCAACGCTGAAGGCCTTTTCCAGCAGCTGGGAGCTCCTGGATTGAGTGGGCACAGCTGAGGGGCCTCTGTGATGGCTGAGCTCTCTTATGTCCTATACTCACATGTGATCACAGTCCCGGAGAGAGAGTTGAGGTCTTGAAGAAAGATCTATGATCAGCTTTCTCCTGGGGTCCCTCCAATTGTTTACCGTTAGAAAGTGGGAATGGGGTCCCTAGCAGACTTGCCTGGAAGGAGCCTGTTATAGAGGGTCGGTTATGTTGGGAGATTGGGCCTGAATATCTCACAGAAATAAGTTGCCATCCTCAAGTTGGCCCTTTCCCAAGCACTGTAAGCGAGTGGGTCAGGCAAGGCCCCAAATGGAGGGTTGGTTGGATTCCTGACAGTTTGCCAGCCAGGCCCCACCTACGGCGTCTGTGGAACAAACAGAGGTCTGGTGGTTTTCCCTACTATCCTCCCACTCGAGAGTTCATTCCTGGTTGGGAGACAGGATTCTTAGCACCTCTGGTGTCAAAAGGCTGTCATGGAGTTGTGCCAATTAATTACCAAACATTGAGCCTGTAGGCTTTGAGTGGGAGTGTTGTCCCCAGGAGCCTTATCTCAGCCAATTACCTTTCTTGACAGTAGGAGCGGCTTCCCTCTCCCATTCCCTCTCTTCACTTCCTTTTCTTCCTTTCCCCTGTCTTCATCCCACTGCTTTCCCATGCTTCTTTCTGGGTTGTAGGGGAGACTGACTGCCTGCTCAAGGACACTCCCTGCTGGGCATAGGATGTGCCTGCAAAAAGTTCCCTGAGCCTGTAAGCACTCCAGGTGGGGAAGTGGACAGGAGCCATTGGTCATAACCAGACAGAATTTGGAAAAGTTTTCATAAAGCTCCATGGAGAGTTTTAAAGAAACATAAGTAGCATGATTTTTTAGGAGATGAAAAAGATTATTTAAATAGGATTTAAATCATGCGACAACCAGAGTATCACAGCCAGGATGACCCCTGGGGCCCATTCCTAAGACATGGTTACTTTATTTTCCCCTTGTTAAGACATAGGAAGACTTAATTTTTAAATGGTCAGTGTCCAGTTGAAGGCAGAACACTAATCAGATTTCAAGGCCCACAACTTGGGGACTAGACCACCTTATATTGAGGGAACTCTGCCACCTGCGTGCAACCCATGGCTAAAGTAAATTCAATGACACTACTGCCCTGATTACTCCTTAGGATGTGGTCAAAACAGCATCAAATGTTTCTTCTCTTCCTTTCCCCAAGACAGTGTCCTGAACCTGTTAAATTAAGTCATTGGATTTTACTCTGTTCTGTTTACAGTTGACTATTTAAGGTTTTATAAATGTAAATATATTTTGTATATTTTTCTATGAGAAGCACTTCATAGGGAGAAGCACTTATGACAAGGCTATTTTTTAAACCGCGGTATTATCCTAATTTAAAAGAAGATCGGTTTTTAATAATTTTTTATTTTCATAGGATGAAGTTAGAGAAAATATTCAGCTGTACACACAAAGTCTGGTTTTTCCTGCCCAACTTCCCCCTGGAAGGTGTACTTTTTGTTGTTTAATGTGTAGCTTGTTTGTGCCCTGTTGACATAAATGTTTCCTGGGTTTGCTCTTCGACAATAAATGGAGAAGGAAGGTCACCCAACTCCATTGGGCCACTCCCCTCCTTCCCCTATTGAAGCTCCTCAAAAGGCTACAGTAATATCTTGATACAACAGTTTCTCTTCTTTCCCGCCTCTCTCCTTTCCGGCGCAACTTCCAGAGTGGTGAGAGATGGCAATCTTTTACATTTCCCTCATCTTTCTTACTTCAGAGTTAGCAGACAACAAGTTGAATGGCAACTTGACATTTTCCATCGCCATCTGCCTCACAGGCCACTCTTTCCTTTCCCTCTGCCCACCAAGGCCTCGTATCTGCAGAGAACCCATTGATCACCTTGTGCCCTCTTTTGGGGCAGCCCGTTGAAACTGAAGCACAGTCTGACCACTCACGATAAAGCAGATTTTTCTCTGCCTCTGCCACAAGGTTTCAGAGTAGTGTAGTCCAAGTAGAGGGTGGGGCACCCTTTTCTCGCCGCAAGAAGCCCATTCCTATGGAAGTCTAGCAAAGCAATACGACTCAGCCCAGCACTCTCTGCCCCAGGACTCATGGCTCTGCTGTGCCTTCCATCCTGGGCTCCCTTCTCTCCCGTGACCTTAAGAACTTTGTCTGGTGGCTTTGCTGGAACATTGTCACTGTTTTCACTGTCATGCAGGGAGCCCAGCACTGTGGCCAGGATGGCAGAGACTTCCTTGTCATCATGGAGAAGTGCCAGCAGGGGACTGGGGAAAGCACTCTACCCAGACCTCACCTCCCTTCCTCCTTTCGCCCATGAACAAGATGCAGTGGCCCTAGGGGTTCCACTAGTGTCTGCTTTCCTTTATTATTGCACTGTGTGAGGTTTTTTTGTAAATCCTTGTATTCCTATTTTTTTTAAAGAAAAAAAAAACTTAAGCTGCATTTGTTACTGAAATGATTAATGCACTGATGGGTCCTGAATTCACCTTGAGAAAGACCCAAAGGCCAGTCAGGGGGTGGGGGGAACTCAGCTAAATAGACCTAGTTACTGCCCTGCTAGGCCATGCTGTACTGTGAGCCCCCTCCTCACTCTCTTTCTACCAACCCTAAACCCTGAGGACAGGGGAGGAACCCACAGCTTCCTTCTCCTGCCAGCTGCAGATGGTTTGCCTTGCCTTTCCACCCCCTAATTGTCAACCACAAAAATGAGAAATTCTTCTTCTAGCTCAGCCTTGAGTCCATTGCCAAATTTTCAGCACACCTGCCAGCAACTTGGGGGATAAGCGAAGGTTTCCCTGCAAGAGGGAAAGGCGGCAAAAATGGCATAGCTATCTCCAAAACACATCTGAGTTCATTTCAAAAGTGACCAAGGGAATCTCTGCACAAAAGTGCAGATTGAGGAACTGTGGTGGGTCATTCCCAAGAATCCCCCAAGGGGCATCCCAAATCCCTAAGGAGTAACAGCTGCAAACCTGGTCAGTTCTCAGTGAGAGCCAGCTCACTTATAGCTTTGCTGCTAGAACCTGTTGTGGCTGCATTTCCTGGTGGCCAGTGACAACTGTGTAACCAGAATAGCTGCATGGCGCTGACCCTTTGGCCGGAACTTGGTCTCTTGGCTCCCTCCTTGGCCACCCACCACCTCTCGCACAGCCCCTCTGTTTTTAGACCAATAAGAAGAATTAAGGGGGAAGCCCTGGCAGCTATACGTTTTCAACCAGACTCCTTTGCCGGGACCCAGCCCGCCACCCTGCTCGCCTCTGTCAAACCCCGGCCAATGCAGTGAGCACCATGTAGCTCCCTTGATTTAAAAAAAAAAAAAAAAAAAAAAAGGAAAAAAAAAATACAACACACACACAAAAATAAAAAAAAAATCTTCTAATGAATGTATCTTTCTAAAGGACTGACATTCAATCAAATATCTGAAAATACTAAAGGTCAAAACCTTGTCAGATGTTAACTTTTTAAGTTTGGTTTGGGATTTTTTTTTTTTTTAAATAGAAATCAAGTTGTTTTTGTTTTTAAGGAAAAGCGGGTCATTGCAAAGGGCTGGGTGTAATTTTATGTTTCATTTCCTTCATTTTAAAGCAATACAAGGTTATTGAGCAGATGGTTCTGTGCCGAATCATGAATGCTGGTCAAGTCACACACTCTGGAAACTTGCAACTTTTTGTTTGTTTTGGTTTTCAAATAAATATAAATATGATATATATAGGAACTAATATAGTAATGCACCATGTAACAAAGCCTAGTTCAGTCCATGGCTTTTAATTCTCTTAACACTATAGATAAGGATTGTGTTACAGTTGCTAGTAGCGGCAGGAAGATGTCAGGCTCACTTTCCTCTGATTCCCGCAACGGGGGGAACCTCTAACCATAAAGGAATGGTAGAATAGGCCATTCCTCGAATCAGAGAAAAATGCAGACATGGTGTCACCTGGATTTTTTTCTGCCCATGAATGTTGCCAGTCAGTACCTGTCCTCCTTGTTTCTCTATTTTTGGTTATGAATGTTGGGGTTACCACCTGCATTTAGGGGAAAATTGTGTTCTGTGCTTTCCTGGTATCTTGTTCCGAGGTACTCTAGTTCTGTCTTTCAACCAAGAAAATAGAATTGTGGTGTTTCTTTTATTGAACTTTTAACAGTCTCTTTAGTAAATACAGGTAGTTGAATAATTGTTTCAAGAGCTCAACAGATGACAAGCTTCTTTTCTAGAAATAAGACATTTTTTGACAACTTTATCATGTATAACAGATCTGTTTTTTTTTTTTTCCTTGTGTTCTTCCAAGCTTCTGGTTAGAGAAAAAGAGAAAAAAAAAAAAAAAAAAAGGAAAATGTGTCTAAAGTCCATCAGTGTTAACTCCCTGTGACAGGGATGAAGGAAAATACTTTAATAGTTCAAAAAATAATAATGCTGAAAGCTCTCTACGAAAGACTGAATGTAAAAGTAAAAAGTGTACATAGTTGTAAAAAAAAGGAGTTTTTAAACATGTTTATTTTCTATGCACTTTTTTTTATTTAAGTGATAGTTTAATTAATAAACATGTCAAGTTTATTGCTGCACATGGTTAAGCTTCCTTTTGGCTTTGGTTGGAGAGGGTGGAGAAAAGGGGGAGGGGCATGGCCTGTGACCTGGTCACAAAGTACCTTCCACAGTCTTAAGGTGGCATCACTAAATCATTCCCTGTCGCCCACCTTCAGGTCCGCTCCACACTGGCTCTCTTGACTGTATTTTCTTCCTTTATTCATCAGTGATGTACGTTCAGGACCTAATTAATTGTGGATATGAGGCAGGGTCAAGAGGACAAAGGAACAGGGTCTTTACCTTCTACATAGCTCCCCTGTTTTATCCAAAGAGGTCAAGTAGTGATTTTTATCTATTTTCTCCTCAACTGTGAATATAATAAACAAAGCATTTCAGGGAGAAGCTGGAGAGCACCTTCTCTTAGCTGCACTCCACCTTAAGGCTGAAGCTGGATTTGTTTACTGTTTCTCCTGGGGGCAGAGGCAGTTGAGAAGTAACCAAATAGTCTGCCAAGCCAGGGCCAACCCTCCAGGCCACAGGTTGAGCAAATGCTAAGGGCCAAGGACAGGGAGACACTCCTCATGAAGGGGTGGTCCTCATCCTTTCAGATCAACTTCCTGCTGGAGGCTCCACCCTCACCACGTCCCTCCCTCTTCTCTCATCCGGAGTCACCTTTTGGGATTTTGGAGTTGGGCACCATGGGGACTCCAAATGATCGGGCAGTGCTGCAGGCCATCTTCAACCCTGACACCCCATTTGGAGATATTGTTGGACTGGACCTCGGAGAGGAAGCAGAAAAGGAAGAACGAAAAGAAGGTGGGCATTTGATCTGAAGTGTAGCTTTGCACACAGGCTGGCCTGCTGGCCTCCGGAGGTGGCAGAGGTAGTGGTCTTATAAGGCCCCTTGTTCCATGATTATGATTGAGGTTGGAATCAGAGAGGTTGGCTGCTCCTTAGTGCACTGATGGGGGTTTGGTAAGAGACGTCCTGCCAAGAGGAGTAAGCCGGGGTTTGTCTCTCAATCCATCAGCTCTCAGGCCTCTGAACTTACACTTAATTGATTGTATGATCCAAACTTAACTGCCAGGTGATGTTAAATTCTCATATTTTTGTCATAACAGAGAATACCACCACCAGAACGGAAGACTGAAGTAAGGCAGGGCATGGTTGCTCAGTTGAGTGGTTCCAATATAGCAAGCACAACTAGTATCCGTTAAAAACTGTCACAAGCCAAGCTCCAAGCTAACTCTTCTGCAGTGAGTGTGTTCACTGGCTTTTCCATTAGTCCCTAATGAAGAAGTTTTTGATATCCTTTGTTTCTGAGGATTAAAGCCTACACCTTACTAACTCAGGCCGAAATGCTAAGGGATACATAAGAAGTGATGTTCATGATCTGGGAATGTCATGGTGGCCTTTGCATAAGAGGCAGTGTAGTAGAGTAAAATGCAGACAGGAGCCAGAATGACCTGGGTTCAAATCCAAGCTCTGCAATGTATGGCCTGTGTGACCTGGAGCAAGTGCTTTAACAGATTGAGGAGTTTGGGCTTCATTCTCTTGGCAATGGGGAACCAACCAAAGCCCCTTTCCAGGTCCCTTGGAACTCAGGCAATGCTAGCTCCCAGCCTTAGTGACCTCATCTCCCCCTACCCCAAACACTGCAGCTGACCCCTGCTGTGACCCATTCCCAGTCAGCTCTGTCTCAGATCTCAGAATTCCAAAGCCTGAGGTGGCTTTTTCTTCTTGCTACCAACTGCACACCTGGCCCCTCCTGGCTCCTTCCCTGGCCCAGATGAAGTTTTCCCTCAAGCACAGCTGGAACAGTCCAAGGCCCTGGAGCTGCAGGGGGTGATGGCAGCAGAGGCTGGGGACCTCAGCACAGCCCTGGAGAGGTTTGGCCAAGCCATCTGCCTGCTGCCTGAGAGGGCTTCAGCCTACAACAACCGTGCCCAGGCCCGGCGACTCCAGGGAGATGTGGCAGGTAAGGGGAGATGCCCTGTATCCTCTGCAAAAGGGCCCACGGGAGGGCACAGACTAGAAATGAAGTGGCTGTGGGGCTGGGGTGGCCTTGCTAAACCCCTCTGGAGCCTGTCTTCTTACCTATAAGGTAGGAGATGTATTGGGGCCCTGCTAATATCATGGGGCTAATGTGAAATTCAGAAGAGACTGCATTCCATTAAGGAACAGTTAATGAGAGCCTACAATGTGGCAGTAGGCTGGTGCTGAGGACACTGAGATAAAGGGTATATGAATCGCCAACATTCATATAGCAGTCACTATGTACCAGGCATTAATCACTTTACATATAAACTAGTAAATCAATCCTCACAACAACCCTAAAAAGTAGGTACCATTGTCATCCCCAGTTTATTGATGAAGAAACTGAAGCATGGAGAGGCTAAGTAACTTGCCCACTATCATACAGTCAGGTAGCAGCAGAGCTGAGATGTGAACCAGGTGGTAGGGCTCCAGAGTGTGTGCTCTTAATCGCCACATGATACTGCTCCTGAGAACGCTCCCACTCCAGGGGGCAGAACAGACACATAATTCTGAGACCAGCAAAACAAGTTTGAGAAGGGTCAGCGTGGGACCTGTTCCTGAAGGGCGAGTTTTAAAGGATGAGTAGGAGTTAGTTGGTGAGTGGAGAAGGTAGTCTGTAGAGGTCCAAAAAGCAGGCACAAGTACAGAGAGCTTCAGGTCTTCAGGCTGGGTGGAGCAGGGAGTGGAGGAGGGATGGAGACCTGAGCCTGGAGCCGTGGGCAAGGGCCTGATGAACAGCTTGGGAGTATTAGGCTGAGACTGCACTGTCTTGAAAACATGGGGGATCACTCAAGGATTTTAACAGGAGAGTGACTGGATCAAACTCCTGCTGCATTCAGGTTATTCTAATTAAGTGGAGACAACGGGACCACACTGGGGACCAAAGATGAGGCTAATGTGAAGGTATAAACCACGGAAACCTAGTACTACTTGACTGTTAGGAGCAGTGGTGACGCAGGTGCTCCCAGAACCAGCAATGCCAGGCTAGGGAGTTTTGAGCCCACTCCAAGAACAATGGGAACCTCCCAAGAGCCCCTTTCCAGGGTTATCTGCCCCAGATCGCTGGAGACAGCCTGCAGACGAAAACCCCAGGGAGATGCAGAGGTGCTTCCAACTAGAGATTCCTCCAGACCAGCTCCTCTGAGGGAAACCAAGGAGTACTGCAATCTGAGCGCTTCTCCGGAGGCTCGGGCTCTTTAGGAGACTAGAGAACATGAGTGAATTGAAGCAGAGTCCGAAAGAAGCCAGCCTGATGGACTTAAGAAGGTGGCTGGCTGCCTGAGGTTCTGAGTTCAGAGTTCTGAGGCCCAACCCAAGTATTTTACAAGAATAATAAAAATAAAAACGATGCAGGCCAGCTCTGGCTCCAGGACCAAGGAAATTAGATACATGGAGATAACCAAAGAATAACGAAAGGCAACCAGTCCAGGATATAGGGGAGAGAGAATGTGTTCTAAAGCAAGCAATGGAAAAGAGAAAAGGGCCCTCAAAAGGAAAACAATGAGAAACTGTCTTGATTGTACTTGTAAGAAATGACTGTGCAGTTAATACTATTTTTTTGAACCCTGACATTCAGAGTCAGTCACCTGGCCCATAGTGGATGCTTAATAACAGGTGTGGAATAAATTGGCTGCTACTTGCCCGGGCAGTGGGCCAGACTCATAAACATAGTGACCATTGAGAATCCCGCAACGTTCATGTTTTCATATATTAGCGGTGGAAAATAATAGGAACAAGGCGAGACCTGGACTTCAGTCCCAGCTCTGCCACTAAGTGGCTTGGCTGTACAGCCCTGGGCCAGTCCTCTCAACTCTTCCACAGGCTTCGTCTGTGTAATGGGGAGAACGATCCCTACCTCTAGCAGGTGCGAGGCGGGTTGTAAATGGCCACGCCCGGGAGCCGCGAGGACCACGGTGATCTGCGCGGCAGCAGGCGGGCTGGGGCTCCGGCAAGGCCGCCCCGGCGGCCGCTGACCCCCGCCCCGCCCGTCTCGTCGGTCCCGCAGGCGCCCTGGAGGACCTGGAACGCGCGGTGGAGCTGAGCGGCGGCCGGGGCCGCGCCGCCCGCCAGAGCTTTGTGCAGCGCGGACTCCTGGCGCGGCTGCAAGGCCGAGACGACGACGCCCGCAGGGATTTCGAGAGGGCGGCACGGCTGGGCAGCCCCTTCGCGCGGCGCCAGCTGGTGCTGCTCAACCCCTACGCCGCGCTGTGCAACCGCATGCTGGCCGACATGATGGGGCAGCTGCGCCGCCCCCGCGACAGCCGCTGAGCGCTGCTGGCCCGCGCGTCCGTGGGCGAGGGGACGGGAGGGGGGCCCTGAACCAATAAAGCCGTCGGGCCTAACCGACTCCGCCTGCTCCTGCGTCCTGCCCGCGCCCGGAGGGAAGGGCACGCGGGGGCACTCTGTGCGTGGGGCCTCTCGGCGCGGGCTAGGGACCAGCCAGGCGGGTGGTGAGCCGCGACCGCCCACCTGCCGGGGAAGGGCCTGTGGGGCCAGTGGTCGGGCATCGATTGGCCCTGCCTGGCTCAGCCCCCGCCCTTGCAGCGGACTGCGGTGCTCATCAGACCTGAGCAGTTGCTCCGGCAGCGGTCGGGGAAGGAGCCAGGTGAGCAGCCGCGGTGGCGGGGGGCGGGGGCAGGATGCTCGGCGACCCCACCCTCCAACCCCCTCCTCTTCCGCCCACATCCGCCGGAGCCACCAACACCAGGAAAGGGGGCGTAGGGCGAGGGATGGGAGAGGGAACAGGGCAGGAGAGAGGATGGGATCGGGAGAAAGGCGATTCCTTTGGGGGAGGGGCGCGTGGAGACGGAGTATGAGTGTGTGTGAGTGTGCGTGTGTGCAAGGTGTGGTTGCACGGATGCTGGTTGCTTCTGTGTATCTGCGGGCGTGTGTCTCTTTGTATTGTAGCCTGGAGTCAGTGCTCGGTTCTGCACCTGCAGGATGTCCAGGTGTCTGCTGGGTGGGTCTGTACCTTTGGGCTTTGCCCTTCGTGTCCGTGCCTTCGCCACTGGGGGCTGGTCTATATTTGTGTCTCCGTACATGGTTCTTTTTGTTTCTGGAGAGTAAATTCCTGGAGCAATTGCTAGACCTACCTGCTGTCACCTGGCTGACACGGAGGCCCGCCCCCTTCTCTCAGCAGCCTGGGGCCCAGGCCCGGGCCACCATGGCGCTGCCTCCAGGCCCAGCCACCCTGCGGCACACACTGCTGCTCCTGCCAGCCCTTCTGAGCTCAGGTACACCCCTGTTCAGTCGTTGACCAAGTCCTTCTGGGGTCCAAAACCCCCTCTCTCCTCTGTCTGCTCTTCTGTTTGGGTACCTACTCCAGGCCCGAAACCCTGGAGCCCCTGTTCCCTTCACCCACCTACCTAGGTCCAACCAGCCAGTCCCTGGTGAGAGGACTCAGGCGCCCTTTCCCTTGGCCTGCTGCTCCTCTCACTGGGGCAATTCCTGGTCACAGCACAGTACCAACCCTGCCTGACCCCTTCCCAGAGGCCCCCTGCTGTGTTCCAGGTTGGGGGGAGTTGGCGCCACAAATAGATGGTCAGACCTGGGCTGAGCGGGCACTTCGGGAGAATGAACGCCACGCCTTCACCTGCCGGGTGGCAGGGGGGCCTGGCACCCCCAGATTGGCCTGGTATCTGGATGGACAGCTGCAGGAGGCCAGCACCTCAAGACTGCTGAGCGTGGGAGGGGAGGCCTTCTCTGGAGGCACCAGCACCTTCACTGTCACTGCCCACCGGGCCCAGCATGAGCTCAACTGCTCCCTGCAGGACCCCAGCAGTGGCCGATCAGCCAACGCCTCTGTCATCCTCAATGTGCAATGTGAGTGACCCTGAGGTGGGCAGGGAGAGAGGTTCTCTGCCCAGGGACCCCCCAGCACCCACCAGGCAGGTGGTCCGCAGGGCATTTAGCAGACACTTAAGCACTTTGCAAATATGAACTCATTTTATCCTCTGAATAATCCCATGAGGTCATTACTATTTTTGTCACCATTTTACAAATAAGAAAACTGAGGCGGCCGGGCGCGGTGGCTCAAGCCTGTAATCCCAGCACTTTGGGAGGCCGAGACGGGCGGATCACGAGGTCAGGAGATCGAGACCATCCTGGCTAACACAATGAAACCCCGTCTCCACTAAAAATACAAAAAAATTAGCCGGGCGTGGTGGCGGCGCCTGTAGTCCCAGCTACTCGGGAGGCTGAGGCAGGAGAATGGCGTGAACCCGGGAGGCGGAGCTTGCAGTGAGCCGAGATCGCGCCACTGCACTCCAGCCTGGGCGACAGAGCGAGACTCCGCCTCAAAAAAAAAAAAAAAAAAGAAAAAAAAAAGAAAACTGAGGCAGAAAGAGGTTAAGCAATCCGCCCAGGGTGATGATCCCGCTGGTAAGAAGCAGAGCCAGGATTCACATCTGGGCATTTGGCTCTAGTATTTACACTCATAATCACTACAAAATGCTGCCTGTCTGGCAGATCCAGCCATCCTGTTCCTCAGCACGCCCTCTGAGGAGAGGCCCAGGCCCCTGGCTCCCATCTGGGTTTGGGAAGAAAGGGCCAGAAGTATAAGGGGCTGTGGTGAGAGCATATTGGCCTCTGCTTTGCACCAGTCAAGCCAGAGATTGCCCAAGTCGGCGCCAAGTACCAGGAAGCTCAGGGCCCAGGCCTCCTGGTTGTCCTGTTTGCCCTTGTGCGTGCCAACCCGCCTGCCAATGTCACCTGGATCGACCAGGATGGGCCAGTGACTGTCAACACCTCTGACTTCCTGGTGCTGGATGCACAGAACTACCCCTGGCTCACCAACCATACAGTACAGCTGCAGCTCCGCAGCCTGGCGCACAACCTCTCGGTGGTGGCCACCAATGATGTGGGTGTCACCAGTGCCTCACTTCCAGCCCCAGGTGAGCATGGCCAGCAACTGGCCCAGCAAAGCCTCAGGTGGGTGCAGGGGTCCACATCCCCATACAGAAATGGGAGTACTTTTTCCCTGTGAGTTGGTCTTGTGGATGAACTGTTCCCAGCCACCCTGGGCAAGGAGGGCAGAGCAGTACCTATGGCGTGTTGGGGTTGGGGCACTGCCCACTTGGGACCTAACCAGAGGACATCCTCCAGGGCTTCTGGCTACCCGGGTGGAAGTACCACTGCTGGGCATTGTTGTGGCTGCTGGGCTTGCCCTGGGCACCCTCGTGGGGTTCAGCACCTTGGTGGCCTGCCTGGTCTGTAGGAAAGAGAAGAAAACCAAAGGTAGGCCAGGGACACTGGGGGCAGTGGGGATGAGGTCAGGCTGAGCAGCAGCCAGGACAGCAAGTGCAGCTGGGCAGAACCAGTCGTCTCTGACGGTGGCAGAGCACTTCCAGGGTGTGGCCATGGGTAGGGTGACATGCATCCCAGGTAGCAGGGTCAGGCACTGGGAACCCAGTCTCTGGCCCCAGGGCCAAGCCTAGGCATTTGAGAGACCCCTTGCCTGAGGGTCCTGGCTCTGAAAGGTAGGAGGAGAGCCCAGCGTGGGAGGGCATGTTGAGAATTAGGGACATGGTTTCATTCTCCGCAGGCCCCTCCCGGCGCCCATCTCTTATATCAAGGTAATTCCTCCTGGGGCTGGGTGGACAAGCCTAACCGAAATGCAGGATGGGGATAGGAGGGAGCCTGGGGTTTCTGGTAGAGGCAGCCATGAGTGCCTGTGCTGGGACGCATATCCATCCCGACCTTTATCCTCCCTGTAGTGACTCCAACAACCTAAAACTCAACAACGTGCGCCTGCCACGGGAGAGCATGTCCCTCCCGTCCAACCTTCAGCTCAATGACCTCACTCCAGATTCCAGAGGTATATCTAGGGCCCTGCTCTTTGCCTCTGCTTAATCTCCAGAAGTGCTTCTGAGAAAAAGAGAGCTTGGTGCTTGGGAGGGGCGAGGCCCCATCAGGCACACTCCTGTTCCTGAACACTGCCCTCTTTGTCAACCAGCAGTGAAACCAGCAGACCGGCAGATGGCTCAGAACAACAGCCGGCCAGAGCTTCTGGACCCGGAGCCCGGCGGCCTCCTCACCAGCCGAGGTACTGGGGAAGGGGCCTGCCACCCTCCTCCTCTGCCCCCCAGCCCTGTGCTTATGCCAAAGGCCTCCAAGTGCCCAGGAGGCAGAGAGGGCTCTCCCAAATTCCAAGGAACAAGCGTTACTGAGTCCCTGCGGGCTTCTTTGATCCTGCAGGTTTCATCCGCCTCCCAATGCTGGGCTATATCTATCGAGTGTCCAGCGTGAGCAGTGATGAGATCTGGCTTTGAGCCGAGGGCGAGACAGGAGTATTCTCTTGGCCTCTGGGCACCCTCCCATTCCTTCAAGGCATCCTCTGCCTAGCTGTGTCACCAACGTGAAGAGGTCATGCCACTGCCACTTTTGCTTGCCCTCCTGGCTGGGGTGCCCTCTATGTCATGCATGTGATGCATTTCACTGGGCTGTAACCCACAGGGACACAGGTATCTTTGGCAAGGCTACCAATTGGACCTAAGCCCCTCATGCTGACTCAGGGCGGGCCCTGCATGTGATGACTGGGCCCTTCCAGAGGGAGCTCTTTGGCCAGGGGTGTTCAGATGTCATCCAGCATCCAAGTGTATCATGGCCCGCTGTATGCCCACCCCAGTACTCCACAGCACCTTGTACAGTAGGCATGGGGGCGTGCCTGTGTGGGGGACAGGGAGGGCCCTGCATGGATTTTCCTCCTTCCTATGCTATGTATCCTTGTTCCCTCAGGTAAAATTGAGGACCCTGCTAGCTATATAGAACCAAATTGCCCTTTGTACAGGAACCAACCCCTGGCCCAGGGGCACTGGCCAAGCACAAGTCTTTTTTGCTGCACGCCTCTCTGCTCTTCTCTGCCCCTTCCTTCCCCCCTCCTCCAGAGAATTCTAGGTTACATGTTGGACCTTCTCTACTACTTCGCTGGGCACTAGACTTTTCTATTGGCCTGTGCCACCGCTCAGTATTAGCACAAGTCAGGGAGGAAGAGGCAGGCGATGAGTCTAGTAGCACCCAGGATGGCTTGTAGCTATGCATCATTTTATTACAGTGTTAGCACTTTAAGCACATCCCCTAGGGGAGGAGGTGAGTGAGGGGCCCAGAGCCCTCTTTGTGGCTTCCCCACATTTGGCCTTCTGTGATTCACTGTGAGTGTCCTGAGCTCTCGGGATTGATGGTTTTCCTCTCAGCACGTCTCCTGCACCATGGGACCCCAGCCCTGACCAACCCCTGGTTGCCCCATCAGCAGGAAGGTGCCCTTCCTGGAGGATGGTCGCCACAGGCACATAGTTCAACAGTGTGGAAGCTTTAGGGGGACATGGAGAAAGGAGGAGACCACATACCCCAAAACGACCTAAGAACGCTTTAAAAGGCGACCTGTAAATGATTAGAAATTAATATAGTACAGAATATATTTTTCCCTTGTTGAGATCTTCTTTTGTAATGTTTTTCATGTTACTGCCTAGGACAGTGCTGAGCACACAGTAAGTTTAATAAACTTGACTGAATTAATTTACATATCTCTGCTTCATTTCTTCTATTAATATATTTTTGTTTTTGTTTTATTTTGTTTTGTTTGAGATGGAGCCTCACTGTATCGCCCAGGCTGGAGTGCAGGGGTGCGATCTTGGCTCACTGCAACCTCCGCCTTCCAGATTCAAATGATTCTCCTGCCTCAGCCTCCCAAGTAGCTGGGACTATAGGCGCCTACCACCATGCCTAGCTAATTTTTATATTTTTAGTAGAGGTGGGGTTTCACCATGTGGGCCAGACTGGTCTCGAACTCCCGAACTCAAGTGATCCGCCCACCTTGGCCTCCCAAAGTGCTGGGAGTACAGGTGTGAGCCAGCGCACCCAGCCTTCTTCTAATATGTTTTTTAAATGAAGTTTTCCAGTCTCACAGTGGAAAAATATATGGCAAGCACCTGTATATCCACCACTCAGCTCTGACATTACCAAATTTGCTTCAGAAAAATGAATAATATTTCTTTAATTACACTGTTCCCAGTGGCAGGATTGGCATCTTCTATTTCAGGAGTGCTGAGTGGGGGACTCTTGGCTATAACCAGCATCTCATTCTCACTTGGTCCATACCACTCAGCTGCTTCTTCCCACCTCAGGACTGGGCTAAAGTATGCTGAGCCCCTTTGTCCTGCCCATGCGAACAGAAGGCTCAGACTGGGCTGTGATTTTGTTTGGTGCAAAGTTATGAGGTTCATTGAAATTTTGTTACATATATATGTATGTATGTGTATATACAGAGAGCTCGAGAGAGCACGCATGTGTGTGTCTTGCTCTGTCACTCAGGCTGGAGTGCAGTGGTGCAGTCATAGCTCACTGCAGCCTTGAACTCCTGTGTTTAAGGGATCCTCCCACCTCAGCCTCATGAGTAGTTGGAACTGCAGGTGTGTGCCATTGTGCTCAGCTAATTAAAAAATATCTGGGGGGACTGGACACGGTGGCTTACGCCTGTAATCCTAGCACTTTGGGAAGCCGAGGCGGGTGGATTGCCTGAGCGCAGGAGTTTGAGACCAGCCTGGGCAACACGGTGAAACTCCATCTCTACTAAAATAAAAAAAATTAGCCGGGCATGGCGGCATGCGCCTGTGGTCCCAGCTACTCGGGAGGCTGAGGCAGGAGAATTGCTGGAACCCAGGAGGCAGAGATAGCAGTGAGCTGAGATCACGCCAATGCACTACAGCCTGGGTGACAGAGCAAGACTCCGTCCTTAAAAAAAAGAAAAAAATGTGTAGAGACAGGGTCTCACTCTATTGCCCAGGCTGGTGTGACATGTGTATAATATGTAGTGATCAGGTTAGGATATTCAAGGTGTCCATTACCCAAGTACAATACACTTTTGTTAACTCTACTCACCCCACTCTGCTATCAAGCATTGAATTTATTCCTTCTAACTATATGTTTGTACCCTTTAACTCACTTCTTTTCTTTATCCCACATTTTCTTTACCCATTCATCAATTGATGGTCACTTAGGTTGATTCTGCATATTTGCTATTGTGAATTGTGCAGCAATACACATGCAGGTGCAGGTGTCTCTTTGATATTTTGATTTCCTTTTTGGAGATACCCGGAAGTAGGATTGCTGGATTGAATGGTAATTCTATTTTTAGTTTTTTGAGAAATCACAGGCCGGGTGTGGTGACTCGTACCTGTAATCCTAGCACTTTGGGAGGCCGAGGCAGGTGGGTCGCTTGAACCCAGGAGTTCAAGACCAGCCTGGGCAACATGGTGAGACTCCCATCTCTACAAAAACACAAAAATTAGCCAGGCATGGTGGCGTGTACCTGTAGTGCCAGCTACTTGGGAGGCTGAGGCAAGAGGATCACTTGAGCCCAGGAGGCGCAGGCTGCAGTGACTGAGATCACCCCACTGCACTCCAGCCTGGGCCACAGAGTGAGACCCTGTCTCCAAAGAAAAGAGAGAATCCCCATACGGTTTTCCATAGTGGTCGTACTAGTTTACATTCCCACCAATATAAGAGTATAAGAGTTCCCTTTTCTCCTCATCCTCATCAATATCTGTAATTATTTGTCTTTTTTTTTTTTTTTGAGACAGAGTCTCTGTCACTCAGGCTGGAGTGCAGGGGTGCGATCTCAGCTCACTGCAACCTCCACCTCCCAGGTTCAAGCGATTCTTCTGCCTCAGCCTCCCCAGTAGCTGGGACTACAGGCATGTACCACCACACCTGGCTAATTTTTGTATTTTTAGTAGAGACGGGGTTTCACCATATTGGCCAGGCTGGTCTTGAACTCCTGACCTCATGATCTGCCCACCTCGGCCTCCCAAAGTTCTGGGATTACAGGTGTGAGCCACCATGCCCAGCTTTGTCTTCTTAATCATAGCCATTCTTTTTTTTTTTTTTTTTTTTTTGAGACGGAGTCTCACGCTGTTGCCCAGGCTGGAGTGCAGTGGCACGATCTCGGCTCACTGCAAGCTCCGCCTCCCAGGTTCCCGCCATTCTCCTGCCTCAGCCTCCTGAGTAGCTGGGACTACAGGCGCCCGCCACCGCGCCCGGCTAATTTTTTGTATTTTTAGTAGAGACGGGGTTTCACTGTGGTCTCGATCTCCTGACCTTGTGATCCGCCCGCCTCGGCCTCCCAAAGTGCTGGGATTACAGGCTTGAGCCACCGCGCCCGGCCAATCATAGCCATTCTGATTGGGGTAAGCTCATTGTGGTTTCGATTTGCATTTCTCTGATGATTAGTGATGTTGAGCATTTTCTCATATACCTGTTAGCCATTTGTATGTCTTTTTTTTTTTTTTTTGTAGTTAGCTATTTAATGAGGTTCTTAAGACATTTAGAACACCAATTTGTGAGGATAAATTCCATTCGTCAGGGCAAACACAGATCCAGGTAGCCCTGGAGCTGAGGAACAGCTTTGATTTTTGGTAGAATTTGTGAGTCCACAGCTTTCTGATCAATCTTGTGCTGCTCTGTAATCTCGTATTTCTCTTTTTCTGTGTCGAAGATCTCACCTTCCTGGTGTCTGGGCTTCCGCAGCTGCTGCTTCTTGAAGTAAGCATCAGTAAGATGTTTTGGGATTTTGACATTGCTGATATCGATTTTGGTTGAGGTGGCAATGACAAATTTCTGGTGTGTTCTTTGTAGAGGAACTCGATTGAGGACCAGAGGTCCAGTCACAAGTAACAAGCCACTAGCCAGCTGCTTCAGGAAAACCACCCTCTTGCCCCTGTGGCATCCAGTGAGGATGATCAGAACGGTCCCGGGGGGAATGCTGGCTCGCAGTTTTCTCACGTGCTGACTGAAGGGTTTTTTTGCTGTGGCTCAACAGCTTTCGAGGCACATCTTCAGTAGGATAATATCTAGGCATTTTGCGAAGTTTAACCACCCGGGTACTGCCGTTCTTGTCACCACCAACTGGTTTTGTAAGAGTTGCAAGAACCTTCTCCTTTTTCATTTCAAGCTTGGATTTAGCGGCTGAGTACTTCCTCTTGTACACGGCCTTTCAGGAATACATGGCAGATCAGGAATACCTGCCAATTCCTCTGACAGACAGGGTTGCGGCTGCAATGGGGCTTCCCCTTCTTGGGCTTCTTAGCCTTGAAGTTACCCTTTTTCACCTTGCCACCAGCATCAGCCTTCTTGGCTTCAGGTTTCTTCTCTTTAGTATCTGGCTTCTCAACTTTTTCACCCGCCATCTTGCAAGATGGGAAAGAGCCATTTGTATGTCTTCCGTTGAGAAATGTTGGCCAGCCGTAGTGGTTCGCGCCTGTAATCCCAGCACTTTGGGAGGCTGAGGCGGGCGGATCACGAGAACCTGGGAGGTGGAGGTTGCAGTGAGCTGAGGTTGCGCCACTGCATTCCAACCTGGGCAACAAGAGCAAAACTCTGTCTCAAAAAAAAAAAAAATAAAGCATCCATGTTGTCGCACGTGTCAGAATTTTGTTCATTTTTAAGGCTGAATAGCGTTCCATTCCTTACATATACACATTTTGTTTATCTGTTTATCTCTCAATGGACATTTGGGTTGTTTCCGCCTTTCGACTATTGTAAACAAGATTACTATTGTAAACAAGATTACAGGTGTGCGCCGCCTTGGCCGCCCGGAGTGCTGGGATTACAGACCTGAGCCACCACACCCGGCCGGAAAGACTTTTTATTCCGGCTTCCATGTTGTTCCTTGTTATTGGCCTGTTCAGTTTTTGGATTTCTTTATGGTTGAATCTTGGTAGGGTGTATGTGTCTAGGAATTTATCCATTTCTTCTAGATTTTCCAATTTCTTGGCATATAATTGCTCATAGTAGCCACTAAAGGTCCTTTGAATTTCTGAAGTATTGTAATGTCATGTCTCCTTTTTCTTTCTTTTTGAGATGGAGTTTTGTTCTTGTTGCCCAGGCTGGAGTGCAGTGGCAACCTCTGCCTCCTGGGTTCACGGGATTCTCCTGCCTCAGCCTTCCGAGTAGCTGGGATTATAGGTGCCCACCACCACACCTGGCTAATTTTTGTATTTTTAGTAGAGATGGGGTTTCACCATGTTGGCCAGGCTGGTCTCAAATTCCTGACCTCAGGTAATCTGGCCTCCTCAGGCTCCCAGAGTGCTGGGATTACAGGCGTGAGCCACCGCGCCCAGCCATAATGTCTCCTTTTTCATCTCTGATTTTATCTGAGTCTTCTCCCTTTTTTTCTTAGTCTGGCTAAAGTTTTGCCAATTTTAACTTAAAAAAATAAAATAAAAATAAAAAAATAAAAACAGGCCGTGCGCCATTGCACTCCAGCCTGGGTGACAAAAGTGAGATTCCGTCTCAAAAAAAGACAACAACCAGAAAACCCCAACTTTTTGTTTCATCGCTCTTTTGTATTATTTTATTCATTTCAATTTTATTTATTTCTGCTGTGATCTTTATTATTTCTTTTCTCCTACTAAAACTGGGTCTGGCTTGCTGTTGCTTTTCTAGTTCTTTAAGATGCATTGTTTGGTTGTTTATTTGAAGTCTTTCTTCTTTTTTGATGTAGGCACATATAGCTATAATCTTCCTTCTTACTACTGCTTTCACTGTTCTCCATAGGTTTTGGCATGCTGTGTTTCCATTGTCATTTGTTTAAAGAAATTTTTCAATTTCCTTCTTAATTTCTTCATTGACCCACTGGTCATTTAGGAACATATTTTTAAATTTCCATGTATTTGTAGGCCGGGCGCGGTGGCTCAAGCCTGTAATCCCAGCACTTTGGGAGGCCGAGATGGGCAGATCACAAGGTCAGCAGATCGAGACCAGCCTGGCTAACATGGTGAAACCCCGTCTCTACCAAAAAATACAAAAAAAAAAACTAGCCGGGAGAGGTGGCGGGCGCCTGTAGTCCCAGCTACTTGGGAGGCTGAGGCAGGAGAATGGCGTAGATCCGGGAGGCGGAGCTTGCAGTGAGCCGAGATCCGGCCACTGCACTCCAGCCTGGGTGACAGAGCAAGACTCCGTCTCAAAAAAAAAAAAAAAATTTCCATGTATTTGTATAGTTTCCAAAATTCTTGTTATTTATTTCTGGTTTTATTCCATTGTGGTTACAGAAAATGCTTGATATTACTTCAATTTTTGACTTCCAGTTTTAGGACTTTTGTGACCTAACATATGGTATACCCTTAAGAATATTCACATGCTGAAGAGAAGAATGTGTATTCTGCAGTTGTTGGGTGAAGTGTTCTCTAAATATATATTAGGTCCATTTGGTTAATAGGGCAAATGAAGTCTGGTGTTTCTTTGTTTATTTTCTGTCTGGAAGATTTGTCTCTGCTGAAAGTGGGGTGTTGAAGTCTTTAGCTATTATTGCATTGGAGTCTATCTCTTTCTTTTTTTTTTTTTTTTTTTGAGACGGAGTCTCGCTCTGTCGCCCAGGCTGGAGTGCAGTGGCGCTATCTCGGCTCACTGCAAGCTGCGCCTCCCGGGTTCACGCCATTCTCCTGCCTCAGCCTCCCGAGTAGCTGGGACTACAGGCGCCCACAACTGCGCCCGGCTAATTTTTTGTATTTTTAGTAGAGACGGGGTTTCACTGTGGTCTCGATCTCCTGACCTTGTGATCCGCCCGCCTCGGCCTCCCAAAGTGCTGGGATTACAGGCGTGAGCCACCGCGCCCGGCATCTATCTCTTTCTTTAGCTCTAATAATATTTGCTTTCTATATCTGGGTGCTCCAGTGTTGGGTACATATATTTTTGCAATTGTTATACCCTGTTGCCAAATTGATCCCTTTATTATGATACAGTAACCTTTCTTGTCTCTTCTTATAGTTTTTGTCTGTAATCTATTTTTTCTTAAAGAGGTATAGCTACTGCACTTTTTTTGGTTTCCACTGGCATGGAATATCTTTTTCCATCCCTTTATTTTATGTCTATGTGTCTTTTTAGGTGAAGTGTGTTTCCTGTAGGCAACAGATCATTGGGTCTTGTATTTTTTTATGCATTCAACCACTCCGTGTCTTTTGATTGGAGAGTTTAGTCCATTTACATTCAATGTTAATATTGATCAGTAAAGACTTACTGCTGCCATTTTGTTATTTGTTTTCTGGCCTTCTCTTCCTTCTTTCCTTCCTTCCTGTTTTTCTTTTAGTGAAGGTAACTTTCTCTGATATGATTTAATTTCTCACTTTGTATTTTTTGTTTCCATTGTGTGTTTGTTGATTTGAGGTTACCATGAGGCTTGCAAATACTATCTTGTTTTATTTTGTTTTGTTTTGTTTGTTTTTTTGAGATGGAGTCTCGCTCTGTCACCCAGGCTGGAGTGTGGTGGTGCAATCTCTGCTCACTGCAACCTCTGCTTCCCAGGTTCAAGTGATTCTCCTGCCTCAGCCTCCCGAGTAGCTGGGACTACAGGCGCATACCACCATACCCGACTAATTTTGTATTTTTAGTAGAGACAGGGTTTCACCATGTTGGCCAAGCTGGTCTCAAACTCCTGACCTTAAGTGATCCACCTGCCTTGGCCTCCCAAAGTGCTGGGATTACAAGCGTGAGCCACCGCGCCTGGCCGCAAATAATATCTTATAATTCATTATTTTAATCTGAGAACAACAACACTGTTTGCATAAGCAAAAAAGCAAAAAGAAAACTAATAAAAACTCTACACCTTAAGTTTGTATCCCTGCTTTTTACTTTTTGTTGATTCTATTTATATCTTGTGCTATGTCTTGAAAAGTTGTTGTAGTTACTATTTTTCATTGGTTCATCTTTTTGTCTTTCTACTTCAGATACAAGTAGTTTATACAGTATAGTTACGAGGTTATAATATTCTGTTTTTTTCTGTGTACTTACTATTACCAGTAAATTTTGTACCTTCAGATGATTTCTTTTTTTTTTTTTTTTTTTTTTTTTTGAGACGGAGTCTCGCTCTGTCACCCAGGCTGGAGTGCAGTGGCCGGATCTCAGCTCACTGCAAGCCCCGCCTCCCAGGTTCACGCCATTCTCCTGCCTCAGCCTCCCAAGTAGCTGGGACTACAGGTGCCCGCCACCTCGCCCGGCTAGTTTTTTGTATTTCTTAATAGAGACGAGGTTTCACCGTGTTAGCCAGGATGGTCTCGATCTCCTGACCTTGTGATCCGCCCATCTCGGCCTCCCAAAGTGCTGGGATTACAGGCTTGAGCCACCGCGCCCGGCCTCAGATGATTTCTTATTGCCTATTAATGTCCTTTTCTTGTGTCCAGTAAATTTTGTGCCTTCAGATGATTTCTTTTTTTTTTTTTTTTTTTTTTTTTGAGACAGAGTCTCACTCTGTCGCCCAGGCTGGAGTGCAGTGGCCGGATCTCAGCTCACTGCAAGCTCCGCCTCCCGGGTTTACGCCATTCTCCTGCCTCAGCCTCCCAAGTAGCTGGGACTACAGGCGCCCGCCACCTCGCCCGGCTAGTTTTTTGTATTTTTAGTAGAGACGGGGTTTCACCATGTTAGCCAGGATGGTCTCGATCTCCTGACCTTGTGATCCGCCCGTCTCGGCCTCCCAAAGTGCTGGGATTACAGGCTTGAGCCACCGCGCCCGGCCCAGATGATTTCTTATTGCTCATTAATGTCCTTTAGCATTTCTTGTAGGACAGGTCTGGTGTTGGTGAAATCCTTCACCTTTTGTCTGGAAAAGTCTTTATTTCTCCTTCATGTCTGAAGGATATTTTCACCAGATATGCTACTCTAGGGTAAAAGTTTTTTTCCTTCAGCACTTTAAATATGTCAAGCCATTCTCTCCTGGCTTGTAAGGCTTCCACTGAGAGGTCTGCTGCCAGATGTATTGGACTTCTTTGTATGTTTCATTTCTCTTGCTGCTTTTAGGATCCTTTCCTTATCCTTGACCTTTAGGTGTTTGATTATTAAATGCCTTGAGGTAGTCTTTGGGTTAAATCTGCTTGGTATTCTTTAACCTTCTTGTACTTGGATATTGATACCTTTCTCTAGGCTTGGGAAATTCTCTGTTATCCCTTTGAATAAACTTACTACCCCATTTTTTTCTCTACCATCTCTTTAAGGCCAGTAACTCTTAGATTTGCCCTTTTGAATGGCCGGGCACGGTGGCTCAAGCCTGTAATCCCAGCACTTTGGGAGGCCGAGATGGGCGGATCACGAGGTCAGGAGATCGAGACCATCCTGGCTAACACAGTGAAACCCCGTCTCTACTAAAAATACAAAAAAAAATAAGCCGGGCGAGGTGGCGGGCGCCTGTAGTCCCAGCTGCTCGGGAGGCTGAGGCAGGAGAATGGCGCGAACCCGGGAGGCGGAGCTTGCAGTGAGCGGAGATCTGGCCACTGCACTCCAGCCTGGGCGACAGAGCCAGACTCCGTCTCAAAAAAAAAAAAAAAAGATTTGCCCTTTTGAGGCAATTTTCTAGATCTTGTAGGCATGCCTCATTCTTTTTTATTCTATTTTCTTTCATCTCCTCTATTTTGTTTTGTTTTGTTTTGTTTTTTGAGACAGAGTCTCACTCTGTCACCCAGGCTGGTGTGCAATGGTGTGATCTCAGCTCACTGCAACCTCCACTTCCTGGGATCTAACAATTCTCCTGCATCAACCGCCCAAGTAGCTGGGACTACAGGTGTCCGCCACCATGCTCAGCTAATTTTTGTATTTTTAGTAGAGATGGGGTTTCACCATGTTGGCCAGGCTGGTCTCAAACTCCTGAACTCAAGTGATACACCTGTCTTGGCCTCCTAAAGTGCTGGGATTACAGGCGTGAGCCACCATGCCCAGCCCAGACTGTGTATTTTCAAATAGCCTGTCTTCAGTTCACTAATTCTTCTGCTTGATCAATTCTGCTATTAAAAGACTCTTATGCATGGGCCACATATGGTAGCTCATGCCTGTAATTCCGACACTTTAGGAGGCCAAGGCAGGTAGATCACTTGAGGCCAGGAGTTCCAGACCAGCTTGGCAAACATGGCAAAACGGTCTCTACTAAAAACACAGAAAATTAGCCAAGTGTGGTGGCACATGCCTGTAATCCCAGCTCCCTGGGACGCTGAGGCACGAGAATTGCTTGAACACAGGAGGTGGAGGTTGCAGTGAGTCGTGGGATCACACCATTGCACTCCAACCTAGGCAACAGAGTGAGACTCTGTCTCAAAAAAAAACTCCGATGTGTTCTTCAATATGTCAATTGCATTTTTCAACTCTAGAATTTCTGCTTGATTCTTTTAAATTATTTCAATCTCTTGGTTCAATTTATCTGATAGAATTCTGGATTCCTTCTTTGTGTTATCTTGATTTGAGTTTCCTCAAAACAGCTATTTTGACTTCTCTGTCTGAAAGGTCACATACCTCTCTCTCTCCAAGATTGGTCTCTGGTGCCTTATTTAGTTTGTTTGGTGACGTCATGTCTTCCTGAATGGTGTTGATGCTTGTAGATATTCGTCAGTGTCTGGGCATTCAAGAGGCAGGTATTTATCATAGTCTTCACAGTCTAGGCTTATTTGTACCCATCCTTCTTGGAAAGACTTTCCAGGTATTCAAAAGGACTTTGATGTTGTGATCTAAGCAGTCTCTGCATTAGGGATCACCCCAAGCTCAATAACACTCTGGTTATTGCAGACTCATAGAGGTACTGCCTTGGTGGTGTTGGATAAAATCCAGAATTATCTGTATTACCAAAGACTCTTGTTCTCTTCTCTTACTTTCTCCCAAACAAATGGAGTCTCTCTCTCTGTGTGGTGGGCCACCTGGAGCCGGGGGTGGGGTGACATAAGAACCCCTCTGGCCACCGCCACTGGTACTTCACTGGGTGAGACCTGAAGCCAGCACAGCACTGAGTCTCGCCTAAGGCCCTTGTATCTACTATGTGACTACCGCTTATGTTCACTCAAGGGCCTAGGGGCTATACAGTCAGCAGATGGCGAAGGCAGACAGGCCTGTGACCTTCCCTGTAGGGTGGCAAGTTCCCCATGGCCCCAGTGGGTCCAGAAATGCCATCCAAATGCCAGGGACTGGCGTCAAAAACCTCTACCTGTTCTATTGTTCTGCTGCTGAGCCGGCTTTCAAACCATGAGACTCTGCTTTAATCTTTATTTCCTTTCTTCTGTTAGCTTTGGGTTTTTGTGGGTTTTTTTGTTTTTTGTTTTTTTTTTTCAGTTTTACTCTTCTTTTCCTAGTTGCTTAAGTTGTAGATTATTTGAAATCTTCTTTTTTTTTTTGAGACAGAGTCTCACTCTGTTACCAGGCTAGAGTACAGTGCTCTAATCTCAGCTCACTACAACCTCCACTTCCTGGGTTCAAGCAATTCTCCTGTCTCAGCCTCCCAAGTAGCTGGGACTACCGGCATGTGCTACCACACCCAGCTAATTTTTGTATTTTTAGTAGAGACAGGGTTTCACCATGTTGGCCAGGATAATCTCGATCTCCTGACCTTGTGATCCACCCGCCTTGGCCTCCCAAAGTGCAGGGATTACAGGCGTGAACCACCATGCCCGGCGAGATCTTTCTTAATATAAACATTTACACATAAATTTCCCTCTTGGCACTGCTTTAGCTGTATCCCGTTAGTTTTGGTATGTTGTGCTTTCATTTTTTGTCTCTATTTTTTTTTTTTTTTTTAGATGGAGTCTTATTCTGTCACTCAGGCTAGAGTACAGTGGCATGATCTTAGCTCACTGCAACCTCTGCCTCTCTGGTTCAAGTGATTCTCCTGCCTCAGCCTCCTGAGTAGCTGGGATTACAGGTGCCCATTACCACACCCGGCTAATTTTTATATTTTTAGTAGAGACAGGGTTTCACCATGTTGGCCAGGCTGGTCTCCACCTCCTTATCTCAAGTAATCTGTCCACCTCGGCCTCCCAAAGAGCTGGGATTACAGACGTGAGCCACCACGCCCAGCTTGTTTGTTTCTAATTTTCTAATTTCTCTTGTGACTTCTTCTTTGACCTATTGGTTAAGAGTATATTGCTTAATTTCCACAAATTTGTGAATTTTCCTGTTTTCCTTCTGTTACCGATTTCTAACTTCATCCTGGTATAGTCAGAGAAACTACTTTGTATGTCTGTCTCTTAAATCTATTGGCACTTGTAGCCCAACATATGGTCTATCCTAAACAATGTCCCATGTGCACTTGAGAAGCATCTGTATGCTGTTGTTAGACAGAGTGTTTTGTATTTCTTTTTTTTTTTTTTTTTTTTTTTTGAGACGGAGTCTTGCTCTGCCACCCAGGCTGGAGTGCAGTGGCGCGATCTCGGCTCACTGTAAGCTCCGTCTCCCAGGCCCACACCATTCTCCTGCCTCAGCTTCCTGAGTAGCTGGGACCACAGGAGCCCGCCACCGTGCCCGGCTAATTTTTTGTATTTTTAGTAGAGACGGGGTTTCATCATGTTAGCCAGGATGGTCTTGATCTCCTGACCTTGTGATCCGCTCGCCTCAGCCTCCCAAAGTGCTGGGATTACAGGCGTGAGCCACCGCGCCCGGCCAAGTGTTTTGTATTTCTATTAGCTCTGATTGATTTATTAAGTTTCCTATTTCTGGCTGGGCATAGTGGCTCACACCTGTAATCCTAGCACTTTGGGAAGCCAAGGTGGGTGGATCACTTGAAACCAGGAGTTCAAGACCAGCCTGACCAACATGGTGAAACCCTGTCTCTACTAAAAATACAAAAAAAATTAAAAAGTAAAAAAAATAAACAATAAACAAAAAACCAGAAAAACCAGGCATGGTGGTGCATGCCTATAATCCCAGCTACTCAGGAGGCTGAGGTGGGAGGATCACCTGAGCCCAGGAAGGGAAGTTTGTAGTGAGCCGAGATCTCGTCACTGTACTCCAGCCTGGGCAACAGAATGAGACTCTCTTTTTTTTTTTTTTTTTTTTTTTGAGACGGAGTCTTGCTCTGTAGCCCGGGCTGGAGTGCAGTGGCCAGATCTCAGCTCACTGCAAGCTCCGCCTCCCGGGTTTAGGCCATTCTCCTGCCTCAGCCTCCCAAGTAGCTGGGACTACAGGCGCCCGCCACCTCGCCTGGCTAGTTTTTTGTATTTTTAGTAGAGACGGGGTTTCACGGTGTTAGCCAGGATGGTCTCGATCTCCTGACCTCGTGATCCGCCCGTCTCGGCCTCCCAAAGTGCTGGGATTACAGGCTTGAGCCACCGCGCCCGGCCTGAGACTCTCTTAAAAAATAAATAAAAAAATAAAAAAAAGAAGTCCTCTATTTCCTTCTTATCTTCTGTATGGTAGTTTGTGGTTTGTGTGTGCACACACGATTAAGACAAAAAATCTGGAAGTTGAGGTATAGGTAGGATCTGGACATTTGCTTAAAGAATCCTAATTGTCAGTATCTGTAGGTCTTTCGTCTTTGCCTGATCAATTTCCTGGAAGTAGACTCTTTCAGTATCCTGCTTTGGAGGTATAAGCTTGACACAGGGCTGGATGCAAACTCATTCCTTTATTTAATCCTTTTATTTAAACATTGCCCCTTACTTCTGTCCTCATAGTTGCTGGGTATTCTCATGTCCGAGCCTACCTGGTTCAAAGGTGCCCATTTTCTATTAAGATAAGGAGGTGGGTGCACAGTGGGGGAAGGTTGTGGGGATCTGCTTCCCGTATAAACCTTCAACCAACCTCCTGTTTTCAGCCCCACCCTATACACTTGCTATCAGAATTATCTGGCACTTTCTGTTCCCGATCCTTTCCAGGGTTCCACAGTGTGAAGTGGCTTACTTCTCACTGACTCTCAGACCCTGTCCTCCACATGGAGTTAGATTTCAGGTTTTTTATCTTTCTCCTACTAAATCAGTTAACCCTTCATCTTCTACAATTGTTGCCCTCTAGTCTCCCATCATTTTCTTTCCTATTATCTATCCTTGCTGGTTTACATCTATTTAGTTTCCTATACTGACATTTTAGTAGGATTAAAGGAGGGAGTGAAGATGTAAATACTTGAGTTTGATTTTTGTTTACTTGGAAGTGCCAAGAGCCTAGGATCAGCAGAGAAGGCGAGGGACACTTTCAGCAAGGAAAATCGCCTACCTAAAAGTTTAGTTGGAACAGAGAACTCATGAGTCACCTGCAGAGCATGACAAGCAAATTGGTTTTGCAGTTTACATCAGACAATTGTAGAAAGTGAGGATCTTGGGGTAGGGAGAGAGTAGCCAAATGGAAAGTCTAAAAGGCCAGAGTTGAAAATTTATACTTAGTAACAAAATTATTATATTTTACATTTTATGGCACTGGCACTTATTTTTTGGAGACGGGGTCTCACTCTGTCACCTAGGCTTCAGTGCAGTGGTGCAATTGTAGCTCACTGTAACCTTCACCTCCTGGGCTCAAACGATCCTCCTGCTTCAACGTCCCAAGCAGCTGGGACTGTAGGAATGCGCAACCATACCCAGCTATTTTATTTTTTATAGAGACATGGTCTTGCTTTGTTCCCCGGGTTGGTCTCTTAACTCCTGGGCTTAATTGATCCTCCTTACTCAGCCTCCCAAAGTGCTGGAATTACAGGTGTGAATCACTGTGCCCAGCCCACTTAATCTTTTCACATTATTTTTATCCACAGGACAAAGTTAGTATTTATTGTAACTTTCATGGCTGGGTTAAGCAAGCATAGACGTTAATTGACTTTTCCTAGGGTTACAGAGCAAGTAGCCAAAAGGGAGTAACTTGAGACTTTTGGAGAGAGAAGCCTGGTGAAAGCCATCTGAAGATGATCCCTGAAGAGGTGTGGTGGATGTGCTGGAGGAGACAGAGAAGCTGAAAGGCCCAGGCACCAACCAGGAACTTAGGCAGGGAGTCAAGCTGATTCTCAGTATTTGCAGATTCTGTATTTGTGAATTCACCTACTTGCTAAAATCTATTTGCAACCCCAAATTACTACTTGTTTCCATGGTCATTTTTGGACATGCTCAGAACACTGAAAAATTCTGGTTTCCTGATGCCCACATTCCCAGCTGAGGTTGAAGGCAGCACTCTGCCTCATTTCAACTCATATTAGAAACAAGTGTCCTTTTTGCAGTCTATGTAGTGCTACATTTTGATGGTAATTTTTGATGGTAATTTCGCTGTTTAAAATGGTTTCCAAGAGTAGTGCTGAAGTGCTATCTTGTGTTCTTAGGTGCAAGAAGGCTATGATGTGCCCCATGGAGAAAATATGTGTTAGCAGTATAGCTCATTCAGGGATGAGTTATAGTGCTGTTGGCTACGAGTTCAATGAATTAGTGGTCAGCTGATAAGATGTTATGACCAGAGCTACACAGGAACCTAACCCTGTATTTCCTCTAGCAACAATGGTTCTATAGTTCAATATTTGCTAAATAAGTGTTCACAGTGACTTTACAGAATAACCACCATGAATGAGAATCAACTGTATTTATTAGTGTTATCTTTCAGCTCAGAAGGCCATCTGATTGCTTCCTGAAAACCTAATGGAGCAAACCTAATGGAATCCTATCCAATTTTGTCTCCCTTCATTCCCTATGAGTTGAATGTGAGCATTAATGGTACCCATCTGAGAGCAAAGCATGTGGGCCTGATATAATGTCAAACTTAGGCCAGCCATGGTGGTGCACCTGCAGTTCCAGCTAGTTGGCAGGCTGAGGCAGGAGGATGGCTTGAGCCCAAGAGTAGGGGCCTATGAAATGCCACTGCACTCCAGCCTAGACAATACAGCAAGACCCTGTCTCTTAAAAAACAACAAAACAGAACTGAGGCTTCAAGCATGATGATCATAGTTAAAGGGTTTATAAGAAACAGTTCCTCTCCTATGTGTTTATTGTGTATCTTTTAGGCTGATGGTATCGATTTTTTGTTTTGTTTAGACAGCAGTGTCTTGCTATGTTGCATGATCATGGCTCACTGCAGCCTTGACCTCCTGGGCTCAAGGGATCCTCCCACCTCGGCCTCCCATGCCCAATTAATTATTTTTTGTAGAGACAGGGTCTCCCTATGCTGCCCAGGCTGGTCTCAAATTCTTGCGCTCAAATGATCCTCCCATCTTGGCCTCCCAAAGTGCTGGGATCACAGGCGTGAGCCAAAGCAACTGGCCTGGTATAGCATTTTAATGTAATCTTCCCCTTCAAACAATTTCTGTCCTGTATCAGTATTTGGCTTCATTATCCATTCAGCTGCTCAAGCCAAAAAAAAAGCTGGGAGTCATCCTTGATTTCTTTCCTTCCATCCCCCACGCTGACTCAATCAGCAAGTTCTCTTGGTTCTATGTCTACTGGATATTTCTTTGTCGTCTCTCAGTCCTATCCTTCCCTTCTACACTCTGCTTTCTACTGCCAGATTCCCTGGCAAACTATTAACCTCTGCCAGTGGCAGGCACCAGCAGGGGACGAGACAGTGGGAGAAGGAAGCAGCAGCCACTGCTCTAGTCACTGTAGTGGTGGGAGTACACACCTGTGGTGGTCAGCAGTGCCCGAGTGTGGCACCTCCTCGGCTACTGAAGACCTGGCCCCAGCCGAGCACCTCTGCTACCAGCGCCGGCAATGGCTACCACCCCCTTAACTTTTATGTTCCTCAGTACCCTCCATTCTCCCTTTTGCTCCTTCAGCCTCTACAACACTTTTGTAACCAATTTATCATATTATTACATATATTTTTTTGAGAAAGAGTTTTGCTCTGTTGCCCAGGCTGAAGTGCAGTGGCACGATCTTGGCTCACTGTAACTGCCACCTCCTGGGTTCAAGTGATTCTCCTGTCTGAGCCTCCTGGTAAGCTGAGGTTACAGGTGCCCACCACCACATCCAGCTAATTTTTTGTATTTTTAGTAGAGACAGGGTTTCACCATGTTGGCCAGGCCAGTCTTGAACTCCTGTCCTCAAGTGATCCACCCACCTCAGCCTCCCAAAGTGCTAGGATTACAGGCATGAGCCACTGCACCTGGCCAATTCCCCATATTAAACACCCTTTTTTTTTTTTTTTTTTTGAGACGGAGTCTTGCTTTGTTTCCCAGGCTGGAGTGCAGTGCCACGATTTTGGCTCACTGCAACCTCCACCTCCCAGGTTCAAGTGATTCTTCTGCCTCAGTCTCCTGAGTAGTTGGGACTATACGCATGTACCACCATGCCCAGCTAATTTTTGTATTATTAGTAGAGATGGGGTTTCACCATATTATTGGCCAGGCTGGTCTCGAACTCCTGACCACATGGTCTGCCCGCCTCAGCCTCCCAAAGTTCTGGGATTACAGGCATGAGCCACCGTGCCTGGCTAAACACCCTTTGTTAGAAATAACTAGCATGGTTTCAGACTTCCTGACTGGAGCTTGGCTGACAGAACTCCAAAATATTTCCTGAATCTGTCCATCTCTACTACTGCCACCCCAATCACCTCTCACCCAGATTACTGCCATAGCTACGCTCCCTGAGACCACAACCAGACAGGTCTGGAGCCAGACAGCCTCAGGAAGGCAGCATTAACTGAAGAGAGACCCTTAGAAAAATTAAATTCCAGCAGAAAAATGATTCCCCTCGACTGCCAATCTTGGAGGATTGGGGTTTCATTTTATTTCACAAAATGTGTTTGCTTTAACTACTCTTCATTGAATGCCCATTGCTAAGCAAAGTTCCTGTGTCTCTGCCGCCAGCCTTTTCTCTGTCACATTAAATAGCAGAAGAATCTGACAATATAATAGAGCATTTGATTTATAAAATGTTTACCCACTAACTTTACGAAGGAAAGAAAACAATTCCATCCCTCCCACAAAAAGGAAATCTTTTAAGCTTTCCTCCCGATCCAAACTCCATGGGATCTCAGAAATTCCAATTCTTCTAACTCAAATCCCCACAGTGGTACAGATGCATTAACTCGCCAGGGACAGCAATCTGAGGCAGGCAGGTTCATTAAACAAACATGTTCTGTGCCCTCTGGCAGAGAGGGCAGCAGGGCATGCACTGGCCCTGACCCAAGCTGTGGCATAGGCAAGGACATCAAGTAGCTGACAACGATCTGTCCATCTCAGCTGGGGCAGAGGGGCCAGCTCGGCCTTGAAACAGCAGCTTGGGAGCTGTCTCAGCTGAAGGTTAATGTCTCCATGTCTCCAGCTTGGGAGGTGGAGTTGGATGAAGGAGTGAACGCTTTCTTGCCTTCCGCGAGGGCTTTAAAATGCTGCAAGGAAAGAGGAGAGGGAACATTGAGTATAGGGATATGCTAGTTGCTATATTTTAGCAAGAATTAATTTCTTTAAAATGACTCCCCTTTATTTCCTTCCTGCTTCCATTCATGAGGCCATTGGTTCTCCTGAAAGAATGAGTATCCTCTGCAGATCCTCGGCTAATTTCACCTAAGGCCCACATCTCTTACTTCCCCCCACCCTTTTTTTCCTCCACTTTCCCCTTGAAAACCCCATCCCTGCCTCCTTTGTTCTCCTAATTATGGGAAAGGGCAAAGGTAACTGGGCAGAGACATCCTACATCGCTATAGGATGCAATCACAGCAGGTTCAGAACAGTAGAAACTAGTGATCCTCTCTGCAGCTTAAGTCAACCCCTGATGCTTGGCTCACCTGGGAGTTCTTGAATTCTGAGTAGAGGGAAAACAGCAGATGGAGGGACTGAATCCGACTCTTGTAGACAGGGATGTCTAGAATGGCTGAAATGAAGAAGAACTTCCAGGAACAGAACCAAACAAACTCTGGGAATCAGGGGCACTTCTGTTTAGGATAGCCAAACCCCTGGCAGATGGGGTGTCACTATGACTTTGGGGGTTAAATACCCAGCAGGTAGTCACATAAGCCCAAACACCACCTTCGAGTGCTGCCAAAGAGCACAACGGGCTTAACGTGAAAGCTGAAACTCAAGATGCTATCTTCCCAGAATAAACAAGCCTGTCCAAAAGCCTAGAGCGCCTCTGACCAGAGATGGGGACGAGGAAAGGAAGGAGGAACTCACCGCAGATCACGTCAATGTACTCTGCCAGGCTGCAGTCAATCTCTGCTGTGGGCAGGCTCACCTGGAAGAGGCATGGGAAGGACCAAAGTCAAAAGGCTGGTGTCAGTGGTCCCAGAACCACTCTCTCTCTGAAGGAAAAGAGCTTCTAGCATAAGACACATGTTATGGGCTGAAATGTGTTCCCCTAAAATTCAGATATTAAGTTCCTAACTCCCTGGACTTCAGAATGTGACTATATTTGGAGATAACATCTTTAAAGAGATAATTACGTTAAAACAAGGTCATTAGGGTGGGCCTTAATCCAACATGACTGGTGTCCTTATAGGAAGAGGAAATCAGGACAGAGACACATAACAAAGGGAAGACCATGTGAAGACATAGACAGAAGATGGCCAAGGAGAGACCCCTCAGAAGAAATCACCCTTGGTGGGGCATGGCGGCTTCACACCTGTAATACCAGCACTGTAGGAGGCTGAGGTGGGCAGATCACCCGAGCCCAGGAGTTTGAGACCAGCTTGGGCAACATGGTGAAATTCCATCTCTACAAAAAAATTAGCCAGGTGTGGTGCTGAGTATCTGTAGCTCCAGCTATTTGGGAGGCTGGGGTGGGAGGATCGCTTGAGTCCAGCAGATTGAGGCTGCAGTGAGCTGAGATTGAGCTACTGCACTCCAGCCTGGGCACAGAGTAACACCCCCCCCCCCAAAAAAAAAAGGAAGGAAGGAAGGGATGAAGGAAGAAAGGAAGGAAAGAAGGAGGGAGGGCGGGAGGGAGGAAAGGAAGGAAGGAAGGAAAATCAACCATGCCAACAAATTGATCTTAGACAGTATACTACTGGACTACTAGCCTCCAGAACTATGAAATAATACATTTCTGATGTCTAAGCCACTCAGTCTGTGGTACTTTGTTATGGCAGCCTAGCAAAATAATACAAAATGCCACTTTTTCCCCCCGATCAGTATGGAATTGGTCATACATTTTATAGGTAAAATACACTGCCATACTCTTTTCCTGTGGGAATCTGTGAAAAAGAAACGGATACCAAGTTATGGGCAAGTATTAACAATGATATATGCATTACTTGGTGTTATAATGCCTAATGATCCCAGGACACCATATGAACAGAGAAAATGGGCATGACTTCTAACTCAGGTAACAGGCTCTGAATCTAAACAGAGAAACTAAAAAGTCACAGTGTGAACTTTTTAAACTACTGGTTTCTTAAAACTTCTTTTCTCTTTTTACAAAAAATGGAGTACATATAGTTCTGCAACTTGCTATGATTTGCTTTTTTCATTTAACAACATATCACTTGGCCGGGCGCGGTGGCTCAAGCCTGTAATCCCAGCACTTTGGGAGGCCGAGACGGGCGGATCACGAGGTCAGGAGATCGAGACCATCCTGGCTAACACGGTGAAACCCCGTCTCTACTAAAAAATACAAAAAACTAGCCGGGTGAGGTGGCGGCACCTGTAGTCCCAGCTACTCGGGAGGCTGAGGCAGGAGAATGGTGTGAACCCGGGAGGCGGAGCTTGCAGTGAGCTGAGATCCGGCCACTGCACTCCGGCCTGGGCGACAGAGCGAGACTCCGTCTCAAAAAAAAAAAAAAAGAAAAAGTTGGAAATAATAATAATGAGGGAAGAGAAAAAACACTGGGACCTAGAGCGAATACCATATTTTCTTATCTTACCTCCGGCTACCTTCCACTCACCTTGCCCAAAAGCTCTTCAAACTCTGGGGACCATTCCTGCATCAGTGTGTCAATGTCGGGCATGGGCCTAAAAGTATAAAGGTAAATATGAACAAGAAACATGAAATGATAACATCAGCAACCTCTGGATCAGCATATTCTAGGATGAAGGAGAAGTCTTCAATCTGCACATCAGGAAGCCTTCAGAAGAACCTAGACTGGGCATACCAAAGTTACTCAGGCCTGAGGTTTGAAGGAGCTAGCTAAGTAATACTAGAGAAATTACAATCTTTATGTCTACAATCTCAGCTAGCAGTTGCCAGGATCCACAGGACCTCAGGTTGATCAAATATGTTCCCAGCCTCTGGGCCTCTTCTCAGGAGCAATAGTTCACAGGTGGTGAAGGTTACTATGTGTTACTGTTGTAAAGAATGTGGTATTTCTTACCTGGTGTAGTGCACAGTCGCAGGGGGCTTAGAACGGTGTAATTCAGAGATGCTCTCAATCCACGTGTCAATGGCTTTGGGATTCTTTTCTGCATCTTCCAGGCTTTTTACTTTCATATGTTGCTAGGAAAATAAGGAGAAAGCCTAGCTGATGGCACTGAAGTAGCTCTCTTGTTTTTACAGTGTCCTCATTATATCCACTGTTGTTTCATATTCAGGCTTGCTGATGGCAGCCGCTGCCACATGAAACAGCAGTCAAATGAAGGGGATAGGAAACCCTGATAAAATCTGCTGAAGCCACGCCAGGCATGGCGGCTCACACTTGTAATCCTAGCACTTTGGCTGTCTGAGGTGGGAGGATCACTTGAGACTAGGAGTTCAAGACCAGCCTGGACAACACAGTGAGACCTTGTCTGTACTAAAAATTAAAAAATTAGCTAGACGTGGTGGTGTATGCCTGTGGTCTCCGTTACTTTAGAGGCTGAGATGGGAGGATTGCTTGAGCCCAGGCGTTTGAGGTTGCAGTGAGCTACGATTGTGCCACTACACTCCAGCCTGGGCAAGAGCGAGATCCTGTCTCAAAAAAAAAAAAAAAAAAAGCCGGGCGCGGTGGCTCAGGCCTGTAATCCCAGCACTTTGGGAGGCCAAGGCGGGCGGATCACAAGGTCAGGAAATCGAGACCATAATGGCTAACACGGTGAAACCCCGTCTCTACTAAAAATACAAAAAATTAGCCGGGCATGGTGGTGCGCGCCTGTAGTCCCAGCTACTTGGAGGCTGAGGCAGGAGAATGGCATGAACCCTGGAGGCGGAGCCTGCAGTGAGCCGAGATCATGCCACTGCACTTAAGCCTAGGCGACAAAGCGAGACTCCGTCTCAAAAAAAAAAAAAAGTCAAGTGCAGTGGCTCACATCTGCAGTCCTAGCACTTTGGGAGGCTGAGGCAGGAGGATCACTTGAGATCAGCCTAGGCAACATAGGGAGAACTTTGCCTCTACAAAATAAAAATTGAAAAAAAAAACAACAAAAAAAACCTAGCCAGGCATGGTGGCACACACCTGTGGTCTGTCCCAGCTACTTGGGAGGCTGAAGTAGCAGGATTGCTTGGGCACAGGAGATTGAGGCTACAGTGAGCCACAATCACACCACTGCACTCCAGCCTGGGTGACAGAGCGAGACCCTGTCTCAAAAAAAATAATAATTTGCTGGAGCCATGGAAAGGGGACAGGTCAAAATGGCAGGACTGACCATAATGAAATACTATTTAGGCGGGGCTTGGTGGCTCATGCCTATAATCCCAGCACTTTGGGAGGCTGAGGTGGGTGGATCACCTGAGGTCGGGAGTTCGAGACCAGCCTGACCAACATGGAGAAACCCTGTCCCTACTAAAAATACAAAATTAGCTGGGCATGGTGGTACATGTCTGTAATCCCAGCTACTCAAGGCAGGAGAATTGCTTGAACCCGGGAGGCGGAGGTTATGGTGAGCCAAGATTGCACCACTGCACTCCAGCCTGGGCAACAAGAATGAAACTGTCTCAAAAAAAAATAAAATAAAATAAATACCATTTCACACCTACTAGGATGGTTAGAATAAAAAATACAAAAAGTATTGGTGAGGATGTAGAGAAACTGGAACTCTCATTCACTGCTGGTGGGAATGTAAAATGGTACAACCACTTTGGAAAACAGTTTGGTAGTTCTTCAAATGGCTAAACATAGAGTTTCCATATGGCCCAGCAATTCTACTCCTATGTATATACCCAACAGAATAACAATATATACCCACACAAAAACTTGTATACAAATATTCAAAGCACTATTATTAATAAGAGTGGAAAGAACTAGAGAATGAATAAAGAAAATCTGGTAAATCCACACAATGTATATTATTCAGCCGTAATAAAGGAATGAAGTCATTACCAGGGTCTAGGAGGAAGTGGGAGAATGAGAAGTGAATATTAATGAGTATGAAGTTTCTTTTTGAGGTGATGAAATATTCTAAATTAGGTAATGGTGATGGCTATACAACTGTGATTATATTAAAATAAGTTGTACAATTTAAATGGCTAAACTTGCTGGTATATAAATTATATATAAATAAAGCTGTCATTTAAAAAATAGGGCTGGCCAAAAGCGATTGCCATCTCTTTTGATAGGCAGTAAGTCAACTGTATGAGTGCCAGCAAGGCCTCCTCCGCTCTTGGCCCTCTCCAGCTGGGGCCTATACTAAGCTAGTATCTTACCGTGATGTTGTGCTGCTTAGAATTCTCTGTTAACCAGAGTGAGAGCACTGTAGGGTCTGACTGCTTTGTAGAAGGTTCATCCAATACCAACAGGCCAAGGTTGTCAGGCTTTCCATCAGGACGTGGGACCTGGTTAAGGAAAAGGTAAGAAAGCAGAAAGGAACATGTTTCCAGTAAGTTAAAGAGGAAGAACTCTTCTGGTTCATCATTATTACTAGTATTAAAAGCATGCTTATCCTGCTGTACTCAATACTATCCAGAAAAAAATATATGATCCATAGCAGCTTAAATATAAACCTGTTGTCCTAGATAATTAGGAAGCAAATACATGACAAACAATGTATAATGAGATATTAAGTATTACTTAAGAGCAATGAGTATAAACTGGAGTTGAGAGCAAGGTTAAGAACTCCAATGAAATGAACATGACTAGCCAACGCTAGTCAAAGAAATTAGGGAAACTGTTAAGAGTAACAGGGGCATCAGAAGAAACACTTAAGGAGTCATTTTCAGTATGTACTGACTATACCTTTAAGAATGCATCAATATCCCCGACAGCTGGGATAAAATCAGGAATGAAAGGCTTCAGTTTGTGGTCCAGGTCAATCAACTGAGGTGTGTACCTAGGAGATATTGCCAAGGGAAGGTGGAGACAGTCAGAGAAAATTACTTTACTATTCAGGCTAAAAAAAATCTACAGAGAATGGCCCTGTTTCAGACTAGAGGTAGGAAAGGTTTGGGGCAAGGTAGGGATAGTGGGGTATGGTGGGAGGTCCTAGTACTCACCTACTGATGTACTGGAAGAGTTCCTTAATCTCAGCAGAAACTGGCAAATGCTCATAATCTGCAGGGTCATAGGCCCTGGAAAAAGGAAAATAGTTTGTTCGAGGTGGCCAGAGAAGAGCAGAGGTGGCAGGGTCCTAGGTACTGCTGTGTTACTGACTATAGGGACATGATCCTAAACCTAGCTTCTGCCTCTCCAATATCTGCCTTTCCTGGTGGCTTGCAAGGCAACTTTAAAGTTGATCATACTTAACTCTCAATTATCTCTGACTCTGAAGGACAGAGGTGCAGAAAATCCAAAATATAATATTTTTTGATGTTAAAATGTAGCATAAATGGTTCACCCTTTTTTAATGAAAGGATGACAAGAAAAGGTACAACAAGAGATTTTAGGGCTGGGCATGGTGGCTCACACCTGTAATCCCAGCACTTTGGGAGGCCAAGGCGGGCGGGATCACCTGAGGTCAGGAGTTCAAGACCAGCCTGGCCAACATGGTTGAAATCCTATCTACTGAAAATACAAAAATTAGCCAGGTGTGGTTGCACACACCTGCAGTCCCAGCTACTCAGGAGACTGAGGCAGGAGAATCGCTTGAACCTGGGAGGCAGAGGTTGCAGTGAGTCAAGATAGTACCACTGCACTCCAGCCTGGATAACAGAGCAAGACTCTGTCTCAAAAAAAAAAAAAAAGAGAGAGAGAGATTTAAATATCTGACATGAAAATAGTTTGCACCAAAAAAAAGAGAAATTTTTATACAAGTGTTTTTAGCAGTGTTATTTTTTTTAAATTTATTTTTGAGATAGGGTCTCACTCTGTTGACCAGGTTGGAGTGCAGAAGCCCAATCATAGCTTATTGCAGTCTCAAACTCCTGGGCTCAGGTGATTCTCCTGCCTCAGCCTCCTGAGCAGCTGGGACTATAGGCACACACCAGCACGCTAGGCTAATTTTTAAAAAATTTTTGGGCAGCCAGGCACGGTGGCTCATGCTTGTAATCCCAGCACTTTGGGAGGCTTAAGTGGGCAGATCACGAGGTCAGGAGATCGAGACCATCCTGGCTATCATGGTGAAACCCCGTCTCTACTAAAAATACAAAAAAATTAGCTAGACATGGTGGTGGTTGCCTGTAGTTCCAGCACTTGGGAGGCTGAGGCAGGAGAATGGCAGGAACCCGGGAGGTGGAGCTTGCAGTGAGCCAAGATCACACCACTGCACTCCAGCCTGGGCGACAGAGCAAGACTCCATCTCAAAAAAAAAAAAAAAAGAAAAAATTTGTAGAGACGAGGTCTTGCTATGTTGCCCAGGTTGGTCTTGAACTCCTGGCCTTAACCAAACCTCCCACCTCAGCCTCCCAAAGTACTGGGATTACAGGCTTGAGCCACCATGCCTGGCCACCACCTTTTAGATTTACTCAGCAAAATCTCATGTAATCCCCAAGCCCACAAATGTTTCAGATAGTACAAGTGATACTATAGGACTGGATGAGGTAGTGGAGTCAGAAAGGGAGGAAAACTCATTATTATGTTGGGTTTCTGAGACACCTGAAAATCCTAAATACAGGAGATCAAAAGAGATGCTGGAATTTCACTTCTAACTGACGTCCTCCCACTCCAGTGTTTTGAAGGAGGTATTCTGAAGAACACCCTTGGCTTGGGTGTTCTTTCCTCACCCTTCCAGAGGGGCTCCATGCTCTTCATCATCATCATCAGAATCAGAATCAGTTTCAGATGAATCATCATCATCATCATCGTCATCATCATTTTCACTAAAGCCCCGTTGAGGTGTCAACTGTGAGGTCTTCTTCTTCTCCTGAGATAGGGCAGGGCAGGCATAGAAAGCTTCAAGTAAAAAAATCAAACGTACCTATGCCCAGTTCTCTATTGCTCTAACCAATACCCCAACCACCTGGCACCTAATCACCAGAAAGAGAAGGGAGCACTTCCCAGAAGGGGCTTGAGAGCCTTCTTCTGCCCCTGCTCAGCTACAAATGGGGACTCCACTTGCTAGAACCATATTCCATTTCTCTACTTGAGGCTGGGGTATAAATTCCATCTAAGTTTATCTACTGTACATATTACTTAGATCTTCAGCGCTCTGCATACACTTTAGACAGCTTCGGCCCAAAAAGCTATGGACTTTCAAAGAAGAAGATGGCAACTCTAGTTATTTTGGAAGAAAATCGGGGAAGATGAAGTGGAAATAGAAACTTTAGGGGTCTTAATACTCACAAAGACCATAGAGAGGAAATCTAGTACTTAATTTGCAAGACTGCCCAGCGTAAGCTGCTTGAAACTATCAAAAGAAGAAAGTTCAAAATTAACCTTGTGCCCATCTAACCAGCAGTTCCAGAGACTACGGACTTTCCATTTTTGTTCAGTGATATTTATCTTCATGGAGTATCTGACCTATCCGTATTTCCCTTCCCTTACCCCATAAATTACATGCAATGACTACACATTCTCTCTCAAGATAAGCAGCTCTTCTGTCCTTGGCATTATAACCTACCTTTCTGTGCTTCTGGCTCTCTCTGTGCCATCCCACCCTCTCAAGTCCATGAGAAGGGGTCTGGTGACACTTGAGACTTTCAGGGGCAGGTGGAACAGGGTCCATGTCTTTGCCTCTGTGGCCTGGAGCCTGTGGCATGCCCTCCCTTAGTACCTGAAGGATGACCAATTGGCCCCCTTTAAAAGTAGGTTTTCAAAACTTGGTTTCTATATACCACATGTCTTATACTGAGGTTAACACGTTTGATTCCAGTTGTTTAAAATTAATTTGTTTTTATGGTAAAGCAGCTATTGGCACACAAAATTGTGACACGTTACAGGACACCAAAAACTGCTTTTGGTCACATTTTGCTCTAAGAATAACAAATTTATTATACGTAGATAAAAGTATATTCTAACTAAGCTGTAATATGCATGGCAGATAATGAAACACAGTTGCAGAATTTATTCAGTGACTATGCCTTATTAGTATATGATTGATAAGAACTTTCTAGAGCATTCTTTCTCAATTCAAGATTAGCCAAAATTATTCTTAGTCACATAGGAAGCAGTTTTGGCACAGGGAACTTTTAAGAATATTGTCAGCCTGGGGCGGTGGCTCACGCCTATAATCCCAGTACTTTGGGAGGCCAAAGCGGGTGGATCACGTGGTCAGGAGTTCGAGACCAACATGGCCAACATGGTGAAACCCCGTCTCTACTAAAAATAAAAAAATTAGCCAGGCGAGTTGGTGCAGGCCTGTGGTCCCAGCTATTCAGGAGGCTGAGGCATGAGAATCGCTTGAACCGGGGAGGTGGAGGTTGCAGTGAGCTGAGATCGTGCCACTACACTCCAGCTTGGGCAACAGAGTGAGATGACTCTGTATCAAAACAAAACAAAAAAAACCATTAAAATGCAGCCATCAGGCCAGGTGCAGTGGCTCACACCTGTAGTCCCAGCACTTTGGGAGGCCGAGGAGGTTGCAGTGAGCCAAGATCATTGCACTCCAGCCTGGGTGAAAGAGCAAGACTCCATCTCAAAAAACAAAAAACAAACAAACAAACAAAAAAAACAGGCCGGGCACAGTGGCTCATGCCTGTAATCACAGCACTTTGGGAGACGGAGGCGGGTGAATTGCCTGAGGTCAGGAGTTCAAGACCAGCCTAACCAACATGGTGAAATCCTGTCTCTACTAAAAATACAAAAATGAGTCAGGCGTGGTGAACCTGTAATCCCAGCCACTCAGGAGGTTGAGGCAGGAGAAACACTTGAACCTGGGAAGCAGAGATTGCAGTGAACCGAGCAACAAGAGTGAAACTCCGTCTCAAAACAAAACAAAACAAAACAAAACAAAAAAACATAACCTTTGGATAATGTGCTAAGGCTAAACATAAATGGTTGTTTTTTGTTTTTTTTTTCGAGACGGAGTTTCGCTCTTATCGTCCAGCCTGGAGTGCAGTGGCACGATCTTGGCTCACAGAAACCTCCGCCTCCCGAGTTCAAGTGATTCTCCCGCCTCAGCCTCCCGAGTAGCTAGGATTACAGGCACCCATCACCACGCCCAGCTAATTTTTTGTATTTTTAGCAGAGACGGGGTTTCGCCATGTTGGGCAGGCTGGTCTCAAACTCCTGACCTCAGGTGATCCACCCGCCTCAGCCTCCCAAAGTGCTGGGATTACAGGCGTGAGCCACCGCGCCCGGCCAACACAAATGGTTTTTAAGAAATCACATGTGGCCGGGCGCGGTGGCTCACGCCTGTAATCCCAGCACTTTGGGAGGCCGAGGCGGGCGGATCACAAGGTCAGGAGATCGAGACCACGGTGAAACCCCGTCTCTACTAAAAATACAAAAAATTAGCCGGGCGCGGTGGCGGGCGCCTGTAGTCCCAGCTACTCAGGAGGCTGAGGCAGGAGAATGGCGTAAACCCAGGAGGCGGAGCTTGCAGTGAGCCGAGATCGCGCCACTGCACTCCAGCCTGGGCAACAGAGCGAGACTCCGTCTCAAAAAAAAAAAAAAAAAAAAAAAAAAAAGAAATCACATGTACAACTTTAAGGTCCTACATGTTTCTAGAGAGATGGGCATCTTGCCATCTTTCTTACAGAAGTAGGGTGGTTCTCTAGGTTCACAGAATAACAGCAGCCAGTATCTGGGTCTTAAGACCTCAAAATTAAAATCTCTTTCACAAAATACTGACAGTATCACAAATATTGATAATGAAAAAATGCCTAGACTAATAATTTCAAACTCGCTTTAGCATAAAATTACCTGAACTGCTTCCTAAAAAATATAAATTCCCAGGCTTTTACTTTTGAGATTCTGGGGTGGGACCGGGAATCTGTATATTTTATTTATTTATTTTATTTATTTATTTTTTTTGAGACAGAGTTTCGCTCTTGTTGCGCAGGCTGGAGTGCAATAGCACGATCTCGGCTCACTACAACCTCCACCTCCTGGGTTCAGGTGATTCTACTGCCTCAGCCTCTGAAGCAGCTGGGATTACAGGCATGCGCCACCACGTCTGGCTAATTTTGTATTTTTAGTAGAGACAGGGTTTCTCCACGTTGGTCAGGCTGGTCTCGAACTCCCGACCTCAGGTGATCCACCCGCCTCCGCCTCCCAAAGTGCTGGGATTACATGTGTGAGCCACTGCACCCAGCCAGGAATCTGTATATTTAAAAATAAGTATCTCAGTTGAGCCTTATGATCAAGAAAGTTTGTGAAACACTGGCCTACATTACATGAAATTCCTCACCAAAGTCAATTGTAATAGTAGGCTTTATTCCTGAAGAAGGGTCAAAATCTCAAGGTTCTTTGTAACTGATTTTCCTCCATGAGCTCAAAAGTCCCTAACCACTGAAGGTGAGTGTTCAAGAAATGTTTAGCATTAAACTGGTGTAATCTCTAACTACTAAAAACCCAAAGCAGACATTCTACAAGAAGCTGTGAGTATTACTGTACCTTGTTATTTTCCTCTTCATACTCATCACTGCTGTTATCAGCCATAGCCTTGTTAGGAAGATGGGCAGAATGAGGAAGTCCTTAGGAAAAAAAAAGGTTTTCCTTTAGATTATTGTTAAAATGATTTTTAAAGACAAATATTTTTTAGTTTGTAACTTTTTATGCTCTAACCATTTTATAAAACAAGGTTTATTGGAACATCTAGCTAAAAAGACAGGAGATGAATTCTAGTCATGGCTCTGCCAATTCAATTCAAGATATATTTACTAAATATTACTATGCTTAAGGCATTGGGTTAGACATTATACTAATCAAATTATCGGCCATTACATAAATAATATAAACTGGCCAGAGGCAGTGGCTCATGCCTATAATCCCAACACTTTGGGAAGGGGAGGCAGGAGGATCACTTGAGCCCAAGAGTTTGAGCCTAGCCTGAAAAATATGGCAAGATCCCATCTACAAAAAAAGAAGAAGAAAAAATTAGCTGGGTGTGATGGTGTGCGCCTGTGGTCCCAGTTACTCGGGAGGCTAAAGCAGGAGGTCTGCTTAAACCCAGGAGTTTCAGAAGTTTGAGGCTGCGGTAAGCAGCATTCAGTGTTGATGCCACTGCACTCCAGCCCGGGCAACAGAGTGAGAGCCTGTCTCAAAAAAAAAAAGGAAAGACAAAGAAAAAAATATACACTCTGCCCTTAGTTTACACTAGTAAAGCACAGAGTGCTGAATTTATACCAAGAGTGGGTTTGAAGACAAATTACTTAAAAAGATTTTGCCTTTCCACCCCCTAGCGCTGCTGTGCCTGCAGGTCTCTGTCGAGCCGCGGACACGGGTCTCTGTTCCGCAGGATGGGGTTTGCTAAAGTTGTTAAGAATAAGGCCAACTTTAAGAGCTATCAAGTGAAATTTAGAAGACCAGTGGGGCGGCCGGGCGCGGTGGCTCAAGCCTGTAATCCCAGCACTTTGGGAGGCCGAGTCGGGCGGATCACGAGGTCAGGAGATCGAGAACATCCTGGCTAACACGGTGAAACCCCGTCTCTACTAAAAATACAAAAAACTAGCCGGGCGAGGTGGCGGGCGCCTGTAGTCCCAGCTACTCGGGAGGCTGAGGCAGGAGAATGGCGTAAACCCGGGGGGCGGAGCTTGCAGTGAGCTGAGATCCGGCCACTGCACTCCAGCCTGGGCGACAGAGCGAGACTCCATCTCAAAAAAAAAAAAAAAAAAAAGAAGACGAGTGGGTAAAACTGATTACTATCCTCAGAAACACTTGGTGATACAGGATAAAAATAAATACAACACACCCAAATACAGGATGATAGTTCGTGTAACAAACAAAGATATCATTTGTCAGACTGCTTATGCCCATATAGAGGGGGATACAGTCTGTGCAGCATATGCACAAAAACTGCCAAAATATGGTGTGAAGGTTGGCCTGACAAATTATGCTGCAGCGTATTGTACTGGCCTGCTGCTGGCCCACAGGCTTCTCAATAGGTTTGGCATGAACAAGATCTATGAAGGCCAAGTGGAGGAGACTGCCAATGAATACAGTGTGGAAAGCATTGGTGGTCAGCCAGGTGCCTTTACCTGCTATTTGGATGCAGGCCTTGCCAGAACTATCACTGGGAATAAAGTTTTTGGCGCCCTGAAGGGAGCTGTGGATAGAGGCTTGTCTATCCCTCACAGTACCAAATGATTCCCTGGTTATGATTCTGAAAGCAAGGAATTTAATGCAGAAGTACACCAGAAGCACATCATGGGACAGAATGTTGCAGATTATATGCGCTACTTAATGGAAGAAGATGATGATGCTTACAAGAACCAGTTCTCTCCATACAAAAAGAACAGCGTAACACCAGACATGATGGAGGAGATGTATAAGAAAGCTCATGGTGCTATACAAGAGAATCCAGTCTATGAAAATAAGCCCAAGGAAGAAGTTAAAAAGCAGAGGTGGAACTGTCCCAAAATGTCCATTGCTCAGAAAAAACATCAGGTAGCTCAAAAGAAGGCCAGCTTCCTCAGAGCTCAGGAGCGGGCTGCTGAGAGTGAAATGAAACAATTTTCTATAAAGATTTTTCAGATAAAGACAATAAACTTATGGACAGAAAAAAAAAAAAAGATTTAACCTCTTTCAGTCTCAGTATTCCCACCTCTAAATGGGTCACTAATATTTCTCACCCCGGTCTCTTATAAGGATCAAATGAAAAAATTTATGTGCAAGGAACTGACCCAGGGCCTGGCAAATAATAGTCACAAGTTTGAACCTGAATCAGTAAGCAAAGATAAGAGCAACTTTTAAATACTCTGAACAATTAAAAGTATAATTAATGCCAGGCGCGGTGACTCACACCTGTAATCCTGGCACTCTAAGAGGTGGAGGCAGGCAGATTGTTTGAGCCTAGGAGTTCAAGACCAGCCTGGGCAACACGGCGAAACCCTGTCTCTACAAAAAATACAAAAATTAGGCCAGGCACGGTGGCTCATGCCTGTAATCCCAGCACTTTGGGAGGCTGAGGCGAGTGGATCCCCTGAGGTCAGGAGTTCCGAGACCAGCCTGGCCAACAGGGTGAAATCCCGTCTCTACTAAAATTACAAAAAAAATTAGCCGGGCATGGTGGCACACTCCTATAATCTCAGCTACTCAGGATGCTGAGGCAGAATTGCTTGAACCTGGGAGGTGGAGGTTGCAGTGAGCCGAGATCACGCCACTGCACTCCAGCCTAGGTGACAGAGCAAGACTCCATCTCAAAAAAAAAAAATTAGCTGGACATGGGGGCATGGGCTGGTAGTCCCAACTACTGGGGGGTCTGAGGCAGAAGGGCTGCATGAGCCCAGGAGGTCAAGGCTGCAGTGAGCCGTGATCGTGCTACTGCACTCCAGCCTGGGTGACAGAGCAAAACTCTGTCTCTATAAATAAAAAATTAAATTAAAATAAAAGTATAGGCCGGGCACGGTGGCTCACACCTGTAATCCCAGCACTTTGGGAGGCCGAGGCGGGTGGATCACGAGGTCAGGAGATCGAGACCATCCTGGCTAACATGGTGAAACCCCGTCTCTACTAAAAATACAAAAAATTAGCTGAGTGTGGTGGTAGGTGCCTGTAGTCCCAGCTACTCGGGAGGTTGAGGCAGGAGAATGGCGTGAACCTGGGAGGCGGAGCTTGCAGTGAGCCGCGATGGTGCCACTGCACTCCAGCCTGGGCGACAGAGCGAGACTCTGACTCAAAAAATAAATAAATAAATAAATAAAAGTGTAATTAGATGTAAGGCATTAACTGGAATGAAAACATGATAAATGATTTCTATATCAAAGAAATGCAAATTAAACACTATTTTTTTGTTTACTAAATTAGCCCAAACTAAAAACAAATTATAATATCTGCAGCTGTCAAGAGCACAAACATGCTCAAGTCAAAAACCTAGGTGGCTAGGTCCCAAAGAATTGAAAACAGGGACTCAAATGGACACTTGTACACCTCTGTTCATAGTAGTGCTATTCACAATAGCCAAAACATGAAAACAACCAGAGTGTCCATTAACAAATGAATGAATTTTAAAAATGTGGGCCGGGCGTGGTGGCTCACGCCTGTAATCCCAGCACTTTGGGAGGCCGAGGTGGGCGGATCACAAGGTCAGGAGATTGAGACCATGGTGAAACCCCGTCTCTACTAAAAATAGAAAAAATTAGCCGGGCGCAGGGGCGGGCGCCTGTAGTCCCAGCTACTCCGGAGGCTGAGGCAGGAGAATGGCGTGAACCCGGGAGGCGGAGCTTGCAGTGAGCCAAGATTGCGCCACTGCACTCCAGCCTGGGCGACAGAGCGAGACTCCGTCTCAAAAAAAAATAAATAAAAATAAAATAAATAAATAAATAAAAAATGTGGCATAGGCCAGGCGTGGTGGCTCATGCCTGTAATCTCAGTACTTTGGGAGGCCAAGGCAGGTGGATCACAAGGTCAGGAGATCAAGACCATCCTGGCCAATCTGGTAAAACCCCATCTCTACTAAAAATACAAAAAAATTAGCTGGGTGTGGTGGTGTGCACCTGTAGTGCCAGCTACTCAGGAGGCCAAGGCAGGAGAATCGCTTGAACCCGGGAGGCGCAGGTTGCAGTGAGCCGAGATCATGCCACTGCACTCCAGCCTGGGTGACAGAGCGAGACTCAGTCTCAAAAAAAGAAAAAAAAAAAAAAAAAAAAACTTGCATATACATGCAATGGAATATTAGCTTTAAAAAAGAAAGTCTACATTCTATACAAGTGAACCTTAAAAACATCACAGTAAGTGAAGTCAGCCACAAAAGGATAAATACAGCATGACTTCACTTATGTGGTTCCCAGAACAAGCAAACTCATAGAGACAGTAGAATAATGGTTACCAGGGAAGAGTGGAAGCAAGCAATCAGGAGCTATTGTTTAAAGGGTATGGAGTTTAGGGCTGGGCGCGGTGGCTCAAGCCTATAATCCCAGCACTTTGGGAGGCTGAGACGGGCGGATCACAAGGTCAGGAGATCGAGACCATCCTGGCTAACACGGTGAAACCCCGTCTCTACTAAAAAATACAAAAAACTAGCCGGGTGAGGTGGCGGGCGCCTGTAGTCCCAGCTACTCCGGAGGCTGAGGCAGGAGAGTGGCGTGAACCCGGGAGGCGGAGCTTGCAGTGAGCTGAGATCCGGCCACTGCACTCCAGCCTGGGCGACAGAGCGAGATTCCGTCTCAAAAAAAAAAAAAAGGGTATGGAGTTTCTGTTCGGGATGATCTGGAAATAGTGGTGATGGTCATACAACATTGTGAATGTACTTAATGTTATTTAATTGCACACTTAAAAATTGTTAAAATGGCAAATTTTATGTTATGTATATTTTACCACAATAAACAAACAGAAACCCTGGATGTCATCCTTGATTCCTAACTCGAGTCAAATCGAATCCATCAGCAAGTATTAGTGATTCTACGACAATCTGTCTTGTACCATATTTGCCTCTTTTCTTTATTGTCAACTTCCTCACCAGAGGTCAAGCCACTATCATCTCAACTCAGCCATCGCAACAGTCCATTCCACACACGACAGCAACACAGCCTCCAAAGCTCTGCTTATTATGCTTCCTGCCCTACCTCTCTGATCTGACCATATCATACAGTAGAGTCCCCTCTACCGTAAACTGGTCTCTTTCAGGTCCTCAAACTAAGCCAAGTTCTTTCAGGCTTCAAGGTTTTTCACATCTCACATACTGTTTCCTCTTCCTGGTCTACTTTTCCTCAGTGTCTGGATCCCTGCCATCTACCAGTCTTACATGTCACCCCTTTAGATCTTCCCTGACCACCCTATCAAAAGTGGGTCTCTGGCCGGAAGTTGTGGCTCACGCCTGTAATCCCAGCACTTTGGGATGCTGAGGCAGGCAGATCGGTTGGGGTCAGGAGTTCAAGACCAGCCTGGCCAACATGGTGAAATCCTGTCTCTACTAAAAATACAAAAGTTAGCTGGGTGTGGTAATCTCAGCTACTCGGGAAGCTGAGGAAAGAGAATCGCTTGAACCCAGGAGGCGGAGGTTGCAGTGAGCCAAGATTGCACCACTGCACTCCAGCCTGGGTGACAGAGTGAGACTCCGTCTCAAAAAAATAAAAATAAAAATAAGTAGGTCTCCTTCCTCACTGTTACTCTCCTTAACAGAAACAATCTGCCTCCATCGGTGTGCACTTACCACATTTGGAATGTGTGTACTCATTTGTCATCTGCCTCCCATGATTACAAGCATCGGGATGGCAAGGACATTGTGTCATTTAACACTATTTACCCAAGTGCCAGGCATAAGGCTGGCATACAGTAGGCATTTTTAAATGCTTGTTGGCCAGGCACGATGGCTCACACCTGTAATCCCAGCACTTTGGGAGGCCAAAGTGGAAGGACTGCTTGAAGCTAGGAGTTCAAGATCAGCCTTGGTAACATAGTGAGACCTCGTCTCTATAAAATTAAGCAAAAAATAGTTTCTTGAATAAATAAATAGTGTTCAGCCCGTTAAAAACATTCCACTGTGATTTTGGTTGGGGTTGCAGTCTAAGGGGAGGTTATGAAGCATCTTCAAAGCCAGGAAAAACATGTTAAAAAAAAAAAACAGTACAGTGAATTCCTGGCAGATAGTGAGCAAAGCAGTAATATGAAGTAAATGGTGACAGGGCTGAACTGGGGGAAGATCCTGTAATTTGGAAGGCTATGATTTCTCCACCTTAACTAGTTAGAAAACAAACAATGGCAAATGAAGTAAATTGACTCTGAAAGTCAACATTTGCTATTATAAAATAGGAACTTCTTGAAGACAACTGTGAATCCATCCTGCTCTTTGAGTACCATTTCTCTTCTTTCCTCTCTTACCTTGGTGTCTTGGGGTTGGAGTATAAATACTTGCAACCTCTTCAGAGTCGTTAATCTCTAGACGTTCATCATATGTCTGGTTTTCAATAACCTTGGTCTAAGCAAAAGGAGACATGATTACATAGTTCCTATCATGGGACATCAAGCACTCTGCCAGGAGGTATATTCCAAACCAGCATTGGCTCCTCTTCCTTACTCAAGAAACTAGTTTTTCATAAAACCGTCACCCCATCCAAACTTTCCTTAAGGTTTCCTGGCCCTCGGTCAAGCAGTTAAGTCATTCTGTTGCAGCCCTTATTTAGGAACTGCTGGCAGGCTGGCTGAGGAACGAGGGAATCGTGGAGGGAAAGAAAGCCAACTTCTGCAGCTTCCCAAAGCTGTACCATCACGCGCGAGGGCAGAACACTATTCGTCGTATGTGGATGGCCAAGGCTGTTGAGGTTTCTCAGGGGAGGCTGTAGAGGTTCTAGAAAGAGTTCTGTCTCTGGAGCCACCTCTGGGGTGGGGTGGGGTGGGGTGAGACGGGGTGGGGTGGGAGGGTCCCGGAAGAGAAGGGAAACTCCAGTCTCTCGGTCCCATCCAATAATCAGAAAAGCATCACCTCCAGTTTCACCCTTATCTTGCAGATAGGATCCCACCTAAGTTTCTTGGTGAATAAAGGAAGCAGAACGGTTGGTGGTGAGGTGACGAAGGAACAGTTACCACGGAGATGGGAAGAGGTAACCGGGAATGGGGTAAAGGGGAGTCCTCTTAAGCCTCTCTAGAAAAACAGTTCCCTTTTTGCTGGGGTGAGTACTAATTACCTGTAGCCCTTCTGAATCCGTCTCCTCTATAATGGAAAGAACCCCAGCCTAGGGCTGGGGTCTCACTCCAGTCTCAAAGCCAGGCCACTTTACCATTCCACGCCAAGCAACCAGCCTGTTGTCAGTCGCTAGGCAAAAAGATAAATTTTAAAATTCGCGAGACTTGCTTCCACTCTCGTGAGACCTCCTGCACGTTACGCCTCACCCGGAAAGGCTCTCTGCGCAGGAAGAAAATCAAGGGGCCACGGAAAGCCTCTCTGGGCGGCCAAGTCGCCTGTTTGTCTATGGTTTTAGTAAATGCGTCTGTTACGGCATCTAGCGGCTGCGGGTGGCAACGCCGGTTGATAAATTTCGGGCTGGTATAGAGTTAGCCCTCCAATCTGGAAACAGGGTTTGCGTTTGTTCCCCTAGGACAACAATCTCTGGGGTTGCAGTTCCTCCCAGATCAGTCTTACAGGAATGTAGACACACTCTCCAGGGGAAATTCCGCAGCACTCTGTACGTCCTTTTCTAGCACTATATTACATTGTAATCTTTCCCCTCCACAGGGTGCCATGGCATGGGACATACTTACAGTAATAAATTATTCCTTGTGTATCTGAGGTTCAAAGTTTACTCTGTGTCCTGTCTTTCTTATTTGCTAAAGAAGACTGTGAACTTATTTAAAGCAGGATCTGTGTCTAATTAATTTTTAAACTTTGTAACACCAGTACATTGCAGAAATTAGACACTAACAATGCTCATCGGGTGGATGAATCGAGGAATGAGTGAATGGAGACGTAAGGAACACATATTTTCAAACTGTGGACATAATTAATTTGGGAAGTCAGGGAGAGAGAAACATAAAATATTGGAGGCCGGGTGTGGTGGCTCATGCCTGTAATCCCAGCGCTTCAGGAGGCGGAGGCGGGAGGATTGCTTGAGTTCAGGAGTTTGAGACCAGCTAGAGCAACATAGCGAGAAACGCCCCTCTCCACTCTATTAAAAATAAAAATTAAAAATTAAAAAAAAATTAGCCAGGTGTGGTGGCAGACGCCTGTAGTGCTAGCCACTCGGGAGGCTGAAGCAGGAGGATTGCTTGAGCCAGGGAGGCAGAGGTTGCAGTGAACCGAGATTGGACCATTGCATTCACTCCAGCCTGGGCAACAGATCGAGACCCCATCTCAAATATAAATAATGAATCATAATAATAATTTTTTGGCTGGGCACGGTGGCTCACACCTGTAATCCCAGCACTTTGGGAGGCCAAGGTGGGTGGATCACAAGGTTAGGAGTTTGAGACCAGCCTGACCAACATGGTGAAACCCCCATCTCTACTAAAAACACAAAAATTAGCTGGGCATGGTGGTGTGCACCTGTCATCCCAGCTACTCAGGAGGATGAGGCAGGAAAATTGCTTGAACCTGGGAGGCAAAGGTTGTGGTGAGCCAAGATCGCGCCACTGCACTCCAGCCTGGGTGACAGAGCGAGACTCCATCTCAAAATAATAATAATAAATTTTAAAAAGAAAATAATATTGGAAATTTGATCCTGAAAACCTGCCAGAGGAAAACAAGGAAAGTGGCTTTTAAAAATGAGAGACACCTTTTCTGGGATACTGATAGTCAAAAATGGAACTGCATTAAAAAAAATTTTGTGATGTATTTTGCTCGTAATAGTGGATATGTAATGTGGAATACTTACTATGTAGGAGCACTTAGATTTTTTGCAGGGGAGCACTTAGATTATATCATCTAATTTACTTCACAACCTTATGAAATAGATGTTACCGCCAATTTACAGATTAGGTAATTGAGGCTTAGACAGTTAAAGTAACTTGCCTGAAGTCACTCAGCTAATAAGTCCTGAAAACAGCAGCCAAACATAGGTCAGTCTGATTCCTAAGTCTCTGCTTTTAACCATTATAATATACTGCCACTATGGGACTCCTCGAGAAGAATGCTTACAAGGTTGATTTTTCTTCTGTGGTTTAATTCAGTTACAGTTATATTTCCGAAGAATCAGCATCAATTGGTCTTGCACAGCTTCTGAGATCCAAGTCAGAAGACCTGGAAGGTGCCGCAATAAGGCAATAGTTTCTAACAGGATTTTTACTTTTCTAAAAAAATAAGAATTTGTTTCCATCTTTCTTAAAACATGTCTGCTTAAGTAACAAAAATTAAAATTTCTCCAGGCGAGATGGCTCATGCCTGTAATACTAGCACTTTGAGAGGCCGAGGCGGGTGGATCACCTGAGGTCAGGAGTTCAAGACCAGTTGACCAACATGGGGAAACCCTCGTCTCTACTAAAAATACAAAAATTAGTCAGGTGTGGTGGTGCATGCCTGTAATCCTAGCTACTCGGGAGGCTGAGACAGGAGACTCGCTTGAACCCGGGAGGCACAGGTTACAGTGAGTTGAGATGGCACCACTGCACTCTAGCCTGGGCAACAGAACGAGATTCCATCTCAAAATAAATAAGTAAATAATAAATAATAAATAAAAATTTACCCCATAAATGTGTACAGTTGTTATCTTTTTTAGGACATTTCATCATCCCCTAAAGAAAGCTTGTACCCATTGTCACTTTTTTTTTTTTTGAGACAGGGTCTCACTCTGTTGCCCAGGCTGGAATACAGGGGTGAGACCTCAGCTCACTGTAATCTCTGCCTGCCGGGTTCAAGCGATTCTCCCACCGAGTAGCTGGGACTATAGCCACACACCACCACGCCCAGCTAATTTTTTTTTTTTTTTTTTTGTACTCTTAGGAGAGATGAGGTTTCACCATGTTGGCCAGGATGGTCTTGATCTCTTGCATCCACCTCAGCCTCCCAAAGTGCTGGGATTACAGGCATAAGCCACCCTGCCCAGCCAGGAAAAAACTGACTTTGAACTTGGCTCTACCACTTACTAGTTGTGTGAGTTTGGACAAATGCTTAACTTTTTTGATCCTCAGTATCTTTATTTGGATTGTTGTAAAGGATTGGAAATAACATGTGTAAAGTACCTGACACAAATTAAGCACTCAATTAAAAGTTGCTATTATACTTAATTGTGGACATACAGGTTTAATATGGGTGAGTGCTGTTGGGTTGAGCTAAGGATGTGGGATAAAATGATTTAAGGATGAACTACTGAATCAGCTATACTCTGAAAAATCTGAAATTTGGCATACAAGAAATAACATGAGAATCACAAGAACAGAGTTTGAGTCCTGGTTCCATCATATACTGGTTTAGAAACTTTGGGTAAGTCCCTTAAACTTTTCATCATTTTCTTCATATACAAAATGGACATAAGCACAACTGCCCTGCTTCCTGTGCATGTTTTTTTTTTAAAGATATAATTTACAAATCATAAAAATTCACCTTTTAAAAGTATACAATTTAGTGGTTTTTAGTATATTTGCCTCTATCTAGTTCCAGAACTACTATTTTTTGTTTGTTTGTTTTTGTTTTAAGAGTCTAAGTCTCACTATTTTGCACAGGCTGACCTTTAACCCCTGGTCTCAAGCCATCCTCCCAACTCAGCCTCCCAAGCAGCTGGGACTCTAGGATCATGCCACCATGCCTGGCTTAATTCCAGAATGTTTTAATTATTTCAGAAATAAATCTCACACTAATTAGCTCTCAGTCCCTATTCCTACCATTCCTGAGCCCCTGGAAACCACTAAGCTAGTTTCTGTCTCTGTGGGTTTTCTTCTGTTCTGGATCTTTCATATTAATTGAATCATGTATGAGTGCCCCATTGTATCTGTCTTTTTTCACATAATATTTTCAAGGTTCATCCATATTGTAGCATGTCAGTACCTTATTCTATTTTGTGATTAAATAATATTCCATTCCATATATATGCCACATCTATTGATGAATGGATTTGTTTGGATTGTCTCCACTTTCTGGCTACTATGAATAAAGTTGCTATGAACATTAGGGTACACATTTTTGTGTTGACATATATTCAGTTCTCCTGGGTATGTACCTATGAGTAGAATTGCTCAGTCATATGGCAATTTTGTTTAACTTTTTGAGGAACTGCCAAACTCTTTTCCAACGTGGCTGCACTATTTCACATTCATCCTCACCAACAATTATTATGATAGCCATCCTAGTGGGTGTGAAGTGGTATCTCACCATGGGTCTGATTTCCATTTCCCTAAGGATATTCAACATTTCTTAATGTGCATATTAGCCATTTACATATCTTCTTTGGACACATATCTATTCAGATCTTTTGCTCATTTTAATTTTTTGTTTTCTACTCTCTCCATTTTGCAGATGAAGCCCATTTTTAGACAGGAATACTGTATTTGTCTTCTTATTGCTGAGTTATAAGAGTTCTTAGGCTGGGCGCGGGGGCTCACGCCTGTAATCCCAGCACTTTGGGAGGCTGAGACGGGTGGATCACTTGGGGTCAGGAGCTCGAGACCAGCCTGGCCGACATGGCAAAACCCCTTCTCCACTAAAACTACAAAAAACAGCCGAACGTAGTGGCCCGTGCCTGTAATTCCAGCTACTCGGGAGGCTGAGGCAGAAGAACCCCTTGAACGTGGGAAGCGGAGGTTGCAGTGAGCCGACATCGCCCTATTGCGACAGAGTGGGCGACAGAGTGAGACTCCATCTCAAAAAAAAAAAAATTTTTTTATTTATATATATTCCGGATACTAGTCCTTTATGCACACGGGTTATCTTGTATATTTATTAAATAATAGTGGCTGTGCCAGCGGCTTAATAAACTGTAAGATGTGACGCAAAATAAATGAAGGCGATGACAGTGAAACGGCAGAGATATAAGGTTCCACAGTCGGGGGGTGAACGCTCCCTACACCTCCTGGGCACAGTCTTAACCCGAGCAGGGTACCCTCAATTTCCCCAGCCCGCAGGCCCCGCCCCGCCCCGCCCTTTGACCTCCGCCGCTTCCGGTTGAAGACGTGGCTCGGGGCCGCCATCTTGGCAAAAGGCGAAGCGGCAGCGGCTCCTGTCAAGCGGGCAGCAGATCCAGAGCGGCCCGTGCTCCCCTTCCCCAGACCCTCCCCCTATCCCCAGTGGAGCCGGAGAGCGGGCGCGCCCCACCACCGCCCTCACCATGGTAAGATCCGAGCCAGGACCCGAACTCCTGGGGTCCGAGCCTCACAGTCTCTCCCTGTCGGCGGGCCTGGGGCCGGGGCCGGAGGAGCCCCGCCCTGAGGGTCTAGGGCCGGGTGCTTTGCTCGGGGCTCTGGGAGCAATGTGGCCTCCTGTGCCCGGTCTCCTGGAGATCCGACGGAGCTGACTTCAGTCCATCTGTCGTCGTGCCCGCTTCCCCACCACCCCCCAACCAGCTGGACTCCCTCGTCTGCTGGGACCTGCCCCTGAGACGGCCCGGCGTTTTTGCCTGCGAGAACTTCGTGGTGGTGGTGCGGGTCCCAGGCTGCGGACCTCGGAACTGATGCTGTCCTGCCGGTTCCCTGGCGCTTAGGTTCAGCAAGCTGGGCCTGTCTCCGGAGGTTCTGGTCCTTCTTGTTAACCAGCTTGTCTCCCACCCCCGGTATTTGCTAGGCCGTTGATAACTCGAAATGCAAATCCACTGGTGTCCAGAAATTTTTCTTTTGTTTGTTCAGAAGGGAGAAATGGAGACACAGAGCGGAAAGGAGTAACTTCTAACATTAATTTATAGGACCCAAGTGTCCCTGAAACCTTCCACTACTTCCGTAGAACTCACTTGTGTCCATTTGTTAGTGTGACTCAGGGTACATACACTGTGTAGACCACTGGGAAAATGTGAGCAAGTTCCAGAGAACACAGGGTTTGCCTTCAAGCAACTTATTGTTCAGATGAAGTAAAATGTGTATGTGGCATGTCGTAGTCAGATGTCTCACAGGAGGAGGAGTAAGAGGGGTGAGTTATCCTCTGAGACCAGTTACTTGTCTTCACATGCGTTATGTTTGTATACTCATCTGTTACAAGGATGAGAAAGGTTAATGTGGTTGAGGATGGAGGAAATTAGAACTGCTGACATCACTCAATCTTCCTTTATCGCTGTGATTTGTAGATATTCATAAAGTAGTAGACATTCTTTGGTTTCAAAAAAGCTAGTAGTTTATTTTTCAGTGCACCTTATGTCCTTTAATCTTTTGAAGGATATTCTGTTCTGTTCTTTTTTATTTTTTTGTCAATAGATAACTTGATTTAAAACATCGTCCAGTGTACCTGAGAGATGACAGAATGTAATTTGGTGCCAATCCTAATCAGTTCTATTGACAACCCTGTAGATAAGAACTTGGATAATGGGGGGAACTCATGCTTGAGCTTTAAGCCACTGAACAGCTTTTCTCAGCCTCAGGTATATAAATTGCATCAAACAGGTTTGCCTCCTAAAATTTTTGTGTTGGACGTAAAATTTACAGAAACTTGTATTTTCAGTTTCTCCAGGAGGTCCTGTATTTGGTTAGTGATTTTGAAACTCAGTTCCTGTTTACACCCTGGAATTAATAGTGCATTTTAGAGCATATTTTTATTTTAATGGTAAAGTTAAGGTCTTGTATTATGTAAACCAGATATAGATAATCTTTATAAAAATCTTATTTGTTAAAAGGTTATTGGAATTTAGTATTTTTAATTCATTGATAACTGAGGGATGGTAAAGCCCTACATGATATATATAAAATATAACTTTTGCATGCTATTTTGACATGTGTACGTATACATAGAGTTGTGTCACATATTTCTGAATTATTTGGGACTTAGCATGATCCAGATACCCACAGATTTGTGTACTCTGGAGAATAATTTATCTCAGTACATTCTGCTCTGTAGAATCTTAAGACATTGGTGTTATTTCTGTGTAATGTTTTTGGGTCCTGCTCCTTTACAAACATATCCCTGGACAGTAGAAATGTCCAGATAGGGTGAAATATTGATCTGAAAGTTGTATCAAAACTTCTAGCAATTTATTTTAGCTCAACATTTCATTATGAAATTTTCAAACATCTGGAAAAGTTGAAAGGACTTTGTAGTGAATACCCGTGTAACCACCAGCTAGATTCTGTAACTAACATTTCACTATATTTCATCATGCATCTAACCATCCATCCATCCCTCTCTCCATTAAAAAAAATATACATTTCAAAGTAAGTTGGCCGGGCGCGGTGGCTCAAGCCTGTAATCCCAGCACTTTGGGAGGCCGAGACGGGCGGATCACGAGGTCAGGAGATCGAGACCATCCTGGCTAACACGGTGAAACCCCGTCTCTACTAAAAAATACAAAAAAACTAGCCAGGCGCGGTGGCGGGCGCCTGTAGTCCCAACTACTCGGGAGGCTGAGGCAGGAGAATGGCGTGAACCCGGGAGGCGGAGCTTGCAGTGAGCTGAGATCCGGCCACTGCACTCCAGCCTGGGCGGCAGAGCGAGACTCCGTCTCAAAAAAAAAAAAAAAAAAAAAAACTAGCCGGGCGAGGTGGCGGGCGCCTGTAGTCCCAGCTACTCGGGAGGCTGAGGCAGGAGAATGGCGTAGACCCGGGAGGCGGAGCTTGCAGTGAGCTGAGATCTGGCCACTGCACTCCAGCCTGGGCGACAGAGCGAGACTCCGTCTCCAAAAAAAAATAAATAAATAAAAAAAAGTAAGTTGCAGATATCAGTACATAAACATTGATTTTTTAAAAATAAATTCCTTTTGGCTTTAGTTATTGAAGTGCACAATGTCCTAGACTGCAAAGTTCCAATAGATAAATAAGTGAACAAATGCAAAAACAAATGCCTTCTCATGACTTCATCATAAAGTAAAGTACAAAGAAAGGCATCTTTTGATTTACTTATATTTTTAAGAGACAGGGTCTCACTATGTTGCCCAGGCTGGAGGGCAGTGGCTATTCACAGGCACTATCACAGTGCACTGTGGCCTGAAACTCCTAGCCTCAAGCGATCCTCCCACCTCCATCTCCCGAGTAGCTGGGACTGTAGACATGCGGGCCTTGATTTGATCTTTTTCTTGTATTCTGCAAATTAATGAGAACATGTTCTGACCTTTTTTCTTGTTTGTTTGGTTTTCGAGACTGAGTCTCACTCTGTCTCCAGGCTGGAGTGCAGCGGCACAATCTCAGCTCACTGCAACCTCCACCTCCCGCGTTCAAGCTATCCTCCTGCCTCAGCCTCCTGAGTAGCTGGGACTACAGTCGCATGCCGCCATGCCCAGCTAATTTTTTGTATTTTTAGTAGAGACAGGGTTTCACCATGTTGGCCAGGATGGTCTCTATCTCTTGACCTTGTGATCTGCCCTCGGCCTCCCAAGGTGTTGGGATTACAGGCGTAAACCACCGCGCCCAGCCCCTTTTTTTCATATATGATACAGCAGCAGCACAGCTATTGTATTCTTTTTTTTTTTTTTGAGACGGAATCTTACTCTGTCACCAGGGCTGGAGTGCAGTGGCGCGATCTTGGCTCCCTTCAATCTGTGCCCCCCAGGTTCAAGCTATTCTGCCTCAGCCTCCCAAGTAGCTGAGATTACAGGTATGTGCCACCATCTCCAGCTAATTTTTCTATTTTTAGTAGAAATGTGGTTTCACCATGTTGGCCAGGCTGGTCTTGAACTCCTGACCTCAAGTGATCCTCCCACCTCAGCCTCCCAAAGTGTTGGAATTACAGATTGAGCCACCATGCCCAGCACTGTATTCTTTATGTATCTTTTTAATTGTGTTTTGAGAGGACAGCAGAGAATGAAAATGATTCTCTTGAGTTTCCATTGATTTGCCATCTATTTATGTCTTCATATAGAAGTTCACTGCAGAAACTGATAATGGGTGTGTGTGTGTGTGTTTTAATTCTCTACAAGCTTTTGTTTTAGAATAGAAATGTGATGGATTTAAAACCCTCACTGAGTGAATTACTTTTCAAGTTTTAGGTTTTGTATGTGGTCTACATTTTATTGTAATCTTCTTTCTGATTTTATCTATAATAGTTTCACGTAAATAGGAAAGACAGAACAGTCCTCCCTGACAATTATAGAAACTAGCCTTAGTATGGCCATGAATCGTGTGTGTGTGTGTATAAAATATTGCAGTGAATTACAAAGGAGAAGGTGACTATAATTCTGAAAGTAAGGAATCCTGAAGCATTTAGAGGTTCAAGAAAGAACTTGACTTTTTTTGAGAGAGAGTTGTGCATATTTATGCTGAATTATTATACCACCTGTTATTCTTGTACCTCTCTTGCACACACAATTTGTTATGGTTAGACAGTTTGCCGTCTTGCAGCCTAATACTAACATAAAATATTGTTCCAAAGTGGTTAGAACTGGAGCAGTGGGTATAAAATGGAAGTTTGTACGTTTTCTGTCACTGTGTTTGTTTTTTTTTTTCTGTTACTGTAGTTTTCAAATGCTTAGACTTATAGAACTTTAAAGGCACAGCACTTTGGATTTCATATAAACTAACGTCCTACTTTAGGGATATTTCAATAATCAATTAAGTGACTTATCCAAGGTCACATGATTAGTGGCAAAGGCAGAACAGAAACCTAATTCTCCAGGTTTCTTAACTTGAGGCACTTAACAATTCATGTAGTTAAGTCTGTGTAGCAGAGAGTTGTTATTTAGTCCAAAGATAGTGTACTCAAACCATGTAAGAGTTATTAAAAGTTGTTTGGCAAAGCTTAATTTAATGGGGGAATTTTTTTTTTTTTTAAGCAGTCCTGGAGAGATCATCTAACTTATGGGCCCTCAGTTTTCACATCTATAAGACAATCAAGACAATCAACCTTTTAGATCTGGAATGTTTTTTTCCAAAAATGTTAAAAAAACAAAAACTTTGTAATCATGTTTATTAATTCTTCCTCGGAGAAAATCAGATCAAATTTCAATAGGGAAAATTGTTAACTTACCTTTTAGTATATGCTATATTTTAATAATTGTTAAACCAGTAAACATTGATATGAAGAGGTTTATTATTTCAAGAACTTTAAGAAGACAAATGTTAATTTAGGATAGGATAAATTTATCATGTTTAGAGGTGACCATACGTTCTAGCCGTGTTAGTAGCTATAACAGAGAGACCTATGTCAACTGCCTAGAACCTGTGATTTGTGGTGTCCTGGATGTTTTGATATTTATGCTATACTTAGTATGGGGAACTTTGGTCCTACTTTGGAAGCCTTGTTTTGCTTGTATCTGGATAATGGAATGACTCAAAGAGAGACATATGATTTTACCCTACTGCTTTCTTCATCTTGACATATGAAATTCTGGAATTCTGACCAGGTGTGGTGGTTCATGCCTGTAATCCCAGCACTTTGAGAGGCCGAGGCAGGTGGATCACTTGAGGTTGGGAGTTTGAGACCAGCCTGGGCAACATGGCAAAACCCTGTCTCTACAGAAAAATATAAAAAGTAGCCAGGTGTGGTGGCATGTGCCTGTAGTCCCAGATACCTGGGAGGCTGAAGTGGGAGAATCACCTGAGCCCAGAATGTTGAGGCTGCACTGAGCTGAGATCACACCACTGCACTACAGCTTGGGCAATAGAGCAAGACTCTGTCTCAAAACAATCCTGGAGGCCGGGCGCGGTGGCTCACGCCTGTAATCCCAGCACTTTGGGAGGCCGAGACGGGCGGATCATGAGGTCAGGAGATCAAGACCATCCTGGCTAACACGGCGAAACCCCGTCTCTACTAAAAAAATACAAAAAACTAGCCGGGCGAGGTGGCGGGCACCTGTAGTCCCAGCTACTCGGGAGGCTGAGACAGGAGAATGGCGTGAACCCGGGAGGCGGAGCTTGCAGTGAGTTGAGATCAAACCCACTGCACTCCAGCCTGGGCGACAGAGTGAGACTCCGTCTCAAAAAAAAAAAACAAAAAAAACAAAAAAACAATCCTGGAATTCATTAAAGCATGATTTAAATGCTGTTTCCTTTTTTTTTTGGAGGCAGAGTCTCACTTTGTAGCCCAGGCTGGAGTAAAGTGGTGTGATCTCGGCTTACTGCAACTTCCGCCTCCCAGGTTCAAGCAATCCTCCCACCTCACTCTCCCCAGTAGCTGGGACTACAGGCGTGCACCACCACACTCGGCTAATTTTTTATATTTTTTGGTAGAGACAGGGTTTTACCTTTTTGACCAGGCTGGTCTCTAACTCCTGACCTCAGGTAATCCGCCCACCCCTGGCTCCCAAAGTGCAGAGATTAAGGCATGAGCCACCGCTCCCTGTCTAAATGCTGTTTGTTCTATCAAGTCATCCCTGACCTTACCAGCTGGAAGTAATCTCTTCCTCTAAATTTCTACGCACTTTTATCAGTGACTCTCTTATGTTACTTAACACATTCTGCCATACATTACAGGGACTTGCATTTGTGTCTTATCCCTATTAAGCTTCTTGTAGGCAGAATGCTAGTCTGTGTCATCTTAATTCTCAGAAAGCATGTTGTATGCATAGTAGGTGTTCAATAAATAATTACTTAGTTAATTCTTATAACATCACAAAAATGGAGATTACCAGTACCTATAATTAGTTTTTGAACGTGCTCAACAGTAAAGTGGATGGGCCGGGTGCAGTGGCACACTCCTGTAATCCCAACACTTTGGAGGCCAAGGCGTGCAGATGACTTGAGGCCAGGAGTTGGAGACCAGCCTGGCCAACATGACGAAACCCTGTCTCTATTAAAAATAGAAAAATTAGCCAGGCTTGGTGGTGCTGGCCTGCACCTGTAGTCCCAGCTGCTCGGGAGGCTGAGGCATGAGAATTTCTTTTTTTTTTTTTTTTTTTTTTTTTTTTTGAGACGGAGTCTCACTCTGCCGCCCAGGCTGGGGTGCAGTGGCCGGATCTCAGCTCACTGCAAGCTCCGCCTCCCGGGTTTACGTCATTCTCCTGTCTCAGCCTCCCGAGTAGCTGGGACTACAGGCGCCTGCCACCTCGCCCGGCTAGTTTTTTGTAATTTTTAGTAGAGACGGGGTTTCACCGTGTTAGCCAGGATGGTCTCGATCTCCTGACCTCGTGATCCGCCCGTCTCGGCCTCCCAAAGTGCTGGGATTATAGGCTTGAGCCACCGCGCCCGGCCGAGAATTTCTTGAACCCAGGAGGCAGAGCTTGCAGTGAGCTGAGATGGTACCACTACACTCCAGCCTGGACTACAGAGTGAGACACTCTCTCAAAAAATAAAGAAAGTGGATAGTAACATACACCTTTTTGTTCCTTTTTCCCTTTCAAGTTGCCTTTGATGTTTTTACCTACATTTTACCTGTATGGTATAGAGGTGTTTTTAACTCTAGTTGGAAACCTAAGAACTACCCTTGAGCCTGTAAACATTGTTTCTAACAGTTTTATTATTAGATATGGGATTTCTATTAAATGCAGCATGTTTATATAGGTCTGAAGTTTTGGTCTGAGCTGTCCTTTCTTTAGATGTGCATTTGATTTGTCTTATTCCTTAAGAACCTCATAAAATTCTAACATAGAGGACCATAACTTCCTAGAGCTGTGATTCTCAAACTTTTAAGGATAGGAGGCCCTACAGGGATTACATTTACAATATGCTCCCATTTATTAATAATATCTCTCATTGCATGAGGGGATTTTCTGTGGGCCATTGAGAATAACTTCTCTGGAGGATCAATGCATTCCCTGAAACTATATGTAAAATTTTGGGGGGAGAATCAATATTCATTATTTGAATATCAAAATATTGACAAAGACAAAAATCCATTGCCTTGGCCGGATGCTGTGGCTCACACTTGTAATCCCAGCACTTTGGAAGGCTGAGGTGTGCAGATCACTTTAGCCCAGGAGTTTGAGAGCAGCCTGGACAACATGGCGAAACCCCGTCTCTACTTTTTTTTTTTTTTTTTTTAATAAAAAAAGAAAATCCATCACCTTGAAGTGACATAATTTTTTTTCATGAGATGCATGTTTGTTATTACTAATGGTGCTGTTTTACATCATGAATATATGTGCTACAAGTTGTATAGCACTTTTGAAGTACAGTTTCATTATAGTCATTTGGCCCTCATAATAGCTTATAAGGTCATTAGATAATGCTGCATTTTATAGGAAAAGAAACGAGGTTAAGAGAGGTTGAGTAACTGAAGGTCAGACAGATGGTAAATAGAATAACAAAACTAGAATATAGATTTTCTCACTCCCAGTCATTTAGTTTTTCTGATATATCAGCTTGGTTCTTTGCAAATTTGGGACACTAATTCTAACTCAGTCTTTGGGAAGAGGAGAAACCAATGTGATATGATCCCAAATATAAGGGAATTCCCCACTTTTCTGATGAGACTATTAAGAAGAAAAGCTTTTTGCCAATTATATAAACTTTGAAGAATGTAACAAAAATAGTCCGGGCGCGGTGGCTCACACCTGTAATCTCAGCACTTTCAGAGGCTGAGCTGGGTGGATCCCCTGAGGTCGGGCATTCGAGACCAGCTTGGCCAACCAATATGGTGAAACCCCATGTCTACTAGAAATACAAAAAAAATTAGCTGGGCGTGGTGGTGGTGCCTGTAATGCCAGCTACTTGGGAGGCTGAGGCAGGAGAATCGCTTGAACCTAGGAGGCGGAAGTTGCAGTGAGCCAAGATCTTGCCATTGTACTCCAGCCTGGGCAATAAGAGCAAAACTCTGTCTTTTAAAAAAGAAAAAAAACGAAAAATAAAACCAAAAAACTCCTGTCTTCGGTCCGTGCCTCCAAGATGACAAAGAAAAGAAGGAACAACGGTCATGCCAAAACGGGCCGCGGCCACATGCGGCCTATTCGCTGCACTAACTGTGCTCGATGTGTGCCCAAGGACAAGGCCATTAAGAAATTCGTCATTCAAAACATAGTCCCACAGCAGCAGTCAGGGACATTTCTGAAGCGAGCATCTTCGATGCCTATGTGCTTCCCAAGCTGTATGTGAAGCTACATTACTGTGTGAGTTGTGCAATTCACAGCAAAGTAGTCAGGAATCAATCTCGTGAAGCTCGCAAGAACCAAACACCCCCTCCCCAATTTAGACCTACAGATTGCTGCCCCATGTCCCCCACCAAAGCCCATGTAGGGAGCTGAGTCCTTAAAGACTGAAGACAGACTATTCTCTGGAGAAAAATAAAATGGAAATTGTACTTTAAAAAAATATCAAAAATAGTCCAATATGTTCTTAAAATAGTTAATAATTTACATATATGTTTTAAATTACATAAATCTTAATTTAGAAATAATTTTTTCCATTTTTATATTTATAAAGCAATTTTGTCTAGATTCTTTATGAACATCATATCACTTGGGCCACTTTTTGAATCATCAGTTTGCTATTTAGCAGTTTTGAATCCATGTGTGATATGTTGGCAGTTTGGGAAATTTTATCCCAAGTCATAAAAACCCATTTATATAATATTAGGACAGTTACTTTTAAAAGGAATATTTATAACTGATATTCAACACATGAAATTGTGAGTTCTGGCTAGGCGTGGTGACTCATACTTGTAATTCCAGCACTTCGGGAGGCCAGGGTGGGCTGATCACTTGAGTCCAGGAGTTCAAGACCAGCCTGGGCAACATGGTGAAACCCCACCTCTACTGAAAATACAAAAATTTGCCAAGCGTAGTGGCACCTGCCCATGGTCCCAGCTCCTTTCAAGGGGCTGAGGCAGGAGGATTGTTCAAGCCCAGAAGTTGAGGCTACGTGAGCCACGATCGCACCATTGCAGTCCAGCCTGTGTGACAAAGTGAGACCCTGTCTCCAAAAAAATAAAAAGAAATTGTGAATTCTGATCCTCAGGATAATTACTAAATCCAGTGACCTTTCGTTGCTACCACATGCAAAACTAGCATAGTTTGAAGATAAGGTGTATCCCAGACAACTCTTTTAGTTCAATATAGTCATTGAGGGAGCACCTTTAATATGACAGACTGTGGAAGGATTCAAAACTACATAACTCTTTTTAAAAAATATATAAGTATTCCTTCCATAAAAATATATTACTATGATAGCATATTTTCACACCTAAAAATTAGCATTAATTTTTTAGTATTATCAATTATTCAATCACTGTTCAAATTTGATTTGTACATTGTGATGGACTGACATGTCTAAGTCTCTTTTAATGTGTGTTTGTATTTTTAGTAGGGATGGGGTTTCTCCATGTTGGTCAGGCTGGTCTCGAACTCCTGGCCACCGGTGATCCACCCGCCTCTGCCTCCCAAAGTGCTGGGATTATAGGTGTGAGCCACTGTGCGTGGCCCAAGACTACTTTTTAAAAACTGTTTAGGGCCTATGCCCTAAAAAGGGCATAAGCACGTTGGCTTATGCCTGTAATCCCAGCACTTTGGGAGGCTGAGGCGGGTGGATCACTTTGACCTTAGGTGATCGAACTTAGGAGTACTAAGTTCTAAAAATACAAAATTAACTGGGTATGGTGGCATGCACCTGTAATCCCAGCTACTTGGGAGGCTGAGGCAGGAGAATTCCTTGAATCTGGGAGGTGGAGGTTGCCGTGAGCTACGATCACGCCATTGCACTCCAGCCTGGGCAAAAAGAGTGAAACTCCATCTTAAAAGGAAGTTAAAATAAGAAAAAAAAATTAACTGGGCGTAGTGGCAGGCGCCTGTAGTTCCAGCTATTCGGGACCACTTGCTGTTGAGAAATAAGCATGATGGTGATTGTCTCCCACATACCCTAATTACCTATTTTTAGTGGATAAGGATGTTATGTTCTCCTATAATATAAAACTATTGATGTATTGAAACTATAAGAATATTAGGCCGGGCACAGTGGCTCAAGCCCGTAATCCCAGCACTTTGGGAGGCTGAGACGAGCAGATCATGAGGTCAGGAGATTGAGACCATCCTGGCTAACACGGTGAAACCCCGTCTCTACTAAAAAATACAAAAAAAAAAAAAAACTAGCTGGGCGAGGTAGCGGGTGCCTGTAGTCCCAGCTACTCGGGAGGCTGAGTCAGGAGAATGGCGTAAACCCGGGAGGCGGAGCTTGCAGTGAGCTGAGATCTGGCCACTGCACTCCGGCCTGGGCGACAGAGCGAGACTCCGTCTCAAAAAAAAAAAAAAAAGAAAGAAACTATAAGAATATTTATTTAGGCCGGGCGCGGTGGCTCAAGCCTGTAATCCCAGCACTTTGGGAGGCCGAGGCGGGTGGATCACGAGGTCAGGAGATCGAGACTATCCTGGCTAACATGGTGAAACCCCGTCTCTACTAAAAATACAAAAAACTAGCCGGGCGTGGTGGCGGGTGCCTGTAGTCTCAGCTACTTGGGAGGCTGAGGCGGGAGAATGGTGTGAACCCGGGAGGCGGAGCTTGCAGTGAGCCGAGATCACGCCACTGCACTCCAGCCTGGGAGACACAGCGAGACTCCGTCTCAAAAAAAAAAAAAAAAAAAGAATATTTATTTAAATTGGCTAACTTGTTTTTCTTCAAGCTACTCACCTGTAGAGCTTTCTATAAAGCTAAGAAGCCTGACCAGTAGGATTTTGATATTTCAGAGGTTATGTCCTAGCATTGAGGCTTCCTAAATGTTTTAATAGTGTTTGTTACTTGTGCTTGTGAATGAGCTCTTGGGTTCCTGCACTGAGGAGACTGGACTTAATTTTCTTACTCCCCTGCTCATGGCATTTGAGGTCTCCGCTGCTTCCTTTGGTACTTTATTTGTTTTGTTTAGTGAAATGCCAGATGCTAAAATAGGGGGCTATTAGGTCTTGATCATTGCCTAATATCAAAACCTATGTGAAACATTGAGCCATTTAGATTTTTATTTTGCAGATTGTTTGGATATCTGGGAGTAAGACAGTGTGAATGGGAAAGTTAGTCAAGGAGCAGAAGATAAATTTAGACTCAGTAGCTTGGGTTCATATTCTAGATAAAAATAATAAATGTAAGGGGCTTCTTATGTCTTTAATATTTTTAATCTGCCTGATCACACTTCAGCATGGGCTTGGAAATATCGTGCTCTTTTTAGAAAAAGTTTTAAGCTGTTCTTTGTGGGTTTGCCAAAGCAGAGAGCAACCCAGTTCTGAGTCACAGGAGACTCATTAATATATGTATGGTCTTGGAAAAAGGTCATTTCATTACACAGTTTTTCTATAGGTATGTTATTGAAAAACAGGAATAATAGCGTTAGTTTCCTCTACCTTAGCTTTGTCTTATAAATTACGTATTACAATGAAAAGAACAATGGAGTAAAAGTTTGAAACTGAGCATTCTTTTTTTTTTTTTTTTTAAAGACAGAGTATTGCTCTGTTGCCCAGGCTGGAGGGCAGTGGCTCGATCTCTGCCTCCCGGGTTCAAGTAATTCTGGTGCCTCAGCCTCCTGAGTAGCTAGGATTACAGGTGCATGCTACCATGCCTGGCTCATTTTTGTATTTTTAGTAGAGATGGGGTTTTGCCATGTTGGCCAGGCTGGTCTCGAACTCCTGACCTCAAGTAATCCATCCACCTTGGCCTCCCAAAGTGCTGGGTTTACAGGTGTGAGCCAGTGTGAAAGTCAGTGTGACTCAGCTACTTGGGAGGCTGAGTCAGGAGAATGGCGTAAACCCGGGAGGCGTTTCACTGTGCCCGTGAAAGTCAGTATTCTATTGCTCGTCATGTCAGCTGGTCGTGGTAGCTCACGCCTATAATCTCAGCACTTTGGGAGGCCAAGGCAGGAGGATTGCTTGAATCTAAGAGTTCAAGACCACCCTGGGAAACATAGTGGTCTCTACTAAACTTTTTTAGTAGACACTGTCTCTACTAAAAGCTTTTTAAAAATTAACGAGGCTTGGTGGCACGCACTTGTAGTCCTAGCTACTCAGGAGTTCTTGAGCCCAGTAGTTTGAGATTGCAGTGAGCTGTGATCTTGCCATTGCACTCCGGCATGGGTGACAGAGTGAGACTCTGTCTTAAAAATAATACTACTACTAGTTCTGTCACTAAATAAATATGTCATTTTATGGAACATTTCCTGGGATGTTGAGAAAACAGATGTGAAGAAATAATAGTACTTATTTATGCATATGTTCCTGGCAGGTGCTGTTGGCAGCAGCGGTCTGCACAAAAGCAGGAAAGGCTATTGTCTCTCGACAGTTTGTGGAAATGACCCGAACTCGGATTGAGGGCTTATTAGCAGCTTTTCCAAAGCTCATGAACACTGGAAAACAACATACGTTTGTTGAAACAGAGAGTGTAAGATATGTCTACCAGCCTATGGAGAAACTCTATATGGTACTGATCACTACCAAAAACAGCAACATTTTAGAAGATTTGGAGACCCTAAGGCTCTTCTCAAGAGTGGTAAGAGTACTGCTATAATACTGGGTTCCACTTTTTTTTTTACATTTTGTGCGAAACTAGTTTTTCCTCCAAAGCAGCTGATGCTCACCAGTTTGCAGGCTCCTGCTCCCCACCCCAGCGACTTACTGCTGCAGCTCCTTGTTTATTCAGCAGACATTTATTGGGTGTCCTCTTAGAATATAGGTGTCCCAAAAGAATACGGGAACTACTCTTTCATTTCCCAGTTCTTAAGCAGTTGTTCTAATCTGCCGTTCTAGTTCTGATACTTGTTTGGTTGTGCTTTTTAGATAATGTTTTTTAGGTAAGACTTACTGATCCAAACACACACACACACACACACACACACACACACACACTTCTCTTTAAGACTTTATGCCAAAGTCTTGCTTAAAATGAAGACTAAGGCCGGGCACGGTGGCTCACGCCTGTAATCCCAGCACTTTGGGAGGCCAAGGCAGGCGGATCACAAGGTCAGGAGATCGAGACCCTCCTGTCTAATACGGTGAAACCCCGTCTCTACTAAAAAATACAAAAAAAATTAGCCAGGCGTGGTGGCAGGCACGTGTAGTCCCAGCTACTCGGGAGGCTGAGGCAAGAGAATGGTATGAACCCAGGGAACAGAGGTTGCAGTGAGCCAAGATCATACCACTGCACTTCAGCCTGGGCAACAGAGCAAAACTCTGTCTCAAAAAAAAAAAGACTAAGGCCAGGTGCGGTAGCATGTGCCTGTAGTCCAAGCTACTCAAGAGGCTGAGGCAGAAGGATTGCTTGAGGCCAGGAGTTCAAGTGAATAGGCATTATACTTCAGTGTGGGCAACACAGCAAGACCCCAATTCCTTTTTTTTTTTTTTTTGAGACAGAATCTCGCTTTTGCCCAGGCTGGAGTGCAGTGGCACAATCTCGGCTCACTGCAACCTCCGCCTCCCAGGTTCAAGCAATTCTCTGGCCTCAGCCTCCTGAGTAGGTGAAATTACGGATGTGCACCACCATGCCTGTCTAATTTTTGTATTTTTAGTAGAGACAGGGTTTCACCATGTTGGCCAGGCTAGTGTTGAACTCCTGACCTTGGGTGATCTGCCTTTCTTGGCCTCCCAAAGTGCTGGGATTACAGGCATGAGCCACTGTACCCGGCTGTAAGAATCAGGGTCTTGGGCGCAGTGGCTCACGCCTATAATTCCAGCACTTTGGGAGGCCGAGATGGGTGGATCACCTGAGGTCAGAAGTTTGAGACCAGCCTGACCAACATGGTGAAACCTCGTCTCTACTAAAAATACAAAAAAATTAGCTGGGTGTGGTGGTGGGCACCTGAAATCCTACTACTCAGCAAAAAATACAAAAAAATTAGCTGGGTGTGGTGGTGGGCACCTGAAATCCTATTACTCAGCAGACTGAGGCACAAGAATTGCTTGAACCCGGGAGGCGGGGGTTGCAGTGAGCCAAGATCGTGCCACTGCACTCCAGCCTGGGCAACAGAGTGAGACTTTGTCTTAAAAAAAAAAAAAATTAAGGTCTTAGGCTGGGTCCAGTGGCTCACACCTGTAATCCCAGCACTTTGGGAGGCCAAGGCAAGCAGATCACCTGAGGTCAGGAGTTCAACACTAGCCGAGCCAACATGGTGAAACCCTGTCTCTACTAAAAATACAAAGATTAGCTGGGCGTAGTGGCATACACTTGTAGTCCCAGCTACTCCGGAGGCTGAGGCAGGAGAATGGCTTGAACCTGGGAGATGGAGGTTGCAGTGAGCCGAGATGGCGCCACTGCACTCCAGCCTGGGCAGCAGAGTGAGGCTCCATCTCAAAAAATAAAATAAAGACTAGAAGTAGCTAAGGGATTTGGGTTATTGAAATTTATGTAATTTAAAGGATAAGACTTGGAAATATAGCTGCTGATAAATTCTAAATCTTTCTTTTTTATTGGTGTCCACGATTAGATCCCTGAATATTGCCGAGCCTTAGAAGAGAATGAAATATCTGAGCACTGTTTTGATTTGATTTTTGCTTTTGATGAAATTGTTGCCCTGGGATACCGGGAGAATGTTAACTTGGCACAGATCAGAACCTTCACAGAAATGGATTCTCATGAGGAGAAGGTGTTTAGAGCCGTCAGAGAGGTAAATAGGATCTTCTCTGGGACTATCTGTTTGTGTATCTTCCTCTTAGGCTTCACTAATCTGATTTTCCAATTTTTACTTGCTCATGTATAGACTGTATTCAAAGCTACATCCAGGCTGGGCACAGTGGCTCATGCCTATAATCCCAGCACTTTGGGAGGCAGAGGTGGAAGGATCACTTGAGTCCAGGAGTTCAAGACCAGCCTGGACAGCATAGTGAGACCCTGTCTCTAGAAAAAAAAAAAAAATTAGCCAGGCATAGTAGCACGTGCCTGTGGGTTCCAGCTACTTGGGAGACTGACATGGGAGCATCACTTGAGGCCAGGAAGTTGAGGCTGCAGTGAGCCGTGATCGTGTCACTTGCACTCCAGCCTCTGTCACAGAGTGAGACCCTGTCTCAAAAAAAAAAAAAAAACAACCAGTTACATTCATGTATGTCTTTTTCTGTAGACTCAAGAACGTGAAGCTAAGGCTGAGATGCGTCGTAAAGCAAAGGAATTACAACAGGCCCGAAGAGATGCAGAGAGACAGGGCAAAAAAGCACCAGGATTTGGCGGATTTGGCAGCTCTGCAGTATCTGGAGGCAGCACAGCTGCCATGATCACAGAAACCATCATTGAAAGTGATAAACCAAAAGTGGCACCTGCACCAGCCAGGTATAATCCATTGTACTTTAGAATGCCAGATGACGGGTGTATATGTGTCTATCTTTGAAGTGATAATCTGATTTCTTGGAAAGCTGTAAATAATGAAGGACTTGATGAAGTAAGATATGATGTTAAATTTGGCCACATAAAATGTGAGGATAAAGAAGAAATCTGAATGTGATGTTTTTCCTTTTGTATAAAAGAGAGTTATAAATTATGTCATGACCTCAATTTCCTATGAGAGTTGCCTTATTGTGGGAGAGAAAGGGATATTTAATGCTTTATGGAATGTAGATTTTTAATCTTGATGTTCAAAGATTGATTTTAGGGGTAATCTGTGAATTACGTGAAATTATATGCAAAATTTTGTGCACAGGTATGTTTCTCTGGATGGAAGATACAAAGTTTTCATCAGATCATGTGTGCTTGTAAAAATATACCTTTGGGTAATGAATTTCAAATTTTTCCACTTAGGCCTTCAGGCCCCAGCAAGGCTTTGAAACTTGGAGCCAAAGGAAAGGAAGTAGATAACTTTGTGGACAAATTGAAATCTGAAGGTGAAACCATCATGTCCTCCAGTATGGGCAAGCGTACTTCTGAAGCTACCAAAGTGCATGCTCCACCTATTAATATGGAAAGGTAAGTAGGAACTTTGAGTAAGAATTCAAGCTTTGAATACAGTCCACATAATTTTTAAAAAATCTTATTTCAGTGTGCTATGAATTCTTTTTCTGTCTTGTAATCTTTCCTGATTTAAAAGATTTATTCAGAGCATATTCTATGTATTAACATAAGGTCGTTTTTGGTTTTGTTTTGTTTTATTTTTTTGAGACAGAGTCTTACTATGTTGTCTAGGCTGGCCTCCAACTCCTGAGCTCAGTTAATCTTCCTGCCTCAGCTTCCCAAGTAACTGGGATACAGGCATGCGTTGCTGCACCTGATCTTTTTTTTTCCTTAAACCCTGATTGGTGGGCCCTCAGCCACCTATTTTCTATGAAGTTTAGAACTTTCCTTTTACAGCTAAATTAAAGTTACTCATAGTCACACCTAGTGTGTAGCTTATCTCTTAGAATGGACCTGAATTAGGGGACTAGAGCTATAGTGACCCCAGACTGTATTTTGGCATGACTTTTTATAATTAAAAACTCTTAAGTAGAGCTAATCTTTAATCCAAAACTTGTAGATATCTTTAATAGCAAATTAATATATTTTGCATTTTTATTTTATTTATTTATTTTTTTGAGATGGAGTTTCACTCTGTCACCCAGGCTGGAGTGCAGTGGTGCAATCTCGGCTTGCTGCAAGCTCTGCCTCCCAGGCTCAAGTGATTCTCCCACCTCAGCCTCCCAAGTAGCTGGGACTGCAGGCATGCACCACCATGCTGGGCTAATTTTTGTATTTTGGTAGAGATGGGGTTTCGCCTTGTTGCCCAGGCTGGTCTTGAACTCCTGGACTCAAGCAATCTGCCTGCCTCAGCCTCACAAAGTGCTGGGATTACAGGCCTGAGCCACCATGCCCAGCCATCTTTTGCAGTTCAAATATTTGAAGCTGGTATGGAATATTTTGATTCATCTCTATCTCAGGACTGTGGTACTGGCTGGTGACATTTTTAAGTGGTAGTTATCAAGTTTACATATTCATGACTCAGATTTCTCGTCTTGAAGTCAGACCTTCTACTGTTGCTGATGGTTTTGAGGTCAAGTGAAAGATAATACCAGGAGGATACCTCTATCAGGTGTGCATAAAAGAGGAGTATTTACTCTTTTTCTTTCTTGCCTTTTTTTTTTTTTTTGGAGACAGAGTCTTTCTCTGTCTCTCAGACTGAAGTGCAATGGCACGATCTTGACTTACTGCAACCTCTACCTCCTGGGGTCAAGCAATTCTCCTGCCTCAGCCTCCCAAGTGGCTGGGATTACAGGGGCACACCATCACGCCTGGCTAATTTTCTTATTTTTAGTACAGATGGGGTTTTGCCGTGTTGGCTAGGCTGGTCTCGAACTCCTGACCTCAAGTGATCCGCCTGCCTCCACCTCCCAAAAGTGCTCGGATTATAGTCATGAGCCACCACGCTCAGCCAAGTATTTACTCTTTATATGCCCTGTTCTGTATGAAATGAACAGGGTTACACTGGGATAAATTTCTTGATTCACTAAAGCCGCTGTGCTCTTCCTAGTGGTTGCTTTGAGTGAGACAGGCTTCACACTTTTAAAAAGATGTTCCTGAGTGCAGTGGCCCACACCTGTAATCCTAGCACTTTGGGAGGCTGAGGTGGGCAGATTGCCTGAGCCCAGGAGTTCATGAGACTGCCCTGGGCATCATGGTGAAAACCCGTCTCCACTAAAATACAAAAAATTAACCCCTTCTCCATGAAAATACCAAAAATTAGGTGGGTGTGGTGGCGCATGCCTGTAGTCCCAGCTACTCAGGAGGCTGAGGCAAGAGAATTGCTTGAACCTGGGAAGCAGAGGTTGCAGTGAGCCAAGTGACTGCACTCCAGCCTGGGTGACAGAGTGAGACTCTGTCTCCAAAAAAAAAAAAAAAAAAAAGATGTTGGAGATCATCACATATTACAGAGAATTTGAGACACTCTTTTTTCTAAATGATAAAATGCCTCTTGAGCACAGAGCAAACTTTTTTGAAGGTAAATGGTGCCATGCATTGTCTTAAGATACACTCCTTTATGATCTTGACTCTGATGCCTTTGTTTCTAGGAAGACCTAAGAGGTTGGAACAGGGAACAGGGTAGGATAACAAAATATTCTTTGTAGCCTCTGTAGTTCATCCAACCAAACATATTTCTATTACTGAATATGAATAGATTGTACTTAGTAATTGCCTGTAACAGCAGCACTTTTTAATCTTTTTAAAATTGAATTGTACTTTAATATAGTATAAAATTCAAAAGTTGTTAACGGTCAGAAGTCTTTCTCTCACACAGCCATGCCAGTTTCTCATTTTGGAGACAACTAGTGTTAACAGAGTTTTTTTTGTATCCTTCTGAGGGGGATGGTCTATGATATATAGATTAATAAAAAACGTGTATACAGTGTGTCTATTTTTCCCCCTTTTATGCAAAGCAGTAAAACTAGACACATCTTCCAGTTGCATTTTTCACTTAATTATTTTGGAGATAAGAATTTCTTTATTTGAAACTAGGGTAAATGCAATACCTTACCTAGACTGGATCCTCTACTACTGTAGTGTAGAAAAAACAACTCAAACTGTTTCTTTTTTTCTATTTTCTCATTCAACAGCAACAATCAACACAGAAGACTTCTGTTATCCAGTGTGTTTAGGTTTTTCTGCACACATCAAGCAGTCACACCCAGCTGGTGTCCTCCCATTCAGTTCAATTCTGATGCTATCTACCTGGGAATAGCCTCAGATTCTACAGGTTGAGAGTTCAGTCCCCCAAGACTGATTCTTCCTTCCCACCAGTCATAAGTCCAGGCTTTCAGAACTTCTTACTGACCTCAAGTTTGGCCTCCCACGACCCCGTCTTTGGGTTCAATTAATTTGCTAGAGCACCCCACAGAACTCAGGGAAACTTACTTGACATTTATCAGTTTGTTACAGAGGATATTTTAAAGGACACAAATAAGCAGCCAGATGAAGAGATATACATAGGGCAAGGTCTGGGAGGGTCTTGGGTACAGGAGCTTCTGTCCCCAGGGAGCAGGGGTACGCCACTCTCTTGGAAAATGGATGAGACCTTGTTCATCTTCCTGTAAGCCTCCATGTGTTCAGCCGTCCAGAAGCTTCCCAGACCCTGTCCTCTTGAGCCTTTTATGGAGACTTCATTGGATAGGCATGATTGACAGGTGTGCAGAAATGTGATTGGACAAAGGGTATGACCTAATACTGATAGGCTGAGTGGGGAAACCCAGCAAGGCCTGTCCAGATTCTTAGCCTCTCTGTGCAACATTAATCTTCCTCCAGGATATGGTGCAGGACCCTTTTTGGAGATTAGAGTCCTGCCTTGGGCGGGTGAAAGGAGGGCAGGAGAAGGTCAAAGAGAGATTCTGTTTTCTGAGGGCTGCTCCTGAGGCCTAAAGTGCCCCAACATTATGTATAATAAGGGATATGGGAGTTATGAGCCACGAACCATGGATGAAAACCAGTACATATGTATATCATAATATCACAACTACTATTAAAAATATTATTAGGTCAACTGATGAAATTGACATATGATTGATAGATTGGATACAATTATTATATCAGTGTTAGCCTGGCATGATGGCATATGGCTATAGTCCTTGCTACTCAGGAGGCTGAGATAGGAGGATTGCTTGAGACCAGGAGTTCAAGGTTATAGTGAACTGTGATTGTGCCTCTGAATAGCCACTGCACTCCAGCCTGGGCAACATAGCAAGATCTATCTCTTAAACAACAACAGGCTGGGGGCGGTGGCTCACATCTGTAATCCCAGCACTTTGGGAGGCCCAGGCGGGCAGATCACCTGAGGTCAGGAGTTCAAGACCAGCCTGGCCAATATGGTAAAACCCTGACTCTACTAAAAATACAAAATTGAACCGGGTGTGGTGGCAGGCGCCTGAAATCCCAGCTATGCAGGAGACTGAGACAGGAGAATCACTTGAACCCGGGAGGCAGAGGTTGCAGTGAGCCGAGATTGCACCATTGCACTCCAGCCGTGCAACAAGAGTGAAACTCCATCTCAAAACAACAACAAAAAGCTAAAAAAAAAAGTATCAGTGTAAATTTGTGTAGTTAATAATGGTACTGTGATTGATTATGTAACAGAATATCCCTAATCTTATAAAAATAAGCACTGAAGTATTTAGGGGCAAAGTGCTGTGATGTATATAATCTGCTTCTTAATGGTTCAGGGGAAAAAAATCAAATGTATAACATACATATATAATGTTTAGAGAGAGAGACACACATATGCAAATTATAAAACAAATGGGGTAAATGTTAACAATAGGTGAATCAGGAAAAGGGTATATATGTCTTCCTTGTATAATTTTAATTTTTTTAAGCTTGAAAATATTTTCAAATAGAACATTTTTTCAGTTGTTTTCTCACCATTGCCTACTATTCATTTGGGTGAATATTCCTTTATTTTTTATTTTCTATTTTTTTTGAGGTGGAGTCTTGCTCTGTTGCCCAGGTTGGAGTGCAGTGTCGTGATCTCAGCTCACTGCAAGCTCCACCTCCTGAGTTCACGTCATTCTCCTGCCTCAGCTTCCTGAGTTGCTGGGACTACAGGTGCCCGTCACCACACCCGGCTAATTTTGTTTTTGTATTTTTAGTAGAGATGGGGTTTCACCGTGTTAGCCAGGATGGTCTCAATCTCCTGACCTCATGATCCGCCCACCTCGGCCTCCCAAAGTGCTGGGATTACAGGTGTGTGCCACTGCGCCCGTGGATATGCCTTTATTTAAGCAGCCCCCAGTGGCAGACATTCGTTTCTAAACTTTTGCCATTAAAAACAATCCTTCAGTGAATAACTTAGCAGATTGTTTTGCACAGATGAGAATTTGTCTGTTGAATTGCTGTATCAAAGGGTATCGTCTTTTAAATGTTTATAGCTATAGCAGTAGCACCTTTAAAAAAACATTGTTGATGGCTAATCATTAGACCTTGGAGAAAGGGATTTCTGGTTTCTACCTTTCTTTTTTCTTTTGTTTTGTTTTGTTTTTGAGATGGAGTTTCACTCTTGTTGCCCAGGCTGGAGTGCAATGGGACAATCTCGGCTCACCGCAACCCCTGCCTCCTGGTTCAAGGATTCTCCTGCCTCAGCCTCCCAAGTAGCTGGGGCTACAGGCATGCACCACCACGCCTGGCTAATTTTGTGTTTTTAGTAGAGATGGGGTTTCTCCATGTTGGTCAGGCTAATCTCGAACTCCCGACCTCAGGTGATCTGCCCACCTCGGCCTCCCAAAGTGCTGGGATTATAGGCATGAGCCACCGTGCCCGGCCATGGGTTTCTACCTTTCTGAACAAATGTATTACTTTCTCTTTGTAGTGTACATATGAAGATTGAAGAAAAGATCACATTAACCTGTGGACGAGACGGAGGATTACAGAATATGGAGTTGCATGGCATGATCATGCTTAGGATCTCAGATGACAAATATGGCCGAATTCGTCTTCATGTGGAAAATGAAGATAAGAAAGGGGTGCAGCTACAGGTGTGTAGAAGCTTTTGATAGGGAGTGTTAATACTTTGTCTACCTATTATAGTCTTTGTCAACTAGAGTTCCCAATATGAACCACAGAAAATTATTTAAGTTATATAACTAGCATCACTCTAAATGCATAGGAAAGAAGTTGATTTATTGCATACAGTAGCTACCTGAGAGTGAGTAAAGCAGCTGTGTTAGGATGGCTTTTAAATATTGGAACTGAATAAAAGGTCATTTTGAAATCTAATAAATGACTTCATACTCACTAGCAAAAGGTACAAAGAGATGTTTATTTTTTGCTGTTATGAAAACAGTAAATTAATCACTTAGGATCTTGCTTGAAATATAGTTTTTAAAAAAACAAGGCTGGCCGGGCGCAGTGGCTCAAGCCTGTAATCCCAGCACTTTGGGAGGCCGAGATGGGCGAATCACGAGGTCAGGAGATCGAGACCATCCTGGCTAACACAGTGAAACCCCATCTCTACTAAAAAAAATACAAAAAACTAGCCGGGCGAGGTGGCGGGCGCCTGTAGTCCCAGCTACTCAGGAGGCTGAGGCAGGAGAATGGCGTAAACCCGGGAGGCGGAGCTTACAGTGAGCTGAGATCCGGCCACTGCACTCCAGCGTGGGCGACAGAGCCAGACTCCATCTCAAAAAAATAAATAAATAAATAAATAAATAAATAAATAAAAATAAATAAAAAAACAAGACTTTAAGACAAGTGTGGTGGCTCACGCCTATAATACCAACACTTTGAGAGGCTGAGGCCAAAGGATCGCTTGAGCCCAGGAGTTCAAGAACAGCCTGAGCAATGAGGGCTGAGCAACAAGACCCTGTCTCTACAAAAACTTAAAAAATTAGCCAGGCATGGTGGCACAATGCGAAATTTACTCATTCTGCTATTAAACTACCAGTGCTTGTTTTGTTAACTGAAGGGCAGTATCTAATGATGTATTTGAAAAGTACATAAAATCCTTTCAGTATAAGTGTGTGTGTTCCAACTATTGGATAGAGATATATATAAGCCCTTCTTTATATTACAGGTGTTGTTGTCACATTTCATTTAGCTTAACATCTTGTCACAAGAACAAAGCCTTTTTAGGGAAGAGTGTTTTTGTCTCTTTCCCTCCCGTAGTCAGCACAGAATTGTCTTTTGGAAGCAGTGCTTATATTATTTGACAACATTTTTGCTGGCTTGTAAAGTGCTATCCAAAAGTGATTTCTGGTTTTTTGTTGTTGTTTTCTGAGATGGAGTCTCTCTCTGTCGCCCGGGTTGGAGTGCAGTGGTACAATCTTGGTTCACTGCAACCTCTGCCTCCTGGGTTCAAGCAGTTCTCCTGTCTCAGCCTCCTAAGTAGCTGGGATTACAGGCACCTGCCACCACGCCCAGCTAATTTTTTTTATTTTTAGTAGAGACGGGGTTTCACCACGTTGGCCAGGCTGGTCTCAAACTCTTGACCTCGTGATTCGCCCACGTCATCATCCCAAAGTGTTGGGATTATAGGCATGAGCCACCATGCCCAGCCCTTCTGGGTATTTTTGTTTTTGTTTTTGTTTTGTTTTGTTTTGTTTTTTTGACACAGAGTCTCTCTCTGTGATGCAGACTGGAGTGCAGCAGCACAGCCTTGGCTCGCTGCAGCCTCAGCCTCCTGGGCTCAAGCAGTCCTTCCCTCCTCAGCCTCCATAGTAGCTGGGACTATAGGTGTGCACCACCACACCCAGCTATTTATTTATTTATTTATGTATTTATGTATTTATGTATTTACTGAGACGGAGTTTCACTCTTCTTGCCCAGGCTGGAGTGCAATGGTGTGATCTCGGCTCATTGCAACCTCTGCCTCCCGGGTTCAAGCCATTCTTCTGCCTCAGCCTCTCAAATAGCTGGGATTACAGGCATGTGCCATCATGTCCAGCCCCAGCTAACTTTTGTATTTTTAGTAGAGATGGGGTTTTGCCATGTTGGCCAGGCTGATGTCAAACTCCTGACCTCCAATGCCCCGCCCACCTCAACCTCCCCAAAAACAATTTCTTTTAAAAAGATAAGACTATCTTAATTGGCTTGGATTTTAACAACTTTAAGTCTCTAGGCAAAATTGCAACTAGACTTTACACAGAGCTTGCCCTTTTCTGCTACTTTATATAAGGCCAAAAATGCTATTTGACCCAGGCAGCTGATCAGGGTCTTACTGGAACGTTCTGCTTGGCAAACCTGGCCCCACCATGAACCTGCTCCATGTGAAGTATTTTTGGAAAGGACTTGGTTAATGGTCTTTTAACTTTTTCAGGTGCAAACTTGTTCTATAATGGCTTTTAGAGTTGAAATTATTTTTTTAAAAAAATTACTGGTTTTTAAATATCTTTTTTTTTTTTTGAGACAGAGTCTCGCTCTGTCACCCAGGCTGGAGTGCAGTGGCCGGATCTCAGCTCACTGCAAGCTCTGCCTCCCGGGTTTACGCCATTCTCCTGCCTCAGCCTCCCAAGTAGCTGGGACTACAGGCGCCCGCCACCTTGCCCGGCTAGTTTTTTGTATTTTTTTTAGTAGAGACGGGGTTTCACCATGTTAGCCAGGATGGTCTCGATCTCCTGACCTCGTGATCTGCCCGTCTCGGCCTCCCAAAGTGCTGGGATTACAGGCTTGATTAAATATCTTAAATTATTTTAAAAGTCTTTGAAGAAGGGAAATCTTTCTTCAAAATGAAAAAGAATTGGAATTTGTTAGGTACTCTATTTTAGATGTTTGGATTATGGGCCATATAAGCCTAGAGAGGGGTTGTTTCTTGTCTGTCTGAACCTCAGGAGTTTTCCTTTCCTTCTCATTCTAGACCCATCCAAATGTGGATAAAAAACTTTTCACTGCAGAGTCTCTAATTGGCCTGAAGAATCCAGAGAAGTCATTTCCAGTCAACAGTGACGTAGGGGTGCTAAAGTGGAGACTACAAACCACAGAGGAATCTTTTATTCCACTGACAAGTAAGTGCCTCTGGCCAGTCCCACTAAGCTAGTTTGCATTGAGAACTGGAAATAGCCCTTGCTTGTACACTTTTATTTTTATTGCCATAGCAAAGTTCTTTTTGACAAAATGACTTTCTTTTGAAATGGACCTGGTGCTGCATTTTGTATATTTTTATCATTAGTTTTCATTTTTACTAGCTTTTATTTTGAAACCATTGTGGTTTTGTTGTTGTTATTGTTTTAGAGACAAGGTCGTCTTCTGTTGCCCAGGCTAGAGTACAGTGGGGCGATCATAGCTCACTGCAGCATCTAACTCCTGGACTCAAGCCATCCTCCTGCCTCAGCCTCTTGAGTAGCTGGGACTAGGACTACAGGCACATGCCACCACATCCAGCTAATTTTTTTTTAAAAGACACAGACTCCCTCTGTCTGTCACCCAGGCTGGAATGCAGTGGTGTGATCATGGCTCATTACAACTCCTGGGCTCAGCTGATCTTCCACCTCAGCCTCCTGAGTAGCTAGGAGAACAGGGAAGTGCCACCACCCCTGGCTTTTTTTTTTTTTTTTTGGAGAGGTAGAGTCTCACTTTGTTGCCTAGGCTGGTCTTGAACTCATGGCCTCAACCAATCCTCCCACCTCGATACTACCACCTTGGTTGTCTGAAGCGCCGGGATTACAGGCATGAGCCACCACACCCAGCCATCTTTTTCTAATATTCTAGTATGACTGCTTTGCTTTCTTCTCAGTTAATTGCTGGCCCTCGGAGAGTGGAAATGGCTGTGATGTCAACATAGAATATGAGCTACAAGAAGATAATTTAGAACTGAATGACGTGATTATCACCATCCCACTCCCGTAAGTGCTGTGCCCGTGTCCCCTATGTTGGACTTACAGAACTGGTCTTTTGGAACTCATTTTGGAGTCAGCACCTACCTGACCTGACGGTCCATTCAGAGATACTTGATTCTTAAAAAAGCTAGTTGTGAAAGAAGCCAGATACAAAAGGCTGCATGTTATGTGATTCCAGTTCTTTGACTTTCTGGAAAAGGTAATACTATTGAATAAAAATGAGGAGGTAGAGAAGAAGGTACTTCACTTCAGAGGGGCACAAGGGAACTTTTGGGAATGATAGGAATGTTCTAGGACTTGTGTTTGCTTTGGCAGCACAGGTACTAAAATTGGAACCAGAGAAGATTAGCATGGCCTGTGTGCAAGGCTGACATACAACTTTATGAAACATTTCATATTTATAAATAAGTAAAGCAAAGAAATTTTTTTTGAGAGTCTCTCTGTCACTGGAGGTCACTGGCACGATCTCAGCTTACTGCACCCTCCACCTTCCAGGCTCAGGCTATCCTCCTGCCTCACCCTCCCAAGTAGCTGGGACTGCAGGCGCATACCACCACGCTTGGCTAATTTTTGTATTATTTGTAGAGATAGGGTTTTGCTGTGTTGTGCAGGCTGATCTCAAAACTCCTGAGCTCAAGTGATCTGCCCACGTTGGCCTCCCAAATGCTAGGATTATAAGCGTGAGCCACCACACCCAGCCAAGAATTGTTCTGTGACTTGATTGTGGTGGTGCTTACTGCACACACTTGTTGAAATACATTGAGCACTTTGAATGGGTGGATTTTACTGACTTTAAAACCAAATTGAACAAACAAGCCAGTTGTAGATCCGGAGCTGTTTTTATTTTTTATTTTTATTGGAGACAGAGTTTTGCTCTTGTTGCCCAGGCTGGAGTGCAGTGGTGCCATCTCAGCTCGCTGCAACCACCACCACCTGGGTTCAAGTGATTCTTCTGCCTCAGCCTCCTGAGTAACTAGGATTGCAGGCATGTGCCACCCTGCCCAGATAATTTTTGTATTATTAGTAGAGACGGGGTTTCACCATGTTGGCCAGGCTGGTCTGAAACTCCTGACCTCAGGTGATCCACCAGCCTTGGCCTCCCAAAGTGCTGGGATTACGGGCGTGAGCCACCGTGCCTGGCTGTTTTTATTTTAATTTTTTTGAGACAGAGTCTCACTCTGTCGCCCAGGCTGCAGTGCAGTGGTGCAATCTTGGCTCACTGCAACCTCCACCTCCCAGGTTCAAGAGATTCTCATGCTTCAGCCTCCCAAGTAGCTGAGATTACGGGCATGTGCCACCACGCCCAGCTAATTTTATTTTATTTTATTTTATTTTTGAGATGGAGTCTCGCTCTGTTGCCGGCTGGAGTGCAGTGGCACGATCTCGGCTCACTGCAACCTCTGCCTCCTGGTTCAAGCAATTCCCCTGCCTTAGCCTCCCAAGTAGCTGGGACTACAGGCATGGGCCACCACACCCGGCTAATTTTTTTTGTATTTTAGTAGAGATGGGGTTTCACTATATTGGCCAGGATAGTCTCGATCTCCTGACCTTGTGATCCACCCGCCTCGGCCTCCCAATGTGCTGGGATTACAGGCATGAGCCACCACACCCAACCTAATTTTTGTATTTTTAATAGAGATGGGGTTTCACCATGTTGGCCAGGCTGGTCTCAAACTCCTGGCCTCAAAATGATCCACCTGCCTTGGCCTTCCAAAGTGCTGGGATTACAGGCTTGAGCCACTGCACCTGGCCTGGAGCCGGTTTTAGATGTTGGCCCTCAGCTTGTTTGTGTAGTAATGAAGGTTTCCAGAAGGAGGAGCCATTTCTCAGTCAAGCTTTCTGTTTTGCAACTTTCAAAGAAATTGAGTCTATCAGGCTGAATGTTTTATTTTCACGTGCTTTCTAAACTTTCACTAAAGATGAGAGTGTGTTCAAGGGAACTGTTGATTCTTGTTAAACAAGATGTCTATATTAGTTACAGTAAATTTCCTAACAGCCCTTTTGGAGCATAATTTATATACAACAAGCTACACATATTTTAATTGTGCAGTCTTGGCATGTTTACACCTGTGAAACCACCACCATAATCAAGATAACAAAAATGTCTTTCAACCCCAGAAGTTGAGTTCCAATAAGCTTTTGTTGTACACCCTAAGTGTCCCACTCTCTAGGATCATCTGGAAATGGTATCTACCTTATCTGTTTAGTAGCATTTCCAGTGAGCATGCAATTATTACTTCACCAGTAAATCCTAGCTCCTTTCACCTGCCCATCAGCCCTCATGATTAAGCACAGGGTCTAATTATGAGTACCAGTAAGTGTATCCTTAGTGTATCTTTACTGTTATATTGCTCAGTTATTGCTGCAGAGAAAATGGTACTAATTTAATTCATATTTTTCTTCCCTTTTTGATAATTCAGGCCTTTACATTATCAGGTCTGGTTTTAGTCATTCTTAGTTCCACTTTTTAAAACATGCTTTATTACTAGTATCCCCTTTAATGGGTAACCATCTTATCCTCTACAGTATGGTTATTGCTTCAGAACAGTAGATGGCTGCCTTGGACCGTTGTAGGACTTGGGCGTTGGTGACAGGTAGAGTTTTGTTTGTCAAGATTTCGTTTACTGGACTATTTATAGAATGCCACAATTTTGAGGCCTGTCTACCCTATAATTGTGGTTGTGGTGGTTTCCTGTATTCTAGTTCAGTTTTGCAATGGTCTCCAGAAGAGACCCTTATACAACATTTTACTCCCATTGTCTAGAACTGATCAAATTAGAAGAGATCAGAATCAGAATTAGAGCAAGTGCACAGAGAAAGAACATAAAAGAACCAGGACCCTGAAATTGATAGGGAAGAATTAATAGTCTTACGCCACTCGTAAAGTTTACTTTGTCTCCCTTATTTACCCTATCCCTGATATAAACATTGAGTGTCACTGGTGAATTAAAAGCCAGTAAATTTAGAATGTGTAGGAGTAGGTGACACTGCCTGTCAGCCGTGTGTAGGGGTGCAGAGTAAATCTTAACTAGCCCTGCTTCTCTTGCAGATTAAGGACAGCTATGTATCTGTTTCTCCCATCATGTTTCCATTTGCCCCAGGGGTAATTGTGCTTTCACTTATCAAATAAAAGTACATTTACTGGATTGTAAATCAAATAAACCCATTGGTGTCAACTTCAGTAAGTTTGAAACATTCTGAAATCTTTAAAAACAAATTATCAGCCAAGTGCAGTGGCTTATACCTATAATCCCAGCACTTTGGGAGGCCGAGGCAAGCAGATCACAAGGTCAAGAGATTGAGACCATCCTGGCCGACATGTTGAAACCCTGCCTCTACTAAAAATACAGAAATTAGCTGGGCATAGTGGTGCACACCCGTAGTCCTAGCAACTTGGGAGGCTGAGGCAGGAGAATCACTGGAACTGGGGAGGCAGAGGTTGCAATGAGCTGAGATTGCGCCACTGTACTCCAGCCTGGCGACAGAGCGAGACTCTGTCTCAAAAACAAAACAAAATAAATTCTCTCAGAGGCCTCCATTCATCTCCATTATTGATGTTTAGAGTTTCCCCCCAAATCAACCTGCTTGTTTCCCTATTGTCTCCTATAAAGAGTGCTACATTATGTTAAAATTCCTTATTTACAAGGCAGCAGGGTTTTTGGAAACATAGCCATCTTAACACATTTGTTGGTCGCAGTCCCCAGATCTAGTCCATAAATTGGAGCAGCCATAGACATATCTGCCAAATACCTATTTTTGCATATTAACTGTATCTACAGAGGGAATTGAGTGAAACTCTTAGCCAAGGCGCTAGGACTTCATTGTTTGATCCTTGAAGTTATTAGGGAGCCTTTTTTTTTTTATTTTCCTGAAATTGTAGTCCTAGAAGGCAGAATTTGAGGATCGTAATCAAATTTGGGGTTGGTTTTCCTTGGTAGAGTTCCAGCTCTGAACAGCTACCTTGACCAGAATGTTTCTTACAACAGGTCTGGTGTCGGCGCGCCTGTTATCGGTGAGATCGATGGGGAGTATCGACATGACAGTCGACGAAATACCCTAGAGTGGTGCCTGCCTGTGATTGATGCCAAAAATAAGAGTGGCAGCCTGGAGTTTAGCATTGCTGGGCAGCCTAATGACTTCTTCCCTGTTCAAGTTTCCTTTGTCTCCAAGAAAAATTACTGTAACATACAGGTACTCCATTTTAGTTGAGAACATGTATAGGGAAAGTGGTAGGACAGTACGAACATGTATAGGATGCCAGACAGGTAGCATGGCTTTTTGTAGTCAGATAAAGCTCAGAAAAAAGCTGATGTCTTCTACAGGAATTCCCTTTCTAATTCATTGTGTGATCGTGGTCAAATTCTTTATCACTTTACCTCAGTTTTCCTCTCTAGATCAGACAAAGTAAAGAAATTGAATATTAATACGTAAAAAAGTACTTGTGGATTGTGCAGGGTTCATAAACACTTAGTTGCCTATTTTTTTTAACCTTATATATTTTAAAATTGATTTACCAAAACACCCAACACATGGTTTTTTAAGGCCTTGCTGTCACTTGATTTATAACCAAAGAATGAAAGTTTTTTTATTTGGAAGACAAAATTCCTGCAAAAAAAAAAAAAAATTCATTCTATTACAAATGGAAATTATTTGGGGGTTATTTATGTCACAGCTCCCTTTATTAGTACAAATAATCATGAGCCAATTCTGTTGCAAACTCTGTCCTTTAGGTAGGCAAAGCAATGGAAATGTGTGAACTGTTCCTTCGGATTTTTTTTTTTTTTTTTTTTTTTTTTTGAGATTGAGTTTTGCTCGTTACCCAGGCTGGAGTGCAGTGATGCGATCTTGGCTCACCGCAGTTTTGGTTTCTCCATGTTGGTCAGGCTGGTCTTGAACTTCTGACGTCAGGTGATCCACCCGCCTCAGTCTCCAAAACTGCTGGGATTATAGGCGTGAGCCACCGTGCCCAGCGGAATTTTTTTTTTTTTTTTTTTTTTAAGAGTTTCACTCTTGTTGCCCAGGCTGGAGTGCAATGGCATGATGTTGGCTCACTGCAACCTCTGCCTTCCAGGTTCAAGTGATTCTCCTGCCTCAGCCTCCTGAGTAGCTGGGACTACAGGCACGTGCCACCATGCCCAGCTAATTTTGTATTTTTAGTAGAGACAGGGTTTCACCATGTTGGCCAAGCTGGTCTCCAACTCCTGACCTCGTGATCCACCCACCTCGGCCTCCCAAAGTGCTGGGATTACAGGCGTGAGCCACCGTGCTCAGCCCGGAACGTTATTTTTTAACTCATCATTCTTCCAGTTTTTTTTGTTGTTGTTTTGAGATGGAGTCTCGCTCTGTCACCCAAGCTGGAGTGCAGTGCGATCTCAGCTCACTGCAGCCTCTGCCTCCCGGGTTCAAGTGATTCTCCTGCCTCAGCCTCCTAAGTAGCTGGGTCTACAGGTGCGCACTACCACACCCAGCTAATTTTTTGTGTGTATTTTTAGTAGAGATGGGGTTTCACCACGTTGACCAGGCTGGTCTCTAACTCCTGACGGCTTCCCAAAGTGCTGGGATTATAGGAGTGAGCCACCGCGCCTGACCATTCTTCCAATTTTTGAATTTGAGTTACTAGAACCTAGTTTATATTGTTAATATTCCCCTCTTTTTGACTTGCTTGTTGTTCTGCCCCTACCTTAGCTTCCCGTATGGTCTCCATCTCCCCTGTAAGTGCTTAGAAAGTTGCAGCTTCCTCCCTTGGATGATTCCAAAGAGCAGTTCTCTCTCCCTAACCAGTTAGTGACATAACCCCATCAGTGTTGGAAGCTACTGTATTGAACTCAAGACATTAGATAGAAATGGGTAAATTTTCCTGTTGGGGCTCTTCAAAGATTAGGACAGTGTAGTTGCTCTCCCAAAACCTCATTAGAAAGTATGAATCAGTGGTTCAAGTGTTGTGTTGGTGCCATTATAGGTACCTTTGCTACAGGTAATTAATTAAACTGGACATTTATTTATTTAAAAAGGAGAAACCTCATTGGAAGGACCCAGCCATGCCTAAAAAATAAGTATGATAGAGCAGCTTACAGGGACTTTTAACACGGGACTTTGAGAGCAGAACAAATGAATAATGTGAAGAGCTAGAACATTGCGTTTTGGGTCAGAATGTTAATATATCATCCTGATAGAATGTCCATGAATTTCATAGGTTATATAGGGCAGGGCTGGGCTATGGCCACTCATTTTGGAGCTTTTACTTAATACTACTGTACATCTCATCCCAACAGTTGTCTTTTCTCTCTCTAGAAGGAAAGCAGCTTAATCATGTTGGTGGGGAAGAGTGATGCTGTGACTTTCGGTTATGAATTGAACATTTTTCTAGTATTTTACAGTTACTTTTTTTTTTTTTTTTTTTTTTTTGAGACGGAGTCTCACTCTGTCACCCAGGCTGGAGTGCAGTGGCCAGATCTCAGCTCACTGCAAGCTCCGCCTCCCGGGTTTATGCCATTCTCCTGCCTCAGCCTCCGGAGTAGCTGGGACTACAGGCGCCCGCCACCTCGCCCGGCTAGTTTTTTGTATTTTTTAGTAGAGACGAGGTTTCACCGGGTTAGCCAGGATGGTCTCGATCTCCTGACCTTGTGATCCGCCCGTCTCAGCCTCCCAAAGTGCTGGGATTACAGGCTTGAGCCACCGCGCCCGGCCTACAGTTACTTTTAATACCACTTTTAGGGAAATTGATATGTTCTGTAGTGAGAATGTAGTCAACATCATGGAGACTCAAACCTCCTGCTTTACCTTACTCTTTGTTTATTTTCCTAGGTTACCAAAGTGACCCAGGTAGATGGAAACAGCCCTGTCAGGTTTTCCACAGAGACCACTTTCCTAGTGGATAAGTATGAAATCCTGTAATACCAAGAAGAGGGAGCTGAAAAGGAAAATTTTCAGATTAATAAAGAAGACGCCAACGATGGCTGACGAGTTTTTCCCAAATTTACAAGCCATTGGAGACCCCTTTTATCTGATACAATGCACGATTCTCTGCGCGCAAGGACCCTCGACTCACCCCCATGTTTCAGTGTCACGGAGACATTCTTTGATAAAGAAATGGCACAAACATAAAGGGAAAGGCTGCTAATTTTCTTTGGCAGATTTTATTGGCCAGCAGGAAAGCGAACTCTCCAGAGAATGCCCCCAGTTAAATACCTCCTCTTCCTTTACCTAAGTTGCTCCTTTATTTTTATTTTATTATTATTTTTGGGTTTTTTTTTTTGAGACGGAGTCTTGCTCTGTCACCCAGGCTGGAATGAAATGGCATGATCTTGGCTCACTGCAGCCTCTGACTCCTGGGTTCAAGCAGGTCTCCTGCCTCAGCCTCCCGAGTAGCTGGGACTATAGGTGCACACCACCACCCCTGGCTAATTTTTTGTATTTTAGTAAAGATGGGGTTTCACCATGTTGCCCAGGCTGGTCGTGAACTCCTGAGCTCAGGAAGTCCACCCAACTCGGCCTCCCAAAGTGCTGGGATTACAGGCATGAGCCACTGCACCTGGCTGCTCCTTTATTTTAATCCCTAAATATATAATCCCTAAATATAGTTATATTTCATACTTTGTTTTTAAAAAGTTTTCTCTGTAGAAGATTTTAATCTTTCATACCCTTTACCTTTAGGTTTTTCTTTCTATACATTCAGTCAGGCACTGGGATCATCTGTTTACAGGCATTGTATTTATTTGGCACTCCTGCAACAAGTATATCTAACCCATTCTTGATTTTTGGACTATTCAGGGGAACTGTTTGAGGGGTGTGGGGTCTAGAAGTTAAAAGATAAGGATGTCTTCTGTCCTTTTCCCATATCCATTCATTCCTTCATCTCTTTGCCAAGTTGTTTTCCTTTCAGGGCCTGTCCTTCCAGTTTAGAACAGTACCGTGAATCCCACTTGTGTCAATATTAAAGATAGCTGAGATGTACCTTTCAAATGGCACAGTCCCTCTTCAAGATGTCTAAAAGAATGGTTATGTCTGTCCAGTTAGGGATTTCACATCCACATGTAATCATGTCTGCTGCTATTGCTACCCAAATTTCCAGTTCTCCACATTTTGGGTACTTAAGCTAAAACGTAATAGCCTCAGTCTTTGTAATCCATTCACATTCCTCAATTTCACCACCTCCCACTTCTAGACTGCACTCTCCGTCATCAGTCCTCTCCTTTCGAACAGAAACAGGGTTATGATTTTGAAGGCTGTGGGTTCAGGGAGTCTTTGTGCCAATCCTGTTGGCCCTAAACTGTCAAGGAGGCTTCATTTCACCATTCGATTTTTTGCATTTTAGGAGGCAACTAAATGCAAAAATTGTTTTGGTATGTACAGATTACTCATGTATACCCCATTTCCTTCCAGTCAGCCCAACATTTTCCACCAGTCTATCTGTCCCCGTCTCTGAAATCCATCCTTCTCTTCCCTCTAAACCTTTTGAGTATCATCATGTACTGGTGGTTTCTCGGTTCCATCTCATCCATTTTGTTTTCAATGGAGACTACAGTGTCAGCCAGCTCAGCCTTGGCTTTTAACTCAGTATTCCAGTCCATAGGGTGGTGAAAAGTTGCTACAAGGCTGCAGGCACTGGCAGTGGGAAGAGGCAGATGACTAGATGGACTTCTGTGCTTTTAGCTGGTTGACAAGTACCACTCCCACTCTGAACAACATCTGGCCTTCCCTGCAAAGAGTGTACTGTACTTGAAGCAGAGCACTCGCACATAAATGGCTGTGTATGGAATTGCTTGCCAAAGAAGTTTCTAGCCTTTCCCTTTCCCCTAACTGCATCAGGGAAGAATTCTTATCTCTAGCTTAGTTTCCACATGAGGTTTTTCTGAGAAAGGGGCCTGGGACAAGAAGTCTGTCATGTAGTTAAGTAGGCAAGAAATCCTACTAATCCAGTTTTGTTTGAAAGTTGTTTGTCCATATGATTTTTTAAAAGTCAAGTTTAATTTCAAAAAACCTTTTTTTTCTGAGATTACTTTTGGGGTAATATTTAAAATGAGAGACATTTTGTAACCCTGTAAAATACATAGGGAATATAACATTCCAGTGTATACAAAGAAGGCAAGTTCTTTAATCAAATAAAGAGCATTATAAAATGAGATGTTTATTGGATTCTTGACTCACTTTGGTGTCTGCTTGTTGATTCAGGATGCTGTAATGGGACCTAAGATTAAAAATTAATGACATGTTTTTTTTAAGAGAAAATAATCTCTGAGAGTATTCATTGCCTTTTCTCCATATTATATGTATTGTGCTTCCTTGTGTATTTTTCTACATTTGATACATGCACTCCTGACAGTGTAGCTTTTGAATCTGATGCTACTTCTGGCCGTTTGGGGGATTGGAGTCTTAATTTTGTCAGATGGCAGTTGGAGAGTCAGAAAAGTCAGGCTTCATCTTTAATCCTGGAGTCTTCTCTTCCCCATTAGACCGTGATGAGAAGTGTTCCAGGGATGAGGGATAATGGGAACAATTTTTGGGAACTGTTGATAATTCCCTTGGGTAAAGCCACTTACTTTTTTTTTGTTTTGTTTGTTTGTTTGTTTTTGGGGTTTTTTTTGGTTTTTTTTGAGACAGTCTCGCTCAGCTGCCCAGTCTGGAGTGCAGTGGCGCGATCTCGGCTCACTGCAACCACCACCATCGCCCAGCTTCAAGCGATTCTCCTGCGTCAGCCTCCCAAGTAGCTGGGATTACAGGCAACCGCCATCATGCCCGGCTAATTTTTTTTGTATTTTAGTAGAGACAGGGTTTCACCATGTTGGCCAGGCTGGTCTTGAACTCCTGACCTTGTGATCTCCCCGCCTCGGCCTCCCAAAGTGCTGGGATTACAGGCGTGAGCCACTGCACCTGGCCAGAGCTGCTTACTTTCTTATGCTTTTTTAAAATTTAACTTGGAAAAACTATTGAGTGTCAAAACATTGGAAGGCAAATTATTCTCACTTATTAATAAGTATCTGGGATGAGAAATTTTTAATTTAACGTTGAAAGCTAAGATTCTGATTTTTCCTTGGTGAAAAAGTATCTGGTCTAATGTTGCTCAAGTGTGGCTTAGCTGTCTGAGTGAGACTGTAGCCTTACTCGAATGAAACGATTAAGGTCTGTCATTCCTTTACTCACTGTAGCTTCAAATTTGTCAACCCATGCATCTCTGATGGGAAACTTTGCCCTCCAATTAATTTTTAAATTGTGAACAGTTTTAAAGTTGTTCACACTGTAGGTAGGGTCTGAGATTTACAGGGTTGCTATAGAATAGCTTTTTATTAAACTTCACATCTGGCAGGGCTTATTGGAAGGAGACGGGAGAAAAATGGAAAAAGTCATCCTCAAGAAGATTAAAGTCTAACTAGAAGCAATGACTATCCTTGCTTGCAAAGCCTTTTTTTTTTTTTTTCAAGTTAGACAAGTGTTAACTACAGCTAGTACTAAACATGGATCTATATGAGAGTAGCGAATATGGCTTCTGTCTTGTAGGCTTTAGAGAAATCACAAGCAAAATCTCACAAATGATTTTCTTTTGCTATGCACATCTCTTATTACAACCCCCTCACCCCAAATTCCCTCGTCTTAGAAGTTCCACAAGTAGGTTTGTTGCTGTGCATTGCTGTTACCCAAGGGCAGACAGCAACACTACAAACGTCTTAACGTCTTATCCTGGGGAGTTGGTGATTGATACGGAGGTAGGCCTTTAGGAAAATTAGACTATCTTTCCAAACCAGGCTGTTTTCCCTCACAATCACAAGTCAAGCTATTAGAGTTTTCAGAAGCTTGGGCCACTTCTCCCACCCCCCACCAAAGTTACTTGACCTGCTGTTCTTAGGGAAGGGGCTAAGTGGTTATTTAGGGTCTAAACCAATTCTGGAAAGCTGCCCTAGGTGTACTCTGTGATCAGATTGATTACCAAACCAGGACAGGGGCTGTTTGAAAGAAGTATTAGAAATTCAAGACAATGAGAGAAATCAAAATAGGTCTTGTTTCCCATTCTTTTGCCCAAATGAATGCTTGTTCTTTTCAGCTCATTAGGAAAGCCCTTAGCCTTGGAGGTACACAAGACCAGTTTTCTGTCCTCCCCAAATTTCCCACTCAGCTTGAATGCGTGTTAGCTTTGGGTAGAAGCAGACTGCAATTTCTAAGACAAGCTGAAAAGACAGCTTTGAGCTTTTCCCCAAGTTGTTGCAGGGTCATTGCTACCACCATGCCTACACCAATGATGGTGACTTCAGGATCCAGAGGCCAGAAAGGGATAGCTTTCTGGAAGAGGGTGTGTATCTACAAGGATTGCATGCTGTATGAGCAATAATCACCTCTCTGGGGCTAGAGGGAGTACAATTTGAGAGGTGGGACAAAGTGGGGAATGTGCCAAGGCAAAAGCAGGAGTATGGAAATCCACTCCTGACATTCATAGCCAATGCAGAGGGCCTTAGAAAAATCCACCCTTCCTTCCACACCCAGGCTTTGCCCTCTCCCCCTGCTTCCACTTCGGAAAGTCTGAAGCAAGCCTGGAAAGCTGTTTTCTGCTTTATTTCCCTCTCCTCCTCCTCCTTTCCTGAGCTCCCAGCTGCTCGACCTCTTGCGTAACTATGAGAGAGCACTGAGTTTTTTGATGGGCTCCAGATGTGGAGCGGGGCGGGGATGAAGAGTGGGGGCGGTAGGTCTTTAGTCCCCTGAGTGCTCTAACTGTGGGAACATAGAGGCCTGACACAGCAGGAGAGAGGACACATTGCACAGCGCCTTTATCATGGGGTCAGCTGGTCCCTGTGTTGGGAGGACAGTGAGAGAAGTTGGGTGCTGTTTCGACCCTCTGCCTCAGCATCTGCTGCCTCCATGGCAGGCTTGATTATTCCCTGAAACTCCTCCTGCCCAGTACAGTAAAGAGGAGCTGGGGGTGGTGAAACAGAATGAAGTGAAAAGCCTCTGAGGTACCGCAGTCTGGACCCCTCCCCTCAGTGCTGGGTCTTGGCACATGGGATACAACAGTTTGGGTTTTTTCTTTCTTCGTTTTTTTACATACCCGAATGGGCTATTACCTTTGTGATCTGCCTCATGAAGGTTCACCACAATTACTTTCATGACTTCAAACAATATGAAGAAAGGAAAAATTAAGAGTCTCGCTCCTCACATCCTAGGACTTCCTGGTACCCACAGCATATTCTGGAGCTTGAGTGTTCCACCTCCATTAGCTATAGCAGGTGGCAGCAAAGGGAGGCCTCTCCCCTCCCCCTCCTTGTCTGCTGCTTGGCCCCGGTCAGCTTCAGTCTCCAGCCGTGGGGGGCCCCCTGCTAAGGCCAGCCCTGTCAATGAGTGACCAGAGATTCCTGTAGTTCAGCCTCCTGCTGTTCCTGGGTTAGGGAGAGACAGCACTAACTAAACTCATTGAATCAGAACAGCACTTGTCCATCTCAAAGAGGAAAAATTATTTTTTGCTATCCACCCCAGCTGGAATTTAGACCAGACTTACAGGCTTTCTGCTCCTTCCTTCAGTGGAGAAGAGTCTCCAGGGTCCCTCTAGTGCAGGTCAGAGAAGTCCAGAAGTCTAGCTGAGTTCAGCTCCCTAGGGTTTCCCCAGCCAGTCTCCTGGGCCAAGAGCTGGCTTTGCAAGGTTAGGATCCACTGTCAGCATTGGATTTCGGGGTGGAGGTTGAGATGGAGAATGACTTCAACCTAGCTCAATTTGGGGGTCGCTTTTAAGTGTTTAGTGCTTCCTTCTCTTCCTTATTAACTCCCACTCCTACAGGTTGGTGTGCTCAACTGTAAGTCTACAGCCTGCCTCCATATCCCAATCTGTAACCAGCAGGTTTGTCGGCGTGGATGGGTGTGGAGCTCCATGGGTGCAAGATGATAATTCCATTCCGCTTTCCTGTGCTTTGGAGTTTGCATGGTACTTTAACGTGTCTTCTTGTGCCTATCCTTAAGAAAGTCTGTGAAGCCTGATGTGCGTGGTTATCAATCCCATTTACAGCTCTTCATGGTGGAGCTTAGAATGGGGCGAATGGGGCGAGGGGAGGGGGTGACAGGGAGAAGACCTGCGTACCCTCAGTAGATGTTCTGGAGATATTGAGAGCATGTTGTAGGGGCTTCGATTTAGGAGGTTCACTAGGAGCCTGTGGAGGTTTCCAGCATCAAAGGCAAAAAGAAAGAGGGGAGAGTTTGGGGGCGGGGAAACGGATTGTCAAAAACACCCTCTCAGAAGCGCGTTAAAGCCTAGGAGTGGAGGGTGGTCTAGGAGAGTCGGGAGGGCAGGGTGGGAGGAGAGGGGGGTGTGTGGTCTTGGTGGTGGCCGTGGTGGCGGTGGTGGTGGTGGTGGTGGTGGTGGTGGTGGTGGTGGTGGTGGTGGAGAGCCCAGCTGCAAAGATGAACAAAGCGGGCGCTGTGCAGGCTGGGGGAGGTGCTGCTGTGGGAAAGGGTGGGTGGGGGGACCTTGGGCTCCAGCCCCACAAGGGCGTCTTCTTTGGCTGGCCAGGCGGACGGGATGGGGGACGGGGGCGGGGACTGGCGGGAGCGGGGCGGGACAGGCTCGCTCTCCTCCTACTCAGCGGGCTCCCGGGGAAAGGCAACAGTGTCCTCCTAAGCCTGAGGCCACCGCGACCGAGCCGAGCCGGGCTAAGGGACCAGTGTCTCCCTGTCCCCCCCACCTCTAGGTAAGAGTGCCCCCTCCCACTACACTTGCGGGTCCCATTCACTGCGGTGCTAGGACTGGATAAGGGGAAGTCCCTGGGGCCTGGCGAGAGCCCTGAGATCAGCTCTCGGCTAGGGAGCTCGGCAGAAACCCGTGGGGGAGTGAGGGCACCCCAGGTGAGTGCGTAGAGGCGAAAGGGGCGTTGTGGGGAGTTTTCCTGTGAGCCGCTTACTTTTGCCTTCCTCGGCCGCTGCCAACGCCACCGCCAGAGGGGGCCGTGGCGCTCTCCCCCGCTTGGAGAAACGCTGATCCTGGCCCCATCCAGACTCTCTCCCGCGGGCACCTAGGCGGCCGGGCGGACACTCGCGGGGTGTTGGGTGGCGAGCGCGCGCGCGGGTTTTCGTCCTCCAGCGCCCCACACCTCCCCCTGTCCGCCCACAGTAGGACCTTGGGGAGTGGGGGTATCTCCTGTGACGTCTTCCCCCTGTCCCCAGGCCGGCCGCCTTGATGGACCAGGAAGGGATTCGGAGTCCGGCTCAGAGTCTTGGGCGTCTAGGAGGGATGCCTGGGGGTGTCCAGGAGATGGGAAGCCCGCCTGGGGCCTCCCAGGCACTCCCCAAGGCCCCACGTCCTCGGGGGCCGGGGAGGCAGCCTGGGGCGCCTTGCCACGCCGCGCCGTCCAGACTAGAATCTGTAGAGTTCCCCCGAGCGGAGGCTGACCCAAGTCATCTGGGCTCCCCCGGGATAGGAAAGTGCGGGCGGGCGGCTGGGTGGGGGCGCCGGCGCAGGGTGGCCGAGTCGCCCGCGGGCGCTTCCGCCGAGGCAGGCTCGAGTGGGGACTTGGCCCGGCGACCGCACAGCCCGGCCGGGGACCCACGGCTCCGGGGCGGGGCTGCATTCTGGGCCGTTAGCTCAGCGGTCCTGGAGCCTCTGGAGGCTGACTCATTGGACGGCGGGTTCACCCCACAGCCGCCACACGCAAACGCAGGCGCCCCACCAAGCCGAGCTCCCACCCGGCACACACGCAAGCCTCCGCGACACTTCGCATACCTACGTCCCTGCGTCACGCCACCCTGACACACCCGGACCCGCCCACACGCCGAGGCCTGCCCACACACTCCATGTGCTGCGCCTCCCAGGAAACCGCCCCGCCCTCATGCAGCCCCTCACACCCGCAACCCCGCTTACACGCACCCCAGCTCACACATGCACCCCAGTCACACATGCACCCCAGCTCACACATGCACCCCAGTCACACAGCCCAGCTCACACACGCACCCCAGTCACACACACAACCCAGCTCACACAAACAGCCCGTCACACACACACAGCCCATCTCACACAAGCACCTCGTCACACACACACAGTGCAGCTCACACAAGCAGCCCGTCACACACACAGCCCAGCTTTCACACACAGCCCAGCTCACACACACAGCCCAGCTCACACACACAGCCCATCACACACACAGCTCAGCTCAATACACAGCCCAGCTCACACACGCAGCCCAGCTCACACATACACCCCAGCTCACACACACAGCCCATCACACACACAGTCCAGCTCACACACACAGCCCATCACACACACAGCCCCTCACACACGCAGCCCCTCACACACGCAGCCCCCTCACACATGCAGCCCCCTCACACACGCAGCCCAACTCACACACAGCCCAACTCACACACGCAGCCCAGCTCACACATGCAGCCCCCTCACACATGCAGCTCCAGTCACACACACAGCCCATCACACACACAGCCCCTCACACACGCAGCCCAGCTCACACATGCAGCCCCCTCACACATGCAGCTCCAGTCACACACACAGCCCATCACACACACAGCCCCTCACACACGCAGCCCAGCTCACACATGCAGCCCCCTCACACATGCAGCCCCAGTCACACACACAGCCCAGCTCACACCACAGCCCCAGCTCACACACGCGGCCCCTCACACACATTCAGCCGCCCTTCCCGCAGCTGCCAGGCTGGGAACGGGAGATGTCTGTGGGGCCGCCCCGTTTCCCGGCCGCGCAAACAAGCGGCTCCTTCTCCTTGCCCCGCCAAAGAAAGGCCTCTTGTCAGGGGCGGGCGGGCGGCCACGGCAGGCGCCCAACACTGCGGCCTTGTCCCACGCGGGCGGCCTGGGCAGGAGCAGGCCGAGGGGTGCAAGGGGCCGCTCCCTTGCGGAAACCTCCCTCCCTCGGCCCTGCGGACCGCGGAGAGGCACCTTTCCACCACCGGACACCCACTCAACAGCCCCGGCTCCATCCGCGCTCTCCCAGCTCCCCCTCTCCTCGGGCCGCCCATCTCTCCTCTCTCCCGCCTTTGGGGTCCCGGTCGGCCCCAGCCTCCCTCTCCTTCGCCCCATCTCCCCGCCCGTCAGTCTCCCCTCCGCTGCCCTCAATACCTCCTCGCGCATCCCCAGTCCTCCCGTCTGTTGTCCCTTCCACTTGAGGACCCGCCTGTCCTGTCTCCCCCGACCCCTCCACCTCTGTGTTCCTCAGTCTCCCCGCCGCATCCTCTGCCCTCGGTGTTCCCCTCCCCAACTTGCGTTTTTTCGCATCCCTTAGTCGGCCTTTCATTTTCCCCTTCACATCCCGGTGGCTCCCCTTCCCCGCCCCGTCCCTCTGCACACCCCCATTCATCTCTGCCAGGTTTTTCTCATCCTTAAGTTCTCTCGTCCCCCTCCCCACTCGGGCGTGCCCCGCTGGGCTCCCCGCCTCAGTTTCCTTCCCTTCCTGACTCCTTCCTCTGCCGGCGGCCCTTTCTCGAAGGCGGATGTGCGCCTGGAGGGCGAAGGCGGCGGCCGAGAGGACCCCAGCTCGGCCTGGCGGGTCTCTGGCCACAGCCATGCACCGCTCGGGCCGAGGCCGAGGCCGACCCCCAGGGACACAGGTGAGGCCGAACGACCCGCGGGGCTCCCGGGAGCGCCCGAGCAGTGGCCTCGCGAAGGGCCGGGTCTGGTGCTCTGGGGCTGGCTTTGGACCTTGTCCTAGGAGCCCGTGGGAGCCCGGGAGCTGTGTCAGTGCCCGTTGGTGCCGGAGCCGGTCGGTCCTTCCCCGGCCTCCTTCAGGCGCGGGCCGAGACCCCCGAGAGTTGACTCTGGGTGCTCCCCTCGGCGGAGAGGGCTTCGGACTGGTGTCCCGCGTGGCTGGGGTGTCGGCGGTTCCCGCGGGGGAGGAGGCCGAGGTGCCGGGCGGCCTCGCGCACAGAGGGCCTTGCCCGTCGCTCGTCAAATCCAGACACCTGGGCCTCCGCCACTCGGCTCCCGGGGCGGCGCTGGGGCGTCTGTACCCAGCGTGCGCGAGGACACCCAGGGCCGGACGCGCACCGCAGGGGCCTTTTTTTGGCCGCGGGGCCGGGCGGGCGGGTAATGACAGCCGGGGTGCTGGGGAGCCGCGGGCCGGGGGAAGCGGGGCCGCAGGTGAAGGGCGTCCCTAGCGCAGCGCCACTCCGCCTCCCCGGCCAGGGCGGGGGTCAAGATGAGGGCGCCCCCAGGTGGCCGCTCTCGGCTGCGGCGATCGCCCTTTGGGGAAAGCACCGCCTGAGTGCAGGGCAGGTTGGCCTGGTGTCTCTTTCCACTTCTCTTGGATCAGGTTACTGTGCTGAGGCCACAGCCTCGTACCTCCCAATCTCTCCATCTTTTCTTATCTTCTCCCTACACCTCTCTCCTTATCTCTCTCTCTACTTTCGCCTCCTTATTCTCTTCTCTTCTCTCCTCTAATCACTCTGGTTCTCCTTCGGACTTACTCCTTTACAATCTTGATTTCCACTTGAAATTCTTCGGTGTAAATAAATGAGCATACCACAGCTGCCCCACATGGCGATAGTGACAAATACTCCAATCTGACAGATGAATTAAACTAAGGCCCAGACAGGTGAAGTGCCTTGCTCCAGGTTACACAGCTCATAACAATAAACGGGGCCAGCTGCGGTGGCTTACGTCTGTAATCCCAGCACTTTGGAAGGCCGAGGCGGGCGGATCACCTGAGGTCGGGAGTTCGAGACCAGCCTGACCAACATGAAGAAACCCCGTCTCTACTAAAAATACAAAATTAGCTGGGCGTGGTGACGTGCGCCTGTAATTCCAGCTACTCGGAGGCTGAGGCAGGAGAATCGCTTGAACCCGGGAGGTGGAGGTTGTGGTGAGCCGAGATAGCGCCACTGCACTCCAGCCTGGGCAACAAGAGTGAAAGTCCATCTAATAATAATAATAATAAACGGCATTTTTATTGTGCTTTGCTTTCATAGAATGCCATTTAATGTAATACCTGAATGTTCAGACAGTCCTTTTTAAAAAACTGACAGCTTTATTGAGGTATAATTTATATACTATAACATCCACCCAATTTAAGTATGCAATTCAAAGACTTTTAGTATATTTACAGAGCCATGCAATCATCATCACAATTTAATTTGAAAACATTCCCCCCACCCCACCCCCACCAAACTTGTGCCCTTTTACAGTCACTTCTCATTCCACCCCTAGCCCCAGGCAAGCACTGATCCAGACAGTCTTTTTTTTTTTTTCGTTACTCTAGTTTTATAGAAGAATGACTCGACAATCAGGGAAGTTAAATAACTTGTCTAGGATCTTATAACTAATAAATAAATAAATAAAGTCAGGGTAGAATTTAAGGCTTTATATATCCCAGTCTAAAGTTCTTTCTACCAAAGGATGATATTTCTCCTTCACCATTATTTATTATTCTGTTTTTCTTAACCCCTCTTTTACATAAACTCCCCATTCCTAACCCACTCTTTTGCCCCTCCTCACTCAGAAAATGCTGAGGGATTTCCCTGAGTCTAAGGAAGCAGTACAGCAATCTTTGTCCTTGGAAATTCTTCTCCATGGCAAGGAATTCTGGGAAGGTGCCAGACCAGCTTGGGGCTTTGCATAGGTTAATGGCGTTTTCCTCCTCTCTTCCCTGGCAGTCTTGGGGTGGGCCCCAGCCTGGGTTCCGGCCTCTCTTCCGCCAGCTTGGGTGGAAATGGTGACGGAGATGATGCAGTCCAGGTCCGGAAGGGTGGAAGCTGGGAGGGTAAATTTAGTAACACCATAGCTAAGGTCCTCGGGACCCACTGCCAGGGTCAGACACTCCTTGGAATGCTGGCTGCTGCCCCTACTTCCTTTCCAAGTCCCCTGGTAGATGGCTTGAAGAGAGAGTGGAGGGAAACCCTGCTTCCCTGGGTCTGCTTCCTTACCCCTCAGTCACACTCTTAGCTTTCCCCAGTAACATTTCAGCAGCAAGTGGGAAGTTTCTCAGCTTAGCTAGTTGGCCAAGGGATGGGCATGGGGGCACACATTAGTACACAAATGTCCTCACATCCCAGATACCAAAAACATGAGCCAGGGAGAGAGGGATGGGTGGTGGGTGAGAGGCAGTGGGGTGGTGGTGGGGAGGATTCAAGTTCTGGCTCTGGAATCTGTCTTACTCCTGGTTCTAATGGTCTAAGCTTCCTATAGCACCTAGCCAATTAAGAACCCAAGAGTTAAGAGCCCAATATTCCCAGTATTAGTTATCACTAAAGTTTTTTGTTTTTAATTAAAAAAAAATTTTTTTTAACTGATTGTGTTGGGTTGAGGTTGCTTTCTGGGGAAGAAAAGGTGTAGGAGTTGAGACATCTGGAGATAGCAGGAATGGCTGAGTTTTTCTTTTGTGTCTCCTTTAAGAAAACATCCTACTAAAGCCCTGGGAAAAGAGACAAACGGTGAAGAGGAGAATGAAAGATTTCAGGAGGGAGCTCCTGTTTTAGCCCTGCCACCTACCTGGGGGCCCTCTGGCTACCAGTGTCCTTGGAGGGCCTCCTTGCTGCTTCTCCCACTAAGGTAGATTTTCCCCACCCTGCTTAAGGCTCCACAATGGCCAAGGGTCTTCAGCTGTCAAAATCTGGGTTCTGAGTAGCATAGGGCAAGAAAGCACAGAGGTATAGATTGAGCCCTATAGGACTGTTTGTGCTTACAGTGGCAAGAGGCAGGACTGGTATGGTGTAGTATCCATGCTGTGGCTGGCTGGAGACTTGGCACTGCTCCCAGACAACTCCCACCCAAGCTCTTTAGCTGCCTCTACTTCCCTTCAGCATGAGCATTTGGGGAATGTTGGTGACTGGTGCTACCTCTGCCCTGAGAACTCTGCCACGGAACCTACTTCTTTCCCTCTTCTGCCCTGGCCTCCCCACTCACCAGCTTTCTGCTGTGTCCCTAGGAGCTCTGGAGCCTTAGGACCATGGACACTCTCAACAGGAACCAAATAGGCCCTGGATGCAAGACCCAGACCATGGTGCAGGTGAGTGGGATCAGGGCTGTGAGGCAAGAGAGATATGGTGGGGATGGGATCAGCTCTTCTACCCCCTTGTGGTCCCAGCCCAAGGATGAAAGGAGCAATTCTGTTCCTCTCTGCCCTTCCCCAGGTCCCAAGCCTATTAACAGCTCAGTCTTTATCTGAATCAGGTTAATTGGTTCACCCAGAAAGTACCCGTCGAAAGTCAGAAAGCAGTTTACAGATTGACCCTAGGCTGTATCACTCTCCTTGATCCATGCCTCTACCTTCCCTGTACTTGAGATTAGCAGGGGCAAGCAATGGCCAAGTGGATAGCCATGGACAAGTCTGCAGGGAGCTTGACTGGCCTTCCTCTACAGTACCCCTGCTGCTTATCCAATGCCACCCCCACCCCCCACCGCTTTCTCCTTGCTTCTGTTTTAATAGACAAAAGGGACAGTTAAGCCAAGACTTGAGATAAATCCAGTGGGACGAGTTAGTGGCCTAGATTCAGATCTAATTACAATGTAGTGGAATAATGCTCTGTGTAAGATTTTGTGCTAAGCCTTTCAGCACCCTCAGAGCCCTTTGGAGAGGGGCAAGGGCTGGAGAGAGTACTGGTGTGACTGGTTTAGGGTGGTAAGGTGCTGAGTCTAATGATGCTTGTCCTCCACCCCTACTACCTACAGAAAGGACCCTTGGACCTGATCGAGACAGGCAAAGGGCTGAAAGTGCAAACGGACAAACCCCACCTGGTGAGCCTGGGCAGTGGGCGACTCAGCACAGCCATCACCCTCCTGCCGCTGGAGGAAGGTAAGTGTGAACAGGGCATCTCACTCATCACCCCTCTATCCTTGTAGGCATTCCTACCCTGGAGGCCCAGCTCCTGCATGTGTTGGGGCCCTTCTACTGTCTGCTGGCAATGCTTGCCTCCCCACCCCACCAGCTTGCTTCCCTTCTCTCTGCCTCCCCAGACTGCCTGCCTTCCTTGGTACATAATCTGGTTCCATGAGTGGGCTTAAAGATCAGCTTAGAAACAAGGAGGAGAGGCCGGGTGTGGTGGCTCACGCCTGTTATCCCAGCACTTTGGGAGGCTGAGGTGGGCAGATCACGAGGTCAGGAGTTCTAGACCAGCCTGGCCAAAATGGTGAAATCCCGTCTCTACTAAAAATACAAAAATTAGCTGGTGGTGGCACAAGCCTGTAGTCCCAGCTACTTAGCAGGCTGAGGCAGAAGAATCACTTGAAGCCAGGAGACGGAGGTTGCAGTGAGCGGAGATCGTGCCACTGCACTCCAGCCTGGGCAACAGAGCGAGACTCCATCACAAAAAAAAAAAAAAAGAAGAAGAAAAGAAACCATGAAGAGAGCACTGAGAGAAACAGGAGAACACATTGCTCTTAGCAACCAATGTGGCCAAGAAGAAAAAGGGCCCCACTCCAGGGCATTGGCTTGCACAGGAGGCTATACCGTAGGTAGAGAATGGAGAGATGGGAGTTGGGGGCAAGATCTCCCAAGATAAGGCCCTGGCACGGCCCCCTTCACCTTTCAGCTTCTGCCCGCCCTCTCTCCTCTCCTGGCTGCACTTGTTGCCTGGGTGATACTACATTCTCCACATTCTCCAAATACCAGTCCCAGGGGCTCTGTCAGTGGGAGGGGCTGTTCTTGCTGCAGTTAGGGGAGAGCCTGCACTGAAGAGAGGTTGCACTGAACAGAGAGGTTAGCGAGGGAGATGAAGTGCTGCAGGTAGCAGAAGTGGGGGAGAGAAGAAGGAGAGAAAGGGAGATTTAGAAGAAAGGAGGAGTAGGCTGAAGGGGAAAAAGAAAAAAGGACAACAGGGAGAGGCAGTTGGGGGAATAAGGGAGGATCTGCAGAAAAGCAATCTTCCTTCTCCATCTGTGGAGTCTGGGTCTTCCCATCTCTGGGCCTCCCATTCTCAGGCAGAGTTTTCTCTGAGAAGAGCTTCTATCACTTACTGTATAGACCAGGCTCAGGGGCCCACTAGGGGTGGCCAATGGTGGGCAGAGATTCTCCCTGGAGTAGGAGGTGGAATATGTTTCCACTGTGGCCCTCCTTGCCCTGTCACTGCCTCCTCAGCCTGGACAACCCTTCTGATTCAGTTTGCCTCTTGTCTCCAGGGAGGACGGTGATTGGCTCTGCAGCCAGAGACATCTCACTACAGGGCCCAGGCCTGGCTCCAGAGCACTGCTACATCGAGAACCTGCGGGGCACCCTCACCCTCTACCCCTGTGGCAATGCCTGCACTATTGATGGTCTCCCTGTCCGGCAGCCTACCCGGCTCACTCAGGGTAAGGCTGGACACCTCCAGATGGAGGGGGCCTCTGTTTAAAGGCTTGTATGTGTTAGGCACAGGGGAGACTGGCTGTAGTGGTTGCCATGGCAACTGCCTGAGTGCCCATACTGGGAATGGAGTACTCAGGTGCATCTGGATGTGCCTAAACAACATACTAAACCGTCTCAGCATCCAGACATGTTTTCAACCTGCTTTTCTTCTCTGGTTACCCCCAACCTGCCTCCACATACTATAGGGAGAGAAGAGGTTCTGATTCCCGCCATCAGAGGGCCTGGGGCATGATGGGATTGTTAGTGGTTGTTGGGGAAGAGCAATTGGAGCAGCAGTGAGAGGGTATCAATGGCATTGTTCCATGATGCCAAGAGGAAGTTGTTTTGAGAAGCTGAAGAGGAGGACAATACTTCCTGATGGGGATGGGGCAAGGGTGAAATCTGAGGACATGCCTGCTCCTGTTATGAGACTGCTGACAGTAGCTTTTGTGTCACAAATATAACCCAAAGCAATAGGCCATTCTGTTGTGTGAGGTGGCTCTAAAAACTAGGCCCCTGGCTGGGCATGGTGGCTCACGCCTGTAATCCCAGCAATTTGGGAGGCCAAGGTGGGTGGATCACTTGAGGACAGGAGTTCAAGATCAGCCTGGCCAACATGGTGAAACCCTGTCTCTACCCAAAATACAAAAATTAGACACGTGTGGTGGTGCGCACCTATAGTCCTAGCTACTCAGGAAGCTGAGATAGGAGAATCGCTTGAACCTGGGAGGTAGAGGTTGTAGTGAGATGAAATGGCGCCACTGCACCCCAGCCTGGGCAACAGAGCAAGACTCCGTCTCAATAAATAAATAAATAAATAAATAAAATCTAGGCCCCTGATTACTATGGTTAGCAGGCAGGTAAGCGGTTGGCCCAGGTGGCACTTCGACAGACCAGGTATGCTCACCCTGGAAACAGGGTTCTGGGCATCAGTTCATACAGTGAGTTGTCAGATTAGGAGAATGAGAAAAACAGATTTGGGTGGAGGATAGAGGTGAGGTTAAAGGCTAACAGGAGGACAGGAACTTTGGGCTAAGCCTGGCTCTGAGCAGGTTCTGATGGCCTAGCATTGTTTTCTGGGGGCTCTTACTGCCTAGAAGCCCCTTGGAAGTGGCCATCCTACTCACTCCACTGTCTCCTTCTCTCCTCTTCATCCTCCTTAAGGCCTTTCAATGTCACTTCCTTCACAGCTGATTCAGGAGACCTGACCTTTCCCCGATCTTTTTTTTTTATACGGAGTCTCGCACTGTTGCCCAGGCTGGAGTGCAGTGGCACGATCTCGGCTAACTACAACCTCCACCTCCTAGGCTCAAGTGATTCTCCTGCCTCAGCCTCCCAAGTAGCTGGGATTAGGCATCTGCCACCACACCCGGCTAATTTTTTTTTTTTTTTTTTGAACCCCAGTCTTTTCTTCCTGCCCTCGGGTAGGGGGCAGGGCATGCAAAAATTGACTTCAGGGAGGCAGGTCCACCAGTAGCAGCATGCAGGCCCTTGCCTTCTCCAGGGCTTCACGGTCTCTGACTTTGGATGAGAGAAGGAATCCCCCAAAATTGGAGCTTGGCTACGATGGCAGCAGGTTCCTAACAGTCCTGTTCAGTCTCAGAGACAGCATCTTCTCTAAGATTTGGGAGCATGGAGATGAGACAGTAGAGCAGCAAGGAGAGGCAGGACAAAATTCAAAGAAGGCTCAGAACTTACTACCCCCGCCCCAAACCCATCACATTCATCGGTAAGAACGTTGTTCCCCTGCATGTTGCGAGCAGGGTATGCTTGTGTTGTTCATTCTTTCCGGTGCATCATTTAGCTCCCTGAGAAGAGGGAGAGCCTGGGGCCAAGATGGAATTCTGAGGCATTTCCTGTGGCCCCAGTGACCCCTCCCGACTCTTCTCCAGCCAGAAGCCTACCCAGCCAAGTATGTACCCTCCCACTCTCTTCTGACCCTAAACCCCTTCCCATTTTCTCTCCCCATCCCCCATAGCCTTCTTGTCTGGGCTTGCCTGTCTCCAAAGCTTGGCAGCCTATGGAGGGGTAGGCAGAGGCACAAAGGAATGGGTGTTCTTCTCCCCAGTCCTCCCCCTCCCCTGGGCTCCAGGAGCTGAGGGTTTCCTTGTCTCATCTCTGGAGCAAGGCACCAAGCCCAGCCCTGCCTGGCCCCACTCCGGACATTCTTGGGAGTGTGTTTCCCTGGAAACTGGGTGGTTCGGGGGTGCATGTGCTATCTCTGTGTGTCTGTGTAACTGGAGTGTGTTTATGTAGCTCCGGATGTGTTTGTGACTCTGGGCTTACGAATCTCTGTGTTTGTGTCTTTCTTTGTATTTATGGATCAGTGTGTTCAAGTGGGCGGTAGGGGTGAACTCAGGACTGATGGTACCAAAATGTCTGTGTATGTACTCCTATGTGTATATGAGACCTCACTGGTCATATGCCTATCTGTTGGCATATATACAAGAGGATCATTTTCCCTTCCTTGTTCCCCTAATCTGGCCTTGTAGAGGCGACCCTCCTCTTTGAAAAACAAGGGCTACCCTGGGAATAACAAGGAGCCTACTTTGGCCTTAGATGCATCATTCTGGGCACTGTGCCCAGCCATAGGCAACTTGGAGAGACACACTTCATGACAAGCAGAGATGGCAGTGACAGGCTCTTCCAGCAGGAATACGCTTGGGCCAGGGAAAGGGGGAGGCGGGCAGAAAACAGATGCCAACCTTTAGCACAGAGCTGTGAACATAGGAGCATGAAGTGAGGGAGCCAGGAAGGTCCTGATTCCACCCCCTGTACCCAGGCATCTTGGCACATCCCACATTGCCCTCTTCTCTACAGAGCAAGGGGTGGAGCTCGGAATAGGACCAAGGGAATGAGGAGGAATCTCAATCTGGGTCTAGGCTGCCCCACCCTGAGACCACAGCGCCAGACCACATGAAAGATCTGGGAGGGAACCAAGCAGGGGAGGACCCAGAAAGCCACCAGCTCAGGGCCCAGGCTGTCTAGACAGTAGGTCCCCATCTACTCCTAGCATTTCCTCCGAGCACTGGTCTCCAGTCTCCTTCATTCCCTAAGTCTCTCATTGGTGGGTAGGGGCTTATGTGGGGGCTGGCAGAGGAGTGTGGCTGGGGAGCCGGATCTCTGGGTTATCCAGCTGCCTCTCTCTGGGATCCAGGATATTGAACCTCTTTTTTTCCCACCCAGTTATTCCATCTGTAAATTGGGAGTGAAGCCTTCAACCTTTTTCTGTTATGAGACTGATAACAATCTTGACTAATAAAGCTCAAAGGAAGGAGGGCAGAGCGAAGGCTCCCAGCTTCCCACTTCTTTGTGTCTGCCTCCTGCCCTATTTCTCATTGGCGGGCATCCTCTGTGTCTGCCTAGGTCTATCCAGCTGGCCATCACAGTTTCCAGACCGATGAATCACTCTTCCTGAGGAGATTTTTTTTTAAGCCTCCCTTCATTTTGCATTTGACCCTATATGGTTCTTCCTTTTTCCTCAGAAGGGAATAAGATACGTGTGCACACGTGAGCGTGTGCATGTGTATGCACATAGTTGGCAGCATGGGTGAGTGAGCTAGTGGGCTGTTCAGCAAGAATGGAAAACTTGCCTGATTATTCATCTAAGAGGTTGATTTTATTTCAGAGTTTCTCCAGGGACTGAGTGAAAGGAAAGCTATGCCTGGGTGAGTGTGTAACTAAAAGGAGTTGTCTGGGGGATGTGTGCATGAGAATAAAGGTGTGTGAGAGACAGTGTGTTTAATGAGGGTGTCTGTGTGACTCAGAGCATGCAGAGATGTAGTGTCAGCGTGACTGAGCAAGTGTTGGTGTGTATCTGAGGGACACTGTGTCAGGCTGTGTGAGCTGCCTGCTGAGAGCATACAACATTGTGTCCCGTAAGGCTCTGGTGTGCAGGGGCCAGGACCCTGGAACAAGAGGAACTGGGGGACCTGGCTGGATAGTAGGTATTAATACCTGCCTGGGCTGGGTGCGGTGGCTCATGCCTGTAATCCCAACACTTTGGGAGGCTGAGGCGGGCGGATCACCTGAGATCGGGAGTTCGAGACCAGCCTGACCAACATGGAGAAACCCCATCTCTACTAAAAATACAAAATTTGCTAGGTGTGGTGGCGCATGCCTGTAGTCCCAGCTATGGGAGGCTGAGGCAGGAGAAATCGCTCGAACCCGGGAGGTGGAGGTTGCCGTGAGCCGAGATTGCGCCATTGCACTCCAGCCTGGGCAACAAGAACAAAACTCCGTCTCAAAAAAACAGAACAAAACAAAACAAAACAAAACAAAACACCTGCCTGACTCAGAATCTCAGCCTGACTTTGGGGGCTCCAGATATCTGTTTCCCAAGTAGGATGGGTACCTTATTGGGGTCGGAGGGCTCTTTGCTGGGTCTAGCACAACTGGAGGCTGTGGCTGGGGTGCGGGCTGGCTTCCAAGGGCCCAGGAAGTTGGCTGGCTGGAAAGGGCAGTGCCTTGGTCCACTCTGGGTCATGGGTTGGGCTACGGGGAGTGGGGCCGGAAGAGGAGGTGTTTAGGGTGGAGACAGGAGGTGGGCTGAGTGCTTGCATTGTACAGAGCACTGCTTTGGCCTGAACTCCTAGGGTGACCTTGTTACAGTGACAGCCTAAGGGCCAGAGCAGGACCTAGTGACCTAGCTGGACCTGTAGAGCCCCTGCTCTTTTCCTCTCCTTCTCTCCCTCAGATGTGGACATGGAATGTCAGAGCTGACTTTCTGTAGATAAGGAAGCCAAGGCCAGAGGGTGTGACTGGCCCAAGGTACTACAGCCAGTTAGAGCCGGCCAGCCTGGCTACCACTGACCTCTTACCACAGGGGGCTGGGAATGAGACCCTGTCCTTTGCTTGGCCTCACTCCTGGCCCCTGGCTCTTCACTCTCTGGCCTCTGTACTTACCTCTCACCTTTCCTTCACTCAGTCACCTCCCTTGAACCTTTCCTTCCCGCCCACTTTTTTCCTGCCACGGGTCCAGGATCCCAAGCCGGCTGCCTTTCTGCATCCTCCCGCCCCGCCCTCTCCATCCAGCTCTCCACTCGTCTCCTCCATCACTTCCTCTTCCCCTCCTCCTCTCCTTTGTCCCTCCCTCCCTGGCTCCCTTCCCCCGCCGCTGGTGGCCGGCCCGCCCCTCCCCGGGCATTGGCGGCTGCTCGCTGCCTCGCTGCTCGCTCCGATCCTGGAGCCGGCGGCTCGGGAGGTCGGCCCGCCCCCTCAAAGGCCCCGGGCGGGCCCGGGACCTGGAGGACCCGAGCTAGCGGGGACGAGCGGTCCGGAGGTCCGGTTTCGGCGGTGAGTCCTCAGCCCCGGGCCAGCCACAGCCCCCAAGCCGCCAAGCTTGGAGAAGCTCAGGCTGGGAGGGGCGTCTTGAGGAGGGTGGGCGGGAGGAGGGGCATGGGGTCCTCTGACCTTCTTTGGGAGCTTGAGGCGGAGAGACTCGATTGTGTGTGTTCCCTGAACATTTCTAAATGGGGATTCTGGGCTTGGGGGCACTTCTCAGTCGGTAGACCTTATCTTCCCCAGCGCTCCGGCATTCCCCTCCTTAGGACTCACCTCCCTCAGATGAGGTTAAAGGGTCCTGGTCAGAATGACGGGAGTCTACCTTATGGCCAAGGAGGGTCTCTGATAGGAAGGACCAAGGCCCTTCCTCCCATATTCCCTTCACTCGGTCTCCCTTTGGCCAGTCCACTCTATTTGTGTGACCAGGGGGGCAGTGACAGTAGCTCTGAGAGTGTGTGAGCATGTACGCCCATGAGTCTGTTGTGTTACTATGAGTGTGTATGAGTGTGAGCCTGTTTGTGTTGGTGTTTCTCCTCTGCATCTCTCACAGATAGGATTCACCCTCTCCTTCGCCTAGTTTTTCCCCTCCAGATGTGCAGCTCCTCCACCCACCTGCACACAGCTGGACCCTGATCCCCTCTGGGCATGGGGGACACTGACCATGACTTTGGCAGGATGGGCAGGGGTTCCTGGGCTCCCTGAAAGGGCTGGCCTTTGGGGGTGTGGGGTGGGAGTGGGCAGAGAGGAGGCTTCTTCCCAGAAACAGGCCGGCCAGACCCCTAGGGGCTGTAGGGGCCAGCACTGGGGCAATGCCTGAAGCTTCTGCATGCAAATAGAAAGTTAATTTGGGCAGGAGCTGGGTTGCTCTCAGTCCTGCTGCCCTCCTGCCTGCTCTATTAATACGGATCCAGCTCTGGTGCCTGGCATCACTATTTATAGCCCAGAGGCAGCATGGCCACACCCCCTTATGTGGGGGAGAGTGAAGGGCTGAGGAGGGGGCAGAAAACACACAGCTATAGGGGCCCAACCGAAGGATCCCTAGATGCCTACATCCTACTTGGGTGGGCCTGGCACTGCTGGACTGGAATCCACTCAGACTCCCCACCTCCTTCCCGGCCTGGATTGTGTGGTCAGGCTCTTGATCCCCACCACCCATGACCCTGGGTTGAGTGGGTCTGTCTAGACCCTGTGAACTCATCACTAATAAGCTTGTTAAATGGCTAAAAGGAGGGGGAGGGGCTTGACAGGGCTCTTTCTGAAACAGCTGTGGTTGTAATTATGTGGACAGTGTGGTTGGCTATCATTTATTCCAGTTATGAATACTGTGGGATCCTCTTCTCTGACTGGTGACTTGGCAGGGAAGGCTCCCTCTCTATCCTTTAGAATTGTTGGTGTCTGGCTACCTGGGAGGGCCTTTGTGTATGCCAGGATAGTGAGTGGCTTTATCCACTATGGTTATCTGCCATGGGCTTCTCAGCCTACTAAATCCCCAACCCAAGCAATGCCCAGGATCCCAGGAACAGGCTCCTGAGCTTCTTAGTTAGGGACCTGCCAAGGTACCCACGTGGCCTGGGATGCCCCTTGCCCTTGTGGCCTGCCTGAGCTGAACTGTCTCAGCGTCCAGGAATGTAGACTCCTCTGCCAGTCTTAGACTGACGTGAAGCTTGGGGTGCCAAGTGGCACCAGATTGGGTAGACACAAGGCTGAGACCGGGGGCCAGGGGTGTGGACAAATTGGAAGGATTGGTGGTAGAGAGCAACAGGGCTCTGGCTTCTCCCAATATAGTATCTTCTGCGGGAGCCCGCCAGCACCTGGTGTGGCTGGGAGGTGGAGTTCTGCCAGCTACACTTAGATGCCTGTGGGCACACCTGCCACTGTGCACACTCCTGGTGCCCCTGGCTACATTTTCCAGCTCCCACATGCCCTCCCCCTCCAGGTGCTCACACTTCCTGGGCAGGACTGGGCTTGTGTCTACTGCCTGGGAATGTGCTTGGCTGAGGCCGGGCCCAGTGGCCTAGTCTTGGCCTGATGCCAGGGGAGACCAGGGAGCATGCAGAAGGTGCTTAGTCAGAAAGAAAGGTGGTGATCGCTCCCTAGACTTGCAGCACACAGCTCTCCTAAGGTCACAAAACAATAAAGAGTGGGAGCAAATTCAGGACCCCCCCAGGTCATCGGACTGATCTATGGTTTCTCCCCTTGTTCCCTATCTCAGAGCTTTTTTGTGTGACCCTGGAAGTTGCTGCCTCTCAGACTGACTCTTCTACCCTTCTCCCCAAGGGGCAGATAGATGGATCATGCATACAGGTTGGGGTTGGGGGACAGGGGTGTCGGTGTTCGCTGAACATTTTTGTGTGTGTGTGTGTGTCTGTGTGTGACGGAGTTTTGCTCTGTCACCCAGGCTGGAGTGCAGTGGCGTGATCTCAGCTCACTGCAGCCTCTGCCTCCTGGGTTCAAGCAATTCTCTGGCCTCAGCCTCCTGAGTAGCTGAGACTACAGGCACCCACCACCACACCTGGCTAATTTTTGTATTTTTTGTATCTTTAGTAGAGATGGGATTTCACCACATTGGCCAGGCTGGTCTCGAACTCCTGACCTCAGGTGATCCACTTGCCTCTGCCTCTGAAAGTGTTGGGATTACAGGTGTGAGCCACCACACCCGGTATTCAAGTGTTTGCTTTCTCTGCAGGCTGCATGTTGTGCCTGGGTCAGTCCACCTTCCTTCGCTTTAACCACCCGGCTGAAGCCAAGTGGATGAAAAGCATGATTCCAGCAGGGGGCCGAGCCCCTGGGCCCCCCTACAGCCCTGTTCCTGGTAGGTACCAGAGTGGGGGGGGCACAGGGGGCTGGGTTGGTGGTGTTCCTTCAGCAGTCCTCCTTGCTCATTTCAGCCACACTTGGAGTGTTAGGGCAAGACAATACCTAAGGTCTGGGCTCACTGCCACCGGCCATGGGCTGGTGGAGAATGCCAGGCAGTGGGACCACCGAGAGCTAACCAAGGCAGTGCTGCTTAGGTAAAACTGGGAAATTATGTGTCTTAAGGGATGGCGGGCTCTGCCAGCTTGTACCCCACTGCCCTGGAGGTTGCCACTCAGTGTCTGGAACTCTGGCCCACTTGTGTCACCACAGGGAGCCTCACCCTCTAGGGTGTCCTGAGGGGCAGAAGGAAGCATTAGGTTGAACTCCCTGTAAGCTGTGGTGGGGATCATGTCCTTGGGCCTCGCCCAACCCTCACTCTATGCCTTGCCCGCTGATGACTCAGTGGAGCAGCTGTATTTTGTGTGTGAATTATTGATCCCCAGAAAAGAATTGGTGATTGTTCTGGGGAACCAACACAGGCCCCCTCAGCCCAGCTGCATAGGGGATGGGGTGCAGACCAGGAGGCTATTATTGGGTCTACCATCTCAGACTTTGTGCTGGCATTTAGATGGCTATGGGGTGACAGGTGACAGATGGACATGGATGTCAGGTACACCTAGGGGGGTGGTAGCAGCAGCCTAAGTGGATAGCCTGGGGACCTGAAGAAAGGTGAATGGTCACTGGGATTACCAGTATCCATGGCAACCCCTCTGACTATATCCCACACAGTCCCCATAATTTTGGACCCAGACTCAGTCTTGCAAAGTCTTTCTCTTCTCTTCTCCCCACCCTCAATCTTTTCCAGTCCTCTGGGGGCTCAGAAGCCTGGTTTCCCAGTCTACTCCCTAGTTAATTTTACCCTGCCCTCACCCCAGCCTTGTCATGTCACTCCCTTAGCTGTTTGGGGCAGTGGTTCCAGGGACTCTTGTATGGTTGACTAGGGCTGAGGCATGGCAAAAGCAGGCTCTTGCTGGCATGGCTTAATGGGATAATTGGAGGCACTGAGCTTCACCTCCTTGCTGGCAGCCTGGCTTCCAGGAACCAGCCATTAGCACCAGCTCCCTCCCCTACCTCTGATTGGATGAAGACACACCCTTCGCCCAGCCCTGGAGGCTTTTTCTTTTTCTTTTTTTTTTTTTTTTTAATCCTGGGCCTCTGGTTCCTATGGTGGGAGGCCCTGACGTACTATTAGACTAGGAGCCCCTGGAACTTCTGGCCAGCTCTGCAGCAGGTGCCCATCTTCTTTTTATAATGCCCTTCTTTTTTCTTTTCTTTTTTTTTTTTTTTTTTGAGACGGAGTCTCGCTTTGTCACCCAGGCTAGAGTGCAGTGGCCGGATCTCAGCTCACTGCACGCTCTGCCTCCCAGGTTCACGCCATTCTCCTGCCTCAGCCTCCCGCGTAGCTGGGACTACAGGCGCCCGCCACCTTGCCCGGCTAGTTTTTTGTATGTTTTAGTAGAGACGGCGTTTCACTGTGTTAGCCAGGATGGTCTCGATCTCCTGACCTCGTGATCCGCCCGTCTCGGCCTCCCAAAGTGCTGGGATTACAGGCTTGAGCCACCGCACCCAGCCTTTTCTTTTTTTTTGTTTTGAGATGGAGCCTCACTCTGTCGCCCAGGCTAGAGTGCAGTGACGCGATCTCGGCTCACTGCAACCTCCACCTCCTGGGTTCAAGTGATTCTCCTGCCTCAGCCTCCCAAGTAGCTGGGACTACAGGTGCGTTTCACCACACCTGGCTAATTTTTTATTTTTAGTAGAGATGGGGTTTCACCATATTGGCAAGGCTGGTCTCGAACTCCTGACCTCAGGTGATACATCCACTTCAGCCTCACAAAGTGCTGGGATTACAGGTGTGAGCCACCATGCCTGGCCTCTTCTTTTTTTTTTTTTTTTTTTGAGACAGTTTGCTGTGTCACCCAGGAGGCAGGAGTGATCTCAGCTCAATGCAACCTCCTGGGTTCAAGTGATTCTCGTACCTCAGCCTCCTGAGTAGTTGGAATTACAGACGTGTGCTACCATACCCAGCTAATTTTTTGTATTTTTAGTAGAGGTGGGGTTTCACCATGTTGGCCAGGCTGGTCTTGAACTCCTGTCCTCAAGTGATCTGCCCACCTCGGCCTCCCCAAATGTTGGGATTACAGGTGTGAGCCACTGTGCCTGGCTTACCTGCCCTTCTTGAGGAGGGATATAGGATATAGATTGGAGGAGTCTAGTCTTGGGGTGAATTGACAACAATAGGCTTAGAGTGCCTATCACTGTTAACTGTTTTAAGTCACAGGCAGGAAGGCCCTGCCAATTCCCTTCCTTTACAGAAGGAGAAACTGAGGACAAGTGACTTGGCTAAGGTTGCATAGCAGGTCAGTGGCAGAGCTAGGTGGTACCAGAACCAGATCTCCTGGCTTCTTCTCCAGAGCTCTGTTAGTCTCACTGTGCTAGGAGGAAGTAGGCTAGTGCCCTGGCTCTTATGCATATGCAGCTCCCCAAAGTCAAAGACCTTTGCATTTCCCTCCAGCAGAATCAGAAAGTCTGGTAAATGGGAACCACACCCCACAGCCTGCAACACGGGGACCCTCGGCCTGTGCCAGCCACAGTTCCCTGGTGAGCTCTATTGAGAAGGACCTGCAAGAGATCATGGACTCACTGGTGCTAGAGGAGCCTGGAGCTGCTGGCAAGAAGCCTGCCACAACCTCTCCACTGTCGCCGATGGCTAATGGTGGGCGCTACCTGCTGTCTCCCCCAACCAGCCCTGGTGCCATGTCTGTGGGCTCCAGCTATGAGAACACCTCTCCAGCCTTCTCTCCACTCTCCTCACCAGCCAGCAGTGGAAGCTGTGCCAGTCACTCACCCAGTGGGCAAGAGCCAGGACCTTCTGTGCCCCCGCTGGTACCTGCCCGTTCCTCCAGCTACCATCTGGCCCTGCAGCCCCCACAGTCCCGCCCAAGTGGTGCTCGCTCTGAGAGTCCTCGGCTGAGCAGGAAAGGGGGCCATGAGAGGCCTCCCAGCCCTGGCCTCCGGGGTCTGCTAACAGACAGCCCTGCAGCTACTGTGTTGGCGGAGGCCCGGAGAGCCACTGAGAGCCCCCGGCTGGGTGGGCAGCTGCCTGTGGTGGCCATCAGCCTGAGTGAATACCCAGCTTCTGGTGCTCTCAGTCAACCCACCAGCATCCCTGGCAGCCCTAAGTTCCAGCCTCCAGTCCCTGCTCCCCGAAACAAGATTGGCACACTCCAGGACCGCCCTCCCAGCCCTTTCCGTGAGCCTCCAGGCAGTGAGCGGGTGCTAACAACTAGCCCCTCACGCCAGCTGGTGGGCCGAACATTTTCAGATGGGTTAGCCACCCGTACCCTGCAGCCTCCTGAGAGTCCCCGCCTGGGCCGGCGGGGCCTGGACAGTATGCGAGAACTACCCCCCTTAAGTCCATCTCTGTCCCGGCGAGCCCTCTCCCCACTGCCCACCCGGACCACCCCAGATCCCAAGCTAAGCAGGGAAGTGGCAGAGAGTCCTCGGCCCCGGCGCTGGGCAGCCCATGGGGCTTCACCAGAGGACTTCTCCCTGACGCTGGGGGCACGAGGCCGTAGGACACGGAGCCCCTCACCCACACTGGGTGAGTCTCTGGCACCCCGCAAGGGCAGCTTCAGTGGCAGGCTGAGCCCAGCCTACAGTCTGGGCTCTCTTACTGGGGCTTCACCCTGCCAAAGTCCCTGTGTCCAGAGGAAGCTCTCCAGCGGGGACTTGCGGGTGCCTGTCACAAGGGAGCGGAAAAATAGCATCACAGAGATCAGTGACAATGAGGACGACCTCCTGGAGTACCACCGGCGACAGCGCCAAGAGCGGCTCCGGGAGCAGGAGATGGAGAGGCTGGTGAGCAGGTGCCAGGGAGGCTTGCCACTGTCCATGGCAGAGTCTCTGCCAGGGCTCGAGCAGGCCAGCTGGCAGAGCGGGAGGGGCCCTCAAACAGGGCTTGGGCTTCTCAAGGTTCCCCACCTCCAGGATACACTTTAGTGATCAATATCTTATGGTTCTGGTGCCCTGAAGAAGAAATTCTTTTGAAATTTCTAAGGCTTTATTTTAAATTCGTGCTAATTTTGCATTTATTCAACATAGCATTTGTTTTAATGTATAAATTAAATTTCACATTGTTTACTCAAGCACAGTGAAGCTCTAGGAAAACATACCACAGGTATGGTAAGACCTTGAACCTCCCAGTTTGAGAAGCAAGTTGAAGTAGGTTGAGTAGGCTGAAGCTCAGAGAGGGGAATGGCTTTGTCCAAGGTCACACAGCAAGTTCTGGCAGAGCTGGAATTGGAACCCAAGTCTCCTGACTCTAAGACTTTTTTTTAGAAAAGTACCTTGTCCTTTTTTGCTTCTCTTTGGCGTCTACAAGTGGGTGGGAGCTGCTCACCCTGGCCCAGGCAGTATCATCTAGGAGTGTGGGTGGCAGGGAAGAAGGACAGAGCAGGATAGGCAACCCTGGCCTAACCATTAGCCAGCCTCTGTAATTGTGACTGTGTGCGTCCGTGTGCATGCGTGTGGGTGTGTGCAGGGGCCGGGTGTGGCTCTAGGCAGCTGTCCTGGAGATGGCATCTGAGCTGGGTCGGGGCCAGGATTCCCCAGATAACTCAGGGAGCTTAAGGGGCTCTGGCTGGTGTGTACACAGTCGAGCCCATGTACAGAAGAATAGATTCTGCCCTCTGTCCTTGCAAGCAGAACAGGGTTCTTTGGGAGGTGAGCAGGAACCCTGGGACTGGTTTGAGGAGGAGAATCAGAACTGATGAGAACCAGAACTGAAGCATCTGGAGATGCTTTTGGAAGAGGTTGGGACAGTTTTGGATGAGGGTATAGGATTGTGTGTTTGTGTTGGATGGGGGTGAGATGAGGCAGATTCCGTCTTTTCCTTTGCTGCATCTTCTCTTTTTTTTTTTTTTTTTTTTTTGAGACGGAGTCTCGCTCTGTCACCCAGGCTGGAGTGCAGTGGCCAGATCTCAGCTCACTGCAAGCTCCGCCTCCCGGGTTTACGCCATTCTCCTGCCTCAGCCTCCTGAGTAGCTGGGACTGCAGGCGCCCGCCACCACGCCTGGCTAGTCTTTTTGTATTTTTTTAGTAGAGACGGGGTTTCACCGTGTTAGCCAGGATGGTCTCAATCTCCTGACCTCGTGATCCGCCCGTCTCGGCCTCCCAAAGTGCTGGGATTACAGGCTTGAGCCACCACGCCCGGCCTGCTGCATCTTCTCTTCACTGTTTTTGCATTGGTCTAGATGGGAATGCATGGCCATTCTAAGCTGGGGTCTCATCCTGGAGAGGGGGCAGTAAGCCTGGCACAGGCAGAGTGGCAGGCACAGTCTCCCCCAACTCCTCCATCAGTCTCCCCAACCCTATTCCCACACATAAGCACACATCTTACCACTAGTCCTGACCTGCCTCACCTGCCACTTTAAGTCTTGGAGGCTGCCCGCCCTGCCCCTCCCACTGCAACCAGGCTGCTTATCTGGGTCCTGGGGCAGGGGCGGAGGCACTGGCCCAGCCTCCCAGGTGCCGAGGCTCTGTTCCTTTTTTTTTTTTTTTTTTTTTTGCCATGGAACTGGGCAAGCAACAGGAGGGAAGCTGGGTAAGTGTATGAGAACGCCTCTCCAGCCTTCTCTCCACTTCCTGCGGTTTGGGTTCATGGCCAAAATGTAAGTGGTGAGAGACACTTGAGGAGATCTAGGGACCCTAGAGAGCCATGGGAGCCTCACAAGCCAGGCTTCAGGCCTATAGATAGGCCTGCAGGAGAAGGCGACAAAGACCAGGAATGCGATTGTATCATCCCTCCTTTACTTCCTAGGCCCCTGAGAGGTGACTGTATCTGGGTGGGTGTGTATGTGGAGAGGGGTGGATGAAGTGGTAGGGCCATGGGAGTACTCACTCATGGGCCTGGGCATTCAAGGACTGGTAGCAGCCCATCCTGCTGATAAACAGCCAAGGGCTGCCTGAAGGTAACTTGGAGCTGAGGTGGGGACAGAGGGCCATGTCCTTGGTTTACCTCTTCTCCATGTGTGTCTGTGGTTGGGTGTCTGGTCCCTGTGGGCTTGTGGGTCTGTTTTCCAGCCCTGTCTGTCTGCATACGTGCCCACCTGTCTGTATGCTAGACTGTGTTTATCTGTGAGTGTGCATCAGTGTGCATTTGTGCATGTCAGGGCTGGTGTCTTTGTACCTGCTTATTAATGCAAGTCCAGGGCACATATTGTGTCCTTGTGTGCCTGTGCATCAATGCTGGTGTGTCAGTGTGTGTCCTCATGTCTGTAGTTCTGTGTGTACCTGCGTTAGGATGAGCACCCGAGTTTATCTGTGTCTCATTGTGGTCTGTAGTCTACTTAACAATATGTTTCCGTATGTGTTTGGTGTGTTCCTTTGTGTCCATGAGGAAGCCCTGTCCTGGGGTAGATTGAAAAAAGAAAGGAACAGGAAGACGGAAGGGGCTGCCCCAGAAGTGGGCAGGAAGAACCAGGCTGTTGTGCCAATGTGGACAGGTGGCACAACAGCCTGGTTCTTCCTGCCCACTTCTGGGGCACCCTATTTCCCTCTGCCTCCCCCAGGTCTTGGAGTCAGGCATCTCCTGACTTGACACTGATGACCTAGCCACCAGTAACCTTGCTCTCCCTCCTGACAGGATACTGAACCTGGCGCTATCCCCACCAGGGCTCAGCTTCCTCCCCTTCATGTCCTGCTCTGTCCATCCTCCCCAGGAACGCCAGCGCCTGGAGACCATCCTGAACCTGTGTGCCGAATACAGCCGGGCTGATGGGGGATCTGAGGCCGGGGAGCTCCCCAGCATTGGGGAGGCCACCGTAGCATTGGCACTGGCAGGCCGGAGGCCCTCACGAGGCCTTGCAGGGGCCTCTGGGCGGAGCATCGAGGAGCCTGGAATTGCCACCCAACGCCTGTGGGAGAGTATGGAGCGCTCAGATGAGGAAAATCTCAAGGAGGAGTGCAGCAGCACTGAGAGCACCCAGCAGGAGGTGAGATGGAGGGGTAGGCAAGACAAAGAGGCTGAGGTTGGACCTGCTGGGGGCAGAAGAGGCTAGTGTATTGAATGCCAAGGTCCAGTGAGGAGAAGGATCAAGTTTGGGAAGAGATTCGAGAGCAGAGGTGCAGAAATGAGACAAGGAAGAGAAGGGAGGTGTTGATGAGCTTCCCAAGCTATAAATATGCTTTATGACCTGCCTTTCCATGGGGCTCCACCCAGGCCTGGCACTCAGTGGTAAATCTTTATTATCTTCAGCAGAGCCCTTATTGCTCCCTCAAAGGTAGGGGTGGGGGGGGCAGGGAATTAGCCTCCTGTCTCAGTCCAGCTATTCCTCAGCAAGTGCGTGGAGGAACAGGTGATCCATTTTCTTGGTCTGACTCCAAAAAGCTCTAGGCTTCCTCAGTTGATAGCTTCCCTCCCCTACAGCACGAAGACACACCTAGCACCAAGCTCCAGGGAGAGGTGCTAGCCCTGGAAGAGGAGCGGGCTCAGGTGCTGGGGCGCGTGGAACAGCTCAAGGTCCGTGTGAAGGAGCTAGAGCAGCAGCTGCAGGAGTCAGCCCGAGAGGTGAGCCATGAAGGCCCGAGCTAGACTCTTCCCTAGGCCAACTGAAGGCCCCAGAGAGGGGCCACAGTCATCTGCTTTGATGGGGACCCTGGTGTCTGCCCCCAGGCCGAAATGGAGCGAGCACTGCTGCAGGGAGAGAGGGAGGCAGAGCGGGCACTGCTGCAGAAGGAGCAGAAGGCAGTGGATCAACTGCAGGAGAAGCTGGTGGCCTTGGAGACAGGCATCCAGAAGGAGAGGGACAAGGTAACCCACACCTGGCCCGGCTTAGTGCTGGGTACCAGTGGCCTGGGAGAGGAGAAACGTCTTCTCTGGGGCCCTGCACCCCTCACCTCATCATCCATTCTGCAGTACAAGTGGTCTCTGTGGCCTTCCAGGGACAGGGTGACTTGTCCTCCTCTGTGGAAGGTACCAGCTTGGAGGGCACTGCCAGGGGCTGGGCTGGTGTCTGGGGTCTCTGTTTGGGTCTGTGTGCTACCTCTGGGTGCCTGCCATCCTAGGCCCTTTAAGGCCCTTCTAGGAAGTGCCAAAGCCCCTTCTTGGGCAGTGAGCACAGCCCGAGGGACTGACACTGGGGAGTGATTCAAGTTTGGGTCCCACCATCTGGAGAACATCTCCCTCCAAGCATGCCACAAGTGCTTACATTGTGATCTTTGGGAGATGACCCTCGGGCCTCTGCTTCCCTTGAGCCTTCAGGATCTGCAGCCTCCTGTCCCAGGTGACCCTAGCTCCTGCCCCTGCCCCTTTCAGATTTCGTGCCAGCCTGCAGGGGCCACTCCCGGATGGCCAACACCGTGCCAAAAGCTCTGAAGTGGAGAGGGGTCATCTATTTCTGGATCTGACAGTATTTTTCCAATAATTTAATTTTCCTTCTGGATTTTTTGAGTTTCTTCCTCTTGCCCTCAATTTTGAGGATCTTAAAAATTCTTTGACCCGTTGGTTTTTTTGTGTTTTTTTTTGGAGCTTTGGCTCTGGCCCCCAAAACCACACTCCCAAATTCTGTGCCAAATTAACTTCATGCTTGCCAACTAGGCCTACACTAACGCCCCTTCTAATCACTGACCTGGGCTTTCCGCATGCCCCTAACTGCCAGTGCCACCCAGGTAGGGCTGAGCCATGCCCGCTTTTGCACTAACTCAATGGGTGCCTCCGTGCCCCTGGCCTCTCCCCTCTAATGCTGCCTCCTTCTTTTCTTGGTGTGGGACCCCAGAGTTTTGATATGAAAGGAATTGGCAGGAGGACTGGTAGCTCAACTTTACTCAAGGGGGCATTGGCAGGAGGGGTATAAGGGTGGGGGAAATGCTTGGCTGTGGCGCTGCTCAGACTGAAGTTCTTCCCATTGGAAATGCCTAGGCTGCTGTCTTAGGCTACTGTCTGAGGACAGCATAAGATAACTCAAGGAAGCTTCCTGGCAGCTTCCTGTACAGCAGACCAGGCTGTCTTCCACCTATTCCCTTGCCTGCCTTCTGGAGCCAAGGAGCAAGGAGGCCCAGTTGTGGGCATGGTCTTGGAGGGCTTGAACAGGACTTCTCTGCCAACACAGTGGCTACCCTTCCTAGCTTTCCCCTGGGGCTTCCTAAATTCAGATACCCATCAGAGGTTGGTAATGGGTAGCCCCTACTCTTCCCCTCACCCCGAGCCACCTATAACACAGGGTATTTTACAGCCTGAGTCCAAGGCTGAGGAAGCACCTAAACCTCAGCAACTGGCCTGATCAGGTCCTCCTCTCTGGGGATGGGTAGATGAGTTGGGTAGAGGGGTGGGAGTGACTGGGTTCAGCACAGGGCCTCACTCCCAGGGATAAAGCTCAGCATTTCAGAAGGAACCTGCCTAATCTCGTTTCCCGCTGACCTGGAGTGTTTTGGAGGCCTGGATTTCACTTTCTCTGTGGGGAAGAAAGAAGTTATTTGAGGCTGTGGTAGTGACGGTGGTGGTGGTGATGGTGGTAGTGATGGCAGTGGTGTGGAGGGTTCACTCGGCTTCCCTCCCCTGCCCCCAGCCCATGGCTCCACTCTGACTTTGGAATCAGTAATCACAGTTTCTCCTCTGCCTGTCCTTTGAGGGGTGACTCACCAAACCCTCCCTTCATCCCCCTTCCCGCCCTCAGAGGTGTCATCTCACCCCAGACAGAACAGTCCACCCCCTCTGTACCCACTCCTGGGAGTCTTACTACCATGACAACAGCCCAAACTAATTGCAACCCTTATCCCTGAAGTTCAGCCTGCAGGGCCAACACCCCACCCTGACCCTGGACAGGAGGGGAGGGAGGCCAAGGGTGTTGGGCTGGGGTCCACTCTGCCACACTGCTTTAACATCCTCAGCTCCTGATTCACGCCCAACCCTGGATTTAACCTTCACCATCACTTTTTACCCTGGGTTAAATTTTGGTCTCTGGGCTGTGGTAGAAGGGGAGGGATGAGAACTGGAGGCTCCGATTCTGTGATGCGGAACCAGCCTTGACTGGTTTGGAGAGAAAACAGAGGGCCTTTTCTCAGGACCTACCCAACAATTTCAGTTTAAGGGACCCCAGGAGACCAAAATCTGTGCCCTGCCCCCACACCTCTGCCTGTGTTACCCCACCCCCTGCACCTCTGACTGCTGTGTTACCCTTCAGCTCCTGGCCTCGGGCCCTCTGCCTCTTCACCTCTTTCCCTCCTCACTTTCCCTTTCTACTCTTTTCTTCTCCTCACCTGGTTATTCTCCTCTTTGATTCCAGCCTTTTTTCTTCTCTCAACCCCCATTGCCGACCCCCATTCTGTCCCGCCCTGGCCTCCCTCCCGCGCTCCCCTCCCGCCGCTGCCGGGCCGGAGTTGAGGAGTGTGTGTTCTGTTTCTCCCCTGTGCCCCGCCCTCTCCCTCGCCCTCCCGCCGACCAGGAGAGGGCGGAGCTGGCCGCGGGACGGAGGCACCTGGAGGCCCGCCAGGCGCTCTACGCCGAGCTCCAGACGCAGCTCGATAACTGCCCCGAGTCAGTGCGGGAACAGTTACAGGAGCAGCTGAGAAGGGTCAGTTCCACCGCCCCCCCACCCCCGGCCCCCGCGGGCCACGCCCCAGAAGGAAGAGAGGAGAGCGGTGGGACGGGACCACCTGGCCCCTGCAGTACCTGCCGGACACCAGGGTCGGTGCTGTGGCTTGGAGGGAACCGGGAAGGTTGGGGGGTCAGCGCTCCAGGCCATGATGCCCGCGAAAGGGCAAGGCCAAGTACAGCGGGAGCTGGGTGAAGGCAGGTTTCCTACCCAATTTCCCCGGGTCCAGCCCCATACAACGCATGTCCCTGTGGCCTGGCCTTCCAGGTGCAGAGTGGCATTGCAAGCACCACCCAACCCCCTTTGTCACTGTCGTTGAAGGAGGCAGAGGCCCTGGAGACTGAGACAAAGGTCTTTGAGGACTTGGAGTTCCAGCAGTTGGAGCGGGAGAGCCGCGTGGAGGAGGAGCGTGAGCTGGCTGGTCAGGGGCTGCTCCGGAGCAAGGCTGAGCTGCTGCTCCGCAGCATCACCAAGAGGAAGGTGTGCCCCACCCCGTTCCCTGCTGCGTACTGTTGGAGGCCTGTGACCTGGGTTTGAATACCAATGACTTAACAAAAGTTAACTTCGCCTGTTGTGCCTGGGTTTCCTTGTCTGTAAAATGAGAATTATAACAGGTTGTTATGAGAATTAAACAAGATGTAAAGACAGAATAAGATGTGATTGTAGTAAGCACTCGGTGAAGAATAGCTATTATTATTAAGCTCTGACTCCCCTCGGTCTTCCAGTGGAAAGTGGATTCTGCTCCCATTCAGAGCTGGCACTGGCCTGTCAGGAAGGTGAAAGATGGAGGAGGAGGAGGTTTGCCCCGTGCGTGCAGAGCTCTTGTCTGGTGGAAGTGCTGGGACACACAGAAAGATTTGAGATCTGGATATTAGAGCCAGCTAGGGGCCCTAGAAAGGGCATTCATGGCCGGGCGCAGTGGCTCAAGCCTGTAATCCCAGCACTTTGGGAGGCCGAGACTGGTGGATCACGAGGTCGGGAGATCGAGACCATCCTGGCTAACACGGTGAAACCCCGTCTCTACTAAAAAAAAAAAAATACAAAAAACTAGCCGGGTGAGTTGGCGGGCGCCTGTAGTCCCAGCTACTCGGGAGGCTGAGGCAGGAGAATGGCGTAAACCCGGGAGGCGGAGCTTGCAGTGAGCTGAGATCCAGCCACTGCACTCCAGCCCGGGCGACAGAGCGAGACTCCGTCTCAAAAAGAAAAAAAAAGAAAGGGCATTCATTTGGGTTCCAGCCATGGCTCCGTCCTGCCTTGGCCGAGCTGTAAAACAAGGGTTATTGCGTATTGTGGCCTGGTTGGCTCTGACACGCTAGCTAGATACTGTGATTGTCTGCTCCTGATCTCAGCCAGACCGCAGGATGGTGGCGCAGGTGCCTGTGTGTGAGGGTGGGGAGTAAAGCTGGGAGGAGGTATGTGTTAGTAAGGGTTGGGAAGAGGTGAGAGAGGGACTGGAGAGGATGGCTCAAGCAGCTTCCACCCTTATGGCTGAAGCTTGTGGCCAGGCACATGCACACATGCATGTACATTATGCCTGACTGCAGTTAGTATGGAGGAAGTGAGCATGGTGAGATTGGGGAGGGGTGTCTAAAATTGGCGACTTAGAAGATTTGCTGGCTAGCCTGGGGTTGGTGGTAAGTGGGGAGCTGCTGGACTTTCCTTGAGTCCAGATCCCATGCTTCTCTCCCTGAGCTGCTGTCTTACAAATGCACTGACTGATGCATGGAAGGAAGAAAATTGACACACCTAAGCACATGAGTGTGTGTCAGGCACCTTGCTGGGAGCCTTCCTTGGATTACCTCATGCTGTCCTTAGGATGGTATCACAAGACAAGTGCTATTATCCCCATTTTATAGACAAGGAAACTAGGAGTAAGAGAAGCTACACATTTTGCCCAAAGCCTCCCATAATATAAGCTTCAGAGTCAGAATTGGAACCCAGGCCTGTTGGCCCAAATCCCATGTTCCTTCTACTGTACTGCACTGAGGCTAGGGGTGGGCACTTCTCTAGCCTCTTCCTCCTTCTTCCTGGAGGTAGGGAGCTATAGATCAGCTAATCTCATCCCTTTGGGATTCTGGTGAGTATAAGCTCCAGGGAGGTTGGGAGGGCTTGGCAGTAGTGGATTCCTCTTCCCACACCCACGCTGGCTCCTGGGAAACCGGAGCTAAACCCCTGGGACCTGGGGTATCACATTCTTCCCCATGCTCCTCCTTAGGAACCTTATCCAGCTTTCATTCTCAGACCCTAGTGTCCCACCTAGGCTCTGTCTACCCTGGTGCCCTGTGCTCCCCTGCCCTTTCCACTCTGATTCAGGCTCAGAGTACTGGCCTGGGAGTTCAATAGATGATTCTAGTCCTTGCTCTACCACTTAGCTGGCTAAGAGATCTTAGCTTCTAAATATGTTGGTGTTCTCACCTGTAAAATGGATATAAATGCAGCTGCCTCATAAGGGAGCTTATTAAATGACATAACAAATGCAAAACATTTAGCAGAGTTCCTGGCTCCTAATGGGTTCTTAGTAGATGGCGGCTCTTGCAGTGAGGATTACTGCCCAGCCTACTTTGTTGTTGTTGTTGATTTTGAGACAGAGTCTCGCTGTTGTCACCCAGGCCAGAGTGCAATGGTATCTCAGCTTACTGCAACCTCCACCTCCCGGGTTCAAGCAATTCTCCTGCCTCAGCCTCTCAAGTAGCCAGGATTACAGGTGCCCCCAACCACACCTGGCTAATTTTTGTATTTTTGGTAGCGATGGGATTTCACCATGTTGGCCAGGCTGGTCTCAAACTCCTAACCTCAGGTGATCCAGCCTCCTCAGCTTCCCAAAGTGCTAAGATTACAGGCGTGAGCCACAACACCCGGCCAGCCTACTTTGGTCTTCTTTTGGACTGACCCCAGATTTAGGACATCATCCTTCTTTAACTCTTCCTTTCCCATGATTTGCTCCTAAGGGTGGTGGATTAAGGCTGCCTTCTTCAGGAAGCCCTCCTGGGATTAACCCAGCCCATTTTTCCTATCCCTCGTCCTTCCCCCTTATTATCTTTTCATTTCCTTTTAGCACATGATTGTTGAGCCAGGTACTGTTCTAAAAGCCCTAATGAGGGTATAAAGACAGAAAAGACAATGTGGATCTTATGTTTGGGGCAGGGTGGTGGTAGTGGTAACAGATATATTCACAAATAACAATAATAGAGGCAGATGGTGATACAGAAGAATGTGAGCACAGAGGAAGGAGCAAAGAAATTGAGTGGCAATCAAGGGAGGCTTTGGAGAGGAGGTAGCATTTGGTCTAATCTTAGATGATAAGTAAGCTCTTGATAGGTAGAGAAGATTGGGACAGCTCTTCTGGCCTAAGGAAGTGACATAAGAAAGGCCTGAGAGTGGCCGGGCGCGGTGGCTCAAGCCTGTAATCCCAGCACTTTGGGAGGCTGAGACGGGCGGATCACGAGGTCAGGAGATCGAGACCATCCTGGCTAACATGGTGAAACCCCGTCTCTACTAAAAAATAACAAAAAAAACTAGCCGGGCGATGTGGCGGGCGCCTGTAGTCCCAGCTACTCGGGAGGCTGAGGCAGGAGAATGGCGTGAACCCGGGAGGCAGAGCTTGCAGTGAGCTGAGATCCGGCCACTGCACTCCAGCCTGGGCAACAGAGCAAGACTCCGTCTCAAAAAAAAAAAAAAAGAAAGGCCTGAGAGTTTACAGCTACACAGCTGAGTGTACAGTGTGGCTGAGCTGAGAGGACATGGAGGCGGTAGGAGGGAGGGGAGCTGCAAAGGGTTTGGGAGCCCCGAATGCCTGGTAAGGAGTCTGTGCTTTATTCTGTGTGTAATGAGGAGCCACTGAAAGATTTTGAGGAGAGGCATGATCTGATCTTATTTGTGGATTTTTAAAAAATTATTCAAGTAATATTCCTTTTTAGAAAGTAATTTTTCTTTTTAGAAAGATTAGAAAATTCAGATAAGCAAACAAACCTCAAAGTCATCTTAGGAAGACATTTGTGACAGTGTGGAGTGAATCAGGAAGTTGAGAGAGTGGAAGCAGAGGCTGGTGAGAAGGTCCAGACCAGGGAAGCAGAGGGCCTGGATTTGAGTGGTGGCAAGTGGGGTTGGGACAGGGAGAATGAGGCAGATGGAGTGTCTCTAGGCTTTGGGACCCATTGGTTGTGGGGTAAGGGAAGGGAAGTTAGAGGATCTGAGTGGTGTGCCTAATGGCACAGGGATCGTTGATCTAGGGAGGGAGGAAGGCCTGAGGGAAGGAGCCCACATGGCAGCCTGTGTTTTCTTAGGGTGAGTTGAGGCCAAGCAGAAGAGCTGGTTGATCCCCTTCACCTGAGCCTTGAGTCTCTGGGCAGGAGAGCCAGCTAGTTCTCACCTTGAGCTCAGCCCTGTCTCCCCAGGGCCTGATCAACCACCCCATCTCCTTTAGGAGCGCCTGGCCGTCCTGGACAGTCAGGCTGGGCAGATCCGGGCTCAGGCCGTGCAAGAGTCAGAACGCCTGGCCCGGGACAAGAATGCCTCCTTACAGCTGCTGCAAAAGGTAGGGTCCCTCAGGTTGGGCTGGGGGATTTTGAGTAGGGTAAATGGGAGGGGAGTGCAGAAGGGCTGGGGTGCAAACGTGCTGGGGTGGAGCACAGGGCTCCTGTCACACAGTCTCCTGGCTCCCACTCCTCTTTGACTCTCTGCCATTCTGGGCTTGCAGGAGAAGGAGAAACTGACTGTGCTGGAAAGGAGATACCACTCACTCACGGGGGGCAGGCCTTTCCCGAAGACTACATCGACCCTCAAAGAGGTATCATGATTGGGTTAGCCGCAGCTTCAGGCCCAGGGGGTGTCCTGGGAGGCTCTGAGTAACACACAGCACTTTCAGCCAAGTGGCTGAGGTTGTATGGGGACATCTCCCTGAATGGGAGAGATTTGAGGAGGAATGGCCCCAAGCTCTGGGATTTGATCTTCCATGGCCACCAGCTGCCTCTGTTTAGTTGCCTTTGGAGTTCCCAGGAGACCACTGATTTCCCTGTTTTTGGTGGCTGAATATATGTGGGGGGACTCAGGGGCCTGGGTTGAGTGGGTAGACAGCTCAGAGGCTTAGTAGGGGCTGGGCTGGATGGACTCACCTTGAAGGGGAGCATGTGGATATAGGAGTGCTGATCCTGGGGCTCCTGGGCTTCAGTCCTGAGTTAGGCGTTTGTCTCAGAAGAGGATATTGAGGCCCCTTAAGTGGTTCTTCCCAAGTCTGTATGTCTGGTGTGTGAGTTCCAAATAGAACATATCTGGTTTACCAACTTCGTTCCCTCCCTCCCTGCCTCACTACACAAACAATTTAGGCCTGGGGTGGGGAACTGGGCCAAGTGTGAGGGATGCAGCCCCTCACCGTGTCCCCTTTCTGTAGGCCGAGCTGCTCATCTCCGAGTCCTCAGAGATGGGGCTGGGGACTAAGGCTCTGGGCCTTTTCCCAGGGTCTTCTCAGGCTGGGGCCTCCTCTGTCTCTTTAACCCCACCTGCTTCCACTCTTCTCTGCCCCAAAGCACAAGAGGTAATCACAGCTAACTGTGTGCTCTGCTTTGCCCACTGCCTGCCTGCCTGCCCGCTGAGCCCCTGCCTACAGCTCCTCCCAGGGCTTAGCTGAAGGGCATGTGGTGATAGTTTCTTGGCTGGCCAGAGTTTGGGAGAGTGTGTGTGAGTGTGCCATGCCGCCATTCCATAGAGTGCCTGGGCAGCCCATTGAATTGCATATTAATTTGCCTATATTCTGCTTGCCATTCATCAGTTCTCACAACATGCTGGACCCTCTGGCTCATTTTTCTTTTCCATGACCCCAGAGGACAACCTGGTTCTAGAGCTAGGCCTGGGTGGGCCTTGGGTAGGGCAGGCTTATGATCCTGCGCTTTGATTCAGCATGCATTGTGGAAGTCTACCATGCTCCCAGCACCCAGATAAGCTCAGTTTCTAAGGACAGGTGATGAATACGACAGTCCCTGTTCTGCCAACCCACAGTTGAATGTGTTGGCATCTTTCCAAGGACTCACCTTGGGCAGTAGGCCCATTTTTCTGCTAGGCTTTTAGCTGTTCCTTGCTAAGGCCTCTTTCTCACAGCCCATCTTGCTCAGGCCCTGGTGATGTCTCTACCTTTCCCCACCTGTTTCTAGCTCCTGCCCGGGCTGATGGGGTGTGAGGGGACCCTGGGGAATGGTGTGACTGGTGCCCAATGCTGCATGTGTGTGCTCCACTGGGGACTGCCAGGTTGTTGGGGATGGGGGTTCTCTGGGAGCTGGGTTCTGATCCTCAGTGTACTCTTAAAAGGCCTTCTGTGGGCTTCTTTGCCTGTCCCCAGCCCAGAGCGAATTCAGGTATGGGCCTTCAGGGTCTGCTTGGGGCAGGACTGGATGCCAAGGTGGCTCCAAGAGTGGAGGGGCAGGAGGAGCCTTCAGACTGTTGGTTCTGCTGCCCTTTTCTGGTCTCTGTCACTCCTTGCAGCCATCTATGGGCATAGCAGGCACCCTACCCCTGCCTTGGAGTTTGTATTGACCTGGAGTGATGGCCCTGTGGCCTGGCATGGAGTTTGGGGTGTTGGGCACCTTGTTGAACCCTGTTAACCCCTTTCTTTGCCCACCCCTACCCCTTCCACTGGGCACCCCAGGAATATGTGACCCTGGCAGAAGTTTTCCAGCTGTGTTCCCGCTTGGACCCCTATGCTTCTGCCACCCCCCCCAGTGTGCTCGCCCAGCCCCTGCCTGACAGTGAGGTACCAGCCACTGAGGGTGCCCACCAATGCCCAAGGACCTCTTTATGGATGGCCTAGATTCCCCCTTGGGCCTGGGTGGAGCTGGGGGGACAGAAGGATCTGTGTTCGACAGAGAGGGAGAAGGGCAGCCTGTATAAGGGGAGGTTGGGAGTGGTTTCTTTTCTTCCCTGGGGCCTTGGGAGCTTTCTTCAGCTCCTATGGCCTGGAAAGGGGCAGGCCTTCTGCTCTAGGATGAGGGCATCGAGTTGAGAGGACTGGTTTTCCTAGGCTGCAGGCTCTGTACTTCCTGTCCTTTCCCTCTCTTCCCCTGTGGGTAGGGCCATCTTATGTATTCTAGCTCCATTAACCTCTTATATTCCCTCCTGCATCTGGCCTTGCCCCAAGTACGTGATGCTTGAGCAGCTAAAGGTGATGCGGGACACCTCGCCCATGCCCCCAGCCCCTGTGCCAGGCCTTTCTCCCTGGGCCTCCGCCTCCCGGGACCTGGTTCCCACCACCTGCCTTCCTCCCATGCTGCCCTCCTCCTCGTTTGCTTCCATCACGCCTTCACCCAAGGTTGGTGGTCTGTGAGTTCTTGCTACCCCCACCCACGACTGGTGTGCTCCGTGTGTGTTTTGCTCCTGCTCACCTGGCCTCCTGGCTCTTGGCCAGCCCAAGGGGAGTGCCCAGTGCCTGCAGGCTCTGTCTGGTGGCTGGTTTCATGGCTGGTGTAGCACATGTCTGTGGTCTGGAAGTTGTACCCTGACTGTTTCTCTTTGCCCTTAGTACATTCAGGGCAACTGTTGTCTCACTGTTTTTCTCTTCTTTTTCTTGATGCTCTCCTTTCTCCCTTCCTTCCTCCCCTTCTTCCTTCACCTTCCTGTCCATTTCCCTGATATGGCCTTCCTTTAACCTTTCCCCTCCTTCTTCCTCTTCTTTCTTCTTTCTCCCTTCTCCTGCCTTTTCCTTTCCCTTTATTTCCTGGCCTTTCCTCTCCATCCTTCCCCTCCTGTCCCCTTTTCCCCTCCCCATTCCCACCTCCAGATGGAGAAGCTGCTGCTCCCTGCTGTAGACTTAGAGCAGTGGTACCAGGAGCTGATGGCCGGGCTGGGGACTGGCCCCACTGCAGCCTCCCCTCACTCTTCTCCCCCGCCTCTGCCCGCCAAAGCTTCCCGTCAGCTGCAGGTAACCCCTCCTTCACTGCCCATCCTCCCCAGCCTTTGCGCCTGTCCACTCTGATTCCTCCTGCCAATCCATCAGCCACACAGTACCACCTTGAGTGGAGGTGTCAGCCCAGTCAGGGCAATGAGGGCACCTCTGGGCCCTGAGAAGGTCACTCCTTGGGCAGCTATCCTAGCATTTGGGCAACCAGAGGGCCAGCCTCCATAGCCTAAAACTGTCTGATTGAGTGTCTGGTGGAAGGGGATTCTGGAGCTGTGGTCAGGTTGGGATCTGTTCAGTGCCCTGTGCTGAGCTAGGCTGTGGGTCTGGCCTATGCTTGGCAGCTCCCAACACCCAGAGCTTCTCACCCAGTCTGGTGGCCTGACAGGCTCTTGGGCCTGTGGCAACTGGAATTAGTGTGTCCTGGGAGAACTGCTGTTCTCCTGGTTTCTCTGCTTGTTCTCCTGGTTTCTCCAGCAGTGACACTTGGAAGCAGAAAACAAGGGGCAAAGACTCTGAAGTGAGAGCCCAAGCCTCCTCAGAGTTGCCATGGAGGGCGTGGGCCTACCTGAACCTGCAGCAAGCAACTGACCATGGGGTGGGAAAGGGAGCTGGGCTAGTCTTCTCCTTAGGTTTCCTCCACTGACCTGCTGCAGTGCCTGACATTGACCATTTAAGATCATCCGTTGAGTGAAGGCACTGTATCTGTAAGACTGTGACCTCAGCTAAAATTTCATGTTTCCTTGGGGAGGAGTTTGATCATATAAGACTTCTACTGTGTACCCAGCTGGTTAGAGACTTTAACATGTTTTGATTCTCTTAATCATCACCATAGGCCTTTGAGGTACATGAAGTTAACTCATTTTATAGGTGAAACACTGGAGCATGGAGAAGATAAGTAATCTTTCCAAGGCCACACAGCTAAGAAGTAGCAGAGCTTATGCCAAGTCAGGGTTTGTGACGCTAAGGGCCATATTTACCACATGCTAGTGCTGTAGGGGAGCTTGGCCATTATTTAGTCTAGTCCTACCCCCTTCTTTTGCAGAGAAGGAAGCCAAGGCCCAGAGTAGGGAGGTGTGTGACTGAGCTAGGACCAGAGGGAACCCAGTTTCTAGTTGGTCTCCTGCACAACCCTGCCTGACTGACATTAAATCCTTGCATGGGTCTGTTTACAGGTCTTTTCTTAGACCCAGGGTTGGGCTAGGGATTGGCCCAGGGAGGAACAGCATGGAAAGGAGAATTGGCAGCTGCCAATAGCATCTGGCCATTGGGCTGGCTCAGGAGGCTTGTTGTCAGAACCAGAAGGCCTGAGGCCTAGTGCCAGAGTGATACGTCAGATCACAGCCAGACTAGGTGACATGGGGGAGGTGGCCAATGGGGGAGCCAGAAGTCACTGGGCACTATCTTTTCTTTCCAGGTTTACCGCTCCAAGATGGATGGCGAGGCCACTAGCCCCCTTCCCCGGACCCGCAGCGGCCCCCTCCCCTCCTCCTCTGGCTCTTCCTCCTCCTCCTCCCAGCTCAGCTTGGCTACCCTGGGGCGTAGCCCTTCCCCAAAGGTCTGAGGACAGTGGGTGGGGCTGCACATGTGGCAAGGGATGGAGACTGCCATGCTGGGGAAAGGCCAAGACCACCCATAAAAGCCTTGGGAATGGGGGTGAGGGCCTTCTGAGCCCAGGTCCAAACTCTCCATTCCTCTGCAGAGCGCTCTACTCACCCAGAATGGCACGGGCAGCCTTCCTCGAAACCTGGCAGCCACGCTGCAGGACATCGAGACCAAGCGCCAACTAGCTCTGCAACAGAAGGGTGAGTGACTGCCCCGCCAGCCCACCTGCTCTTCTGAGGGGACCCTGGATAGTTGCCATGCTTCCTCTATGTTCATACCTTTCACAGGATATTTTTCCTTTCATTGGGATCTAGGCCAGAGCAGAAAGGATTTAGAGGAGTGGGTACCTAAAGAAGAGCTTCCTGGATATTTATCTAAAGCCTTCAGGGCTGGAGACTAAGGGCCTAGGGGACTGTGACATCTTTCCTAGAGAGCCTAGCCAATAAGGGAACTGCTTGTTGACCTGAGTCGGGTTAGACATTGCCCTCTCTGGAGGCAGGGGATGGATTTGATTACTTCTAGAAATGGTTGCCTGAGATATTGGCTCTGGGGACCCAGGAGTCCTTGTTGCTTGTGTGCAATTTGGTTGTTTTGAAAGCCCATGTCTGTGCCTCTCTCTCCTCTTACCACTCTGTGTCTCTACCGTACCCTCTGCCCGGGGTCCCCCACGCCAGTCGAGTCGCTTCCCGCCGAGCCCCTCCCAACCGACGACCCAGCAGGTAGAACGTTGGTCACAGAGGGCATTGCTTTGGCCAGGCAGCCCCTGCCCTGGCATCAGCATGATGTGTCCTGCCCAGGTCCCCACTGCCTGCAGGCAGGGTCCCAGGCTGAGCTGGGTTGGGGTGTCTGCTGGCCTCACCCCTCCAGCTGACCTCTCTTCTGCCCTCAGCTGTGCTCTACCGTGTCTCCCCTGCCTTCTTTCCCGTGTTTGTTGTTTTTGCTTCTGCATCGCAGGGGGGTCTGCATTGGCATTCTGGGTGCTCATGGGGTTTCCGCCATCTCTTCTTTCTCCCTTCTCCAGCAGGCAGGGTGGGTGCATGCATCCTGCCTAGACCTACTTAGGCCTTGGTTGTGAGCTGGAGCCAGCTGGCTGTCATGCTGCCCGGGCACTATTTGGGTAGGTTTGGTGTCCTATGTGGACTCAGGATGCGAAAGAGCACTGAAGCCAGACTCTGCATCTGTGGCCGGTTGTGCAGGCGACTGAAGCATTGGCAGAGCAGCCAGGCCTAGAGCTGCAGGGGCCTTAGGGAAGCTGCGGGGAGAGGGGGCTGCTCTGTGTTAACCTCTCCCTGCTTGTCCCTCCTTCTGTGTGTGGTGCTGCCACTGGCCTGCTCCTTAGCTGGGTGGGGAGCCCACTGTGACTCCCATCTGTCTCTCCTGCAGGACAACAGGTGATTGAAGAGCAACGGCGGCGACTGGCTGAGCTGAAGCAGAAAGCGGCAGCTGAGGCACAGTGCCAGTGGGATGCCCTGCACGGGGCAGCCCCCTTCCCAGCGGGCCCCTCGGGCTTCCCCACTCTCATGCACCACTCTATCCTACACCACCTGCCTGTGGGGCGGGAGCGTGGGGAGGAGGGTGAGCACGCCTACGATACGCTGAGTCTGGAGAGCTCTGACAGCATGGAGACCAGCATCTCCACTGGGGGCAACTCGGCCTGCTCCCCTGACAACATGTCCAGGTACCCCCCATGCCTGGGCCCACAGCCTCCTTCAGCCACCGCCTCAGCTCCTTGATGCACCTTCTCTTCCCCTTCTCTCCCCAGTGCGAGTGGTCTGGACATGGGGAAGATCGAGGAGATGGAGAAGATGCTGAAAGAGGCTCACGCAGAGAAGAACCGGCTCATGGAGTCGAGGGTGAGTCTGACCTGGATCAGGGAGGCAGAAGGTGATGGGGCACAGAGCTGCCTGCTGCCTGTCAAGGGCCTGTGCTCCACCTCAAGCCCTTCCACCCATATTAGCCTTGCCACATTCCCTTGGGGTAGAAGATGTTTTAAAAGGTTGTATTCCTCAAACAGGTTTAGGGAACCTTGGTGAGATTACAACTTCATGGCTCTTAGGAACAGAGAAGGCAGCACAGTAACCATTCTCCCACCAATAATTTCTTGTATGGAAACTTCCAGTTTTTGCATGTTTACTTCTGTAGACTTTTTGGCAACTACAGGAATTTTGATTCCTGTCTACCTGCATGGCAGGCCATTCCTCTTGGGACTGGTTAGGAAAGGCAGGAACTGTGGGTGAAGTATAGACCAGAGGAGGAGGCAGATGTCCAAGTCAGAGTAGAGGTGTTGGGTGGGGAGCCTTGGGAGCAGAGAGGGCTGACAGCTCCTTCACATGGGCATGGAGCTGGGATTCAGCAAAGAGGGACCCGTGGTTTATCCTGGGCATAGGCAGGCTGATGAAATGTGTGCCTAGGAAGGAGAATAAATAAAGGATCTGTAGAAGCTGTTCTGTGTCCACCATTCGAGGCACTGTGCATGTTTGAGATGAGAGTGGGACACAGAGAGTAAGGTCAGCAGTTTGAGGGATTTAATAAAAAACAGATACGGACAGTTTGAATGGAGGACCAGCCAGAAAAGAATGCCTCCTATCTTATTTATGTCTAAGTATGGCAAATGTGTAAGCATCTCCTGGCAAATGTGGGGAAAGGAGATTCTGCTGAGTTTTGAGCTGGGAAGAAATAGTAAATGGGAGTTAATGGTATAGGAGGTCTTTATTAGTAATTACGACATATAAAGCATCACTGACATGCTCTGTATTTAATTATTTGTTTTAATGACTTCTAAAATCCTTTTATAGTGGCTTTTATAAGTTCAGTTCTGACCTTAGTCTGTAGTCACTTTGTGCCCATAAAGTTTGAAGTTCGATAGCAGATGTTTCTAATTTGGAGTTTCAAAAGGCCTTCAGTTAGTGATTGGGAAAGGACTATATATTAGCTGTCAAAAAAAGTTATCTAGATAACCCATGTTCCGAGAATTCAGATACAATTGTCAGAGCCCCATTTATTTTTCGAGTGCTTTCCTACTGGAATCAGTAATGAGCATTTATATACATGATCTAATTTCATTTTCACTATAATTCCAGGAATGGGTATTCTTTTTTCTTTTTTTTTCTTTTTTTTTTTTTGAGACAGAGTCTCGCTCAGTGCCCAGGCTGGAGTGCAGTGGCGCGATCTCGGCTCACTGCAAGCTCCGCCTCCCAGGTTCACACCATTCTCCTGCCTCAGCCTCCCAAGTAGCTGGGACTACAGGCGCCCGCCGCCACGCCCGGCTAATTTTTTGCATTTTTAGTAGAGACGGGGTTTCACCGTGTTAGCCAGAATGGTCTCAATCTCCTGACCTCGTGATCCTCCCACCTCGGCCTCCCAAAGTGCTGGGATTACAGGCGTGAGCCACCGCGCCCGGCTGAATGAGTATTCTTAACTTCATTTCACAAATGAGGCAATTGAGGCTTAAAAAGTTTAAATGTCTGGGTGCGGTGGCTCACACCTGTAATTCCAGCACTTTGGGAGGCCAAGGCAGGCGGATCACCTGAGGTCAGGAGTTCGAGACTAGCCTGGCCAACCTGGTGAAACTCTGTCTACTAAAAATACAAAAAAGTTAGCCAGGCGTGGTGGCAGGTGCCTGTAATCCCAGCTACTTGGGAGGCTGAGGCAGGAGAATCACTTGAACCTGGGAGGCGGAGGTTGCAGTGAGCCGAGATCATGCCATTGCACTCCAGCCTGGGCAACAGAGTGAGACTCAGTCTCCAACAACAAAAAAAACAAAGTTTAAATGATTTTATCAGGATCACAGAGCCCATAGTGGTAGCAGGGCCAGGGTTTGAAGTCAGGACAGTCATGCTTAAAGCATTTCTCTTTAACCAGCCAGGGCTCTTGGAGAGGGTGGGCTTTGAAGATGATGCCTCCTCATGCCAGACTACCCTGAGGTGGATGCCTCCTGCAGCCCTGCCCAGGTGTGACGAGGGCCAGTGGGGGAAAGAGGATGGCCATAGGTGCTGACCCCTTGGCTTTGGGGGCAGGAGCGGGAGATGGAGCTGCGGCGGCAGGCCCTGGAGGAGGAGCGGCGGAGGCGTGAGCAGGTAGAACGGAGGCTACAGAGTGAGAGTGCCCGGAGGCAGCAGCTGGTGGAGAAGGAGGTCAAGATGCGGGAGAAACAATTTTCCCAGGTGAATGGGCGGTGGAGCACAGTGGTGGTTGGCTTGACGGTGAGGGCTGTAGAGAAGTAGGGAGACCCCAGGGTTTCTGTGTTGGGCTGTAAGACCTGTTCTACTCCAGAAAAGATTGCTGTTGGCTTAACACAAGCAGAATTCTACCTGGGACTCATTGACCCCTAAACATAGACCTACCAGGACTGTTCAAATGTGTGTGTGTGTGCTGGGGTAGTGGGTTGTAAGGATGTGACAGGCCACCTTGCAGACATCCAGGATCAGAGAAGAGGGTCTGGATAGGTGTCCCAGAGATGGGAGCTGGTAGTCAAAAATCAGAGTGGCTCCCCTTGGCCTCTCCAGGGCTTCAGATCTGCTTCATGAGCCTGCATTGCACCTTCCCTTCTGCTTCCCCTGCTGCCCTTCCTGCATGTGGAACTTCAGGGTGTGCTGCCCCACACCCTACAGGACCTTTCATCTCCAGTCCCCATCATCAGTGGATGACCTCACTCTGACTTTTGTTTTACATCTCCAAGACAGAACTGTACTAGTTTCTCTTCGGGACAGAAATCCCTCCTTGCCCAAAAGCCAGCCCTACCCTTTCTCCTTAAACAGGAGACTTGAGCAGAACAATTGAAAGCAGAAGGAGAAATTGGTTTGGGCTGGGAAATCTGCCCATGTCTCTGGTCCCAAATCCTGACACCTACAACCCCCCATGAGAATCTGTAGGACTTAGATAGGCTGTCCCTTCTGATTAGGTCTCTGTAGGCTTCCCCAGGTTGGGAGTCCTGTGGAATCTTTCCCAAGCAGTGATCACAGCTCCCTCATTTCCTACAATGCAACAAAATAAATTCTAAGGGATAGGTCAACTGGATTGGGTTTGGGAAATAATGAGAAGGGGCTGGGCACAGTGGCTCACACCTGTAATCCCAGCACTTTGGGAGGCCAAGGTACACAGATCACTTGAGGCCAGGAGTTCAGAGACCAGCCTGGCCAACATGGCGAAACCCCATCACTACAAAAAATACAAAAATTAGCTGGACATGGTATCACACACCTGTAATCCCAGCTTACTCTGATGGCTGAGGCATGAGAATTGCTTGAATCCAGGAGATGAAGGTTGCAGTGAGCTGAGATCGTGCCACTGCACTCCAGCCTGGATGACGGAGTGAAATTCTGTCTCAGGAAAAAAAAACAAACAACAACAAAAAAAATGAAGCTCTGTGAATTTTACCCCTGTGGTTGGAATATTTGTAAAATGCCTGGTTTCCCTTTCCTGCTTCAGTCAGTGACTGCTCTGGGAGTCTGTCTTCTAGCCCCTGTCCTGGGGCTCAGGCATTGCAGCAGTGGCCACTGGTGTCTGGTGTGGGAGATGGGTAGAATCAGCTCTCTATGGGGTTGTGTGTTTTGTTTTTTCTTTAAATAATGTGTGATGTTTCCTGGCCATTTTAATGTTCTTCTAGGAAAGGAAGAGTAGAAAAATATTCCAGCTGACTGAAAATTCTAGTTAGTATCAGAGGTAGAGTAAACCTTAGTAATTACCTAGTTCAAAGCCCGTGTTTTACATGGAAGGAAACTGAGGCCCAGAGAAGGGATGTGACCCAAACAAGGTCCCATGGGAAGTCAGAGACTAGATTTCTTATTGGACTTTTCTTCCCAGAGCATGTTCTTATCTGGCCTCTTGCTTTATTCTGTTTGGCTCAGGAGGGAAAGGAGGGACAGGGCAAGACAAAGATGCTGTGTCTTGGTCATAGGTGGGAAAACTGAGGCACAGAGTGACTTCGCAGTTTGCCTGGCCCTAGATAGAGTCAACGTAGGCATGGTAGGTCCCCACTTTTGCCATAAGCCCTATGGAGCCAGAGTGACCACCATGGGCTGGGGATGGGTGATGTCAGGCTGTTGGGGTTTAGAAGTGAAGCCAAGGGGCCTGGACAGGGAAATAATGAGGGAAGAGAGGAGACTCTCCTGACCCTCCCTCTTGCTCCCAGGCACGACCCCTGACCCGCTACCTGCCAATCCGGAAGGAGGACTTTGACCTGAAGACACATATTGAGTCATCAGGCCATGGTGTTGATACCTGCCTGCACGTGGTGCTCAGCAGCAAGGTACAAGGCGTGTGTGGCCCTGGGGTGCTGGGGAGAGGGAGGACCCCATGGTGAGAGGCACCTCCTGGGTCGTTGGAATAGTGGCGTCAGTCTCTACCCTTATCTAACCAGATCTCTGTCCCAGGACCTGGTGTGCTGGCCTGAAGAGATGTTGGGGACAGTCCCCCATGAATACAGGCACAGGCGATGGCACACACTTAAGGCTTAAGGGCTGCACATTTGGGTCCTTCCTTACTCCTGCTTCCCACCAGGTCTGCCGTGGCTACTTAGTCAAGATGGGCGGCAAGATTAAATCATGGAAGAAGCGCTGGTTTGTCTTCGACCGGCTCAAGCGCACCCTTTCCTATTATGTGGGTGAGTTCCAACAAGGCCGTCCCGGGGGCCAGCCAGGACCCCTGGGCTCTGTTACCCAGCATGACTGGCCTTCTAGAAGGAGGCCAAGCTTCCAAGTAGGGGACCAGAGGCTTGGACTGGGCCTTGCCCTCCTTCCCTGAAATGTACACAATGTACCTGGTTCACCTCCATTTAGTGTTCATTCATTCATTCCTTCATTCAGCAATGTTACTAAGCATCTAATAAGTTCCAGGCACTGTTCTAGGCTCTGGTGATAAGTAAGATGGCCACAGCTCTCTCATGGAGCTTATAGTCAGGGAAGCAGACAAGAATTATAACAATGCACAATGGGTATGCTGATAGGAGACATCCAGGCTCTGCAGGAGCATGGGGTCTTATGGTCGGAGTTGGGCTGGGAACTCCCCCTTGGACAGATTCCATCAAAGACTCCAAGACAAGCAGTTGAACAGTGCCAAGGAGTGCTCAAGATAGCCCAGGAACAGGCCGACTAGACCCTCTTGCTCCGTCAGCTCTCTCCGTTCGAGCCTCTAGCCTAGTTTCCCATCCCTGGAACTCCCTTTGTACTTTTCCCACTTGGAGCGTGGGATGCTGTGTTATACCCTAGTCATGAGAAGGTAAGGTATGCCGCAGTAACAAGAAGTCATAAAATCCCAGTGGCTGTACAGGTGCAGTGGCTCACACCTGTGATCCCAGCATTTTGGGAGACCAAGGCGGGCAAAGAGCTTGAAGCTAGGAGATTGAGACCAGCCTGGGCAACATGGTGAAACCTTGTCTCTACTAAAAGTACAAAAATTAGCTGGGCGTGGTGGCATGTGCCTGTAGTCCCAGCTACTCAGGAGGCTGAGCACGAGAATTGCTTGAACCCAAGAGACAGAGGTTGCAGTGAGCCGAGATTGCACCACTGCACTCCAGCCTGGACAACAGAGTGAGACTCTGTCTCAAAAAAATTAATTAAAAGGCCGGGCATGGTGGCTTATGCCTGTAATCCCAGCACTTTTGAGAGGCCAAAGTGGGCAGATCACATGCTCAAGAGATCGAGACCATCCTGGCCAACATGGTGAAACCCCGTCTCTACTAAAAATACAAAAATTAGCTGAGCATGGTGGCACATGCCTGTAGTCCCAGCTACTCAGGAGGCTGAGGCAGGAGAATCACTTAAACCCGGGAGGTAGAGGTTGCAGTGAGCTGAGATCATGCCACTGCACTCTAGCCTGGCAATAGAGCAAGACGCCATCTCAAAAAAAAAAAAAAAGAAATATTAAAAAGGAAAATCCTAGTGGCTTACAAGTACTAGGTTTCCTTATGCCCGATACATGTGGACTGCACATCGTGAGTTGGTGGGGGCTCTGCCCTGCATCAGTGTTGTCTTTACTTCAGCATGCCTTTTGGGAACATTTCTGGCCACAGTGGCAGAGGGAAAGAGAGGCTTAAGTGAGCCTGGCCTTGGTATTAAATGTCTCAGCTGGGAAGTGACACACATCATTTTTGTCCACAATTCATAGGTGGGGCTGTCTGCCAGTCACACAGCCTCACCCAGCCACAGAGCTGGGAAGAGCAATCCTGCTAGGAGCTCAGAAGAGGGGAAAGGGCTGCAGAGTTTGGTGCCAGAGATGCTCAGGTCTGGAGTGCCCATTTCCCCCCTAACCTGGTCCCTGATCACCTGCTGGCTCCTCTAAGAAGCCTTCCCTGACCAGCCTGGGTCCTGGGTGTTTTGAGGAGGCAGGAGAGACAGAAGCACAGGTGTCCCATGTTTCTCTCTGCGCCAGGAAGGTAGAGGGAATAGGGACTTTGGAGAGGAAGAAACAGGCCTGGGGAAAAGAGTTCCATCTGAGGCATGTTGAGATTGAGGTGCCTCTGAGACATCTAGGTTTAGGAGGATGGTCAGGATTAGAGGTGGAGTAATAGTTGAATCAGGTGGAATAATAGTAATAGCAGATAACCTTTATCAAGCACTTGAATGAGCCAGGTGCTATGCTAAGCACTCTGAATGCATCATCTCATTAATCTTTGAAATAATCCTATAGGGAAACACTATTTTTATGCCATTTTACAGATGAGGAAAATGATGCTCAGAGAGGTTAAGTAAATTGCCCAAGGTCCCACAGCTCCTAAGAGACAGAGATAAGTCTGAACCTGGGCAGTCAGGCTTCAGAGCAGAGAAGAGGGGAGGGAGAGGGCCGAACCCTGGGGCAGGCCTACCTGTGTGGGGAAGGAGAAAGAGGAGAGACCAGCAGAGGGAGAAGGGGCAGGAGACAGGAAGCCAGCACTAACCACATGCCAGGTGCTGGGCTGGTGCTTGGCATATGTGGCCTTAGTTAGCGTCTGTGAAACAAAAGGAGACCAAGTTCAGATGGCAGGAATAGAAATGGGAGCAGAAACAGGGAAGGAAGCCAGCCAAAGGAGCAGACATTCACAAGCAGGAGGTGTCACCAGCGATGATGGATGCTGCAGAAAGGCCAAGAAAGATGTGGCCCAAAGGCTGTTAGACTCAGGGATGGGAGCTTGTCAAGAGAAGGCTTTCTGCTGTGCATGGGGCCAGGAGCCAGATTGCACAAGATTGAGGATAGGTGGGTGGTAAGGAAGCGGAGGCAGGAGTGTGTTACTATTTCCTGTGAAGGAAGGGATGAAAGAGAACAGGGGCTGGAGGGCTGAGCAGGCCCAGAGCCAGGCAGGGCTGGTCCTTTTCCAAGGAGGAAATGTCAGAAATGGGCCTGGATAAGGGCCCTGGGTGCCGTGCCTGTTCCGCTTGGACCCTCTTCCTGCCAACTCGATAGAAACCCCCTCATTGCATGGAGTCCAGATTACATATTATCTCTAGGAAGCCTTTCCTGACCCCACCTTACTAGGAGTGATTCCCATCCTCCTCTGAACCCCTGCATTATCCAGCATCTGTTTTTCCATGTGACATCAATCCAGGAGTGTAATGATACAATAACAGTGTCATGTTATGTGCCACACACTGTGCTGAATACCTTAAATGTGTTCTTTCATTTAATACTCATGAAAACCTGTGATGCGTAGGTGGTCTCATGGAGTTCCTAGCCATGCCTTTACTAGCTATTTACATAGCTGAGTGTCTGTATTTTCCTCCCTGTGAGATTGTAGTTTCCTAAGAGAAGGGTCTCTGACTTCTCTCTGAATCCCGGTGTCTAGGATTCATTCATTCAGCATTGAGTACCTACTGTGTGCCAGGCACATAGTTGTTTGTGTTGGGGGAGGTAGACCATGAATGGATAAAGGAGGATTCCGATGCAGCATCAGTTCTATACAGAGGGGCATCTGTGCTGTGGGAACACAGGAGAGCACAACTGTGCACTGTCATGGTGACATTTTGCGATGGGTCTTGAAGATTGTTTAGGAGTTTGCCAAGGAAATGGGCTGGAGGAGACAGTTCCAGCATACAAAGTGTATTACTAAGGGAACAGTGAGAAGCTCAGATAGGACTTGGGACTCATGCAGGGGAAGGTTGTGATACAAGGCTGGAGGGACATGTTGGCACCAGTCTGTAAGTTGCCTTTACCAAGCCATGGAGGTTGGGGAGAGGAGGAGCACTCGGGGAGGAGCTTACTTCCAGCCGGCACCATTGAGTTTAGTGATTGGCGTGACCTCTCCTGTAGGACTCAGGCTCACTGTTAAGGATATCAGCTGTAGCATCTGAGCAGTGCCACAGACAAGGTGGCCCAGGCCCTGTGCTTTCCCTTGACAGGAATCCTGCCCCTTCTCACTGAATGGTCACCTCTGCTCAGGTAGTTGGCCCCTTTCCTGCCACCTCTGACTTCCAGAGGCTATATGCTATATGTATATGCTAAATGCTCTGTACACATCAAGGGAGTGTGCTTCCTTTCTTTTTATTTTATTTTATTTTATTTATTTATTTATTTATTTATTATTTTATTATTTTGAGACGGAGTTTTGTTCTTGTTGCCCAGGCTGTAGTGCAGTGGTGCGATCTCGGCTCACCACAACCTCCGCCTCCCAGGTTCAAGTGATTCTCCTGCCTCAGCCTTCCGAGTAGCTGGGATTACAGGCATGCGCCACCATGCCTGGCTAATTTTGTATTTTTAGTAGAGATGGGGTTTCTCCATATTGGTCAGGCTTGTCTCAAACTCCCGACCTCAGGTGATCCACCTGCCTCGGCCTCCCAAAGTGCTGGGATTATAGGCCTGAGCCACCGCGCCCGGCTACTTCCTTTCTTTTTTAAAAAAAAATAGGTAGCCGGGCGCGGTGGCTCACGCCTGTAATCCCAGCACTTTGGGAGGCGGGTGGATCACGAGGTCAGGAGTTCAAGACCAGCCTGGCCAAGATGGTGAAACCCCGTCTCTACTAAAAATACAAAAAAATTAGCCAGGCATGGTGGCGGGCGCCTGTAATCCCAGGTACTCAGGAGGCTGAGTCAGAGAACTGCTTGAACCTGGAAGGCGGAGGTTACAGTGAGCCGATATCGTGCCACTGCACTCCAGTCTGGGCAACAGAGTGAAACTCTGTCTCAAAAAAAAAAAAAAAAAAGGCCGGGCGCGGTGGCTCAACCTGTAATCCCAGCATTTGGGAGGCCGAAACGGGCGGATCACGAGCTCAGGAGATCGAGACCATCCTGGCCTACACAGTGAAACCCCGTCTCTACTAAAAAATACAAAAAACTAGCCGGGCGAGGAGGCGGGCGCCTGTAGTCCCAGCTACTCGGGAGGCTGAGGCAGGAGAATGGCGTCAACTCGGGAGGCGGAGCTTGCAGTGAGCTGAGATCCCGCCACTGCGCTCCAGCCTGGGTGACAGAGCGAGACTCCGTCTCAAAAAAAAAAAAAAAAAAAAAAAAAAAAAAAAGGTAAAAGTATTCGTATAGTTCAAAAATAAAAAATATATAAAAAGGTTTAAATTGAGAATTATGCCCTACCCAGTACAGGTAACTACTTTCATTAATCTCTTGTGTATCCTTGTAGAGGTTCTTTTTTTTTTTTTTTTTTTTTTTTTTTTTTTTTTGAGACAGAGTCTTGCTCTGTGCCCTAGGCTGGAGTGCAGTGGTGCGATCTCGGCTCACTGCAAGCTCCACCCCCCCGGGTTGATGCCATTCTCCTGCCTCAGCCTCCTGAGTAGCTGGGACTACAGGCGCCCGCCACCTCGCCCAGCTAATTGTCTTGTATTTTTAGTAGAGACTGGGTTTCACCGTGTTAGCCAGTGTCTCGATCTCCTGACCTCGTGATCCGCCCACCTCGGCCTCCCAAAGTGCTGGGATTATAGGCTTGAGCCACCGCACCCGGCCCCTTGTAGAGTTTCTGTAGGAGAATATAAACAAATACTTTTTCTTGCACAAAAGGTGGCATACAGTACATTCCTTTTTCACCTCCTAATGTGTCTTAGAGATCATTCTATATCAAATTTATCTATATCTAGATATTATATCTGGGTATATACTATAGGCTTATTTCTGAGTCTGTATCTGTATCAGATATTTCTTTCTTTCTTTCTTTTTTTTTTTTTTGAGACCGAGTTTTGCTCTTTTTGCCCAGGCTGGAGTGCAGTGGTGTGATCTCGGTTCACTGCAACCTACGCCTCCCGGGTTCAAGTGATTCTCCTGCCTCAGCCTCCCGAATAGCTGGGATTATAGGCATGCACCACCACACTTGGCTTATTTTTGCATTTTGAGTAGAGACGGGGGTTTCACTATGTTGGCCAGGCTGGTCTCGAACTCCTGACCTCAGGTGATCCACCCTCCTCAGCCTTCCAAAATGCTAGGATTACAGGCGTTAGCCACCATACCTGGCCTATATCATTTTACTTAACAGCTATATTTAGTCTTCCGTGATGTGGCACACACTAACTTATTAACCAGTCTCCACTTGATTGATATTTTGCTTGTTTCCAATCTTCTGTGACTATAGGCAATACTATACTTAATAATCTTGTATATGTTACTTTGTATATATGAAAGAGAAATTCTCCTAAATGTAAGCATTGGATCAAAAGATAAATGCCTTTCTAATTTTGATAGACATGGCCAAATCGTTCATAAGGGTTTTACCAATTTATACTCCCACCTGTCGTTAGACTACCTCCTTCACCATAGACTTGCCAAAAGCGTGCTGTATATTTATTGTATGTTTTCGTCATTGGGTTAGGCGAGAAGTGGTCTCTCAGTGAAGCTCTGATTTGTATTTCTCTGTGATTATGAATGAGGCTGAGCATTATCCATATCTTTAGGATTCTGTATTGGGTTCTGTTTGGGGGTCTTGGGAGACTGGGATCTTCACCCCATTTCCCAGATTTGGAAGCTCAGGCCGTGGAACTCCACATAAATGGAGCTAGACCTGAAGTGTGACTGGCTCCATAGCCCACCCTTACTTGCTTTGCAGACAAGCATGAGACGAAGCTGAAGGGAGTCATCTATTTCCAGGCCATTGAGGAAGTGTACTACGACCACCTGCGCAGTGCAGCCAAGGTCAGGGGTGGAGGGCACCAGAGGGGGGCCAGAGGGACAGCCATGGGGAAGGGGTGGCCTGGTGGGGCTCTGGGAGCAAAGGCCTCCAGCCTGCTCTCTACAGAGGCTCCAACCTAGTCCTTGTTCTCTTTGTCAACTTTCTCTTCCTTTCTCCCTCTCCCCTTCCCAGAAGAGGTTTTTCCGCTTCACTATGGTGACTGAGGTACCCCTCCCCACTTAGCTGTAACCAGCACATTAACACCTCCTGTAACTCACTCATCCCTGACCCTTGACTCTCCCCTTCATCCCCCCTCACTTCCCCCAGGCCCAAGAGAGGAGCAGAAAGCAGGTTGCAAAGAGCAAGAAGCTCCTCTGGGCTTGGGTGCCTCCCTCTCCTTGCTGCCTCGCTCCTCTCCTGGAAATGACAGCAGGATACCTCCCCATGGGGGGCTGATACAGAAGGGATGGCTGGAAGGGGTGGAGGGGACCCTCAGAGACTAGATTTGATAGGGAGAAATTGATACACAGGAGATATCTGAGGCTGGGGCCTGCTTCCCTAATGCAAGTCAGCCTCCCTGCCACCAACCCTCTGATGCCCACCCCAGTCCTGGTCTCTGCTCCTCTGGGGTCCCGGGGCCTAGTACCCTACTTATAGCTTTTTCTGTCTGCCCGTGTTTTGCTGAGAGGAAACTCTGGTCCTCACTGGAATAGCCCTTTGTGTCTGATCCTCTTGATACTCACTTTTGAACTTGGGGTGTCAAGGACCAGAGCCCCCCTTGTCAGGGTATAGCTCTGTCAGGGTCCAGGGAGTTTAGAGAGCCCAGGACTGCTGTGGTGTGAGAAGGGAACATTTCAGCCTGGGGCTCACATGGACTGGTAGGGACTAGGCTCTGGGCCTATTTAGGACTCAGTCCTAAGCTCCAGGGCTTTCCGGGGGCTGGGAGGGGAAAGGGCAGATAGGGAGGCAGGTGAGACTATTCCTGGGCATGGGTGAGCCCCATCTTAGACCTTCCTCTCTTCCCTTGGCAGAGCCCAAACCCAGCCCTCACATTCTGCGTGAAGACCCATGACCGGCTGTACTACATGGTGGCCCCATCTGCAGAGGCCATGCGCATCTGGATGGATGTCATCGTCACAGGGGCTGAGGGCTACACTCAGTTCATGAACTAACTGCTGTGGGCCTCCTGGCAGAGCACAACTGAGGCTTTTGTATAAGAAGACTTTAATATTCTGTAAAGAGCTTGGTCCTGTGAGTTTCTGGGCTCTGGCCTCCTGAAGAACCAGCCAAAAGAAGAAAAGTGGAGGTGGCTTTGCTGCCTCCTGGGAGCCCAGAACTTGCAGTAACCCTTTAGGGTCCTGCCCCGGGCCCAGCCAGGGCTGAGGAGCTGTTACAGAGAGGGCCTCAGCTCCGACCTGACACCTGCTCTCCCCAGCCTGTTTTTTCTAAAAGACAAATTATGGTACCATAAGCTGCCAAAGATCCCCTCCTGCCTCAGACCCCTTTGCCAGGGGCTTTGGGGGCTTAGCAGAACCACATCCAGAGTGGGGTAATAGCTCAGGCAGCCCACTTCCCACTTCTCAAACCCCACTCTGCCCCATTGTTCTCCTTTCCCATATCCTTTGTATCACCTTGCTCAAGGGCCAGAGATCTCAAGTGTCATCCTTGAGGTCCCAGCTCCATCCCCTAGTTGCAGACCCATCACCATGGTTACCATAGCGACTGCTTCATTGCCATGGTTACATACTAATTGCTGCAGCTCTGTGGCCCAGCCCACTGCTTCAGCTATGGGCCATCTGAGGGTACGTGCCATCATCTCTCCAGCCCAGGCCTCTGGGCATCTCATGCTGGGGGAAAGGGACTGAACACCTGTTCCCTGCCCCATGCCTGTGTCTTCAGCCCTTATGCACAGCCTGCCAGCCCCCCAGTCCAGCCCTCTCCCTTCCACTGGTGCCTTGCTTATAGCCAGAAGGGATGAAGCCGGGGGATCTAGGGAACAGAGGAGGAGCAATGCGGTTGGGAGGGGAAGCTAGAAAGGTTATAGTTGAGTTCTGTACAGGGTCAAGTTTCCGACAGGCAAAGAGGATTCCTCCGATGCTCCTAGAGGGAAAGCCTGAGCAGGAGATGATGCAGCAGAGGGGAAGGGCCCTGTGGTGCCACTGCCCTTCCTTCAGCCTCCGAAGGGCGATGGAAATGGAGAGTGGAGGACCAGGCCTCCAGCTGTCCGGCCTCGCCCTTCACGCCTTAACACAAAGCCCACCTCCCCTTCTCTCCTTCCCAGCATTAAGCCCTTGGTTGCGTGGGCCCAGGCTGGGGGTTTTCAGTATTTGTAAGCATTTCAGCAGAACAATAAAGCCTTTGGACTACGGAAGTGAGTGGAAGGCCGGAGGTGTGGGACTTGGCACTGGGGCACTTGGGGTAGGAGGGATAGGTCTTCCCCCTAGAGCAGGATTTCCACCCTGTTCAAGGTTCCAGGAGGGAGCTAGGCCCTAACCCATGACCTCCAGGTCATGAACCTGCCCCCCACTTGACTCTGAGGACAGGCTGGGAGGTAGGAGGGCATGAAGAGGCAGGGGAAGATGGGAACTGGTGCAGAGGTTTAATGGGACAGGAGCTGGGGCCAGGTGAAGAGGGGAGGGCTGTCACCACGGCAGGAGGCTGAACAGGAGGCTGGGCAGAAGGGTGGCCGCCAGGCAGTGGGGCTCCAGGAAAGCCAGCTGGGACCCTGAGGTCAGCCGGTCACCATAGCGGTCCAGCAGCATCAGGACCACGCCATTCGTCCAGCCAAAACCCTCCTGGGAGAGGCAGGGCAGTGGGGCCCGGTTTCTGGGGAAGCCCCAGACCCTTGGTGGGGGCTGTGGGCTCTCTCCCCAGGGGCACTGGCCCTGCCTAACCCCAGCAGTACAGGAAGCACCAGTCAGCTCGTCCCCTGGGCCGACATGCAGGTGAGCACACTGAGGCCTGGGGTGGGGGTCGTGGGCAGCAGAGCCCAGGAGTTCCCTGTAGGGCATTGGCCAGCCCACCCCTGGCCTGCTCACCTGAACTTCATACTCTCCTCCCCCACCAGGCTGTCCACCGTTGCTGATGTCATACTGGGGACAAGCGGATGGGGTGTAGGTCAGGCACTGCCCCCAGCTCCAGGAACAACAAACAACCGGAGCCCTTGGGGAGAAGCTGCTCTGCCTGCCCAGCAGCCCCTGCAGTGCCCAGGAGCGGCCACTGGGTGCCGCCACCATCCCAGCTGTGCTGGCCCTGGGCCCTGCTGCCAAGCCTGACCCACCTCAACACTGGGACGCCCTGGGGGTGGCGGGAGGGCTCAGGCCAGCTCACCTTCTCATACATGGCTGACTTTTGCGAGTAGACATCAAAGTTGGTTCGGATCCAATTCTGAGCCAGCTGGAAAGCCACTTCCTGGGCCCGAGGTAAAGGTGCCTTGGCCAGGCCTAGACCCCATCGGAGGCAGGACTCAACCTCCAGGTTTCCCATCCCAGACAGAGCAGAGGCTGCACCCTACTCTCCCCAAGGAGGGAAAGAGGCCTGGGTCCTAAGACTTACTTTCTGAGACCACGGGTCAAACTGCCCTTAATCGAGGGCGATGGTTTGAAGGGCAAACAGGACTGATTGCACTGGACAGGTCGGGTGGACATAAATGTTTGCCGAGTGGAGGCCAGGAGAGCAGAGGAGTGAGAGAAAGGACACGGGGCCTGCATCTTTTGTTAACACCTCCCCAGCACCAGGGAGGCCCACCTCTACACCCTGGGGAGGGCCCTTGGCTGTGCCAGCCCTGCCTCCTTACCTCTGATGACCAGGTCCTGCAGGGGGGCCCAGGCATTGGGGAAATCCCACTGCTGGCCTGTCTTCTGGAGAGAGGTCGGGATTCCATACTGGTAAGTCAGGATCCGGCTGTCCTAGAAGGTCCCAGACATTCCCATGACTGTGAGTGGGGCTGGACTGGGAGCCAGGACAGATACTGGGCCCCACAGGAAGCCAGATGTCCCCTTCTTGACTCTTTTCTTCTTGGCTCACAGCTGCCCCCCGGTAGCTCCGCAGGACCCGCAGGCTGGGACAAGAGGCACAGCCGGAGGAAGCGGCCTCCCCTGCAGGTCCTGCTCAGGGTCGGGAGGGGGCGGTGCTGCCTGCAGTGGACCCGAGCCACCTGCTGTGTCCTCACCTCCAGGTATTTCAGAGCCTTGTCCGCCACGCCAGGGTCAGAGAAACACCCAGCCCAGAGTGGAGTGAGGTTGGATGGGTAAAACTCTTGGTTCTTCTTCTTGTTCTCAAGGTCATAGTCGAACCAGGCACCGGTCTCCTCATCCCACAGGACTGCATTCAGGGCGGCCAAGCGCTGCGCCCGCAGGGTTCTGTACTTTGTGGCCTGGGAGTCGTTGCCTGGGGTAGTGCTGCCTTTAGACCCAGTAGCCAGCGCCCTGCCTGCGGGCCCCAAGCCCTTCGTGGCTCTACTTTGGCCTCCACCCTTTGTGTTTCTCTGCAAGGGCTAAGACACCCTGATGACCAAGGGGATGTGCCGACCTGGAACCGACCACACTTCTGGTCTCTAGGTCCTGGAATTTCCTGAGCATATGGCCCCACACTGCTCCCAGGGAACCACTGGAGCTGATCTGTCCCAGGGTCTATCCTCCCAAGGGTATTGGCTGAGTGGATTCCCCTAGCTCTCAGGGGGTCAAGAACAGCTGTCTGAGGAGAGGGAGTGGATGGATTTTGGATGTGTGGACTAGGGTTCCCCTCACAGACCCTAGAGACCCTCACAGTAAGAAAGGGAGGAAGAGGGGATTAGGGTGGCCTCCGTTTGTCCTCTTGTCTGGTACACAAATGTGAGTGCAGGCGTCCACTAGGGCGGGGCTCAACAGGCTGGGTTGCTGAAGGCCTGTCCTACTTCCTACTTCCAGTTCTATTGCCAAGTCTGAGGCAGGAAACCAGACTCCCTGCTTACCCTTCCCTCCTGGGGTGCTCACCCAGCCTGGAATAGAATTTGCTCATCAGCTCCTCTGCTTGGCATAGGAAGGCATTCAGGTCAACAGGCACCAGTTTGCTGGTTCGGATGCCACTAAGCGAGTTGGGGTTTGGGCCTCCGATGAGCCAGCGTGAAGAGAAGTCCCAGCCAGACTCGGCCCCAGCCTTGAGCTCAGCCCACAGAGCCTCCCGGTCTCCTGTGAGGACACAGCAGGGAACCCAGCCAGTCCCGCCTGCAGGATAGGCAGCCAATGACAGGAGACCAGAGCCTGACACAGAGGTGCTCAGCCACCCTGCCCCCAGCCCTCCCTCACCCTGCTGCTGCTCACCTTCCGGCAAGGTGTCAGCCAACTCTGTGTCTTTGCTGTAGGACTCAGGCCTGGCAAAGAGGAGAGGTGGGCAGCCCGGCACTAGTAGCTACTAAGCCCCTCTGTGGTCAAGAGGAGGCTGAGCCATCTTGATCCAACTGCCCTTGGGCCCCCACAGCCCAGGATTGCAGAGGGCTCTCGGTGTCACCATCTGAGAGGTCAGGCTAAGTCACTCCTCCTCCTGCCCGGGGCATTGTGATGCTCTAACCAGAGTGAGCAGGTAAGAGATTGAGGGGTGGGCTGTGCAGTTCCTCACCTGGGTCCCCCGTAAGGGACATAATAGCGATTCAGGAGGTAGTTCTTTCCCTCTAAGCTCACAGAGACAGTCCTGTTCTTGGTCCAAAAGTCCAATTCCAAGGCTAGCGTCTCAATGTTCTCCCTGGAGTGAAGCAGACAACACCTCAGCCCAGGTGCGCTGCCCATCCCCAGCCCTGAGAGGTCTGAGGTGGGGGGTGGGTCTGCAGAGCAGCACAAGAAGGGTGGTACCCACTGTAGGAAGGTGGTGTCGTTGGTGTGAGTCAGGTAGCAATCCATCATGAGGGTCAAGAGTGGGGGCTGGCTCCGCTGCAGGTAGTACACGCGCCCGCCATTGGGGACATGCCCATAGCTGCCAAGAGGAAGGCCTGCTGAGATGCCTTCTCCCCAGCAACTGGCACCAAGGCAATCCAGCTCCAGGCCTATGGCACACCTGCCAATCCTCCCCACCTAGGCTGGAAGTGCCTGGCCCCCTCTCACGTTTTCACCAGGTCCAAGAAGTTCTGCAGCATGCCCTTCACCGTCTCAGCCATCTCCGAGAGGAGCAGACCCTCCATGACCCAGTAGGAGTCCCTGGGGAAGGGGCAGCTTAGGCACCACCCTGCTGTCTCCCTCTGCCCTGCACACCAGCCAGTGGGGCACTCTGCCCTGCTCAAGACACCTTGCTGGCCCTGGGTTTCTGTACCACTGCCAGTCCTGCAGGCCCCCTGGTCTCTCAGGCCTGGGCGCTCACCAGTAGTAGAACTCCACAAAGCGACCGCCAGGCACAATGAAGGGGTGTTCTGAGTAGATGAGAGAGAACCGTTCAGGGTGGCTGAGAACCTCTGGCTTCATCTGGAATCAGGAGAGAGGGCAAGGGGAGCCTAGAATCCCCATGGAAGCAGAGGCCGCAGGCAGCTGGGGAATCTGAGGCCCTGGGAGTCACAGGCTTTGGAGCCAGGCAGTTGGGTTCAGCTCTGGCTCCACTGCTGCTCAGCCATGTGATAAACGCCTGGCCGCTGGGAGCCCTGGGGTCCTCATCTGTCACCTTCTGGCCTTGGGAGTCCTGGCTCAACTTGGTGCCAGGTAGAAGACCCGACCACTCAGCCAGGCACCGGGCAGGTATCCACCAAGCAGCAGCCATTACAAAGACCCAGGGTGGGCTGGGTGGGTAAGGGGGTGCCAGCCCCCCATTTCCCCTCTACTCCCCATCCTTGCTGCCACGACCCAACCAGGCTCAGAAGATTGGCCCATCACCCCCATTCTCTGAGCCAGGTAGGGGTAAAACCCCAAACCCTTTCCCCAGGTGAGGGGATATAGATGAGCAAAGTAGCTCAGGACAGGGCTGAGCACAGGGCCTGGCCCCAAGCAGCAGTAGCACTGACTCTTCCTGAGACGGAGGCCTCCTGAGAAGGAGCTCAGGGAAGGAGACAGCCCAGCAGGCAGTGAACATCTACCCAGTACTGGGCAGCCTAGAGGTGGCAGGGCAGGCTGGGGTTTCCTGGGGAGGCTGGGGAGCCTTCCTGGAGGAGGCGAGGCATTAGAAGTAGATGCTGCGCTTCTGATCTCAAAAATTCTTTCTAGAGGGCTTCTATTTGGGGACCCAGGGGTCAGGAACTGGTTTCTCAGAAAAAGAAGCCCGATCTGTGCTCCGGAGACACTGTGGGCCCCAGGCACATTCCTCTCTCCAGTTCCCTTGGCCAGGCCTTGGGCAGGCCCAGGACGCTGATACCTTCTTCCCCAGCTTCTTCCAGAGCTGGTGCAGCTGCCCTGCCCAGACACGTAGTTTGGCATCTGAAATCTTCTGCAGGAACTGGGGGCTGGAAGAACACAGGCCCCCCAGGGTTCAGGGAGGCAGCTCGGTTGGAAGGGACCCTCTCTTGTTCCCCGTCCAGAGTCATACCTGTCTTTCCAGTCTGCAGGGGTCCAGGGCTGCAGCTCCTGCCCCTTGGCCTGGAAGTGTTCCTGGACAAACGCCTGCAGCTGCTCCCTGGGGATGCTGTGATTGTGGTCCCTGGACAGCTCAGTGAAGGTCTGCAGGACTTGTTCTGGAGAGCAGGCAGCAGGGAGGGGTCAGCAGGGTGTCACAAGCCACTCCCTGATCACAGGGGCCTCTCTGCTTGTTCTTGCCCCCTGCCTTCTTTGGAGAGAAGGTTCTTTGGAGAGGAGGTTCAGCCCTAGGTGCTTCACCTGGAGCTATAGACAGTGGCATGTCCACAAACTGCTTGTCATCCTGGTAGAACTTGGCCATTTGAACTTGGTGTAAGAGCTCCCCGTGGCAGTAAATCTCGCTGCAGAGACAGGGATAGGAGCAGGTCAGGTCACCACCAGCACCCCATTGGGACAGAAGAGAAGGCTAGAGTCTGTGGCAGACTGGTCAAGGCATGTTCCCTGGGACTGGACAAGGGCTCTGTGTGTGTGTGTGTGTTAGGAGTTTGTGGGTTGGAGTGACATACAGGGCTGAAGGAACAAGTAGGGTCTTTGGGCAATAAAGTGCCTGTCTGACTGCCTGAGCCCACACTGGTGGCTAATTTGAGATGATGTAGAATAGCTGGTAGACAAAGGGAGGTTAGCACTTTAGTCATACTGGTGTGGCCAATTCTCTGTACAATGGCCCTGTGTAGACTCAATCGGAAGGGCTTATGGCAGAAACCTGGGAGGTGCACTCAGTGGTGATTGCTGAGATTGGGCCAGAACATTTCCAGGCGCAGTGTATGTGTAGGTCATTTGAGAGATAATTACTAGCTGGCTCTTGAGTGTTTCCAGAAACTGCTTCCATGACGGCAGGACACAAAATAATCCTGAAACCTGAAATAGCCATAATGTCTTGGGTGATGTCAGAGGAACACTCCGTAATGAAGGCAGTGCCCAGAAGTGTTTCTGAATAAAATGGAAATGGTTTATTCAGGAGCGTGCTGCTCAGGGAATGCAAGGAGGTGCTCATGGTATTCAGGAGCAGGAAGCCTCCTTCCCCCTAGGGTCAACTCTGGAAGCACCAAGGAGCTAATGGATCCTAGTGCCACATAGGGGCCCTTTGAACAGCTCTTGGTTGAATGACAAAAGCTGCTTGGTTTATAGGTAGAAAGACCTTGTTTGGAAGGCCTTTGCACTCTGACTGAGGATGGAAAATCTTTGAAGAAGGTAAGAACAAATCATCTCAGTGGATTGAATTGCGTGCTGTTTTCCTTGCAGTGATAGAAGAATCAAATGATAAAAGCCCCTGTGTTTGGGTTTTTACTGACTCATGGGCCGTGGCCAATGGCCTGGCAGATGGGCAGTGAAAAACTGAACTACTAAAGTGTTGCCCACCTGGGGCATAACCCTATGGAAATGTAAAGGGCACATTAAAGTAGCTTTGCATATCAGGTTGTAGATGCAAATGTGCAAAATACTACAAGATGCTATATTAGAACAGAAGATGCTGTACCAGTGTGGACCACCAAGTTATATTTCTTCAGATCAAAGAACACAATTGACAGCATCTAGCATTCAGCAACGGGGCAAGCAATACCACAGCAAATGGACATATGGTGTTGCATACCATCCTCAGAGTAGCGCTTTGATAGAAAATTGGAACAGATAGTTGAAACGTTTGCTGTCTATAGTGGGGGAAGGGAGATAAAAGCATGAAGGGGTGGCTTACATACCTTCAAAAATGTGTGCTCTGGCTGGGCATGGTGGCTCACACCTGTAATCCCAGCACTTTGGGAGGCCAAGGCCGGTGGATCAGTTGAGGTCAGGAGTTCAAGACCAGCCTGGGCAATATGGTGAAACCCCATCTCTACCAAAAATACAAAAAGTAGCCAGGTGTGGTGGCAGGCACCTGTGATCCCAACTACTTGGGAGGCTGAGGCAGGAGAGTCACTTGAACCTGGAAGGTGGAGGTTGCAATGAGCCAAGATCACACCACTGCACTCCAGCCTGGCCAACAAGAGCAAGACTCTGTCTTTTAAAAAAAAAAAAAAGTGTGTGCTCACATTCAACTTGAGAGGAGCAAAGGGAGGTCTCCATTAGATTGATTCCCCTAATTTTTCTGGGGGATCTGGGAAAAGGGAGGGCGGAGTTGTTGGTATAACTATATGATTTGTTCCCAAATCATCTCAACTACATTTTCCTGCCCAATACAGTGGCCCCAGGACTGGAACTGCAAATGTGGGTGTCAGAAGAAGGGACGATTCTCAAGGAAAAAACTGCAACTGTACCTTTAAACCTTTATGCCAGATTTACTAAGGGTCTGATGGGATGTGTTGTGCCTTCACAGTATCTGGCTAAATTTGGCTTCTTAGTGAATGCAGCCATGTTGCCTAGTGGTCAAGATAGCCCACTAGTTCCGCACCTTTGTAACTCTTCCTTACATGACTGGCAGCGGACTGAGGGCAAGGCACCTGCAACAGTACTGTTAGTGCTGGCAATGTGGATCAGCACAGTGGCCAAGCCTAATGTCCCTTCCAGAAGTGGAAAAACTTGGTAAAAATCAATGATAGGCTGGGTGTGGTGGCTCATGCCTGTAGTCCTAGCACTTTGGAAGTCCGAGGCAGGTGGATCAGGAGGTCAGGAGATCGAGACCATCCTGGCCAACATGGCAACACCCCCGTCTCCACTAAAAATACAAAAATTAGCTGGGCATGGTGATGCCTGTAATTCTAGCTACTTGGGAGTCTGAGGCAGGAGAGTTGCTTGAACCCGGGAGGTGGAGGTTGCAGTGGGCCAATATTGCATCACTGCACTCCAGCCTGGGCAATAGAGTAAGACTCTACCTCAAAACAAAAACAAACAAACAAAAAATCAATGACAGATGGTGAGGAAGAGACGCAGTAGCTGAGGGTAAAGGAATGAGTAAATGGGTTATGCAATGAGGGGAATGCAATATCATGTAGGTGCCTGGAGAGACTCAAAACAAGAGAGTAAGATTGTGTCTTAGCATGATTATACCAGATGCCTGAAAGGGGGAAGCCATGCATTTGCCAAGACGACTCCTGCTTTTGGGCCTTGACAAGGTCAAATGGCAGCCTGCAAACCTGAGTGGCACTGCTCTGAGACTTGGTCATATGATATGAGGATGAGCTGCTCCAGTTGCTGACAACAGAATGTAACTCTAGCAATGTGCCAGAGATTTTTGACTCTTAATTTTCAGGTTACATCTACTACGAAGGATGCCATTTGGGAAGGAATTTCCAGGAACTACTCTTTTTGGGGCCTTTGGATTATGTGGTTTACAACTCCTGGCAGAGTAATCACTGTGTAACTGTAAACCTTGATCACTGAATGCTTAGAAAGGTCTCCGGTTAAAACGAACGAAATATAGCAGCAGCATGGCCAGCCTATTCCAATGAGCTCCATGCACAAATGCAGATCACCCTTGTTTTTGTGGATGAAAAGCTGTTAAACAGAATAGAAAAAAATTTTATTTTATTTTTTATTTTTTTATTTTTTTTGAGACGGAGTTTTGCTCTTGTTGCCCAGGCTGGAGTGCAATGGCGCGATCTCAGCTCACTGCAACCTCTGCCTCCCGGGTTCAAGTGATTCTCCTGTCTCAGCCTCCCGAGTAGCAGTAGCTGGGATTACAGGCATGCGCCGCCACGCCCGGCTAATTTTGTATTTTTAGTAGAGATGGGATTTCTCTATTTGGTCAGGCTGGTCTCAAACTCCCGGCTTCAGGTGATCCACCCGTCTCAGCCTCCCAAAGTGCTGGGATTACAGGTGTGAGCCACTGAACCTGGCCTAGTTTTTATTTTTTTAGATAAGGGCTCACTCTGTCACCCAGGCTGGAATGTAGTGGTGCAATCACAGCTCATTGCAACCTCAATCTCCCAGGCCCAAGTGATCCTCCCATGTCAGCCTCCTGAGTAGCTGGGACTACAGGCATATGCCAGCGTATCCACCTAATTTTTTCTATGTTTTTTTGTAGAGACCGGGTCTTAATATGTTGCCCAGGCTGGTCTTGAACTCCTGGCTTCAAGTGATCCTCCTGGCTTGGCATCCCAAAGTGTTGAGATTACAGGCATGGGCCAGGATGCCCAGCCCAAATGGGTTTCTTATAGTAGTAAAGCAGTAGGCATCCCATGATATGTCCAAATTCTCCTGGGGAACAGCCCCATGCTGAGACAAGGAAGGCTATGGGAGGCTTTATGGCATACTCAAACTAATTACACCCAGGTGTGATGACCACTCATCTAACCCTAGTATGGGGAACTCACAAATTCTGGGTACAAAACATGTATCCTAAAGGCACTCAGGCCTTTAATGCAAAATGGCAACAGCATACATGGTGGAACAAATATTGTCCATGAGATAGAAAAAACTCTAAGGGAGATAGGTTCCCCCATCATGGAACATGCTGAATTTATTAATCCTGTTTTTTCACCTTAAAGTCTTTTATCCCTAACACATTTACTTTTTTTTTTTTGAGACCGAGTCTCACTCTGTCGCTCAGGCTGGAGTGCAGTGGCACCATCTCGGCTCACTGCAACCTCTACCTCCCTTGTTCAAGCAATTCTCATGCCTCAGCCTCCCAAGTTGCTAGGATTACAGGCATGTGCCACCACACCCGGCTAATTTTTGTATTTTAGTAGAGACAGGGTTTCACCATATTGGTCAGGCTGGTCTTGAACCTTCTGACCTCAGACGATCCAGCTGCCTCGGCCTCCCAAAGTGTTGGGATTATAGGCATGAGCCATGGCACCTGGCCTACAAATTTACTTTTAACAAGGAGAAGCATTTAGAGAAAAAGATGTATTAGAGGAGGAGGGAATACTTCCAAACTCATTCTGCAAAGCCAGTATTACCCTGGTCCCAAAACCAGATGAAGACACATCAAAAAAAAATAAAATAAAACTACAGGCCAGTATCACTAATGAATATTGATGCAAAAATCCTCAACAAAACACTGGTAAACCTTGGCCGGGCGTGGTGGCAAAACCCTGTCTCTACAAAAAAACAAAAATATTAGCTGGGTGTGGTGGCATGTACTCGTAGTCCCAGTTGCTTGGGAGGCTAAGGTGGCAGGATCGCTTAAGCCCAGGAGGCAGAGGTTGCAGTGAGCTGTGATTGTGCTGCTGTACTCCAGCCTGGGCGGCAACAGAGCAAGACTATGTCTCAAAAAAAGAAAAGAAAGATTTTCCATGTTCATTGTTTATGGATTGGAAGAATCAATATTGTTAAAATGTTCATATGGGCTGGGTGCAGTGGCTCATGCCTGTAATTCCAGCACTTTGGGAGGCCAAGGCAGGCCAATCACTTGAGGTCAGGAGTTCGAGACCAGCCTGACCAACATGGTGAAACCCCGTCTCTACTAAAAATACAAAAATTAGCCAGGTGTGGTGGTGCATGCCTCTAATCCCAGCTACTTGAGAGGCTGAGGTAGGAGAATTGCTTGAACCTAGGAGGCAGAGGTTGCACCACTGCGCTCCAGCCTGGGTGACACAGCAAGACTCCATCTCAGAAAAAATAAAAAATAAAAATAAATAAATAAATAAATAAGGAACTCATACAACTCTATTAAAAAAGCTAATAATCCAATTTAAAATGGGCAAAAGACCTGAATAGACATTACTGAAAAGCAGACATACATTTCCTTAAGAAAATAAATTTTAAAAAAAGACATACAAATGGCAAACAAGCATATGAAAAGGTGCTCAACATAATTAATTGATCATCAGAGAAATGCAAATCAAAACTACAATGAGATAGCATTTCATCCTTATTAAAATGGCTTTTATCCAAAAGCCAGGCAATAACAAATGCTGGTAAGGATGTGGAGAAAAGGAAATTCTCATACACTGTTGGTGGGAATGTAAATTAGTACAACCACTATGGAGAACAGTTTGAAGGTTCCTCAAAAAACTAAAAATAGAGCTACCATATGATCCAGCAATCCCATTGCTAGATATATGACCGAAAGAAAAGAATCAATATATTGAAGCACTATTGACAATAGCCAAGATTTGGAAGCAACCTAAGTGTCCATCGACTGATGAATGGATAAAGAAAATGTGGTATATATCCACAATGGAGTACTATTCAGCCATATAAAAGAATGAGATCCTGCCATTTGCAAGAACATAGATGGAACTGGAGGTCATTATATTAAGTGAAATAAGCCAGGGGCAGAAAGACAAACTTCATATGTTCTCACTTATTTGTGGGAGCTTAAAATTAAAATAATTGAACTCATGGAGATAGAGAGTAGAATGACAATTAGGAGAGGCTGGAAAGGGTAGTGGCAGGCATCGGGGGGAGGTGGGGATGGTTAATGGTACACAGAAACAGAAATAATGAATAAGATCTAGTATTTGCTAGCACAACAGGTGACTGTAGCCAAAAATAATTTAATTGTACATTTAAAAATAACTAAAAGAGGCCGGGCGCGGTGGCTCAAGCCTGTAATCCCAGCACTTTGGGAGGCCGAGGCGGGCGGATCACAAGGTCAGGAGATCGAGACCACAGTGAAACCCCGTCTCTACTAAAAATACAAAAAATTAGCCGGGCGCGGTGGCGGGCGCCTGTAGTCCCAGCTACTCAGGAGGCTGAGGCAGGAGAATGGCGGGAACCCGGGAGGCGGAGCTTGCAGTGAGCCGAGATCGCGCCACTGCACTCCAGCCTGGGCAACAGCGTGAGACTCCGTCTCAAAAAAAATAAAATAAAATAAAAATAAAAATAAAAATAACTAAAAGAGTATAATCAGATTGTTTGTAACACAAAGGATAAATGCTTGAGGTGGTGGACACCTCATGTACCCTGATGTGATTATTACCCATTGCATGCCTGTATCAAAATATCTCATGTAATTAATAAATATATTCACCTACTATGTACCTCCAAAATTTAAAAATTAAAAAAAAGAACAAAACAAAACAAAAGATTAAGTGAGGGGCTTCAAGTGTCTTAAATATTAAATAAATGTAAGGTTTTTTTATTAAAAAAAAAATCAATTTCCAGTTCCACTCCCCTACTCAGAGATTGGGAGGTCAGGCTGATATCAGTTGGATCAAAGCCCCACCTCTGCAAACACACAGGTTGGTCTTTCTGGCATGTCCAGTCCTCATCCTGAGTCAGCTAATTAGTATAATCCATCTACAGCCTCATCATGAATACTGAAGACACACCTATCATTTGGGAAATTGCAAGAGCTTAGAAGTTCTTCCCAGCAACTTGGGTCAAAGAACGGACAAACTCTGTTATACAACAGTCCAGTCCCTAGCCTTTACCCATAGATCCCTTGTAGCAAAACAGTCATACTTTCCTGAGCAACTGCATTTGGAATAGCATTTTTGTAACGACAAAGAGATAGTATCAACATGAACATATTGAAAATTTAGAGGAGCTAGTGTGGAAGTAGAGATGGGAAGCTTTTAGCTCAATTTCCCAATACATGTGACCCTCAATATTAGTATTATAATCTTGCCAACAACGCCAGTGCTTTATCATATTGCACTATGGTAGATGTAACCTGAAAATTAAGAGTCAAAAGATGTTCACACATTACTAGAGTCCCATTGTCATTAATAATTAGTCCTGTTCATCACCAGATCATATGACAAAATGTCTCCCAGGATAAGGCCACTCAGGCTGGCAGGCTCCCCTTTGATCTTGTCAGTTTCCAGAGCAGGAGTGGTCTTGGCAAAATATGGCTTTACCCTTTCAGGCATCAAGTATAGCTGAATGAAGAGGCGATAGCATCTTTTTCTCTGATCTTCTTTCTAAGCATTAATGTAATAGTGGACTTCCCTCATTGCATTTCTTATTAATGCATGGATTTACTCATTTATTCCCAGCTACTACACCTCTTGTTCTCCATTTATACCCAAACTTTTCCACCTTTGGAAAGAACATTGGGTTAGGCCACTGTGTTTATCCAGATTGTAGGTAGAAACACTTGTCTTGTAAATGCTTCTCCTTCGGTCCACTCCCATTCATACAGGGCAGGCTTACATAGGTACAGAACTAGTAAGCTATCTTGAGCAGTAGGCAATATATTTGTATTTATTGTTAGCCCCATTTTTGCTAGATAAGGTGAAGGCACAACCTGCCCCATCAGACCCTTAGGAATTCTCACATTGGCCGGGCGTGGTGGCTCACGCCTGTAATCCCAGCACTTTGGGAGGCCGAGGCGGGCGGATCACAAGGTCAGGAGATCGAGACCACGGTGAAACCCCGTCTCTACTAAAAATACAAAAAATTAGCCGGGCGCGGTTGTGGGCGCCTGTAGTCCCAGCTACTCGGGAGGCTGAGGCAGGAGAATGGCGTGAACCCGGGAGGCGGAGCTTGCAGTGAGCCGAGATCGCGCCACTGCACTCCAGCCTGGGCGACAGAGCGAGACTCTGTCTCAAAAAAAAAAAAAAAAAAAAAAAAAAAGGAATTCTCACATAAAAGTTGAAGAATATAGTTATACTTTCTTGCTTAGGAGTAATTCCTGCCTCTTGCATTTGTATCTGCAGTCCTAATTCAAAATTCTAGCAGATAAATGTAACAAAGAGATTAAAATAATTGAAAAGAAAAGAATCAAGCAGAAACCCTAGAGCTGAAAAATGCAATTGGCATACTGAAGAATGCATCAGAGTCCTTTAATAGCAGAATTTATCAAGCAGAAGAAAGAATTAGTGAGCTTGAAGACAGGCTATTTGAAAATACACTATCAGAGGAGACAAGAGAAAAAAGAATAAACAAAGAAGCACGCCTACAGGATCTAGAAAATACAATCAAAATGCCTCAAAATGGCAAATCTAAGAGTTATTGGACTTAAAGAGGAGGTAGAGAAAGAGATAGGGACAGAAAATTTATTCAAAGGGGTAATAACAGAGAACTTCCCAAACCTAGAGAAAGATATCAATATCCAAGAACAAGAAGGTTATAGAACACCAAGCAGATTTAACCCAAAGGCTACCTCAGGGCATTTAATAATCAAACTAAAGGTCAAGGACAAAGTAAGGATACTAAAAGCAGCAAGAGAAACGAAACAAATAATATACAATGGAGCTCCAATATGTCTGGCAGCAGACTTCTCAGTGGAAAGCTTACAATCCAGGAGAGAATGTCATGACATATTTAAAGTGCTGAAGGAAAAAAAAAAAACTTTTACCCTTGAATAGTATATCTGGTGAAAATGTCCTTCAACCATGAAGGAGAAATAAAGACTTTCCCAGACAAGCAAAAGCTGAAGGATTTCATCAATACCAGACCTGTCCTACAAGAAATGCTAAAGAGTGTACTTTGGTCAGAAAGAATAGGATGTTAACACGCAGTAAGAAATCACCTGGGCCGGGCGCGGTGGCTCAAGCCTGTAATCCCAGCACTTTGGGAGGCCGAGATGGGCGGATCACGAGGTCAGGAGATCGAGACCATCCTGGCTAACACGGTGAAACCCCGTCTCTACTAAGAAATACAAAAAATAGCCGGGTGAGGTGGCAGCGCCTGTAGTCCCAGCTACTCGGGAGGCTGAGGCCGGAGAATGGCGTGAACCCGGGAGGCGGAGCTTGCAGTGAGCTGAGATCCGGCCACTGCACTCCAGCCTGGGCTACAGAGCGAGACTCCGTCTCAAAAAAAAAAAAAAAAAAAAAAAAGAAATCACCTGGGCAGGGCACAATGGCTCATGCCTGTAATCCCAGCATTTTGGGAGGCCGACGTAGAAAGATCACTTGAGGAGTCTGAGACCAGCCTGACCAACATGGTGAAATCCTGTCTCTACCACAAAATACAAAAAAATTAGCCAGGTGTGGTGGCACACACCTGTAGTCCCAGGTACTCAGGAGGCTGAAGTGGGAGAATCGCTTGAACCAGGGAGGTGGAGGTTGCAGTGAGCTGAGATCTCACCACTGCACTCCAGCCTGGGCAACAGAGTGAGACACTGTCTCAGGAAAAAAAAAAAAAAAAAAAAGTTAATGATCGCTGGGTTCAGTGGCTCAGGCCTGTAATCCCAGCACTTTGGGAGGCTGAGGCAGGTCACTTGAGGTCAGGTGTTCGAGACCAGCGTGGCCAACATGGTGAAACCCCATCTCTACTAAAAATACAAAAAATTAGCGGGGCATGGTGGCGCATGCCTGTAATCCCAGCTACTTGGGAGACTGAGGCATGAGAATTGCTTGAACCCAGGAAATAGATGTTGCAGTAAGCTGAGATCGCACCACTGCACTCCAGCCTGGGTGACAGAGTGAGATTCCATCTCAAAAAAAAAAAGAAATCACCTGAAGATACAAAACTCACTGTTAATAGTAAGCACACAGAAAAAACACAGAATATCATAACACTAGAACTGTGGTGTGTAAACTACTCTTATCCTATGTATCTGCAGTCCTGGGACCACTGGGATTTACGGGAACCACTGAATCATCTGGAAAAAGAAAGTTTAGTTAATGTGGGGAAGAAAGAAAACGGTATAGTCATACCACATGGGAAGAATTGCTAGTCATCGTCCCCCAGTCCCTCTTCCCTTTAACTTCCAGAAAAGCAGAAGAATCTAATAGGGACAAACCCTTGAGCCCCCTTATGCTGAGTGTGAGCACATACTTGTGAAGGCACGTAAGCCAGCCTTTCATACCCTTATTCCCTGCTGTTTTAGATAGCACATGCTTCAACTGCCCATCCCAATTCTCTATGGAACCACTCCTCTGAAGATGAAAATGTTTCTTGATCTGAAGAAATATAACTCAATGGTTCAAATTGGTGGAGTATCTTTTGTTCTGACCCTTTTACAGTGTCAGTATTTTGAGCATTTGCATCTACCACTGGCCATGCAAACTCCAGTCCAGAATCAGTGTCTACTCTTGTCAGGACCCATTTGTAGCCCTCCAGGCCTACCAGAATCAGTCCATCTTGCCAGGTATGTGCAGGGCCTTCCCTCCAAGGTCATCTTCCCACAGCCGTGTGCAGTCTTTCTCTTTTTGGCAGACAGAAAAGTACTTACTGGCATTTTGTGCCTCGGCGGGAACAAGAGGACTAAGTCTAAATTCAGCCCTTCTCTGCATGGCTGCTGCCCTGCAATGTCCATTTATTTCATGAACACAGGTGGCCACCTCAAGCGAGCACACAGGGATGCCTGCTTGTTGCCCCAGTTCCCTTTTGATCCTGGAAAGGGGTTCTTTGATGGACATCAACATAACCTGCTTTAATGCACTCCTAAAATTCCTGTTGTGATTTCCATATAGACAAGGTTCCCATTGTCCTTCTGCCTGACCATATGGCCAGGCCATTGGCCACTGTCCAAGAGTTAGTAAAAACCTAAACAGTATGCAATTCAGCCCACAGAGCTGATTTGTTCTTGCCTTCTTTGATCAGAGTGACAACCTTCCAAACAGTAGGCTGTTCATTCACCTTGGGACTGCCATCCATAAGCCAAATAGCTCTTTGTTGGTCAATTGAGAGCTGTCAATAGGGCACTGTCCAATTGGCAATAGAATCTAATGAGTGGGTCCAAAGTCAGTCTTAGGGGAAGAGAATCTCTCTGCTCTTGAATACACTGAATAACTCTGCATTCCCCCATGAGCTTATTCCTGATCCAGTCATTTCCACTTCATTATGGAACTCTTCTAGGCCCTGCCCACTCTCTGAGAGCATTTCTCCAACATCACCTAAGATATTATAGGTATTTCAGGTTTCAAGATTATCTTACATCCTTCAGTCATAGGGGCAATTTCAAATAATGTCTGATAGCGAGCCAATAATTACCTCTCACACGGAAATTCTCTAGTCCAAAGTCCCAGCACTCGTGCCAGGAGGTGCTCTAAGACCTTTGCTATAAAGTCCAGTCTATGCTCCAGAGAAGGCTAACAATCTCTGTGGAGCTGGGCAATGTTATTGGTTCCCATTTGGAATGTCTAATCAATATTGCTTGATGAGTGGATGTCCATGCCTTCTGTTTTACAATACTAGGTAGTCTAAATGTTTCCTGGTCAGATACAATATCCATCCCTGTAATACATTCAGGTAGAAGAGATGCAACACTCCACATAAAACCTGTTCAAGCGCATACCAGTTTTTTGTTTTGTTTTGTTTTGGTTTTGTTTTGTTTTTTGTTTTTTTTTTTTTGAGACGGAGTCTCGGTCTGTCGCCCAGGCTGGAGTGCAGTGGCCGGATCTCAGCTCACTGCAAGCTCTGCCTCCCGGGTTCACGCCATTCTCCTGCCTCAGCCTCCCGAGTAGCTGGGACTACAGGCACCCGCCACCTCGCCCGGCTAGTTTTTTGTATTTTTTAGTAGAGATGGGGTTTCACTGGGTTAGCCAGGATGGTCTCGATCTCCTGACCTCGTGATCCGCCGGTCTCGGCCTCCCAAAGTGCTGGGATTACAGGCTTGAGCCACCGCGCCCGGCCTTGTTTTGGTTTTGAAATGGAGTTTCACTCTTGTTGCCCAAGCTGGAGTGTAATGGTGCGATCTCAGCTCACTGCAACCTCCTCCTCCTGGGTTCAAGTGATTCTCCTGCCTCAGCCTCCCGAGTAGCTGGGATTACAGGTGCACACCACCATGCCCGGCTAATTTTGTATTTTTAGTAGAGACAGGATTTCTCCATGTTGGTCAGGCTGGTCTTGAACTCCTGATCTCAGATGATCTGCCCACCTCTGCCTCCGAAAGTGCTGGGATTATAGGTGTGAGCCACTGCACCTGGCCACATTTTTATATTCTCTCAATCTCATTGCAGTGCCCATCAGGGCTTCAGCAGGTGCTTTTGGTACCACAGTGCAGGACTGGAGGTTGTAATTCCACCAACCAGAATCTAAGCATGGCCCATCTTTTACTTTCAGTTTGACTATTACAGATAAAAATCTATAGGGATTGTATATTTGCTTTTCTTCTTAGTGGTATACATTTTCCTATGCACATGGGCCAACTCCCCAAAAGTTAGAGATCAATCATCTCTAAGTTCCATTGGTAACTTTTACCTCCAGTAACTGATTGCAGCATGACTGTTCTTCACACCATGAGTGACCATGTAGCCACTCAAGAATGAAAGATTTCTCATCCCCTGCCCTTTCATCTTTTCTTTTCCCAACCCACATGTTTCAGTGAGTCAGGGTCATTCTAGTGAATCCACATTTTCTGACACCAACTGCAATACTGCAATTTAATCCTGGTGCTAACCATCGGGAGTTAGTGTGGAATCCACACTCAGGTTAAGGGCACAGTCCTGAGTGAGACGGCCTCACGTCTGACACCAGCCACAAGTTCAGGGGTCCCCAGGCCACCTGCACTTCTTACCAAAAGGCTACAAATGTAGGGGTTCCCATAACCCTTTCAGATTTGATAATTTGGTAGAACTCACAGGACTCAGAAAAGCTTACGGTTATGCTTAGGGCTGTAGTTTTATTACAAGAATATAAGCCAGGATCAGCCAAATGAAGAGACACATGGGGCAAGGTCTAGGGGGGCCCTGAATGAACAGCTTCTGTGTCCTTTCCCCATGGAACCAGGACGTTTCTCCTCCTGGCTCATCAATGTGTTCACCAACCAGGACTTGGTATTTTTTTTGTTTTATTTTTTTGTTTGTTGAGACAGGCAAAAAATCAGGCCAGGTGCAGTGGCTCATGCCTGTAATCCCAGCACTTTGGGAGGCTGAGGTGGGTGGATCGCTTGAGGTCAGGAGTTTAAGACCAGCCTGGTCAACATGGTGAAACCCAGTCTCTACTAAAAATACAAAAATTAGCCAGGCATAGTGGTGAATGCCTATAGTCCCAGCTACTTGGGAGGCTGAGGCAGGAGAATCGCTTGAACCCTGAGGGCAGAGATTGCAGTGAGCCAACATCTTGCCACTGCACTCCAGCCTGGGCAACAGAGCTAGATTCCATCTCAAAACAAAACAAAACAAAAACAAAAAACAGTAATCAGGGACCACTAGGAATAACAGATATTCCTATCACTTGGGAGATTCCAAGAGCTTAGAAGTGACCTTGGAGGAACCCAAGACAAAGACGAAACAGGCCGGGCGCGGTGGCTCAAGCCTGTAATCCTAGCACTTTGGGAGGCCGAGACGGGCGGATCACGAGGTCAGGAGATCGAGACCATCCTGGCTAAAACGGTGAAACCCCTTCTCTACTAAAAAATACAAAAAACTAGCCGGGTGAGGCGGCGGGCGCCTGTAGTCCCAGCTACTCAGGAGGCTGAGGCAGGAGAATGGCCTGAACCCGGGAGGCGGAGCTTGCAGTGAGCTGAGATCCGGCCACTGCACTCCAGCCTGGGCAACAGAGCAAGACTCCGTCTCAAAAAAAAAAAAAAAAAAAAAGACGAAACAAATTCTTCATTATGCAAGAAGTGGCTTGTGCATGAAAGGATTGACTCAGCAGGTCTGCTGTGTTCAAACCCTGCACGTTTCAGAGAAAGTTCTGGCCTTTGACCAGCCCTGAGAGATAAGATTTAAATTACTGAAATATGCTGCCTGATAAGTCTTTGTTTTTCTGGGACCTTGGGCCATGCCAGATATATGATACTAATAATGTGATTTCTGGCAGGGGCCTTTGGCCACCCAGTATCAGTTTGACCTCTGAAGACCTGGAGAGTGAGTAACTGAGGTCAGCCACACAAGTAGTCCATGCTTTCATCACTGACCTCCAATAAAAACACTGGACACCAAGACTCAGGTGAGATTTTGTGGTTGGCAATACTTCATGCGTGCTGTCCCATGTTATTGCTGGAAAAATCAAGTACTGTCCATATAAATCCATTGGGAGAGGAAAAACTGGAATATTGAGCTTATTTTCTCCTGGACTCGGCCCTAGAATATTTCACCTCCGTTGGCTTTTAACATGTATCCTTTCACTGTAAGAAACCATAATCAAGGCCGGGCACGGTGGCTCACTCCTGTAATCCCAGCACTTTGGGAGGCTGAGGCAGGCAGATCACGCCAACATGGCAACACCCCTGTCTCTACTAAAAATACAAAAATTAGCCAGGCCTGGTGGCAGGCACCTGTAATCCCAGCGACTGGGGAGGCTGAGGCAGGAGAATTGCTTGAACCCAGAAGGTGGAGATTGCAGTGAGCCGAGATTGCGCCACTGCACTCCAACCTGGAGACAGAGCGAGAGTCCATCTCAAAAAAAGAAAAAAGAATGAAACCATAATCATGGTATAACCGTTTGGAAGTATTAGTGAATCACCAGCCTGAGGTTGGTCTTAGGGAACACCAATAAAGTCATCTTCCCCTACGTTTGGCAAACAGCCTAATGCTTGACAAAACACTGGACCACCCAGTCTCTCTGAAGTCGTCATTACAATCGCACAGGACAAAACCTATTAACTCTCCCAGGTACACTTTTCCCCTTTATACTCCACAATTGTCATGGGCAAGCACCGTCAACTCGCCCTTAACACGCACCCCCTGTTGAATCCCTTGTCTCTGACTGTAGTCCTACCACTGGAGCCCAAGCCCAAACTTTGTTGCCTGGAGCCCCGCTCTCCCCAGACCTGTTCCCACTCTGCCCCAATCACACAGGCCTTCTTCCCAATCCCTGAACAGCACCTCAGGGCCTCTGCACGGCCCTTTCCACGCCTAGACTGTCTTCTCCCAGGTCAGCTCAACGATGGTTCTTACCACAGTTCTGCTCACACATCACCTCCTCAGAGACACCTTTCCTCCCCGTCCTCTCTAACACACCCTCCGCTCACCTGCACCAGCGGGTCCTAACTTCGCTCTACTTCAAACTGTGCTTCTGTTACTGTTTTGCTTTTATTATTATTATTATTATTATTATTAGAGACAGAGTTTCACTCTCGTTGCCCAGACTGGAGTATAATGGCACGATCTTGGCTCACTGCAACCTCCACTTTCCAAGTTCAAGTGATTCTCCTGCCTCAGCCTCCTGAGTAGCTGGGATTACAGGTGTGTGCCACCACGCCCGGCTAATTTTGTATTTTTAGTAGAGATGGGGTTTCACCATGTTGGTCAGGCTGGTCTCGAACTCCTGACCTCAGATGATCCCCCCGCTACCTCAGCCTCCCAAAGTGCTGGGATTACAGGCGTGAGTCAGCATGCCCAGCTGTTTTGCTTCTATTATTATTGTTCTTGCAGGAGCTGGTAAAGTGGTTGATGTGGCCACAGCTCCATAAATCCATGAGTAATGAAGGGTAGACTTTGCCTGAGTCCAGGAGGCAGGACAGGGTCACTCATCTCTGTCCCTGGTGATGGAAACTCAGGGTTAGGAAAGAGCTTTGACCTGCCCTGGGTCACAAGGAGAGTATTAGGGTCAGGGCTTAAGCCCGGGTGCTATGGTCAGGCCCTTAGGCCGCCTCTCACACCCAGGCTAGGAAGCTGGAGCAGAAAGTTTGCTAGAACAATCCTGGGAAGAGGCCTGCACAGTTCAAGGGGCAGCTTGCAGGAGGAGAGGGAGGGAGGGTGGGTCAGGCCAACAGGGTGTTAGACCTCAGGCCAGGCTCTGGCAGCTGCATCTGGTATGAGGACTGCAGGTCCTGGCAGGGGGCAGTGGCTCACGCTTGTATTCCCAGCACAGTCACCAAGACTAATTCCCTTCCAAAGGTGGAAAAATTTGGTAAAAGTCAATGACAGGCCGGACGTGGTGGTGCATGCCTGTGATCCCAGCTACTCAGGAGGCTGAGGCACAAGAATCTCAAACCTGGCCGGGCGCGGTGGCTCAAGCCTGTAATCCCAGCACTTTGGGAGGCCGAGATGGGCGGATCACGAGGTCAGGAGATCGAGACCATCCTGGCTAACACGGTGAAACCCCGTCTCTACTAAAAAAAAAATACAAAAACTAGCCGGGCGAGGTGGCGGGTGCCTGTAGTCCCAGCTACTTGGGAGGCTGAGGCAGGAGAATGGCGTAAACCCGGGAGGCGGAGCTTGCAGTGAGCTGAGATCCGGCCACTGCACTCCAGCCTGGGCGACAGAGCCAGACTCTGTCTCAACAAAGAAAAAAAAAAAAAAAAAAAAAGAATCTCAAACCTGGGAGGTCTAGGCTGCAGTGAGTGGAATGGTGCCACTGTACTTCACCTGGACGACAGAGCAAGACTCTAACAAAAAACCCAAACAAACAAAAACAAAAAAAAGGACTGCAGGTGCAGTGCCCAGCATAGAGCCTGCTACACAGGAATCCTGATTTTCTTCTCTTCCCTACTCTTTCCTTCCTTTATAATCTCTTCTTTTCCTTCTGAAGTACTGACCCCAGAGCTTGAGATCTCATCCCAGCCTCCCTCTTATTGCCATCCTCTCCCGCTGCCTTCCCCACACCCTACCTCTCACAGGGTGGGGGTAGGGCCTCCTGGGACCCCAGTCCCAGCCCCAGCAGCAGTAGCAGGCACAGCTTCCAGGTCCTCCCTGGCATGGTGGCTGTGACTGTGATGAATGAGCAAGCCCAGGCACCCTCGGCTTGCTGGGCACAGCCTGACTCGCCTGCCTGTCCAAGTCGGCCGAAGTCCAGCCTTCGAGGCGTGGCCACCTGAGGGACGTGTGCTTGGTCTGTGTGCAGCCTGCTCGCCCCTCCTGCTCTCAGGGCACAGTGGTCACCTCCCCTGCTTCTACTTTGCTTCTTCTATTTAACTGTCTCAGCTGCTGCCAATGGCTCAGGCCCTTCCCTCAGAGTATGGGGATGGCGGTGGGGAATGGGCACCCGAAGGCCAGAGACACAGTCGAGGCCACACACCTGTAACCTGGATGCAAGTTCCTTGGGTGGCCCCAAGACCACCCACTTCAGAGAGTTACCATTTCCCTTAACATTTCAAATGGAATGGCTCAAGATCCTGTCCCTGGTGTGGTATGAAATTCAAGGACTCTCACTGTTGTCTACAAGAGATATGGCAGGAGCACAGGACAGTAGAGCCATTCCGTCTGGGGAGAACTAAGGGAGACCCACCATAGTGTGACTTTGTAATGAGTCTTTTTTTTTTTTTTTTTTTTTTTTTTGAGACTGAGTCTCACTCTGTCGTCAGGCTGGAGTACAGTGGCATGATCTCGGCTCACTGCCACCTCTGCCTGCCGGGTTCGAGCGATTCTCTTGCCTCAGCCTCCCAAATAGCTGGGACTACAGGCTCATGCCATCACGTCCATTTAATTTTTGTATTTTTAGTAGAGACAGGGTTTCACCGTGTTGGCCAGCATTGTCTCAATCTCTTGACCTCATGATCCACTCGCCTTGTCCTCCCAAAGTGCTGGGATTACAGGCCTGAGCTACCACGCCTGTCCTAATGAGTCTTGATGATCACATAGGAGTTTGCCAAGGGAATGGGCTGGAGACCACTACAATGTACGCAGAGCATACAAAGAGAACAGCAAACCCCTCAGCCTAGCTGCAGAGAACTTGGTGCTCATGCAGGGAAGGGTTTTGAGATAGGCTGCAGGAACATGTTGGCACCAGTCTGGAAATGTCTTTGCCAAGCCAAGGAATGTAATTCCTTGTAATTCCCCAAAGTGGAGCTAGCAGAGAAGTTTGTGAGCTTAAGAAGCAGATTCTCACCGGGAGGGAGCAGTGGCTCACGCCTGTAATCCCAGCACTTTGGGAGGCTGAGGTGGGCAGATCACCTGAGGTCAACATGGTGAAATCCCGTCTCTACAAAAATACAAAAGTACAAAAATTAGCTGGGCTTGTTGGCGGGCACCTGTAATCCCAGCTCCTCAGGAGGCTGAGGCGGGAGAATCGCTTGAACCCAGGAGGCGGAGGTTGTAGTGAGCTAAGATTGTGCCACTGCACTCCAGCCTGGGTGACAGAGAAAGACTCTGTCAAAAAAAAAAAAAAAAAAAAGCAGATTCGGTTGCTTTAGAGGCTCATCCCCTCAACATATGGAAGGTGAGCTGAAGGGACAGGGGACAGGGGGTGGGCAAGGCACATGGAGTTTAGTGATTGGCGTGACCTCTCCTGAAGGACTTAGGTTTGCTGTTAAGGATGTCAGTTGTGGCACCTGAGCAGTGTTTGCCACTGTTAAAAAGAAAAACCTTAGACAAATTAAATTTAACCATTTATTCAAGCAAAGAAATGACTCATGAATCAGGCACCGCTCTGAACTAGTAAAGGTTCAGATAGCTCCACCCAGTAATGTGGGCAGCTGGCATTGGTTTTTTGTTTGTTTTGTTTTTTGAGACAGGGTCTCGCTCTGTCGCCCAGGCTGGAGTGCAGTGGTTCCATCACAGCTCACTGCAGCCTTGATCTCTCAGGTTCAAGGGATTCTCCCACCTCAGCCTCCTGAGTAGCTGGGACCACAGGCACATGTCACCACACCCAACTAATTTTTTAATTAAAAATACTTTTTTTTTTTGTAGAAATTGGGTCTCCCTATGTTGTCCAGGCTAGTCTGGAACTCCTGAGCCAGAGCAATCCTCCTGCCTCATCCTCCCAATGTATTGGGATTATAGATGTGAGCCACCATGCCTGGTCAACAATTTTTTTTTTTTTTCCTGAGATGGAGTCTCGCTCTGTCACCCAGGCTGGAGTGCAGTGGTGCAAGCTCTGCTCACTGCAAGCTCCGCCTCCCGGGTTCACGCCATTCTTCTGCCTCAGCCTCCCGGGCATCTGACTACAGGCGCCCGCCACCATGCCCAGCTTTTTTTTTTTTTTTTTTTTTTTTTGTATTTTTAGTAAAGACAGGGTTTCACCATGTTAGCCAGGATGGTCTCAAGCTCCTGGCCTCGTGATCCGCCTGCCTTGGCCTCCCAAAGTGCTGGGATTACAGGCGTGAACCACCGCACCCAGCCAACAATTTTTAAGTGTACAATTCAATTTCCTTTTATTACATTCACAACGCTGTGCAACCACCACCCTTGGATTCTTTGGATAAATCTCACTTGGTCATGATGTCTAATCCTTTTAATAAACTGTTGGTTTTTGTTTGAGAGTATTTTTTTGAGGAATTTTGCATCAATATGTATATAGGATAATTGACTGTAATTTTCTTTTCTTGTGATTTTTTCTTTTTTTTTTGGACACACAGTCTTGCTCCATCACCCAGGCTGGAAGACAGTGGCATGAACACAGCTCACCGCAACCTCGACCTCCTGGGGCTCAAGTGATCATCTGGCCTCAACCTTCTGCGTGGCCAGGACTACAGGTGCACGCCACCGCGCCTGCGTAACTTTTAAATGTTTTCTTAGAGACCACATCTGACTGCGTCGCCCAGGCTGGTCTTGAACTCCTGGCCTCAACTGATTCTCCCGCCTTGGCCTCCCCAAGTGTTCCTCCCCAAGTGTGAGCCACCATGCCCAGCCCTCTTGTGTTGTCTTTATCTGGCTTTGATATCAGGGTAATGTTAGCCTCATAGCATGAGTTAGGAAGTATACCCCTCTTCTATTTGTAGAAGTGTTTGAGAAAGATTAATGTTAATTCTTCTTTAAATGTTTGGTAGAATGTACCAATGAAGCCATCTGGTCCTGGACCATATTAGGCAGAAACAATATATATGTGGGGGATGGGAGCAGAGAGAGAGAGTTTGAGAGGTAGCTGGCAAGTCCAAAATCTCTAGGGTAGGCCGGCAGGCTGGAGAAACAGGGAAGAAGCTGTAGTTCAAGTCCGAAGGCAGCATGCTGGGAGAATTCCCTCTTCTTCTGGGGAGGTCAGTCTTTTTCAAATTAGTCTTCAACTGATTGGATAATGCCCATCCACGTTAGGGAGGGTAGTCTGCTTTACTCAGAGTCTACAGATTTAAATGTTATTTTCATCTAAAACATATCTTCACAGAAACATCTAGAATAATGCTTGCTCAACTATCTGGATACCTTTGCCTAGCCATGTTGACATATAAAATTAAACTTTTTTTTTTTTTTTTGAGATGGAACCTCACTCTGTTGCCCAGGCTGGGGTGCAGTGGCATGATTCCAGCTCACTGCAACCTCTGCCTCCCAGGTTCAAGCGATTCTCCTGCCTCAGCCTCCTAAGTAGCTGGGATTATAGGTGCCCACCACCACACCCAGTTACTTTTTGTATTTTTAGTAGAGACGGGGTTTCACCATGTTGGCCAGGCTAGTCTTGAACTCCTGGCCTCAGGTGATCCACCTGCCTTGGTCTTCCTAAAGTGCTAGGATTACAGGCGGGAGTCACTGCGCCTGGCCCAAACATCTTTTTTTATTGCAAGGTTTTTTATTGTCATCTCTTTACTTGTTACGCCTATTGAGACTTTCTACTTCTTGCATCAGTTTGTATAATTTCTGTTTCTAGGAATTTTTCTGTTTCATCTAGGTTATCTAATTTGTTGGTATATACTTGTTTATAGTATTCTATTTCCAATTTTGTAAGGTCAATAGTAATGCCTCTGCACTCATTCTGATTTTTTGTGTGTCTTCTCTGTCAATTTTAATGATCTTTTCATAGGACCAACTTTTTGGTCACTCAGCTCACTGCAACCTTTGCCTCCTGAGTAGCTGGGCTTACACGTGCCTGCCATCACACCAGGCTAATTTTTCATATTTTAGTAGAGACGGGGTTTCACCATGTTACCCAGGGTGGTCTTGAACTCCTGAGCTCAGGCAATCCACCCACCTTGTCCTCCCAAAGTGCTAGGATTACAGGCATGAGCCAACGTGCCCAGCCAATGTTCTTTTTAAAAAAACACACAACTCTACAGTGATTGTACTAATTTACATTCTCACCAACAGTATATGAGGGTTCCTTTTCTCCACATCCTCACCAGTATTTGTTATTGCCTGTCTTTTGGATAAAAGCCATTTTAACTGGAATGAGATAATATCTCATTGTAGTTTTGATCTGCATGTCTCTGATGATCGGTTATGTAGCCCACCTTTTCATATACCTGTTTGCCATTTGTATGTCTTCTTTTCAGCAATGTTTATAGTGATTCACATCTTCTGCCCAATATGCAAACTGGCTTTGTTCTGGGGGAACTCCTCACTGTGTTGCCCAGGCTGGTCTCAAACTCCTGGGCTCAATTAATCTTCCCGCCTAAGCCTCCCAAAGCACTGGGATTACAGGTGTGAGCCACCATGCCTGGCCAGTAGTGTTTTTTGTTTTGTTTTGTTTTGAGACGAAATCTCACTCTGTCACACCAGGAGTGCAGTGGCATGATTCCAGCTCACTGCAACCTCTGCCTCCTGGGTTCAAGTGATTCTCCTGCCTCAGCCCCCTGAGTAGCTGGGACTACAGGCGCATGCCACCACACCCAGCTCATTTTTGTATTTTTAGTAGAGATGGGGTTTCACCATATTAGCCAGGCTGTTCTCAAACTCCTGACCTCGTGATCCACCCACCTCGGCCTCCCAAAGCGCTGGGATTACAGGTGTGAGCCACCGCACCCGGCCTCCAGCAGTTCTTTCTTTAGTATACATTTACAACTAACCAAGTCTACTCAAATAACACTGTTTCACGGTAGTGCGAGTACCTTATGACAACAAAGTAGTCTTTTTTTTTTTTTTTTGAGATGGAGTCTGGCTCTGTCGCCCAGGCTGGAGTGCAGTGGCCAGATCTCAGCTCACTGCAAGCTCCGCCTCCCGGGTTTACGCCATTCTCCTGCCTCAGCCTCCCGAGTAGCTGGGACTACAGGCGCCCGCCACCTCGCCCGACTAGTTTTTTTGTATTTTTTAGTAGAGACGGGGTTTCACCGTGTTCAGCAGGATGGTCTCGATCTCCTGACCTCGTGATCCGCCTGTCTCGGCCTCCCAAAGTGCTGGGATTACAGGCTTGAGCCACCGCGCCCGGCCAACAAAGTAGTCTTAACTTCCTCCTCCTGTCCCTTTTATCATTGCTGTCATTCAGTTCCCTTATCCATAAACTATAATTATTGAATACACAGTTGCTATTACAGATTGAGCACCCAAAATCTGATAGCCCAAGATCTGAAATGCTCCAAAATCCAAAACTTTTTGAGTACAGACATAATGATCAAAGGAAATGCTCACTGAAGCATTTCAGATTTTGGATGATCAGATTTGGGATTTTGAACCAGTAAGTATATTGCAAATATTTCAAAATTTTTTTTAAAAAAATCCGAAATCCAAAATACTTCTGGTATCAAGCATTTTGGATAAATGCCCTGTTTTATTTTGAACAAACCATTATCTGTTAGATTAACTAAGGATAAGAAAAGTAGAAGCTTTTATTTTACCTTTACTTATTCCTTCTCTAAAGCTCTTCCCTTGTTTATGTAGTTCAAAGTTTCTAACATGTCATCTTTCTTTTCTCTGAAGAAGTTTTTTTTTTTTGGATACTTCTTGCGTCTTCAGGACTACAGATTCTCTCAATTTTTGTTGGCTTGTGAAAGTTCTCGTTTCTCCATTTTTTTTTTCTTTTTTCTTTTTCTTTTCTTTTCTTTCTTTCTTTCTTTTTTTTTTTTTAAGACAGAGTCTTGCTCTGTCACCCAGGCTGGAGTGCAGTGGTGCGATCTCGGCTCACTGCAATCTCTGCCTCTCAGGTTCCAGTGCTCCTCCAGCCTCAGCCCCCCAAGTAGCTGGGACCACAGGTGTGTGCCACCACTAAAGTTTGTATTTTTTTGTAGAGACGAGGTTTCACTATGTTGCCTAGGCTGGTCTCAAATTCCTGAGCTCAAAGCAAACTGCCTGCCTCAGCCTCCCAAAGTGCTGGAATTACAAGCATAAGCCACTGTGCTGGCCTCTCCATCACTTTTGAAGGATGGTTTTGCAGGATACAGATTCTGGGGATTATGGGTTGGTGGGATCTTTTTCTCTGTCAATGCTTTAAATATCTCACAAGGTTCTCTTCTTCTTTGCATGGTTTCTAAGAAGTCTGATGTCATTTTTATCCTTGGTCCTCTATAGGTAAGGTTTTTTTTACTCCTCTGGCCTCTTTCAAGACTTTTTATCTTTGAATTTCTGCAATTTGAATATAATATGCCTAGGTGTTGATTTTTTCTTCTTTTTGGGGGGCATCTGTCTTAGTATTTTCTGAGCTTCCTGGGTCTGTGGTTTGGTGTCTGACATAAATTTGGGGAAATTCTCCATCATTATTGTTTCAAATATCTCTTTGGTTCCCTCTTTCTTCCTCTGTATTCCCATTAATGCATATGTGATGCCTTTTGTCATGGTCCCACAGTTTTGGATATTCTCTTCTGTCTGTTTCAGTCTTGTCTCTTTTTGCTTTTGAGTTTTCGAAGTTTCTACTGACATATCCTGAAGTTCATGGATTCTTTCCTCAGCTGCGTCCAGTCTACTAAAGAGCTGATCAAAGGCATTTCGTTGGTGTTTTTTTCTCGTTGTAATTCCTCTTTGTTTTTTCTTAGAATTTTCATCACTCTGCTTAAATTACTTATCTGCTCTTGCATGTATGTTGTCTACTTTTTCCGTGAGCACCCTTGGCATGTTAATCATAGTTGTTTCAAATTTCCGGCCTGGAAATCCAACATCCCCACTATAGTTGAGTCTGGTTCTGATACTTGCTCTATCTCTTCAAATGGTATTTTCTGCCTTTTAGTATGACTTATAGTTTTTTCTTGAAACCAAACCAGTATTGGGTAAAAGAAACCCAGTGTGGAGGTGTCTACTCTGTTAAGTTGTGACTCTCTGTATCTGCCTGTCTGTCTCCAGTTTTGGGGGCAGCTCTGTGACCTTAATTCTCTGACATATCTAAGAAGAGTTGTTGGTGTTGTTTATTCAGCTTTTTACTTGTTGTTAAGATGGAGTGGCAATTGCCACACTCCTTACACCCTAGGCCAGAAACAAGAAACCCCATTTAGTTCTTTTTGTTTGTTTGTTTTTGAGACTGAGTCTCAGTCTGTCGCCCAGGCTGGAGTGCAATGGCACAGTCTTGGCTCACTGCAACCTCTGCCTCCTGGATTCAAGCGATTCTCCTGCCTCAGCCTCCCCAGTAGCTAGGATTACAGGCATGCCCCACCATGCCCGGCTAATTTTTGTATTTTTAGTACAGACAGGGTTTCGCCATGTTGGTCAGACTGGTCTCGAACTCCTGACTTCAGGTCATCCTCCCACTTTGGCCTCCCAAAGTGCTGAGATTATAGGCACAAGCCACCGTGCCTGGCTGGTTCTCTTTGTATTTTCTTTTCATTTCATTTTCTTTTTTTTTTTGAGACGGAGTCTCGCTCTGTCGCCCAGGCTGGAGTGCAGTGGCCGGATCTCAGCTCACTGCAAGCTCCGCCTTTTGGATTCACGCCATTCTCCTGCCTCAGCCTCCCGAGTAGCTGGGACTACAGGCGCCTGCCACCTCGCCCGGCTAGTTTTTTGTATTTTTTAGTAGAGACGGGGTTTCACCAGGTTAGACAGGATGGTCTCGATCTCCTGACCTTGTGATCCGCCCATCTCGGCCTCCCAAAGTGCTAGGATTACAGGCTTGAGCCACCGCGCCCGGCCTTCATTTCATTTTCTAGAGACAGAGTTTTCCTCTGTCACCCATGCAGGAGTGCAGTAGCTCAATGACAGCTGTTGTAACCTTGAACTTCTGGGCTCAAACAATCCTTCCACCTTGTCCTCCCAAATAGCTGGGACTACCGGCATGTGCCATAATGCCTGGCTAATTTTAAAAATCACAGCTCACCATGTTGCCCAGGCTGGCCCTGAAATCCTGTCCTCAAGTGATCCTCTTGCCTTGGCCTCTCAACGCACTGGGATTGCAGGTGTGAGACATCACACCCAGCCCTTTCTTAATTTTTATTTTTTTATTATTACCATTTTTGAGACAGGGTCTTGCTCTGTTGCCCAGGCTGGAATGCAGTGGCACAATCATGGCTCACTGCAGCCTCCACCTCCTGGGCTTAAGCAATCTCACCTCAGGATCCTGAGTAGCTGGGACTATAGGTGTGCACCACCACATCTGGCTAATTTTTTTATTTTTGTAGAGATGGGTTCTCACCGTGTTGCCTTGGTTGGTTTTGAACTCCTGGGCTCAAGTGATTCTCCCGCCTCAGCCTAACAAATGTTGGGACCACAGGGGTGAGCCACTACACCCCCTGGCCCTTTTTAATATTTTCCATCTGTTTATTGATATTCTTTTTTTAGTATATAGTGGTCACTTTTTTTTTTTTTTTTTTTTTTGAGATGGCGTATCGCTCTGTTGCCCAGGCTGGAGTGCAGTGTTGTAATCTCAGGTCACTGCAACCTCCGCCTCCTGGGTTCAAGCGATTCTCCTGCCTTAGCCTCCCAAGTAGCTGGGATTACAGGCGCCCACCACCACACCCGCCTAATTTCTGTATTTTTAGTAGAAGACAGGGTTTCACCATGTTGGCCAGGCTGGTCTCGAACTCCTGACCTCAGGTGATCCAGCCACTTCAGCCTCCCAAAGTGCTGGGATTACAGGTGTGAGCCACCGTGCCCAGCCTAATGGTCACTCCTAAGACAATTTCTCTTGCCTGCTTGTGTGTGTGTGTCTGTGTGTGTGTGTCATACTTTCCTGTTTGTGTGTGTGTGTCTCGTAACTTTTTGTAGGAAAACAAACATTTTAGATAACATATTGTGGCAATGCTGGCTACTGGCTACCTCACCCCACTCTACCCAGAGCGTGCTATTATTGTTCATTTGTGTATTTGGGGAGCGACTGGCTGAATTATGTTCCCGGTCTATTTCCCACCCTCTCTGTCAAGCCCATGAGGTTGCTCCTCAGGGAAGACACAGCTTTTGGGATGACTACAGCCACTCTGGGGTGACAGTGGTCTTGGCAGGGCTCCCTTCCTCTCTTTCCCTGAGCACATCCAGCAGTTAAAAGCCACTAATTGCCAGCTGATTTTACAATTGTTTTAACGATGCCCTGGGGGATAAATAGATCTAGAGACAATCCATTCAAATTCAGACTCTTTTGAAGGAATAATATCAGGGGCAGAAATAAATTATATGTATTTATTTGGGCCCCACCTCCCCTGCTCTCCTTCCTAGCATTGAGCCCTTGGTTGCGTAGGCCCAGGCTGGGGGTTTTCAGTATTTGTAAGCATTTCAGCAGAACAATAAAGCCTTTGGAATACAAAAGTGAGTGGAAGGCCGCAGGTGTGGGACTTGGCGCTGGGGTACTTGAGGTAGGAGGGATAGGTCTTCCCCCCGGGGCAGGATTTCCACCCTATTCAAGGTTCCAGAAGGGAGCTAGGCCCCAACCCATGACCTCCAGGTCATGAACCTGCCCCCCACTTCACTCTGATCAGAGGACAGGCTGGGAGGTAGGAGGGCATGAAGAGGCAGGGGAAGACAGGAACTGGTGCAGAGATTTAAAGGGACAGGAGCTGGCGCAGAGGTTTAATGGGACAGGAGCTGGGGCCAGGTGAGGAGGGGAGGGCTGTCACCACGGCAGGAGGCTGAACAGGAGGCTGGGCAGAAGGGCGGCCACCAGGCAGTGGGGCTCCAGGAAAGCCAGCTGGGACCCTGAGGTCAGCCGGTCACCATAGCGTTCCAGCAGCATCAGCACCACGCGATTCGTCCAGCCAAAGCCCTCCTGGGAGAGGCGGGGCAGTGGGGCCCGGTTTCTGGGGAAGCCCCAGACCCTTGGTGGGGGCTGTGGGCTCTCTCCCCAGGGGCACTGGCCCTGCCTAACCCCAGCAGTACAGGAAGCACCAGTCAGCTCGTCCCCTGGGCCGACATGCAGGTGAGCACACTGAGGCCTGGGGTGGGGGTCGTGGGCAGCAGAGCCCAGGAGTTCCCTGTAGGGCGATGGCCAGCCCGCCCCTGGCCTGCTCACCTGAACTTCATACTCCCCTCTGCCACTGGGCTGTCCACCATTGCTAATGTCATACTGGGAATAAGAGGGCGGGCCGTAGGTCAGGCACTGCCCTACCCCACCCCACCCCACCCCCAGCCACAGGGACAACAAACAATGGGATCCTTGTGGGGAGAAGTCGCTCTGCCTGCCCAGCAGCCCCTGCAGTGCCCAGGAGTGGCCACTGGGCGCCGCCACCATCCCAGCTGCGCTGGCCCTGGGCCCTGCCAAGCCTGACCCTCCTGCCTCACCACGGGGACGCCCTGGGGTGCGGGGAGGGCTCAGGCCAGCTCACTTTCTCATACATGGCTGACTTTTGCGAGTAGACATCAAAGTTGGTTCGGATTCAATTCTGGGGCATATTGGTAGATCAGGATCCGGCTGCCCTAGAAGGTTCCAGACATTCCCGTGACTGTGGGTGGGGCTGGACTGGAAGCCAGGACGCTGGGCCCGGCGGGAAGCCAGATGTCCCCTTCCTGGCCCTTCTCTTCTCGGCTCACAGCTGCCCCCCGGTGGCTCCGCGGGACCCGCAGGCTGAGACAAGGGGCACAGCCGGAGGAAGCGGCCTTCCCTGCAGGTCCTGCTCAGGGTCGGGAGGGGGCGGTGCTGCCTGCAGTGGACCCGAACCACCTGCTGTGCCCTCACCTCCAGGTATTTCAGAGCCTTGTCCGCCACGCCAGGGTCAGAGAAACACCCGGCCCAGAGTGGAGTGAGGTTGGATAGGTAAAACTCCCAGTTCTTCTTGTTCTCAAGGTCGTAGTCAAACCAGGCACCGGTCTCATCCCACAGGACTGCGTTCAGGGCGGCCAAGCGCTGCGCCTGCAGGATTCTGTACTTCGTGGCCTGGGAGTCGTTCCCTGGGGCAGTGCTGCCTTTGGGCCCTACCGGAGGGAGCCCTCTAGAAAGAACTTCTGAGGTCAGAAGGGCAGCATCTACTTCTAACGCCTGGCCTCCTCCAGGAAGGCTCCCCAGCCTCCCCAGGAAACCCCAGGCTGTCCTGTCTCCCCTGGGCTGCCTGCACTACCTCTGGCACCATCGGGTAGATGTTCACTGCCTGCTGGGCTCTCTCTTTCCCTGAGCTCCTGAGCCAGGCCTCCGTCTCAGGAGGAATCAGTGCTACTGCTTGCTCAGCCCGGTCCTGAGCCACTTTGTTCATCCACATCCCCTCACCTGGGGAAAGGGTTTGGGGTTTTATCCTGTCCCTAGTCCTACCACTGGAGCCCAAGCCCAGACCCTCTTGCTTGGAGCCCCGCTCTCCCTGGACCTGTTCCCACTTTGCCCCAATCACACAGGCCTTCTTCCCAATCCCTGAACAGTGCCTCAGGGCCTCTGCACGGTCCTTTTTGTGCCTGGACTGTCCTCTCCCAGGTCAGCTCAGCGATGGTTCCTGGCACAATTCTGCTCACACATCACCTCCTCAGAGACACCTTTCCTCCCCGTCCTCTCTAACACACCCTCTGCTCACCCACACCAGCGGGTCCTAACTTCACTCTACTTCAAACTGTGCTTCTGTTACTGTTTTGCTTCTATTATTATTGTTCTTGCAGGAGCTGGTAAAGTGGCTGATGTGGCCACTGCTCCATAAATCCATGAGGAATGAAGGGTGGATATTGCCTGAGTCCAGGAGGCAGGACAGGTCGCTCATCTCTGTCCCTGGTGATGGAAACTCAGGGTCAGGAAAGAGCCTTGACCTGGCCTGGGTCACAAAGAGAGTATTAGGGTCAGCCCTTGAGCCTGGGTGCTGTGGTCACGCCCTTAGGCCGCCTCTCACACCCAGGCTAGGAAGCTGGAGCAGAAAGTTTGCTAGAACTATCCTGGGAAGAAGTCTGCATAGTTCAAGGGGCAGCTTAGAAGAGGAGACGGAGGGAGGTGGGCTCTGGCCAGAAGGCTCTTAGACTTCAGGCCAGGCTCAGGCAGCCGCATCTAGTATCAGGCCTGCAGGTCCAGTGCCTATTATGGGGCCTATTATGCCTGGATGAGGGGCCTCAAGTTCATTTAGGCCGAGCCCCTCATTCTACGGAGAACCACACGATGGTTGCAGGGGAGATTTGCCCGACGGTGGTGGGTTGATCGTGGGGGCAGGTCTGAACTCGTCTCTGTTTGCATTCTGGCTCTCCTGACATTCCAGACCCATCTCTTGGTCATCCCTGGACAGGAGAGATCCCACAGGGTAAATAGGACATGAGCCTGCAGTGAGGGGAGACAGAGGAGGAGAGAACTCCCTGAAACAAGAGGAGAGGAGGAGCCGGTGGGGAGGACACAGGTAGGGCAGCGGGCAGACCACCAAGGGTCAGGCTTGCTGCTTTGCCGCCTGGCCACCAGCCTGTGTGCCTCATTGCCGCCCCCTCCTCCCAGGGCAGGGCCTATGTCTCAACCAAAGCCTGGAGCAAGACAAGGAAGGCTCCATTTCCCTCCTCCTACTCCTCTACTCAAACCACAGCCATCTGTGCATCAATAACTTTTTTTTTTTTAACCCTCAGCTGCCTGATGTCCATGGTTGGGGTTTGGGTTGGGTCTCCGAGGGCCGCCCGCACACACCAGGGAGGGCTCCTGAGCACCCACTCTCAGGCTTTGCACGTTTCCGAAATTCTGCACATGGCAGCAATGTTTGCAGAAAGGGTGTGGAGGGTGCCTGTGGGCCAGGCACCAGCCTGCTGCAGCTGCCCGTGGTTGCTTCTGTCTGCCAGGGCTGCACAACCTCTGGTTTTCACCTCAACCACTGTGGCTTCCTCTCTCCCCGTGGGAACAGGGCATGGGGTGAGGGGGCCACCATGCCGAGACAACTAGGCATCTCCCTGCCAGGCCAGGAGTTCCACTGCTACAGCCCAATACCAGCAAATTCAGATGCAACCAAGTGACCCCAACTCAAGTTACATCCCCTTTCTCCCCCAGGCTCTGCAGTCCCTGGGATCTGCAGTGTTAGTTCATCTCCAGGAGAGACTAGGTCCGAGGAGACCCACTAAAGGCCTGGCTGTACCATCACAGGCTGTGTGCCCTTGGGCAAGAACCTCTACCATTCCCCGTTGCCTGTATATAAATGGAAGGCTTTGCTCTAGATCAGTGTTGCAAACTCAAATTCCAGGAACAGGAACGTGCAAAATATGTTGGGGATAAGAGAGCCAACAGTGCAAGGGGGAAGTGAGTGTTGGGGACCTAGTCTTGGGGTGATGGGAACTGGGCTGAACTGGAAGCGTATTCCTGTGTAAGGGAGGCTGTTGCTGCAGAGGGCAGCTGCTGTGGGACTGGGGGATCCTGATTTGTTGAAGGAAGGTGGAAATTTATATTTCAACTGACACGCTCCTGTTTTTAAAATGTCTCAACGTCTCTAATTCTGACTGTAAATCTAAGAGTGATTCCTATGTGTGTGTGGTTAGGAGGAGTCTGGCCTCCACCAGAGGGGCTTTTGGGCTGGGACTTCGTCCTCCTGCAGAGCACAGGACCCCACCCCTGAATGAAACCTCAACCTGGAATGTTGACACAATCATTTGGTGCCCCTTTCAGTTGCTATACTAGGTACATATTGATATCTGTAATATGTAGAGATCTCTTACAAGTCTAAAAGGAAGATAGGGCCAGGCACACTGGCTCACGCCTGCAATCCCAGCACTTTGGGAGGCCAAGGCAGGCGGATCACCTGAGGTCAGCAATTTAAGACCAGCCTGACCAATACGGTGAAGCCCTAGCCCATAAGGACACAGCTCTGGGCTGCCCTCAGGGTTGTGTGCACCTGAGTCCCCACCAACATCTCACCACTTAGCTTGTCTGCCCAGCCTTTCTTAACATATTTACAAGCAGATACATCATTGGTGGGAAAAACAGAACACTTTAAAATATGGGTTCAGCTTTTATTTCAAGGAGAAGCTGCAAGCTGTGTGAAGGGCTGGGAAGGGCACCACAGGAGACGCAGCTCAGCCTCTTCTTAGTCCTCAGCAACTCAGCTCTGACCCCAAGTTTCACCCCATGCAGCAAGGGCTCTGAACCCTCCTGGGCCCACCATCCTTAGAAAGCAGCTTGGGGGAGGGATGTCTCATTGTCCCCACTGCAAATTATTTCTTTGAGGAAAAGCTACTAGTTTCCTTCTCAATGTCTGTTCTCAGGGTATTGGTGTGACCAGGTTTGTTTAAGGTGATTTTCCAGGCTCCCCTACAGTGCAGGGTGGCCAGGGACCGAGTTCTGGCAAATGAGACATAAGTGGACATCACTGCAAGAGGATCCAAGGCAGGCTCCTAAAAGGGGAGAGACTCAACCCAACCGGCTCTGCGTTGAGTCCTTTGCCCTCCCTCTTCCTGCCTTGATGCAGATGAAAGGCTGGCACTGCAGCAACCACCTTGCATCCACAAGGCAGTAAACCTCGGCCGACAGCCACCTGCTTCAGACAGCAGCCCAGGAAGGCAGAAAGAGACTGGGTTCTCGATGGCAACTTTGAGTCACAACAGGCGTAGACTTCTGTGACATGAAAAAACAACCCTCTTAGTTGTTGAAGGCACTGGTTTTCAGATTTCTGTCACAGCTGAAGGGAAACTCAAGCAGATCCTTCCTCTGAGCATCTGCTCTCTTCTCCAGGGGCCTTCCGGTCACACACTTTCCTTCATTCCCATTACATTTCCATCCAGGTTCTAATGTCCTTACAAGGTATATTGTAGCACGCCTCTGCCTGGCCTAACTTCAACCTCCCTCTGGATGTGAGAGGTAGACCTCACTGTAGGAAGAGGGTGAAGGAAGGGTGTCGGTTAATGCATAAGGAACCAAGGACTAATATCCATATATATGGACCCAAATATCAGGTGACACTGAGCATGTGCACCCACAGCTTCTCACACCTGCCTTGTCTTGCAGACACCAGCTCTGGATCCCCAGACCTCTCACCTGAGCTCTGGGGCAAATGCTCCCTGACATCCTCAGTGGTGGGCAGCGAGGCCGGGATGGTGTGGAACTGCACACTTCCGGCTTCTGGGATGTTGGCAAGGCCCTGTCACCACTCGATTTCCAGGTGTCTGCTTCACAGTGATCTGTTAAACTGCCATATGTGTTGTATGCCCCTTCCTGGGTTGTGCTACAGCTGATAATAAATTCATTTGATAATTTTTTTTGTTGTTTTTTGAAGCAGAGTCTTCCCCTGTTGCCCAGGCTAGAGTGCAGTGGCGTGATCTCGGCTCACTGCAACCTCTGCCTCCCTGGTTCAAGCGATTCTCCTGCCTCAGCCTCCCAAGTAGCTGGGACTATAGGCATGTGCCATGACACCCAGCTAATTTCTGTATTTTTAGTAAAGACGGGGTTTCACCATGTTGGCCTGGCTGGTCTTGAACTCCTGACCACAGGTGATTCACCCACCTCGGCCTCCCAAAGTGCTGGGATTACGGGTGTGAGCCACCATGCCCAGACATTTTTGAGAATTTTAAAAAAGAGTCTATCAGAGCCGGGCTCGATGGCTCATACCTTTAATCCCAGCACTTTGGGAGGCCCAGGTGGGTGGATCATCTGAGGTCAGGAGTTTGAGACCAGCTTGGCCAACATGGTGAAACCCCATCTCTACTAAAAATATGAAAATTAGCCAGGTGTGGTGGTGGGTGCCTGTAGTCTCAGCTACTGGGGAGGTTGAGGCAACAGAGCGAGACTCTGTCTTTTAAAAAAAAAAAAAAGTGCACCACCTGCTTGGTTTGGCCCCATTTGGACAGGAAGGGAAAGGGCCCTGGAAGGCCATAGGTTGGCCTTGGGGGGGCCAGGCCGGGAGGGCTCTGACTGATCCTCGGAGCTCTAATAGGAAGCTGCACACCCATTCACTCTCTTAGAATAGCTGTGCACCTGCAGATAACCAGTTTCTGTTGTGGTGAGTGGTAGTTAAATAAATAAATAAATAAGCAGGCAAGGAACAAGCTTTTCCTTACCGTGACAGTCATTTGCTGCTGTGAAACTACTATGGTCTATTACCTCCCACTCACTTTCCTCAATCAGTGCTGCCTGCAACGGCAAGAACTTGGGGCCAAAAGAGCACCTGCCCTAGCACAGAGCTCGGGCCTGCCCACCCCCACCCCCCGGGACCACCTGCCTTTGAGTTCTGAAACCACATTTAGCTTGCATGCAGGCAAGTCATATGACTTCTCTGAGCCTCAGTTTCTTCTTTGGCAAAGTGGGGATAATAACAGCTCTCTTCAAAAGCCATTGTAAGAGTTGGAAATGATAAGCCGGGTGGGGTGCCTAATACCTGTAATCCCAGCAGTTTGGGAGGCCGAGGCGGGTGGATCACCTGACCTCAGGAGTTTCGAGACCAGCCTGACCAGCATGGTGAAACCCCGTCTCTACTAAAAATACAAAATTAGCTGGGCGTGGTGGTGCGTGCTTGTAATCCCAGCTATTTGGGAGGCTGAGGCAGGAGAATTGCTTGGACCTGGGAGGCAGAGGTTGTAGTGAGCTGAGACTGTGCCATTGCACTCCAGCCTGGGGAATAAGAGGGAAACTCCATCTCAAAAAAAAAAAAGTTGGAAATGATGTATTTTAGCCGCGCAGATAGTCAGCCATGCACCTGTTTCGCTTATGGGTAGAAACACCACAGTTGACTCCATTTCAGCAGCTGAGGGGCCCAGAGGACCGTGCCCTCCGCCGCACTGTGTAGGCCTCAGTCATGTTGCTGGCAAATATTCCAGAAGGCTCAGAGGAGGCATGTTGAGAGTATTGTCAGCCAATCACCACAAAGCTGCTCCTTCAGGACCCTTCTCACTCTGAGCCTCACATAACACAAGTCTGTGGCTGGAGGGAGGGTAGCACGGACCCACCTGGACATTACTTCCACACTTGCAGCCTCAGGGTAACCCTGGTGGTCAAATAAGCAAAGATCAGCCTCAAAGCAGCAAATAGGACTGTGTCCTCTGGGGCCTTACCATGGTCCACGTGCAGTCCAGGCTTGGCTTCACCATTTGCATGAGAGCTCAGAGGACACCCATGGCCACAGAGGCTCAGCACAGCCAGGGGAATGGAGACCTTGTCAGTAACATGGAGGTGAGATCATAGCAAACACCTTCATCTCAGGTTCAAGGGGGAAGGGGTCACCTGCTGGGGAAGGAGGAGGCTGTGGCAGGTGACGCTGTGCTGGAATGCCGACCACCTTCCTCACAGTCTTGGAAGTGAATTCCAGACACCCAGACCTCTGCAGACAACTTCCAGCAAGTGCAGCAAGGCCAGCAGGGCACCTACTGTAGACTCAAAAAGACCCTTCCAGGTTTCCCCAGAAAAGGCAGCCTTCGCTGCTGCAGTCCCTGTGGATGACAGCTTGTTTAATAGCTCAGATTCCCCAGGCAGTTTCTCCACCCTCCACTGCTGGGATTCTTGCAATGACGATGTGGTGGGTCGGCCTGGAGAGGGTGGGTCAGGAAGGATCTTCTGACTTGGAGACTACCAGGGGAGACAACACCACACACGAGCCCCTGCTCCAGACTTGGCAAGGATGATGCCAAATACGCTGAGGCGGCTGCAGGGACCCAGGGAACAGAGGAGTTTGTTCCCAGGATAAAGAGGGGGTCAGCCGGCCAGGTACAGTGGCTCACGCCTGTAATCCCAGCACTTTGGGAGGCTGAGGTGGGCAAATCACCTAAGGTCGGGAGTTTGAGACCAGCCTGCCCAACATGGAGAAATCCCATCTCTACTAAAAATACAAAAAAATTAGCTGGGCATAGTGGCAGGCGCCTGTAATCCCAGCTACTCAGGAGGCTGAGGCAGGAGAATCACTTGAATCCAGGAGGTGGAGGTTGCAGTGACCCGATATGGTGCCACTGCACTCCAGCCTGGGCAATGAGAGTGAAACTCCGTCTCAAAAAAAAAAAAAAGAAAGAAAGAAAAGAAAAAAGAGCCAGGCACCATGGCTCACACCTGTAATCCCAGCACTTTGGGAGGCCAACGCGGGCAGATCATCTGAGGTCGGGAGTTCAAGACCAGCCTGACCAACATGGAGAAACCCTGTCTCTACTAAAAATACAAAATTAGCTGGGCATGGTGGCGCATGCCTGTAATCCCAGCTACTCGGGAGGCTGAGGCAGGAGAATTGCTTGAACCCAGGAGGTGGAGCTTGCGGTGAGCAGAGGTTGCACCATTGCACTCCAGCCTGGGGAACAAGAGCGAAACTCCATCTCAAAAAAAAAAGAAAAAGAAAAGAAAAAGAAAAAAGAAAAGTTTAGAATATAATGGTAAGAAATGTAAGGGTGTTAGATTCTGTTTTTAGAACGGAAGCAAAACAGATCCACCAAAAGCATCCTGTGTTTTGTGTTCTCTTTCCTACCTGGGTTCCTCACCCACCCAGGCATGACTGCTCTCCTGTCATGTATGGTGTATCAGTCCCCTGCATGCTTTTATACCTCTGCTGTTCATGCGTGGATCTGCTAGGGTTGCTTGGCATGTTTTTTGTTGAGGTAAAATATACATGGCATAAAATTTTCTATCTTAACCACTTTTAAGTGTACATTTCAGGGACATTAAGAACGTTCACTTGGCCGGGCGTGGTGGCTCACACCTGTAATCCCAGCCCTTTGGGAGGCCAAGGCGGCAGAAATTAATTCTGAAAAAGTCTCAACATGTGTCTCTTTCTTTTATCTTTTTTTTTTAAGACAGAGTCTTGCTCCGTAGCCCAGGCTGGAGTGCAGTGACATGATCTCGGCTCACTGCAAGCTCCGCCTCCTGGGTTCATGCCATTCTCCTGCCTCAACCTACCGAATAGCTGGAACTACAGGCGTCCACCACCACGCCTGGCTAATTTTTTGTATTTTTAGTAGAGACAGGGTTTCACCGTGTTAGCCAGGATGGTCTTGAGCTCCTGACCTCACGATCCACCCGCCTTGGCCTCCCAAAGTGCTGGGATTACAGGCATGAGCCACCGTGCCCGGCACCTCTTTTTTTTTTTTTTTTTTTTTTTTCCTGAGCCAGAATCTCGCTGTCACCCAGGCTGGAGTGCAGTGGCGCCACCTCAGCTCACTGCAAGCTCCGCCTCCTGGGTTCTTACCATTCTCCTGCCTCAGCCTCCGGAGTTGCTGAGACTACAGGCGCCCGCCACCACGCCCGGCTAATTTTTTGTATTTTTAGTAGAGACGGGGTTTCACCGTGTTAGCCAGGATGGTCTCAATCTCCTGAACTCATGATCTGCCTGCCTCAGCCTCCCAGAGTGCTAGGATTACAGGTGTGAGCCACCACGCCCGGCCAAGGCTGGGAAGTCTTAAGGGCTAGACCCCACATCTGATGATGTCTTATTGTGGGTGGGGACTCTCTACAGAGTCCCAAGGCAGCAAGGGCATCACATGGAGAGGAATTTATGAGAGATGGCCAAACTGGCTTCTTTTTTTTTGAGACAAGGTCTCCGTCTGTCGCCCAGGCTAGAGTGCAGTGGCACAACCACAGCTCACCACAGCCTCAACCTCCCAGGCTCAATTGATCCTCCCACCTCAGCCTCTTGAGTAGCTGGGCCAGAGGTGTGTGCCACCATGCCCAGCTAATTTCTTTTTATTATTTGTAGAAACAGAGTTTCCCTGTGTTGCCCAGATTGGTCTCAAACTCATGGGCACAAGTGATCCTCATTCCTCAGCCTCCCAGAGTGCTGGGATTACAGGTGTGAGCCACCACACCCAGCCAAACTGGCTTCTTATAAGAGAATCACTCTGATGATAACTAACTCATTCCCATGATAACCCATTAATCCATGAACTGATTGATCCATTCATGAGGGAAGAGCCCTCATGACCCAATGACCCAATCCCCTCTTAAAGGACCCCCCACCTTTTTATTTTATTTTATTTATTTTATTGAGACGGAGTCTCACTCTGTCACCAGGTTGGAGTGCAGTGGCACAATCTCAACTCACTGCAATCCCCACCTCCTGGGTTCAAGTGATTCTCCTGCATCAGCCTCCCAAATAGCTGGGACTACAGGTACCCACCACCACCCTCAGCTAATTTTTGTATTTTTAGTAGAGATGTGGTTGTGGTTTCACCATGTTGGCCAGGTCGGTCTCGATCTCTTGACCTCGTGATCCACCCACCTCAGCCTCCCAAAGTGCTGGGATTACAGGCGTGAACCCACTGTGCCCAGCCAGGCCTCACATCTTAATACTGACACAGTGGGAATGAAGTTTCAACATAAATTGCAGAGGGGACAACATTCAAACCATGGTACCCAGTCATAGTGTTTTATTCTTTTCTTATGCTTTTAATTCCTGACATGCATCTAGACATTTTAATCATATCTATTTTATAATACCTTTGTAGTCCTTATATAACATCTGTGTTTTGGCACTTGTTTCAGGTTTTTTTCTAAGTATGTGTCAAGACCCCATTTTCTAAGTCAAAAATGGGATTGTGCTACACATTATTTCTTTTTTCTTTTTTTCTTTTTTTTTTTTTGAGGCAGAGTCTCGCTCTGTGGCCCAGGCTGGAGTGCAGTGGCTGGATCTCAGCTCACTGCAAGCTCCGCCTCCTGGGTTTACACCATTCTCCTACCTCAGTCTCCTGAGTAGCTGGGACTACAGGCGCCCGCCACCTCGCCCGGCTAGTTTTTTTTGTATTTTTTAGTAGAGACAGGGTTTCACCGGGTTAGCCAGGATGGTCTCGATCTCCTGACCTCGTGATCCACCCGTCTCGGCCTCCCGAAGTGCTGGGATTACAGGCTTGAGCCACCGTGCCTGGCCTGCACATTATTTCATAACCTGCCTTTCTTTTTTTTCCCCCCACAAAATAAGGAACTTAAAACAACACACATCTTTTTCTGAGGACAGAAATTTGGGCCCAGCTCACCTAGGTTCTCTGCTTCAGAGCTTTACCAGGCTGCTGTCCAGGTGTCGGCTGGGGCTGTGGTCTTATCGGAGGCTCAACTGGTCTCATCTAAGGCTTAACATTGGCCCGCAAGCTCCTCAGACTGTTGGCAGAATTCTTCCCCTCGTGGTTGTAGGACTAGAACTGTGGTTCCTGTTTTCTTGTTGGCTGTCAGCCAGGGATAGTCCTTAGCAACTAGAGACTACAGTAGTTCCTTGCCAAGTGACCCTATCACCACATAGAAGCTTCCTTCTTCAAAGCCAGCAATAGACGGAGAGTCTCTGAGGGACCCTCTGAGAGGGCCCAGATACTCTTTCAAAGACTTCCACCTGATTTAGTCAGGCCCACCCATGAAAATGCCCCCTTGACTTCAAAATCAACTGACTTAGGACCTTAATTAAGTCTGCAAAACTCCCTCACCTTTTTCAGTCTATTAGCTGGAAGGAAGTTGCAGGTCCTACCGGCACTCCAGGGGAGGAAGTTACACTGGGTGTGAACACCAGGGAGTGAGACCACAGGGCCCACCCCCAGGTCTGTTCATACCATGTTTATCTTTCCATGTCATTATCTTTTCTTTTCTTTCTTTTTTTTTCAGATGGAGTCTCGCTCTGCTGGCCAGGCTGGAGTGTCGTGGCCTGACCTTGGCTCACTGCAACCTCTGCCTCCCAGGTTCAAGTGATTTTCCTACCTCAGCCTCCTGAGTAGCTGGGACTACAGGCACGTGCCACCACACCTGGCTACTTTTTGTATTTTTAATAGAGATGGAGTTTCGCCACGTTGGCTAGGCTGGTCTTGAACTCCTGACCTCAGGTGATCCGCCCACCTAGGCCTCCCAAAGTGCTGGGATTACAGGCACGAGCCACTGTGCGCAGCCATCATTATGTTTTCTACCACCTTCTAATGTTAATGGCCTCACAACATTCTACTATGTGGATGTGCCAACATTTATTTAATTAATTATTTATCACTAAACACTGAATAAACATAAATATTTCAGTTTATTCCTTTTTTTCTTACAAACAGTACTGGGGAGAATAAACGCCTGAGTACTCACGTCTTTATGCACTGTAGTATTATTTCCTTACAACAGACTCCTAGACATGGAACGACAGGGTCAAAGGATTCGCAAAATGTTGGACTTCTGATGCAAATCAGATGGCACCTTTTTTTTGACTAATTAAGAGTCTTTACCCCTGGCATGAGGAGCTGAGGACAACTCCCACTCCACCATGTGAAGCCACAGGGTTTCGAGGTAGTGGTTAATGGTGGTTGTGATTCTTTTTGTTTTTGTTTTTGAGACGGAATCTCTGTCACCCAGGCTGGGAGTGCAGTGGCACAATCTTGGCTCACCGCAACCTCTGCCTCCCAGGTTCAAGCGATTCTCCTGCCTCAGCCTCCCGAGTAGCTGGGACAGGCGCCCGCCACCACGCCTGGCTAATTTTTGTATTTTTAGTAGAGACGAGGTTTCACCATGTTGGCCAGACTTGTCTCGAACTTCTGACCTCAGGTGATCCACCTGCCTTGGCCTCCCAAAGTGCTGGGATTACAGGCGTGAGACACCATGCCCAGCCAGTTGTGATGTTCTAATTTGGATTTGGAAGTCAAATGATCGCCAAATGCCCTGTGGTTGCTGTGGTTGCACGCCCTGCCCCAGTGGAAGCTGGGGAAGTGTTTCCTGTCTATCGTCCCACCCATTCACGTGTCCTCATTACAGGGGAAGCCCAGAGAGTGAGAGCTCTCCTTGTGGCCAAGGCTGCAGCCTTGCTGCTGTCACGGAGCACAGCACACATCTCCTCCCAGCCGTTATTTTGTTTGTATTAATCCAGAATGCATGTAAATTCTGATGGGTAAGTTGGCAGACAAAAAGGTCGCTGATGTCTCCCAAACAGAATCTCATTGTGTCTTGGAGAGGAGGCAAAATAATCACTTGCCAGAGGGCGGAGCTTGGTTTTGTGAGGCCTGAAGCTTAAATAATTTGCCGGGGCCTCTTTAAGAAAAAGAATCAAATTATGAATACAAAATTAGGATGAGAGTGTTTGAAGGGCCTCAGGCAAGTGCAGTGCCTGGGACTTCAGCTTCATTAACTTTGTAGTCAGTCTGCGCCTGCTTGCCAGTGGACTGGGTTTGTCCTGCTTGGAGTCTGGTTTTGTTTGTTTCCAAACTTACTAAATTAGATGTCTTTTCTTCTTTCCTTTTGCAAGTGTATTAACATTTAAGAATTGAGCAGGCCTTCAATAACATAGCTTGTCTCTCTCTCTCTCTCTCTCTTTTTTTTTTTTTTTTTTTTTGCCAAAATTACTCTAACCCCTCCCTACTTCAGAACCCAAACTTACATTATAGGCACACAAAGGATGCCGACTCCCTCCAGCAGCTTCCTTTGCAGTACGGAGCCTGGGGCCCTAAACGGGGTAACAGGGAAGTGGGGAGTTGGAAGGAATAGTCCAGCAGTTGAATCTGCCCCAGGCACCATGTTAGGTGATTACATTGTGTTCCTTAGCCCTTTTGCCTTTTGTCAGTGTTACGGGCAGGCACTCCCAGGCTCTCCTCAAAACAGCTCTGATTTTAAGAGGAAATGCCAGGACACAAGTTGCAGTTCAAATATGAAACTGTTAGCAGAGTCATTTTGGCATTAAACCCACTGTATTAGTTGGTCTCCCACCAGGAACCAGATGGCACATTCAAAATAGGATCATTGGAGGAGAGTTTATTTGCAAAGTGTGGGTGTCGGGGAACCACAAAGGATGGTGCAGTAACCCAGAGTTTAGCAGCAGCCAGGTGGTGCCCCCACGAAGCTTGAAGGGAGAAAGGGGAGAACAGTTCCTGGCATCCACAGGGAGAGAGTTGAGCTGCGAGGCCCCAGGAAGAGAAGATGTCATTGTCCCTTGAGGGATACAGCCAGCCAGGGAAATAAACACCCTGACCTCCGTCTCTTCTCTCCCAGTGGCCACCTCCCACGGGAGTTTGTGGATGTGGACCACACACGTCAGCCTCAGAGGGCGGGGTGGAGACGGCGAGGGGGTGCATACAGAGGGGCAAACAAAAGGTAAATAGCCCAGCCCAGGCCTTTGGCCCCTCAGCACCCACTCTAGACTTTTTTCCAGGTGAAGAGCTTGTTCGCCTAACACAGGGGATCTATAAGTCATAGTAACTACCATATCATTGTGGACTGATGTCAACCGGTCATACTCCCAGCTGAAATTGCCGGTATTCCTCAGTTAAGGTAATGAGTAAAAGGGAGTGAAACAGAGTGAGGTTTTTTTCTTTTTTTCTTTTCTTTCTTTTTTTTTTTTTTTTTTGAGATGGAGTCTTACTTTGTCCCCTAGGCTGGAGTGCATTGGCATGATCTCTGCTCACTGCAACCTCTGCCTCTCAAGCTCAAGTGACTCTCCTGCCTCAGCCTCCCAAGTATCTGTGATTACAGGTGCACACCACCACACCTGGCTAATGTTTGTATTTTTAGCAGAGACGGTGTTTTGCCATGTTGGCCAGGCTAGTCTTGAACTCCTGATCTCAAGTGATCTGCCCACCTTGGCCTCTGAAAGTATTGGGATTACAAGTGTGAGCCACTGTGCCCGGCCCAACAGAGTGAATGTTTAAGTCTCCTCGCAATCCCTGCATTGAAATCCTGACCCTCAAGGGGATGTTGTGAGATGGGACCTTTGGTAGGTGATTAGGGCACAAGGATGGGGCCCTCATGAGTGGGATTAAGTTTATAAGCCACGAAGCAAGCCTTCACCAGACACCAAATCCGCTGGCCCCTCGATCTGAGGCTTCCCAGCCTCCAGATCTGTGGGAAATAAATCTCTGTGATTTATACTACACCCAGTCTATAGTATTCTGTTACAGCAGCCCAAATGGATTAAGATGGGGAATCAATTGAGATGGGAAAGAAAAAAAGCCCCAAGTTCATGAAAAGTAGCTGCTACAGTCCCCACCTCCTTAGCTGGCCCCCAAACCTAAGCAGCTAATCATAACTTCCATTCTGTGCTCACCTTAGCTCTGCTGGCACCTTTTTGGACAGGGTCCTCTACCTGGCGAGGTGACCCAAATCTTCATTCCTGCAGGCTCTGAGTCCTCGGCTGCTGCAATTGTTTGAACATTGTTTGTCCCCACCGAAACTCATCTTGAGGCTTGGTCCCCAGTGTAATGTTGAGAGGTGGTGGGACATTTAGGGGGTGTTTGAATCGTAAGGGATCCAGCTTCATGAAGGGATTAGCGCAGGAGTATGGGAGTTCTTCTTGTGGGACTCGATTAATTACTGCAGGCGCCAGTTGTTACAAAGCAAGGCTGCCTCTGGCCTCGTGCCCTCTTCTCCTTCCTCTTTTCTGACATGCTTGAAGCAGCACAAGGCCCTCACCAAATGTGACCATCCATTTTGGACTCCTCAGCCTCCAGAACCATGGGCTAAATAAGCCTCTTTCTTTTATAATTTACCCAGTTAGACTAAGACAGGTGTTTTGTTATAGCAATGGGAAATAGACTAAGACAGGTGCATTGTGTTTGGAGGTCACCACAGTTTTCCATTGACTAGGATTGTTGGACTAGGAGTGCTCCAGTGATGTCTCTGATTTCAGACACTGTCTTCCTCGCACCTTTTCAACAGCAGCAATCCAGTTTCATCCTGTGATCAGGATCCATCCTCTACCCACTACCATAACCCCTCCTTTGCTTCTTGGTCTATGGCATGCAGAACCCCAAATGAGCAGGGAGTAGCTTCAACTTCTGATTCATCAGAAACATGACTGTTTCCTGTAACAGCATTTCTTTTCTAAGCCCCAGGACCTCCAGTGTCAATGTTGTGGGATGCTGGGTGACAGAGCCGGAGCATCGCCATCTTGGACAAGCGCTGTCATCCTCAAGTTCCCCTTGATCAAAAACTGTCTAAACCCAAAGGGCATTAGCCTGATGGTTAAGGTCAGCATGACCATAAACCACAAATAACATCTCTGACCAGGAACATTCCAAACCCCTCCCCGACGAGAGACACGCCAGCCCAGAGTTAACTTCCCCACCAGCCGGAAAGATGCCAGCCCCGAGATAACTTCCCCTCCAACCAGAGACATCCCAACCCTGCCATAAACTTCTCCCCGACACAGAAACATTCCGAGCTTGTAATAAGCCCCCTCTCCTAAAACCAATATGTACTCTTAGTCTGTAAGAGAAAGTGCTCCTTACCAAAATTGGCCAGAAGCCCCTCTCAGGCTTATTTTCTCTAAAATCTGTCATTAAGTTGAGCCACAGTTCGTGTTTCTTCCCTCTTTCTTTAACTCTTACGATGAAGCAAACTTTTTTAGTGGGTTATTAGGAATAATAGTGAAAAGCATACTTCTATTCTCCAGGCCTTTCTTCTTGGACCCACACATCTCGCCTGTGGGGAAGACGGAACCATATATATATTGGCCACTGGTTTAATGTACAAGATGTCTCTCCAGTCCCAGTGGTAGACATCCTATAGCCAAAACTCCATCCATTGCCTGACCTCCACATGTCCCTGCTCTGACTGGGAACCTTGTGGGTAGTTTAGGTCTCTGAGGATCAGTCAAGCTTAGAGCAAGATTGAATAACTCCTGGAAGGTATGAATATTTCTATTTCCCCAGGGTCAGAAGCATATTTACCATAAAGCTAATGATGCTTAAGCTTCAAGGCTGCTCATTTACTAAGGTCCTGGTGTTAACATGGTTATATGCTTTTATAAAATTCGCAAACATAAGATATATTTTTTTTAGTTGGACTTTTTTATTTTTTATTTTTCAAGATGGAGTTTTGCTCTCGTTGCCCAGGCTGGAATGCAGTGGCGTGATCTTGGCTCACTACAACCTCTGCCTCCTGGGTTCAAGTGATTTTCCTGCCTTAGCCTCCCAAGTAGCTGAGATTAGAGGCATGCACCACCATGCCTGGCTAATTTTGTATTTTTAGTAGAGATGGGGTTTCTCCGTGTTGGTCAGGCTGGTCTTGGACTCCTAACCTCAGGTGATCTGCCCACCTCGGCCTCCCAAAGTGCTGGGATTACAGGTGTAAACCACCGGACCCAGCCCCCCGACTTTATTTATTTTTGAGACAGGGTCTCACTCTGTAGCCCAGGCTGGAGTGCAGTGGGGTGATCTTGGCTCACTACAACCTCCACCTCCCATTTCAAGCAATTCTTCTGCCTCAGCCTCCCGAGTAGCTGGGACTACCATGCCGGGCTAATTTTTTTGTATTTTTTGGCAGAGACAGGGTTTCCCTGTGTTGGCTAGGTTGGCCTCAAACTCCTGGCCTCAAGTGATCCACCTGTCTCAGCCTCCCAAAGTGCTGGGATTATAGGTGTGAGACACAGCATCTGACCAGACTTTATTTTTCAATTTTTTTTTTTTTAGAGATGGTGTCTCACCTAGTTGTCCAGGCTAGAATGCAGTGGCATGATCGTAGTTCACTGTGGCCTCGACTTCCTGGGCTCACGTGATTCTTTCATCTCAGCCTCCTGAGTAGCCGGGGGTACAGATGCACACCACCATATCCTGCTAATTAAAAAGAAATCTTTTTTTTTAGCAACAGAGTCTCACTATGTTGCTCAGGCAGGCTGGTCTCCAACTCCTGGCCTCAAGTGATCCTTCTGCTTCAGCCTCCCATGTTGCTGGGATCATAGGCATGAACTACTATGCTGGGTTAGTTGGACTTTATTTAAATATAATGTTACACTAAATAAATTGCACAAGATTGAGGTATATTAATGGCAATCCCTGCCTCTTTCCACTCTCTATTACCTTCTCTCTCATCTTCCCTTAAGGCACTAGAATGGTTGTAGTTGTTTTGGGGGACCATCTAAAGGAAAACTGAGGTGGAGATACATCTGTTTGGGTTTATTGAGTTTTGTTTGTTTGTTTCTTTGTTTGGAGATGGAATCGCCCAGGCTGGAGTGCAATGGTGCGATCTCGGCTTACTGCAACGTCTGCCTCCTGGATTCAAGCAATTCTCCTGCCTCAGTGTTCCATGTAGTACATTTTTCGTATTTCAGTAGAGACGGGGTTTCACCATGTTGCCTAGGCTTGTCTCGAACTCTGACCTCAGGCAATTCGCCCACCTCAGCCTCCCAAAGTGCTAGGATTACAGGTTTGAGCCACTGCACCCGGCCGAGATATTTTTATGTAGATATTTGTATGAAGTTCACAGTCATTGGCCGGGCGCGGTGGTTCAAGCCTGTAATCCCAGCACTTTGGGAGGCCGAGACGGGAGGATCACGAGGTCAGGAGATCGAGACCATCCTGGCTAACACGGTGAAACCCCGTCTCTACTAAAAATACAAAAAACTAGCCGGGCGAGGTGGCGGGCGCCTGTAGTCCCAGCTACTCCGGAGGCTGAGGCAGGAGAATGGCGTAAACCCGGGAGGCGGAGCTTGCAGTGAGCTGAGATCCGGCCACTGCACTCCAGCCCGGGCTACAGAGCAAGACTCCGTCTCAAAAACAAAAAAAAAAAGAAGAAGTTCACAGTCACTGCTGTGTGTAGTTAAGTAATTGGTAACAATTCTGGTATAGAAATGGCTTCCAAAAATACTCTACCACCTACTGTGCCTCTCATCCAGTACTGCAGCATGAATGCAGGTTTTAAGTAGTCTTCAAATGTGAACCTGGCTTACAGTCCCCGGCACTGGAAGTACAGGTAATGGAAAGGAATCAAGCTTTGAAACGTATGGAGCCATAAATTAAACTATAGAAGATGCTTCCGAATATTATGGGGTTCACACCTGTAATCCCAGCACTTTGGGAGGCTGAGACAGGAGGATCACTTGAGCCCAGGGTTCAAGACCAGCTTGAGCAACATGGCAAGAACCTGTCTCTATATTAAAAAAATACATTTAAAGCTGGGCATGGTGGCTTATGCCCATAATCCCAGCACTTTGGGAGGTCAAGGCGGGTGGATCGCCTGAGGTCAGGAGTTTGAGACCAGCCTGACCAGCATGGAGAAACCTTGTCTCTACTAAAAATACACAATTAGCCAGGCGTGGTGCTGTATGCCTGTAATCCCAGCTACTTGGGAGGCTGAGGCAGGAGAATCACTTGAACCCAGGAGGCAGAGGTTGCTGTGAGCCAAGATTGCACCGTTGCACTCCAGCCTGGGCAATAAGAGCGAAACTCCATCTCTAAATAAATAAATAAATAAATTTAAAAATTAAAACAAAACAAAACAAAAATCTTACAGCTCATATGTGAAAAAAACCTGATCAAGATTTCCCCAACATTGACAACAACCCTAAAATTGCACTTTTCCAATAATGTGTTAGAAGCTGAAACTTTTTTAAACTGTAAGTTTAAAACAACAGCAATTTTTTTTAATAAAAAAAATTTTTTTGAAACAAGGCCTCACTCTGTCACCCAGGCTGGAGTGCAATGGTGCGATTACACCTCACTGCAGCCTAGCCCTCCCTGGCTCAAGGGATCCTCCCACCTCAGCCTCCCCAGCAGGTGTACACCACCACACCCAGCCAATAGAGACGGGGTTTCACAATGTTGCTCAGGCTGGTCTCCAACTCCTGAGCAATCTTCCTGCCTCAGCCACCCAAAGTGAGCCACTAAGCCCAGAAATTTTTCTTTCTTTCTTTTCTTTTCTTTTTTTTTTTCCTTTGAGACAGGGTCTCTCTCTGTTTCGCAGGCTAGAATGTAGTGGTGTGATCTCGGCTCACTGCAACCTCCAACTCCCAGGCTCAAGTGATCCTGTTACCAAAAAGGGGTCCTGATCCAGACCCCAAGAGAGGGTCCTTGGATCATGAGCAAGAAAGAATTCAAGGCAAATCCACAGAGTAAATTGAGAGCAAGTTTATTAAGAAAGTAAAGGAATAAAAAACGGCTATTCCATAGGCAGAGCAGCAAGCAGCATGAACTTATTACTTCTTGATTATATGCTAGACAAGGAATGGATTATTCATGAGTTTTCTGGGAAAGGGGTGGGCAATTCCCGGAACTGAGGGTTCCTCTCTCTTTTTAAACCATATAGGGTAAATTCCTCACATTGCTATGGCGTTTGTAAACTGCCATGGCGCTGGTGGGAGTGTCTTTTGGCATGCTAATATAATCAGCATATAATGAGCATGAGGATGACCAAAGGTCAGTTCCATCGCCATCTTGGTTTTGGTGGGTTTTGGCTGGCTTCTTTACTGCAAACTGTTTTATTAGCAAGGTCTTTGTGGTCTGTATGTTGTCTGACCTCCTATTTTATCCTGTAACTAAGAATGCCTGGGGCCGGATGCGGTGGCTCATGCCTGTAATCCCAGTACTCTGGGAGGTTGAGGCAGGTGGATCACGAGGTCAGGAGTTCAAGACCAGCCTGGTCAACATGATGAAACTCCATCTCTACTAAAAATACAAAAATTAGCCAGGTGTGGTGGCAAGCACCTGTAATCCCAGCTACTCAGAAGGCTGAGGCAGGAGAATCACTTGAACCTGGGAGGTGGAGGCTGCAGTGAGCCGAGATCATGCCACTGCACTCCAGCCTGGGCAACAAGAGCAAGACTGTCTCAAAAAAAAAAAAAAAAGAATGCCTGAACCTCCTGAGAACGAAGCCCAGTAGGTTTCAGCCTCATTTTACCCAGCCCCTATTCAAAATGGAGTCTAGGCCAGGCACGGTGGCTCACGCCTGTAATCCCAGCACTTTGGGAGTCTGAGACGGGCAGATCATGAGGTAAGGAGTTCGAGACCAGCCTGGCCTATATGGTGAAACCCTGTCTCTACTAAAAAATACAAAAATTAGCCGAGCGTGGTGGCGCATGCCTGTATTCCCAGCTACTCAGGAGGCTGAGGCAGGAGAATCGCTGGAACCCAGGAGGCAGAGGTTGCAGTGAGCTGAGATCACACCACTGGACTCCAGCCTGGGCGACAGAGTGAGACTCTGTCTCAAAAACAAAATAACGCCGGGCGCGGTGGCTCAAGCCTGTAATCCCAGCACTTTGGGAGGCCGAGACGGGCGGATCACGAGGTCAAGAGATCGAAACCATCCTGGCTAACACGGTGAAACCCCGTCTCTATTAAGAAATACAAAAAACTAGCCAGGCGAGGTGGCGGGCGCCTGTAGTCCCAGCTACTCGGGAGGCTGAGGCCGGAGAATGACGTAAACCCGGGAGGCGGAGCTTGCAGTGAGCTGAGATCCGGCCACTGCACTCCAGCCTGGGCGACAGAGCGAGACTCCGTCTCAAAAAAAAAAAAAATAATAATAACAGCCACAAAAAAACCCAAATGGAGTCTAAAGTTCAAATGCCTCTGACACCTTAGGAAGCTGAAGCAGGAGGATCACTTGAGCCCAGGAGTTATTTGAGAAAAGCCTGGGCAACATAGTGAGACTCTGTCTCTACAAAAAACTTAAAACTGGCCAGACGTGGTGTTGCACACTGGTAATCCCAGCTACTCAGCAGGCTGAGGTGGGAGGACCACTTGATCCCAGCAGGTTGAGGCTGCAGTGAGCTATGACTGCACCACTGCACTCTAGCCTGGGTGACAGAGCAAGACCTCATCTCTCTAAAAAAGATAAAATAAATAAATATTATTTGTTTTATTTACAACTGTTTATTTGTCATTTTGGGTTATTTTATTTTAAAATTGTATATCAAATTGTATTAATCTCCGGGCCTTGTGAACTCAAAAGCATCTGAGATCGGTCTCAGTCGATTTTGAAAGTTTATTTTGCTGCTGGGCGTGGTGGCTCATGCCTGTAATCCCAGTATTTTGGGAGGCTGAGGTGGGCAGATCGTGAGGTCAAGAGATCGAGACCATCCTGGCTAACATGGTGAGACCCCGTCTCTACCAAAAATACAAAAATTAACTGGGTGTGGTGGCACGTGCCTGTAGTCCCAGTTTCTCAGGAGGCTGAGGCAGGAGAATTGCTTGAACCCAGGAGGCAGAGGTTGCAATGAGCTGAGATCACACCACTGCACTTCAGCCTGGTGACAGAGCAAGACTCCGTCTAAAACAAAAAAAAGAGTTTATTTTGCAAAAGTTAAACAGGGCCCATGGCACAGTCTCAGGAGGTCCTGATGACATGTGCCCAGGGTGGTCAGAATACAGCTTGCTTTTATAGATTTTAGGGAGACATAATACATCAATCAATACATGCAGGATTTACATTAGTTTGATTTGGAAGGGTGGGACAACTCAAAATTGGGGGTTTGGAGAGCTGCTTCCAAGTCATAGGTAGATATAAAATTTTTCTGATTGGCAATTGGTTGAAAGAGTTATTAGTTGCCAGGCGCAGTAGCTCACGCCTGTAATCCCAGCACTTTGGGAGGCCGAGGTGGGTGAATCACCTGAGGTCAGGAGTTCAAGACCAGCCTGACCAACATGGAGAAATCCTGTCTCTACTAAAAATACAATATTAGCCAGGCGTGGTGATGCATGCCTGTAATCCCAGCTACTCGGGGGGCTGAGGCAGGAGAATCGCTTGAACCTGGGAGGTGGAGGTTGTGGTGAGTCAAGATCATGCCATTGCACTCCAGCCTGGGCAACAAGAGCAAAACTCCGTCTCAAAAAAAAGAAAAAAAGAAGAAAAAAAGAAAAAAAGTTATCAGTAAAAAGGAATGTCTGGGTTATGAATAGTGGATGTAGAGACCAAGGTTTTATCATGTAAATGAAGCCTCCATGTAGCAGGCTTCAGAGAGAATAGATTGTAAATATTTCTTATCAGAGGTAAGGTCTATATTGATGTTGATGCTGGAGGGATAATGAGGCATGTCCAACCTCCTTTTCTATCATAGCCTGAACTAGTTTTTCAGGTTAACTTTGGAATGCCCTTGACCAGGAGGAGGGGTCCATTCAGATGATTGGGGGGGCCTTAGAATTTTATTTTTATTTTCATTATTTTATTTTATTTTATTTTATTTTTGAGACGGAGTCTTGCCCAGCCCAACCTGGAGTGCAGTGGCCGGATCTCAGCTCACTGCAAGCTCCGCCTCCCGGGTTTACGCCATTCTCCTGCCTCAGCCTCCCTAGTAGCTGGGACTACAGGCGCCCGCCACCACGCCCGGCTAGTTTTTTGTATTTTTTAGTAGAGACGGGGTTTCACCGTGTTAGCCAGGATGGTCTCGATCTCCTGACCTTGTGATCCGCCCGTCTCGGCCTCCCAAAGTGCTGGGATTACAGGCTTGAGCCACCGCACCCGGCAGAATTTTATTTTTTATTTACAGCCCCCAAACCCGCATCTTCCCCTGCACACAGTGACTGTCCCCGTCACCCTGGGGAATGGCTGCAGATCCCTCTGTGCACATGGGGCGGGAGGGTGAGGGCGTGGGGAAGAGTCACAGGTTGGCCGGGCGCGGTGGCTCAAGCCTGTAATCCCAGCACTTTGGGAGGCCGAGGCGGGCGGATCACAAGGTCAGGAGATCGAGACCACAGTGAAACCCCGTCTCTACTAAAAATACAAAAAAATTAGCCGGGCGCGGTGGCGGGCGCCTGTGGTCCCAGCTACTCAGGAGGCTGAGGCAGGAGAATGGCGGGAACCCGGGAGGCGGAGCTTGCAGTGAGCCGAGATCGCGCCACTGCACTCCAGCCTGGGCAACAGTGTGAGACTCCGTCTCAAAAAAAAAAAAAAAAAAAAAAAAGAGTCACAGGTTACCTGTGGCACATTGCAGGGTCCTTCCCTAAGGGCCTGGCCTGTCTCAGTCCACAGGCCCTGGGCCCTGCACTGGTTTAGCTCCGAGGCCTGGGTAAAAGGATGTGAAACCCACTGCAGTGACTTGATTTTCAGAGTTGCCCAATCTTTTGGCTTCCCTGGGCTGCATTGGAAGAAGAACTGTCTTGGGCTACACATAAAATACACTAACACTCATTGCCAGGCCTCTGAGCCCAAGCTAAGCTGTCATATCCCCAGTGACCTGCAGGGACACATCCAGAGGGCCTGAAGCACTGAAAATCACAGAAGTGAAAACAGCCTTAACTGATGCCATTTCCACCATTGTGATTTGTTTCTGCCCCATCCTAACTGATCAACGCATTTTGTAATCTCCCCCACCCTAAAGAAGGTTCTTTATTCTCCCCAGCCTTGAGAATGTACTTTGTGAGATCCACCCCCTGCCCCCAAAACATTGCTCTTAACTCCACCGCCTATCCCAAAATCTGTAAGAACTAATGATAATCCACCACCCTTTGCTGACTCTCTTTTCGGACTTAGCCCGCCTGCACCCAGGTGAAATAAACAGCCTTGTTGCTCACACAAAGCCTGTTTGGTGGTCTCTTCACACGGACACGTGAAACACTAATGATAGCTGATGAGCTAAAAAAAAAAGAAATCTCAAAAAAATCTCATAATGTGTTAAGAAAGTTTGAGAATTTGCGGTGGGCCGCATTCAAGGCCTTCTCGGGCCACATGCGCCCTGCGGGCTGTGGGTTGGACACGCTTGATTTAGGTTTTGCTCCATCAGACTGGAGTGTTTCATCCTGCCTATGTCTAGCAGCATGTTAGAAGGCTGCATTATCTTAGCAGAGACCCTGTGGTTGAGACAGAGCAGAATTTCTCCTTAGAGGCCTGTGGCCACTCCCCTGACCACCCCAGCATGGAAATAAAAAAAAAGCCTTGAGTTCCTTCCTTCAAGGGAAATTCCAGGCACTTAGCTGACCTTGAGAAGTAAATGAGCAACTTGATAAGCAAGAAAGTGTGAAAGGAAAAATAAAACCTTGGGCACCCAAATTCACTATGCCAAAAGGGAAAAGTTAAGTTTGGAAGCTGAGTCACGGGAGGGGGCGGGAACAAGTGCTTTTCTTCTTGTTTCTAAACTGATAGCTGCAGCTAGAAGGCCACAGGTGGCCTCCCTCACCCTGACAACGTAAATTAACTGCTTGTCTTTGCAGGCGGGGGATGAGGGTGAGTAAGGGACAAGAGGAGACTAGAAGTCATCGTCCCCACCCACTCCAAGGTAAATGCATACTTGACTGTTTCCTGTACTCTGTTTATTTTGTCTTATGTAAAGCGCCAATTTACCACATGAGATGAATACAGAATTGACTGTTCCTTCTACCCACCCACCCTTTTTTTTTTTTTTTTTTGAGACAGAGTCTTGCTCTGTCACCCAGGCTGGGGTGCAGTGGTACGATCTTGGCTCACTGCAACCTCTGCCTCCCAGGTTCAAGCAATTCTACTGCCTTAGCCTCCCCAGTAGCTGGGATTACAGGCATTCGTCACCACGCCCAGATAATTTTTGTATTTTTAGTATAGATGGGGTTTCGCCTTGTTGGCCAGGCTGGTTTCAAACTCCTGACCTCAGGTGATCCTTCTGCCTCGGCCTTCCAAAGTGCTAGTATTACAGGCATGAGCCACCACGGCCCGCCTTCTACCCCCTTTTTATCCTGCGCAACATGTGGATTCAGTGAGCCTAATCAAAGCCGCAAAAGAAAGTGACCATATCCTCCCTCTTTTTTTTTCAAGTTTTCCCTTTCCCCTCCTGCCTGCTTTTTCCCCTTTATTTTTTATTTTTATTTTTTGATATGGAGTCTCGCTATGTCGCCCAGGCTGGAATGCAATAGCGTGATCTCAGCTTACTGCAACCTCCGCCTCCCAGGTTCAAGCAATTCGCCTGCCTCAGCCTCCTGAGTAGCTGGGATTACAGGTGCCCACCACCACACCCAGCTAATTTTCGTATTTTTAATAGAGATGGAGTTTCATCATGTTGGTCAGGCTGGTCTCAAACTCCTGACCTTGTGATCCACCTGCCTCGGCCTCCCAAGATGCTAGGATTACAGGCCTGAGTCACAGTGCCCGGCTGCTTTTTCCGCTTTAAATACTAAAGCCCTCAAAGTTCTTTCTGGAAAAAGTAGGAGCCACAGATTCTACTGTGGCTTGTGTCTTTTTTTCCCATGTGCATCCTCAACCTTGGCAAAATAAACCTCTAAATTGATTGAGAATTGCCTCAGTCATTTTCTTTGTTTGTTTGTTTTTTTGTTTTTTTTTTTGAGACGGAGTTTTGTTCTTGTTGCCCAGGCTGGAGTGCACGATCTCAGCTCACCACAACCTCTGCCTCTCTGGTTCAAACTATTCTCCTGCCTCAGCCTCCCGAGTAGCAGGGATTACAGGCATGCGCCACCACACCTGGCTAATTTTGTGTTTTTAATAGAGACGGGGTTTCTCCATATTTGTCAGGTTGGTCTTGAACTCCCAACCTCAGGTGATCTGCCCGCCTCGGCCTCCCAAAGTGCTGGGACTGTAGGCATGAGCCACTGCGCCTGGACCATTTTCTTTGGTTTTATAAAAGTAATAGTAACTTAAAATAATAGCTAAGGAAATTATGGTCAGGAAATGTTTTGTTCCCTACAGAAACTAAAGATAATATCTTAACGTACGTCTCTGAGTTGTTTTTTAGAAACCCGGACCAAACAGAAACCCACCAAGCAGATCCCACTGGCTTGTAAGCCTCATATAAGGGGAAACTAAGGGCTGAACTCTGACCACAGTTCTTCGTTCTACATTTCTTCCTGAGGGGCCTGGAGGAGGTCATTCCCACATGCCAGGGCTAACTTTCCTTTTTTTTTTTTTTTTTTTTTTTTTTTTTGAGACAGAGTCTTGCTCTGTAGCCCAGGCTGGAGTACAGTGGCACAATCTCAGCTCACTGCAGGCTCGACCTTCTAGGCTCAGGTGATCTTCCTACCTCAGGCTTCCAAGTAGCTGGAACCACAGGCACAAGCCACCATACCCTACTAATTAATTTTTTTTTTTTTTGTAGAGATGGGGTCTCACAATGAACACCAATGTATAGCCGTCATACATTGGTTTATGGCTTTGCCTGCAACCTCTGCCTCTCTGTCTTTGAAAACCCTTGCCTGGGCCGTGCGTGATGGTTCAGGCCTGTAATTCCAGCAGTTTGGGAGGCCAAGGCGGGTGGATCACCTGAGGTCGGGAGTTCGAGACCAGCCTGACCAACATGGAGAAACCCCGTCTCTACTAAACATACAAAATTAGCCAGGCGTGGTGGTACACACCTATAATCTCAGCTACTAGGGAGGCTGAGGCAGGAGAATTGCTTGAACCCAGGAGGCAGAGGTTGCAGGGAGCTGAGACCATGCCACTGCACTCCAGCCTGGGCAACAAGAGCAATACTCTATCTCAAAAACAAACAAAGAAACAAACAAAAACCCTTACCTGTAAGCCATCCAGGAGTTTGGATCTTTAGCATGAGCTGCCGGATTCTCCTTGCTAGGTGCCCTGCAACAAATGCCTCACTTTCTCTCACTGTTATCCCAATGCCACTGTTTGGCTCCGCTACTGTGGGTGAGCAGAACACAGTTTGGTTCAAGAACATGATCAACTGCCTCAATCATAGATCCATGTGGTTCAAAACACTTAAAACTGAAGCACTGTGCTTGTTGTGATCATTGCATTCACCTTGTTTACTCTGGGTAAAATGAGGCTGAGACCTACTGGGCTGCATTCCTGGGAATTTCGGGCGTGGTGACGTGCACCTGTAGTCCCAGCTACTTGGGAGGCTGAGGCAAGAGAATTGCTTGAACATGGGAGGCAGAGGTTGCAGTGAGCCGAGATCGCACCACTGCACTCCAGCCTAGGCAACAGAGCAAGATTCCGTCTCAAAGCAAAAAAACAAAAACAAACAAACAAAAAAGAACAAAAAACAAACAAACAAAAAACACATTTGCAAGATGTGTATAAGAAAAATGATGGGCTGGGTATGGTGGCTTACGCCTGTAATCCTTCTTTACTGCAACCTGTTTTATCAGCAAGGTCTTTGTGACCTGCATCTTGTGCCCACCTCCCATCCCATCCTGTGATTTAGAATGCCTGAACTTCCTGGGAATGCAGCCCAGTAGGTCTCAGCCTCATTTCACCCAGACCCATTCAAGATGGGGTCACTCTGGTTCAAATGCCTCTGACACCTGTACTTTCTGGAGGGCTAAAAAAAATAAAAATGAAAAACCCTTCCCTGAGGCACTAAGAAGCCACTGGTGAGGCCAGCACCAGCATCCTAAAAGAGATCTGTGATAGCCAGGGTAGTCGTTGGAGATGACAACAGGGATGTCGGAACTGGGTTCTCTAATTTCAGCAGGAATCATGGAGATGCTGAGTGGCAAAGGCCAGGAGCTTCGCCATCAGAAACAGGTTTCAGTAAAGAAGCTGGCCAAGGCCGGGCGCGGTGGCTCAAGCCTGTAATCCCAGCACTTTGGGAGGCTGAGGCGGGCGGATCACGAGGTCAGGAGATCGAGACCCTCCTGGCTAACACGGTGAAACCCCGTCTCTACTAAAAATACAAAAAGAAATTAGCCGGGCGTGGTGGCGGGCGCCTGTAGTCCCAGCTACTCCGGAGGCTGAGGCAGGAGAATGGCGTGAACCCGGGAGGCGGAGCTTGCAGTGAGCCGAGATCGCGCCACTGCACTCTAGTCTGGGCGACAGAGCGAGACTCCATCTCAAAAAAAAAAAAAAAAAAAAAAAGAAGCTGGCCAAAACCCACCCAAACCAAGAAGGTGATGAACGTGACCTCTGGTCGTCCTCACTGCTAATTATATGCTAATTATAATGCATTAGCATTATAATTAGTGTTCTAAAAGACACTCTCACTAGCACCTTGACAGTTTACAAACGCCATGGCAACATCAGGAAGTTACCCTATATGGTCTAAAAGGGGAAAAATCCTCAGTTTTGGGAATTGCCCACCCCTTTCCCAGAAAACTCATGAATAATGGACTCCTTGTTTAGCATATAATGAAGAAGTAACAATAAGTATAAAGAGCTGAGCAGCCCATGCCACTGATCTGCCTGTGGCGTAGCTATTCATTTATTCCTTTACTTTCTTAATAAACTTGCTTTCACTTTATGAATTCACCTTGAATTCTTTTCTTTTTTTTTTTTTTTTTTTTGAGATGGAGTCTCGCTGTGTCACCCAGGCTGGAGTGCAGTGCCACGATCTTGGCTCACCACAACCTCCGCCTCGCAGGTTGAAGCAATTCTCCTGCCTCAGCCTCCTGAGTAGCTGGGATTACAAGCGTGTGCCACCACGCCCGGCTAATTTTTTTTTATTTTTAGTAGGGACGGGGTTTCACCATATTGGCCAGGCTAGTCTCGAACTCCTGACCTTGTGATCCGCCTGCCTCGGCCTCCCAGAGTGCTGGGATTGCAGGTGCGAGCCACTGCACCCGGAAAACCTTTAATTCTTTCTTGTGCAAAATCAGAGGACCTTCTCTTGGGGCCTGGATTGGGACCCCTTTCCAGTAACAGCAGGTAGAGTATAATGAAGCCATCTCACCAAACCCATTTTCTGGGGCCTTAGGAATCCTTTCCTGACAATCTTATACCAGGGAAGATCTGGCATTTCTTTTTGAGCCAGGCTTTTGCTCTGTCACCCAGGCTGGAGTGCAGTGGCGCAATCATGGCTCACTGTAGTCTTGACTTCCAGGCTCAAGCAATCATCTCACCTCAGCCTCCTGAGTAGCTAGGACTACAGGCATGCACCACCATGCCCAGTTAATTCTTTTTTTTTTTTTTTTTGAATAAAAAATCGCGGCTCACCAAAACCTCCCTCCACCTCCCAGGTTTCAAGTGATTCTCTTGCCTCAGCCTCCCGAGTAGCTGGGACTACAGGTGCCTGCCACCACGCCTGGCTAAGTTTTTGTGTTTTCAGTAGAGACACGGTTTCACCATGTTGGGCAGTATGGTCTCGATCTCTTGACCTCATGATCCACCCACCTCGCCCTCCCAAAGTGTTGGGATTACAGGCGTGAGCCACCATGCCTGGCCTTTTATTTTGAGATGAAGTCTTGCTCTGTCGCCTAGGCTGGAGTGCAGTGACGCGATCTCGACTCAATGCAACCTCCGCCTCCTGGGTTCAAGCAATTCTCTTCCCTCAGCCTCCTGAGTAGCCCAGGCACACACCACTACGCCTGGCTAATTTTTGTATTTTTAGTAGAGACGGGTTTTCAGCATGTTGGCCAGGCTGGTCTCGAACTCCTGACCTAGTGATCCACCCACCTTGGCCTCCCAACGTGCTGGGATTACAGGCGTGAGCCACCACGCCTGACCCTTTTTTTTTTTTTTTGAGACGGAGTCTCACGCTGTTGCCCAGGCTGGAGTGCAGTGGCGCGATCTCGGCTCACTGCAAGCTCCGCCTCCTGGGTTCACGCCATTCTCCTGCCTCAGCCTCCTGAGTAGCTGGGACTACAGGCGCCCGCCACCGCGCCTGGCTAATTTTTTGTATTTTTAGTAGAGACGGGGTTTCACTGTGGTCTCGATCTCCTGACCTTGTGATCCGCCCGCCTCGGCCTCCCAAAGTGCTGGGATTACAGGCTTGAGCCACCGCGCCCGGCCCCTTTTTTTTTTTTTTTCTTTCTTTCTTTTTTGTATGGTTTATACACCAAAGAGGTAGAAGGTTTTGCTAATCTGGGAGTGAAACATGTGGGAGTGAATTCTCAGTGTGTTAGATGAAAGGTGATGGAATATAAGACTTGATGGGGCCAAATTCAATAACATGAGCGCAGTCGCCTGCGATTCAGAATTTAATGTTTTGTTTTTTGCTTGTTTTTGTTGTTGTTGTTGTTGAGACAAAGTTTCACTCTTGTCGTCCAGGCTGGAGTGCAATGGTGTGATCAGGGCTCACTGCAACCTCTGCCTCCTGGGTTTAAGCGATTCTCCTGCCTCAGCCTCACGAGTAGCTGGGATTACAGGCGCCCACCACCACACCTGGCTAACTTTTGTATTTTTAGTAGAGACAGGGTTTCACTGTGTTGGCCAGCTGGTCTTGAACTCCTGACCTCAGGTGATCCACCTGCCTCAGCCTCCCAAAGTGCTGGGATTACAGGTGTGAGCCACCGCGCCTGGCCAGAATTTAATGTTTTGACTGAAGCACCCGAGGCTGATCTCTTTTTATTTTATGTTATTTTATTATTATTATTTTAAGATGGAGTCTTACTCTTTCACCCATGCTGGAGTGCACTGGTTCAATCTTGCCTTACTCCAACCTCTACCTCCTGGGTTCAAGCGATTCTCCGGCCTCAGCCTCCTGAGTAGCTGGGATTACAGGTGCCTGCCACCAGGCTCAGCTAATTTTTTGTATTTTTAGTAGAGACAGGGTTTCCCTATGTTAGCCAGGATGGTCTCGATCTCCTGACCTCATGATCCGCCCGCCTCTGCCTCCCAAAGTGTTGGGATTACAGGCGTGAGCCACCGTGTCAGGCCTGATTTTTGTATTTTTAGTAGAGATGGGGTTTCGCCATGTTGCTCAGGCTGGTCTCAAACTCCTGGCCTCAGGAGATCTGTCCGATTCGGCCTCCCAAAGTAATGGGATCACAGGCGTGAGCCACTATTCGGCCTCCCAAAGTAATGGGATCACAGGCGTGAGCCACTGTGCCCAGCCGGATCTGGCATTTCGACTGTGTCAATTGTAGGCCACTGGTTCTCAAATTCTAGTGTGCATAACATCACCTGAAAATACAAAATTAGCCAGGTGTGGTGGTGCATGCCTGTAATGGTAGCTACTCAGGAGGCTGAGGCAGGAGAATCGCTTGAACCCGGGAGGCGGAGGTTGCAGTGAGCCGAGATCGCACCATTGCACTCCAGCCTGGGTGACAGAGTGACTCCATCTAAAAAAATTAATTAATTAATTAAAAAATAAAATTTACCTTCACTTATTCCTTCTTCAATACTCTTCCTTTTTTTTTTTTTTTTTTTTTGAGACTGAGTCTCGCTCTGTCACCTAGGCTGGAGTACAGTGGCACAGTCTTGGCCCACTGCAGACTCTGCCTCCTGGTTTTGAGCGATTCTCCTGCCTCAGCCTCCCGAGTAGCTGGGATTACAGGCGCACACCACCACACCCAGCTAATTTTTGTATTTTTAGTAGAGACGGGGTTTTACCATGTTGCTCAGGCTGGTCTTGAACTTCTGACCTAGTGATCTGCCCACCTCGGCCTCCCAAAGTGCTGGGATTACAAGCGTGAACCAGCACGCCCAGCCCATTTCTTTATGTAGATACAAATTTTTGACCTATATTATTTTCCTTCTCTCTAAAGAACTTTTTAAAACACTTCTTTCAAGGCAGGTCTATTGGCAATAAATTCCCTCAAGTTCTCTTTGTCTGAAAAAGTCTACTTTTGAAGGGTAATTGCACAAGGTACAGAATTCTAGTTTGGTGCTTTTTCTCTCTGAACACATTGAATATTTCACTTAGCGCTCTTCTTGCTTGATTGGTGATATGGTTTGGCTGTGTGTTCCCATCCAAATCTCAGCTTGAATTGTAATAATCCCCACGTGTCAGGGGCGAGACCAGGTGGAGATAATTGAATCATGGGCTGGTTTCCCTCATGCTGTTCTCGTAATAGTGAGTGAGTTCTCAAGAGGTCTGATAGTTTTATAAGGGGCTTTCCCGTTCACTTGGCACTTATTCTCTCTCCTGCTGCCCTGTGAAGAGGTGCCTTCTGCCATGATTGTAGGTTTCCTGAGGCCTCCCCAGCCATGTGGAACTGTAAGTCAATTAAACCTCTTTTCTTTATAAATTACCCAGTCTCAGGTAATTCTTCAAAGCAGCATGAGAACAGACTAATACAATAAATTGGTACTGGGAGTGGGTGCTGCTATAAAGATACCCAAAAATATGGAAGCAACTTTGGAACTGGGTATCAGGCAGAGGTTGGAACAGTTTGGAGGGGTCAGAAGAAGGCAGGAAGATGTGGGAAAGTTTGGAACTTCCTAGAGACTTGTTGAATGGCTTTGACCAAAATGCTAATAGTGATGTGGACAATGAAGTCCAGGCTGAGATGGTCTCAGATGGAGATGAGGAACTTGTTGGGAAGTAGAATAAAGGTGACTCTTACTTTCCTTTAGCAAAGAGACTGATGGCATTCTGTCCCTGCCCTAGACATCTGTGGAACTTTGAACTTGAGAGAGATGATTTAGGGTATCTGGTGGAAGAAATTTCTAAGCAGCAGAGTGTTGAAGAGGTGACATGTGTGCTCTTAAAAGCATTCAGTTAGGCTGGGTGCGGTGAGGATCGAGACCATCCTGGGCAACATGGTGAAACTCCATCTCTACTAAAAATGCAAAAATTAGCTGGGCGTGGTGGTGCACACCTGTAATCCCAGCTACTTGGGAGGCTGAGGCAGGAGAATTGCTTGAACCTGGGAGGTGGAGGTTGCAGTGAGCCAAGGTAGAACCACTGCACTCCCGCCTGGTGGTGCACACCTGTAATCCCAGCTACTCGGGAGGCTGAGGCAGGAGAATTGCTTGAACCTGGGAGGTGGAGGTTGCAGTGAGCCAAGGTAGAACCACTGCACTCCCGCCTGGTGACAGAGTGAGACTCCATCTCAAAAAAAAAAAAAAAAAAAAGCATTGAGTTGAGGCGGGTTGCAGTGGCTCATGCCTGTAATCCCAGCACTTTGGGAGGCTGAGGTGGGCAGATCACCTGAGGTCAGGAGTTCTAGACCAGCCTGGCCAACATGGTGAAACCTCATCTCTACTAAAAATACAGAGAAATTAGCCGGGCGTGGTGGTGCGCACCTGTAGTCCCAGCTACTTGGGAGGCTGAGGCAAGATAATCATTTGAACCTGGGAGGTGGAGGTTGCAGTGGGTTGAGATCTTACCACTGTACTCTGGCCTGAGTGACAGAGCGAGAACCCTGTCTCAAACAAAACAAAACAAAACAAAATACCCGTAAAGGCTGGGCAAGGTAGCTCACGTCTGTAGTTAGTCCCAGCACTTTAGGAGGCTGAGGCAGGTGGATCACCTACAATCAGGAGTTCGAGACAAGCCTGGCCAACACATAGTGAAACCCCATCTCTACTAAAAAAATACAAAGATTAGCTGGGCATTGTGGCACACGCCTGTAGTCCTGGCTACTTGGGAAGCTGAGGCAGGAGAATCCCTTGAACCCAGGAGGTAGAAGTTGCAGTGAGCCAAGATTGCACCACTGCACTCCAGCCTGGGTGACAGAGAAAGACTCCGTCTCTCAAAAAAAAAAAAAAAAAAAAAGATTATCCAGTTGTGGGGAGGAGTGGAGAGAAAGACTTCTGCCTTCCACTTCCTGCCAAGATGAAATAACTAATGGAAGACAGCCTGGAGAAGTCATGGCCCAATGAGGATGCTAGGAAGCCAAGGGAAAATCACGAACTGGCTCTCGTGAAACAGTGGCTTGGGTGCACAAGTTAATGCTTTCAGGGAAATCTGCAAGTGGGACACATCCAGCTGCTGTGTTGGGATCACACAGGGTACTGGGGCAGAAGACCATGAGAGCTTGTCTCTTTATATCTACAGTCTCTGTGAATTCACAGCCAAATGTCTGGCAGTAGGTCTGGTGTTGCAAAAAGGGGCAAGAGCTGGACACAAAGCAAGTATGAGGACATGGAGCAGGGAAAAGAGCAAGGAGAAACCAGAACCTTCTGCCACATCTACATCTGTCGCTCATCACCACTAACGATGATGAGCTTCAGATTGTGGTGCCTGCTGCTTCACTTCGTAGGGGAGACAAAATCTTCTTTTTCCTTTACCTGTCTTAGGTTCATTGGCTAGGGCGTAGCAAATTAGACTGACAAAAACAGATTAACAAGAGAAAAACAGTTTGTCAATGCATGCAGCGCACGTCGCAAGGCAGAAAACTCAGTGGTGAACAACCCAAAGGGATGGTTAGAACTTGGACTTGTATCACATCTTAGCAAAGAACAATACATTTATAGATAAGAGTTAAGACAAAGAAAAAGGGCTTTAGGCTTGAACGGGCAGAAAACTATGGGAAGATAAATGTATGGGGGAAACTAATGGAAGATAAGGATTATTTATACAGGTCCAACTCAACTGACTTTCCCTCTTCTTCATGATTATGAAACTTCCATGGGTGAGGGAATTTCCCAGAAGTTTCTGCTTTAAGTTGAAGAGGGAAGCTCCAGGGGAAGGCTTTTTTTTTTTCCTGCCCCTTTTCATTCCCATTTGCCTCCAGCTTAAGATAATCCTTTTTCTTTTTCTTTTTTTTTTCTTTTTTGAGACAGAGTCTTACTCTGTCACCCAGGCTGGAGTGCAGTGGTGCAATCTTGGCTCACTGCAACCTCCACCTTCCAGGTTCAAGCAATTCTCTTGCCTCAGCCTCCCAAATAGCTGGGACTGCAGGTGCACGCCACTACACCTGCCTAATTTTTGTATTTTTAGTAGAGATGGGGTTTTGTCATGTTGGCCAGGCTGGTCTCGAACTCCTGACCTCAAGTGATGCACCCGCCTTGGCCTCCCAAAATGCTGGGATTTCAGGTGTGAGCCACTGTGCCTGGCCGCAGTTAAACTTTGCTAATACATCTTATCTTAGATAGTAGGAGAATTGGAGGGGAGGTAAAGGAAAGAATTGGTTCATATACACTTACAAGATTTATAATAAAATAAGGAAGAAATACTCATAAGTATAATAATCCTCATTTCTGCAAGTGGTCATGTGGCCATAAATGGTATTTATAACTGCCTTCTTCCACCACCCATTCTGCATTTCCTTTGCTTTCTGCAAATATCTTGGCTAGTCCTGATTCCTTGCCTGGTGATAAGATCCGAAACTTCATTCCTGAAGGATCTGTTAGTAGTACAGCCTACCTAGTTGTTGTCATTTTCCATCAACATTTATCACATTTATGGTAGCCCTGAGGGATCTACTGCATTCCAGATATATTCTTCCTTATTTTCTTTATGTGGTCATGACACAATTTCACCTTCCAAATCAGCATCAATCATCATAACAGTGCTTTGCTTGTTGGTTCATTAGCATCAAAAGCCCAAAATAGGCACATGGCTGTCTCAATTTTCAGTGTAATGGAACCACTGTTGAGTTCCCTGACAAAGGTATTCCTCCTTTAGGAGCTCAGACCTCTGGATCAGCAGAACCCAAAGTTGCCCTATAACCTGATGGGCCAAGCAACATCCAGTTCATGATGGGCAGCTCCAGTTATATGGTAACTTGGTAACTCTCAGTCAAGAGTCCAGGCTCTAATAAGGCCTGATAGCCAACCAGAAGTTGCTTCTCAAAAGGCTGGGTGCAGTGGCCCATGCCTGTAATCCCAGCACTTTGGGAGGCTGAGACGGGAGGATCGCTTGAGCCCAGGAGTTCAAGACCAACCTGAGCAACATAGCAAGCCCCCATCACTGTTAAAGAATAATTATATATTTAAAAGGGGGGAAAAAAAGGAGAATGTTACCTGTAGAAGGTGGCATAGCTTTTCTTTTTTTTTTTTTTTTGAGACGGAGTCTCGCTGTGTCTCCCAGGCTGGAGTGCAGTGGCGTGATCTCGGCTCACTGCAAGCTCCGCCTCCCGGGTTCACGCCATTCTCCCGCCTCAGCCTCCCAAGTAGCTGAGACTACAGGCGCCCGCCACCACGCCCGGCTAGTTTTTTGTATTTTTAGTAGAGACGGGGTTTCACCGTGTTAGCCAGGATGGTCTCGATCTCCTGACCTCGTGATCCGCCCGTCTCGGCCTCCCAAAGTGCTGGGATTATAGGCTTGAGCCACCGCGCCCGGCCGGCATAGCTTTTCTTGGCCGGGCGCGGTGGCTCAAGCCTGTAATCCCAGCACTTTGGGAGGCCGAGACGGGCGGATCACGAGGTCGGGAGATCGAGACCATCCTGGCTAACATGGTGAAACCCCGTCTCTACAAAAAAAATACAAAAAACTAGCCGGGCGAGGTGGCGGGCGCCTGTAGTCTCAGCTACTTGGGAGGCTGAGGCGGGAGAATGGCGTGAACCCGGGAGGCGGAGCTTGCAGTGAGCCGAGATCCGGCCACTGCACTCCAGCCTGGGCGACAGAGCGAGACTCCGTCTCAAAAAAAAAAAAAAAAAAAAAAAAAAAAAAAAAAAAAAGAAGGTGGCATAGCTTTTCTTTAAATTCCTAAAGGTCTGTGCTACCATGCATCTAAAAAAGCCTTTCAAAGGCTCCATATAAGCATTTCTATCTCCATAGACACTTCGGCCAGACCATAAGACACAAGTGGCAGAGCCCCCTGTAATGCAGCCTGGACCTGTTTCAGAGCCTTCTCTTGTTCTGGGCCACCCTTAAAAATGGCAGCAATTCAGATTTCTCAATAGATAGGTTGAAGTACCACAGCCAAATAAAGTACATATTGCCTCCAGAATCCAAAGGGGCCTACTAAGCATTGTGCCTCTTTCTGAGTGGCAGGAGGGGCCAATTCAGCAATTTGTCCTTTACCTAGAAAGGAATTATTGCAACATGACCCAGCCCATTGGATCGCCAGAGATTTCACTGAGGAGGCAGGTCCATGATTTTTTGTTGGATTTATTTTCTATCCTCTGGCAGGCTTGAGTTTCACTAAAGTATCCAGGGTAGATGCTACGTCCTGCTCACCACGTCCATGATATTGTGGATCAGCATGATACCCCATAGAATTTAGAGGTGATGAAGGTCTCTGCACACTACGTAGAGGGATAATAGAGCCCCGACATAGGACAACGAAGTTGTATTGCTGGTCCTGCTAGCTGAAGGACAATGGCTTTTGGCAGTGTTTACTATCAGGTCCGGAAAAAAAAAAAAAAAAGCATGTTCACTATATCGATAGCTACATACCAGGTGGTAGGGGGTGTTGATTTGCTTCAGTAAAAAGACAAACAAAACACAGTATCTGGGACAGCAGATTGCATTGAAGTCACCACATGATTAAGTTTACAATAATCCACTGTCATTCTCGATGATCCCTTTATCTTCTGAACAAACAAAATATGTGCGTTGAATGGAGCAATGGTAGGAACCACCAGCCGGCACTTTCTAAGTCTTTGTTGATGGTACTAAGCGCTTCAGTCTTTTCAGGAACGTGGTATTGTTTTTGGTTTAGTATTTTGATAGAGGCAGTTCTGCTGTCTTCCATTTAACCTTTTCTATCATAGTATTCCTTATTTCATGGGTCAGGGAAATAATTGGGGATTCTGTTAGTTGCTGAGGCTGTCAATTCCCACAATGCTGTGTGGACCTGGGTTCAGGGACCCACTAGGCCAACCGTGAGATGGACCCAAGCCAAAACTCCATGGATCACTTGACCAGCATAGTCTTTACTCTGAGTCATATTATTTTGGGTCTACAGTAGTCCTCAAACGTCTATTTATTTCCTCTTCCCTTGTCACCCTGGTAAATAGTCACAAGCCCTTTTGAGAAAGGCTAGAAGGCCAGGCGCGGTGGCTCATGCCTGTAATCCCAGCACTTTGAGAGGCCGAGGAGGGTGGATCACGAGGTCTGGAGTTCGAGACCATCCTGGCCAAAGTGGTGAAACCCCGTCTCTACTGAAAATACAAAAAATGAGCCAGGCGTGGTGGCACGCGCCTGTGGTCCCAGCTACTTGGGAGGCTGAGGCAGGAGAATCCCTTGAACCCAGGAGGCGGAGATTGCAGTGAGCCCAGATGGCACCATTGCACTCCAGCCTGGCGACAGAGCAAGACTCCGTCTAAAAAAAGAAAGGCTAAAAGGGGGACCCAGATTCAGATTCCCTTTTATTCAAGGAGCTCTGTGTCAAGGAACTGGCTCAAGCCTTATTGAGGGGAGTTCAACAGACTAGCTCAAGTCAGAATTCTGTTCACCAGATCTAGAGCTTTTCTGTTTATACAAATCAAGTAAAACTTTCAAAGGCTGCCATCTATTTCAGTTCTAGGGACACTGGAATCAATTAGCTAACACCAAAAATATCTACAGATAAGGGCCTTTCACCAAAACTTCCAAGGAGGCCTTCTCTTTCTCTTTGAATGTTAATTGCATGTTCTTTTTTAAAAAATTTTATTATTTTTTTATGACAGAGTCTTGCTCTTGTTGCCCAGGCTAGAGTGCAATGGTGCGATTTTGGCTTACTGTAACCTCCATCTCCTGGGTTCAGGCAATTCTCCTGCCTCAGCCTCCAGAGTAGCTGGGATTACAGGCACCCATCACCACACCCAGCTAATTTTTGTCTTTTTAGTAGAGACAGGGGTTTCACCATGTTGGCCAGGTTGCTCTTGAACTCCTGACCTCAGGTGATCCACCTGCCTCGGCCTCCCAAAATGTTGGGATTACAGGCGTGAGCCACCACACCCAGCTGGCATGTCCCTAATTTTTATTTCTCTTATTCTTCTGTATGCACTCGAGGGCCTATTGTTGCTATAATTGTCACAGGTTCCTTTCCTCATGCCTTGCCCTTTTTTTTTTTTTTTTTTTTTTTTGAGATGGAGTCTCGCTCTGTCGCCCAGGCTGGAGTGCAGTGGCTGGATCTCAGCTCACTGCAAGCTCCGCCTCCCAGGCTTATGCCATTCTCCTGCCTCAGCCTCCCGAGTAGCTGGGACTACAGGCGCCCGCTACCTCGCCCGGCTAGTTTTTTGTATTTTTTAGTAGAGACGGGGTTTCACCGTGTTAGCCAGGATGGCCTCGATCTCCTGACCTCGTGATCCGCCCGTTTCGGCCTCCCAAAGTGCTGGGATTACAGGCTTGAGCCACCGCGCCCGGCCCATGCCTTGCCCTTTACCTCACTCCATCCCATGGTACTACCAGTAAAAATTTGAATTGTGACATCATGGCATGCCATGGATCACTCACGTCCCACTCCCAGCCTCTCCTCCACCACCTCCCTTAAGGTGGTGATTGAGCTCTTCAAGTATGACCAACCCAATCCCAGAATCTAATTTTAAGAGTCTGTTTCCCAGGGCCACTTCTGGTACCAATTACTCTATCAGTCTGGATCCCAAAAAGGAACAGATGGTGCACTCGTAATAGCATAATTTAAAGAGGACTTATGTAGCATAACTTAACAAAGGGAGGAAACAGTTACCAGAAAATGAGGACAGAGCCACGTAGATTCAGATTCAGTAAGAGACCTCAGGTGGAGGGACAAAGCAGCTAGAAACAATCTTGCAGGGAGGGAATTAGAGGCAGACAAACTCTAACTAGGGAATCAGAGGACCTTACTCTCTTCCCTCTCACTGATTTCCTGGGGGGGATCCCTGGTGAGCAAACCCAAAGGGAAGCCAGGGACCAGAGGGAATGTTAGTGTGGTTCATGCAGGCCAATCTGTGGAGAACAGACCTGAAGATGTAGGCACCTGCTACACTCTCTATTCCATAATTAGATTAATGAGATAATGGAAAGGCAACCGGGGATCTAAGAATCAATACTTTCCCACAGAGTCTACAAAGAAGTCTGACCTTAGACCAGACTGTACAGTACTGTTAAGTGATTTTCTTTTTTTTTTTTTTTTTTTGAGACGGAGTCTCGCTCTGTTGCCCAGGCTGGAGTGCAGTGGCCGGATCTCAGCTCACTGCAAGCTCCGCCTCCCGGGTTCACGCCATTCTCCGGCCTCAGCCTCCCGAGTAGCTGGGACTACAGGCGCTGCCACCTCGCCCGGCTATTTTTTGTATTTCTTAGTAGAGACGGGGTTTCACCGTGTTAGCCAGGATGGTCTCGATCTCCTGACCTCGTGATCCGCCCATCTCGGCCTCCCAAAGTGCTGGGATTACAGGCTTGAGCCACCGCGCCCGGCCTGTTAAGTGATTTTCATATCCGTTCTCTTTGCTCCTCTGATTGAAGACATGTCCCCCCACATTCCTTTATAGACGGGGTAGTGCATTGAAAGAACTGAATATGGAGACAGGTTACCTGATTTTTTTTCTTGAGACAGCGTCTCACTCTGCCCAGGCTGGAGTGCAGTGGCACAATCTTGGCTCAATACAACCTCCGCCTCCTGGGTTCAAATGATTCTCCTGCCTCAGCCTCCTGAACAGCTGAAATTACAGGTGCACGCCACCACACCTGGCTAATTTTTTCTTTTTTCTTTTTTTTTTTTTTGAGATGGAGTCTCGCTCTGTCACCTAGGCTGGAGTGCAGTGGTGTGATCTTGGCTCACTGTAACCTCCGCCTCCCGGGTTCAAGCAATTCTCTGCCTCAGTCTCCCGAGTAGCTGGGATTACAGGTGCCCACCACCATGCCCGGCTTATTATTATTATTTTTTTTTGAGACAGTCTCATCCTGTTGCCCAGGCTGGAGTGCAGTGGCGCCATCTCGGCTCACCACAACCTCCGCCTCCTGGGTTCAAGTGATTCTCCTTCCTCAGCCTCCTGAGCAGCTGGGACTACAGGCATGTGCCACCATGCCCGGCTAATTTTTGTATTTTTAGTAGAGATGGGGTTTCACTATGTTGGCCAGGCTCATCTCGAACTCCTGACCTCGTGATCTGCCTGCCTTGGACTTCCAAAGTGCTGGGATTATAGGTGTGAGCCACTGCATCCGGCCAATTTTTGCATTTTTGTAGAGACAGGGTGTCACCATGTTGGCCAGGCTGGTCTCAAATCCCTGACCTCAAGTAATACCCCCACCTTGGCCTCCCAAAATGTTGGGATTACAGGTGTGAGCCACTGCAACTGGCCAATGTACTTTTCTAATGTACAATCTGTAAATCTTTGAAGTCTCCTTAACAATTTTTTTTTTTTTTTTTTTTTTTGAGAGAGAGAGGAGAGACAGAGAGGAGAGAGAGAGACAGACACATACAGGGTCTCACTACGTTGCCCAAACTGGATTTGAACTCCAGGGACTCAAGTGATCCCCCAGACTTAACGTCCCGAGTAGCTGGGACTACAGGTGTGTGCCACTGGGCCCAGCTTTCTCCTTAACTTCTGAATTTACTTGAATTAAATTCTAATTTCTATTATTCTAAGTTACTACTTTTTCTATATCCTCCACAGCTCACGTAATTGGTAAGAAGGTTTTAACAACTGCTCATCAATCTTCTCCATAACAGCATGTTCAGCTTTCTGCCAAACCTAACCAGGTCACAGATTCTTCTCCTTCTAGAAATTTTGGTTTCATGTTCTACTTTTAGGTCTACGATCCATTTCTTTTTCTTGATACAGGGTCTTGCTCTGTCACTCAGGCTGGAGTGTAGTGGCGCAATCTTGGCTCGCTGCAACCGCCCTCTCCCGGGTTCAAGCGATTCTTGTGCCTCAGCCTCCTAAGTACCTGGGACTACAGGCGCGCACCACCACACCCAGCTAATTTTTATATTTTCAGTAGAGGTGGGTTTTGCAATGTTCGGCAGGTTGGTCTTGAACTCCTGGCCTCAAGTGATCTGCTCGCCTTGGCCTCCCAAAGTATTGGGATTACAGGCGTGAGCCACCGTGCCTGGCAGTATGATCCATTTTGAGTTAATTTTTATAGAAGGCACAAGGAATGGATGAAAGATTTTTGTTTTTGCAACATATTCAGTATCACTTATTGAAGACTATCTTTTCTTCTTTTTTTTTTTTTTTTTTTTTTTTTTGAGACAGAGTCTCGCTCTGCCGCCCAGGCTGGAGTGCAGTGGCGTGATCTTGGCTCACTGCAAGCTCCGCCTTCCGGGTTCACGCCATTCTCCTGCCTCAGCCTCCCGAGTAGCTGGGACTACAGGCGCCCGCCACCTCGCCCGGCTAGTTTTTTTGTATTTTTTAGTAGAGACGGGGTTTCACTGTGTCAGCCAGGATGGTCTCGATCTCCTGACCTCGTGATCCGCCCGTCTCGGCCTCCCAAAGTGCTGGGATTACAGGCTTGAGCCACCGCGCCCGGCCTATCTTTTCTTCATTGAATGGCCTTGCACTGTCAAAAATCAATTAGATTTGTGTAGGTATATTTTTGGGCTATTCTGTTCGCACATGTCTGTCCTTTTGCCAACAATGTTACTGCATCTATAATTGAGTCCAAACCAGGTAGCGACTCCTCCAATTTCTTCCTATTACAAAATTGTTATGGCATAATTTGTCTTCCCACATAAATTTTACTAGAGAGGTCTCACTATGTTGCCCGGGCTGGCCTGGAACCCCTGGGCTCCAGTGATCCTCCTATCTTATCCTCCTGAGTAGCTGGGACTATAGGTGAACGCCACCACACCCAGCTTTCCACATGTATTTTATAGAAGCAGCTTGTGGGTATTTACAAAAAAGCCTATTGGGATTGACTGGAAATGCATTGACCCTCTAGACCAAATTGGTGAAACTCAGATTTATTCTTCCAGTCCATGAACCATGGCATCTCCATTTACCTAGGTCTTATTTTTTCTGTCAGTTTATTTTGTAGCTTCAGCATATATGTATTGCACATAGTTGTTTGTCCCCTGGTATCCATGGGGGTTGGTTCCAGGATTCCACCCTCCCTTGCAAATACGCAAACCCTCAGATGCTCAAATCCCTAAAGTGATGTAGGGTTTGCATATAATCTCTGGACATCATCTTGTATACGCTGTCATCTCGATTACTCGTATCTAGTACAGTAAGTGCTATGTAGATAGTTGTTACACTGTAGTTTAGGGAACAAGAAAAATCTGTACATACCCAGTACAGACCCAACCATGTTAAGCCTAACACTTTTGGTCTGCAGTTGACTGAATGCACAGATGTGAAAACCCAGATACAGGGGACTGACTATTTTCTGTTATACTTAAGCATTTCTTTGGGTAGAGAGCTGGTGAGTGGTGTGCGCAGCTTCAAGTGTCTGCTTTTCCCAAGTTAGATCTTTTATTTCATCAGTGGTTTGTAGTTCCCAGCGTGAAGAATTCCGTTCATACTTAGATGTAGTATTGGGGCATGTTCAGTTTTGGGGGTATGTTCAGTTTTACATCTGAGAACAATTGTAGGAGGTGATAATTACTGATATATTTGGACATATTAAGGACCACATCTCCCTTCTTCCCAACTGATTATCTTGCTTCTCCATTTAGGCTGTGAAATCTGACAGCATGGTGGAACAGTAGCTAAAACAGATGAAGGGGCTCTGAATTAACCTGGGCTTCACAGCAATGATGTGTTGAGAAATGTCTGACTGCTTCATAGTATGAATTACGTCAGCAAAATGCTCAGATTCCTATGCGCACAGTTGCTACTAAGGACATACCATACACACATTTGGAGTTCCAGTGGGTTTTTATTGAGATAAATTAACAAAAACCAAGATTTTACCATATTTTTTGAACCTTATAAACTCAGCAGACTCTGGTCCATATATGTGTACATACAACATAACACATCCCAACAAAAACAGAGCCCCACTGGAACATCTGCCAATTAAGAGAAAGCCAATTTTCCCTTCCCCCGATGTTTCAGAAATTTTGAGTTCCCACTGTTCACTTCTCAGTGGAACTGGTCCCTTGTGGCTAGGGACATCGGAATTCTCTACCATTTTTACTGAACAAAAAGTAATTTTTTTCCTTTGTTTCAAAAAAGGGAACAGTGACTTTGTTTTCTCCAGGCACCCCTTTCCCCACAACCAATGGTTAAAACACAGCAGCCTGTATCTTAATAACCCAGCCCTACCCCCTCCCTTGCCCAGCATTGTCTACTGGAGAATTTAAATACACTTCTGTTGGAATCTGTCAGCTGTGGAGGGGCAGAGTCCAGGTGCCAGGCTAGCTCCCTCTGACCTCATGAACTGTGACCACCTTTGGACACTTAACTCTTTACTCCAAAGATGAGTTTTTAGATCAGAAAGGAGAGTAGATTTTCTTTGGGAGTTTTAAAAAACTATCTTTAGAGATATAATGTACAACTACAATCTCACAGAAGTCCACTCAAGTTCACCAAAAAGCTGACTTACTTCAGCTCTCATGAAGCCAATAATTTTGATAAAGGTATTTGGCAAGAAAATGATTCCACAATAACAAATTTAAAGATACCAAGAACGCTGAAAAAATAGCAAATCAAAATAACATGGCTTAATTCCCAAGAACTTATTTCATTTTTTGTTACTCATCTAGAAGGTCAGGAGTGTGGCTAAAGGCAGTTTCTGATGAGGTTATGAGCTTCCAAAGTGTTTCTAAATCCTTAGTGCAGACACCCTCCCTTTTGGGGCAAAGTACCCTCCCTCCCACCCCATTAAAAAAAAATTAAAAAACTAAAAAATTAAACGTCATCAGAATGAGATGTTTTGATTCCAACAATTTACACTCAAGGCTTTGTGCTGAGTTGTCGTTTGAACCAAGCATGATGGTATCAAGCACAAAGCACGTGGCAAAGGAAAGATGCTCCCATCTCATTCTGAAAACAAATACTGATAACCAAGCCCACCCTCCAACCCTTTGGGGCCAACCCATTTTATGCTGCTGGGACCAACTTGAAACAATTTAGAGGTATATTTAGGTTTCCCTCTCCCTTACTTCTGTGAAAGATCATTTTACAATAAATGTATTCCATTCCTATGGGAAAGGCAAAACAGTATTTATCCCCATCGAGAATATATGGGGAAAGAAAAAACATAGGCCTAGAGGTGGCAAGGTGTGTAACAGTCCATAGCCCATTACACAACTATACAACCAAAGGCTAAACCATGAGTTGGATGTAGTTTTAACATTAAAAATAGGGGGTAGTTCTCATCCAAATGAGCTACTGGAAAATATTGTTACTTTAAAAAAAATACATATCCAACATTGGAAAGAATGTGAAAACAACTTCCAACAGTAACAATGCTCCTTATTATGAGGGCCCAAAAAAGAAAACAAACAAAAATAATAAAATAAAAAAAAAAAGACCAGGCTTTGACCTAGTCCTTAGAGCATCTTTCCATTGAACAATTCCTATTCAAGAGTCAAGCACCAAAACTGGACAGCTGCCTCTACAAGACCTTGTCCAGTAGTGGTGTCCCAGATAGTTTAAGTGCCACTCCTCATTAGAGGCTATACTTCAGTAATACTTTCAATTTTAAGTCTGTGCTTTAAGAGGGACCCACAGGCATGTGGCACCAGGCAGTCTCAAGGTGGCAAAGGAGACTGCACTTTTTGTTTAGTCACCCACATGTTCTCTAGCGAGATACAGAATTGCATTTATACTCTTTTCTTCTATATGAATGATCCCTCTTATCTCGCAAGAGGTGGGGGAGAAAGAGAGCTGCATCGGTACAAGGGCAAAATTTTTTTGGTCAAAAGTTGACACCTTTTAAATTCCCTCTCCCACCCCTCCCTGGAAAAAAAGTTACTTCCTTAATTAGGTTTTCTATTTAGTAACCAACATTAACTGGACAGAATATATGAGGCTTAGGTTCCAAATAGATGAGCTTACTCTTTTTTAAGTGTTTGTACCGTGCAGCTCTTGCTACAGTTGTTACGGAGTTAGGGCTATGTCCCATCAGGAGGCATCTGTAGGATTTTGATCTCCAAGGAATTGTGGGTGAGTCACAAATCGTTTGCTCACAAGTAGGCAGAGTCAAAAAAGCAACTTCAAGTAATTGATTTCTTTGTCCAAGAGTTAAAACATGAAAGTATATGCAGGACTTATTTTGTAATATTTTAGGGTTTTGAAAACAATAAAATATGGAAATCAACTTTTTTAAATTGTTTTTTCCCCCCTTTCCCGATGCCTCCTGATTGACCTAGTACACTGGGTTAAAAGGGAATTAAAAACATTAAAACAAAAACAAAAACAAAAACAAAAACAAAAAAAAACTTCACTGGTTTTGATTCATCTCACTCCTTTTGCCTGGAGATCAGGCCAAACATCAAGCATGTTGGGAGGGGCACAATTTAAAGCAACACTATTGACTGTAAAGCATTTGCCGGCAATTTACAGTGCAAAATGACAGATAACAATTCTTGTCACAACGCAAGAGAATGGCAAGCAGCATTCTGTAGCATGAAAGTTAACAGCTCTCAGGTTGCCCATTCCTGCAAAAGTTTATGTATCGAAGTGGGCAGAGGGCAACACATTTACACACTACAGGAAATGATCCACAGAAAATTAAGCTCCAGAACTGCTAACGTTACCAAAGCTGGTACTGGCTAATATTCTGAAATGCAAATCTGTGCTTTATATATATACTGCTCAATGACACTGCCACTCAATAGAATTCCCACACTGCAAGGTAGATTAATCTATCTTTGCCCCCTGTTGCAGAGCTTGGAATATTCCTCAAACTTCTAGAGGGGGAAGAAGCAAAATCAGAGCTTCTCAAAATAAATCTTGAATTATCAAGGTTTTGAAGCTTCCTTGCTCTCTGGGAAACCTACTCCAAAGGTACTAGATGAGACAGTGTGGCAGCAAACAGTACTTCCCAGATTTCTGGGCCCCTTTACCAACACAGGGTACCACAGAAATCTGCTCTCTACAGCAAGAGGCCAAAGTACTCTCTAGAGTTTAGTGTTGCGTAAAACTGAGCCCCTCTCATCTTTAGCTGCTCCCATAATCACTCTAATCCCCTTAATCCCAGCAACCTTCATCCAAAAAAAAATATATATATATGTATATATATATATATATATATGAACCCAGAAAAAAAACTTATTTACAAAGTTTATACAAGTATACACACCCAATTTTCTATGGGACACGCTTTGCCACAGAGGAAAGAGGGTCAAGGCTCTGACATGTCTACACATCAAGTGCCATACTGCTACTGGAGGCGTATGTAAACCAGTCTTTAGTGTCTGCTATAGAGCACAAAGGCTTGTCATATGGCTCCTGCAATGATAGACTGCTCTTTCCTTTGGGAGCGATGATGTTTTATCTACTCAGCCCAGAAGAAACTTTTACTTGGGATTTTTTTTTAAATACATGTATTTACAGTGCGGATGAACTGCAGTTGCATATCAACTCCTCCACAAAAAAAAAAAAAAAAAAAAAAAAAAAAAAAAGGTGTTCAACATTACTAGTAAGTTTCAACTTCTAGCCCTGGGCTTGAGTATTGGGTAGAAAGGGAAGAGACTTCAACTTGAAACCAAATGAAAAGACAACATTTTTTAAAAGAAAAAGAAAGAAAAAAGGAAAGAAAGAGTTACTATTGTTGATTCCTCGGGCTGTGTCTAAAAGATGATATTCTGAATGGTCTCATAGCATAAGGCACTTCGCACAAATAAGTAATAAGCTCTTCAGGCTTAAAAAACGGATGAGTAATCAGGGAGAAGTTGAAATGCACTCGAGAGTCAGCTGTTGGAGAATTTTGAAATCATAGACAAGCTTGTGTGTTCATTAAGATTCTTCTCTTTTTAGGGTTTCTCCCCTTCTCTTCTTTCTTTTCCTTCCTTGTCCCCTTTCCCCAGAAAACATTTTTTAAAAACCAGCAGTTAGTGCAACTAATGTTCAGTCAGCACACAGTGCAAACAAGTGGAACAAAAAAGGTATATTCCTTCTTTTCAGCCTTTTTCTCTTCACCAGTTAAAAAAAGAAAAAATGTCTGAGCTCTTTTAAGTCTTCGTAGTTCCAAAATAAAAGATGAAAAACCCACAAAGAGAAGAGCATTCCCCCCAAAACGATGTGTCACAGATCCAAACGAGCCTTTTGTAGTTTGTCAAAGCCTACAGAAAAAGGAAATATAAAATTAACATTCTGAAAGCAACACAAACAAGGATACATAGGTTTTCACAATCCTCATCCCAAATGCTCTTTTCTAGTAGTTTCTACTGACCCTGTGCCTACTACAGAATCTACCGGTTATAGGATTAAATAATTTCTGGTAGGCAACTCTGAGACAGATTGGGGGGCCGAATGAATGTGAATGTTCTGACAGCAGGCAACCCTCACTCGTAACAATTAAATCATGGGGAAAAAATTACACCTTAAACAAACTGAATACTCTGCCAAAGTACTAGCAAACATTGGCTAGTTTTATGCTTGTCCAGGGGTTTGTGTTTGATGTTTAACTTAAGGAAAAAAGAGTAAAGAGTAATTCAAAAATTATTTAAGTAACAATTGATTGGGTGAGGTGGCTCCCGCCTGTAATCTCAGCACTCTGGGGAGGCTGAGGTGGGCAGATCACCTGAGGTCAGGAGTTTGAGAGCAGCCTGGTCGACATGGTGAAACCCTGTCTCTTATTTAAAAAACAAAGAGACAAAAATTTTAAGTAACATTAGGTTACTTAAATAGGTAAGATGTTCACCTATAATTTGGAAACTATCCTTTGTCAAATCAGATTTTCTTTTTTTTTTTGAGACGGAGTCTCGCTTTGTCGCCCAGGCTGGAGTGCAGTGGCCGGATCTCAGCTCACTGCAAGCTCCGCCTCCCGGGTTTACGCCATTCTCCTGCCTCAGCCTCCCGAGTAGCTGGGACTACAGAATCAGATTTTCTTTAGGAAATACTGTAACAACCTACCTTGCTTAAAGCTGAGCCTTGTTTCGTGCATTTCTAACTAGAGCCCAATAGTCATCAAAAGATGATAGAGGCCGGGTGTGGTGGCTCACACCTATAATCCCAGCACTTTGGGAGGCCAAGGTGGGAAGATGACTTGAACCTAGGAGTTTGAGACCAGCCAGGGCAACATAGTGAGACCCCATCTTAATAAAAGTAAGAAAAGATGGAGAATAGGTTGTCCAGGAAATCAAGGGTGGGTATTTTTAAAATTTATGTATTTGACAGAGTTTCACCCTTATTGCCTAGGAAATCAGAGTGGGTTATTTATTTACTTATGAGGCGGAGTTTCGCTCTTACTGCCCAGGCTGGAGTGCAATGGCCTGACCTCGGCTCACTGCAACCTCTGCCTCCCAAGTTCAAGAGATTCTCCTCCCTCAGCCTCCTGAGTAGTTGGGATTACAGGTGCCCACCACCATGCCTGGCTAATTTTCTGTATCTTTAGTGGACACAGGGTTTCACCAGGTTAGCCAGGCTGGTCTTGAAGTCCTGACCTCAGGTAACCCACCCACCTCGGCCTCCCAAAGTACTGGGATTACAGGCGTGAGCCACTGAGCCCAGACTGAGTGGCTTTTTTTTTGAGATGGAGTCTAGCTCTGTCACCCAGACTGGAGTTCAGTGGTGCAATCTTGACTCACTGTAACTTTCACCTCCTGGGTTCAAGTGATTCTCCTGCCTCAGCCTCCTGAGTAGCTGGGACTATAGGTGTGTGCCATCACGCCCGGCTAATTTTTGTATTTTTAGTAGAGACAGGGTTTCACCATGTTGGCTAGGATGGTCTTGATTTCTTGACCTCGTGATCCACCCACCTCGACCTCCCAAAGTACTAGGATTACAGGTGTGAGCCACCGCACCTGGCCCAGAGTGGGTATTTTAAAAAGACGGCCATTCTCATAATCTGATTAAACATTTGGTAATAAGGTATTATGGATAGTTTTACCAGAGTTACTAATGTACTTCCTAGAAATTAAGAATAAATGCTAAAAACATTTTACATTTTCAGAAATGTAAATACTTTCATATTCAAAACTGCTGGCAGAGTGCGGGGACTCATGCCTGTAATCCCAGCACTTAGGAGGCTGAGGCGGGTAGATCACTTGAGGTCAGGAGTTCGAGACCAGTCTGGCCAACATGGTGAAACTCCATCTCTACTAAAACATACAAAAATTAGCTGGGCATTGTGGCGCATGCCTGTAATTCCAGCTACTTGGGAAGCTGAGGCACACCAGAATCACTTGAACCCAGGAGACAGAGGTTGTAGTGAGCCATGATTGTGCCACTGTACCCCAGCCTGGGCAACAGAGCAAGACTGTCTCAAAAAACAAACAACAAACCGCCTCCCGCCATTGCCAAAAAAGGCCAGGCACAGTGGTTTGAGCCTATAATTCCCACACTTTGGGAGGCCAAGGCAGGAGGATTGCTGGAGTTCAGTTCTAGACCAGCCTGGGCAACAAAGCAAGACCTTATCTCTACCAAAAATTCAAAATACTAGCCAGGTGTGGTGGCATGTGCCTACAGTTCCAGCTACTCAGGAGCCCAGCAGAACTAGGCTGCAGTGAGCTATGATTGCACCACTGCACTCCAGCCTGGATGACAGCAAGACCCTGTCTCAAAATGAAAAACAAACTGCTGAAAAAGATTCTTTTTTGCTTTCATTATTTTAGGTCTCTGAATTTAAGTACTGCTGACCTACCACATTACTCAGGAAGCTGCATTCAAGAACAACATTTACAGATTCTCTAACGAGACTACAACCTCCCACAAGACATATTATTTACTGTCATTCATGCTAGTTGGTATTTTTACCCTTTATTGCTATTCTATACGGTGTGACATCAAATTTCCCCCAAGAAAGATTTTTATTTCCTGCATTTAAAGGTTCCTCTTAGCTATTCTGTCAGGGACGTACATGCTTGTTAAGGTTTCTCATCTTCTACAGGCTCGCTGTGGTATTCTGCCACATACAGGCTCTTATCAATGTTGCTTGGAATAGGTTTAATTTCTGTTCCCAGCTGCTCCTCAATACTTTTCAGGTTGAAGCGATCATCATATGTGATCAAGTTGATGGCTAAGCCAAGATGACCAAAGCGACCTAAAAAAAAGTTGTTTAAAAATTTTAATGAATAAAATATGAAAATCAATGCAAATTGTGCAAGTCAAGCAGTGGCAAAACCACACAGGATTGATAATTCTGTTCAGTGCCACTCTTAGCATGCAAAACAACTTCTTAATGGTCTTCAAACACAGGTTTCCCTACAACTTCAGGTTTTGTAGCCCAAAGTAGTACTTTATTTTACCTTTCTCAAATGACAAAATGGCTACTCATCTGTGTCAAAAATTGTCATAAAATATACACTAGTCACAGACCATACCACCTAATGAGTGAAGTTCTCATGTTAATTTCATCTCAAATTAAGCAGTTATTTTAACTTTTCTTAATAAACGTTACAGAAGAATTAGAAATTAGTCTTAAATACCAAACAACTGAATTAGTGTTAATTCACTGTTCTCATAGCTACTGTACTCTATTTCACAAAGGAACAAAATTTAGTCATTATGCATCTCAAAAAAGAACTTCTATCAAGAATATCACGTCTTTTTTCCTCACCTGATCTTCCAATACGATGGAGATAGGTCTCGGCCAGCTTTGGGAAATCAAAGTTTATTACCACATTCACAGCTTGTATATCAATACCTCGGGTAAACAGATCTTAAAAAAAAAAAGATAATTTTCATTCTATCTTTCAATTTAGAAATGTCTCTCAGTACAATAATCTCTAACACACAGAGCATAACCTAAGTTTATTAATTCAGTTATTCAAATACATTTGCATATTACTGGCATTACCTTTCATAATCACGTTATCATGAACAACTTTCTGCTCACAAGTTACTTTTTTCCAGTAATTGTAAGCAAGTTTTAAAAAATATGTCTAAAAGAGGCTGGGTGCACTCAAGCCTGTAATCCCAGCACTTTGGGAGGCCGAGCTCAGTGGATCACCTGAGGTCAGGAATTTGAGACCAGCCTGACCAAAATGAAGAAACCCGTCTCTACCCAAAAAAAAAAAAAAAAAAAAGTTAGCTGGACGTGGTGGCGGGTGCCTGTAATCCCAGCTACTCGGGAGGCTCAGGCAGGAGAATCGCTTGAACCTGGGAGGCAGAGGTTGTGGCGAGCCGAGATCGCGCCATTGCACTCCAGTCTGGGCAACAAGAGTAAAACTCCGTCTCAAAAAAATAAATTAAAAAAAAATAGACTGATATTCAAAGTCCTCCAGGCAGGGCTTGGTGGCTCACACCTGTAATCCCAGCACTTTGGGGAGGCAGAGGTGGGTGCATCACTTGAGGTTAGGAGTTGGAGATTAGCCTGGCCAACATGGTGAAACACTCCTTCTACAAAAAATACAAAATATAGCTGGGCATGGTGGTGTGCGCCTGTAGTCTCAGCTCCTCGGGAGGCTGAGGCGCGAGAATCACTTGAACCTGGGAGGCGGAAGCTGCAGTGAGCCGAGATTGTGCCACTGCACTCCAGTTTGGGCAACAAGAGCGAAACTCCGTCTCAACAACAACAAGAGTAACAACAACAACAAAGTCCTCCATGCTATGCTTTGTCCTAATTTACTTCCCTAACACATCTCAGTTTTTCTTCTCTATCAAACTTATCTTCTTAGCCATCTGACCATCAGTCCCCTAAAACTTAATCCACGTGTTTGAAACTTACCTAGCCTAGAAAGCCAATTAAAATCTCATCTCTTCTCAAACCACCTCAGCCAATTATATTACTCTGCTACGAACACTTGGGATTACTTACTATACACATACTTCCCATTTGCAAGTCACCTTTACTGCCTTGTGGATCTAGTCCAGTGAATGATTTTGTAAACAGTTTTACTACAATATAGCCATGCCCATTTGTTTATGTATTGTCTAGGCTACTTCTGAGCTACAATAGCAAAACTCTGTAATAAAGACCAATTAATGTGCAAACTCTAAAAAATTTACTATTTGGCACTTCATAGGAAAAGTATGTGGGCGCTTCCTTAGACTCCTAATGTTTACCTTTTTATCTCTCCAATTAAACCACACTCCCCCAAAGGGGTGGTATTTTATATATGCCCTTCAGTATTGGTCCTTCAAGAACTTATCTGAAGAAACCTTGCAAGCAAGTAATGATTTTTAAAAGCCCAACTGTTGGACGCGGTGGCTCACACCTGTAATCCCAGCACTTTGGGAGGCCGAGGCAGGCGGATCACCTGAGGTCAGGAGTTCAAGACCAGCCTGGCCAACATGGTGAAACCCCCATCTCTACCAAAAATTAGCTGAGTGTGGCAGCGGGCGCCCACAATCCCAGCTACTTGGGAGGCTGAGGCAGGAGAATCACTTGAACCCAGGTGGTGGAAGTTTCAGTGAGCTGAGATTATGCCACTGCACTCCAGTCTGGGTGACACAAACTCCATCCACCCCCCCACCAAAAAAAAAAAAAAAAAAAAAAAAAAAGAAATCCTAGAAGTATTGGTAGGGTGTGCTGGACTATGTCACAGGGTGCACCGTGCAGTATGAACAAAGAAAGCAAAAAAGAACTTGGGAGAAAAACACTGGGTAAAGGAAATACAAAAATACTTACCAGTGCAAACAAGATTGCGGCATAAGCCATTTCGGAAATCATGAAATACACGATTTCGATGTTCCTAGGAGAAAGCAATTTATTCCATTTGATTAGCACTCATATACAGCCCCAAATTTCCCATGATTATTTCTCCTAGTCGATCGGTTCTACCCAAAACCTGTTTATAAGTGATCCATGACATTAAGCTGCTTTCAAAACCAAATATGAGTTAAGTTATTGATCTCTTCATCTACAGAAACTGTTTACTTACGAAATTTCATAATGTAGTTAACAAAAAGTCATTTTGTTAAGTTTTAAATTATTTTTTGCTAAATCAAATTCTGAAATTTAGACATTGCATCTTTCTCTAAAGGCAAACAGTAAAGAAAAAAGAAAAATCAGCCAGCTGAGGGGCCATATTTAAAAATCCAGAGCAATGCTGTCCAGTAGAAACTTCTGTAATAAAGGAAATGTTTGTGTCTGTACTTCCACTTCCAATACAGTATCCAGCAGCAACAGGTGCCTAACTGAGCACTTGAAACGTGGCTGTGATTGAGAAACTGACTTTTTATTTTAATTTTTTTTTTTTTTTTTTTTTTTTGAGACAGAGTCTCGCTCTGTCGCCCAGGCTGGAGTGCAGTGGCGCTATCTCGGCTCACTGCAAGCTCCGCCTCCCGGGTTTACGCCATTCTCCTGCCTCAGCCTCCCGAGTAGCTGGGACTACAGGCGCCCGCCACCTCGCCCGGCTAATTTTTTTGTATTTTTAGTAGAGACGGGGTTTCATTGTGTTAGCCAGGATGGTCTCGATCTTCTGACCTCGTGATCCGCCCGTCTCGGCCTCCCAAAGTGCTGGGATTACAGGCTTGAGCCACCACGCCCGGCCTTATTTTAATTTTAACTGATTTAAATGGCCACATGTGGCTAGTGGTTACTGGATTAAACAGAGAATTAAACATGGGAATGAAAGGAAGAATACAATTTTACATTTGTATTATACCTGACAGCTTACAAATTTAAACATTTACCTTAATTTTCCTAACTACCTTGTAAGTTATGAATATGTACTATTATCTCTATTTTATTGCTAGAAAATGAACCTTAGGTAGGTCAAAATGAAAGGTCCTTTGGCTACTAAGGAACAGTTTATTCTTAAACTCAGGACATTTAAAAGAACATTAAAACAAAATAAAATCAGAGATTTCTTGTTAAATTTGTGCAAGTTCTAGTTTTATACTCACCTGCCTCATTTTAGCATGAATATAGAAGCAAGAATAACCCAGTTGAGAAATCTTCTTGGCTAGTAATTCAACTCGCTGAGAGGAGTTACAGAAAATGATCGACTGGTTTATCTGAAGCTGAGCACAGAAAAAATAAGTATGAGAAAAATTAAAACCTTCATTTGGCTTGCCAAATCTTGAAAACACTAACCAGCAAACAAGAAACATTAACATGGTCTAAAATTTAGAATCTTATGATATGAGAGAGATGGTAAATTCTAAGTACTTTAATAGATGGAATATAATAATATCTAAGATTTATTGTATTAGAGTATATTTCTTAAGGGCCACATAACTGTCAACAAGAGTAATACAATTGATTATCTGATTCCAAGTAGTTATGTTTTATGTTTTTCCATTTAAGAATACGTGTGTGTGTGTGTGTGTGTGTGTGTGTGTGTGTGTGTGTGTGAGAGAGAGAGAGAGAGAGAGAGAGAGAGAGAAATGGAGTTTCACTCTTGTTGCCCAGGCTGGAGTGCAATGGTACAATCTTAGCTCACTGCAACCTCCACCTCCTGGGTTCAAGGGATTCTCCAGCCTCAGCCTCCTGAGGAGCTGGGATTACAGGCACCCACCACCATGCCTGGCTAATTTTTGTATTTTCAGTAGAGACGGGGTTTCAGCATGTTGGTCAGGCTGGTCTCGAACTCCTGACCTCAGGTGTCTGCCCACCTCGGCTTTCCAAAGTGCTGGGATTACAGGTGTGAGCCACCGTGCCCAGCCAAGAACATCTTTAATATACTCACAACCAATGCCACTAGCACTGGGCAGCACTTCAGCACCATGAGTAGGGGTCAATTAAAACCGTGAAATCAGGCCGGGCGCGGTGGCTCAAGCCTGTAATCCCAGCACTTTGGGAGGCCGAGACGGGTGGATCACGAGGTCAGGAGATCGAGACCATCCTGGATAACACGGTGAAACCCCGTCTCTACTAAGAAATACAAAAAACTAGCCGGGCGAGGTGGCGGGCGCCTGTAGTCCCAGCTACTCGGGAGGCTGAGGCCGGAGAATGGCGTGAACCCGGGAGGCGGAGCTTGCAGTGAGCTGAGATCCGGCCACTGCACTCCAGCCTGGGCTACAGAGCGAGACTCCGTCTCAAAAAAAAAAAAAAAAAAAAAAAAAAAAAAAAAAAACCGTGAAATCAGCAACAAAAATTTGAAAAATATGGCACAGTGAAAAGGATACTTGTTCACAGTATGAGAGCTAAACAAGAGGACAGAGCATTGTCTTCTTCAACCTCAGCTGGGTATGTGCGTGTCAGGTGACTTAAACTCTTTGCCACACTGTACACGTCCACAAATGACTGCTAAACTGCCTTGAGTATTAATTCTGGAGTTACAAATAAATTCTAGTGACTAAGCAAACTCACAAATACAGAATATGTGAATAATGAGTATTAACCCTAGTAAAGGTCTAAGTATTTCAGAAACTATTCAAAAGTGTATCTGTGACTTGTTAATCATTTAGTATCAACTTTAGGTCAACAATTAAAACTGCCTTTTAGGAAACACTATGAATTTTTTAAAAACTTTTTTTTTCCTTCCCGAGATGGAGTCTTGCTCTGTCGCCCAGAGCTGGAGTGCAATGGCGTGATCTTGGCTCACTGCAACTTCTGCCTCCTGGGTTCAAGCAATTCTCCTGCCTCAGCCTCCCAAGTAGCTGGGATTATGGGCACGCACCACCACGCCCAGCTAGTTTTTTTGTTTTTTTGTAGTAGAGACGGGGTTTCTCCATGTTGGCCAGGCTGGTCTCGAACTCCTGACCTCGTGATCCGCCTGCCTCAGCCTCCCAAAATGCTGGGATTACAGGCATGAGCTACCACGCCAAGCCAGAAACACTATGAACTTTTATACAGTGAAGATGGTAGGAAAACTGATGAAATAATCTGTTTTACTGGGACTCGAGAGATAATATTCAACAGCAGAAGCCTACTTCTTACCCTGGAGAAAAGTGTGTTGAGGCAGTGTACTTTTTGGCGCTCAGTTACATATGCGTAGTACTGGGTTACTCCCTTCAGAGTTAGTTCCTCCATCAGGTTAATCTCATAGGGTTTCTGCAAATGGGAATTCTGGGAGGGGAGAAAAAAAAAGATGGTTCTTCTTAAATGAAAGCAGAGTTCATCTCAAATTCAAAATATACCCACCCTATAGGTTTCTGTCTAATCAACTCTTGCTATAAGGGATGCAACTCTCTTCAAAACAAAATATATGATCTGTCATTACAGAATTTTCCCCCCGCTGCCCTGAGATGGAGTCTTGCTATCACCTAGGCTGGAGTGTAGTGGCACCATCTCCACTCACTGCAACCTCCACCTCCTGGGTTCAAGTGATTCTCCTGCCTCAGCCTCCCGAGTAGTTGGGATTACAGGCACACGCTGCCACAACAGACTTATTTTTGTATTTTTAGTAGAGACGGGGGTTTCACCATGTTGCCCATGCTGGTCTCGAACTCCTGACCTTGTGATCTGCCCACCTTGGCCCCCCAAAGTGCTGGGATTACAGGCCTGAGTCACCACGCAAGACACGTTAGAAATAAATTAAGATATAAGATCTCAAAAATGCAGCTAAGTTACTACAGGTTAAGTATTCCTTATCCAAAATGCTCAGGAACAAAAGCGTTTCAGGTTTTAAATTTTTTCTAATTTTGGAATATGCACATTACACTTAGTGACTGAGCATTCTTAATTTGAAAATTCAAAATCAAAAGAACATTTCCTTTTAGCATCATGTTTGTGGCTCAAAAGGTTTCAAATTCTGCAGTATTTTGGATTTCAGTTTACGATACTCAAACTCTATTTTGTATATAGAATAATACTGGAATCAATTCAGCTAGCACCAATGGCTATGTCATCATGACACCAAAAACTAAGAGAAAAATGAGGAATTTAATTAATTACTATTACAACCTTCTTAAAAAGTCAGTTAATTTATGTAAAACAAATCTTTAATTGATCAACTGAAGAAAGAGCCAAAGGCTTGAAATAATTAGTATAAAGTATTTTCACAGATAGGAAGATGTAATTATGAATAAAAGCATACTCATAGATCATAGGATGGCACTGATTCCAAGTACAGATTTATACTCACCATGAACTTCTGTACACTAAGAGGGAAAGTAGCGGAATATAGTAAAATCTGCCTGTTTTTAGGTAGCGTGAGAATAATATCCTCCATTATCTGCACAAAATCCTGTGACAGCAACTTATCTGCCTGCAGTAGAAAGAAAAGACAATTTTAAAAACAATAAAATAATGTCTAAGGTCTTTGGTTAATACATGGTCAAAGAATAAGGCATCATCCAACAAAAGCATCCATGAAATGTTCCTGGTGGAAAACAATAAATTCTCTCCAACACTGCAGAGTCAAATATGCGTAAGGGGGCAGAATCTATGATCCCCATCTTCTAGGGGAAAAAAAAATTCTACACTACACAGATAAACCTCCCCCCTTCTATAACAGAATTTAATTAATTAATTTATTTTTAGAGACAGCATTTCACTCTGTCACCCAGGATGGGATGCAGTGGCATAATCATAGCTTACTGTATGCAGCCTGAACCTCCTGGGCTCAAGTGATCATCTTGCCTCAGCCTACCAACCTACTGAGAAGCTGGGACTACAGGCACATACCACCAAGCCCAGCTCAACAGAATTTTAATGTGATGATTCTCATTAAAGAGGTAGTATGGTATATGTGTTTGAAAGTACAGGTTCTGTCTGTGCACGGTGGCTCACGCCTGTAATCCCAGCACTTTGGGAGGCCGAGGCAGGAGGATCACGAGGTCAAGAGTTCGAGACCAGCCTGACAAACATGGTGAAACCCCATCTCTACTAAATATACAAAAATTAGCAGGGTGTGGTGGATTGCACCTGTAATCCCAGCTACTTGGGAGGCTGGGGCAGAATAATTGCTTGAACCTGGGAAGTGGAGGTTGCAGTGAGCCGAGATCACACCACTGCACTTCAGCCTGGGCAACAAAGCAAGACTCTGTCTCAAAAAAAAGTACAGATTCTGGAGCTAAACTGCCAGGTTGAAATCTTGCCTCCTTCATTTCTTAGCTGTGTGGGAATGTTACAGAACTACTCTGTACTTCAGTTTCCACAACTGTAAAACTGTAAAACTAAAATTTGGATGTTTACATCATGTAGTAACTACTTTACAGGGATTTAGAAAAAACTTGGCTAAGGTCAGGTGTGGTGGCTCACACCTGTAATCCCAGCACACTGGGAGGCTGAGGCGGGCAAAGCATTGAGGTCAGGAGTTCAAAACCAGCCTGACCAACATGGAGAAACCCTGTCTCTACTAAAAATATAAAATTAGCCGGGCATGGTGGCACATGCCTGTAATCCGAGCTACTCGAGAGGCTGAGGCAGGAGAATCGCTTGAACGAGGTTGAGGTTGCGGTTGCGGTGAGCTGAGGTTGTGCCACTGCACTCCAACCTGGGCAAAGAGACTCCGTCTCAAAAAAAAACCAAACCAAACCAAACCAAAACAACAAAAAAGAAAAAACTCGGCTTTCAAGTTATCCAGCCACTCCTCTTCTTAAAAATTAAACCTAAACTCTGGCAAGTGTAAGAAAAAGACAAAAGCTGAATTCCTACGAATGCCTAACTACTGCATCTGAAGTATAAAACATATTTTATAAGCAAATTAAAATCTGGATGTCTACATACTATAGTAACTACTTGACAGGACACCTACCTTATAGGTTTCTTGTAAAAATTAAATGAAAAAAAAAAAAAAAAAAGTAAAGCACTTAGTGTTGGTACCCAGTGACTAATAAATGTTTTCTCTCATTACTTAAAGATAAAAGCCTGATTTGAATTAAATGTTACCTAAAACACAAACCAGGCCGGGTGTGGTGGCTCACACCTGCAATCCCAGCACTTTGAGAGGCCGAGGCGGGAGGATCACCTGAGGTCAGGAGTTCAAGACTAGCCTGGCCAACACGGCGAAAACCTGCCTCTACTAAAAATACAAAAATTAGCCAAGTGTGGGTAGTACACATCTGTAATCTCAGCTACTCAGGAGGCTGAGGCATGAGGATCACTTGAAGCCGGGAGGCAGAGATTGTAGTGAGCCGAGATCACGCCACTGCACTCCAGTCTGGGTAACAGAGTGAGTCTGTCTCAAAAAAATAGTAATAATAATAAAACACAAACCAAATGTGAAAATAACCTCATGTCAAAACATTAACACTGATACACTACAGATCCTCCTTGACTTACAATGGGATTATGTTCTGATAAATTCATCCTAAGTTGAAAATACTACCCAAACCTACTGAACATCATCACTTAGCCTAGCCTCCTTGAAACACGCTCCACTTAGCTTACAGTTGGGCAAAATCACTTGACAACACCGTATACTGTACAGTATCAGCTGTCTACCCTCAATGATCATGTGGCTGACTGGGAGCTGCAGTTTGCTGCTGATGCCCAGCATCATGGGAATATCATATAGCATATTACTAACCAGGAAAAAAATTAATCTTAAGAATTCAAAGTATGGTTTCTAATAAAAGCTTATCACTTCCACTGAAAAACCATAAAGTGAACCATCGTAAGTCAGGGACCATCTATATATGTACAAAACATGGCTAGATCCCAGGACTACAGATTTTAATAAGTTTTTAAAAGGCATTTATAACATGGTGAGATAATATGTCTAACAGAGATTAATAACCAAACACTACAAAGTAGTATGCACAAAAGGAGACAATATATATTATATGCTTTTAAAAATTAATCGCCGAGGCTGGGCACGGTGGCTCAGGCCTGTAATCCCAGCACTTTGGGAGGCTGAGACAGGCGGATCACGAGGTCAGGAGATGGAGACCATTCTGGCTAATATGGTGAAACCCCGTCTCTACTAAAAAATACAAAAAACTAGCTGGGCGAGGTGGCGGGTGCCTGTAGTCCCAGCTACTCGGGAGGCTGAGGCAGGAGAATGGGCATAAACCCGGGAGGCGGAGCTTGCAGTGAGCTGAGATCCGGCCACTGGACTCCAGCCTGGGCAACAGAGCGAGACTCCGTCTCAAAAAAAAAAAAAAAAAAAAAAAAAAAAAAAAAAAATTAATCGCCGAGTAGAAAGAGATGTAGAATAAATTTGGCTTTGCGGTTATTCACTCCTCTTCTAAAAAATGAAAATAAAACCTAATCTCTGCTATCTCTAAGAAAAAGACAAAAAGGAGAATTCCAATGAATGCCTATAATCTACTCCCGCTGACAGGTAAAACACATTTTATAAGCAAATTAATTTAAACTGATCGCTTATGTGTTTACTAGATCATAAACACAAGCAGCTTTTGCTTCATTCACTGGCAGTTATAAGCAAAGCACAGAAAAGTACAGAATAGTATAATGCCAAATGAAGAGATATTACCTCATCCAACACTATCATCTGGACATGATCAACCTTTGCTACTCCCTTCTTAATAAGATCCAGGATTCTCCCAGGGGTAGCAATCACCACGTGCACTATGCAAGATTTAGAAAACATATATTCTCATTAATTTTAATTTGGGCAAAAAGGATATTGTAAAGGTTTATCATATTACAGTCCTCGGTTGCTTAATGATAATTCTGAGAAATGCATTGCTATACGATGGTACAGCCTACTCCACTGTATAGCTCCATTATAATCTTATGGGAACACCGACATACATGCGGTCTGTCACTGATCAAAACATTGTTATGCAGCACATGACTATCTTTTATCAGAAACACTAGGCCGGGCACCGTGGCTCATCCATGTAATTCCAGCACTTTGGGAGGCCCAGGTGGGTGGATCACATGAGGTCAGGAGTTCGAGACCAGCCTGGTCAACATGGTGAAACCCTGTCTCTACTAAAAGTACAAAAATTAGCTGGGTGTGGTGGTGGGAGCCTGTAATCCCAGCTACTCAGGAGGCTGAGGTAGGAGAATCGCTTGAACCCAGGAGGCAGAGGTTGCAGTGAGCCGAGACCACACCACTGCATTCCAGCCTGGGCAACAGAGTAAGACTGTGCCTCAAATTAAAAAAAAAAAAAGAAAGAAAAGAAACACATTGTGTTATAGAGGTGGGAATAACACAAAAAGGTCCAAAGATGTGTTTTAGGATAAAGTCTTCCATTTCACCGCAGGATGCTTAAAAAATACTTTTCACCTCTACACTGGGTGGGGTACAGCTTCCCAAATCACCTGCTTCCAACAGGAGGCATACTTTCTTGTCTTAGGGTAATTCCCAATTAATAACAGAAGGCACACCAGACTTCTGACATAAAAGCAATGCCTCTAATCTGGAACAGTGAACCGAGTATTGTTAAAAGGATCAAACAAGATAACAATTTTTAAAAAACCTATGCAATACAAAGAATATATCACATAATTATATATAGTATTCTAACTAAAATTTTAGATATAATTTTATGAGTGATCTCATTCTTGCTGTTTTGTGACCTTTTTCCACTCAGCAATGTATCATGAAAATCTTAATGAAAATGAATACAGATCAACTTCACTCCTTAATGACTATGTAGAATACTATTCAGACTATACTTTAATGTATTTATTTAGCCAATCTCCTTCTAAGTTGGTCCAATTTTTTGGCACGACAAACCACCCCATAGTAAACAACTTTGTACATACAGCCCTACATTTACCCAACTTTCTTCTTCAGGAAAGATTCTTAAAAATATAATTTATAATTTTAAAATAAGACTGCCAAATTGCTCATGATAGAGATAAGTTGACACCCCCACGTTTACAACATAGCCTATTTCTCCACAAACTCACATTAATGTCTACTACTACTTTTAGCTTTACCAATTAAACAGGTAAAATTACTATAAACTTGCTGTTTTAGAATTAGTAATAAAGTCAAATATTGCTTTCAATTACCGTCAATCTGTTTTTTTCTCTTGAATGCAATGGTCATTTCCTTTTTTTACTGCAGGATTTCTGTTCCTTAATTCTTAAAAATAATTTTTAATAATTTACTGAAACACTTGAGACTAAAATTACAGAGAGCTACACTACCTTTTAGTAATCATTTCTTACCTGTATCATCAAGCCTCATTATGTCATCTCGTAAATTGGTTCCTCCTGTGGTTGCCATCACTTTGGCCCCTCCCATGTGTTTGCTGACCTGGATGCAAATTTGACTGACCTGTAGAGCAAGTTCTCTAGTGGGAACAATCACCATTGCTGAAACAACATCAAGGAACATATGAGAAAATATGGGGTGAGGTGGGAAAACATACTATACATTATATTTACAAAATTCAAGAAGCTACAGAAATACTGCCCCTTATGATGCAGTGGCTCAAGCCTGTAATCCCAGCACTCTGGGAGGCCAAGGTGGACAGATCACGAGGAGTTTGAGAGCAGCCTGACCAACACGGTGAAACCCCACCTCTACTAAAAATACAAAAATTATCCAGGCTTGGTGGCACGCAGCTGTAATACCACCTACTCAGGAGGCTGAAGCAGGAGAATCACTTGAACCCTGGAGGCGGAGGTTGCAGTGAGCAAAGATCGCGCCACTGCACTCCAGCCTGGGCGACAGAATGAGACTCAGCTTCAAAAAAAAAAAAAGGCGGCCAGATGCGGTGGCTCACACCTATAATGCCAGCACTTTGGGAGTGCTGGGATCCACCCAAGGTGGGTGGATCACCTGAGGTCTGGAGTTTGAGAACAGCCTGACCCTATCTCCACTAAAACTACAAAATCAGCCAGGCGTGATGGCACATGCCTGTAATCCCAGCTACTAGGGAGATGAGGCAGGAGAATCGTGAACCCAGGAGGCAGAGGTTGCAGTGAGCCGAGATCGCACCATTGCACTCCAGTCTGGGCAACAAGAGCAAAACTCAAAAAAAAAAAAAAAAAAAAAGAAAAAAAGAAAAGAAAAGAAAAGGAAACACTGCCCTTATAATCTAGACACCGAGATGTATTAAAAAATTGGGCTGGGTAGCACAGTGAGTAACTCACACCTGGAATCCCAGCAGTTTTGGAGGCTGAGACGGGAGGATCATTTGAGCTCAGGAGTTTGAGACCAGCCTGGGCAACGTAACAAGACCCCATCTCTACTAAAAAAATCAAAAAAACTAAAAGTTGAATCATCACAAGACTCACAGGACATTATGAAAACTCAAATGGACAAATCTCTTTACAAAAAGAGAACTTATTATAGTGTCCCAGATTTAGACTTTCCCTCAGCAATACTATCACATAAATATTACACTCTTCTTTTTCTTTTGAGATGGAGTCTTGTTCTATTGTCCAGGCTGGAGTGCAGTGGCGCCATCTCAGCTCACTGCAACCTCCGCCTCCCAGGTTCAAGCGATTCTCCTGCCTAAGCCTCCTGAGTAACTGGGATTGATTACAGGCGTCCGCCACCACACCCAGCTAATTTTTTGTATTTTTAGTGGAGACAGGGTTTTACCATGTTGGCCCTGCTGGTCTCAAACTCCTCACCTCAAGCGATTCTCCTGCCTCGGCCTCCCCAAGTGCTGGGATTACAGGTGTGAGTCATTGCACCCGGCCTTCTGCTGCTGCTGCTTCTTTTTTTGTTTTGAGACAGAGTCTCGCTCTGTTGCCCAGGCTGGAATGCAGTAGCATGATCTTGGCTCACTGCAACCTCCACCTCCGAGGTTCAAGCAATTCTCCTGCCTCAGCCTCCTGAGTAGCTGGGACTACAGGCACTTGCCACCACACCCAGCTAATTTTTGTGTTTTTAGTAGAGATAGGGTTTCACCACGTTAGCCAGGCTGGTCTTAAACTCCTGACCTCAGGTGACCTGCCCACCTCAGCCTCCAGAAGTGCTGGGATTACAGGCATGAGGCACCACACCCAGCCAATACCCTTTCTTAATTACAAACTTTTAGCATGTTGAGTTGGCAACTATTAGCTCAAAGTTTATTAACTTAATATTTCTAAGAGCCCCAACTACATTTGAGTCAGATTCACCAGTGTAAAATACCTAAGTAGGAAACTCCTGCTCTCTAGGTTCTATTTATATCATATGAAAAGTGGGGGCCGGGCACGGTGGCTCAAGCCTGTAATCCCAGCACTTTGGGAGGCTGAGACGGGCGGATCACGAGGTCAGGAGATCGAGACCATCCTGGCTAACACGGTGAAACCCCGTCTCTATTAAGAAATACAAAAAAAACTAGCCGGGCGAGGTGGCGGGCGCCTGTAGTCCCAGCTACTCGGGAGACTGAGGCCGGAGAATGGCGTGAACCCGGGAGGCGGAGCTTGCAGTGAGCTGAGATCCGGCCACTGCACTCCAGCCTGGGTGACAGAACGAGACTCCGTCTCAAAAAAAAAAAAAAAAAAAAAAAAAGAAAAGTGGGAAGAAACGGTAATTACAGATTAAGAAAGCTAAAAATGTAAAGTTTCAGAGGTGAAATCTTAATTCCATTAACTTACACTGAATATAACTATGAAAATTGTTTATTCCCACTGCCGAGGCTCTTAAAATCTCAGAACCCATAGACTTTAAACAGAAGTTCATGTTTCTTTTTTTTTTTTTTTTTTTTTTGAAACGGAGTCTCGCTCTGTCGCCCAGACTGGAGTGCAGTGGCCGGATCTCAGCTCACTGCAAGCTCCGCCTCCCGGGTTCACGCCATTCTCCTGCCTCAGCCTCCCGAGTAGCTGGGACTACAGGCGCCCACCACCTCGCCCGGCTAGTTTTTTGTATTTTTTTAGTAGAGACGGGGTTTCACCGTGTTAGCCAGGATGGTCTCGATCTTCTGACCTCGTGATCCGCCCGTCTCGGCCTCCCAAAGTGCTGGGATTACAGGCTTGAGCCACCGCGCCCGGCCAGAAGTTCATGTTTCTACAAGGAATTCTGCTAACACTCATCTGCCACAAGAAATAGTTCCATAGTTTATAAGTAGCAATGTCAACTAATTTAACCTCTCAGGATTCTCAGCTGTCTTTTCTTTTTTGAGTTAAGAGTCTCACTCTGTCACCCAGGCTGGAGTACAGTGGCACAATCTTGGCTCACTGCAACCTCCACCTCCTGGGTTCAAGTGACTCTCGTGACTCAGACTTCCGAGTAGCTGGAATTACAGGTGTGTGCCACCACATCCAGCTAATTTTTGTATTTTTAGTAGAGACAGCGTTTTGCAATGTTGGCTAAGCTGGTCTTAAGTATCTGGCCTCAGGTGACCCACCCACTTTGACCTCCCAAAGTGCTGGGATTACAGGCTGTGAGGCCCTGTGCCCAGCCTCAGCTTTCCTACCTATAGGGCACTAATACTTATTTTTCCTGTCTCACTGGAATGCTGTCAAAACTGTGTATCATATAAAAACACTCTTAAAACTAGAAATCTCTAAAAAGCTGGGAATCATTTTTAAAAGACCATCATCAGGCTAAAAAAAAATCTGAAAAGAAAGAATACAGATTTTAGATAATGTAAATTCTGACAAAAAAAAAAGGCGTAGTATCTTCTACACATAGCTCCAAGGCTGAAACTCCCATTTTTAGTTTAAAAACAAACTTTTGTTCAACTAACCTTGTATATTGTCCTTCTTCAGGTCTAGCCGTTCAAGTAAGGGAATGAGGTAGGCACCGCTCTTGCCTGTTCCATTTTTTGCTCTAGCTAAGATATCCCTACCAGATAAAGCAATGGGAATGCTCTCCTCCTAAAAGAGATAAGACAATACAAAATTACTTGTGAATTTAGTACACAAGCAAATTCCTCTCTGAAATACACTGAAGGATACCTCTTTTCGGTATTGTTTTAAGTATCCTACATTTGAATTCTACATGAATAGCAGAGATCCAAGTAAATCAGCAGGACCAGTCAACATCAACATCATTATAAACCAGTATTTACTAGAACTGCTCACAGAATTTTAAATTGTAACCCAATGTCATAAAAACTGTGTTATGTGTGTGTCTGAAGAAAACAACAAAGAAAGTGGAGGAACTCAGGCTGACCCATAAATAGCACTTGAAAATACAGACAAAACAAAAGCAAAGCCTCCTTCAAACAAAAATTGGAAAAATGGCCAGGCACAGCAGCTCATGCCTGTAATCCCAGCACACTGGGAGGCAGAAGTGGGGGATGGCTTGAGCCCAGGAGTTCAACACCAGCCTGGGCAATTGGGCAACATGAAAAAACCCCAACTCTACAAAAATTACAGAAATTAGCTGGGTGTGGTGGTAGGTGTCTGTAACCCTTGAGAGGCTGAGCCAGGAGGTCAAGGGTGAAGTGAGCCATGACTGCACCACTGTACTCCACCATGAAAGAGATCTTGTCTCCAAAAAAAAAAAGCTAGACACAGTGGCTCACATCTGTAATCCCACCATTACGGGAGACCAAAGCAAAAGGATCACTTGAGCCCAGGAGTTTGAGACCAGCCTAGGCAAGATGGTGAGACCCCATCTCTACAAAAATTTTTAAAGGAAAAAGCAAAAACAATTCCAAGGTAAGACTATATATATTTTGACTAGCAAACCAATTTGACCAGTGAAAAACTGTAGCTTGGACACCTCATCCCTGCAACAAAACACAAATAGGCTGGGAAAGCTTAATCTCAGGTCCTACTTGTCATTTTTTAATATAATAAGTAAATCTCCAATGTCTGTCTCACAGCCTACTTCTCTGTTCTGAAATGTGCTCTCTATTGAGGGTTCAATTCTATTGCAGTTATCTCAAATACGGTCACATTACTAAAGGTGACCTCTCATTTTAATATTTGGCTTACTTTCTTACGTATTTTGCAAATGATAACAATAGTTCATATTAACTTAAATTTCTCAAACAGCAAAGGATTCTCAAAAGTTACTGAAAAATAAATAGACATAAATAAAGAGAGGTCAGGAGTTCAAGAACAGCCTGGGCAACATGGCAAGAACCCCCTCTCTACAAAAACAAAACAAACAACAACGAAAAAGCTCAATTAGTTGTTAAAACTGTTAAAAGGAAATGATGTGAATTTTTTTTTTTCTTTTTTTTTTTTTTTTGAGACGGAGTCTAGCTCTGTCGCCCAGGCTGGAGTGCAGTGGCGCGATCTCGGCTCACTGCAAGCTCCGCCTCCCGGGTTCACGCCATTCTCCTGCCTCAGCCTCCCGAGTAGCTGGGACTACAGGCGCCCACAACCGCGCCCGGCTAATTTTTTGTATTTTTAGTAGAGACGGGGTTTCACCGTGGTCTCGATCTCCTGACCTTGTGATCCGCCCGCCTCGGCCTCCCAAAGTGCTGGGATTACAGGCGTGAGCCACCGCGCCCGGCTTTTTTTCTTTTTTGAGATGGAGTCTCGCTCTGTCACCCAGGCTGGAGTGCAGTGGTGCAATCTTGGCTCACTGCAAGCTTGGCCACCCGGGTTCACGCCATTCTCCTGCCTCAGCCTCCTGAGTAGCTGGGACTACAGGCGCCCGCCACCACACCCGGCTAATTTTTTTGGTATTTTTAGTAGAGACGGGGTTTCACCATGTTAGCCAGGATAGTCTTCTCCTGACCTCGTGATCCGCCCACCTCGGCCTTCCAAAGTGCTGGGATTACAGGCGTGAACCACTGCGCCTGGCCATGATGTGGAATTTTAAATGTTTTTCTTTATTTTTTGAGACAGGGTTTCATTCTTGTCACTCAGGCTGGAGTACAATGGCGCGATCTTGGCTCACTGTAACCTTCGCCTCCTGGTTCAAGTGACTCTCCTGCCTCAGCCTCCTGAGCAGCTTAGACTAAAAGCATGCACCACCACGCCCAGCTAATTCTTGTATTTTTAGTAGAGACAGGGTATTTCACCATGTTGGTCAGGCTGGTCTTGAACTCCTGACCTCAGATGATCCACCGACCTTGGCCTCCCAAAGTGTTCGGATTACACACATGAGCCACCGTGTCTGGCCTGAATTTTTAATTTCTAAAACTAAGACACTAGGAATCAAATTCACAGTCACTGACATTTCTCCCTTCTATGCCTGGGTTAATGACCAAAAAAAAAAAAAAAAACCAAAAAAACAAAAAACAGCTTTAGCCCTTTAAAGCCGCTATTGCTAGAAATGACTAAATAATAAGCAGGACGACTTCCATCTCCCACAACACTCTTCTACCTAGAGCTCCAATCACAGGATATAAATGGGTTCTATATGGTCAAAACAACACAGCTGCCAGAACAACTGTGAAAATGTTGTTGGCCGGGCGAGATGGCTCATGCCTGTAATCCCAGCACTTTGGGAGGCTGAGGTAGGTGGATCACCTGAGGAGTTTGAGACCAGCCTGGTCAACATGGTGAAACCTCGCCTCTGCTAAAAATACAAAAATTGTCATGGCGCGCACCTGGAGTCCCAGCTACTTGGGAGCCTGAGGCAGGAGAATCGCTTGAGCCCAGGAGGAGGAGGCTGCAGTGAGCCAAGATCGCGCCACTGCACTCCAGCCTGGGCAATGGAGCAAGACTCCAACACACAGACACACAGACACACAGACACACAGACACACACACACACACACAGACACACAGACACACGAGAATAAAATATTGTTGTCTTCACAGGATTAGTCTGCCCAAGATCACAAAGCAAGAAATGCTTTAGCCAGTACTTGAATGTAGATCTGCACATAACATGTAGGCAAGAAGGTGGAGAAAATGGAACTCTCATACACTGCTAGTGGGAACGTATAGTCATGCAAGGAAACCAGTCTTGCAGTTCCTCAAAAGGTTAAACAGAGTTACCATATGAACTAGCAATTCTAGGTATACAGTGAAGAGAAATAAAAATATCTCCACACAAAAACCTGCACCTGAATTTTCACAGCAGCATTATCCTTAATAGTCAGTTCCTTCTATGTATTTTTTTTAACAACAGTACAAACTTTATTCATAAATAAAACTTCATAAGGTTAAAAGCAGGGGCAGTTTCTATTTTAAAAATAGCGGGGAAGGCAGCCTGCTATTTTATTTAAAAATCACAAGTTAGGTTTTTCAAATGGATAGCAGTTGAGATCATTAAATCCCCTTCCTACTTCCTAGATTTTCATAAAATAGCACATTAACTCCTCAGTCCTTGGAAAACCACCCCAAATATCTACCAACTGATGAGTGGATAAATCAGTAGTCAAGCCATACAATAAAATACCATTCAGCAAAAAGGAATGGAATATTGATACATGCTACAACACAGATGAACTCCGAAAACATTATGCTAAGTCAAAGAAGCCAGTCACAAAAAAAGTCAAAGAAGCCAGTTACAAAAAAATCACATACTATAGGATTCCATTTATATCACATGTCTAGACTAGGCGAAGCTAGAATGACAGAAAGTATACTAGGAGTGGGAGAAAATGAGGTGTGACTGCTAAAAGGGTTTCTTTTGTGGGACTGATCAAAATGTTCTAAAATTTATTGTGGTAATGGTTGCACAACTCTAAATGCACTAAAAAGCATTAAATTTTATACTTTTGATGTGTGATTTGTTGTTTATATCTCAATAGAGCTATTACCCCAAAAAAATCAACCCCACAAGCTTAGGGCTGACATCTACCACCTTAGGTCTCCAAGTTCACACTCACTGTACCATTTAGATACTGACTGAAGAGTATTTGTTGTGTATTGGTTCTCCAGTATCCCTTTGCTAAGTAATACTCCAATTTCCTTCTAAGGAATTACATACGCCCTGCTCTCCCCTGTCCCAACAGACCAAGCCTCACCAATTTTCTAAGCCAAGTGGTAGACACATAGCCCACACTAGGCCAGGGGAATGTTGCCTCCTAAGAATCTAAATGTTACAGTGCATCCATTACAGCTTCCTAAGTCCTTCGGAGCTATCTCAGTTCTCAGTCATTTCCAAGTATGTTTCTCTAGTCTTCTCAATCTTGTGAATTCCTGTTCTTTTTCCAATAAATTTCCTTTTGCTTAAGTTAGATCAAGTTGGTTTCTGATACCTATAATTAATGGTATACTTTCCAATTTCCTAGTATTGAGAGGCATTTTACAAAAGTGTGGTACCAACAAAAGCTCGACATTGCCCAACTAGCTGCATTTACACTGACTGCTTCCTCTTATTTTCCAAACCTTAATTTCCAAGAGGAAAAAAAACCCTATGGGTACTGCAGAGGAGGTAGCAGTGATTGTTACAGATGTTCGCTGCTTACCAGGAAAAAAAAGGGGAGATAGTAATTTCTAATAATATCTCTAATTTACGCTGCAGATGGTGGCTCACGCCTGTAATCTCAACACTCTGGAAGGCTGAGGCAGAACTGCTTGAGGCCAGGAGTTCAAGACCAGTCAGTGTGACAAAGAGAGACTCTGTCTCCCCGACCCCACCCAAAAATAAAACAAAACAGAACGCACACACAAAAACCACCACAAAAAACAACCAAAAAAACTGAGTTTTTAGGAATTAATTTTTTAATCAAAATAAACACATTGTGAACAGGAGGAATGACTTATTACAGGATTCAGAATGCTATAATTCCTAACTATAAATAGTAAACTATTAATCCTTATTAGACCTTAGTTGACCTGGCACAAAATTTTGTTGCCAACAGTAAGGAGCTTCCATGTTTCCCTCAATAATGAACTACTCATTTCTTCACCTTCTTAGATTTTCGAAAAAGTGTTCAAGAGGTGTGCCCAGGATTTGGAAGCAACAAGAGAGGCCATCTTTCTCAATCATAATCTCAAAGTTAATATAACCTTTCAAATAATGCTAAGCAGACAAATACAGTATATTCTTAGGCCTTCCAAAGAAGTCTATGTTCCTATAAAGCTACACCTTTAGAATGGCAGTTATTCTACTGGCCACAGCATCCATACCTAGAACTGGTCACAGATGGCTCTATCAAAGAAATATGTGTGGGAGCAATCTGTAGTATATCTGGTTCCAGGCTATCAATGTAAAAGCTCTTTTGAGAGCATATAATTTTAAGTGCCTAATTCTCCAACTTTTTTTTTTTTTTTTTTTTTTTGTGAGACAAGGTCTTGCTCTGTTGCCCAGGATGGAGTGCAGTGGCACAATCCTGGTTCACCTGCAGCCTCAACCTCCTGAACAGCTAAGACTACATGTCCACCATGCCCAGCTAATTTTTGTACAGTCAGGGTTTTGCCATGTTACTCAGGCTGGTTTTGAACCCCTGGGCTCAAGCAATCCACCCACTTTGGCTTCCCAAAGTGCTGGGATTACAGGTGTGAGCCACTGCACCCAGTCAATTCTCCAATAATCTCACAGCCAAACTGCAACTGAATTCCACCTCAAAAAAATTCCACCTCTGCATTTGAATTCCATTCAAATGCAGAAGACTCACCCAACTAATCAAAGCAGCTTTAATATTTAGGGGGAAAAAATGCCTGGATGAAACTGTAAAACCAAGCATGATAGAAGACATGCTTTTAGGCACGGGGGAGGGATGACAAAAAAAAAGAGAGAGAGAGAGAAGGTAGATAATGGAAAGAATACTAGAAGACAGCCTGCCATGAGGTTATATTTTACCAGGGGGGGATGGGTGCACCCAAATCTCAGAAATCGCAACTAAAGAATGTACTTGGCCAGGCGTGGTGGCTCATGCCTGTAATTCCAGTACTTTGGGAGGCCGAGAAGAGTGGATCACCTGAGGTCAGGAGTTCAAGACCAACCTGGACAACATGGTGAAACCCCGTCTCCACTAGAAATACAAAAATTAGCCTGATAGGCTGGTGCGCACCTGTAATCCCAGTAACTTGGGAGGCTGAGGCATGAGAATTGCTTGAACCCGGGAGGCAGAGGTTGCAGTGAGCCAAGAGCACACCATTGCACTCCAGCCTGGGCGACAGAGCGAAACTCTATCTCAAAAACAAAAACAAAAGAATTTACTCATGTAACCAAGCACCACCTGTTCCCCAAAAACCTACGAAAATAAAAATAAAAATTTTTTTTTTTACTAGGGGATCTGTAGATTTTGTTTCGGTTCTAAAATCCTAATATTTGTGACTTGTTACTCTGAATGACTCTAAGAAACAGATAATCTTGTGCTTTCCATGGATCCCCAGGACAAAACAATATGAAAGAAAAAGGCAATACAATTGGTGGCCTTGAGTATCTAAAACAATATTCTCATACGATACCTTGCTATTTCAAAATACTTTGGTTATACCCTACATTTGATCTTCACAATAAAAATCCCGTGAGAGAGTACTTATTTCTACTTTACAGAAAAAGCTAGATGTCAGACTGGTTAAGTGGCTGAAGAGTTAATTGTTATGCTATACCAACACTGAGAGTACTAGTAACAAAGTTAATTTTAAATTTTAATACAAGGTAAGAAATAGGAGTCGGGCGCGGTGGCTCAAGCCTGTAATCCCAGCACTTTGGGAGGCCGAGACGGGCGGATCACGAGGTCAGGAGATCGAGACCATCCTGGCTGACACGGTGAAACCCCGTCTCTACTAAAAAAAAATACAAAAACTTAGCCGGGCGAGGTGGTGGGCGCCTGTAGTCCCAGCTACTCGGGAGGCTGAGGCAGGAGAATGGCGTAAACCCGGGAGGCGGAGCTTGCAGTGAGCTGAGATCCGGCCAGTGCACTCCAGCCTGGGCGACAGAGCGAGACTCCATCTCAAAAAAAAAAAAAAAAAAAAAAAAAGAATGAGGACTGGGCTAAGTGCAGTGGCTCACACCTATAATTCTAGCACGTTGGGAAGCCAAGGCAGGAGGACTGCTTGAGCCAAGGAGGTCAAGACCAGCCTGGTCAACATGGCAAAACCTTGACTCTACCAAAAAAAAAAAAAAAAAAGAAAAGAAGAAAAGAAAAGAAGCCAGGTGTGATGGTACTCCACTATCATCCTTACTCAGGAGGCTGGAGCAGGAGTATCATGCGAGCCCAGGAGTTTGAGGCTGCAGTGAGCTAGGATCGTGACACCGCACTCCAGCCCAGGAAACTCAGTAAGACTCCGTCTCTTTAAAACAAATTTAAAACAATTACGTCTCCTAAATTAACTAATTTCCTTTTTTGAAACCATTATATAAAATAACCCATAACATTTTTTGGGCATTTATCATGTACTAGGCATTATACTAAGCACATGAACTATCTCATTTAATCTTTACAACAACCCTATGGTATTATACTATTATCTCAATTATATAGGTCAGGAGTCCAAGACTTACAGCTCCCAAATAACCAATTTATGAAGGAGCAGAGCTGGGATTCAACCTGGGCAGTTCCCTACACCATGTTCACCTGCAGACATGAGTTACCTAAGTTTCATCAAAGCATGCTAAATAAGCACAGGCACTATGCTAAGTACTAGAAATAAAAGCTGAATGATGCAGTTCCTACTGTAGAAGAACTCTCATAAGACTTCAGTGGCCGGGCGCGGTGGCTCAAGCCTGTAATCCCAGCACTTTGGGAGGCCGAGATGGGCGGATCACGAGGTCAGGAGATCGAGACCATCCTGGCTAACACGGTGAAACCCCATCTCTACTAAAAAAAAAAATACAAAAAAACTAGCCGGGCGCGGTGGCGGGCGCCTGTAGTCCCAGCTACTCGGGAGGCTGAGGCAGGAGAATGGCGTAAACCCGGGAGGCGGAGCTTGCAGTGAGCTGAGATCCGGCCACTGCACTCCAGCCTGGGCGACAGAGCGAGACTCCGTCTCCAAAAAAAAAAAAAAAGACTTCAGTGGGCCAGGCGCGGTGGCTCACACCTGTAATCCCAACACTTTGGGAGGCTGAGGCAGGCGGATCACAAGGTCAAGAGATGGAGACCATCCTGGCTAACATGGTGAAACCCCGTCTCTACTAAAACACAAACAATTAGCCGGGTGCGGTGGCACACATCTGTAGTCCCAGCTACTCGGGAGGCTGAGGCAGGGGAATCGCTTGAACCCGGGAGGCGGAGGTTGCAGTGAGCCGACATCGTGCCACTGCACTCCAGCCTGGCAACAGAGTAAGACTCTGTCTCCAAAAAAAAAAGACTTCCGTGTAGATAAAATGGATTAACATGACCTACATCATAGTAGATTCCTAGGTATTTCTTTCTTTTTTTTTTTTTTTGAGACTGAGTCTGGCTCTGTCGCCCAGGCTGGAGTGCAGTGGCCGGATCTCAGCTCACTGCAAGCTCCGCCTCCTGGGTTTACGCCATTCTCCTGCCTCAGCCTCCCGAGTAGCTGGGACCACAGGCGCCCGCCACTTCGCCCGGCTAGATTTTTGTATTTTTTAGTAGAGATGGGGTTTCACCGTGTTAGCCAGGATGGTCTCGATCTCCTGACCTCGTGATCCGCCCGTCTCGGCCTCCCAAAGTGCTGGTATTACAGGCTTGAGCCACCGCGCCCGGCCAATTCCTAGGCATTTCTAATACCTACACCCAAACTACCGCTGTGATGATGCATATCCTTGTCTTAATACTTTATCCAGCCAATAGCACACTCACTCTGGGTAATCACTACCCAGCATTCTCTGTTTCGAACATGGCTCAATTCTTCCAGGTTGTCCCATCTTCCTCTAATGACTACATTCATATGCCAATTCAGAAAGGTACCTATCATATTACAGTGAATTATTTGTACAATTAGCTGTCCTTTCCAAACTGTAAGACAGGAACCATATATCTGTTTTATTCATCACAGAATTCCCAAGGTCACTTTACAGGTCACTCAACACATTTTTTGAGCCAATACATGTTGGCTCAATGAAAAAGTACTCAGTGACAGGGTTTGTCCTTAGCACAGCCTGAATTCAATCATTTCATCAATTTAAGTATGTCTGTTGTCATCATTTATCTAACTGGCCTATAGTATAATGCATGTTTATATGTACATGTATATTTATGTGTATGTGTGTGTGGATATGTGTATATACATGCATTTATTTCCTTGCTCTTTCCACTGAAAGAACCAAGTAGCAAACAGGGTACCTAATGCCTGGGTCTTGGTCCCTAATACTACTCCACACTAAAAAGAATCAACGAGGCCGGGCGCTGTGGCTCACGCCTGTAATCCTAGCACTTTGGGAGGCTGAGACGGGCGGATCACGAGGTCAGGAGATGGAGACCATCCTGGCTAACACAGTGAAACCCCGTCTCTACTAAAACTACAAAAAAAAAAAAAACTACCTGGGCGCGGAGTCAGGCGCCTGTAGTCCCAGCTACATGGGACGTTAATGGTGTGAACCTGGGGGGTGGAGCTTGCAGTGAGCCGAGATCACACCACTGCACTCCAGCCTGGGCGACAGACTGAGACTCCGTCTCAAAAAAAAAAAAAAAAAGAATCAAGGATCCTTGGATGTCAATGCTGGGCCAAGGTAGATATAAGATAAGCCTGCCATCATGTTATGTCAAAAAGCAAGAAAGGGGCTGGGTGCGGTGGCTCACATCTATAATCCCAGCACTTTAGGAAGCCAAGGTTGGTGATCACTTGAGATCAGGAGTTCGAGACCAGCCTGGCCTACATGGTGAAACCCTGTCTCTAATAAAAATACAAAAATTAGCTAGGTGTGGTAGCACGCATCTGTAATTTCAGCTGCTGGGGAAGCTGAGACACAACTGCTTGAACCCAGGATGGGGAGGCTGTAGTGAGCCGAGATCATGCCACTGCACTCTAGCCTCTGTGACAGAGCTAGACTCCGTCTCAAAAAAAAAAAATAAAAGCAAGAAAGCACTCAAGAAAAATGAAGGGGACACATCATAAAAACACAGGAACCAACCTGAAAGAGCCTACACCGGCCAGATCTAGGATATTTTTAGGGAAAAAAAAAAAAAGAAAGGTGAGTGTAAGTCCACACTGATAACAGATAAATATGGATGAGGGGAAGGGAAGTTTCTTCTTTATAGGGGCAAATACAGAGGGAGTGCTAGAATTGGAAAGTCATCATAACCCATCAGAGCAGAGATGAGCTCAAGCAAGAATCACCAATAGGTGCTAAAACTAGAGGGGAAATTTTGTGATTTTTTTAAACAAGTATCATGCCATGAATTGAAGATACAAAGTCAAATCCCACCTCTGCCACTCATGAGTTACAAGTATCTTTGGCTAAGTTAAGTTTCTCAAGCTCAGCACAACTGACATTTTGGGCCACAAAATTCTTTGTTGTAATGGGCTGTCCTTTAGCATTCCCCCATTAATGATAATCAAAAATGTTTCTACAAATTGCTAAATGTCCCCTGGGGGACAAAAATTCTCCCTGGTTGAAAACAACACGCTAAGAGAACTAACTGCTCTGAACTTCTGTTTTCTCATCCATAAAACGGGAATACATAGCCTGAATATCTATCTTACTGGGTTGGAGGAGGAGGGTGGCAATAGTATTACTGTATTTGCATGGTCTCAAAACGCACCCCAGATTGCTTATTCATCTCAACGGAGAGGAGAAAGAGCAGTAATCATAGAATGGAAAAATCATACAACACCTTGACAGGGTAATCAAAATTAACATCACCAAAAAGAAATAAATGGACACTATGTACACCTTCAAACATGATACCCTGAGAAGGCCATAATGTGATTTCTGCATTATTCAGGCTGAGAAAGCCTAACTTGAATCCAATTACTTTCGAATATCAGAAAATCCCAAAATGGGAAATGTTCCATTAATAAAAAAAGGAGGCCAGGCATGGTGGCTAATGTCTGTAATCCTAGCACTATGGCGAACCCAGCCTGGATAACACGGCAAAACCCCATCCCTACAAAAAAATACAAAAATTAGCTGGGTGTTGTGGCACATGCCTGTAGTACCAGCTACTCAGGCGGCTGAACGCAGGAGGATCACTTGAGAGCCCAAGAGGTCAAGGCTGCAGTGAGCCGAGATTAGGCCACTGAACTCCAGCCTGGGTAACAGGGCAAGACCCTGTCTCAAAAAAAAAAAAAAAAAAAAAAGAGCGGTGGGGGAAAGGGGTTGTAGGCTGTATTTTTAATATGTCGATGTCATAAAAGGAAGAAAAAACACTAGGGAAACGCTAATGACTAAAAAAGACATAACTACAAGTAATACCTGACCCTAGACTGGATCCTGTATAGAAGAAAAAAACTGCTATAAAGGACATGTTTGGGTCCATTAATAATTAGAATAACAGATGAGACAGAAGTATTTTGTCAATGTTAATTGAAGGTAACTGTATTGTGGTTACATAAGAGAATATCCTATTCTTAAGAAATATACACTGAAATATTTAGAGTTGTAAAGACCATGATTTTCTACTTTACCCTTAAATATTTCAGAAAAACTGTGTACACATGAGAGAAAAATGTTAGTTCGCTATACCACTTCCGCAGAGCCAAAAGAAAACTGTTTAATGGCTGACACATAACCTTATATATGTTATAAAAAGGGTTAACATACCTGAATAGGAGATGGCTTTTCCCAGCCCATTTCAAAAATTCCCATCAGTAACTCCCGTTTCAAACAGTAATCTTCAAACTCATTTCCTTTTGTGGAGGTCACATCCTAGTCAAACAAACAAAAGGAACAATAAAAGAATAAATAACAGTGTTTGGAAAATTTGGTGTCCTTTGGAAAATTTATCTGGGTCGGACATGGTGGCTCATGCCTATAATCCCAGCACTTTGGGAGGCCAAGGCGGGCAGATCACCTGAGGTCAGAAGTTCAAGACCTCAGGTGGCCAACATGGTGAAACTCCATCTCTATGAAAAATACAAAAAATTAGCCAGGGTGGTAGCGCACGCCTGTAGTCCCAGTTACTCGGGAGGCTGAGGCAGGAGAATCGCTTGAACCCAGGAGACAGGTTGCATTGAGCCCCGATCGCACCCACTGCAGAGCCTGGGGGGACAAAGCCAGACTCTATCTCAATTTAAAAAAAAAAAAAAAAAAAACAAGGAAAGAAAACTTATCTGACTTTAGTACTTTACCTGCCCAATCTTAAATATAAATACATGCAGATTACTTGTTTTAATCTGTATTTCAACTTTTCCTGAAGAAAATTCACTTGTCCTGCTTTGACACAAAGCTATTTAAAAAACTATGTTTTGGGGAAAGGGCACTTGGTCATAGCCTTTTTTTTTTTTTTTTTTTGAGAGATAGAGTCTCGCTCTGTCACTCAGGCTGGAGTGCAGTGGCGCGATCTTGGCTCACTGCAACCTCCGCCTCCCAGTTTCAAGTGATTCTCCTGTCTCAGCCTCCTGAGTAGCCGGACTACAGGCGCCCGCCACCACACTCGACTAATTTTTGTATTTTTAGTAGCGACAGGGTTTCAACATGTTGACCAAGCTAGTCTCGAACTCCTGAAATCAGGTGATCCGCCTGCCTTGCCCTCCCGAAGTGCTGGGAATATAGGCAAGAGCCACTGCGCCGGGTCCCTCGTCATAGTCTTCTAAGGACTGGTGGAATAGTGTTATTTTTTTACACAAATACCATGCCATGAATTGCAAATCACAAGATATGAAGTCAAATCCCACCTCTACCACTCATGAGCTACAGATATCTTTGGCTAAGTCAAATTTCTCAAGCTCAGCACTACTGACATTTTGGGCCACAAAATTCTTTGTTGTAAAGGGCTGTTCTTTAGCATCCCCCCATTGATAAGCAAAAATGTTTCTACAAATTGCTAAATGCCCCCTGGGGGACAAAAATTCTCCCTGGTTGAAAACAATACACTAAGGTAACTAACTACTCCGAACTTTTGTTTTCTCATCCATAAAACGGGAATACATAGCCTGAATATCTATCTTACTGGGTTGGAGGAGGAGGGTGGCAGCGGTGTTATGGTCCTGAAACCAATTCCCTCCAGATACCGAGGGACAGCTGTACTTCACTTCTAGTTCCCCACCATTATTCTACTTGTATTTTACAACCAACTTACCGAAGTTTTGATTCTAAGATCCTTTGGAGGGAGTTTTAAAGTCTTTTTCCAGTCATCACCAGGTCTAGAGAGAATACAGTAAATTTGAAGTATCAAAATTTATAGCATCCAAGATGATTCATCTCAATTATAATTGTTTTTAAAAGCATGGTAAGTTTTAATATATTCCATTTAATATATCTAACAAGATAATTAAACAACTTTAGAAAAAGTGTTCTTATACAGAAACAATCCCAGGAGGATAAAAAAAATCAAGAACAGAAGGGATTAAGGCATCCATCGTCTTAAGCAATATTGTATACCGTATAACTGTTGTCAAAGGTGTTTTGTTTGACCTACACAGTGTGTGTTTGAATTTAAATTGGTTTAAATTAGTTTTCAACATTTAAAAGTTGTTAAGATTTTATATCTCTTATAGAACTCCTGGATTCAAGCAATCCGCCTGCTTCGGTCTCCTAAAGTGCTAGGATTACAGGTGTGAACCACCATGGCCGGCTATTCTCATTTTTATAACAGGTTAACAGGCCAGGCATGGTGGCTCATACTGGTAATCCCAGCACTTGGGAAGCCGAGGCAGGCAGATCACTTGAGGTCAGGAGTTCGAGACCGGCCTGCCCAATATGGTGAAACCCCATCTACACTAAAAATACAAAAATTAGCCAGGCATGGTGGGCACATCTGTAGCCCCAGCTACTCGGGAGGCTGAGGCAGGGGAATCACTTGAACCTGGGAGGCAGACACTGCAGTGAGCCAAGCTCACGACACTGCACTCTAGCCTGAGTGACAGAAGGAGACTGTCTCAAAAATAAGTAAGCCGGGTGCCGTGGCTCACGCCTGTAATCCTAACACTTTGGGAGGCCGAGGCAAGTGGATCACCTGAAGTCAGGAGTTCAAGAGTAGCCTGGCCAATATGGTGAAACCCCGTTTCTACTAAAAATACAAAAATTAGCCAGGCATGGTGGCATGCGCCTGTAATCCCAGCTACTCAGGAGGCTGAGGCAGGATAATCGCTTGAACCGGGAAGCCAATATCACACCACTGCACCCCGCGACACAGCAAGACTCCATACCAATAAACAAAACAAAACAGGTTAACAGTTACATCAAATAATTGATGTAATGCACTCAGCACAGTGCCTGGCAAAATAATAGCAGAATATTAGCCAATGAGCATCTCTTAAACTTTTTTTTTATTGGAAATGCCAGAAACCATGAAAGAGAATAAAAACAAGGAGAATATAAATAAACTTGCTTTTGGGCCAAGTAAAAACCTCAAGCAATAAATACTCAAAGCATCTAATAATTAAAAAGATCAGGGAACATCTGCAGACAAAGCATTTAACTGTGACATCTTTGAAAAAGTTTTCACTGTAGCTGTTCTTACATAACCAGAGTCCCCAAAACATTTCAAATGCTCAACTGATAGAAAAAAAGACCACTTACTTTACTTAAAACTAGGTCCTACATAATGCAAATACTCTAACACTGGTAACTTTTTGCTACCAATTCCAAGACTACTATACTAAAGCCTTTTTTTTTTTTTTTCCTGAGATGGAGTCTTGCTCTGTCACCCAGGCTAGAGTGCAGTGGCATGATCTCAACTCACTGCAACCTCCACCTCCTGGGGTTTAAGCAATTTTCCAGCCTCAGCCTCCAGAGTAGGTGGGATTACAGGAGCCTGCCACCACACCCTGCTAATTTTTGTATTTTTAGTAGAGACAGGGTTTCACCATGTTGGTCAGGCTGGTCTCGAACTCCTGACCTTGTGATCCGCCTGCCTTGGCCTCCCAAAGTGCTGGGATTATAGGCGTGAGCCACCGCGCCCAGCCTACTAAAGCCTTTCATCTAAGTCTGTATCATCAAAGTTTCTGATTAAAAAATGTCAGTATGACATACTGTTGAATTCAACAAAATAGTGAATAATAATGCATAAGATACAATCCAAAGCTTGAACACAAGAAATTTATAATCTTTTTTTTTTTTTTTTGAGACGGAGTCTCGCTCTGTTGCCCAGGCTGGAGTGCAGCGGCCCAATCTCAGTTCACTGCAAGCTCCGCCTCCCGGGTTTACGCCACTCTCCTGCCTCAGCCTCCTGAGTAGCTGGGACTACAGGCGCCCGCCATCTCACCCGGCTAGTTTTTTGTATTTTTTAGTAGAGACGAGGTTTCACCGTGTTAGCCAGGATGGTCTTGATCTCCTGACCACCGTCTCAGCCTCCCAAAGTGCTGGGATTACAGGCTTGAGCCACCGCGCCCGGACAGAAATTTATAATCTTATGAGATGAAAAAACTATTTAAAGTGACAAAGTAAGTGACAGAGGTAAGTATTAGAAGCGTTCTGAGACACTTGACGGGATCTAGAGGACTTCATGGAAGAGATGGCACAGAAAATGAGATCTGAAGAACTTACAGAATTGAAAAGAAACCATTAATTGTAGGAAAACCAGAAAAGAAAACCCACTGTTGTCCCAAAATCAGAATTTACTATTTTTTTGAGATGGGGTCTTGCCCTGTCACCCAGGCTTCAGTGCAGTGGTGCCATCATAGCTCACCACGGCCTTTATTATTTGTAGAGACAGGGTCTTGCTATGTTGCCCAGGTTAGTCTCAACCTCCTGGCCTCAAGTGATCTTCCCACCTCAGCCTCCCAAAGTGCTGGGATGAACAGCATGAGCCATCATACCCAGCCCCAGAATTTTTAAAATAGAAACTATTCTCATAGGCCAGGTGCGGTGGCTCATGCCTGTAATCCCAGCACTCTGGGAGGCTGAGGCAGGCAGATCACCTGAGGTCAGGAATTCAAGGGTATCCTGGCCAACATGGTGAAATCTCATCTCTACTAAAAATACAAATATTAGCCAGGCGTGATGGTGGACACCTGTAATCCCAGCTACTTGGGAGGCTGAGGCAGGAGAATGGCTGGAATCCAGAAGGTAGAGGTTGCAGTGAGTCGAGATCACACCACTGCATTCCAGCCTGGGCAAGGGAGTGAGAGTCCATCTCAAAAAAAAAATTAAAAATAGGCTGGGCGCAGTGGCTCACATCTGTAATCCCAGTACTGTGAAATGTCAAGGTGGGCAGATCACTTGAGCTCAGGGTTCCAGACCAGCCTGGGCAACACAACAAAACCCCATTGCTACTGGCACAAACCAGTAGTCCCCACTATTTGTAGGGCTGAGGCAGAAGGGTCACTTGAGCCTGGGAAGCTGAGGCTGCAGTGAGCCGTGATCGTGCCACCATACTCCAGCCTGGGCAACAAAGTGAGACCCTGTCTCAAAAAAAAAAAAAAAAAAAAAGTTATTAAAAAACAGTTAAAATTAGTCTAAATTTTGCTAACCTACTTACATTCTGTCAAGACAAACTACAACCGAAGTAGTATTCATTTCTATACCAATTAAAGCATTCACCTTAAAAATAATGGAATATACACTAATACCAATTCTACCAGTGACCTAACCAATTCTGTTGAAAATTAGTTATTAGAGGTCCTAGTGAAACACATACAGTAACTATATGACAGTCTGGTAGCTTGTATAAGCTATTTTTCTGTAGGAAGTGAAAAGATCTAGGTTGTAATAAAACATATACCTCAGTTCAGTAACCCAGTGTCAACATCTTATAAAGATTCCCAGGGTTAAATTATTTCACATGGCAAGTTTTGTTTTCTTTTTTGGAGACGGAGTCTGTCGCCCAGGCTGGAGTGCAGTGGCACGATCTTGGCTCTCTGCAACCTCCACCTCCCGAGTTCAAGTGATTCTCCTGCCTCAGCCTCCTGAGTAGCTGGGATTACAGGTGCATGCCACCACACCCAGCTAATTTTTGTATTTTTAGTAAAGACAGGGTTTCACCATGTTGGTCAGGCTGGCCTCGAACTCTTGACCTCGTGATCTGCCCGCCTCAGCCTCCCAAAGTGCTGGGATTACGGGTGTGAGCTACTGCACCTGGCCTTTTTTTTTTTTTTTTTTTTTTTGTGAGATAGAGTTTCACTCTTGTTGCCCAGGCTGGAGTGCAACAGTGCAATCTCAGCTCACTGCAACCTCCACCTCCCAGGTTCAAGTGATTCTCCTGCCTCAGTCTCCCGAGTAGCGTTATAGGCATGCGCCACCACGCCCAGCTAATTTTGGATTTTTAGTAGAAACAGGGTTTCTCCATGTTTGTCAGGCTGGTCTTGAACTCCCAACCTCAGGTGATCTGCCTGCCTCGGCCTCCCAATGTGCTGGGATTACAGGCACGTGCCACCGCGCCCAGCCCTGTATGGCAAGTTCTTAACAAAAGCCAAACATCAATTGGAGCCAAGAATCTTAAATGTTAATTTCCTATAGCTGAATCTTTACAGTGATGGTTACCATTCAAATACTCTAATTAAAACATACACTTAAAAGTAGCCTACATACTTTCAGCTTACCCTCTAGTAAGAGGAGGCTCTTCAATTTTAAGGTTAACAAAAGGTTTCTGAGACTGTTCAGAACTGTGTTCTGTGAGTTCAAAATTCTTAGTTCCCGTTTTATATGTAAAAGGAAAAACAAAAAAAATATTTTTTTCTGGTAGAGACAGAGTCTCGTTATGTTGCCTAGGTTGGTCTCAAAATCCTGGACTCAAGTGATCCTCCCACGTTGGCCTCCCCAAAGTACAGGGATTACAGCCCTGAATCACCTCAATCAGCCAACTTTTTTTTTTTTTTTTGCAGTAAAAAAGCTAAGTTCCATAAGCTAAAAAAAGTTACGAGGAAATTTTCTGAGTGAACAATGCTTGGAGTTCAGAAGGCTGGGCAAGTCTTTAAATACTCTAAAGACTCAGACTGAGTCTTTAAATTTAATACTTAAAGTTGGCTTTATGTGCTGTTTAGGGTAAGGTGCAGTCATAACACTAAATAAACTATACAGACAAAAACAAGATGACTAATAATTTTATTCATTTATAACAAACTAAGCTAATAACTTTTACACTGATTATGAAAGCCAGAAATGTTTCCAAAAACCATTTATACAAAATTTGTGTATATCATCTGTCCTTAGGATCACTACATGCTGAATAAATATGGCAGAAATAATGTTATTCTACTGCAAATACCTACTGGCCATAAAACAAAGTCATCTGTTCTCTATTTGGAATCAAAATGGTTAAATTAAGGCATAAGTATTAATAGTCAACACCAAAGTAACAAAAATCTTGGTTCCCCAAAAGTGTTTATTATAATTTACTCTAACACTTACTTAATAGTGGTGGTCATACTCTGTGCTTGCTGCTGAGTGCCATTATTGATTGTGTTGGTGTTTTTCAGCTGGTTCATCTGTTGCTGTGTCTGTGTGCCCCCTCCTCCAGGGCCACCAGTGGGTTTCACAGGGCCTCTCAGCTGACCATTTTGACTGGACAGACCCATTATAACAGGGTTCTCTGTTCTGGCCGTGCTCATGCTGTTTTAGTTGCAAAGGTGTCTTTCAAACTTCAAAACTTTTGAAAGTCAGTAGAGAAACTGTAATAACAGTTTATTAGGCTCTCCAAAATGAAGAGATAAATAAGTCTTGCTCAATAAATGAGTCCTTTATTGCAATGCAGGCAAGCACCTGTAAGTCTCTGAACGGTAAGCAGCAGTAACTTGCTCCCTTGCACGGAATCAACTTTTTATTTTTAAAAAGCCCTCTAACAAGCTTGAGTTATGTCTGAATTCACTCACGTCAATCTGAAACAAACAAACAAAATTAAATTAGCAAACACAACAGAAAAACTTTGTTTCCTTTTTAAAAGAACCCCTTTGAAAGAACTCTCCTCTTTTATATTTAAGAATTAATAATACAGCTACACTTAGACCAAATCACTAGCCAAGCTAGGAAAGACACAACTTTGAACTATCTCAAAAACACAATGAGGCCAATCTCAAACATTTAAAACTGTTAATTCAGGCCGGGCGCGGTGGCTCAAGCCTGTAATCCCAGCACTTTGGGAGGCCGAGACGGGCGGATCACGAGGTCAGGAGATCGAGACCATCCTGGCTAACATGGTGAAACGCCGTCTCTACTAAAACATACAAAAAACTAGCCGGGCAAGGTGGCGGGTGCCTGTAGTCCCAGCTACGCGGGAGGCTGAGCCAGGAGAATGGCGTGAACCTGGGAGGCGGAGCTTGCAGTGAGCTGAGATCCGGCCACTGCACTCTAGCCTGGGTGACAAAGCAAGACTCCGTCTCAAAAACAAACAAACAAACAAACAAACAAAAAAAAAACTGTTAATTCAAAGCAATCCAGAGAAGATTATGTAGAAAGAGACTAGTAAATTACCACTACTTGTCAAATTATAATCTGCTCAGTTTCCTCCCCAGGAATTCTCTAAAAATCTCTGACATCTCTAAAAGTCAGTGATTCATTATACTTAATTGCATTACAACTCACTGAAGTATCACACGACTTAAACAAGACAATTCATTAATTTTCTTCTACTTCTGATGGCAATCGAGAGTCTTTATAGACTTAAGTGAGCTTTTGACTTGAACTTCACACTTCCAGGAAAAAAAAAAAACACTTTTGTGCCCTTATGAATTTCAACTATTAAACTTTATGGGCTGGGTGTTCGTGGCTCACGTCTGTAATCCCAGCACTTTGGGAGGCCAATGCAGGTGAACACTTGAGGTCAGGAGTTAGAGACCAGCATGGACAACATAGTCAAACCTCATCTCTACTAAAAATACAAAATTTAGGCCAGGAGCGGTGGCTCACGCCTGTAATCCCAGCACTTTGGGAGGCCGAGGTGGGTAGATCACGAGGTCAGGAGTTCAGGATCAGCCTGGCCAAGACGGTGAAACCCAGTCTCTACCAAAAATACGAAAATTAGCCAGGCGTGGTGGCAGGCGCCTGTAATTCCAGCTACAAAGAACTGCTTGAACCCAAGAGGCGGAGGTTGTAGTGAGCCAAGATTGTGCCACTGCACTCCAGCCTGGGCAATAGAGCCAGATTCCGTCTCAAAAACAACAACAACAAAAAACACACAAAATTTAGCCAGGCGTGGTGGCGCACAACTGTAATGGAGTCTCAGCTACTCGGGAGGCTAAGGGCCGAGAATCACTGGAACCTAGGAGATGGAGGCTACAGTGAGCCGGGCGACAGAGTGAGACCTTGTCTCAAAAAACAACAATAAAAAACTTTATGAAGAAAAATGTATTTTATTTTTTCCTTTTTGTCCTTTAAAACAATACACAAAGCAATCAAGAGAATAGTGTATTTCTGCCATAATATATTCAGCAAGTAATGATCCTAAGGACAGATGATACACAAATTTTGTATAAATGATTCTTTATTTTGAAACTGACAAAACAACTCTAATAATTTTATTCATTTATAACAAACTCTGCTAATAACTATTCGTTTTAAATAGAATAAAAAAAAAAAACAGGAAAATCCCTGTTTAAAAAAAAAACTGTAGAAGACTAAACACACTAGTAATTTTAAGAAAACTTTCCAAGAAACCCAGCGTAGTAAATCTAATTAATACTTAAAAAAAAACCAAAAAACAAAAAAACAAAAAACTGGCAGGACGGGCACGGTAGCTCACACCTGTAATCCGAACACTTTAGGAGGCCGACGCTGGTGGATTACCTGAGGTCAGGAGTTCAAGACCAGCCTGATCAATATGGTGAAACTCCATTTCCACTAAAATACAAAAATTAGCTGGGCGTGGTGGTGGTCCTCTGAAATCTCAGCTCCTTAGGAGGCTGAGGCAGAAGAATCACTTGAACCCAGGAGGCGGAGGCAACAATGTGCCGAGATCACACCACTGTACTCCAGCCTAGGTAACAAGAGCAAAACTCCGCTTAAAAAGACACAAAACTGGTCAACCTCATTTTAAAATTATCCGTAAATGGGGCCGGGCGCGGTGGCTCAAGCCTGTAATCCCAGCACTTTGGGAGGCCGAGACGGGCGGATCACGAGGTCAGGAGATCGAGACCATCCTGGTTAACACGGTGAAACCCCGTCTCTACTAAAAAATACAAAAAATTAGCCGGGCGCGGTGGTGGGCGCCTGTAGTCCCAGCTACTCGGGAGGCTGAGGCAGGAGAATGGCGTGAACCCGGGAGGCGGAGCTTGCAGTGAGCTGAGATCCGGCCACTGCACTCCAGCCCGGGCGACAGAGCGAGACTCTGTCTCAAAAAAACAAAAAAAAAACAAAATTATCCGTAAATGGAAATTCTTACTTTTATTTTTCATTTTATTTTTTGAGACAGAGTTTTGCACTGTCGCCCGGGCTGGAGTGCAATGGCACGCTCTTAGCTCACTGCGACCTCCACCTCCCGGGTTCAAGTGATTCTCCTGCCTCAGCCTCCTGAGTAGCTGGGGATTACAGGCATGCGCTACCATGCCCAGCTAATTTTTGTATTTTTAGTAAAGACGTAGTTTGGACATGTTGGCCAGGCTGGTCTTGAACAACTGACCTCAGGTGATCCGCCCACCTCGGCCTCCCAAAGTGCTGGGATTAGAGGCGTGAGCCACCCCCCCAGCCACTCTTATTTATTATTATTACTTTTGAGACATGTTGCCCAGGGTGGAGTGCAGTGGCCCGATCTCAGCTGACTGCAACCTCCACCTCGTGGGTTCAAGCGATCCTCATGCCTTAGCTTCCCAAGTAGCTGGGTGGGATTACAGTCCGGCTAACTTTTGTATTTTTCAGTAGAGACGGGGTGTTATCAAGTTGGCCAGGCTGGTCTCAAGACTCCTGACCTCAAATATCTGCCCGCTTTAGCCTTCCAAAGTGCTAGGATTACAGGCGAGAGCCACCGTGCCCGGCTGAAATCTTAATTGTAGTTAATAAAAACATACAAAGACCCGAAAACAAAGCCCTACTCTGTTGGCTTTTGATTTAACCCCGTTACATGGCTTTTTTGTTTTTGTTTTTGAGGCGGAGTCTCGCTCTGTCACGCAGGTTGGAGTGCAGTGGCACTATCTCGGCTCACTGCAACCGCCGCCTACTGCGTTCAAGCGATTCTCCTGTCTCAGCTTCCAGAGTAGCTGGGATTACAGGCGCCCGCCACCACGCGCAGCTAAATTTTTTGTATATTTAGGAGAGACGGGGTTTTGCCATGTTGGCCAGGCTAGTATCGAACTCCTGACCTCAGCTGATCCGCCTGCCTTGGTTGGCCTCCAAGGTGCTGGGATTACATGCGTGAGCCACCGCACCCAGCAACCCCGTCACATTTCTTACATAAAATACACAGCTTACGAGTGCTGATTCTTTCTGCCATACACCAAGGCATGTGAAACTCAAAATTTTAAAGTCAACAGATCTCAAAATTTATGAGAAAATGCTCCTTGATTATGCCTTCCTTAAAAAAAAAAAAAAAAAGAACAAGTTGCTCACAAGCAAATCCTGATTATCACATACACAAAGTTGTTTACTTTAAAGTCCTTCTGACATCTTAAGCAGATATGGTTAACAGCTACTTTCCTGTATTGACGGGTTTATATTATGATCAGCGACATCACGCAGTTCACACAGAGACTTAGCTGTTTGCAGAGCACTAAGAGGATGAAAAGGGCAACCTCTAAAGACCGAACGATATCATCATTACTGTCCATCATGCACAGTAAGACCTATATCCTTAAATCCAAAATGAGACTATGTGATAACTGCTCCCTTAAACTGAAACCTGCACTGCAGCTTTGTCTCAGAGAAGGAAATATTCCTCCTATTCCTTCCCAATTTATATTTTCAAGTTATCTTTCTCCATTTTCAAAACAAAACAAAACACAAAAAAACGAGAAACAGACTAGAAACGTAGACTAGTTGGGAGGAGCCCCTAGCGGAGTTAATTACAGCACTTCTCAGATCATAGTTAGCAATTGACAGTTTCACACCCAAAACAGTATCGTCATCGCCAACAAGAGCTTTTGTTTGCAAATGCAGCGCAGTTTTTCTAAGCTTTGCCTGCAAGTTGGAGTGACTGGGTTTTATTCTGAAGGGAAAGGGGGGCTGTGGAAGGGAAAAGAAAGAGATAAGGGAAAGAGACAAGTCAATGACTGGAGCCCCACAATTGTAGGGAAATTTCTTGCCCTCCCCCCTGCTGCCCCTCGCCCCAAACACACACACGTCAAGTCAGCTCCCTCTGACCATAAACACAAAAGGTTGGGCTCTGCAATCCTATCTGCGCAATATGAACCGGCAACCAGCTCCATCAGTAGCAAACAATAGGGACTCCCCCAAGAAGGCCCCAAAGGGACCCCCCAACCCAGAAATCCCCCTCCTTTCCTCCAAGAGTCTGGGGCTCCATATACACCCTCTTGTTATTGACCTGCAAGGCCTACCGCAATCAAGCAGCGGTCAGTTCGCTTCTAAACCGAGCCTTCCAATACAGCATGTCCCTGCCGCCCCCTATAGGGCCGCCTCGTACCCTATAACCTCCACCATCATCCCCCTAAGTCCTTGCCGCCCCCTTCGGCCTCATATTCCCTCATCTTCGATAAAGCTCCTCCGAGTACTTAGCCTGCTCCTCCTGCCGACCCTGCCGCGCACCACATTCCTATATTCGCCTCCTCTCAGGCGCCCCCACCCCACACAGCTGCCGCCCGCCTTCCTCCCCAGGCCCGGCCAGGCCTTAGGCCTCCGCCCAAGAGAGTCCCCCAGAGCCGGCCCGGGAGACTCCCCGCAGCCCCCACAGCGCCGCTGACCTCGACCCCACCACCTCACCCCAGGCCTCGCGGCTCGGGCCCGTGTCCTACCAAGGAGGCCACTCCCGCTCGGCACCCTCGGTCCTTTATTGTTGACTCGAAGCTCCCAAAATGGCGGCCGCTCCTTCCTCCTCGGAAACCTCCGCCCGCCCCCACTCGGCCCCCTCGCTACGGCCTCCTCCCGCCCCCGCCCCCACCCGGCTCCGAGGGGCGCGCAGCCCAGCCGCCCGCGCCGCCGGCTCCCCCGGCCGTCCAGCCCTACCTCCTCCGCTGCCCGCTCTCGTGGCGCCGCCGAAGTCGCCGCCGGGCTGAGCTAACTCGGCTCCTCTGTCCCCTCCCTCGCTCGCCCGTTCGCCTGCCCGCCGCCTCCTCCCTCTTTCCCTGCCTCTCCGCATGGCGGCGACCGCGGCTCCTCCTCCACTCAAGATGGCGAAACCTCGGCCGCCGCGGCTACATCCGCCGCGGCGTCACTGCCTTCCCGGCCTGGTGGTGAGAGGAAGCCGGGCCGCAAAAGCCTCCTGAGGAGAAAATGGAGGGCCCTTCTCTCACACCGACGAGAAAAGTTCGAGGGGGAAATATGAGTTCCTTTCTGAAGGGACAGGACGGCTGCTTTTCCACAGCTGCGAAGTGATTGGGGAATGGTGGCTGGCAAGGGTAGCCCTGCCTTCGCCCCTCCAAAGTAAAAATAGGGAGTTGAGACCAGAGGAGCATCTCTTTATTACATGTCTAAGGCTATGTTTTGAAAACTGGCCCCCGGGCAGCTGCTTGGGGACAGGAAGCTGACCTGACTTCTCGTGCTAGCCGGGGAGGCTGATGCCGGGCGTAAGGGGCCGCGTCCATCCAGGAAGGCGCGGGACTAGCGGCCCGGAGACGCGGGGCACGCGTCTGAGTGTGGGGGCCGGAAGGGGGGCCGACCGGGCCTGGAGGCCGCGACAGGCAGGAGGGAGGACTCCAGGGAGCGCGCGGGGGGCGCTTCGCGGAGGGGCAGGGCGGGCCAGTAGGGCGCGCCTGGCTAGGGGAAGGCTCCGGGCTTGAAAGTGCGCCTGGGGGGCTGGTTGGGGGTGGGGGCAGGCACCGGGCTTGAGGGTGTGCCTGGGCGGGGGAAGGCTCCAGGCAAGAGGGCGCGCCTGCGGGTTGTATGGGGGGGTACACCGAGCTTGAGGGTGCGCCCCAGGGGCTCTCATGTGAAGTGTACTAGGCTTGAGGGCGCCCCTGTGGGGCCGGGTGGGGCAAAGGCACCGAGCTTGAGGGTGCGCCTCGGGGGGCCGCGGGGGGAAGGCACCGGGCTTGAGCGTGCGCCGGGAGAGGACGGCGGGGGACCGGACTGTGAGGGCGTATCTTGGGGGACCTGTTGGGGAGGAACCGGGAGGTGAAGGCACAGCTGGGGATGAGGTGGGGGCAGGGGCCGGGCTGTGAGAGTGCGACTGAGGGGGATTACTCCGGAACGCATGGAGCAGGGGTAGCTCACCGGAGTGGTGGGGGGAGAAGCTGGACTGTAAAGTGAGGAGTTGATAGGGCGCAACCCTCTTCTCCTGCCGTCGAAGGGCAAGACTCAAGAACTCAAGAAAGTGGGAGCGGAGGAGGCCGGGCCCTCCCCCAAAGGGAGGGAAGCTACTGAATCGTCCGTTATAATGGAAGTAGGAATTCAGTAAGGAAATGGAGAACCTGAAGGCAGAGGGTGATTCCTCCTGGCTGACCCTCACTATAAAGATATTTATTTATCTTTCCATAATTACTTTTCAGATCCCAATGTCTCTGTTTATCCTTGACAGAAATAATAGAACTGCTGTCTTCTTCCAAGTTAAACAAAACTTTGGAGTTAAAAGCTAACTAGGTCAAGCGAAACAATATCTGGGTCTCGCCCAATTGAGAGACTTGAGTATACAAAGAATGGCCAAACCTATCCATGACCTCCTACCCATGACCTCTGCAGTAATCTGCCCAGAATGGTCAGGACTTGATCTTTAGCTGGCCGCTTCCCTATTTCTTGCCCCTGCTTCCAGCTCTGGGCCAATCAGAGAAAGCCAAATGTGCTCCTCACACCAATCACATAAGAAGCCCTGCTTCTAATTAGCCCTCCTCCAACTTCCCGGTGCCGGGAGCCTCCAATCAGAGCCAGCCTGAAGTTTCTCACTTTTTTCACTGTATGTAAAGCTTTTCCACTCCCCTGCCTGCCTATGAGTCTACCAAACCAAGTGATGGGTCTCGGCTGACTCCCTTGCCAGCTCTGAGTAAATAGCCTGTTCTCATCTGGTGGTCGTTATTTCTACACAGCCAGTGGGAAGGTGGTGGAGAATAGTGAAGACTATTCTTAAGGTTAAAAAGAAGGTTCGCCTTAAATTTTTTTTAAATTTTAAATTTACAGTATGGCGTCTCCTGCCCAGCTTTTAAAATACCTGCTCATGTAAGGAAATAGCCTTGCACCTTGTGCCCATCCTGGAGAGAAAATGGTTTCTTAATAAAATAATAATGTATGAGGCCTTTTTTGCCCCCGCTATCTTCCTAAGCAGAGGAATGTGAAGGGGGGTTGGGCCAAGAAGTGAGTGGTAGGAAGAGAGGCCTACAGATTTAAAACAGGCCACTGCTCGGAAAGGTCTCTTTCCTAGACCGCTGAAGAAATTGAACCAGGCAAAGGAAGGGGGTTCACACCCACAAATAAACTATAACCTACAAAAGGAGCCCGAGTTCACATCCACAAATAAATTGTAACTTACACAAGGAGCCTGGTTGAGGTCACAAAACAAAAGTAAGGAGGCAACCAAAAGTAGAATATGAAATAGGTACCCCCATCTCACCTAGGAATCCTTCCAGGGCTAAAACCTGCAAAGATTCTGCTTTTAGGGTAGTCAGATACCCTCACAACTCATTTATATCAGCCCTTCTCTGTTTTCAAGTGAGAAGCATAGATGGTTTAGAATTAAGCTATGAACTCTTGGATCTTTTCTTCCAAGTTTAGTGTTAGTGGTTGATAGGTCTAGTCCAACTATCTCAATACATTGTTTTCTCCCTAGTTAAAACAGATTTGCAAGAATCATTTGTATGACACTTTAGGAATACAGATAAATTGTTTGCTAGTGCAAATAATATCCTTATATTTATAAAATATATGTATACTTTTTAAAATGTTATATGAATCCAATCCTCTAGCCTTTTAGTTATTATTGAGTGTAATAGTGGTGAGTGATCTGTAGTAAATATGGTTTCTGGAGGGTGTGCTGTCATCCCTAATGAACTCACCTATTAATTGTGGTAAAGAGTTTCCCACGTGGGCTAGGCACAGTGGTTCACGCCTGTAATCCCAGCACTTTGGGAGGCCAAGGCGGGTGGATCGCCTGAGGTCAGGAGTTCGAGACCAGCCTAGCCAACATGGTGAAACCCGTCTCTACTGAAAAAGAAAAGAAAAGAAAAGAAAAAAAAGCTGGGCGTGGTCGCAGGTGCCTGTAATCCCAGCTACTTGGGAGGCTGAGGCAGGAGAATCGCTTGAACCCAGGGAAGCGGAGGTTGCAGTGAGCCGAGATCATGCCATTGCACACCAGCCTGGGCAACAAGAGCAAAACTCCGTCTCAAAAAAAAAAAAAAAAAGTTTTCCAACATGTATTAGCCGTTTTCATGTTGTTCATAATCACCTTTGCGTCATCACCCCTCTTCAATTACCTCCTGGAATTTCAATCACAGTAATGGGTTATCTCAGCAAATATTCGCCAGTCTGACATCCTGACCTCATTTATTTACCTAAAAATAACCAGAACCAAAAAATAAATCACAGGTTAATTTACACTTGATTTCACTTTAACTTCAATTTAAAATACTTAGAATCCAGAATTCCAAGTAAGTTGAACCTGGAATACGCAGACCTGTGATAATATCTTAAAACACCCAAACGTTTTCAACTTGCTGAAATGGATTTCACACTTTTAACATTCTGGGCTTATTTTTTTAAAAGGAACTATAATACTTTAACTCAAATTACAATCAAATGTGTTCATGACCTGGAAGAAAAAAGTTTTACCTATCTCATATCTTCAGTGAAATGATTATATCACATCGGGCTAAGCTTTACGGTTTGGTTTTTGCCCTCTTTCAAGTGATTTGCAGTATAATACTTTGATTTTCCAAAATTTCAACATACAAAGTTATTTTCCAAATATGCTCAAGCAACATCTGATAGTCACTAACAAGACTAAAGGCTAATATGCCCAAGGAGCCAAGTCCTGTTTTCTTGGGACTTCATAGCAGGTAAAAATTGCCTTTTCAATTTATACACCTGAAGAAAGTGAAGCAGCATCAGTCACCGAGGGCTTAGTGGAGATGTCCTCAGAGAGGTGCACATACTGCACTGAAGTTAATGCATACTAAGCAGGTGTCTTTAATCACTGAGAGATCACATCAGGCACATTTTATTGGAATAAATGTTCCAACCCCTGAGTAAACTCAAGTTGAAAAGTAGGAAGGTTGGCCAGTGCAGTGGCTCACACCTGTAATCCCAGCACTTTGGGAGGCCAGGGTGGGTGGATCACCTGAGGTCAGGATTTCGAGACCAGCCTGGCCAACATAGTGAAACCCCATCTCTACTAAAAGTACAAAAGTTAGCTGGGTGTGGTGGCACGCACCTGTAATCCCAGCTACTTGGGAGGCTGAGGCAGGAGAATTGCTTGAACCCAGGAGGCAAAGGTTGCAGTGAGCTGAGATTGCACCACTGCACTCCAACCTGGGTGACAGAGTAAGACTGTCTCAAAAAAAAAAAAAAAAGTATAGGAAAGCAGTAGTACAAGCAAGGAGGGAAGTGGGTGAGTTAAACACATTTTCCCCAAACTGCCAGGTTTAGTTTGCAGAATTTATATTCCCTTTGACAGATAACATAACCCCCATTCCCAGTGCACCACAACCAAGCTAGTTAGCTGGCTCAGCTCACGGTGTCTTTCAGCCACATCAGGACTCAGCATAGTATATGTTCTGGTCATCACCCAGAGAATTCTAGCTTTCGTTTTGACTCTTCAGTTTCCCTAAGATGACTGCACACCAGCAATTTTAACTTATTTATTAATTTGAAAATAATGTGTGGCTGGGCCAGGCACAGTGGCTCACGCCTGTAATCCCAACATTATGGGAGGCCGAGGCGGGCGGATCACAAGGTCAGGAGATCAAGACCAGCCTGGCTAACACGGTGAAACCCTGTCCCTACTAAAAAAAAAAAAAAAAGTAGCCGGGTATGGTGGCACACGCCTGTAGTCCCAGCTACTCTGGAGGCTTAGGCAGGAGAATCGCTTGAACTCAGGAGGCGGAGGCTGCAGTGAGCCGAGATCACGCCACTGCATTTCAGCCTGGGCAACAGAACAAGACTCCATCTCAAAAAAAAAAAAAAGATAAAAGAAAAGAAAATATGTGTGGCTGGAAGACACTGAAATCTGAAAAATAGCTATTTAGGTATAAATTTACTTTGACTTACTGAGATCAAGAAAGAACTGACATCATCTTCATCTAAGATACCTTGTTTTCCTTGGGTATTTTCCAAGTTAGTTCAGGGGCAGTTGCCGAGGAATAACACTGATGGGGATTCACACTCTGGCGATCTTGTTGAACTGCCTGATGTTGGTTTGTGTAATCTGCCCCCTTTGTACCCAAGAATCTGTGACAAGATTCTACTTCTGATAATCCGTGCAGGGGTAGCGACAGGAGTCTGAATAATCGTAAGTGTCCAGCCCTGGTTTCCTGCCACTAGTCAATCTGCAGAGACTTTTATTGATTCTTGAAAATACAACTGTGATTGTAGGTTTGGGCCCTGGGAATGTAATTTATAGCTAAAGAATGGGCAATCTCTTCTGTCCTGAGTGCCATGGTTGGATTGTGTAACATCTGTGGCTACCAGGATAAGGAAGGAACAAAGAGAAAAGTATTTCAGTGCAGAGATCTTCTCAGTGGCCCTCCTTGCTCTTCATCTGCCTGATGAATTTTAAAGACTACTTTTTTGTCAAATCTTCACACCCTAAACTACCCCCTCAGTGGCTCCCAGTTTCCTTTTACTACATCAAGTCTACACTGCATAGACTGACTGAGACTGCCAATATGCCTATCCACTCTGATATCCTCCTCTTCCTCCCCCCATACATTTGCTGCTCTGGTCTCCTGAAAGGTTACATTCCATCACCTCTGATTGTTTCCCTTAGAAACCCTCTCATCTCCTTTCCTCTGGGTCTATCAAAATCTCATCCAGAACCCTAGCTATATTATCACAAGCCCCCATCCTTCCATCTTCCCATTCCTTTGCTCCTGTGCAACCAGGGCTCAGGCTCTGGAGTCAGACAGATTTGGGTTCAAAATCCCATAATCCCAGTTCTGCCATTTATTAACTGTTAACTCCATAAACATGGAAGCATTTCTCAACCTTTTTTTTTTTTTTTTTTTTTTGAGACAGAGTCTCGCTCTGTTGCCTGAGCTGGAGTGCAGTGGTGTGATCTCGGCTCACTGCAACTTCTGCCTCCCGGGTTCTAGTGATTCTCCTGCCTCAGCCTCCCGAGTAGCTGGGACTACAGGTGTGTGCCACCATACCCAGCTAATTTTTGTATTTTTAGTAGAGATGGTGTTTCACCATTTTGACCAAGCTGGTCTCAAACTCCTGACCTCAAATGATCTGCCCTCCTTGGCTTCCCAAAGTGCTAGGATTACAGGCATGAGCTGCTGCACCTGGCCATTTCTTAACTTCTGAGCCTCAATTTTCCCATTTATAAAATGGGTAAAAAGCGGCCAGCACGTGGGTCAGGCCTGTAATCTCAGCACTTTGGAGGCCCAGGCAGGAGAATCTCTTGAGGCCAGGAGTTCAAGGTCAGCCTGGGCAACATATTGACATCACGCCTCTACAAAAAATAAGCTGGGCAGGGTGGCGTGCACCTATTGTCCTAGCTATTCGAGAGGCTGGGGTAGGAGAACTGCTTGAGCCCAGGAGTTCAAGGCTACAGCAAGTTATTGATTGTACTGCTGCACTCCAGCCTGGGCGACAGAGCGAGACTCTGTCTCTACAAAAAATAAAACAATAAAGTGGGTAAGATGGAGATAATAGGACCTAGAGTGTCATGAGGGTAAATGAATAAAATAAATCACTTATTTTAGTAGTTGGCAAATGGCACTCAAAAAAATTAGTTGGTGTTGCTATTGTTATTTTATTGACGTTTGTCTGAAACTCTTCTTATTCTATCAGATTACAGCCTGTGGTGGCCAATTCAATTCTATTTCCCTAGCCTCTGTTGTCACTCAGCTCTTCAGCTTTGTGCCCTACCAACCTTAATAAACAAGTGCCACACTCTAATTTCACAGCCTCTGCTCCAGGAATGTTGATGCTAAAGAGAACCTTGTAACCAGGCTGATTGGTTCAACAATAAATTCTTGCTTCTGAACCTCAGCTGAGCCCGTTCTGCTGCTCCACAAACCCTTTGCTGCTGGCTCTCAATTGTGGATTCTCATTAGAGTCAACAGAGGCACTTATGAAACCGCTAGTGCCTGGGCCCCATCCCAGGAGAATTAAATCAGAATCCTTGGGGCTGGGGTCCAGCATCCTTTTTGTGTGTGTTAAGGCTTCCTGGATGATCCTAATTTCCAGCCAGGAGTAAGAACCACTTAATTGTTCTTAAAGGACAATTATTTTCTACTACAGCATTCCAGATATTTTCTTCTATCCATAAGCTTACCTTCAAATCAAATAGAAGCTTCATAAACTTTCCACCTTCATAAATCCACAGAAGCTTCATAAACTTTCCACCTCCGTCCCTGACAGACTTCATTTTGTTCCTTTCTTGGTAGATAGAGCATCACACCTCCTATGTAAGGCTAATCTATCCTTTTTTAAAGTAAAATATTCCATTGGTTACCTCCTTTCCTTTATATTTTTAATATTATTAAATGTTTCTCTCTCTGTTGCTTCTTCCTCTCAACCTGGATTTGTTCCCAAGTTTTTCTCCATTCTAAACAACAAACAAAAACAATCTTCCCTCACTCTGGTTCCAGGTCGAATGAGGAGGAGAGAAGAACTAGTATTCACTGAAGGGCTCCCAGGGACATGTGCTATGTTAGGTGACATCCTTTGCAAAATCTTGGCCATTCTTGCTCTGGGATGTCACTTTCATCTCTGCTTCTCCATGATTACTGCCACGTCTCAACCCAAGGTCTTTTTTTTTTCTTTTGCTTAGACTATTTCCTGGACTTCCTGCTTCAACCTCTTTTCCTCTCTAACCCATCCTGTACGGTAATGCCAGAGTAGTTTTCCCAGTCAGATCCTATTCTGTTGAAGAGTCTTTCATAATTCTCCATTAACTACTGGATAACATTTTGATCCCTTATCTCTCTTCTGAATAAGTAGGAGGCCCTTGGAACCTCCTTACCCCAAACCCCATGAGTGATCTGACCTTCTGATCATTGCTGGGATAAGACAGCTCTTGTGATATTTTTGTCTTTGAATTTCTTGATTCTTCTTATAATTTGTTTTGGCATAAATGTTACCTCCTCCTAGTTGCCTTCCCTGATGATACTAAAGCAGTGCCCCTCTCCCTCACTCTGTACACCATTAAATGATCTGAAAGTATTTTGTTTTCATGTTGATTGCCTCTGCCCTCCCTAACAGCAAGCCCAACTCAAATCTACTTCTACCATTGAGCTTTGCTGATTCATCCCAGTGCTCCCATCACTTTGAGCTTGTTTGTTGCTAAGGTGATACAATCAGATTTCTTCAGAACACACTGGGATTTTCTAGGGTAATTATTATTAGTGCCCTGTTTATCCTCCAAACTATCCCAATTGGGACAATAAATTATGTAACAACTGGATTTATAGTCTTGTATCATACCCATTTGTAAAGATGTGTTATTTCTAAGCTCACTGAGGACAGGAACAAAGTCATGTTCATCTTTCTTTCTTTCTTTCTTTTTTTGAGATAAGGTCTTGCTCTGTTGCCCAGGCTGGAATGCGGTGGCACAATCACTGCTCACTACAGCTTCCATCTCTGGGGCTTAAGTCATCCTCTCACCCCAACCTGCCAAGTAGCTGGAACCACAGGCAGGCACCACCATGCCTGGCTAATTTTTAAATTTTATTTTATTTTAATTAATTATTATTATTTTTTGAGACAGAGTCTCACTCTGTTGCCCAGGCTGGAGTGCAGTGACGTGATCTCAGCTCACCGCAACCTCCGCTTCCTGAGTTCAAGTGATTCTTCTGCCTTAGCCTCCCGGATAGCTAGGACTACAGGCGCGTGCCACCATGCCCAGCTAATTTTTGCATTTTTATTTTATTTATTTATTTATTTTTTGAGACAGAGTCTGACTTCTTCACCCAGGCTGGAGTGCAATGGTGTGATCTTGGCTCACTGCAACCTCCGCCTCCCAGGTTCAAGCAATTCTCCCGCCTCAGCCTCCCCAGTACCTGGGATTACAGGCATGTGCCACCATGTCCGGCTAATTTTTGTTGGTATTTTTAGTAGAGATGGGGTTTCACTGTGTTGGCCAGGCTGGTCTGGAACTCCTGACCTCACGTGATCCGCCCGCTTCAGGCTTGGCCTCCCAAAGTGCTGGGATTATAGGTGTGAGCCACCACGCCAGGCTATTTTACTTTTTTGAGACAGAGTTTCACTCTTGTTGCCCAGACTGGAGTGCAATGGCTCGATCTCAGCTCACTGCAACCTCCACCTCCCGGTTTCAAGCGATTCTCCTCCCTCAGCCTCCCAAGGAGCTGGGATTATAGGCGCTCACCACCATACCTGGCAAATTTTTGTATTTTTAGTAGAGACAGGGTTTCACCATGTTGACCAGGCTGGTCTTGAACTCCTGACCTCAGGTGGTACACCCTCCTCAGCCTCCCAGAGTGCTGGCATTACAGGCATGAGTCGCCATGCCTGGCCAGAAAGAGCTTTTGAATCAACTACTTCCCTTTAGTCTCCTCTTCAAAAATAAACTTTCCAAAAGACCTACACATTACCTCAATCTCTACTTCCTTATTCTAGATCTCTGTGCATTTAATCTGTCACCAAGCCCTATGAATTCAACCTCTAAAATATTTTCTGAATCTGTCCACTCCCTGTTGCCCTATTGCCTCCACCTTCATCCAGACAGATATCTTTCATTGGCATGTTTACTGCTGTAGTCTCCTAACTTGGGTTCCCTATTTATTCTCTTGCCTTAGCCCCCATCTATTCTGTGCACAGCCTTAGTGATTATTTTAATGTAAATGAAAGTATCACTACTCTGCATTTTCAATTGCTTCCCAATGAGCTGAGGATACACTCCACATTCCCTGCTCTGGTCTACAAGGACCTACACAATCTGAATTCTACCATTCCCTCCCACTTCAACTCATGCCACACCCTAGTTGCTCATTCGGCTCCAGTCATGCTGGCCCTTAGAGATTCTGATCAGCTCAACTCTTTCCCACTTCACAGCCTTTGAATTTACTGTTTCCTTTGTCTGGAGCACTCCTCCCCTAACTCCTCACACAGCTGCCGCTTCTTTTTTTTTTTTTTTTTTTGAGATGGAGTTTCACTCACCCAGGCTGGAGTGCAGTGGTGCGATCTCGGCTCATTACAACCTCCACCTCCTGGGTTCAAACATTCTCCAGCCTCAGCCTCCCGAGTAGCTGGGATTACAGGCATCTGCCATCATGCCCGACTAATTTTTGTATTTTTAGTAGAGACAGGGTTTCACCATGTTGGCCAGGCTGCTCTCGAACTCCTGACTTCAGGTGATCCACTTGCCTCAGCTTCCCAAAGTGCTGGGATTACAGACATGAGCCACTGTGCCAGGCCAGAACCTGATCAGCTGAGATCGCGCCACTGCATTCTAGCCTGGGTGACAAAGCGAGACTCTGTCTTAAAAAATAAACAAAAAGCAAAACAAAACAAACAAATTTATCCATATCATTTCTCAGCTTGAAGATCCTGTTGGTTCCAGTTTTCCATAGGGTGAAATCCAAACTTCATGGATTGGCATACAAGATGTCTTCTCCCAATCCTAGTTCCTGCCTCCCTATCTCTGTCTCGGCACCCTCTTTCCCCTCCCTCCTTCATGCCTCACCTTTACAGAAATCCAGTTCAGTTTACTAACTATTAACTGGACACCCACTGTGTGCCAGACACTATACTTGACTATGGGGGAGAAAATATGAATGAAAACAGATAGCTGACTTCAAGGAATTTATATTCTATTAGTAGCAAAGGTAGATAGACATATGAACAAATATAACACAGTGATCCATTCCATAATGAAGATATATACTAAGGCTAGAAGGGGTACTGAGGAAAAAGTAATTCTGCAAGGGGACAAGGGCATGATGCTTCAGAGAAGGTTTCAAGATGAAATTCTGAGCAGGATTTTGAAAGTTGAGTAGGAAATTGTCAGGTGGATTAAGGATGGAAAAACATTACTGGCTGAGTCAACAACAGGTTGACTAAGATCAGGAATGGAGTCCCGCAAGTAGCTGTAGTGTGTACGTGTGTGTTGGGGAGAGAAGTGGCGATACCTGAGGCTGCAGAGGCATCAGGAGTCACTCTATCAGCAGCCTCTGTGTTGGGCTATGAAGTTTGGACATTATCTTATAGGTGAGGGGAACCATTAAAGATTTCAAAGATGAGGATGACTTAATGGGACTTTAAGGACTATTACTCTGACAACCAAATAGAGATAGATTAAGAAGGGCCAAGCAGATCAATGAGGAGGTCCCTCGTCATCTCTCAGACTATGGAAAATGGCTCCTAACTGATCTCCTTGGCCATCTAATCCATCCTCTACTCAGCAAGAGGAGAAAGAAGGAGGGAGAGCAGAATTCACTGACAATAAGTGAAACGACAGAACCTGCGAATAGGTTGGATTCAGGGAGGAAGAAGATGGAAAGAATGATGTCTAGGTTACTAGGTCTGTGTACTTGATGAGGTTGGAGGCCATAGCAACTGTCAGAATCAGGCCGGGTGTGGTGGCTCAAGCCTGTAATCCCAGCACTTTGGGAGGCTGAGACGGGCGGATCACGAGGTCAGGAGATCGAGACCATCCTGGTGAACACGGTGAAACCCCGTCTCTACTAAAAAATACAAAAAACTAGCCGGGCGAGGTGGCAGACGCCTGTAGTCCCAGCTACTCGGGAGGCTGAGGCCGGAGAATGGCATAAACCCGGGAGGCGGAGCTTGCAGTGAGCTGAGATCCGGCCACTGCACTCCAGCCTGGGCGACAAAGCAAGATTCCGTCTCAAAAAAAAAAAAAAAAGCCGGGCGCGGTGGCTCAAGCCTGTAATCCCAGCACTTTGGGAGGCCGAGATGGGCGGATCACAAGGTCAGGAGATCGAGACCATCCTGGCTAACATGGTGAAACCCCATCTCTACTCAAAAATACAAAAAAAAACTAGCCGGGCGAGGTGGCGGGCGCCTGTGGTCCCAGCTACTCGGGAGGCTGAGGCAGGAGAACGGCATAAACCCGGGAGGCGGAGCTTGCAGCGAGCTGAGATCTGGCCACTGCACTCCAGCCTGGGCGACAGAGCGAGACTCCGTCTCAAAAAAAAAAAAAAAAAAAAATTGTAAAAGGACTACATACTTACAAGGAAGTGATTTTTCTGTATTTCTGTAGAGCATGCGCTGTTGAATCTCAGCTCCTCACTTAGTGCCTGGCTTTTCAGTAAAAGTGTGTGTTGAATGAATTATCAACGGATTACACTGAGCAGGATGGTTTGAAAGTGGAGAGGCTTGCAGGGAAGGTGGACGGGCAGGGGTGCAGGCTTGCCAGATAAAACACAGGACTCCTGGCCAGGCATGGTGTTTCACGCCTGTAATCCCAGCACTTTGGGAGGCTGAGGCGGGTGGATCACCTGAGGTCAGGAGTTTGAGACCAGCCTGGCCAACATGGTGAAACCCAGTCTCTACTAAATACAAAACATTAGCCAGGCATGGTGGTGCATACCTGTAATCCCAGCTACTTGGGAGGCTGAGGCAGAAGAATCGCTCGAACCCAGGAGGCGGAGGTTGCAGTGAGCCGAGATGAAATCATTCTGCTATAAAGACACATGCACATGAATGTTCATTGCAGCACTATTCACAATAGCAAAGACGTGCAATCAAACTAAATGCCCATTTTTTTTTTTTTTCTTTTTGAGACGGAGTCTCGCTCTGCCGCCCAGGCTGGAGTACAGTGGCCGGATCTCAGCTCACTGCAGGCTCCGCCTCCCGGGTTCACACAATTCTCCTGCCTCAGCCTCCCCAGTAGCTGGGACTACAGGCGCCCGCCACCTCGCCCGGCTAGTTTTTTGTATTTTTTAGTAGAGACGGGGTTTCACCGTGTCAGCCAGGATAGTCTCGATCTCCTGACCTCGTGATCCGCCTGCCTCGGCCTCCCAAAGTGCTGGGATTACAGGCTTGAGCCACCGCGCCCGGCCCTAAATGCCCATTAATGATGGATTGGATATAGAAAATATGGTACATATGTACCATGGAATATTATGCAGTCATAAAAAATAATAAGATAATGTCTTTTGTGGGAACATGACTGAAGCTGGAGGCTATTATCATTGGCAAACTAAGATAGGAACAGAGCCCCAAATACCACATGCTATCACTTTTAAGTGGGAGCTAAATGATAAGAACTTATGAATACAAAGAAGGAAACAACAGACACTGGGGCCTACTTGAGGGTGGAGGGTGGGAGGAGGGAGAGGAGCAGAAAAGATAACTATTGGGTACTGGGCTTAATATCTGGGTGATAAAATAATATGTACAATAAACCCTCATGACACACGTTTGCCTGTGTAACAAACCTTCACATATATCCCCAAACCAAAAATAAAAGTTTAAAAAAAAAGTGTAGACATATATGCGTATTCCTTAGCTCTATGCACCAAGACAGTTTGGAAACAGTCATACTCCAATGGCAGTTAACACCCCTAGTCCCAAATCTTGGTCTCTAAATACCATTCTCCACTAAAAGAAACCAGGGATCCTTGGAGAAATGATTGATTTCAGGGCTGTAAGGAAGGTACAAGATGAACACAGACCACAGACCATCTTGCTGTGGCAGAAAGTAAAGAAGTGCTTAAAGAATGACAGAGACATGTCAACAGATGTCAAAGGGGCTTGAAGGAGGCTCCCCTAACCAACTCTGAGCATCAAAATAAATAATGACAGTAAAAGGTCACAATCTATCAAATGAGGTGGGAATCCATATGTTCATACTGATATAAATAAAAGAATAAACAAATGAGAAGAGAATATTTTTCTTTACAGCAGAATAACAACTAATAAATTTAGGAGGAACAATGAAATAAAAAAAATCACTATTAGGCAACCTTCATAGTAATAGTTCATTCAGCCAAAAAACCTAAAAATAGTGAGTAAAACTATGATAAGGAACAGGATATGTACCGCAAAGAAGTACCTTTCCACAAAACGCTTACTAATTACAAAGGACAAAAGAGTAACTTTACAGTGGAAAGACCTAGCAGACACCACCTTAATCAGGGTCAAAATTAACATTCTGGTGAGGTTTGGATTAAAAACAAATCAAATGTGCAAACAAAATAAATGATTGTATCAAATTGTTTTTAAAAAGAGAACAAAGTTAATATTCTCAATAACGGTACAAATTGAAATGAGGTACCACCAGATGGGAGGCAATAACACAGTATCACTTCTGTCCTATTCCTGCCAAAAAAAGAAACACTGAAAAATTGTTCCCGACTGAAAGAAACATGAGCCAGGTGTGCAGTGGCTCATGCCTGTAATCCCAGCACTTTGGGAGGCCCAGGCGGGTGGATCACCTAAATTCAGGAGTTTGAGACTAGCCTGGCCAACATGGAGAAACCCTGTCTCTACTAAAAATAAAAAAATTAGCCGGGTGCGGTGGTGGGCGCCTGTAGTCCCAACTATTTGGAAGGCTGAGGCAGGAGAATCGCTTGAACCCGGGCAGCAGAGGTTGCAGCGAGCTGAGATCGCGCCACTGCAACTCCAGCCTGGGCGACAGAGCAAGACTCCATCTCAGTTAAAAAAAAAAAAAAAAAAAAGAGGCTAGAAAAGAAAGAAAGAAACATGAAAACAAATGCAATGCATGGTCCTGGAATAGACCCTTTTAATATAAAGGACAGTATTAGGGCCAGGCATGGCAGCTCACACCTGTAACTTAGCACTTTAGGAGGCTGAGGCAGGAGGATTGCTTGAGCCCAAGAGTTCAAGACCAGCCTGGGCAATATAGGGACGTATCTCTATGAAAACTTTTTTAAAAATTTGCCAGGCATGGCTGTGCACATCTGTAGTCCTGGCTACTCAGGAGGCTGAAGCAGGAGGATCCCTTGGGGAGAACAGTTCCAGATTATGCTATGAGGGCACCACTGCACTCCAGTCTGGGCAACAGAGTGAGACCCTGTCCGAAAAAAAAACGAGGGAGAGGGGACAGTAGCGGGACAATTAGAGAAATCTGATCGGGGCCTGTGGATTAGATGGCTGTCATATGCTTGTTTAAGTGTGTACTCATGTTAGGGAGGATGGGCATCGTGTTGGAAATTTAATCTTGGATGGTTTGGAGAAAAACTTCTTGAAATATTTTTTAAATTTGAAATTCTTTCAGCATAAAATGAAACATGAAAATTTCAAATCTATCAGTAATTCCTCTGAGAAATAAGATAAGCTATTGAATTAATGGAACAAAAACAGTACACATAAATAGAAACTTTCACAAACAAGAAAGAGCTCTTGGAAATTAAAAATAGAAAATTTGTTTAACTGTTCAACAGAAAATGTGCAAAATAAAATTGAGGAAATCTTAGAGATAAAAGACAAACATAGAAAACAGAGGAGGATGGCTTGATGTGGTAACTCAAACCTGTAATTCCGGCACTTTGGGAGGCCAAGGTGGGAGGATCACTTGAGCCCAGGAGTTCAAGACCAGCCTTGGCAACACAGTGAGTCCCTGACTCTACAAACAATTAAAAAATTAACTGGGTGTGGTGGCAGTCATCTGCAGTCCCAGCTACTAGGGGTTTAGGGGAGCTGAGGTGGGAGGGATCGCTTGAATCCTTGAGTCAAGGCTTCAGTGAGCTATGATTGTACCACTGCACTCTAGCCTGGGCAACAGAGCTGAGACCCTGTCTCAAAAACAAACAAACAAAAAGAAAATAGAGGAGGAAAACACAAAATACAAGCTCCAAGGCAATTCGATTAGGCCGGGAGATCCAGCATCTAATTAATGGGTGCTCAAAAGAAAAAGAAGATAGAAATCAGAAGGGAGGAAATCACCAAACAAGTAATAAAGAACGATCCTCACATTGAAGGATACGAATTGCTAGATTGAAACGTCCCATCTAGTGCCAGCGTAGTCCATCAAAACAGACCTACAGCAAGGCACGTCATCAATAAATATCAGAAAATCAAAGACAAAGAGAAGAGGTCCCAGAAAGGGAAAACCTAAACTAAACAAAAACAGGCCACATAGAAAAGCTTAGGAATCAAAATGACTTTAGACCTCTTAACAGCCACACTAATGAAGGAATGCCTTGAAGTTTCAGAGGGAAAATTCTGTACAACCTAGAACCCCAAATAGAGCCAAACTTTTATATGAAGTATGAAAACAAACACACATATTTTCAAGCATGCAAGGTCTCCAAAAATTTCTTTCTCATCTATATTTTATTCAGGAAGCTACTGGGGGATATGTGTCACCAAAATGAGGAAGTAAGCCAAGAAGGAGGAAAATATGGGATGAGGCGATGCAAAGGGAGAAAAAGGTAAAGGGGATCTCCAGAAGGTGATGAGGAGAGGTCGGAAGACAGCTCTGCACCAGGACTAGTGGCAAATGACAGAAACCCAATTCAAACTAGTTTAAGCAAAATAAAAATATTGGCCTGGCACGATGGCTCACACCTATAATCCCAGCACTTTGGGAGGCCAAGGCGGGTGGATCAGTTGGGGCCAGGAGTTGGAGACCAGCCTGGCCAACATGGCTGATACAGTTTGACTGTGTCCCCACCCAGAATCTCATCTTGAATTGCAATCCCCATAATCCCGACGTGTCAAAGGCAGGACCAACTGGAGGCAATTAGATCATGGGGCAAGTTCCCCATGCTGTTCTCGCGATAGTGAGTCTCATGAGGTCTGATGGTTTTATAAGTGTCTGGCATTTCCCCTGCTTGTACTCACTCCATCCTGCCGCCCTGTGAAGGAGGTGCCTGCTCCTCCTTTGCCTTCTGCCATGATTGTAAGTTTCCTGAGGCCTCCCAAGCAATGTGGAACTGTAAGTCAATCAAACCTCTTTCCTTTATAAAGGGTATTTCTTCACAGCAGTGTGAGAACAGAATAATACAATGGTGGAACCCCATCTCTACTAAAAATACAAAAATTAACCAGGCATGGTGGCACACACATGTGATCCCAGCTACCTGGGAGGCTGAGGCATAAGAATGGCTTGAACCTGGTAGTGGAAGTTACAGTGAGCCAAGATAGCACCACTGCACTCCAGCCTTGGTGACAGAGTGAGACTGTGTCTCAAAAAAAAAAAAAAAAGTGTATTAAAAAAAAATATATATATATGTATATATGTATATATATAAACAAAATGTTGATATGTGTGGTGGGGTGGGTGAAGGAGTTTGTGCAAACTGAAAAGTCCAGTATCTAGGTTTTCAAATGCTGTTGTCAAGTTTGTCTCTCTTTTGGCTGTTTCCCTGTATTTAGGCTCTTCGTGTGGCAGCAAGAGGGACTCTGGAAGTCAGGTTTACCTGTTTGTTTATGCATAAGATAACATCAGGGCCGGGTATGGTGGCTCGCACCTATAATCCCAACACTTTGGGAGGCTGAGGCAGGAGGATTGCTTGAGCTCAGGAGTTCCAGACCAGCCTGGGCAACATGGTGAGACCCCATCTCTACCAAAACTACAAAAAAATTTAAAAATCAGCCAGGTGGGGTGGCTTGTGACTGTAGTCCCAGCTACTAGGGAGGCTGAGGTGGGAGAATCCCTTGAGCCCAGGAGGTTGAGGCTGCAGTGAGCTGTGATCATGCCACTGCGGCACTCCAGCCTGGGCAATAGAGCGGGATCCTGTCTCAAAACACACAGAAACAAAAACAAAATCATCAGGAGAACATCAAGATAACCACTTTCCTGATCACACTGATGAAACTCCCAGGGCAGATTCTAACAGGCCCAGCTTGGGTCATGTGTTCATCCCAGAACCAATCATTGGTAAGGGAGATGGAATATTCTGATTGGCCAGGCAAGGTCAAGTCCCCAGCCCCAGGACTGTGATCCAAAGACAATGATATCACCTGCAAAGGTCTGATGAGTACTTTGTAATTGGTAAAGTGTGCAAATGTAACAATTATCACCTGTCCATAGCAGATTCAACCCTATATTAGAAGGAAAGAGAGTCTGTATTAAGTAAACTCTACCCTTACAGCAAAGAGAAGTAGAAGTGGATAACACGGAGACTGACAGGAAAAACTATACAAATTCCACATAGAAGTGCAGCATTCTGGGACATTTGGTGTAGAGAAAAATGGTTCTACAAACTTTATTATATAACATTGATATCATCATGATCTATTTAGAAAAGGTTTGGGGGTATTTTGTTTTGGTTTTGGGTTTTTTTTGGTTGTTTTTGTTTGTTTTGAGACAGGGTCGCACTGTGTCACTCAGGCTGGAGTGCAATGGTGCAGTCATGGCTCATTGCAGCCTCAACCCACCTGGGCTCAAGCAATCCTCCCACCTCAGTCTCCCGGGTAGCTCTGACCACAGGTATGTGCCACAACATCCAGCTAATTTTTAAATTTTTTGTGGAGACCGAGTCTTGCTATGTTGCCCAGACTTGTCTCAAACTCCTGAGTTCAAGTGATCCTCCAATCTTAGCCAAAGTGCTGGGATTACAGGTGTGAGACTGAGAAGTGTAATATACATTTTAAAATTCATGTCTGGAGAAGTCATCCTTGTCTGTGTGTTTAACTTGTCTGTCCAGAATGACTTTTTCCAAAGTTGCCAGGTAGCCAGTGATTTAACAGGGACCCTGTTCTAGTGGACAGTTCATCTCATTCAGAAGATGATGTAGGTTTATTACAGGACAGCAAACAGTGAAAACTAAATTGATCATTTATATATTAAGCGCTATATACTAATTACGTTTTCAGTTCCACACTCCAAAACAGAACATTGAATTGGGTGGGTCCCTTAAAGTAAGGCAATTCTCATGTTTACATGTTCAGCTTGCTTGGCCAGAACTTGCTACCCTAAAAATATACTCACTTTACTCACGTGTAGGATGTAAACACATCCTTCATTGCAGATCTGTGTTTAATCTCTTGGGTTCTCTTTTGCAATTTCCTCATTAGTAAGTTGTGTGTTGGTGAAAAGTGCTCCCAGCAGCAAAAAGCACAAACAGGTGCGTAAAATGTGGATTATCATGCTGATAGCACTTATCCCAGAAGACGACACATTTCACCGTTTTTCCATTTTACAAACAGCTCTGACATTAGATCCACCTGTTACTTCAGGACATTTCAGGAGCTTTTCCTCAGAAAGCCCAACGTCCTCCCCAGCTGATCTGCTTCTCATCCCATTAGCAATGTCACCGCACTTTATGCCGTGTGCGATCACATCCTTCCCCAAGTTATGACTATATAGTAGGGAGAAGAAAAGAGAAGGGAGGAGAAGGCAAGGGAGAGAAAAATTAATTCATAGTTCATTTATTAACTTCCCATGCTTTGATTACTTGCCTGAATCCCTTTTCTTCATGTTTGGGCTGTACAGTAACCTGATTTTTTTATTTTCTTTTGAGACAGGATCTTGCTAGGTTGTCCAGCCTGGAGTGCTGTGGCACCATCTCCGTTCATTGCAACCTCGACCTCCCCAGGCTCAGGTGATCCTCCACCCTCAGCCTCCTAGGTAGCTGGGACCACAGGTGCACACCACCATGCCTGGCTAATTTTTGTATTTTTTGTAAAGACAGGGTTTTGTCATGCTGCCTAGGCTCATCTCAAACTCCTGGACTCAAGCAATCCACCTGCCTCAGCCTCTCAGAGTGCTGGGGCATTTTGGGTAGGCATGAATCACCACAGCCAGGCAGTAACCTGATTCTTAATTTTGCCTAGGTAACTCATGGTTTTGGATCACCATTTTGTACTGATTTGTATACATCTCACAACTTCCTTGATTCTCTGTGCTATTTAGATTCCTACTCGCAAAAAATGATTACTATTTCCTTATATAGCTGTTTAATAGGAAATAAAATGGTAATATCCAAGGTATTCCTAATTCCAATGACCAACTAATATCCATAAAGAATGTGTCTTTGCAGAAGTCAACCCACTGGTGGGAGATCAGTTTGCACATGGAATGTGTAAGTTGGGAGGCAAACACCCATAGTTATCCACACATTCAAGGTGCAATCACACCAGAAGAGGGAGTCTAGGAGAGAAAGATGGAGGAGCAGGTAGCTTAATGTGAAGAGGCAAAGGTTCACTGAAGTGTAGTAGGGAGTGGTAGTGAGAGAGGAACCAGAGAGGTTCTGCTAAGGGTGGAATTCAGTAGTCCAACTAGAGGAAACTGGTTGTATTTGTTTGTTTTCATGGCAACCAAAGTACCTTCTAACAGGAAATAGGCCTGGTGGAGAAATGAAGAGAAATACAAATTCCCAAATTATTAACATCCTTAACTGGACCTTAGGAGAGTTAGTTGCAGAGTTTCTTTGAGTTAATCCTTATAGAAATCACTAGTTTTTAGATTTAACACTTTAAATCTTTTTTTTTTTTTTTTTCCCTCTGCAAGACACCTATTTGTCTGGGGAAGTTGAGAACTATCTCTGCATTGGTCATTCCTTTCTTCCTGCTTCTCCCACAAGCATCTCAACATGTGGCAGAGCCCCCATCCACCAGTACCACCTGAGGATCTGGAAACCACACCTGAGATGGAAAAGGACCAGAAACTGGAGAGAAAAACATCTGGATTGAAGACCTCCGTGGCTGAAGACAAGAGGAAGACAGCCCTGGAAATGGTCCAGGCAGCTGGAACAGATAGACACTGTGTGACATCTGCATTGCAAGAGGAGGACCATACCCTAGGAAATTTGCTCACAAATATTGTGAGTCTTTATACATACATACATACATACATAAATAGAGACTTTATATATATAATATATATTATTATATATAATATATACAATATAAAGACTATATATATTTTATATATATATATAAAGACTCTATATAGAGAGAGGTCTCTTTTTCTGTATGTATAAGTGTGTGTGTGTGTGTGTGTGTGTTTGTGTGTCTATCACTATGTTGCCCAGGCTCCTGGGCTCACCTGGGCTTCCCAAAGTGCTAGGATTACAGGCATGAGCCATCACGCTCAGCCAGGACCACACTCTTTACATGTATTCAGAAGCCTCCTCAATCAATCTTTTTTGTTTTTTTAATTGCTTTTTTTTTTTCTTTTTTGAGACAGAGTCTCACTGTGTTGCCCAGGCTGGTCTTGAACTCCTGGGCTCAAGCAATCCTGCTGCCTTGGCCTCCCAAAGTGCTGGGATTATAGGCGTAAGCCACCATGCCCAGCCTCAATTAATCTTTATATTCTCATTTCCCAGTATATTCTTCATCCTTCTTGTCCATCTGCTTATCCTCAAAACCTCAGCTCAAAACCATAAGGCCTTAAGTCTGTTTCCCTCATTAGAACATGAGTTCAACCTGGCAGGGTGGCTCACACCTGTCATCTCAGCACTTTGGGAGGCCCAGGTGGGAAAATTGCTTGAGCCCAGGAGTTTGACACCAACCTGGACAACATGGGAAAACCCCCACCTCTACAAAAAAATACAAAAATTAGCCACACATGGTGGTGTGCACCTGTGAACCCAGATACTCAAGAGGCTAAGGTGGGAGATCACTTGAGCCGGCGAGGTGGAGACTGCAATGAGCTAAGATCATGCCACTGCACTCCAGCTTGGGTGACAGAATGAGACCCTGTCTCAGAAAAAAAAAAAAAGAAAGAAAGAAGAAGAAAAAAAAGAAAAAAAAGAAAATCTGTCACTCTTCCATCTTTTCCCCATACCTATCATTTATTCATTCAACAAATATTTATTGATTGCCTACTCTATGCCAGGCAGTGTGTGACTGAATAATTCTCCTCTTATAATAATAATGATAATAATTTAAAAGAGAATAATGTTTATCAAGACCAGCCTGAGCAACATAAGGAGACCCCATCTCTACAAAAAATAAAATTAAGTTAAAAAAAATCAGGGCTGCGCATGGTGGCTCACACCTGTAATCCTAGCACGTTGGGAGGCCAAGGCAGGTGAATTGCCTGAGCTCAGGAGTTCAAGACCAGCCTGGTCGACACGGCAAAACCTCGTCCCTACTAAAAATACAAAAACTTAGCAGGACATGGTGGCATACCCCTGTAATCCCAGCTACTTAGGAGACGGAGGCATGAGAATCGCTGAATCACTTGAACCCGGGAGGCAGAAGTTACGGTGAGTCGAGGTAGTGCCACTACACTCTAGCCTGGGTGACAAAGCGAGACTCTGTCTCCAAAAATAAATAAACAAATAAAAATAATTATTTTTGTTGAGACGGTCTCAGTCTGTTGCCCAGGCTGGAGTGCAGTGGCGCCATCTTGCCTCACTGCAGCCTCATCTTCCTGGGATCAAGTGATCTGCCCCAGCCTCCCGAGTAGCTGGGAATACAGGTGCATGCTATCCTGCCCAGCTAATTTTTGTACTTTTTGTAGACTCTAGGTTTCACCATGCTGACCAGGCTGGTCTCGAATTTAGCTTAAGTGATCCACCCACCTCAGACTCCCAAAATGCTGGGATTATAGGCGTGAGCCACCGCACCGGGCCAAATTAAGTTAAATCAAATTAAAAATTTTAAAAAAGAATGTCATATAAATGGAATCATACAGTGATTAACTTTTTTTCACATGCTATATTTAAATTCACAATCCATTTTGAATTAGTTTTTGCGTAAGATGTGAAGGTTAGGCCGGGCACAGTGGCTCACGCCTGTAATTCCAGCACTTTGGGAGGCCGTGGGCGGTAGATTACCTGAGGTCAGGAGTTTGAGACTACTCTGGCCAACATGGTGAAACCCCGTCTCCTCCAAAAATACAAAAAATTAGCCAGCGTGGTGGTGTGCGCCTGTAATCCCAGCTACTCAGGAGGCTGAGGCAGGAGAATCACTCGAACCCAGGAGGTGGAGGTTGCAGTGAGCCGAGATTTCACCACTGTACTCCACCCTGGGCAACAAGAGCAAAACTCAGTCTCAAAAAAAAAAAAGATGTGACATTTAGGTCAAGCTTCTTTTTGTTTTCTTTTGCCTGTGGATGTCCAATTTCTACAGGGCTATTCATTGAAAGGACTATTCTTCCTCCATTGAATTGCTTTTGCTCCTTTGTCAAAAATCAATTTCTGGCCTGTTCCATTGACCCGTGTATCTGTCACTACTCCATACTGTTTTGATTACTATAGCTTTACAGTGAGTCTATAGCAATACAGTAAATCTTAACATCAGACAGAATGCTTCCTTCCAGATTATTCTTCTGTTTCCAAATTGTTTTAGCTATTCTAGCTCCTTTGACTTTCTGTATAAAGTTTAGAATAAGCTTGTCTTTTTTTTTTTCTTTTTTTTCTTTTTTTTTTTTTTTTGAGACGGAGTCTTGCTGTGTCGCCCAGGCTGGAGTGCAGTGGCCAGATCTCAGCTCACTGCAAGCTCTGCCTCCTGGGTTTTTACGCCATTCTCCTGCCTCAGCCTCCTGAGTAGCCGGGACTACAGGCGCCCGCCACCTCGCGCGTCTAGTTTTTTGTATTTTTTAGTAGAGACGGGGTTTCACCGTGTTAGCCAGGATGGTCTCGAACTCCTGACCTCGTGATCCGCCCGTCTCGGCCTCCCAAAGTGCTGGGATTACAGGCTTGAGCCACCGCGCCCGGCCAAGCTTGTCTTTACCTACAGAAAATCTTGCTGGACTCTTCAATTTTAATAATTTTTAAAGTTTTCTTCATTTCATTTATTTAATGTATATTAGCTTTTAAAATGATTTATTCTATTGTGAGTCACACAGATGGTCAGAAGACACCAAATTTCCTATGTTTCTAAGAGATAGGGCAAGTCCTCTTTTGGTATGGTAGTCACCAAATAATTCCATACGTTATCTTTACAAGTGTTCCTTAAACCTCATAGCAACCCTAAGAGGAAGATATTAGTAGTTTTTTGTTTTACACATGAGGAAACTGAGGCATGGATAGATTACATAACATGTCCAGTGTCTCATAGCTAGAAAGTGGCAGAGTTGGGATTTGAACCAAAGCAATCTTGTTCCAGAACACATACTGTTATCCTCTGTGCTATGCTCTTCTGTTTGAATATAGTTATCACATCCAAGAAATTTTTATTCAGTGCCTATTATGTGCCAAGGACTGTTCTAGGTGCTATGTGTTCTAGGTGTCCTATGGCACCCATGAGTAAAATAAAATAAAGCAGTGATTAAGACAAAATCCCAGCTCCCATGGAACTTCTATTGTAAAGGGGGAGAATTTACTGTATTAATACGATAATGATTGTTTCACTGAAGTATTATTTTGTTATTGGGTTTATACTGAGAACACAGACACTTTAAATATAGGAGCTGGGATCTTACCCAAAAGATATGCTTATTCACTGGATATAAATACCATAATTCTACCAGTGTTCTGGGGACTGAAAAATCCCTTAGTTGGGAGATAGATATAACTATCTTGGGCCAGGCGCGGAGGCTCACGCCTGTAATCCCAGCACTTTGGGAAGCTGAGGAGGGCGGATCACAAGGTCAGGAGAACAAGACCATCCTGGCTAACACGGTGAAACCCCGCCTCTACTAAAAATACAAAAACATTAGCTGGGCATGGTGACAGGCGCCGGTAGTCCCAGCTACTCAGGAGGCTGAGGTAGGACAATCGCTTGAACCCAGGAGGCGGAGGTTGCAGTGAACCAAGATCGTGCCATTGCTCTCCAGCCTGGGTGACAGAGCGAGACTCTGTCTCAAAAAAAAAAAAAAAAAAAAAAAATCTTGACTTCAAACACCATAGATTAGTTTTGACTATTTTGGAACTTTAAATAAATAGAATTATACAGTGTATTTTCCTTTCTGACTTCTTTTGCTCAACATTATGTTGGTAAGATTCACCCATTTGTCGCATGTAGTTGTAGTTTGTTCATTCTTGCTGTGCTGTTCCATTGAGTGAAATAACCTAGCTTATCCATTCTATTGCATGTGGAGATAGAGATTGTCTCCAATGCCTGGGCGCAGTGGCTCACGCCTGTAATCCCAGCACTTTGGGAGGCCGAGGCGGGTGGATCACTTGAGGCCAGGAGTTCAAGACCAGCCTGGCCAACATGGTGAAATCCTGTCTCCACTAAAAATACAAAAATTAGCTGGGCACGGTGGTGCATGCTTGTAATCCCAGCTACTCAGGAGCCTGAGGCAGGCGGATGGCTTGAACCCGGGAGGTGGAAGTTGCAGTGAGCCGAGATTGTGCCACTGCACTCCAGCCTGGGTGACAGAGCTAGACTCTGTCTCAAAAAATAAACAAACCAAAAAAGATTGTCTCTAATATTTAACTATTACAAATAGTACATGATTATGGTCAGTTTTAATACTGCCAAACAATTTTCTAAAGTCATACCATTGTTTCATACTGCTTGCAAAAACGTCCTTTTGTTTTCCCTTATATTTAGCCAAATATTTTGTTGAGGACTTCAACTCATTTCATCTACAAACAAAAGTTTTAAAATCTATGCTTAGACCAAAGGGATGGAAAGAGAACAGCAAAGACAGGAAACCTGAGGGAGGAGGAAACTGGGAGAGATTCAGGACTGTTTGGCCAGCCGGTTCTTCCTGTAAGATACTCTCTTTCAAGAGCCAAGCTTTGGGGATTCTAATTCTGTTTTAATAAAATACAGTGTTCCTTTACATAGTTGAACTGAATTGTTTTCCAACAAATATGAATTAAATTGCCTCATTATTTATTTAGGTTAAACAATTAAACTGAAAACTTAAGAGGAAAGAGAGCTTGTACATTCTTCAACATTATAGCCTGAGACATAACAGATGCTCAATAAATGTTTGGATAAATGAATGAATAAATAGATGAATCAGTTTCCTAAAACTTAGCAATGATCTATCATGACCTGATGTAGCATGGTTGGTTCATTATGCAGATACTAATCCTGTGTTTCAAATTCAATGATCCAGGCCTTTCTCCTGAGTCTACCCCAAGTACCATGAGACTATATTGGAGCTCTCTGGGGATTATACCTACAGGATCAATAGGCTGGACAACCTCACTCCCTCAGGCAGTCAGCCTGGCACTGCCCTTATAGAGATCCTGGTCAAAAAGTAGACATAGGCCAAGCGCGGCGGCTCACGCCTGTAATCCCAGCACTTTGGGAGGCTGAGTTGGGAGGATCACTTGAGGCCAGGAGTTTGAGACCAGCCTGGGCAACATGGCGAGACCTCATCTCCATTAAAAATAAAAAATTTAGGCCGGGCGCGGTGGCTCAAGCCTGTAATCCCAGCACTTTGGGAGGCCGAGATGGGTGGATCACGAGGTCAGGAGATCGAGACCATCCTGGCGAACACAGTGAAACGCCGTCTCTACTAAAAAATACAAAAAACTAGCTGGGCGGGTTGGCGGGCGCCTGTAATCCCAGCTACTTGGGAGGCTGAGGCAGGAGAATGGTGTAAACCCCGGAGGCGGAGCTTGCAGTGAGCTGAGATCCGGCCACTGCACTCCAGCCCGGGCGACAGAGCGAGACTCCGTCTCAAAAAAATAAATAAATAAATAAATAAATAAATAAATAATTTAGCCATGTGTGGTGTCATGCACCTGCACTTCCCAGCTACTCAGGAGGCTGAGGTGGGATGATTTCTAGAGCCTGAGAGGTCAAGACTGCAGTAAGCTGTGATTAGTCTGGGCGACAGAGCGAGACTCTGTTTCAAAAAAAAAAAAAAAAAAAAAAACAGAGATAATTTATGAAGAATACGTACACACACTCAGAATGATGCATGTGGCTTAACTGTTTACAAGTGTGAATAAGTGGCTCATTTACATAGAGTATCACATTTAATCGTCTCAAAGCCCTAAGGGGCTTGTTATCATAATCTTCATTTTATAAATGAGGCAGTTCAGAGAAATGAGGTGAGTTGCTAAAGGTCACAACCAGTAATTATTAAAGCCTCAATTTAAACTTAGGTCTGTCTAGAGCCTGACATTTTAAGAATTATGTGTGCATAAATAATTTAAAAATTAAATTTTCTTTGGCTCTCAAGGACATGTATTTTTGCATCTGATTTCAATTAAGCTAAATACATTTGGTGCCTACTAGGTACCGAAGACATTTGTATAACTTAAGATAATATTACAGTGTATTTACTTTCTCTAAGCACTCCTTCAGCTTCCCTGATTAGGAGGCAACTGGGTCTTGAAAGAAAACTACTTTTATGATGTACAGAACAGAGGACTAGGAACCTGCATGAGTAGGTCTTAGGGTGAAGGAAGCCTTTTCAGAAGGGGAGATGAGGGAGAGAGGAAAATGAATTAGCAGGAAAAGGCAAAAGAGGTATTTCAAGAGGGAAGCCTGAAAATTATTTCCATTGGAACTTTCCGTGACTTGTTTTAATGACAGCCATCCAGGTTTTTCATTTCATTTATGTATTTATGTATTTATTTTGAGATAGAGTCTCACTCTGTTGCCCAGGCTGGAGTGGAGTGGCACGATCTCAGCTCACTGCAACCTCTGTCTCCTGGGTCAAGCAATTCTCCTGCCTCAGTCTCCTGAGTAGCTGGAACTACAGGCACCCACCACCACACCCAGCTAATGTTTGTGTTTTTTTTTTAGTAGAGACAGGGTTTCACTATATTGGCCAGGCTGGTCTCAAACTCCTGACCTTGTGATCTGCCCGCCTCGGCCTCCCAAAGTGCTGCGATTACAGGCGTGAACCACCGCGCCTGGCCAGCCATCCAGTTCTTGAAGGCCAAAGAAAGCATAATAAACCTGAAGATACTTGGCAGATCCTTGCATTGCTGGACTGCAGGGTGCATAAACACCCTGGGTGACAGATGACGTGGCTGGCCACCTCAGGCCCATCCCTGCGCACTGGGTCTGGACAGTGCCAGCTCCTTGGCAACACTGCAGGCTGTTATGACCCCGTGCCGGGGCGGGGGCGGGAGGGCCGAGCACAAGGTGACGTGGTGACACCGCAGTCAAAGGAAAGCCATGCTAAGAGGCCGCTGCCCTGCAGTCCTGTGACAGGCAAGGGGACTTCAGGAATACTGGGGAAGAGGGGAGGGATGGAGGGGAAGGATCATTGTTGCACGGCTCTAGCCAGAAAGAAAATCTAAAATTCTGCTTCATGGCTCAGCTCCCAGCACAGCTAATGCTTGGAATGGACCAGTTGCCTGGACAGTTACAATTATTTGTCATAAGCTGCTCAGGCCTTGGTGTTCAGTTTTCCTTTGCCCCTCAGTTTCAGATGGCCCACTGTGGCCCCTGCTCATGATTCAGACTGAAATAGCTGCCTGTTTTGCATGCCGGTTCAGGCTGCATTTCAGTTCTTGTTTCTTTGAAAGGACCTGTCAGGGAAGCAGTATGAAATGTCAGGTTCCGGTTTGGTATTCCCCCTCTAACTTCAACCTTGTAGCTTGACTTTTGCGGGATTCCCACTCATGCTCAGAGTCCCCTCATGCGAATAGGCTTATCTAATTCACAAATAGCTTGGTGATGTGATGATGCCTGGCCCTGTGAAATCATACTTTTTCACCTTACATCACCTTCCATGGACTGCCTGGAATTTAGATTAGTTAGCCATCCCATTCTTGCTTGGACATGCTTATTAAAGATAGAGGATATTGGCCAGGCGCAGTGGCTCATGCCTGTAATCCCAGCACTTTGGGAGGCCAAGTCAGGCAAATCATCTGAGGTCAGGAGTTCAAGACCAGGCTGGCCAACAAGGTGAAACTCCATCTCTACTAAAAATACAAAAACTTAGCTGGGCGTGGTGGCCCGCACCTGTATTCCCAGCTACTCGGGAGGCTGTGGCAGGAGAATTGCTTGAACCCGGGAGGCAGATGTTGCAGTGAGCGGAGATCGCGCCACTGCACTTCAGCCTGGGTGACAGAGTGAGACTCCATCTAAAAAAAAAAAAAAAAGATAAGGCATTTTCAGTTATCAAGGAATTATCAATTTCTTCCTACAAAATAATCGAGGGTCCTACATAGATGTTTACAATTGTCTGTGTAGATGTTCAAACTCCTGAAAGTTGGCTAGTCCTTGTTCATATCTACCCCATACCTGTGTTAATACTGTTTACATTTACTCTTTCAGACACAGGGGAACAAGGTCCTGAACAAAGGAGGACTTGGTATGGTGCCGCAATTGCTTCTGGCTTGGTCTCTACAACTGTGGTGGAGCTTCCAAGAGCTCCATGTGGGGACAGAGCATTAGATGGTTGACAACATCTGTGGTCTGCAGGAGCTACTATGCGGAGGGCCCAGGGAAGAATTTGCCATTTTCAATGAAAAACACGTGTCGGTTACTAACTATGATGACTTTGTACTTAGGGTCTGGATCTGTGGCAACTTTCTTTAGAGTAAAACACCAACTGCTTAAGATATAAGAATGTTTTAGTTCATCCATTTAACAGACATGAAGAGTGTTTCAAGAGATGCAATCCCTTTGAAGAATGGATCAAACTCTTGAACTCATATAGCATACTAGATATGTTTGTCAATAAGCTTATGACATGAAAACTCAATCAGTCAATCAATTTAGCCTTGGACATAAACAGATAATGGCTTCCCATCCCCCGTTTACAGTGGCCCCTCCTTCTCTTGTCTTTTCCAAATACAAGACCACTTAGATCTTTATCATCGTCCTAAGGAGCTGATGTTGAAGGTTATATGTAAGACATGGGGAACTTGAACTCAGAGGGGTGTGTGAGTGTGGGTGTCAAGGTCTCACTACTGCCCAGACTGAGTGCTGTGGCACAATCACAGCTCACTGTAGCATCAACCTGCTGGACTCAAGCGATCCTCCTACCTCAGCCTCCCGAGTAGCTGGGACCACAGGTATACGCCACTATGCTCAGCTAATTTTTTTATATTTTGTAGAGACAGTGCTTTGCCATGTTGCCCAGGCTGGTCTTGAATTCCTGGACACAAGCAATCTTCCTGTCTTGGCCTCCCAAAGTGCTGCGATTACAGGTGTGAGCCACCGTGCCCAGCCAGAATTGCAGATTTTTAAATACGGAAATTCTCAAGTGCTTTGCCCAGGAAGGGATACATTTGCCGACTTTTCTGGCTATTGGAGCAGGTCAGAGAGGGCTGTCAGAGGTGATAGTTTTACTCTGATCCCATTTGTTCATCTCTACACTTTCTGAAGAAAAGTCCCTTTTCAGATGTGTATATATTTTTGAATATTCTCATTCTTTAGAAAGCTCCTTTCTTTATGTTCTGAGTGAATTACTCCCATGTGTTAAGAGTTGGGAAGTTATAGGAAAGGTAGGGTCCAAGGAAATTAGTCAAAAATCAATCAAGGACCCAGCTGAATGATAAATGAAGTTGAACAGTTCACAAAAGAGGAAATATATTGGGCTAAAAGACACGTGGGAAAATGTTCAACTTCACTAATAACAAAAGAAATGCAAATTTTAAAAACCAGGTACCATTTCTTTTTTTTTTTTTTTTTTTTTTTTTTGAGACGGAGTCTCGCTGTGTCTCCCAGGCTGGAGTGCAGTGGCGTGATCTCGGCTCACTGCAAGCTCCGCATCCCGGGTTCACGCCATTCTCCCGCCTCAGCCTCCCAAGTAGCTGAAACTACAGGCGCCCGCCACCACGCCCGGCTAGTTTTTTTGTATTTTTAGTAGAGACGGGGTTTCACCATGTTAGCCAGGATAGTCTCGATCTCCTGACCTCGTGATCCGCCCGTCTCGGCCTCCCAAAGTGCTGGGATTACAGGCTTGAGCCACCGCGCCCGGCCAAAAAGCCAGGTACCATTTCATCTGTAAAATTTGCAAAAGTTAAAAATGTGTGGCCGGGCGCAGTGTCTCACGCCTGTAATCTCAGCACTTTGGGAGGCCAAGGCGGGTGGATCATGAGGTCAGGAGTTCGAGACCAGCCTGGCCAACATAGTGAAACTCTGTCTTTACTAAAAACACAAAAATTAGCTGGGCATAGTGGCAGGCACCTGTAATCCCAGCTACTTGGGAGGCTGAGGCAGAGAATTGCATGAACCTGGGAGGCGGAGGTTGCAGTGAGCCAAGATTGCACCACTGCACTCCAGCCTGGGCGACAGAGCAAGACTCCATCAAAAAAAAAAAAAAAAAGTGTTGGGGGTGGTGGAAAAATACCCAGTACTGGCAAGCATGCAGTATGGTGGCTGTCTTTATGCCCTGCTGGTGGTGGGCTACATTGATACCACTTTTAGGGAAACCATCTGATGAGACACATCAATCATATTCCTGTTAAATTATCCTAAGAAAGTTATCCAAAACATACACAAAAATTTATCACAATGATGCAGTGTTATTTATTTTAAAAAATGGGAATAACTTAGGTATGAAAAAATATGAGACTGGTTAAATAAATGATAATATATTCTCACAGTAGAACACTAATGCAACCATTAGGAAAGATGCTTTGTTTTCTAGTACCATGAGAAAATGCTTTTTTACAATCCAGGCTGGGGTGCAGTGGTGCAATCTCGGCCTCCCAGGTTCAAACGGTTTTTGTGCCTCAGCCTCCCTACCGGGATTACAGGCGTGTGCCAACACACCCAGCTAAATTTTTAATATTTTTAGTAGAGATGGGTTTTTGCCACGTTAGCCAAGCTGGTCTTGAACTCCTGGCCTCATGTGATCTGCCCACCTGGGCCTCCCAGAGTGTTGTGAGTCACCGCGCTTAGCCTATTACAATGTTAATTAAAAAGTGCAAAATACATAATTGTATTTGCAGTCATCCCTCAGTATCTGTGGAAGACTGGTTCTAGGACTCCCCCTGTCCCCGCAGATACCAAAATCCACAATGCACAAGTTCCTTCTTTTGTTGTTGTTGTTGTTGTTGTTTTGAGACAGAGTTTCACTCTTGTGGCCCAGGCTGGAGTGCAGTGGCACGGTCTCAGCTCACTGCAACCTCCGCCTCCTGGGTTCAAGTGATTCTCCTGCCTCAGCCTCCCGAATAGCTGGGATTACAGGCGTGTGCCACCACACCCAGTTAATTTTTGTATTTTTGGTAGAGATGGGGTTTCACCATGTTGGCCAGGCTGGTCTCAAACTGCTGACCTCAGGTGATCAGCCCACCTCGGCCTCCCAAAGTGCTGGGATTACAGGCATGAGCCACCGCACCCAGCCACAAGTTCCTAATATAAAATAATGTAGTATTTGCATGCAACCTACTCACATCCTCCCATATACTTTAAATCATCTCTATGTTACTTACAATACCTAATGCAATGTAAATGCTGTGTGAATAGTAGTTTTACTGTATTGTTTAGGAAATAGTGACTGGACGAAAACAACCTGTGCATGTTCAGTACAAATGCAGCCATCTTTTCCTTTTTCAAACATTTTCAGTCTGTAGCTGGTTGAATCCCAGGATGCAGAACTCACAGACACAAAGAGCTGACTGTACATTCTAATCTCAGTTATGTTAAAAAATAAAACATAGAAACAAGAAAGGGATAAAATATATTAGTTCATTAACAATGGTTGTCTTGAAACAATTCGTAATTTTTTTCTTCTTCCCTTTTCCCCTTATTTTCCTGTAATAATAACATACTGTCTTTAGAATAAAAATTGTATTTAGGCAGGGCACAGTGGCTCATGCCTATAATCTCAGCACTTTAGGAGGTCGAGGCAGGAGGATTGCTTGAGCTCAGGAGTTTGAAACGAGCCTGGGTAGCATAGTGAGACTCTGTCTCTCCAAAAAATTTTATTTATTTATTTGTTTATTTATTTATGAGACAGAGTCTCGCTTTGTCACCCAGGCTGGAGTACAGTGGTGCAATCTCGGCTCACTGCAAACTCCGCCTCCTGGGGCTCAAACAATTCTCCTGCCTCAGCCTCCCTAGTAGCTGGGATTACAGGTGCACACTACTGCACTCAGCTAATTTTTTTTTTTTTTTTTTGAGACAGAGTCTCGCTCTGTCGCCCAGGCTGGAGTGCAGAGGCCGGATCTCAGCTCACTGCAAGCTCCACCTCCCGGATTTACGCCATTCTCCTGCCTCAGCCTCCCGAGTAGCTGGGACTGTAGGCGCCCGCCACCTCGCCCGGCTAGTTTTTTGTATTTTTTAGTAGAGACGGGGTTTCATCATGTTAGCCAGGATGGTCTCGATCTCCTGACCTCGTGATCTGCCCGTCTCGGCCTCCCAAAGTGCTGGGATTACAGGCTTGAGCCACCGCGCCCGGCCAATTTTTGTATTTTTAGTAGACAGGAGGTTTCACCATGTTGGTCAGGCTGATCTTGAACTCCTGACCTCAAATGATCTGCCCGCTTCAACCTCCCAAACTACTGGGATTATAGGCATGAGCCACCGCATGCGGCAAAATTTTAAAAAATGTTTTAAGTTTTATTGAAAAGTCACAAGCAGCTACAGTAATCAAGGCTCTATGGTACTGGCATAAGGATAGACACATACATACATCAATGGAACAGACCAGAAAGTTCAGAAATAAACTGTTAGCTTTATGGTCAATTGATTTTCAAAAAGGGTGCTAAGACAATTCAGTGAGGAAAGAATCATCTTTTCAATAAATTGTGCTGGGAAAACTGGATATCTACATGCAAAAGAAGAAAGTTGGACCCCTTCTTTACACCACATACAAAAACTAACTGAGCTGGATTATAGACCTAAATGTAAAAGCTAAAACTATAAAATTTTTAGAAAACAAGAATAAATCTTTATGGCCTTAGGTCAGAGAAAGTCTTCTTAGATATGACCAAAAGCCCAAACAACAACAAAAATAGACAAATAGGACATCATCAAAATTAAATACTTTTGTACTTCAAAACACAGAATCAAGAAAGTGAAAAAACTCACAGAGGTTCCCGGAACTGATGCTGCTAGTCGAGGACGCGATGGCTTCAAGGTTACTTCGCGGAGCTGGAGCGCTGGCGGCGCAGGCCCTGAGGGCTCACGGCCCCAGTGGCGAGGCTGCGGTGCGCTCCATGGCATCTGGAGGTGGTATTCCCACCGATGACGAGCAGGCGACTGGGTTGGAGAGGGAGGTCATGCTGGCTGCAAGGAAGGGACTGGACCCATACAATATACTGCCCCCAAAGGGAGCTTCAGGCACCAAGGAAGACCCTAATTTAGTTCCCTCCATCACCAACAAGAGAATAGTGGGCTGCATCTGTGAAGAGGACAACACCAGCGTCGTCTGGTTTTGGCTGCATGAAGGCGAAGCCCAGCGATGCCCCCGCTGTGGAGCCCATTACAAGCTGGTGCCCCACCGGCTGGCACACTGAGCGCCTGTACTAAGTTACTGGCGCTCAAAATGTGCTGTAAAGTTTTTTCTTTCCAGTAAAGACTAGCTGTTGCATTGGCTCCTTCTCCCAAAAAAAAAAAAAGAAAAACCTCACAGAATGTGATAAAATATTTGCAAATCATATATCTGATAAGGGACTTGTATCCAAAATAAATAGAGCTCTAACAACTCAACAATAAAAAGACAAATAATCCAATTGAAAAATGGGCAAAAGGCCAGTCTCAGTAACTCAGGCCTGTAATCCCAGCACTTTGGGAGGCCAAGGCGGGCAGATCACCTGAGGCTGGGAGTTTGAGATCAGCCTGACCAACATGGTGAAACCCTATCTCTACTAAAAATACAAAATTAGCCGGGTGTGGTGGCGCATGCCTGTAATCCCAGCCACTTGGGAGGCTGAGGTAGGAGAATCGTTTGAACCCGGGAGGTGGAGGTTGCAGTGATCCGGGATTGCCATTGCACTCCAGCCTGAGCAACAAGAGCAAAACTCTGTCTCAAAAAACAAAAAAGAACAAAAAAAAAAAAAAAAGAAAGAAAGAAAGAAAGAAAAAAAGGGCAATGAGTTGAATAGAAATTTCTCCAAAGAAGATATATAAATATTGCTGCCGGAACAAACGTAGTGGCTTAAAACAATACCACTTCATTATCTTACAGTTCTTGAAGTCAGGAGTTCAACATGGGTAGAAATGGAAAGTGACTGCTAATGAGTATAGGGCTCCTTTTTGGGGTGATGAAAAAAATATCCTAAAATTAATTGTAGTGATTTTTTTGGTAGAGACAATGTTTCATCATGTTGCCCAGGCTGGTCTCAAACTTCTGGGCTCAAGTGATCTGCCTGCTTTGCTGGTTGCACAGCTCTGTAAATAAACCAAAAATCGTTTTGTATGTCCCCACCTTGGGTTGTTTGGTGTTTTTTGTTTTTGTTGTTGTTTTGTTTTGTTTTTGTTTTTGTTTGTTTTTTGGTTTTTTGTTTTGTTTTTGTGACAGGGTCTCACTTTGTCACCCAGGCACATACAGGCTGGAGTGCAGTGGCACAATCACAACTCACTGAAGCTTCAACCTCCCGGACTCAAGGGATTCTCTCACCTCAGCCTCCCAAGTAGCAGAGACACAGGCATGCGCCGCCATACCTGGCTAATTTTGTTGAGAAATGAGGTCTCTCTGTGTTGCACAGTCTGGTCTCCAACTCTGGGGCTCAAGTGATTGTCCCACTTCTGCCTCTCAGAGTGGTGGGATTATAGGCATGAGCCACCGCACCCAGCCTGTATGAGTACTTTAAATGGGCGCATTGCATGGTATGTAAACTACATCTCAATTAAGCTGTTAAAAAATAACAAATGAATGACTCCTAAGTAGGATGCCATATCAATTTAACAAAAACACACCACAAATGGCCTTAAAGAATAAAGGAAATGTATTGGCTCATTTAACTGAAAAGTACAGAGGAAATAAAGACTTCAGGTGAGATACAGTCAAAACCTCCTCCCCCAGCAGTTGGAGCTCCAACTGTACATGCTGCTACATAATTGAGGGACAGTGAAATAGATATTGTGGAGACAACACCCACTATGCCCATCCACTATGGTCCTAAGGGCAAGGAGAAAACAGGTGGCTCACGGCTGGGTGCAGTGGCTCATACATGTAATCCCAGCACCTTGGGGGGTCGAGGCAAGCAGATTACTTGAGTCCGGGAGTTTGAGACTAGCCTGGGCAACATGACCTGTCTCTATAAAGAATACAAAAAATGGTCGGGCGCGGTGGCTCACACCTGTAATGCCAGCCTTTGGGAGGCTGAGGTGGGCAGATCACCTAAGGTCAGCAGTTCAAAACCAGCCTGGCCAACATGGTGAAACTCCGTCTCTACTAAAAACACAAAAAGTACCCAGGCATGATGGCGGGTGCCTGTAATCCCAGCTACTTGGGAAGCTGAGGTGGGAGAATCACTTGAATCCGGAAGGCGGAGTTTGCAGTGGGCTGAGATCGTGCCACTGCGCTCCAGCCTGGGCAACAAAGCAAGACTCCATCTCAAAAAAAAAAAAAAAAAAAAAAAAAAGATTGAACTGTACACTTGAATATCTGTCTTCTCTTTTTTTTTTTTTTTTTGTCTTTGAGATGTAGTCTTGCTCTGTCTCCCAGGTTGGAGTGCAATGGCATGACCTCGGCTCACTGCAAGCTCCGCCTCCCAGGTTCATGCCATTCTCCTGCCTCAGCCTTCCGAGTAGCTGGGACTATAGGTGCCCACCACCATACCCGGCTAATTTTTTGTATTTTTAGTAGAGACGGGGTTTCACCACGTTAATCAGGATAGTCTCGATCTCCTGACCTCATGATCCGCTCGCCTCCCAAAGTGCTGGGATTACAGGTGTGAGCCACCAGACCTAGCCGAATATGTGTATTCTTTAAATGATATGTGAATACCAGGCACAGTGTCTCATGCCTGTAATCCCAGCACTTGGGGAGGCTGAGATGGGAGGATCATTTGAGCCCAGGAGTTTGAGACCAGCCTAGGCAAAATAGTGAGACTCCATCTCTACCGAAAAAACAAAACTAGCTGGGCATGATAGTGTTTGCAACTGCAGTTCCAGCAACTTGGAAGGAGGCAGGAGGATTGCTTGAGCCCAGGAGGTTGAGGCTTGAGGCTGCAGTGAGTTTTGATGGTACCACTGCACTCCAGCCTAGGAGACGGAGTGAGATTCTGTCTCAGGAAAAAAAAAAAAAAAAAAAAACACTTAAATAATATGTGAATTGTATTTCAATGAAGCTGGATTTCATTGTTTAGAGCAGGTAGATAAGATATTAATCTAGTGCTTGGGCATATGGAGCCAGGAGAAGGGAGTTAAATGTAAATTAAAGCCCAAAATATGGGAAAGATAGTAAGTGAGCCTCTGTGTATTTCAAGGAGTTCAAGACTCTTGGGCCCAGATAAATTACCTCCTAGGGCACTGAAAGAACTTGTAGGTGTAGTAATTATTTAAACTAATTTGTGAGAAATTATGGAGAATTGGGTGAGGGAAGATAAGTTTTGGACACAAGCACACATGGATTTTTTTTTTTTCTTTTTGAGATGGAGTCTCGCTCTGTCACCAGGCTGGAGTGCAGTGGCATGATCCCGGCTCACTGCAACCTCTGCCTCCTAGGTTCAAGCGATTCTCCTGCCTCAGCCTCCCGAGTAGCTGGGACTACAGGCACGTGCCACCACGCCCAGCCAATTTTTGTATTTTTAGTAGAGACAGGGTTTCACCATTTTGGCCAGGATGGTCTCAATCTCTTGACCTCATGATCCACCCACCTTGGACTCCCAAAGTGCTGGGATTACAGGCATGAGCCACCTCGCCCAGCCCCCACACATGGATTTATTTATTTTTTGTGTTTGTATATGTTTAGTTTTATAGTACTAAAGCAACTTGTACACTTTTTTTGTTTTGTTTTGTTTTTGTTTTTGAGACAGTCTCACTCTGTTGCCCTGGCTGGAGTACAGTGGCACGATCTCAGCTCACTGCAGCCTCTGCCTCCCAGGTTCAAGTGATTCTCCTGCCTCAGCCTCCCCAGTCGCTGGGACTATAGGCACACGCCACCACACCTGGCTAATTTTTTTTATTTATTTATTTTTAGTAGAGACAGAATTTCACCATATTGGCCAGGCTGGTCCCAAACTCCTGACCTCAGGTAATCCACCCTCCTCAGCCTCCCAAAGTGCTGGGATTACAGATATGAGCCACTGCACCCGGCTACAAAGCAACTTGCACATTTTTAATGTTTAAAACTGAGCATCTGGGCCAGGGGTTGTGGCTACCTTCTGTAATCCCAGCCCTTTGGGAGGCCCTGGCAGGTAGATGGCTTGAGTTCAGAGGTTTGAGATCAGCCTGGGCAACATGGTGAAACTCCGTCTCTACAAAAAATACAAAACTTAGCCAGGCATGGTGGTGCACACCTGTACTCCCAGCTAGTTGGGAGGCTGAGGTTGGAGGATCAATTGAGCCTGGGAGGTTGAGGCTTCAGTGAGCTGTGACTGCCTTATTGCACTCTAGCCTAGGTGACAGAGCAAAATCTTGTATCAAAAAAATAAATAAATAGGCCAGGCACTGTGGCTCACGCCTGTAATCCCAGCACTTTGGGAGGCCTAGGCAGGTGGATCACGAGGTCAGGAGTTTGAGACCAGCCTGGCCAATATGGTGAAACCCTGTCTCTACTAAAAATACAAAAATTAGCTGGTTCACTGATCATTCTGATGCAGGTGCTGGGGAGTTAGGAGAGGTCATCAAAGATGATATTTGGCCAAACCCATTACAGTTCTACTTGGTTCCTGATATGGATGATAAAGAAAAATAAGAAGATGATGATGATGATGAAGGGTTGGAAGATACTGAAAAAGGAGAGGAGGATGAAGGGGGAGATGATTAATAGAACTCTGATGGATTCCAACCTCCCTTTTAAAAAAATGTTCCCCATTTTGTGCTGGGCATGGTGGCTCACGCCTGTAATCCCAGCATTTTGGGAGGCCAAGTCAGTGGATCACAAGGTCAGGAGATCGAGACCATCCTGGCTAACATGGTGAAACCCCGTCTCCACTAAAAATACAAAAAATTAGCCGGGCGTGGTGGTGGCCGCCTGTAGTCCCAGCTACTCAGGAGGCTGAGGCAGGAGAATGGTGTGAACCCGGGAGGCGGAGCTTGCAGTGAGCCCAGATCGCGCCACTGCTCTCCAGCCTGGGCGGCAGAGCTAGACTCCGTCTCAAAAAAAAAAAAGAAAAACTTTGGGATGGTCCGAGTGCAGTGGTATTTACAACTAATTTATCACAACCAATCACAGATTTCTTTATTCCTTCTCCACTCCCTAATGCTTCACTTGACAAGCCAAAAACAAAAAGAAAAAAAAAAAAAAGGAAAAAAACAAACAAAAAAACACATGGAATTCTAGACAAATCAGTTCCACACATAGCAATTGACTGCTACCCCTGTTAATTCTGCTGAGCTGCTTTTTCCCTCCATTGCCAGCCTTAGAGGATCAGTTTTCCATTTAATTAAGGTTGTTAAGAAGAAAGGGGCTGGGCCAGGCACTGTGTAATCCCAGCACTTTGGGAGGCCAAGGCGGGCGGATCACGAGGTCAGGAGATCGAGACCATCCTGGCTAACATAGTGAAACCCCGTCTCTACTAAAAATACAAAAAATTAGCCGGGCTTTGTGGCGGGCACCTGTAATCCCAGCTACTCGGGGACTGAGGCAGAAGAATTGCTTGAACCCAGGAGGCAAAGGTTGCAGTGAGCCAAGATCGTACCACTGCACTCCAGCCTGGGCAACAGAACTAGACTCCATCTCCAATCCAAAAAAAAAAAAAGAAGAAGAAGAATAAGAAAGGGGCCAGGCGCGGTGGCTCATGCCTGTAATCCCAGCACTTTGGGAGGCTGAGGCGAGTGGATCATTTGAGGTCAGGAGATCAAGACTAGCCTGGCTAACATGACGAAATCCCGTCTCCACTAAAAATACAAAAATTAGCTAGGCGTGATGGCATGCACCTGTAATCCCAGCTACTTGGGAGGCCGAGGCACAAGAATTGCTTAAGCCCAGGAGGCAGAGGTTGCAGTGAGCCAAGATCACGCCACTGCACTCCAGCCTGGGCGACAGAGTGAGACTCTGTCTGAAAAATACAAAACAAAATAAAACAAAAAAGAAGAAAGGGGCCAGGAGCAATGGCACACACTGTAACCCCAGCACTTTGGGAGGCTGAGGTGGGCGGATTGCTTGAGCCAAGGAATTCGAGACCAGCCTGGGCAGTATGGCAAAACCCCTTCTTTACCAAAAAAAAAAAAAAAAAAAAAAAATAGCCAGGTGTGGTGGTGCGCATCTGTGGTCCCAGCTACATGGGAGGCTGAGGCACGAGGATTGCTTGAACCCGGAGGTCAAGGCTGCAGTAAGCCATGTTCGTACCACTGTACTCCAGCCTGGGTGACATAGTGAGATCCTATCTCAGAAAAAAAGAATAAGAAGAATGAGAGAGGTAGACTCCAGAAATGACAAATAGCAAGCTCAATGTTGATCTTAGGTGAAATTCTAGAATGGGATTTGTGGGCAATACAAAAAAAAAATTGGTGGTTCTGAGAGCTCTCACATATTCACTAAGAGCAATTCTGCTGAACTTGATTTCCTTCTTGTCAAAGTATATGTCTTCCTTGGACAGTCGGATTGTTTACCGAGGGCCAATTTCGTACCAAGCATTGTGCTAAGAGTGTAGATAGATACAATAGGGGTGAACCAAAAGGACATGCCCCCTGTCCTTACCATGTAGTGAGGAACAGTCGTTAAACCAAAAGGCGCGTGAATAAATATATCACTATAAACTGTGAGAAGTGATATGAAGGATCACAGGATGGTGGGAGAATTTCACTGAAAGACCTGATTTAGATTTGGCAGCAGGGAGGAGCTTGGTCTAAGGAAAACCTTTAAGAGGAACTCATATTTAAAGATAAGTAAGAGGCCCGGTGTGGTGGCTCAAGCCTGTAATCCCAGCACTTTGAGAGGCTGAGGTGGGCAGATCATGAGGTCAGGAGTTCGAGACTGGCCTGGTCAATATAGTGAAACTCTATCTCTACTAAAAATACAAAAAAAAAAAAAAAAAAAGCCAGGTGTGGTGGTGCATGCCTGTAGTCCCAGCTACTCAGGAGGCTGAGGCAAAAGAATGTCTTCAACTTGGGAGGCGGAGGTTGCAGTGAACCAAGATCGCACCACTGCACTCCAGCCTGGGTGACAGAGCGAGACTCCATCTCAATAAATAAATAAATAATAAAATAAAATAAAGATAAGTAAGAGTTAGCCAGGGAAATAGAGCAGAAAGAGTATTCTCTTTTTTTTTTTTTTTTTTTTTTTTGAGACAAAGTCTCGCTCTGTCGCCCAGGCTGGAGTGCAGTGGCACGATTTTGGCTCACTGCAACCTCCACCTCCAGGGTTCAAGTGATTCTCCTACCTCAGCCTCCCAAGTTGCTGGGATTACAGGCACACATCACCACGCCTGGCTAATTTTTGTATTTTTAGTAAAAACGGGGTTTCACCATATTGGCCAGGCTGGTCTCAAACTCCTGACCTTGTGATCCACCCACCTAGGCCACCCAAAGTGCTGGGATTACAGGCATGAGCAACTGCACCCGACCAGGAGTTTTTTGTTGTTGTTGTTTTGGGTTTTTTTGCAATGTTGTCTCGCTCTGCTGCCCAGGCTGGAGCGCAGTGGCTTGATCTCGGCTCACTGCAACCTCCACCTCCCAGCTTCAAGCGATTCTCCTGCCTCAGCCTTCTGAGTAGCTGGGATTACATGCCTGGTCCACCACGCCCAGCTAATTTTTGTATTTTTAGTAGAGACAAGGTTTCACCATGTTGGCCAGGCTGGTCTCAAGCTCCTGGCCTCATGTGATCTACCTGCCTCGGCCTCCCAAAGTGCTGGCCTGAAAGATATTCTGAGCATAGTAAACAGCATGGGCAAAGACCTTGAGTCAGTAAGGTAATGAGTTTGAGGAACTGAGAGCAGGCTGATGTCACTGGAAAGTAGTAGGAGAGTGAGAGTTGGAGCTGGAGGGTGAACAGGTCAAAATTATGCAAGCTTTAAAGGGCACAAAAAGGTTGGCTTTTATCCTGAGGGTGTTAGAAAGTCATCAAAGTAGTTTGTGCAGGAATGTAGCCCAAATGATCCAGTTTTGGTTTGGAAAAATTTAAACATAGGCCAGGCACGGTGGCTCATGCCTGTAATCCCAGCACTTCAGGAGGCCAAGGCGGGCAAATCACTTGAGGTCAGGAGTTCAAAACCAGCTGGCCAACATGGTGAAATCCTGTCTCTACTAAAAACACAAAAATTAGCCGATGTGTCAGCGGGCACCTGTAATCCCAGCTACTCAGGAGGCTGAGGCACGAGAATCACTTGAAGCAGGGAGGCAGAGGTTGCAGTGAGCCGAGATCAAGCCACTGCACTCCAGCCTGGGCAACAGAGTGAGACTCTGACTCAAAAAAGAAAAAAAAAACTTTTAAACATATATGAGAATAGACACAATTATATTATAGCACCCAAAATTCTCATCAATAGCTTCAAAATTATCATTTTATGGCCAATTTTTAGGATTTGGGAATAAAATAGAAATTCCCAGGAATTCTCAGAAATTTTTTTTTTTTTTTTTTTTTTTTTTTTTGAGACAGAGTCTCGCTCTGCCGCCCAGGCTGGAGTGCAGTGGCGTGATCTTGGCTCACTGCAAGCTCCGCCTCCCGGGTTCATGCCATTCTCCTGCCTCAGCCTCCCGAGTAGCTGGGACTACAGGCGCCCGCCACCTCGCCCGGCTAGTTTTTTTGTATTTTTTAGTAGAGACGGGGTTTCACCGTGTCAGCCAGGATGGTCTCGATCTCCTGACCTCGTGATCCGCCCGTCTCGGCCTCCCAAAGTGCTGGGATTACAGGCTTGAGCCACCGCGCCCGGCCAGAAATTCTTGATATTAAAAACTATTCTGTATTTTCATAACACTTGATTTAATGTTTTAAATGTTAGTATGCAAGATCTTCAAAGAAAAAGACTTTTTTTTAATTTTAAAATTTTTTTGAGACATGGTCTCTCTCTGTCACCCAGGCTGGAGTGCAGTGGTGCGATCTCAGCTCACTGCAACCTCTGCCTCCCGGATTCAAGCGATTCTCCCGCCTCAACCTCCCTCCCAAAGTGCTGGGATTACAGGCATAAGTCACTGTGCCCAGCCAAAAAAGTTAACATTCTTAAAATAAAAAACAAACATGCAGGCCGGGTGCGGTGACTTAAGCCTGTAATCCCAGCACTTTGGGAGGCTGAGGCGGGCGGATCACCTGAGGTCAGGAGTTCAAGACCAGCCTGACCAACATGGACAAACCCCATCTCTACTAAAAATACAAAATTAGCCAGGGGTGGTGGTGCATGCTTGTATTCCCAGCTACTCGGAAAGATGAGGCGGGAGAATCGCTTGAACCCGGGAGGTGGAGGTTGCGGTAAGCCGAGATTGTGCCATTGCATCAGCCTGGCAACAAGACTGAAACTCCATCTCAAAAGAAAAAAAAAAAGAAAGAAAAGAAAAAGAAAAAGAAAAACATAAACATGCAAAGCATTAGTTGCCCTGTCTAGTAGTCTTGATATTTGTTTCCTGACAGATAGTCCAGATGTAAGAGAAATCCCTTTCATTTGAATTGACGTCAGTTGAATTGCTAAAAATACAACCAGAAGCGTCTTTAAATTAGGGATTAGAGTACATGATGCTTCATACAAGATCATTTACTTTTATAATGCTTGCCCTGATTTTGGTTTTACTGTTGAAGTTGATAATATTTTTGCAAATTCAGATTATAGATTAGTTCTGATTTCACTGGTATTTTATAACAGCAATATCTCTTCTTTTGCATCTCTTCTGCTAAAGTATTTACAGATGACTGTAACCCACAGCGAATATTCAAACACTAAAAACTGCCAATGAACATTATTGAATAGCATTCAAATAATCAACATTGAGCTTTCCTAACACGATACAGAATCCCAGATTGAAATTCCCAGTTTTAGTATTTACCAAAATTTGTTACTTCTTGGATCACCACTCATTGGATTTATATAAAGCAAACTGTGCATATACACTCATTACTATTTATTTTACTTGCAGAAATGCTTGTGCTTAGCAGCAAACAGGGCCATGAGCACATACTTGTGACATGGCAGTGAAGACGAATTGACAGGGATGGGTTCATGCTGTGCTTTGGAGTGAGCAACACCATCAGGATATTACAACTCTTTTTTTAAAAAAAGTTTTAATTGTTTAAATAAATTTTTAATCTTAATTTTTATGGGTACTTAGTGGGTGTATATATTTATGGGATACATGAGATGTTTTGATACAGGCAGGCAATGATTATACAACCCATTTTAATAGTCTCATTGCGCTCCATCATCATTTTGTTGACACTGTACCAGTCTGAGTTAACAGGATGGGTATTAGAAACTAACAGGGAGCCGGATGCAGTGGCTCACGCCTGTAATCCCAGCACTTTGGGAGGCCAAGGCGGGTGGATCGCCTGAGGTCGGGAGTTCAAGACCAGCCTGACCAACATGGAGAAACCCCGTCTCTATTAAAAATACAAAATTAGCCAGGGTGGTAGCTCATGCCTGTAATCCCAGCTACTCAGGAGGCTGAGGCAGGAGAATCGCTTGAACCCGGGAGACAGAGGTTGCAGTCAGCTGAGATCGCACCATTGCACTCCAGCCTGGGCAAAAAGAACGAAACTCCGTGTCGAAAAAGAAAAAGAAACTAAGATGGAAATAAGGCCGGGCGTGGTGGCTCATGCTTGTAATCTCAGCACTTTCAGAGGCCAAGGAGGGTGGATCACTTGAGGCCAGGAATTCGAGACCAGCCTGGCTAACATGGTGAAACCGCATCTCTACCAAAAATACAAAAGTTAGCCAGTTTGGTGGGACGCGCCTGTAATCCTAACTACTCGGGAGGCTGAGGCAGGAGAACCGCTTCAAACGGGGAGGTGGAGGTTACAGAGACCTGAGATCACGCCACTGCATCCCAGCCTGGGTGACAGAGACTCTGTCTGGAAAAAAAAAAAAAAAGAAGAAAGAAAGAAAAGAAACTAAGAGGGAAATGAGTCTGGATAGTTGGGGTGGGTGAGGACTCTCAGAAAGGAGGGAGGGCTTGCCAGCAGAAGGGGCATGTTTTCGTGCGTAAGAAATGGCTGGGGAAAGCGAAAGCGGTGGGGGCACCCGTGATGAGACTGGCTGATTCTAGAAACATTAGCAGGATTTCGTCCACACTTGCTTGGGTAACTTTCTGTTGTCACTGGGAAGCCAGTGGGACTTTCTCGTCCCAGATGAACCAGGGCCCATACACTTATCACTTTCACTTGTTCCTAGAGGCTGTGTAATGTCTTGGCTGCCTGAGGGTGCAGGGACTATGCTCATACAGTGGGACGGTAACTCGGCATACACAAATTAGGTGCTCACAGGTCTCACACTTGTCACTTGGCTCCATTCAGTTTCATACTTGGTTCTTTCTCTTCCATGATCTCTATTTTGTTCCTTGAATAGACCAGGACTCTGTAAGTTGAGACGTTGGTAAATTCTTTTCCTTGCCAGTTTACTCTGACTTTGTACCCACAGTTCAAGGCTAAATCCCTTTTTGTCTGGGCTACTAGTTGCCAAATCCCTTTTTGTCTGGGGTAGTCGTTTCATGTAGAGACTGCTTCTGTACCTATATGCTTATTCAAATATGGTAGTGAAATAAAATCAATGCACAGCCATACCATTACTACATAGCCTGTGTAAAGAATGATGCAGATCTATTTATACACAAATATGGTAAGCTCCATAATATATTATTAGACTTTTAAAAAGTAAGTTTCCAGACGACATTTATAGTAGTACACGTGTATGTGTGTGTGTGTGTGTATTTATAATTGCATAGAAATTGTTTTGGAAGGATACTTGCTAAACTCAACTCTAACAAGTATGTAAATGACAGGAATGAAATTACTTTATTTTTTAGTTTGTTTTCAAATTATTTTAATTTGCAAGCATCACTTCTATAATGTGAAATAAGAATTTAAAACCCCAAACCATTGCTCTTCTTAGAGTCACTTGAATTGGTAGCCCTGAAGAAAATTCCTAAATTAGACTTTCTTCTGTTCTTGACTGAACAAGGATGAATGGATCACCCAATCCTGTGCCAGGTATAGGAATAAATGCTGGACAGTTACAGATGAAAGAGAGCATGTTGCCCTTTAAGGACTTCAAAGCTTACAGAGAGACGAGGCCAGAAAACAAGAAAATGAAGTACAGTATGATATATGCCTCAGAGCTATACGTTGGAAAGAAAAAGGATGGACAGCACAGACTTTAACGCAGTAACAGGAGGTGGGTGGGAAAGCCTTCCAGCGAAGGTAAGAATCAAGAGAAGTCTTTTATTTTCCCTGTTTCTTTATTATTAAAAAATGTCAAACATATCTGAGAAGTTGAAACATCTGCAGATCCACCAGCTAGATTCCATGATTGAACATTTTGTTATATTCACTTAATATGTAGTACAAATAAATAAATGCAAAACCATTTGAAGATTCACCCCTAAATGTTTAAACTTCAACTCCTAAGAATGACATTATCTTACATAACCACAATGCCATTATCAAACAAAAATAACTTTAATCCCCCCCACCACCTTTTTTTCTTGAGACCGAGTCTTGCTCTGTCACCCAGGCTGGCGTGCAGTGGCGTGATCTTGGCTCACTGCAACCTCCGCCTCCCAGGTTCAAGTGAGTCTCCTGCCTCAGCCTCCCAAGTAGCTGGGATTACAGGCATGCACCACCACGCCTGGCTAATTTTTGTATTTTTAGGAGAGACAGGGTTTCACCACCTTGGCCAGGCTGGTTCTGAACTCCCTACCTTTTTTTTTTTTTTTTTCTTTTTTTTTTTTTTTGAGACGGAGTCTCGCTGTGTCGCCCAGGCTGGAGTGCAGTGGCCGGATCTCAGCTCACTGAAAGCTCTGCCTCCCGGGTTTTTACGCCATTCTCCTGCCTCAGCCTCCCGAGTAGCCGGGACTACAGGCGCCCGCCACCTCGCCCGGCTAGTTTTTTGTATTTTTTAGTAGAGACGGGGTTTCACCGTGTTAGCCAGGATGGTCTCGAACTCCTGACCTCGTGATCCGCCCGTCTCGGCCTCCCAAAGTGCTGGGATTACAGGCTTGAGCCACCGCGCCCGGCCATGAACTCCCTACCTTAAGTGATCTGCCCGCCTCAGCCTCCCAAAGTGCTAGGATTATGGGTGTGAGCCCCTACACTCGGCCTCCCTTTTAATTATCTAATAGCTGATTCGTAATTTAAAAATCATCCCATTTTCCTCAAAACCTCTTTGATATGTTGTTTTTTTCTCACAATCCAGGATCCAGCCTAGGTTCAAATATTGCATATTATTGTGTTTTGTATTATGTCAACTTGGTTAAGTTGGAACTGTTCCCCAGAATCCTTTTCCCTGAATGGTTTCAGGTTAGAGCTGGCCAAAAGAGGAATTTGCATGACCTTTAAAAAGCAGAGGCTGGGCACGGTGGCTCACGCCTATAATCCCAGCATTTTGGGAGGCCAAGGCAGCAGATCACGAGGTCAGGAGCTCGAGACCAGCCTGGCCAACATGGTGAAACTCTGTCTCTATTAAAAATACAAAAAAATTAACCAGGCGTGGTGGCAGGCGCTTATAATCCCAGCTACTCGGGAGGCTGAAGCAGGAGAATCACTTGAACCTGGGAGGTGGAGGTCACAGTGAGCTGAGACTGCGCCACTGCACTCTAGCCTGGGAGACAGAGTGAGACTTCATCTCAAAAAAAAAAAAAAAGAAAAAAAAAAAAGGCAGAAATGAAGCCTCCTGAGTAGCAGGGACTACAGGCACGCACCATCATACCCAGCTAATTTTTGTGTTTTTAGTAGAGATGAGGTTTCACCATATTGGCCAGGCTGGTCTCAAACTTCTGACCTCATGATCTGCCTGCCTTGGCCTCCCGAAGTACTGGGATTACAGGCGTGAGCCATCGCGCCCAGCCGCAAGTATTATTCTCTAAATGTCATTGTAGTTAGATATGGTGACAGAAGTGTTAGTGAGCTCTAGCTTGTCCTTGCTTTGCTCTGATGAGTGTCCAGAAATGCTTGCCGATTCCTGACCCTGTTGACCACCAGTGACAACCAGACACTTGGTGATGGATCCACAGAGGTGGCGGCTGCTCAGATGGCTCTCCATGAGCCTTCTCAGCACAGCCCAATGTCAGTGGCCAGATGCACTTCCCTCCCCACATTGGTGACTCCTCTTTTGATTCTCTGACTAACCTCTTGGTCTTTCACTTCCCCAGCTGCTTCTACAATTGTGTAAAGCATAATTCTCATAATAAATTCCTTACCTCATCATTCATAAAGGTTCTGCCTCCCTGACTGATGCACTTACTGGTACTGGCCATGGTTTCAGGGGACAGATAACATTAAGGATAGGAATTGGAAATTGGTTTTCTGATCTGATTAAACTTAAGTGCATTCGGCCGGGCGCGGTGGCTCAAGACTGTAATCCCAGCACTTTGGGAGGCCGAGACGGGCGGATCACGAGGTCAGGAGATCGAGACCATCCTGGCTAACACGGTGAAACCCCGTCTCTATTAAGAAAATACAAAAAAGTAGCCGGGCGAGGTGGCGGGCGCCTGTAGTCCCAGCTACTCGGGAGGCTGAGGCCGGAGAATGGCGTGAACCCGGGAGGCGGAGCTTGCAGTGAGCTGAGATCCGGCCACTGCACTCCAGCCTGGGTGACAGCGAGACTCCGTCTCAAAAAAATAAATAAATAAATAAATAAACTTAAGTGCATTCATGATTGTTGCCAGCAGTAAACTTAAATTCTTAAACTCTACCTGTAATCACTTGTGATAAATGCTTATAGAAGGCAAAGCTTTGGGTAGCCAAATATTTGCTGCTGTAGAAGATTTCAATAGAAATAGGAATGTAATGAGGAATGTTGGTTGCTTCTACATATGGGGGAAGTTTGGAGAAAGAAAACGATGAGCTAAAGGCTTTAAATTTCCATCCCAAGATCTGGAAAATGGACCAAAAAACTTGAAGACTGCCTTTAAAAAAAACCCTCTTATCTCTGGTAGCCTCAAGATCAAGATTTCTGATCACCAAACCCTAAGTGTCCACTTGCAGCAGACTGAATTTCAATACAAAGTGAATTCATAACCTACCAGGGTGTCTTATGTTCAAAATAAGACATAGATTGGGAAGGAGTCAGACCCTGAATCTTAGGATACAGACATGTGGATGGATTCCTATGAGGCCAAAGACCTTCAACCAACCATGGCTGCATGTGGCCCAGGATGACTTTGAATGCAGCCCAACACAAATTCATAGACTTCCTTATTTTTGAGACAGAGTCTCCCTCTGTCACCCAGGCTGTAGTACAGTGTCACCATCTCGGCTCACTGCAACCTCTGCCTCTCAGGTGTGAGTGATTCTCCTGCCTCAGCCTCCTAAGTAGCTGGGGTTGCAGGCCCACACCACCACACCCAGCTAATTTTTTTGTATTTTTAGTAGATATGGGGTTTCACCATGTTGGCCAGGCTGATCTCAAACTCCTGACCTCAGGTGATCCACCCGCCTCAGCCTCCCAAAGTCCTGGGATTACAAGCTTGAGCCACCGTGCCCGATCATAAACTTTCTTAAAACATGAGCTTTGGCCAGGCGCGGTGGCTCACACCTGTAATCATGCACTTTGGGAGGCCGAGGCAGGTGGATCACCTATGGTCAGGAGTTTGAGACCAACCTGGCCAACGTGGCGAAACCTCGTCTCCACTAAAAATACAAAAATTAGCCAGGTGTGGTAGCAGGCACCTGTGATCCCAGCTACTTGGGAGGCTGAGGCAGGAGAATCACTTGAACCTGAGGTTGCAGTGAGCCGAGACAGCACCACTGCCTTCCAGCCTGGGCAACAAGAGAAAACTGCGTCTCAAAAAAAACAAAAACAAAAACGAAACAAAACCAACCAAAAAAACACAACAACAACAATAAAATCATTATGAGTTTTTTTGTGACTTTTTTCTTTTTCTTTTTTTTTTCCTAGCTCATCAGCTATTGTTAGTGTATTTTAAGTGTGGCCCAAGACAATTCTTTCAATGTGGCCCAGGGAAGCCAAAAGATTGGACACCCCTGCCTTAAACCCTAAATTCAGCTGACCCTCCTCAGCCAAAGAAAGTGACCTTCCTCTATATCGGCAGTTAATCTTCCCTTACCTGAAGAACCTGGGATGACCTCCCCAGAGCTAGTGGCCTTTCAGGTGACTGTGATCCTCCTAGGAACCTAACCCTTCCACCTCTTTTAGATCTGTAAGCGCAGAGATTCAAGTCACAGCAGGCCCCAGGGTGACTCATGAGGAAATACCATACAAACCAAAAGAATATTGAGAGTTGGCCAGGCGCGGTGGCTCAAGCCTGTAATCCCAGCACTTAGGGAGGCCGAGACGGGCAGATCACGAGGTCAGGAGATCGAGACCGTCCTGGCTAACACGGTGAAACCCCGTCTCTACTAAAAAATACAAAAAACTAGCCGGGCGAGGTGGCGGGCGCCTGTAGTTCCAGCTACTCGGGAGGCTGAGGCAGGAGAATGGCGTAAACCCGGGAGGCGGAGCTTGCAGTGAGCTGAGATCTGGCCACTGCACTCCAGCCTGGGCGACAGAGCGAGACTCCATCTCAAAAAAAAAAAAAAAAAAAAAAAAAAAAAAAAAGAATATTGAGAGTTTGTCAATGTATACATTGCTTCATGTTTTCTTTTGACATAGTTTCATATTTACAGTAAAATTATAAGAATAGTACAAACAATTCCCTTTACCTTTTACCAAGATCCTTAAATGCTGATTTATTTACTGACTGAAACTGAGGGAATATGTAGGGGAACAGATCTTGAAAGAGTTGGGTCAGGATGCAAGAAATATAATTTTGGATTTGGATGAATTTATTTATTTATTATTATTATTTTTTTTAAGACAGAGTTTCTCTCTGTTGCCCAGGTGGAGTGCAGTGGCACAGTCTCGGCTCACTGTAACCTCCGCTTCCTGGGTTCAAGTGATTCTCCTGCCTCAGCCTCCTGAGCAGATGGGATTACAGGCGCCTGCCACTACGCCCGGCTAAATTTTGTATTTTTAGTAGAGATGGGGTTTCACCATTTGGCCAGGCTACTCTCGAATTCCTGACCTTAGGTGATCCACCCACCTCGGCCTCCCAAAGTGCTGGGATTACAGGGTGAGCCACCACGCCTGGCCTGGATGAATTTATTAGTAAGAATGCACACCCTAAAAAACCTTTATCAGCCAGGTGTGGTGGCTCACGCTTGTGATCCCAACACGTTGGGAGGCTAAGGCAAGAGGATTGCTTGAGGCCAGGAGTTTGAGACCAGCCTGAGCAACATAGCAAGACCCCATCTCTACAAGAAAACAAAATAAAATAAAATAAACCTTTCTGGCTTCTGGCTGAGGAGAGCCTGCCCCTCCCTGGGCTAGCCAGTTCTTAGAGATAGAGATAGCAAAGGGCTCAGCCAGAAGCATGTATTTGATATGCAAACGAACCAGTCCCAGAGCCACACCTCCTCTATCTGTCCTATACATCCCTAAAGGCAAAATTCCTCTCCCGAGGGCCAGGTCCCAGTCAACTAGGGACAACCTACACCCCAAAGCCACTGAAATTATTCAAACTAGTGAATACTAAAGGTTCACCCCAGGCCGGGCGCGGTGGCTCACGCCTGTAATCCCTGCACTTTGGGAGGCCGAGGCGGGCGGATCACGAGGTCAGTAGATCGAGACCATCCTGGCTAACACGGTGAAACCCCGTCTCTACTAAAATACAAAAAATTAGCCGGGCGCGGTGGCGGGCGCCTGTAGTCCCAGCTACTCTGGAGGCTGAGGCAGGAGAATGGCGCGAACCCGGGAGGCGGAGCTTGCAGTGAGCCGAGATGGTGCCACTGCACTCCAGCCTGGGTGACAGAGTGAAGACTCCGCCTCAAAAAAAAAAAAAAAAAAAAAAGGTTCACCCCACCCTACCTTGCCTTTCCCACAAAATCCCCCACCCCAAAGAGCAGTAGCCTAAACCTTCCCCATAATTCTGTCTTCTGCCCTTTGACCACCCAGTGTCTTTTCTTCAGGGCCCTGCATGCTTCCTGTCCCCAGGACCCAGGAGTACAATAAACTCTGTTTTCTTGAACCTCTCCTGTCTCCTCTTGCAGCCATACCTGACTGGCCATCTCATAAAAGAATGCAAAGCAGCCAGGTGCACGCCTGGAATCCCAGCACTTTGGGAGGCCGAAGCAGGAGGAACACTTGAGGCCAAGAGTTTAATACCAGCAACATAGTGACACCCTCATCTCTACAACACTATATTGTGGCACACACCTGTAGTCCCAGCTACTCAGGAGGCTGAAGTGGGAGGACTGCCTGAGCCCAGGAGGTCAAGGCTGCCGTGAGGGTTAGGATTATGCCATTCATTGCACTCCAGCCTGAGAACCAGAGAAAAACCCTGTCTCTAAAAATATATATATAAATAAATATAAAAAACAATTTTTAAAGAAGGGCACTAAGCAGAGATTCTGAATTTAAGGTATCTGTTCAAGTTGTTTGGGAATGGCTTTAGAAGTTCGCTCTTTTTTTTTTTTTTTTCCTTGGGACTGAGTCTCACTCTGTTGCCCAGGCTGGAAGGCAGTGGCAAGACCCCGGCTCACTGCAACCTCCGTCTCCCAGGTTCAGGCGATTCTCCTGCCTCAGTCTCCCAAGTAGCTGGGATCACAGGCACCTGCCACCATGCCCAGCTAATTTTTGTATTTTTAGTAGAGACAGGGGTTCGCCATATTGACCAGGCTGGTCTTGAACTCCTGACCTCAGGTGATCCACCCGCCTCGGCCTCCCAAAGTGCTGGGATTACAGACACGAGCCACCGCACCCGGCTTTAGTAGTTTGCTCTTAAACCCAAAGATGGCTTGCATGGATGAAGTTAAAATATCAGAACTCCCAATACTTAAGAGGAAGGTATCCAGGGCGCTAGAGTGGATTTATAATGTAAAATCAGCTAATTATATTCCTTGGTAGGATCTCCCAAGGTTTTGTGGACTCCCCTCACCAAGGTTTTGAGAAATACATTGATGAGAACACTGGCATTCTTGAAGTACTCTGTAGTGGTTACTGAAGACAAGGCTTGAGAATGGGAAATGCAATTATCAAAATGGGATCCCTGAATTAATGCAATGAGAATGATGGGACATTAGGGTGTCCACAGCCAAGTGGAGGCATTTAGTAACCAAGACAAAGTTAGTGTAGTTACTGTTATGGGCAGCAGAGCCAAGGCAGGCATCAAAGCAGTTTGGCCTGCAGAGCGTTGGCATTGGCTAATGGATCATAGTGTTCCAAGGACAGGAATGGATAGGCAGCCTACTAGGGTCTTACTTGATTTGTGTAAGTGGAAAAGCTCTAGTTATACTGAAAAAAAAAAAAAAAAAAAAAAAAAAAAAGCCTGACTTCTTTTTTTTTTAGACAGAGTCTTGCTCTGTCACCCAGGCTGGAGTGCAGTGACATGATCTTGGCTCACTGCAACCTCCACTTTCTGAGTTCACACCATTCTCCTGCCTCAGCCTCCCCAGTAGCTGGGATTACAGGCATGCACCACCAGGCCCAGCTAACTTTTGTCTTTTTAGTAGAGACTGGGTTTCACCATGTGGGCCAGGCTGGTCTCCAACTCCTGATCTCGTGATCCGCCCCCCTCGGCCTCCCAAAGTGCTCGGATTACAGGCATGAGCCACCGATTTCTGACAAGAAAGAGTAAGAGCCCTTCAATCAATTATTAGATTAGAGACAGTCCCGAAGCCAAGTCCCCTTGAATGAAGGAAAGATCCTTTGAGGAAGGATTTGCTACATTGTCAAAAAGTGACACTGTAAATCTTCTTCTTAGCATTTCCTCAAAGAGATCTGCAGCCATAACGCAGGGTGACTGTGCTTTGAAAAGGAAATGACCAGATACTTAGGAGTTAGTATACCTTGGCTCTGAACAGGTGCTAATCCCTGGAGAAGCAAAATGGCACTGTGTCCCATTGTCAGAGTAGGGGCTCATGGAAGTCAGATGATCTGTGAAGTTTTGGCTTGGCTCCATCTCACAGCAAGCCCAGTGGTTCCCAGAACTCACCCCATCATTATTTCCCCAGTTCCAGAATGCACAGATGGGTATACATTGCAGTTTGGATATATTCAGTAGGTGTCTGAGTAGACATACTCAACAACTGGTAGACTTGTTATATTGGTTCTCTGACCCATGGAATGAAGGCTATCATGATAGAAAAGGCCAAGTGGAATCCACTAGAACTGTGTCTACATACTAAAATAGTAAACAAAAAACAGTATCACATTTCTGGAAGGCTTGATGAGATTAGTGCCATCAACGAGGTCTTGAAAGACACAGAGGTGGTAATTCCTACCATATCCCTGCTCAAATCACCTGTTTGCCTGTCAGCAGACTGAAGGACATAGGAGAATGAAAATGGGTTATCCAAAGCCTGGTGACTCCAATTGCAGCTGCTGTTCCAGGTATAATTTCGTTGCTAAAGCAAATCAACACATCCCATGGCACTTAGTTGCTTTTTCTGTTGTGTTTTGTTTTTTGAAATAGCACCTTTCTCTCTCACCCAGACTGGAGTGCGTTAGCACAATGGCTCACTGCAGCCTCCACCTCCCGGGCTCAAGTGATCTTCCCACCTCAGTCTCCCAAGTAGCTGGGACTCCAGGCACACACTACAAGTTGTTGTTGCTTGTTGGCAGGATGCCTCAGTTCCTCACCACATGTTCCTCTCCTCAGACTAGATTATGACAGAGGTTAGAGAGTGAACGGAGCCCTGAGGTAGCGACATGAAGGTGTACTGCAGCCCTGCCAACTAAAAGAAAACTGCATCTGGTGGTCTTTTCTAAAAGGCATAGAGTAGAAAGCATTTCACAGACAATTGCAAACCAAGTACCATGGTTGGCCAGGTACAGTGGCTCTGCCTATAATCCAGCCTTTTGGAAGGCCAAGCAAGGCAGGAGGATTTCTTGAGCTCAGGACTTCAAGACCAGACTGAGCAACATGGCAAGATCCTGTCTGTACAAATAATTTTTTTTTTTTTTTTTTTTGAGACAGAGTTTCACTCTTGTCACCCAGGCTGGAGTACGATGACGCGATCTCAGCTCACTGCAATCTCCGCCTCCTGGGTATAAATGATTCTCCTGCCTCAGCCTCCCAAATAGTTGGGATAACAGGTGCCTGCCACCACGCCCAGCTAATTTTTGTATTTTTAGTAAAGACAGGGTTTCACCATGTTGGTCAGGCTGGTCTCAAACTCCTGACCTCATGATCAGCCCACCTCAGCCTCCCAAAGTGCTGGGATTACAGGTGTGAGCCACTGCACCTGACCAAAAAAATATACATATATTTTTTAATTAGACAGGTGTGGTGTTGCATGACTATAGTCCCAGCTGCTTGGGAGGCTGAGGTGGGAGAATCACTTGAGCCCAGGAGTTCAAGGTTTTGGTGAGCTGTGATTGCGCCATTGTACTCCAACCCATCTCAAAAAAAAAAAAAGTTTTCACTTAAATGTTTTTAGGAAATAAAAAAATAAGCCGGGCATGGCGGCAGGCACCTGTAGTCCCAGCTACTTGGGAGGCTGAGGCAGGAGAATCGCTTGAAACTGGGAGGTGGAGCTTGCAGTGAGCTGGGATCGTGCCACTGCACTCCAGCCTGGGCAACAGAGTGAGACTCCATCTCAAAAAATAGAATAAAATAATAATAAACTCATTGTGTGTTAACATAAATAACATACATAAATACCTTTTGCTAGGATCTGAATGTTGGCATACTCCCCAAAATTCATATGTTGAAACCTAATCTCCAAGGTGATGATATTAAGAGTCGGGGCCTTTGGGAGGTGATTAGGTCACGAAGGCTCCACCCTCATCAAGGGATTAGTGCCTTTATTAAAGAGGCTTGAAGGAGCTTCCTTGCTCCCCATACCTTGTGAGGACACAAAGAAGGAGCCATCTATGAGGAACAGGCTTTCACCAGACACCAAAATTGCTGACACCTTGATTGTGGACTTCCCAGCCTCCAGAATTGTGAAAAATAAATTTCCGTTGTTTATATATTTCTGTCTATGGTATTTTGTTGTAGTAGCCCAAACATACTCAAACACTTTTATGAAACACAACTATGTTTTCCAAAAGGAAAAAGAAGTTGGTGAGAAAACAGTGGCTTTGTTTTATATTTTTACAAATCTTGTTCATCTCTGGCTTCATAAAAGACAGCTGGATTCTCATAACTGGTGCTGCATGTACTCTAGTGCGATATCAGTCGTCCTATAGTGTCTGGAATACTCCACAGTTTTGTGTGTGTGTGATAGAACAAGAGTGAAAAGGGCATTTAAGCACTATAACAGTTCACAGATAATTTTTAAAAAATTATTTTATTAAGATGGAGTCTCCCTCTGTCACCCAGGCTGGAGGGCAATGGTACGATCTCGGCTCATTGCAGCCTCCGCTTCCCGGGTTTAAGCAATTCTCCTGCCTCAGCCTCCCAAGAAGCTGGGATTACAGGTACAAGCCACCGCACCTGGCCTAATTTTTGTATTTTTAGTAGAGACGGGGTTTTGCCATGTTGGCCAGGCTGCTCTTGGACTCCTGGCCTCAAGGGATCTGCCTGCCTTGGCCTCCCAAAGTGCTGGGATTACAGGCACGAGCCACTGTGCTCGGTCCAGATTTTTTTTTTTTTTTTTTTTGAGACAGAGTTTCACTATTTTTGCCCAGGCCTGAGCCACAGTGCCCAGCCGCTATTTTCTTTTAAAAAAAAAAAATTTGGGGCTGGGCGCAGTGGTTCACGCCTGTAATCCCAGCACTTTGGGAGGCCAAGGCGGGTGGATCACCTCAGGTCGGTCAAGACCAGCCTGACCCACATGGAGAAACCCTGTCTCTACCGAAAATACAAAAATTAGCCGGGCATGGTGACAGGCGCCTGTAATCCCAGCTACTCGGTACTTGGGAGGCTGAGGCAGGAGAATCTCTTGAACCCGGGAGGTGGAGCTTGTGTTAAGAGCCGAAATCATGCCATTGCACTCCACTCTGGGCAACAGAACGAGACTCCGTCTCAATCAATCAAACAACCAATCAACAAATGAAAATAGTTTAGATTTCACAGACCCCCTGAAAGGGTCTCTGGGACCTCTGAGATTCCCAGACCACACTTTGGGGACCCCTGTTTTAGCGTTATGCCAAAGGACTCTGCTTTGTCCTGTTCAGCATTCTCACTACCTGCTAGGACAGAATAACCAATGTTTACCAGTTTGGCAGATGATACAAACTGGGAAGGGAATTATTACAAAAGATGACAGAATTAAAACTTTTAATTATTTCAGCTGACCAGAATCAAACGGAATTAAATTGTATGTGGAATATCCTGCATTTACGTTTTGCTTTACTTTATTTTATTTTATTTATTTTATTTTTTTTTGAGACAGAGTCTCGCTCAGTCGCCCAGGTTGGAGTGCAGTGGCGCGATCTTGGCTCACTGCAAGCTCCGCTTCCCGGGTTCACGCCATTCTCCTGCCTCAGCCTCCCATGTGGCTGGGACTACAGGCGCCCGCCACCACGCCCGGCTAATTTTTTTGCATTTTTAGTAGCAACGGGGTTTCACCGTGTTAGCCAGGATGGTCTCAATCTCCTGACCTCGTGATCCGCCCGCCTCGGCCTCCCAAAGTGCTGGGATTACAGGCGGGAGCAAAAATCAGTTGCACGTGTACTAGAAGCATGGGATGGAAGGAACTCGCCAGATAGCAGTTTGTATGAAAAAGATTTGGTGGTTTAGGTCAACCACAAGCTAAATATGAACCAACAGCTTGTAACATAATGTCAAGAAGTGTAACCATTGAGCTGGGACAGACGGGTTAAGGGTTACTTGGAGGAGGGGCAGGTAGAGGAGGGAGTAGTTACATTTTCTTTGTTCCAGCCATTCTCACATTTGCTCTGACTCTCTGAACATTGCTTGCCACCAGCAGTTTGCTCTGTCAAGAGACCTGTCCAGGGGTCTGCTTGCTTCTGTAAAACACTTGGGCTCAATCTCAGCATCACCTGCAGTCTTCCTCAACATCACCCTTTGGAACTTGGCACGGCCACCTGGGGCTCAACTCTTCCTGGCCTGGCCCATAGGGAGAAAGGGTCATGGCTTCTCCCTGCTTGTCGCCAAGACAGTGTCTTCGTGCCTTGTTGTGAAATGATTCTATCCCTTCCCTCTTGGGTCAAGAGAGAAGTTCCTCCAAAGATCAGCAGGGATGGCCCCGACTGGCACACACTTCAAGAAGGTGATGATTTCTCCTACTCTGCTCGAGTCTCGGTCAGTCAAGAATGGCATTCTAATCTTGTTACCAGAAAGGGGTCCTGATCCAGACCCCAAGAGAGGGTTCTTGGACCACGTGCAAGAAAGAATTTGAGGCAAGTCCACAAAGTGAAAGCAAGTTTATTAAGAAAGCAGAGGAAATGCCGGGCGCGGTGGCTCACGCCTGTAATCCCAGCACTTTGGGAGGCCGAGGCGGGCGGATCACAAGGTCAGGAGATCGAGACCACGGTGAAACCCCGTTTCTACTAAAAATACAAAAAATTAGCCGGGCGCGGTGGCAGGCGCCTGTAGTCCCAGCTACTCAGGAGGCTGAGGCAGGAGAATGGCGTGAACCCGGGAGGCGGAGCTTGCAGTGAGCCGAGATTGCGCCACTGCACTCCAGCCTGGGCGACAGAGCGAGACTCTGTCTCAAAAAAAAAAAAAAAAAAAAAGAAAGCAGAGGAATAAAAGAATGTCTACTCCATAGGCAGAGCAGTGGCTTGAGCTGCCCCACCAAGGATACTTACTGTTACTTCTTGATTTATGCTAAACAAGGGGTGGATTATTCATGAGTTTGCTGGGAAAGGGGTGGGCAATTCCCAGAACTGAGGGTTCCTCCACTTTTTAGAGGGTAACTCCCTGACGCTGCCATGGCATTTGTAAACTGTCATGGCACTGGTGGGTGTGTCTTTTAGCATGCTAATGTTTTATAATTAGAGTATAATGAGCAGTGAGGACAGCCAGAGGTCACTCTTGTCACTATCCTGGTTTTGGTGGGGTTGGCTGGCTTCTTTACTGCAACATGTTTTTTTTGGTTTTAGTTTTTTTGAGACGGAGTCTCTCCCTGTTGCCCAGGCTGGAGTGCAATGGCATGATCTCAGCTCACTGCAACCTCCGTCTCGGGTTCAAGTGATTCTCCTGCCTCAGCCTCCCGAGTAGCTGTGATTACAGGAGTACGCCACCACACCCAACTAATTTTTTGTATCTTTAGTAGAGATTTCACCATGTTGGCCGGGTCGAACTCCTGACCTCGTGATCCGCCCGCCTCGGCTTCCCAAAGTCCTGGGATTACAGGGTGAGCCACCGCACCCGGCCAACTGCAACATGTTTTATCAGCAAGGCCTTTATGACCTGTATCTTGTGCTGACCTCCTATCTATTCCTGTGACTAGAATGCCTAGCCTCCTAGGAATGTAGTTCAGTAGATCTGAGTCTCATTTTACCCAGTCTCATTTACTCCATTCAAGATGGAGTTGCTCTGGTTCAAACCCTTTTGACAGTCTGGGAAAATCACTCACTCCATTAATGACCTGAAAAAATTCCAGAGGATGACAGAGGCAGAGAATAGGCTCTGGAGTCAGATGTAGGTACAAACCCCTTCTCTGTCACTTGCCAAATGCATGCCCACTGCACAAGTTACTTAAATTCTATGAACCTCAGTTTGCTCATTTCATTTATATAATGAAAGTAATATTGGGTATTATGAAGGCTGGGTGAGATAATTCACATCAAGTGCTTATCATAGTATCTGGCACATAATAATCACATTAAATATTAATTGTATAAATTATATTTCATATCAATTTTGTTTTTTTTTTTAGACAGAGTCTCACTGTTTCACCAGGCTGGAGTGCATTGGCATGATCTCAGCTCACTGCAACTTCCACCTCCCAGGTTCAAGCCATTCTCCTGCCTCAGCCTCCCGAGTAGCTGGGACCACAGGAGCGCGCTACCACGCCCAGCTAATTTTTATATTTTTAGTAGAGACAGGGTTTCACCATGTAGGCCAGGATGATCTTGATCTCTTGACCTCGTGATCCACCTGCCTCGGCCTCCCAAAGTGCAGTGATTACAGGCGTGAGCCACCTCACCTGGCCAATTTTTTTTTCTTTTTTTTTAAGACTGAGTCTCACTCTTGCCCAGACTGGAGTGCAATGGCGTGATATTGGCTCACTGCAACCTCTGCCTCCAAGGTTCAAGCAATTATCCTGCCTCAGCCTCCCAGGTAGCTGGGATTACAGGCACGCACCACCATGCCTGGCTGATTTTTTCTTTTTTTTTTAGTAGAGACAGGGTTTCGCAATGTTGGCCAGGCTGGTCTCGAACTCCTGACCTCAGGTGATCCACCCACCTCAGCCTCCCAAAGTGCTGGGATTACAAGCGTGGGCCACCATTCCTGGACTGTATCAAAATTTTTAAAGGGAAACCTGATCTGAAGAGGCGCCTGTCTGCCTACAACACAGGCCCTTTCTTCAGCTGACCAGAGGAGGGAGTGCTCCATGGAGCCTCAGGGCCACAGACATCTCCATTTCAGAAGAGGAGTTCTGCTCCACATTTACATAACTAAAAGTCCCTTCCAGAGGGTTTTCCTAGAATGAAAATGGATTAACTTCAGCTTTGAAATGACAGGTTTCATTTCCTCTCCATTCCTATAAAAGCTTCAAAGACTTCAGGGTCAGTTTTCAGTTGGGGCTCAAGATCTCCAAGGGTCTGTGTGTGTGTGTATCCCCTGGATCCCCCGAGAAGGAGAACCTGGCCCAAGACCTCCATCCATTCAGCCAAGCCTGTCTCTACCAAAAGCCAAAGCTTGGGCAAGAATACAGATGGAGGCTCATAGACCATATACCTAATAGTTACAAGTTATAAAGAGACTATTAGACCAAATATGGTTTATCCTCCTATGATATTCTGAAATACATATTTAGTCTTTATCACCATTTCCCAGCATACAACTCCTAAAATCCTGGAAATCTCCAAAGTGCTGTCTTTTGTTTCTTTTTTGTTTTGGTTTGGTTTTTTGTTTTTTGTGAGAAGGAGTCTCCCTCTGTCATCCAGGCTGGAGTGCAGTGGCACACAATCTCACTCAAAGTCCACCTCCCGGGTTCAGATGATTCTCCTGCCTCAGCCTCCCGAGTAGCTGAGATTACAGGTGCCCACTTGTCACCAACATGGTGAAACCCCGTCTCTACTAAAAATACAAAAATTAGCTGGGCGTGGTGGTGGGTGACTGTAATCCCAACTACTCGGGAGGCTGAGCCCAGAGAATCCCTTGAACCTGGGAAGCGGAGGTTGCAGTGAGCCGAGATCACGCAACTGCACTCCAGCCTGGGCAACAAGAGCAAAACTCCATCTTGGAAAATAAAAAATAAAAAAAGAACCGGGAAGCCAGCTGGAACTTAGAATTCTTGGACTCCTCAGTTTCTCCTTGGAATGTAGAAGTGCAGAGAGGTCTGGCCTGTCACATTCAAGTCCTGCTGTTCGATTCTGTAACCCCTCAAGGGGTTCACCTTCCCTGCTGCCAATTTATCAGAGCTCTTTTATGTATAAACATCACACACACACACAACACATACAAATACAGACAGACAGAAGATTCAGCACTTGTAAGATTTTTCATTTGCCAGTTTCTTTTTTTTTTTTTTTTTTTTGAGACAGAGTCTTGCTCTGTCGCCCAGGCTGGGGTGCAGTGGCCGGATCTCAGCTCACTGCAAGCTCCGCCTCCCGGGTTTAGACCATTCTCCTGCCTCAGCCTCCCGAGTAGCTGGGACTACAGGCGCCCGCCACCTCGCCCGGCTAGTTTTTTGTATTTTTTAGTAGAGACGGGGTTTAGCCAGGATGGTCTCGATGTCCTGACCTCGTGATCCGCCCGTCTCGGCCTCCCTAAGTGCTGGGATTACAGGCTTGAGCCACCGCGCCCGGCCTTTGCCAGTTTCTTAATTGGATTACTCAGAGTGATGTAATTTATACTTCAAAAAGATTACTCTTGGCCGGGCATGGTGGTTCATGGCTGCCATCTCAGCACTCTGGGAGGCCGAGGCAGGAGCATCACTTGAGACCAGGAGTTTGAGACTAGCCTGGCCAACATAGTGAGACCCGGTCTCAAAAAAAAAAAAAAAAAAAAGATGACTCTGGCTACTGTGAGGAGAAAGGATTGTGGGGTGCACAGTGGAAGCAGGGAGACTAGCTGGGAGGCGGGGCAGCAGTCCCAGAGTGAGAGAATGATGGTCTGGACTAAGATCAGGGCTGTGGCCAGGGAGAAAGTGCACAAATGGAGGCAGCATCTGCGAGACTTGCTGTTGGGTTCCATGTGAGCGAATATGAGGAAGAAAGAGATGTGAAGAATAACTGGCCTCTTCTCTCCAGTGATGACCACATCCTGTCTGTCATAGCTGCCTTTGCCATATGCGGTCCCCAACATATTTAAAATGTTGGTGTTCTCAAATTTGTTGATGTTTGCCTCTGTTATTTTTTTTTTTTTCATTATGTTTAAAATCTCAAGTCATTTCTCATTTCAAAATCTCATATTATTTGGCCAGCTCAGTGGGTCACGCATGTAATCCTAGCACTTTGGGAGGCCGAGGCGGGCAGATCACTTGAGGTCAGGAGTTCAACACCAGCCTGGCAACATGGTGACACCACGTCTCTACTAAAAATACAAAAATTAGCCAGGTGTGGTGGCGCATGCCTGTAATCCAAGCGACTCAGGAGGCTGAGGCAGGAGAACCACTTGAACCTGGGAGGCGGAGGTTGCAGTGAGCCAATGGTGCCACTGCACTCCAGCCTGGGTGACAGAGCAAGACTCTGTCTCAAAAAAAAAAAATCTCATATTATTTACATATAATTTTTTCTTTTGTTAAATTAAAAACTAATTTTGGTATAAGAAATATTCTTCAAACTGCTGGTAGCTATTCACTAGTGAGTTATTAGATCAATTTACTGGATAGACGCTGGAATTTTCTTTTTCTTTTTCTTTTTTTTTTTTTTTTGGGAGATGGAGTCTCGATCTGCCGCCCAGGCTGGAGTGCAGTGGCCCAATCTCAGCTCACTGCAAGCTCCGCCTCCCGGGTTCACGCCATTCTCCTGGCTCAGCCTCCCGCGTAGCTGGGACTACAGACGCCCGCCACCGCGCCCGGCTAGTTTTTTGTATTTTTTAGTAGAGACGGGGTTTCACCGTGTTAGCCAGGATGGTCTCGATCTCCTGACCTCGTGATCCGCCCGTCTCGGCCTCCCAAAGTGCTGGGATTACAGGCTTGAGCCACCGCGCCCGGCCTCTTTTTCTTTTTTTTGAGGCAGAGTCTCACTCTGTCACCCAGGCTGGAGTGCAGTGGCGCGATCTCGGCTCACTGCAAGCTCCGCCTCCCGTGTTCACGCCATTCTCCTGCCTCAGCCTCCCGAATAGTTGGGACTACAGGCTCCCACCACCTCACCCGGCTAATTTTTTTTTTGTATTTTTAGTAGAGATGGGGTTTCACCGTGTTGGCCAGGATGGTCTCAATCTCCTGACCTCGTGATCCACCCGCCTCAGCCTCCCAAAGTGCAGGCATTACAGGCGTGAGCCACCGAACCCGGCCTGGAATTTTCTTTTTAATAATATAGGAGTGGAATAGAATAGAATAGAATAGAATAGATCAGAGTCCATCTGACATAATAAGGATAAATATAGCTTTATAAACTTTTGTTTTGATTATTAATTTATATTCAGCTGAGATGTTCCACATATTTCTTACTGTGGGTCATAGTCCAAAAAAGTTTAAAAGCCTCTTTATAAAATGAAATAATAAAATCTGGTTATTTTAGTCCAAAACTATAAGCAATTTTCCCAGTATTATTAAAAGACTAGTCCTCTCTTTCACCACTGATTTATGAGTCCTTCTTTATCATGTGTTACATTTTGGGGTTTTTTCTGAGACTGAGTCTCACTTTATAGCCCAAGCTAGAGTGCAGCGGCACAATCTCAGCCCACTGCAGCCTCAACCTCCCAGGCTTAAGCTGGGGCTACAGGCACGTGCCACCATGCCTGGCTAAGTTTTGTATTTTTTGTACAGATGGGGTTTCACGATGTTGCCCAGGTTCGTCTCGGACTTCTGAGCTCACGTCATTCTGGGCCTTCTAAAGTGCTGGGATTACAGGTGTAAGCCACCATGCCCAGCCATGTGTATTAAATTCTAATACAATATATACTTTTTAAGCACTTCCTGTATGCCCTACATATGTTAGGCATGGGGAAAATGACACAATGGCGAATACAAACATAGACTTTCTCTGCACTCCTGGAGCTTATGGAAATGCTGAGGTCTGTTTCTGGGTTATCTGTTCTGTTCCATTGGTCTTTCTACAGATTTTTGCCCAGTGCTGCAGTTGTTACCACTGTAATAGCCATTTGTTGAACAAATGTTATGGGCCAGGCATTCTGCTGAGTGTTTGACATATGCTATTTCCTTTAATACTCATAAAGATGCTGTAAATGATATTCTTACTCCCATTTTACAGGAGGAAGAAACAGAGGCCATAAGATGTTAGGAAGCTTTGGCCGGGCGCGGTGGCTCAAGCCTGTAATCCCAGCACTTTGGGAGGCCGAGACGGGCGGATCACGAGGTCAGGAGATCGAGACCATCCTGGCTGACACGGTGAAACCCCGTCTCTACTAAAAAATACAAAAAACTAGCCGGGTGAGGTGGCGGGCGCCTGTAGTCCCAGCTACTCAGGAGGCTGAGGCAGGAGAATGGCGTGAACCCGGGAGGCAGAGCTTGCAGTGAGCCGAGATCTGGCCACTGCACTCCAGCCTGGGCGGCAGAGCGAGACTCCGTCTCAAAAAAAAAAAAAAAAAAAAAAAGATGTTAGGAAGCTTTCCCAAGATGGCAGCCTTAGTCTGTTCAGGCTGCCATAACAAAATATTACAGACCGAGTGGCTTGTACAATAGAAATATATTAATATCTTCTCACAGTTCTGGAGGCTGGAATGTCCAAGATCAAGGTTCTGGCAGGGTTCAGCTTTGGGCAAGGCCTTTCTCCCTGGTTTGTAGATGGCCACCTTCTCACTGTGTCTTCAGGAAGTGCCCTTTCCTTTGTGCTGGGCAGGGGCTGGGGAAAGGAGACGGGGAGAAGAGGAGGGCCTCAATATGCGAATCTGAGGGGACACCAAGCAGTCCATAGCAGTGACACGTTCAGGAAGTGGCAAAGTCCGATTCAAACCCAGATTTTCTTTCTCCAGAACCTGAATTCCTCTTAACAACATTTCTTTTCTTTTCTTTTCTTTTCTTTTTCTTTTTCTTTTTTTTTTTTTTTTTGAGATGGAGTCTTGCTCTGTTGCCCAGGCTGGTGTTCAGTGGTGCAATCTCAGCTCACTGCAACCTCCGTCTCATGGGTTCAAGCAATTCTCCTGCCTCAGCCTCCCGAGTAGTTGGAATTACAGGTATGCGCCACCATGCCTGGCTATTTTTATTTTTATTTATTTATTTATTTATTTAGTAGAGATGGGGGTTTTATCATATTGTCCAGTCTAGTCTTGAACTCCTGATTTCAGGTGATCTGCCCATCTTGGCCTCCCAAAGTGCTGGGATTATAGGTGCGAGCCACTACACACAGCTTAACATAATTTCTGATAGAGAAAATCCTTCCTTGCTATATTTATTTTCCAAAAGAAAAATAATCCTATTCTTGTCTGTTTATTTTATATATTTTTTTAGAGACAGGGTCTTGCTCTGTCACCTAAGCTGGAGTGCAGTGGCGCTATCATAGCTCACTGCAGCCTCAAACTCCTGGGCTTAAGCAATCCCCCTCACTCAGCCTCCTGAGAAGCTAGGACTATAGGTGTGCACCCATGAAGCCCAGCAAATTTTTAACAATTTTTTGTAGAAATGGAGTCTTGCTATGTTGCCTAAGCTGGTCTTGAACTCCTGGCCTCAAGGGATCCTCTTATCTTGGCTTTCCAAAGTGCTGAGATTACAGATGTGAGCCACCATGCCCAAATTAACTTCAAAAATCACTTTGACCCACACACACCCCACAATATGTACCAATATGTACAACTATGATGTATCAATTTTGAAAAATGTAGAGAAAAAGAAAAATGGCCGGGCGCGGTGGCTCAAGCCTGTAATCCCAGCACTTTGGGAGGCTGAGACGGGCGGATCACGAGGTCGGGAGATCGAGACCATCCTGTCTAACACGGTCTCTACTAAAAATACAAAAAACTAGCCGGGCGTAGTGGCGGGCGCCTGTAGTCCCAGCTACTCGGGAGGCTGAGGCAGGAGAATGGCGAGAACCCGGGAGGCGGAGCTTGCAGTGAGCCGAGATCGCGCCACCGCACTCCAGCCTGGGTGACTGAGCAAGACTCCGTCTCAAAAAAAAAAAAAAAGAAAAATGACAGTAGAAAAAAAAATCACTTTGATCCATTCCATGTGAGTGAGAACTGTCATCTTCCCCCCACTGAGTATTCCTATCCAGAAACACGCTATGTGCTGTCTCTCAGGGAAATGGTGTGGATTTCCTCTTATAGGTTTCACACACATTTCTTGCCACGGATTTTCTGAGCTCACATTTTTTTAGTTTAGTGTTTTTCAGACCGTAATGTGCATACAATCACCTGGGGATCATCTTTAAATGCAGGCTCTGATTCAATAGGACCAGGGTGGAGCCGAGGATTCCCCAGTTTTAACAAGCTCTCATTGACAGATCCAATGCTGATCTATGGGCCACACTGTGAACCACAAGGTTCTAGTTGTGCCATTCTGTGTGGGATAGTTTAGTCTCAGATCTCAGAACTGGCTAGTGGGATTATCTAGAAAAGCTAATAACTTTTATTTGGCCAGTTTTACATACACTTCCCTTTCTGAATCCAGGAGGTTTGTTTATTGCTGTGGAGACCAGCTGTGGTTAACAAGGGTTGGGGGAGAGTTTGGGGACAGGAGACCATCATGGTGGTACTAAAGGAGGACCAGTGGTGGGCCAGGCACGGAGGCTCATGCCTGTAATCCCAGCACTTTGGGAGACCAAAGTGGGTGGATCACAAGGTCAGGAGTTCAAGACCAGCCTGGCCAACATGGTGAAACCCCGTCACTACTAAAAATACAAAAATTATCCGGGCATGGTGGCAGGCACCTGTAATCCCAGATACTCGGGAGACTGAGGCAGGAGAATCCCTTGAACTGGAGGAGGAGGTTGCAGTGAGCCGAGATTGCACCATTGCACTCCAGCCTGGGCAACAAGTGTGAAACTCTGTCTCAAAAATAAAGAAAATAAAAAATAAATGTTGCACAGGTCACACAGCAGAGTAAGTAAAAACTCAGAGACCTGGCTGGGCTTGGTGGCTCACGCTTGTAATCCCAGCACTTTGGGAGGCCAAGATGGCGCCATTGCACTCCAGCCTGGGCAACAAGAGTGAAACTCCATCTCGAAAAAAGCAAAATAAAACAAAACAAAAACACAGAGATCTCTCAAAACAAAGAAGCAGTGAGAGAGTTTATATCCCGGCTCTGCCACCAACCACCAATATTAACAAATTATTTAACCTAAGACTCAATTTCTCTACTTGCAAAGTGTGCCATTTAACAGAACCAACCCATTATAGCCTAGAGGTGAAATATACGATGGTTTGAGCCAGACTGGCTGGTTCAGATCCCAGTTCTGCTACTTGTTGGCTGCATGTCTTTGGGCAATTTATTTAACCGTTTTTTGCCTCAACTTCATCACTTTTTTTTTTGAGACAGAGTCTTGCTCTGTTGCTATGCTGGATTGCAGTGGTGCGATCTCGGCTCACAGAAACCTCCGCCTCCTGGGTTCAAGCAGTTCTCCTGCCTCAGTGGAGTAGCTGGGACTACAGGCCCGCGCCACCATGCCCAGCTAATTTTTATATTTTTAGTAGAGACAGGGTTTCTCCATGTTGGCCAGGCTGGTCTTGAACTCCTGACCTCAGGCGATCTGCCCACCTCGGCCTCCCAAAGTGCTGGGATTACAGCTGTGAGCCACCGCGCCTGGTCCATCACTAATTAAATGATGACACTACAGTAATAGCAATTTCCTCAGAGGATTATTGTGAGGATTAAATGAATTCATATAGTTCCCTAACCTCTGAACCTTGGTGTGCCCAGGGCCACAATCCTTAATGCCTTCTCTGCCTACACTCACTTCCTTGGCTTTAAATGCCATTTAGGGCCAGGCACGGTGGCTCACACCTGTAATCCCAGCACTTTGGAAGGCTGAGGCAGGTGGATCACGAGGTCAGGAGTTTAAGACCAGCCTGGCCAAGATGATGAAACCCCATCTCTACTAAAAATACAAAAATTAGCTGGGTGTGGTGGCGGATGCCTGTAATCCCAGCTACTCGGGAGGCTGAGGCAGAGAATTGCTTGAACACGGGAGGTGGAGGTTGCAGTGAGCCGAGACTGCGCTACTGCACTCCAGCCTAGGCGACAGAGCGCGACTCCATCTCAAAAATACAATACAACACAACACAACACAACACAATACAATTTGCTTTAAAAAATACTATTTATAGGCCGGGCGCGGTGGCTCAAGCCTGTAATCCCAGCACTTTGGGAGGCCGAGACGGGCGGATCACGAGGTCAGGAGATCGAGACCATCCTGGCTAACATGGTGAAACGCCGTCTCTACTAAAACATACAAAAAACTAGCCGGGCGAGGTGGCAGGCGCCTGTAGTCCCAGCTACGCGGGAGGCTGAGCCAGGAGAATGGCGTGAACCTGGGAGGCGGAGCTTGCAGTGAGCTGAGATCCGGCCACTGCACTCTAGCCTGGGTGACAAAGCAAGACTCCGTCTCAAAAAAAAAAAAAAAAAAATACTATTTATAATTCAGTCATTTCCAAATTTATATCTTAAGTTCATTCCTCTGCTCTGAACTCTTTATTGGAATATAGCAGCCTGCCTGACGGACAGGTCCACACAGATACCTAGCAGGTATCTTTAGACTGACACTCCCAAAACTGAACTTTTCTTGTATTTCTTTTTTTGATACAAGGTCTCTGTCACCCAGGCTGGAGTGCAGTGGCGCAATCATGGCTCTGCAGACTCCACTTCCCAGACTCAAGTGATCCTCCCACCTCAGCCTCCCAAGTGGCTCGGACTACGGGTGTGTAACACCACTCCAGACTAATTTATTTATATTTCATAGAGATGGGGGTCTCCCTATGTCCTCCAGGCTGGTCTTGAACGCCTGGGCTCGAGCAATCCTCCCGCCTCGGCCTCTCAAAGTGCTGGGATTACAGGTGTCAGCCACCATGCCCAGCCCAAAACTGAACTCCCTATCCCTGGTGGTCTAGTGGTCAGGAAAAAATTAATTAAAATAAAAAGGTCTCCACCCTTAAAACTGCTCTTTCCAAGGTCTTCCTTATCTCATTAACTATCTCAGTTAATGGCAACTCCCTCCTTTAGTTGCTCAGGCCAAAGTCCTCAGAGTCATCCATCCATCCAAAGGTCTTGGCTTTACCTTCAAAAGATACCTGGAATAGCCTTTCTCACCACTGCACTGTAACTGCACTGGTCCAAGTCACCATCACCTCTTAGTTGGCTTAATGAAACAGGTTCTTGGTTTCCCTGCTTCCAAGTATACCCTCCTATGGTCTCTTCTCAACATAGCTTTCATGCAGAGTGAGCCTATTTATACAGAAGTTGCATTATGTTACTCCCGCCTCGAACCCTTCAATACTTCTCAATTTAGAGTAAAAGTCAAAGTCTCTGCCAGAGCTTATAAGGTCTTCCATAGTCTGGCCTTAACTTCTCTGCTGTCATCTTTACACAACCCTTTGCCTACTTGCCTCCTTGCAAGTTCCTGCCCCTGAGAATCTTTATACTTGCTCATTGTTCTGCCTGGAACACTTTTACACCAAGATATCCTCATGTCTCATGTTCTTAACACCTTCAGGTCTTCACTTAAAAGTCCTCCTGGGCCGGGTGCAGTGGTTCATGCTTGTAATCCCAGCATTTTGGGAGGCCAAGGTGGAAGGATCACTTGAGCCCAAGGGTTCGAGACCAGCCTGGACAACATGGTGAAACCCCGTCTCTACAAAAACTACAAAAAGTAACTGGGCATGGTGGTGCATGGCTGTAGTCTCAGCTACTCAGGAGTATAAGGCGGGAGGATCACTTGAGCCTGGTAAGTTGAGGCTGCAGCAAGTTGAGATCGTGCCACTGCACTACAGCCTGGGCAATGGAGCGAGACCCTGTCTCAAAAAAAACCCAAAACGTCCCCTTGGAAATGTTAGGTCTTTCCTGACAGTTCCAGCCCTCTCTATCCTCTGTTTCTGGGTCACCTTTTAAAAAAAAAACAAAACACATGTGCCCTATCTGTATACTATTTAACCAATGTTTGTTTTCTTTCCTTTCTTCCTTCCTTCCTTCCTTTTCCTTCCTTCCTTCCTTCCCCTTCCTTCCTTTCTTTCTTTTCTTTCTTTCTCTCTTTCTTTCTTTCTTTCTCTCTCTCTCTTTCCTTTCCTTCCTTCCTTCCTTCTTTCTCCTTCCTTCCTTCCTTCCTTTCTTTCTCTCTCTCTCTCTTTCTTTCTTTCTTTCTTTCCTTCTTTCCTTCTCTCTTTCTCTCTTTCTCTCTTTCTTTCTTGACAGGGTATCACTCTGTTGCCCAGGCTGCAGTGGAGTGGAGTGACTTTGGCTCACTGCAACCTCCACCTTCTGGGCTCAAGACATCCTCCCACTTCAGCCTCCTGAGTAGCTGGGACTACGGTGCACGCCACCATGCCTGGCTAATTTTTGTAATTGGTTTTAGTGGCAGGGTCTTGCCATGTTGTCCAGGCTGGTCTTGAATCCTGAGCCCAAGTGATCTGCCCACCTCAGCCTCCCAAAGTGCTGTTATTATAGGCATAAGCCATGGCATCCAGCCAATTTAACTAATATATTATTTAATTTACTTATTTATTTTGTTTATAGTCTGTTTTTCCCCACTAGTAAGTCAGCTCCATGAAGACTTGAAGATAGAAATCCTTTCTGTTTTTTTCACTGCTATGTCCTCAGAGCCTAGACCACAACCTGGCACATAGCAGGTTCTTCATAATAATTGTTGATTAAATATAATAAATACATGTTAATTCTAATTATTATCTTGACATTTTGAAAACAGTAACAGGTAGAAATTTTAAACATTGACATTTTATGCTGAAAACCTCCAAACAATATTTTTAAGAACATGCTAAATGAAAATGTAGCTGTTCTGCCTACTCTGCCTATGAAGTAGCCATTCTTTTATTCCTCACTTTCTTTTGAGACAGAGTCTTGCTCTGTCACCCAGGCTGGATTGCAGTGCTGCAATCTTGGCTCACTGCAACCTCCACCTCCTGAGTTCAAGAGATTCTCCTGCCTCAGCCTCCTGAGTAGCTGGAATTACAGGTCCCTGCCACAATGCCTGGCTAATTTTTGTATTTTTGGTAGAGACAGGGTTTCACCATGTTGGCCAGGCTGGTCTCAAAATCCTGACCCAAATGACCCACCAGCCTCAGCCTCCCAAAGTGCTGGGATTACAGGTGTGAGCCACCGCACTCAGCCTATCCCTTTACTTTCTTAATAAACTTCTTTCACTTTACTCTATGGACTTGCTCTAAATTATTTCTTGTGTGAGGTCCAAGAACCCTCTCTTGAGGTCTGGATTGGGGCCCCTTTCCAGTAACATCTTCTTGGCGAACCATGAAGGGATTATACTGGGGAGACCCCCAACTCAAAGGAAATAGACTTCAGCACTAATTGGCCAACTTTGGAGTCAAGAAAACTTTTTTTTTGAGCTATTGATAGCTTCTAACAATTGAGTAAACTCCTGTGAACAAAATTTGGAGCATATTTGTTTTTCTTTTCCTGATTTTGTCAGAATTTGGACACTATTTCTTAACTTATGGCAATATGGTTATTTGCATAAGTGCTATAAGAATGTTTTCTTTTGCAACAGCACACAATTGGAGAAACTGGTTATTTTACCAAGGCTTTGAATGGAATGATGTGCTTTCCTTTAAGGAATCAAACTTGACTTATAGAGGCAATAAAAGCCCCTTGGGAAAACTGGCTGTGTGCCTTGTCTGCACAGTCCTTATACAGGGTTTCTCACCTGTGGTAAATAAAAAAATGTCACTTTCTGACAGGCCCAGGAGCCCCAAGTTATCTCGGGACCTCAAGAGGAAAGGAATTTACACAACTCCTATAGGTATTTGATTGTACAAACCAATAGCTGGGCTTGGCTTTTAAAAAGGTATTATCTGAGATTCTTTTTCTGGAAGAAAGTTCCATCAAAGTCAATTATAAAAAGCCTATGTGAAAAAATAATTATTCTTGCTGCACTTTATACAAATGATCAGACCGAATATAATAAAGCAAGTTGGTCTTACCATGACCAGTCTCCGTGGGAGACTGGAGAGAGAGAAAAAAAAATATGTTTCGGAAACTATGGCACATCTGTTATTAGATTCTAGTGTTATCAGTTGTTTTTGAGCTTTTTTTCTGCGATTTAAACTCACCTGCCTATTCCTGTGAACCAATCAGTGATCTCTGACTGCAGCTCAGCTGAAACAAGAGAAATGGGTAATGTAAAAATCTGGATCAGTATTCTCATTCTAGGCACATATTGGAATCAGCTAGCAACCCCACATCCACTTGGTTTCCAACAATTGTCCAGTTCATGGAAAGCCCACGCTGGAGGGCAATGGCACGATCTTGGCTCACCACAACCTCTGTCTCCCAGGTTTAAGTGATTCTCCTCCCTCAGCCTCCCAAGTAGCTGGGATTACAGGCATGCGCCACCACGCCCGGCTAATTTTGTATTTTTAGTAGAGATGGGGTTTCTCCACGTTGGTCAGGCTGGTCTCAAACTCCCGACCTCAGGTGATCCGCTCACCTTGGCCTCCCAAAGTGTTGGGATTACAGGCGTGAGCCACCACGCCCGGCCGGAAAGCCTTCTTATTTAGTTTACTTGGGATAATTTTGTAGGAGGATCACTTGAGCTCAGGAGTTCAAGGCTACAGTGAGCTATGATCATGCCACTTCTCTCCAGCCTGGGTGACAGAGTGAGACCCTGTCTCAAGAGAAAAAAAAAAATCTATGTATCTACATATATATATAAAATAAAGAAAAAAGATGATGGACAAAGTTATATTACTTCCCATCACAACATTATGACTGATTTTTCCCACTATTTTCCAATTATATGTAATGTTGATTCTACAATAAAATAAAATGTTAACTTACCAAAACATGAATAATATATCCTTCATATAAAAAGAAAGCAGGCTGGGCACAGTGACTCATGCCTGTAATCCTAGCACTTTGGGAGTTCAAGGTGGGTGGATCACTTGAGGTCAGGAGTTCAAGAATAGCCTGGTTGGCCGGGCGCGGTGGCTCACGCCTGTTATCCCAGCACTTTGGAGGCGGATCACAAGGTCAGGAGATGGAGACCATCCTGGCTAACATAGTGAAACCCCGTCTCTACTGAAAAAAAAAAAAAAAAAAAAAAAAAATACAAAAATTAGCTGGGCGTGGTGACGCGCGCCTGTAGACCTACCTACTCTGGAGGCTGAGGCAGGAGAATTGCTTAAACCCGGGAGGCAGATGCCACAGTGAGCCGAGACCTCGCCACTGGACTCCAGCCTGGTGACAGAGGAAGACTCTGTCTCAAAAAAAGAAAAAAAGAAAGCAAAACTATACCTTTTCCTTTTTTTTTTTTTTTCATGCTTCACTCTGTCACGATCAGGGCTCACTGCAATCTTGAACACCTGGGCTCAAGCAATTCTCCCACCTCAGCCTCATGAGTAGCCGGCTGGGACTACAGGTGTGCGCCACTATGCCCAGCTAATTTGTTTGTTTGATTGGTTTCTTTTTTTAGTAGAGACAGGTCTTCCTATGTTGCCCAGGCTGATCTCAAACTCCTGGGCTCAAGTAATCCTCCTGCCTTGTCTTGCCAAAGTGCTGGGATTATAGAAGTGAGCCACCACACCTGGCCAATTTTATCTTTTGTATAGTGCACAGAACAGTCCCCATCAAAGGGCTTTTACTGCGAAGTCATGTACAAAAACAATGGGTAAATATTATTTTTTAATTTAAAAATATTTTAATTTAGGCTGGGCGAGGTGGTTCATGCCTGTATTCCCAGCACTTTAGGAGGCCGAGGCGGGCCAGTCACCTGAGGTCAGGAGTTCAAGACCAGCCTGACCAACATGGAGAAACCCCGTCTCTACTAAAAATACAAGATAAGCCAGGTGTAGTGGCGCATGCCTGTAATCCTAGCTACAGGGGAGGCTGAGGCAGGAGAACTGCTTGAACCAGGAAGGCAGAGGTTGCAGTGAGCCGAGATCGTGCCATTGCACTCCAGCCTGGGCAACAAGAGCAAAACTCTATCTCAAAAAAAACAAACAAAAAAATTAACAATTATTAAATTTAAAAATATTTTAACTTGAAAATATTGTGTAATTAGATTTTTTTTATGCTGGAAGAAGCTTTAATTAATAGTTATAAGCCAGGCACAGTGGCTCATGCCTGTATTCCCAGTATTTTAGGAGGCCAAGGCGGGCCAATCACCTGAGGTCAGGAGTTTGAGACCAGCCTGATCAACATGGTGAAACCCTGTCTCTACTAAAAATATAAAAAAATTAGCCAGGCATGGTGGCAGACACCTGTAATCCCAGCTACCTGGGAGGCTGACGCACGAGAATCGCTTGAACCGGGGAGGCGGAGGTTGCAGTGAGTCAAGATCTCGCCACTGCACTCCAGTGCACCCCAGCCTGGGCCACAGAGCGAGACTCCATCTCAAAAAAAAAAAAAAGAAAAAGTTACAGATTACATATTGTTTTCTTTAAAGCCTTTAAAGAAAGTGTAATCTGTAGCTATTAATGAAAGCTTCCCAAACAACGAAACTGTTTATTTTCCTGTGCAGGCTCAGGTTGCCTCCAGCAAAACACAAATGTAGGGGCTGGAGAAAGGCCTGGAGAGCTCCCAGGGCCCTCTGAGACATGGCTCCAGGTCACACACCCCAAAGCCTTGGCCTGTTTTGTACGTTGATGGGGTTAAGAGAACACCCTCGCTGCTTCTCCCTGCCTTTAGCAGAGCTATAGGAAACTCCCACCAGAGATCTCCAGCTTGGAGAGGGAAGAGTGGAACAGCCCTCTGGAAGCGAGTTACCCACAGTTTAGTTTGCCTGGAGAGAAACAGTCTGGAGAGAGACTGCGGCCTCCGTAGGGTCTTCTGACGGCAAATTCTTCCAGCTCAGTGGCTACTGGGCAGCAGCACAGCCGGTTTCTCTCGAAGGCACACCCCACACACCGCATCACTGTGCACTAGCCTCAGATGACAGAGACCGGCCTTTCACAAGACTTTTGTGGCACTGTTCATTTCTGAGACTTTCTCTACGATGAGCTCAAACTGCTTACCTCAGAGAAGAAACTGCGTGCACAGAAAGCTGCTGAGGCCGGCTTGGGGCCCCTTCTTTCCTATCCCTGGGCACTTCCCCAGCTGCTCTCTTTCCCCACTGCCCAGCCCAAGGAGTCCCCTCTGCAGCTGACCAGGGCTCAGCCTCCAGAACAGCGGGTTCCAGGGCCGTGAAGCCTGGCCAGGTTCATAGGGCTCAGTGCCCTGCGGCTTTCTCCTCCCCACCACAGGCCTGGGAGGCGCAAGAAGCACCAGTTTGTTTTCTGGGTCAGCCTGCAGCAAAGAGCGACTGCCCTCACTGACAAGCTGAGCCTCCCTCCCAGCGGCACCCCTGCAGCAGCCGGCAGGGGACCCTGGAGGACTGTGGAGCTGGATCACCACCCAGAAGACGCGAATTCCTCTTGTCCAGAGGCAGAACGATAGCAACAGTAGCCGCTTATGCTCCTGTAGTTTCCAGAACACCTTGCTTAATCGGAAATAAGATGTTACACTCCAGAGACTACTGATTTATGTATCACACTTGTGCTTATCCATCCATTCACCAAACCTGTTGACTGCTTGCTCTGCCCTATGTGCCTGGCGCTGTGCAGGGTTCTCATCTAGTAGGAGAGACTGACAAGGGCACAGATGTCTGTACTGAAAGGAAGAGTAGGGCAGATGGCCACCCCACCCCACCCCACCCCAACTTCAAAAAAGAGACTAAAAAATTACTATCACTTGTGTAATTCATCAACAAACTTTTTTTTTTTTTTTTTTTTTTTTTTTTTTTTTTTGAGACAGAGTCTCGCTCTGTCGCCCAGGCTGGAGTGCAGTGGCCGGATCTCAGCTCACTGCAAGCTCCGCCTCCCGGGTTTACGCCATTCTCCTGCCTCAGCCTCCCGAGTAGCTGGGACTGCAGGCGCCCGCCACCTCGCCCGGCTAGTTTTTTGTATTTTTTAGTAGAGACGGGGTTTCACGGGGTTAGCCAGGATGGTCTCGATCTCCTGACCTCGTGATCCGCCCGTCTCGGCCTCCCAAAGTGCTGGGATTACAGGCTTGAGCCACCACGCCCGGCCCTCATCAACAAACTTTATTGAGCACCTATTAGGTACTGAGTGTTTTTGTGTATTGATCACGCATTGATCCTCACAATAATCTTTGAGATTAAATGGGTTGTGCCATTTACACATGGGGAAGAAGACAGAGACTGGCCACTGTCACGCAGCTACTGATATCCAAGCTGAGATCCAGAGTTCCTGTGCTTCTCCTGATGAGCACGAGCACCACAGTCAGGCCACAGAAAAACACCCAGGACAGCCAAACTCAGACCCGCCCGATTTCCCACTCCACCCTCCACTGGCCCCACCCTCACTCCCTCCTCATTCATTCAGCCAATCTGTCAAAGACAATTATTATACTCCTGTTGGGTGCAAAGCTCTTGAGGAAAGGGGAGGAAGGAAGAATCATAAATGGCTTTGTCACCAAAGGCTCTCATAGCCTACTAGGAAAGTAGAGTACATTAATCACTACAGTGCAAGGTGAAAAATACAGGTAAAGTGCCAGATCAGCCTGGGGGTGGGAGTGGAGGCACATTTACTTTGATTTAGGAGAGCCTTTGTAGAGAAAGGGGCACTGAGATGGGCCTTGAGGATATTTAGGTTTTGGTCATGCAGAGATATGAGGGAAGGGCTGCCCAGATTCCAGAAATGGAAACGTCTTTAGCAGAGGGGTGGAGGGTGCAGGAGGAGGGAAGGCTATTGGAGTTCATGTGGTTGGAGGACAGTGCACCGCAAAGGGAGAAGCAGGATATAAGTTTGGAAACACAGGCCGGGCGCGGTGGCTCAAGCCTGTAATCCCAGCACTTTGGGAGGCCGAGACGGGCGGATCACGAGGTCAGGAGATCGAGACCATCCTGGCTAACACGGTGAAACCCCGTCTCTACTAAAAAATACAAAAAACTAGCCAGGCGAGGCGGCGGGCGCCTGTAGTCCCAGCTACTCGGGAGGCTGAGGCAGGAGAATGGCGTAAACCCGGGAGGCGGAGCTTGCAGTGAGCTGAGATCCGGCCACTGCACTCCAGCCCGGGCGACAGAGCCAGACTCCATCTCAAAAAAAAAAAAAAAAAAAAAAAAAAGTTTGGAAACACACGGTAGACATTCTATAAATATTTATATCTGAGAAACAAACGCAGGGAATTGGGGCCAGGTTACAGAGGACATAAACTGTGGCGCCAGGGTTGGCACTTGCTTCTCTGTTCACAGGAGCCGTTGGCGGGATTTCCCATTGTCCCCCTTGGGTAGGTAAGGCCAGGTGGCTGCTCCGTCTCTGCCACCTCCAGCGCCGGTCCCACAGTGTCAGCAGCCCTGTCCCCTACTGCTGTGTCATCAGTTACTCTCTTTCAGGTGCCTGGCCCCCACCCAGTGGCCCCCACCTTGCAGCCCTGAAGGCTTCCTTCCTGGGGCAGCAGAGACGAGTCATTTGGAAACCTCTCTCGGAGGAGCTCCGTGATCAAGGTGCAGATGCGGCAGGTGGGCCGGCCTCAATCGTGTCCCCAGTCGTGATGGTGAATGCGGTGAGGAGTTTCGTTGGCCCATCGCCTCTGCCCTAGGCCCGGCTCACTTTCACTGCTGAGTTGGTTCCACGGCCGCCTTTGATGATGCCGCTTCAGCATCTTTATTCTTTGGCGTTTCCTGCTCCTTTGTTTTCAAGGTCACTCTGTCCTGCCTGCCCCCACTCTGGGCCACCCAAGGCCGAGCCTCTAAGCTCTGCGTTGCTGACCACAGTTCTTCACACTAGCCTCACTGTGAGGCTCCGTCGAGACTGAACGTGGGGAAGAGGAACCTTTCACCATTTGATGTCTTGAGGTTCTCCTCCAGAACAAGCAGGCTAGCTGCCCTGCTCAGGGCTGGCTCATCTCTTGCTCCTTGGAGGACAGAGCTCTGGGCCCTGAGTCAGAACTAGCTGGGGTTCCTCACTAACTGAGTAGACTTACATGACGCATGAGACCTATGGACTCTTACTTAGTTTTCATAGGCCAAGAACGCCTGCTTGTCTGTCTCCACAGGCTGGGATGAGGCCCTTACGAGAGCAAGAATGGGAGAGGGCTTCATGAACTGTAAATTAATCTGGGAGTATTATAGTCTTCATTATTAGTTTACATAGATTGAGTTCATGTTGTTATTTGCTCTCCTAGCACCCTGTTCTTTTTCTTCATAGCACTTTCACATTTTCTAACGATATTATAAGTTATTATTATTACTAAGCACGGAGTTTACGGGTCTAATGCCTCCCTCCTCGCCAGGGTATAAGCTACGGCAGAGCGGAAGCCACGTTCTATTTTGTTTCTCATCACTCTCCCAGCACCCGGTTCAGGGCCTGTAATGTTGTGGGGGTTTAAGGAATACTAATGATAAACTGGTGAGTTATTTGAGGACCCACCACCATCCTCGCAAGAGACTTTATGAGGCCAGTCTGTCTTGTTCACTGCTGAAGCCTGGCATTTGGTAAGCCATTCATACACGTTTTTTGGAAGTTGAGATGAATACACCTTAGCCGGGCATGGTGGCTCACACCTGTAATTCCAGCACTTTGGGAGGCCGAGGCGGGCAGATCACCTGAGGTCAGGAGTTTGAGACCAGCCTGGCCAACATGGTGAAACCCTGTCTCTACTAAAAATACAAAAATTAGCCAGGCATGGTGGCAGCTGCCTGTGACCCCAGCTATTCAGGAGGCTGAGGCAGGAGAATCCCTTGAACCCAGGAGGCAGAGGTTGCAGTGAGCCAAGATTGTGCCACTGCACTCCAGCCTGGGTGAGGACAGCGACACTCCATCCAAAAAAGGAAAGATAAAAAAAGAGAGAAAGAAAGGAAGGAAGGGAGGGAGGGAGGGAAGGAGGGGGAGGAAGGAAGGAAGGAAGGAAGGAAAGCACCTTAAACACCACCAGCTTCTTCATCGTGAAGTTCTGTTGCTGGAGTCCCTGCCATGTGTCTCAGTTGCCCCCTCTGCCATCCAAATGCCCAGACAGGCTCATCTGGGCCTCTCAGTATCCACCCTCCTTGCCTTCTCCCACATCTTCCTCTGCTCCAGTTCAGACAAACTGCTCACCATCCCTTCCCCAAAATGTGCTTTTACCACCTGTGGACCCCCTTCCCTCAAAGTCCTGCTCGAAGTTCCTTCCTTTTTGACCTTCCTTTAAAAAGCATGAGTGGGCCTGATACAGAGGCACACGCCTGACATCCCTGTGCTTTAGGAGGCTGAGGAGGGAGGTTTGCTCCCTCAGGAGCTTGAGACCAGCCCGGGCAACATAGCAAGACCTTATCTCTACAAAAAAAAAAAAAAAAATTAAAAGTTAGCCTGGCATGGTAGACATTATAGTCCCAGCTGCTCAGGAGGCTGAGGTGGGAGGTTCACTTGAGTTCAGGAGTTTGAGACTACAGTGAGCGATAATTATGCCACTGCACTCCAGACTGTGTGACAGAGCAAGACCTTGTCTCAAAAAAAAAAAAAAAAAAAGCATGAGAGTGTGTGTGTGTGTGTGTGTGTGTCTGTGTGTGTGTGTGTGTATATGTGTGTGTATGTGTGTGTGTGTCTGTGTGTGTGTGTGTGTATGTGTGTGTGTGTGTCTGTGTGTGTGTGTGTATGTGTGTGTGTGTGTGTGTCTGTGTCTGTGTGTGTGTGTGTATGTGTGTGTCTGTGTGTGTGTGTATGTGTGTGAGTGTGTGTGTGTGTGTGTATGTGTGTGAGTGTGTGTGTGTGTATGTGTGTGAGTGTGTGTGTGTGTGTGTGTGTATGTGTGTGAGTGTGTGTGTGTGTGTGTGTATGAGAGATACAGAGATAGCACTTTGAACCTATGGAGGATTTCTATTTGGAAAGAAAAAGTCTGTTACATACACTATATTATTTAATAGCAAAATTGGCCATGCAGGTATTTTACAATTGTACATATTAGGAAACTAATGCTCAGAGAAGTTATATTTGTAATTTTCTTTTTTTTTTTTTTTTTTTTTTGAGACGGAGTCTCACGCTGTTGCCCAGGCTGGAGTGCAGTGGCGCGATCTCAGCTCACTGCAAGCTCCGCCTCCCGGGTTCCCGCCATTCTCCTGCCTCAGCCTCCTGAGTAGCTGGGACTACAGGCGCCCGCCACCGCGCCCGGCTAATTTTTTGTATTTTTTTTTTTAGTAGAGACGGGGTTTCACTGTGGTCTCGATCTCCTGACCTTGTGATCCGCCCGCCTCGGCCTCCCAAAGTGCTGGGATTACAGGCTTGAGCCACCGCGCCCGGCCTGTAATTTTCTTTTTTTTTTTTTTTTTTTTTGAGATGGAGTCTCGCTTTGTCACCCAGGCTGGAGTGCAGTGGCACGATCTTGGCTCACTGCAACCTCCGCCTCCTGGGTTCACGCCATTCTCCTGCCTCAGCCTCCCGAGTAGCTGGGACAACAGGCGCCTGCCACCATGCCCAGCTAATTTTTTGTCTTTTTAGTGGAGTCGGGGTTTCACTGTGTTAGCCAGGATGGTCTCGATCTCCTGACCTCGTGATCCGCCCGTCTCGGCCTCCCAAAGTGCTGGGATTACAGGCGTGAGCCACCATGCCCAGCCATTTGTAATTTTCATACTGGGGATTGTGACTTATGTGTGGACCCATGAAAGCAGTTTGATTCATTGACCTCTATTAAAAATAGAAAGAAGGCTGGGCATGGTGGCTCACGTCTATAATCTCAACACTTTGGGCGGCCAAGGTGGGAGGATGGCTTAAGCCCAGGAGTTTGAGACCAGCCTGAGCAACACAACAAGACCTCATCTCGACAGTAAATTTAAAAGTTAGTTTGGTGTAGTGGTGCACACCTGTAGTCCCAGCTACCCAGGAGGCTGAGGTGGGAGGATCACTTGAGCCTGGGAGGTAGAGGCTGCAGTAAGCCATGATTGTGCCACTGTGCTGCAGCCTGGGTGACATAGTGAGACCCCATCTCTACAAAAAAGTTCAGGAAAGGAAGGAGGAAAGGAGGGAGGGAGGAGGAGTAGAAAATATGAGTATGCTACTCATACTAAGCAGTGTTTACAAAACTTGCAGTGTATTTGTGTGTATATGTTCATGCACAGATGTCCAACTAGCTTGTGATATAAAATATATTTCATCCTATGGGTTATGGTCAAAGTGACAGGATTACATGACATGCTGAAAGTTAACTAGTAGAGCTCATGCATTACTTATTAGAGTAGAGCTGAGACCGACCAGAGAGGTAGAGGTGCAATCCGTCAGCGCCTGGGAGGCAGCACAGAAATCTCAAAGGTGCCAGAGTGGGGCCCAGGGAGGCCGGTGTTCTGGGAAAACCAACTGTTGTGTTCTGGTTGTATGAAGTGCTGTGTTGTCGTGGGTTGTGTTCTGGTTGTATAGGTGCTGTGCTGTTGTGGGTTGTGTGCTGGTTGTATGAGGTGCTGTGTCATTGTTGTGGGTTGTGTGCTGGTTGTATAGGTGCTGTGTTGTTGTGGGTTGTGTGCTTGTTGTATGAGGTGCTGTGTTGTTGTGGGTTGTGTGCTGGTTGTATAGGTGCTGTGTTGTTGTGGGTTGTGTGCTTGTTGTATGAGGTGCTGTGTTGTTGTGGGTTGTGTGCTGGTTGTATAGGTGCTGTGTTGTTGTGGGTTTTGTGCTGGTTGTATGAGGTGCTGTGTTGTTGTGGGTTGTGTGCTGGTTGTATAGGTGCTGTGTTGTTGTGGGTTGTGTGCTGGTTGTATGAGGTGCTGTGTCATTGTTGTTGTGGGTTGTGTGCTGGTTGTATAAGGTGCTGTGTTGTGGGTTGTGTGCTGGTTGTATGAGGTGTTGTGTCATTGTTGTTGTGGGTTGTGTGCTGGTTGTATGAGGTGCTGTGCCGTTGTGGGTTGTGTGCTGGTTGTATGAGGTGCTGTGTTGTTGTGGGTTGTGTGCTGGTTGTATGAGGTGCTGTGTCGTTGTGGGTTGTGTGCTGGTTGTATGAGGTGCTGTGTTGTTGTGGGTTGTGTGCTGGTTGTATGAGGTGCTGTGTTGTTGTGGGTTGTGTGATGGTTGTATGAGGTGTTGTGTCGTTGTTGTGGGTTGTGTGCTGGTTGTATGAGGTGCTGTGTTGTTGTGGGTTGTGTGCTGGTTGTATGAGGTGTTGTGTCGTTGTTGTGGGTTGTGTGCTGGTTGTATGAGGTGTTGTGTTGTTGTAGGTTGTGTGCTGGTTGTATGAGGTGCTGTGTTGTTGTGGGTTGTGTGCTGGTTGTATGAGGTGTTGTGTTGTTGTGGGTTGTGTGCTGGTTGTATGAGGTGCTGTGTCATTGTTGTTGTGGGTTGTGTGCTGGTTGTATGAGGTGCTGTGTTGTTGTGGGTTGTGTGTTGGTTGTATGAGGTGTTGTGTCATTGTTGTTGTGGGTTGTGTGCTGGTTGTATGAGGTGCTGTGTTGTGGGTTGTGTGCTGGTTGTATGAGGTGCTGTGTTGTTGTGGGTTGTGTGCTGGTTGTATGAGGTGCTGTGTTGTTGTTGTTGTGGATTGTGTGCTGGTTGTATGAGGTGCTGTGTCATTGTTGTTGTGGGTTGTGTGCTGGTTGTATGAGGTGCTGTGTTGTGGGTTGTGTGCTGGTTGTATGAGGTGTTGTGTCATTGTTGTTGTGGGTTGTGTGCTGGTTGTATGAGGTGCTGTGCCGTTGTGGGTTGTGTGCTGGTTGTATGAGGTGCTGTGTTGTGGGTTGTGTGCTGGTTGTATGAGGTGTTGTGTCATTGTTGTTGTGGGTTGTGTGCTGGTTGTATGAGGTGCTGTGCCGTTGTGGGTTGTGTGCTGGTTGTATGAGGTGCTGTGTTGTGGGTTGTGTGCTGGTTGTATGAGGTGTTGTGTCATTGTTGTTGTGGGTTGTGTGCTGGTTGTATGAGGTGCTGTGCCGTTGTGGGTTGTGTGCTGGTTGTATGAGGTGCTGTGTTGTTGTGGGTTGTGTGCTGGTTGTATGAGGTGCTGGGTCGTTGTTGTTGTGGGTTGTGTGCTGGTTGTATGAGGTGCTGTGTTGTTGTGGGTTGTGTGCTGGTTGTATGAGGTGTTGTGTCGTTGTTGTGGGTTGTGTGCTGGTTGTATGAGGTGCTGTGTTGTTGTGGGTTGTGTGCTGGTTGTATGAGGTGTTGTGTCATTGTTGTTGTGGGTTGTGTGCTGGTTGTATGAGGTGTTGTGTTGTTGTAGGTTGTGTGCTGGTTGTATGAGGTGTTGTGTTGTTGTGGGTTGTGTGCTGGTTGTATGAGGTGCTGTGTTGTGGGTTGTGTGCTGGTTGTATGAGGTGTTGTGTTGTTGTGGGTTGTGTGCTGGTTGTATGAGGTGCTGTGTCATTGTTGTTGTGGGTTGTGTGCTGGTTGTATGAGGTGTTGTGTTGTGGGTTGTGTGCTGGTTGTATGAGGTGCTGTGTCATTGTGGGTTGTGTGCTGGTTGTATGAGGTGTTGTGTCATTGTTGTGGGTTGTGTGCTGGTTGTATGAGGTATTGTGTCGTTGTTGTGGGTTGTGTGCTGGTTGTATGAGGTGTTGTGTCATTGTTGTTGTGGGTTGTGTGCTGGTTGTATGAGGTGTTGTGTCATTGTTGTGGGTTGTGTGCTGGTTGTATGAGGTATTGTGTCGTTGTTGTGGGTTGTGTGCTGGTTGTATGAGGTATTGTGTCATTGTTGTGGGTTGTGTGCTGGTTGTATGAGGTGTTGTGTCGTTGTTGTTGTGGGTTGTGTGCTGGTTGTATGAGGTGTTGTGTCATTGTTGTTGTGGGTTGTGTGCTGGTTGTATGAGGTGCTGTGTTGCTCTGGAGAGATGTCACGTACGGCACCCTTTGTGTGGAGGGACTGAAGGCCCTGCTGGGTGGTTGGGAGCTCCAGGTTGGAATACAAGCTGTGTGGGGGCGAGTGTACCAATTGGTATATGGCTGTGTACCAGTCCTGCGTGGCCTAGAGCAGTGGTTCTAGGAGTATAGTTCTCAGGTCAGCAGCATAGCATCACCTGGACACTTGTCAGAAATGCACATTCTCAGGTCCCACCCCAGACCTCCTGAATCAGACACTCTTGGGGTAGGGCTTGAGGTAACAAGCCCTCCTGGTGCCTCTGAGGCATAAAGTGTGAGGAGCACTCCCCTAGGGATGCCTGTTTGGCATTCAGTGTTTGGTATGTCTTTGCACAAGCAGGCAGGGTCTGGTCTCAAAGCGGTCTTGCTGGGAAGCAGAAGTGCTGGGCCTCCAGTGCAGCGTTTCTCCTGTCACCCACTCAGCCTACCCAGCACATGCACCCACAGCACTCATGTGTGAAGGAATGCTGCACGTTTCCCCCATTCCCTGTGCCTTCCACACTGCTGACTCCACCCACACTACCTTAGCAACATGGGAGAGTTTTGTACACTGCTTTGAAAATGTGCCCGGCTGCATGTGAATACGAGCGTGCCAACTTGCATGATGTGTCTGTTTTACCTCCTCTGTTAGACAAAGTGCTCCTCCAGCAGAATCTTCCCACTGGCTGCTGCAGTACTCAGTATACAAGCGCCTGATCCAAGCACCAGACTCACTCTAACCCTGGCCACACAACCCGCCCCAGGCTGACGGTCCCAAGCTCATTCGTGGCCCCCATAACCTTGTGGTAACCTTGATGTGTCTACCCAGCACCTGCAACCCATTTCCCCCCTGCAGGACTCTACGTGTTTCCTAACGAGAGAGGAGCTGTGCGTGGGTGCCGGCTGCCGGCAATGACAGCCTTTACCACCCCACTTCCTGTGTTGACTTGTGATGGGGTGTTGGGTCCCTGCTGCCTGAGTGAGCTGTGAACATTCATGCTACTTCCCATTACTGTCTGAAGCTTGGTTTCCGCATCTGCAGTGTGGTAATAAAAATACCCAACCCTTGGCAGGGTGCGGTGACTCACGCCTGTAATCCCAGCACTTTGGGAGGCTAAGGCGGGCGGATCACGAGGTCAGGAGATGGAGACCATCCTGGCCAACGTGGTGAAACCCCGTCTATACTAAAAATACAAAAAATTAGCTGGGCGTGGTGGCGCGTGCCTATAATCCCAGCTACTCCCAAAGCTGAGGCAGGAGAATTGCTTGAACCAGGGAGTTGGAGGTTGTAGTGAGCCGAGATGGCGCCACTGCACTCCAGCCTGGCGACAGAGCGAGACTCCATCTCAAAAACAAAACAAAACAAAAAACTCAACACTCAAAGGCTGTTCAGGGGATGAAAAGAAACGACCTGTAAAAACCTATCATAGTTCGTGGCACATCGAAAGTACCTGATGAAGAGCCTGTGCAGGGCTTAGCCATAGTTTTCCCTTTAGCCAGCCAGGTAAGTGCCTGTCCTTTGCAAACAGCGCCTCTGAGAGAAGGGCCGTGGGGTCTTGTGGAGGGAGCCCCGCATTTGGTGCCTACAGGGCTGACTTCAGGCTCTGACTCCGCGACGAACCCTCCCTGCAATCACGAGCAAAAAAATGAGACTCGGTTTCCTTATCCCCCCAAAATACGGCCAGGAGTGATGCCAATCCCTCTTGTACAAGCTGCTTCAAGGACTACAAATAATTTTTTTTTTTTTTTTTTTGAGACGGAGTCTCGCTGTGTCCCCCAGGCTGGAGTGCAGTGGTGCGATCTCGGCTCACTGCGAGCTTCGCCTCCCGGGTTCACGCCATTCTCCTGCCTCAGCCTCCTGAGTAGCTGGGACTACAGGCGCCCACTACCGCGCCCGGCTAATTTTTTGTATTTTTAGTAGAGACGGGGTTTCACCGTGGTCTCCATCTCCTGACCTTGTGATCCGCCCGCCTCGGCCTCCCAAAGTGCTGGGATTACAGGCGTGAGCCACCGCGCCCGGCCAGGACTACATATAATTAAATGTGAAGATTAAGTGAAATATAAAGATTAAGTAACATCAAATTTAAACTCTCATGGGACTGTGTAGACCGGTGACTGCTATGCAAGTGCTATGGTGAGTTTCCTTCAGTGCTGAGAGGCATACTCTACTCTTCCTGAGGCTGATGAGTTGGGGACCTGAGAGCTCTGTTCTCAGCTGTTAGGAAAGACCTAGAGAAAGAAGAGAACAAGGTCTCTGGCAAAGTCAGAGAGGGAGGGAGTCCCAGGTTAATAGAGGGGGAAACCCCAGCCCGTTCCCCGCAGCAGCACCCCAAAACTGTGTGGAACAGCTTACTTTTTCTGTGGAATATGGAAAATGAACTCTAAGACAAGTGATTGCATTTAATCTCTGGAACAAATAGAAATTCAACGTAATCCATGGACTGTAAAGTATAATTACTGAGAAAAATCCACCTAGGCTGATGTAAGCAGCCACCCATGCCTAAACCAGACACAAACCCAGTCTTTGGCGGATGCATCAGTAGTCTTTTTGTCTTTTTTTTTTTTTTTTTTTTTTTTTTGAGATAGGATCTTGCTTTGTCATCCAGGCTGGAGTGCAGTGGTGCAATCTCAGCTCGCTGCAACCTCGACCTCCCGGGCACAAGCAATCCTCCCACCTCAACCTCCTGAGTAGCTGGAACCACTAGTGTGCAGCTAATATTTTTAGTTTTTGTAGAGATGGGGTATCCTATGTTGCCCAGGCTGGTCTCAAACTCCTGGGCTCAAGTGATCCTCCCACCTTGGCCTCCCAAAATGCTGGGAATGCAGAGGTGAGCTACCAGGCTCAGCCTCTGGTGGTCATTTTGACAAGAAGGCTAGAAAACAATTTAGCCTCAGTTAGACTGCCTTTGGGGTGGGGATTGGGATCCTGCATAGGTGAAATATAAACAAGTTGCAAACTGAAATAAAACCTGGGCTGCTTGACCTGGAAGGGTCCTCTCCCATCTGATTGTCACACACAGGTGGAACCTCTGACATCTCCCCTTCAAAGGCAAAGGATCACAGCTTAGACATTGCCCTCTCTATCCTAGGGAGCTAGTCTGGCTTTATGTGTGAAGACTGTAAGATCATGGTTTCTAGTAGAGGCAGTAACTCTGTGAGCCTTCTCAAGGCAGTATTAGAACTCATGGCTGCTGGGCATGGTGGCTCACGCCTATAATCCCAGCACTTTGGGAGTCTGAGGCAGGCATATCAGTTGAGCCTAAGAGTTCAAGACCAGCCTGGGCAACATGGTGAAACTCTGTCTCGACAAAAAACATAAAATTAGCCAGGTGAGGTGACATGTGCCTGTAGTCCCAGCGACTTGAGAGGCTGAGGCAGGAAGATGGCTTGAGCTCAGGAGGTCAAGGCTGCAGTGAGCCTTGATTGTACCACTGCACTAAGGCCATAAGAGCAGCTCCTACCTTGTCCAGTACATGCTTCAATCACCTCCTCACTCCTCCCCCTGCCCTATCTCACCATCATCATCATCATCATTGCCATAGCCACATCACCACACACAGAATGCCTATGATGTGCCGAGCACAAGGTAGTTCTTTTTGTTTGTGTGTTTTTGAGACAGAGTCTCACTCTGTCACCAGGCTGGAGTGCAGTGGCACCATCTCAGCTCACTACAACCTCCACCTCCCAGGTTCAAGCGATTCTTCTGCCTCAGCCTCCTGAGTAGCTGGGACTACAGGTGTGCACCACCACACCCGGCTAATTTTTGTATTTTTAGTAGAGACGGGGTTTCACCATGTTGGCCAGGATGGTCTCAATCCCTTGACCTCGTGATCTGCCCACCTTGGCCTCCCAAAGTGCTGGGATTACAGGCGTGAGCCCCAAGTAATTCTTTCTCTCTTTTATTTTATTTATTTATTTATTTTTTGAGATGGAGTCTCGCTCTGTCACCCAGGCTGGAGTGCAGTGGCGCGATCTCGGCTCACTGCAAACTCCGCCTCCTGGGTTCACGCCATTCTCCTGCCTCAGCCTCCTGAGTAGCTGGGACTACAGGTGCCTGCCACCACACCCGGCTAATTTTTTGTATATTTAGTAGAGATGGGGTTTCACCATGTTAGCCAGGATGGTCTTGTTCTGACCTCGTGATCCACCCGCCTCAGCCTCCCAAAGTGCTGTGATTACAGGCGTGAGCCACCATGTCCGGCCAGGGAATTCTTTCTACACATTTTTTCCAAGCAGTTCTCATCATGTCCCACACTCTCCACCCTGTCCGCCTCTCCAGGCACACCAAGCCTTCGCTCTCTCCAAGCCTCCAGTGGCCAAGACTTCCATGAATTCTCTCCTGACCTTTGGGTATAGTAGGTCTCTAATGACATGAAGCAGAGTTCTGATTTTGGCTTCATCCTGTCGATATTTGCCATCAGAACTTGGATAGACCCAAGGATGACTTATCTATGTCCCAGAAATCACCCAGAGGTCAAAAAACAGGGTGTCAAAGGACCCAGAAACCAAGTCTTCGAATAACGACTGAAGACACTGTGGAAGTGTGTTTTGGAGACAAGAAGACTCTCGGGATGTGCTGGCTGTCTTCAGAGGATGCTTACTGGAAGAAGAGTTAGACAGTCCAGACAGAAGGGACAGCCAGGACCTCTGGGGTGGAGTTACAGGAAGACATATTTTGACTCATCATGAGGAATAAGTTTCTAATCATGAAACCATTCTCCATTGAAACATGATCTATTGAAAGGAGCAAATGTCTCACCTTCATTGATGTTTGTATTCATTGATGCTGGGTGATCATCTGATAAGGATGCAGTGACAGGAATCTTGCATTTGCTGGGGGTGGGGGTGTGGTTGAGGATAGTCTGGTTTATCTTTCAAAGTTCCTTTCAATTCCTCTGTGATTCTATAGGCTGTACTCCTTCCTGATCAATGTCCCTAGCCGGGGTGGCCAAGGCTAAGTCGAGTATGCTGAGGGATTGGAGGGGCAGGGATGTTGAGAATAGGGTGAATGGAAGGATGAGGAGTTCCCAGCAAGCCTGGGACACAGGAAACCTTGGGGCAGCTTCCTCCCGGAGGTATCAGGACTGGAAGTGCTGGAGAAGAAGTGTGATGCCTTGTCCTGAAAGCCTTCCTCCTTGAAAGCAGCTTCTAAAGGCAGTGAATGGAGAAGAGCAAGGAAACGACCCCAATACCACCAACAGAGGCTGGAAACGCTTCAGGCTGTTTAAACCTAAGAATGATGCATCTGTTGGCTGGCCGCCGTGGCTCACATCTGTAATCCCAGCACTTTGGGAGGTCAAGGTGGGCGGATCACCTGAGGTCGGGAGTTCAAGACCAGCCTGATCAACATGGAGAAACTCCATCTCTACTAAAAATACAAAATTAGCCGGGATGTAATCCCAGCTACTCGGGAGGCTGAGGCAGGAGAATTGCTTGAACCCGGGAGGTGGAGGTTGTGGTGAGCTGAGATCGCGCCATTTCACTCCAGCCTGGGCAGCAAGAGCAAAATTCTGTCTCAAAATAAATAAATAAATAAACAAACAAAATTAGCCGGGCGTGGTGGGCATGCCTGTAATCCCAGATGCTCGGGAGGCTGAGGCAGGAGAATTGCTTGAACCTGGGAGGCAGAGGTTGCGGTAAGCCAAGATCATGCCATTGCACTCCAGCCTGGGCAAGAAGAGCAAAACTCTGTCTCAAAAAAAAAAAAAAAAAAAAACCGAATGGTACATCTGTTGGGGATGCAGTGAGGTAAGCATCTTCAGTAAGCAAGGTGTGAAGAGGGGAAAGAGGGAAGGTGAATATGGAGGAGAGGGTGAAGGAGAGCACTGGAAAGGGTAGGATCCCAGTGAAGGGCGATTTGGTTGAAAGGGAGCAAGATACAAAGGTGGGGGTGGGGCCAAGAAACAGCCACCATGTGTGGGTGCCGCTATGCGTGCAGACATTGTTTTCACATCATTGTGGACCAAGAGAGGAAATGCCCACTTCTGGAAGAAAAAGCCACAAATGAGACTTGGAAGGGAAATTGATCAACATCTACAAAAGGGCTTCTTAAAGGAAACGGCCCTCAGACAGGGCAGAGTTGAGGGAAAGGACAGAGGTTATGAGCGCCTGCAAGAGTGGCAGCTTGGAGTAGAGAAAACACTAAAGGTGGAGTCAGAAGACCTGAGTTCAAGTCCCAGCTCTGCCACCGGTTAGCAGTGGGATCTTGGGTAAGTTGCTCTCCCTCTCAGCCTCACGGACCTCCTGCATAAAAATTGGGGGTTAGACTGGATGATCTCTGAAGTCCTCTCTCGCCTGGTAGTCTATGAGGTTAATAATTTATCAGCAAACCAAGTTAATTTATAGATAGAACATCATTATTTTTGAGTCAGAAAATGACTCTGTAACTGTATGCTTTTCTTGGTGATTTCACTTTTTTTTTTCTTTTAGAGACAGGGTCTTGCTATGTTGCCCAGGCTGGTATCCAACTCCTGGCTTCAAGCAGTCCTCCTGCCTCGGCCTTCCAGAGTTGATTTCATTTTTGTCTTCCAGTGTTGTTTTACTGTTGTTCCCTTTGAAAAATTCTAACCTATCTTTTCTGAACTTGAGCTGAGAAGGGAAGGGGTTTTGCCCCTGTTGGGCAAAAGGATGGTAGCAAGTAGTTTGACCAAGTGCCCTGATTTGCCAGGACTTAGGGGTTTCCCAAGTCAAGGGACTTTTCAGTCCTGGGCAGACTGGAATGGTTGATCGCCCTAGTGGTGAGGAAGATGAAGGTCTGGAGGTGGCTTGGAGGAGAGGTTGCTGGGAGCGCTCTTCTCCTGTTCTCTGTTGATCAGGAGTTTCCCTCATCAGTCTGCTGACTTTGTGTGGTGGTTTCATTACAAGTTGTGAGCCCCTTATTGGGGGTATAGGGAGGAGAAGAGAGAGCAGCCTTTAAACTAGTCATAGGCCCCAGTTGAGACAATTGTTGCCGGGAAAGAAGCTGAAATGCTTGACTAGCACTGATGCTGTGGGGGATTTTCCCTCTTTCTTCAAAAAAACAGAAAAGACCCAGTGGAAAAAAAAAAAAAAGTGATGAGTTGTGAGGCAGGTTGCGGCCCTACAGCCCCAGGAGACGATGCGCAGCTCATTTGCTTAAATTTGCAGCTGACGGCTGCCACCTCTCTAGAGGCACCTGGCGGGGAGCCTCTCAACATCAGACAGTGACCAGTCTGGTGACTCACAGCCGGCACAGCCATGAACTACCCGCTAATGCTGGAAATGGACCTCGAGAACCTGGAGGACCTGGTGAGTAGACACGGGTAGCTTCCTGTCGCCGAGGCCCTGCCTGGAATTCTAATATCCTCTGCCAGAATCCGAGAGAGAGGGGACAGCGTGGGAATCCTCTCCCGCTGTGGATCTGTAAAATCTAGACAGGTCAGTCAGCTCCTGCCCTTTAAGAGTTTATTTTCCATTCTGTGGAAGAAGCAGATAAGGAGAGCTGCTGTCCTTAGTAGACATCCTTTAGAGGAAGCTGGAAGACATGGGGTCAGGCCCTGAATCCTCCTCTGAGTTGCTATGTGACCGGGAACAGGATACTTCACTTCCCCATTCTTTCTCTCCTTTTCTCTTAGGGTGGGAATATGGAACTAGACAGGAAAGTACCTTTGGAGGTTTTCTTACCATGAGGAGGCTGGCATTGCTCATCAGTCAATCAATGCATAGCTGTTCATCTCTTACCATATGATTATATCATCAGGGCACTACATTCTATGTTGGGTGGAGAAGTTGAGGATCTGGTCTTTGCCCTCAAATAGCTTCTGCTCTGGCCAGAGAAAAAAAATCACTCACTGGAAGCTATTAGACAACAATTATGTGCTAAACTGAGAAGTATGAGAACAGATGGTAGCAAGGAAGAGGATCCCAGCAGGTTGGAGTCGGGGAGCAGGGTGAGAAAACTGTTAATCTGAAAAAATGTCTTGGAACCTGTTGTAGAATCTCTAGAGATAAGGTATTCTTGGAAAGGTTTCTTGGGTGGGCTAAGAAAATGGTCCCCAGCACTACACTGCCAGCACTCATGTCTCTGCAGTGAAGCGTAGAGGTGCAGTTGACCTGGTCGTCACTGGGCTCCCAAAAGGTGTATGTGTGGAGCAGCTCAACCGGAGAAACACAGGGTTCCTTGTGAGCCGACGGCAGAGGCTGGTTGTAAGGGTTTCTTGGAAACTTCTTCACGGTCTTTTCTCCCCCTGGGGAGAGGACTTGTCTTGGGACTGCATTCTGGGTTAGATCATGAAGGAGCCAAACCCTGGCTCCTACCAACTCTCCTGGCCCAAACTTACCCTGAGATATTGTCTGACTCCCTCCTGCTCCCCCAGCTGGAGTGGACTTTGTAGTTCCACCAACCGTGTTCCCAGACCTGCTGGGAGAAGCCTGCCTCTCGCTTGCCCAGATCTCAAGGCTGGGAAGTGTAAGTAGGACACGGGGAGAAAGTGAGCAGAAGGGCTAACTACCCAAAGCCTGGCCTCTCGGATCCAAACTGCAAGCAGAATCAGAACTGGACCATTCATTTAATCAGGACCTGCTTCATAATTTGTGGGATCTAGTGCAAAACGAAACATGGGGCCCCTTATTGAAAAATTATTAAAAATATCAAGAAAGCAACAGCAGAGCACTAAACCAAGTCAGGGGTCCTGCTGGGTGCAGGCCCCGTGTGACTGCACCAGTTGCACGCCTATGAAGCTGCCCTGAGTCTAATCACAGAGTCTGGGCAATATCCCAAATCAGACTAAAAACCCGCAGCCCCAAAGGGGCAATGTGCTCCCACCCTGGTCCCCAGTCACGGCCGCTGGCCTTGCCTGATTCGGTTACTGGGCGTCTTCCTCTGCCTGCAGCTTCAAACTGACCACGAGCCCTGACCCAGTTGGATTTCTTAGTAACCGACTGGAGACCTGGCGGGTCCCAGCTTCTGAGAAACCTTGAGTTTCCCCTAACTGCGCGTCTCACCTCACTGAGTGACCTACTAGAGACAGGTGGTGGCAGGGGCCAGGGGCAGCAGGGTATGTCCCAAGAAAACTTACATCTGGGGGAAAGGGACCTAGTGACTTGCTTCATGTCACACCTCAAATGAGTGATCCTCAGCCAGGCATTCAAATATCTGGATCCCTCACTCAGGGTCTAGCCGGGAGTCCGGAGTCCTGGACCATCTGGGCTCTGGAGTTCTTCAGCCAGCCACCAGTGCGTCGTTCTCCCTTCACGAATCTCCTACATACCCTGTCTCCAGGGCCAATGTCCCCTCAGAACACAGACCCTCTCCTCCACCCCCACCTACTCACTGAAGGGCTGTGAGCAGCTTGGCAGACTGTCCCTCAGTGTCACAGTACAAAAACCCCGGGCATAGTGGTACAGGCAGGAGAATCTTGCATGTAGCAGCTTCTCAATAAGTATTTATTGATTTGTGATGCAGTAAAGCTCTTAGCTCACCATTTTCCTCTGGAATTAGTCCAGGTTCTTCTACTCCTTCTGCTTCCTAGTCTCCTCCTTGTCCTTGCCCATACCAAGTATTGGTTCATATTCCTTGAACACTGGGTTTTACACTCTAATGTTGGGCTAAGAACTGGGGACTTTTGGCTACACAAACTTGCCAGGAAAAAAAAAAAAAAAAAGAAAAGGAACTGGGGGCTCCTGGCCATAAGCCAGGTTGGTCATTCTGTATTCCATTTGTCCTGTTGAACTCGAAGACCAACTTGAGCCACTTAAAATGTCCACTTCTTTAAGGCAGGGGCCGGGAGGTGTGGAGGGGCTGCTAATTCTCAAGAATGAATGGTCCAAATAGAAAAAAAAATTAGATGGCTGAGAGCCAGGAACCAGAAGATTCCAGGTCCTGGGGTGGGCATGCCAGGGACCCATCCTGCTGGAAAGGCAGATCCAGGCAGACCTAGAGCAGCCCCTGTCTATGCGAACCTTGATCTGAGAGCCTCCTTCCAATAGAACCAGGGCCTGGGCTGGGGCACCCACAGAGGCTGGTCATAAACTATACCTCCAGCCCCACCCTGCACACCAACCAGGAGGGGAAGCTGCTATAGCGCAGGGTGAAGCTGGCCCAAGCCCCAGAGCCTGGCTTTCTATGACCCCTCTCCATAGATAATTACCACACATCATGACTTCAGTGTGACTAGAGCATCACAGGCTACACAGCCCGTCCACGTGGACCATCTCATTTCATCACGGAGGTGTGAAGAAGAGGAACCAAAACCAGCTCAGGCTGTTTCTGGGGGGAAGGGAGGTTCTCCACCCGCCCCCCCCAATCAGATCAAAAGTCCCAGAGCAACCCCAGCAGAGCAGGCCCAACTGGGGGTGTGGTTGGAGGGGTCAGACATGAGGGAGAGCCCCAAGGCCAGGCTGAGGATGGGTCAGGGTCAAAGTGAATCTGGGTTCAGGCATACAGACTGCAGAGTCTCGTCAGGAACTCTTGCCTTCCCCAGGGATGCAGTCTGCAGCTGATCCCACTCCTCTAGCAGAACGGCATCAACAGCGGCCGTGTATATGGACCTGAGAATCAGGACACAAGAATGAGCGTTCTTTCAAGAGTGGTGGGGCAAAATATTTCCAGCCCAGGAGATGGTTTCAAGAGGCTGCCACACACACCTGGGAGGCCTGTCTATCTGCACCTTGGATTGTGTGACCCTGTATCCAAAGGGCAAAGAGACACTGGGGTGCCAGGTGGGGCCCCTTTAAGCCTCAAGACTTGCCGCAGAGGCTTGGAGTAGCTTAAACTCTCCCCCTAAAACCACAGCCAGTGCAGTACCTGCTTCTAATGGCCCAAACCCGTGGGAAGAGATGGAAGAGGAGTCTCACAGGCTTGTCCCTGAAGGCTATGGGTGTAGCAAGGGAGATGTGACAAATGGCAAGCCAGAGTCTCAGATGGTCTTTAAGGGCTGTGGGCCTCCTGAAGAAAGACGGGCTAAGGGATACAGACCTACACCCTCACCCATAGCCCAGTCTCATTCCTCCAGACCCCTGCACCCCTTAAGCCACCGAAGGCTGGAATGACAGATACCCTGGCCGGCTCCACTCACAGCTCCTGACTCTCAGCTGGGAATATCCACACAGGGACATAAAAGGAGATGGAGCTTGCATGCTCCCCGTGGCCAGAGCAATGACTGGCGTCTGTGTGCAGACACTTCCCGTGGCCAGCATGACTCAGGCCTTGGAGTCCTGGGGTTCGGCCTGAGTGAGCCACGCACGCAGGCAGCCCTGCCCCCTCCTCGGGGCTGAGAAGTAAGGTCAGGCTGGGGCATTCACTGGTGGCAGAATGGACTAGAAAAGCAAAGTCTCCAGCTACTGAGCTAGACGGAGATCACACTGAGAACCAGCTCAGCCCCAGGCAGGGCAGGACAGACAGAAAATCTGAGAGTGAGAGTGAGGGGCATTTGAAGGCAGAGTCTAGCCTCCTTCTTCCCAGGGCAGGAATCTCTTCCCGCACACTTGGGCTCAAACGTTCCTCTCCTTCCCAAGGGTCCCATCTCATTGCTGGACAGTTCTGCCTGTTAGAAAGTTCTCCTGCCTTTGACTGAAACTCTACCCCCTCAGCTTCTGCCCAGTCCTTCTGGACCGCCCCTGGAAGCCCACAGCAAGAGTCCATTGCTGCCCTCTTGCCCATGGAGTTTCTTTCCAATCCGTGACATCAGCCCTCATGGACTCAAGTCTTCTCTGTCCCAGACACTACACCCCTAGTACCTGAAAACTTCCTCCACGGGCAGGGTTTTCCAAGCCCCTCAACAAAGCGGTCATCCTTGTCCAGACCAACCAAACTGGGCTGGTGCCAGCTGCCCACTTCATCTGTTCTAGGTGAACAGATGAAGGTAACAGTGGCCCTTCTGCTGGCCACGTCACTCCCATGACTCATCTTAAGCTTGTAGGCAACAAACTCCCAAGTGTTTCTTACGAACTGTTGTTACCTGGTCTTCCCTAACTTATCCCTGGATGGGTAAAGTTTTAAACCTGAGTCCTGGCTTGTATATTTTTCCCCACGCAATTTCATCTGGTTAGGTTGGGCCCATGGTTCCAGCTTGTAAAGAACTCTGTGTTGCCTGAGAGTGCCCCCAAAGCTGGGTTGAGAGTGCTGAAGAGGAGGGGACCCAGGATAGATCCCTGAGGCATGCTAGACACCCCTGACCAATGTACCTGCTGACATAGAATCCCCATTAGCAAATGTGAGCTGAGCTTCATGCTGGTCAGTGCTGGGCAGTGGGGCAGCTTCGTTATTTGGAGAAGTGAGGTGGGGCCTGGAAACTTAATTATCCAGGGAGGAGCCTGCATCCTACAGTGGAGGGAAGGAGAAGAGTAACATTTTGGGCCCTACCACAGGCCAAGTACTTTGCATCTCTTTACACCCCGCACCTTCCCCTAAGCCCCTCAATACTGGACACTGTTACAGCCCCTGCTCCTCCCCAGTGCTCACAGCAATTTTCTAACTAGATTCTAGCTCCACTCAGCCTCATTCTGGTCATTGTGTTTCTTGCCTTCTTTGGGGCATGTGGCCCTGGCCTATGACCAGGCTGTTGTCTGCTGGGTGCCTGTCTATGCCACACGCTGGTGTGGCCCATCTTGGGACCTGTGTCTATGCAAGGTGGGTGTTGCTGTCAGAGTGCGTGTGTGCATGAGGGCCTTGGGTTTCTGCAGCTTTTCATGTCAAAGAATGGGCACACCGCTCACACAAACGGGCCGCCCTGCGCTCCCTCTGGGCACGGGATTGGAGGGCTTCCTCAGCACCACATGCCCCACAGTATTCAGGATTCCTGATTCCTCAACTTCCCATGAGGAAAGAGCCAACCTTGCTTTATTGCCTCTCTCCATAGTTTGGGGGAGATTGGGGGAGCTAGAACTCCTATGTGTGGGAAGTGGCTTTAACACGTGCCACTCCTGAACCCCCAAAACGTCTGTTTGACACCTCCTGCTGAGATGTGCCGTCAGTTCCCAGCACCCCTCAAACCAGCTTCCTCCCATCTTCCTCTCTCTGACGCTGCCAAACAAATACCTCTTGGCAAGGAGGAAGAGACAGGCCCCTCCCAACCCCCCTCTAAATCTGGTTCTCAGGAGATGGGAGCCCTAGGGACAGAAACCCAGGGCTTTCTGGGTCAGATAGGCTGGTTGGACCTAAGCCCTCACCCAGGCACAGCCAAGGTAGGTGGAGTTCAGCCCTGCTGACCGCCCTGGGCCCTGCTGCTCTCTTCCCTCTGCATGAATGGCTTGGCTCTGCGTGAAGACTGCTGAATTCCAGTATTAGTCAAGTGGGTGTGCTCAATGACAATACTGGAAATAGCTCCCAATAGAGAGAGAGCAGTCAAGATAGGATCTAGGATCCAGGCGGTCAAGGTTATTGGGAGAAGGCAGAATGCAGAAGGTGACGGAGTGAGTCCCTGCTGAGACACTAGCCTAAGTCTCAGATTATCAGGGCTCCTGGCCTTCTCTGGGAAACTGCTTTCAGAGCAGGTCAGCACACATCTGTCCTACGTAAAACACATGACCTTGGGAGGGGGACACAGAAGGCCTGCTTCTAAGACCTTTGCCATCTGGTTAGAAAGTGGTCATCCCAACCCTGGGTGCTGTAATAAATGCACACGCATCATAAGGAGAAGAGAGAATTCCAAGAGGGGAGCCAGCAAGGATGTGGGAAGATGGGATTGAATTCGGCTTTGGAGGAAGGGTAGAAATTAGATAGGCCACTTTGGAAAGAAAGACCTGCTAGGCAGAAGGAAAAGGCCAAGGGGTGACCTAGAGCAATAATATATTAATAGAAGACAAAGTTTGAAAGGTCAGAGGAATATACATTTGGGAGGAACATAAAGGCTCTGTTGGGGAGGTTACACTTCATCCCACAGGTCCATGGTTTTCAAATGAAAGTAGAACCATTTTCTTCAACAAAAGCTTATGTGTGAAGCACTACACAAGTCAAAAGTGGAGAGCTATAGTTTAAAGTCAAGAAGGGGAGCCTGGAGCCACACCACCACTCTCCACCCCAGGGGAACCCTGTGACACACACACACAGTCATGGGTACTCTAAAGAAAGTCCTTGGAGCTGGGCGCTGCTGTCACATACCTGCAGTCCCAGCTACACAGGAGGCTGAGGCAGGAGGAGGATCACTTGGGCCCAGGAGGTCGAGGTGTAGTGTGCTATGATCACACCTATTAATAGCCACTGCACTCCAGCCTGGGCAACATAGCAAGACACTATCTATCAAAAAACAAAAACAAAGGTGTGTGTTTGGGAGAGAAATTCCATGGAATCCTACTGCATGGGATGTTCTGCAATTAGTTCTAAACTTTATTTAAAAAAAAAATGTTTTGTAGAGTTGAGGTCTCGCTATGTTGTGCAGGCTGGTCTTGAACTCCTGGTTTCAAGCAATCCTCCCACCTAAGCCTCCCAAAGTGCTGGGAGCCACTGTGCCCAGCAGTTCTGAAATTTAGCAATGTGTGAATGGCACTAAGTTTGGCTTACTCTACTCTTTTTTTTGAGACTGGGTCTTGGTCTGTTACCCAGGCTGGAGTGTAGTGGCATGATCATAGTTCACTGCAGTCTGAAATTCCTTGGCTGAAGTGATCCTTCTGCCTTGTTCTCCCAAAGTGATGGAATTACAGGCCTGAGCCACCATGCCCAGACTCCAATCAATCTTCTACTGACGAACATTATCACAAATATGACTTTTTCTTATAGTTGACTTTGTTATTAAATGTGAAATTGAGACCTGGTACGGTAGCTCATACCTGTAATCCCAGCACTTTGGGAGGCCGAGGTGAGTGGATCACTTGAGGTCAGGAATTCGAGACCAGCCTGGCCAACGTGGTGAAACCCTGTCTCCACTAAAAATACAAAAAAATTACCTGGGTGTGGTGGCAGATGCCTGGAATCCCAACTACTCGGGAGGCTGAGGCAGGAGAATTGCTTGAACCCAGGAGGCGGAGGTTGCAGTGAGCCAAGATCGTGCCACTGCACTCCAGCCTGGGCAACAAGAGCAAAAATCCACCTCAAAAAAAAAAAAAAAGTGAAATTGAAAAAATAAATAAATAAAGACAAAAAACAAAAGAAAACCACTGCTTATGGGTGATGGGGAACCGGCAAAGGACTTTAAGCAGAACACTGAGGCAGTGGGATTTGTGTTTTAGAACACGCACCCCGTCCTCTGTGCAGGACGTGGACAGGAGTAGAGAAGCTGGTGGAGACGGGACCCATGGAGAGATGGTCTCCTGAGCGTTAGCGTGAAGAGAAGGAAGACTAGACTGAGGCAATGGCAGAGGGATGCTGTGGGAAGAGTTGGCAGATGGCTCTGCCCTTGCACTGATGTATCTCCCACACCTGCTTCTCACAGAGCCCCATTCCCCCAGAGCCAGAAGGAAAGACCCAGGCTGGGGAATGGGTCTGCTCAGCATTAGGAGTGAGTGTGTGACCCACAACTGTGGCTCCGGAGAGGCAAGAAAGCCCTGTGGCACCCAGTGTGACCACCCCCTCCTTGTGGGGGGGCCTTGCTCTCCTAAAATGGGGGCAGCATTAAGCCACCCGGAGCCTGGTGGACAGGGTACCCCATCCTATCCTCTGCCTCCCTGGGGCTCATCATTTATAGTATTGCCTTTTTGAACCCACATAGGTTGGTTATAATTGATTTTGAATTGCCTGGGGAGGGGCTTGGGTAGGGAGGGTGGGAAGAAAAGAGCTGAGAGGTGAGGAGGAACAGGTGCAGGGGACAGCTGTGAGTGAAAGGTGTGAAAACAGGCACATGTCTTCCTTTGTGGTTAGCTGGGTAAACAACCTGAGTGCTGGGGTGATGGAGGTGGGGTGATGGGGAGAGGAAGAGGAGGATGGGGAGGAAGGAACTTCCGGAGACATCATGGGCACGCCCCCTGCACTTGGAGTAGGCTCTCTCCTTCTCTCCTGCCAGTCTCCCTGGGTCACCCTCACTTTCTCCTGCCTCTGTCTGCCTCTGGGCTTTCTGCTTCTGAGTGCTCCTAGCTGCAGGGAGGTTGCCAGTGATGGGAAGTAGCAGGGAACCTGCATCTGCTGCCCCTAGAAGGAAGCCCAGGCAGGGTTGTTCAGTGGAAAGTATTGGCTTTGGAAGTAGATAAATGTCAGTTCACACAAACCTGATCTTTAGCAAGACACATCTGTGAAATAGGAATACTATTACATACCTTGAGCGGGTTGTGCATATTGAACCGGATGGGAGGCTATTACTGCCATTTCAGTGATAACGGAGACGGTCAGGAACAGTGAGACCCATGAGGAGGGAGCCGCAGGCCACGTCAGCACCCGCCCGCCCCCAGCCCCCAGCACGATGCTAAGTTGCAGTGCCCGACTGTTCTGCTCGGAACTGAAACAGACGGGTCCTTGTACCAATCAGGGCCATTCCCCAAATTGACTCCAGCCCCCAAGGCTGCAGGCTTCCATACATGAGGACCCCAAAACACAAGCTGACTTATGGGGCCCAGCCCCTCAGCACTTACAAAGCATGGCCACCCGCACACCTCCCTTCATCTGCACCACCACTCTAAGGAATGCGATCCCTTTGACAGGCAAAAAACTGAAGTTGGAAAACACAAAGTGATTTGTTCAAAATTGAAATGTGAAACTTGACATTTGGTCAGTGGAGCCTATGTAGGAAAAACCTCCAAGAGAGCTAGGGTTCCTCTCGGAGAGGAAAGACAGTCCTCACCCTCCCGTCTCCTTGCCCTTGCAGTTCTTGGAATTTGACAAATTCGACAACTATAACGACACCTCCCTGGTGGAAAATCACCTCTGCCCTGCCACAGAGGGGCCCCTCATGGCCTCCTTCAAGGCTGTGTTCGTGCCCGTGGCCTACAGCCTCATCTTCCTCCTGGGCGTGATCGGCAACGTCCTGGTGCTGGTGATCCTGGAGCGGCACCGGCAGACACGCAGCTCCACGGAGACCTTCCTGTTCCACCTGGCCGTGGCCGACCTCCTGCTGGTCTTCATCTTGCCCTTTGCCGTGGCCGAGGGCTCTGTGGGCTGGGTCCTGGGGACCTTCCTCTGCAAAACTGTGATTGCCTTGCACAAAGTCAACTTCTACTGCAGCAGCCTGCTCCTGGCCTGCATCGCCGTGGACCGTTACCTGGCCATTGTCCACGCCGTCCACGCCTACCGCCACCGCCGCCTCCTCTCCATCCACATCACCTGCGGGACCATCTGGCTGGTGGGCTTCCTCTTTGCCTTGCCAGAGATTCTCTTCGCCAAAGTCAGCCAAGCCCATCCCAACAACTCCCTGCCACGTTGCACCTTCTCCCAAGAGAACCAAGCCGAAACGCATGCCTGGTTCACCTCCCGATTCCTCTACCACGTGGCGGGATTCCTGCTGCCCATGCTGGTGATGGGCTGGTGCTACGTGGGGGTAGTGCACAGGTTGCGCCAGGCCCAGCGGCGCCCTCAGCGGCAGAAGGCAGTCAGGGTGGCCATCCTGGTGACGAGCATCTTCTTCCTCTGCTGGTCACCCTACCACATCGTCATCTTCCTGGACACCCTGGTGAGGCTGAAGGCTGTGGACAATACCTGCGAGCTAAATGGCTCTCTCCCCGTGGCCATCACCATGTGTGAGTTCCTGGGCCTGGCCCACTGCTGCCTCAACCCCATGCTCTACACTTTTGCCGGCGTGAAGTTCCGCAGTGACCTGTCGAGGCTCCTGACCAAGCTGGGCTGTACCGGCCCTGCCTCCCTGTGCCAGCTCTTCCCTAGCTGGCGCAAGAGCAGTCTCTCTGAGTCAGAGAATGCCACCTCTCTCACCACATTCTAGGTCCCAGTGTCCCCCTTTATTGCTGCTTTTCCTTGGGGCACGCAGTGATGCTGGATGCTCCCTCCAACAGGAGCTGGGATCCTAAGGGCTCACGGTGGCTTAGAGTGTCCTAGGAGTATCCTTAGCTGGGGTAGCTAGAGGAACCAACCCCCATTTCTAGGACATCCCTGCCAGCTCTTCTGCCAGCCCTAGGACTCAACTGGAGCCCAGGGAGCGGAAAGCAGCTCAAAGGCACAGTGAAGCCTGTCTCTACCCATCTGCACCCTCTTGGGCTGAGAGAACCTCAGGTACCTCCCATCCTAATCATCCAACGCTCAGGAAACAACTTCTACTTCTGCCCTTGCCGACGGAGAGCGCCTGTCCCTCCCAGAACACACTCCATCAGCTTTAGGGCTGCTGACCTCCACAGTTTCCCCTCTCCCCTCCTACCCACCTGTCCGCAAGGCCAGGAGAAGCCAATCCCCTCTCCCCTCCTACCCACCTGTCCACAAAGCCAGGAGAAGCTGAGCACCAGGGGATGAGTGGAGGTTAAGGCTGAGGAAAGGCCAGCTGGCAGCAGAGTGTGGCCTTCAGACAACTCAGTTCCTAAAAACATAGACATTCCACCAAGCCCCCAAGCCTGCAGCCATTTTGACCAAGCAGGAAGCTTGGACTGGTTGAATTCAGGTAGCTGCCACTGGCTTGGACTGAAACAGCACTTGGTCCTCCCCATGTCACTGGGTCCTGGGTGGTTTGCAGGCAGGGCCGTCTCTAGGTGCCCTTGGAGAGCAGCCAGTGACCTGAGGAAGTGCAAAGACCAAGAAGCAAGAGAGAAACCCGACAGAGGAAAGAAAACAGCTTTCTTCCCCAACCCCAAGGAGGGACATGGATCAGTGACACTCGGTGGTCCCCTCCACTAGGTGAGATGAAGTGGGGTGGAGAGCTCCTAGGGTGGCCGGGTCCAGGGGATGGGAGGTTGTGGGCACTGATGGGGAAGGAGGCTGGCTTGTCCCCTCCTCACTCCCTTCCCACAAGCTACAGACCCGAGGAAACTCAGAGTCCGAATGGAGAAAGGTGGACTGGAAGGGGCCTGTGGGAGTCATCTCAACCATCCCCTCTGTGGCATCACCTTAGGCAGGGAAGTGTAAGAAACACACTGGGGCAGGGAAGTCCCCAGGCCCCAGGAAGCCGTGCCCTGCCCCTCTGAGGATGTCACTCAGATGGAACCGCAGGAAGCTGCTCCGTGCTTGTTTGCTCACCTGGGGTGTGGGAGGCACTCCCTCCCACCTCCCTCCCACAGTTCTGGGCACTCCCTCCCACCTCCCCACCCTTTGATCGGGTAGGGAGTCAGGGACCCCTGCACTTGTCCCACCAAGCCAAGCAGCCAAGCTCCTTGGGAGGCCCCACTGGGGAAATAACAGCTGTAGCTGAGGGGAGAGTGTCTTCACGGGGGAACAACAAGGAAGACCTGGGACGGGCCTTTTTTCTCTGACTATCTCCTAGCAAGCTGGGTAATCTAATTGACAGAGGAGTCTGAAGCAGAGGCAAAGAGGCAAGAGGCTGGATTTTGAATTTTCTTTTTAATAAAAAGGCACCTATAAAACAGGTCAATACAGTACAGGCAGCACAGAGACCCCCGGAACAAGCCTAAAAATTGTTTCAAAATAAAAACCAAGAAGATGTCTTCACATATTGTATTTATATATTTATATTTATATATATATTTATATAATGGTACAAAATGGCTAGGGGTATGGCCATGGATGGAGGGAAGAGTAGGCTGGCCTGTGGCGCGGGTGGGAGGAGAGGGGACGGAGAGGGCACTCGGCCCGCTGCGATCTGACCCCTCTCTCCTCAGGGCAGGAAACACAGAGTCAGACAGTTTGGGGGGTCTTGGGCCAGGGGTGGAGGGCTCAAGGGCACAGGGCCCAGGCTGAGGCAGGGCGGGCAAAGCGCCTGGCAGGATGAAGGGCAAGTGAGCCCCCAAACACAGAGGCCCTGGCCATGGCCCCTGGGAGGTGGCCAGGGGGAGTCAGGGGCCTGTTGTCAGCCCCAGAGGAAGCGCTGGACCTGGCCGATGGTGGGCCGAGAGGACAGCACCAGGCTGGGAGAAGTGGGGCAAGTTCCCTTTGTATTACAGCTGCCAGTGCGAGACCAGGCCCTCCAGGCCAGGAAGGCTAGGGACTGGTCCTGGTAGAAGACACCCTGTCTAGAATGGCCCTTGGCCCTGGAGGCGGGGCGCAAAAGGCCTCAGCCAGGGAACTGCCCTGCCACCTCCCGAGGCAGGAAAGGAAGTGAGAAAAGGAGAAGTTTTTTACTCCTGGGGCCAAAGTAGGGGACAAACACCCAGTCGTATATGGCTTCAGCTCTGACCAAAGGCGGATGGGGAGCTCACCTGGGGAGGAGCAGGGAGCCTAGGGGGAGGCAGTGGCTGTGCCTGGGTGGGCACAGACAGATCTGGTACATGGCCCTGAGCCCTGGGCAGAGGGACAACCTTGCCGGTGAGTGGACAGGCAGAAAGGAGGCGGCAGGATGCTGTTTCCCCGATTCCATCCTCAGGGGGTGGAGCCTGGAGGGGAGGTGCACTGACTCAGATGAACTGTTCTCCCCCTTCTCTGATAAGAAGTAGGTGGCAGCAGCCTCTGGAAGTCAGGGCCCTGGAGGTTACCTGGCCCATGGCTACTGCAGCCACAGGCCCCAATGGCACCATGCTACACCTTCCATGGCTCCACTCAAGGGGGCCACACAGCCACCGCCTCTTCCTCCTTTCCTTCATCCCAAACTGGGACAAAAGACTTCAAGTTCTGGCTAAGATGTAGCAGCGGGGGACGCCCAGGCATCGAAAGTGGGAAGCCAGGGCCCTGTGTCACCGGTGTGGGCAAACACGTGTGCGTGTGCACACATGTTCCCCCCGAATCACTCAGCAGCAGACAGGCTGCCGCCCTGGGGGGTCTCAGCCCTGCTAGGGCTCACCAGGTGGAAGCCTAGGTGGTCTGACCTCAGTTTAGGAGTGGGGCATTTACGTCATTTTACCATTTGGGAAGGGGACAGGAATGGTATCCCTTAGGGACTCAGAGACACTGCAAACAGTGGGTGGCCATGTAGGGCCGCACGTCCTGGGTCCAGGGGAATGGAGAGGGCAATAACTTGAAGAAGGGGGAAGGGTTTCTTTTATCCTTTTTTTTTTTGTGTGACTTCTATCAAAACACAGAAATACAGCACACGCACAAACCAGCACAAAAGTGCAGCGCTCTATTTACAGCTCCGGCTGGCACCTGCCCACCTGGCCAGCCACCTGCAGGGAGGGGTGGGAGAGGGGTCAGCCACATCAGCAGGGAAAGGATACGAAGCAGGTAAAGACAGAAGGAAAATGGGGGGGTGCAGAGAAACGAAGAGGGAGGTGGAGCTCCAGCAATGTGGACACGAGGAGACAAGAGCAGAAGGGGCTGGGGGAGACCTGACCTGTCCTTCCTCTCTCCCCCCAGATCCCATCCAGGACTCCAAAAGCATAGCTGAAGGGGGTGTGGCGGGTGTAGGGATGCAGGGAAAGAGGTAAAATAGAGAGGCTCTATAGGAATTGGGAGGAGTGGGGGAGGGGCAGTCCTGGTGGCCAAAATGGAACCAACCCCAATCCAAAATCCCCCCACCCCACTCTGCCACATCCCCCTAAGCTGCCAGCACATCTGGTTTCCACAAATGCCACTCCCTACGCAAGCTCCCTCCCACCCCCTCCACCCCACCCCTCGACCCAGGCCATCCCAACATTGAGGGGAAGAACTTTGTTAAGGTTATCGTATTTGCAACATTGCCCCGGCTCCAGCCCCAGCAGCGACTTCTAGAAGGGCAGGTTGGCCATGCCGCCTGGCGCCGGGAGGTAGCCCATTTGGCTGTCCAGGGACACACTGCGCTGCCGAAGGGGGTGGGACACCATGAGGTTCTGCTGGGGTGGGGGGCCCATGAGGGAGCCCTGCGGGGAGAGTATGTGGGGCGGCTGGCTGTAGACCTCGCCCCCCACGCCCCGCTGCTTCATCAGCATGAAATTCTGCTGGGTCATGAGGCCTTGTGGAGGGGACATGACCCCCTGGTGCAGGCCATGGGGCACCATCCCCTGCTGTGGGGGTACGCCTGTCCTGCCCAGCAAGGACATCTGTCCGGGGTGGCACATGGACATGTTGAGCCCCCGCTGGACACCCTGCTGGCCTGGGAGGTTGGGAGGCCGAGAAGGAGTCTGCTCCGCCATCATGTTCTGCAGGTTCATGAGATGCAGATTGGGGGGCTGAGCCTTGGGGGGCTGGTTCTCGCTCTTGGGGAAGTACTGGAGGGTGCTGCTTGGCTTCTCAGAGGGGATGATCCTCGACAAGTCGAACTCGGGGATCCCCGTTGGGGTGGGCCGGATCACCTCGCTCAGCTCGGGGTCGTTCAGCACTGATGCCACCCCAGGGAGCACACCCGGTGGGTATGTGTCGCCCATGCGCCCAGCCATGGCTTTGCCCATCAAGTGCTGCTGGGGAGGCATGGGGCCTGGCGGCTGGTTGGGCAGGTCCTCGGGAGGCAGGGGCATGCCTGACGGGTAGTGCTGCTGCAGGCCAGGCCCCCCGCCCCCACCCCCAGTGGGGGCCATGGCACCATGTGGCTGCTGCAGTCGAGGGGGGAAGGGCATCATCTGGGAGGAGCTGGGCACCGGGCCACACGGGGCATTCAGGGAGTCGGGGCCCCCTGGGGCCATCATCATGGAGTTTTGAGGGGGCCCTCCTGTCCCCTGTGGGTTGGGATGCAGTGGAATGTTGGAGCCCAGAGGGGTGGGGGAGGGCAGCATGGCGGGCGGGGGCTCATGGGACAGGGGCTGCTGGCCTGGCAGGTTCATGCCCATGGGGCTCTGGGCAGCGGCTGAGTTCAGGTGCATCTGGCTGGGCTGGCTGTTGCTGATCCCTGTAGGGAATAAAGACAGGGGGTCAGGCACAGTGCGCCCAGCTTAGGGAGGGTGCAGGGCTCAGGCCTTCCCCACTCCCAAGCCGGGTGGTGCCAGGGGTCGGAGTTTTCACCACTGGCTTCCCCTGGCTGGGAGGGAAGGGACTGGAGGCACTGAAGCTAGAAGCCAAGAGACCAAGTTCTGGCTCAGGTCGCCAGACACCACCAGGTGTTGGAAAGACCACTCGAGTGCTCTGGGCTGCATTTCACTAATGACTCCAGTGAGTGGGAACAGCATCCCGGAGCCTCCACCCCCATGCCCAGGGCCTTCAGAAGCACAAAAAAGTCAGCACAACCACAGCTGTGCTACCCGATCCCAGTGCCCACACCAGCTGGCCTCCCTGGGGCCCGGCCTGTCCTCGCACCTGGCCCAGAGCCCTGTGGTGGTGGTGGGGGGGGCAGCAGGGGCCGGTCGGGCAGCAGCTCGTCGTCTGAGGTGGCGATGGTCTTGATGGCATTGTGGTAGAGCGGGGTGGAGCTGGGCATGGCGTACTTGGACATCTGGGTCATCATCAGTGACAGGGGGTTCTGGGAAGGCGTGGGGTCTGGGGAGGAAGTGAATGGTAGGCTGGGGTTCATGAGGCCGCTGGGAGGGTTGGCGGGAGGTGCTGAGGAGCTGCTCCGGGGGCCGCTAGGCGGGAGGGCACCTACAGAAACGGGGAGACAAAGAGAGCAGGGGTGACTGGGGAGGGGCAGATGAGTTCGGCTGTGGATATTGGGGGGGTTTAGGAAGAGGTCAGTTCCCCAAATCACCTGGTCCTTCAGACACACCCATAGGCCCCCACTATCTCCAGAGCCCACCAGTCTTCAAGCAATCCCTGCAGCCTCAGGGCCCCGAGCAAGGGGACGATCCTGGGCACCAAGTACAATCTCTCAAAATGCCTGAGACTCACGTAATGCCCTCTGAGAAAGCCCACAGCTGTCATTATCTGCCCCGCAAGCAGAGTCATCCACCTCTGGGCCCCAGTACAGAGGCCTCGACTTACTGCCCAGCCCCAGCATGGGCACACTGCTCAGAGCCTGCCTGCCTGCCTGCCTGCCTGCGCAATTGACTCACCCTGTTCCATGTTGCTCAGGGTGGTGGAAGAGTTCATGTTGAGAGGCGGCTGCTTGTTCTGGGAGACCCCAGGACTGGGCATGGCCGTCTTGGGTGAGGCAACCCAGCCTGGAGAAGGCACCGCCATGGAAGGAGACTTGAGCCTGCTGGGCGAGCCAGTGGGTGAACGGACGCTGAGGGAGGAGCCGAGGACCTGGGGCGACTTGAGAGGTCCTGGCGGGTTGGCAGAAGGCAAGGGCACCATCTGTGAGGGAGTCTGGGGTGACTTGAGGTTGGCAGAGGGTGAGGTGACCAGGGGTGAGTGCACCTGGCTAAGGGTGGGTGACTTCAAGTGACCCATGCCCGGTGAGCCCATCTGATTAATACTGATGGTGAGGTCCGAAGGCCGCCTGCCTAGCCCCCGGTTTGGGGCTGAATGCACGGTCCCAGGAGGATTGGAGGCAGCGGGCAGAGGCATGTGGCTGAGCCGGGTGGTGCCCACGTTGCTCATGGGCATTGAGCTCTGATCAGGGCTGAACATGTCTTGGGTATTGCCCATGTCCTGGGACATGGCTTGGTAGGGTCCCTGGCCCCCAGAGAATCCCTGCTGGCCCTGGCTAGGAAACTGTGAAGGCATCAGCATCTTTTGCGGGCCGCCCATCACGCCACTGCTGTTCTGGGCCCGAACCCGGGCCATCTCCTCAGGACTGAGGCCCTGGGGCCCCATCATGTCCCCAGGGCCCCGCATCTTCTGCGACATCAGCATCTGCTGCTGAGGGGTCATCTGCACGTTCAGGTTCATGTTCATGTTCATGTTCACATTCATGTTCATGTTGAGGTTGCCTGGCCCCATGGGCGGGTCCACCTCCCTCAGCCCAGACTGTCCCATGGGAGGGCTCAGGAGGCCCCGGCCTCCACCAAACTCCATGCCCATGGGAGTGCCCGCCAGGCCCTCACCGCCAGCCATCTGCCCGGGGAACATGGCAGGATCCATCTGCCGGTGCGCCTGCATCATCCGCTCCATCTCCATGCTCTGTCCCATGCCACTGCCTGCCATGCCCAGGGGGCGCTGCATGCCCATCGACCGCTTCTCCAGCAGCTGGTGCCGCAGCAGCTCCTCACGGACTCGGGGAGTCATGAATCGCTCCGCCTCACCCTGCCCACCTGGGTAGGGCATGGTGTTCTGGGCAAAATTGCTGGGTCCCCCCATAGGGGGCAAGTCTTCGGTCCAGCCCATGCCTGGTCTTACGGGCCTCTGCATGGCATTCATGGGCACCTCCATGGGCATACTCTGCATGCCCCCAAACCCAGGCACCCGTTGTATCTGGTTGCCTGGGAAACGGGGGCCAGGAAAGGGAGGTCCGCCCCGGAGCTGCATGGGATCTTGAACATCCATGGGTCCCCGCAGCTGCGCACCCATTCCAGGCGGCCACTGATCCCCAGGCTTGCTGTGGTAAGGAGGCGGGGGCCCCCTCACCATCATGCCCCCCATGCCCATCATGTCCTGCAGAGGGCGGCCCCCGTGCAGCCCAATCTGTTCCTCTTTCCGCCGTTTCTCCTCGTAGTACTCCTCCTGCAGCTTGCGCCAGGCCACCTGCTCGGGCGTGAGGCTGTCCTGGCCCAGCCTCTGTATCATCATGTTCATCTGCTGCCCCATGTCCCCACCCGGGGGGTGCCCAGGCACTTCGTGCTCCAGAGGGGGGCCCCCTAGGCTCTGTGTCTGCGAAATCATGGACTGCAAGGGTTCCTCGTACTTCTTCAGCCCGCTGGGAGGGGCTGTGGGTGGCTGCTGGGCGGGGGGAGGGGGTGCTTGTGCTGGTGGGCCCCCCTCACCCGCTCCTCCTGGGGTCCCCTTGAGGAAGGGCTCAGTCTCTCCGCTGCGGAGCAGCAGTCGCTCAATGTCTCGCAGCGTCTGGAGGGACCGTTCCCGATGCTCCAGCTGCTCTTTGGACAGGCCCTCTGAGCCCACCAGGCTGCGCTGCCCGTTTCCAGTGGGGGCTGCCTCCCCCAGCAGGGCAGGGCCGGGGGCACTGCTGGGGTCTCCTCCAGGAGGCAGAGGGTTGTTGGCGGTGGTAGCCGTCGGGGTGTTAGGGTGGGTGCCCCCAGTCCCACCACCTGTGCTGGCAGCTCCCACTGAGTTGGGGGCCAGGTCCTGACTGCTGTCCTCAGGAGGCCCCTCTGGGGGCAGAGCAGGCGGGGCACTGCCAGGGGCCGGGGGTGGCGGCGGCGGCAGTGGAGGTGGCTGGGACTGTGGGGTGCCCGCTGTCGGCGTGCTCAGGGGTAGCGGTTCTGGGGTGGGGGGCACTTTAGGGGCCTGCAGAAGGACAAAGAGAGCATGAGACAGGTAAGGGGACGTTCCGCCCCGTCCTGCTGCTCACAGAGGCACCACGCTCACCTGGTCAAGCTTGGCCCGGGGCACGTTCTGCTGGTGGTAGGCGAGGATGGAGTCTGCCCGGCCCTGCAGCACTGCCTCCGCAGCCCTGCACAGAGTGAGGGCACCCACAGCTCAGAGAGGTGAGCAGGAGGGAGCCCCACCCTCACCCACCCCACCCTGCCCCTGCACATGGCTCCCTCAGAAACCCCAGGCTGAGAGGTGCTGGGCAGAGAGAGAGAGAGACGTGGCCTGCCCACCAGGCACTTACGTGTTGGCCAGGTGGGTGGTGAAGACGTATACGAACTGCGAGGGAGGCTTTCCGGGGACGCCCCCGCCCCCGCCCCCGCCCCCAGGGGCATCAGGCCGAAGGCCAGGAGGAGGGCCGTGCGGGGCGCCTGGCACGCTGCTCTCGCTGAGGGGCAGTTGGGTGGTTTGGCCGGGACCCAGCTGCGGGGCCGCCATGGCTGGGTCTGCTACATTACAATCTGCAGGAGGAGAGAGGAGAGGGAAAGGGGCTAAGTGGTCCAGACGCAGGAAGGACCAGCTGATACCCCTCCCACTGATGCTCACAGCCTTACAGCTCGTGCCCACAGGAACATATGATGTCACTATCTGGTGTTCTCATCAGGCTGGTTTCCATCATGGCAAGAGTGGTGACCATGTGGAGAGCAGGGACAGAGAAAATGTGTCCTTTCCACAGGCTCCCATGGGCCTGGCATTCTGCTGGGGACTTAACAGGTGTGATTTCATCTCATCAACACACCCTGGGAGGAACCTGTCACACACTCCATTTAACAAAGGAGGAGGCCGGGCGCGGTGGCTCACGACTGTAATCCCAGCACTTTGGGAGGCCAAGGCGGGCAGATCACCAGGTCAGGAGATCGAGACCATCCTGGCTAACACGGTGAAACTCTGTCTCTACTAAAAATACAAAAAAATGAGCCGGGTGTTATGGCAGGAGCCTGTAGTCCCAGCTACTCAGGAGGCTGAGGCAGGAGAACGGCGTGAACCCTGGAGGCGGAGCTTGCAGTGAGCCAAGATCGCGCCACTGCACTCCAGCCTGGGCGATAGAGCGAGACTCCATCTCAAAAAAAACAAAAAACAAAACAAGAAAATAAACAGTTACACAGCCAGTTAGTACAGAGCCAGAACTGAAGCCAGGGCAGGGACTCTGAAGCTCTGCTCTGAGCTCTGCTGCTGCCCCTCAAACTGGGTAAGTGTATGTGCACACAGTCTAGTCACCCAGTTAGGGAGAAGGCAGAGAGGGTACACAAGCTGATGATTCAAACGATGGATGGATTTTCACTCTAGCCCCACCACTAACTGACTTTGTGATTTTATGAACCAGACATCCCTCTAAGCCTCGGTTTCTTCATCTATAAAATGTAAAATACTAACCTCCTCCTTGCACAGCGGGCAGGTCAAAGAAATATATATATTTTTTTTTTTTTTTTTTTTTTTTTTTTTTTTTGAGACGGAGTCTAGCTCTGTTGCCCAGGCTGGAGTGCAGTGGCCGGATCTCAGCTCACTGCAAGCCCCGCCTCCCGGGTTCACGCCATTCTCCTGCCTCAGCCTCCCGAGTAGCTGGGAGTACAGGCGCCCGCCACCTCGCCCGGCTAATTTTTTTTGTATTTTAGTAGAGACGGGGTTTCACCGTGTTAGCCAGGATGGTCTCGATCTCCTGAACTCCTGATCCGCCCGTCTCGGCCTCCCAAAGTGCTGGGATTACAGGCTTGAGCCACCGCGCCCGGCCCAGAAATATATTTTTTAACAGTAAGTTTAAATCAATGTCACAGAGTAAAAAAATCCATTTGAAAAACAGAGAGCCAGGAGCGGTGTCTCATGCCTGTAATCCCAGCACTTTGGGAGGTAGAGGCGGGAGGATCACCTGAGGTCAGGAGTTCAAGACCAGACTGGCCAACACGGTGAAACCCCATCTCTACTAAAAATACAAAACTTAACTGGGCATGGTGACGCATGCCTGTAATCCCAGCTACTCGGGAGGCTGAGACGAGAGAATTGCTTGAACTTAGGAGGTGGAAGTTGCAGAGAGCTGAGATCGTGCCACTGCACTCTAGCCAGGGCGACAGAGGGAGACAGTCTCAAAAAAAAAGAAAAGAAAAGAAAAGAAAGAAAAGAAAAGAAAAGAGAAAAGAAAAGAAAAGAAAAGAAAGAAGAGAAAGAAGGAAGGAAGGAAGGAAGGAAGGAAGGAAGGAAGGAAGGAAGGAAGGAAGGAAGGAAGGAAGGAAGGAAGGAAAGAAAGAAAGAAAGAAAGAAAGAAAGAAAGAAAGAAAGAAAGAAAGAAAGAAAGAAAGAAAGAAAGAAAGAAAGAACACAAAAAGCTGACATACTGGAAACACTCTCAAGACAGACCAGCTACCCTCAGCACCAAGGGAAGTTTTGTTCCATGGTTATACACTTGACTGTAAGTCTTAGTGTAGAAAAAAATCTCCAATGGGTCTAGGTGAGTGGGTAGGCCCATTCCCATGCCAAGAAAAGCAAGTCACGGTGCCTGGCCCGCAGACAGTAAGTCCCAGCATTCTCAGTTAATGGGAGACAAACTGCCTAAAGTTGTCTCCATTGAGCCAGGGCAGTGACCACCGGGCCATGGGCCCAGCGTCAGGCTGCCCTCTTTGGAAAAAGTTTCTTTTCCACCTTCTTCTCTGATGGACCCACCCCAAAATGGCCCTGCTCTAGACCCTCTCTCTCCAATTTTACATAGAAGAGCAGAGCCAGAAATTTGTGGGGGAGCTTAAGAGCTGACCTCGATGTGTGAGGGTTGCTGAGGGGCTCTTGGATACAAGCTATGGGGAGAGAGGCAGGGCTTAGTCCAACAAGGAACTTTCTAGTACAATAACAACGATAAAAGCTAACATGTTATATGTATAACCTCATTTACTCCTTGTACGAACCCTATGAGATAAATAATATTTTTATAGATGAGGAAACGGAGGCCCTTTCCCAAATTAACAGAAATAACCTGGGTTGCAAACCAAGGCAGCCTAATGGCAGAACTAGTTCTGTCAATGTCTACGTTCTATCGCCCCTCCAATAAGAACTCTTTAAGAATCTAAGGGCAGTGGCCAGGCGTGGTGGCTCACACCTGTAATCCCAGCACTTTGGGAGGCCGAGGTGGGTGGATCACCTGAGGTTGGGAGTTCAAGATCAGCCTGACCAACACGGAGAAACCCCGTCTCTACTAAAAATACAAAATTAGCCGGTCATGGTGGCGCATTGCTATAATCCCAGCTACTCGGGAAAGCTGAGGCAGGAGAATCACTTGAACCTGGGAGGCAGAGGTTGTGGTGAGCCGAGATTGCGCCATTGCACTCCAGCCTGGGCAACAAGAGCGAGATCACGTCATTGTACTCCACCCTGGGCAACAAGAGCGAAACTCTGTTTCAAAAAAAAAAAAAGAATCTAAGGGCAGGCCGGGCACGGTGGCTTATGCCTATAATCCCAATAATTTGGGAGGCTGAGGAGGGTGGATCACTTGAGGTCAGGAGTTCGAGACCAACCTGGCCATCATGGTGAAACCCCATCTCTACTAAAAACACAAAAATTAGCCAGGTGTGGTGACGCATGCCTGTAATCCCAGCTACTTGGGAGGCTGAGGCAGGAGAATCGCTTGAACTCAGGAGGCAGAGGTTGCAGTGAGCCAACATTGCGCCATTGTACTCCAGTCTGGGCAACAAGAGTGAAACTCCAACTCAAAAATAAATAAATAAATAAATAAAAGACTCTAGGGGCAGTACTACTAAATTAGTTACAATAGTCGCCTTGAGTATGGGATGTCAGCAATTTCTACTTTGTATTTCCCTATGTTTGCCAGGCACAGTGGCTCACTCCTGTAATTCCAGCACTTTGGGAGGCCAAGGCATGAGGATCACTTGAGACCAGGAGTTCAAGATCAGCCTGGGCAACATGGCAAGACTGTCTCTACAAAAAATACAAAAATAGCCAGGTGTGATACATGTGTGATACATGCCTGAGCCCCAACTACTTGGGAGTCTGAGGTGGGAGGATCACTTGAGCTCAGGAGTTTGAGGTTGCAGTGAGCTGTGATCACACCACTGCACTCCAGCCTGGGTGTCAGAGAGAGACCCTGTCTCTAAACAATAAATAAATAAAACTCACAAAGCTTCTACAATGGTGCAGTCTGATGTGACATAAGTGAACTGGAGGTGTTGGCTATGGGGGGAGGTGTCTGGCCTGGGAGGCAGTAAAGGGTTCTATCATCAAAGGGTTCAGCCAGAGGCTTGGCGACCACCAGGTTAGTCCCACAGGGGAGAGAGAACCGATACAGGATGGTCTGTGAGGTTCCAGTTAGCTGTAGAGGTTTGGTATTTGACCCTCTGCACCCCGGCCACAGACATAGTCTGCTCACTCCATCACATTTGCTGACTCTCTTTCCTCCTCTGTAATTGACATTATGATAACACTGACCTCACAAGGCTATTGTAAGGATTAAATAAAATAGAGTAGCAAAGTAGTCAACGTACTCTTTTCTTTCTTATTTCTACCATCCCCGCCTTCAAGAAATTCACAATTTAATAGTCTCTAGCTAGTTTCTTTTTCTTCTTTCTTTACTTCTTTCCTTTCTCTCTCTCTCTCTCTCTCTTTAGAGATGGGGTCTCCCTATGTTGGCCAGGCTGTTCTTGAACTCCTGGGCTCAAGCAATCCTCCGGTTTCAGCCCTGCAAATTCTGGGGATTACAGGTGAGAGCCACCGCACCTAGCCTCTCTGGCTAGTTTCTTATGTCTCTCCCATCAAAAAGATGTAAACTTTGAGGGGGAAAAAAATGTGTACAAGCTTCCCAGGGGTAGGGGTTACCTCTGGCTCTCCCCCATCACTCATGGAAGGCCAAAATACAGGCGGATTCATAAAAGAATCGGAGGAGGAGTGGGCATCCCTCCACACCCACTTCTTGTCCTGGTGACACACCCTGGGTACTTGCCAGGAGTCAATTAGAGGTTAGGGAAGGGCACCAGAGATACAGCCAAGTGGCAGCTCACACCCAGGCTTAGCAGGGCTTTGCACAGCAGAGTCAACTGTCTCACTCCCAGGGACACTGGACCTTCACTGCCCTGCCTCCACTAACCAGAAGGTGGCAGCATAGGCCAGGAATTCACGAGTAGAGGTGTGGGTGATGTGACCAGTAAGGGGGCCATTCCACTCTGCCTCACCAAGGGTCCTTAGGGAGAGGGGGCCACTGAGCACCTGGAAGGCAGAGGCAAGGCTGTTGCAGTGCAGGGAGGGACAGAGTCTGAGGTGGGATGGGAGAGACAAATCCAGGGCTCCCAGCCCTCATTTCTTTCCCAGGCTCAGTCCTCTCAAGTCCATCCCCCTGGAACATCACTGGCTACAGCACCCTGGCATCAACAGGCACTCACTGTGGGTGGCCCCAATGGGCTTGTCGTCCTCCTCACTGTCCGGTCCAGAGCACCATTCGTCCCCACTGTATGGCTGCTTCCGTTCCAGCACACAGCGCCGCTTACTCCGGGGCGCCACCTCTGCCCAGGCAGGATGGAGGAAAGAGTGAGTGCCCAGAGGCCCCATCCTCCCACACCCGGGGTCCCTCCCAGACCCATTCTCTAAGATGCCCCACCCTAGAGGGCACTGCCCAGGCCATGGTGGGCACTTCGCCAGCCCGTGGTCCCTACCACACCATTTGTTTCTGATTTCTCTCTATAGCCCCATGCCTGTCTCCCCTCCCCCCGCCAACACCAAGTACAGCATAATCCCCAACCACAACTGGTTCTAATTAGGGCTGGCGGGGAGGGGGAGCTGCTGCTACTCTTCCAGGCCCCAGTGCCTGCTCCCAGAGGGCTCCCACCAGCAGGGATACGGAGGCTCCTGGGAAGTGTGTGGGTCTGGGGTCTGCTCCTCACTCCACAGCACCTCCCTGTCCCTCTCTGGAGCTCTAGTGGGTAAGCAGGAGGAGAAGGAATCCATAGTCTGACCACTCTGTGTGGCCCCTCCATGGGTGGCACCATGGCCAGCCCCAATCCCAAATGATCTGGTTGGTGGGTGTTGAAAGGTACCCATGCAGAAACACTGGAGAATAATGTGGGGTGAGGACTGGACAAGCAGGGGGCAGAGAGGTGATCTCCCAGAACATCTGAGCCTTGGACTATAGGAGATGCTAGGGTCTTGGGGATAAGGAAATAGGGTACCTTTGGCCTCCGAATCCAGGGATGGGGTCCCAGCCTCTCGCTGCTCTCCAGAGTCCACAGACACACTCCGTTCCCTCTTCACCTTGCCCTTGAGCGAGCTGAAAGGGGGCACCCCTGTCTGGGGGTTCTTCAGACTTGAGTTGCTAGGCGAGATCTGGTTGGCCTTGGCCCCATGGTTCCCCGCCCCCACGCCCTTCGAGCCCAGGTTGCAGGTGGGTCCTTGGTTCACATTCTGGTGCTGAGATTGGGCCCCGCCATTCCCTGTTTTGCCATGATTGGTCAATTTATTTTCTGGGTGCATTGGCTTGGCTGGGGCAGGGGGGCAATGGCCGCGGGGGGACAGCGGCGGGCTCCCTGGAGCTTCTCTCCTCCTGGGGTGGGGTAACCTGGGAGAAGGTAGGAGAGATGTGAAAAGTTAACCTTGCTAGGGGCTAGGCATGCCTGGAACTTAATTGCCCCATCCTGCCTCCTCTAATAATGGGGGATGGTAGGGGGAAGGGGTGGCATCTCAAGACCACCACCAGCTATTCCCTACTTCCCTCCACGGCTTCCTCAGACAAGGGCTAAGGCCCTCATCCACCTTGGGGAGTGGAGACGGGGAAACCCTCCACCCTCCAGCCTCCACAATTCGAATGGAAACCAGGGCCCAGAGTTGGCAGAATTCGCCCACCTCAGCCCCAACACCCATCAGCCTGCAAGCTTCTGTGGCAACCCTGTCCTCTGTATCAGACTTAAGCATCCTCTCTTCTAAGATCTGCTGTCTTCAGACTCCTTCCAAGGTCTCAAACCTCAACTCCCATATGTCCCAACACCAGCAGAGAAGGGCCGCAGGACCTGGGGTCACTGCACATGCCCCGGTCTCATTCCCCAGGGACAGTGGGGAAACGCACACTGGGGAGTGGTACCCACTGGTCCAGACAGCTGGAGGGGAAGGCCCGAGGAGGGGGGCCTGGCAGGCCAGGCCGGCAGGCAGAAGCAGGAGGAAAGGGGGAGGGGAGCGGTGTGTCAAGCAGATGGGGAGTGCAGCTTGAAGCCAAGGATTCCTGCAGCCTAGGCTGCGGGCCCTTTAAGCTCCAGCCCGCTCCCCCCGCCGCCTCCCCCTCCCCGGAGACCTATTAATAGCCGCTGGAAAGATCACATCACGGGAGAGGATATTTATCCCCCCTCATTCCACACCAGCTCAGATTTATTTCAGCTCTGCTGTCCTGCTGCTGCCGCCTGGCCCTGTCTGCCGGCTTCTCCGGGGTGGGGGGAGGGAGGCAGGCACCGCCCCCTACTCTCGCTCCCACCTCCAGCTAGACTGAGGCCAGAGGCGGCCTTCGGACCCCACAGTAGGGTGGGAGGGGGTCTGCTGAAACCATTTTAAGGAGGGAAGAACTAGAAGGGACCAAAAGCCACAAGCATAGCAGGCTGCCAGTCCCCTCTGCCCCCCGGGCCCAGGTACTAAGGCTGGCTGCGCCTCCTGCTTCGGGCCAGACCTTCCCATGCTAACCCCGCTTTAGCCCACTGGTGGCCTGGGAGCCAGGTGCCCAGGGCGGCTCCTCTCCTGGCCAGCACAGCTTGGGCCCCATCACCACTGGGCCCATCCCTTCCCACACTCCACACACACACATCCCGCCCGCCACGACACCCACACACCTTGTCTTGTTAGCCAGGATCCTCATGGCTCCCACACACAGTGGGGCTACGGCCCCTGTGCGTGCCCAGGGCCCAGCCAGGTACTCGGTACTGGAGCACGGACTGCAGCAACAAGCCCCAAAGAGAAAACTCGTGACTTGGGGAGGGGGTGTGAGAGGGGGAGGGGAGAAAGGAAGCCCCAACAGCCCTGGGACTAGGGAGCTGGGTAGGGTGGGGTGGCACTGGAAAAAGAGGATTACGAGATGGGGTCTCGATCCTGGAGGCCAGCCCTGTCCCCATCCCTCCCGCACCTTGCCCTCAGGGGGCTTGCAGTCTCCAGCAAGCCCCCGCCCTGACGGGCGGCAGAGACAGAATTCACTAAAAGGCTAGGTAGCAAAGGTACCGCGTGTGGCGGCCGTGAGGTCTGCCCTGGCCCCTTGAGGGATTCCTGCTCCCAGACGCGCCCCTCATCCAGGGTGGGGTACCCCTCACGCCCCACCCCCAGAACGCTCCAGCCATGGAGGGGGCCCGGGGTGGGGGCCACGCCCCGCCCCGTCCCCAGCTCGAGGCCTAGCCCGTGCCCATCCCAGCAGGCCCGGGCGGGCAGCGAGAGGCCTGGCGGGGCCCCGGGGCTGCAGCTGGGCTCTTCTGGAGACCAGTAACGCTGGCTCGGATTCCTCCCCGACCGCAAGAATGCAGGAGCCTCCCCTCCCCCCACCCTGCACCCCCACCCCGCCCCCTTCGGCAAAGCCCGGGTGGAGAGGCAGAGCGAGAGCGACAGCCAGCGAGGCAGCGAGCGGGAGGCGGACAGGACTGCAGCGTGCTTCTCCAGGCCCCGCGCGCGGACAGACACACGGACTAGTCCCGCCAGGAGCTGGGGCGCGCGCCAGCCGGCAAAAGCTTGGCGAGCACCGGGTGCTGCCGGCAGGGGCTCAGAGACCCACAGACACCCGAACTCTGACTCACACACACTCAACAGCTCACACGTGGACAGGGAGACAAAGACACGCACGGAGCCCAGGAAGCTAGAGGCGCGCCGGAGGCCAGGGAAGCGCCGGCCGGAGCGGGAGCCGCGGAGATAGCCTGGGGCACGCGCAGACACCGGGGCTGCCCGAGGGCTGAGTGCGAGCGCCGGACTCATTGAACAGATGAAAAGACTGAGGCCGGCCACAAGAGAGCCGAAGAAAGTTGAGCCTGGTAGTTACAAAGAAACACGCACAGGGCCATAGATACAGCAACAGACTTACACAAACAGAGGCCTCACCCAGTTGCCCCCAGCCCTGGCTCCCCCTCGCCTCCCCTACCCGCCCTCCAGCAGTCGATCCCTGTCAAAGGGGAGGAGTCTTGGGCCCATGAGCCTCGTCCCGGTGACAGGCCCGGCCAGACACCGGTGCACACTCCTGATGCTCCCTGCGGGGCTGCTGGAGGCTGGGCGGGGACCTCGGGGTGAGAGGCCCCCACCTGCCACCCTGCGGGAGTGTAACCCCAACTTAACCCTAGGGCACATTGGCCTTCGCCACTCCAGCCCTGTCTCTGGGGAGGAAGGCTCCTGGGGGAAGGTTCCAAAGTCCAGGACCTGCCTGGGAAACAGCCCGCCACCCCCAGCTTCTCCATCACAACCAGGGAAGAGCAGAGGCAGAGGCTGGAGTCACTGGAGACAGCAGGGCTCTGAGCAGGCTCCTGGCTGGCATGCATCTCAGGCTCTCCCTTCACCAACTCGCAGATTCTCAAAAGAATCGACCCCATTTCAACGAGGAAACTGAGGTCTGGGAAGAGGAAGTGATGTGACCTTGTCACAGACCCAGTACGTGGCAGTGTGGGGACCCTCATTCCAGACACTGCAGTGGCCCCACCTCGACACCCCAGGCAGGACTGCTCCTCTGAGCCTGCATCAGATAGGTGGGCTTCCCACACTCCAGCCACAGTGCCCAGGCCCCCCATAAGGGGGGAGGGGCAGGGCAAGGGCCATTCACTACCTATGTTCACAGCCTCAAAAATTGAGAACCTGTAAGAATTTGGGAAGGGGCTATTAGAAAATCAGTCCTCCCCAGTGGCCTTTCAGGCCTAGGCTCCTCCCCAGAAGACTCTTTCAGTCACCCTCCCCTCTGGGACTCCACCCCCTCTCTCCCACCCCGCCGCAGGGCGAGCTGAGTCAAGCGTGGATGAGTCAGGACTTTCCCATCTCACACCTCCCCACTTTGCCCCTCAAGAGTCTGCCCCAGCTCCCAAAGACCCCTCCTCCTCCACACACTCAGTCTCTGAAGACACCTGGAAGGCCTGGTGATGGGAAGCAGGAGGGCTGATCTCAGTCCAATGCAATTTTGAAGTACCAAGTGAAGGGGGCTTCCTAGTACCAGGCCAGGGGCCCTTGAGGTGCAAGAAAGCAAAGGGATGGGGCTCTGGGAACGCATCACCGTGCCTCCCTCTTAGGGGGTTAGGTGGGGAGGGGTAGCAAGCTCACAAACAGGGAGCAGGTGCAAGTCACCTGAGTGGAAGGCCAGGCGCATACCAGGAGAATGAATGTGCCCGGAGGAGTGGAGGAGGCGGCTTGACAAAGGGCCTGAGATATCCATCCGTTCCCCCACCCGCCACCCCACCCTGAGTGACTTCGAGGGTAGGAGCCAGCAGCCTGAGGGTTGCTAAGGGTTAAAGTGGACCTGATCCTGGCTGGGGGAAGAGCTGAGGAAGGCTCAGATGCCCAGAGCCTCCAGGTGTGACACACCAGCTCTGCTCCACACACAACTACCACAGGTAGGGCAGGCGTTCACACATCCAGTGGCAACCTGCCTGCTTCCAGGTGCCCCCACGTTGGGAGCCTCTGCTTGGCTCACCAGCTGGCCCACCAGTGTCACTGCCTAGCTCAAAACCACCCCAAAGAGGCAGTAAGAAAATGTTTTGGAGGGTCCATGCTTCTGTCTGCCAGGGCCCTCTGTGATGACACGAGGGCTCAGGACCCTGCTGGGGACAACAGAGCAAACGAGATCCTTGGCCTCTGGCTCAGGGAGATACAGCGCCAGAGATGACAGGGTCCCAAATCCCCTTTCTCCTGGGTGTCAGGACCCCTCAGACCTCAGAAGCTCTCTCCACCACTCAGGTCACTTCCTCTTCCTGAGGTGGTGACTCAGCGGGTGGGGAGATCAAGGATTCGTAGCCCAGCAGGAAATCTGCTCAAGGACCAAGGTGCTGCTCTGGGACCCTCGATGTGGGGACTTCCAGGCTTAGGGGGCCTTCCCATGGCCCTGGTTCCTAGTAGCTCTCCCCACTTCCCCCCACCCTGTGCCAAAGGAGACCATGCAAATCAGCCATTTTTGCTTGGGAGGTTTTCCCTGGGAGTTTCCAGCCCCACCCCACCTGCAGCCCTAGGGTAATGTCAGACAACCCCAGCTCCACAGGGCCATGGAAACTCCTGGTCCCAGACCTTTCTGGTCTGGGATCGTTGAACAGGGTACTGGGGGGCGATCGGTGGTTTTGCCCATTCTGGCCCACTGTCCCTTCTGGAGCTCGCAGGGACAAGTGGCATTGCTTGGACAGGCCTGAGGTCACCTCACTTCTCTTGGATCCTACAGTCATTGTCAGTGTGGTCGGGCCTTGGGCAGCAATCATGGCCTGGCAGTGGGGTGCCCCCAAAGACAGCTACCCAGTCCCCAGCTGCTCCCTCCCACAGGGGGAGGGGTGGAGAGGGGGTGGGGGGCACAAGGAAACAAGACAGGGCAGGAAGCCCAGGCAGGCGGCGGGCACTCTGGGCCAGGCACAAACAACCAACACAGGAAACCACAGCCCACCCCCGCCCACCCCACCCGCCCAAGGCTCTGGGAGAGAGGAGTGCCAAAAGCCTGGTACCCCAACAGAGGCAAGGGCCAGGGGTTAGCCCAGGGCGAGGGAGGAGCAAGAAGCTCTCCAGTCCTCTCTCTGCCCCAGACCCTACCTGGGCAGGGGAGAGGGAGCCAGGCTGGCAGGGATGGTGCTGCCTCTTTAAATCCACCGAAATCCTGAGCTAGGCCCAACCTAGCTCTGGTTTCACAGGAAGGAAAGGAGCTCAGGAGCCAGTAGGGCAGGCAGTGGTGGCTGGAATTAGCCCCACCGGCCCAAATATATCTGGTCTCTGCCCGCCGCCCCACTGGTACTTCCTGTCCCCTGGCACCTGTACCAGGGTGGGGGTAGGAGATGATCCAGGTGCCACTCTCTACCCTATGGAGGCTCCTATCTCAGGAGGTGGTCTGGTGCTGGGTTCATGTGGGTAGAAGGTAACTTCCCAAGCCTGGGTTCCCAGAACAGGCAGAGATGGGCAAGGCAGCTCCCTGTGGGCCCTCACCTGGCCTCAGTCCTCCAAGGGGTTAATCTGGTCCCTATTTAGGGGGGTAGGGGTGGCCGAGGAACCTCCTCCAAACTGCCTGGCTGCTGGGAACAATGGGGCCATTGTGGGAGGATGGAGTGCAGCAGACTGCTGGCACAGCCAAGCGCACCACGGTGGGACCTCACCCAGCGCCCGCCCGCCCGCCTGCCTGCTCTGCTCTCTCCCCAGGTACAGCCAGAGGCAGACGCATCCTCCTGGCCCCTCCCCTCGCCTGCTGGCCCACACTCTTGGCACCAGCAGCACCTGGGGGCTCCATGAGCTCTGCCCACATTGACATCCAGACTGTCATGACCCTCCAGGATGCACGGGCACGTGGGCCAGGCCGGGAGGGGTGGGGGTGATGAGACAGGATGTATGCCTGTGATCCTCTGCAGGGGAGACAGGAAGGCCACACGGGGTTTCTGGTGTCAGTCCTGGCACCCTCAGGCAAAAAGGGCTTAGGGGATTGTGAGAGCGGTGACAGGCAGGGTCCCCTGTCCCCAGGCCTCCTCTCCCACACCCATTCAGTAAAGCTGCTCCCAGAGGAGGTCTGGTGCCTGGCGGCCTCGCCCTCTGGGGCTGGGGCCCTGGCATGCAGTAGGATGCAGTGGAGTAAGAACTGAGTTTGAGGGCCGGGCGCAGTGGCTCACGCCTGTAATCCCAGCACTTTGGGAGGCCAAGGCAGGTGGATCACGAGGTCAGGAGTTCAAGATGAGCCTGGCCATGATGGTGAAACCCTGTCTGTACTAAAATCACAAAAATTAGCCGGGCATGGTGGTGGGCACCTGTAATCCCAGCTATTTGGGAGGCTGAAGCAGAGAATTGCTTGAATCTGGGAGGCGGAGGTTGCAGTGAGCTGACATGCACCACTGCACTCTAGCCTGGGCGACACAGCAAGACTCCGTCTCAAAAAAAAACAAAACAAAACTGAGTCTGTAGTCAGACAGTGTCAATCACACCCTGCCCCTTCTCATCTATGGGGCCTTGTCCTTCCCTTTATCCCTCTGAGCCTCAGTTTCCTCATCTGCAAAATGAGAATAATTTTATACAGTGAGGTAACAGTGTGAAACTAACAGAATGCCTAAGACACACCAGCCCTCAACGAACCACTTCTGGCCTTAATGTCCTCATTTTTACCTTCTGCCATGGCACCCAAATATGTGGGCATTTGGTAAAGGAAGGCACTGTCCAGATATTTTCCCTGTGAGTGTCCAAGAGAACAGGGCCCGTGGGCATCATATTAGCGGCACCAAGTACCAAGACCTGGCTCCTTCCCTGCCTTCCTCTCAGAGGCCAGCTCCCTCCACTGGCACAGTCCTGGGCATCGTGGGCTCACCGACACACTCAAACCCACAGCATGAAAAAAGAGAGGGGCTGGGCAGCTGTCCACTCTCTTAGCCTCAGGACCATGTCTCAAAAGTCCAGGAGGCAAGTAAAGGGGAATTTCTCTTCAAGAGGGCCAGCCTCCCCTCTGCCAGGTGCCCTTCTCCCTGCCTGTCCCTTGGCTGTCACCCTGTAGTACTTGGGCCGGGAGAAAGCTTAAGCCTACTCTCTAGCCGTGGATCTCAAAGGAACAATTGACAAGCAGTTCTGGAAAGTAGGGGCCCAGGGAGAAAACCTGTTCTCTTCTCAACTAGAGAGGGCTATATCTCTCCGGGTGGCCCCACAAGCCCCCAAAGGGTTAACAAGGTCCTAAAAATAACCTGCGCCCAGCAGTACCCACTGATCGGAACCCTCCAGCCATCTGTTCCCATTTTCTCCCGTTCACATTGGAACATCTGAAACCAGCCCCAGAGCCCCAGCCCGATCCCAAAAATAGCCCCAGCCTGCCCAAGGAACAGGCCCCAGGGGCTGGGCACAGGAGGCATGGCCAGCCCAGCAATGAGGCGAGGCATGGCCCAGGCAGACCCTGAGCCCTCATTCCCCCGGCCCATGGAAGGGAGGTGTCCTCTCTGGATGCAGAGGAACATGGTAAGCAGGGCCAGGGGCTCCAGCCCACCCCTCTTGGTACCACGCCAGAGAGACACCTGCCAGCTCAGTCCAGGCCTCAGACCCAGGGGCCCTGGGATCCTAGGCACTTCTACCACATCTTAGTCCCCAGAAGATTTTACCCACCTGTCTGCATAGCTTCCACACCTCATTGTGGGCACCCCATCCCTGCCGCCCACTCCTGGGCTCCTCATCCAGAAGCTCCCAAGCCTCAGCCCCTCCACCATCCCACTCTCACCCCAGGGCCTATAGGAGCCCCGGCCGCCTGGCCCCACTCAGCATTCTCCCTTGCCAGCACACAGGGTTAAGGCAGAACTTTTCCTAGTGTCCACACTCCCCCTTGCAGCTCAGGGAGGGACTCTGGAGGTGTCCCTTGGCCGCTGTGGATGCTGATATTACTCCACTCCCCTTCTGGGCTTCAGCATGCCCCGTCCCTGACCATCTGTGTCCAGCAGGTGCCAAACACGCCCCTCAGGGCTCCCCCACATTATCATAGGCCTGGGCACTGCCCCTCAGGGAAATGCCCCGGCAGGGCACAGGGAATCCGGGGGCCCAGGGCCCTGAGGCGTTCCTAACAGCTGCCATCCAGGTCACAGCTCCACACTGACACTTCGCTCCCCAAGCCAGGTCCCTGACCCCTAGGCCAGGAAGGAGAGGAGGCGGCCATTTAAGCCATTTAAGGACGGAATGTCTTGTTTGCCTGGTGAGAGCAGAGCAGCAGGGGATGGGGCAGTGGGAGGAGTGCTGGAGCAGAACTGAGCAAACAGCCTCAGGGAGGAGGGCTGGCCCTGAGAAGCCTGAAGATAGCGAGGGAGACGTGTCCTAAGCTCCCTGGGCCTTCTCCAGGCCCCTGGCTATTTGGCAAACTTGCAATCAAGAAGTCAGCAAGCACCAACGATGGGGAAACGGAGGTAGCAAACAGTGGGTCTGGAGGGGTATTAGAATCCAGGAATCTGGGCCGGGCGCGGTGGCTCAAGCCTGTAATCCCAGCACTTTGGGAGGCCGAGACGGGCGGATCACGAGGTCAGGAGATCGAGACCATCCTGGCTAACACCGTGAAACCCCGTCTCTATTAAAAATACAAAAAACTAGCCGGGCGAGGTGGCGGGCGCCTGTAGTCCCAGCTACTCCGGAGGCTGAGGCAGGAGAATGGCCTAAACCCGGGAGGCCTCGGAGCTTGCAGTGAGCTGAGATCCGGCCACTGCACTCCAGCCCGGGCTACAGAGCAAGACTCTGTCTCAAAAAAAAAAAAAAAAAAAAGAATCCAGGAATCTGGAGTGTGGAAAGGCTGTCTCTTCCCCACCCCCACACTCCCTCTTCTCACTATCAATTCTTTCCGTGCTGAAACCCTGGGAGGGTCAAAAGTTCCTGTGAAGAGCTCTAACTAATAAAATGAGAAGGATCACCAACATTTATTGAGCATTTACTTTGTAACTTCACAGTCCTAAATGCTTCAAGTGCATCATCTAATTTAATCCTCAGAACAGTCTGGTAAGAAAGCATTCTTATTATGCCCACTTTCCCACTAAGAAAAGGGAAGTGCCAAGAAGTGAAATAACTCGCCTAAGGCCCATAAAAAAAGGCCCATAAAAAGAAGAAGCAGGATTTGAATTCAGACTCCCTGGCATCTGGGTTCTGGGCCATTTCACAATACTCCAGATGCACCACAGTATCAGTCCTCTGAACAATGATGAACGAGGTACCCAGGCCCCACCCTCTCGCTCCTCACATCCTCCTTCCATGCCTGATGTGCCCAGGGCTTGCCCAGGGAAGATGAGAGAGAGAGCACCACTCCCCACTCCCTCAACCCAGGTACCCGTCTGGCCTGGCCTGTGCTGCCAGGACACAGCAAAGTTCTCCAGCCTCCCCCAGCCCCGCCCAACTCCAGTCCGTTACCTCCTCACCCATCCTTGTCCCTGCTGGTCAGAGGAGGGCACAAGGCCAGTCATTGAGACAACAGCACAGAGCCCCTGCCAAGAGTTACCATGGGCTTGTGAGAGGCCCCAGGTGGGGGTCAAAGGTCAAGTGGGACTCACCAGTGAGGGTGGAGTCCCAGCCCTGCTCCCCACCCACCTGCTCAGCCACACCTGGCCAATGCTCCCCATTTCTTTCATTCCTCAGTAGAGAGCAGGACCACTTCCTCGGTGTCCCTGGGAGGGTGGCTTCAATGGGGAGGGTGTGGGCTGAGGTGGGGGGATGAGAAGCCCCTCCCTCCTGGGGATGGTCTAGGAGAAGCGCCTCCTCCCAGTCCCCAGCTTCCCAGCTTTCCCTAGTCGGACCAGGAGCCCTCAGGAGTGTTTGTTGTGAATTCAGGGAGTTGTTGCTAAGTAAGGAAGGGGGGCTGACGGAGAGAAAGAGGCTGGCGCGTGCGCACGTGTGTGTGTGTGTGTGTGTGTGTGTGTGTGTGTGTGTGTATACACGCACACATGTGTACACTAGGGGACCAGGGGGCCAGGGCAGAAACCACGCTACTGTGGCTGGCAGCCACTCTGGCTTTGACTGAGCCAGAAGAGGCCAAGCCAGCGAGGAGGAGCAAGGACTTGGGATAACCAGGAAATCGTACCTTGCCCTCCAGGGCGATTGGGCGGAATCTCCTCGCCTCCCGCAGGGTGGGGCGGGTGGGGGGTGAGATCCGCTGAGATAGAGAAGGGCTGGACTCTCACTGGAGCCTGGCTGTAACCCCTCCCGGCCCGGCCCCACTCCCCACCCGACTGGGTCTAGGGTTCTGGTCAGGCTGTTTGCCCACCAGGAGCCAGAGGAGACCTCCCTCCTCTGGAGGGAGGGGAATGAAAGGAGAGATGGGGGCAGAAAGCCAAGAGGAGGGAGCCCAAAAGACAAAAAGCCAAGCAAGAGGCTAAGCCAGGATGACGCGGCCGCCGCGGACAGAAATCAGGGAGGCTGAGAGGGACACACAGGGGCACACAGACCTCTCACCTCAGGAATAATGTCGGGCTCAGGCTCAAGGGTGTGGTCTGGGATGGGGGCTCCCTGTGGAGAGAGGGTCAAAGCTAGAAGCCCCCTTCCAGCAATCTATGCCCCCGCTCCTCCCATCACCCCAGCACCCCCCACCAACACACCACATAAACATGTACACACAGTCCACACAGCCTGCAGCTCCAGGAAGTCTCTGAGCTACTCATTTGCCACCCCCCACCCCCGCTAGGACTTCTGTGGATTGGCTGGGAGCCAAGCCTGACCCAGCTGCACCGCCCCCCCGCACCCCCCACCCACCACGCCATCCCCTCCCTAGCCTGGAAGAGACGAGAAAGCACTGGAAGACCTTAGCGCTCCCTTAGAGCTTGGCCCCATGGGGAGGAGGAGAGGCAGAGGACTCCCACGACCTGGCCTGAGGACCTGGGGGAGGAGAGGCATGGGGAGGCTGGAGGACCCCAGATTCTAGTGCCAGCCACCTCCAGGTTATCCTATGTCAGGGAAAAGAATGGCTGTGTATTCTGTGTCCCTGTGTGGTCTCCCTGGCTATAGCCCTGGTCCCCTGAAGACGCCAAGTCCTGAGGACCTGGTCTGGTTGGGAGGGCCTGGGGCGAGGGAATAGGTTTAGCAATTCAGTAGGAGGGGGCTGGGCGAAGCTCCCACAGCAGGCGGGAGGGAGGCTGGTGGCTGGGCTCAGTTTGTACTGGGGGGTCAAAGGGGAGTTCTTTTCCGAAGAATTCTGGGAGAAACGCCAACTAGAGCAAGCTGCTAACCACCCCTCCCTCTCTCTCACTGCACTGGGCGGGGGGTGTCCCTGCCAACCAGACTTAACCCTCTCCAGCCTGTGTTCCTCCCAGACCTGAGATGGGGGCTGCTGGGGAGAAGACCTTTGGCTGGGCTCAACTTTCCATTCTAAGGATCATACAGAGCAGGGCATCTACCAGCAAAAGGCTGGTTCCACATGGCCCCGTCTGGCACTGCCCTGCCCTGCCGCCACCTAGGTGACTTTTCTGAGCTCATCTCCTAAAGGTGTCTGCAGTGACGTGTGTGCGTGTCTCAGAGACAGAGATTGAGAAACAAACTGAAAATTCCTTGCCAAGGCCCTCCCCCTGCTGGGTCACTGAGCACGGTACCAACCTGTACCCCTCCCTTCCTCCCACTGTGCTCTGGGACCAGAGGCCACTGGGGGTGGGGACGTAAAAGGGACAGCTTATCCTTGTGTCCACCTCCTGCTGCTGTCTCCATAGGTCTCTGACTCACACAATCAGCCCCAGCCCCAGCACTCTGCTTCCTCACTGATTTGTCACAAGTGCTTCTGGAGGAATGCATTCCATTCTAGCCTGAGATCCCAGGATGGAAAACTGAGATACAGAAAGGTTATGGGGGTTCTAGCGCCTGCATCCCATGCCGATACAACTCTGCTATCACCGTCCTCTCTTCGGCCCCAAATCAAAAAACCCTAGGAACCTTCTCTTATGTAGAATACTGGGAATGAGATTAAACATCAAGAAGGACTTCCCACAATCGATCAAGGCTAAAAGGGCAGCTGGCCCCACCCCAGATGCCTGGATTCCAGACCCCTCTGTCTTCTGCTCAGGCTGGAAATATGAGTGTCTTCTCTTGTTTAGCTATTTGGCCCTCACTGGAGAAGTCAACTTTTTCTGAACCTTAAATTTGCCACCAAGCTCCCAGGTCTGATGTGATTGGCTGTTCCTTGCCCTCAATGAAGCAAGTGACCCCAGGGTGGGGGGTTAGCTCCCTTTCCCCACCGCTTTGCCTTTAGAGCACCGGGCCTCCCTGTAACAACCACCACTGTATAATCAGGACCAGAAGAGGGTGGACAGGTGGTATGGGGACCTTACAAGGTGTTAGGTGCCCGTGAGGGGTAGAGGGAGAGAACCCAGTTCCCAGGGAGGGTTCATCACAAAGTCCCCACTGCACCACTCTCTCTCCAAGGACCACAGAACTGCCAGAAGCCTTGGCCCCACTCTAGGAAACTTCCCTATCAAAGGGCAGAGGACTCCATGTCCCAGGGAGCTGTGGGGAGACCTGTGACTACACACCCCAGACATGTTCCCAGGGAGGAGAGAGGAGGGAAGAGAAGTGAAGCGCATGTGTGTGCACGCACATGCACATGCACGTGGACGAGACACGCCCCCAGCACACACACTCTCCAGAGGTACCCCAACACTGACAACACAGACGCAACTCCCAAAGATGCACATCCAAAAACATTTCCTAAAAAGCACTCCAAATTCTCCAAGAGTGGCCCCTTAAGACCCACAGAGGCTACCGTATTCATACAGACAGTCTAGGGGAGCTCAGGAAACACACATGACATCGGCCAATCACACAGAACTGCCAAACAGAACCGCCGACAGAAGATACACCCACACTGAGACACACACACACACACAAACTTACACATACACACAAAGTAGTACGCAGCCATGTGCTAGCACACAAACTCAAACACACAAACTTGCAGCGTACAGTGTGTGAAGTCGGATTAGAAGGCAGTGCTCTGGGGAGGAGGGGAGCCTGCAGGGGGTGGAGAACCACTCAGGGATTTCAAAACAATCCTGGTTTCGAAATGCTGGAATTGCTGGATTCAGGGCCATTCCCAGTTGAGGCTGGGGGTGGGGAAGTGCAGAGTGAGGAGGAGGGGAAGACAGGCCAGCCCAGGGCTACCAGTCCATTGGAGAAGGATCGGGAATGGACAGAGGGAGTCCCAGCCCTGGCGGAAGGGGGCCTAGAATAAAACACCAAGGTTAGGAGGGGGGCCGGTCCAGGGTCAAGCAGGGAGGGCCTGGGCTGCAAAGGAGAGGCCTCTGCTTTTGCCACTGACAGAAAAAGTGAGACGGCAGGGGAGGCCGCCCCTCCCCCTCAGCATGGAGAATCAGAGGGAACCTGTCTGTGTCCTTTCCCCTACTCCTGGGCAGTGACCACCCTCTGCTCTCCAGAGTGGCACCCTGGCTCCCCTTCCCCACCAGCTAGCACAGCCCCAAAGTGGGTGGAAAGCTAAGGGGTCACAGGGGACAGGGAGACAGCAAGGGCCTGCAGGAGTCAGGGGTCTTCTACAGGTTCCAGGACCCCCCACACTCAGAGCAGGCTGTGGGCATCCCCCTGGGAAGCCAGTGCTTTCTTCCTCTCCACAGGGATGCGGAACCCTCGGGGAGACTGAGGCAGTGCAACACATGCCCACACCCAGGAAGTCACCCCTCCCACAGCAGCCAGAATGCCCTTACTGCCCCTCCCCCAGCCTCCAGGGAAAGTCAGGCTGAGCTCTCCCCCAGGAGGGGAGGGAGGGGAGGTCAGTCCAGGCTGGGGGTGGGGCTCGGAGGCCTGGCCCTGGCACCAGGCAGAGGAAATTCCAGGCTGTAAGTCCAGGCAGCCTTCAGGGCCGCTGAGCCAAGTGACATGCACCAGCTCAGGAGCTGCAGTGCTCTGGCCTTCCCCTCCTAGCCCTGGCCTTCCAGCCCTCCAACTGGCTTTAGCCCCAGCTCTGGGACTCAGATGGGCTCCTCAGCCCTGGGAGGAGCTCCCACCGGCCCCATCCCGGCCCCTCTGGCCAGTTAGAGCCTCCTTCCCTCAGTTCCGAGGGCAGCCCCCACGGTGTGGCTATGGGTGGGCAGCTGGCAGGGCTGGCAGGCAGGGGCACACACGCCGAGCTAGAGCAGCCAGGCGCTCAACAGGTTGAGCCAGTCCATGGAACAGCCGCCCCACCCCAGGGAGAGCGGGCCTGGCAGAGGCTCCCTGCCCGCGGCACCCAGCCTGTACCCGCTTGGCTCCCACAGCTGCCCACTTTCCCACGGTGCCATCCCCCTTCTGCCCCCTCCCCCATCAGAGGTCAGCACCCGGGCAGTGCCCAGGACTCTGGCACAAGGAAGCAAGGGATGCCATTCCCCTGTCACCCCTGGGTGCCCAGACTCTTGAGATACCTTACTCTCAGCACCCAAAGAGCCCCAGAAACAGCCAGCATGGCAGCAAGACCATGAGAATCCCAAAGGACCCCCCATACACCTCCTTGTGGGCCTCTTCTGATCCTGGGAAGACTGCACACTTGAACACCCCAGCTCTCCAGAGCTGCCCCAGGTCCTGTGACAGAACTTCAGCGTGTGGTGCTAGGGGCAGTGTGGGGGTGCCCCCAGCTCCTCCTACTGGACTCCCTGGAGGAGGGCTGCAGAGCTGGGTGACAGTGGCTCCCTCCATTCCCGCCTGGGCTGCTGCTGCTGCAACCCTGGTCCTTTCCTCCCACTCCACTCCTGGGGTCCATGGAGCTCCATCCCAGCCACTCCCCTGACAGGCAGGCAGCTCCCCTTTGCTCGGCATCTCCTTTAATCTAAAGCAGGTGCCAGGCATTCCAGCCCTTGCTGAGCCGACACTGCCACCCCCTAGGCCTCTGCCTAGAGGCTACTGTCCTGCCTGGTGTGGAAGTTGAGATCCCAGCCTAGGGCTCCCGCTTAACCCAGGTACCAGGACTCCAAAGGCAGGAACTAGCTAAGCAGGGTCATGGGTACCCAACACAGATTCAACAAGCAAGATCAATAGGTCCCACACTGCCACTGAGGCGCTAGATTTCTGTGGACTGCCAATCCCTCTCTAGGACCCTGTAGTATCTCTCCAATCCTATGACTCCCCATCCTAGTAGAAACTCATTCTGAACCTCCATATGGGCCTCCAGAACCCATCACCAGTCATGAGACCCCTTCTACTCCAGGCACAAGAGTCACTCTGGATCCAAGATTTTAGGTATTCCATCTGCCCCTCAGCACCCTTCCTGCTGTGAACTATCACCCCACACCACTCAGGAGCAACATGGGCAAGCAGGGAACCCCTAGAGGGAGGTGGCCAGAAGGCTGGCCTTCCAGACCTGGCTCTCCAAGGCCAAGGAGGCAAATCACCTGGGGGAGGTGGCACCTTCCTTCCTGGCACCAGCCTCCCAGTCTCTCTCCCTGCTCTTCACCTTCTTCACTCATTCTCTCCCGGTCCTGTCCTGAGGCCTCTATCAGCAGGGCCTCAGAGCTGACACCAGGAAGACAGAGGCTGAGCATGCTCTTCCTCTGGGGTCATGAAACTGTGGTTCTGACCCGGAGAAGGTAGCCAGGCCCATGCTGAGCGGCAGCAAAGGAGCAAGGCAGCCCCTGCCCGGAAGTGGCTGCACCCTGGAGAGGCTGAGAAGAGAGGGAGAAGACAGTAGAAGGCCACTCACTGTGGCGGTCTCATCCAGAGAGCTGCTCAGAGGCAGCAGCAGAGTTAAAGCAGACACAGTGCACAGACAGCTTTCACACTAAACCAAGGCTGGGAGTCAGGGCAAAAGATCCAGGGAGCCTTGGAGCCCCTTTCTGAAGGCTCAAACACATGCCCAGGTCACCTCTCTCAGAGCAACACTTTTTCTCCTCTCAGCAGAGGTCCCCCCAGACACAGACACAGACACCCACCCCAAGCAGCAGACAGACAGAAAGAGGAGGGAGGGAGGGGGTGTCAGAAAAACCCGGAAGGAAGGAAGCTGGACAGACAGACAGAAGCTGATCCTAGCCTCATTGCTCCACAGAGACACCCTCCAGACTCCTAGACTTCAAGGGACTCTCTCCTTAGTAGTCCTCTGTCTCTTCTGAAACCAAATTCCAGCAGCTCTGGAATAGGACCGACCCTAGCGGAACAAGAAGCCTAAGCTCACTTCTCTTCCTGCATTCTTCCCCGAGGGTTCCTTTGGATCAAGGCAGGGGCCACCTCCCCTTAGCAGCGCAGGGACACCTCCAAGGAACTGTATGACTGCCCCACCCCCCAGCCAAGCCCACATCACTCAGAAGCCTTGAAAGAAGAGACTCCTCAGTCACAGCCCCCGCTACTCGAAGGCAGTGCCTGGGGGAAAAGGGTGACTGACCCCCAGCTCTCCCTAGTCCTAACCCATCTCCTTCTGGAGGCTCCCATCAGTCAGGGAAGGAGGGCTGGGGTGCGAAGACCCACGGGGTTGGTGAGCCTGGGAGGGGGACTACATCTCCCAGAAGCCCCCAGGGCAAGGTTCGCTGCTCCAGCTGGCCCAAGGCCGGCCTTGTTCTCTGCGCTAGGGTGGCAGGGTCCCCTGGCTGCCCCTAAGCCCTCCCCACGGTGTTCTGGAGCTGCCAACCTGATTGGGGGCTTAAGAGTAGCCTCCACTGACCCTGGGGGCGCCCCCACACCTTAAACAGCCTGGGGTTACGTGCCAGAGAGCAAGAGACAATCCGACTGTGTTTCCCCTCCCCGATTCAAACTGGAGCTCCCTCCTCGCGCCTCTGCTGGCCTGGCATGACTTTCGCCTTGCCCCCAGCCCACCCCTCACCTCACGCGGACTGGGGGGTCCTCACGCCAGGCCGGAGCTGGAAGCCATAACCAGGTCAGGGTCGGTGTGTGGATGGGGGTCCTCCCGCTCGCCAGTTGGAGATGCAGAGAGGGCGGGCAGGCGGTGATCTTTTGATCCTGGACGCCTTGATCTCAATACCAGCCCGGCCCGGGGGAGGCTATCCGGGGATCGCTGGGTGCCTGGGTTCCTGCCTCCCAACCGCGGAGCATGGTCGTGGGCGCCGGGCAGCGGCGGGAGAGCGCGCACACCCGCCGGGGCCGGGGCGCGGGGCTGGGGTCTCGGCCCCGAACCTCAGGACTCTGGCTCCTGCTCCCGCTCCTCCTCCCTTGCTTGCTTCCTTCCTTCCTTCCTTCGCCTCCTCCTTTCACTTTCCCCAAAGCCCGCGGGGATGGCGGGCGCTGGGTGGGGAGGGGGCTGTCTGGGCGCTTATTGTTGGTCGGACGCCGAGGGTCCGGGTCGCAGCCCCCGGGCTGCGCGGCGCCGGGGGACCCAGGCGTGCGGGCGTCCGGCCGTCTGGCTCCGGGCGGCGGCAGTGGTGCAGCGGCCCCGGGTCCGGGGCATGTCCAGCCACTGGCTCCACCGCGCGCCGCCGCCTCCCCGGGCTCCCCTGCGCTGCCGGAGCCTCGCTCGCCCCTCCACTCGGCTCCACTCCCCAGCCTGAATAAGCATCGGGGCTCTCTGGCTGCCTCCTTCTGCCTTCATACCAGAGCCCGGAGAGGCCCCTGTCAAAATAAGAGCTCCCCCATCTCGCTTGCCTCCTCGCCCAACCCGGCTCCCCCAGCCTCCCAGTGGTCTGACTCGGTAAGGCGCCCGGCCGGCTAGCCGGAGGCAGGTTGGCCCGGGGGCGGGGAGGGGGGTTTCTTCTCCCCACTCCTGAGGATTGAGGAGGAGACGCGCCAACAACATCCCAGGCTAGGGAAAGGTTTGACAAACCTACCTTCCTGTCTGCACTGATTGGAAGGAGTGGAAGTTGCCCCGACACACACACACACACACACACACACACACACACACACACAGAGCACTGGGTCCCCTCTTCATTGTACCCACCCACATCCATAAAGCACTGAGCATCTCTTTATTCATGTCTCTCCCCTAGTAGACCATGAGGTTCTTGAGGACACAGACTGAGTTTTTTCATCTTAATCCTCAGCAGCACAAAGTAGATGCTAAGAAAATGTTTGTGGAAGTGAAACCTTTGTCTTCTCAAAAGAGCTCTCCTAACCTAACCTCAAAGTGCTTCTCTCTCTCTCTCTCACACACACACACACTCACACCCACTCTCACCACCCTATAGGATTATCGATGCAATGAAAAAGAAATTGTAAAGCACTTTTTTTTGTTTTTTTGAGACGGAGTTTCGCTCTTGTTGCCCAGGCTAGAGTACAATGGCGCGGTCTCAGCTCACTGCAACCTCCGCCTCCTGGGTTCAAGCGATTCTCCTGCCTCAGCCTCCCAAGTAGCTGGGATTACAGGCACCTGCCACCATGCCTGGCTGATTTTGTATTTTTAGTAGAGACGGCGTTTCATCATGTTGGCCAGGCTGGTCTCGAACTGCTGACCTCAAGTAATTGGCCTGCCTTGGCCTCCCAAAGTGCTGGGATTACAGGAATAAGCCACTGCGCCTGGCCCAAAGCACTTTTTAAAAACATTTCACATGTTTCTATGTTCACCACAAACCTTCAAGAAAGATGTTATAGTCCCATTACAGAGGTGAGGCAATTGCGGTTTACATTACCTAAGGACTTACCCAGAGCTACCCAGCTAGAAAGTGGTAAGCCCAGGACTAGAATTTGGGTCTCCTTATCCCAGGGCACTTTCTCTGTTTCCTACTGTCCCCACCCACCCAGAATTAATACCAAGTGACAAGCATTGACCGTCTGATAGGAAGAACACTAGCCAGCCTGCTTGCTCCTGCTGTTTCCTCGGTCCTGTCCCCTGCCCATCCTCACGGATGGTCCCCAGATAACTCTAGCCTCACTGACCTCCCTCTCTTCTGACCACCTATCCTGTCATAGCACCTGAGTACTTCCTCATGTGTTTTATCTTGTCACATACACATATGTGTGTGTGTATATATATATATACACATCCCTATACATATATAGCTGTACACACACACACACACATATATACATATATATATATGTCTGATTTCCCCCAAAAGATTCCTAAGGGCTCAGACCATGCCTCCTAGCCTCTACATTCCCCACAATACTCAAGTGCTGGCTGGGTTCATAGTTGGACTTCAGTAAATACTGATTTGATGGGTTGGTGGTGCCAAGAGCTGGGCACTGGACAAGGTTTAGGGAGGCACAGGTGGAAGGGGCCAAAAACCTGAAAGAAGATAAAATGGTAGCCCCCCCCGCCCCGTGTGTCCCGTCACCGCTTACAAAGCATTTTCATGCATGTTGTCTCATGATGATGCTTTGATCTAATCACCAAAACTTTTCCAAGTGCCAATCTGCTGTGCCAAGCACTGTCCTGGGTTAGGTGGTTGAATCACCACAGTCCTGAGAAGTCGATTTTATCCCCACTTAAAAGAAAAGAAAACCAAAAGCCAGAGAGGCTTCTAGTGTGAAAGATCCCAGCACCTAGACTAATACCTGACCCATGGAAATAAGGTTTAATTTCTTATCTTCTCTCCAGAAGGATATGAGCCCCCACTTCTCCAACAGGGTGCTTGTTAGAGGAGACCACGGCATTTATGTGGATCAGTTTTCCCTTACATATGTGACAAGCCAAAGGGGCTTGTTATGATCCCTTTGGCACAATTCCTGGTTCATAGCAGGTCCAAAACAGAGTTTGCTGGGGCGAGTGAGTCTGTGTTGCCAAGGGTCTCTTAAATGGTGCACAATACATGTCCTATGGAGCAGCCATGCAGAGCGCTCCCCTGGGTGGGGCTGTGACTCATTCCCCCAGCGGAGGTTCCAGGTTGGGATTCGGAGCTGAGCTCTGGGCAGCCACAAGTTCTGGGTGGAACCCTGGAGAGAGCCAGGAGGAAAGGAGAGGCAGGGGGCCCTTGCTGGAATCGAGCGGCTCCCTCTACTGGCCAACTTGGGGAACCTCTGTGTTTCCGTGTATCTGTGTGTCACTGTGTCACGAGGGGTGTCACAGGTGTGTCAGCCTTGGCGTTCGTCGGTGGAAGTGCCCGCATGGGTATGGGTGCGTGAGGGTGCCCGTTTGTGACGCAGTGTGGGCGTGCCAGCGCCATGAGGGGCTGTTTCTGGAAGCATAGTGTGTACACACAACTGTTACATTGTAATGCAATTTACTTTGGGGCTGCTGGGGGTCGGCGGGAGGGCTGCTGATGATCTGAGATTAGGCATCCCGTTGCCGGGGTTACTAGGACAAAAGGATTCTCCAGCTGGTACTCCTCACTGGCTGGAGCACTAGCCCAAGACGGTGGGAGGAGTCCAGACCAAACAGTTCCTGGAAAGGATTCTATCCCCTAAAGCAAATAGGGACCCAAGAAAGAGTTAACGCAGAGTCCCACAGTGACTTCAATCATTGGTTCAGGGCACTGTCAGTCAGAGGTCTGGGGGCGGGGTTTGTGTGGCCGCCGTCTGACTGCCCAGCGCCCCTCACTTGCCCCTCGACCCCCACATCATCTCACTGCCGGGGTGCGCCCGCACCCCCATCTTGGTGGCGACACCGTCCTGGGCCCTGGAGGAAGAGCTGATCCGGGCATCCTGGCTTCCCCACTCACTCCAGCTGCCTGGCTTCCTGATAGATGGTGATTATTATATAATAGACTTGCTGGACAGAACCGTGCCAGCGCTCGGAACATTGCCCCCTCCTCGAAGCTTGCCCCAGGGCCTGGCACCTGCCACACAGAGCCTGCTGCCTGGTTCTGCCGTCGCCCCCCAGGAACGCCTCCGTTTCGGGGTGGGAGACCCCAGGACCAGGTCCTGGGATGGGGCGGGCGCCAAGCGGAGAGAAGCAGAGCTGGTGCCCCGCGGGTCTCAGGGTCGGCCTGAGGAGTGTGGCTTCATAAGCTCCTTTCAGGATAGTGGGACCCGCCTGGCCCCTTCCAACCTGAGCTTGCAACTTGGGAGCCAATAGAGGAGGTGCTAGAGGGCGCAGGGGCCAGGGTGGGAACGGGAAGGAGTTTGGAAAAGGTGCGGGGGCAGGAAAGGGAGGCTGAGAGAGGGGGCCGGCTGGGGCAAGGGGGAGGGACTCTTATCCTGACAGGGCTCCCGCCTTCCCCGACTGGAGGGTTTGGAAAAACTGAGCAGGCAGCCAAGGCTTGGCTGGAAATCCTGCAGCCCACCCTCCTGGGGACACAAAGCTGGAGGGCGGGGGCAGGGCGGGGGGAGAGAGAACGACCCCGGGGAGGACAGGGCCTCTTTTGGGGCTGGGGGCCCAGGGGCCAGGACCCTGGGGAGGGGGTTCCTGACGCTGTCTCCCTGCAGTCTGCTTCCCCCTTCTCCTCTACCCCCTCAGCTTCCCCCTCCTCCCCCTCCGCGGCTCCAGTCTTGCAGATTGCGGGCAGACTTAACTCCTTGAGTGCCAGCCTGGTGGACTCTGTGGTGATGACGCTGTGAGGGAGGGAAGGAGGAGGGACTCCGGACCCCACTCCCACGCACAGTTTAACACCTTGTGCCCCGGAACGCAATCCCGGAACTGGTCGGGTTCCAGGGCCCAGAAAGGCTGCTTGGTTCTGGAGTCGCCACACGCAAAACAAGGCACCTGAGAGTTGCGGAATCGCCCGCTCTCTTGCCTAATCTTCCCTGCCTCCCATCCCCACCGCCGCCCTCTGGGTCTCTCCCGCCACTCTTTGGCTACCCTCCCCCCACCCCACCCCCATCTCCAAGTTGCAGTCGAGAGCCGAGGTCCTTGCCAGATTGAAGCAGGGGAGCCCGGAAGTCTGGGTTCTGTAGCTGCCTCAGCGCTCTCCTCTACATCCCACCACTGAGGCCCAGCGCAGGTGACCGCAGCCCATGCCTCTCTTGCCCCCAGAGGGCCTGCTTCACCCATCTGGGGGGCTAACTACCCTACGGAGGCAGGGAACGCTGGCCTCCCCCAGCTCCAGCGAGGACTGAGTACCTGAGTAGCTGGAAACCTGACTTCGCCTCTACCCTAGCCCCTCCCCTAGCGAACAGCCCCTCCCCCATCCTCTGTGCCCCATCAGCTCTGCTGTGAACGACTCTGCCGAGAGAATACCGCAGACTAGGCAGGAAGGGGTTAACGCAGCTACTGCGCTCTACTGGAGCGCCAGGTGAGGCACCGCCCATCTTGGCCTTCAGGTGTGTGGGTGGGGAAAGAGGAGGGTATACTGACCTTAAGGGCTGCTTTTTTGCCCCCTGGTGGCTAAATCTGGCTTAGCAGCCGCTGGCAAAAATAGGCTCACATGGGGATTCGCGGAAGAAGAGCATTGGCGACGACAGTAGAGTGTTCCTCTTGCGGGAACAGCACCTTCCCAGGGAAGGAGATCCTTCTGGGAAGGCTGATGGAAGGAGGGAGCTCCCACAGTCCCTGCCACACCATCTCTTTCAGGAGGCTGCCTCAGCCACTTCCAGATCCTTGCCCTAGGGGCTCTATTTGCGCGTCCCAAACACCTGAAGGAGGGTAGAAAAAAACCCGGAAGACATAGGCCCTGTCCTCCCAGGGTCTCCATCTAATAGAGAGGGTCTGTAGGAGGAAGTTGCTCGCTCCTACCTTTTCTTTCTGTACCTCAGGCCTTCCCAGAGCACCCATTCCCTCCAGACCCCAGCATCAAATACAAATCAGCCAGGCTTCAAAGCTCCTACCAGCCACCCCAACCCCCGTCAGCTTCCCTCCCCTCTAGCCAAGCTGCTTTCTAGGTCCCTCCCTGTAAAAAGACTCCACTTGAGGGATTCCAGGTGTTCTTATCCCCAGCATGGCTGAGACCCTTCCTCCCATCTACCCAAAGCCCTCCCTGGTTAGCAAAGCCAATCATCTTGAAGGGCTCCTTCCCCTCCCCCTTTCAATTGCCTTACTTTTCCGCCTCTCCTTATTTCCCACTACTTTCCTTTCAAGACTTCTTTTTGCATGGGCAGTTCACCCAATTGGAGACAATTCTGTCCTCCTCGTACCCTGTGATACCTCAATATTTGCCTTTTCTCCCAGCTCAGTGGCAAGCCCTGTAGCCCCAGCTAGCAGGCGGGAGGATCGCTTGACCACAGGAGTTCTGGGCTGTAATGCATTATGCTGATGGGTGTCCACACCAAGTTCAGCATCGATATGGTGACCTCCTAAGAGTGGGAGACCACCAGGTTGACTAAGGAACGGTGAACTGGCCCAGGTCAGAATGGAATAGATTCAAACTCTGGTGCGGATCATGGTGGGATTGGGCACACAAGCCTGGACAACACCAAGACACCCTTTCTCTCTTTTTTTTTTTTTTTCAAACACCAGCTCAAACCAGATGAGACCTTGTCTCTTAAAAAAAAAAAAAAGTCTTTTCCTTCAGGAATCCTTCTCTGACCAGCCCCACCTACTTATTCAACCAACAGATATTTATTGAGGAGCTGCTATGTGCCTGGCACTTGACTAGACACTAGGTTGGCATATGTTGGTGACATAGATGTTTGTCCTTGTCCTCACACAGCCTGCAGCCTAGTGGGAGTCAGAAAACAAGTGAACGGGTGATTTCAATTCAGTGTGGGCACACTTAGGGGAAGTGGACACCAATCCCAGACTTGAGAGTTTGAGGAAGCTGCCTGCAGGGACCAACTGTCTGAGCTGGAACTTCCAGCATCAGGTATGGTTCTGTCCAGGCAAACAGTACATCTCACTAGAGCTCTAAAGATAGAATAGGAGGCTGGGTGTGGAGGCTCACGCCTGTAATCCCAGCACTTTGAGAGGCTGAGTTGGGTGGATTGCTTGAGTCCAGGAGTTCAAAATCAGCCTGGGCAACATGGCAAAACTCTGTCTCTACTGAAAGTACAAAAAAAAAAAAAATTAGCCAGGCATGGTGGTGCATTCCTGTAGTCCCAACTACTCGGGAGGCTGAGGTGGGAGAATCACCTGAATCTGAGGTGGTCGAGGCTGCAATGAGCCGAGATCATGCCACTGCACTCCAGCCTGGGCAACTGGAGTTAGACCCTGTCTCAAAAAAAAAAATAGCATCCCACCAAAGCCTCTCCACCAGTTGTTATGAGAGGCCTCTAAGGCAACATTCCCAAACAATGCTTCTTTTTGTTTGTTTTTTTCCCAGACAGAGTCTTGCTCTATTGCCCAGGCTGGAGTGCAGTGGCGTGATCTCTGCTCACTGCAACCCCCGCCTCCCAGGTTCAAGCAATTCTCCTGGCTTAGCCTCCTGAGTAGCTGGGACTATACGTGCCTGCCACCACACCCAGCTAATTTTTTGTGTGTGTTTTTAGTAGAGATGGGGTTTCACTGTTTTAGGCAGGATGGTCTCGAACTCCTGACCTTGTGATCTACCCACCTCGGTCTCCCAAAGTGCTGGGATTACAGGCGTGAGCCACCATGCCCAGCCCCAAACAACCCATTTCTGATTCTCCAAGTCCCAAAAGAACTTTGGTCTAAGAGTCCAAAGTACAAGACCTTGGCCTAGTCACTCCCTGTCTCTGGGTTGCAGCTTCTTCAAATATAAAACAAGAGGTTTAGGTGCCTTTATCTTCATGCTCTTCTTTATCCTATAGATAGCGATTAAATAGTTGGCTTGTTGAGAGAAAAACACTCACTTGGCTCTGATCTGCGTGGGGCTACCAGAGCTCATAAACCCAGGAGAAGCTGCCAGAGGCAGGGTCTCAGAGAAAGCCAGTTGGTCAGTCACCCGTGTCTCGCCCACTGCCCCCTTGGTCTGGCAGTTCTGCGTCCTGGGAACATTTCATTCTTGCTACTAATGGAAGGCAAGAGGCTTTCTGAGATTGTGCCGGAGGGGAGAGCATGCCCATAATATATTTAGTTACTGCATTAATCTGCTCTAATATGTAGCACTATAGGACTGTTATTTTTGAGAGATGGAATGTTCTCAGGTGAGGAAACTGCTTGGTGAAGGTCCAGAGTGGTGAAAGGACTTCCCTAAAAGCATAGGGCTGGTGCTGATAGCTGGAAGAGGTACCCAGGCCTCCATGTCCAGACTCTTTCCACTACACCACAGCAGCACTTGATCCAACTTTCCATTGGACTTCTTCCTGTGTCTGGCTCATTTCCCTGTGAGGCCATACGATCTGGGAAGGCAGACTCGGCCTCCTTATCTGGACATCCCCCAGAGCCTGGAGGGGTGCTCAGAACCTGCCTTCTCCCAGGCCCCCCTTTTCTCTCTCATCATGACCCTGTTTATATTTATGTAGCTCTCTTACTCGTTCTAAAACGGCTTCCCTGGATTATGGACAAAGCCCTGGGCCAGGCATAGTCCCAATCCCAGCCAGACCTAAAACCTGCTCTGTGACTTAAAACAAACTGATTCACTTCCCTGGGCCTTGTGTTCTCCATCTGTCAAGACCTATAACCTGGTGGGGCACAGTGGCTCACGCCTGTAATCCCAACACTTTGGGAGGCCGAAGTGGGTGGATCACTTGAAGTCAGGAGTTTGAGACCAGCCTGGCCAACATGGTGAAACCCTGTCTCTACTAAAAATACAAAAATTAGGCCAGGCACGGTGGCTCATGCCTGTAATCCCAGCACTTTGCGAGGCCGAGACAGGCAGATCACGAGGTCAGGAGATTGAGACCATCCTGGCCAACATGGTGAAACCCTGTTTCTACTAAAAATACCAAAAAAAATTAGCTGGGTGTGGTGGTGCACGCCTATAGTCCCAGCTACTCAGAAGGCTGAGGCAGGAGAATTACTTGAACCCAGGAGGCAGAGGTTGCAGTGAACCAAGATCGTGCCACTGCACTCCAACCTGGGTGACAGAATGAGGCTCCATCTCAAAAAAAAAAAAAGACCTATAACCTATTCTAACTCTTAAGGCATTTGTAATCTCACCTCTGAAATCCCAAATCAGGGAAGTGTTTTTAAAAGACATAGCTCTGCCGGGCGTGGTGGCTCACGCCTGTAATCCCAGTACTTTGGGGGGCCTAGGCGGGTAGACCACAAGGTCAGGAGTTTTGAGACCAGCCTGGCCAATATGGTGAAACCCCGTCTCTACAAAAATACAAAAATTAGCCAGGCATAGTGGCACGCACCTGGGAGACTGAGGCAGGAGAATCACTTGCACCCGAGAGGCGGAGTTTGCAGTGGGCAGAGATCGCACCATTGCACTCCAGCCTGAGTTACAGAGCGAGACTGTCTCAAAAAAAAAAAAAAAAAAAAAAAAAAGACGTAGCTCTGAGGTAAGAGAATAAGCCTAGTGCTTCTGTCTTCCTGCGGGGTCTCACAGCCTCAGGACTGCATCTGCTTTATCTGCAGGGACTAGGATGCTGCTTTTTTTTTTTTTTTTCCCCAGAGGTGGTTGTCTCTCTATATTGCCCAGCCCCAAGTTCTTGTCCTTACTAGTCATTGTACAAATAATACAGATACCTGCCTTCAAGGGGCATGTAAGATGGGGACAGTGAGAGAACAATAAAAGATGCTGAATAGGCCGGGCACAGTGGCTCACACCTGTAATCCCAGCACTCTGGGAGGCCCAGGCAGGCAAATCACCTGAGGTCAGGAGTTCGAGGCCAGCCTGGCCAACATGGTGAAACCCCATCTCTACTTAAAATACAAAAAAATTAGCCTGGAGTGGTGATGCATATCTGTAATCCCAGCTACTCGCGAGGCTGAGGCAGGATAATCACTTGAACCCAGGAGGCGAAGATTGCACTGAGCCGAAATCATACCACTGCACTCCAGCCTGGGAAACAGAGCAAGACTCCATCTCAAAAAAAAAAAAAAGATATTTAAAAGACAATTAAATGATATGAAGTTTATGCAGTCAGTGCAAATTGCATCCTCAGGTAGACCTGGTGGAGAAAGAGAAAACTGACCTGGGCCTGGAAAGACAGGCCAGGGACAGAGGCACGTAGAGGGCTCGGTGAGGGGCAAGGAAAGAGCAAAAGCAGGATGAATGTCAATGGGAAAGGAGTGAATCTCAAAGACCAACCACCTAGTTCAAGTTCTCTCTCTATTTTTTTTTTTTTTTTCTGAAATGGGGTCTCACTTTGTTGCCCAGGCTGGAGTGCAGTGGCGTGATCACGGCTCACTGCAGCCTCCGCCTCCCTGGGCTTGAGTGGTCCTCTCACCTCAGCCTCCCATGTAGCTGGGACTACAGGCACGTACCACGACACCTGGCTAATTTTTTTTTTTTTTTTTTTTTTTTTTTTTTTTTTTTGAGACGGAGTCTCGCTCTGCCGCCCAGGCTGGAGTGCAGTGGCCGGATCTCAGCTCACTGCAAGTTCCGCCTCCCGGGTTCACGCCATTCTCCTGCCTCAGCCTCCCGAGTAGCTGGGACCACAGGCGCCCACCACCGCGCCCGGCTAGTTTTTTGTATTTTTTAGTAGAGACGGGGTTTCACCGTGTTAGCCAGGATGGTCTCGATCTCCTGACCTCGTGATCCGCCCGTCTCGGCCTCCCAAAGTGCTGGGATTACAGGCTTGAGCCACTGCGCCCGGCCTAATTTTTGTATTTTTTGTAGAGCTGGGGTTTTACCATGTTGCATAGGCTTGTTTCTAACTCCTGGGCTCAAGCAACCGTCCCTCCTCAGCCTCCCAAAGTGCTGGGTTTATAGGTGTGAGCCACTGTACCCAGCCTTCAAACTCTTTCTGATGGTTACCTCCCTGCCAACATCTCTGGCCAGCAGTGTATTAGCATCTTCTTTTTTTTTTTTTTTTCTTGAGATGCAGTTTTGCTCTGTCGCCAGACTGGAGTGCAGTGGGGCGGTCTCAGCTCACTGTAACTTCCACCTCCCAAGTTCAAGCGATTCTCTTGCCTCAGCCTCCCTAGTAGCTGGGACTACAGGCACGTGTCACCACTCCCAGCTAATTTTTGTATTTTTAGTAGAGACAAAGTTTAACCATGTTGACCAGGATTTCTTGATCTCTTGACCTCATGATCCACCCACCTGGGCCTCCAAAGTGCTGAGATTATAGGCGTGAGCCACGGCGCCTGGCCATCAGCGTCTTCTTGAACACCTTCAGTAACAGGGAGCTTACTGCCTCCCAAGACAGCTCACTCCATTTATGGACATCTGTTTTCCTTCCTTAAAGCTGAACTTCATCTCCCAGTGGTCCCCACGAAACTGAACTTCATTTTGAGCTGATCTCTTATCTCCTGGTGGTCTGTGTACCACTTTGTGGGGGTGCACACTGTAAGTCTAATTCTTCTTCCCCATGATAGTCCTTCAGGTATTTGAGCTTTAGTGGTCCCTACTCTTTCTCTTTTTTTTTTTTTTGTTTTGAGACAGAGTCTTGCTCTTGTTGCCCAGGCTGGAGTGCTATGGTGCAATCTCAGCTCACTGCAATCGCCACTCCTGGGTTCAAGGGATTCTTCTGCCTCAACCTCCCAAGTAGCTGGGATTACAGGCGCCTGCCACCACGCCCAGCTAATTTTTATATTTATAGTAGAGACAGGGTTTCGGCATGTTGGCCAGGTTGGTCTCAAACTCCTGACCTCGTGATCCACTCTTTTCTTTTGCCTAAACATTCCCAAGTCACAAACAATGGCTCCCATTATAACACCTGGCCAACTTACAGTAAAGCAAGATTATCTATCTTCTCCTTTATTCCAAATACTGTATCTCCAGTAACATGACTTAACATTGGATTTGCTCCTGGCAGTCACGTTATGCTGATGCCCCTTTTTCTTTCTTTCTTTCTTTTTTTTTTTTTTTTTGGAGACACAGTTTTGCTCTTGTTCCCCAAGCTGGAGTGCAATGGCACGACCTTGGCTCCACTGCAACCTCCGCCTCCCACGTTCAAGCGGGGTTTTGTATTTTTTGTAGAAACGGGGTTTTACCATGTTAGCCAGGCTGGTTCTGAACTCCTGATCTCAGGTGATCCACCCGCCTCAGCCTCCCAAAATGCTGAGATTACAGGCATGAGACACCACTCCCAGCCTGCTGTCACTTTTTCTTTTCTTTTTTTGAGACGGAGTTTCACTCTTGTTGCCCAGGCTGGAATGCAATGGCGCAGTTGGTCTCAGCTCACCACAACCTCCGCCTCCCAGGTTCAAGCGATTCTCTTGCCTCAGCCTCCCAAGTAGTTGGGATTACAGGTGCCTGCCACCACGCTGAGCTAATTTTTATATTTTTAGTAGAGACGGGGTTTCACTATCCAGGCTGGTCTGGAACTCCTGGAATTCCTGACCTCAAGTGATCCGCCCACCTCAGCTTCCCAAAGGGATTACAGGTGTGAGCCACCACACCCGGCTTGATGTCCTTTTTTCTTTCTCCCGATCCCCTCTCCCCCACCAATGCTGATGTCTCAGACTGAACTTACTAAAACCCCTGATTCTTTTTCACCTGAACTTCTTCTAAACCATGTCTGGCCCACTGTGTATTGCTGAGGTCTTAGATATTTGATCACTTTATTCTGTTAGGTTTACCTAACCATTCTATACATGGAGGTGATTCTTGGATTTTTAAATTTTTTTATTTTTATTGATTTGTTTTTGAGAAAAAGGCTTTTTCTACGAAAAAAGGCTCAGAGGTTTTTGAGTAGAAGAGTGATACAAGGAACAATCTGGCATAGCAAAAAAAACAAAACACTAACCTTGGAACTCAACAGATCTGGATCTGATCTACAATTCCAGCTCTATTGCTTATCAGCTGTAGAACTTTGGGCAAATTGACTGCTCTGAGCATCAGTTTCTTCTGTAAAATGGGATAACAATCACCTTAGGATTTATTGTGAAGATTAAATGAGATAGCATGTATGAACAGCCTAGTACATAACAGGTACTCAACAAATGAAGAAGAAAAACGAGAGGATGAGGAGGAGGAGAAGAAAGTGGTGCTCAGGACAGGCCCAGGTCTAGTAGTGTCTCACTCTATTGCCCAGGCTAGAGTGCAGTGGCATGATCTTGGCTCACTGCAACCTCCACCTCCTGGGTTCAGGTGTTTCTCCTGCCTCAGCCTCCTGAATAGCAGGGATCACAGGCATGTGCCACCATGTCCAGGTAATTTTGTATTTTTAGTGGGGTTTCACCATGTTGGCCAGGCCGGTCTTAAACTCCTGACCTCAGGTGATCCACCCGCCTCGGCCTCCCAAAGTGCTAGGATTACAGGCATGAGCCACGGCACCTGGCCAAGTCTGGTTTCTGAAGAGGGACTGCATTTGTAGTAAACCCAAGTGGGAAGTCCACCTCTGAGGCTTCTATGAGGGCCTAGAATGACTCGCTGGGGCTGGGGCTTGGTCTAGGATAATATGTATGGAATGGCAAAGGGAAGGAAGCAGATCCAAATGACATTTCCAAAGGAGAATTGGTCCACCTTGGACTCGAGTGAGGTGTGGAGGATGACAGAGAGAGGAGTCACAGGTAGCATAAAGGTTTTTACTCTAGGTAGTGACAGGGAAGTATGAAGGGGGTGATGATTTGGGGAAGATTGTTCATGTTTAGTCACTGCATTAGGCATGGCAGTAGGATACCAAGTGGACATGACCAGTGAGGAGGTGAAAAGATTTGATTAGAACTTCAGAGAAAGAGAAGTCAGAGCCAAAGTTAAGTTCCTGGGAAGCACCGCATGCCAGTGGTAGCTGCAGGCAGTGGGTCAGGTCTCTGAGGGTGAGCTGGGAAGCGAACCAAGGACAGGACCCTGTAGAACACATCCAGAGCCATGACTTAGGGCTGGAGAAGAAACTGCCCAACACTGCTTTCCCTCCCCACCATTCTCTGCCTCCTGGTCAGAGTTGAAAAGATCAACCCAAGCTGACACCCACCCACCCACTGCATCACGGCAGACAGAAATCTGCGCAGAGCCCACTGGAATCGAAACCCTCCAGGACTCTGCTTTTCTGTCCTCATATCAGAAAGGACACAAGTTATTGTCTCATCAACAGACCCCAGCTTGTTGCTGCAAAGGAGGGATGCCACAGAGAGAGATGTGGACAGAGGCAGGCAGGGACACCTTCGTGAAGAGCAGGAGAGAAACAGAAGCTGAGGGACAAAGGGGAGGGGAGCGCTGTGAGTACCTCGAAAGGCCGACTGATGGAGTAGGAGAAAAAGAGACTTAAGGAGGGGGCAGGAGAAAAGATTCGCTGAGAAGCTGATGAAGTGCAACTGAGAAAACTGTTGCCATGGTGATGGGTCCAGAGGAGGGAGTAGGAATATAAATCAGATTATGAGTTGGGGGAGTCTGTGTGTGCCGGGGGTGTTCAAAACCCAGATGCTGTCCCCCGACACCAGGCCTTCCCCACGAGACGTCCCACTGCAAGGAGCCCTTCCCAGAGGTCCTCCCCAGGCCAGGCCAAGGAATGCAGTGAGCAGAGGCACTGGAGTGGCCCGGGGCTCAGCATTCCTCCCCTTCTCCCCGAAAGGCCCCTCAGTGAAACAGAATAGCCCTGCACCCCCACACCGGCTGCCCCCTGCCTCTTGGAGAGCCCTCTGCACGGACCCTCTTCATCAGCGCCCCGAGGAGGAGAGGAGGGCATTGTTTTAAGCACCTACTTACTCTGTGGCAAGCAGTGTGTTGGGCACTTCATTCCTTGTTCATTTGGTGCCCACCAGGGCTCTGTGGGACGGTATTACCACCTCCATTCATAGACAGGAAGCGGGTCCAGGACACAAGCTGGAAGGCTGCAGACAGAGGGCGTGTAGTCCTGGCCCATCTGCTCCAAAGCCCATTCTTTCTCTCCTAGACCTTGCCTGCCTCGCATGGCCTGCTTCCCATCCCCTGCTTCCCATCCCCCGCTGCCATCTCCTGCACCCTCAGGGCACGGTGGGCATCTTGGGAGCTGCTCAGGGGATAGACTAGGGTGAGGCTCTGACTCCATTCTTGGAGATGAAGGGAGCTGGGAAGGCTTAAGCCAAATATGTCACAGCCAGCGAGACTCCAGGTTGGGGAGGAGGTGCAGGGCAGCGCTGAGCTGAGGGCTGGGGAAATGGGGAGGAAGGGCTGAGGCTGAGAGGCCCCAGCAGGTGGGGGGAAGCTCCAAGGCCCAGCCATTTCCGGCAGAGCAGAAACTCCCAGCATGGGCCACGTGGGGAGCTGGGGAAGCTGCAAGTCTCAGGAGTGGTGAGGGAGAGTGCTGGGGGTGGGCATTTTCCTGCAGGTCCCTGCAAGTGGAAGTGGCTGGAGGGAGGAAAGGGGGGGAGCAGCTTCCCTCCTTCGTCTTCCCTCAGGTTTCTGTACAAATAACAGTTTTGCAAAGGGCACCGGTATCTGATGTGCATACCAAACAGGGCCTGGGGAGGTGGGAGAAGGCCAAGTTCAGGGCTGTGGCCTGGGCAGCTGTGCCAAGACCACCCCCAAACCCAGGAGGATGGGATAGGATTCCAAAGCATTCCCACCCCTTCCCATCATACCTGGCTGTTCCTCCTGGTGACCATGAAACATCCCCCACTGTTCTCTCAGGGGACCAGCCTGAGACACTTGGAAGTCCCTGTTGGGGTGGGTGGGGTGTCAGAAATGCCTGGACTCCAAGAGGGGTTAAAGGTCACAATGCTGTTGGGTCCCTTGGCCACTGGGCTGGAGAGTCCAGGTCTCTGCCCCACCTCTCCAAAGGAGGATGGGGCTCCTTCCTCCACAGGCCTAGAGGGAAGGGCATTCCAAGATCAGCTTGCTTTGGTGCTTCATTCATACCTTCTCCTCCACCCTCCACCAGCATCCCAGGGAGGCCCTCCTGACCCTACTTCCCTGTGCCCATCAGAGGTTCTTTCAGACAACTCAGAAGGGGGCCCAGCAAGAGCCAAAAAGATCTAAAGAAGTGCATGGGGTGGTGGGGTGGGGCAGCGGGGAGGATCCTTCCCTTTCCTTCTCCTGCCCTCTGGAGGCCCTCTGGTCTCTGAGCCTTTCACTGAGTCCTAGACCCTCCACACAGACATTTAGTCCTTCAGCATCCTCTTGCCCAGCTTAGTCCCTCTCATTCGCACACCCTCCAGTTTGAAGAGCTTTCCAATGACTCCTCTGACTTGCCAAATCCAAGGAGCACATTTCAGCACATCTCTTCAGTTCCCTGTGGTCCCGCTGCTGCTCGATGTGCCTCCCACAGGAATCTTCCTTGGGCATCTGGGCTACTGCTCCCTCCTGGCTATTCTTTTTTCTTTTAGGGAAGCTTCTTGGTTTCCTTTGCAGTCTCCTCTTTTCCTTTGCCCATAAATGTTGGGGCGCCCCAGGCTCTGTCCTTGACCTTGTCTTCTCAATCAGCATCCACTTGCTCCTCTCCAACGCTTCAGCTGTCGCGCCTGCACTGACAACCTTTCCTGTGCTCCAGACCACACATCTAACCACCTTCCACATACCTCCATCTGGGTGTCCTTCAGGCACCTCAACTGGCAAGTTCAAGACCCAAATATCTCCACCCGGCCCCTTGCCACAACCTGCCCCTCCCACCCTCTACTGTGTTCTCTAGCCCCTGACAGTTCTGTCATCCACCCTGCTGCCCAAACCAGGACCTGGGAGCATCTTCCTTAACTCTGCTCCCCAAACCGCACACAATTGTCCCTATCACCAGACCTTGTCAGTTTTTCCCTCTGCCTAGAGCAGTAGCCTATGCCTATAATCTCAGCACTTTGGAAGGCTGAGGCAGAAGGATCTCTTGAGTTCAGGAGTTTAAGACCAGCCTGGGAAACATAACGAGACCCTGTCTCTACATATAAAAAGTTTTAAAAAATAGCTGGGCGCGGTGGCTCACGCCTGTAATCTCAGCACTTTGGGAGGCGAATGCGGGTGGATCACGAGGTCAGGAGTTCAAGATCAGCCTGGCCAACATGGTGAAACCCTGTCGAGAAAGAGAAAAAGAAAGAAAAGAAAAGAAAAGAAAGAAGGAAGGAAGGAAGGAAGGAAAGAAATTAGCTGGGCTTGGTGGTATATGTCTGTAGTCCCCCAGCTACTCGAGAGGCTGAGGCAGGAGAATTGCTTGAACCTGGGAGGTGGAGGTTGCAGTGAGCCGAGATCATGCCACTGCACTCTAGCCTGGGTGACAAAGCAAGACTCCGTCTCAAAAAAAAAAAAAAGTTTAAAAAATCAGCCAGGCATGATGGTGCACACCTATAGTCCCAGCTAACCTGGGAGGCTGAGACAGGAGGGTCACTTGAGCCCAGGCTTGAGCTGCAGTGAGCTATGATCATGTCACTAAACTCCATTGTGGCCAACAGTAGAAGACCCTGTCTCAAAAAAAAAAAAAAGCCCTCTCCCCAATCTTTTTTTTTTTTTTTTGGAGACGGAGTCTCACTCTGTCACCCTGGCTGCAGGGATATGATCTCAGCTCACTGCAGCGTCCGCCTCCCAGGTTCAAGCGATTCTCCTGCCTCAGCTTCCTGAGTAGCTGGGATTACAGGCCTGTGCCACCATGCCTGGCTAACGTTTGTTATTTTTAGTAGAGACGGGGTTTTGCCATATTGGCCAAGCTGGTCTCAAACTCTTGACCTCAAGGGATCCGCCCAAAGTGCTGGGATTATGTGTGAGCCACCACGCTGACCTAGAATCTGATTTTTTTTTTTTTTTTTAGACAGAGTCTTGCACTGTTGCCCAGGCTGGAGTGCAATGGCGCGGTCTCCGCTCACTGCAACCTCCGCCTCCCGGGTTCAAGCAATTCTCCTGCCTAAGCCTCCCCAGTAGCCGGGATTACAGGCGCCTGCCACCACGCCTGGCTAATTTTTTATATTTTTTAGTAGAGACGGGGTTTCACTATGTTGGTCAGGCTGATCTCCAACTCCTGACCTCGTGATCCACCCGCCTCAGCCTCCCAAAGTGCTGGGATTACAGGCGTGAGTCACCGTGCCTGGCCTTAGAATCTGATTTTAACAGCCTCTAAAATGTCTGCCAGCTATCTATCCAACACAATCTCTACATTGCAGCAAGAGCCATCTATATTCAATACAATGTGATCAGCACACTCTCCAGTTTAAAACCTTTCAAGGGCTTCCTTTTATCCTTAGGATCAAAATTAAAATTCTTTAAAGGGACTGCAAAAGCCTTCCATCTTTTCCCAGCTACTTCTCCAGTGACTTCCCCAAATTCTACTCTGACCCTCCAGTGGACCCATTCTCTGACCTTGTGCCTTTGCAGGTCTCTCAGCCTAGAATAATCTTCCCTCTTCCTCCGCTCTCTCCACTTTCACCTTGCTAACTCGGACTTAAATTTAGGTCTCCACTTAGTTACTACTTCCTCCGGGTAGCTCTTCCACACTACACAAGCTCATGTAAGTTGCCCTTTGGTGAGAAGCCTCTTTAGCAAGTTATTTAACTTATTGTGCCTTAACTTCCTCAATAAAATGAGGATAATAGTATTGCCTGCCTCACAGAGGTTGTTATAAGGTTTAAGCAATAAAATATATGTAAAGGGGCCGGGCGCAGTGGCTCGCGCCTATAATCTCAGCACCTTGAGAGGCCGAGATGGGCGGATCACGAGGTCAGGAGTTCAAGACCAGCCTGCCCAATACGGTGAAACCCTGTCTCTACTAAAAATACAAAAATCAGCTGGGCGTGGTGGTGCACACCTGTAGTCCCAGCTACTCGGGAGGCTGAGGCAGAAGAATCTCTTGAACCTGGGAGGTGGAGGTTGCAGTGAGCTGAGATCATGCCACTGCACTCCAGCCTGGTCCAGCCTAGGCGACAGAACAAGACTCTGTCTTGGGGAAAAAAAAAAAAAAAAAAAAGGCTGGGCACGGTGGCTTACGCCTGTAATTCCAGCACTTTGGGAGGCTGAGGCAGGCAGATCACCTGAGGTCCGGAATTCGAGACCAGCCTGACCAACATGGAGAAATCCCGTTTCAACTAAAAATACAAAATTAGCCAGGCATGGTGGCGCATGCCTGTAATCCCAGCTACTCCGGAGGCTGAGGTAGTAGAACGGCTGGAACCCAGGAGGCAGAGGTTGCTGTGAGCCGAGATTGCGCCATTGCACTCCAGCCTGGGCAACAAGAGCAAAACTCCGTCTCAGAAAAAAAAAAAAAAAAAAAAAAAAAAAAAAAAAAAAGACGGCGTGGTGGCTCATGCCTGTAATCCCAGCACTTTGGGAGGCCAAGGTGGGTGGATCACCTGAGGTCAGGAGTTCGAGACCAGCCTGGCCAACATGGTGAAACACCCTCCCTACTAAAAATACAAAAAATTAGTCTGGTGTGGTGGTGGGCGCCAGTAATCCCAGCTGCTCGGGAGGCTGAGGCAGGAGAATTGCTTGAACCCAGGAGGCAGAGGTTGCAGTGAGCTGAGATCACACCACTGTACTCCAGCCTGGGTGGCTGAGTGAAACTCCATCTCAGAAAAAAAAAAAAAAAAGAAAGAAAGAAAGAAAGAAAGAAAGAAAGAGAAAGAAAGAAAGAAAGAAAGAAAGAAAGAAAGAAAGAAAGAAAGAAAGAAAGAAAGAAAGAAAATATATGTAAAGGAATTAATGGAAAATATACATACAAAGGAGTTAACATGCCTGGCATGTGGTAAACACATTATTCTTATTCTTATTAATTTTGAGAAAAGGTCTTGCTGTGTTGCCTAGGCTGGAGTGCAGTGACACGACCTCAGCTCACTGCAACCTCTGCCTTCTGGACTCAAGCAATTCTCCCACCTCAGCCTCCTGATTACAGGTGGGTTTACAGGCTGGGTTTACAGGTGGGATTACAGGCCGTGATTAAAGGTGTACACCACCATGCCCAGCTAATTTTTGTATTTTCTGTAGAGTCTCATTATGTTGTCGAGGCTGGTCTCTAACTCTTGGGCTCAAGCAATCCTCCCGTCTCAGCCTCCCAAAGTGCTGAGATTACAGGCATGAGCCACCACACCCAGCCATGGGAAACACTTAGTGAGCAATAGCTGTTCTTATATCTTCCACTAAAATCCTGATGCAGTGTAGTAGTGAACTCTTCTCAGTACCTCTCACTAGACCTTATTTCAGTAAGAGCAGTGTCTTATTCACCCCTCAATGTCCACAGCTCAGCATAGTGACTGACACTAAAGCATTTATTTATTTATTTTTAAAATTTTTTAATTTTTTTTTTGAGACGGAGTCTTGCTCTGCCGCCCAGGCTGGAGTGCAGTGGCCGGATCTCGGCTCACTGCAAGCTCCGCCTCCCGGGTTTATGCCATTCTCCTGCCTCAGACTCCCGAGTAGCTGGGACTACAGGCGCCCGCCACCTCGCCCAGCTAGTTTTTTGTATTTTTTAGTAGAGACGGGGTTTCACCGTATTAGCCACGATGGTCTCAATCTCCTGACCTCGTGATCCGCCCGTCTTGGCCTCCCAAAGTGCTGGGATTACAGGCTTGAGCCACCGCGCCCAGCCAGCATTTATTTATTTATTTGAGATGGAGTTTCACTCTTGTTGCCCAGGTTGGAGCGTAATGGCGTGATCTCAGCTCACTGCAACCTTCACCTCCTAAGTTCAAGCGATTCTCCTTCTTCAGCCTCTCGAGTAGCTGGAATTACAAGTGCCCACCATCACACCCAGCTAATTTTTGTATTTTTAGTAGAGACGGGGTTTCACCATGTTGGCCAGGCTGGTCTCAAACTCCTGACCTCAGGTGATCCACCTGCCTCGGCCTCCCAAAGTGCTGGGATTACAGGCGTGAGCCACCATGTCCTGCCGACACAAAAGCATTTAATAAGACATTTATTGAATAAACTAATTCATGTCAATTTAGTTCATCATTATGTCTTGTGTGGATGAGCTCTCCTTCGGGCCTGAGGAAAGGATTGATTACCCCACAGTGAAACCTCCACCTACTCTTAATCTTTCTATAACCAAACTTAATTATATCCCTTTCCTGCTTAACCCCTGTGAGAGACTCCTCATGTCTGCAGAATACTTGTGGACCAGGTCTTTCCCAGGGCAATTGCTCCGCCACCTCCTCCACTGCCACCCCATGCCACTGCAATTCCTCCTTCCCAGGGCTCTGCTTGCTGGCTGCCCTGAGCACATTGCTGCTTCTAGAATCCTCCAGCCAATTTCCCACCAACTCCAAATATTCCTCCTTCTTGCTCACCTAACAACCTATTCTCCTCCCAATACCCTGTCCCAAATGGCACAATGTTGGGGGTCCTAATGACAAGGCTGACCTTGAAGAAGTATATGATTTGGCTCACAAAATGCATTTTCATAATGTGTATTTATTCATTGCAAATTTTAAAATAAGGTTGTTTTGCCTGAAAATCCAGATTTCTGACTCTGTCACCAGGCTGGAGTGCAGTGGCAAGATCTCGGCTCACTGCAACCTCTGCCTTCCGGGTTCAAGCGATTCTCCTGCCTCAGTCTCCTTAGTAGCTGGGACTACAGGCCCCACCACCACATCCAGCTAAGTTTTGTAATTTTTAGTAGAGACAGGGTCTCACCATGTTGCCCAGGCTGGTCTTGATCTCTTGACTTGTGATCTGCCTGCCTTGGCCTCCCAAAGTGCTGGGATTTCAAGCGTGACCCACCGCACCTGGCTGAGACCTGATGGTTTTATAAGGGGCTTCTCCCTTCCCTCAGCACTCATTCTCTCTCCTGCTGCCCTGTGAAGAGGTGCCTTCCACCATAATGGCCTTCCCAAGCCATGCAGAACTGTGAGTCAATTAAACCTCTTTCCTTTATAAATTATCCAGTCTCGGGCAGTTCTTTATAGCAGTGTGAAAATGAACTAATACAGTCCCTCTTTCTGCAAGGCAACTCTCACAGAGCTGAGTGAGGCAACCCCTTTAGACAGAGCTCATGCTGCTACACTCTCTTCAGTTGGCCGCTCCTTGTACTATTTTTGTTATCTGCTTGGCCCCTGGAGGCAACTGGGTCTGCGACCCCTGACCTGGCCTCACAATATTTTGATCCACCCAACTGCAGTGAGGACCTCGGCTTCCTCTCCCCTGCAGCCACCTAACTAGCTGCCACTCTATGTCCTGTCCCCATCTACACTCTCCTGCTCTTTCGCGTCTCTCATGCCTTCCTTCTGCCCTAAGTTCACTGAAAATCTCCATCCCTCAGTGCTTTCCCCTCTATCGCTCTTGTCCATCACTAGCCTGGACCTTCTTCTCCATTTCTTCACTTCTGCCAATACCTCCACATTTCCCTGCCTTGAAAACCCCAACCCTAAGCCAATACGACCTGATGGCTTTGTGATTTCTTCACTCAGCTGTTGGGTAATTTGAAAAAATCTGAATATGTCAAGGTAGATGCGATGGTTAATTTTATATGTCAATTTAGGTGGACCATGGTGCCAGGGATTGAGTCAAACATTATTCCAGATCTTTCTGTGATGGCATATTTTTGGATAAGATCAACATTTAAAATGATGGATTTTAAAATTTTTATTAAATTTGGCCAGGTGCGGTGGCTCACACCTGTAATCCCAGCACTTTGGGAGGCCAAGGCCAGAGGATCACTTTAGCTTTGGAGTTTGAGACCAGCCTAGCCAACATGGTGACACCCTGTCTCCACCAAAAAATATAAAAATAAGCGGGACATGGTGGCACATGCCTGTAATCCCAGCTACTCTGGAGGTTGAGGCAGGAGAATCACTTGAACCAGGAAGGCATAGGTTGCAGTGAACCGAGATCACATCACTGCACTCCAGCCTGGGTAATGGAGTGAGACTGTCTCAAAAAACAAAAATGAGTAAGTAAATAAATTTAGAGAGTTGCGCTCTGTCACCTATGGTGAAGTGCAGTGATGCAATCTTGGCTCACTGCAACCTCTGCTTCCAGGGTTCAAGCGATTCTTGTGCCTTAGCCTCCCCAGTAGCTGGGATTACAGGCACGCGCCACCACACCCAGCTAATATTTTTGTATTTTTAGTAGAGATACGGTTTCGCCTTGTTGGCCAGGCTAATCTCAAACTCCTAGCCTCAAGTGATCCATAATTTTAATTTATAATATTTATTTAGCGCCGGGCACAGTGGATCACGCCTGTAATCCCAACACTTTGGGAGGCCAAGGCGGGGAGATCACGAGGTCAAGAATTCAAGACCAACCTGGTCAACATGGTGAAACCCTGTCTCTTCTAAAAATATAAAAATTAGCTGGGCATGGTGGCGCATGCCTGTAATCCCAGCTGCTCAGGAGGTTGAGGCAGGAGAACTGCTTGAACTCGGGAGGCGGAGGTTGCAGTGAGCCAAGATCGCATCACTGCACTCCAGCCTAGGTGACAGAGCAAGACTCCATCTTGAAAAATATACATATATATATATTTTTGGGGGGGATCTCACTCTGTCACCTAGGTTGGAGTGCAGTAGTGTGATCACAGCTTACTGCAAGCTTGACCTCCTGGGCTCCAGGAATCCTCCCACCTCAGCCTTCCAAGTAGCTGGGACTATAAACACATGCCGACTAATTTTTTTCCTTTTTTTTTTTTTTTTGAGACAGAGTCTTGCTCTGTCACCCAGGCTGGAGTGCAGTGGCGTGATCTCCACTCACTGCAACCTCTGCCTCCTGGGTTCAAGCAATTCTCCTGCCTCAGCCTCCTGAGTAGCTGAGATTACAGGTGCCCACCACCACGCCTGGCTAATTGTTATATTTTTAGTAGAGACAGGGTTTCTACTACTACTGTTTTGTTTTTTTGTTTTTTGTTTTTTTTTTTTGAGATGGAGTCTCGCTCTGTCGCCCAGGCTGGAGTGCAGTGGCCGGATCTCAGCTCACTGCAAACTCCGCCTCCTGGGTTTACACCATTCTCCTGCCTCAGCCTCCCAAGTAGCTGGGACCACAGGCGCCCGCCACCTCGCCCGGCTAGTTTTTTGTATTTTTTAGTAGAGACGGGGTTTCACCGTATTAGCCAGGATGGTCTCGATCTCCTGACCTCGTGATCCGCCTGTCTTGGCCTCCCAAAGTGCTGGGATTACAGGCTTGAGCCACCGCGCCTGGCCTACTGTTTTGTTTTTTTTAGAGGGAATCTCATTCTGTCTCCAGGCTGGAGTGTAGTGGCGTGATCTCGGCTCACTGCAACCTCCGCCTCCCAGGTTCAAGAGATCCTCCTGCCTCAGCCTCCCAAGTAACTGGGACTACAAGCGCATGCCACCACGCCCAGCTAATTTTTTTTGTATAGAGATGGAGTTTCACCATGTTAGCCAGGATGGTCTCAATCTTTTGACCTTGTGATCTGCCTGCCTCGGCCTCCCAAAGTGCTGGGATTACAGGCGTGAGCCACCGCGCCTGGCCAGGAATTTTTTTTGTTTTGTTTTCTGAGTCTTTGCTCTGTCACCTAGGCTGGAGTACAGTGACCCGATCTCAGCTCACTGCAACCTCCGCCTCCCAGGTTCAAGCGATTCTTGTGTCTCAGTCTCCCAAGTAGCTGGGATTACAGGCACATGCCGCTATACCCAGCTAATTTTTGTATTTTTAGTAGAGACAGGTTTTCATCATGTTGGCCATGGCTGGTCTTGAACTCCTGATCTCAGGTGATCCACCTGCCTTGGCCTCCCAAAGTGCTGGGATTACAGGCGTGAGCCACTGCACCTGTCTGAAACAAGGAGTTTTGCCAGCGGACTACCTTTGGACTTGAACTGCAACTCTTTCCTGAGTCTCTAGCCTGCTGCCCCCCGACATCACCATTTTGGGACTTGCCAAGCCTCCACAATCACATGAGCTAATTCTTTAAAATCTCTTTCTCTCCCTCTCTCTCTCCATATATATATATGTACACACACACACACACACACACACACACACACATCCTGTTGGCTCTGTTTCTCCAGAGAACCCTAATACAGTTGGTTCCCCAGTAGTCCCCAAACTCAGCTGGGCCATCACCACCAAATACAGCCTTCCTTGAGGTTCTTTGTAGCTGCACCCACTCCTGACAACAGCTATTTCAAGCTCTTGCTCCTCTCTGGCCTCCAAACCCTTCTCCCCACTGTTTCCTATTTTGCAGAAAAAGCAAAGGCCTCTAGAAGGGAGCTCCCTTATTTCTCCCATCTTCCTGCCTTTCCCACCTCACGCCCCCCAAAAAGCATAGCATTTTTCTGCATCATCGCCCCCATTCTTCTCTCTGCTTGGAAATGTCACCCTTTTGGCCAAAGGCTAACCTGAACCCCAATTTCTTCCTCTTTCAGAAGTCTCTCAATCACATCTCTCTCCTGCATCTTTTTCTTTTTTTTCTTTTGAGACGGAGTCTCTCTCTGTGACCCAGGCTGGAGTGCAGTGGTGCAATCTCGGCTCACTGCAAGCTCCACCTCCCAGGTTCACGCCATTCTCCTGCCTCAGCCTCCCGAGTAGCTGGGACTACAGGTGCCCGCCACCTCGCCTGGCTAATTTTTTTTGTATTTTTAGTAGAGATGGGGTTTCACTGTGGTCTCGATCTCCTGACCTCATGATCCACCCGCCTCGGCCTCCAAAGTGCTGGGATTACAGGCATGAGCCACCATGCTCGGCTGCATCTTTAACTTTAAAAACAAAACACGCAGTGGTGTGCCAGTAGTCCCAGACATTTGGAAAGCTAGGGCAGGAGGATCACTTAAGCCTAGGAGTTTGAGTCCAGCCTAGGCAACATAGTGAGACTCCCATCTCTAAAAAACAGAACAAAAACCAGGAAATCAATAGAGAAAACAAATGAAAATAAAATCTGTAAAATAGTTATAAAATATATGTTTTTTAAAATACAAGCCTTTCTTGTATTCCAAATTCCCCTCAAGTTATCTCTTTCCTTTGCTAGCCAAGCTTCTTCAAAGAACTGTCTACACTAACTCTAGTGCCTCAACTCCCAGTTACTACTGCACTTTTACAGGGAGCTTCTGCCTCCTCACCCATAGGCAGCTGCTCTATATGCATAACCCCCAAGATACTAGGCCCAGTGGACATTTTAATAGTTTTTACCTTCAATCCTCATCTTTGTACTATTTGACACCTCTTTTTTGAAACTCTCCATCCACTCCCTCCTGATTTTCCTCTTATCTTTGTCTTTTTCTTTTTTGGAGACAGGGTCTCTTTCTGTCACCCAGGCTGGAGTGTGATGGCATGATCAGAGCTCACTGTAGCCTTGAACTCCTGGGCTCAAGTGCTCCTCCTGCCTCAGTCTCCTGAGAAGCTGGGAGTACAGACCTGTGCCACCACATCTGGCTACCTCATAATTTTCATTCCTCCTTCATCAGCCCCTCTTGCTGTATCTGTCCTTTAAATGCTTTATTTCCCAGAATTCTGTCCTTGGCTGCCTTCTCCCACTCTCCTTCCACTGCTCCCCTCAAGGACTCTCTTCCACAGGCATGATTTTAACCAGTGCCACCTACCCTGTCTGCATCCCACACCTCTCCTCCATGTTCCAGAATCCTATGCTCAATGTTGAGTTGCCCAAAATATTTGTATTCATTATTTTTTACCGCACAGCAAATTATCTCCCAAATCTAGTGGCTTACAAAAATAAACATTTGGCCAGGTGTGGTTGCTCATTCCTGTAATCCCAGCACTTTGGGAGGCTGAGGCAGGCAGATCACCTGCGGTCAGGAGTTTGAGACCAGCCTGACCAATATGGTGAAACCCTGTCTCTATGAAAAACACAAAAATTAGCCAGGTGTGTTGGTGGGTGCCTGTAATCCCAGCTACTCAGGAGGCTGAGGCAGGAGAATCACTTGAACTCAGGAGGTGGAGGTTGCAGTGAGCCAAGACTATACCACTGCACTCCAGCCTAGGCAACAGAGCAAGACTCTGTCTAAGCAAAAAAAAAAAAAAAAAAAAAAGAAAAAAGAAAAAAAGGAGAAAAAATTCATCCTGAGAGTCAGGAGTTTGGGAGAGACCTACCTGGGAGACCTACCTGGGTGGTTTGGGCTCAGAGTGTCTTGGGAAGCTGCAGTGAAGATATCTACCTGGGCCACAGTCATCTGAAGGCTTGACTGGGGCTGGAGGATCTGTTTCCAATCTTGCTCATTCCCATACCTACTGCCTGGAAGTCTCACAACCTCACAGGTCACTGGCAGGAGGTCTCAGTCCCTTGCCACACAGACCTCTCCACAGAGGAGCTCCAACATCCTAGAGAGTAGAGTGAGCAACCCAAGAGAAAATGAGGAGGAAGCCACCCTACCTAGCCTCAGAAGTGACGTGTCATCACTTCTGTTGTATTTATTGGCCACACAAACCAATCCTGATGTGATGTGGGAGAGGACCATATGAGGACACAAATGGGAGGAAGCAGGGATCATTCGGAGCCATGTGGGGGGCTAGCAGCCCCAACACCTCAGACTCAACAGATCCACAAGTGAACTTTCTTTTCTTTTTTCTTTTTGAGATGGAGTCTTACTTCTTTGCACAGGGCTGGAGTGCAATGGTGCAATCTCTGCTCACTGCAACCTCCTCTTCCCGGGTTCAAGCAATTCTCCTGCCTCAGCCTCCCAAGCAGCTGGGATTACAGGCATGTGCCAGCATGCCCAGCTAATTTTTGTATTTTTAGTATAGACGAGGTTTCACCATGTTGGTCAGGCTGGTCTAGAACTCCTGACCTCAAGTGATCCACCTGCCTCTGCCTCCCAAAGTGCTGGGATTATAGGCGTTAGCCACTGCATTCAGCCCACAAGTGAACTCTCTTCTCCTCAGTCCTCCCTCCAAATCTGCTCCAAGCCATATATCTGGAAATTGTTCTTGATTCTTCCTTCCTAAAATTACTCTGCAGTCAGTCACTGATTCCAGTCAATCTTTCCCTAACATCACTGCAGTCTGTCTGCTTCTCTCCACTGCCATGCTCATTGCTAGGCCATGAACTTTTTCACCTGGATCATTTTGCTTCTCACTTAGTTTTCCTGCTTTATGTCTCACCTGCTGCCAATCCATTCTCCACACTGTGCCAGAATGATCTTTACACATTTTAAACTCCTCTAAGGCTTGCTAAGAAACACGATCCTTAGCGTGGGATACAAAGCCAGTGGCTGTAGCTCCCACCATGCCCATCTTTGAATACTTCTCTCCAGCCAAGATGTATCATTTGCAGTTCCCAGAAGGTGTCAGCATAATTCACATCCCTGAGGCTTTTCATAGGCTGCTCCCTCTTTTTGGAATATGCCCTTCCACTTATCTCAACCAGGCTAACTCTGATTCATTCTTCAAAGCCCAGCAAGTTTTGAGAGCAGGAACTATGTCTTGTCCTCTCTGTATCTCAGCCCTTAATACAGTACCCACTATAGAGGAATTGCTCAACAAATGTGTGATGAGTTAACAAATGACCGGGAAGTTCCTGTGTGCCTGGTACCCTTGTGGCATGCTTGGCACACAGGAACAGCAGGTCCACAACTCAGTCACTTCCCCCCTTGGACTATCTTTCCCCGTCCAAATAGCTCCCTCTGCATCAGTGACAAAGCTGGAAAAACAAATTGTAAATCATATCCAACCTCATTCCCTGTGACCTTGGGAAAGTCATTTATTGTCTCTAGTCTTCTTCTGCAATGAAGGTTAATAAAAAGATAAAATGAATTACTTACATTAATATTTATTGAGCCAGATACTGTTCTAGGCACTCAAATAAATTCACTTGAGGGGCTGGGCACATTGGCTCATGCCTGTAATCCCAGTACTTTGGGAGGCTGAGGCAGGCAGATCACTTGAGGCCAGGAGTTCAAAACCAGCCTGGCCAACATGGTGAAACCCCATCTCTAATAAAAATACTAAAAACTAGCTGGGTGTGGTGGCATGTGCCTGTAATCCCAGCTACTCAGGAGGCTGAGGCGGGAGAATTGCTTGAACCTGGGAGGCAGAGGCTGCAGTGAGCCGAGATCATGCCAGTGCATTCCAGCCTGGGTGTCAGAGCAAAACTCTGCCAGAAAAAAAAATTGCCTTAGGGTTAGTCAATATCGAAGTGAGATAGGTTTTTAAATTTTATTTTATTATTATACTTTAAGTTCTAGGGTAGTTGTGCACAACGTGCAGGTTTATTACATAGGTATACATGTGCCATGCTCATCTGCTGCACCAATTACCTCGTCATTAACATTAGGTATTTCTCCTAATGCTATCCCGCCCCCTGCCCCCCATCCCACTACAGGCCCCTATGTGTGATGTTCCCCGCCCTGTGTCCAAGTGTTCTCATTGTTCAATTCCCACCTATGAGTGAGAACATGCAGTGTTTGGTTTTCTGTCCTTGTGATAGTTTGCTCAGAATGATGGTTTCCAGCTTCATCCATATCCCTGCAAAGGACATGAACTCATCCTTTTTTATGGTTGCATAGTATTCCAGTGTTTATGTGCCATATTTTCTTAATCCAGTCGATCACTGATGGACATTTGGGTTGGTTCCAAGTTTTTGCTATTATGAATAGTACCACAATAAACATATGTGTGCATGTGTCTTTGCAGTAGCATGATTTATAATCCTTTCGGTATATACCCAGTAATGGGATTGCTGGGTCAAATGGTATTTCTAGTTCTAGATCCATGAGGAATTGCCACATTGTCTTCCACAATGGTTGAACTAGTTTACACTCTCTGCTACCAACAGTGTAAAAGCTTTCCTATTTCTCCACATACCCTCCAGCATCTGTTGTTTCCTGACTTTTTAATGACCACCATTCTAACTAGCCTGAGATGGTATCTCATTGTAGCTTTGATTTGCATTTCTCTGATGACCAGTGATGAGGATTTTCTCACGTGTCTGTTGGCTGCAGAAATGTCTTCTTTTGAGAAGTGTCTGTTCATATCCTTTGCCCACTTTTTGATGGGGTTGTTTTTTTCTTGTAAATTTAAGTTCTTTGTAGATTCTGGATATTAACCCTTTGTCAGATGGGTAGATTGCAAAAATTTTCTCCCATTCTGTAGGTTGCCTGTTCACTCTGATGGTAGTTTCTTTTGCTGTGCAGAAGCTCTTTAATTAGACCCCATTTGTCTATTTCAGCTTTTGTTGCCATTGCTTTTGGTGTTTTAGTCATGAAGTCCTTGCCCACAGTTATGTCCTGAATGGTATTGCCTACATTTTCTTCTACAGTTTTTAGAGTTTTAGGTCTAACATTTAAGTCTTTAATCCACCTTGAATTAATTTTTGTATAAGTGTAAGGAAGGGATCCAGTTTCAGCTTTCTACATATGACTAGCCATTTTCCCAGCACCATTTATTAAATAGGGAATCCTTTCCCCATTTCTTGTTTTTGTCAGGTTTGTCAAAGATCAAATGGTTATGAGACTGACTTTATACCTTTTTTTTTTTTTTTTTTTTTTTTTTGAGACGGAGTCTGGCTCTGTCGTCCAGGCTGGAGTGCAGTGGCCGGATCTCAGCTCACTGCAAGCTCCGCCTCCTGGGTTCCCGCCATTCTCCTGCCTCAGCCTCCCAAGTAGCTGGGACCACAGGCGCCCGCCACCTCGCCCGGCTAGTTTTTTGTATTTTTAGTAGAGATGGGGTTTCACCGTATTAGCCAGGATGGTCTCGATCTCCTGACCTCGTGATCCGCCCGTCTCGGCCTCCCAAAGTGCTGGGATTACAGGCTTGAGCCACGGCGCCCGGCCTTATACCATTTTTTTTTTTAAGACGGAATCTGGCTCTGTTGCCCAGGCTGAAGTGCAGTGGCGTGGTCTCGGTTCACTGCAACCACCACCTCCCGGGTTCAAGTTATTTTCCTGCCTCAGCCTCCCGAGAAGATGGGATTATAGGAACCTGCCACCACGCCCCGCTAGTTTTTTGTATTTTTAGTAGAGATGGCATTTCACCATGTTGGCCAGGCTTGTCTGGAACTCCTGACCTTGTGATCTGCCCCCCTCGGCCTCCCAAAGTGCTGGGGTTATAGGCATGAGCCACCACGCCCGGCCTGGTTTTATACCCTTTCTACAGCAGAGGAAGCTGAAGCTCAGAGCAGTTAGTGAGGTATGTAACTTGGCAAAAGTCACAAAGCTGGAAGATGATTTGGGGTAAGTGGTTGTATCATAGGCTACATTTTTTTTTTTTTTTGAGACCGAGTTTCACTCTTGTTGCCCAGATTGGAGTGCAATGGTGCAATCTCGGCTCACTGTAACCTCCACCTCCTGGGTTCAAGCAAGTCTCCTGCTTCAGCTTCCGAGTAGCTGGGATTACAGGCATGTGCCACCACGCCCGGCTAATTTTGTATTTTTAGTAGAGATGGGGTTTCTCCATGTTTGGTCAGGCTGGTCTCGAACTGCCGACCTCAGGTGATCCACCTGCCTTGGCCTCCCAAAGTGTTGGGGTTACAGGTGTGAGCCACCATGCAAGGTGACTACATTTTTTAAAATAGAGCACCCAGGTCTCCTCCAACCCTGAATGACTGGTATTTTCTCATTCTCACAGCATTTTCCAGCCTCAGCTCTCAAGGATAGAGGCACCACCACTTCCCAATGGGCCAACATTTGGTGAGCACCACATCTTACCTCCAAGTCCAGTCCTCCAGGACTCCCCCATCCCTGGCTGCTCCTAGGATTATGAAAATGATCTCCAACATTTCTTCCACACCTTTATTTTAAACCATTTTTATACCTGTCACAGTTTGATCTCCTGTATTTCAGACAGGGTCTTGCTCTGTCACGCAGGCTGGAGTGCAGTGGTGCAATCATAGCTCACCAAAGCCTCAGACTCCTGGGCTCAAGCCATCTTCCTGCCATAGCCTCCCAAGTAGCTGGGACTGAGGCATGTGCCACCATGCCCAGCTCGTTTTTTTTTTTGAGATGGAGTTTTACTCTTGCTGCCCAGGCTGGAGTGCAAGGCGTGATCTCCGCTCACTGCAACCTCCATCTCCCGGGTTCAAGTGATTCTCCTGCCTTACCATCCCAAGTAGCTGGGATTACAGGCATGTGCCACCACGCCCGGCTAATTTTTTGTATTTAGTAGAGAGGGGGTTTCACCATGTTGATCAGGCTGGTCTTGAACTCCTGACCTCAGGTGATCCACCCAACTCGGCCTCCCAAGGTGCTAGGATTACAGGTGTGAGCCACTGTGCCCGGCCTGTTTTTTTGTTGTTGTTTTTGTTTTTGAGATGGAGTCTTGCACTGTCACCCACGCTGGAGTAAAATGGTGCAACTTCGGCTCACTGCAACCTCTGCCTCCCAGGTTCACACAATTTCCCTGCCTCAGCCTCCCAAGTAGCTGGGATTACAAGTGCACACCACCACACCTGCTAATTTTTTGTATTTTTAATAGAGACGGGGTTTCACCATGTTGGCCAGACTGGTCTCGAACTCTTGACCTTGTGATCTGGTCGCCTCAGCCTCCCAAAGTGCTGGAATTACAGCCATGAGCCACCGTGCCCCAGGCCTTTTTTTTTTTTTTTTTTTTAAGAGACAAGATGTCACTATATCACACAGGCTGGTCTTGAACTCCTGGGCTCAAGCAATCTTCCCATCTTGGCTTCCCAAAGTGTTGGGATTACAGGCTGTGAGCCACAGCACCTGGTCATAATCTTTTTTTATTTTTTTAATTTTGTAGAGATGGAGCCTTGCTATGTCACTCAGGCTGCTCTCAAACTCCAGCCCCAAGTGATCCTCCTACTTCAGTCTCTCAAAGTGCTGAGATAACAGGCATGTGTCACTGTGCCTGGTGAGTTTTCCATTTTTTATTTATTTATTTTTTTTGAGATGGAGTCTCGCTCTGTTGCCCAGACTGGAGTGCAGTGGCATGATTTCAGCTCACTGCAACCTCCACTTCCTGGATTCAAGCAATTCTCCTGCCTCGGCCTCCCAAGTAGCTGGGATTACAGGTGTACACCACCACACCCGGCTAATTTTCATATTTTTAATAGAGACAGGGTTTCACCATGTTGGCCAGGCTGGTCTCGAACTCCTGACCTCAGGTGATCCAACCGCCTCGGCCTCTCAAACTGCTGGGATTACAGGCGTGAGCCACCGCGCTTGGCCAAGTCTTCCATTTTAAATGTGAGAACATTGAGGTCCACCTAAAGTTATATGGTATCTCATCAACAAGAGAACAGTAGCAGCCATCAGAAGCTGACATCCCCGTGCAGCCAAATATACATGTTTTTCTAATTGACTGGGAGGCAGAGAGTAGCATTCTGGAAGGAGAACCCTGGCCATGTCAAACAGACCTGGGTTCTGATCCCAGCTCTCCTGGTTGAAGAACTGCCATAGTTCAAGAAAAAAAAAAAGGTACCACAGTCCAGAAAGAAGAAGTGTGTTTTAGGAGATAGTCTTCTAGGCTGAGCAGACTAGAGCTATTAAGAGCTCCCTGAGGGCAGAAACTTATCTTACCTTTATATCCCTGGTGGCTAGTGCAGTTCCAAGGACATAGTTGGTACTCAATAGGAGTACTTGAATAGCAGATTTGGAAGAAAGGAGGCAGGGGAGGGAACTCAAGAGAGTTTAGAATCAAGAATCCAAGGAGGAGACAGCCTAGAAAGAGTGGGTCCAAGACAGAGACTTCAGGCATGAGGGGCCCTGGTTCCCTTCTCCAAGCCATTGGGAAATCCTCTAGAGGAACATGGTGCTGTGGCTTTAAATGACTTCAGCACTGTCAATGAATCTGCTCTGCTAAAAGAGTTATCCTCTTGCTCCTGTGCTTGGCCTCCCCCTCCTCTCAGCTCCCCAAACCCTTCTCGGCCGCTGTGATGGGATAATTAGATGCGAGAGCTCAGCACAGATGATGCTCCAGTTGCTTAGCAACTAATGGTTTCCATGGAGACTGCAAAGCACAGCCTTCAGAGCAGCCAGTGAGCAGCTCGGCAGGGCAGGGAGAAGACGCAACTCCCCGCTCCTCCAGAAACCTGGGGAGGGCTGGGGTGGGGAAGGCTGGGGTGGGGGATTGGAGGGAGAAGGGAGAGCTTAAAGGCACAGGGCCCTCTTATCCTTTTAAAATCTGGTCAGAGATCTGCCCTCCCCTACCCCACTCTATCCCACTCATAATTTTAGATGGGGATGAGGGCTTAAGAGTGGACCCAACGCAACCCATCCTGCAATAAACCCAACCTCTTCTTTCTGCTTCTTGGTTGTGAATGAGGAGAAAGACCTCCCAAGTTCAAGTGTAAACAACTTACTGGTGGGTGACAGGTTTTGAGGAGTACCAGGAAGATCCCCTCACCCTGGGTCCCCTCTCTCCCAAGTTCTCCTTAATGTGCAAGAGATCCTCTTTCAGTTTGTGCAGTGGTGGTGGAATCAAAAGCCAAGGTGCAGGAAAACCAGAACCAAATTCTTCACCCAAAAGCAGCCTGTTCGGGCAGATTGGGAAGGAACACCTGCCCTGATCCCTGATGTCCGTGGAAGAGGATCCAGTTGAGGGTGGGGATGGTGTTTACCAGTACAGAGCAGCTGGCAACTCCAAGTGTGGCCTGGAGACCACATCATCAGACCAGCATCATCAGTGTTACCGGGAAGTCACTAGAAATGCAGAATTGACTGGGAACGGTAGCTCACGCCTGTAATCCCAACACTCTGGGAGGCCAAGGTGGGTGGATCACCTGTGGTCAGGAGTTTGAGACTGGCCTGGCCAACATGGTGAAACCTCATCTCTACTAAAAATACAAAAATTAGCTGGGTGTGGCTGGGCACAGTGGCTCATGCCTATAATCCCATCACTTTGGGAGGCCAAGGCTGGTGGATCACCTGAAGTCAGGAGTTCGAGACCAGCCTGACCAACATGGAGAAACCCCATCTCTACTAAAAATACAAAATTAGCTGGGCGTGGTGGCGCAAGCCTGTAATCCCAGCTACTCGGGAGGCTGAGGCAGGAGAATCGTTTGAACTTGGGAGGCGGAGGTCACAGTGAGCCAAGATTGCACCATTGCACTCTAGCGTAGGCAACAAGAGTGAAATTCGTCTAAAAAAAAAATTAGCCAGGTGTGGTGGCAGGCGCCTGTAATCCCAGCTACTCCGGAGGATGAGGTTGTAGTGAGCTGAGATCGCACCACTGCACTCCAGCTTGGATGACAGAGATTCTGTCTCCAAAAAAAAAAAAAAAAAAAGGAAAGAAAGAAAAGAAAAGAAATGCAGCCAGGCGCGGTGGCTCACGCCTGTAATCCCAGCACTTGGCCAAGGCGGGCGGATCATCTGAGGTCAAGAGTTTGAGATCAGCCTGACCAACATGGAGAAACCCTGTCTCTACTAAAAATTCAAAATTAGCCGGGAGTGGTGGTGCATGACTATAATCCCAGTTACTCGGAAGGCTAAGGCAGAAGAATCGTTTGAACCCTGGAGGCGGAGGTTGCAGTGAGCTGAGACCACGCCACTGCACTCCAGCCTGGACAACACAGTGAGACTCTGTCTCAAAAAAAAAAAAAAAAATGCAGAATTTCAGGCTTCACCCCAGACCCATCACATGACTGCATGATAAGCTGCATCCTAACAAGATCCCTGGTAATTCATATACACATTAAATTTGGAGAAGCCCTGGCTTAAGACCCTCCTACTCTCTGCTTAGGCCCATGAGTTCTTCCTTTACTGTCATTCTCCACTCACCCCAAACTTTGAGCCTACCCTTCCCACCTTGGCGGTAAGGACACAACCTCCCTCACATTCCTACCAGGACCCCAACCTTCCCTGGGACTGAGGAAGATAGAATAGTTCATAGAGCAAACGGTTATACAGCAACAGTCTCTGTACAGCTCTCAGGCTTCTGGAAGTTCTACAGCTTCTCCCGACAAGGTATTCCACTTTCCACAAGTAACTCTATGTGTCTGAGTCTCAGTTTCCACTTCTCTCTCTCTCTCAATTTTCTGAGACAGAGTTTCACTCAGTTGCCCAGCCTGGAGCGCAGTGGCACAATCTCGGCTCACTGCAACCTCCACCTCCCAGGTTCAAGCGATTCTCCTGCCTCAGCCTCCTGAGTAGCTGGGATTACAGGCGCACGCCACCACGCCAGGCTAGTTTTTGTATTTTTAGTAGAGATGAGGTTTCGCCATATTGGCCAGGCTGATCTCAAACTCCTGACCTCAGGTGATCCGCCCACCTCAGCCTCCCAAACTGCTGGGATTACAGGCATAAGCCACCATGCCTGGCCGATCTCTTTTTTATTTTAATAGAGATCAGTCTCTCTGTGTTGCCTAGGCTGGTCTTGAGCTCCTGGCCTCGAGTGATCCTCCCACCTTGGCCTCCCAAAGTGTTGGGATTACAGGCATGAGCCACCGTGCCTGGCCTCAGTTCTACTTCTACAAAAGGAAGTCAATACCATCTACCACCCAGGATGGCTGTAGGCCTACAACGGAGCACACAGAACCCCTGCCCAGGGCCCAGAAGAAGTCCTGACTCCTCTCCTCTCCCTCTGCTCAGAACTCCTCTGCTTCTCTCTGACGTAGCCCAGGGCTGGAGGAGGCAGTCAGAAAGTTCTCTCTCTTTTTCCTGTTCTCTTACGAGGTCTCTTTCCTTCATTCTCAGTTCAACAAATGGTTGCTGCCCAAGGCTGACTGTGCACACCCCCTACCCCTGCTGGCCGGGTCAACATCTGTCTCTCTGGTCTCTCCAGAAGTCTTCTATGGCCACCTTCGTCCCCACCCTCCAGAGGAATCTGAAACCGCATGTGCTCCCTGGCCCCCACAGCCCCTGCCTCTCCCAGAGCAGCAGTACCTGAGCCTCAGTGCACTCCAATAATTAAAACCCTTGGTCTGCTGCCCCTCCCCACCAGAATGTTTCTCTCCCATTTTTGCCCACTCAAGGCCCTTTCAGTAGCCCCTTGGAGTATTCTCTTCCTACATACTGGGGCAACTTCCAAACTCATCACCCTTCTGAGGGGTGGGGAAAGACACCCACCACACTGGGGGAGCAGTCCCCCAGGGACAGGACAGGCTCCAGATGCCTGTGCACACAGGAACACTGCCTTACGCACGGGAGTCCCAGAAGAAGGGGTGATTTCTTTCCCCACCTTAGTTACCCAGCTCTCGGCAGCTGGCTACGCCACCAGGATCCAGCCAGGGCGTCCCCCTTCCTGGCCTGAGGGCCAGCTCCCCATCCTGAAAAACCTGTCTGCTCCCCCTACCCCTTTGAGGCCATAGGGCCCAAGGGGCAGGTTGGACTGGATTCCCCTCCGGCCCCTCCCACCCCCAGGACAAAATCAGCCATCCCAGGGGCAGGGCCTCACTTGCCTCAGGAACCCCAGCCTGCCAGCACCTGTTCTACCTCCCAGCCCAGCATGGCACCCCTGCTGCCCATCCAGACCTTGCCCTTGATCCTGATTCTGCTGGCTGTGCTGTCCCCAGGGACTGCAGGTCTCTTCCATCTCTGGCAGGGGTGGGAAGGGGGCTGGGGGCCTGGACAGGGAGCACTGTACCTTCCAGGGCTCTCAAAGAGAGGTCTGGACAGTTGGGAGTCAGAGCTGGTGATGGCAGTGACTGGGTATCAGACACTGGGCTCAGGGTACACTCTTGATCCTCCTCCAGACCTAGGAGGCAGAGACGTGTGGGCAAGGATCCCCCAAGGCTGCAGGTAGGGGTGAGGTTGGGCGCTGCCCGGCTCCTGGCATCCAGGATCTGGCTCTGGGGACCGCTTTGTGGAGGGTGCAGCTTCTGCAGCCCAAGCCTGCCACCTGGTGGTCATACCGGCACAGGCCTGGCTGTTCTGCCCAGGGTTCACAGAGTGGAAAGGGAGATGACTCCAATGGGACAGGGCCAGATCTGTTGGCCAGGAGGGGGCCAATCCCCATTGGAGCTCCCTCCTGCCTCCCATCAGACTTCAACATCTCAAGCCTCTCTGGTCTGCTGTCCCCGGCACTAACGGAGAGCCTGCTGGTTGCCTTGCCCCCCTGTCACCTCACAGGAGGCAATGCCACACTGACAGTCCGGAGAGCCAATGACAGCAAAGGTCTGCTACCCCTTCCTGCCACCCCTTCCTGCGACACCCCCTGTGCCCCTTTCCCCATTCATGCCTTCCTGTCCACCCCTCTCCTGGGGCACCCGTACTCTAAAAGCTGCCCCTTCTCCTTGGGGCCTCCAAGGAGAACCTTGACCCAGCCTTCTCCTCCCCCCACTTCTGCCCAGTGGTAAAGTCCAGTTTTGTGGTGCCTCCGTGCCGTGGGCGCAGGGAACTGGTGAGTGTGGTGGACAGTGGTGCTGGCTTCACAGTCACTCGGCTCAGTGCATACCAGGTGACAAACCTCGTGCCAGGAACAAAATACTAGTAGGTACCGGGTCCAGCCTGGGGCACCTAGGGAAGGGGTTGCAGGAAGAGAAGCTAGTGTGGGGGAGATCTGGTGGGCATGGGGAGAGAGTGAGGGCACAGCAAAAGGGGGTGAAAGCTGGGCCTCTAGTGGAGGAATGCAAACTGGGGAGACACAGCTGTGAGGGCAGATGGCCCAGGCTGGAGTCCCTCTTCCTGTAAGTCCCAGATACTCACTGAGGGTTCTCCACTCTCTCCCAAACCCACCACAAAAGCATTTCCTACCTAGTGAAGAAGGGAACAGCCACTGAGTCTAGCAGAGAGATCCCAATGTCCACACTCCCTCGTAAGTAACACTCCTACCTTCCTTTCCCATCTCAGCGGCCACAAAAGTTTCCCTGGCCATTTCTGCCTCATCCCCAGTCTGGGTTGCCTGTGCCTCCCCGTGCGCCCTCAGGGCCCCTGCTTACCTTTATCCTAGCACAGAGCCTTTGGCATGGCTACTGCACACTCAGCTAAAGGTTCCTTGTGGGCAGGGACTGTGTTCTTAACCTTTCCTCAGCAGCTGACGTAGGAGATGCTTCATAAATGTCTATGTGATGGGTGTTTGGATCCATCAGCTGGTTGGTTGGTTGGTTGATTGGTTGGCTGGTTGGTTGGTTGGCTGTCTGGCTGGCTGGTTGGTTGGGCAGTCTGTTGGCTGGATGAGTGCAAGGCTGTGAGACTCAGGCAGGCTAGGGGCCTCTCCCACCCACAGTGGCCTCCCCTCTCCCTCTTTTGACAGGAAGCAACATGGAATCCATTGGGCTGGGCATGGCCCACACAGGGGGCATGGTGGTCATCACAGTGCTGCTCTCCGTCACCATGTTCCTGCTGGTGCTAGGCTTCATCATTGCCCTTGCACTGGGTGCCCACAAGTGAGGAGGTCTGCCCGGAGCAGCGGCTTCTCCAGGAAGCCCAGGGCACCATCCAGCTCCCCAGCCCACCTGCTCCTAGGCCCCAGGCCTGTGGCTCCCTTGGTGCCCTTGCTTCCTTCTCCTGCCCTCCTCTTCCCCAGAACCCTCTCCTCCGTCCCTCTCCTTGCCCCCAGTGCCTCACCTTCCAACACTCTTGTTATTCCTTTCACCCTACTCCTGTCAGAGTTGACTTTCCTCCCATTTTACCACTGTAAACACCCCCATTAATAATTCCCCCATCCTTCAGTGAACTAAGTCCCTATAATAAAGGCTGAGGCTGCATCTGCCACGTGTGTTTCCCTTTAGTGGGCTTTACCTTGGCTCAAACCTGCAGGTGCTCCCGGTGTCCTCCCTGTCCCACAGCCTGGAGTTGCTTTTCCCGTGAGGCAGGCAGGGGTCAGATGAGATAAGAACCCAGGAGTTAAGGCCGGGCGCGGTGGCTCAAGCCTGTAATCCCAGCACTTTGGGAGGCCGAGGCGGGTGGATCACGAGGTCAGGAGATCAAGACTATCCTGGCTAACATGGTGAAACCCCGTCTCTACTAAAAATACAAAAAACTAGCCGGGCGTGGTGGCGGGCGCCTGTAGTCTCAGCGACTTGGGAGGCTGAGGCGGGAGAATGGCGTGAACCCGGGAGGCGGAGCTTGCAGTGAGCTGAGATCACGCCACTGCACTCCAGCCTGGGAGACACAGCGAGACTCTGTCTCAAAAAAAAAAAAAAAAAAAAAAAAAAAAAAAAAAGAACCCAGGAGTCAGAGTTCTCAGAGACACACCAGGGCTGTCCATCCACAGCACACAGTGGGCCACACCATTCACAGCACACAGTGGGCCACCCAACCAGGGGTGTGGGTCAGGGCAGAAGCTGGGACTGGTGCCATATGTTGAGGCCTGGAGGCCTGGGGGTGGGGGCGGGGGGCAGGACAAGCAAGGGAAGTGCTGGGGAAAAGAGGAGAGGATCTGTCTGGGAAAAGACAGGCCAGGTGCAGTGGCTCATGTCTGTAATGCCACCACTTTGGGAGGCCAAGGCGGTTGGATGACTTGAAGCCAGGAGTTTGAGACCAGCCTGGCCAACATGATGAAACCCTGTCTCTACTCAATATCAAAAAAAAAAAAAAAAAAGAAAAAGAAAAGAAAAGAAAAAAAAAAAGCCAGGTATTCTGGCAGGTGCACATCCCAGCTCTCATCCCAGTGGCTGAGGCATGAGAATCACTTGAACCTGGGAGGCAGAGGTTGCAGTGAGCCAAGATCACACCACTGCACTCCAGCCAGGGTGACAGAGTGAGACCCTGTCTCAAAAAATAAAAAGACAAAGACGAGGCCACCAGGCTGAGACCTGAGAACATCGGGTCATGGGGAGGGAAGAACAGGCTAAAAGGAACCCTGGTTGGAGGGGAAGCAGAGGAACCCTGGTTGGAGTGGGCAAAGAGTGGAACAGCCTAGTACTGAGGGAAAAGGGCAGGAGTGGCCACCTTCCTTCACTTTTGTCCTCTGAAGTATATAATGTATTCTTTTTAAGGATCAATGATCTTTGCATTGTACTTAGGGTAAAGACCTTCAAGGCCAGGCCTGATCCAACTGTTCCTCAGCTAACAGGTTCCCTCCAATTTCCCAGGCTCCCTCTTGCCTCAGGGCCTTTACACAACTCTTTCATATGCCCACACTGATCTTGGCACTCCCCCCCCCCGCCCCGGCCACACCTCCATTCCAGTTTGCATAGTTAGCTTACTGTTCATTCTCTAGGGAGGCCTTTTCTGACATTTTCTGCTATTTGGTTGGGTTTCATTCTCTGTCTTTCACAGCATTACTATGGTTTATAACCATGTGTTTGTGTGATTATTTGGTTGTCTCTCCCATCAGACTGTAAGCAGTTGCTTTGCTCCCAAGGACCTTGCTCCACAGTGCCTGGGACACAGTAGGTACTCAATAAATGCTTGCTGAATAACTGAACAAACAAATGCACAAATGAATGAACCAGTCTCTGAAGAGAAGGACAAAGCTGGGAAAGTGCATGAAAGAGGAAGGAAAGGGAGAGAGAGAGAGAGAGAAAGGAAAAAAAAGAAAGAGAGAGAAAGAGAGAAAGGAAGGAGTGAAGGAGGGAAGGAGGGAGGGAAGGCAGGCAGACAGGCAGGCAAAGAAAGCAAGCCGGGCATGGTGGTTCATGCCTGTAATCCTAGTACTTTGGGAGGCAGAGGCAGGAGGGTTGCTTGAGACCAGGAGACCAGCCTAGGCAACAAGGCGAAACCCCGTGTTGCTCTGTCACTCTGACATCCAGGCTGGAGTGCAGTGTCTCAATTTTAGCTCACTGCAGCCTCAAAATCCTGGGCTCAAGCGTTCCTCCTGCCTCAGGTCTCTGCATAGCTAGAGATACAGGTGTGTACCACCATACCCAGCTAACTTTTAAAATTTTTTGTAGAGATGGCATCTTACTATGTTGCCTTGGCTGGTCTCAAACTCCTGGGCTCAAGTGACACTCTCGCCTCAGCCTCTTAAAGTACTGGTATAACAGGATCTCTGGGGTGTCAACTTTACTGGTTGGAAACTTCTGTGGCCATGATGTCTTTGCCCGAGTTCTTGTCCTGCATCCAGGAAGAATGAAGTATGCAGACAAGTGAAGGGTGAAGAAGAGGGTTTTTTGTTTGTTTGTTTGTTTGAGACAGTTTTGCTCTTGTTGCCCAGGCTGCAGTGCAATGTCGCCATCTTGGCTCACCACAACCTCTGCCTCCCAGGTTCAAGAGATTCTCCTGCCTCAGCCTCCTAAGTAGCTGGGATTACAGGCATGTGCCACCAAGCCCGGTGCATTTTGTATTTTTAGTAGAGACAGGGTTTCTCCATGTTGGTCAGGCTGGTCTCTCTCCATGTTGGTCAGGCTGGTCTCGAACTCCCGACCTCAGGTGCTCCACCCACCTTGGCCACCCAAAGTGCTGGGATTCAGGTGTGAACCACTGCATCAGGCGGAAGAGTTTTATTTAGAGTTAGAACAGTTTGGAGGGCTGTTCAGCTTCTAGCAGAGAGAAGGCCCTGGAGAGGGTGGCTCTCTCTGCAGGCAAGTCATTCCAACATCTCTGCAGGTCTCTGAAGCTCTCAGAAGAGAGGGTAACTCCTCTCTGCCAGCAGGTCATCTCCACAGCTCTCAGCAGAGAGGGTACACCCTCTGCAACTGGTTGTCCCATGGTCTCCTGCTATTGGAAAAAAGGGTGCTCCTTTCCGCAACTGGTCATCAGGTCCCATCGTCTCTCTGCCCTCTTCATCCTCTGGCCATCCTCTGCCCTGCTCTGGCTGAGCCCAGAGCTTTTATGGACATCAGAGGGGAGAAAGGTCCATAGGAAGCCAGGGGCAAGCCCACAAGAGGCACCATGAGTCCCCACTCCGGTCAGTGGGACTGGCAACCCAGCCCCCAGCCTTCAGGCCCTCCCTGGCCTGAGGGTGGGGCCTTACTGGGGGCCCCATCCCCTCCCACTGCCATTCATGACCCCTGGGCTTGGCCCCAACTCCCCTCCTTTCTGAGATCGGAGCAGGTGCTGGGAGTAGAGAGAGGCCAGGCGGTGGGAGCAGACACCCATAAGCCTGCAGGGATGGGGGATCAGGGTGGGGGGGTGCTTCCTAGGGCCCCTGAAGGTGCAGAGACGCCAGGGTCCTGTGCCTGGGAGGGTGGCCGCAGCTGCACCCAGGAGCTCCCACCCTGCCAACTCAGAAGGGGCAGGACTACTGCTTGTCCCTGGCTCCTGCCTGCTTCCTGGAGCAGGAGGCCCAGGTCTGCAGCTGCACCCAGGAGGGCAGATCCTGCCTGTGCTGGGCTCCCCCAAGAGCACAGGAAGGCAAAGATCCACAGCTGCGGTTTGGGCGGCTGTAGCCTCCTGGGCAGGGCTTCTGCCTGCTAGATAGAGCAGGAAGCCTGGGTCTGCAGCTATGTTTGCATGGCTGCAGTGGCTCGGGGAGCTCCTGTCCCAACTCAGAAGGGGCAGGGCTCCCGCTGGCTCCATGGAGTGTGCAGCCCCAGCTGTAGTTCCCTGCTGCAGCTGGCATGATGCCATCACTGGGATTATAAATGTGAGCAACCATGCCCACCTACACATTATTTAAAATTGTGGTAAAATATACATAACATAAAATGTACTACTTTGCCCAGATGCAGTGGCTCACAGCTGTAATCCTAGCACTTTGGGAGGCGGGCAGATTACCTGACCTCAGGAGTTCGAGACCACCGTGGGCAACATGGTGAAACTCCATCTCTACTAAAATACAAAAAGTTAGCTGGGCATGGTGGTGTGTGCCTGTAGTTCCAGCTACTTGGGAGGCTTAGGCACGAGAATCGCTTAAGCCCGGGAGGCGGAGGTTGCAGTGAACTGAGCTGAGATTATGCCACTGCACTCCAGCCTGGGCAACAGAGCAAGACTGTCTCAAAAAAAAAAAAAAAAAAAAAAGTACTACTAGTTTAACTGGTTTTAAGTGGACATTTCAGTGGCATTAAGTATACTGACATTGTACAACTATCACCACTGTCCATTCCCCAATTTTTCATCATCTCAAATAGAAACTCTGTACCCATTAAACAATAACTCACCACTACTAACTCCTTCAGCCCCTGGAAACTACCATTTTACTATGAATTTAGGTCACTGTAGGTACCTCATATAAGAGGAATTATACAAAATTTATCCTGTTGTGTCTGGCTTATTTCACTAAGGATAATGTCTTCAAGGTTCATCCATGTTCTTAGCATGTATCAGATTTTTTTTTTTTTTTTTTTTTTTTTTTAGACAGAGCCTCAAAAAAAAAGGCTTAGATTCCAGAGTAGCTGGGATTACAGGTGTGCACCACCATGCCTGGTTAATTTTTGTATTTTTAGTAGAGATGGGGTTTCGCCATGTTGTCTAAGCTGGTCTGAACCCCTGGCCTCAAGTGATCCGTACACCTCAGCCTCCCAAAGTGCTGGGATTAGAGGTGTGAGCCACTGCACCTAGCAGCATTATTCCTTTCTATGGCTGAATAATATTCCATCATATAGATATCCCATATTTGGTTTATCTGTTCATCTGTTGATGAACACTTGCATTGTTTCCACTCTTTGACTGTTGGCCATTGTGAATAATGTTGCTGTGAACATGGGTATGCGAATATTGCTTTCTGTCTTTCTTTCTGTCAGTTCTCTTAGGTATAGAAGTCTCTGCTTTCAGTTCTTTTAGGTATAGAATCAGAAACAGAACTGCTGAATCATATGGTAATCCTATGCATAATTTTTTGAGGGACTGCCAAACCGTTTTCTTTTGCTTGTGTTTAAATTTTTTTTCTTTCTTTTTTTTTTTTTTTTTTGAGACGGAGTTTCACTCTTGTCACCCAGGATGGAGTGCAATGGCGTGATCTCAGCTCGCTGCAACCTCTGCCTTTCCGGTTCAAGTGATTCTCCTGCCTCAGCTGGGATCACAGGTGTCCACCAAAACTCCCGGATAATTTTTGTACTTTCAGCAGAGACAGTTCTGCCATGTTGGCCAGGTTGGTCTGGAACTCCTAACCTCAAGGGATCCACCCGTGTTGGCCTCCCAAAGTGCTGGGATTACAGGTGTGAGCCGCGGTACCTAGCCTGTTTGTTTTTTCTAACAGCCATCTTATAAAGCCCTCCTATGAAGTATGAAATTGTATCTCACTGTGGTTTTGATTTGCATTTCTCTAATGATGTACGCATCTCTTCATGTGCTTATTGATTATTTGTATATTTTCTTTGGATAAATGTCAATTCAAGTTCTGTGCACATTATTTATTTTCTTTAGAGACAGGGTTCATGTGCGGTGGCTCATGCCTGTAATCCCAGCACTTTGGGAGGCAGAGGTAGGAGGACTGCAGGAGTCCAGGAGTTTGAGAGCAGCCTGGGCAGCATAGTAAGAGCTCGTCTTTACAAAAATAAATCAAAATTTAGCCAGGCATGGTGGTGCTCAGGTAGTCCCAGCTACTCAGAAGGCTGAGGTGGGAGGATTGCTTGAGCCCTGGAGGTTGAGGCTGCAGTGAGCCATGATCATGCCACTGCACTGTAGCCTGGGTCACAGAGTAAGACTGTCTCAAAAAAAATAAAATAAAACAGTAGACACAAGGTCTTGCTCTGGAGATCCTCTTACCTTCGCCTCCCAAAGTGCTGAGATTACAGGCTTGAGCCATGGTCCCATACCAGACATATATTTGTATAATTAGGGTAGAAAAATTATCATTAAAATTATTATTGTTGGCCAGGTGTGGTAGCTCACACCTGTAATCCCAGCACTTTGGGAGGCTGAAGCAGGTGGATCACCTGAGGTAAGGAGTTCGAGACAGCCTGGCCAACATGGTAAAACTCCGTCTCTACTAAAAATACAACAACTTTGATGGCAGAAGGGAAAATAAACAGTATAGTACCGGCCAGGTACAGTGGCTCACACCTGTAATCCTAGCATTTTGGGAGTCCGAGGCGGGCAGGTAACTTGAGGTCACGAGTTCAAGATCAGCCTGGCCAACATGATGAAACTCCGTCTCTACTAAAAATAGAAAAATTAGCCAGGAGTGGTGGTGGGCACCTGTAATCCCAGCTACTCGGGAGGCTGAGGCAGGAGAATCGCTTGAACTCGGGTGGCAGAGGTTGCAGTAAGCCAAAGAGTGCGGCATTGCACTCCAATCTGGGCTACAGAGTGAGACTCCAACTCAAAAATAATAATAACAATAACAATAAATAAATAAATAAATAAATAAAAATAGGCCGGGCACGGTGGCTCAAACCTATAATCTCAGCACTTTGGGAGGCCAAGGCAGGCAGATCACCTGAGGTCAGGAGTTCAATGCCAGCCTGGCCAACATGGTAAAACCCCATCTCTACCCAAAATACAAAAATTAGCTGGGTGTGGTAGCACACACCTGCAACCCCAGCTACTCAGGAGACTGAGGCAGGAGAATCGCTTGAACCCACGAGGCGGAGGTTGCAGTGAGCTGAGATCATGCCACCGCACTCCAGCCTGGGCAACAAGAGTGAAATGCCATCTAAAAAAATAAAAAATAAATAAATAAAATAAAATAAATAAAAAATAAGAATACAAAAATTAGCCGGGCATGGCAGTGGTGGGCACCTGTAATCCAAGCTACTAGGGAGTCTGAGGCAGAAGAATCACTTAAACCCAGGAGGCAGAGGTTACAGTGAGCCGAGATCACGCCACTGCACTCTAGCCTGGGCTACGGAGAGAGACTCCATCTCAAAAAAAAAAAATATATATATATGTGTGTGTGTGTGTATATTTATGTGTGTATATATATGTGTGTGTGTGTGCATATATATATATACACATACATAACATACATATATACACACACACCACACACACACATATACACAAATTAGCCAGCTGTGGTGGTGGGTGCCTGTGATCCCAGCTACTCGGGAGGCTGAGGCAGGAGAATCGCTTGAATACAGGAGGTAGAGATTGCAGTAAGCCAAGATTGCGTCACTGCATTCCAACCTGCGTGACAGAGTGGAACTCTACCTCAAACAACAACAACAACAAAAATTGTTATTGCAATTAAAGGTAGACTCCTAACAAACTTTTTTGTTGTTGAGACAGAGTCTCGCTCTGTTGTGCAGGCTGGAGTGCAGTGATGCGATCTCGGCTCATTGCAACCTATACCTCCTGAATTCAAGGGATTCTCCTGCATCAGCCTTCCAAGTAGTTCGGACTACAGATGCATGCCACCACACCAGCTAATTTTTTTTTTTTTTTTGAGATGGAGTCTTGCTCTGTTGCCCAGGCTAGAGTGCAGTAGTGCGATCTTAGCTCACTGCAACCTCCGCCTCCTGGGTTCAAGCGATTCTCTTGCCTAAGCCTCCCAAGTAGCTGGAATTACAGGCGCCTGCCACCGCGCCTGGCTAATTTTTGTATTTTTAGTAGAGACGGGGTTTCACCATCTTTGCCAGGCTGGTCTCGAACTCCTGACCTCGTGATCCACCCGCCTCAGCTTCCCAAAGTGCTGGGATTACAGGCGTGAGCCACTGTGCCTGGCCAACTAATTTTTATATTTTTAGTAGAGACGGAGTTTCACCATGTTGGCCAGGCTGGTCTTGAACTCCTGGCCTCAAGTGATCTGCCCACCTCCACTTCCCAAAGTGCTGGGATTACAGGTGTGAGTCACTGTGCCCAGGCAAACTTTTTTTATTATTATTATTAGAGACGAGGTCTTGCTATGTTGCTCAGGCTGGTCTCCAACGGCCGGGCTCAAGTTTGAGTTTGAAACCAGCCTAGGCAAGAAAGGAGATCACTGTCTCAAAATAAAACAAATTTTAAAAAACAAAAAAGAAGCTGTTTCCAATCACAAGCATCTGGGGAGTGGGAGAGGAAACTGCTGATTTCACTTTAGTTAAATCACCATCTATTGAGGGTCTCCCATGTACCAAATCCTAAAATACTATGCAAAATTTCTGGTCTAGCACACAGGCAACAGGCAACACAGTACAGGGTGGATGGTCTCTGCTAAGGGAACCCAGGATGCCACACCAAGGAACCAGAGGATGCCTCACCTCCTGGGCAAGTTTTAGGACTAAAAGAATAACAGTAATGAATTACGATTACTCAACAAAGTAAGAATCCATTGAGTCAGGCCAGGTGCAATGGCTCATGCCTGTAATCCCAGCACTCTGGGAGGCTGAGCCAGGTGGATCACTTGAGGTCAGGAGTTTGAGACCAGCCTGACCAACATGGTGAAACCCCGTCTCTATGGGAAAAAAAAAATTAGCCAGGCGTGGTGGCACATGCCTGTAATCCCAGCTACTTGGGAGGCTGAGGCAGAAGAATTGCTTAAACCTGGGAGGTGGAGGTTGCAGTAAGCCGAGATTGCGTCATTGCCCTCAGCCTGGGCAACAAAAGCAAAACTCCTTCTCAAAAAAAAAAAAAAAAAAAAAAAAAATTTCACTGAGTCTATTCTTATTTTTTACTTTTTGACACAGAGTCTCGCTCTGTTGCCCAGTATGGAGTGCAGTGGCATGATAACAGCCCACTGCAGGCTTGAGGATCAGCTAATTTCTAAATTTTTTGTCAAGATGGGGTCTTGTTATGTTGCCCAGGCTGGTCTAAAACTCATGTGCTTAAGAAATCCTCCCAACTCCGCCTCCCAAAATGCTAAGATTACAGGAGTGACCCACTGTGCCTGTCGAGTACATTCTAACAAATACGGGAGGAGAAAAAGCTCTTCTTTGCAATAGAATGCTAACTAAATAAATGGAGAAGGAATGATAGATTTGAAAAATTATCATTTTACAACCATCATACTAATGATTCAGTCAAGAATCATAAATGAATGTTAGTGAGTCCAAGTTTAATAAGGAATAGGATTTTAGATAATTTCAAAATATCTCCCCACAAATTACTTACTAATTACAAAAGGGAAAAAAGATAACTTTACAGTAGAGAAATCTGATACCACTAAATCAAGTGATTGAAGTTAAACATTACTAATAATGAGACAAACTGACACCATCTGCTTCTTGATGCCATGCACTAAGAAAGAAACATCACTTCTTTGGCCCAAAAGCTCCCTCAGCTGGTAAACAACTTCAGCAAAGTTTCAGGATACAAAATCAATTTACAAAAATCACTAGCATTCCTATACACCAACAAGAGCCAAGCCAAGAGCCAAATCAGGAATGCAATCCCATTCATAATCGCCACAAAAAGAATAAAATATCTAGGAATAGAGCTAGCCAGGGAGGTGAAAGATCTTTACAATGAGAATTACAAAGCACTGCTCAAAGAAATCAGAGAGGCTGGGTGCAGTGCCTCATGCCTGTAATCCCAGCACTTTGGGAGGCCAAGGTGGGAGGATCACTTGAGCCCAGTAATTCAAGACCATCCTGGTAACATAGTGAGACCCTGTCTCTCTCTTAAAAAAAAAAAAAAAAAAAAGAAAAAGAAAAAAAAAAAGACTTAAATGTAAAACCCAAAACTATAAAAACCCTGGAAGACAGCCTAGGCAATACCACCTTGGGCAAACATTTCATGACAAAGACACCAAAAGCAATTGCCAAAAGCAATTGCAAAAAGGCAAAATTTGACAAATGGGATCTAATTCAATTTAAGAGCTTCTGCACAGCAAAATAAACCATCAATAGAGTAAACAGTCAACCTAAAGAATGGGAGAAAATACACATCTGACACAGGTCTGATATCCAGAATCTACAAGGACTTTAAACAAATTCACAAGGAAAAAAACAAGCCTATTAAAAAGTGGACAAAAGACAAAAACACTTTTCTTTTTTTTCCTTTTTTTTTCTTAGATGAGGGTCTCACTCTGTCACCCAGGCTGGAGTGCAGTGGTGCAATCTCAGCTTACTGCAGCCTCCGCCTCCCAGGCTCAAGTAATCCTCCCACCTCAGCCTCCTGAGTAGCTGGGACTACAGGTGCACACCACCATGCCCAGCTAATTTTTGTAGCTTTTGTAGAGATGGGGTTTTGCCATGTTGCTCAGGTTGGTCTTGAACTCCTGAGCTCAAGCGATCCACCCACCTCAGCCTCCCAAAGTGCTGGGATTACAGGCACGAGCCACTGTGACCAGCCAACAGATGCTTTTCCAAAGATATACACATGCATGAAAAAACGCTCATCACCAGCAATCATTAGAAAAACGCAGATCAAAACCACAATGAGATACCATCTCACACCAGTCAGAATGGCTACTTTTTTTTTTTTTTTTGAGATGGAGTCTTTCTCTGTCACCCAGGCTGGAGTGCAGTGGCACGATCTCGGCTCACTGCAACCTCCGCCTCCCGGGTTCAAGGGATTCTCCTGCCTCAGTCTCTTGATTAGCTGGGATTACAGATGCACACCACCACGCCCAGCTAATTTTTGTATTTTTAGTAGAGACAGGGTTTCACCATGTTGGCCAGGCTGGTCTCGAACTTCCGACCTCAGGTGATCCACCTGCCTCGGCCTCCCAAAGTGTTGGGATTACAGGCATGAGCCAATGTGCCCAGTGAGAATGGCTATTATTAAAAAGTCAGGCCGGGCGCGGTGGCTCACGCCTGTAATCCCAGCACTTTGGGAGGCCGAGGCGGGCGGATCACAAGGTCAGGAGATCGAGACCACGGTGAAACCCCGTCTCTACTAAAAATACAAAAAATTAGCCGGGCGCGGTGGCGGGCGCCTGTAGTCCCAGCTACTCAGGAGGCTGAGGCAGGAGAATGGCGTAAACCCAGGAGGTGGAGCTTGCAGTGAGCTGAGATCGCGCCACTGCACTCCAGCCTGGGCGACAGAGCCAGACTCCGTCTCAAAAAAAAAAAAAAAAAAAAAAAAAAAAACAAATAAAAAGTCAGAAAATAACACATGCTGGCAAAGTTGTGGACAAAAGGAAAGCCTTACATACACTGCTGGTGGGAATGGAAATTAGTTCAGCCATTGTGGAATGCAGTTTGGTGATTTCTCAAAGAACTTAAAACAGAATTACCATTCAACCCAGTAATCCCATTTTTGGGTATATACCCAAAGGAATATAAATCATTCTACCATAAAGACATATGCATGGCCAGGCACAGTGGCTCACGCCTGTAATCCCAGCACTTTGGAAGGCCAAGGCGGGCAGATCACTTGAGGTCAGGAATTTGATACCAGCCTGGCCAACATGGTGAAACCATATACTAAAAATACTAAAATACAAAAAAATAAAAATACAAAATTAGCTGGGAATGGTTGGGGCCACCTGTAATCCCAGCTACTAGGGAGGTGGAGGCAGGAGAATCGCTTGAACCCGGGAGCAGAGATCACGCCATTGCACTCCAGCCTGGACAACAAGAGTGAAACAAGAAAAGAAAGGAAAAGAAAAAAGAAAGAGGGAAGGAGGGAGGGAGGGAAAGAAGGAAGGAAGGAAGGAAGCAAGGAAGGAAGGAAGGAAGGGAGGGAGAGAGGGAGGGAGGGAAGGAAATAGTACATATACACCATGGAATACTATGCAGCCATAAAAAAGAATGAGATCATGCCTTCTGTGGAAACCTGGATGAAGCTGGAGGCCATTATCCTTAGCAAACTAACGCAAGAACAGAAAACCAAATGCCATATGTTCTCACTTGTAAGTGGAAGCTAAATGATAAGAACTCACGAACACAAAGAGGGGAAACACACAGACACTGGGGCCTACTTGAGGGTGGAGGATGGGAGGAGGGAGAGGAGCAGAAAAAAATAACTATTGGGTAGTAGCTTTAGTACCTAGGTGATGAAATAATCTGTATAACAAACCCCTGTGACATAAGTCATATATAGCAAACCTGCTGCACATGTATACTTGAACCTAAAAGTTTTTGTTTTTTTTGTTTTTTGTTTTTTTTTTGAGACGGAGTCTCGCTCTGTCGCCCAGGCTGGAGTGCAGTGGCGCTATCTCGGCTCACTGCAAGCTCCGCCTCCCGAGTTTACACCATTCTCCTGCCTCAGCCTCCCGAGTAGCTGGGACTACAGGCGCCCGCCACCTCGCCCGGCTAATTTTTTTGTATTTTTAGTAGAGACGGGGTTTCATTGTGTTAGCCAGGATGGTCTCGATCTCCTGACCTCGTGATCCGCCCATCTCGGCCTCCCAAAGTGCTGGGATTACAGGCTTGAGCCACCGCGCCCGACCAGAACCTAAAAGTTAAAAAAAAAAAAAAAAAAAAAAAGACACATCATTTCTGTGGTATTCTTGCCAAAAATGCATACTCTAATTAACAGGAGACATTAGCCAAATCCAAACAGAGGGCCAATTCTACAAAATAAATGGCCAGTGCTCTTCAAAAATGTCAATGTTATGGAAGATTATAAAGACAGAGGCCGGGTGCAGTGGCTCATGCCTGTAATCACAGCACTTTGGGAGGCTGAGGCAGTTGGATCACTTGAGGTCAGGAGTTTGAGACCCAGCCTGGGCAACATGGCAAACCCTGACTCTACCAGAAATTAGCTGGGCATGGTGTCGCACACCTGTGGTCTCAGCTACCAGGGAGGCTGAGGTGGGAGGATTGCTGGAGCCTGGGAAGTCGAGGCTAGAGTGAGCTGATTGCACCACTGCACTCCAGCCTGGGTGACAAAGTGAAATCCCATTTCAAAAAAAAAAAAGAGTAAAGATGGCTGGTCTGATGGTAGTGGGTTATCAGAACTTATTATTAATAACATTAGTGTCACTAAAGTTGGTATACAAGCCCCTATTGCTAAATTTGGCTTAAAAAAAAAAAAAAGAAATTGTTCCAGATTAATGGAGAGTAAACAGACACGGATATTGAGTGTATTGCATAGTGCTGAAAGGGATTCTAGGCCAGAAAAAAAATTTATATAAATGACATTGTTGGGACAATTGGTAAAATTTGAATAAGAACCATATATTAAATAAAACATTGAATCAATCTTAAATTTTCTGATTTCTGATTTTCTGGATAAAACAATATCCTTGTTTTTAGGAAATAACAGAAATATTTATAGGTAAAGGGACACGATGTCTGCAAATTACTCTCAAATTGTTAAGCAAAACATAATATATATGTAGTATATATGGAAATAAAAATATAAATGTGATAAAATGTTAATAATTGGTGTAATTGGTGAATCTGGGTGAAAACGTATACAGGAATTTTTTATAGCATTCTTGGGATTTTTCTGCAAATCTGAAATCATTAAAAACAAAATTTTTATTTTAATTTTATTGTCCCCTAGGCTGGAGTGCAGTGGCACCATCTCGGCTCACTGCAACCTCCACCTCCTGGGTTCAAGCGATTCTCCTGCGTCAGCCTCCCTGGTAGCTGGGTTACAGGCTTGAGCCACCACGCACGGCTAATTTTTGTATTTTTAGTAGAAACGGGGTCTCACCATTGGCCAGGCTGGTCTCAAACTTCTGACCTCAGGTGATCCGCCCACCTCGGCCTCCCAAAGGGCTGGATTACAGGCGTGAACCACCGCGTCCGGCCGAAAAACAACAAAAAATTTTTTCATCAAATCACCATCCAATCTAACTCCATCTCCACCATCTACTACAGATGTGATCGTGGATAAGCCATAAACCTTTCATAACTTTTAGAAAGTAACTACAATTATGGTAGAAAGGATCAATGTTAAAGCAAAACTATAAAAATAAATAAATACGATCACGTGACCATGGCGCCTTTTCAATGAAATAAGGGGCTTGGGCAAACGAGGATGCGGAAGATGGTCTGGGGTCCCTTCCGGATCCCCAGGTCCTCGACCCCCAGCATGTAAGGGTAGGGTCAAGGAGGGTCTTCCTAAGCGTTCCTCGGCGCCGTCCTGAGGAGATTAAAGGCGTCAAATGGACCGCTCCACACCTGAGCTGCCGCCAAGCTAACTCAATCGCAGCCGGCGCATTTGAGAAGGCGCCTGTGAAGGTCGCTCCTCAGCCGCCGCGCTCCCACTCCGCGCCGCCGCGCCTCTGCCCGCCCCGAAGGTGGACGTGAAGCTCCAGCACCTCGACTTCTGGGCCAGCCTCCATGGCCAGGTCCCGGGACTGCTGGACTGGGACATGGGGAACGAGCTCTTTCTGGCCTTCACCACATCTCACCTCTCCTTAGCCGAGCAGAAACGTGAGTAGCGGGTGGGGTGAGGTGGGGGCTGGGCGTGGCGGCGGGGTGGCCTAGGGGCTCGCGGGACCCCGGGGCCGGGCGGCTCCCCAGCCTTCGCCCCCGCCTCCCGGGGAGGCTTGCGGGGGCCGAGCCCCCCGGGCTTAGCTCCGCAGCCCCCACTCCACCCCTACTGGCGAACTCCACTCGGGAGTGGTGGGGCGGGGGCGGTTCGCGCCTGACTCTGACTCAATTGGAAGCTCCCCGAGGGCAGCTGGTCTTACCTAAAAACGGAGGCTTTCCACTCTACGTCACCCGCCAGGCTCCCAGAACATTCCAAGGCCTCTTCTGGGTCTTCGTCTTGGCGCTGGTCGCCATTTGCTATACTGTATATTTCAGTTACTTTTCCGTCTCTTAAAAAAACAGGACTCATCGTTTTATCCATGGCTGTATTCTCCCTCTTAACATATTGTCTGACACCTAGAAGTGCTCCGTACTTGCCAAATGCTTGGTTGACCGTTGTGATCTTTTAGGTTTTCTTTTTCTTCTTTGGACCTCAAGTGTGGAGAGTTGAGGTAATTACTCCCCACATTCATGGTACCTTTTTGCCTGCAAGGCCCTTGGATTAACTTTTTTTTTTCTCCAAATTTATTGTTTTTGAGACGGAGTCTTGCTCTGTCTCCCAGGCTAGAGTGTCAGCTCACTGCAGCCTCCGCCTCCCGCATTTAAGCTATTCTCCCGCCTCAGCTTCCTGAGTAGCCTGGATTGCAGGCGTGCGCCACCACGCCCTGTTAGTTTTTTTATTTTTAGCAGAGGCGGAGTTTCACCACGTTGCTCTTGTCGGCCTTCCAGAAGTGCTGGGATTACAGGCCTGAGCCATCGCCCCCGGCCTTAACTCTTCCTTTTGCCCCTTAAGTCTCCACCCCTCCTTCCATTACCTCCGCTACTCCCATAACCAACCCTAATCCATTTAACGTCTGTTTTCTCCACTCATTGTTTTTGAGAGCTGTTGTTTTGCGTTGCTAAATTCAGGCCTGGTTCATTATTTCTGATTGTTGTTACTATTCTATCTGCTGGGTGTCCCACCTTTTACATTTTAATTTTCTTTACACCTAGATTGCTTCCAACTCTTTGCCACCATAATTAATGGTAATGAACATTCTTTCTTGTTTCTTCATTCAAGAAATATGTATTGAGGCCGGGCGCGGTGGCTCACGCCTGTAATCCCTGCACTTTGGGAGGCCGAGGCGGGCGGATCACGAGGTCAGGAGATCGAGACCATCCTGGCTAACACGGTGAAACCCCGTCTCTACTAAAATACAAAAAAAAATTAGCCGGGCGCGGTGGCGGGCGCCTGTAGTCCCAGCTACTCGGGAGGCTGAGGCAGGAGAATGGCGCGAACCCGGGAGGCGGAGCTTGCAGTGAGCCGAGATGGTGCCACTGCACTCCAGCCTGGGCGACAGAGTGAAGACTCCGCCTCAAAAAAAAAAAAAAAAAAAAAAAAAGAAATATGTATTGAGCACCTCCAACTGACCTGGCACTGTTCTAGAAACTCATGATACACAGTGAACAGAACAGACAAGGAACCTTACATTCTACTGGGGGCAGATAGATAATCCACATAAGTATAATAAATGGGTAGACCATATAGTATGCTATAAAGTGATCATCTGCAATGGGGAAAGAACAGGAGGAGACTCAGGAATAGGGGAAGCGTATGGTAGCAGCTACAGTTTGTTTTTGTTTATTTTTGTTTTTTGAGATGGCGCCTGGCCCTGTTGCCCAGGCTGGAGTTCAGTGGTGCAGTCTCGGTTCACCACAACCTCTGCCTCCCGGGTTCAAGGAATTCTGCGTCAGCCTCCTGAGTAGCTGGGACTACAGGCACGTGCCCCCATGCCCGGTTAATTTTTGTATTTTTAGTAGAGATGGGGTTTCACTCTGTTGGCCAGGCTGGTCTCGAACTCCTGACCGTGATCCGCCGTCTCAGCCTCCCAAAGTGCTGGGATTACAGGTGTGAGCCACGGCACCCGGCCTTTTTTTTTTTTTTTTGACATGGAGTCTCACTCTGTCGCCCAGGCTGGAGTACAGTAGCGCAATCTCAGCTCACTGTACCCTCTGCCACCCAGGTTCAAGCAATTCTTGTGCCTCAGCCTCACCAGTAGCTGGGATTACAGGCATGCATCACCATGCCCACCTAATTTTTGTATTTTTAGTAGAGACAGAGTTTCACCATCTTGACCAGGCTGGTCTCAAACTCCTGGCCTCAAGTGATCTGCTTGCCTCGGCCTCCCAAAGTGCTGGGATTACAGGTGTGAGCCACCACGCCCAGCGGCAGCTACAGTTTTAAATAAGATTGTGGGGTTGAACTCAATTAGGAACATAATATTTGAGCAAAGAGTTGATAGGAGGGGAGGAGTGAGCCTAGAGGGTACTTGAAGGGAAAGTGGTAAGGAGGTCAGTAAGGCTGAATGACAGTAAATAAAGAGCTCCGAAGGGTGTGGTTGAGAGCAGGAATGCCTGTCCTCTAAGGACTTTAGGGTTGACTTTGAGTCAGATGAGGGTTGGTTTTAAGGTTTTGTTTGAGATGGGCTCTTGCTCTTGCTCAGGCTGGAGTGCGGTGGCACAATTACCTCCAGGCTCAAGCAGTGCTTCCGCCTCAGTCCCCAAAGTAGCTGCAACCACAGGCACGGGCCACCACACTGGCTAACTTTTTTAGTATTTGTAGAGATGGGGATCTCCCTATGTTGCCCACGCTGGTCTCGAACTCCTGGACTCAAGCAATCCTCCTACTTCCCAAGTTGAGCAGAGGAGTGACTTGCTCTCAGGGTCTGCTTCATGATTGTGTGACCCGTGCAGTTGCCTAGGTGCCTGTGTTTGGTTTAATACACTGCTATCACTGTCTTGAAATTTTTACTAATTTTTCAATGAGGAGCCTCATGTTTTCTTTACTGGACCCTACAAATTATGTGGCTAGTCCTGCATAATCTGTATTTGAAAAGATCACTCTGGCTGTTGTGTTGAGGGTAGACTGTGGATGTACAGAGACTAGGAGGCTGCAGTAGTAATCCAGACAAGAGATGATGGTAGATTGGGCCAGGGTAGTAGCAGGGAGAACCAGCTGGCTATGCTGATGGATTGGATATGGAGTATAAGACAGACAACTGAGTATGAACCTTTCAAAGTGTTTTGACCTAGTGGAAGGATGGAGTTGCCTTGTACTGCAAGTGGGATACAGGTTTAGGAAGGAAAATCAGGAATTCTATTCTGGATATGCTGAGCTGAGAGATCCTTAGACATCCAAGTAGAAGTGTTGAGTCTGCGGTTGGATACCTGAGCCTAGAGTTCTGGAGAGAGGTGGGGACTGCAGATGTAAATTTTGGGTCTTTTGGTATATGGGTGGAATTTAAGGAGTAATAGAGGAGGAACAAGAATGAGCCCTGGGGGCAGTCCATTGTAAAGAGATTGGAGAGAAGAGAGATAACTAGCAAAAAAGACCATTGAGAATCAAAAGTAGGGGGTCTGTGGTGTCCTGGAAACCAAGTGGAAAAAGCCTTTCAAGGAGGGAGTGGTTGGATGAGTGGAATGTAAGTGATGATTGGACTTAACTAAGCAGGGGTCCCTGGCTGGTGGTTTTACTAAGTGGTAGAATGTAAAACCTGACTGAAGGGGGTTTAAGAATGGAAGGAGGGGAAGTAGAGGCAATGCGTTATGCTTCAACAGGAAATAAGATGGTATTTTTTTTTTATTTTTCTTTCTTTTCTTCTCTCTCTTTTTTTTTTTAGAGACAGGGTCTTTATCTGGTGCCCAGGCTGGAGTGCAGTGGCACCAGCACAGCTCACTGCAGCCTTGAGCAGGCTTGAACCCCTGGGCTCAAGTAATCCTCCTGCCTCAGCTTTTTTTTTTTTTTTTTTTTTTTTTTTTTTTTTGAGACGGAGTCTCACGCTGTTGCCCAGGCTGGAGTGCAGTGGCGCGATCTCGGCTCACTGCAAGCTCCGCCTCCCGGGTTCCCGCCATTCTCCTGCCTCAGCCTCCTGAGTAGCTGGGACTACAGGCGCCCGCCACCGCGCCCGGCTAATTTTTTGTATTTTTAGTAGAGACGGGGTTTCACTGTGGTCTCGGTCTCCTGACCTTGTGATCCGCCCGCCTCGGCCTCCCAAAGTGCTGGGATTACAGGCTTGAGCCACCGCGCCCGGCCCTGCCTCAGCTTTTTAAAGCAGGCTGGGATTACAAGCATAAGCCACTGCACCTGGTCCCTAAAATGGGAGAATTAACGGCATGTTTGCATGCTGATGAGAATGACCCAACAAAGACAAAAAATCAGTGACACAGGACAGAGAGGGGAAGATTTGTGGAACAGTGTCCTTTAAAAAGCATGGGGGATCTGTGCCAAAGCGAGACACAGACATCCAGAGGTGCTATCCTTGGGTCGCAATGAGATCAGCAGTCCATTGATCCTACCTTTTCACTGTTTCAGTCACTTGATGTGTCTACCCTTATTCAACTAACTTGAATCCCATGGTCAAATATTACGCAGGTTCCCTGGATCGTCTGTGGCTTTGGAGCACTTTGTTGGCCAAACCACAACCCTGACTAAATCCACCTCTGCCAAACGAGTGAGCCAAAACCATAATTCAGTGGACTGGTGATCTCAGTGGGATCATAGTTGGGGTTGAGGGAGTTAGCCAGAAAGACACAAGGTGGTGCATTTTTATGTGGTGCATAAATGAGGTTATGGAGAGGTTGCAGTTGTTAGTTTAGGTTATGACTGAGGGAGTGTCTACAGTAGAGTAGAAGTCAGACTCGCTGGAGAAGAGTTCAATAAACAGCAAAGATCATGTTTTTGTTTTCAAAACAAGGTCTGGCTTTGTTGCCCAAGCTGGAGTGCAGTATCGTGAGCTTGGCTCACTGCAACCTCCCCTTTCCCTCTCGAGCCATCCTCCCACTTTAGCCTGCTGAGTAGCCGGGACTACAGGCTCACACCACCACACTCGGCTAGACTATTATCTTTGTATTTTTTGTAGAGATGGGGTTTCACCATGTTGCCCAGGCTGATTTCAAACTCCTGGGCCCAAGCAATCCGCCTGCCTAAGCCTCTTAAAGTGCTGGGATTATAGGCATGAGCCACCACACCTGGCCAGCAACCAAGATTTAAGGCAGGAGTAGTGTTGGAGAGTGACAGTAAGTCAGGAGCTAAAACAGGAGGTCAGTAGATGATAGTAACAATGGAGATTGATTAGTATATAAGTTCCTGTATTAACTTGAAAATATACATCCAGGAGCAAACAGTAAGGTAAATTGTAGTCCTGCCTCATTGCTCTTAACAAGGGCTGCTCCAGTTGATACTCAGAAATGCAGTATAATAAGAGATTCTATTTCTTTGCATGTTTCTCAACACTTGGTATTATCTTTATAACTCTAGTCAATTTGATTATCTCATTATCTTACAGTGTTTTTCTTATTAATAATACTGATCATCTTGTTAGCCATTCAGTTATCCCCTCCTTGTGAATGCTGATTCATATCATTTGCCCATTTGTAAGTTTGTGTTGACCTTTTACATAATGATTTGTAGGAGCTCTGTATATATTAGAGAACTGAGAAATTTGGGTTGAGGCCGGGCGCGGTGGCTCATGCCTGTAATCCCAGCACTATGGGAGGCCAAGGCGGGCGGATCACAAGGTCAGGAGATCGAGACCATACTGGCTAACACGGTGAAACCTCGTCTCTACAAAAATACAAAAAAAATTAGCTGGGCGTGGTGGCGGGTGCCTGTAGTCCCAGCTACTCGGGAGGCTGAGGCAGGAGAATGGTGTGAACCCGGGAGGTAGAGCTTTCAGTGAGCTGAGACGGCGCCACTGCACTCCAGCCTGGGTGACAGAGCAAGACTCTGTCTCAAAAAAAAAAAAAAAAGAAAGAAATTTGGGTTGAAGTTTGCTATTTTTTTGCTTTTTTTTTTTTGCTTATGGTGATTTTTACTATGTTTGAACGTTTTTTAAGAGAGTCTTGCTCTGTCATCTAGGCTGGAGTACAGTGGCATGATCTCAGCTCACTACAAACTCTGCTTCCCAGGTTCAAGTGATTCTCCTGCCTCAGCCTCCCAAGTAGCTGGAACTACAGGTAAGCACCACCACACCCGGCTAATTATTTTGTACTTTTAGTAGAGATAGGGTCTCGCCATGTTGGCCAGGCTGATCTCGAACTCCTGACCTCAAGTAATCCACCTGCCTTGGCCTCCCAAAGTGCTGGGATTACAGGTATCAGCCACCGCACCTGGCCAAACTTTAATTTTTGTACTATAATATGTGCATAAAACTTATAGATTCATTTTAGGGTAACTGGCATCTTAATAGTATGTATTATAAGTCTTTGTTCAAGTCTTTTAAGTTATTTATTTCAGGCCGGGCGCGGTGGCTCAAGCCTGTAATCCCAGCACTTTGGGAGGCCGAGACGGGTGGATCACGAGGTCAGGAGATCGAGACCATCCTGGCGAACACCGTGAAACCCCGTCTCTACTAAAAAATACAAAAAACTAGCCGGGCGAGGTGGCGGGCGCCTGTAGTCCCAGCTACTCGGGAGGCTGAGGCAGGAGAATGGCGTAAACCTGGGAGGCGGAGCTTGCAGTGAGCTGAGATCCGGCCACTGCACTCCAGCCCGGGCTACAGAGCGAGACTCCGCCTCAAAAAAAAAAAAAAAAGGGCCGGGCGCGGTGGCTCAAGCCTGTAATCCCAGCACTTTGGGAGGCCGAGACGGGCGGATCACGAGGTCAGGAGATCAAGACCATCCTGGCTAACACGGTGAAACCCCGTCTCTACTAAAAATACAAAAAACTAGCCAGGCGAGGTGGCGGGCGCCTGTAGTCCCAGCTACTCCGGAGGCTGAGGCAGGAGAATGGCGCAAACCCGGGAGGCGGAGCTTGCAGTGAGCTGAGATCCGGCCACTGCACTCCAGCCCGGGCTACAGAGCAAGACTCCGTCTCAAAAAAAAAAAAAAAAAAAAAAAGTTATTTATTTCAGAGCTGAGATGGGAGGATTGCTTGAGCTGGGAGGTGGAGATTGCAGTGAGCCAATGTCACACCACTGCACTCCAGCATGGGCAACCAAGCAAGACCGCGTCTCAAAAAAAAAAAAAAAAAAAAAACCCTATGTTTATATCTTTTGCTACTTTTTCCTTTTTTGAGTACTATGTTGAATATTAGCAACCTAATAGGCATCCTCTCTAATTAAGCTCTCCGATAAGTATGTCATTTCCCAAACAAAAGCCTAGATTCATCTGTAATATAATGACACTCATAGTGACAGTGAGGGGGCAAAAATAGTTTTTGTCCTGAACAATCAGTTAATGGTGGTGCCACTTGCTGAGACAAAGAATACAGGAAGGCTAGGCATGGTGGTTCACGCCTGTAATCCCATTTTGGGAGCCTGAACAGGAGGATTGCTTGAGCCCAGGGGTTCAAGACCAGCCCAGGCAACAACATAGTGAGACCCTCATCTATACAAAAAATACAAAAATTAGGCCGGGCGCGGTGGCTCATACCTGTAATCCCAGCACTTTGAGAGGCTGAGGCTGGTGGATCATGAGGTCAGGAGTTAGACACCAGCGTGGCCAATATGGTGAAAGCTCTACTAAAAATACAAAAATTACCCGGGCGTGGTGGCAGGCACCTGTAATCTCAGCTACTCGGGAGGCTGAGGCAGGAGAATCACTCGAATCCGGGAGGCGGAGGTTGCAGTGAGCCAAGATCACGCCACTACACTCCAGCCTGGGTGACAGAGCAAGACTCCATCTGGAAAAAAAAAAAATTGCAAAAATTAATGGGGCGTAGTGGCATGCACCTGTAGTTCCAGCTACTTGGGAGGCTGAGGTGGGAGGATCTCTTGAGCACACCACTGCACTCCAGCCTGTGCAACACAGCAAGACCCTGTCTCAGAAAAAAACAAGAATACAGGAGGAAGAGCAACAAGATGGAATTCAGTTTTAGAAGCCGTCTGAAGTGCCTGTGGGCTACCCAAGTAAAGATATCCAGTAAGTAGTTCTCCTTAAGGGCTAGCACAGAATGCTAGGCTAGAGGTGAAGATTTGAGAGCTCTACATTTTTTTTATAGATGTTAACTGAAGCCACGGGCATGCAGGAGATCAATTCAGGGACAGTATATGTAGAGTGAGAAGAAAAGAATGCAGAGGGGAATGAGAAGGTCAGAGAGGTAAAGGGAAAACCAGTAGAAGTACAATGTGATGTTAACTCCCCAGGCAGGGCCCACAATACCTTCTCCCAGAGAAGCCTTAATGCCTAGGATCCTAGGGTCACAAAGGGATATCCTAGGATGTTTTGACTCTCTCTTTCTTTTTGCCAGTTGCCAGGTATAAACTCCGAATTGTTAAGCCACCAAAATTACCCCTAGAGAAAAAACCCAACCCTGATAAGGATGGTAAGTATTGAGTTCTCTGACCTGTTTCTGTGACCTGGGCTGGAGACCAGGGGCACCCAAAGCCAGTGGGCTGCAGCACACAATCTCCTTTTGTTCTGCACAGGTCCAGATTATGAACCCAACCTCTGGATGTGGGTAAACCCCAACATCGTGTATCCCCCTGGAAAACTGGAGGTCCCAGGACCTAGGAAGAGGGAGGATCTGACAAGCACACTTCCCTTGTCTCAGCCACCACAGAAGGAGGAAGATGCCAGCTGCTCAGAAGCCACAGGGGTGGAATCACTGTCCCGGTCCTCCAGCAAGTGGTCTCCCCCTCGGAAGCGCTTTGCCTTTTCCCCCAGCACCTGGGAGGTATGGATCTCTGGGGGTGGGAGCCGGACTTGGGCAGTAGGTGAGGGGCATGGGGAAGAGCCATCACAATTCTGCTCTCTTAGCCATAGCAAAAGGCGAATGGGTTCAGAAATTACCTTCATGCTTGGGTTGGGGAGAAGCCCAGATGGTGGCCTTAGACCACCCCCCCTTCCTGCCACTGCACCCTGGAGTAGAGGCTGAGGAGTCAGGACCAGTTCCTACTCTGTGCTCCTCTAGCTCACAGAAGAGGAGGAGGCTGAGGACCAGGAAGACAGCTCCTCTGTGGCTCTCCCATCCCCTCACAAAAGGGCCCCCCTCCAGAGTCGGAGGCTTCGGCAAGCCAGCAGCCAGGCGGGGAGGCTCTGGTCCCGGCCCCCTCTCAATTACTTCCACCTAATTGCCCTGGCATTAAGAAACAGTCCCCCCTGTGGCCTCAACGTGCAACAGATCTACAGTTTCACTCGGTATGTGCCGGGGGCCCTGTGAGGAGGGGGAAGTGGGGGCCAGGGCCCTGGGCTGATGCCTTCCAATCCATCCCAGGCCCTGGGTTGCTGACCTGGTTTCCCTATCTGGGTCTGAGAGGACGAGTATGTTCCCAGTTCCCTTTTCCCAGGCACATTTGTGCCCACATGTGTACAGGAACATATCCATTCCCAGCCCTTTTCACATCTAAAGAACCCTCCAACCTTTTTATGACTTTAGTTCTTTTTTTCTTTTTCTTTTTTTTTTTTTCTTTTTAACTAGTTTTCAGTGCTCTTTGGGTATAGTTCTCCTTTAAAACATAAATTCACTTGGGTCAGGTAACAGTTTTCCACCATCCTCTGAAGATGAGCCAGTCTAAAGTCAGGTTCCCCAACAGTTCCCACCTGCTTCTGCTAGGACTGGACTGCCTGGCACAGCTCCCTGCACCCCCAGGGGTGCAGGGAACCCAGTTGAGAAGGGTTTTCCATTTAGCTCAGAAAGTTCTGCTCACATGAGTGCGAGGGAGTTTGTTGGGCCCTTTCCCAGTGTTAGGAAAAGTGCCTAATGTCTCAGAATAGGCATTTTCAAGTGGTTTCCGTCCTCGATCAAGATTCCTCTTATGGGAGATGCTTGGCCTGATTCTGCTTTGTTCATGCTGTGGTCCAAGCCCTGGGCCCTCAGAGGGAGGGAGGGTTCAGGTGAGCCACACACCATGTGGATGCTTTGCCACGTGCTCAGTCAGCAAAGAGCAACTCCAGGCCAACTTGCTACTATCCCCCTGTAGAGGGGCTGAAGCCCCTGGCCCCTGGGTAGAACATGCTCCAGAGAAGGGCATTCCCAAGACATAACATCCCTTTCCTTACCTCTCCTCCCTGTCCACAGAAAACACTTCCCCTTTTTCCGGACAGCCCCGGAAGGCTGGAAGAATACTGTCCGTCACAATCTCTGTTTTCGAGACAGCTTTGAGAAAGTGCCTGTCAGCATGCAGGGCGGGGCCAGCACACGGCCTCGATCTTGCCTCTGGAAGTTGACCGAGGAGGGACACCGCCGCTTTGCGGAGGAGGCCCGCGCCTTGGCTTCCACTCGGCTGGAAAGTATCCAGCAGTGCATGAGCCAGCCAGGTGTGAAGACTTGTCGTGCGTGGGCCCAAGGGGAGGAGACCTGAGGATCCTGACCCAAGACTGAGTGTGGAAGCCTGGGTCACACCGTGGTGGGGGGGCGGGGGTCATCTTCTATAGGAAACAGGGATTAGCAGTGATCTGAGACCTTCAGGTGATGCCTGCCTGAGGTGAGACCTCCCCCACCAATGTGGGACGTGATGTGCCAGGAATCCATGGGCAAACACTAAGGGGCAGCTGGCCTTACCAAGCCCAGCAGCCTAGGCAATAGTAAGCACACAACATGAGAAGCACACTAATAGAGGTTATGTGCAAAGAGTACTTGTACTTTCCCTGGAGCAGTGCAGGGAGGCTTCAGAGAAGAGGCAGCATTTGAGCCTTGAGTGAAAGAAGCAGATCACTTGCTATGAGAGAGCATCCCAGGCCTAGGAAACAGCAACTGTAAAGCATAAACTCCTGAACTCTCTCCTTTTCTTACAGATGTGATGCCCTTCCTCTTTGATCTTTAACCCCAAGAAGCAGGAGCCAGCTAATGCTTTATTAAATTTACCGTCAGTAGCCTTCTGTGTGTGTCTATGGAGGTGTGGGGGTCTCTAAGGATGGGGTTAAGGGTGGAGGTGGAGATCAACTCCAACATTGGAGATGGGACGCCTTCAGCTTACAGATGCTCCTGAGGCAATGGGGCAGGTGCCTGCTGTGCAGCAAAAGGAGTCCGTAATTTTCTTTCCTCAAAGGAGGAAAATGCACAGCCTTCTAAAGCATCTTGGAGCAATTTCCATTTTCCTGAATTATGAAGATAATCTTGGCTGGGTGTAGTGGCTCACATGTAATCCAGCACTTTGGGAGGCTGAGGCAGGAGGATCCCTTGAGCACGGGAGGTTAAGGCCGAAGTCAGTCATGATCACACCACTGCACTCCAGCCTGGGCAACAGCAAGACTCCATCTTTAAAAATTATCCTGGGAGATGCCAGTTTGTAACAGCCAATTCTGTAAGCACCACACATTCATTCAATTGATACTCCTTAACCACTACGCCCAGCTAATTTTTTGTATTTTTTAGTAGAGATGGGGTTTCTCCATGTTGGTCAGGCTGATCTCGAACTCCCGACCTCAGGTGATCCGCCTGCTTTGGCCTCCCAAAGTGCTGGGATTACAGGCGTGAGCCACTGCACCCGGCAGGTGACTTGTTTTTTTTTTTTTTTTTGAGATAGAGTCTCGCGCTGTTGATCAGGCTGGAGTGCAATCTTGGCTCACTGCAACCTCCACCTCCCAGGTTCAAGCGATCCTCCTGCCTCAGCTCCCCTAGTAGCTGGGATTACAGGCATGCACCACAAGGCCCAGCTAATTTTTGTATTTTTAGTAGAGACAGGATTTCACCATGTTGGCCAGGCTGGTCTCCAGTTCCTGACCTCAGATGATCCACCTGCCTTGGCCTCCCAAAGTGCTGGAATTACAGGCGTGAGCCACCGTGCCTGGCCTCTTGAGTTAATTTTTGTATGGTCAGCGTTCATTTTTGGCTTGTAGATGTCCAATTGCTCAGCCTTCCAAAGTGCTGGATTACAGGTGTGAGCTGACTACAGCCTCGAACTCCTTGGGCTCAGGCAATCCTCCCACCTCAGCCTCCCAAGGAGCTGGGACTACAGGTGCATACCACCACACCCGGCTAATTTTTTTTTTGAGATGGAGTTTTGCTCTTGTTGCCCAGGCTAGAGTGCAATGGTGCGATCTCTGCTCGCTGCAACCTCCAACTCCCGAGTTCAAGCCATTCTCCTGCCTCAGCCTCCCGAGTAGCTGGGATTACAGGCATCCACCACCACATCTGGCTAATTTTTTTGTATTTTTAGTAGAGATGAGGTTTCACCGTATTGTTCAGGCTGGTCTCAAACTCCTGACCTCAGGTGATCCACCTGTCTCAGCCTCCTAAAGTGCTGGGATCACAAGCGTGAGCCACCGCACCCGACCTGGATACTGATTTCTAAGTGATAGCCACTAAAGGAGTGGGTAAGGGAGACCAGGTCAGGTCAGTTGCTCTGGGCTCACCCAGAGCTCTCCTGCAGCCAGAGCCTCTTTCCTACCACCCTAATCTATTCAGCTCCCAGGAAGGAGAGGGTCCTGAGTCGCAAGCTCTGCTTTCATCTGATTTCGCCTCAATTTGTCCACCTCATCTGCACTTTGTATACAGCCTTATCACTGTGCACATTCTTGTTAACATCAGGGTTTTTTTGCTTTGTTTTTGTTTTTTGAGATGGAGTCTCACTCTGTTGCCTCGGCTGGAGTGCAATGGAGCAATCTCGGCTCACTGCAACTTCTGCCTCCCAGGTTCAAGCGATTCTCCTGCCTCAGCCTCCCAAGCAGTTGGGACTACAGGCGTGCACCACCATATCTGGCTAATTTTTGTATTTCACTAGAGATGAGGTTTCATCATGTGGCCCAGGCTGGTCTCAAACTCCTGAGCTCTGGCAATCCACTTGCCCCGGCCTCCCACAGTACTAGATTACAGGCATGAGCCACCACACCTGGCCAAAATCAGGTTTAAGTTGCAAGTGGATCCCAAAATGCAGCAGATCAGAAAGAAAGTACAAAACAATACAGCCTTTGGGGAAAATGGGACTTGGAAAAAAATCTGCCTTTGCCCACTTTGCTCTCTAATAAACTCCTGTACTTGCACCTAGTTTTCACTTATCGATTACTTTGTTATTTTTCTTTTTTTAGGCAGAATTGCAATCCCACCTCACTGCACTCCCAGGTTCAAGCAATTCTCCTGCCTCAGTCTCCTGAGGAACTGGGACCATAGGCACATGCCATCACATCCTGCTAATTTTTGTATTTTTAGTAGAGTCGGGGTTTCACCATGTTGTCCAGGCTGGTCTTCTACCCTCCCTGAGGTCAAGCGATCCACCCACGTCAGCCTCCCAAAGTGTTGGGATTACAAGTGTGAGCCACCGCCCCAGGCCAGAGGAAAAGCATTCTAATAGAGGGGTTAGAATGGACAAAGCCCTGGAGGTAGAGACATACCTTGGCCTTTTGAGCAAATGGGGATGAGACTATGGAAGACAGAACACACTAAACAAGGGCAGAAGGATCCAAGGTGAAACTGGGAGAGGCTCAGGGTAGGCTTTTCTAGGCTATAACGGGGCATTTGGACTTTTTTCCAGTATGGTGAAAAGTAATTAAGTAACTTACTTAACCTGTTTGTTGTTGTCATTGTTGTTAATCACAATTAGCCATTCGTTGACAGTGGCTTGTCGGGGGAAGCCAACATGGAAGCAGGAAGACCCATTAGGAGGTGACTGCGGTAAATGAGACCGGTTGGAGTAGTAGTGGCAGTAGAGATGGAGACAGGCAGAAGAACAATTTGATGATGCATCATGGAGGTAGAAAAAACAAGTCAAGGCCGGGCGCGGTGGCTCAAGCCTGTAATCCCAGCACTTTGGGAGGCCGAGACGGGCGGATCACGAGGTCAGGAGATCGAGACCATCCTGGCGAACACCGTGAAACCCCGTCTCTACTAAAAAATACAAAAAACTAGCCGGGCGCGGTGGCGGGGCCTGTAGTCCCAACTACTCGGGAGGCTGAGGCAGGAGAATGGCGTGAACCCGGGAGGCGGAGCTTGCAGTGAGCTGAGATCCGGCCACTGCACTCCAGCCTGGGCGGCAGAGCCAGACTCTGTCTCAAAAAAAAAAAAAGAAAAAAGAAAAAACAAGTCAATAGTATTGACTGCAGGAGAAGAAACGACAAGAATGACTGAGGTTTTTGGTTTGAGCAAGTAGGTGAATGGTGAGGAGATGAAGCCTGCAGGAGTAGCAGGTTTGAGCGTTCTGTGTTTAGTATCTGTGAGACAAGAGCGGGCACGAAGGCTTACACCTGTAATCCCAGCACTTGGGGAGGCAGAGGTGGGTGGATCACTTGAGCCCGGGAGTTGGAAACTAGCCTGGGCAACATGGCGAGACCCCTTCTCTACAAAAAAGAAATAAGCTGGGCATGGTGGCATGTGCCTGTGCTCCCAGTTACTTGGCAGGTTGAGGTGGGAGGATTGCTTGAGCCTGGGAGGTCAAGGCTGCAGTGAGTCATAATTGTGCCACTGCACTCCAGCCTGAGTAATGACAGAGCAAGATCCTGTCTCCAATTAAAAATAAATAAATAAAAGGAATCTGTGAGGCCAGGCGTGGTGGCTCACACCTATAATCCCAGCACTTTGGGAGGCTGAGGTGGGAGGATCACTTGAGTTCAGGAGTTTGAGACCAGCCTGGCCAACATGGTGAAACCCTGTCTCTACTAAAAATGCAAAAATTAGCCAGGTACGGTGGCTCACACTTGTAATCCCAGCACTTTGGGAGGCCGAGGCGGGCGGATCATGAGGTCAGGAGTTTGAGACCAGACTGGCCAACAGGGTGAAACCCCATCTGTACTAAAAATACAAAAATTAGCTAGGCGTGGTGGTGGACGCCTGTAATCCCAGCTACACGGGAGACTGAGACAAGAGAATTGCTTGAACCCAGGAGGAAGAAGTTGCCCTGAGCCGAGATCGCACCGCTGCACTCCAGCCTGGGTGACAGAGCAAGACTCCATCTCAAAAACAAACAAAAGGCGGGGGGGCCGGGCGCAGTGGCTCACACCTGTAATCCCAGCACTTTGGGAGGCTGAGATGGGTGGATCACCTGAGGTCGGGAGTTCGAGACCAGCCTGACCAACGTGGAGAAACCCCGTCTCTACTGAAAAAAAAAAAAAAAAGATTAGGTGGGGATGGTGGCACATGCCTGTAATCCCACCTACTCGGGTGGCTGAGGCAGGAGAATCGCTTGAGCTTGAACCCAGGAGGCGGAGGTTGCGCTGAGCCGAGATCGCACCATTGCACTCCAGCCTGGGCAATGAAGAGCAAAACTCCATCTCAAAAAAAAAAAAAAAGGGGAATCTGTGAGACATCAGGGTGGTTATGTCAATGTCAAGTAGATAGTTATAAGTCTGGAGTTCAGAAGAGAAGTCTGAGGTGAAAATGGTAATCCACTGAGAGTCAGCAGTATGTGGATAGCACTTAATATCATGCCCTATGTACTGACAGAAAGATATCCACAAGGCCGGGTGCAGTGACTCACGCCTGTAATCCCAGTACTTTGGGAGGCCGAGGTGGGTGGATCACTTGAGGTCGAGTGTTCGAGAGCAGCCTGACCAACATGGAGAAACCCTGTTTCTACTAAAAATACAAAATTAGCCGGGCATGGTGGTGCATGCCTGTAATCCCAGCTACTTGGGAGGCTGAGGCAGGAGAATCGCTCAAACCCAGGAGGTGGAAGTTGTGGTGTGCCGAGATGGCGCCACTGCACTCCAGCCTGGGCAACAAGAGTGAAACTCCATCTCGAAAAAAAGAAAAAAAAAAGGAAAGATAACCACAATACATTTTGAGGAATTACAAAAAAAGAGTAGCAGAACAGTGTGTTCAAAATTACTCCAAATATGGCAGAAATTATGTTTATATATATATATGAAGTCTAAACAGAAAACATCTTGATCAATATAGGTGTCAAACAGCAATGGCCACCTTTGAGGACTGGGTAGGCAACATAAATGGGGCAATTGTTTGTAGCCTCTGTACAGTTTTTGTTTTTTACAATAAATTGCTTTTTACAATTTTTCTTTTTTCTTTCTTTTTTTTTTTTTTTTTGAGACTTAGTCTTGCTCTATTACCTAGGCTGGAATGCAGTGGCAAGATCTCAGCTCACTTAAACCTCTGCCTTCCGGGCTCAAGTAATCGTCCTGTCTCAGCCTCCCTGGTAGCTGGGACCACAGTCGCACACAATCCTGCCTGGTTAATTTTTTATATTTTTAGTAGAGAAGAGGTTTTGCCATGTTGCCCAAGCTGGTCTCAAACTCCTGAGCTCAAGCAATCTGCCTGCTGGGATCACAGGCGTGAGCCACCGTGTCCGGCCTATAGTTTTTGTTTGTTTGTTTGTTTGTTTTTGAGACGGAGTCTCGCCCTGTCGCCCGGGCTGGAGTGCAGTGGCCGGATCTCAGCTCACTGCAAGCTCCGCCTCCCGGGTTTACGCCATTCTCCTGCCTCAGCCTCCCGAGTAGCTGGGACTACAGGCGCCCGCCACCTCACCCGGCTATTTTTTTTTTTTTTTTTTTTTTTTTGTATTTTTTAGTAGAGACGGGGTTTCACTGTGTTAGCCAGGATGGTCTCGATCTCCTGACCTCGTGATCCGCCCATCTCGGCCTCCCAAAGTGCTGGGATTACAGGCTTGAGCCACCGCGCCCGGCCTGTTTTGTTTTTTGAGACAGTCTAGCTCTGTCACCCAGGCTTGAGTGCGGTGGCATGATCTCAGCCCACTGCACCTCCACTTCCTGGTTTCAAGCCATTCTCGTGCCTCAGCCTCCTGAGTAGCTGGGACTACAGGTGAGCACCAACACACCTGGCTAATTTTTCTATTTTTAGTAGAGACCAGGTTTTGCTATGTTGGCCACATGTTGGCCAGGCTGGTCTTAAACTCCTGATCTCAAGTGATCCACCTGCCTCGGCCTCCTAAAGTGTTGGGATTGCAGGCATGAGCCACCGCACCTGGGCTACAATTTTTAATAAAGGAAATTTTTTACAATTTTTTTTTTTGAGACAAAGTCTCGCTCTGTCACTCAGGCTGGAGTGCAGTGGGACAATCTCAGCTCACTGCAACCTCCGTCTCTGGGTTCAAGCGATTCTCTTGCGTCAGCCTCCTGAGTAGCTGGGATTACAAGTGCGCGCCAGCACGCCCGGCTAATTTTTGTATCTTTAGTAGAGACACGATTTCACCATGTTGGTCAGGCTGGTCTCAAACTCCTGACCTCGTGATCCGCCTGCCTTGGCCTCCCAAAGTGCCAGGATTACAGGCGTGAGCCCCCATGCCTGGCCCATTTTTTACAATTTTTAAGGAAAACTACCCATAAGCCCATTTGGTAGCTTGATACTACTAATTAGCAGGCTGTTAGCTGCATGCTTCCTGGGCTCCTTCCATGCACTAACTCCCACCACTAAAGGGCATCTTAACCTCAAGGTGCCTGGGTTTTGATGGTTTTTACTTAATTTGACAAGCATACATAGAGGACCACCATCTGTTAATTAAGAGTCAGGCATGAATAGAACACAATCCCTGAACTTGAGGAGTTTTTCTTTTTTCTTTTTTTTTTTTTTTTGAGACAGAGTCGGCCGGGCGCAGTGGCTCAAGCCTGTAATCCCAGCACTTTGGGAGGCTGAGACGGGCGGATCACGAAGTCAGGAGATCGAGACCATCCTGGCTAATACAGTGAAACCCCGTCTCTACTAAAAAAATACAAAAAACTAGCCAGGCGAGGTTGCGGGCACCTGTAGTCCCAGCTACTCAGGAGGCTGAGGCAGGAGAATGGCATGAACCCAGGGAGGTGGAGCTTGCAGTGAGCTGAGATCCGGCCACTGCACTCCAGCCTGGGCGACAGAGCCAGACTCTGTCTCAATTAAAAAAAAAAAAAAAAAAAAAAAGAGACAGAGTCTCGCTCTGTCGCCCAGACTGGAGTGCAGTGGCCCTATCTCGGCTCACTGCAAACTCCTCCTCCCGGGTTCACGCCATTCTCCTGCCTTAGCCTCCCCAGTAGCTGGGGCTATAGGTGCCCACCACCATACCCAGCTAATTTTTTGTATTTTTAGTGGAGACAAGGTTTCACCGTGTTAGCCAGGATGGTCTCGATCTGCTGACCTCGTGATCCGCCCGCCTCCGCCTCCCATAGTGCTGGGATTACAGGCTTGAACCACCGTGCCCGGCCGAGGAGCTTTTCAATTATTGGTTTTCAACTAACTGCTAGACAAAAATGATGACAGGATGAGCAAAGGATCTTGAAGTTGAGGAATTAATTCTTCAGAGACAACTCTGGAAGGCTTCACAAAGGGGTGACATTTCATTCTTTTTTTGTGTTTTTTTTTTTTTTTTTTGTTTTTTTTTTTGTTTTTTTTTTTTTGACATTTCATTCTTTCAATAAACATTGATTTAGAGCTTACCATATGCAAGATAAAGTCATCAGCTTCATGGAAATTACTTCTAGTTCATAATTCAGAGCCTTATATAATAGAAAATTTGTAAGGCAGGATTGGAAAGATGTAAATTCCAGGCAGAGGAGCTGAAGATGCTGAAGCTCGTAGGAGCAGACTAGAGTATGAGGATATAAGGAGCGTAAGAGCAGACACTTGGAAACCAGTTAGAAAGATTTTATGTGAATCAAAGCAAGAGAGGAGGAGAATTGAAATGAGGTATGCTCTGAGTTTAAAAAAATGTCAGATAGGGTGCGGTAGCCCATGCCCGTAATCCCAGCACTTTTGGAGGCCGAGGCAGGAGGATCCCTTGAGCCCAGGAGTTCAAGACCAGCCTGGGCAATATAGCGCAACCCTGTCTCTATTATACATATATAGATTTTCTTTTTTTAAGGGTAGGGGGCTGGGCGTGGTGGCTCACGCCTGTAATCCTAGCACTTTGGGAGGCCAAGGCAGGCAGATCACCTGAGGTCAGGAGTTAAAAACTAGCTTGGCCGACACAGTAAAACCCTATCTCTACTAAAATACAAAAATTAGCCGGGCATGATGGTGGGTGCCTGTAATCCCCGCTACTCAGGAGGCTGAGACAGGAGAATTGCTTGAACCCAGGAGACGGTGGTTGCAGTGAACGGAGATCGCACCACTGCACTCTAGCTTGAACAGCTGAGTGAGGCTCCGTCTCAAAAAAAAAAAAGGAAGACAGCTGGGCACCATGGTGTACCCTGTGGTCCTAGCTACTCAGGAGGCTGAGGTGGGAGGATCCCTTGAGCCCAGGAGTTCTACACTGTAATGCATTATGCAGTTTGGGTGTCCACACTAAATTTAGCATCAATATAGTGAACTCCCAGGACAGGGGACCATCCAGGTTGTCTATGGAGGGGTGAAACAGCCCAGGTCAGAAATGGAGCAGGTCAAAACTCCCATGCTGGGCTGGTCTGATGGTAGTGGGTTATTAGAATTTAATAACATTAGTGTCACTAAAGTTGGTATACAACCCCCCACTGCTAAATTTGACTGGCTTAAAAAATTTTTTTAAAAACTCCAAAGCTCCCTTGCTGATCAATAGTAGGTTGGCCCCTGTGAACAACCACTGCACTCCAGCCTGGGCAACACAGAAAGACCCTGTTTCAAAAAATAAATGGAGACAGACCCCTTAAACATATTAGAAGTCCAGTGAATAAGACAACTTGTGTGCAGTGGATGTTGGTGGGGTTGAGTAAAAGGGAAGATGTTGAGTTCCATTTGACACAAGCCAAGTTCCAGGTGCATTGTCTTATGCCTGTAATCCCAGCACTTTGACCAGCCCAGCATGGGAGTTTTACGCCTGTAATCCCAGCACCTTGGGAGGCCGAGGCAGGTGGATCACCTGAGGTCAGGAGTTTGAGACCAGCATTACCAACACAGTGAAACCCTGTCTCTACTAGAAACACTAAATTTAGCCAGGTGTGGTGGCACACACCTGTAATCCCAGCTACTCAGGAGGCGGAGACAGGAGAATCACTTGAACCCAGGAAGCGGAGGTTGCAGTGAGCCGAGATCTAACCACTGCACTCCAGCCTGGGTGACAGAGTGAAACTCCGTCTCAAAGGAAAAAAAAAAAAAAAAAAAGCCTGGAAGTTTGGGGTGAGTTATTCTTTTTTTTTGAGATGGAATCTCACTCTGTTGCCCAGGCTGGCAGGCTGGAGTGCAGTGGCACAATATTGGGATGGTCTCGATCTCCTGACCTTGTGATCCACCTGCTTCGGCCTCCCAAAGTGCTGGGATTACAGGTGTGAGCCACGGCACCCGGCTTTTTTTTTTGTTTTTTGAGACAAGGTCTCATTTTGTTATCCAGGCTAGAGTGCAGTAGCACAAATACAGCTCATTGCTGCAGCCTCAACCTCCCAGGCTCAAGCAATCCTCCTGCCTCAGTCCCCCAAGTAGCTGGGACTATAGGCATATGCCACCAGGCCCAGCTAATTTTTGTTTCGTGTTTGTTTGTTTTTGTTTGAGATAAGAGTCTTGCTCTGTTGCCCAGGCTGGAGTGCAGTGGCGCGACAGGCTCACTGCAGTCTCTGCCTCCCATGTTCCAGCGATTCTCCTGTCTTAGCCTCCGGAATAGTTAAGATTATAGGCACTCTCCACCATGCCTGGCTAATTTTTGTATTTTTAGTAGAGACGGGGTTGCACCATGTTGGCCAGGCTGGTCTCGAAATCCTGACCTCAGGTGATCCGCCCACCCCTCCTCCCAAAGTGCTGGGATTACAGGCGTAAACCACCATGCCTGGCCTGTTTGTTTTTTTGAGACAGAGTCTGGCTCTGTAGACCAGGCTGGAGTGCAGTGGCACTATCTTGGCTTACTGCAACCCCCTGGGTTCAAGCAGCTCCCCTGCCTCAGCCTCTCGAGTAGCTGGGACTACAGACACATGCCACCCCACCAGGCTAATTTTTGTATTTTTAGTAGAGATGGGGTTTTGCCATGTTGGCCAGCCTGGTCTCAAACTCCTGACCTGAGGTGATCTGCCCACTTAGTCTCCCAAAGTGCTGGGATTACAGGTGTGAGCCACTGTGCCCAGCAGTATTTTTTTGTAGAGACAGGGTTTCGCCATGTTGGCCAGGCTGCTCCCAAATGCCTGGGCACAAGCCATCTGCCCACCTCAGTTTCCTAAACTGCTGGGATTACAGGCATGAGCCAGCACACGCAGCCTCCAGGCTTTAACTTGGTGGTGTCATTCACCGGGAGGATGAAAATAGGGGATGTCCTGAAGAGGAAGATGTTGAGTTCCATTTGACACAAGCCGAATTCTGATGCTAGCTGACTACTTGGTGGTGGAGAACTTCAGTGAAGCAGTTTCACAAGCAAAACTGTTGAAGGCTTAGACGTTACCAGAAGTTGAAGCAGATAGTAGTGTAGACTACTCTGACCAGCTTTGGAACACATGAGGGAAGGATGCGTGGGTTGATCCAAAATTGGGGTTTGACAGAACGAGAGGTCTTGGAAGGTCAAGTGAAGTGAGAAGTTGCCCTGAGAGTGTAGCTGAACATTCCTGAGATCCAATGAGGAAAGTGAACCAAGAGGATCTAAGACCTAGACCAGTGCTTCTCAAATTTGATCACGCATCACTATCCCCTGAAGAGCTCATAAAACCACAGCTGGCTGGGCGTCACCCTGAGTTCCTTTTTTTTTTTTTTTTTTTTTGAGACGGAGCCTCACTCTGTTGCCCCGGCTAGAGTGCAGTGGTGCAATCTTGGCTCACTGCAACCTCTACCTCTTGGGTTCAAGTGAGTCTCCTGCCTCAGTCTCCCAAGTAGCTGGGATTATGGGCACACGCCACCACATCTGGCTAATTTTTCTATTTTTAGTAGGGACAGGGTTTCACCATGTTGGCCAGGCTGGTCCTCAACTCCTGACCTCAGGTGATTCGCCCTCCTCTGCTTCCCAAAGTGTTGAGATTACAGGCATAAGCCACCGTGACCGGCCCTCACCCCAAGTTTCTGATTCAGTAGTTCTGGGTTGGGGCCCAAGAATGTGCGTTACTGACAAATTCCCTGATGCTGATGCTCTAGGCCCGGGGGGAGCGGGGAAGCACACTTTGAAAACCCCTGGTGGAGAGCAAAGCATCAGCAGCAGGCAGACATTGAATCATTTCCAGAGTGAATAAATGAAAAGAGGTGTCTTCTTTAGGAAGAGAGGTTTCCCTGCAGTCAAAGACTAGGCTGATGGTAAGGCCACATGGGATAACTTAAAGTTAGGTAGGCAGAGCCGAACTTCAGAGTCTGGATTCAGAGAAGGAGCAATTTGGGGGGACAAGGCCGAGGACTGACCCTGCCAGGAGAATGATGGGAGATCAAGGAATTGGGAGTTACAAGGGTATTCAAAATGAATTATTTCTGGCAGAGGCTAGAGTCTAGAGGACAGTTCCAACAGGAAGTGAAGATCTGAAGGGGGAAGTAGTTACGCCGGGCCTGAATTCTGTAGCGCTGACCCTGTGCAGGCCCTACAGACAGTAGTCCATCCAGGTTAGTGCACCAGAACTAGCAGCAAAATCTACGGGAACTGTGCGATCCCTCAGCAACGACGCTGCAGACTGTGTAGCTTCCCTTACAGCTTTATAGGAGCCACGGCGAGCACACCCTGTGGGGGCGATTACGATTTTTAGTTCGTGGTCCCCTCCAGCAGGCATTCCCCTCCATCCGCCGCACTGATGAGTGCCGGGGCTCAGGTGCTGACCGTGCTACTTAACACCTGTGCAACCCTCCTCAAAGCTGCTTACCTCCTCATGCCTCAGGTTTCCCGCTTAAAAATGTGCTAACAGTAGTAAACCACACAACCTCAGCGAGATGACACAGTGAGGTGGTTAACGTAAAGCTCTGTACACACAGTGCGCACCTATACATCAGTTATTAAGTGTCCTGTTGGCTACTACAGGTCCTGGCCAATGCCGAGTTGTGTGTGGCCTGTGAGCCTCACGCTGCGGAGGGCGCACGTCCCCGCACATCTGCAGGATGGCGCCGCCTTCCCCCTTAACCGGCCGGACTCTGGAATGCTGGTGCCTGGGCGGGACCAGAGGCCTGGGAGGAGTCTGCGCAGCCGCAGAAGGGCTTGCAGTGGCGCCTGCCGGGCGCTTGGGGGCCGCTGGGTTAGCCCCGCCCCGAAGGGTCAGAGGTCAGGGGTCAGGGGCCGCCGGATGGCGTAGGATCAGCTGCTGGTGGTGGTGATACCGGGTCCCCCGCCTATGGCGCCGGCGCAGCGCTGCCCTCTGTGCCGCCAGACCTTCTTCTGTGGTCGCGGGCACGTCTACAGCCGCAAGCACCAGCGGCAGCTGAAGGAGGCTTTGGAGAGGCTCCTGCCCCAGGTGCGGCGGCAAGGCTAGAGATGGGATGGGAGTGCGGGGCAGGTCGGTGAAGGCCAGAGCGGGTTGATTTGGGTGCCCCCCTTGGGGTTCTACTTCGTCTCTTTCCCGCAGGTGGAGGCGGCCCGCAAGGCCATCCGCGCCGCTCAGGTGGAGCGCTACGTGCCGGAACACGAGCGATGCTGCTGGTGCCTGTGCTGCGGCTGTGAGGTGCGGGAACACCTGAGCCATGGAAACCTGACGGTGCTGTACGGGGGGCTGCTGGAGCATCTGGCCAGGTGAGAGCCGAACTGGGAGCCTGCTCCAGCACAGATGCATACATATACGGGAGGAGGGTTTGGAGTGGGTAACAAAAAGAACGCTTTTGTGATTTGATCAAGATGGATGGATTGAGTCACTTCACAGGTGCTGCCAGCCTTTTTAGGGTAGGGGTCCTATGCTGCCACGGTCCCAAGTGGTGCTGGTGGTCTGGCTGCGAAAGTCAACTTGGTTACCGCCCCTAACCTCCCCTCAGATTCTCACAATTTTATGGAAAGAAGAGACACGAGATCTTGAAGAGATGGTAACAGTGTTCCTCTCTCAGCCCTGTCCCGGGCAGAAACCCAGATGTCAGTTTGCATTACAAACCTAATGCTTAATATCTGAGTAATATTTTATAATCTATAGCTGAGATTACTTATCCTCTCCATTTTCAGCCCTGAGCACAAGAAAGCAACCAACAAATTCTGGTGGGAGAACAAAGCTGAGGTCCAAATGAAAGAGAAGTTTCTGGTCACTCCCCAGGATTATGTACGGTGAGTCACTGGTATTGAACATGAAGTAGCAGAGTGAATTCTCTGGATCTTTGTCAGGTATGGGAGCTTACTCTATTAACTGGAAAGTTCAGGAGGGACTTCTGAAGTATCTATTGTCTTCATAGCACTTCTTATTCTAGGTACTATGTTGGACACAAAAATGTGACAGTTCTTGAGGTTTGGTTGGGGGATGGGATTTAGCAAATAGAGAACAATACTAAAAGTTGGCTATTGTCAACTACTTAAATGTGAGGCACAGAGAATACTAACGTTAGAAGAGGCTGTTTATAGTTTGTAAGAAACTGCTGTTCAGCCAGTACCTACTTTTAATAGTTTTGAACTCTATTTTATTTGAGACACAGTTTTGCTCTTTTTGCCCAGGCTGGAGTGCAATGGCACAATCTCAGCTCACTGCAACCTCCACCTCCTGGGTTCAAATGATTCTCCTGCCTCAGCCTCCCAAGTAGCTGGGATTACAGGCGCACACCACCACACCTGGCTAATTTTTGTATTTGTAGTAGAGATGGGGTTTCACCATGTTGGCCAGGTTGGTCACTAACTCCTGACTTGTGATCCATCCGCTTTGGCCTCCCAAAGTGCTGGGATTATAGGTGTGAGCCATCATGCCTGGTCTCAGTGATTTTCTTTTTTTTTTTTTTTTTTTTTTTGAGACGGAGTCTCGCTCTGTCACCCAGGCTGGAGTGCAGTGGCCGGATCTCAGCTCACTGCAAGCTCCGCCTGCCGGGTTCACGCCATTCTCCTGCCTCAGCCTCCCGAGTAGCTGGGACTACAGGCGCCCGCCACCTCGCCCGGCTAGTTTTTTGTATTTTTTAGTAGAGACGGGGTTTCACCGTTTTAACCAGGATGGTCTCGATCTCCTGACCTCGTGATCCGCCCGTCTCGGCCTCCCAAAGTGCTGGGATTACAGGCTTGAGCCACCGCGCCCGGCCTCAGTGATTTTCTTAATGGTATCTGGGAATTCATCTGCTGCCTCTTGGTTGGCAGAAGCTGCCCCTTCTGCTGTTTTGACATATTTTAAGCCAAACTTCTTTCTAAAAGTATCAAACCATCCTTTGTTGGCATTAAATTCTCCAGCTTTAGATCCTTCACCTTCCTTTTGCTTTGTCATGTAATGATTTTGCTGTTTCTTGAATCCTATTAGAAGCTGTAGGTAGGCCTTTCTTTTTTTTTTTTTTTTTTTTTTTTTTTTTGAGACAGAGTCTTGCTCTGTCGCCCAGGCTGGAGTGCAGTGGCGCAATCTCGGCTCACTGCAAGCTCCGCCTCCCGGGTTCACGCCATTCTCCTGCCTCAGCCTCCTGAGTAGCTGGGACTACAGGCGCCCGCCACCGTGCCCGGCTAATTTTTTGTATTTTTAGTAGAAACGGGGTTTCACCGTGGTCTCGATTTCCTGACCTTGTGATCCGCCCGCCTCGGCCTCCCAAAGTGCTGGGATTACAGGCGTGAGCCACCGCGCCCGGCCGTAGGTAGGCCTTTCTAACAACCCTGTACCCACATAAAAGCTGTGCTTTCAATATGAAGACAAAAAGGTATTGTGCAAAGCATGCAAGGTGCCGTGATAGCTTCATGAATTTCCTTTTTTTTTTTTATTTTTTTTGAGACGGAGTCTCACTGTGTCTCCCAGGCTGGAGTGCAGTGGCATGATCTCGGCTCACTGCAAGCTCCGCCTCCCGGGTTCACGCCATTCTCCTGCCTCAGCCTCCCGAGTAGCTGGGACTACAGGCGCCCGCCACCACGCCCGGCTAGTTTTTTGTATTTTTAGTAGAGACGGGGTTTCACCATGTTAGCCAGCATAGTCTCCATCTCCTGACCTCGTGATCCACCCGCCTCGGCCTCCCAAAGTGCTGGGATTACAGGCTTGAGCCACCGTGCCCGGCCCCTCCTATTTTTTTTACAGTGTTCCTTAGGCTGGATTTAGTTATTTTTTTCTTTGCCTTTAGACCAAAAAAATTTTTTTGGGGGCGGGCATGGTGGCTCATGGGAAGTCAGGGGTTTGAGACCAACCTGGCCAACATGGCAAAACCCTATCTCTACTAAAAATACAAAAATTAGCTGGGTGTGGTGGTGGGTGCCTATAATCCCAGCTACTCAGGAGGCTGAGACAGGAGAATTGCTTGAACCTGGCGAGGCAGAGGTTGCAGTGAGCCAAGATCACACCACTTCACTCCAGCCTGGGCAGAAAATAGAAACTGTCTCAAAAGGAAAAAAAAAAAAAATTCTTTTTTAAATTGAGACGGGGTTTTGCTATGTTGCCCAGGCTGGTCTCGAACTCTTGGGCTCAAGCAATCCGCCTACCTCAGCCTTTCAAAGTGAGCCACCATGCTCACCCCTCACCCTTTTTTTTTCCACATGGGTTTTGTCAATGTGTATGGATTCATTTATCTTGAAATGCTGGGCAACTGCAGCTGTAGATCTTAATCTACAGTACTTATCAAACAATTCAGCTTTTTCTTGTAATGTCATGACTTTTCTCTGCTTCTTGGGAGCGCTTCAGGCATCACTAATGGCGCCTCCTATAGGTCCCACGTTACTATTCAAGGTTAATGGTATGACATTACTGAAAAATATGCAGGAACCATGAGTGATCACTTTCACTGTAATATGCAATTTACTGGTGAGACAACTGCTTACAAGATGACCAGCATTACTGTGTTTTAAGCAGATACTCACAACACTTGAGTTCACTGCAATAGGTGGCTACAAAATTGTGACAGTTGTACAGTTTGGAGTGTAATTTTATGCAGTTATGTAATATTGCATCTTTACATTTATTTTCATTTCTCTTGACTGCGAATGTCACCATGTACAGTCTGTGTTTCTGTGTGTAAGTTTTGATAGATTTTAACTTTTTTTTTTTTTTTTGGAGAGGGAGTTTTGCTCTGTCACCCAGGGTGGAGTGCAGTGGTGCCATCTCGGCTCACTGCAACCTCTGCCTCCCAGGTTCAAGCGATTCTCCTGTTTCAGCCTGGATTTGTGTATTTTATGGTAATAAATAATAAAAGACTAGTATCTACATATATTTTATGCATTCATGACATACCTTTTTCTTAATTTTTTTCGTATTTCTAGACTATGTGGTTCATCTGTAAGTTTTTTCAAATTATTGCAAATCTCCAAAAACTTTTTCAAGTGAACTTGTGCAGTTCGAACTGCGCTGTGCAAAAGTCAACTGTATCTGCTTATTTTCTCAAAAAGGAATGCCTAAAGGATAATCAAGAAACTAATGAAACTGCCAGATGTGGTGGTACACACATGTAGTCCTAGCTACTCAGGAGGCTGAGGTAAGAGGATAGCTTGAGCTCAGGAATTTGAGGCCAGCCTGGGCAATGTATCAAGACCCCATCTCTAAAAATAAATATGAATTTGTTTTTAGAGAAGTTAATGAAACTGATCACATGGCCAGGCACTGTGGCTCACACTTGTAATCCCAGCACTTTGGGAGGCCGAGGCAGGAGGATCACTTGAGGTCAGGAGTTCGAGTTCGAGACCAGCCTGGTCAATATGGTGAAACCCCATCTCTACTAAAAATACAAAAAATAGCTGGGCATGGTGGTTCATGCCTGTAATCCCAGCTACTCGGGAGGCTGAGACAGGAGAATCGCTTGAGTCCGGGAGGCAAGAGATTGCACTGAGCTGACATCGTGCCATCCATTGCACTCCAGCCTGGGCAACAAGAGCAAAAAACTGCCTCAAAAAAAAAAAAAAAAAGGAAAAGAAACTGATCACATATCAGTTAGTGTAACCAGTTGGTGTGATCCAGTTTGTGGGTCAGTAAAAATGTTTAGAGGTGATAGGAATAGAAAAAAGATGTTTCTTTTTTGGACAGAGTCTCACTCTGTCACCCAGGCTGGAGCACAGTGGCATAATCTCAGCTCACTGCAACCTCCACCTCCCAGGTTCAAGCGATTCTCCCATCTCAGCTTGCCAAGTAGCTGGGATTACAGGCTCGTGCCACTACACCCAGCTAATTTTTGTATTTTAGTAGAGAGGGGGGTCTCAAAATGTTGGCCAGGCTGGTCTTGAACTCCTGACCTCAAGTGATCCACCTGACTCGGCTTCCTAAAGTGCTAGGATTACAGGCGTGAGCCACCACACCCAGCCTAGAAAAAAGATTTCTATGTATACTTTTTTTTTTTTTTTTGAGACGGAGTCTCGCTCTGTAGCCCAGGCTGGAGTGCAGTGGCCGGATCTCAATAAGGTTTTTTTTTTCTTTTTTCTGATGGTACATTTGGGAATTATACTGTAACAGGCATAAGAAGTAAGATTTCTCCCATAGGAAAATTTTCATTCAGAATCCAAAAGAAATATTTCGGGTTTTTTTTGAGATGGAGTCTCACTCTGTTGTCCAGGCTGGAGGGCAGGTGTGTGATCTCGGCTCACTGCAACCTCTGCCTCCTGGGTTCAAGCAATTCTCCTGACTCAGCCTCCTGAGTAGCCGGGATTACAGGCATGAGCCACCAGGCCTTGATAATTTATTATTTTTTTTTTTACTGGTGAAAAGATATACATATATTTAGAATTAGCCAACTGGATTCAGTTGAGATGATCCCTATTTTGTTGGCAACATCCAAAGCACTGTAATCAGGAGCCAGTCAAACATATGCCTTCTTCTCTCCATGAGGCCGAATCAGGGTGTTGACCTTGGCCACATCAGTGTCATAGAGCTTCTTCCAGTGCTTTCTGGCTTTAACATTCACCATGAACACAAGTGTGTTGTCTTCTGTCTTCTTCATGGGACACTCAGTGGTTAGAGGAAACTTGATAAATAGCATAGTGGTCAAGCTTGTTTCTCCTGGGGGTGCTCTTCTGAGGATGTTTGCACTGCCTCCAGAGTTGCAGTGTCTTGGGCCACTGGAAGGCTGGTGATGTGCAGATTTTTTTTTGTGGCTGTAAACACCTTTCAACACTGCCTTCTTGGCCTTCAGACCCTTCGCTTTGGCTTTAGGAGGGGCAGAAGCTTCCTTCTTAGCTTTTGGCGCCATCTTGTGAAAAGGGGCTAATTTTTGTATTTTTTTGTAGAGACAGGGTCTCACCATGTTGGCCAAGCTGGTCTCAAACTCCTGACCTCAAATGATCTACCCGACTTGGCTTCCCAAAGTGCTGGATTACAGGTGTGAGCCACTGCACCTGGCCAATAATTAGAAATATTTCCTTTTTTCTTTTTTTGTAGACAGAGTCTTGTTCTGTCGCCCAGGCTAGAGTGGCATGATCTTGGCTCACTGCAGCCTCTACCTCCTGAGTTCAAGCGATTCTCTTGCCTCAGTCTCCTGAGTAGCTGGAACTACAGGCCCACACCACCACGCCCAGCTAATTCTTGTAATTTTAGTAGAGATGGGGTTTTACCATATTGCTCAGGCTGGTCTTGAACTCCCGACCTCAGGTGATCTGCCCGCCTCGGCCTCCCAAAGTGCTGGGATTATAGGCGTGAGCCACCGAGCCTGGCCCAGGTTAGAAATATTTCTAATCGGCCGGGCGCGGTGGCTCAAGCCTGTAATCCCAGCACTTTGGGAGGCCGAGACGGGTGGATCACGAGGTCAGGAGATCGAGACCATCCTGGCTAACACAGTGAAACCCCGTCTCTACTAAAAAATACAAAAAAACTAGCCGGGCGAGGTGGCGGGCGCCTGTAGTCCCAGCTACTCGGGAGGCTGAGGCAGGAGAATGGCCTGAACCCAGGAGGCGGAGCTTGCAGTGAGCTGAGATCCGGCCACTGCACTCCAGCAAGGGGGACAGAGTGAGACTCCGTCTCAAAAAAAAAAAAAAAAAAAAAAAAAAAAGAAATATTTCTAATCAGGTATTTCCATGGTTATAAATATTTGGTTGCTTGATTCATATGCATAGAAAAAACAGTTGTCATAACTATAAAAAGCAGTACTTAGCAAGTATTTTTAAGTGATTGGATTAGTTTTCCTTTAATATTACAATACTGCCTATTGGTTTGGAAATTAGATCACGCTGTATGTTTCGATTTTACTCAAAGGCATCATGAGTACTCTGCTCATTCTTTCATTCTTCATAGTGTTCTAGTTGAGTTAGGAACTATTTTATCAGAAATCATTTTAGCACTATAATAAGGATAGATTACATACCATAATGATTTTCAGACCTTTTTTTTTGGAACAGAGTCTCCCTGTGTTGCCCAAGCTGGAGTGCAGTGGCGCGATCTCAGCTTACTGCAACCTCCGCCTCCTAGGTTCAAGCAATTCTTCTGCCTTAGCCTCCCGAGTAGCTGGGACTATAGGCACACACCACCATGCCTGGCTAATTTGTATTTTTAGTAGAGACGGGGTTTCACCATATTGGCCAGGCTGGTCTTGAACTCCTGACCTCATGATCTGCCCACCTTGTCCTCCCAAAGTGCTGGGATTACAGGCATGAGCCACTGGGCCCGGCCTGATTTTCACATTTTTAATAAAAAGGGTATCTGGATTAGTGAATTAGTGGGGTATATAGTCCTACCTGCTTTGAAGGCTAGCCTATAGTCCATACTTACTCTGGAGGCCAAGGCAGGAGGATCACCTGAGCCCAGGAGGTTGAAGCTGCAGTCAGCTGTCATCCCACCACTACACTCCAGTCTGGGCAACACAGCAAGAATGTCTCTTAAAAAAAAAAAAAAAAAAAAAAAAAAACGGCAATTCAGTTGCAGTAGCTCATGACTATAATTCCAGCACTTTTGGAGGCTGAGACAGAGGATCATTTGAGCCCAGGAGTTTAAAACCAGCCTGGACAACATAGCAAAACCCCATCTCTAAAAAAAAAATTGTATTAGCCAAGTATGGTGACATTTGCCTGTAGTGTTAGCTACTGGGGAGGCTGAGGCAGGAGGAATGCTGAAGGTCACGAGGTTGAGGCAGCAGTGAGCTGTGATCATGCCACTGCACTCTAGCTTGGGCAACATAGCAAAAGACCCTGTCTCAAAAAGAGAAAAAAAAAAACAGTACCTGGAGAGTTTGAACAGGGCGAAAAGAAGAAAACATGCAGGAGTCTGCTAAAGCACAAAACTTCTCTCTGGTCCTCAAATAAATAAAAGGTTTTGGTCAGGCGCGGTGGCTCACGCTTGTAATCCCAGCACTTTGGGAGACCAAGACAGGAGGATCATGAGGTCAGGAGATTGGGACCATCCTGGCTAACACAGTGACCCTGTCTCTAAAAAATTAGCCAGGTGTGGCAGCAGGCGCCTGTAGTGCCAGGTACTCAGGAGGCTGAGGCAGGAGAAACGCTTGAACCCAGGAGGCGGAGGTTGCAGTGAGCCAAGATGGCACCACTGCACTCCAGCCTGGCGACAGAGTGAGACGCTGTCTCAAAAAAAAATTTTTTTTTACAATTCCACATTGTCATTTTCTTTTCCTCTGGTCTCAAACTCCTGGTCTCAGGCAGTCCTCCCACCTCAGCCTCCCAAAGTGCTGGGACTACAGATGACCCACTGTGCCTAGCCAGCCGCCTAGAAATTTCTGGACTTCAACCACAGTGTAATGTTTTTTTTAAATCAGTTTCTTCTATTTCCTTGAACTCAGTTTCCAGGAACTTCTGGTTTGGAAATTAGATACCTGCCTTCCAGGTTAGTCTATAGAAAGTCCAATTGTGTTCCACTGTGTCTTCATTGTCCTGCTCACTCATGTGATACACTCAGGTGTTGTGGATTACGAGACCCATAGAGAAATTTCCTGGTGATAATCGCACAAAGGAAAGGAAAGAAACCTGGCAGTCTATACTATCCATTATCATTATGTGCTTTTAGTCCATTTGGTTAAATAATTTGAGATGCTTTTTTCTTTTTTTTGAGACGGGGTCTTGCTCTGTCACCCAGGCTGGAGTGCAGCGGTACAATCATGGCTCACTGCAGCCTCAAACGTCTGGGCTCAAGCAATCCTCCTGCCTCAGCCTTCAGAGTAGGCAGGATTTTTTTTTTTTTTTTTTTTTGAGATGGAGTCTCGCTCTTTCGCCAGGCTGGAATGCAGTGACATGATCTCAGCTCACTGCAACCTCTACCTCCCAGGTTCAAGCGATTCTCCCGAGTAGCTGGGACTACAGGCGCAGGCCACCACGCCAAACTAATTTTTGGAATTTTTTTTTTTTTTTTTTTTTTTTTGAGACAGAGTCTCGTTCTGTCACCAGGCTGGAGTACAGTGGTGCAATCTCGGCTCACTGCAAGATCCACCTCCCGGGTTCATACCATTCTCCTGCCTCAGCCTCCCGAGTAGCTGGGACTACAGGCACCTGCCACCATGCCCGGCTAATTTTTTGTATTTTTAGTAGAGACGGGGTTTCACCGTGTTAGCCAGGATGGTCTCGATCTCCTGACCTCGTGATCCGACTGCCTCGGCCTCCCAAAGTGGGAATTACAGGTGTGAGCCACCACGCCCGGCCTAATTTTTGTATTTTTAGTAGAGATGGGGTTTCACCATGTTGGCCAGGATGGTCTCGATCTCTTGACCTCGTGATCTGCCCACTTCAGCCACCCAAAGTGCTGGGATTACAGGCGTCAGCCACTGTGCCCGGTTAAGTCCACCTATTTCTAATGTGACTGGGTCAGTCATCAACCTCTGTGATAAGGTTTAGCTGTGTCCCCACCCAATTTTTTTTGAACTGTATCTCCTGTAATTCCGACATGTTGTAGGAGGGACCCAGTGGGAGATAACTGAATCATGGGGGCATTTTCCCCCATACTGTTCTCATGGTAGTAAGTCACATGATCTGACCATTTTGTAAGGGGTTTCCCCTTTTGCTTGGTTTTTCATTCTGTCTTGCCTGTCACCATGTAAGACATGCCTTTCACCTTCTGCTGTGATTGTGAGGCCTCCCCAGCCACATGGAACTCTAAGTCCATTAAACCTCTTTCTCTTTGTAAATTACCCAGTCTTGGATATGTCTTTATCAGTCAGCAGTGTGAAAACAGACCAATACACCCTGTCAGCATCATCTCTCTGCTCCAGCGCTGCATCTTCAGGAGCCCAGGTTCCAGATAAATGAACCGTAGTGGCAGCCAGTGGCCAGGAGATACCAGCAGCCTGAACAGTTTTTGCTTCTTTTTTTTTTTGAGACGGAGTCTCACTCTGTCACCCAGGCTGGAGTACAATGACCTGATCTTGGCACACTGCAACCTCCGCCTCCCATGGTCAAGTGATTCTCCTGTCTCAGCCTCCTGAGTAGCTGGGATTACAGGTGCGCACCACCACGCCCGGCTAGTTTTTGTACTTTTAGTAGAGATGGGTTTCAGCATGTTGGTCGGGCTGTTCTCAAACTCCTGACCTCGTGATCTGCCCACCTCGGCCTTCCAAACTGCTGGGATTACAGGTGTGAGCCACCGCGCCCGGCCTTTTTTTTTTTTTTTTTTTTTTTTTTGAGATGGAGTCTTGCTCTGTTGTCCAAGCTGGAGTGCCATGACACAATGACAGCTCACTGCAGCCTCAACCTCCCAGGCTCAAGCAATGCTCCCACCCCCCCAAGTAGGTGGGGCTAGAAGCGTGCACCATCACACCTGGCTATTTCTGTATGTTTTGTATAGACAGGGTCACTATGTTACCTGAGCCGGTCTCAGACTCCTGGGCTCAAGCAATCCTTCCACTTTGGCCTGTATGCCTACACTCAAGTGTAAAGACATATAAACCATGTCTATACTAACCAGCCAAATACCTGAACACTAAAAAGAATAATTTTCTTGATGTGGTAATGGTATCATGGTTGTATAGAATGTTCCTCTTCTTGGGAGATACGTGCTGAAAATCTGGTTTGACATCTAAACCTATTTTTGTTTTGGCAAAGAGGACATGTGTCTGTACAAAAGAAATGGAGCCAGCGTGGCAAAATGTTTACAATGACTCTGGGTGAGAGGTACATAGGTGCTTATTATACTGTTTTGTTTCTGAATTTGAAATTTCTCAAAATTAAAAAAAAAAAAATCTGAGGAGCTTTTCATAACTGGTGGGGAATGGGTTCTGGGCGGTTTTGCCCCTTTTCTTTTTAGATTCAAGAAATCCATGGTGAAAGGTTTGGATTCCTATGAAGAAAAGGAGGATGAGGTGATCAAGGAGGTAAGTTAAAGTAGCAGTCCCTCACCTTTTTCGCACCAGGGGCTGGTTTCGTGGAAGATGATTTTTCCAGATGGACCCAGGCAGGGGATGGTTTCAGAATGAGACTGCTCCACCTCAGATCATCAGGCATTAGATTCTCATAAGGAGCGCGCAACCTAGATACTTTGCATGCCCAGTTCACAATAGTGTTTGCGCTCCTATGAGAATCTAATGCCACCACTGATCTGACAGGAGCTCAGGCAGCAGTGCTGTTGCAGCTTGCTTCCTGACAGGCCACAGACCAGTACTGGTCCACGCCTGGGGGTGGAGGGCCCCTGAGTTAAAGGAAAGGCCTCTGAAGAAACTGGCCCCCATGATCCTGTCTAAGCAGCCTCTCTCCCACAGATGGCAGCTCAGATCCGCGAGGTGGAGCAGAGCCGGCAGGAGGTGGTTCGGTCTGTCTTAGAGGTTGGTTTCCCTCGGAGGATCCAGACAAGTATCCAAATCCACTGATCCCTGGCATTCCCAAGTCCAGCATTTCATGAACCAGTGCTGTTTTTTTTTTTTTTTTTTTGGAGACAGAGTCTCACTGTCACCCAGGCTGGAGTGTAGTGGCACAATCTTGGCTGACTGCAACCTCCACCTCCCAGGTTCAGGTTCAAGCGATTTTCCTGCCTCAGCCTCTTGAGTAGCTGGGATTATAGGTGTCACCACCACGCCTGGCTAATTTCTGTATTTTAAATAGAGATAGGGTTTCATCATGTTGGCCAGGCTGGTCTTGAACTGACCTCAGGTGATCCACCTGCCTCAGCCTGCTGGGATAATAGGCGTGAGCCACTGCACCTGGCCATGAAAAAGTGCTTCTAAGAGAACTCTGACTGCATTCTCATTTGCTTGGCTTGAATTCCCTTACCTGTGCACAAGGGGGCAGGCCTAGTCAGTGAATTTGTGGACTGGGCTGGGAGGGAGGGAGGGAAGAGTCTGTAAAAGATGGCAGGGCAGTACCTTCCATATGCTAATTTGTTTCCTTCATGTGATACTGGGGTCTGGAGGGTGGAGGCATGGCCTAGGCAGGCTCTTAAGCATCCCAGACACATTTATTTTTCCTGAATCAAACTCAGCCTCAGGCAGTGCCAGACCCAGAAGAGGGCTCTTCAGCACCTAGAAGCTGGAAAGGGATGAACAGGTAAGACTGTTAGAGAATCTCTTGTTGGGAATTTGACATCTTAGAACATTCTGCAACCTTTTGGCCGGGAAATGGAAACAGATCTGATCTTTACCACCCTCATGGCTCAAGGACCTCATCTGCCAGCCTGGCTCATGTTTTTCAGCCAAGTAGCTTCCAGCTCACAGCAGCCCTCAAACTTGGACCTGCCACCAGCTCCAGAGCTTGACTGGATGGAGATAGGACCATCTCTGACATTCATTGGCCATCAGGTACAAAGGATAAGCAAGCCAGAAGAGGGCCAATGCTCCCTCAGGTCTCAGGACCCCTCTTCTGATTTTCTACCTATTCTAGTCACTGCTGTCTCCACTGCAGGCTTTTCCTTCTTACTTCACTGTTCCCTAGTAGTGTTCTCAGACTTCTTCTCACCCTCCAAAGGGATCCTATTCACATGTATTGCCACTTAGGAGTGCCAACTCCTAAATCTTGCCCTCTGTAGAACTCATAGTACCAACTCAACACAGGACTATTATATTTAAATATCCCATAGGCATCTGAAACTAACCTCCACCACTCCTGTATTTCCAATCACTAGATGCAGATCCTTTCCTTTTCCGTCTCCCATATCTTGTCAACAAGCAGTCAGTTTTAAACATCTGTCTGCCTCTATTCAGCTTTTGGACAACTTCTACTCCCCCTTCAATCCTGCCTCACCAACAGAAAATCATCGTACCACTTATGATCTTACTCTACACTTCAGCTGTATTGATTGTGTTGCTACGGGCTTTTACAGTTGCCATTGCCTAAAACATGCTTTCCTTCCCTTATCACCTAAAGTTTACCTTCCTTTAACTGTTAGCTCAAATGTCACTTTTTCATAAATGGCTTATCTGAACAGGTTATCTCTATTTCAAGTGGATGTAGCACCATGTAAAGTTGCAAACGTAATTTACCTAACTTGTGCTTAATGCTGTTCCCCAATTATATGTGTGCTGTGAAGGCAAGGTTTTGCTCACCTGGCACGTAATAGCCACTCTACTTACGGACATCTCCACTGTTATGACTGTGAGCTTCCTAAGGACAGGGCTGTCTTAAGAATGACTTACTGTGCTTTCAAAGTTTAACATCAGCTGGGGTGCAGAATTTAGCATTGTGGCAGCAGTCACAGCCACCTCTTTTGAAGTGTGCTCTGTCTATCTTTTCTAGGTTTTGTTTTTTTTTTTTTAATCATGGCTAGACTTTAACTAGCATTTTTTTTTTCCCATTTCCAACTACAGGATATACCAGGAGTTGGTAACATCCACTCAGGTAAGGTCCAGGGCAGAGTTTTTAAAACCCTGGGAGATAATTTTCTTGTTTTCTTTTTTAATAAAGTTGGCCAAGATAAAGCATATGTATCTGGTAAAAACCTTGTATCCAGAATATAGGAAGAACTGTCAACTTGATATTAAACAACCCAATAAAAGCATATGAATAGATGTTCATCATTAGTCATTAGAGAAATGCAAACCACAGTGAAATACCACTATGTATATATTGGAATGGCAAAAATTAAAGACTGACTGTGCCAAGTGTTTGGCAATGTAGAAAAACCAAACCCTCGGCCGGGCACGGTGGCTCAAGCCTGTAATCCCAGCATTTTGGGAGGCTGAGACGGGCAGATCACGAGGTCAGGAGATCGAGACCATCTTGGCTAACACGGTGAAACCCCGTCTCTACTAAAAAATACAAAAGAAAAAACTAGCCAGGCAAAGTGGCGGGTGCCTGTAGTCCCAGCTACTCGGGAGGCTGAGGCAGGAGAATGGCGTGAACCCGGGAAGCGGAGCTTGCAGTGAGCCGAGATCGCGCCACTGCACTCTAGCCTGGGCTGGGCGACAGAGCGAGACTCCGTCTCAAAAAAAAAAAAAAAAAAGAAAAAAAAAAGAAAGAAAAACCACCAAACCCTCATACACTACTGCTTAAAATGTAAACTGGTAATAGTCACTTCGGAAAACAGTTCAGGATACACCTACGATATTATCCAGCCATTCCACTCCTAACTAGAGAAAAGAAAGCCTGTCTACACAGACTTGTACACAAACCTTCAGAACAGCTTTATTTGTAGCAGCTCCAAATTGGAAACAATTCAAATGTCTATCAACAGGCAAATGGATTAACAACGGAATAGTACTCCAGGATGAAGACAGAATTTTTGATACATACAACACAGATTAATCTCAAAAGGCCAGACCCGGCCGGCGCGGTGGCTCACGCCTGTAATCCCAGCACTTTGGGAGGCCGAGGCAGGTGGATCACGAGGTCAGGAGTTTGAGACCAGCCTGGCCAACATGATGAAACCCTGTCTCTACTAAAAATACAAAAATTAGCTGGGCGTCGTGGTGTGCACCTGTATTCCCAGTACTCGGGAGGCTGAGGTTGCAGTGAGCTGAGAACGTGCTACTGCACTCCAGCCTGGGCTAGCGTTAAGACTCCTCTCAAAAAAAAAACAAAAAAAGCCAGACCCCACTCAATATCCACACACAGAAAATCCTAAAAAATACAAACCAATAAAGCAACGGAAAGATCACTGATTGCCTGGACAGGAAAATATTTTAATGGGGGCAGTGATACTTAGAGGCAGATGTTTGGGGTCTTGATTGTAATAGCTTCACTCAAAAGTCACCAAATTTAAATGTGTATCGTTATGTCAATCATGCCTCAAAGCCATTTGAAAATGACTATCACATATGAGGTACGTTGCTTTAAATTAGCCTAGGGCCTTCTTCCTAAGCTCCAGAATTCCTGGGCTTTGCTTTTTGCTTTTAGACATTTCTAGTTCTTAATTAGGAGAAGTGAGCTAACAGCTAGGACATGCTTCACAATAGCCTGAAGACTTAAAAAAAAAAAAAAAAAAAAAAAAGGAAGACTTTATTTCTTTTTCAGGTGCCACACCTCCCTGGATGATCCAAGATGAATACATCGGTGGGAACCAAGAAATAGGACCATCCTATGAAGAATTTCTTAAAGAAAGTAAGTAAACTAATTCAAGAGAGGGTCTTCTAAATCTTCACACTCAAAAACAGTTTCCTTGCCTATGTGTGATGGCTCATGGCTGTAATCCTAGCACTTTGGGAGGCTGAGGTGGGAGGGTCACTTGAGCCCAGAAGTTTGAAAACAGCCTAGACAACATAGTGAAACCCCATCTCTATATTCTTTTTTTTTTTTTTTTTTGAGACGGAGTCTGGCTCTGTCGCCCGGGCTAGCTCACTGCAAGCTCCGCCCCCCGGGTTTACGCCATTCTCCTGCCTCAGCCTCCCGAGTAGCTAGGACTACAGGCGCCCGCCGCCTCGCCCGGCTAGTTTTTTGTATTTTTTAGTAGAGACGGGGTTTCACCGTGTTCGCCAGGATGGTCTCGATCTCCTGACCTCGTGATCTGCCCGTCTCGGCCTCCCAAAGTGCTGGGATTACAGGCTTGAGCCACCGCGCCCGGCCTTTATATTCTTTAATAAAGAAAAATAAAAAGCTGTTTTCTTATCATTGCACAGAGGAAAAACAGAAGTTGAAAAAACTCCCCCCAGACCGAGTTGGGGCCAACTTTGATCACAGCTCCAGGACCAGTGCAGGCTGGCTGCCCTCTTTTGGCCGAGTCTGGAATAATGGACGACGCTGGCAGTCCAGGTATGTGTTCAGTGCCAGGTCTCCAACCTACCCATCCAACCTCCTTTTTGGAGATATCACCCTTCATCCTGTTAACCCTTTATTTCCTTTCAGACATCAATTCAAAACTGAAGCTGCAGCAATGAAGAAGCAGTCACATACAGAAAAAAGCTAATCATGCTTTACCAACTACCATGAGGCTAAAAGCAAAGTCAACAAACCCCTACTTTCCACCAAATTCTTTATCATTGTCTTTCTTAGGAAACAGACATACTCATTCATTTGATTTAATAAAGTTTTATTTTTCCAAATGTACAATTGGTTGGACCTGTAAAAAAAAAATTACAAGAATCAGAACCATAAAGCTTTGTATCTCCCTCCTACTCCATGAGCCCACGCATTCCTACTCACCTATTCATGCATCTTCACCAGCAGCTGGAGCATCTCCGCCCTTGGTATTTCTGGTGTAAATTACTTGAGCTCTGTGCTTTGAAACCAGTTTGATAAGTCCTAGGGAGAGAAGATAGTAGGATGAGATGCTTAATAGATGCTATAATAGAAACTAGTAAGGTTTTTGGTTGGGCATGGTGGCTCATGCTCGTAATCCCACCACTTTGGGAGGTGAAGGCGGGCAGACAGCTTGAGGTAAGGAGTTGCACACCAGCCTGGCCAACATGGTGAAACCCCATCTCTACCGAAGATACAAAAATTAGTGAGGCATGGTGGCACGTGTTTGTAATCCCAGGTACTTGGGAGGCTGAGGTGTGAGGACTGCCTGAACCCAGGAGTTGGTGGTTGCAGTGAGCCAAGATTGCCCCTCTGCACTCCAGCCTGGGCGACAGAGTGAGACTGTCTTTAAAAAAAAAAAAAAAAAAAAAAAAAACCAAAAAAACAAAAACATACTATTAAGGTTTCTGTTTTGGCCAGGTGTAGTGGCTCATGCCTATAATCCCAGCACTTTGGACAGGTGGATCTCTTGAGCCCAGGAGACCAGCCTGGGCAACAGAGCAAAACAGCATCTCTATTTAAAAGAAAAAAAAAAAAGGCCGGGGGGGGGGGGGTCCTCTCAAAGGTGCCCAGAATGTACTCAAACTCCTTGGCTCAAATGATCCTCCTGCCTTGGCCTCCCAAGTAGCTAGAAATACAAGGGTATCACTGCACCTGCTTAATCTGACGTTTCGTAACAGAGAATCCTACAGTTTTTAACGATCATCTATCTTTACTTTTCCTTTAAATTAGGGGCCCATTACCTTCCACCGCACCTCCCCGCCCCCTTTTTTGAGACAGTCTCTTGCTCTGTCACCAAAGCTGGAGTGCAGTAGTGCCATCTCGGCTCACTGCCACCTCCATCTCCTGGGTTCAAGCAATCCTCATGCCTCAGCATCCTGAGTAGCTGGGATTATAGGCGTGCGCCATCACTCCGGCTAATTTTTGGATTTACAGTAAAGACAGGTTTTCACCATATTGGCCAGGCTGGTCTCGAACTCCTGACCTCCGGTGATTCACCCGCCTCGGCCTTCCAAAGTGCTAGAATTACAGATGTTCAGTCACTATAGTTAGCTGACCCTTATTATTGTGGAATTATGGTAATCAAACCATACTACTGAGTAGACCATGCTAAATTTCTGGTTTTAAAATTTAATACATCAAAATATTTACCATAAAGGTTTTCAACATTTTCAAAATTGTTTTAAAATATTAATCTAATTATTTCAAAACCTGTTGTCCCTGTAATTCTATGCATCCATTTACTTGAAACATAAAAGATCCTTGGGCTTCACCAAACTGCCACAGGGTCCACAGCACGAAAGTGGCTACAAACCCTAAGAATTCATCTCAGGAGTAAGACATCAGAATTACATTACTAACAGTCAATGGTCAAGCTATGCTTTTTTTTTTTTTTTTTTTTTAATTCTGCTTTTCCAGCAAAATCACTGAAGATGGTTAACGTGGTCAAGACAATTTACCCTACAAAAGCACACATGTAGGATACACCCCTCACCTTTACTAAGGAGCTCCTGAAGGGCTGCCCTGGCCAGGGAGCCTCGAATCTTCAGTCTCTCAGAGACTACAGCTGGGGTTATAAGTTTATAGTTGGGAACTTCCTTACAGAGTTTGTCGTAGGTAGCTTTGTCAAACAAGACTAAGTTATTGAGCTTGTCCCGAACTTTGCCTTTGGACCACTTCTGCTCACCAAAACAAAACAGAAACAAGTTAGTATTTCTGGCAGAAGCACCCTTTCCCTCTCGAGTAATCTGCGTCAGAGAAATCTGTTCCATCATCATCAAAGATAAATTACACATTCCAAAAAAAAAAAAAAAAAAACCCGACAGGTGCTTGGGCTTCAGAACAGGGGCCGAGCCCCACTAGATCAGTTAAAAATCACACGACAGGCACAGAGGCAGACACTTTACACACTGGTCTCATTTTCATGATCCTAATGGAAACTAGGAAAAAGAATGAATGGTGATGGGAGGATAAACTCTCACATTTTTACTCTAGAAATCTATACCTGAAAAACCAATTGCTATACAAGCTACCTATTACCAGAAGGCTACGGGAGGGAACCCCTAGTCTCTCTCAGAGGGATCTTATTCCTACCTTCTTTTTGGCCTTGCCCCCAGATTTGTTCACTGGGTCTTTGTCTTTCTTGGCCGACTTTCCGGCGTCCTTCTTCTTCTTGTCGTCCTTGGGCGGCTGTAGGAGGGCAGCGGGAATGCAACCAGGTCCTCAAGTAGCCCCACACTCCCCTAATACTGCGCCCTCAGCCCCCGCAAACTCCACCACCGAGCACATGGGCGAAGCAATAACCGCGCCCGCCCTGCAACCAAGGCCGGCAGGCCAAGGAGAGCTCCCGCCGAAGGCTCTCCCCACTGAGTCCTCAAACCCAAGAACCCCGGCGAGTTCATACCCCTGTAGCTTACCATTGCGAAGCTCGGGGAGCAGCAGCAGACACCGCAGGCTTGCTAAGATGTCGGACAAAAAGGAAGCGCTGCTCAGAAACGGGCCCAGAAACCTCCGTCCGCTGTAAGTACTTCCGGGGCAAGAGGCGGAGCCAGGCGGAGGAAGTCCCACGGCGAAGTGCTCGCCCTCTAGCCTCAAGAGGAAGACAGGAAGTGAATTCTAGTTCCCAAGCCGCACCGCCTAAATACCGCGCCAGGTTGTCGGAGTCCGGGCTAGTTGTGACGCAGTACTGTAGTACTGTTTTCCGGCACTGATAAACGGAAAACAATCCACCAGGTCTCGGCAACTAACTTTCCGGCACTACTTATGCCCGAGCGTGTCGCTCCCAATGCGCAGGCGCCGCAGGTGCCGCAGGTGGCGGCATGCAGGGCCTGGGAGGAGGAGGAGGAGGAGGAGGCGGCGGCTGGGGTGGGGCCGGGGGCAAGTGCTGTGATGCGGTTCCGGGGAGGGGCCTTCGGGTAGCGGCCGAATGACAGTTTCCGAGCGGTAGCGGCAGTGATGGCGATTTTTAGTGTGTATGTGGTGAACAAAGCTGGCGGCTTGATTTACCAGTTGGACAGCTACGCGCCACGGGCTGAGGCTGAGAAAACTTTCAGTTACCCGCTGGATCTGCTGCTCAAGCTACACGATGAGCGTGTGTTGGTTGCTTTCGGCCAGCGGGACGGCATCCGAGGTGGGCTAGGCTCGGGCCGGAGGCGGGGGGTGGGGGGGGGGGACGGGCCCCAGTGCTGCAGAAGTGGGTTGGTTGTAGGTGCCGGGCTGGGGGAAAGGGGGTGGTGTCGGGTCTCTTGTCCCCGCGGCGGAATCCCGGGGCTGCAGTTTCGCTGACCGTTAGCTTTACCTCTGCAGTGGGCCATGCGGTGCTGGCCATCAATGGCATGGACGTGAACGGCAAGTACACGGCCGACGGGAAAGAGGTGCTGGAGTATCTGGGTAACCCTGCTAATTACCCGGTGTCCATTCGATTTGGCCGGCCCCGCCTCACTTCTAATGAGAAGCTCATGCTGGCCTCCATGTTCCACTCGTAAGTCCCCCGTCTCCTGAACGGCAGCGCTTGTAATTTGTCTACTTTTTCTTAAATCGTCATTTTGGTGTTATGAAAAACGCAACCGATCCAGATCTAGATTTTAGGTAATAGTGGCAGTGGTGTCATTTTTTGTGGGGGGGGAGAGGAGGGGGCACGGAGTATCGCTCTGTTACCCAGGCTAGAGTGCAGTGGCGCGATCTTGGCTCACTGCAATCTGTGCCTCCCAGTTTCAAGCGATTCTCCTGCTTCAGCCTCCCGAGTAGCTGGGATTACAGGCGCGCGCCACCAGGACCAGCTAATTTTTGTATTTTTAGTAGAGACGGGGTTTTTGTTTGTTTGTTTGTTTGTTTTGAGACGGAGTCTCGCTCTGTCGCCCAGGCTGGAGTGTAGTGGCCGGATCTCAGCTCACTGCAAGCTCCGCCTCCCGGGTTCACGCCATTCTCCTGCCTCAGCCTCCCGAGTAGCTGGAACTACAGGCGCCCGCCACCTCGCCCGGCTAGTTTTTTGTATTTTTTTAGTAGAGACGGGGTTTTGCCCTGTTGGCCAGGCTGGTCTCAAAACTCCTGACCTCAGGTGATCCACCCGCCTCCGCATCCCAAAGTGCTGAGATTACAGGAGTGAGCCACTGCCCCCGGCCGAGGTGTCATCTTACTTAAAGTCAACTTCTCTTCGCTGAGCCTTAGTTTCTTCATATTTAAAGAAAGCCAGTTTAACTAAATGATCTTAAAAAATCTTTTCCTGCTCTCAATTGTGGTATCAGATGTGCCAGCTTTTGCTTAAAAGCACAAGCTTAGTAAGCGCGGCACACATTCCTAGAGTAATCATTGTATCCAAAGTTTTAGATGTAAAATGTCTTAAAACAAAGTATGAATGTAAAATATTCACAGAATTCAAATAAACTTAAAAATTTTGACACTATTGCCAGACAGTTCACACTACTTCTCCTGACTGTCCCAAGCCATAACGTTAACTCCTCAGCAAATAGGGACACTTCAGTGGAAGTTTGAGAAGCACTCCTGCCTTAGAGCAACTTTGCCTCCTTTGCATATAGGCTGTTTGCCATCGGCTCCCAGCTGTCTCCTGAACAGGGAAGCTCAGGCATTGAGATGCTGGAGACAGACACATTCAAATTGCACTGCTACCAGACACTGACAGGTATGCATCTCCACGGAGGCCAGAGGAGTGTGATGGAGAAGGTGGGGAAGAGACACTGACAAGTTTGCATCTCCAGGTGGGCCAGAGGAGTGTGGTGGAGAAGGTGGGAGGAGGGGATTGACCAAAGACACCTTTGGTAAGCAGGAAGAGGGGGTATACTTTTCCTGGCACAATTCTTTTTTTTTTTTTTTTTTTTTTTCTGAGCTGTTTCACTCTTGTTGCCCAGGCTGGAATGCAGTGGCATGATCCGCCTCCTGCGTTCAAGCGATTCTCCTGCCTCAGACTCCCAAATAGCTGGGATTACAGGCATTCATCAACATGCTCGGCTAATTTTTATATTTTTAGTAGAGACGGGGTTTCTCCATATTGGTCAGGCGGGTCTCAAACTCCTGACCTCAGGTGATTGCCCACCTCGGCCTCCCAAAGTGTTGGGATTACAGGCATGAGCCACCGCACCCAGCCCACAATTCTTTTTTTTTTTGAGATGGAGTTTCACTCTGCCACCCAGGCTGGAATGCGGTGGCATGATCTTGGCTCACTGCAGCCACCACCTCCTGGGTTTAAGCAATTCTCCTGCCTCAGCCTCCCAAGTAGCTGAGACTACGGATGCCCACCACCATCCCCAGCTAATTTTTTGTGGGGTTTTTTTGCTTTGTTTTGAGACAGAGTCTCGCTTTGTCGCCCAGGCTGAGTGCAGTGGGACGATCTTGGCTCACTGCAGCCTCCGCCACCCAGGTTCAAGCAATTCTCCTGCCTCAACCTCCTGAGTAGCTGGGATTACAGGTGTCTGCCACCACGCCCAGCTAATTTTTGTATTTTTCTAGGAGAGATGGGGTTTCACCATGTTGGCCAGGCTGTCTTGAACTCCTGACCTCACGTGATGCACCTGCCTCAGCCTCACAAAGTGCTGGGATTACAGGCATGAGCCACCGTGCCCGACCTTCCTGGCACAATTCTACAGACACATCTGTTTGTTTGTTTTGCAAATACAAAACCAATATTTAATCTGAAACTGATTTTGTGCATGCCACCCAGCATGTTCAGCACAGGTTATCTTGTGTTCAGATAAAACTCACCTTAATGCTAGCCCTGTTGCATGTACTTTGGAAGGTGTTAAATGTCTTTCCAAAATGAAATGTGAAAGCCAAATGGATATGACCTTTGGATTGCGAGTGTCATTGCTTCACCCCTTAATTTACTGAAAACTGCCTGAGTTTGTCCCTTGCCTAGCAATGTTTCTGCTGAGGGACTCCAAAACTGTTAGTTAGTAAGTGGTAGAGCTAGAACTCAAAGCTTGGTCTTAACCAGTTGGGTGACATAATAAAGTTACTTCCCTTCTCTGGTCTCATCAGTAGATTCAAAGTCTTGCCTTTCCTGCATTATGTGGTAAAAATAATAAAATTAAAATGGGCTTATAAAAGTGTTTTGCAAAACTGAAAGTACTGTACAAATACAGAATGACACTATTTGCTCCAGTGTCTACCCTTTGGTAACCATTCTTGGTCTCTCTCCAGGGATCAAGTTTGTGGTTCTAGCAGATCCTAGGCAAGCTGGAATAGATTCTCTTCTCCGAAAGATTTATGAGATTTACTCAGACTTTGCCCTTAAGAATCCATTCTACTCCTTAGAAATGCCCATCAGGTAAGTGGCTCCACTTCTAGATACTGGTTAAAGCCTCCTTGCCCCAAGCCTCCTTGCCCCTCCCTGTGTGCTCTGTCCAAAGTTAGTTGAAGCATAGTAGAGTATTACTTTGTTTGTTTTCGAGACGGAGTTTCGCTCTTGTTGCCCAGGCTGGAGTGCAATGGGGCGATCTTGGCTCGCCGTAACCTCCGCCTCCCAGGTTCAAGCGATTCTTCTGGCTCAGCCTCCCGAGTAGCTGGGATTACAGGCATGTGCCACCACGCCTGGCTAATTTCATATTTTTAGTAAAGACAAGGTTTCACCATGTTGGTCAAGCTGGTCTCGAACTCCCGGCCTCAGGTGATCCACCCGCCTTGGCCTCCTACAGTGCTGCGATTACAGGCGTGAGCTACTGCACCTAGTTGAGTATTACTTTTAAGTAAGACAGAAGGACAGGCCGGTGGCTCACATGTGTAATCTCAGCACTTTGGAAGATGGGGGGGTAGGATCACTTTAGCCCAGGAGTTTGAGATCAGCCTGGACAACATAGACCCCATCTGTACAAAAAAAAAAAAAAATTAGCCTGGTGTGGTGGCAGACACCTGTAGTGCCAGCTATTAAGGAAGCTGAGGTGGGAGGATTACTTAAACTCGGAAGGTCAAGGCATCAGTGAGCCATGCTCATGCTACCGCATTCCAGCCTGGGCAACAGAACAAGACAGTGTCTCTAAATAAATAAGACAATCGCTGGGTGCGGTGGCTCACGCCTGTAATCCCAGCAATTTGGGAGGCCGAGGCGGGCAGATCACTTGAGGTCAGGAGTTTGAGACCAGCTTGGTCAACGTAGTGAAACCCCACCTCTACTAAAAATACTGAAAATACAAAAATTAGCCGTGTGTGGTGGTGTGCACCTGTAATCCCAGCTACTCTGGAGGCTGAGGCAAAAGAATCACTTGAACCTGGGAGGCAGAGGTTGCAGTGAGCTGAGATTGTGCCACTGCATTCCAGCCTGGGTGACTCTTTAGAGAAAACAGTCTTTCCTTGGGGTTTATGTCATTTTTTTGGTTTTTGTTGTTGTTTGTTTTTGAGACAGAGTTTCACTCTTGTCACCCAGGCTGGAGTGCAATGGTGCGGTCATGGCTCACTGCAACCTCTGCCTTCTGGGTTCAGGCGATTCTCCTGTCTCAGCCTCCAGAGTAGCTGGGATTACAGGTGCCCGCCACCATGCCCAGCTAATTTTTATATTTTTAGTAGAGACAGAGTTTCACCATGTTGACCAGGCTGGTCTCAAACTCCTGACCTCAGCTCATCCACCAACCTCAGCCTTCCATGATACATGTTGTTCTTCAGGCAGTTTCCCCTGGCTTAAGTGAGGAGAAAGCCTCAGGCCTCACGCTTTTTTTCCCACCTTGGGCCTGGCTTAGGTGTGAGCTCTTTGACCAGAACCTGAAGCTAGCCCTGGAGGTGGCAGAGAAGGCTGGAACTTTTGGACCTGGGTCATAGGCTGAACCTGTGATGGACCCCCAAATTCTGAGAGTTCCTGCAAAAGGAATACTGCAGTGGAAACCCCAGCAGCCTTGTTAGTGCACTGGAAAATGGGAGAATGCGGACCCTGAAGACAAAACTGATTCCTGAGCCTTAACACTGTGTTCTTTCCTTCTGTATATACCATGGTCTTACTTTCCAGCTCTGTGTGGATTTATTTTTGGAGGAGCTAGGTCCATAAATGTTGTAATAAATATTCCTTTGATCTTGGTGTTTGCTCTCTATCTTAATCGATGGTTTTGGGGGAAAGGTAAAGGAAGGGAGACAAAAATGGTGAGGGAATTCTGGGAAGATGATTATGTTCTAGTAAAAAACATAACAAATATGTGTTCATTAAATAAATGAATATAAGATTTTGAAGCATGAGCACTGGATCTAGTCCCAGAATTGCTGCTGATTTCCTGGGGTCCTGGGGTGGTGGTGGCCGTGGTGGTGGCTGTTATAATGATGATGATAGGCCGGGCGCGGTGGCTCAAGCCTGTAATCCCAGCACTCTGGGAGGCCGAGACGGGCGGATCACGAGGTCAGGAGATCAAGACCATCCTGGCTAATACAGTGAAACCCCGTCTCTACTAAAAAAGTACAAAAAAACTAGCCGGGCGAGGTGGCGAGCGCCTCTAGTCCCAGCTACTCCAGAGGCTGAGGCAGGAGAATGGTGTGAACCGGGGAGGCGGAGCTTGCAGTGAGCCGAGATTGCGCCACTGCACTCCAGCCTGGGCGACAGAGCGAGACTCCGTCTCAAAAAAATAAATAAATAAAAATAAATGATGATGATGATGGAACATATATCAAGCACTTACAGTCAGGCATTCCTGCTTTATCTCACTTGATCTTCACCCTAAGTCCAGGGGGTACGTTCTGTTACAGATTTAGCAGACTTTCTGCCTCAAAGTTTCCAAGCTAGTTACTGACAGTATGGGTTTGAACCTAGGCTTTCTGACTACACACTCAGTAAACCACTGTTACATTTCCTCCCTCCATCAAGTTATTTCACCTGTCCACAACCCAATAGCTTTATCTCTAAAATAGTCATTGAACTATTCAATGTTCAGGTGAAGGCAGAGGAGGCATGAGCTTTAAAGGAGTCCATCTACACTTCAGCTTCCCGATTCCAGGGAAATGAAGTCTTTCCCTTTTGGGGTGGCAAGAGCAGGTATCAACAGTATTTCCCAAGGAAGCTGTCTCACTTTGAAAAAATGAATCACTGACAGTGTTCAGTATCAAATCTAGTTTTAATCTCCTATAACAAGTCATCTTTTCTTCCCACCTATACCCAACTGCGCCTAGTGGTACAGTGAGAGTGATAGCCGCCTCTCTTTCCCTGGAGTCTGAGGTATTGGCAACAGCTGTCGCCCACTGCTGTGAGGACTTAGGGCCCAGCAGAAGTCAAGGGCCATTAGTGCCCTGCAGCTGCAGGGATAGCCTCACTTCAGGTGGGGATGGGGTAGGATGGGGACAGGATGGGGCCTAGGAAAAGAAGAAGGGTACAGGAGGCTTCCTGACTGCAGAAGTTTTCTGTTTGTCTGAAGGCAGGAAATAGGAGCTAATGGAGTCTAAGGCCAAAGGTTATCTTTTAAATAGAGCATAGGACCGGGGAAACTGGGACCTCACTAGCCACTGATAGCTTCCAGCGCCACCTGGGTGAGGGAAAAGGCGCAGAAATGGAAAGTGAAAGGTTCAGGGCTAGCCAAGCAGGCCCCGCCTTTTCTCCCCCCCACAGCGTGCAGGGGGAAGGCCACCGTGGGATGGTGCTCTGGAACCTGGACTCTCTTCACTCAGCCTTCTTGGACACTCGGCCCATCTTGGTGCGGATGTTTCGTAGGAGGAAGAAGGCAGCTGTGCTGGCTGCACAAATCACTTCAGCCACCCAGAAGGCTGTGCTCCAGCTGTAGTGCTTGGCAATGGTGCTGAAGGGCAGCCCAGCCAGAAAGCCGCCCACTGTCAGGAGGAAGGGGATGAACCTAAGCCAGTGGTGCTAGCTCCAGCTTCTCACTGGTTTATATGCAAAGCACGGGTCAGGGTGAGGGAGAGACTCTAGAAAGTAACACTTACCATTGGCCATGAGTCCCACAATGGCGTGGGAGGTGCCACACAAGTTGGGAGGGGCACTCTCGTTGGCTATGACTCCAAACAGGGCAATGGGACCATACGAGGAGAAACCAAATACAGCTCCCAATACCAGGATCCAGAGCTGCCAAGGGCAGAGTGGAGTGGCATTCAGAGTTGGAAAGCTGACCTGCCTGCCCACCGCTGCCAAAGCGAGGAAGGAGGCTTGGTCCCCAGGAACAAACGGGAGTCATAAAGGGACAGTAAGTAAGTGACCCTTTTCCTCCCACTCCCCAACACAATTGACAGTACAGAGCTAGAGTAGCAGATGCCACATTGAGCAAACCCTGGGACCTAGGTGGGCAAGGAAAGGAGGTACAGAAGTCATCCCTCCGAGCTAGAGGCTGTCCTCAGGATTCACACAAATTGGACTGGCTAGGGGTAAGGCAAAGGGGTAGGACAAAGGTAAGACAGACTAGGAGAACAACCAGAGATATCTTTAAGGCACCTCATGCTCTGTAAAGCCTGTGAGCTCTGCGAGAGGGTGAAGAGCCGGAGTCCAGAAAGCAACGTCCTAGAGGAGCACAGGGAAGAAAAGAAAACCAGGCCCAGAGTGGAGGAGGAGAACCCAGACACAGAGAGGAACGGTCCAATCAGAACTGAAAAGGGAATCTGAGAGGCAAAGAAAAGATTGGCCCAGGCTACAGCCAGGAGAGGAAGAGAGAGTCAGTGGCCCTTGCCTTCTCTCCTTGTGCCCTGCTGTGAGCCAGGCCTTTCTTAATTACCTTGGGGGAGTCAGTGGTCACTGTTACCCGGAAGAGGTACATGGTCACTGTCATGCCAGCCATCATGAACAGCAACAGCCCATGGCGAGGGTTCCCGTAGATGGACTGTCCCGCCTATGGATACAGTCCCGGCAATGTCACACCCTCAGAACAGGGCAGAGAACCCCCATCCCTGGACTCTGATACAGCAGGGACTCTGCTGACAGGTCTTTGGCAATCCCACCTCAGTTCTTGGCCCTGGGCAGCTCTGGGAGGCCCTGGGACCTGCTCATTACATTCTGAGGCCAAACTCCACAACATCCCTTCCTCCCCCATGGGGCAGGTCTAGGACACGTGCTGGGGAGTGCACCTAGTCTGTTCCCAGCCCGTTTTCCTGGGGCTGTGGAGAAACCTATAGCTAAGTTAAGAAATATTCTGGCTATCCTTCACATCAGTTAAAATTCTCCCAAGAGCCTTACCTCCACAACTGTAGGAAAGCTAAGACCAGCCCGGAATCGTTCCCTCCTCACCCGGTCTAAACCAGCAGATGCCAACCTGCCTGTGCCCTGGGACTCCCATCTCTCCAGTGCCTGTCTCAGCCATGCTGTGAAGACTGAAAGGGGCCCTCCTCCTTCCTGTCCCTTCTGCCCACTCACCTTTGCCATGGCCCGGTCTGACAGGTAGCCAGCTGCGATGCTGCCTACAAGGCCCCCAACTTCCAGGGCACTCATGTAGGAGCTACCTGCAGTGGGGAGTTGTGGTAGGAAGAGGGAAGGGAAGGGTGGGAGGGTGTTACACATTGGGGTTGTCCCACAGTGGCTTAAACCTGGAGAGGTACAGGGTTCCCATGGGTGACTGGCCATAGCTGCCTGAGTAGTGCCCGGCCTCAAAGAACAAATAAAGAGGATAAAGGGAAGCAAGGCCTGAATTTCCATCCCCTGCATTGGTTCCTGCTCCTTATGCTCACCCTTGTCCCCATGCTCATCTTACCTACAAGGGCTGACTGTCCTTTCTCCTGGATAAGGAAGAACTGGCCCCAGTCAGTACAGCAGGTCTTTACTCCAAACACCACAAGGTAACCAGTGGAGAGCACCCACAGGTAAGGGGATAGCAGCAGCTGCTGTAGGGTGCTCTCCTCCTTCAAGGAGCCTGGAGGTAGGAAGAGGCTGGGTGTCAGGCTCGGCTCTGACTGCTCTCCCCAACCTGAGCCCCCAACATTCATTAACCAGCTACAGGGGCAGAGTCCATCTGCACAGCCAGGATCAACGTGAAGGGTATTCCCTCACCCCACTGCTCTCCTCTCCCCTTCTCCTCTGCAAGCTCAATGAATGAAAGAGAAACAGGACCAGGGAGGACCAAGCCACTTAAGGACCAAGCTCAATGAATGAAAGACAAACAGGATCAAACAGGCCTAAACCACTAAAGCTCATGATTCTATCTATCCAGGACAGGGAAGTCTGTGCTGTTGTGAGGAAAGGCCAGAAAATAACATGAGTCACAGCTCTTGCTGGCTCTGCCACTTGTCCAGTATTTAACTGCCTCTTGGGATGGAGTTTTGCTCACTCCCCATGCAGCCTTCGTTACCACTCCTTCCCCCACATCCACTGACTAGCATAGGACCAGGCAAACGCCTAGTCTTCAACAAAAATCTGCCTGCTGAATGAGTGCCCCAGTGGTTGGCTTGGGTGGGGGCTTACCCTTCTTGCCCTTAGAGGGTGTGGGGTCCAGGTTGCGGAGTCCGACATCAGCAGGTTCATTGTGGATGAGCAGAAGACAGAGGAAGGAGACAACCACACACAGTGCCCCAGACAGGGCCAGCGTGCTGCGCCAGCTGTAGCTCTGGGCGAGGACGGTTGCCAGGATAGGGCCCAGCCCTCCAGCCAGGTTCATGCTGGTTGACAGGATGGCCCACCAAGTGCCAAACTGAGATGGCTCAAACCACTGTGGGGCAGAGAGCAACCACATAGGTGCCCAGCCTACTGCCCATGTTGAGGGTGGGGTCAGGTGGGGCAGCCCTAGAAGCTCACATTACAGGGAAGAGGGAGAGGGCGCTTCTGTTTGGCAGGGCAGTTCCCTCCTCTGCCACCTGATCCCACCACTCTCAGCCTCCTAAAATATCTTGACAAGCAATAGGAGCTGGCCAGGAACTGCTCAGGAACCTGCTCTGGGTTGGGTATGGAGGTGGTGGGTAAGAAGGGGCGCTCCCACATGCTCTTTAGGCATCCTCTATGACAATCCAAACAGGCTCTTTGGAAACACTCACCTTCCTCAGGACCTTCCCACATGGGGGCCAGCCCAGCCCCTGGGCCAGGCCATTAAGGAACCAGAGGGCAGCAAAGACAGGTACTGTGGAGCTCCAGGAAAAGAATATGTTGACCAGGCCAACCAGGAGCAGCCCAGAAGAGAAGAGCCAGCGAGCACTCATCTGGTCAGACAGCACTCCACTGACAAACTTGCTGATAGCATAAGCTGCTGACTGGCTGCTGGTGATGAGCCCTGCAGGGGAGGGGAGCAGGGAACAGTATACTTAGGGGTTAGGGACCAGGGGAGAAACACGGGAGCAATGGAAGAAGGCATGGGGTCAGGTGTGTAGGGGTGCCCAGTGGGGTGAGACAGGTTACTTCCCAGAGGAACAGGAGGAGCCTGCGCTGCAATCGGACACTCACACATGGGGCCCTACTACTTCTGCCACTTCTCCTGCCTCACCATCAGCACTAGCCCCAGACTGACCCATGATTCTCAGCTACAGTTGTCAGGGAACAAAAAGGGAGCAGGACATGGCAGCTCCCCATCCCTGGGATTTGCATATGGGATTTCCCACCTCACCCTGGATGCCAACCCCGGGCCTCTAGCAGTTCTGTTGCTCCACCACCCAACATGGGGCGAAGGGCTCAGGATTGGAGTCAGGGAACCTGTCCCTCCTTAAGGGTAGCATGCCAGGCCACATGAAGTCATTGTGCCAACTTTTTAGTTTCCAGTGCTCACAGTGTCAGTAGCCAGCACTCACCCTGAAGCCTCCACATGCACCCAAACAGATGTGAAAACCATGCTCAGAAGCCCCCAGACACTCTCAGAATAAACAGTGCCTCCAGGGGCATGCGCACACACATCCACACACATCAAATAAGCAGCCCTCCTTAGCCCTGCATGCACCCACATCCATGGATCTCAGAGCCTCTTTTTCTGGCACCTGGCCTCTACTGCACAGACACTCCACCCACACGACATGCCCGTACACAAACACCCAGTGTGTCCTGCTGGTTCTGTGTCCCCAGGCCCACCACCCTGCTGTTTCAGGGCTCACCCAAATCATCCTTGTCCAAAGGGATCTCTTCCACCAATGATGGCATGACAAAGGAGAAGGTCTTGCGATTGAAGTAATACAGGCTGTAGCCCCCAAACATGGCCGAGAAGATCACAGTGCGATAATAGCCATAGCCCTGGGCTGCCATGGTAGAAAAGAGCAGGCCCTACCAGCCAAGACGCACAGCCTTTGACCACAGCTCCTGCTTGCCACTCTCACAGTTCCCAGATCTGCTGAGTTGGATTTTTTCTGCTCCCTCCTCCACCCAGCCTCCCAGGCTCCCTTTATAGCCACCTCCTGGACAATCATTAAGCCTGGGGAGGCTCCTAGGGGACCCAGTGTCCTGAGGGAAACAAGAAAACAAGAGATTACTGATCACCAAACTGCAGGGGGTGGAGGAGGTCCCAGAAGGAGGCATGCCTGTGAGCCAGGCCAGCACCCTGTGTCCCCAGGATTTCTGCCTTTACCTCCTCTATCATGTCTGCTTGCCTGTGAAACCAGCTTTGATTAAAGGTTCAACCTAATTACTTTTGTCTGCATGAGCCCAGGGGAGGCAGGGGGGGGATGAGCAGAGATGCCCTCTCTAGCCCTGCTCCCTCAGTCACAGAACCTTCTCATTCATTCATGGAAGGTTTATTAACTTACTAGTTGACAGACACTGCACTTGGCACTAGGTTAGTTTCTACACCCACTCACCACCACCCCAGCAAAACACAAAGTCAGACACACACCCCGTCTACCCCACTTCTAAGCCTTCTAGAGAGGGCCTCAATCCATGGAACTCTCAATCCTTAGCACATAATAGATGTAATTGTTTCCTACAGTTGCCCCCTGTAATTCTAAGCAAAGGGGACCTCCCCAGTTCAGGTCCCACGGTGTCACACAGAAAGCCCTGCTAAGCTCTGATGGGGCCCCACAGAGCTACCTCTGGATCCCCATTACCCTGCGACGTCAGTCTGGGCTTCCTTTGGGCTGGCTGGGGGCTGCAGGGTCTGGTTTCCAACCTGGGGGACGTTGGCAGGGGCCGCAAGCAGAGGGACTGGGCAGCCCGTGGGCGGGAAGGTGCACAACAGTCCCGCCCAGGGCCCCGGCAACATGCCCCGGCTTTTCCGCTCAATTGGTAAAGCAACTGGAGCAGAAGGCGTAGGCGCACGCGGAGCGAGGGACCGCACGTATTCCCCCGGAGGCCCCGCGCTTCTAGCACCCAGAGGCTCAGCCTGGTAGGGGAGGGCCAGGCGGCGGGCGGGGGAGGAGGAGAGGCGGCGGGCTCCTGGCACCTGCCCAGCCCCGTGTCCTCACGCTACTCAGGACACGCGATTGTGCGGCTGGAAACCACGGGGCCGGGGGTGCAGGAGCTGGAGAGGTGCGGAGACCACAGGACTGGCGCCATAGAAAGGGGTCTTGTGCTGGTCAGGGGCAGCGTCTCGGTGCCCCCAAGACCCATGAATTGTCTCCGGAACTGCAGGAACAGCTCCGGGTCGTATCGGAAGTTGGGGTTAGCCAACAATGGATCCCCAAGACCTGAGAGCCCCGCCCTCAGGTGACGCCCCTCCCCCGCATACCGCCCCTACCTGAACAGAGGCAGGAGCCCGAATAGGACGGGGCGGAGCCAGCGAAGGCTGCGCATGCGCGACGAGCGGGGGCGTGGTCTTCTCCTGCTTCTTCGCTTGCCGGCAAGTGGAGTTCTCCGCGCCACATGCCGGGGACATCGACTTACTCCCTTCCGCCGGTCACGCTGCTCCTTGGACCAGCACAGCGCCCCTTAGGGGTTGAGCACGGCATGTCCAATTCTTAAGTGGTTGCATTCAGCAAACCATGTTTTTAGTGAGTGCCCTCCTCTACAAAACACATGGAACACTGAGGTGGATAATCATTGTTCCCAAGTTGCTCACAGTCTGGGAAAGGTGTTGTAAGATAACACAGCATTTTTTTTCTTTCCTTTTTTTTTTTTTTTTTTGAGACGGAGTCTCGCTTTGTCGTCCAGGCTGGAGTGCAGTGGCACGATCTCAGCTCACTGCAAGCTCCGCCTCCCAGGTTCACGCCATTCTCCTGCCTCAGCCTTCCGAGTAGCTGGGACTACAGGCGCCCACCACCACGCCAGACTAATTTATTGTATTTTTGGTGGAGACGGGGTTTCACCGTGTTAGCCAGGATGGTCTCAATCTTCTGACCTCGTGATCCGCCCGCCTCGGCCTCCCAAAGTGTTGGGATTACGGGCGTGAGCCACCGCGCCCGGCCCACAATTTGGAATTTTAACTTGTGGTTTGATCGTTGGGGACAGAGACGGGGCCCAGACTAAATATCAAATTCTAGTCCCAGACCCACAGCATTCTAACAGTGTGACCTTGGTTAATTACTATGAGCCCCGGTTTCCTACCAGCCTGGTAGGTCATTGCAAAGACTCGACAGATGATTTAGATAAGAGCTCAGAAATTCTGTAAGAGTTCTCAACAACAGTGGTTTTCACTGATCCCAGGTAAGAGTTGTGAGGAGTAACAGTAGTGATGCTATTTTACAACAATGATGACAAAGCAAATGTTAACCCTGCCCATAGCTTCAACAGAAGATAACATAGCCTAACAAAGTCCCCAACAGTCCCAATCAGCCAGCGCTTCCCAACCCCTCCCCAATATAAAAGCCTCAGCTTGTAAGCGATCAGGGTCTCAGCCAGACTCCTGACTGGAACCCCTCGCAGGCTTATTCCTGTGAATAATCCTGTTTGGCCGTTAAGTTGCCTCCTGTCTCTCGCTCTCTTCCCTTATATCTTCCTAACAAGAGTGACTGAAGGAATTTTAAGTGTTCCAAAATTGAGAGCAAAGATCTTTTACTCTAGAGAAGGTGGTCGGAGAAGGGAGGAGGAGGAGATGAGATAAAATAGGATGACAGGCCGGACGTGATGGCTCATGCTTGTAATCCCAGCACTTTGGGAGGCCAACGCAGGCAGATCACTTGAGGTCAGGAGTTTGAAACCAGCCTGGCCAACATGGTGAAACCCTGTCTCTACTAAAAATACCAAAATTAGCCAGGCTTGGTGCTGCACGTCTGAAATCCCAGTTACTGGGGAGGCTGAGGCAGGAGAATTGCTTGGACCTGGGAAGCAGAGGTTGCAGTGAGCTGAGATCGTGCCACTGCGCTCCAGCCTGGGCGACAGAGCGAGACCCTGTCCAAAAAAAAAAAAAAAAAAAAGAATGGCAATGTCACTGAACTTCGTTAATTCAAAACTGAGTAGGAGCCTAGTTTGTACCAGGCACTGTGCTTTCAGCCAGGTAGATCAGAGGACCAGGAAACAGTGTCTCCAAAAGCAAACCAGAACAGATTCTTTCTTTACCTAATAGAGGAGTACAGAGCCATCAAGTTTTTCTCCCCTTTTATTTTTAAGATTAACATACACATAATAAAATACAAAAAGTGCAGGAATCTTACATGTACAACTTAATAATTTTTTACATATATTAATACCCCTGTAACCACCACCTAAATTAACAGCCCTATCGTTTTATTTTGGAAATGGAGTGATCTCAGCTCACTGCAACCTCCATCTCCGGGGTTCTTGACTGAGTTTTATTCTGTTGCCCAGGCTGGAGAAGTGGAGCAATCTCAGCTCACAACATCCACCTCCCAGATTCAAGAGATTCTCCTGCCTCAGCCTCCTGAGTAGCTAGGATTACAGGTACGTGCCACCATGCCTGGCTAATTTTTGTATTTTTAGTAGAGATGGGGTTTCACCAAGTTTGTCAGGCTGGTCTCGAACTCCTGACCTCAGGTAATCCACCCACCTTGGCCTCCCAAACTGCTGGGATTACAGGCGTGAGCCACCATGCCTGGCCAGCAAAAGTAATTTCTTTCTGAAGGAAGATAACATAATCCAAAACCTCAAATTATCTTTTTTTTTTTTTTGACAGTCTCACTCTGTCACCAAGGCTGGAGTACAGTGGTGCGATCTGGGCTCACTGCAAATTCTGCCTCCCAAGTTCAAGGGATTCTCCTGCCTCAGCAGAAGTCCCAAGGAGCTGGGACTATAGGCGTGCACCACAGCGCCCAGATCATTTTTGTATTTCTAGTACAGACAGGGTTTTTCCATGTTGACCAGGCTGGTCTTGAACTCCTGGCCTCTAGTGATCTGCCAGCTTCTGCCCCCCTAAGTGCTGGGATTACAGGCGTGAGCCACTGTGCCCGGCCTTAGAGCTGAATAGATTTTAAAATAATTGTGATTGAGGCCAGGAGTTAGAGACCATTCTGGGCAACAAAACATGATCTCTTATAGATAAAAAATTTAAAAACTGAATGGGTGTGGTGGCATGTGCCTGTAGTTCCAGGGAGGTAGGAATCAGCAGGACTTGTTTTCCCAACCCTAGTCATGACCCTGGCCAGGACCCTGCTGGCTGGAGCAGGATCTGATAGAAACAAGGTACAGTGGCCGGGCGCGGTGGCTCAAGCCTGTAATCCCAGCACTTTGGGAGGCCGAGGCGGGTGGATCACGAGGTCAGGAGATCGAGACTATCCTGGCTAACATGGTGAAACCCCGTCTCTACTAAAAATACAAAAAACTAGCCGGGCGTGGTGGCGGGCGCCTGTAGTCTCAGCTACTTGGGAGGCTGAGGCGGGAGAATGGCGTGAACCCGGGAGGCGGAGCTTGCAGTGAGCCGAGATCACGCCACTGCACTCCAGCCTGGGAGACACAGCGAGACTCCGTCTCAAAAAAAAAAAAAAAAAAAAAGAAACAAGGTACAGTGAAGAAGCCCACCAATCAGCAGATGGTGACAAAAGTGACCTCTAGTTGCCCTCACTGCTCATTAACATAAGAGACTCCCACCAGCGCCATGACAGTGTACAAATTCCATGGCAACACGCCATGGCAACGACTTGAAAGTTACTATATATGGTTTCATACACTTCCTGCCCCTTTTCTAGAAAGCTCTGAATAACCCACCCTCAATTTGCAAGTAATTAAAAGTGGTCATATACTTTTTTTTTTTTTTTTTTTTTTTTTTTTTTTTTTTGAGACGGAGTCTCGCTCTGTCGCCCAGGCTGGAGTGCACTGGCCGGATCTCAGCTCACTGCAAGCTCCGCCTCCCGGGTTTACGCCATTCTCCTGCCTCAGCCTCCCGAGTAGCTGGGACTACAGGCGCCCGCCACCTCGCCCGGCTAAGTTTTTGTATTTTTTTTAGTAGAGACGGGGTTTCACCGTGTCACCGTGGTCTCGATCTTCTGACCTCGTGATCCGCCCGTCTCGGCCTCCCAAAGTGCTGGGATTACAGGCTTGAGCCACCGCGCCCGGCCAAAGTGGTCATATACTTAAAAACACACACACACAGACACATGAAGTGGGTAGAAATACAGCTGCTAACAGGCCATATGCTGCTACTCTGGGCACACTGCATGTGGGTTAACCTTGCTCTGCAAGGAGTAGCACCTTGCTATTGCTGCTGTACTCTGCTGCTTCGATGAAGTTGCAAATTGCTTTCTTTTACCACCATATTGCCCTTGATTCTTTCCTGGGAGAAGCCAAGATCCCTTCTGGGCTAAGCCCCAATTTTGAGACTTGCCAGCTCTGTATCACCAGCTACTTGGAAGGCTGGGGCAGGAGGATCACTTGAGCTCAGGAGTTTGAGGCTGCAGTGAGCCATCTTTGAGACTTTGCACTGCGCCCAGGCTACAGAGCAAGACTCTGTTTAAAAAAACAAACAAAAAGCTGAGTGCAGAGGCTCATGCTGTAATCCTAGCACTTTTGGAGGCCAAGGTGGGCAGATCACCTGAGGTCAGGAGTTCGAGACCAGCCTGGCCAACATGGTGAAACCCCGTCTCTACTGAAAAAAATACAAAATTAGCCAAGCATGGTGGTGCATGCCTGTAATCCCAGCTACCCGGGAGGCTGAGGCAGGAGAATCGCTTGAACCCAGAAGGCGGAGGTTGCAGTGAACTGAGATCGTGCCATTGCACTCCAGCCTGGGCAACAAGAATAAAACTCCATCTCAAAAAAAAAAAAAAAAAAAATATATATATATATATAGGCTGGGCATGGCGGCTCACGCCTGTAATCCCAAGACTTTGGGAGGCTGAGGCAGGCAGATCACAAAGTCAGGAGATTGAGAACATTTTGGTCAACATGGTGAAACCCTGTCTCTACTAAAAATACAAAAATTAGCTGGGCATGGTAGTATGCGCCTGTTAGCCTAGCTACTCTGGAGGCTGAGGCAAGAGAATCACTTGAATTCTGGTGGCGGAGGTTGCAGTGAGCCGAGATCGCACCACTGCACTCCAGCCTGAGCGACAGAGCAAGACTCCATCTCAAAAAAGAAAAAAAAAAAAAAGCAAAGAAAATTAGAGATGGTATCAACATGGGAGAGGTAACTTGATAAATTAATACTGAGGAATTTATTTGGTAAAGGGGGATAATATCAATTTTGAAAGTTTAAGGAATTGACAGAAAAAATAAACATAAGAATAGGTCTTAATAATTAAAGAGTGGCCGGGCGCGGTGGCTCAAGCCTGTAATCCCAGCACTCTGGGAGGCCGAGGCGGGCGGATCACGAGGTCAGGAGATCGAGACTATCCTGGCTAACACGGTGAAACCCCGTCTCTACTAAAAAAATACAAAAAACTAGCCGGGCGAGGTGGCGGGCGCCTGTAGTCCCAGCTATTCGGGAGGCTGAGGCAGGAGAATGGCGTAAACCCAGGAGGCGGAGCTTGCAGTGAGCCGAGATCTGGCCACTGCACTCCAGCCCGGGCGACAGAGCGAGACTCCGTCTCAAAAAAAAAAAAAAAAAAAAAAAAAATTAAAGAGTAACCACCAGAATAATCTCAGCTGTCATGCTTGGCTAATTTTTAATTTTTACTTTTTGTAGAGATGGGGGTCTCACTATGTTGCCCAGACTGGTCTCGAGCACTTGGGCTCAAGTGATCCTCTCACCTCAGCCTCCCATCGTGCTGGGATTATAGGCGTGAGCCACTACACCCAGCCATGTGAGAGTTTTAATTCCTCTACAGCCTCATCAACACTAGTTTTCTTTTTTCTTTATTTTCTTTTATTTTCTTTCTTTCTTTCTTTTTTTTTTTTTTTTTGTTGAGACAGAGTCTCACTCTGTCGCCAGGCTGGAGTATGGTGGTGCGATCTTGGCTCACTGCAACCTCCACCTCCTGGGTTCAAGTGATTCCCCTGCCTCAGCCTCCCGAGTAGCTGGGATTACAGGCGTGTGCCACCACGCCCGACTAAGTTTTGTATTTTTAATTGAGATGGGGGCTTCACCATGTTGCCCAGGCTGGTCTCGAACTCCTGACCTCAGGTAATCCGCCTGCCTCGGCCTCCCAAAGTGCTGGAATTACAGGCATGAGCCACTGCGCCCAGCCAATTTTTGTATTTTTAGTATGGACAGGGTTTCACCATGTTGGCCAGGCTAGTCTCAAACTCCTGGCCTCAAGTGATCCACCCACTTCAGCCTCCCAAAGTGCTGAGATTACAGATGTGAACCACTGCGCCTGGCCTACAGAGAGCAGGTTTATTAATCAAATGCTAACAGTTGGGATATGGCCAGACTCATGCCTTTAAAAGACTCTTTCAGCTTTTTGGGCTCAGTGAAGAGATTTTATAAGAAAAACTTGGTATGGGAAACATGGGAGTGGTACAGGAGGGTGTCTGCGTGTCTTGTTCTGATAGCTCTCTTGAGTAATTTCTTGTCTGGAAGCCCAGCTGGCATCATCTTGACTCCTACCTGGTGGTTTTGGATTAATTGTTCATGACTCCCCCGAAACAGGAGAAACAGGAGGATTCCGTAGCTGAGTCTTTATTACTGGCTTGTTTCAAAATTAGGCCCTGTCCGAATAAGATGGCTCATGCTTGTAATCCCAACACTGGGAGGCAGAGGCGGAAGGATTACTTGAGCTCAGGAGTTTGAGACCAGCTTGGGAAGCATAGAGAAACCTTGTCTCTACTAAAAATTAAAATGGTGGCACACACCTGCGGTCCCAACTACTTTGGAGGCTGAGGTGGGAGAATTGCTTGAGCCCAAGAAGTTGAGGCTGTAGTGATGATCACATTACTGGACTCTAGCCTGGGTGACAGAGTAAGACCTTGTCACTAAAAAAAAAATATATATATATGTCAGGCATGGTGGCTCACGCCTGTAATTCCAGCACTTTGGGAGGCCGAGGCGGGCGGATCACCTAAGGTCAGGAGTTTGAGACCAGCCTGGCCAACATGGCAAAACCCTGTATCTACTAAAAATACAAAAAAATTAGCCAGGCGTGGTGGCAAGCACCTGTAATCCCAGATACTTGGGAGGCTGATGTAGGAGAATCGTTTGAACCTGGAAGGTGGTGGTTGCAGTGAGCCGAGATCGTGCCACTGCACTCCAGCCTGGGTAACAGAGCGAGATTCCACCTCAAAAAAAAAAAAAAAAAAAGTAGCCACTGGATTTTCTGAGCAAGCACATAATTAGAGAAGTGAGTGTTGTGCATGGGAGTGCCTGGTGGGGAGGGAAACAAACTGTTTGTTTGTTTGTTTGTTTTTTGAGACTGAGTCTCAGAGTCTCGCTCTGCCGCCATGGCTGGAGTGCAGTGGTGCCATCTTGGCTCATTGCAACCTCTGCATCCCAGGTTCAAGCAATTCTCCTGCCTCAGCCTCCCATGTAGCTGAAACTACAGGCGTGTGTCACCACGCCCGGCTAATTTTTTTTATTTTTAGTAGAGACGAGGTTTCACCATGTTAGCTAGGATGGTCTTGATCTCCTGACCTTGTGATCTGCCCGCCTTGGACTCGCAAAGTGCTGGGATTACAGGCGTGAGCCACTGCGCCCGGCTCAAAGAGTTTTCTTTTCTTTTTTTGAGATGGAGTTTCGCTCTGTCTCCAGGCTGGAGTGCAGTAGCACTTGGCTCACTGCAGCCTCTGCCGCCCAGGTTTTTTTTTTTTTTTTTTTTTTTTTTTGAGACTGAGTCTGGCTCTGTCGCCCAGGCTGGAGTACAGTGGCCGGATCTCAGCTCACTGCAAGCTCCGCCTCCCGGGTTTACGCCATTCTCCTGCCTCAGCCTCCGGAGTAGCTGGGACCACAGGCGCCCGCCACCTCGCCCGGCTAGTTTTTTGTATTTTTTTTTTTTTTTTTTTTTGAGACGGAGTCTCACGCTGTTGCCCAGGCTGGAGTGCAGTGGCGCGATCTCGGCTCACTGCAAGCTCCGCCTCCCGGGTTCCCGCCATTCTCCTGCCTCAGCCTCCTGAGTAGCTGGGACTACAGGCGCCCGCCACCGCGCCGCTAATTTTTTGTATTTTTAGTAGAGACGGGGTTTCACTGTGGTCTCGATCTCCTGACCTTGTGATCCGCCCGCCTCGGCCTCCCAAAGTGCTGGGATTACAGGCTTGAGCCACCGCGCCCGGCCAGTTTTTTGTATTTTTTAGTAGAGACGGGGTTTCACCGTGTTAGCCAGGATGGTCTCGATCTCCTGACCTTGTGATCCGCCCATCTCAGCCTCCCAAAGTGCTGGGATTACAGGCTTGAGCCACCGCGCCCGGCACCGCCCAGGTTTAAGCAATTCTCCTGCCTCAGCCTCCTGAGTAGCTGGGACTACAGGCGCCCGCCACCATGCGCAGCTAATTTATTGTATTTTTAGTAGAGACAAGGTTTCACCATGTTGGCCAGGATGATCTCGATCTCTTGACATTGTGATCCGCCTGCCTCGGCTTCCCAAAGTGTTGGGATTATAGGCGTGAGCCACCACGCCCGGCTCAAAGAGTTTTCAAGGATGTTTTAAGGCTATATTCTGAGATTAAGAAGGAAACGTTAAAAACAGTTTTGGTTTTTTTTTTGAGTGGGGATCTCCTGACCTCGTGATCCGCCCGCCTTTGCCTCCCAAAGTGCTGGGATTACAGGTGTGAGCCACTGCACCCGGCCTAAAAACAGTTTTATAAAACTGGATTTTATTATACTAGGAAAAAGATTAAAAATAAAATTTAAAAATGTTTCAAAATGCATTTTGGTGCTATGCTAATAGGTTACACTTTTAGTGTCATATTTATGAAATCATTATTATATTAAACCATTCTTGCATTGCTATCCACAAATACCTGAGACCAAGTAATTTATAAAGAAATGAGGTTTGTGGCCTGGCATGCTGGCTCATGCCTGTAATCTCAGCACTTTGGGAGGCCGAGGTGGGCAGATCACAAGATCAGGAGCTCGAGATCAACGTGGCCAACATGGTGAAACACTGTCTCTAATAAAAATACAAAAATTAGCCGAGTGTGGTAGGGTGCGCCTGTAATCCTGATTACGCGGGAGGCCAAGGCAGGAGAATCGCTTGAACCTGGGAGGCGGAGGCTACAGTGAGCTGAGATCGTGCCAGTGCGCTCCAGCCTGGGAAACAGAGCAAAACTCCATCTCAAAAAAAAAAAAAGAGGTTTAATTGGCTCACGGTTCTGCAGGCCTCACAGGAAGCGTGGTGCTGGCATCTGCTCTACCTCTGATGAAGCCTTAGGGAGCCTTCAATCATGGCAAAAGGGAAAGTGGGAATAGGCTCGTCACATGGCAAAAACAGGAGTAAGCAAGTGGTGAGAGGTTGGGATGGGGAGGCTTGCCACACACTTTTAAACAACCAGAATCTTGTGTGAACTCAAAGCAAGAGTTCACACATCACAAGTGGATGGTGCTAAGCCATGCACGAGGGATTCACTGCAATGACCCAAATACCTCCTACCAGGTCCCACCTCTAATGTTGGAGACTAGTTTTCAACATGAGATTTGGAAGGGACATATTTCCAAACCCATATCAATTGCCAAATCCAAATTCCCATATAGTTTCTTCTAAGAGTTTTATAGTTTTAGCTCTTAAGATTAAAAATAATCTTGTCTTATTTCTGATCTTAGAGGGAAAGTTTTCAATATTTTACTATTGAGTATGCTGTTAGCTGTGGGGGTTTCTGTTTTGTGAGACAGAGTCTCACTTTGTCACCAGGCTGGAGTATGGTGGCACAATTTGGACTCACTGCAACCTCAGCCTCCCGGGTTCAAGCAACTCTCTTGCCTCAACCTTTTGAGTAGCTGGGATTACAGGCGTGTACCACCATGCCCGGCTAATTTTTTTTTTTTTTTAGATGGAGTCTCACTCTGTCGCCCAGGCTGGAGTGCAGTGGTGTGATCTTGGCTCACTGCAAGCTCTGCCTCCTGGGTTCATGCCATTATCCTCCCTTAGCCTCCCGAGTAGCTGGGACTACAGGCACCCTTTTGAGAGCTCAAAAATAAAAAAAAAAATAAAAAAAAATAAAATAAATAAATAAATAGCCTTGGTGACAGAGTAAGACCCTGTTTCAAAAGAAATGAATTGGCCGGGCGCGGTGGCTCACGCCTGTAATCCCAGCACTTTGGGAGGCCGAGGCGGGCGGATCACAAGGTCAGGAGATCGAGACCACGGTGAAACCCCGTCTCTACTAAAAATACAAAAAATTAGCCGGGCGCGGTTGTGGGCGCCTGTAGTCCCAGCTACTCGGGAGGCTGAGGCAGGAGAATGGCGTGAACCCGGGAGGCGGAGCTTGCAGTGAGCCGAGATCGCGCCACTGCACTCCAGCCTGGGCGACAGAGCGAGACTCCGTCTCAAAAAAAAAAAAAAAAAAAAAAAAAGAAATGAATTTTTTATTTCTTTCTATGTTTTAATTAATTATTTATTTTTGAGATGGAGTCTCGTTCTGTCACCCAGGCTGGAGTGCAGTGGCCGGATCTCGGCTCACTGCAAGCTCTGCCTCCCGGGTTCACGCCATTCTCCTGCCTCAGCCTCCCAAGCAGCTGGGACTACAGGCGCCCGCCACCTCACCAGGTTAATTTTTTGTATTTTTTAGTAGAGATGGGGTTTCACTGTGTTAGCCAGGATGGGCTCGATCTCCTGACCTCATGATCCACCCGTCTTGGCCTCCCAAAGTGCTGGGATTACAGGCTTGAGCCACCGTGCCCAGCCCCCCCCTTTTTTTTTTGAGACAGAGTTTCGCTCTTGTCGCCCAGGCAGGCTGGTCTCGAACTCTTGACCACAGGTGATCAGCCCTCCTCGGCCTCCCAAACTGTTGGGATTACAGGCGTGAGCCACTGTGCTGGGCCTTTTTTTTTTTTTTTTTTTTAAGAGTCAGGGTCTCTGGCTCAAGCCTGTAATCCCAGCACTTTGGGAGGCCGAGACGGGCAGATCACGAGGTCAGGAGATCGAGACCATCCTGGCTAACACAGTGAAACCCCGTCTCTACTAAAAAAATACAAAAAACTAGCCGGGCGAGGTGGCGGGCGCCTGTAGTCCCAGCTACTCGGGAGGCTGAGGCAGGAGAATGGCGTGAACCCAGGAGGTGGAGCTTGCAGTGAGCTGAGATCCGGCCACTGTACTCCAGCCCGGGTGACAGAGCGAGACTCCGTCTCAAAAAAAAAAAGAGTCAGGGTCTCTGCCTCCCAGGCTGCAGTGCAGTGGTACGATCACAGTTTACTGCAGCTTTGAGCTCCTAGTCTCAAGTGATCCTCCTGCCTCAGCCTCCTGAGTAGCTAGGACTACTAATTTTTGTAGAGATGAGGTCTAGCTATGTTGTCCAGGCTGTTCTCAAACTCCTGGCCTCAAGTGATCCTCCCACTCCTGCCTCCCCAAATGCTGGTATTACAGCCATGAATCACTGCACTTAGCCCCGCCTTTTTTTTTAAGAGCACTTTTAGGTTCACAGCAAACTTGAGGGGAAAATACAGAGTTCCTGTATATTCCCTTCCTCCATACACTCACAGCTTCCCCCGTGATAAACATTTCACACCAGAGGTCTACAGGTGTTACATCTGAGGAACCTACATTGGCACATCATATTTGCCCCAAGTCTACAGTTTCAGTTGTCTTGGTGTTGCACATTCCATAGGTTTTGACAAATGTATATGTACCCACCATTATGGTGTCATACAGAACTTTGGGAGATAATAAATTGTAAGTTCAGTGATTGTAACAAATGTACCACTCTGGGGGAGATCCAATATGTGGGGACAGGAGTTATATGGCAACTCTGTACTTCCTGCTCAATTCTGCTTTCTGCTGTGAATCTGAAACTGTCTAAATGTCATCCAAAAACAAAACAAAACAAAACAAAACTTCCACATTCAAAACTTATGTGACTTGTTCAACTTTTAGAGAAGAAAAAAGACAACCTTCATGGTTATTGTTATTTTTTTTGAGATGAGTCTGTCACCCAGGCTGAAGTACAGTGGCACGATCTCGGTTCACTGCAACCTCAGCCTCCCGAGTTCATTTGATTCTCCTGCCTCAGCCTCCCGAGCAGCTGGGACTACAGGCGGGTGCCACCACGCCCGGCTGACTTTTTGTATTTTTAGTAGAGACGGAGTTTTACCGTTTTAGCCAGGATGGTCTCAATCTCCTGACCTCGTGATCCGCCTGCCTTGGCCTCCCAAAATGCTGGGATTACAGGCGTGAGCTACCACACCTGGCTGGGCCTTCATGGTTACTAAATGTAAATACAACGGGGCTAGGCTCAGTGGCTCATGCCTGTAATCCCAGCACTTTGGGAGGCCAAGGCAAGCAGATCACTTGAGCCCAGGAGTTCAAGACCAGCCTAGGCAACATGGTGAAACCCCATCTCCACCAGAAAATACAGAAATTAGCCAGGTAGTCTCTGCTACAGGGTTGAGTGGGAGGATTGCTTGAGCCTGGGAGGTCGCGGGTGCAGTGAGCCAAGACGGCACCATTGCACTCCAGTCTGGGTGACAGAACACCCTGTATACTGTATACAACTGCTTAGATATGTACATGATTAAAGACAAAAGGGATCCTTCCTTGGTAATAGAAAATTTGGGTTAGGAATGCTCCATCCCAAACTGATGAACAACTGAAACTGTGCGACAAATGGTGAATCTCTACCAACACATTCCCTTGGCTAAGTAGGAAGAACAAGGGTGAATGGGTCCGAATTAAGCTCAAATCTAGCTGAAGCACTCAACATTGATTCATTCCTTGGACCAATTACTTACTAAATCTCTATGAACTGGTATCTTGTTTGTACCATGAGGTTGCTATTTTAAAAATTAATGTTACCAGCTGGGCCTAGTGGCTCACATCTGTAATCCCAGCACTTTGGGAGCCCAAGGCAGGTGGATCACTTGAGGTCAGTTCGAGACCAGCTTGTCCAACATGGCAAAATCCCGTCTCTACTAAAATACAAAAAAAATTAGCTGGGCATGGTGGCGGGTGCCAGTAATCCCAGCTACTCGGGAGGCTGAGGCAGTAGAATCACTTGAATCCGGGAGGCGGAGGTTGCAGTGAGCCTGGATCGCACTATTACACTCCAGCCTGGGCAACAGAGCAGGACTCAGTCTCAAAAAAAAAAAAAAAAAAAAAAGTTACCTAAAAATACCTGGGATATAGGAGTCCAAATAATGTTAGCAGTAAAATAAAACCAGTATTTTGTTCCCATGAAAAAAATACATATACAAATCTCAACTAAGTCCAAAGTGTTAATAACATTTTGATAATTATTCAAACATTTTTGAGGTTTTCACTGTCACACATGCTGGAGTGCAGTGACACGATCATAGCTCACTGAAGCCTCAAAGTCCTGGGCCCAAGGGACCCACCCTGCAGCCTCAGTCTCCGAAGTAGCTTGGTCTACAGGCACACATCCCCACACTCAGATTTTTTTTTTTTTTTTGAGACAGGGTCTCGCTGTTGCCCAGGCTGGTCTGGCCTCAAGCGATCCTCCCATCTTGGCCTCCCAAAATGTTAAGATGACAGGTATGAGCCACCATGCCTGGCCCAAAGTTTCTATTTAAAAATTTTTCTATTTTTAAAAACTCACGGCACAAAAACTGTAGAAAAGAATATTTTATTGAAATAGTTTCTCAATTAACAATGGAGCAAAGTACAACTTGACTCAAACCTGTCCAACCAGCATCAATTGCTACTGAAATAATTCAAACATACAGAAGGGGTGGGGGTGGGGTGAGGGGTGGGACCCTTAGGCCCCATCTCTGCCAATGTGGCAAAAAAAAAAAAAAAAAAAAAAGGAAAAGACAAAATGACTGACACAGCCAGGTTCATTCTTGTCGTGGACCTGGGGTGGCAGCCCTAGCTTCTGCTACAGACGGAATACTGGAGACGGGCTCCCTAGGCATAGGCATGGTGGGTCAGGGGTCCCCATCCTAGCAGAGCGATGCACAGAGGAAGGCCAGCCCTGACCCTCCTCCTTCATCCACAGGCCTGCCTCGGAGAGAGGGAGGTGGCATCTCTACATTCACGCCATGGTCTCTCCTTTTCCCAGGACCTTGGGATAGGGGCTCACAGTAGAAAGCACATTTGGTCAGCCCAGGGGTCAGGGGGTGAGGGAAAGGCTCTGTCTGGGAGGAGCAGAACAGCAGAAGAGAGGAGGAGGCAGGGAGTTACAGGAACCTGGGGTACCAGGCTGCTGGAAAGATGCAGATTATGACAGAGCTTGCAGGATGTGGGCACCCCATGCCAACCTCTCTACGTGGCTTTCCTCTTTGGAGAGGTGGTGGACTCCCTTCTTCACTGTGTCCCTCCCTCCTCTGGCCACTAGGGGTCGGAAATACGAGTGAGAATCCTTCCAGATTTACTTCCACCAATCCAGAGGTACAGGTTTTTAGGCAAGGGGCAGAGAACTGCCCAATTTGCAGCAGGAAGCCAAGGAAACCCAGGGGGAAAGAAGCTGGATGGGAACGGGGGAGGGAGGCTCAGGGAAAGAGAAGCCCGCAGAGGGAGGAAAGAGTACAGATAGGCACTCGGAAACCAAACCTGGTAACCGAGGCTCTGAAGACACTGGCCTGAAAGAATGCTGATCGCATGGTGGGAGAGGAAGGGAGGGAAGGAAGGATCACCAGAGAAGAGTGGAAACTCCCCAGCAACCCCAGATACCCTTCCCATCACCAGGACCCATCAACCACTGGCAGCCATTCTCTCCCTACCCACAGGCAAATTAAGACATAATAGTGATTTTTCCCAAATTTAGGGCCTATATGGGTAGGGAACAGGGAGTGGGGCTGGGGAAGAGAACAGGTTCCATTTTTAACCACAGAGGTACTGCAGAAGGAACCAGTGAGCTGTCTCTCCCTTCCCCTTCTCCACACCTCCAATCACGGGTGAGAAAGGAACTCCAGCCGAGGGCAGGACCTACCCCTCCCCCCACCCTTGATGTTTAATAAATAGAAGTAGTGGGGGAAGGGGGTGGAGATGAATGGGAAAAACAGAGGTGGGCGTTATAGTTCGTCGTTCTTCAAAGGCCGCTTCTGTCCTGTCAATTGTTCTTTCTGTTCAGGTTCTGTTGGGAGTTTGGGGGAGCAAAGGAATCACGGCAGGTGAAACAGAGGAACCAACCCCAGTTCTTTGCAGAGGATTTCCTGAGACCCTACCAGGCTTCCCACTGTAGCCCCAGCTCCACCCTCACCTGCTCCAGGACCTCCTAACTCCAAAGGCTCAGTGTCTCCTGGCTCCGATCCTGCTTTGGAAAGGAACAGGTTAGTCTCCTCAAAAGGGAAGAAGAGGCTAAGGGAAGGCTGGGCCAGTTTTTCCATGAAGAGCCACCTAGTAAATATTTTAGGATACATGAACCACATTTGGTCTCTTTGCCTACTCTTTTTTTTTTTTTTTTTGAGACAGAGTCTCTGTTGCCCAGGCTGGAGTGCAGAGTGCAGTGGCGCCATCTCAGTTTACTGCAATCTCCGCCTCCCAGGTTCAAGGGATTCTCCTGCCTCAGCCTCCTGAGTAGCTGGGATTAAAAGTGTGCGCCACCACGCCTGACTCATTTTTTTGGCATTTTTTAGTAGAGATGGAGTTTCACCATGTTGGCCAGGATGGTCTCGAACTCCTGACCTCAGGTGATCCACCCGCCTCAGCCTCTCAAAGAGCTGGGATTACAGGTGTGAGCCACCGCGCCCAGACTTTTTTTTTTTTTTTAAACAACCCTTTAAAAACGCAAAGGCCATTCAAGCTCATGGGCTGTCTAGAAACAGGCTGTGCCTGCCAGTTTGCCTAGCCCTGGGCTAATGCAACATCCACGTGCTCAACCATGGTTGCTCCAACTCACCAGTCTCTACTTTCTCCGGTTCTGAAATGGGCTCTGCATCTTCAGTCTGGCCTGGAAGGAAACCAGGGGTAAGACACAGCCTCAGGAGGGAAAGGAGGCCATCTCTCTGTCCAGCAGAACATGCAGCCAGGTACCCTGCCCTCACCTGCTGGAAGGATGACCTTCTCCCCCTGGTCACTGGCACTGGCATTGAGGGGTGGCTCTGCCCGGGTCCCATTCTTGTCTTTGGGCCGGGGCCGGGGCTTGGTAAACTTGGCCTTATTGAGCAGATACTGCACCTCTCGGTCCAGGGCCATCATCTTGGCCTCAATGTCTTTTGAGAGCAACACGGGCTTCTCTGTGGCGGGCAGCTTGGCCTGCTCGGCCAGAGTTGCATTCTTCCAGGCCTGTGGGTGAGACCAGGAGAGGCTCCGAGCTAGCCATGGAGAGAGCAGACATCTCTGTCCCAGATGGAATCACACCCTCAACCAGCCTCTTCCCTCAGACTGCAAATCACTGCCACCCCTGGCCTCAGTCCCATGAGGCTAACAGACTCCTCAGAAGGGTATTATAAAGGTTCTCCACAATGAAGTCCCAACCTGCATGTTTCTGGCTTACATCCTACTACTCTGGAGTGACTGCAACTGAACAAACCCCTTGAAAATTCCTTTTTTATTTTTATTTTTTGAGACGGAGTCTCGCTCTGTTGCCAGGCTGGAGTGCAGTGGCACGATCTCAACTCACTGCAACTTCCGCCTCCTGGGTTCAAACAATTCTCCTGCCTCAGTCTCCCGAGTAGCTAGGACTACAGGCACGCCCCACCACGCCCAGCTAATTTCTGTATTTTTTTTTTTTTTTTTTTTTTTTTTGAGACGGAGTCTCGCTCTGTCGCCCAGGCTGGAGTGCAGTGGCCAGATCTCAGCTCACTGCAAGCTCCGCCTCCCGGGTTCCCGCCATTCTCCTGCCTCAGCCTCCCGAGTAGCTGGGACCACAGGCGCCGCCACCTCGCCTGGCTAATTTTTTGTGTTTTTAGTAGAGACGGGGTTTCGCCGTGTTAGCCAGGATGGTCTCGATCTCCTGACCTTGTGATCCGCCCGTCTCGGCCTCCCAAAGTGCTGGGATTACAGGCTTGAGCCACCGCGCCCGGCCTAATTTCTGTATTTTTAGTAGAGATGGGGTTTCACCATGTTGACCAGGATGGTCTCAATCTCTTGACCTCATGATTCACCTGCCTCAGCCTCCCAAAGTGCTGGGATTACAGGCATGAGCCACTGTGCTCGGCTGAATACTCCTTTCTTGACTCTCCACTTCTGAGCTGTGGCTCAAGAGCCCCCACACATCCAAAACAGTTTCTACTTCACATGCCACATCAGTCTCACCTAGCCAAACCCTGGACCATGTTCTGACCTAGGTCAAATCCCAGCCCCTCAAAGCAGCTTTTTCTATCCTCATGGCATGGGCATTTTGCTTCTCCAGTCTGATGACTCTTATGGCCATGGCTCTTGCTTGGGACTAATCAGATGTGGGCTCAAATACAAACATCTTTTGTCTTCAGATTAGATGCTAAGCCAGGAGGCAGGGGTTGCTGTGGCTTCCTCTCTCCGCCTCTCCCACAGTACCTAGGATGGCAGCTAAGTATCTGGTTAAGTATTTATGAAGTGATTACCCAGGTCTCATTGATGACTTTCTCTAATGTTGTCATCTCCACCTCAGTGAAGATCTGGTCCATCTCTGGGATGAGCCTGGCCCCCCTGGAAGGCAGAAAGGAGACCATTAACTTCAGAGGGAGAGGGGTCTGGGGTGTGGGGAGTGGGAAGCTGGGAGGAATGAGAACCAGTGGCCTGGCAGGACTGCATACAGGGTTCAGGGGCTGCTTACTTGAGGAACATGCTGGAATGGTTGAGGAGATTATCGAGGGCAGACAGCCGTTCGGGCCACTTCTTGCGCTCCTCTACCCGAAAAAACAGCCCTTGGCACAGCTTCCTCAGCTCAGCCAGCTTCTCCTTCAACATCTGATGGATGTGGGATTAGGCAGAGGGGTGGAGGGACGACAGCAGAGCCTGGAGTCAGCCCCCTGTCTTTCTTTATGGGCTCAAGCCCCGGCTCTTCTCTCTCTCTCTGACCCTGGGAGAGGAAGGAGAGCTCCCATTCCACCTGCCATGTCCTGAGAGGCCCCTCACCACTGTGGTGGCTCCAACACCCTCATCCTCCAGCCAGGTGGATGCGGCGCTGAGCTTCCCAGAGATCTCCTCACGCTGCTCCTCTGTGGACACTTCCTGGTACTCGGGCTGGTACAGCTTGTCCTGGGTGGGGGACATGCAAACACATGCACCCGCAAGCCCAGGGGCAACGCCCGCAGAGCCAGGCATAAGCCCGCAGGGGCTGCTGCCTCCTGCCCACTGACCTGGGTCTCAAAGATGAACGCTTCCAAGCTGTTGGCAGCTTTTTCCCGTTCCTGCTTCTCCAGGTCTCGGAGTGTCAAGTCCTGAAGTCTACGGGACGAAGGAGGGGTAGGGATGAGGGAGAGAGCGAGTGAGAACTTGAGACTCTGGGTCAGACAGCCCTCCCTCCCAGGGCGCCATCCCACACCCTGCCCACCCTGCCCACACATGTACACACCATCTGTCCTCACTTACTTCTGCACCGACTGAGCCAGCTTATCCTCTGGCAAGTCAGGCAGGTCCAGAACGACCAGCTCCACCCCAATCTCCTCAACCATTCGCTGCTTCCTGGCAGGCTTCTGTTTCTTCTCTCCCTCTGGGGCTGGAGCGATGCCCTCAGGCCCTGCCTCTGCCTTCTCACTTGGCTTCTGGGTGGGAAGAGTCAGGGGTGTCAGGAAAAGCCTCTGCCCTCCTACATTCTCCATGGGGTCAGATACAAGGCAGTTGCCCGCTCCCTTAGTCTCTGGATCCACACTGGCCTTCCTCCGCCACAGCTCACCTGGGCCTCAGACTTGTCCCCATTTTCTTTTTCTGTGGCCTTTTCTCCCTCGGGGGCTGCATCTCCCTTAGGTTCAGGGGGCAGGGGCTGAGAGCCATCCTCCACCGGGGCCTCAGCTTCCTCCTTGAGCTCCACCTGCTCCCCAGGCTCATCCTTGCTCCCCTCTGCAGGGCTCTCCTCTTCCTCCTGGGAAACACCGCAGGCGCCCCACGGAATGATCAGGAGCAGAGCCTCCAGGCAGGCCTGGCTGAGCACCGCTGACCCCATGGGGGTTCCATACAGGTGACCGCTCTATGCAAATGGTCAATGGCCTGCTTGGACTGTGACAATTTAGCTGGACAAAGGAAGAGAATCTGGAACAAGGGGAATGGGCCTTGGGAGCACCGGTCAAGAAACAGTTGAGAGCCCAGAAGATCCTGGGGAGTGAATGGTTAACATAACAGGGGCAGGTGTGGCCTACCCTCACCCCCTTCCTCTGCTGCTACCACCTGCATCCCCCACTGTCCTCCATGCTCCCCTGGCTCCATCCTGAACTCACCTGGACAGTATCAGTACCGTTCTCCTTGGCATCTGGTGTGGTACCGCCTCCAAACAGGCTGGAAATGGTGTTGCCAAGTTCTAGGGGGAGGAAAACCCAAAGACTCAAAAGGAGACCACAGCACTGACTCCACCTTCTAACCCAAGGGCCATGCCCTGTCCACCACCCGAACGCTCACACATTCTCTCCCGTACACACATGCATGCCCATCTTACTGGTGAGAGTAGATTCCTCTTCTGGGCTGTCCTCCACTAGTGTCTCAAATACAGACTCCACCTGAAAACAGGTTCAAAATCAAGAAACACACAGGCTAATCCACCTGTTCTCCACAAACATCCTGCCAAAGTGGGTGTCTGCTTATGCACACTCCATGCTGTTGCAGGCCTAGTCTCTCAGCTGCCTTTTCTAAGGACTTGGGAGTTGGTTGCCCATCTCTTGATTAGGAGGCCTCCACGAATAGGGTCCCAGCTCCTCTTTCCCCAAAGAGCCCCCTACTTCTCCACTCAGTAATTGTATGAGCCATTAAATCCATATTCCCAGATTTGTTCTTCAAAAACGGATTCCTGCCTGAGTACAGTGGCTTATGCTTGTAATCTCAACAGTTTGGGAGGCCAAGGCGGGTGGATCACTTGAGGTCAGGGTTTTGAGACCAGACTGGCCAACATGGTGAAACCCCATCTCTACTCCAAATAACAAAAATTAGCCAGGCGTGGTGGCGGGCGCCTGTAATCCCAGCTACTCAGGAGGCTGAGACAGGAGAATCGTTTGAACCCGGGAGGTGGAGGTTGCAAGACTGCGCCACTGTACTCCAGCCTAGACAAGCAGACTCTGTCTCAAAAAAAGTAATAATAATAATAAGTGGATTCCTGAGGCCAGGCACAGTGGCTCCCACCTGTAATCCCTGTACTTTGGGAGGTTGAGGCAGGAGGATCGTTTGATCCCAGGAGTTAGAGACCAGTCTGGGCAACATAGTGAGACCCTGTCTCTATAAAAAGAACAAAAAAATTTAGCAGGATGTGGTGGCACATGCATATCATCTCACCTACTCAGGAGACTGAGATGGATCATTTAAGCCCAGGTGTTCAAGGCTGGAATGAGCTATGACTATGCTACTATATTCCAGCCTAAGTGACAGAGCCAAGACCCCATCTCAAAAAAAAAAAAAAAAGAGTGGATTCTTCAAACTATTCAACAGTTCCAAGAAATTTACAATGCCTATAAGCACTTATAGGCTATAAGGAGGTCTGCACCAGATCATCGCTTAGCTGTTTAGAGCCAACATTTTTCTGATTCCTAAACTTCTGGTTACCATATCCTAATGCCATGTGGAACCCACTTTGGAAATGGCTGGCAGGGCCTGAGCCCCTGCCCTGCACCCAGGGTCTCCTTTAGCTCTCACCCTATCTAGACTGAGCACGCCACTCTCATCCAGGTTGAAGTGAGCCTTGATGCCCTTGGACTCGTAGTCAGGATACTTCTTGAAGCTGTCACCCACCCCTTTTAGCTTCACTGTGGTCAGATTCTGGGAGCCAAATACCCTGGTTGGGGAGGAAAGAGGAGTTCAGGGGGACCCATTCCAGCCCATCTCCCCCTCTAGACAACATGGCCTCCTGGCATGAGGTGTCAGGGGCACTCCCCAAGGGCACACTCAGGAGGATGGATGCATTCTCCAGAGAAGTTGCTCATAGCTGCCCTGTTTCAGTCCTGCAGGCCCACATCCTCCCTCACCCCCAGTCCTCATTGTCCAGCAGCCATGCCTCCCTGTCCCTGGAGCTCCCATCCTGCACCCCCGCCCCTCACCGAAGATCTTCAGGCCCCAGGAAGCCCAGGTCACCGTAGTTGATGTGGAAGTTGAAATCATGGCTGTAGCGGTTAAAGGTGATGACTTTGCGTTGAGGGTAGGGCCCCATCCGAGAGAAAAGTACCCGTTTATTGTGCTTTAGGCTGTGAACCCCAGGCTCCTCCTCCACCTCCCTCGTGAACTCCACCTACACAGCAGGCAGACAGAGGCATACTGTTGCACACTAGAGAACCCAAGTAGGTTCTGGGGTAAGGATGGGGGTAGGGTGGGGAATACCTCTTAGCAGAAAGACAAAGGGATGAGACAGAGCAGACAGAAGGGGAAACCCCACTTGGGAGAGGTAAAGGGAGCTTGTCACCTGCTTAGTCAGGCTCACTCACCAGGATGGGGTAGACCACTGCATCTCGGACGACAAATGGCTTCACTTTAAAGGCTTTGCTGAGTGCAGCTGCCTGGTACACTGCCCCCATGGCAGCTGCTTCATCTGCATTGATGTTCTTCCCCAGCTCCTCCCTGGGAAAATCCCAAGCCTCAGCACGGCCTACCCTGGAGCATGCAACTGGGACTTCCCCCCTCAGCCCTCCAGCTGCTCAGCCCAAAGCTGTGCCCCAGGCAGAACTCAGCCCAGCGCTCTAGCCCCTAAACTCACTTGCCCACGGCCTTCAGCAGCACCTCCTGAACTTTGGGGACCCGAGTGGCCCCGCCCACCAGGATCACCTGCTCAATCTCATCCTGCAGTGGGTAAGAATGAGAGGTGGAACAGCAGACACTTAGTGCTCTTCCTCAGCACTGACTCGTCCCTTGACATCCCATGGGTTTCCTATGCCCTTTCCTACAGGGCATTCCCACCTTCCCCTACTCGCTCACCAGACTCATTTCGGCACTCTGGAGGGCCTGCTGTACAGGCCCAGGCACCCGCTCAAACAAGTCTGCACACAACTCCTCAAATTCCACACGAGTCACTTTTGCCTTGAAGTCCACATCATCCATCAGGCCTTCAATCTGGGGAAGGATGGGGACTGTCAGGGAGTTCTTGCCCAGGTCCCACTCTCTTGGTGAGTAGGACAGAAACAAAAAGAATAGGTCTTTGGGGAGGATGGTAGAGGGAGGAGCATGGGCCATGCCAGGAACGAGCAGTCTAGTTCAGTGGCAGGGTCCCCCACCCTCTACGTGGGACAAATATAGCCTCAACCAGCCACTTGTGGGCACCTGTGCCATGTGGTCAGCATTGGCACTGAGGACGGTTTTGAGCCGATTAGCCTCACGCAACAGCTTGGCCATGGCGCGTGGGTTCTCCCGCACATCCTTTGCTCTCTGACCCTTGCGCTGCTCATTGAAAAGCCCAGCCAGGTGTTCTCGAAGCCGGAGCTCCATCTCCAGGCCCCCCAGGGTGCGGTCAAATCTGTTGAGAAAAGGGAGCAGGGAAAAAAGTGAAGAAAACATGGGGTCCCCACATCTGCATAGGAGCCTGACTCTCATCCCCACATGGCAACTTTCCTTCATCTCAGGGGACCTTGTTCATCTCCAGTGCCCCATGTGTGGACACACACTCTGCCCTCAACGCTCTACAGCACAGCTGACACCTCACAGTGACCCTTCTTCCACTCATTCATTCGACAGTGTTTACTGAGCATTACTTAGTACTTCTCTCTGGGAATACAAATGTGGCAGCGGGGAGAGAGACAGGGTCCCTGGTATGGAAAAGTTGAATAGTCGCATAAATGTGAAATTATCACTACGTCACATGTTGTAAAGGTCAGGGGACAATGCCTGAAGAACATGCAGGGGGAGATTCAAGCTACTGAGGGAGGCCCAAGAACATGTCCCCTAAAGTGATGCTTGAGGCTGGGTGCGGTGGCTCACGCTTGTAATCCCAGCACTTTGGGAGGCCGAGGCGGGCAGATCACGAGGTCAGGAGATCAAGACCATCCTGGCTAACACGGTGAAACCCCGTCTCTACTAAAAAAAAAATGCAAAAAATTAGCCGGGCGAGGTGGCGGGTGCCTGTAGTCCCAGCTACTTGGGAGGCTGAGGCAGGAGAATGGCATGAACCCGGGAGGCGGAGCTTGCAGTGAGCCGAGATCTCGCCACTGCACTCCAGCCTAGGCGACTAAGCAAGACTCTGTCTCAAAAAAAAAAAAAAAAAAAAAAAAAAAAGTGATGCTTGAACTGAAACCTGAAGGATGAGTTCAGTGCAAGCATCCCTTGAACTGAAGAGTTCAGAGTTCACTAGCTGGAGGGGAAAGAACATTCTAGACAGAGGCAATAATGTTCATAAAGAACTTGAAGTGGGAGAGTACATGGCAAGTTCCAGAGGAGGGCAAGCATCTGGGGCTCAAAGAGCAAGAGGGCTCAGGGCTCAGACAGGCTGCAGAAGGCAGGGTTGAGACAGGCGCAGGGAAAGTTTTGGAGCCAATGACAGGTTTTTAAAGAAACAGGTTAATGATCAGGTTGGATTTTAAGAAGAACCCTCTAATATGAAGAAAGAAGTAAAAGGAGACATCACCAGAAACAGGGAGATGTTTTTAATTCTGCAAATAAAAGCTGATGGTAACTTGGACTGGTTGGTAATGGTGAAGTCAGAAAAAGATGGCTTCAAGAAATGAGACAACAGGGCACATGTTCTCAGGATCTCCTGAAGGCTATGTCACAGGTCATAAAAATAAAAAAAAATTAAAAAACATGACAACAAGAGTGGTAAATTATTTAACTGGAAATGACAAGAGAACAAAAACATGATTGAATCTGACACCCTACATATGGCCTGCAGCTCCATGGATTTCCTTAGAATACGTTTCGAAAGTTCATGTCTTCCAATTTTCCCAAACTGTCCTCCCCTGCACCCCAGCTTCGCCTTACTCTTTGTGAGTGGTCCCCTACAATGACTGATGGCTCAATCGGGAGAGCATTCCTGCAGCATGCAGGACAGCAAAGCAGTGTTTCTTCTCCAAGAAGAAACCCCTGACTTGAGGGTCTTCACAAGAAGCCCTCCCTGCCAAGTACCCACTTACCCTACTCCCCGGATCTGCAGCTGTGGCTGCATCCCAGCTTCCTTAGTCTTCACCATCTGGTAGGTCACAATGGTGCATACAGTGCTGCCCGAGCCCATGTCATAGAACATGATATTCTGTAGAGATATCAAGGCAACTGTCACAGGAACCTTTTCAAACTCCAGGGTGCCTGCCTGCCCACCCGCCTGCTTCCAAGGGGCTGTCTGACTCTTAACATAAAGCTAAACAGCTCCAAGAGGGACTGGGAGGAGGCTATTGGTACATTTTGCCAAGGGCCAGCCCATGCAAACAAGATGCAAAAGGGACCAAGTGGCCTCCGTCCTTAGATTCAGTCACCCTGCATGTCTGGTCAGGCCCCCCGGCTCACCTGGGCAGTGGTGTTGATATCTTTCCGGCGGAAGACACCATAGCTGAGGGCAGTGGCAGTGTTGTCATTGATGAGCTGCAGCACTTTGAGGCCAGCCATGCGAGCAGCCTGCAGCACAGCTCGGCGCTCGGCCTGGTTGAAGAAGACTGGCACGGTGATCACTGCATCCTTGATGGGCTGCTCTACAGATGACAATAGAAAAGAGTCCCACCGGCTCCACACCTTAGATGAGGGCTTCTAATCTCATCACTAATGACATTTTGGACGAAGTAATTATTTGTTGTGGGTGCTGTCCTGTGCACTATAGGACGTTTAGCAGCATCCCTGGCCTCTATCCACTAGATACCAGTTGCACCCCTTAGAAGCGACAACCAAAACGTATCTTCATATGTTGCTAAATGTTCCCTGGGAGGCAAAGTTGCCGCTGTTTGAGAAACACTGCCCTAGATCCTGGGGAGCCTGGCCATGAAGGGCCCCACCTTGACTACTCACCTGCAAAATCTTCAGCTAGAGAACGAGAGTAATTGAGAACCATGCCCAACACTTCCTCAGGTGAGAACTGCAGCTGCCTGAGGGGAGGGAAGGTAGTTGGAGCCAAGGAAAGTCAGGCATTAAGGCGGCACAATCAGGAACACACACCAATGAGGAGCCCAGCAGAGTTGCTGAGACCACCTTCCCCAACAGAACACTCACGGGCTGATCTGAAAGTGCACAGTCTGCCTCTGTGGGTCGAAAGTCAGCTCATGCTCCGGGAAGCGGGCCTGGTAAAGAGCTACGTGGGGGTTATCTGCCTGCTTCCCCAGGAGGTGCTGGAAGTAACGCAGCGTAGCCTTTGGATTCTTAATGGCCTGAGGGGTGAAGAAGGAGCAGAGTATTAGGCTCCCAAGTCCACCATTACCTACCTCTTACATCACAGAGACTGATAAGGAAACAGACTCCAGGGGCTGCCATCTCCTCTCCTCTGCCCACCACTCTGGTGGGAACTGCTAGCTCTGGGAAGGGGGACTGCTAGCTCACCATGCTTGCTGCACTGTCTCCAAAGAATCTTTCATTTTCTTTCAGGGTCACAATCACTGGGGTTTTCCTCCGAGATTCCCTGAGGAAAAGAGACTTTGGGCCCAGGTGCCTGCAGCAGAAGGACTCAGAAGCCTCGACACTCACACACATTTAACCACTCAGACGCCGAAGTCTGCTGTGGGCACTATGACGAACACATTCACACTTGCAGCCCAGACTCCCTCGTTCCCCACCCTTAACACAGGAGCCACCCTCACTTATTCAAGACAATTTCCATGGGCACTCCAGGTTTGACGATGGCCACCTTCATGGACTCACTGCCCAGGTCCACAGACATCACTGCCAGCGTATCTGAAGGGAAAAGAGGTTTGTCAGTTAGCTCTCCCTTCCCCCACCTTCCTGAGACCCCCCTCTAATCAAAGCATACCACTTTCCATAGGTAAACGAACATGGCAAAAGACAAAAAGGTCTGGACCTAACAACTCAAGAGACTTCTGACCAAGAGCCCCAAGCCCGCTTCCCATCACGCATCCTTCAGTCATCATTTATCCATTTGCTCCCTCTACTTGGGTACATACCACTCAGTGCCAACAGGTCTGCCAAGAGCACAGCCACCAAGGCCCAAAAGACTCGCCTCCTCGGCCTCTGCCTCCTAACTTTGACTGTCATTGTGCCCCTGGGGGAGGCGAAGAAAGAAAACACTTCAAACTGGATGCCCGGAGTGAAGGAGACAGAACCACATCCCAGAACGGAGAAGCTGTAAGATTCATACCTACTCCATTCTTACCCAGGGCAAAGCAGCCTACTTCTCCCCCTCTCCCTCCTGATGGGTACTAACCACTCTCTAATCATCCCAGCAGCGCCCACACAAAGGCCCAAGTGAAAGAGCATGGGTCCTCAGCTATGCCACATCCCTAAACAGAGAAGCTAACAGGACAAGACGAAGGAGACCCGAGCCTTTCATCCACCACACAGGCAGTGAGTGCCGCACCGCAGCACTGTGCCTGTTGTCAGACACCTGGGGTGCGGCCAGGGATCCCCGCCCAGGGCACAACCACCTCCCCACACCTGGAGCTCCCCCGCTGGCGGGGAAAGCCAGGCTGGGCCTGGACGGGAAGAGAAAGGTAATGACGTTGGGGGTGACTAGGATGGAGGAAAGGCCTGTCTCCTCCTCGGCATCCCTGCGGGTTGTCCCGCCCCCTCCCTTTCCCCACCTCACTCCCCGGCCCCGCTGTGCCCACAGACGCAGTGCCAGGGGCGGTAAGGTTCCCCGCCCGGCAGGTATCCGGTACCCGGTGTTCACCTAAGCCTCACCTGACGAAGGCGGCGGCTCCCACTCCCGGAAACGGATCCCGCCCGTCCCAGCGCGTGGGGACAGACCGGGGGGCCGAGCTGCGAGCAGCCCGGTGCGAGGCCGAGTGCCCGGCGTCCGCGCGGCCCTCCCTTGCGCTTCCGACCCGCCCCCGGAGCTCGCACGCTGTCTCCCCTAGGAGGGGTGGCTGGCCCGCACCTCCATCCACCCCCGCTACCTCTTGCCTCCGCTCCTGCGGCCCCAGCTCTGGGACAGACGCGACACGAACGTACCCACGAGGCCGGCAGCACCCCCGACCCGCGCCCTTCACAACTCCCCTCGGTTTGCAAACTGTTACATTAGCCACCAACCTCTTGGCGGCGTCTCGCGCACCAGCCGGCCCCGGACGCGGCGCGCGCTCATTGGCGCCTCGGCCGCCCGGCCCTGCGCCGCGCGCCCGGCCCCGCCCCTGCCGCCCCGGCGCGCGTATCCATTGGACCACGTCCCAGGCCCCGCCCTCCCTTTGCCTGCCTTGTCCTAGGGGCGGCGGAGGGGACCAGCCACCGGTTGGACAAAAACCGCCGGCGTCGGCTCGGGATTGGACCACGTCACGGGGCCACCGCGCTCCACTCCTTCCTCCCCACCGCCGGCCCCGGGGCGACGGTGGGACCTTTTCCGGCGCTGGATGCTTCGCTGCCGGGGTTCGGGAGTGACCCGCGCCTGGAGCCCGTCGGGCGCACTGCAGTCCCGCACTCGGGGCTTTTCTTCTGGTCACCTGGAGAGCCCGGCCGAGGAATGGGATGACAGGCGTCCCGTCCGCAGCCCTGCGGAGGAGGCGCTTGCCTGCCGGTTGGTATTGAGGTGCTCTAGGCTTTAGATAGACGTTGGAGAATGGCTGTGCCTCCAACTGAGTCCGCCGCAACCCCCTCTGTTTTACTGAGGAAACTGAAGCCACAGAAAAAGATGTTTGTTGATGAGTCAGAGATAACCGATGCATTCGTCGCAGAATTTGGCCTAGATTTCTTAGGTTAAGCCCCACTCATTTGTATAAGAATATTCCAAACTTTTGCTACACGCAAAAGACACTTTTATTTGTGAGGCTATAGTTGGTTGAGCATGTGTGCACCTTCTCCTATTTCTATTCTATTAAATCTTGTGAATATTTCTCTACTCTTTAGCAGTTTCTGCCACAGAATGACAGAAGCACCTCACTACCTTCTCTTTTAATTTACAGCTCCATAGAAATGTGCGCAGTCGCCCGGGCGCGGTGGTTTACGCCTGTAATCCCAGCACTTTGGGAGGCCGAGGCGGGCGGATCACTTGAGGTCAGGAGTTCGAGACCAGCCTGGCCAACATCGTGAACCCCCGTCTCTACCAAAACTACAAAAATTAGCTGGGCCTGGTGGCAGGCGCCTGTAATCTCAGCTGCTCAGGAGGCTGAGGCAGGAGAATTGCTTGAATCTGGGAGGCGGAGGTTGCAGTGAGCCCAGATTGCGCCACTGCACTCCAGCCTGGGCGACAGCGAGACTCCTCAAAAAAAAAAAAAAAAAAAAGTCCGCAGTCCTTGGAGAGTGCATTTTCCTTAAGTGTGGATGGAAATAAGTCACCTGTTTTCTCTCCTACTAAATTGATGCCTGGCCACCCTTCACAGAAAGACCCGCTTGAAGGCCCTGGCCGTTAGGGCCAGGGCTGTGTCAACCCTGAACTTGTTTAAGTAGCTCTTAGCTTTTCCTTTCTCTACATTTTTCGTGATGCTTAGGTGGAGAGTGGTCCGGTGTCTATGCTTAGAAGGAAAAATTATTGGCAGTCCCAGAGAGAGAGTCTATTCTTCCTTTTAAGAATAGTTATGTATTCAGGCAGTAGACAAATTGGTAGAAATAGAAATTCACTTGGCCAGGCGCGGTGGCTCACGCCTGTAATCCCAGCACTTTGGAAGGCCGAGGCGGGCGGATCACAAGGTCAGGAGATCGAGACCATGGTGAAACCCCGTCTCTACTAAAAATAGAAAAAATTAGACGGGCGCAGTGGCGGGCGCCTGCAGTCCCAGCTACTCGGGAGGCTGAGGCAGGAGAATGGCGTGAACCCGGGAGGCGGAGCTTGCAGTGAGCCGAGATTGCGCCACTGCACTCCAGCTTGGGCGACAGAGCAAGACTCCGTCTCAAAAAAAAAAAAAAAAAAAAAAAGAAATTCACTTAAAATTTTAACAGAATTGGCCGGGCGCGGTGGCTCAAGCCTGTAATCCCAGCACTTTGGGAGGCGAGGCGGGCGGATCACGAGGTCAGGAGATCGAGACCATCCTGGCTAACACGGTGAAACCCCGTCTCTACTAAAAAATACAAAAAAATAGCCGGGCGAGGTGGCGGGCGCCTGTAGTCCCAGCTACTCGGGAGGCTGAGGCAGGAGAATGGCGTAAACCTGGGAGGCGGAGCTTGCAGTGAGCTAAGATCTGGCCACTGCACTCCAGCCTGGGCAACAGAGGAGCAAGACTCCGTCTCAAAAAAAAAAAAAAAAGATTTTAACAATTTAATTACACAAATAATACACAAATGTAATCATTAAAAAATTCATTCTACGGCCGGGCGCGGTGACTCACGCCTGTAATCCCAGCACTTTGGGAGGCCGAGGCGGGCGGATCAGGAGGTCAGGCGATGGAGACCATCCTGGCTAACACGGTGAAACCCCGTCTCTACTAAAAATACAAAAAAGTTAGCCGGGCCTGGTGGCGGGCGCCTGTAGTCCCAGCTACTCAGGAAGCTGAGGCAGGAGAATGGCATGAACCCAGGAGGTGGAGCTTGCAGTGAGCCAAGATCGCGCCACTGCACTCCAGCCTGGGCGAAAGAGCCAGACTATGTCTCAAAAAAAAAAAAAAAAAATTCATTCTACATAAAGGTAAATTTCCTTGACACCAACCCAAACCCCCACTCTCTCTTGTGGAGGTACCTGCTATTGTTGGTGCGATGTATAAGCTTCCAGGTCTTTCCCTCTTTTACACATATATATGTCTCTAGAAACTTGTAGCTTTTATCTTTTCATAATATACACTTTTTGTTTTTTGCAACCAGCACCTTGCTTGCATTTTATCTTTTTTAAAACCATAAAATGTTATACAGTTACATTGTTTGCCATTTTTTTAAACTAATAATAAAGTGTGGAGCATTTTCCATGTCACTGTGATTCACTTCCTCATTTACTGCTGTAGAACATTCCATAGCATGGGGTTTGTTCTGCCATAATGATGGACATATAAGTTGTCAATTCAATTCCACAGGGAAAGATTTTGTTTCTCAGTAATTGACTCCACTTTTGACCAACTATCCAAGTAGATTCTTTCCATCCATTTCTTTTTTTTTTTTTTTTCCAACAGAGTCTGTGTCACCCAGGCTGGAGTGCAGTGGTGCAGTCTTGGCTCACTGCAATCTCCACCTCCCGGGTTCAAGCGATTCTTCTGGCTCAGTCTTCCAAGTAGCTGGAACTACAGGCACACACCACCATGCCTGGCTAATTTTTGTATTTTTAGTCGAGACACGGTTTCACCATGTTGGCCAGGCTGGTCTCTAACTCCTGACCTCAGGTGACCTGCCTGCCTAGGCCTCTCAAAGTGCTGGGATTACAGCGCGAGCCACCACACCCAGCCTTTTCATTCATTTCAAACAGAGAGCATGCGTTTTAACACTTATTGGGCCACTCTGATATGCAAGCACTGGGCTAGGTGCTGCTAATCCAGAGATGGGTATGAGCTTGTCCTTACCTTCAAAGAAGTCATAATGTGTTGGGAAACAAACATGTTCATCGTTTCATGTGCTTATTAAAAACCTATTTGGGGGGCCGGGCACAGTGGTTCATGCTTGTAATCCTATCACTTTGGGACGCTGAGGCAGGCAGATTGCCTGAGCTTAGGAGTTCAAGACCAGCCTGGGCAACATGGTGAAACCCCATCTCTACTAAAATACAAAAAAATTAGCCGGACGTGGTGGGGCATGCCTGTAATCCCAGCTACTCGGGAGGCTGAGGCAGGAGAACTGCTTGAACCTGGGAGGCAAAGGCTGCAGTGAGCCGAGATTGTACCACTGTACTCCAGGCTGGGCGACAGAGTGAGACCTTGTCTAAAAAAAAAAAAAAAAAAAAAAAGAACAGTTCTCAAATGGGTATCTGTCCCCCTGGGTAGTGAAGCAGCTTCAAGTGCTCTGAGGAGTCAGCTGTTTTGTTCTGGGACCAGAGGGGAGAATAGCATTTCACAAGAACAAGCTGAAGAACAATGGGAAATTTTTAATGTAGAACACCTGATTTAGATTGACCTAGGCAGGTGAACTCATTAGTTCTTTTCCAGAATAACTTGTTAACATTTGAGGACTAGATCTCTTCCCCTATACTGCAGAAACCCAAGAGAAGAAAGTTGCTCTCTTGCAGAACACGTGCCAAACTGACAGAGGTGTAAAATAGACACATTGGTAAGGGTATATGTGTACATAAACCATGCAAATTACATGATGGGCTGAGGGCAGTGTTGATCAGAGAGAACATCCTACATCAGAAGAATTTTAAAAAATTAATTGTTGGCCAGGGGTGGCTCCCACCTGTATTCCCAGCACTTTGGGAGGCTGAGGCGGGTGGATCATGAGGTCAGGAAATCGAGACCATCCTGGCTAACACAGTGAAACCCTGTCTCTGCTAAAAATACAAAAAATTAGCCAGGCGTAGTGGCACGTGCCTGTAGTCCCAGCTATTCAGGAGGCTGAGCCAGGAGAATTGCTTGAACCCGGGAGGTGGAGGTTGCGGTGAGCCAAGATCGCGCCACTGCACTCCAGTCTAGGGTCTGAGCCAGACTCCATCTCAAAAAAAAAAAATTAGCCTGGCATGGTGGCACACACCTGTAATCCTAGCTACTGGGGAGGCTGAGGCAGGAAAATTGCTTGAACCCGAGAGGTGGAAGTTGTATTGCGCCAAGATCGTGCCACCGCACTCCAGCCTGGGTAACACAGTGAGACTCTGTCGGAAAAAAAAGTAAACATATGTTCACCCAGAGGCTGTTGGTAATAGCTTTATAACAGCCCCGGGCTGAAAACTATCCAAATGCTCATCCACAATTGGATAGATAAATGAATCACAGATTCATACAGTGGAATTCTATATAGCAATAGGAATGAGTGGACTATTATTACATAGGACAACTTAAATGAATTCCACAAACATAATACTGAGTGAAAGAAGCCCAAATATTACTGTATGATTTAACTTACATCAAGTTTAAAAGCTAGCAAAACTAAGCTACAGGGATAGAAGTCAGGATGCTGCTATCCTTTAGATACAAGGTCTTGCTCTGTTGCCCAAGCTGGAGGGTTTAGAAGAGGACATAAGGCAAGCTTCTGGGGGTGCTAGATATGTTCCCCCTTTTTTTGAGACAGAGTCTCACTCTGTCACCCAGGCTTGTGTGCAGTGGCACAATCGCAGCTCACTGCAACCTCTGCCTCTAGGGTTCAAGCCATTCTCTAGCCTCAGCCTCCCAAGTAGCTGGGATTGTGGGCATGCAACACTACGCTCAGCTAATTTTTGTATTTTTAGTAGAGACAGGGTTTCACCTTGTTGCCCAGACTGGTCTCAAACTCCTGACCTCAGGTGATCTGCCCTGCTTCGGCCTCCCAAAATACTGGGATTACATGCATGAGTCACGGTGCCTGGCCGCTAGCTGTGTTCTCGTTGCTGGTTACTATGGGAGTGTCCAGTTCGTTTCTGGAATTTCAGTGGGCCGTATTATAGAACTTTTTTGTATGTTGTTACTTCAATAAAACATTTTAAAATTATTTTGTCTGTCATACAAATGACTCTAGGGTTTGTTGTTGTTGTTGTTTTGAGACAGGGTCCTCACTCTCTTGCCTAGGCTGGAGTGCAGTGGTGTATCACAGCTCACTGCAGCCTCCATCTCCTGGGCTTAAGCAATTCTCCCTCCTCAGCCTCTCAAGTAGCTGGGACTACAGGTGTATATCACCACATCTGGCTACTTATTTATTTATTTATTTTTAGTAGAGATGAGGTCTGCCTGTGTTGCCCAGGCTGGTCTTGAACTCCAGGCCTCAAGTAATCCTCCCACCTTGGCCCCCCAAAGTGCTGGATTATAGGCATGAGCCACCTTGACTGGCCTCAAGAGACGCTAGGTTTGACTTTGCTGTAACCCTAGGCAGGAGAGAGCCCATTTTCAGCAGGAGAGGAACCAAGATAAGTTTTTTCCTACTTCTATAACAATATTTTTAGAATTAACGAAAGAAATACACGGCTAGGGCTGGGCACGGTGGCTCACACCTGTAATCCCAGCACTTTGGAAGGCCCAGGCGCGTGGACCATTTGTGGTCAGGAGTTTGAGACCAGCCTGGCCAACATGGTGAAACCCGGTCTCTACTAAAAATACAAAAATTAACTGGGTGGTAGTGGCGTGTGCCTGTAATCCCAGATACTTGGGAGGCTGAGGCAAGAGAATCACTTGAACCTAGGAGGTGGAGGTTGGGGTGAGCCAAGATCGCACCACTGCACTCCAGCCTGGGCGACAGAGTGAGACCCTGTCCCCGCCGGGTCCCCACTCCAAAAAAAAGAAAGAAATATGTGGCCAGGCATGGTGGCTCACACTTGTAATCCTAGCACTTTGGGAGGCTGAGGCGTGTGGATTGCTTGAGCCCAGCAATTCGTGACTAGCCTGGGCAACATGGCGAAACACTGTCTCTACTAAAAATACAACAACAACAACAACAAAATTAACTGGGCCTGGTGGCGTGAGCCTGTAGTCCCAGCTGCTGGGGAGGCTGAGGTGGGAGAATCACCTGAGCCTAGGAAGTGGAGACTGTGGTGACCTGTGATTGTGCCACTGCACTCTAGCCTGGGTGACAGAGTAAGACCTTGTCTCAAAAAACAAAACAAAAAAGAATGAAAGAAATATGTGATTATTGACGAAAACTGGAAAAACATTAAAACAACAACAGGCCGGGTGTGGTGGCTTATGCCTGTAATCCTAGCACTTTGTTGGCAGAGGCGGGCAAATCACTTGAGGCCAGGAGTTTGAGAGCAACCTGAGAAACATGTCAAAAACACGTCTCTACAAAAAATGCAAAAACTAGCTGGCATGATGGCGTGCGCCTGTAGTCTCAGCTACTTGGGTGACTGAGGCAAAAGAATCGCTTGAATCTGGGAGATGAGATGGAGGTTGCAGTGAGTTGAGATAGTGCCACTGCACTCCAGCCTGGGCGACGGAGGGAGACTCCATCTCAAAAAAATAGAAGAAAGATAGTTTCTTTTTTTTTTTTTTTTTTTTGAGACGGAGTCTTGCTCTGTCCCCCAGGCTGGAGTGCAGTGGCTCGATCTCGGCTCACTGCAAGCTCCCCCTCCCGGGTTCATGCCATTCTCCTGCCTCAGCTTCCTGAGTAGCTGGGACTACAGGTGCCCACCACCACGCCCGGCTAATTTTTTTTTGTATTTTTAGTAGAGACCGGGTTTCACCTTGTTAGCCATGATGGTCTTGATCTCCTGACCTCGTGATCCACCCACCTCGGCCTCCCAAAGTGCTGGGATTCCAGGGGTGAGCCACCGCGCCTGGCCAAAAAAAGAAGATAGTTTCTACCTGGAGAGCCAGATGAGAAAAACAGAAAATTAAAGTTTTCTGAAGCAGCTACTTGGGAGGCTGAGGCAGGAGAATCACTTGAGCCCAGGAGGTGGAGGTTGCAGTGAGCTGAGATTGCGCCACTGCACTCAAGCCTGGTGACTGGCGACAGAGCGAGACTCCATCTCAAAAAAAAAAAAAAAAAAATATATATATATATATATATGTATATTAAAGTTTGCATTTGGGACAAGAAGTTTTCTTGTTTTGTTCCAGTGGATATAACTGTTTTATATCATGGGCAGCAGTTTGCTAAAGGGAAAAGAGAGAATACTGCAAGACAATTCTTGCATTCTTGATTCTGAGTTATGACCTCTCTAATTTGAAACTAAAGACTTATATTTCTTCTTTATCTTTAGTCCCTTTAGAACTTGAGTTCTCAGTATGCAGAACTAACTGTAAGTGAACAGTCATTTTATGTGTAATTTGCTTGGTTATCTTCCTCACTATCCTGAAATTCCTGGATTCAGACCAGTGTAACTAAGAGACAAACCCTGGTGTATGTTCTGACAAGCATAATCTAGCTTTACACCCATCAAACTATCTAATTAGAGGGTAGGGGGCTGAATTACTCATTTTGTTTCCAAAGAACTTTGCAGTTTTTGCGTAGAGAGAGCCACTTTAAGTTAAACTCTTTGAGACTCCATTTCTTATCAGGGATAATGATACCTCTTCTGCAGATGGTTGTTATGAAGATTCCGTGAAAAGCAAAGGCACTTTATTAGATATAATTTACTACACAAAATTAGGGGCTTGTTACTGTCCGTTCTTTTTATGCCTGTCCCTAGGGTGGTGGTTGAGGACCATGTCTTGTTTATTTATATTCTGGGCATTTGGTATAATTCCTGGACTAGGAGTGCTCAATACACATTTGTCAAAAGAAGGACAGGAAAGAAGGTAGTAAGTCTGAAGAGGTGTTGTGGGTCTCTCTGGCAGGCCAATCTCAGCCTTTGTATCCCTCATCAATAAGAGGATCCAATGGGCACAGGGAGAACCAGATTCAGCCCTCAGAAGACGACGTGGAGCCTCTGCCATTGGACAGCAGGGGGAGCACCCAAGCAACGGAGATGCACTCTATCTCCTGTTCACATCTCTGCTTTTACATTGTGTCTTTTTTTTTTTTTTTTTTTTTTTTTTTGAGGCGGAGTCTTCACTCTGTCGCCCAGGCTGGAGTGCAGTGGCACCATCTCGGCTCACTGCAAGCTCCGCCTCCCAGGTTCACGCCATTCTCCTGCCTCAGCCTCCCGAGTAGCTGGGACTACAGGCGCCCGCCACCGCGCCCGGCTAATTTTTTGTATTTTAGTAGAGACGGGGTTTCACCGTGTTAGCCAGGATGGTCTCAATCTCCTGACCTCGTGATCCGCCCGCCTCGGCCTCCTAAAGTGCAGGGATTACAGGCGTGAGCCACCGCGCCCGGCCACATTGTATCTTTTTTGAAGTCTGTTGCCCATGCTGGTCTTGAACTCCTGGCCTCAAGGGATCCTCCTGCCTCAGCCTCTTAAAGTGCTAGGATTACAAGCGTGAGCCAGCTTGCCTGGCCACATTGCTTCTTTTAACATATATTCTTCATAGGCTTAACAACTGACATATTAACATACCATCTAAACATTCTGATGACTACTATGGAATATGCTCAGTAGGTGAAAGTGGGTTCAATCTGCTCCCATTTGTGCTTCTGCCCAAGAGTTGGTATCCTGAAACAGTTACAATGAATTGGAGATATCCTGTGTCATGAAGAGGAAAGAAACGTTAGTTGAAGTCAGGAAATCTGTGTGCATGGTGGTGGCTAGAGTTTCTTTCTATCATTTACCTCTTCAGACAAATGGACACCACCTGCCCATCAACCAGATTGAGGAGAGGAGTGGATAAGAAGGGAGTCATCCACATTCATTCCTCCAACCAAACATGGGACTTCTACCAGGCTCTGCTAGGCCTCGTTCACGGTAAACAAGACGTAGCCCCCGCTCTCAGGGAACTGTGGCTGGTGGAAATACAGCATCAAATATTCTGAAATAAGTTGGGGGAGGGCCAGATGCGGTGGCTTACGCCTGTAATTCCAGCACTTTGGGAGGCCGAGGCAGGTGGATCACCTGAGATAAGGAGTTTGAGACCAGCCTGGCCAAAATGGCAAAACCCCATCTCTGCTAAAAATACAAAAATTAGCCAGGCATGGTGGCAGGCACCTGTAATCCCCGCTACTCGGTAGGCTGAGGCATGAGAATCGCTTGAATTCGGGAGGTGGAGGTTGCAGTCAGCCGAGATTGTGCCACTGCACTCCAGCCTGAGGGATAGAGAGAGACTCTGTCTCAAAAAAAAAGAAGAAAAAAAAAGGATGTTAGAGGAGTGCAAAAAATAAACTTCACAAATACCACAGAGTCACTTTTTCATATGTCCCTACTATCTCAAAATGATGCTATGTCACTTCTGTGTATAGCTTCTCATGGCACACAAACAGTAAACCTACAGTAGTTGTCCATGAGGATAGATCTTGCTTGCATTCAAAGCTGGTTTAGCCAGAGTTGGGAGTGGAGAATGGCCATGTAATATCTTGGACACCTGCCGCTTATCATTAAAACACTCAGCTCTCAAAGCTGCCACTTCCAGGTTTTTGCTCAGTTCTATGTCCCATACCCTGCCTGGGGAGAAAGCCCAGGGCCTTGGGAGTTCCTGCCCCATCAGTATTTCCGTTTCCTTTTTTTTTTTTTTTTGAGACAAGGTCTTGCTCTGTCACCCAGGCTAGAGTGCAGTGGCACAATCACGGTTCACTGCAGCTTCCACCTCCGGGGCTCAATCGATCCTCCTGCTTCAGCCTCCCAAGTAACTGGGACCACAGGTGTCCACCACCACGCCTGGCTCATTTTTGTAATTTTTGTAGAGGTGGGGTTTCACCATGTTGCCCAGGCTGGTCTCGAACACCTGGGCTCAAGTGATTCCCCCACCTCGGCCTCCCAAAGTGCTGGAATTACAGACAGACATGAGCCATCGCGCCCAGCCCGTTTCCTTGGGAAACGTTTTGAGCGTCTGTTAGGTGTCATACGCTCTGACAGGGGGAACAAAAACGAATGTAAGACATTGACTATGGTTCACAATCTGCGTGGTGGCAGACACAAACTTCTAATTTTATTTCTCCTCTCATACAGCCGAAAAACTGGTTTAACATACACTGTTTCATTTATGCCCCAAAACAGTCCTGTGAGGTCAAAACGTCATTCACTTAGGCACGACGGGTTACAGTCCACAAGGCGCATGACATCGCTCATCTTGATCTCCCGGTACCCGCGCATTTTAGGAAGAAACACGTTCAAAGGGATGAAGGGTCCGCTCTCAAGCATTTTAGCTAGCGAAGTTATAGTCACATCCGGCAAAGTCGCACACTGCGGAACTAGGACTACCGCGCGCGGCCCCGCCCACTTTCCCAGCAGCGGGAAGCTGTCACCCGGACTCTCGAGATCCTGGGCCCAGAGGCTCCCGGAAGCTGCCGACCACGTGACTCGCTGGCTCAGCTCACGTGACAAAGCTCCCGGAGGTGGGGGCCCTCGGCCAAAATGGCGGCCTACCTGCAGTGGCGGCGCTTCGTTTTCTTCGACAAGGAGCTGGTGAAGGAGCCGCTGGGCAATGATGGGGCCGCTCCCGGGGCCACACCTGCTTCTGGATCCGCTGCTTCCAAGTTCCTTTGCCTCCCTCCTGGCATCACTGTCTGCGACTCAGGCCGAGGGAGCCTGGTCTTTGGAGATATCCTTCGTTTGGAGCTGTCTTTTCCCTCCCGGGATCCCGAAGAGATCGAGTTAGGATGAAATCTGTTTGTTGGAGGGGTCAGTGCCGCGTGCCTCTTTCCTTTAGCTGGTCATCCAGAGTCGTTCTGTGATCTACGGGAAGAAAGAAGTCCATTTCCTAACTTGTTATCAACTGAGCAATCCTGGGCAAGTCATTTAACCTCTCTGGGTTTTAATTTCCTTATCTGTAAGAGAAGTGCACATGGCAATTTGACTAGCTTAATTTGAGATCAATAAAAAAAAAATGCAAGTTGGCTTTAAAAGATGAATATGTAGGCCGGGCGCGGTGGCTCAAGCCTGTAATCCCAGCACTTTGGGAGGCCGAGACGGGCGGATCAGGAGGTCAGGAGATCGAGACCATCCTGGCTAACACGGTGAAACCCCGTCTCTACTAAAAAATACAAAAAACTAGCCGGGCGAGGTGGCGGGCGCCTGTAGTCCCAGCTACTCGGGAGGCTGAGGCAGGAGAATGGCGGGAACCCGGGAGGCGGAGCTTGCAGTGAGCTGAGATCCGGCCACAGCACTCCAGCCTGGGCGACAGAGCGAGACTCTGTCTCAAAAAAAAAAAAAAAAAAAAAAAAAAAAAAAAAAAAAAAAAAAGATGAATATGTAAAGTGACATGCTCTCCCCTGCCCGTTATCGTTGGCGAGGAGGTAAATGAGGCTAGCAGTTGTTGCTTTCGTCTTCATGTTGCTGGTACTCAACTCTGGCCTTTTTCACTCTTTTTTTTTTTTTTTTTTTTTTTTTTTTGAGACGGAGTCTTACTCTGTTGCCCAGGCGGGAGTGCAGTGGCACGATCTCGGCTCACTGTAACCTCCGCCTCCCGGGTTCAAGGGATTCTCCTGCCTCAGCCTCCCGAGTAGCTGGGACTACAGGCGTGCGCCACCACACCCGGCTAATTTTTTACATTTTTAGTACAGACAGGGTTTCACCGTATTGGCCAGTCTGGTCTTGAACTCCTGACCTCGTGATCCACTCACCTCGGCCTCCCAAAGTGCTGGGATGGCCCGCTTTCTTTCTTTTTTTTTGAAACGGAGTTTCACTCTTGTTGCACAGGCTGGAGTGCAATGGTGTGATCTGGGCACACTGCAACCTCCGCCTCCCGGGTTCAAGCAATTCTCCTGCCTCAACCTCCTGAGTAGCTAACAGGCACACATCATTATGCCCGGCTAATTTTTGTATTTTTAGTAGAGACAGGGTTTCGCCATGTTGGCCAGGCCGGTCTCGAACCCCTGACCTCAGGTAATCCGCCCTCCTTGGCCTCCCAAAGTGCTGGGATTACAGGCGTGAGTCACCGTGCCTGGCCCTACTCTTTTTAAGATAGGGAGTTCTATGAGATGATATGTAGGAAAATCCTTGAAAATTTTAGAGTTATATGCATATCATTGTTATCTGAGTTCTGGTCTGAATATAAGTATCTCTCCTTGGAAAGGAGGCTCCTTGACTACCCTGCACATATGGAAGGCCAGATCTGGTTCTTGCCACGTTCCCTACAGCTTACAGGCTTCCAGGCCTACAAACTACGGGTGACACACCTGTACCAACTGAAGCAGCACAATATTCTGGCATCTGTTGGAGAAGATGAAGAGGGCATCAATCCCTTGGTGAGTCCCAGCAGGGAAATGGGAAAGATCCGGAAGCCTGGAAATGATTTTTTCTTGGAGAATGACTAGCATTTACACTTCTGAGGTCTGTCCACAGGTTAAGATCTGGAACCTGGAGAAGAGAGATGGTGGCAATCCACTCTGCACTCGAATCTTCCCTGCTATTCCAGGAACAGAGCCAACTGTTGTATCTTGTTTGACTGTCCATGAAAATCTCAACTTTATGGCCATTGGTAAACAGAAGGCAAAACTAACACTCCTAGATTCGTTATATATTTTCTTCACAGTTGCTTCTGCCTCTCATCTTTACTGTTTTCGTGAGACCACTTTGAATTGAACTGAGGCTTTTGAGATATTAAAGTTTGGAATGGGGGCCAGGCACAGTGACTCACGCCTGTAATCCCAGCACTTTGGGAGGCTGAGGTGGGCAGATCACCTGAGGTAGTTTGAGACCAGCCTGACTGACATGGAGAAACCCCATCTCTACTAAAAATACAAAATTAGTTGGGCGTAGTGGCACATGCCTGTAATCCCAGCTACTAGGGAGACTGAGGCAGGAGAATCGCTTGAACCTGGGAGGTGGAGGTTATATGCGGTGAGCCGAGATTGCGCCATTGCACTCCAGCCTGGGCAACAAGAGGGAAACTCCATCTCAAAATAAATAAATAAATAAATAAATAAATAAAAGGAATAAAGTTTGGAATGGGAAGGGATTTAATTTTGTTCTTTGAAGATGTGTCAGTGAGTGCCAATATTCAGGTTAACCATTAATTAGAGAGATTGGGTATATGGAGAAAGCTTGTCACTTCTGAGTGCCTCAAGGGTCTTTTTTCCCTCTCCATTTCCTCATCTTTTCAGCCTCGCTGAAGTAATTTTCTTGTTCTCCTGCAGGTTTCACAGATGGCAGTGTCACATTGAACAAAGGAGACATCACCCGAGACCGTCATAGCAAGACCCAGATTTTGCACAAGGGCAACTATCCTGTAACTGGATTGGCCTTTCGCCAAGCAGGAAAGACAACTCACTTGTTTGTTGTGACAACAGAGAACGTCCAGGTATGACCAAGGCCTCCACTCTTAGGAGCAGGCAGGAAGGGCTTCTCCATTGCTCAGGGGGGATAGGGTAAGGAAGTGACAGGAAAGGTGGGATTGTTAAAATTTTAATCATATAATTCGAATCATTTGCCTAGCTTTGTATTTTATTTCTTTGCCTAGGAAGCTGGGAAGAGTTAGACTCTGGGCTTGTAGTAAAAAGACGTGAATTTTCTTTCTCTTTTTTGAGACGGAGTCTCACTGTGTTGCTCAGGCTGGAGTGCAGTGGCGAGATCTCGACTCACTGCAACCTCTGTCTCCCAGGTTCAAGCGATTCTCCTGCCTCAGCCTCCTGAGTAGCTGAGTAGCTGGGATTATAGGCGCACAGTAGCACATCCAGCTAATTTTTGTATTTTTAGTAGAGACGGGGTTTCACCATGTTGGCCAGGCTGGTGTCGAACTCCTGACCCCAGGTAATCCACCCACCTTGGCCTTCCAAAGTGCTGGGATTACAGGCATGAGCCATCGCGCCTGGCTTTGAATTTTATTTCTAATTAGCTTTTTTTTTTCCCTTGAGACAGGATCTTGCTGTGTCGCCCAGGCTGGAGTGCAATGGCGCTGCATCAGCTCACTGCAACCTCTGCCTCCTGGGCTCAAGCGATCCTCCCACCTCAGCCTCCTGAGTAGCTGGGATTACAGGCATGCATCACCATGCCTGGCTAATTTTTGTATTTTTTCTTTTTTTTTTTTTTTTTTTTTTTGAGACGGAGTCTTGCTCTGTCGCCCAGGCTGGAGTGCAGTGGCCGGATCTCAGCTCACTGCAAGCTCCGCCTCCCGGGTTTACGCCATTCTCCTGCCTCAGCCTCCCGAGTAGCTGGGACTACAGGCACCCGCCACCTCGCCCGGCTAGTTTTTTGTATTTTTTAGTAGAGACAGGGTTTCACCGTGTTAGCCAGGATGGTCTCGATCTCCTGACCTTGTGATCCGCCCGTCTCGGCCTCCCAAAGTGCTGGGATTACAGGCGTGAGCCACCGCGCCCGGCCTTTTTGTATTTTTTCTAGATATGGGGTTTCACCATGTTGCCCAGGCTGGTCTCAAACTCCTGGGCCCAAGCAGTCCACCTGCCTCAACCTCCCAAAGTGCTGGAATTACAGGCATGAGCCACTGCACCGGCCTATTTCTTTTTTCTTTTTTTTTCTTTTTTTTTTTTTCCTGAGACGGAGTCTGGCTCTGTCGCCCAGGCTGGAGTGCAGTGGCCGGATCTCAGCTCACTGCAAGCTCTGCCTCCTGGGTTTACGCCGTTCTCCTGCCTCAGCCTCCCGAGTAGCTGGGACTACAGGCGCCCACCACCTCGCCCCGCTAGTTTTTTTTTGTGTTTTTTAGTAGAGGCGGGGTTTCACCATGTTAGCCAGGATGGTCTCGATCTCCTGACCTCGTGATCCGCCCGTCTCGGCCTCCCAAAGTGCTGGGATTACAGGCTTGAGCCACTGCGCCCGGCCTGCACCGGCTTATTTCTAACTAACTTTTTAAATGACAATGGACAAGTATCTTTACTTTTCTTGTTCCTGGTGCCCCAGATTTACAACAGTCTACTCTCTCAGGAATACTGTTGATAAAACAGTAGAAGATTATTGCATTTCTCTTACTTGTAGAATTTCTGTACTAGATAGAAATAATATATACAGAGAAAGAAATGGTGGTCCCTGTTTTTTTTATATATATATATATTTTTTTTTTTTTTTTTTTTTGAGACGGAGTCTCGCTTTGTCGCCCAGGCTGGAGTGCGGTGGTGTGATCTCAGCTCACTGCAAGCTCTGCCTCCCGGGTTCACGCCATTCTCCTGCCTCAGCCTCCCGAGCAGCTGGGACTACAGGCACCCGCCACCGCGCCCAGCTAATTTTTTGTATTTTTAGTAGAGACGGGGTTTCACCGTGTTAGCCAGGATGGTCTCGATCTCCTGACCTCGTGATCCACCCGCCTCGGCCTCCCAAAGTGCTGGGATTACAGGCGTGAGCCACCACACCCGGCCCTCTGTTATATATTTAATAGATGGGTGATGGTTAATGAAGAAGGTCAGCAGCCAAGAGAAAGACTTAGAATGCTAAGAGGGAAAAAAGAGCCAGTATGGAGATGAGAATACCTTCGTGAAGGCTTAGTGTTACCTCCTCAAAGGAGCCTGTTAACCCCTTTCTTACTTCTGGCAGTCCTATATAGTTTCTGGAAAAGACTATCCTCGCGTGGAGTTGGACACCCATGGTTGTGGCCTGCGCTGCTCAGCCCTAAGTGACCCTTCTCAGGACCTGCAGTTCATTGTGGCCGGGGATGAGTGTGTCTACTTGTATCAGCCTGATGAACGTGGGCCCTGCTTCGCCTTTGAGGGCCACAAGCTCATTGCCCACTGGTTTAGAGGCTACCTTGTCATTGTCTCCCGTGACCGGAAGGTTTCTCCCAAGTAAGGACTCCAGTGAAAAGGGACAGGGAGAGGGCTGGACTTGTTCCCCAGAGTCCGCCTGATTTTAAAATCCTAATGCCTGGATCCTGCCAGTCTCCTACTCCTACTCTGGTGTTATGTAGATAACATTTCTTTTTTTTTTTTTTTGAGATGGAGTCTCGCTCTGTCACCTAGGAGTGCAGTGGCGTGATCTCGACTAACTGCAACCTCTGCCTCCTGGGTTCCAGTGATTCTCCTGCTTCAACCTCTTGAGTAGCTGGGATTACAGGCATGTGCCACCATGCCCGGCTACTTTTTGTATTTTTTGTAGAGACAAGGTTTCACCATGTTGACCAGGCTGGTCTCAGACTCCTGACCTCAGGTGATCCACCTGCCTCGGCCTCCCAAAGTGCTGGGATTATAGGCATGAGCCACTGCACCCGGCTGGTGACACATATCTAGAGTTGGTTATAACATTTTTTTTTAATGAAAAATGGGTGTTTTTGCTGCAGGTGTTTGCTACATAGCCCTAGTATACTAGAATGCTCCGGGGAATTTAGACCTGTTTTTTTGTTTGTTTGTTTGTTTTGTTTTGTTTTGTTTGAGACGGAGTCTCGCTCTGTTGCCCAGGCTGGAGTGCAGTGGCACGATCTCGGCTCACTGCAAGCTCCGCCTCCTGGGTTCACGGCATTCTCCTGCTTCAGCCTCCCGAGTAGCTGGGACTACAGGTGCCTGCCCTGATGCCCGGCTAATTTTTTGTATTTTTAGTAGAGATGGAGTTTCACTGTGTTAGTCAGGATGGTCTGAATCTCCTGACCTCATGATCTGCCCGCCTCGGCCTCCTAAAGCACTGGGATTTCAGGCGTGAGCCTCCGCGCCCGTCCTTACTTTGTTTTGTTTTTTAACTCTTTTGTCAAAATAAGTTGGGCAGAGGAACAAAGGATTCAGGAGTGGAGAAATTAGAAAGTGCTGGGAAATGTGGGATGCAAGTTTTTTGTTTTGTTTTGGTTTTGTTTTTTTAAGGGGTAGGTGGGGTCTTCTGCATGATGAAAGTACTCCCTGTTAGATGCTGGTTTGTTTTGCTTTCATTCAGTTCCAGGCACAATGTTTTAAATATACCATGTATTGGATGATTATTTTCTAAATGAATGGATATCTGAATGTACTTAATTTTCTCATCTGTTGCTTGGGTTAATTGTAGGATCCTAAAGGGTAAGGTCAGGTTTATATGTTCTCTTTCTACAACTACCAGCATAGTGCTGCATGGTATGGGATGTGAGGGACCAGAGAGGTGATTTGTGCTGGGTGGAATGTGCACCAAAGTTATCATGGGAAAGGAAATCAAGGGGAGATAAGACAGAGATGTCCAAATATCTGGTGCTTTTTCTTTCCTATGCAGGTCAGAGTTTACCAGCAGGGACTCACAGAGCTCCGACAAGCAGATTCTAAACATCTATGACCTGTGCAACAAGTTCATAGCCTATAGCGCCGTCTTTGAGGATGTAGTGGATGTGCTTGCTGAGTGGGGCTCCCTGTACGTGCTGACGCGGGATGGGCGGGTCCACGCACTGCAGGAGAAGGACACACAGACCAAACTGGAGGCAAGGCCACCAGGCTCCCAGAGCTGGCCACAGGCACCTAGAAGCAGCTGCAGGAGCAGGTTCCCCAAGTCATATTGGCTAGGGTGTTTCCCTCCTTGTGGGTCACAGCCTTACTCAGCTTCCTTAGGGTAGGATTATAAGGTAAATGGCCTGGGATGGGGCTTTAGAGGGAAATAATGGCTGGGAGTCTGAGCCCACTCTAAGGGTTCACTTTGTTTCCAGAGCACCTTATGAAATAAGGTGATACTGATCTTGGGGATTTCTGGGAGCTCTAGGTTTGTCTAGGATCTAGGCAGATCAGAAATCCAGGACTTTCTGTTTTGCATGTTGTGGGCAACATTTTGGGAAAGTGTCTTACCAGGACCACTTCTACCAATTTTCTAATCTCTCTTCCCTTCTAGATGCTATTTAAGAAGAACCTATTTGAGATGGCGATTAACCTTGCCAAGAGCCAACATCTGGACAGTGATGGGCTGGCCCAGATTTTCATGCAGTATGGAGACCATCTCTACAGCAAGGGCAACCACGATGGGGCTGTCCAGCAGTATATCCGGTCAGTCTGGAGGCACTTTGGGATATAGCTGTGAATGTAGGGACAGGCAGCTAGATAGCTAAAGCCCATCCATGCTCCAGGTAGGGGCTAGAATTCTACCAGGAACTGTTTTTGCTTTTGTTTTTGTTTTGTTTGTTAGGTTTTTTTTTTTTTTTTGAGATGGAATTTCGCTCTTGTTCCCCAAGCTGGAGTGCAATGGTGCGATCTTGGCTCACTGCAACCTCTGCCTCCCGGGTTCAAGTGATTCTCCTGTCTCAGTTTCGCGAGTAGCTGGGATTACAGGTGCATGCCACCACATCTAGCCACTTTTTTGTATTTTTAGTAGAAACGGGGTTTCACCATGTTAGACAGGCTGGTCATGAACTCCTGACCTCAGGTGGTCTGCCTGCTTCGGCCTCCCAAAGTGCTGAGATTATAGGTATGAGCCACCGCTCCCAGCGTTTTTGTTTTTGTTTTTGTTTTGTTTTGTTTTTTGAGATGGATTCTCACCTTTTACCCGGGCTGGAGTGCAATGGTGTGATCTCAGCTCTCTGCAGCCTCTGCCTCAGGCTCAAGCGATTCTCCTATCTCAGCCTCCCGAGTAGCTGGGATTACAGGTGCATGCCGCCATGCCGGGCTAATTTTTTGTATTATTAGTAGAGACAGGGTTTTACGGTGTTCCCTAGGCTGGTCTCGAACTCCTGAGCTCAGGCAATCCACCTGCCTTGGCCTCCCAAAGTGTTAGGATTACAGATATGAGCCACCATGCTCGGCCTTTTTAATTTTTTTTGCAGGAACTATGATGCCTTAAATGAGAGGACAAGATTCCTTGTTGAAAAGGGAATTTTAGGGTCAAATATTATATGACCAGTATGCAGTTCAGCTGATGATTACCTCTCATTTTAAACTTTAGCTTGGCCTTTGTAAATACTTACTTTGACCTGGTTCTTTAAGGGGGAAAAGATATTCATTTCTTGCTTCCATAATTCCTTCCCTCAGTACTAATTCTTGGAATTTTCTGCCTTGAGAAGGGGTTTTAGAAACCAGTCTAAGGTGGCCGGGTGCGGTGGCTCACGCCTGTAATCCCAGCACTTTGGGAGGCCAAGGCGGGCGGATCATGAGATCAGGAGATCGAAACCATCCTGGCTAATGGTGAAACCCCGTCTCTACTAAAAAATACAAAAAATTAGCCGGGCGTGGTGGCGGGTGCCTGTAGTCCCAGCTACTCGGGAGGCTGAGGCAGGAGAATGGCCTGAACCCCAGAGGCGGAGCTTGCAGTGAGCTGAGATTGCGCCACTGCACTCCAGCCTGGGCAACAGAGCGAGACTCCATCTCAAAAACAATAAATAAATAAAAGAAACCTGTCTAAGGCTGGGGTGCAGCGGCATGTGCCTGTGATCCTATCCCTTTGGAAGACCAAGGTGGGAGGATTGCTTGAGCCCAGTCTGAGCAACATAGCAAGACCCCATTTCTAACAACAAATAAATACATAGATTTAAAAATATGGCTGGGTGCCATGGCTCATGCCTGTAATCCTAGCACTTTGGGAGGCTGAGGCGGGTGGATCACTTGAGGTTAGGAGTTCAAGACTAGCCTGGCCAACATGGTAAAACCCTGTCTCCACTTAAAAAAAAAAAATACAAGGCCAGACGTGGTGGCTCATGCCTGTAATCTCAGCACTTTGGGAGGCCGAGGCAGGTGGATCAGAGGTCAAGAGTTAAAGACCATCCTGGCCAACATGGTGAAACCCCATCTCTACTAAAAATACAAAATTTAGCTGGGCATGGTGGTGGGCGCCTGTAATCCTAGCGTAAAAAAAAAATTAGCTGGGCGTGGTGGCATATGCCTGTAATCCCAGCTACTTGCGAAGCTGAGGCAGGAGATTCACTTGAACCTGGGAAGCAGAGGCTGTCGTGAGCCGAGATTGTGCCACTGCAATCCAGCCTGGGCAACAAGAGCAAACCTCTATCTCAAAAAAAAAAAAAAAAATTAATTAAATTAAAAAATAATAATATATAAGAAAAAGAACAAAAATACAACAATAAAACAACAACAAAATAATAATATAAAAAGAAACCTGTCTAGCCTCTTCCCCATTCTCTTTAGAATTCCTATTTTTAGCCAAATTTAAGAAGCAGTGCCCTCGAGCCTTGCTACCCACTGTGGTCCCAGTCTAGTAGCACCGATATTACCTGGGACTTTGTTAGAAATGTAGAATCTCAGGCCCCACCCCAGATCCACTGAAATAGAATTAGCATTTTGAGAAGATCTGCAAGTGATTCCTGTGTACATGAGTTGGACAAGTATAGTGATTCAGATGCTATCTGGTACACATGTCTCCCTAGAACCATTGGAAAGTTGGAGCCATCCTACGTGATCCGCAAGTTTCTAGATGCCCAGCGCATTCACAACCTGACTGCCTACCTGCAGACCCTGCACCGACAATCCCTGGCCAATGCTGACCATACCACCCTGCTCCTCAACTGCTATACCAAGCTCAAGGACAGCTCGAAGCTGGAGGAGTTCATCAAGGTGCAGGATGGTGTTGGTGGGAGAGTCCTGGAGGCCCCACTGAGCATGAGGTGGCTCCACTGGGACTTGTTCGTTTCAGCAAGATACAGGGAGAGGAAAGGGCTGACCTTATTTAGAGGAGCGGCTGTTCCTGTTAGTTCTGTGCCGTCTCCCCTCTTGTTTTATGACTCTAGAACTTCCCATGATATCTAAGCCCAGGGTGGTGGCACTGGGGAAGCCCTGTCCCTAGCGGTGTCCCTCTAATGGTAGGGGTAGAGGAAAACTTTAGTCAGACACTCCCACAGGCTGACTAGCATAATATTTTCAAAGCGTGGACTTTATGGTATCACCTTAGGCATCTGTCTGAAAGTCAGATGCCTGTTTCCTCTCCCTTCTCTAGCTACGTCTGTGTAAATGATTTTGTCTCATGTCTCCTCGGCAGACAAAAAGTGAGAGTGAAGTCCACTTTGATGTGGAGACAGCCATCAAGGTCCTCCGGCAGGCTGGTTACTACTCCCATGCCCTGTACCTGGCAGAGAACCATGCACATCATGAGTGGTACCTGAAGATCCAGCTAGAGGACATTAAGGTAGGTGAGACTCTGTCTTTTTTCCCCAAGAGACAGGGTCTCGCTATGTTGCCCAGGCTGGACTTGAATTCCTGGGCTCAGGTGATCCTCCCACCCCATCCTCCTGAGTAGAGGTGAGACTCTTAACTTGGGCCGAGCCGTGTTGTTTTTGAAGACATCCCCAGAATGATGAAAGTGCTTTCTGGTGGCTGAGGCAGGAGTATGCACTACTCTGCCCTTTACTTTTCCACAGAATTATCAGGAAGCCCTTCGGTACATCGGCAAGCTGCCTTTTGAGCAGGCAGAGAGCAACATGAAGCGCTATGGCAAGATCCTCATGCACCATATACCAGAGCAGACAACTCAGTTGCTGAAGGGACTTTGTACTGATTATCGGCCCAGCCTCGAAGGCCACAGCGATAAGGAGGCCCCAGGCTGCAGGGTGAGGCTGCAGGGAAAAGAGCTTCAGACAGTGGGGATCACTTCAGGGGCTTCCTGTATATCACGCCCACTCACTCAGCCTCCTTTCTCCTCCCTTGCCATCCTAGGCCAACTCTGAGGAGTTCATCCCCATCTTTGCCAATAACCCGCGAGAGCTGAAGGCCTTCCTAGAGCACATGAGTGAAGTGCAGCCAGACTCACCCCAGGGCATCTACGACACACTCCTTGAGCTGCGACTGCAGAACTGGGCTCATGAAAAGGACCCACAGGTGAGGCCTGGCCAGGGCTGCAGGAGAAAAGACAGTTCATGCCATCTCCATTCTTCCGTCTTGGGGGCTGCCTTTCACTGCATTCCTTAGACCAGTAACACCTTACCACGGGGCTCAGTGGTCCTCTGTGAAGAGGGAATGGACTGAGGGAAAGAGTTGACTGGCCTTGTCCAAAGAGACCTTGTGATTTTCCCCTTTTGTCCAGCAACTCTGCCCTCCTCCTTCTCCAGGTCAAAGAGAAGCTTCACGCAGAGGCCATCTCCCTGCTGAAGAGTGGTCGCTTCTGCGACGTCTTTGACAAGGCCCTGGTCCTGTGCCAGATGCATGACTTCCAGGATGGTGTCCTTTACCTCTATGAGCAGGGGAAGCTGTAAGAGTTTGGGGAATTTCAGGGAAAGGGGAAGAATCCAAGTCATTTTCCAGAGACAGCCACTGAGGTGTGCCCTTGCCCCGGCCACAGATTCCAGCAGATCATGCACTACCACATGCAGCACGAGCAGTACCGGCAGGTCATCACCGTGTGTGAGCGCCACGGGGAGCAGGACCCCTCCTTGTGGGAGCAGGCCCTCAGCTACTTCGCTCGCAAGGAGGAGGACTGCAAGGAGTATGTGGCAGCTGTCCTCAAGCATATCGAGAACAAGAACCTCATGCCACCTCTTCTAGGTACTTGGGAAGACAGGATGGGTGGGTGACAAGCTGCTGACAGCTGGGCTCTGTGGCAGGGGCCCTTCAACTCTATCCAGAGAGTGCCGCACGCAGTTCATTGTCTTGTTTCCTCTTGGACCCCAATCTCAGTGGTGCAGACCCTGGCCCACAACTCCACAGCCACACTGTCCGTCATCAGAGACTACCTGGTCCAAAAACTACAGAAACAGAGCCAGCAGATTGCACAGGATGAGCTGCGGGTGCGGCGGTACCGAGAGGAGACCACCCGTATCCGCCAGGAGATCCAAGAGCTCAAGGCCAGGTACCCAGGGCATGGATATGTGGAGGAGTCCAGGGGATAACTTGCCCTTCACAGGGTATTTATTACTAAGTACTTTCCATAGAGGATTCTATGGAGTGCTTTTGAGCATTTTGATTCTTCAAGGTGTGTTTTAATGGAAGAATTCCAAAAAATGGTTTATTACACAGATCATTATTTACTGGGCTTTGGAGGATATTATTTTGTAGCAGGTACTTTTTGTTCTTTATATGCCTGTATTTTACCTTTTCTAAACACATCCATATTGTGGTTGGAAGCCATTCTGGTGTTTTTCTTTTTTGAGACAGGATCTTGTCACTGAGGCTGGAGTGCAGGAGCGTGATCACGGCTCACTGCAGCCTTGACCTCCCGGGCTCAAGTGATCCTCCCACCTCAGCCTCCAGAGTAGCTGGGATTGCAGGCATGCGCCACCAAGCCCAGCTAATTTTTGTATTTTTAGTAGAGATGGGGTTTACAGTGTTGACCAGACTGGTCTCAAACTCCTGGCCTCAAGCGATCCTCCCGCCTTGACCTCCCAAAGTGCTGGGATTACAGGCATGAGCCACGGTGCCCAGCCATAATCCCAACTCTGAAATCTTATCTGCCCTTAACATTCTGTAAAATATTTATTAGAGAACAAGTTTCTTCATTCTACAAATTCTGAGTCTCTGTGATGTCCCAAGCACTATTCTGAACAGCACAGGCAAAAAGCCTGGCCTTCCTGGAGCTTTATGTTTTAGAAGAGACAGACAGCAAACATGTTAAATAGGCAAACTTTTTTTTTTTTTTTTTTTTTGAGATGGAGTCTCACTCTGTCACCCAGGCTAGAGTGCAATGTTGCGATCTCGGCTCACAGCAACCTCCACCTCCTGGGTTCAAGCAATTCTCCTGCCTCAGCCTCCTGAGTAGATGGGATTACAGGTGCCTCCCGCCATGCCTGACTAATTTTTGTATTTTTGTAGAGACAGGGTTTCACCATGTTGGCCAGGCTGGTCTTGAACTCCTGACTTCAGGGGATCTGCCTGTCTTGGCCTCCCAAAGTGCTGAGATTGTATGAGCCACCGCACCTGGCCAAACAGGCAAAAATTTTTTTTTTTTTTTTTTTGAGATGAAGTCTCGCTCTTGTCTCCCAGGCTGGAGTGCGATGGTGCGGTCTCAGCTCACTGCAACCTCTGCCTCCTGGGTTCAAGCGAGTCTTCTACTTTGGCCCGCCGAGTACCTGGGATTACACGTGCCTGCCACCATGCCTGGCTAATCTTTATATTTTTATTAGAGACAGGGTTTCGCCATATTGGCCAGGCTGGTCTAGAACTCCTGACCTCAGGTGATCCACCTGCCTGGGCCTCCGGAAGTGCTGGGATTACAGGTGTGAGCCACTGCGCCCGGCCAAACAGGCAAACTTTTGTAGTACGTTAGGTGGTGGTAAGTTCTGAGTGGAAAATAAATTGCGCAAGGGGAGCGGGGAAGAAGTGTGTCAACAAGTTTAGAGAATGTGGCCAGGAAAGGCCTCACTGAAAGGGTCACATCTGAGTACAGACCTGAAAGTTAATTTAGTGGCAGTTGTGAAAATGGAGAGAGAGGAAATGATCCCCAGGCTGAGTTGGCCTTGTTGGGAGCATGCTAACACTCACTACAGGTCCAGGGCTGTTATAATCATTTGACTCCCCTAAGGCAATAAGAAGAGCAGGGCAGGGCCTTCAGGGGCCTTACCGGTGACCTTGCGCCATCCACTTCAGCTGCCTTCTTTCTTATCCTTGACTCCTGGCCTTGCCCTCACTTTTGCCACTCACTTCTGGTCTTTCTTCCCTGTAGTCCTAAGATTTTCCAAAAGACCAAGTGCAGCATCTGTAACAGTGCCTTGGAGTTGCCCTCAGTCCACTTCCTGTGTGGCCACTCCTTCCACCAACATTGCTTTGAGAGTTACTCGGAAAGTGATGCTGACTGCCCCACCTGCCTCCCTGAAAACCGGAAGGTCATGGATATGATCCGGGCCCAGGAACAGAAACGAGATCTCCATGATCAATTCCAGCATCAGGTGGGGATGAGTGGGCTAGATGGGCCAGGGGATTCCCACTAGTGTCACAGAGTCACTGGAGGGCTTGTTTCCTTATCTCCTCCTCATTTGAGAAACAAGCACTTTGATTCTGATTGGTACTCCTTCCCTCCTCTTCTCCTGCAGCTCAAGTGCTCCAATGACAGCTTTTCTGTGATTGCTGACTACTTTGGCAGAGGTGTTTTCAACAAATTGACTCTGCTGACCGACCCTCCCACAGCCAGACTGACCTCCAGCCTGGAGGCTGGGCTGCAGCGCGACCTGCTCATGCACTCCAGGAGGGGCACTTAAGCAGCCTGGAGGAAGATGTGGGCAACAGTGGAGGACCGAGAGGACAGACACAATGGGACCTGAGCGGGTGCTACACAGAAGGCTGGCTGACATGCCCAGGGCTCCACTCTCATCTAATGTCGCAGCCCTCAGAACTAAAGCAGACTTTCTTTCCCTGCCTTCTTATTTAGCCAGCCTGCCATCCCTCCTCTTCACTAGCAGTGTAGATCATTCCAGATCAGTGGGGGAGGGCACCTCAGCAACCTCTGAGTGTGGACAATAGCTGCTTTATTCTCTATCCAAGAGCACCAGGCTGTGCTTGGGTCCTTGCTCGCAGAGTCTATAAATAAAAGAATATAATGATTTGGGAGCTTAAGGATTTTTTTCTGGGGACTTCCTGGTGATTCTTAACTGCATGATGGACTTCCTTCCCTCTGCTCTCCTGGCGTTCCACTTCCCTCCTATGGTGTTCTTGGAGACCATGTTGGCTCAGTCTCGTTCCAGTAATGGGTGGGGCCTGTGGCATTGCGTACAGTTCAATTTACTGAAGGACCTCTGCAAAAGACCTAATGACTGAGCTCCAGGAGCAGCCTGGACCAAGACATACAAAACAACTCTTGCTCTTTCCTCTTGCTGGTCTCTATGGCTGTAGTTTGGGCAAAATACTCAAGCAGGAGGCAGACTCGGGTAGGGAGCTTTGGGCTTAACCTACCTTAATAATGGGTAGGTTGGCATCTTGCTGTATGTACTATCAGATGATAAACAGGAGAAAAGGTCCTTTCTGGAAACACCTTTCCCTCTTTGAAATTGTCAGCTAAAGTTTATGTTGTTAGGTGTCCCTGTGTAATTTGGGTGGCGCTGCCTGTCTGAAAATTGCTCCTATGTTGTTTTTTTCTCCACAGCCTCACCTAATTTCATCTCCTATGTTGTTTAATTGGAGGAAGTACGTTTGACATTGTGGTTTAGGTAGTATGTAGGATTGCCATGGGCTGGGCGCGGTGGTTCATGCCTGTAATCCCAACACTTTGCGGGACTGAGGTGAGAGGATCACTTGAGTCCAGGAGTTCAAGACCAACCCCCCAGGCAACATAGTGAGACCCCGTCTGTGCAAGAAATAAAAATAAACTAGCCCAGCCTGGTGGCGCTTGCCTGTGGTCCCAGCTACTCAGGAGGCTGAGGTGGGAGGCTTGAGCCCAGGAAGTTGAGGCTGCAGTGAGCCTTGATTCACACCACTGCACTCCAGCCTAGGTGACAGAGACCCTGTCTCAAAAAGTAAAATAGAAAAAAACAGTGGCAGTATTGTAGCTGCTATGAGTAGACTTTGGATCCACTGACCTGGGTTCGAATCCTAGTGGTGCTGTTTGACTTAGGGTACATCTTACCTTCTCAACTGGTTATTTTTTTTTTTTTTTTAATTTTTTTTTTCCCAGTGGGCTTTTGGGGAACAGGTGGTATTTGGTTATGTGAACAAGTTCTTTAGTAGTAACTTCTGAGATTTGGTGCCGATCACCCAAGCAGTGTACACTGTACCCAATGTGTAGTCTCTTATCCCTCACCCTACTCCCACTCTTTCCCCATCAATCTGTTTCTTCATCTGTGCATTAGGGATTATAACACCTACCCTATATGGCTGTTATGAAAGCCTAACAAGCAAATAGGTGTCCAGTTCTTTGTACAGTGCTAAGCACATGGCGCGGTGGCTCATGCTTGTATTCCCAGCACTCTGGGAGGCTGAAGTGGGCGGATCACCTGAGGTCAGGAGTTCGAGACCAGCCTGACCAACATGGTAAAACCCCATCTCTACTAAAAACACAAAAACTAGCTGACTGTGGTGGCGGGTGCCTGTAATCCTAGCTACTCAGGAGGCTGAGGCAGGAGAATTGCTTGAACCCAGGAGGCGGAGGTTGCGGTGAGCCGAGATTACACCATTGCACTCCACCCTGGGCAACAAGAGTGAAACTCCATCTCAAAAAAAAAAATAAAAAAAAACATAAAAAAGGGGGGTCTCACTCTGCCATCCAGGCGACAGTGCAGTGGCACCACCATAGCTCACAGCTGCCTCGACTTCCTGCGCTCAAGCGATCCTCACACCTCAGCCTCCTGAGTAGCTGGGACTACAGGCGTGTGCCACCACACTGGATATTTTCTTTTTTTTTTTTTTTTTTAGTGGCCGGATCTCGGCTCACTGCAAGCTCCGCCTCCCGGGTTTACGCCATTCTCCTGCCTCAGCCTCCCGAGTAGCTGGGACTACAGGCGCCCGCCACCTTGCCTGGCTAGTTTTTTTTTTTTTTTTTGTATTTTTTAGTAGAGACGGGGTTTCACTGTATAGTCTCGATCTATAGACAGGATAGTCTCGATCTCCTGACCTCGTGATCCGCCCGTCTCGGCCTCCCAAAGTGCTGGGATTACAGGCTTGAGCCACCGCGCCCGGCCGCACACTGGCTATTTTCGTATTTTTTGTAGAGATGAGGTTTTCACCATGTTGCCCAGGGTGGTCTCAAACTCCTGGGCTCAAGCAGTCTTCCTGCCTTGGCTTCCTAAAGTGCTGGGAATATAGGTGTGAGCCACTGCACCCAGCTGGGTGATTATTAATCATGATTGTTCATTATGTTCATGGGAAAGCACTTTTCCTAATAAGCTCTTTTCTCACTACAAGTATGTAGCGTCTGTGCTCCCACTTCAGTTACTTGTCGTTAGGCATAACCTTTAATCTCTCTGAACCAGTTTCTTCATCTTAAGAATTGAAATGCTGGCTGGGCCAGTGGCTCACGCCTGTAATCCCAGCGTTTTAGGAGGCCAAGGTGAGATAATTGCTTGAGTCCAGGAGTTTGAGACCAGCCTGGGCAACACAGTGAGACCACCTCCCTGCTGTCTCTACAAAAAATCTAGAAATTAGCCGGACGTGGTGCTGTGCACCTGTAGTCCCAGCTACTTGGGAGGCTGAGGTGGGGGGATCGCTGAAGCCGGGAGGTCAAAGCTGCAGTGACCCGTGGTCATCCACTGCACTCTAGTCTGGGGACACAGTGAGACCCTGTATCAAAAAGAAAAATGATGCCTACTTCAGGGATGTAGCAAAGCTAAGTTTGAACAGAGCAAAGGAAGTGCCATAGAAGCTGCACTACTTGCTCATGCCACAGCTGGGGAATGGAGAGGTCGAATGAGGAGGTCCTCTCTGTCGCAATGTTCCAATTCCCGCCCAGAGGGAGGGACCTCCCCTTCGAGGGAGGGCGCCGGAAGTGACGTGAGCCTTGCGGAGACCAGGAGTCAGACTGTAGGACAAGCTCGGGCCCCACGTGTCCCCGGTACTCGCCGGCCGGAGCCCCCGGCTTCCCGGGGCTGGGGGACCTTAGCGGCACCCAAACACAGCCTACTTCCTAAGCGGCGCCATGTCTGGTAACGGCAATGCGGCTGCAACGGCGGTGAGTGCTGAGCCGGTGACCAGCACACTTTGGGCTTCTGGACGAGCCGTGCAGCAATTGGCCCCAGGTTGCCATCCTCAGTCGCTATTGGTCAGAACGGCTTTTTTTTTTTTTTGGTCCGAATAGTTTTTAAAGGGCCAGTAGTTCTGTTGCCCTCCGGAAGGAATGGGGAAATCAAGAGAGCGGTGGTGCTGGGTTAAGAGTGGAAGGATTGTCTGGAACAGAACCCCGGTCCCTGCGGGCATCTGGGTGGGATTCCCATCAGGCCTGGGATGCACGGCTCTAGATTTAGTGACCCAGACCGCTAACGTTCGTCTACACAGACGTGGTCCTTTCATTCGAGGCTGGGCCGAGGCGGATGCAGATGCGGCCCCTTTGGGAAGACACGTTCCAATTTTGATTCAGAGGAGAGAGCATAAGCCAAGCCTCCGAACTGCACACAAACGTCTTAGAAGTGCGCCTTATTTTTGTATTACAGTGGTCTCCCAGCCACAACCAACTCTCCAAGTCCTCAGCTGAGACACACCTACTGAATTACTGCCGTGGGTGGGAGGCCGCTGTGGGCCTTCCCATTACAAGCCTGCTTGCTGAGCCCTGGGCTTGTGCACAAACTGCAGAGTTGGTGGAGGCCACTGTCAGGCTGAGATAAGAAAGAGATGGGGAGCTGCTAATCTCCCCCTGTCCAGCCAGTTGGTGAGGGCTGGGATCTTTGCTCCTGCAGTCATTCTGGAGCCCTGGACTAGGAGTAGGAAGATCTGAATTGTAGCCCCAACTCTTTCTCGGTTATTATCTCTGTGACCCTGGGCAAGTCACCTCATGCCTTGGTGCCACCCGTTGCTTCTGTAACATGGTCCCAAAGGTGCCTGTCTTGTCTACCTGATAGGATTGTTGAGAGGACAACAATATGCAGAAGCAATAGCTTCAACATAGAAGTGCTCAATGTTTTATTTTTTAATGAAACGGTTTGACTTGAATATGCTGTGCACATTCAAGGAACTTAAGGAATTGTTTGAACCTAGTAGTTCTGGGACCTTAGAGTCCTTTCTGTGGGCTCCCTGTGGCCCAGAATTTTGGTGGCCACGTTTAGTATTTCAAGCCTAGCCTAATTTGCAAAGGGTCTCCCAGGGTTAATTTACTGGCGTGATCACACGGAGTAGACCAGAGTCTGAGGGCAGCAAACTGTCACCTGCTCCCACAATAGAGACCCCAGATGTTTGGGTGCAAAAGAACTCCATAGCACCCTGGCCAACATGGTGAAACCCCGTCTCTACTAAAAATATAAAAATTAGGCCGGGCACAGTGGCTCATGCCTGTAATCCTAGCACTTTGGGAGGCCAAGGCAGGTGGATTGCCTGAGCTCAGAAGTTCGAGACTAGCCTAGGGAACATGTTGAAACCCCGTTTCTACTAAAAATACAAAAAATTAGCTGGTGTGGCAGCATGCACCTGTAATCCCAGCTACTTGGGAGGCTGAGACAGGAGAATCGCTTGAACCCGGGAGGTGGAGGTTGCAGTGAGCTGAGAATGTGCCACTGCACTCCAGCCTAGGCGACAGAGGGAGACTCTGTCTGAAAGAAAAAAAAAAAAAAAAAAAGGAACTCCATAGGATGAACATCCCATATCAGGGAATGTCGACTGTTGACAGTATCAGTATCTACAGTGGCTACTGTCTGATGTAGAAAGAAATGGGATCAGGCCGGATGTGGTGGCTCAGGCCTGTAATCCCAGCGCTTTGGGAGGCTGGGGCAGGAGGATCACAAGGTCAGGAGTTCGAGACCAGCCTGGCCAACATAGTGAAACCCCATCCCTACTAAAAATGCAAGAATTAGCTGGGCATGGTGGTACATGCCTTTAGCTTGAACCCGGAGGGTAGAGGTTGCAGTGAGCCTAGATCATGCCACTGCACTCCAGCCTGGGCAAAAGAGTAAGACTCCATCTCAAAAAAAAAAAAAAAAGAGAAATGGGACGTCTGTCTTAGACTGAAGAATTCAGTTCTACCTGCTTGGCAGTGAATACTTTTGTCCAAGGTACTCTGGCAGGAGGAAGAGGCGTGTCCTCTTGAGTTCTTGACTTGGGCTCTGCCCTCCCAATATTTCCTTGTTGGCGAAACTGGAGACAACACTCTAGGTGAACGAATTTTAGGCAGCGCAGCCTCCTAGTCTTATGGAACATCTGAGGCAGAAGAAACCTGAGTCCAACCTCTTCATTTTATAGATGAACAAACAGATCCTGATGGGACAATGTACCCAAGGTCACCCAGCCAAGAGGCTGAGCAGGACTGTACATCAGATCTGTTGACCTTAGTCCTTAATGCATGCAGTCCAGCCAGATTAAGTGACTGTTAATACTGTCAGCTTTCCCCACTGTGGCATCTTCATCCTCTTGAGTTCTTTTGCAGCCAGACATCTGGGCCTCTTGCTGGAGAAGGTGGCAGCTTGCTGCTCTTAGACTCTAGTCTACTCCATGTGGCATCTGGATGGCACTGAAATTTTCTCAAGTGCCTCGTCTGTTGTAGATAAGGAATCTATCCTCCAGTGACTCAGCACAGGTTCCCCAGTGTGGTCCTGGCTGCCCCGCCCCTGCCAGCTGCAGGCCCCACCCTTCCTGTGGCCAGGCTGATGGGCCTTATCTCTTTATCCACCTGGCTGTGCACAGCACTCCTACTGACAACTTCCTTGGCCAAGGTGGGCTTCAGGGCTCAGTGTCCTGGTTACTGCAGTGGCAGCAACAGCAAGTCCTACTGTTGCCTCCCTCTAGTCTCTGCTTCTCTGGATCCCTGAGGAGGGCAGAAGGTACTGAGGAAGGTGAAAGGGACCAGCCCAAGTATTTCCCCACTCTGAGCCCCAGCTAGCCACAGGCCAGGTTCTGAAGTTCCTTTCTTCCAAGCCAGTGATTCTGGTTCTTGGACAAGGTATTGAGGAACACAAGGAACAGAGGGGACTGTGACCTGGGGACTTTTTCTGCAGGAAGAAAACAGCCCAAAGATGAGAGTGATTCGCGTGGGTACCCGCAAGAGCCAGGTGGGTGCAGGAGCCTGGGTGGAAGAGGTTTGTCAGAACAGTTGTGATGTTCACAGTACCACAAATTGGGGGACTCAGAAGGTTAATTCCTAGTATGGAGGAGATGGGGTGGCTGGGCGTTAAGTTCCCTGGGGAATGGCAGATTACATTCTATGGCAAGATCGTCCCTAGGCTGGGAAAATTGTTGGAGTACAGAGGGCTCCCAAGCCCCTTCTCATTCTCAGATGGAAATTCCAGTCCCTTCAGGATCTGCCTAACCTATGAGAGTCTGAGCAGTGGCTGGGAAGGGCAGGACTAATCCAAATCTCTACCCGCAGCTTGCTCGCATACAGACGGACAGTGTGGTGGCAACACTGAAAGCCTTGTACCCTGGCCTGCAGTTTGAAATCAGTGAGTTTTCTGGAAAGGAGTGGAAGCTAATGGGAAGCCTGGTACCCCGAGAGGGGAGAACACAGCATTTCTGGCTTTGCCTTTAGCTAAAGCCTGTCTCGCTGCCCCAAGAATCCCTCTGGGCTGCTCCCAGTTCCGAAGGTGCTTTCCTCTGAATACCTCCAGCTCTGACTACCTGGGTTAGCCTGGCATTTAACATCTTGAGCTTTGGGTCTTTTTAGGAGTGTTTCTGGTCTTCCTGCTCGATCGTATGTACTCAGAGGGCAGGGACCAGGGATTATGTGCCTCTGTCCTCATCATGAATCGTAGCACAGTGCTGGGCTCAGTAAATGCTGATCAATAATGAGCGCCTGATTGATTGACTCTCTCCTCAGTTGCTATGTCCACCACAGGGGACAAGATTCTTGATACTGCACTCTCTAAGGTAACAACATCTCCCTCCCCAGTTCTTGTCCCCACTCTTCTTTCCTTCCCTGAAGGGATTCACTCAGGCTCTTTCTTGTCCGGCAGATTGGAGAGAAGAGCTTGTTTACCAAGGAGCTTGAACATGCCCTGGAGAAGAATGAGTAAGTAAAGATAGGAGAGTGTGGTGCCCCCCCAGTCTCTTGCTGGGAACCTAGTGTGCTAGGTCTCTTGCTGGGACCCCGGGTGTCAGATAGGCTGCTGGGCTTAAACCCTCAGAGAGGCTGAAGGCGGCGCATAGGTGGGTTTTTTCAGGCTTCAGAAAAGGAGAGAGTCTGGTTCTGAGCCAGCTGGCTGCCTGGACTGCAAGAGTGGCTGGGGGAGGGAGGGTAGGAGGGAGAGTGAGAGGAGGGCAGGTTTCATGCTCCTGAGATTTTGGGAAGGCGTGCTTCCTGAACTGCCCTAGGCTCCACCACTGAAGTGGAGGCAGGGGTGGGTGGAGAAGGGGTGAAGGCTGGCTGCTCATTCCCTTTCTCTTCACCCCCATCTCCCATCTCTGTAGAGTGGACCTGGTTGTTCACTCCTTGAAGGACCTGCCCACAGTGCTTCCTCCTGGCTTCACCATCGGAGCCATCTGCAAGTAAGAGTTTTGCAAGTAAGGGGCTTGGGCAGGGGTAGGCATCAGGTGAAACTTTACCTTTCCCTTTGGGATCTGACCCTCTGCTCCAGGGTTATCTCCTCTGCCCTGAGGAGTGTTGACTGGTGGCAGAAAACTCAGGAAATACCAGTGAGTTGGTGGTGATCTGAACTTAAATTTCTTCCTTCATTCTATGCCCTTCCCTCCTCCTCCAGGCGGGAAAACCCCCATGATGCTGTTGTCTTTCACCCAAAATTTGTTGGGAAGACCCTAGAAACCTTGCCAGAGAAGAGGTAAGTGGGGCCTGGATAGGCATCTTGGTGGGATGTGCCCAGAAGATGCAGGGATGGGAGGAGGAGGAAAGGAACAGTGACCGCCTAGAGTTAAAATCTCATTGTAACCTCTCTCTGGGCAGTGTGGTGGGAACCAGCTCCCTGCGGAGAGCAGCCCAGCTGCAGAGAAAGTTCTCACATCTGGAGTTCAGGAGTATTGTATCCTTTTAAAAGAGTGACAGGGGCAGCAGCCAAGGAAAAAGGCAAGGTCTAGAGGGCTCTGGGAGTCCTGAGAGTGGAAGGGGCTTCCAGCAAGCAGCCCGTGGGGTTAGTGGCCTGTCTGTCCTTCCATCCACTCATCCGTCCACTCATTTATAGTCTAGTGTTTTCTTAGTCCCAGACAAGTGTTTGGAGTGCAAGGCATTGGGGATAATGGTGAGCAAGATAAACATTCCCCTGCATATGTAGAGTTTACTTTTTACTTAGGGATAATGCAGTTATACTGAACAGTGACTACTTCTGGAGGGATAGGGAGTACTTCCTTATTTTTTATTTTTATTTTTTGAGACAGGGTCTCACTCTGTTGCCCAGGCTGGAGTGCAGTGGCGCAATCTAGGCTCACTGCAACCTCTGCCTCCTGAGTTCAAGCAATCCTTCTACCTCAGCCTCCCAAGTAGTGGGGATTACAGGTGCCTGCCACCACACCTGGCTAATTTTTGTATTTTTAGTAGAGATGGGGTTTCACCATGTTGGTCAGGCTGGTCTCAAACTCCTGACCTCAGGTGATCCACCGGCCTTGGCCTCCCAAAGGGCTGGGATTACAGGCTTGAGCCACCATGCCTGGCCAGTACTTCCATTTTTATATGCTACTATATTGTTTTGACTTTTACAATGAATATGTAGTACATTTCATAAAACTAAATTTAAAAATAGTATGTGCGAAGTGCTCCAATAAGTGAAGTTGGGAATTTTCTGGAAACTTCTAGTTGGAACATCTAAACACAGAAGTCTGGGGGTTCAGGGAAGGTTTGTTAGAGGTCTTGTAACCTTGGCAAGTCATTTAGCCTCCCTATGTCATTTTCCTTATCTGTAAAGTGGGGATAATAATACTACCTTCCTCACAGGGTTGTTGTGAAGATGAAATGATCTGACATATGGAAAGTACTTTTACAGCAGTGTCTGGCATGTAGTAAGTATGATGTAAGTGTTAGCTGTTACCATTAAGCTGAGAGCTGGAAGATGAGTGAAAGTCAGCCAGCTAGAGAAGGAAAGACAGACTCAGGCAGAGGGAATCTCATGAGGCCCCAGATTGCCCGACACTGGTCCTTAGCAACTCTCCACAGCGGGGAAACCTCAACACCCGGCTTCGGAAGCTGGACGAGCAGCAGGAGTTCAGTGCCATCATCCTGGCAACAGCTGGCCTGCAGCGCATGGGCTGGCACAACCGGGTGGGGCAGGTAGGGGCTGCCCCTATCCTATCCCCAGTTCATCTGCATCTCCTTTCTGCCTTATAGTCATCCCCAATTTAGGATTTTTAGACTTTATGATTGTGTGAAAGTGATATACGTTCAGTAGAAACTGTACTTAGTACCCATACAGCCATTCTGTTTTTTACTTTCAGTATAGTATTCATTACATGAGATATTTAGCACTTTATTATAAAATAGGCTTGGTGTTAGATGATTTTGTCCAACTATAATAGGTTAATGTTAAGTGTTCTGAGCACATGTAAAGTAGGCTAGGTATATTAAATGCATTTTCAGCTTGTGTTTTCAACTTAGCAATGGGTGTATCAGGATGTAACCCCATTGTAAGTCAAGGACCATCTGTCTTCACTTCTTGACCACCCCACCTCTAACACCACAGGCTGGGAAGATTGTGAATCAGAGGCTAGACTCTAGGCCTTCATGGAGAAAATTTACAAAAAAAAAAAAAAAGAGAGAGGCCAGACCTGCACTTAGGCCTACCCAGGCTTTCTCGATGATAGGAATCATCTCACTGCCAAGTGTTTTTAGACATCCCTGTGTCCACCCTTTTGACTACCTGTTCTGCCTCCACAGATCCTGCACCCTGAGGAATGCATGTATGCTGTGGGCCAGGTATACTTGACCAGGGAAGCCACATGGTGACATATCCCTTCCCTTTGTTCTCAACCAAGAAGCTGGTCTCACAACCTTCTGCATCTGCTACCCCAGAATAGCATTCTCAGGGAGGGGCAGGCCTTGGGATGCTACTGGTCCAAAAGGCCCTGGGGAGCAAGTAGATAGAGATGGTCCTATGCTTTGCGCCATTGGTTGGGGAAAGAGCAGGCCTGATGTCCTAGGCTGTTTTTCCATCAGGGGGCCTTGGGCGTGGAAGTCCGAGCCAAGGACCAGGACATCTTGGATCTGGTGGGTGTGCTGCACGATCCCGAGACTCTGCTTCGCTGCATCGCTGAAAGGGCCTTCCTGAGGCACCTGGTAGGGCCTGTGCTCCACCTGTGGAGGGCTGGGGACTTGGAGAGCTGGGAAAGGTGGTGGGGACGATTTCTCACATGAATGCTCTGTATATAGTGCTAACTCATTCTTGTTGAATGTTGTGTATGGAGAGGACCAGGTCTGAGCCCACAGTTATCTTTTCAGTGATGTCCTCAGGTCTGTGGTCACAGGATGGTGTTAAGAGCCCTTGGAGCTCACAAGAACTTCTCATTCCAGGAAGGAGGCTGCAGTGTGCCAGTAGCCGTGCATACAGCTATGAAGGATGGGCAAGTAAGTGGGGGGAAATAGGTGGCAAGCCAGGGAAGGGAGGACTGTGGCATTTCTTCCTGTGCATCCCAGGTTTCTAAGCAGTCCGCTCTCAGACTGTGCTGAGGCAACTGTTTTCTTCCCCAGCTGTACTTGACTGGAGGAGTCTGGAGTCTAGATGGCTCAGATAGCATACAAGACACCATGCAGGCTACCATCCATGTCCCTGCCCAGGTACCAAAGCTGGAGGGTGAGGGGGTAATAAACAAGAGTGCATATAATCTCATTTGTTCTCACCAATTCCCACCTCCCTCCCCGCATACAGCATGAAGATGGCCCTGAGGATGACCCACAGCTGGTAGGCATCACTGCTCGTAACATTCCACGAGGGCCCCAGTTGGCTGCCCAGAACTTGGGCATCAGCCTGGCCAACTTGTTGCTGAGCAAAGGAGCCAAAAACATCCTGGATGTTGCACGGCAGCTTAACGATGCCCATTAACTGGTCTGTGGGGCACAGATGCCTCGGTTGCTGCTGTCCAGTGCCTACATCCCGGCCCTCAGTGCCCCATTCTCACTGCTGTCTGGGGAGTGATTACCTCAGAAGACTGAACTGCAGGGTTCAAGCCTTCCGGGGATTTGCCTCAGTTTGGGGCCTTGATGACTGCCTTGCCTCCTCAGTATGTGGGGGCTTCATCTCTTTAGAGAAGTCCAAGCCACAGCCTTTGAATGTAACCAACTCTACTAATAAACCAGCTCTGAAGGTGTTTTTGTGTGTGTGTGTGGGGGGGGGTTGGCGGGAAGATATGAACAAACACAAAGCCCTTTCATCCTTACCTCGGAGGCTGGGACTTTTGCCCAAAGTTCTCCTGGTACATCCTTTCTGCTTCTGCCTCAATAGTTTTCATTTCACACAGAATAAATTGTCTCGCAGGAACACCAAGAAACAGAGCCATAATCTTAAATTCCTATGGTTTGCTCCTTCTTCGGTTAACAGTAGAGCCTATTTATATTGCATGCCCCTCCCACCCCCACTATCAGGAAAGTATAGAAAGTCACTAATCCTACAACTCTCTTGCAAAATGAAAACAAATGCTCCATTTTTAGAAAAACAATCCTTTAATAAAATTAGTTCATCTAAAACTCCCCAATGCCTAAGGTTCTAGTCTTGGAAGGGTTAGCTGCAAAATTCCAGTTCGGAAGCCAACGGAGGCTCAGTCCAGACAGGGATTAACCGACTTGTGCTGGTATCTAGGTGCTTGGATTGCCGAGTTGAGTTTGCTGGAAGGGAAATGGGGAGGCCCGACAGGCTTGGCTGCCAGTCGGCTTCCGCGAAAACGACTCTTGCTGTCCACATAGCCAGCCGTGAAGCCAAACTGCAGGCCTCTGCCCTCCCCTAAATGTCCTCGTAGGAGGCAGTCACTCGGGAGGAAGATGTGCCTGTTACCAAGTGCTTCGTCCCGGCCCCAGCGCAGACCTATGAATGAAGATGGAGGGAGATCTGATGTGAAAGGCCTGGGTCCCGGCCGCAGAGGGGGCGCCAGACCGAAACCAGCGATCGTGTCTCTCCCACCAAAGCCTCCAGGCCAGCGGCCACGTCTGAAAGTCCTGGGCTAAGCACCACGCCGGGGGAGTGCCGGACACCCTGGCTGCAGCTGCCGAGGGCCTCACTCACCTTCAGGGCCGCCGGCCTCTCGGCCTGGACTGCCCACCTCGGCCCTGCGTCAGAGCGGAAGGCCAAGTCTTCCAGAAGGTGCTGCGGCCTCCCCGCAGCCCCTCAGCGACTCAGGATGGGGCAGCTGGCTGAGTCACGAGCGCCGAGGCGAGCAGGTGCGGCGCCGCCGGCCTCCCCCCGGCAGGCTCGGGTCCTCCGCGCCACGGTGGTCCCCGAAGAGTGCCCAAGCCGCGTCCAGAGGGCCCGAGCCCTACCGGAGGGCGGCCGGCGGATGGGGCAGGGCCCGAGGCCGACGCGGCAGGCGGTGCAGGCCAGGAGGGGGGCGGGCGGGGACTCGAGGCCGGGCGGCAAAGGCGGGCGATGGGAGGGGAAAGGAGCCGGGAGCCGCGGCCCGCTTGCCCCGCAGTCTGAAGTGGCTCAGCTCTTTCCATGAGGGCGGTGGTGGCCCTTAAAAGGGCCTTTGTGGTGGCATGGGGAGGCCTGGCGGCCGGCCGCGGCGCGGGCCCTCTTAGTACTCCTGGGAGGCCTGGGTGGCCTTCTTGCCGCCCGAGGGCGCCTTCGGCCCCACGGTGGCGCTGGTCTTCTTGGGCAACAGCACGGCCTGGATGTTGGGCAGGACGCCTCCCTGGGCGATCGTCACGCCGCCCAGCAGCTTGTTGAGCTCCTCGTCGTTGCGGATGGCCAGCTGCAGGTGGCGGGGGATGATTCGCGTCTTCTTGTTGTCGCGGGCCGCATTGCCCGCCAGCTCCAGGATCTCAGCGGTGAGGTACTCCAGCACTGCCGCCAGGTACACGGGCGCGCCGGCGCCAACGCGCTCGGCGTAGTGGCCCTTCCGCAGCAGCCGGTGTACACGGCCCACTGGGAACTGGAGGCCGGCGCGCGACGAGCGCGACTTGGCCTTGGCGCGGGCCTTGCCGCCAGTCTTGCCGCGGCCCGACATGCTAGCGAGGTAGACCGGTGAAGTACAACGGTTCAGAGACACCCCAACAGAAGCCCGCCGCAGTGTAACTGCTGTCGCGCGCGCGCCGTGAGGCCGCCTTTATAAGCCCCCAGGACACACCTCTGCGCCCTCCTGATTGGCTCTTTTCTCCAATACCCGCCTCCGGTTGGTTGCGGTTAACCCTTGGGTGTCGCGCCTCGGCTGAGGGAGCGCGCGCTGATTGGTCGAATTTGAAAACCTTTTGCCCGGGGAGAAAAGGCGAGGAGGCGGGGTAGCACGCAGACGGCCAAACACCCGCTTATGTAGCCAATCCTTGTAAAGCGCGCGAGATTTAAACACTACAGTCGGAAGGCAGAACCGGAAGACAAAAGGGGTGGAGTCTGAGGCCACCTAGAGAGCGTCTGGGAAATCTGTGCTGGCGTAGGATGTTTAAAGGAAAGGGGTCAATACTATAGCTACCCTTTCCAGGTCCGGTCACTCCACACTCCCTTCTCCTACCTGACAAAGGGAGAATGGAAAAGGGAAGAAATTAGACCCCTTAAAGTTTTCTTTTTCTTTCTTTCTTTTCTTTCTTGTTTTTAATAGACCAGGTCTTGCTTGCTGTCACCCAGGCTGGAGTGCAGTGGTGTGATCTCAGCTCACTGCAAGCCTCGGACTCCTGGGCTCAAGGGATCCTTCCTGCTTAACCTCCCGAGTAGATGGTACTACAAATGCTCCACTACAGTGGGCTAATTATTTATTTTTGTAGAGACGGAGTCTCGTTTTGTTGCCCAGGCTGTCTTGAATTCCTGAGCTCAGGCAATCCTCCTGCCTCGGCCTCCTAAAGTGCTGGGATTACAGGCATGAGCCACTGTACCTGGTGTCTTTGAAAGTTTGACCCCATGCCAGGAAACAGGATAACTTCAATTTTGTGGCCCTCCATGCCACCTGAAGTATCAGGATTTAAATGTTTATTCAATATGTTCTGTTTGGTCTCAGTTCTGTTCACTTCTTGTTAGACGGGGTCTGGTGGGGCAGAGAGATAGGCATCCTGTTGGAGGAAGTACCCCCACCTACCCTCCCAATCCACCCAAAAATGCCCATATAGGAAATATACCTACAGGAACAATAAGAAATAGACAACACTTTATTGTCTCCATTGAGAGCATGTGGCCCCCTGCTTACTTCTTACTAATCAGAACACTTAATTTACAATCAAATAACAGGTCACTGTGGAGCCTGTGTCCCTAGCCCTGGCCCAAGTTCTATCCCAAAAACCAGTAGTTCCTTGAGAGTCAGGACTCTGAAATGTGACTGTGGATAACTGCAAAAAAAAAACTTCTGTATCCCACCCTGTGAGGCTGCAAAGACAGGATGGAGAGGGAGAGTAGCAAGTTGCAGAAAGTCATAAGTAAAATCCAATCAGTAGACAGTAGGGGGCAAGAAACGCCCAGGATGCCAGTGATCACAGGGAAAAGAAAATGCTGAGAACAAAATCTGGAAGAGTATGAAGAGTGAGAGAGGCCTGGGCAAGGAGGCAGTCTGGGACCAGAGAGAGGTCAGCCTGAGTCAGGAATCCTAGAGACTGTGAGGTAAAGGACAATGATCAAGGGACTCAGACATCATAGAAGAGTCGAACGAGCTGATATCGAATGGAGAAGGTGAAGGCACTGCCCAGGATCTGCAAGGAGAAATGGACTGGAGTAAGAATCACGGAGAAAGGGAGACAAGGAGGTATAAACCCAATCCCCATCCTCACCTGCAGCAGCAGCAGGAGCAATGTGAGGTTTCTCTCATGTATGGGCCCAAAGATTTTAAGTAGCAAGTTGATGAGGGTCATGTTGTTACATTCAGTGAATTCACCATCCTCAGTATCACTTTGGTGTATTGTCACCAGCCGGAGGCTCTCTGCCACCTGGAGGGACCAGAGGTGAAGAGAACCTCAGCTAATACCTATGCTTTAGGAATGTGGATCTATTTAATGCTTCCAAGTTCCCCTTGGATCTGATGTAGGCCTAGGTTCCCCATTCCTCAAGGTCAGGATGGCAGCCTAGGGCCTTACCTCCTTGTTACCCTGTTACCTTTAAAATAAAGGTGCCCAAGAAAGAGAGGCTCTTGGTCTTGAACTTGGAATAGCTCATCTCCAGTTTGCCTGTCTTGATATTGAGTCTGCGGGGGGAAGACAGCTTCATGTGACTGGGCCACTATTTGAACCCTCCTCCCTGTGGCTAATCAATAGGAAGAGCATTGAATGTGGAGTCAACCTGAGATCTATTTCTGGCTCTGCTGCTTGCTGTTATCAGAACCACTGTGAGTATCAGATGATGCAAATAAATGTGCTTTGGAAGTTATAAAGGGTTACTCACATGGAAATAGCCCTTCTTTGGGCCCACTCCCTTTGCACAGCAATGTAAAGGCTGGCATTAGATATCCCAAGTGAAAAGGCTATGATGTCCATTTCAAGCCCCAAAGCGGCTACCTGGGTATGCGGTGGCGAGGGCAGGGGATGATATGCAGGAGCTGAGGCAGTGAGTAGAGGAAGTTGAACACCTGGGGCATGAAGAATAGTAGCATGGTCTTGCTGAAGTGTCCCAAGATGCCCACCACGGCAAAGGTCATGCCAGCAAAGTAACAGAAGGTATCTCCCACAAACACCCGTGATGGGTACCTGTGTGGGGGAGAGGATCCGAGCCAGTGGCAAGAGGCATTACCAATCCTTTCTCTCACATCACACCCTATGGGCACTGGACTAGCCCTGACCCTAGTTCTGACTTAGAGGAGACTCCAGTTGTGCAGCAACTCTGCAGGATCCAAGGCCCTGAATTCATCTATTCCTGGGACCTCCACGCACTCATCCCCAAATACTGTTGGGTAGGGAGAAATTTCAGAATACGACCAACTGAAGACACAGAAAATTCCATGGAGGTATGCACAGGTTTAACCTCTCCACCACAAGGTGGGTTATGATAAGGGCCATCTTTGCCATGTGTTCGGGTAGTTTTCCCCTTTTCCCCTTATCCATAGGCCTACTTACCAGTTGTGGTACAGCAATCCCAAAGTGGTGAAAAAAAAGGGGATCATGAAGTAGAGGGAAAAGACATGATCATCCCGACAATCACCTTTGGAAGCAAGGAAGAAAGAAGGGAAAATTAATACCCACTTCTTCTGCATACCATGGTCCTATTTTTGTCTAAGTTCTGTTTACAGCTGTATCATCCACCTCACCCAAGTCACTTTCAAGAACTCAATACCCCTTTTATGTCACCCAAGGCAATTCCCAATATTCCACCTCTTTCATGCAGCCTTCCAAACTAGTTACTGTCTTAAATTTGGTTTAGCCCATTCTGATGTCAGTTTGGACACCAACTTTACTTCTTAGCTTTGTGACCTTGATCTTGATCATGACACATTTAACTTCTCTAAATCTGTTTACTCATCTGTAAAACAGGGCTGATTATAACATGTGCCACATAAAACCATTACAAGATTTAAATACGATCATGTTTAAAAAGTACTTAGCTTTAATAAACATTTGTTGATGTCCATCAGCCAAAGACCACTAGAAACACATCTATAGTTCGAAGCTAGGTTTAATGACTTGTTGTAAAAAGGGAGACTTCAGAAACCACACACCATTGGGAACCACGGAATGTCTCAGTAAGAGAGTGTTAGGAGGGGCTTGCAGTTTTGGGTATTTTGGGAGAGGGTAAAAGAAAGTAAGAGTTTTGCTCTGGATTGGGTGCTGTTAGAAAGCAGGTGTAATTCATGGCCGGGTGCGGTGGCTCACACCTGTAATCCCAGCACTTTGGGAGGCCGAGGTGGGCGGATCACCTGAGGTCTGGAGTTTGAGACCAGCTTGACCAACATGGAGAAATCCCATCTCTACTAAAAATACAAAACTAGCTGGGCGTGATGGCACATGCCTGTAATCCCAGCTACTAGGGAGGCTGAGGCAGGAGAATCGCCTGAACCTGGGAGGTGGAGGTTGCAGTGAGCCGAGATCGCACCATTGCACTCCAGCCTGGGCAAGAGTGAAACTCCGTCTCAAAAAAAAAAAAAAAAGAAAAAGAAAAGAAAACAACAATAATTCTCTGATCAAGCATTTTAATGTTTATCTAAGAAGTGGTAGGAACTGGCTGGCCACAGTGGCTCAAGAGTGTAATCCCAGCACTTTGGGAGGCCAAGGCTGACAAATCACTTCGGCCCAGGAGTTCAAGACCAGCCTAGGCAACGTGGTGAAACCCTGTCTCTACAAAAAATACAAAAATTTGCCAGGTGTGGTGGCGCATGCCTGTAGCCCCAGCTACCTGGGAGTCTGGGGCAGGAGGATCGTTTGAGTCAGAGGATGCAGTGAGCTAAGATCGTGCCACTGCTCTCCAGCCTGGGTGACAGAGGGAGACCCTGTCTCAAAAAACAAAATAAAAGGTGGTAGGAACTGAGTTGTTATTGGAAAGCCGCAGCAGTCGCTCATGGCTCACGTTAACAGAGAGAGAGGATCTTGGCCATTTTGTGGGTTGCTCAGTGTTTTTGTGGTTTTATCTGTGCTCAAACAGGATTATAGAGGGAGGGGTCGAGTTTTGGTCTTCCTCCATCATGGTCACAGAATGACCCTGTGTAACGTTGAGGTTCTGTGAAATTGTTTATATTCAAAGGGAGAAGATCATGGCCTAGCTGTTAGTGCCAATCCAGCTATAAATGACACGGCTGCTATTTTTCTTTCTCACTTTCAATAAATCTGCATTATTTGCAAAGTAAGTAGCCTCCCTTATCTTCTATAATTACTACGCATATTGCTTTTTTTCCCTGAATTTCCCAAAGTCATATATCAGGCCACACCTTTAACATTCAGACTTCTCTCTCCCCACCCCCAATCCCACCTACCTTCCAACTCTACCAGGTTGAAGACAATGATGGAAGCAGAAATTACTAGTGACTGGCCAGCCTCTAGGCCATTAATTCCTGCTAGGATATTGATGGCATTGGTACAGAACACTGCCAGCAGCCCCATGTAGACATAGTACAGGATTCCTGAAGGGAGAGATGGTAGGAAAAGTAGTGCCACCTAGGGGAGGAGGATTTAGAAAAGTGGTGAGGACAGAGGATAGGATGAAGGGCTACCAGAAAGGATCTGGGAAGACACAGAGACAGAAAAGGAACACTTGAAGGAGAATGTGAAGCACCAGGAAGGGTGCCCTGAAGTAGGTGCCATAGGAGTAGCAGTGGCAGGACTACCTACCCAAGTCCAGATGCAGGCCAAGAATCGGGCGGAAGGGCTTCGGCACCACAATGGTCGTGTTGCCAAAGTTGGTGAAATAGACCATGAGGAGAGGTAGTGAGGCAGCTGTGGGTAGCAGCAGCTTATGGCGCCAGCGCAGATTCAGTACATCATCCGCAAAGCCCAGGAAGATCATGCAGCAGATGGCAAGGAGGGCACCTATCAGGGCCACAAACTGGGGGAGGCTAGGGCAGGTCCATGACTCAAGCCTGCTCCCATTTCACCTTTTAAGAATTCTTGTCTTTTCTTATCATTTCTTAGCCCCTCCCCACAAGCCCAAATAACACCAATTCTCTCAGGTACCTCCCAGGTCCCAGCCACAGGCAACAACCCCCACGAACCCACTTACTTCATGGTGGGGGAATGCCTTACACTGCTCCTTCACAAAGCAGTTCAGGAAGGGGAAAGGGATGAAGCAGAAGAGGATGATAAGGAAAACAGCACCGCTGATCACTCCCTGGGATTCTGGGCTGTGGCCCAGCAGCAAGGGGGCGAGGGGAAAGAGGAAAGGGGGTGTGGTCACTCACTAGTGCAGGTGTTACAATAACCCAAAGCGGTCTTCTCATTCCTGGTTTTTTATTTTGGGAAGTGGTGAGGGGGGCGGAGGGAGGAAAGCACCACTGCTAGAGTCCCTGATATACCCAAGGTTCCCTACCCATCCTTTCCCCAATGCGAATAAGTTCTGCTCATCACCTCTCCGAGTTCCAGGCTGCCTGGGTTAGTTCTGAGTTTTCACGTGTGGTCAAACACCCCGGTCCCCGCCCCTGCCCTAGCCACTCCTTCCTTAGCCCTTGCCCCCTGCCCGGAACCGTGTGCCGCTGCTCACATCTGTTGTCGGCTGGTTTTGTTGAGGTCCTGACCACAGAGGCGCGCAGCAATGAAGTGGCCCCGGAAGGCTGGGATGAGGGTGACTGTGGCCACAAATCCCAGCAGCGAGACGATCAAATTGACCAGCAGCGGCATGGGCAATTCCGAGAAGGCCCACATGGTGACCGGTCAGGGGCCCGGCTCCGCCGCCTCTTCAGGTAACTGGCAAGCTGAGCAGCAGTCCTGAGGCCTCAGCAGTATGGAGTGGCCGCTCCCCACAGGCAGGCTCTTCCCACACCAATCTGAGCAGAATCCAACAACTCTGACTTGAGCCGCCCTCGGGACCTCGAAGAACCTCTCTAAGGCAACCTAGGTTCTGCCCCCACTGAACCAGCCTACCTACTGTTTCCGCCCGGATTTTATTCGCTGAACAACTATTACTGCGGAGGGCGGCAGCCGCCATTTTTAATATGGGCACTAGAGGTGGGGGGGGGGTGGAGGTGAAAAAGAAGTGTGATTCTAAATTTCATCCTATGTTCGAGAGTAGAATCACCGAGAGAATATTGGAAACGCAATTAAAGAAAAGCAGCCAAGAACGGATACTTCCCTAACATTATTTTAAAGATGTACTACCCAGAGCGGAAATGCCAGTTGCCCGGTTCCAAGATGAATGCCTCCTTGTACCACGTGTCTGATACAGCTCACATTCCGGTTGCACGTCAGTTTTAGCTCAGTCCGCCTCCGTAGGTCAATTTTAAAGGGACCGTACCTTGCCCTTAATCTGGGATGCCTCCGGCTTCAGGAAAATGGCTATTGAAAGGCAGGGGGTGGGGAGGAGGGACGATGGTGTGGAGCCGCGCCTGTTCCTTGCAGGAAACCTGTTGCCAACATAGTCAGAAGCCAAGGTAAACACAACTCAGTTCCCGGAAACGCAGCTACGGTTTGGAAGGATGGTGTAAATTCTGAAGCGTAGATCCTTGAAAAGCCCCTCCCACTCTGTTTTTCTTGTCCTCGATCCTGGTATTTTTTTCTCAGCATCCCACCCACCTTCTGCCCCAGCTGTAGCAGTTAGTTGCCCGGCAACCCAGCGCAGCACTTCACTCAGGGATTGGGAGTACCCTCAGGTCTTGGATTTAACTCGGGACTTCAGCTTGGCCCTGGATCCATTGTACTTAGCGCCCACAAGGAGGAGACGGAGATTTCCAGGCTGAGGCTCTGGAAACAGCTAAGGAGGCAGAGGAATCAGACCCACAACTGACTTCCTGTGAGTCTGAGGAACTCCCAGTCAGGTTTCTTCCTGTAGGTCACTGTGCATTTTGCTTGGCCTCCTGCAGGTCGCTGTGCATTTTGCTTGGCCTGTTCCCCTGCAAACAACAATTCGCCAGCTGTTTTTTTTTTTTTTTTGAGATGGAGTTTCGCTCTTGTTGCCCAGGCTGGAGTGCAATGGTGCGATCTCGGCTTACTGCAACCTCCACTTCCTAGGGTCAAGCGATTCTCCTGCCTCAGCCTCCCGAGTAGCTGGGATTACAGGCAGTCGCTTGGATTACAGGCATGCGCCACCACGCCTGGCTAATTTTGTATTTTTATTAGAGACGGGGTTTCCCCATTTTGGTCAGGCTGGTCTCGAACTCTTGACCTCAGGCGATCTGCCCGCCTCGGCCTCCCAAAATGCTGGGATTACAGGCCTGAGCCACCACGCCCAGCCAGTTCACCAGCATCTTTTTTTTTTTTTTTTTTTTTTTTTTTTGAGACGGAATCTCGCTCTGTCGCCCAGGCTGGAGTGCAGTGGCCGGATCTCAGCTCACTGCAAGCTCCGCCTCCCGGATTTACGCCGTTCTCCTGCCTCAGCCTCCTGAGTAGCTGGGACTACAGGCGCCGCCACCTCGCCCGCCTAGTTTTTTTTTGCGTTTTAGTAGAGACCGGGTTTCACCGTGTTAGCCAGGATGATCTCGATCTGCCGACCTCGTGATCCGCCCGTCTCGGCCTCCCAAAGTGCTGGGATTACAGGCTTGAGCCACCGCGCCTGGCCACCAGCATCTTTATTACCTTTCATTCCCCCACAGGCTCTTAGGCGGTAAATGATTTCCATTCGTCAGAGAGGAAGTCACCACCAGTGAGTTAGGGAAAGGACTCCAATAGCCTAGCACTTTGTCCACTCTTCCCTCTTTGGCATGTTCCAGGAGTCAGGGTCACGTTGACTCTTTTTAAGCTGAAGATAGTTCCTTCTTTCCCTCAAAATCAAATGTGAGGCTGGGCGTGGTGGCTCATGTCTGTAATCCCAGCACTTTGGGAGGCGAAGGTGGGTGGCTCACTTGAGGTCAGGAGTTCAAGACCAGCCTGACCAACACGGTGAAACCCCATCTCTACCGAAAATACAAAAATTAGCCGGGCGTGGTGGCACATGCCCGTAATCCCAGCTACTCAGGAGGCTGAGGCAGAAGGATCGCTTCAACCCAGGATATGGAGGTTGCAGTGAGCCGAAATCATGCCACTGCACCCCAGCCTGGGCAACAGAGGGAAACTGTCTCAAAACAAGCAAACAAACAAACAAACTCAGATGTGAAATGGCTTTTCTACTTGAAAATGGCTCTAATTAACAACAAAAACCCAGATATGTATAAAATACATACATTCTCATAATTTACTTGCTAGTATTCCACCAGATTTTCAGTACTTATCCCACTGCTGTTATTTTTCTGTGTGTGTGTTGTGTGTATGCACGTGTGCCCCTCTTGAACTGGAAACTCCCAGGAGGCAAGTGTTTTCTCTTCCACAGGGTGTCCCCATGGGGCTAGGAACACAGACATCTGTGTACAAGGAAGGCATCATCACACGTAATGAGGCTGAGTCTGAAAGAAGCACTGAGGTGCATATGGAGGGAGCAATCAGTTGTGACCACAGTAAGTGGTCTTGAGGAAGAGAAGTATCATTTCAGTAGATTATAAGAGTAGAAGGACCTTTCACAGGCGGCGACAGTGAGACGCCAGAAGCAGGTGGAAAGGAGGAGCTTGTGGGATCCCAGAGGAGGCAGCATTCAGTTATCCTGTTGATGATGAGTATACTGAGACTCCCTGGAGGTCTGAGAGCCAGTCTGTATCTATTTCCTTTTTTATTAGGAGGCCAATCCTAATAAATCTTCCTTCCCAGCCTGGTATTGGGAAGCTTTGTCTCTTTCTTCTCCAGAGATCATTAGCCCTCCCTACCATCACCCTCCTGGGGAGGGCGGGAGGACATAATCAAAGACGAGATACTAAGGATTCATCATCCACATATACAAGTTACCATCAGAAAATGGTCACTAAGATGCTTGTCAAATAATCTGAGTATTTTTGTTCCCATGATGGTAAAGGCCCAGTTGATTATCAGACTAATCAGAAGGAGAAACAAACAAACACATGATTTTTGGCTTCACTTGAAGTTGTGTGCCTTTCCTGGTAAAGTTCAAAGCATTTTCTTGAATGCTGATGCAGGCCCTAGAATTCACAGACCAGCTGACTTGTCAGTGGCCCTGGACTGAGCAGACAGTGTTTGAGATGCACATCTCTTCTAAGGAGCCCTGAGTGGCTCCCAATGAGCAAGGTCAATCCACTAAATCTGATTGCTAGACAAAGCCTGTCCCAAAAATGTTTCATAGTGCCACAAAGACAATGAGACCCCTCTGGATAGTCTGGGGCTGTGACACTTGCAGGACTCTATCTGTGGCTCTGTCCAGACAGCTGAATCACTCTTTTTCCTTTTCCTCCCACCTCTCCTCTCTTAGTCTAGAAAAAAAGTTGTTAATTAAAAGCAAGCCCCAGGATTTCCCATTCCACTGGTATGGCATGAATGATATTTCAAAAGACAGAAATGGCATAGAAATTCTCTTCTGTTAGTCCCCCTTTTTTTTTTTTTTGAGACGGAGTAGCCCAGGCTGGAGTGCAGTGGCGCCATCTCAGCTCACTGCAACCTCCGCCTCCCAGGTTCACACCATTCTCCTGCCTCAGCCTCCCTAGTAGCTGGGACTACAGGCACCCGCCAACACGCCTGGCTAATTTTTGTATTTTTAGTAGAGACGGGGTTTCACCATGTTAGCCAGGATAGTCTCGATCTCCTGACCTCATGATCCACCCACCCCAGCCTCCCAAAGTGCTGGGATTACAGGCGTGAGCCACCGCGCCTGGCTAGACTTCTTAAAATTACAAAGTTTGTTAATCCCTACTATGTGCATAGGAAGCTCTTCAGTACGGTGGAGGATACAAACTGATATAATTATAGTTGCTTGTCCCCAAGGAGTCTACCTCAGCATATTTAGAGCATCTTGGTTGAATTTGAGGGAAGAGATATGACTAAGACATGGTTCCCACCCCTAGGCAGCTTCCTGATGAATGGAAAAAGCAGACATATAAACAATCAGCTAGACTCTAAGGCAGAATGAAGTAAGTGCTAGATGTCCAAGTAATGGATGAAAGAGGGAGGGCTAGGCTGGGTGCAGTGGGGGGAGGATCACCCGAGGTCAGGAGTTCGAGATCAGCCTGGCCAACATGGTGAAACCGTGTCTCTACTAAAAATAACAAAAATTAGCCAGGCATGATGGCTCATGCCTATAGTCCCAACTACTTGGGAGGCTGAGGCAGGAGAATCACTCGAACCTAGGAGGTGGAGGTTGCAGTGAGATGAGATCTCGCCACTGCACACCAGTCTTGGCAACAGTGACTCTGTCTCAAAAAAAGAAAAAAAAAAAAAAAAAGAGGGAGGACTAACTAGGGAGACTCATGTAAGACTGAATTGTGAAGCAGTATCTGGCAGCATAGGACCAAGCACTCAGTGGAGAAGTTAAGGGAATAAATCAAAGAAGTCGGAGAATGGAGATCACTGGGGTTCTGAGGGTTCCTGAAGGATTCTTGGGGGAAGAGGGTCTTCATAGGGAAACCTTCTACCTGGACAACTTCCTGCATAACCTGCTCCCCTAAACCCTAGCTGCTCTCCCCACTGACAGCTTCCTCCTGCATCCCTGGGTTCTGGCCCTGAGTTCTCTCCTCCCTTGATTTCATGCCTTCTCCTCCCTTTGAGATTAGAAACCCAGACTCTAGGAATCTCCACTGATTTGGCAGTCCAGTGACAGTACATGGGCAGGCCACAGGAGGTTACTTCATTCATCCCCACCTCTCCCCATCATTTCTTACAGGGAAATCCAGGGAGGCCCAGCCTACCCCACCACCTCCTCTGGCTTAGACAAACCTGTTGCTGACCTGTCAGGTTCTACCTAGCCCTGCAACCTCACACTTTAGAAGGCATTGTTTATTCTCTTATTTTCATGTGCTCATTCCTCGGACAACTATTTGGGTTTGGGAGAAAGATACTTAACAACTTTCCATCCTACCTCTTTAAGAAAGGGACTGTGTGCCAAAGACCTTCCCACATGTATGAAGAAGGGGCTCTTGGGAGAAAGTGAATTCCCACAGGATTCCTTTGAATCCTTTTGCAGGTATTTCCTTCCCCTGTCCTCAGCAAGCATTGATGAGCCCCAGTCCTGTAGAGGTTGAATCAACTCCTTGAGTCTAGGAAAAGATGGCTCCTGAGGCCAGAGGTTGGGCAGTGTACCTACAGCACCATTTCTTGAGAGCTTGTTGGGATATCACATACTCGGAGTGCAAGGTCTTGTGGCTGAATCTATTCAGTCCAGTGTTACATTGCCAGCTCCCCTGTCATTACCACCCCCTCTGCACGTGCTCCATAGGCAGGAGCTGTTACTATGGAAATATATTATTTTTAAAAACAGACACACAGCCTGGGCTTGGGAATCTCCAGAACAAATCTACACGGGCAAGTAGGTTAATGGGGCTGTTTCTGGGTCCAAGCTCCAAGAGGAAGGAGGGTGATGATGGTGGGGGGAATTCAAAATTCGGCGTTCTACTCTCAACCTCTCCCAGCTTCAAGTTCTGCTTTCTCTCTGTTGACATCAGCGGAACCTCTGCCAGACACTTCTATCTGGGAGGGATGTTCTGCACCTTCTTACCCTGGGCCTCGCTTCCCCCAGGAAATGGGAAGCTAGAAGTCGCTGAGTCTGGGGGTGTTGGGAGAAGGGGGCGGTGATTTCCACAGGGGTCACCTCCTTCTTAACCTCACAGGCGTCCGACCTGTGGAAATCTAACAAGCACAGGGGAAAGCAAAGGCAGGATCTTAGGTAAGTGAAGTTACTCTTGCCTTGAGCTGAGTGTGGGAGCACCGCGATAGCAAGATGGGGCGAGGTGATCAAAGATCCCGCCTATTTTCAACCCCGGAACCTCCTCCGCTGGCAGCTCGCCCTCCCGCCCTCCTCCAGCGAGGGAGCGCCAGGCTGTCGTGGCCCCGCCCGGCGCGGGTGCGGCTCCTTTAAGGGCGGGTGGGGGCGGGGCGCCGGCGGTGTTGTCAGTGTCAGCTCTGCGCACGCAGCCCTCCCGGAGCCGGTGCCGGCCCGCGAGCCCCAGCGTCTTTGCAGACCAGTCCTCTACCGGGTCCGGCGGGGCCCGCGCGGTGGGAGGAGTCGGGCACTGGCCGGCGACTAACTAGGGTCCGACTGCTGACCAAGCTAGAAGGGACCCGGACCACGGAGACAGAGACCCCGGCGTCGCGACCCCCGAGGACCTCCTCTCCTCGCTCTGTGGCATACACTAGTACTGGGCACTCAACCGCGGAGAGCCCCCGACCCCGCGCGCCCAGCCCCGGGGGAGCCCGCCCCCGCCCCGCGGCCAGCCCGGGCCATGCTCCCCCGGGGTAGCGGCTGAGCCTCAGCCGGGACCGGGACCGGAGCGCGCGCGGAGCATGGATCCGGGCTGGGGGCAGCGGGACGTGGGCTGGGTGGCCCTCCTGATCCTCTTCGCAGCCTCGCTGCTCACGGTGTTCGCCTGGCTGCTGCAATATGCCCGGGGCTTGTGGCTGGCGCGGGCCCGCGGTAACCGGGGCCCGGGACCCGCCTTAGCGGGGGAACCCGCGGGTTCCCTACGGGAGCTGGGCGTGTGGCGCTCGCTGCTGAGGCTGCGGGCTACTCGGGCTGGCGCCGCCGAGGAGCCAGGAGTCCGGGGCCTCCTGGCGTCACTCTTCGCCTTCAAGTCTTTCCGGGAGAACTGGCAGCGGGCTTGGGTGCGAGCGCTGAACGAGCAGGCCTGCAGGAACGGGGTGAGTTGGACCAAGCGCTTGGGTGGTCCCTTCAGCCTTTCTTTCCAGGGGAGGGACTGACTGCTCCTGCTAGGAGGCCAGTTGGGGGTGGGCATTAACGGGGGAACCCTATGGCTTCTCTTCCCCTCCCGGATCAGAGAAAAGGGTGCCGCTAAGGCTGGGGGTTGTAGAAATCCAACTGGGTTCCCAGACCTCCATTTCTGTGGGCAAGGTACTCTGGCTCCAAACCCATGCACAAGTTGCTGTTCTCATAGCAACGCTAATCCCTGTGCTTGAGGGCACTTCCGCCTTGCCTGGGTGCTGGTTGTGTTGGGGCGTGGGAGACAGGTGCACCTGCAGAAGGAATTTGCCTGCTTCTCATGCCACCACACCCATTTAACATTTCATGCCCCAAATCCCTGGTGTGGTCGGGCAGATCCCCAAAGAGCCTGAATCACTCCCCTACCCCACAGTAATTTCACTGCTACAGTCAAACACATCCTCCATGCTGGCCTGTGGTTCTTTGGGGGGTGGGGGAGTGTTCAGGTGGAGAACAGATTGACAGTGCCCTTACCAGTAGATGAGCTTGCAGCTGCCCCTTGAGGGTCAGTCACAAACCAGTCCAGCCTACTTCCTCCCATTGCACCATGGGCATCTGGCCTCCCAGGAAGTGGGGCAGGAAGCGTGGTCATGAGACGGAGATAAGGTGGGAGGTAGAAGTCTCTCTTTTCTGGAGCTCCCTCCCATCCTGGCCCAGCAATCTCTCCTTGCTCTCACAGTCCATCAGCTCCTTGCTCAGAGGGTTCTCTATTTCCAGTCACTATGAATTTGGAGGCTTTACCTTACTAGTTCCCCAGATGCCTGGAAACAGAAATGGCCACAAGAAATTGCTCTATTTCCTCTGTCCAGCTGGCGGGCTGAAAGCCAGATGGCATCTGTCAGTTAATACCTTGCACCCACCTCTTCATCCAACTCTCCCTGTACCTTGTCCCTCGGTCAGAAGCAACTCCCCAGGATAGCTGACTCAGCTGGACATTGGCCTCCCTTGCAGAGGGTGGGGAGATTGAGGTTTCAAGCATCTGTCTCCCCATCTTCCTTGGCCTAGCCTTTGAATGAGACAGCTACCAGAGCAAAGGAGTTGGCTTCCCCTGGTTTGCCAGGCAAATGAACCCTGTGGATTTGTTTCCTCCATCTCAAGACCCAAGGAAGAGTTGCCAGCCAATTCTGTGCTCCTTCCTCAATTCTGTGTCCGCACTGCTCTCCATCCAGGTGGGGCTGCGGTAGGTTGCTTCCATTACTGTGGAAGAATTAGGGAGCAGCTCTTTTGAGATCTAAGCAGCTTTCTGCTCTCTAATACCTTCCTGCTATCTGCCTTGAGGAATTAGCCAGGCCCCTGGACTCTTGAGTCCTCTGAGCTTGTATCTTTTCCCAGTCCCCCGGTACAGATCCCCAAGGCCATGCTAGTCTTCATCTCCAAGAATATGAAGCATCATACTCTTGAGCTTCCACATCCTATTTATTTGGAAGAAGGCTTAGCTTCATTTCTCCAGCTCTTATCTTGGACAAGGTGGCTCTACCACCTTTACCCGTGGCTTAGCCCTTTCCCTCTCTGCCCAGCTATTATATATAGGTGGCAACCAGCACCTTAACTTTTTTCTATGTACACGTTTTTTAGGTGTAGGGTAGGGGATGAAAGGGATGGTGGCGAGAAGAAGAAGGAAGCTCCTGGTATTCCAGAAGGAAGCCAGGGTCTTCAGCTCAAGGTGATCTAGTCTCTGAGGTGGACTAACTCCCCATTGCTCAGTGGCTCCTAGCAGCTACAGGCCCCTGGAGAGGCAGGCTTTGAGGGGACTACCTCCTGTCCTAAAGCCCTGAGCCAAGGAGGGGCCAGAAGCCAGCCTGCAGCTGAGGCCTCCGCAGTGGCAGAGTCCAGCCAGCAACTGAGCAGGCCAGCCCTGTGGGGGCAGCTCCAGAAACCTGATCCTGTGCCCACATTACTCCTTCAGAGCTCCATCCAAATCGCCTTTGAGGAGGTGCCCCAACTCCCACCCAGAGCCAGCATCAGTCATGTGACCTGCATAGACCAATCTGAGCATACTATGGTAAGGGTCTGATGGGCACTGCTGTCTTTGGGGTCCAAAAAGGACCTTTAGTCCAGAGGTTCTTAACCTGGAGTCTGTGAATGCCTTTTGGATCTAAGGATTGACTTCAGGAAGTCTGAGAATCCCATTGAAGTTATGCGCAAAATGTTGGATGTGTGTTTATCTGCATTTTTCTGGGGAGAGGAGTCTTTGGCGTTTATCTGATTCTTTTAGGGAGTTATGATCCTGAAAACATGAAGTCCCTAGGAAAATGGAAGTGGGGAGGGGTCTGCTGAACTATTATAGGGCAGGACAAAGCAGGGCGAGCACCCTTCCCCCACATCTGACCCACCTCGCCGGTCTCAGGTGCTGCGTTGCCAGCTCTCTGCTGAGGAGGTGCGGTTCCCAGTCTCTGTGACCCAGCAGTCCCCCGCTGCTGTCTCCATGGAGACCTACCACGTCACTCTGACACTGCCACCAACACAGGTAGAAGGGGATGTGGGAAACTGAGTTGGGCAGGGGGCGGTTCCATTGGCTCGGCTTCTTCCATTTGTTTCCTCTCTGGGATGGAATTCAGGAAGGGAGGGTCCTCAGGAATTAGGAGTCCTTGGGGAAATGGGGCAAGTCAGTCCAGTCACTTTGTTCCTGTCCGTAGTTGGAAGTCAACCTGGAAGAAATCCCTGGTGAGGGGCTGCTCATATCATGGGCCTTCACTGATCGCCCAGATCTCAGCCTAACGGTGCTTCCCAAGCTGCAGGCCAGGGAGGTAAGGAGGCAGGGGTGGCAGAGAAGAGGCAGAACAGGGAGGGAGGCAGAGGTGGGGGATCCACCTCCTTGTTGTTCCCATCTCCTCTCTACAGAGAGGTGAGGAACAAGTAGAGCTGTCCACAATTGAGGAACTGATCAAGGATGCCATAGTCAGCACCCAGCCAGCCATGATGGTCAACCTCAGGGCGTGCTCTGCCCCAGGAGGCCTGGTGAGTTGGCACCCAAAGCAAAAGATTTGCATGCACCTTGTCCCCAGCGTGCTATGTCAGGATTCTTGCTCTTTGGACCTTCTTCTATTCTTAGGTACCCAGTGAGAAGCCACCCATGTTGCCCCAGGCTCAGCCAGCCATTCCCAGACCTACCCGGTTATTCCTACGGCAGCTTCGGGCATCTCACTTGGGAAATGAGCTGGAAGGTGAGAGCTAGAAGTGGCTGCGGGACTGCCAAGGCTATGGCTGGTTGCAGGTGCTCTCTGCCCCTCTGCCAAGGGTGCAGCCTCTTTATTCTGCATTGACTTTCCATCTTTGATCTGAGCATCTTCTAACTTCTGGTTCCTCCCAGGCACCGAGGAACTGTGCTGTGTAGCTGAACTTGACAACCCCATGCAGCAGAAGTGGACCAAGCCCGCGAGGGCTGGACCCGAGGTGGAGTGGACAGAAGACCTGGCACTGTAAGGAGTAACCCTGCCCCGACCCCATGCTCCACAGCAGAAAGGATCAAACCTTTCCAGCACAGCCCTTGCAGGAATCAGCTCTTGTTTTCAGTAGCCTTTGGTGTGAGCTCCTATTGTATGCCAGGTCCTGGCGTGGGTCTTAGGGATACAGACTTGACCCCCACCCCTGGGTCAATGACAAGCTTGAGGCAGAGACAGGTATAAACAAAGAAGATGGTATAACCACTCCAGTTGAGGTTTATATAATGTGTCACTGCAGTGCCTAGGTCGGGGGGAGATTAATTCCCATGAGGGAATAAGGATCAGAGTAGGCTTCATGGAGGAGATGGCATTTAAACCACACTTTAGAGCAACAGTAGGATTTCATCAGAGTGTGAAAGTATTCTCGGCAGAGGGAAGAGCTGGAGCAAATGAAAGAGGGTGGCTTGCAACTGAGAGACTGGCAAGACAGGAGGGGCAGGGCCAGGGAGGATTTGAATGCACAGCTGAGGAGCATGGTTCCCACTCAGGCCCTGTCCCTTTCTCTTGGGATGAGAGAGAATTTGGAATTGGAGCATTTGTGCCGTTTTATTTATGTACACAGCTCTCTGCCTCTGGCCTGTGATCCACTCAAGTGTGGGTTCAGCTTGCTAATCTTCCCCTTCTTGCCCCATCTCCTCTTGTCCCACAGGGATCTGGGCCCCCAGAGCCGGGAGCTGACCCTCAAAGTGCTGAGGAGCAGCAGCTGTGGAGACAGTGAGTGAGGGGCGGGAGGGGCACCCCTGGGTGGGTGCAGAGTGGAGCCTGGCCGTAGGCCCAGCTCATAGTGCCATCCCTTTCCCCAGCCGAACTCCTAGGCCAGGCCACACTGCCTGTGGGCTCCCCCTCCAGACCACTTTCTCGAAGACAGGTATGCCCACTCACCCCAGGGCCAGGGAAAGCCCTGGGACCAGCAGCCACCATGGCAGTGGAGGTAAGAAGGTGACCCCTGGGGCAGTGGGAGGACACAGGGGATGGGCAGTCTCTGAGGCTCTGCCTCTTCTCTCTCCCACCCCTGGGCAGCTTCAGTACGAGGAGGGCTCTCCCCGGAACCTGGGTACTCCCACCTCCTCCACTCCACGCCCCAGCATCACACCTACCAAGAAGATTGAGCTTGACCGGACCATCATGCCCGATGGCACCATTGTCACCACAGTCACCACCGTCCAATCCCGGCCCCGTATAGATGGCAAATTAGGTAAAGAGAAGGAGCCTGGGAGCCCAGCTCTAACCAGGGGCCTGGGACTGCAGACCCAAGGCGGGACAGTGAAAGAGGAGAGAAAGCCTTAATTCCAACTCCCCCTGTTTTCAGATATTCCATTCCAGTCCTACCACATCTTCCTCCCAATCTTTGTCTCTTTCAAATTTTCTGTTACCTTCTGCCATTTCCCCAGCAATTCCTCTCACTCTACCACCCTTCTGGATCCTCGTGCCCCTCCTCACACAGGACTGTTGCACTCCCACCTTCCAGCTTCTCCTCTGGCTTTTCACAGGTGTCCTTAGCCCTAGCTGACTATAAATGTCCATCCTGCTACCCTCAGCACTCCAGTACCCCCTGGGTTCCTCCAGCAAACCCAGAGGCCTCTGTGGCATTTCTGCCCCACTCAGTGGGCCCCCATGGTACTTCGGCCATTATAGGGGCCCCCATGGAATTGCCCCAACCTCAGGGGACCCCAGTACCCCCACTGTCCCCCCTCCATATTTTCATAGCATCTCCCCACACCCTCAGCAGGCCCCATGGCACTTTCCTACACTCCCATTAGCTCCTGGGGTGTCTTTTAGTCCCCACGGCATCTTCTTAATCACCCTTGTGATTAATCACCCCTCAATCATTCTTGCCCTCTGAGTCACCCAAAGTCTGCATCTCAACAAAGACAGTAGGGGTGGGGGCCACTCTGAAGCACCTCCCAGCTCACTGACCCTCCCCCACCCACCAGACTCCCCCTCCCGCTCCCCGTCCAAGGTGGAGGTGACCGAGAAGACGACGACTGTGCTGAGTGAGAGCAGTGGCCCCAGCAATGCCTCCCATAGCAGCAGCCGTGAGTGGGGAATGGGGTGCATGAGTGTGGGTTGGTCCTGGTGCCCCAGCATCAAAAAGTACTCTGAGTTCCAATCCAAGAAAGAGCCAGGGAGAAGTCAGGTTATCCATCCTTTGCACCCCCAGCAGGGGACAGCCACCTTTCCAACGGCTTGGACCCTGTAGCAGAGACAGCGATTCGCCAGCTGACAGAGCCCAGTGGGCGGGCGGCCAAGAAGACACCCACCAAGCGCAGCACTCTCATCATCTCTGGTGTTTCCAAGGTAACAGGGCTCTGGGAGAGGAGCTGGGATGGGGAGAAAGCCCTAATGAGTCGGTCACTCCTGCCCATTTAAACTCGTCCCTCCTGCCAGGTGCCCATTGCTCAGGACGAGTTGGCACTATCCCTGGGCTATGCGGCATCCCTGGAAGCCTCAATGCAGGATGATGCAGGGACCAGTGGAGGTCCCTCTTCACCTCCCTCAGACCCACCAGCCATGTCTCCAGGACCCCTAGATGCCCTCTCCAGTCCTACAAGTGTCCAGGAAGCAGACGAGACAACCCGTTCGGATATTTCTGAGAGGCCATCTGTGGATGACGTTGAGTCGGAAACGGGGTCCACTGGTGCCCTGGAGACCCGCAGCCTCAAGGATCACAAAGGTAGGGGGACGTTGGCAGGGTGCCCCTCATCTCTTCTTTTATACACATATCATGACCTGGGGGACCTCAAGCCAACGTGCCTTCTCTTCTCCCCTAAGAGACAGCCGGAGTTCCCAGCCTAGTTCAGCCAAGCTAGCCTAGAGGAGGGAACTTGGTGCCTTGGTTCCTGGCCTAGATCTGACATGCTTGTGATAGGAAGGGATGCCAGATTATTTCCCTTTACCTCCATTGTTCTTTCTTCCTGAGTCTAAGTGCCAGTTTTCCTGTCCTTTAAAAAAAAATTATAAAAATTTATTCCCAGGCAGGGCGTAGTGGCTCACGCTGGCACTTTGGGAGGCCAAGGCAGGCGGATTACCTGAGTACAGGAGTTCAAGACTAGCCTGGGCAACATGGCAAGACCCTGTCTCTACTAAAAATACAATAAATTGCTCGGGCACAGTGGCACACACCTGTAATCTCAGCTACTCAGGGGGCTGAGGTGGGAGGATTCCTTGAGCCTGGGAGGTTGAGGTTCAAGGAGGTTGAGGCAGTGAGCCATGATTGTGCCATTGCACTCCAGCCTGGGTGACAGAGTGAGACCCTGTCTCAAAAAAAAAAAAAAAAAAAAATTTTCCGTGGTTTGGCACAGTGGCTCATGCCTGTAATCCTAGCACTTTGGGAGGCCAAAGTGGGTGGATCACGAGGTCAGGAGGTCAAGACCAGCCTGGCCAACATGGGGAAACCCCGTCTCTACTAAAAATACAAAAATTAGCCAGGTGTGGTGGCAGGCGCCTGTATTCCCAGCTACTCGGGAGGCTAAGGCAGGAGAATTGCTTGAAGCGGTGGGGCGGAGGTTGCAGTGAGCCGAGATCATGACACTGCCCTCCAGCCTGGGTGACAGAGTGAGACTCCGTCTCAAAAAAAAAAAAAAAAAAAAAAATTCTTCCCTTTCATTCTGCACCCTCTCCCCCATGAGTATAAGAAATCCTACCCCAGGCCAACCCTTGGATTGTCCTTCTGGCAGCAAGACAGGCTGTGACCAGTGGTGGTAGTTCTTCTAACTTTAAAAGTTGAGAGGCTCACCCTAAAACATCTTCATTCCTCTACCAGTGAGACTATCAACCATGGATGGATCTATTTTTTAAGCCTGCATCACTTCTTGAGATAATGAGGTTTCTACCTCCAAAGCCTGCTGGGTGAGCACCCTGCTCATTATACTGATTCTGAATTTACCTCTTTGAAGTTTCTAGATGCACCACTTCCTGCTCACAGCCTGGAATTCGGTTAACAAGTCAGTGTCAACCCACCTTTCCCTTCATGATTTATAGGCTTTTGGGAGTACCTTCTGGTAGCTTTTGTCTTCCCATAGGAAAGAGGCCCAATCCCAGTTTGTCCTCACAAAGCAGCCAGCCCCGTGATAACTCTTTTGCGGGCAGAGTTAGGAGTGTACACAGATCTCCACAAGTACCACGATTTTTGCCTCAGGAAGGATAAAGCACATGTTTGTTTATGCTTTCGTTTTCTTTTTTCTTTTTTTCCACGAAGCCTTTTGGAGAAGTATGTTTCTGCTTTTTTTCCTGAGGAAGCCTGGCTTCTGGGCCACGGGACTGATCCTGTCCACATCCTCGATCCCTCCATTCTCGGTCATGTCTCTGCCCCCGTCTCACCCCACCCCGTGCCCCTCTCTGCCTTAGTTTCCCCTCTTCCCCTGCAGTGAGTTTCCTGCGCAGCGGCACTAAGCTCATCTTCCGCCGGAGGCCTCGACAGAAGGAAGCTGGCCTGAGCCAATCACACGATGACCTCTCCAACGCAACGGCCACGCCCAGTGTCCGAAAGAAGGCCGGCAGCTTTTCTCGCCGCCTTATCAAGCGCTTTTCCTTCAAATCCAAACCCAAGGCCAATGGTAACCCCAGCCCCCAGCTCTGAGGACCCTCCTTACTTCCTGAGCTAGGAAAGGGCACAAGTTCTCTTAGCCCATTCCCCACCTCCCCTTCCATACCCCTTCCTGGATCTCCAGCGCCTGGGCCAGGAAAGTCCTCTGGGTTCCAGGAAGCCCTGTCCACCCTGGGCCACGGGGCTGGTTGGAAGGATATTTGGAACGGGAAGCACATGAGAGGTGGGCACCCGTTGCCGAGGACATAGATGAGGGACTGGTGGCTGGGAGGGAGAGAAGGGCCCTGTCTGGCATGTGTGGGCATTCCCCAGAAGTGTTTGCCTCCTGCTGAGCCTGGTCCCTGAGTGGAGTCCCAGGGTGCTCAGCTCTTCAGCTGACCCTTCCTCCCTTATTTATTCTCTTTTCTATTTATATGTGTGGCTTAGGACCCTCCGTGAACAGATGATAGAGGGCATCTCTCCTAGGTGACCCTTCTTTTCTGTCCCAGGAGGGTGGGTAATTCCCTTCAGGATGGGGCTCCCACACCTCCCTCAGGTCCCCACTCAGACCAGCACCCGTGTCTGCCTCTGAGAGTGTTGGCAGCTCACAGACAGCAGGGCCGGCCCGGGATGGGGGGCAGGTACTCCCCACCTTTCTGCCTCCCTTCCTGCTCCTCATCCCTCCCTCCCCCTTTATTACCGTTTTTTGTACTTGATGCCTTCTCTGTGAGCAGTGGCTCTGTGGGAAGGAGGGAGCCGGGAGCCTGCTGGGAAGCCTTCCCCAGAGAGATGGCTTTAGGGGCTTTATTTAAAGACTGTGATGGTGGAGCCACGCAAGGCTGCACCTCTGTGTGTTGGGAGACGATGATGATGTCCATTGCTGTGTGATGGCTTGGAATTTAATTTATTAAAGTGAAATTGGAGTTTATAAACTGGACAACTGGTTATCCTTTGAAAGGCAGTAGGCAGCCAGGCTGTGACATGGATGGTGTGGGAGGATGAGAGACGGGCCCGGATAATGAGGTTGGGTAGATGACACACATTGTGGATCTGCTAAGAAGTTCCTGCAGGGAAGAAGGGGCGTGCAGAGAAAGGATGGAAGAGACAGGAGGCTCTGGAGTGTGAAATTGTAGCCAAAAAGTCAATCGACTAGTACAGGTTAGTCTTCATTCCCCTTTCTGGAACACACTCCTCCTTCTAGGATGTAATGGAGATCAGAGCTTGGACCCTGTAACTAGACTGCCTGCCTGGGTTTGAGTCCCAGCTCCTCTAATTACTTGTGTGACCTTGGGCAAGTTATGTAACCTCCTCAGTGCCTCAGTTTTCTCATCCGTAAAATGGGAACTTCAATCATCATAGCTATCATTTGGCTGTGGATGAGAAGTAAATGAAGTGCTGAGTAAGTGTTAACTGTTGCCTCAGAAGAAACTGGGAGGGGGAAGTCTTAGAAGTGTTTCAACATAGAAAAGCTCTCATTCTGAAATGTGGGCAAATTTCAGGGATTGATAGATCCTAGCAAACTCTTGTGTCCCTGGTTCCTGTGCTGGGGATCTTATACAGGATTTGAACCAGGTAAGCTGCTACAGGATATTGGGCAGAATGCAGGACCAGGAAGCAAGAAAACTGAGTCTGCCACAAACAAACCAAGTGATCTTGAGCAAGCGACTTCTCCTTTGGGGACCTCAACTTCCTCATCTCTAAAATAAGGGTGACCTGGATAATCATTCAGTTCACTTCCAGCCTTGACATCCTATGACTACCTACATCTCAGGGTGTTTAGGGCACATGCCTTTGGGTAGATAGCATGTGGAAATTGTTACTGTTCCCCATGCTCCTGTCTACACTGTTAACCAAATATGAGATATCTGGGAAGAATGGAGAGCATAGATATTTGGCTTTTTTTTCAATTAGATAATTTAGTTTTATATATTTGGGGGCACAAGTGCAGGTTTCTTTTTTTTTTTTTTTTTTTTTTTTTTGAGACAGGGTCTCACTCTGTCTCCCAGGCTGAAGTGCAGTGGTGCGATCTTGGCTCACTGCAACCTCCGCCTCCCCGGTTCAAGCGATTCTCCTGCCTCAGCCTCCCGAGTATCTGGGATTACAGGCACATGCTACCACACCCGGCTAATTTCTGGATTTTTAGTAGAGCCAGGGTTTCACTATGTTGGCCAGGGTGGTCTCAAACTCCTGACCTCAAGTGATCCACCCGCCTCAGCCTCCTAAAGTGCTGAGATTACAGGCGTGAGCCACCGCGCCCGGCCTAGTGCAGGTTTCTTTTTTTTTTTTTTTTTTTTTTTTTGAGACGAGTCTCACTGTGTCTCCCAGGCTGGAGTGCAGTGGCGTGATCTCGGCTCACTGCAAGCTCCGCCTCCCGGGTTCATGCCATTCTCCCGCCTCAGCCTCCTGAGTAGCTGAGACTACAGGCGCCCGCCACCACGCCCGGCTAGTTTTTTGTATTTTTAGTAGAGACGGGGTTTCACCGTGTTAGCCAGGATAGTCTCGATCTCCTGACCTCGTGATCCACCCGCCTCGGCCTCCCAAAGTGCTGGGATTACAGGCTTGAGCCACCGCGCCCGGCCGTGCAGGTTTCTTACATGCACTTATTGCATGCATAGGGGTGAAGTTTGGGCTTTTTTTAGTGTACGCATCGCCCAAATAGTGAACATCATACCCAATAGGTAGTTTTTCAACCCCCACCCTCCTCCCACCTTCTCACCTTTCATAGTCTCCGATGTCTTTTATTCCGCTCTGTATGTCCATGTATACCCATTATTTAGCTCCCACTTATAAGTGAGAATATGCCATATTTGACTTTGTTTCTTGAGTTATTTCACTGAGGATAATGGCCTCTGGTTCCATCCATGTTGCTGGAAAACACATGATTTCATTCTTTTTTATGGCTGAGTAGTATTCCACTGTGTGTGTGTTTGTGTGTGTGTGTGTGTGTGTGTGTTGGGAGATGATCATGATGTCCATTGCTGTGTGATAGCTTGGAATTTAATTTATTAAAGTCAAGTTGGAGTTTATAAACTGCATTTTATCACTCACTACATTCGCTACATTTTCTTTATCCAATCCTCCATTGATGGACACATCGATTTGGTTGATTTTTATATAGTGAAATGTTCAATTCTAGGTCATGAAAATTCAAAGAGATTTTTCAAGCTGTTTCCCCTAATCTAAGAAATGTAACTCTAGGCCGGGCGCGGTGGCTCAAGCCTGTAATCCCAGCACTTTGGGAGGCCGAGACGGGCGGATCATGAGGTCAGGAGATCGAGACCATCCTGGCTAACACGGTGAAACCCTGTCTCTACTAAAAAAAATACAAAAAACTAGCCGGGCGAGGTGGCGGGCGCCTGTAGTCCCAGCTACTCGGGAGGCTGAGGCAGGAGAATGGCGTGAACCCAGGAGGCGGAGCTTGCAGTGAGCTGAGATCCGGCCACTGCACTCCAGCCTGGGCAACAGAGCGAGACTCCGTCTCAAAAAAAACCAAAAAAACAGAAATGTAACTCTAGTGGTTCATAGAGGAACAGTTTTTCTACCAGTATGACAGGACAGCCAAACACAATGAACTTGTGATTGCACAAGAAACTTTTGTTGATGGAAGAACAGGTATTCAGATTTCTACAAGACCTGGGGACTGAGTAGATGGCAACTGGAATCTGTATTGAGCTTCCAGTGCTGAGCTGCCCAGAGTTCCATGGAATGACATATTTTAGTGAAGAAGAGCCTGATCACGTTTCAAAAATAGGGAATTTTTAAATGAATGAAAAAAATACGAAACATATTTTCATCAACTTAATCCATTTCACACTTTCAGAAGAGATCCACAGCTTTTAATGAGTATGAATTATGCTTTCAGTTTTTGTGGCAGCTTTTAAAGAACAAATCTTGGGATATGTCTGAATTACCCAGCCAAAATTGTGGCTTGTTTTCAAGAGAAGCAGATTGAGATAGAAGTAAACTATGCTAGACAGCATGACACTGCTTTAAATTTTGGAAACATATATATGGATCCCAGAGCAATCCTGAAATTTTTGCTCTGTAACCTATGTTTGAGTTTACACAGCTCTGTGAATGAACTTTTTCTTCATAAAATTGCTAAATAAAGCTAAAAGCTATTTTCAGTGAAGCAAATCTGAATTAAAATGAGGTTGGCATTTCATGAAGTACTACTATATGCATTTTTGAATGAATAAAGTTGGTAAGATATATTCTGTTACTTTTGAATTACATTTTTTAAAACTTTTTTTTTTTTTTTTTGAGACAGTGTCTCTCTCTGTTGCCCAGGCTGGAGTGCAGGGGTGTGATTTTGGCTCACTGCAACCTCTGCCTCCCGGGTTCAAGCGATTTTCCTGCTTCAGCCTCCTGAGTAGCTAGGACTACAGGTGCCCACCACCACACCTGGCTAAATTTTTGTATTTTTAGTAGAGATGGGGTTTTGCCATGTTAGCCAGGCTGGTTTCAAGCTCCTGACCTCATGATCTACCCTCCTCGGCCTCCCAAAGTGCTGGGACTACACGCATAAGCCACAGCGCCCCGCAAAACCCTATTTTAAAATAGGAACCAAGTTACAACTCACTGTTGTTAAAACCAAAAGTCAAAATTTATGCACAAGTATGACTTTACTATCTTAATGGCATTTAAAATTTTATTTTATATATATTGAACATTTAATGTGTTTGCTGATTATACAAATTATAGAGGTTTATTTTTATATTAGAAGATACAGAAAACTACAATGCAATAAAATATCAATCTTAACGAACTTTATTGAGGTGTATCATTTAACAAGTATGTCTTGAACCCTTACTGAGTTTCAGCCACTGGGCTGAGTGATGGGTTTTTTGTTTTGTTTTGAGACAGAGTCTTGCTCTGTCGCCTAGGCTGGCGTGCAGTGGTGCCATCTCAGCTCACTGCAACCTCTGCCTCCTAGGTTCAAGCGATTCTCCTGCCTCAGCCTCCTGAGTAGCTGAGATTATAGGCGCCCGCCACAATGCCCAGCTAATTTTTGTATTTTTAGTAGAGACAGGGTTTCCCCATGTTGGCCAGGCAGGTCTTGAGCCCCTGACTTCATATGATCCACTCGCCTTGGCCTCCCAAAGTGCTGGGATCACAGGCGTGAGCCACGACACCCGGCCCACTGATGGAGTTATAAAGGTGAAGAACTAGTCTAGCGCAGAATGCAGAGTAAACAGACGAATACAATGTGATTGAGCTGTATTGTTAAATACAAGAAAGGACTATCAGGAAGACTTTTTGGAAAAAGTGTCTACACTGAGACCATAAGAATTAGTAGGAATCAGTCAAATAAATGTGGGAGGAGGAGAAAGGGATTATTCCAGGTAAAGAAAACAAGTCCAGGGCTTGAGAGGTAAAAGGTGGCTTGGTGTGGTGGAAAAGGTGAAAGAAATTTGCGACTGGAGAGCAAGAAATATGGTCGAGAGGGACTAAAAAAAAAAAGTAGGGAGAGCCCAGATGCCGAAGGGTCTAAAAAGCCTCAGTAAGGTTTTGGAGCTTTGCCCTGAAGGCAATAGAATGCCTTTGAATTGTCTGAAGCAGGTGGTAACTTGATCAGGTCTACTTTTTGCAAAGTGGAGAATGCTTTGGAAGGAAGCAAGTGTGCACGCAGCGGGACCCGTTAGACTAATGTATAAATCCTGCCTGGAGGTCATCACTGGACAGGGGAGGTGGGGGAGGCGGTGAAGATAAATAAAAGGGGATGAATTTGAAATATCCTGTTTTAAAAGGAGGTAGAATCCACAGAACTTGGCAATGGATTGGATGTGACAAGTGAGAGGAATCAGTGATGACTGCCAGGTTTCCGACCTGAACGAGTGGATGGATGAAGGGAAGCCGAGTTTTGGAGGGAAAGAGAAACATAATACCAACATTTAAAACATAGTAAGACTAAGAGGCTGAAGGAAAGGGTAGAACCTTCAATCTGAGCCGAGCAAGGCCGACAGCGCTGGGCAGCCTCCCACGCCTTTTCCTCCGCGAGGCCCACGCAACCGGCCAACTAAACCGAAGAACCACGTGAGGGAGACCCCACTGGGCACCGGGCGCGAGCCCTGCGCATGCCCGTTGGGTCCCGGAGGCCGAGTCTGCGCAGTTGGGGGAATTCAGGCCCATACGCTCCCCGCCTTTGCGTCGCCCCGAACATCGAGGCGCGGTCATGTGCTACCTTTTGCACGTATCCGGTCGTCCCTCTGTCCGCCCGGGACGCCTAGCCCCACCCATCGTTCCCGCCCCTTCCGTGTTTTGGTGCGCACGGGTTCCGCCAGACACTACTACCATTGGCTGTCAGTCGGATCCGAGAACGACGATTGGCTTTCCTTGACCGTCCCTCAAGCACCTCCCCGGAGATGGTCTGAGGTGGGAGAAGAGCTGAAGAGACCCGGAGCCGACGGATGGTAAGCTCGGGTATGTGATCTGCAGAGGCTGCAGGAGGCCGGGCTCATCCCGAGCCGCTTCGGCGAGTCTTCTTGCCGCTTGGCCACGCTGGTCTGCCCTGGTCCGGTCCCCTCACCCCGACTTGAACCTCCCTGCTTTCTAGTCAAGGGGCTTCGCTGCGGCTGAGAGTCGGTCGCTGCCACGCCTTGGGGGGAAGGATTCCGGGAAGCCTGCGAGACTGCGAGTGGAGAGGTTTTGTCCAACGGGACGGTCTCCTTCCTTCTGTCTAAATTCTACTTGTCCTTCGAGGCGTGGTGCGGGCCCCATCGCTTAGGGGAGCCTTGCTTTTCGCCTGACCGCGGAGGTTTCTTTCTGTCCTGGTCTCCCTCATCGGGTACTTTGTTTTGGTCGTTGTCTTCACATATCAGTCTTATGTCTTTGGCCAAATTATGAGTTCTTAGGCGTTTAGGACCCTCTTTTTCTTGAATACCACAGTTCATTCATTGTCTTGCATTACAATATATGCTCTCTTAAGTGTTAAGAAGGTGGAGTGATAATCATGCCCCTGTCTCCTCAGAGTAGAAACAAGCGACACAGAAAGAGAAATTAAAGAAGCCAGGAGCACAGTCAGAGAGAGTCAGGGAGTTTTGCCCAGGTTTCAGATCATTCTGTATCTCCAGCTAGCTTGCCTCCTTGGTCTTACCCAGTAGTCTAACAGCAGGTATATGTTTAGAATATTTGTGCTCGGCACAGTATAGGGACACAGGCAGGTATGATATGGTTTCTGCTCAGAAGCTTCTTATAGTCCAATTGGGTAAACGATACTAGAACATATAAAACGACCGTGGCAACATAAAAATAGGGTTGAGGTTATATGGTGTCAGCTGTGCCAGCCATAGAACTAAGGAGCAAAAGTAGATCCAGGGATGGGGTAGTTTAGGAATGCTTCCCGGAATGTGATTACCTCCTGATATTTATTGAGTACCTGGGGTGTACAAAGCTCTGTGCTGAATCTGGGAACGAGAAATGAATAAGTGATGGCTACTATCCTGAGAAACTCCTAGTCTAGGGGAAACAAGTTTCATTGCAGTGATAGCAAAGATGTGGATGGATGCTGTGGGCAGGAGATGGGATATGCCAGCTGTACCTGGATGAATTGGGAAAGGGGTCATCAAAGAGAGGGCTTTTGGGTTTGAAGGGCAAATAGAAGTTGCATAGGCAGGCCTATCGCGGTGGCTCACACCTGTAATCACAGCACTTTGGGAGGCCGAGGCGGGTGGATCACTTGAGGTCAGGAGTTTGAGACCAGCCTGGCCAACATGGCAAGACCCTATTTCTACTAATACTACAAAAATTAGCCGGGCGTGTTGGTGCGTGCTTATAGTCGCAGCTATAATACGTCGGAGGTTAAGTCACAAGAATCGCTTGAACCTGGGAGGCGGAGGTTGCAGTGAGCCAAGATCACACCACTGCGCTCTAGCCTGGGCAACAGAGCAAGACTCCGTCTCCAAAAAAAAAAAAAAAGAACTTGCATTGGCATAGAGTTTTAGGAGAATGTAGGGTATTCAGAGACAAAGATGATGGAATCAGAGGAAAAAGGAATGAAGTATGGCTGAGGAAGCCAGAGAACAGCATCGTGTGGGGGAAAGAGCATGATCTCTGGATTGGAATGAGGGTGCTCTTACATCAGATGAAGTGTAGAGAGGGCTCACCACAGGGCTGACACACCGTAGCCTCTCAGTAGATGTTCGTTTCCCTACCTAGACCTGGAGAAGTAAAAATGAGACCACTTTGAGAAGAGCCTTGCATTTCATACTGTAATAGAGAGTCAGAGGAGGTGTGGGATTTTATGACTTTTGGAAGCTGTTTTTCTACTTTTCTTACCCCAACATTATAAAAGCAGTCAATGTTCAATATTTCTTTCTTCTTCTTCTTCTTTTTTTTTTTTTTTTGACAGGGTCTGGCTCTGCCGCCTAGGATGGAGTACAATGGTTTGATCTTGGCTCTTTTGCAACCTCTGCCTCCTGGGCTCAAGCCATCCTCCCACCTCAACCTCCCAAGTAGCTGAGACTACAGGTGCATGCTACCACATCGGCTGTTTTTATTGTCGTTGTTTTTTGAGATGGAATCTTGCTTTGTCGCTAGGCTGGAGTACAATGGTGCGATCTCGGCTCACTGCAACCTCCGCCTCCTGGGTTCAAGCGATTCCCCTGCCTCAGCCTCCCTGGTAGTTGGGACTACAGGCGTATGCCACCACACCCAGCTACTTTTTTGTATTTGGCCAGAATGGCCTCGATCTCCTAACCTTATGATCCGCCCACCTCGGCCTCCCAAAGTGCTGGGATTACAGGCATGAGCCACTGTGCCTGGCTGATTTTTGTATTTTTAGTAGAGACGGAGTTTCACCATGTTGCCCAGGCTGGTCACAAACTCCTGAGCTCAAGCCATTTGCTCACCTCGGCCTGCCAAAGTGCTAAGATTGTGAGCCACTGCACTCGGCCCAGCAGTCAGCATTTGTAATAGGGATTCACTGTTAGTCTGTGAGCAGCTCAGCAGCCCCACATACACCCCAGAGTGTTAAGGATGACTGGATTCTTCTCTGGGGAGGAGAAAAGGCTATGTAGGTATAGTGGGTATAGTAGGTTCAGAAAAGCCTGTATTGGAGGCATGAAGGATCTTCTGTTTTTTTGTATTTTCTGTTTTTTTCCTTTTAGTATTCAGTAAAGGCCTTTTTCAGAGTCCCCACCTGTCTCAGGTAGGCCAGAGAGAGCAACATGGTGGGGTCAGCAAGAATCAGTGAGAATTCCTGAGGAGAAGGTGACACTCAGGAGACAGAGCCAAGGCCAGCTAGTGTCCTCTGTCTACCAGAAAGTTTACTTGCAATGTCACCCTCTGTTCTGTATTTTGTTTATTCTTTATTGTTACTCAAAGTATGCTTTTGGAACTGCTTGTATCACAACTGGGGTGCTGAGTAAAAAGGGCACATTTCTAGGCTTAACCTCTGCCTTCCTGAATCTGAACTTCTCAGGCAGGCACTGGATTAACTCTACATTCATGTGCAGATCTAAAATTAAGAACCAGCCGGGCACGGTGGCTCACATCTGTAATCCCAGCACTCTGGGAGGCTGAGGTGGGTGGATCACCAGAGGTCAGGAGTTCGAGACCAGCCTGGCCATCATGGTGAAACTCTGTCTCTACTAAAAATACAAAACTTAGCCAGGCGTGGTGACACACCTGTAATCCCAGCTACTCAGGAGGCTGAGGCAGGAGAATCGCTTGAACCCTGGAGGTGGAGGTTGCAGTGGGTGGAGGTTACAGTGAGCTGAGGTTGCGCCACCGCATTCCAGCCTGGGCGACAGAGCAAGACTCTGTCTCAAACAATAAAAATATAATAAAATTGACAGCATTTAGGGGTGTGGGTGTGTGTGTGTGTGTGTGTGTGTGTGTGTGTGTTTGAGACAGTCTCACTCTGTCACCCAGGCTGGAGTACAGTGGAATACAGTGGCACGATCTTGGCTCATTGCAGCTTCTGCCTCCCAAGTTCAAGCGATTTCCTGCCTCAGCCTCCTGAGTAGCTTGTGCCATCATGCCACCATGCCTGGCTAATTTTTGTATTTTTAGTAGAGACAGGGTTTCACCATGTTGGCCAGGCTGGTCTCGAAATCCTAACCTCAGATGATCCACCTGCCTTGGCCTCCCAGAGTGCTGGGATTACAGGTGTGTACCACTGCGCCTGGCCAAGAACCTTCAGTTCTGTGTTTATCTTTCTTCAATAAATATTTATTACAGACCGGGTGCAGTGACTCATGCCTGTAACTCCAACACTTTGGGAGGCTGAGGCAGATGGATTGCTTGAGTCCAGGAATTCGAGACCAGCCTGGGCAACATGGGAAAAACAAAATAAACATTAGACAGATATGGTGGCGCATGCCTGTGGTCCCAGTTACTTGGGAGGCTGAGGTGGGAGGATCTCCTGACCGTAGGGAGGTCGAAGCTTCAGTGAGCTGTGATTTTGTGCCGCTGTACTCAGCCTGGGTGACAGAGGGAGACTCTGTCTCAAGAAAAAAAAAAATATTTGTTACATGCCTAAGCATGTCTAGCAGCGTATAGACACCCAAGGTGCAGTATAAACTACATAGATAACGACTGTTTATGTTCAAATGGAATCTACATTTTAACAAGGTATTAGCAGAGTGGTGGAGTAAACCATTGGATAGGTTAGGTAAAGGCAGATTGGATGGCACTTTGAAAGTCTGGCAGGGGACTTATGATTCAGTAAGAAATAAGGAGCTTCTGGGCTCATCTGCAGGCTATATGTAGTAGAACCATATATGGACTAGAGTCAGCTCAACATGACCCTACCATTACCACTAGTGTGTGGCTATGAGCAAGACAGTTGACCTCTGGAACTTCAGGTGTTTATCTATAAATGAGGTTAAAAATAGCACCTACCAGCTGAGCGTGGTGGCTCACGCCTATAATCCCAGCACTTTGGGAGGCCAAGGCGGGTGGATCACCTGAGGTCAGGAGTTTGGGATTAGCCTGACCAACATGGGGAAACCCTCTCTCTACTAAAAATTTAAAAATTAGCCAGGCATGGTGGCAGGCACCTGTAATCCCAGCTACTCGAGAGGCTGAGGCAGGAGAATCGCTTGAACCCGGGAGGCAGAGGTTGCAGTGAGCTGAAATCTAGCCATTGCACTCCAGTCTGGGAGACAAGTGAAACTCAATCTCAAAAAAAAAAAAAAAAAGCACCTACCCCAAAGGGTGGTGTTGGTAATTAAATGACATAATGCAAATAAAATGCTTACTAGGGTGCTTGACATATAATAAGTGTGAAATTAAAAACAAAAAGATTTATTATCTTCATTTTGCCGATGAGAGTATTCAGAAGTTACGAGTTAAGTTCTTGACAAAGGTCATACAGCTAGTAGGTGGTGAACAATGGAGCCAGGATTTGAACGCTGATCTTTCTCAAAAGCCATCTGTTTGAACCTGAGCATTGTTCTTCCTCACATAGGAATAATTCCTTCTTGGTGGGTTGCTCTGAAGCTTCATGAGAAAATGTCGTTAAAGCGTTTAGCTCAGTGCCTGGCACACACTCAGTAGTGTTAGTTTTTGTTTTCCCTTTCCACAAACACCAGACATCCTCCAGGGATTTAAGGAATTACTCCATCCTTACTGTAAAAGTGCAGGGTTTCTCATGGGTCACTGGAACAACACGTGCTGATTCTAGGCAGGCTGCCTGCCCAGGTTTTTGCCCCCAGCAGCACCTGGGTGGAATTCTTGCAGCTGTGGATTTCTTCCTCTTCCTCTAGGGTGAAGGCCATGCCGCCTCCTGGGAAAGTTCCTCGGAAGGAGAATCTGTGGCTCCAGTGTGAGTGGGGGTCCTGCTCCTTTGTGTGCTCAGCCATGGAAAAGTTCTTCGAGCATGTCACTCAGCACCTGCAGCAGCACCTGCACGGCCCTGGGGAGGAGGAGGAAGAGGAAGAGGAGGATGACCCACTTGGTAAGACAACAGGACACAGGAAGGGGAGGAGCTCAAAGAAAGGTGGAAAATCTGACTTTCTTTTCCTTAGAGGAAGAAGGCGGCCTGAGAGAATGGTGATTTATTTTCCTAATTGTGTTTTTGTTGTATATAAAAACATTGTAAACTCATTTATAGAAAACTCAGTCAACAAGGATATAAGGAATAAATCTGCCATCCTGCCATCAAAAAGTAATTGCTGACAGTACTTTAGTGAACATTATTTTTGACATCTCTGCATGTGTTTACATATATTTAAATACAGATGAATAGGCTTTTTTTTTAAAGATAATTCTGTACAAGTTGTTGGCAACCTGTTTTTTTTTCCTTTTTTTTTTTCTTTTTTTTACTCTGCTAGTATTCCCAATTTTTTTTCTTTTACTGCAACCAGTCAGAAATGCATCTTATTTTTTAGAGACAGGGCTTCTTCATGTTGTCACCCAGGCTGGAGTCCAGTGTCATGATCATAGCTCATTGCAGCCTTCAACACTCAAGGGATCCTCCTGCCTCAGCATGCCGGGTATCTAGGACTGCGGGCATGTACCACCACCACACGCCAATTTTTTTTTTTTTTTAAATTTTTATTATTTTTAGAGACAGGATCTTGCTTATGTTGCCCACGGATCTCAGACTCCTGGCCTCGAGCAATCCTACCTCAGCCTCCTGAGTAGCTGGGACTATTGGCGTGTGCCACCAAGTCCAACCCTACTCCCACCTCCCAATTTTTTTTTTTTTTTTTGCTTTGAGACGGAGTTTTGCTCTGTTGCCAGGTTGGAGTGCAGTGGTTCAATCTCGGCTCATTGCAACCTCCGCCTCCCAGGTTCAAGCGATTCTCTTGCCTCAGCCTCTCGAGTAGCTGGGACTACAGGCGTGCGCCACCATGCCCAGCTAATTTTTGTACTTTTAGTAGAGATGGGGTTTCACCTTGTTGGCCAGGATGGTCTCGATTTCTTGATATCGTGATCCGCCTGCCTCGGCCTCCCAAAGTGCTGGGATTACAGGCGTGAGCCACCGTGCCCAGCCCTATCTCACACTTTTTAACCTTTCTCTGACTTATGTTTTAGGTATGCCTTTTATCAATAGCAAATAACTGGGATTTTAATAAAATCCAATCTGAAAACAATAACAATAGTGAACTCTTCTATAGTACCTACTGTGTATCAAGTATTGCTGGGTACTTTTTTTTTTTTTTTGAGACAGAGCCTCGCTCTTGTCGCCCAGGCTGGAGTGCAGTGGTGCGATCTCAGCTCACTGCAACCTCCACCTCCCGGGATCAAGCAATTCTGTTGCCTCAGCCTCTTCTTGCCATGATTACAGGTGCCCGCCACCACACCTGGCCAAGTTTTGTACTTTGAGTAGAGACGGGGTTTCATCATATTGGCCAGGCTGGTCTCGAACTTCTGACCTCGGGTGATCCACCTGCCTCAGCCTCCCAAAGTGCTGGGATTACAGATGTGAGCCACCTCGCCCGGCCAGTACTTTTTTAAACCAACATTAAAGCACTGTTTCCCACAGAGCCTATGAGGTAGGCACTATTATTATTTATTATTATTATTATTTTTTTTTTGAGACGGAGTCTTGCTCTGTCTCCCAGGCTGGAGTGCAGTGACTGGATCTCGGCTCACTGCAAGCTCCGCCTCCCGGATTTACACCATTCTCCTGCCTCAGCCTCCTGAGTAGCTGGGACTACAGGCGCCCGCCACCTCGCCCGGCTAGTTTTTTGTATTTTTTAGTAGAGACGGAGTTTCACCGTGTTAGCCAGGATGGTCTCGATCTCCTGAGCTCGTGATCCACCCGTCTCGGCCTCCCAAAGTGCTGGGATTACAGGCTTGAGCCACCGTGCCCAGCCCTATTATTATTTTTTAGATGGAGTCTTGCTGTGTCACCAGGCTGCAGTACGGTGGTGCGATCTCGGCTCACTGCAACCTCTGCCTCCTGAGTTCAAGCGATTCTCCTGCCCTGGCCTCCCAAGTAGCTGGGATTACAGGCGCGTGCCACCACACCCGTCTAATTTTTTTTTGTATTTTTAGTAGAGACGGGGTTTCACCATGTTAGCCAGGATGCCCTGTTGGCCAGGCTGGTCTTGAACTCCTGACCTCAGGTGATCTACCCGCCTCGGCCTCCCAAAGTGCTGGGATTATAGACGTGAGCCACCACGCCTGGCCAGTACTTTTTTAAACCTACATTAAAGCACTATTTCCCAAAGAGCCTATGAGATAGGCACTATTATTATTTATTATTTATTATTATTTTTAGACTGAGTCTTGCTCTGTCGCCAGGCTGGAGTGTGGTAGTGTGATCTCGGCTCACTGCAACCTCCCCCTCCCGGGTTCTAGCAATTCTCCTGCCTCAGCCTCCCTAGTAACTGGGATTACAAGTGCATGCCACCATACCCAGCTAATTTTTTTTGTATTTTTAGTAGAGACAGGGTTTCGCTGTGTTAGCCAGGATGGGATAGGTACTATTATTATGTCTATTTTACAAATAAGGAAATGGAGGCACAGAGGAATAAAATAATTTGTCCAAAGTCGTGGTACTAATAAGTGGCAGGATTTAAAAGAAAAAGGAAAAAAACCTTTTTTTTTTTTTGGAGATGGAGTCTTACTCTGTCACCCAGGCTGGAGTACAGTGGTGCAATCTTGGCTAATTGTAACCTCCATCTCCTGGGTTGAAGTGATTCTCTTGCCTCAGCCTCCCGAGTAGCTGAGATTACAGGTGCCCGCCACCATGCCCGGTTAATTTTTGTGTTTTTAGTAGAGACGGGGTTTCACCATATTGGCCAGGCTGGTCTCAAACCCCTGACCTTGTGATCCGCCCGCCTCGGCCTCCCAAAGTGTTGGGATTACAGGTATGAGCCACTGTACCTGGCCAAAACGACTTTTTTTTAGAGACAGAGTCTTGCTGTGTTACCCAGGTTGATCTTAAACTCTTGGCCTCAAGTGATCCTCCTGCCTCAGCAGGCTGAGCAGCTGGGACTATAAGCATAGACCATTGCATCTGGCAGGAATACATTTTTCTTTTCTTTTTTTCTTTTGCGGGAGTGCAGTGGCTCATCTCCGCTCACTGCAAGCTCCACCTCCTGGGTTCACACCATTCTCCTGCCTCAGCCTCCCTAGTAGCTGGGACTACAGGTGCCTACCACCACACCGCCTAATTTTTTTATTTTATTTTTTAGTAGAGATGGGGTTTGACTCTGTTAGCCAGGATGTTCTTGTCCTGACCTCGTGATGTGCCTGCCTTGACCTCCCAAAGTGCTGGGATTGCAGGCGTGAGCCACCGTGCCCGGCGTTTTATTTTTTTATTTTTTTTTGAGACAGAGTCTTGCTCTGTTTCCTAGGCTGGAGTGCAGTGGCTGGATCTCAGCTCACTGCAAGCTCCGCCTCTCGAGTTTACGCCATTCTCCTGCCTCAGCCTCCTGAGTAGCTGGGACTACAGGCGCCCGCCACCTTGCCCGGCTAGTTTTTTGTATTTTTTAGTAGAGATGGGGTTTCACCGTGTTAGCCAGGATGGTCTTGATCTCCTGACCTCCTGATCTGCCCGTCTCGGCCTCCCAAAGTGCTGGGATTACAGGCTTGAGCCTCCGCGCCCAGCCTGTTTTATTTTTTAAATATGTTTTTATTTTGCCTGTGACTCAGTCCTCAGGAGGTTCTGAGAACATGTATCGAAGGAATACATTTTGTATCACAACCTTGTACACCAAAGTTAAAGAAAAAAAACGTTGAAATAATACTTTTTTTACTGAATGCTTTCTGCAGTGTTCTATCCTATTCTCTTTTATTTAAAAAGAAAATGTGGCTTTTTTTTTTCTTTCTTTTTTTTTTTTTTTTCCCCTGAGACAGAATTTCCCTCTTGTTGCCCAGGCTGGAGTGCAGTGGCGCGATCTCGGCTCACTGCAATCTCTGCTCACTGCAATCTCTGCCTCCCAGGTTCAAGTTATTCTCCTCCCTCAGCCTCCCGAGTAGCTGGGATTACAGGCATGCGCCACCATGCCCGGATAATTTTGTATTTTTAGTAGAGACAGGGTATCTCCATGTTGGTCAGGCTGATCTCAAACTCCTGAACTCAGGTGATCCGCCCACCTCAGCCTCCCAACGTGCTGGGATTACAGTCATGAGCCACAGCACCCAGCCCAAAAATGTGGTTTATAGTTCATTGAACTGATTTCATCACCCACTAGTGGGTCACAACACAGTCTGAAAAACTGTATTCTACAGGAAATATGGAGGCAGCTCTCCTTCTCCCACCCCAAATTCTGTTTTAAGTCTGGTGACTGTGAACCATAACTGATAGTTTCAAAATTCAAGTCATATTTATACAAAAGAAAAATTGGGGCATGATTATATTTTCTAAAGTATCTGTGTTTCAAAACAAGTTAACTTCCATAAAGCACTGAAAATACAGTATTTAGAGATGCTAGAGAGATAGGAAATGGATTGGAAGAGTTGATGGGGCCTTCTTGGAGAAGGCAGATTTTAAGCAAAACATGAGGGGAAGGAGGACTGGTGGTTTTACAAGAAGTGGGAGGTGTCTGAGATCGAGAGGCAGCATCTTCATCAGGAACTGCAGAAACACATGTCAGAGGTCTTGCATGCCGGCCATTTCTGCTGTCTGTTTCTGGCATAGGCCTTGCACACACACTCACCTCTGCCTAGACCACACTTAACCTATTTACAGATACTCATCCATCGTCCTTCAGAGTTCAACATGGGGACGCTACTCAGAACACCATGTCTACATCAAATTATCTCTGTTTAATACTTTTATAGCACCACGTATATCCCCACTTTGTAACACTCATCACTGGTTGCAATTTTATATTTATAGATCTGATTATTTGATGAATATGCTTTCTCCCTGACTGAAAGCTATGTGAGGGCAAGGAGTGGGACACTTTTTACTTGTTATAGTCCCTCTACCTGGCACACAATTTATGTTCATTAAATACTGGTGTTTGCTAAATGAACTCCTGGTAATTGGATTAGAGTCCAGCCTCCTCACTCTCTGTTTAGTGCTGCAGGGGGAAGGTGACCTGAGCCTTGGAAAGTGTCCGACTCTTCCTTTTAAACCCCTTTCTACAGAGGAAGAATTCTCCTGCTTGTGGCAGGAATGTGGCTTTTGTTCTCTGGACAATTCTGCTGACCTCATCCGCCATGTCTACTTCCACTGCTACCACACCAAGCTGAAACAGTGGGGGCTGCAGGCCTTGCAAAGCCAGGCTGACCTCGGCCCCTGCATCCTGGACTTCCAGAGCCGGAACGTCATCCCTGATATCCCTGACCACTTCCTGTGTCTGTGGGAGCACTGTGAGGTCAGCAGGCAGTGCCAGTAATTGGGGTGGAAGGAAGCTGGGGGTCTTAACTCTGAAGCCTTGTCCCTTTCAGGGATGCCTTCTATTTCTAAGATTCCTGCTAGTATCTCTCCTCCATTTCTTTTGCTCTCTTTAAAATTTATTTATTTTTTACACACAGGCTCTTGGTCTGAAACCCAGGCTAGAGTACAGTGGTGCAATCACAGCTCACTGTTACCTTTAACTCCTGGGCTCAAGCAATACTCCCACCTCAGCCTCCCAAGTAGCTAGGACTACAGGCATGTGCCACCATGCCCTGCTAACTTCCAAATTTTTTGTAGAGACAAGGTCTGGGTATGTTGCCCAGGCTGGTCTCGAACTCTTGGCCTCAAGTGATTCTCCTGCCTCAGCCTCTCAAAGTGCTGGGATTATGGGGTTGAGCCACCACCGCACCTGGCCACTCGTCCATTTCTGTGTAGTGCCTTTCTTCAAACTTTCCCATCCCCATCAAGTTAATTTGGGAGAGAGCCAATAATTCTTTGGGCACATAGGGGTGAGTCCCTCTACCCACCCTCAGTCCTCACCCCAAGTTGCCCTGGCACAGAGTTCCTTCGACAATCCTGAGTGGTTTTATCGGCATGTGGAAGCACACAGTCTGTGCTGTGAATATGAAGCAGTCGGCAAGGACAACCCTGTGGTGCTGTGTGGCTGGAAAGGTAGGGCTACTCCTTAACTTCTGGTCTCTGGAAGAAACCCTGGGGTTGCTGAAGAGCTAGGACAGAAAGGGATAGGGGTCCTACAGGGGCAAGGTTGGCTGCTGGCTGGAGGGACTCAGGGGTACCAGATCCGAGGCAAAACGGGTTTTGTGGCTGGAGACTGACAGGGCTTCCTTCCTAGGCTGTACCTGCACCTTCAAGGACCGCAGTAAACTCCGGGAGCACCTCCGCAGCCATACCCAGGAGAAAGTGGTAGCCTGCCCCACCTGTGGGGGCATGTTTGCCAACAATACCAAGTTCTTAGATCACATCCGTCGCCAGACCTCATTGGATCGTAAGTAGTCAGAGGAAGTGGGGTAGATGCAGGCTGTCCTGCTTGCAATGGGTTAGGGGCATGTTTCTAGCGGGGGTGGCTGCTGAAGAGACCTGCCTCTTGGCTCCCTCTTCTTTTTGGGCTCAGGCACCTCCCATAGTCTCTTTGCTGATTCAGATTCGTAGACATTGTTATTCAGTACTTACTGTGTGTATTACCAGTTACTCAGGGAATCCTCACAACAGCCCCATGAGGTAGGCTTCTTATCCCCCTTTTTGCAGATGAGGAAACTGAGGCTCAGAGAGGTTAAATCACTTACCTGAGATCACACAGCTAGTAAGTGGTGAAGCTGGAATTCTAACTCAGGTTCTCCAAGTCCCATGCTCTTTCCATGATACTGTGTCCATTCATAGCTCCCTAAGCTCTCCTTTTCTCCTTGGGTGGTTCCCTTCTGCCTGGGATGGTTCCCGTCTCCTTTCTGTGCCTGTCCACTATCCCCTACAGCCCTCCTTTCTTCTGCCTGCCCCACCCCAGAGCAGCACTTCCAGTGTTCTCACTGTTCCAAGAGATTTGCCACAGAGCGGCTGTTGCGGGACCACATGCGCAACCATGGTGAGTGGCCTGCGGCCCCCAGCCTCCTTGCTGCCCTCCAAGCTTCCACAAGTTCTCACATCACAGCCTCCTCTCTGCTTCTCTCAGTGAATCACTATAAGTGCCCTCTGTGTGACATGACCTGCCCGCTGCCTTCTTCCCTCCGCAACCACATGCGCTTTCGTCACAGTGAGGACCGGCCCTTTAAATGTGACTGTTGTGACTATAGGTAAGGGGGACCAGGGACCAGAAAACAGCTCGTGTTCCTGTGTTCCCCATGTCCTCCAATCCCTCCTGATTTCTCATGGCAGCTGCAAGAATCTTATTGACCTCCAGAAGCACCTGGATACCCACAGTGAGGAGCCAGCCTACAGGTGTGATTTTGAGAACTGCACCTTCACTGCTCGCTCCCTCTGCTCTATCAAGTCCCATTACCGCAAAGTACACGAAGTGAGTGGGGCTGGTGGTGCGAAGGGCTAGTGGAAGTATGGGGGACCCTGGGGTGAAGAACTGGTATCATTTTACCCTTCCTTCCCCATCAGGGAGACTCTGAGCCAAGGTACAAATGTCATGTGTGTGACAAATGCTTCACACGGGGCAACAACCTCACCGTGCACCTTCGCAAGAAGCACCAGTTCAAGTGGCCCTCAGGGCATCCCCGTTTTCGGTATGTCTCTCAGCCCTCCTTCCCAGATTAACACACTTGTTTTTATACCTTTTCAACAAGTTGTGAAAACCTTAATTTGATGGTGGTTTTATGTCTACCATTTCCATTTAGATGCAAAGAATCCTAAGAATAATGGTGGAGCAAAGCTTATTTTTCTATTTTTTGATTGTAAGGCATGGTGCCAAACCCAATTAATCGTGCCAAAAAGTCCTGCAGCCGGAACTAGAGCTAGAGTCTAAGGGTTCTGATCCTTAGCTCCAAGGCCTTCTCATAAATCCTTTGACACTTTCACCCTTCAACACAGTCAGTCTCTGTTTCTCTGGTTGGGTTTCTACATAAAACTTTCCATTTTGAGTAATGATCTTTCCCTCTTGCCTTTTCTTCTACATATTCCAATAAAGACCTTTTTTGTCTTCAACTCCTGTCACTTGGAATCCAGGACTTCTTCCATCCCTCATGTTTGTTCCTTACTTTGCCAGCCTCCACGCCATTTCTGTATCCCCCTGCCTGGATTTGCTGCCCTTTATGCTCCTACCTCACCAGGTACAAGGAACATGAAGATGGCTATATGCGGCTGCAGCTGGTTCGCTACGAGAGTGTAGAGCTGACACAGCAACTGCTGCGGCAACCACAGGAGGGATCGGGCCTGGGAACGTCGCTGAACGAGAGCAGCCTGCAGGGCATTATTCTGGAAACAGTGCCAGGGGAGCCAGGACGTAAGGAAGAGGAAGAGGAGGGCAAGGTTGGCGATGGGACAGCCCTCTCAGCCTCTCAGGACAACCCCAGTTCTGTCATCCATGTGGTGAATCAGACCAATGCCCAAGGCCAGCAAGAGATTGTCTACTATGTGCTGTCTGAAGCCCCAGGAGAGCCTCCCCCAGCCCCTGAGCCACCCTCAGGGGGCATCATGGAAAAGCTTCAAGGAATAGCTGAGGAGCCAGAGATCCAGATGGTTTGAAGGCCGCAGAGCCAGACTATTTCTTCTCCAGGTCCTGGAGTTTGAGCCAGGCAAGTGGCTGTGCCCCTAGTGGACAACCGTTGCCAATGGATGCCTTTAGGAGTGGTGCTGAGAGCAGTGTGGTCCACTCTGGTCTGGGTTTGCATCATTCTATGGACTCTAAAGACTTCCCTTTTCTGCCAGACTGCATTTTGTGGGGAGCCTGAGGACTTTGGATTCTTTGAGGGGATCCTAGATGTGTGTGTTCTTGTTAAAGAGGCTGTTATCAGGCTTAACCATAACCCTCAAGACATGCTTGACGGTGATTAAATCCTTAGCTCACATCCATTCCCATCTTTAGGGCTCCTTAGGCCCAAAGATGGCATGTGACTGGTCCCTACAAGGGTCCTTTCTTTGTCGCCAGCCAAGGCATTGAGAACCAATTAGCCATTTTCCTCTTAAGGTTTCCTCTACAACCCCAAGGACTTTCATGATTATCCTCAGGGACAGGATAGGAGGCATTGAGCGTGTTTATTAACAAATTGTTTTTGGTAATAAAAGAAATGCTTGGACTCTTACTCATTTCTTCTTACATTTGGTGGCAGTTTAATAGGTAATGAGGAGAATAGCCACCCAGGAGAGGAGCTGAATAGTTAGGCTTGTTCCCCTTCTGGTGACTCAGGTGGTTGGTTTTTTGTTGGCTTAACTGTCCTGTTGTCCTCTCCTCCTCCCCTTGGTGAAACTTCACTATTTCTTCTTAGAGTATATGCCATTTCCATGGAGGTCCCAGGTCTTTGGCTGTGAGTGGGCAATAGTGGTACTATAGAATGAACAAGAATGGGCTCACCAGGAGGATAGGACAGCTGACTGTGGCCTCACTTTGAATACTGATTAGAACCCAGTGCCTCCAGGGTAGGGGTTCTTTACCTGGGAGTGGGAAGGAAGCTGGGGGTACAGAGTGGATTGGAAAGCCTCCTAGGGAAGGGAGGCAATCAAATGGTCCAGGAACCAAACTAAAAAATGATGTGTCTGTGCATTTTCCTGGGGAAAGGATCTGTTTTTTGCTGGATTCTCAAAGAGATTGAAACCTTGCAAAATAAGAATCATTTAGTCTGGTTCAGCTACTTCTCAGCACCCTGTGTCCATTTTTATGGTCTACTGCTATACTAGAGAAGTCAAGGAAATAGTCTTGGGTGGACAGGAAGCTACCCAAAAAGGATCTCTGGGCCTTATTTTTTTTTTTAAAGACAATTCTATTACTAAAAAAACTAAGGTCGGGTGTGGTGGTTCATGCCTGTAATCCCAACACTTTGGGAGGCTGAGACGGGCGGATCACAAGGTCAAGAGATTGAGCCCATCCTGGCCAACATGGTGAAACCCTGTCTCTACTAAAAATATAAAAATTATCTGGGCATGGTGGTGTGCACCTGTAGTCCCAGCTACTTGGGAGGCTGAGGCAGGAGAATCACTTGAACCCGGGAGGCAGAGGTTGCAGTGAGCCGAGATCATGCCACTGCACTCCAGCCTGGCAACACAGCGAGACTCTATCTCAAACAGACAAAGAAAGAAAGGAAAACTGTGTGTCTATTTGTGGAAAGAAAAAAATATCTTCATTAATCCCATCAGCCATTTACTGAGTTCCTACTATAGTCCAGGCACAGGTGCTAAGGATACAAAGATGAATAAAACCCAGGACCTTCCCTGGAGGGACTTGCAATATAGAAGCAAGGAAAGACTAGGTAAGCTGAGTGATAGAAGTTTATCAGGGTACATTTAGAAGGCTCCAAATAGGAGTAGATGGTATTACCTGGGCAAGGAATCAGGAAAGGTTTCATCCAGGAAGAGACCTTCCGCCTAACCAAGACTAGATGAAGACTTTAAAGGTTCTAAACTCCAAAAAGATTGTGGTGTCCCATTTTTCATATGTAATCAGAATGAAAATATTAAGCCCTGAAACATATTTCAAGTTCAACATGATTATACTTAAAACATATACTGTGTATAGATTGACTATCAAATTCTGTTTCTAATTTTTTCCTTTATTTTTCAGTTCCCCTGTTTTGCTGGTGTTCTAAGCACTGACATGGCGTGCCCTTTGAGTAATACCACACTAGTGACTTTATCCATTCTTCCATGAGCAGTGTCTTTGGGAACAGGCCAGCATTCTATGAAAAGGGCCTTCCCTACTAGTCTCAGTCATGCCCACACCAAATCCCATTGCTCTATCTGGACCATGGAGACAGAAGAAGAGATTCTGGTCTGTTACCATGTGATTCCATTCCCTAGGAGGAGGGGTGACTTGGGATCCTGGACTCAGTATGCATGGCTTAGAAAGTACTGGACCAGAAGTGAGGGGTCATTGTTGAGTAGGCAGCCAAAGGCCTCTGGAAGGATACTAAAGGCTGTGGTGGGTGACAGTGGGCTCCTGGAGGAAGCAGGGTGATGATACTAATTTGGTTACCTTCGAGTTTCACCTAAAGTCAACCCTGGTCCCAGCATCATGGTGTCTGAAGATTAAGGAGACACCCTGTCTTAGTGTTCCTTAAAGTGAGTAGGGATAGGAGAGAAGGCAGGCGGTCCAGGAGTTGGAAGCAGATAACTTCTTTTCTCTTATTTGGGACAAGTCCACAACCACAGAGGACTTAGAATAACTGGGTGGATATAAAAAAATGTCAACTATGGCCGGGTATGGTGGCTCATGCCTGTAATCCTAGCACTTTGGGAGGCTGAGGTGGGCAGATCACTTGAGGTCAGGAGTTCGAGACCAGCCTGGCCAACATGGTGAAACCCTGTCTCTACTAAAAATATAAAAAGTAGTTGGGCATGGTGGCACATGCCTCTAGTCCCAGCTACTCGGAAGGCTGAGATAGGAGTATTGCTTGAACCTGGGAGGCAGAGGTTGGAGTGAGCCGAGATCACATCACAGTACTCCAGGCTGGGCGACAGAGCAAGACTCTGTCTCAAAACAAAACAAAACAAAACAAAAAGTGTCAACTAAAAAGGAAAATTCAAAAACAGGCCAGGTGCAGTGACTCATGTCTATAATCCCAGCACTTTGGGAGGCCAAGGTGGGTGGATGGCTTGAGCCCAGGAATTCACGACTAACCTGAGCAACATAACGAAACCCCATCTCTACAAAAAAATACAAAAATTTAGCGCAGGCGTGGTGGTGCATGCCTGTAGTCCCATCCACTCAGGAGGCTGAGGTGAGAGAATTGCCTGAGCCCAAGGAAGTCGAGGCTGCAGTAAGCTGTGATTGTGCCACTGCACCCCAGCCTGGATGACAGAACAGTGTCTGAAAAAAAAAAAAAGAAAAAGAAAAAGAAAAATGATTCTCCAAGATGAGAAGAGAGAGGAATGATGAATGGTCATGGGGAATAAATCATTACTGTAAGATTATGACCTAGTGAATTTGGACACTCAATGCATGTTAAATGAATCAATGAATTTTGCTCAAGACCAAGAATCAAATGAGGAACATATCCACTTCATGTACAGTAGCAGAGAGACTTAAGGCTGAGAGGGAAGGGTGGAGGAGATGGTGAAAGCTTCTTCATACTATGCTAAATAGCTTGGATTTCTTGGCTGGGGAGGGAATGTGGAGGACAAGTAAGTAGATGAAACTTGGAAACGAATGGGGATGTCCCTCCCCTCATGGAACTTAAGGCTAATTTCCTGAGGGAAAGAGACTAGAAGCCAAAGGGAAGAAGCCAGTGAGAGAAGATTTCAAAAATACAAGAGAAGCCTGGTGCGGTGGCTCATGCCTGTAATCCCAGCACTTTGGGAGGCAGAGGCAGAGGCAGGGGCAGAGGTGAGAGGATTGCTTGAGTCCAGGAGTTCGAGACCAGCTAGGGCAGCATGGCAGAACCCAGACTACAAAAAACTACAAAAAGCAGGGCATGGTGGTGCGTGCCTATAATCCCAGCTACTCAGGAAGCTGAGATGGGAGGATGGCTTGAACCTGGGAGGTCCAGGCTACAGTGAATTGTGATCATGCCACTGCACTTTAGCCTGGGCAACAGAGCCAGACTCTGTCTAAAAAGACAAACAACAACAACAAAAAAAGGGAGAAATCTACAGGAGAGAGGATATTGATAGGGTAAAGCCCCTAGATTTGGGGTGGGAAGAATATAGAGAACAAGTAGATAAATAAAACTTGGAAAGGAATGGAGTACAGAGAAGAAGGTAGGAGTGGGAGTGGATATGGATTTTATTCATAGGCATAAGGTGGATTTCATGCTCAGTGGTCTCTATTTCATTGATAAAGTAGGAATTAAAGTTATTGAAGATAATTTGTTGGATTAAGGATTTATATGAATTGACACATTTTAGAAATGCCATTTACAGATACAAGAATGAGATAGAAGACCTGACCACCCAGCTGAGGTTGAAGACCAATATCAGACAGGGGCAACTTCAATACAACCATACAATTTTCTTTTTCTTTTTTTTTTTTTTGAGACGGAGTCTCGCTCTGTCGCCCAGGCTGGAGTGCAGTGGCCGGATCTCAGCTCACTGCAAACTCCGCCTCCCGGGTTTACGCCATTCTCCTGCCTCAGCCTCCTGAGTAGCTGGGACTACAGGCGCCCGCCACCTCGCCCGGCTAGTTTTCTGTATTTTTTAGTAGAGACAGAGTTTCACCGTGTTAGCCAGGATGGTCTCAATCTACTGACCTCGTGATCCGCCCGTCTCAGCCTCCCAAAGTGCTGGGATTGCAGGCTTGAGCCACCGCACGCAGCCTTTTTTTTTTTTCTTTTTTTTTTTAGCAGACAGGAGCACCCCTGGAACAAAAACAGAAGGCAGACCACTGGGTGTATCACAGCAATGGCGTGGTGGCCAGGACATGGGTTGCACAGGGCCAAGGAGCAAGGCAATTAGAGCAGCTAGAGATGGATCATCAAGTCCAGACTGGACGGTGAGGGCCTGGGAATCTGAAGGTAGTACAGCAGTTAGTCACACCACTGGAGATTCCAGTGAGGCTTCTGAAGATTAGTGGGCAGAAAGGAAAGGTTGTGGTCAAGAAGGGGACTTCTGTTTAATTGATGCATAATAAGTATGCATATTTATGGGTAATATGTGATATTTTGATACTTGCATACAATGTGTAATCAAGGTAATTAGGATATCCATCATCTCAAACATTTATCATTTCTTCGTGTTGGGAACATTTCAAATCCTTTTCTGGCTGTTTTGAAGTATGCAATAAGCGGCCAGGCAGAGTGGCTCACTCTTGTAATCCCAGCACTTTGGGAGATCTAGGTGGGCGATCACGAGGTCAGGGGCTCGAGACTAGCCTGGCTAACACGATGAAACCCCATCTCTACTAAAAATACAAAAAATTAGCCGGGCATGGTGGCACGTGCCTGTAATCCCAGCTACTCAGGAGGCTGAGGCAGGAGAACTGCTTGAACCCAGAAGGCGGAGGTTGCAGTGAGCCGAGATCGCGCCATTGTACTCTAGTCTGGACAACAGGGCGAGACTCCATCTCAAAAAAAAAAAGAAAGAAAAAAAAAAGAAAAGAGAAAAAAAAGAAATATACAATAAGCTGCTGTTAACTAGAATCACCCTACTGTGCTGTGGGATGCTAGAACATATTCCTTCCATCTAACTATATTTTTGTAGACATTAACCAATCTCTTCATCCCCTACCCTTCACTTCACTACCCTTCCTTCCTAGCCTCTGGTAACCATCATTCTACTCTCCACCTTCATGAGATCAACTTTTTTAGTTCCCACATATGAGTAAGAACATGAGACATTTGTCTTTTTGTGCCTGGCTTATTTCACTTAACACAATGTCCTCCAGTTCCATCTATGTTGCTGCAAATGACAGAATTTCATTATTTTTATTTTATTTATTTATTTATATATCTATTTACTTATTTATTTAATTTTTTTTGACAGAGTTTCGCTCTGTATCCCAGGCTGGAGTGCGATGGCGTGATCTCTGCTTACTGCAACCTCCATCTCCCAGGTTCAAGCAATTCTCCTGCTTCAGCCTCCCAAGTAGCTGGGATTACAGGCGCCTGCTACCACGCCCAGCTAATTTTTTGTATTTTTAATAGAGATGGGGTTTCACCATGTTGGCCAGGCTGGTCTCAAACTCCTGATCTCAGGTGATCCACCTGCCTTGGCCTCCCAAAGTACTGGGATTACAGGCATGAACCACCGCGTCTGACCTATTTTTATTTTTATTTTTATTTTTGAGACAGAGTCTGGCTCTGTCCCCCAGGATAGAGTGCAGTGGCGAAGTGGCACTATCTCAGCTCACAGAAACCTCCACCTCCCAGGTTCAAGCAATTCTCCTGCCTCAGCCTCCCAGGGAGCTGGGATTATAAGCGTGCACCACCACACCCAGCTAATTGTTGTATTTTAGTAGAGACAAGGTTTCACCATGTTGGCAAGGCTGGTCTCGAATTCCTGACCTCAATTGATTCACCTGCCTCAGCCTCCCCAAGTGCTGGGGTTACAGGCATGAGCTGCTGTGCCTGGCCGAATTTCATTCTTTTTTATAGCTGAATAATATTCCACCGTGTGTATGTACTACATTTTCTTTATCCGTTCATCCACTGATGGACACTGAGGTTGATTCCATTTCTTGGCTATTGTGAATAGTACTGCAATGAACATGGGAGTGCAGATATCTCCCCAATATACTGATTTCCAAGTAGCTGGGATTACATGCATGTGGCGCCACACCTGGCTAATTTTTTGTATTTTTAGTAGAAGAGGAGTTTCACCATGTTGGCCAGGCTGGTCTTAAACTCCTGACCTCAAGTGATCTGCCCGCCTTGGCATCCCAAAGTGCTGGGAACACAGGCATGAGCCACCGTGCCCGGCCCATACTGTTTTTTATAGTGGCTGTGCTAATTTACATTTCTACCGACACTGTACTAGCGTTCCCAGAAAGGGGACATTTTTAAATGGAGCTATTCAGAGTCCAGAGTACGTCTGCAGGGAAGTAGGCTGCTGAGTGGAGACAGGTCATTGGAGTAGAGTAGACCAAGAGAAATAAAGCATTTTGAATGCCTACTAGAAGTGACCTTTCTGACCCACCCATCAGTGGGGTGGATCTTTATGATATTGTGAAACGTATCAGTTGGCCCTCCATATCCGTGGGTTCCACATCCATGGATTCAACCAACTTCAGACTGAAAATATTCAGGAAAAAAAATGGTGGTTGCATCCGTACTGAACGTGTACAGACTTTTTTCCTTGTCATTATTCCCTGAAAATATACGGAATAGTATAACAACTATTCACATAGCATTTACATAATATGAGGTATTATAACTAATCTAGAGATGATTTAAAGTATATGGGAAGGGCTGGGCACAGTGGCTTATGCCTGTAATCCTAGCACTTTGGGAGGCTGAAGCGGGCAGATCACTTGAGGCCAGGAGTTCAAGACCAGCCTGGCCATTATGGCAGAACCTCGTCTTTACTAAAAATTCAAAACTTAGCTGGGCATGGCGGCACATGCCTGTGATCCCAGCTACTTGGGAGGCTGAGACAGGAGGATTGCTTGAGCCCAGGAGGTAGAGATCACAGTGAGCTGAGATCGCAGTGCGCTAAGATCACACCATTGCATTCCAGCCCAGGTGACACAGCAAGACTGTCTCAAAAAATATATATATACACACACACACATATATAAAAGCATATATAATGTATAAATATATATTATATATAAGTATATATTTAAGTATATATAAATATGTAAGTATATATTTACATATGTATAAGTATATATAAAATATATAAGTATATATTTTTATATAAGTATATATTATATATAATATTTATATGTGTGCAGGGAATTCAAAGCCAGCTTTCAATGATCAGATCAAAACTACTGCAAAGTCTGCTTTAATACATGAAATTAAAAAAAATAAAGTATAGGCTGGGCATGGTGGCTCACGCCTGTAATCCCAGCACTTTGGGAGGCTGAGGCAGGCGGATCATGAGGTCAGGAGATCGAGACCATTCTGTCTAACACGGTGAAACCCCGCCTTTACTAAAAATATACAAAAAATTAACTGGGCATGGTGGTGGGCACCTGTAGTCCCAGTTACTAGGGAGGCTGAGGCAGGAGAAAGGCGAGAACCCGGGAGGCGGAGCTTGCAGTGAGCTGAGATTGCACCACTGCACTCCAGCCTGGGTGACAGAGCGAGACTCCGTCTCAAAAAAAAAGAAAAAGAGGCCGGGCGCGGTGGCTCACGCCTGTAATCCCGGCACTCTGGGAGGCCAAGACGGGCGGATCACAAGGTCAGGAGATCGAGACCATCCTGGCTAACACGGTGAAACCCCATCTCTACTAAAAAAAATACAAAAAACTAGCCTGGTGAGGTGGCGGGCGCCTGTAGTCCCAGGTACTCGGGAGGCTGAGGCAAGAGAATGGTGTAAAACGCGGGAAGCGGAGCTTGCAGTGAGCTGAGATGCGGCCACTGCACTCCAGCCTGGGCGACAGAGCGAGACTCCGTCTCAAAAAAAAAAAAAAAAAGAAAAGAAAAGAAAAAGAAAAAAAAAATAATAAAGTATATGGGAGGCTGTGCATAGGTTATACGGAAATACTAAACCATTTTATATTGGGACTTGAACATCTGTGGACTTTGATTATCCGAAGGGAGTCCCAGAACCAATCTCCCACAGATATTGAGGGACGACTGTACAAATGTACAATATTTGGTCTTTTCCCTCATTTCCCGGCATACAACTTCTAAAATCCTTGGACTCTTCACAGTGTAAGTGTCTTTTTGTGACCCAGTGAGTTGACTGAGGGCTGGCAGCACCTAGGTAGCTTCAGGACGGGGGCTGATCACGGGAAAGAACAAGGCAGGATTAGAGGGTTGAGACTTTCAGCCCCACCCCACAACCACCAGGAAGGGGAGAGGGGCTGAAGGTTGAGTTGATCACCAATGACCAATGATTTAATCAATCATGCCTATGTAATGAAGCCTCCATAAAAACTCAAAGGAGGTTCAGAGAGCTTCTGGATAGCTGAACATGTGAAGGTTCCTAGAGAGTTCCTGGAGAGTGCATAGAAGTTCTCCACCCTCTGGCTGGGCACGGTGGCTCATGCCTGTAATCCTAGCACTTTGGGAGGCTGAGGTGGGCGGATTGCCTGAGCTCAGGAGTTTGAGACCAGCGTGAGCAACACGGTGAAACCCCGTCTCTACTAAATACAAAAATCAGCCGGGCGTGGCAGCATACACCTGTAATCCCAGCTACTCATGAGGCTGAGACAGGAGAATCATTTGAACCCGGGAGGCGGAGGTTGCAGTGAGCCGACATCGCGACACTGCACTCTAGCCTGGGCGACAGAGCGAGACTTCGTCTCAAAAAAAAAAAAAAAAAAAAAAGGAAGTTCTCCACCCTCTTCCCACATACCTCACCTATTGCCTCTCTTTGTCTGTATTCTGTGTAATATCCTTTATAATAAGCTGATAAGTGTAAGTAAAGTGTTTCCCCAAGTTCTATTAGCCACTCTAGCAAATTAATCAAACCAAACGAGAGGGTTGAGGGAACCATGATTTATAGCCAGTTGGTCAGAAGCATGAACAGAAACAACCTGCGGCTTGTGATTGGCATTGGAAGTGGGGGGTAGTCTGTGGGACTGAGCCCTCAACCTGTGGCATCTGACACGATCTCCAGGCAGGTAGTGCTGGAATTGAATTGAATTAGAGGACAACCAGCTGGCGTCCACTGCAGAATTGATTGCTTGCTTAAAGTGTAGGGCAAAACACCCACACATCTGGCGTCAGAAGTGTGTTGTGAGAATACAGTAAGAGAAACTGAGTTTGTTTATTTCTGTATATTCTCAACCCATATTAAGGATAGGAGAACAGGGCCCAGAGAAAAGCTGGGGAGACACCTGATCTGTAAAGCTGGTTCCACCCAAAAGATACAACCAAGAGGTGTGGTGCGAGTTCAAGTTTTAAGAGAAGGAAGAAAAAGAGATAAGAGACTTGGGCAGAGACCCTTGGCATTCTGCAGCTTTGGAGAACCCCACTTTCTTCTTATCAAAGGAAATGGTGGTACATAGCAGGAGAGAGAGGGAGAGACAAACACTGCACTTTAAAAATTCACTTTAAAATTGCTTCATTTTGTTTCGTTGTTTTTATAATTTTTTTTTTTTTTTGAGATGGAGTTTCACTCTCGTCACCCAGACTGGAGTATAATGGCACGATCTCTGCTCACTGCAACCTCTGCCTCCCAGGTTCAAGTGATTCTCCTGCCTCAGCCTCCCAAGTAGCTGGAATTACAGGTATGTGCCACCACGCCCAGCTAATTTTTGTATTTTTAGTAGAGACAGGGTTTCACCATGTTGACCAGGCTGGTCTCGAACTCCTAACTTCAGGTGATCCACCCGCCTCAGCCTCCCAAAGTGCTGGGATTACAGGCGTGAGCCACTACGCCCAGCCTATAATTTTTTTAAAAAGCAACAGCAACAGCAGAGACTCTGCCTAGTCTCTAAGGGGTCAGGAGAGGTAATCAATAGTTACCCCTCCACGGCCTCCACGCAGCGCCTATGCCCATTTTTCCTTCCTGCCTTGAGGAGCCACAGGAGGACTGGAGAGCTTTGCTGCTACATACTGGCAGGAACCCTGAAGCCAGCTGATTGGGTGGGGCAGGGTGGGGGTTTGTCCTCAGTCTCGTCTTTATCCACCCCTCCTTCCTGGTCCTGGGCTGCATCTCTCCAAGTGACCAGCAGAGGGGCCTTCATTAACAAATACACTTCAAAACCATTCTGTCCAGAGGTGACAGACTGTCATGATGCTCAAGGGAGGCACAGTGGAAGAGGGACCTGGGATGGTGGAAGCAGAACTGGTCAGTTACAATATCCCCCCAGTTGAATTCCTTTCCAGCTCCCATAGGACCCTGGTAACCCTCCTTTTTTCCATAGGCCCACAAAGCTGCTTACCAACTGCTTCTCCCACAAATCCCTGCCCAGAGCAGCCTGTGTCTGTTAGATTAGCTCCTGGCACTAAGCTGAGATGGGAATTTTCTGCTTCTGCCTTGCTCCTCTTAAGCCAATTATCATCAACCCTTACATGTCATGTCTGGGCCTAGGGAAACATGCCCTGGATGGAGGCTCTGTCTTAGTGATGGGGGTGAGGAGGTCTGGGGTGGGAGTTGGGAGAATCCTAGAGGAGGGGGAGAATCCATCTCAGGGAATGGGAGGAGTTCTGTTTGGAGGAATAGAGGAGGATCCACCTGGACATTGGAGAAAGTCTGTGGTGGGAAATAGGGGGCTTGTTCTGGGGATGGGAGATTTAGACTAAGGAAAGAAGGTTCTTTTAAGCAACGGTTCTCAAAAGGTGGTCCCTGGACTAGCAGCATCAGCATTACTTGAGAACATTAAAGATGTAAATTCTCTGGCTCCACCCCAGATACTGAATCAAAAACTCTGGGAGTAAAGCCCAGTAATCTAATCAGTGTTTTAACAAGCTCTCTAGATGATGTGGATGTGCGCTCAAATTTGAGGACCACTGCTCTTGAGTTACAAGGTCTACTCTAGGAGTTGGAACTGTGTGTTCTCAGGAATCAAAGGTCCATCCTGGGGGATACGTGGTGGGAGTGGGGAGTATCTCTAGGATGGAAAGGGTCTGTGCTAGTGGACCTCTGGAAGGCTGGAAAGGTTCTATATCCTAGAATTAGAAAGGTCTGTTGAGGGGAACTGAGAAAATCTGCTTTATAAAGTGGGAAGGTGACAATAGGTAATGAGGAAGTCTGACATCATACAAAAAGCCATGGTTTAGGATCACTGAGACCTGGATTTGAATCCCTACATTCATCACACTAGCTACGTACTTCATACTTGTACTTAACATTTCTGAGCTTCAGTTCCTTATCTAAAACATGGAAGAATAATACTGACTTCATAACATTGTTACAAGGACTGGTTAGACTGTTCAGTTAATGGGTATTTATGGAGTTCATTTTCTTTTTTTTAATTTTTAATTTTTTAATTTTTAATTTTTTATTTTTTTTTTTGGTAGAGATGGGGTCTCCTTACATTGCCCACGCTGGTCTCAAAATCCTGGGCTCAAACAGTCCTCCTGCCTGAGCCTCCCAAAGTGCTGGGATTACAGGTATGAGCCACCACACCTGGTTTTGAGTGCAATTTCTGTGTCCAAGTTCTAGGAACATAGTGGAGAAAGAGACTGGCCCAGCCCTTTACTCAGATATCAACCATAGCTCTATGCTATGTGCCTAGCAAGTAGTAGGCATCCAGTAAATGTAGTTTCCCCTCTTTGCTAAGGAAAGGAAGGTTCATCTGGGGGAAGGAAATGAGCCTGAACCATGGTGTGACCTGGAAGTAAGAATGTATGGTCTATGCAGTGGCGTGATCATGGCTCACTGCAGCCTTAACATCCCAGGCTCAAGTGATCCTCCTGCCTTGGCCTCCCGAGTAGCTGGGACTATAGGCATGTGCCACTACGTCTGGCTTATTTATTTATGTATTTACTTATTCATTTAATTTTATTTTTTGAGACAGAGTCTTGCTGTGTCTTCCAGGCTGGAGTGCAGCGGCGTGATCTTGGCTCACTACAACCTCTGCCTCCCGGGTTCAAGCGATTCTTGTGCCCTAGCCTCCAAAGTATTATAGGCATGAGCCACCATGCCTGGCTAATTTTTCTTTCTTTTTTTTTTTTTTTTTTTTTTTTGAGACGGAGTCTCGCTCTGTCGCCCAGGCTGGAGTGCAGTGGCGCAATCTCGGCTCACTGCAAGCTCCGCCTCCCGGGTTCACGCCATTCTCCTGCCTCAGCCTCCCGAGTAGCTGGGACTACAGGCGCCCGCCCCTGCGCCCGGCTAATTTTTTCTATTTTTAGTAGAGACGGGGTTTCACCATGGTCTCGATCTCCTGACCTTGTGATCCGCCCACCTCGGCCTCCCAAAGTGCTGGGATTACAGGCGTGAGCCACCACGCCCGGCCTAATTTTTCTAATATTAGTAGAGATGGGATCTCGCCATGTTGGCCAGGCTGGTCTCAAACTCCTGACCTCAAGTTATCCACCCGCCTTGGCCTCCCAAAGTGCTGGGATTACAGGTGTGAGACACCATTCCTGGCCTATAGTCTATTCTTGAGAATGAAAAATTGTAATCTGCTGAGTGTGGTGGCTCACGCCTGTAATCCCAGCACTTTGGGAGGCTGAGGCGGGTGGATCGCTTGAGGTCAGAAGTTTGAAACCAGCCTGGTCAACATGGTGAAACCCCATCTCTACAAAAAATACAAAAAGTAGTCAGGTGTGCTGGTGTGTGCTAGTAGTCCCAGCTACTCAGGAGGCTAAGGCAGGAGAATCACTTCAACCCGGGAGATAGAGGCTGCAGTGAGCTGAGATCTCACCACTGCTCTCCAGCCTGGGTGCCAGAATGAGACTATTAAAGAAAGAGAGAGAGAGAGAGAGAGAGAGAGAAAATAAGGAAGGAAAAAAGGAAGGAAAGAAGGAAAGAAGGAAAAGAAAGAAAAGAAGGATGGAAGGAAGGAAAAAGAAAGTTGTGTGCCAAAGAATAAAGCTGGGTGGTATTAAGACATGGAGGTTATATCAGGAGGATGAAGAGCCTGTCTAGAAAACAGAGGGAGACAGTCCATTTGGGAATAAGGTTCTGAGAGGCCCAATTAGCAGGGTAGGTAAAAGCTGGGACTTTGGGGTTCAAGCCCTGCTCTGCCATCAACTATTGCTTAACCTCCCTATGCCTCAGTTTTTCATCTCTAAAGGGGGGTTGTAAAACCTGTCTCATAGGGATATTGTGAAGATTAAATGAGATAATGCCTAGTACAAAGTAGTTAATAAATGCAACTATTGGGGAATGGGAGGTCTATAGTAGCTGATGGGAGGTTGACTTGGAGAATGGAGGGTCCATCTGGAGAATAGGAGGTTGGTCCTGAGGAATGGTGGTGATGGTGGGGCATGGAGTTGGGGGAAGACAGGAAAGACTGGATCCAAACCCCACATAAACCTCACTGTTACAGGGCGGGGCCTAGAGAAATCCTCCAGGGACCACCAGCTTTTAGGGCTGTGGAGAGGTGGTTGGCAGTGGAGAGGTTTGACTGCTAGTAACCTCTCAACTGCTGCAAGTAAGGAGAAGCCTCAGCGGTGGCAGTCGCACCAGCGGCCTCAGAGCCTTCCCTCCCATCGTCTCTGCTGTGTGACAGGTGGGAACTTAAAAGCTCAGGTCACGTGTCTTGGCTAGCTAACCTACTTACCCCTTGAAGACATAGTGGCTGGGACAGGCAAGGGCCAAGAGGAATTGGCTGAGAAAGGGGCAGAGCAAGGGAAAGCCCCAAGTATGTTCTGGGGACCTACATTTGAAGTCTTTGGGGGCAAGGGAGAGAATGTGCAGGTGCATAAGATTCCCGGAGCACTGTCTGTGAGCCCTGTGCATGCCCTGGCACACAGGTCCCTCCAGGATATGGCATGTGCCTGTCTTGAAGGTCTGTATCTGGCTAGGTGACTGCAGTCGGAGCAGACTGAGCACTGGGTTCCAGTTTAACTCTGGAGCTGCTGCAGGCTCTCCCAAAGCTGCTGCCATTTCCCCGTCTTTATTAGTGTCCTAACCCAGAGAAAGTGTGAATGGGGAAAGGGGAGTATGTTCCAATGTCCCAAGGCTCCTGCGTTTTTGAAAGCCTTTGTACCTAGTTTGGGGATTCCTGGAGGGAGGCCTGCACTCATGGGCTGGAACTGAGGGAAATTGTTGGGGGGCTGGTATCGTGTGTGAAGACAGACTGACACCTTTACAATCCCTCCACTTCTCCCCACCCCCAACACCACTGCCTAATCTGTCTTCCAGAGACTTGTCCCCACGGAATGACTCCAGCTCTCCTTTCCTCACTGCCTCCAAGTCGGCCCTTTGCCATCAACCCCCAGTCCTGAGTTCACCCCTGCACCCGATCCGGCCCACGCGCCGCAAGCGCTGCTCTCTCCTTTGCCGTCCTCGCCCACCGCGGGCTGCCGGGCGGCGCGGGCCCTTTAAGAACGGCGGGACCGGCGAGCAGTAGCTGGGAGGAGAGCGCAGTCGCCCCGCGGGCTCGGAGGACACAGCGTCCGGGTCCAGGCTCTGGGAAGCGGGTGTGCACAGCCCAGCGGAGTCGGGGCGCGACCCCAACCGCCTCTCACCATCCTTGCCATCTTCTCCGAGCCGAGGGCCGGCCCTCCTGCCTCGCCTGCCCCGCCCCGGCCCCGCCCCGGCCCGGGCCGCCGGGACCGGGAGCCGGGACGCGGGTGCCGCAGCCCGAGGCAGGTAAGGGGATCCCCGGCTCTCCGTCCCTGGTCCGTGGCAGCGCTGAGCATCCCTGCCTCGCACCAGCCCGGGGGCGCGTCAAGGTGACTAGGCATGCGGGAGACGGGGCGGGGGCTTGAGCCGCCGTGGGGTGCTTAGTTTTGAGTCCGGGTGGTGCGCCTGGCTTTGGGGACAGCCCGGGGCACGCGGGCCCGGGGGTGCCGGCGGGAGGGGCCGGCCTAGGCATCGTGCCAAGGGATGGGGAGTGGGACGCAGCTGGAGGCCTGAAGCCTCCTCCTCTCCGCCTTCCCCTGGTCCGCCCTGCACTCACCCTGATACCCCGACCTCCTAGCTGGCAGCCTCGGCCGGCTGCCCCTTCTCCCCCGCCCCCTATCCCTTCAGTCCCCAGGGGCTGCTGGCCTGCGGGGTAAGGAGATTAGAGAAGCCGCGGGGAGGAAGGAGCGATTGAGGGCTTCAAGGGGACGGGCTGGAGCCAGGTTGGAGCTGGGCTGCCCGGGACTGAGCGTCTCCGTGCGGGGAGTGGGGGGCGGGGGCAGAGTGCGGGGCTAACAGTCGCGGATCTGCCCCGAGAAGGAGGTGGGGAGTGGGGGCGGGGGAAGCATTGGAACGCCAGGGAGCTTTGAGCGGGGCTCCGTAGTCTGCCCCAAACTGAGCAGGCCCTCTCCCCGCAGGCCGGCGGCGTGATGGCGGAGAAGGCGCTGGAGGCTGTGGGCTGTGGACTAGGTCCGGGGGCTGTGGCCATGGCAGTGACGCTGGAGGACGGGGCGGAACCCCCTGTGCTGACCACACACCTGAAGAAGGTGGAGAACCACATCACTGAAGCCCAGCGCTTCTCCCACCTACCCAAGCGCTCAGCCGTGGACATCGAGTTCGTGGAGCTGTCCTATTCCGTGCGGGAGGGGCCCTGCTGGCGCAAAAGGGGTAGGGAACAGCCTGGTAGGGGGAGTCCGTGGGCCCTCTCTGAGTTGCCTCTCCAGAAGCATGAGGCCTGGGTGTCCCATGTTCGGCAAGTCCTGCACCAGTGGGCTCTGTGGAAACACTAAAATCTGGGTCCCAGCCCGTTGCTCACTGCACTGTTGGGGTGTCAGGATCTACTCTCCCCCACACCTGTGAGCACCATGGGATACTGGGTGCAATTGGTTATTGAAGCTTTATCTTCTAAAGAGATCCTGTGACCTCTGGTCCTTGAGTGGTCCTTGATGAGTTTTCCTTCTTTTGTTTATGGAGGATTCCTAACTGTGAGGACTAGTATGAAAAAGCAAGGGGCTGTGTCTGCAGGGTTGAGCAATACCCTTGGACCTAATTATAAAGACGTTCTCATTCCTGTCATCTTACTCCATTCTTACCACAGTGCTCAGAAGCAGGGAGGGTGGCGGTTTGGCAGGATAGATGTCATCTCTTTGTTACTAATAAGGAAACTGAGGCCCAGGGAAGTTGAGTAACTTGACCAATGTCACACAGCTAGTCAAGTGGCAGAGCTGGGACCAGAAGCCTGGTTTCCCAGCTCTCCATGCATTGTTCTTTCTCTCTCTTCCCTGTACAGCAGTCCCATCACCTCCACCTTCCTGCCCATGAGAACAGGTTCCCCTGAACCCTGAGCAGCCCCTGCAGCCCCTACCCTGAGCAGCTTTAGCTGGTAATAGGGAAGCTGAGGCTGTTTCCCAGAGCCTGGGTGTGGGCTGGGGTGGGGCTGGGACATTGTTCTCTGAGGTTTGACAGATAGGTTTGGGGTGCTTCAGAGCAGGGCTGAGCATGATCTTCTCTGCACTCTCCAAACCCTCATTCCCAAGAGTGACCAAAAGGTCACATGGCTGAGCCAATGGAAACTGAGGCATCTAGGCTTCCTGCCCAGTGTGCCCTGTCCCTAAGCAGCCTCTTTCAGTCCTGAGACCAGCTCTGGGCAAGATGATGAGGCAGTTGTTATTTCCTTAGCTCTCTCATTTCCTCATAATTTTAAGAAGAAACTAAGATTGTTTTAAAAATGTGTCTAGACGGGCCAGCTCTCCAGTTGCTTCCATGTGCCAGCTACAGATTGATACCCCTCACCTGGTCCTTCCCTCCTTTTGACCTTGCCAGCCTCATTCTGCTCTACTGGCCATTTTGCCATTTTTTTCATCCGTCATCCCTTTCTCTGGCCCCTGCCCTCCCCTCGATGACTTCTCTTTTCCTTTGAATCCCTCTCCCCTTCTTTAGAGGACAGAAAGCAGTTAGGGGTAGGCAGAAAGGAAAGAAAGCAAGGGGGATGGAGAGAGAGTGAGTTCTGCCTTTCCCAAGTGAGGATTTGTTATCTCCCCTAAATATATATGACGTTTCTTATTTTTTCAAAACAGCTTCCTTTTAATTATTATTAATAATCTCACTTAACATGAATAATAACCTTATTAAGTCCTTGGGAATATATATTATTATCCTTCCTTTATAGATGAGGAGTCAGAGGCCTTAAAGATTAAGTGACTTGACAAAATTGCAAAGAGAGCTACTGACGGCAGCAGAACTAGAATACCAGTGTCTCTCCAGCCCAAGGGTGTGGCTGGTCTCTTCAGTTGTGGGACAGAGGTTCCTAGTCACTTATAAGCTGTGTGACCTCGGGCAGGCTGCTTACCCGTTCTTGGCCTTGCTTTTCTCATCTGTAAACAGGGATGATAAGAATACACAGACGTGTGAAGCTCAGCTGAGGCGGTATCTGTGAGAGGCAAATGTAAGATGATTTTTGTGTTAGGCCTCAGTGTTCAACCAGCTACTGTAATTAATTGAGGGGAAGGTTCGTTGTTGCCAGTTTCTTCTCCTGCAAGAGATCACTTCCTGTGAGTGGCTCTGAAAGGCATATGCTGGAGTGCACCACCAAATGTCTCTGACTGATGGCGAGGAGGACTGAGGCAGAGGGCTAGAGCCCACGGCTTCCCTCTCCCAGGAAAGAACTTGCTGTGTGACCCTGGGTGAGTCACTAGATGTCTCTGGTCCCCAGTTGCCTCACCCATGTTGTTAGAGAAACAGTTGAAGCTTTGTAAACCATGGGTACCATCCAGGCAGTTGCTGTGATCAGGACCTGACAGTGGGCAGGAGCTGCTCCCCCTTCTGATGGGAAGCATCCAGAGGGACAGCCGGGCCCAGAACACAGTCCTGGGTGTTGTGGAGGGAGGGTTAAATATGCCTTCCCTTCACTGTCTCCACTAAGGACACTAAGGAGGTGAAATGGGGAGGGACTTGGGCTCTGTGGGGGTTAGAGGGGGCGGCAATGAGCAAGGTGCTAGGTAAGGGATTGGCATGTCCTCAACTACGAGGCACGTCTGCCAGCATCGCAAGCGAGGCCCTCCTTGATGGTTTTATCCTTCCCCTCCACTTCCATGTCTCACCAGGTCACTCCATGTAGGTTCTGCCCTCTGTTCCTTGGATTGTGAGTGTAAATACACATACTTTTATATCACAGAGCTTTTCCTCCCAAAGCCTGGAGGGCCTCTGCTTTCCCTTTGCCTTTTAGAATCCTGCTCATCCTCCGAGGCTTAGCTCAAATGCCACCTCTTCCATGAGGCCAGTCTTGATTTTCCCCTTGCCCCTCCGACTCACATCAATTCCATTGTTTTGCATTCTCACAGCACATTTTTTGTACTTCTGTTATAACTCTAATTTGATTTTTCTTCATAGATTTTTTTGTCTGTCTATCTTACTTAGATTATGACCTTCTTGAATACAAAAACTATGTCTTCCTCAATTTTTGTCCAGTGTTTGGTACAGAGCTTGGTATATAGTAGATATCAATAAGCATTTGTCAAGTAGGATTAATAGTAAAATGTCACTTTTTAATGCATTCTATGTGCCAAGCACTGTGTCATATGTTTTACATATATTATCTCACTGAATCTTTACAACAACCCTATGAGATAGGTACTATCATCCTCATTTTACAGATGAGGGACCTGGAGCTCAGAGAGGTTAAGCAACTTGCCCGAGGTCACACAGCTGGTAAGTGTGGAGCCAGAATTTGAACCCAGATCCACCTGACTCCAAACCGTGCTCTAAATGCATATGCTGCCTTCCAATGAATGAATGAAAGGTGAGATTTTACTGGGCCATGTAGGGGCTAGAGAGACAAGCCTGGTGGGCAGAGAGAGTGCAAAGAAGAAGGCTTTTTCTGAATTAGGGAAAAGCTCTGAGAACTCACGCTCATGGAACAGACACTTACTGAACATCTACTACAGGCCAGACAGTCTACTGAGATTACCAAGATGAGTGAGACACTGCCCCCAAGGAGCTCACTGACTAAGAGGCTGGGAGAGTGGGGCAAGTGACAGGCACATCAAGTAACAAACATGCTAGGATAGGAGAGGTTCTATGGAAACACAGGGGATAGGAAGCCAGCTCGGGCTGTAGTAGTGGGCAAGTTTTCCTGGAGGGGGTGAGACAGTGGCCGCTGTGATTACAGAAGAGGACCAGGGGCTTCTACAGCTTTGATCCCCTCTCCACACCCATCTATGAGACATGTGGATTTTCCCACGCCCTTTAGAAGAGGATTGTTGCCTCTGGTACTTTGATATTAGTGGTGGTGGTTTCTAGGGGGACGGGATGAGAGGGACAGGTTCCTGCCAGGGCTATGAGGGTTGTTCCTCCATCCTAACCCAATCACACTGAATAGGGACTACCTATTTCACTGATAGCCATGGCTGCTCCTAAGAATTTTGGGGGTACCTCTGTTCACTGCAGCCTGACCAAAAATTCCTCCTCTCCTCACTGCAGGTTATAAGACCCTTCTCAAGTGCCTCTCAGGTAAATTCTGCCGCCGGGAACTGATTGGCATCATGGGCCCCTCAGGGGCTGGCAAGTCCACCTTCATGAACATCTTGGCAGGATACAGGTAAGAATGAGACTGGGGTGGAATGGGGGCAGGACTCAGGAAGAAGTATCCCTTGGGGAACACAGAAGGTATTCTGAAGTGGCTTTGACCCCCATCCTCAACCCACATCCCCGCAGGGAGTCTGGAATGAAGGGGCAGATCCTGGTTAATGGGAGGCCGCGGGAGCTGAGGACTTTCCGCAAGATGTCCTGCTACATCATGCAAGATGACATGCTGCTGCCGCACCTCACGGTGTTGGAAGCCATGATGGTGAGGGCTGGATAGTCCCCTCCTCCCAGCAACCCCCTCTGTCTGCTGTCCCCACCTTCCCCATCGGCGGAGGGGTCAAGGCAGAGCTCTCTCCCACACATACCTCTCTCGCTTACTCTCTGGACCCCAGGTCTCTGCTAACCTGAAGCTGAGTGAGAAGCAGGAGGTGAAGAAGGAGCTGGTGAGTGGAGAAGGGAGGCAGCGGCGCCACTCCCTTTTGTGGTGCTGCTGAGCTCAAGGCCCCGAGCTGGGGGTGGGAGAGTGGCGGCCTAGGCTGAGACAGTGGACTTAAGGGAGATGCTTTTTGAAGCTGGGGTGGTGCCTGGGGGAAGCAGAGACTCCGAAGCTGACCTGGCATGGGTGGGGTGGGGCCAGGTGACAGAGATCCTGACGGCACTGGGCCTGATGTCGTGCTCCCACACGAGGACAGCCCTGCTCTCCGGCGGGCAGAGGAAGCGTCTGGCCATCGCCCTGGAGCTGGTCAATAACCCGCCTGTCATGTTCTTTGATGAGCCCACCAGGTAGTTCTCTTCACCCTTTCCCACCAGCATACCCCTCTCCTCTCGGCCCTGCGCCAGGGCTGGAGGCTGTATCTTCTCCATGATCCAGAGCCTCTGTTCACATCCTCCTGGGGCCAAGATAAGGGCTTCTTCCTCATCTCCGTCCTTGCCAAATCTGTTGCTGTGAGTGGCCCCATCCTTCATCCGGGCAGAGATCCAGATGTCCTCCCCGATTGACACCTCCCTCTCCAGTCACCCTCGGCCATCAGTCACCAAGTCCTGTTGATTCCGCCTCCTTTTGATATCTCTCATATTTGCCCTGCCCCATCGCTAATGTTGATGTTAAATTCAGGACAGCAACAGATTCTTATCTCCTTGTCTCCAGTGTCTCCCAGTCAGTCCTTCCTCCAAACTGTAGCTAGAGTGAACTTTCTTTTATTTTTTTAAGACGGAGTCTCGCTCTGTCAACCAGGCTGGAGTGCAGTGGTGCAATCTTGGCTCACTGCAACCTCTGCCTCCTGGGTTCAAGTGATTCTCCTGCCTCAGTCCCTTGAGTAGCTGGGATTACAGGCAGGTACTACCATGCCTGGCTAATTTTTGTATTTTTAGTAGAGACGGGGTTTCACCATGTTGGTCAGGCTGGTCTTGAACTTCTGACCTTGTGATCCACCCGCCTTGGCCTCCCAAAGTGCTGGGATTACAGGTGTGAGCCACCATGCCTGACCAGAGTGAACTTTCTAAACACAAGTCTGCAGTGCTCACTCCCCTGCTTAAAACATGCAGTGTTTCCTGTCCCACTTGTCCTCAAAATATAAAGTCAGGTGACTTACAAGGGCCTGGTCTGAACCTACTTCTCCAGCCTCATGTCATGTACTTTATGCTCTAATAATACTGAGTTGCTTATAATTCCCTGGTCAAGCCACGTGTTTCATGCCTCTAAGCTTTGCCCATGCTGTGTCTTCTGCTGGAATGCCCTTCACCACTGTGCCTCCCCTCTTCCCTTCACCTGCTTAGCTCTTACTCCTGGGCTCGCTCAGGAACCTTCTCTGACTACCCTCCAACACCTGATACAGCTGAGCTGAATCCTCCCCCTCTTTCACCCAGTGTTGCTACAGCACTTTCCGCATTACCCAAAATCATCTGTGTGCTTGTCTCTCTCTCCTTCCAGACCAGAGTCTATGTATTATTTATGCATCATTGTAATCCCAGTGCCTGGCATACAACAGGTCCTCAATATATGCTTATTAAACTGAACCGTGCTCTGGGCTTCTGGGTATACCTCCAAGTGCCTGAACAGTAAAGGATACAGATGTGGCCAGAGTGCCCTCTTCCTGCCAGCTTCATCCCCTTCACAGCAGCTGCCCCACCCCAGACACTCCCTTCTTTTGGCCTCACCCACCTCACGTGGCCCCCTGGTGGCCTCTCTCTGGACAGTGGTCTGGATAGCGCCTCTTGTTTCCAAGTGGTGTCCCTCATGAAGTCCCTGGCACAGGGGGGCCGTACCATCATCTGCACCATCCACCAGCCCAGTGCCAAGCTCTTTGAGATGTTTGACAAGGTGAGTGTCTCCAGGCCTCAAGGAGGATTGGCTTGAGATGGAGGGATGGAAGGGGGTCAGTAGGGGTGCTTGGCCCGCTGCTCCTTCCTTACCCTTCTCTTTCTGCTGCAGCTCTACATCCTGAGCCAGGGTCAGTGCATCTTCAAAGGTGTGGTCACCAACCTGATCCCCTATCTAAAGGGACTCGGCTTGCATTGCCCCACTTACCACAACCCGGCTGACTTCAGTGAGTGGGGGTCGTTGGTAGGGGCTGGGAAACGGCAGCGGGCCGAACCTGGAGGCTCTGCACTCAGGCCTTCTAGGGATAGGGATCTCACCGTCGCCTGCCTTCCCCACACACCCAAGGCGGGACTGACTTGCCCTTGGGAAGTGAGGATGAATCTAAACTGACCTCTCCACTCTGTGTCCCCAGTCATCGAGGTGGCCTCTGGCGAGTATGGAGACCTGAACCCCATGTTGTTCAGGGCTGTGCAGAATGGGCTGTGTGCCATGGCTGAGAAGAAGAGCAGCCCTGAGAAGAACGAGGTCCCTGCCCCCTGCCCCCCTTGTCCTCCGGTGAGTAGGAGTGGAGAGGGCAGAGAGGGCATAGTTGGGGAGGGGAGACTGGACCATGGACAGTGGCCCTGTCAAAGAGGCTGTTCCCTGGAGGCATTGCAACCATTGGGTACGGAAGAACCTAGGACTTGGAATCGACCTACTATGAACAGCACCGTGACCTTAGGCACGTTATTTAACCTCCTTGAGCTCCAGTTTCCTCATTCACGTATTCATTTGGCAAGTTCTTGTTGAGCAGCTACAGTGTGCTGTCCTTGGTCCTGGCATAGTGCTCATCTGGTAAGCAAGATCAACATGGTCCCCAGCCTCGTAGCCAGTGTGGCTTACTGTTCTCTCTAACTTAGAGATGATGATACTTACCTCACAGGGTGATTGGGAGGACTAATCAGATAATCACATAAAGCTCTTAGCACTGTAGCTGGTACAGCGGGCATCTGCCCGGTGCTAGTTCTCTTCCTTAAATGAGACACTATAACCCCTGAAAACCAGATTGGTTAGTCTTTGTTGTTATTGTTGTCATTATCATCATTATTAAATAATATTACTGTATAATTAGTGGCATAAAGGAATTATACCCTTAGAGTTAATATGTTTTGATGGATTAAAGAAGTAACTGATCTATTATTAGCCACCACGGGTGTCCATTACTTTCTTTCCATCTCCTCCCTCCCAAGTTTTTGCCCCCTCTTTGTGTCTGAATCTCACTCGGATTCACACCCCTAAGCCTGGCTTTCAGGAACACAATTTAATGGTGGAAGATTCTCTGTAGACTTGGAGGACCCCTGCCCTGGGGAAGAGCTCTGAGGTTTTTAATTCACTGAGCTGGGTGTTCTGTGGGTGAATGGGGTAGGCTCACCTGATCCCGATCCAATTTCTTCTTCCCAGGAAGTGGATCCCATTGAAAGCCACACCTTTGCCACCAGCACTCTCACACAGTTCTGCATCCTCTTCAAGAGGACCTTCCTGTCCATCCTCAGGGACACGGTGAGGCGTCAGGCTAGGGGAGAGGAGGCTGGCACAGGCCTGACCTTTTGGGCTGTAGGCTCCTAGCAGCTGAGATGGGAATGGGGACCCTCCCTCACAGCCCCACAATGTGCCTGTGGGTCTCTGTGCCTGTGAGGACAGCTCCGAGTTCCTACCCTGCTCTGTGGCTTGCCCTGGCCTGTAACACATCCCTCTCCTGGTGATGACCCCTCCCAAGGTCCTGACCCACCTGCGGTTCATGTCCCACGTGGTTATTGGCGTGCTCATCGGCCTCCTCTACCTGCATATTGGCGACGATGCCAGCAAGGTCTTCAACAACACCGGCTGCCTCTTCTTCTCCATGCTGTTCCTCATGTTCGCCGCCCTCATGCCAACTGTGCTCACCTGTGAGCTGACCTGCCCTGGGCATGGGGCAAGGGCGTGGGTGCTGGGGCTTGGGGCAGGGGCCAGGGTGTTGGCTGGCTGTGCCTAAGCAGCCTGTGTCCTCAGTCCCCCTAGAAATGGCGGTCTTCATGAGGGAGCACCTCAACTACTGGTACAGCCTCAAAGCGTATTACCTGGCCAAGACCATGGCTGACGTGCCCTTTCAGGTGGGCCTCTTCCTCCCACCTGCCCAGTGCCTCCATCTTGTTTTGCTCCTTCTATCCTTGCTTTCTTGCCTCCCTCAAACTTGTCACTTTCCTTCCTTTGCTGTCCTTCTACTCACTTAGCAAATAGATGGTGAGTACCTATCATAGGCCAGGCTCTGTACCAGGCCTTAGGGATATAGCAATGAACTAGACTGATATAGTCTTGACCACGTGGAACTTATGTTTTAATGAGAACAACTGACAGCAAACAGAAAACGATGAAAATAACCCTATAGGGCCGGGCGCGGTGGCTTACGCCTGTAATCCCAGCACTTTGGGAGGCCGAGGCTGGAGGATCACTTGAGCTCAGGAGTCTGAGACCAGCCTAGGCAACATGACGAAATCCCATCTCTACTGAAAATACAAAAATTAGTGAGGCATGGTGTTGTGCACCTATAGTCCCAGCTACTGGGGGCAGTGGGGGTTTGAGGGCAGTGTTGAGGTGGGAGGATTGCTTGAGCCCAGGAGGCAGAGGTTGCAGTAAGCCTCCAGATTGCGCCACTGCACTCTAGCCTGGATGAGTTAGTGAGAGACCCTGTCTCAAAAAAAAAAAAAAAAGAGGAAATAGCCCTACAAATGACTCTGTAACTCTTATTAGGGGCGATCGACAATGGTGTACTCTCTGGCTCTTACTGCCACTTGCTATCTGTAAGATCTTGGGCAAATCACTCTCTTTGCTAAAGTGTCCCCATCTATAAAGTGGAATTACAATACTATCTACCTGAGGATTGTTAGAATTGAATGAGTTAATGTATATAAAGTACTTAGAATAGTGCCTGGCACACACGAAGTGCCAAATAAATGTTAGCTGGTTGTTGTTACTGCCAGTACCACCCTGTTCCAAGCATCAGGGCCACCAGTAATCCACAGGATGCATTTGTGTAAATTAGAAAAAGGTACCCCTTCCTCAGGGTGGACAGCACAACAGGATGCTTGGCTTAATGAGAAGAGCACAAGCTGGACCTTTGGCCTTTGGTTGGCTCTTGGTTACATGCCCTTGAGCAGGGGATGACTGTATTTAGTAGGCTCAGACCCTGACCCCTAGGAGTTGGTAGCTCATGGGGGAACAAAATGGCTCTCCTATGGAGAGTTAATTAATTAACAATATAATGAATAAGCTGGTCCAGGTGGGAAGGACTTTAGACGCTCAGGGAAGGGAAAAGTCACTGTGCCTGAAGCAGTCACGGTGGACCCAACGGAACACGTGAGACAAGATAAGTGAGGGTCATATGGCCAGGGAGGAAGGGGACGTGTGTCAGTCTGGGGGACAGCTTGAACGAGAGTGTGGAGGCAGGATGGGCACCCTGGGAATAGGTATTCTAGAGGCCCAGGCTTGGGTGGAGTGGAGGTCTTGGCTGCTGCACCCCTGGCTTGAAGTCCACTGCCCAGTCCGTGCCCACTCCCCAGGTGGTGTGTCCGGTGGTGTACTGCAGCATTGTGTACTGGATGACGGGCCAGCCCGCTGAGACCAGCCGCTTCCTGCTCTTCTCAGCCCTGGCCACTGCCACCGCCTTGGTGGCCCAATCTTTGGGGCTGCTGATCGGAGCTGCTTCCAACTCCCTACAGGTGGGAGGCCGGCAGCTGGGGATTCCCAAGGTGGGAGGAGGTCTTGTGGGAGGAAGCAGGGCCTGGTGCAAGGGGTAGGGTGGAGCTCTAGGAAACCTGGGTTTGTCTTGGTCACCCCTATGATGGCCTGGCCCCTTCTCGTCCCCTCTAGGTGGCCACCTTTGTGGGCCCAGTTACCGCCATCCCTGTCCTCTTATTCTCCGGCTTCTTTGTCAGCTTCAAGACCATCCCCACTTACCTGCAATGGAGCTCCTATCTCTCCTATGTCAGGTCAGTACCCCTGCCCTCCTCATTCGCCTCTGCTTCTCCCTGGAGGAGTCCATACCCAGGGCTTCCTGGGTTGTGCCAAGTCTGCTGCCTGCCCCATTATCCTTTGGGCAGGGGCACCCTGGCTGTGCCCCAGGGATGAAAGCATTGCAGCTGGGCTCTGGCAGTTTTCTCAGAGAGCAGGGACCCTGTGTGCTGTGTCCTATCTGACATCCTTGCCTGCCTAGGTATGGCTTTGAGGGTGTGATCCTGACGATCTATGGCATGGAGCGAGGAGACCTGACATGTTTAGAGGAACGCTGTCCGTTCCGCGAGCCACAGAGCATCCTCCGAGCGCTGGATGTGGAGGATGCCAAGCTCTACATGGACTTCCTGGTCTTGGGCATCTTCTTCCTAGCCCTGCGGCTGCTGGCCTACCTTGTGCTCCGTTACCGGGTCAAGTCAGAGAGATAGAGGCTTGCCCCAGCCTATACCCCAGCCCCTGCAGCAGGAAGCCCCCAGCCCCAGCCCTTTGGGACTGTTTTAACCTTATAGACTTGGGCACTGGTTCCTGGCGGGGCTACCCTCTCCTCCCTTGGCTCCTCCACAGGTTGGCTGTCGGACTGCACTCCCAACCTGGACTCTGGGAGTGGGGGCTCCAGCCCTCCCCACCATGCCCAGGAGTCTTCCCAAGTTGATGCAGTTTGTAGCTTCCTCCCTACTCTCTCCAACACCTGCATGCAAAGACCACTGGGAGGCTGCTCCTTCCTTCCTGCCCATGGCACCCTCCTCTGCTGTCTGCCTGGGAGCCCCAGGCTCTCCAGACCCCCACTTACAACTGACCAAAGTGGCCCCCTCTGGGGGTCCCCACCACACAAGTGTTTGTAAACTGGGCTGCTATAAGGTTGGAGTTCCAGGGCTGGGCCCTGGTGGGGTCCCCTGGAAGTCCCATTATGGAAGTTGAAATGGACAGGGAGGGACTCTGGAAGTCTCTTCCTCCTCCTCCCCTTCTCCCCACCCCTAGACCCTGGCTCACTTGGACAATCTGCCAGGACAGAAGCTGGATTTTCTGTCTAGGTCACCACTCCCAATCCTGGGGATTGGAGAGGCCTGGGGCTGTGGGATGCCCCGTCCCCCTCCCCATCACCTTTGGTGGGAGTAGGGCCTGGTGGCACCTGTGCAATAATGTATGTGTTTCTCTCCCACCTGCCACTGGAACTGGAGAATGCACTTTATTCTGGGGGGTGAGTGGGGGAAGACCCAACCCTCCTTTCTCGCTGCCCCTGACGCATGCACGGTCTCGTGATGCTCCCTCCCTCTCCGGAGTGACAGGCACATACATGCGAACAGGCCATCTCAGCCCTACACACTTGCCATCCTCTACAGTGCAGAGGAAGAGTGATGGTGGCATGCTGGTGGTGGCGGGAGGACAGTGCCAACCTCCTCCTGGGGATCCCATGTTGGAGACTCTAAGGATAAGGCTGGTGCTGCCCAGGGTGTCTACAGGACCTGCAGGTGTCTACCCCCAAGTCTTCTCTCCTCCCGAGCCAGGGGTGGCACAGGGCACTAGATCCCTGGAGTTCAGGACCCAACACAAGCACAAACACGGGCATAAGTTGGCCTTGGCCACTGCCACCCATGGCCCTCCTTTTGTGCTCCATGCTGGCATCTTCACTCCCCTACCCCTTCCCCAGCCACTGCTGTTCATTCAAACCCCTGTCCGTGTCCCTCCACCATTCCTATCAGCAGGTGGCCCCTGGGCATCAGAACAGCCTGCCCTGGGCACCAGGTGGCGGACACAGAGCATGTCTGGCTTTCCTGGTGGGTCCAGGCTCATTCTGTTTCTTGTTTCCCCTCCCCCAGGGCTCATTTCCCTCCTTTTTCCTGTACACATCCGTGTCTACCTCCTCTCACCCTGCCACAGATTCTTCCTATCACACAGAGATGCCAGTTGTATTCGTGGGATTTCACCCATTATTAATAAAACCTATATTTATACAGTATGCAATGTGTAAATGTGTGTGGATCTGCCTCCTGGTACTGTGCGCTGCAAGGGGATCTTCAAAGCATTTGGCAAGATGCTTGTCGGCTGTAGGGAGTCTGTGGCAGGGGATGGTAGGTCCTAGGTACATGTCAAGCTAGTGAACATGTAGCTTAAGAAATATTTGTCAGGCCGGGCGCGGTGGCTCACGCCTGTAATCCCAGCACTTTGGGAGGCCGAGGCGGGCGGATCACAAGGTCAGGAGATCGAGACCACGGTGAAACCCCGTCTCTACTAAAAATACAAAAAATTAGCCGGGCGCGGTTGTGGGCGCCTGTAGTCCCAGCTACTCGGGAGGCTGAGGCAGGAGAATGGCGTGAACCCGGGAGGCGGAGCTTGCAGTGAGCCGAGATTGCGCCACTGCACTCCAGCCTGGGCGACAGAGCGAGACTCCGTCTCAAAAAAAAAAAAAAAAAAAAAAAAATATTTGTGTCACCGGGCATGGTGGCTCATGCCTGTAATCCCAGCACTTTGGGAGGCCGAGGCAGGTGGATCACGGGGTCAGGAGATCGAGACCATCTTGGCTAACACGGTGAAACCCCGTCTCTACCAAAAATACAAAAAATTAGCCGGGCATGGTGGTGGGCGCCTGTAGTCTCAGCTACTCGGGAGGTTGAGGCAGGAGAATGGCATGAACCCGGGAGACGGAGGTTGCAGTAAGCTGAGATTGCGCCACTGCACTCCAACCTGGGCAACAGAGTGAGACTCCGTCTCAAAAAAAAAAAAAAAAAAAAAAAAAGATAAAAATATTTGTGTCATGCTTTCCATTTCACAGAGGCTTCACTTTCATTCTCTCAAGGGAGTCCCATGCTGCCCCTGCACCATCCTTGTTTGTAGGTGAGAGAACTGAGACTTGGGTTAAGGAACTTACCCAAGGGCCCTCAACGAATGGAGGAGGAGTAAGGCCTGGAGACCAGATCTTCTGCCTCCGTAGTCCTCATTCTTGGCATTGGTCAATGACACTTGTTCATGGTGGATCCACATGCTGTGTGGGGTACCTGTGTGTCTGTTGCATGGGCGAGTTCTTGCCCAAATGATGCCTGCCTCTGTCTTCAGGACTCACTGAGGCCTGGGTGTGCCTGCAGGGGTGGGGTGTGTTAATGGTTCTGGAGGACAGTGAGAAGCAGAAAAGACCCTGGAGCCCCATCCCTAGGATGGGGGTGGTGGGGACCTCACTGGGTTTATTTGCCTTTCCCCTTTGCTTCTCTTCTTTCCACCCAGCCACCCTTCCCGGGGCTGAACTGTCAGCCACCAGGAATACAAATGGGTTTGGTGACTGGGGGTTTGAATCAGGCAAGTGTCCAGAAGTTCTTGAGGGCTGGGGGCAGGACAACCCAAGAAGCAGCACACGGACTTGCCCTCTTCTCTCCTGGGCCTGCGGCTTGGGGACTGAAGGAAATGACTGGCATCAACCTGCCAGCTGCCTGGGACACCCTAGTGCCACACGTAGACTTAAGTGACCCAAACTAAACTAGGCTCCAATTTATGAGTGGTTGGGTGCTCACCTGGAGATGAATGACTTTTTTTTTTTTTCTTATGGAGGTTTGTGATGGGAGTGGAAAGCATGAAGGAGTTCAAGCTGCTGGAATTCTAGTTAGATTTAGAGGGCATTCTGGGTGCCACCTTCTCCCTGGAGTGATGCCAAGAGATGGCTTTTGACATATCAAAGGGCATGAAATCCCACCATTAAAGAATCTTTCTTAAGATTCTTATTGTACTCTCTCTATTTTTCTTTTTTATTTAAAGACAGGGTCTCACTCTGTCACCTAGGCTGCAGTGCAGTGGTACAAACATAGCTCATTGCAGCCTTGAACTCCTGGGCTCAAGGGATCCTCCTCCCTCAGTCTCCTGGGTAGCTGGGACCATAGGTGTATGCCACTATGCCCAGATAATTTTAAATTTTTTTTTTTTGAGACAGAGTTTCACTCTCGTTGCCCAGGCTTGAGTGCAACGGCGCGATCTCGGCTCACCACAGCCTCCACCTCCCAGGTTCAAGCGATTCTCCTACCTCAGCCTCCCGAGTAGCTGGGGTTACAGGCATGCACCACCACGTCCAGCTAATTTTGTATTTTTAGTAGAGATGGGGTTTCTCCACCTTGGTCAGGCTGGTCTCGAACTCCTAACCTCAGGCCTAATTTTTAAAATTTTTAAAATGTAGAGATGGGATCTCATCATGTTGCCCAGGCTGATCTCCACCTCCCGGGCTGAAACATTCCTCTCAGCTCAGCCTCCAAAAGTGTTAGGATTATAGGCATGAGCCACCATGCCCGGCCCTCTTTCTCTTTTTAAAACGTAAATACTAGGGCATGGCATGGTAGCTCACACCTGTAATTCCAGGACTTTGGGAGGCCCCATCACTACAACTCTCTATAAAAACAAACAAACAATTAGCTGGGCAAGGTGGCAGTGCTTGTAGTCCTAGTTACTTGGGAGGCTGAGGTGAGAGGATCACTTGAGCCCAGGAGTTTGAGATTACAGTGAGCTGTGATTGTGCCACTGCACCCTAGCCTAGGTGACAGAGTGACACCCTGTTAAAAACAAAACAAAACAAAAAAACAGTAAATACTTCTGAAAGGGTTAAACACTTATAGATTCACACATTTACAAGTTCCTGTGGGAGCCAATGAAGGCCATCGGCCTTCCAGAGCCAGCAAAGGCCATGCGGGCACAGAGAACATTTGTAGAGTGGCTCACATATTTGCTAAGAGAGCTCTTTTGATTCCCACAGCAACCCCACGAGATTGCTAGGATGAGCACTATCATCTCCTTTTATAGAAAAGGAGTCCAGGCACGGTAGCTCATGCCTGTATCCCGGCACTTTGGGAGGCCGAGACAGGCAGATCACCTGAGGTCAGAGTTTGAGATCGGCCTGACCAACATGGAGAAACCCCGTCTCTACTAAAAATACAAAAATTAGCCAGGCATGGTGGTGCATGCCTGTAATCCCAGCTACTCAGGAGGCTGCGGCAGGAGAATCTCTTGAACCTGGGAGGCGGAGGTTGCAGTGAGCCGAGATCGCACCATTGCACTCCAGCCTGGGCAACGAGAGTGAAACTCTGCCTCAAAATAAATAAATAAATAAAAATAAGAATACAAAATAGAAAAGGAAACCTAGGCTTGAAGAAATAACTTGAGCAAGCTCTTGAGATACTGTATTCTTTTGTTTTTTTTGGAAATGGAGTCTCTCTCTCTCTGCCACCCAGGCTGGAGTACAGTGGCACCATCTCAGCTCGCTGCAACCTTTGCCTCTGGGGCTCAAGCAATTCTCCTGCCTCAGCCTCCCAAGTAGCTGGGATTAGAGGCGTGCACCACCACACCTGGTTGATTTTTTTGTATTTTTAGTAGAGATGGGGTTTCACCATGTAACCCTGATGGTCTCGAACTCCTGAGCTCAGGCGATCCACCCACATTGGCCTCCCAAAGTGCTGGGATTACAGGCATGAGCCACCACGCCCGGCCGACATCATCTTCTTTAACACAATCACCTTCTCTGTCCAGACCTATGCAAAGTGCTGAAGACCAGAGTTGACCAAGACAGTTGTCCATGCAATAATTCTTTTTTTTTTTTTTTGAGACAGGGTCTCGTTCTGTCACCCATGCTAGAGTACAAGGTGCAGTCATGGCTTACTGTAGCCTCAACCTCCTGGGCTCAAGGGATCCTCTCATCTCAGCCTCTAGAGTAGCTGGGACTGCAGGTGCATGCCACCATGCCTGGCTAATTTTTTTTTTAATTATTTTTTGTGGAGTCAGGGTTTTATTATGTTGCCCAAGCAGGTCTCAAAACTCCTGGGCTCAAGCGATCCTTCTGCCTCAGCCTCCTAAAGTGCTGGGATTGCAGGTGTGAGCGACCACACTCCGGCCTCATGCTATAATTTTTTTTTTTTTTTTTTTTTAGACAGAGTCTCACTCTAGCCAAGGCTGGAGTGTGCAGTGGCATGATCTTGGCTCACTGCAACCTCTGCCTTCTGCATTCCAGTGATTCTCCTGCCTTAGTCTCCTGAGTAGCTGGGACTACAGGTGCCTGCCACCACGCCTGGCTAATTTTTTTGTATTTTTAGTAGAGATGGGGTTTCACCATGTTGGTCAGGCTGGTCTCGAAGGTCAGGATCACTGACCTCAGGTGATCCACCCACCTCGGCCTCCCAGAGTGCTGGGATTCTAGGCGTGAGCCACTGTGCCCCATCCTGAGGTCACACAACAGAGGACATGCCCATGGCATGACTCACAGTACTTCTGTCTGCAAGAGGTCAAAGTATATGTTATTAATAAAACCTACATGGCTGTCGTATCCATGGGGAAGGTGACAGGGAAGGAAAACAGATTGCTCTGAGCTGTGTCCAGGAGCTGCCGCCAGGTGACTGCCTTGCATGGCTAGGTAAGTGGAATTAAGCTAGAGGAGTTTATCAGGCCCAAACTGTCACCCCTGAGACTACATTCATGGGGTTCCTATACTTCCCCTCCCACATTCCATTCTACTCTCCTTGAAGAACCTCTTTTTAAAACGCAAATGTGTTGTTCACCCTGCTGCTGGCATGCCCTGCCCTTCCTTTCTCTGATTTATTTATTTATTGAGACAGGGTCTCTCTTTATTGCCCAGGTTGGAGTGCCGTGGCACAATCTCGGTTCACTGTGACCTCTGCCTCCCAGGTTCAAGCAATTCTCCTGCTTCAGTCTCCCCAGTAGCTGTGAGTATAGGCGTGTGCCACCATGCCCAGATAATTTTTTGTGCTTTTATTTTTATTTTTGAGACAGAGTTTCACTTTATCTCCCAAGCTAGAGTGCAGTGGCATAATCTTGGCTCACTGCAACCTCTGCCTCCCAAGTTCAAGCAATTCTTGTGCCTCAGCCTCCTGAGTAGCTGCTACTACAGGCCCACGCCACCACTCCTGGTTGATTTTTTTTTTTTTTTTTGGATATGGAGTCTTGCTTGTCTCCCAGGCTAGAGTGCAGTAGTGTGATCTCGGCTCACAGCAACCTCCGCCTCCTGGATTCAAGCAATTCTCCTGCCTCAGCCTCCTGCGTAGCTGGGACTGCAGGCATGCATCACCCAGCCTGGCTAATTTTTGTATTTTTAGTAGAGATGAGGTTTCACCATGTTGCCCAGGCTGGTCGTGAACTTCTGGGCTCAGGCAATCCGCCTGCCTTGGCCTCCCAAAGTGCTAGGATTACAGGTAAAAGCCACCATGCCTGGCCAATTTTTTGTATTTTTAGTAGAGACGGGGTTTCACCATGTTGGCCATGGTGACCAATTTGAGCTGGTCTGAAGCTCCTGGCCTCAGGAGATCTGCCCTCACCCCCAGCCTTCCAAAGTGCTGAGATTACAGGCATGAGCCACTGCGCGTGGCCCTCTGATTTATTTTTTCAGATCCAGTACAAATGTTACCTCCTCTGCACTCCCTTTTCCAGACTCTCCTAATGCTTTTCCTCTGCCACTGACGGACATCATTTGTTTGTCTGTTTTTTATATTTTTCTTTTCTTTTTTCTTTTCTTTTTCTTTTTGAGATGGGGTCTCACTCTGTTGCCCAGGCTGGAGTGCAGTGGCGCAATCTCTGCTCACTGCAAGCTCCGCCTCCCAGGTTCAGGCCATTCTCCTGCCTCAGCCTCCCGAGTAGCTGGGACTACAGGCACCCGCCACCACGCCCGGCTAATTTTTTGTATTTTTGGTAGAGACGGGGTTTCATCGTGTTAGCAAGGATGGTCTTGATCTCCTGACCTCGTGACCCGTCCGCGTCGGCCTCCCAAAGTGCTGGGATTACAGGTGTGAGCCACCGTGCCCATCCTTATTTTCTATTTTCATTTTAAGTAGAGACAGGGTCTCACTGTATTGCCCAGGCTGGTCTTGAACTCCTGGTCTCAAATGATCCTCCTGCCTTGGCCTTGAAGTACATCATTTGTAAATGTGGTAGTTGGTTCCATTAAAACGAGGTGCATGCCTTGTTTTGGTTGGCAGCCCAGGGCCTAGTGCTGAACCTGGCTCAAGGGGGTGAGGTGCTCAGTACTACCCAATACCACACTACAATGAATGAACAAATGTCTAAATGAAACATCCACATTGTTTTCAGTAAGTCCTCTTCCCAGCCCTGCCCTGGAGAGCCTGTCTGTTGGTGCCCTAGTGCACAGCTCTGTTGTGTGAATATTGTCCACTCATGCTTGCATACAAAGGTGTGCCCTGGCTGTGGGTGGTGGGTGGCTCCCCTTTCTGGCCTACGTGAGCCCAGGGTGTGGAAGTGTGTGGAAGGGCAGGGATAAGGGTGGGAGCTTCGGGAACTGGGAAGCCCCAGGGCTAGGCCATGAATGGGTGTCAGACCCGAAGAGCAGGTTGGGGTGCAAGCTCTCCTTCAGCCCCCATTCTTCCTCCTTTCTTAACCAAGGTTACCAGAGGCCACACACTTACAGGTCTGGGGTCTGAAGAGGACCAGATACCTAAGGGAGAACCCAAGGAAGCCTTAGGCTCAGGTCTCTGCCTGAAGGTAGGCTGGGGAAGTAGAGAGGGCAGAGGGAAGAATCCCGCGGACACCTGCGCCTCAGGGAGGCCCAGGGGTAAGGTAGGAAGACTCAGGCCCGGGATTTTGTTCTGGCTCATCCACTTCCTAACTGAATCAACCTGCACAAGTCATTTCACCCTTCTGAGCATCAGTTTCTTCATCTGTAAAATGGGCCTAACAAGCAGCCCAGCCTGGGAGGTGGTTAGTGAGGTCACTGGGTGTCACTGGCGCTTGGGAACCTGCAGAGGGCAGTACTAGCGTCAATGCCCGCGGGGATGGAGGCAGGGAGGGGCGGGGGCGGGGGCGGGGGCGGGGGCGATGGCGGGATGGGTGGCCCCGGAGTGCCAGCCCTGCGCCTGCTCCGGAGCACTGGGCCCCTCTCGCTGACCCCCTCAGACCCCGCAGATCCAAGTGCCTGGGCTCGTCCTCTTTCACTCCCGCTGCCAGGGCCAGGTGCCAGGGCCGCGCAGGCGGGCGGAGGCGGGCAGGAAGCGCCTTGCGGAGGAGCCGGGGACTCTGGGAGTCAGCGGGAGACGCCGGTGTCCGCTCAGCCGACCCCTCCGGGCCGCGGCCGACGTCTCCCGGAACTGTGCAGCCGCGGGTAAAGGCCTGGCGGGCTTGATCGCCACTGCGCCCCTGGCTGGGAGGCCGTGATGAGCGTGGGGCAGGGCGGGCCGGGGGAGGAGGCTGTGCAAGGGCGGCGGGGAGATCCCGGCCGGGAACGAGAGCTGGGCGCTGAATGGCGGGCGTTCTGGCAAGTCTCCCCCTGGTTCCCCGAGGCAACCTGAAAGTAGGAGAGCTGTTTGGGACCCAGTTTGGTGGAGGAGCTCTGGACCTGTGGGAACACCGCCCCTGTACGTTTCCTGCAGTGCCCCCTCCTTTTCTCACTGCCCTGGAGATCTGGGTGATCACCGGAGAACTGCCCTTGGCCCTGCGAGTCCCGTCTTGACTCAGTGGCCCTAGATCCGAGGTTAACCCGGAACCTAGGCTTTGTCAGGCTTCCGGAGCCCTCTCTTAACCCTTTCCCAGCCCCTGTGACGGGCCAGCAGCCAGCCAGCTCCTCCGCTGGTGGCCTAATGCAGCCAGTTCTCCCTAAGCGTGCCCTGCCCAAGAAGCCCCGATCTCAGTGGAGGAGACCAGGTGCTAAATAGGGACACATTCCATTTAAGTGAGTTCAGAGGCCTCAGAAAAGACTTTCCAGGGACGGAGACTTTTGAGTAGGATCTTAAAAGATTGATTGGGGCCCGAGTGGTGGCTGGAGCCTGCAGTCCCTGCACTTTGGGAGGCCAAGGCGGGCGGATCACTTTAGCCCCGGAGTTCGAGACCACCCTGGGCAACAATGGTGAAAACCCGGTCTCTACAAAAACAAAAAACAAAAATTAGCCAGGTGTGGTGGCACACCACTGTAGTCCTAGCTACTCAGGAGGCTGAAGCAGGAGGATTGCTTGAGCCCAGGAAGTAGAGGTTGCTGTGAGCTGAGATCGCACCACTCCACTCCAGCCTGGGCAACAGAGCGAGAGACCCTGTCTCAGAAAAAAAAAAAAAAAAAAAAAAAAAAAAAAAAAAAAGATTGGTTGGGACTCTAACAGAGGAGAAAGGTCATTCCAAACTGAGAAGAGTGTATGAACAAATTTAGGACAGCAAGAGCAAGAATCTGGTGAGCCTGGGGAATAAGGTACGGGCTGGGACAAACTCAGAAAAATAGCTTGTGAGAGCTCAGTGTTTGGACTCGTAACCTCGGACTTTCAGGAGGTGCTTGGTGCCTGGGGTGAGGGACTAGAATGGGATGAGACTGAAGGCAGAAAGGCTGGTGAGGAGATCATGTCGTGTCCAATAAATGCTGGTCAGGGCAGCAACTGGCTGGCAAAGCAGTGGGGAGGAATTGCTGGTACTCTTCACACTGCCTGAAGGAGCAGGGGAAGAAAGATTTGAAGACAGAGGTCAGGTTTCTAGTATAAGGCGTGGGTGGGAAGATTTGCAGCAAGGTAAATGACAAGAGGAGGGGAATGATGAGTTCAGTTTTACATGGGAGAAGTTTGAAGCAGTGGCAGGTTGTCCATCTGGAGATGTCAAGTGAGAAGTTCATTCATTTATTTGTTATTTATGTCAGCTTCAAAAGCTGCTTACATAAAAGTCACAGAGAACATAAAATGATAACACCATTAAAACTCAGCTAAAAGGACCTGATATCTGGGGAAGAAAGGCAGAGTGGGATGGATAATTATTACTGGAAAATCTAGGCACAGGAAAGCCACTGAAAATGAACACAGGACTCCTATCTGAGCTTGCTGGCAACTAAGAAGGAAAAAGGACATCTAAATAAAGCAGTTTCCCAGGGTAGAACTCAGGGAAAGGTGTTCGTGAAGCTTCAGGGGAGAGGCAAGACGTGGTAGGAAGGCTGGCTGTGATGGCTCATGCTCGTAATCCCAGCACTTTGCAAAGCCAAGGCAGGTGGATTACCTGCCTTGGTCAGAAGTTCGAGAGCAGCTTGACCAACATGGTAAACCCCATCTCTACTAAAACTACAAAAATTACCCCATTGTGGTGGTAGGCACCTGTAATCCCAGCTACTTGGGAGGCTGAGGCAGTAGAATGGGATCCCTCAAGTTGGAGAGTTTGGGAGAGGGATGAGAGCTGAAAGCCAGGCCAGGGCTTCAGCAGGGCCAACATTTGAGGAAGGGCTGATCCTCTCTTGGGAGGAAGGTCCCTCCTTGGCTGGAATGGGGTTAGGGGTACAGGGGAGGAGTGGTGGCAGTCATCCATTCGTACCATTCTTCTTGCAGGATAGAAGTCAGTCCTAGGCCCCCCAGGCTCTGGCCTTCTCTCCCAGAATGAGGTGGGGCCACCATTTGCCCAGGGCCTCTTGGGGCTCTGGTTTTGGAAGAGCACTCCAGCCACCAGGTGAGTAGGAAGCAGGGGTTTCTGTTTTTATCTCTTTCTTGCTTTCCAGGGTCCACATGATGCCTCCAAGACAGCAGGGATCCAGATACCAGGTGCACTAGTCTCAGCTCTGTGATTCTCTAGCTGTTGACCTTCAGCATGTCACCTCACCTTCCTCAGCTGCCTTTTTCCCATCCTAAAATAAGGGAGTTGGACTTGGCCAGGTGCAGTGGCTCATTCCTGTAATTCTAGTACTTTGGGAGGCCAAGGCGGTCGGATCACGAGGTCAGGAGTTCAAGACCAGCCTGGCAACATGGTGAAACCCTGTCTCTATTAAAACTACAAAAAAAAATTAGCCGGGCATGGTGGTGCACACCTGTAATCCCAGCTATTTGGGAGGCTGAGGCAGGAGAATCATTTGAACCTGGGAGGCAGAAGTTGCAGTGAGCTGAGATTGCACCATTGCACTCCAGCCTGGACAATAGAGTAAGACTCTGTCTCAAAAAAAAAAAGGAGTTGGACTAGATCGTCTTCAAGAGTCTCTTGTAGCTACATAAGTCTAGGAACTTGTCTGACTTTACTTTACATACACCAGAGATTTACTGAGTGCCTGCTGTACTGCAGACCTGGTGTTAAGTTCTAAGTAAGAAATTGTGAACAAAAACAGACGTAAGGGGGACAAAAAAATTTTAAAACACCCAAATGTGATCCCTCTCATGGAGGAGAGAGGAATGAATGTTAATCAAATAACCACACAATGAAATATAAAGTTGCAAAATAACTGCTGCAAAAGGGCAGTACATGCTGCTATGAGAGCAAATACTGGGGGGTTTGATGTAGACATGGGTTCTGTGTATGGGATGGGATCTGCAGATGCTATTTCTTCCTTCTCTCTGTAGATGAACGTATCCCCTTCCTGATCCACTGGAGTTGGCCCCTTCAAGGGGAGCGTCCCCTTGGGCCCCCTAGGTGAGGCCTGGGTGTCATACCTTAGGACTAATCTGGGCACAACAGAGCAGACTGGGAAGGGTCAAGACGTGGGGCTAGCTTGATCTCTTGGGGACCTTGGGGAGGGGTTTGGTCCTCTGGGGGAGGGAGGATACAGTGGCAGCTCCAAGGCCTGAGAGGAAGTTGGCTTAGATCATCTGTGGTAGAAGGCATAGTAGTCAGTGGAGGGAGGACCCTGTGGGAAGTGGGTGGAGCCTGGCACGACCAGCTTGAGTTCCAGGCAGGCAGTCAGCAGTGGGGGCTGGAGGGCTAGGGTTAAGGCCTCAGCACCTGGGAAGGGTGTGAGAGTCAGACAAGCCTCTAAACTTGGGGGTCCAGTGTGGGGCCTGCATCTCAGGAAACCGGAAATCTAGCAGTGCAGACGGGCTTGGATCCAGAGCTTGCGAAGGGGCTGACCCAAGATCCAAGTCCCAGCTCATCCCCTCTCCTTGTTCCCAGGGCCTTTATACGCCACCATGGAAACTTGGCAGACAGTGCTTCCCGGTTCGGGAGGCATGGACAGCTGTTCCCCAGCGCCTCTGCAACCGGTAAAGGGACTGGCTGGGACCCTGGTCGGGGGGTGTGGTGGGGAGATGGGGCTGGAAGGAGAAGTAGGGTGAGGAAGGCATAGAGGATCCACTGCCATCTTCCATCGGTGGTCCCTCCTCCTCTCTCTGCCTCCCTCCCATCCGTCTATGTATCCCTTCCTGCAATACTCTTGCAATGCACACTTATATGTACAAAGCACTAGGAGAGCCACACCATCCTATCCTCAACCAAGTTGGGTCAAGCGGGTTAAGACGGCACATAGGTCACTGTGAAACCAGTTGGTCCAGGCTCAGCATTACATGTCTAGTGGCTCCCCACTTTCTGACATAGGGATTCCAGACTTTCTGGACAGTCTATATTTTCTCAGGGAGTCTTGTGTGCCCACCATTGTGGGCCCCAGCATCAGCATCTATGCCTTGATGTCCCAGCCTGACCTCACCACCGCCCTGATTGGCCCTAAGCTACATCTCCAGGCCCCTTTCTCTGACCCATTTCCCTTGTCTTCCCACTCAGAAGCCATACAGCGGTACCGCTGGAACCTGGCTGAGTGGTTCAGCAGGCTGCCCAGGGAGGAGCGCCAGTTTGGCCCGACTTTTGCCCTAGACACAGTCCACGTTGATCCTGTGATCCGCGAGAGCACCCCCGATGAGCTACTTCGCCCACCCGCAGAGCTGGCCCTGGAGCATCAGCCACCCCAGGCTGGGCTCCCCCCACTGGCCCTGTCTCAGCTCTTTAACCCGGATGCCTCTGGGCGCCGGGTGCAGACAGTGGTGCTGTATGGGACAGTGGGCACAGGCAAGAGCACGCTGGTGCGCAAGATGGTTCTGGACTGGTGTTACGGGCGGCTGCCGGCCTTCGAGCTGCTCATCCCCTTCTCCTGTGAGGACCTGTCATCCCTGGGCCCTGCCCCAGTCTCCTTGTGCCAACTTGTGGCCCAGCGCTACATGCCCCTGAAGAAGGTTCTGCCCCTGATGGCTGCCGCTGGGTCCCACCTCCTCTTTGTGCTCCATGGCTTAGAGCGTCTCAACCTCGACTTCCGACTGGCAGGCACAGGACTTTGCAGTGACCCGGAGCAACCAGAGGAACCAGCTGCTATCATCGTCAACTTGCTGCGCAAATACATGCTGCCTGAGGTGGGTGGCCCTTCACCCCAGGCTATCACTGCTGCCCCTTGACTTGCCCCGTAGGTCCTGGGTTACTTTAACTCCTGGGCCCTTCACTTCCCAGCAGTGTGACCCAGAACAAGTCAGTAACTTCCTCAGGCTTCTGTTCCTTTCTTCTTGAGTTGCTCTGATCAAATGGGATACTGCACATAACATTAGCACAGCGGCCTGGATCACAGCAGGAGTTCAGTAATTGCTAGTTATAACTGTTATCCTCATCAATGTCTTCCTCCTTGGACACTCAGTCTTCAGGGGTCCCCTGGGAATAGAGGCAGTCAACAGGACACTAAGGTCTTTCTTAACTTTCAACCATGATCTTCCCAGGCCAGCATTCTAGTGACCACTCGGCCCTCTGCCATTGGCCGTATCCCCAGCAAGTACGTGGGCCGCTATGGTGAGATCTGTGGTTTCTCTGATACCAACCTGCAGAAGCTCTACTTCCAGCTCCGCCTCAACCAGCCAGACTGCGGGTGCGGTTCAGGTGTCTCCGCTGCACCAGCTCAGCGTGACAACCTGGTGCAGATGCTCTCCCGGAACCTGGAGGGGCACCACCAGATCGCCGCTGCCTGTTTCCTGCCGTCCTATTGCTGGCTCGTCTGTGCCACCTTGCACTTCCTGCATGCCCCCACGCCTGCTGGGCAGACCCTTACAAGTATCTACACCAGCTTCCTGCGCCTCAACTTCAGCGGGGAAACCCTGGACAGCACTGACGCCTCCAATTTGTCCCTGATGGCCTATGCAGCCCGAACCATGGGCAAGTTGGCCTATGAGGGGGTGTCCTCCCGCAAGACCTACTTCTCTGAAGAGGATGTCTGTGGCTGCCTGGAGGCTGGCATCAAGACGGAGGAGGAGTTTCAGCTGCTGCACATCTTCCGCCGGGATGCCCTGAGGTTTTTCCTGGCCCCATGTGTGGAGCCGGGGCGTGCGGGAACCTTCGTGTTCACCGTGCCTGCCATGCAGGAATACCTGGCCGCCCTCTACATTGTGCTGGGTTTGCGCAAGACGACCCTGCAAAAGGTGGGCAAGGAAGTGGCTGAGCTCGTGGGCCGTGTGGGGGAGGACGTCAGCCTGGTACTGGGCATCATGGCCAAGCTGCTGCCTCTGCGGGCTCTGCCTCTGCTCTTCAACCTGATCAAGGTAACATCCCTGACACCCCCACCTGCTTCTTCCCTCCCCAGCACCCCAAGCTGCCCATGCTCCCACAGGGTTCCCTGTTCACCCCTTGCTCCTCTCCCAGCAGGAAACTGCTGCTTCCTGCACAGGTATGAATCTTCTTCCTGGATCTGGTTTCAGCTCTGGGCATTTTGGCTTTTGGTGGGATTGCTTAGAGAGAAGCCACAAGGCTGGGGAAGGCTTGGTGGCTGGGGAGGGGAATCTGGGGACATGGGGACTTTAATAACAATCCTACATGGATTCCTAAAAATGGTTTCTTTTTTGTGTATTTCCTCCTAGGAGGCAGGCCTGTCCTCTGCTTTGCAGGTCCAGAAACTCGATTGTGTCTGTTCCTCCAGAGGTGATTAGGCTCTGAGAGTGATGACTCATCCTAACTAAATCACCAGGGACAGGTTTATAAAGCAGATGCCATTTTATTCATTTATACTAGGAAGATGAATGGCATTGGTAATTGGCTTAGGGGAGTCATCCTGAGGGCAGGTCCACTCCAGAAACCAAATTACAGACTTGAGGACTGTGCTGTGAGCGGCGCAGCTGAGCGAAGTCTTTGAGGGCTGGAAGGAGCCACTGTGTGTGTGATGTGTGCCAGGCGCTTTATCAGTGTTCATCCTTTTGTTTTTCACATCACTCCTGGAAAGGAAATACTATTTTTTTTTTTTTTTGAGAAGGAGTTTCACTCTTGTTGCCCAGGCTGGAGTGCAACGGCGCGATGTCAGCTCACTGCAACCTCCGCCTCCCAGGTTCAAGCGATTCTCCTGTCTCAGCCTCCTGAGTAGCTGGGATTACAGATATGCGTCACCACACCCGCCTAACTTTTTTATTTTTAGTAGAGACAGGGTTTCATCATGTTGGTCGGGCTGGTCTTGAACTCCTGACCTCAGGTGATCTACCTGCCTTGGCCTTCCAAAGTGCTGGGATTACAGGTGTGAGCCACCGTGCCCGGCCTGGAAATACTATTATGATCCCTTTTACAGAGGGATAAACTGAGGCTCGAGAGGTAAAGTAACTTGTCTAAGATCACTCAAATAGTAAATTTAAAAAGCTGGGATAGAAGCTCAGGGCTTTGTGATTCTGAATCCTGTGCTCTTTTTGCCAAACTATACTGGTGCATTATGGATATTTCTGTCAAGCTGTGGGACCTTGCTAGATAATCTTTGTTTTCTCTAGGTTGTTTCTGCAACCGATTTTGAGGAGGCAGAGTGCTGATTAGTGCTGGCAGAATTTCAACACTTTAAAAAAAAATTTAAATGTATTTTTATTTTTTGAGACAGAGTCTTACTCTGTTGCCCAGGCTAGAGTGCAGTGGTGCAATCATAGCTCACTGCAGCTTCAACCTCCTGGGCTCAAGCAATCCTCCCACCTCAACTTCACTGAGTAGCTGGCACCTCAGGCATGTGCCACCATCCCTGGCTAATTTTTAAAAATTTTAATTTTGTAGCCGGGTGCAGTGGCTCACGCCTATAATCCTAGCACTTTGGGAGGTGAGGCAGGTGGATCACCTGAGATCAGGAGTTTGAGACCAACCTGGTCAACATGGTTAGCCAAGTGTGGTGCCGGGTGCCTGTAATCCCAGCCACTTGGGAGGCTGAGGCGGAAGAATTGCTTGAACCTGGGAGGCGGAGGTTGCAGTGAGCCAAGATTGTGCCACTGCACTCCAGCCTGAGCGACAGAGCGAGGCTCCCTCTCAAAAATAAAAAAAAAATAATAAAATTAAATTAAATTAAAAAATAAAAATTGTTTAATTTTGTAGAGATGGGGTCTCATTAGTGATCTTCTCACTTTGGCCTCCCAAAGTGCTGGGCTACAGGTGTGAACCAGTGTTCCCAGCCACCTTTTTCTTTTTATAGGCACCAAAGCATAAGGACTAAGCACAGGAATTTGGTAACTCAGCTATTTGAGTTCAAATCCAGGCTCTGCTACTTAATTAGCTGTGAGATCTTGGACAGGTTACTTAACTCTGTGCCTCAGATTCCTCATCTGTGAAATGGAGATAATACTAGAACTCATATCACTGGCCTAGCATGAAGATTAAAGGAACTCATCCTCAGGGTCTGGCACATGGTAAGTGCTATTTAATTGCTTTTTTTTTTTTTGCTTTTGTTTTTTTGAGATGGAGTCTCACTCTGTCGCCCAGGCTGGAGTACAGTGGCACCATCTCTGCTCACTTGGTTTAAGTGATTCTTCCGGCTCAGCCTCCCGAGTAGCTGGGACTACAGGCACCTGCCACCATGCCTGGCTAATTTTTTTTTTTTTTTTTTTTTTTTTTTTTTTGAGACGGAGTCTGGCTCTGTCGCCCGGGCTGGAGTGCAGTGGCCGGATCTCAGCTCACTGCAAGCTCCGCCCCCCGGGTTTACGCCATTCTCCTGCCTCAGCCTCCCGAGTAGCTGGGACTACAGGCGCCCGCCGCCTCGCCCGGCTAGTTTTTTGTATTTTTTAGTAGAGACGGGGTTTCACCGTGTTCGCCAGGATGGTCTCGATCTCCTGACCTAGTGATCCGCCCGTCTCAGCCTCCCAAAGTGCTGGGATTACAGGCTTGAGCCACCGCGCCCGGCCTAATTTTTGTATTTTTAGTAGAGACAGGGTTTCACCATGTTGGCCAGACTGGTCTTGAACTCCTGACCTCAGGTGATCCACCCACCTCAGCCTCCCAAAGTGCGGGATTACAGGAGTGAGCCACCACGCCCGGCCTAGGCTGTTTGTTTGTCACACATAGAAACAAACTTAGTTTGAGACCAGCCTGGACAACATGGTGAAACCCCATTTCTACTAAAAATACAAAAATTAGCTGGGTGTGGTGGCACGTGTCTGTAATCCCAGCTACTTGGGAGGCTGAGGCAGGAGAATCTCTTGAGCCCAGGAAGTGGAGGTTGCAGTGAGCCGAGATCGCGCCACTGTACTCCAGTCTAGGTAACACAGCGATACTCTGTCTCAAAAAAAAAAAGAAAGAAAAGAAACAGGCTCGTGCAGCCCACTCCTTCTCACACCATCACCTCTGATAGGAGGTCACAGCTGCTGCTGAGGCCACCCCGCCTTGAGGATGTGCCTGCTGGACCTGAGTTGCAACGAGAGGATGCAGTCTCCCGAGGGGATTCAGAAAGCCCCCAGTTATTGAAAACCCACAAGAATTGTCAGCCCCACACCCCCAAGCCCTCTTGGAGGGAGGGCTGCCCTGGCAGAGCACTGAGCCCATCTGTTTATTCACAATCCTGTGGATTCAGCTTCACAGGGTGACATATTCTGTCACAGGTTAGTGTTGGAGAAGGGGTACTATCACCTCTATGAAAGGAACCTCACATGTAAACATGAAACATAGCCAGGTGCAGTGGTGCACACCTGTAGTCACAGCTCTCAGGAGGCCAAGGCAGGAGAATCACTTGAGCCCAAGAGTTAAAGACTGCAGTGAGCTAGGATCACACCACTGCACTCCAGCCTGGGTGACATAGCAAGACCCTGTCTCTAAACAAATAAAAAATCAAAAAGTGAAAAAAAACCCAGACGTTAAAGGTGGTGCCACAAAACAATGTCATGGTTTGTTGCCAGAGGAATGACCCTTCTTCCCTTTCACTACCATTGCAGGGATGGGGGAAGATATCACAAACCCCCAACATTTATTTCTTTGTCAGATATTTGAGTACCTGCTGTGTGCCAGGCAGTGTGTTAGAATCTGAGGAAACTACAGGCTTCTGCCCTTTCTGATCTAGTCGGAGCTCCTCTCCCAGAAGGAAACTGCTGCTTCCTGCAGTTTCAGCACAAAAATATCGATGTAACCATATAAGGAAAAATTACGGCAAATGCCTGGAAAGGAGCCCCAGATGCCATGAAAGTGTGTAGTGGGGGAACTGGTTTGAGGGGTCAGGAGAGTCTCTTTGTGGAAGGGCATGTCATCTGACCCTTGTAGCATTAGCCAAGGGAAGAAGTTGGGGGGAAATGCCCCAGGAAGGGGCAGCACCCTGGAGGATTTTTTTATTTTTCTCTGAGACAGGGTCTTGCTCTGTTGCCCAGGCTGGAGTTCAGTGGTGTGATCTCAGCTCACTGCATCCCCGACCTCCAGTGCTGAAGGGACTACAGGCACATGCCACCATGCCTGGCTAATTTTTTTTTTTATTAAAAAATTTTTTTGCCGGGTGCAGTGGCTCACGCCTATAATCCCAGCACTTTGGGAGGCCGAGGTGGGTAGATCACGAGGTCAGGAGGTCGAGACCATCCTGGCTAACACGGTGAAACCCCGTCTCCACTAAAAATACAAAAACTTAGCTGGGCATGGTGGCGGGCGCCTGTAGTCCCAGCTGCTCAGGAGGCTGAGTTAGGAGAATGGCGTGAACCCAGGAGGCAGAGCTTGCAGTGAGCAGAGATTGCGCCACTGCACTCCAGCCTGGGCGACAGAGCGAAACTCTGTCTCAAAAAAAAAAATTTTTTTTCGATAGAGATAGTGTCTGGCTATATTGGCCAGGCTGGTCTAGAACTCCCGGGCTCAAGTGATCCTCCTGCTTCGACCTCCCTAAGTGCTGGGATTACAGGCATGAGCCACTGCACCGGGCCTATGGAGGCTTTGAAGGAGGAAAGACCTTGGCACTGTGTTTTTTTTTTGTTTGGTTTTTTTGTTGTTGTTGTTTTTTGTTTTTTTTTGTTTTTTTTGTTTTTTTTGTTGAGACGGAGTCTCACTCTGTCACCCAGGCTGGAGTGCAGTGGCGCGATCTCGGCTCACTGCAAGCTCCGCCTCCCGGGTTTACGCCATTCTCCTGCCTCAGCCTCCCGAGTAGCTGGGACTACAGGCGCCGCCACCACGCCCGGCTAGTTTTTTGTATTTTTTATTAGAGATGGGGTTTCACCGTGTTAGCCAGGATGGTCTTGATCTCCTGACCTCATGATCCGCCCGTCTCGGCCTCCCAAAGTGCTGGGATTACAGGCTTGAGCCACCGCGCCCGGCCTGACCTTGGCACTGTTAAGATGAAAAAAGCCAAAAAGGCAGGAGCATAGTGAGTGGGGCCAAGAGGCTTGTGATGAAGGCATTGTAGTTGGCAGGGCCCAGATCACACAAGACCTTAAAGCAGTAGGAGCTGCATCAATCGTAGCTGCTGAGACAACAATGATGTTGAAGATGGTGATGTATTTGTGACACCTAGCCTGGTCCCAAACTAAGTGTGTAATACATGCTAATTCCTTCTTACCACCTCCTGGGTTTGAAAATGTATCAGGGTGTTTGGGAAAGAGAAAGAAGTTCCTAATGTCTGCAGCACATGAGACAGGTGTTGAGATATGACCCTGGGAAAGTCAAATTAGGGCCAAATTATTAAAAGTTTTGGGCCGGGTGCAGTGGCTTATGCCTATAATCCTAGCACTTTGGGGGCCTAGGCTAGGGAGCCCAGGAGTTCAAGACCAGCTTAGGTGACACAGCAAGACCCCATCTCTAGTTTTAAAAATCATTTCATATTCCAGGCTAAATGTTTGGAGTTTGCCACATAGGCAGTGGAAGGTGTCGCAGCAGGGGAGTAGCATGATCAGACAAATTATGCTAAGTTCACGGGGAGACCACAGGGCTGGAGCAGTCACAGGGGTGTACCTTAAGCTGAGCCTTGAAGGCTGAACAGGCATGTGGAAGGCCACAGTGACCCTCCCCTGCTTCTTTTTCAGGTGGTTCCACGAGTGTTTGGGCGCATGGTGGGTAAAAGCCGGGAGGCGGTGGCCCAGGCCATGGTGCTGGAGATGTTCCGAGAGGAGGACTATTACAATGATGATGTTCTGGACCAGATGGGCGCCAGTATCCTAGGCGTGGAGGGCCCCCGGCGCCACCCAGATGAGCCTCCTGAGGATGAAGTCTTCGAGCTCTTCCCCATATTCATGGGGGGGCTTCTCTCTGCCCACAACCGAGCTGTGCTAGCTCAGCTTGGCTGCCCCATCAAGAACCTGGATGCCCTGGAGAATGCCCAGGCCATCAAGAAGAAGCTGGGCAAGCTGGGCCGGCAGGTGCTACCCCCGTCGGAGCTCCTTGACCACCTCTTCTTCCACTACGAGTTCCAGAACCAGCGCTTCTCCGCCGAGGTGCTCAGCTCCCTTCGTCAGCTCAACTTGGCAGGTGTGCGTATGACACCCGTCAAGTGCACAGTGGTGGCATCTGTGCTGGGCAGCGGAAGGCATGCCCTGGATGAGGTGAATTTGGCCTCCTGCCAGCTAGACCCTGCTGGGCTGCGCACACTCATGCCTGTCTTACTGCGTGCCCGGAAACTGGGGTAAGGACCTATCCTCATGCACAGGCATGAAGAGGGTTGGAGGTGAAGCAGTGGGAAGAGAAAGTGCCAGGGAAACCAGAGGTACTGATGAATGACCAGATGAAGAAATCTAGTTTGGGCGGAGGAGACAGGAGCAGCAGAAGGGAGGAGCCAGCCCTGGTGGCTCCTGCTTGTAATCCCACTGCTTTGGGAAGACAAGGCAGAAGCATCACTTGAGCCTAGTAGTTTGAGACCATCCTGGGCAACATAGCAAGACCCTGTCTCTACAAAAGAATTTAAAAATTAGTCAGGTGTGGTGGCATGTGGCTATCATCCCAGCTACTCAGGAGGCTGAGATGGGAGGATTGCTTGAGCCCAGGTGTCTGAGGCTGCAGTGAGTTGTGATCATGCCATTGTGCTCCAACCTGGGTGACAGAGTGAGACCCTGTCTCTCAAAAAAGGGGAGGCAGGTATGGATTCCCAGAGGCAGGCTGATGAAAAAAGGTCATGGTAGATGGACAGACTGCTTGCTGAATTCCCTCCCTGGTCTCTCACCTCCCCTCTGGCCACCTTCTGCTCCAGCTTGCAACTCAACAGCCTGGGCCCTGAGGCCTGCAAGGACCTCCGAGACCTGCTGCTACATGACCAGTGCCAAATTACCACACTGCGGTGAGTGCCCTGGGAGTGGGGCATCCTGGTGGCCAGCTAAGGTCAAGGGTGAGTTCCCTGCCTCCTGGCATACTTGGCACAGGCCCGTCCAAGGGATAGTAAATGGAGGTGGGTCTAGGCCCTGACTGGTCCCCTCCACTTCCCCTAGGTCTACTGCAAGCAGCGGGGCAGCAGGGAAAGATGCCACCTGTAATGGGTGCTAAGAAACCTCTCACGTGGCTAAAAACAGCCTGGGGGAGGCAGGGAGAGAGGGTGGAATAATACCTAGGCCAGTTGCCTGGTAACAGTGCCACTGATCCCCTTCCAGGATTTTTCCTGCAGCTTCCTGAGGATGACCCTAATGCTGGGCACTCAGTAGACACCCCTGAAGTGTTGACTGATACATGGGGAACCCGAGCACCTGGGTTCCGAGTTTCTGGTTGGTGTAAGGGGAGGCAAATGAGGAGAGAAAAAGGAAGAACAGGGAGAAGGATACAGGAGTCAGAGGGAAGGGAGAAGCAGAGGCTGTGGAGGGGGTGAAAAAGGCAGAAGAAGGGAAACAGAAATGGTGAGGAGGAAGGGAATAGATAAGAAGGGGGTCGGGGGAAGAGGGAAGGAAAGGCCAGCTCCCCTACTCTCCCTCCTCTGCCAGGCACCACACCCCCTATTGCTCTACCCTTTCTCCTGGGCCTGCATTTCTATGTCCAGGCTCCTCTTGCCCCAAGCAGGGCCCTCTTTGGCCCACGTCCTGACACCCAGCACAGCGCGCTGCCCCATCAAGGCTGCCAGCACCACCAGCAACCTTGCCTCCCCCTCCTCTCAATGGGCCCTCATAACCTTGGGTTGCACGTGGCCGTAGGCTGTCCAACAACCCGCTGATGGCGGCAGGTGTTGCCCTGCTGATGGAGGGGCTGGCAGGAAACACCTCAGTGACACACCTGTCCCTGCTGCACACCGGCCTTGGGGACGAAGGTCTGGAGCTGCTGGCTGCCCAGCTGGATCGCAACCGGCAGCTGCAGGAGCTGAACGTGGCTTACAATGGTGCTGGTGACACAGCGGCCCTGGCCCTGGCCAGAGCTGCCCGGGAGCACCCTTCCCTGGAACTGCTGCAGTGAGTCCTGTCCCTGGTCCCATTGCCCCCAGCCCTTCAGACTACTTCCATCTCTCGACTGTGCTCTTCCAATCCTAGGGAGTGCTTCTGGGCCTGGGCCTGTCACCTGTCCTCTATTCCTGGTTTCTGACTGATCCTTGTCAACCTAGCTCTGAGTCAACCCACCCGCTCTGTGACTGGCCCTTAAACTGCCCCAGTTCCCTACCACCATTTCTCCTAAAGGCCTACTGTCCCTGGTCCCACTGAATTCTAGTATCAGGATCAGGTGCGGTGGCTCATGTCTGTAATCCCAGCACTTTGGGAGGCCGAGGCAGGCGCATCGCCTGAGGTCAGGAGTTCAAGACCAGCCTGGTCAACATGGTGAAACCCTGTCTCTACTAAACATACAAAAATTATCTGGGCATGTTGGTGCGCACCTGTAATCCCAGCTGCTTGGGAGGCTGAGGCAGGAGAATCGCTTGAACCCGGGAGGTGGAGGTTGCGGTAAGCCGAGATCATGCCACTGCACTCCAGCCTGGGTGACAGAGCGAGACTCTGTCTCAAAAAAAAAAAAAAAAAAAAAGAATTTTAATATTAGTCCCTGCTTCCCACTGGCCAGCACCCTCCATCTCTGGCTCATTGCAGATACTTACCTGATCGCACTCTGCAGCCAGGAGATGAGATGTGAGGCCCCCTGCTTTCCATCTGTCTACCCTCGGGCCCTCCTTCTCAGAGCTCTACTGAATGGCATCGACTTTCTCTCTCCTGCCAGCCTCTACTTCAATGAGCTGAGCTCAGAGGGCCGCCAGGTCTTGCGAGACTTGGGGGGTGCTGCTGAAGGTGGTGCCCGGGTGGTGGTGTCACTGACAGAGGGGACGGCGGTGTCGGAATACTGGTCAGTGATCCTCAGCGAAGTCCAGCGGAACCTCAACAGCTGGGACCGGGCCCGGGTCCAGCGACACCTTGAGCTCCTCCTGCGGGATCTGGAAGATAGCCGGGGTGCTACCCTTAATCCTTGGCGCAAGGCCCAGCTGCTGCGAGTGGAGGGCGAGGTGAGGGGCCTCCTAGAGCAGCTGGGAGGCTCTGGAAGCTGAGACACTGGCGGCAGGCACCTAACTATGTGACCACTGGCCCTAAACCTCTTCCCTCTGTGGCCTCCTGGCTTGCACTGCTCCCCCTAGAAAGATTCCTTCAGGTCTGGGGGCAAAGGAATGGGCACAGCTGTGCCAGTTGCCCTCCTAGGGCATGTTCGATCAGGACCGAGTCTGGAATCTCCAAGTTAAAGATGGTGAATCAATGCTTCGGGCTTGGAGATGGAACATGCCTCCTCTCCATTCATCAAGAAGGACCAAAGCATGTGGCATTTGGATGGCCAGAGTGCCCTGAAGCACCACCACCAACCTTGCCTCCCCCTCCTCTCAAGGAGCCTCTGATTGTGCCACCAAGGGGCTCACATCTTATGTCTGCCATGCCAGGGGTGTTGCCATCCAGATGTGTTGGAAACTTCCCCTCATGACTTATGCTCACCTGTGGACACTGAGGGTGCCCTCGCATTGGTGCTTTCTCCTCATCCTCATGCCCCCTTTGCCACAGTGGTACGATGGCTTGGTGGCCCCGCGAGGCAGATGCACCTGACTTGCTGCTATTAAAAAGCTGTGTGCCTTCCACCGATTGTGACCTCTTCTTTATTGCCTGGTGCTTCCAGGACGGGCACTCTTCTTGGTCTTTCTGGTTAAACTACCAACCATGATCTATTGCACGTGGTTCTTGGGCACTAGGTTCAGAGGCAGTGGAGGCTGGAGGGGCCCATGAACAAGATACTGGCATGGGGTTTGGCCATGCTGGACTGTATTATTCCGATCTCACACTGCTAATGAAGACATACACAAGACGGGGTAAGTAATTTATAAAGGAGGCTGGGCATGGTGGCTCACGCCCATAATCCCAGCACTTTGGGAGGCTGAGGTGGGCGGATCACCTGAGGTCAGGAGTTTGAGACCAGCCTGACCAACATGGAGAAACCTTGTCTCTACTAAAAATACAAAATTAGCTGGGTGTGGTGGCGCATGCCTGTAATCCCTGCTACTCGAGAGGCTAAAGCAAGAGAATCGCTTGAACCCAGGAGGTGGAGGTCGCAGTGAGCTGAGATAGCGCCACTGCACTCCAGCCTGGGAAACAAGAGTGAAACTCTGTCAAAAAAAAAAAAAAAATTATAAAGGAAAGAGGTTTAATTGACTCACAGTTCCACATGGCTGGGGAGGCCTCACAATTGTGGCAGAAGGCACATGAGGAGCAAAGTCACATCTTACATGGCAGCAGGCAAGAGAGTGTGTGCTGGGGAACTCCCCTTTATAAAACCATCAGATCTCATGAGACTTATTCACTCTCATGAAAACAGCACAGGAAAACCTGCCCCTGTGATTCAATTACCTCCCACCGGGTACCTCCCATGACACGAGGGAGTTATGGGAGCTGCAATTCAAGATGAGATTTGGGTAGGGACACAGCCAAACCATACCATGGGCCATAGAATTCTTATCACCCTTTTCACACTTACCCCCCAGGCTTGGAGTTAGTGACCAGCAATATGCCTTTCTCTGCACAGAGGGGCAACGGGGTCAGATTCAGGGTCTCCAGAAAAATCTCGGGCCCAGGATAGAGTCAGTATGAACTCACACTTTCCCAGAGAATAAGACTAAGCGGGGCATGGTGGCTCACGCCTGTAATCCCAGCACTTTGGGAGGCCGAGGCGGGCAGATCACCTGAGGTTGGGAGTTTGAGACCAGCCTGACAAATACGGAGAAACCCCATCTCTATTAAAAATACAAAATTAGCAGGGTGTGGTGGCACATGCCTGTAATCCCAGCTACTGAGGAGGCTGAGGCAGGAGAATTGCTTGAACCTGGGAGGCAGAGGTTGTGATGAGCCAAGATTGTGCCATTGCACTCCAGCTTGGGCAACAAGAGCTAATCTCTGTCTCAAAAAAAAAAAAAAAAAAAAAAAAAAGACTCTCACTGCCGTTAACCATTACCCCACTGCTTCCACAGCGTCTTCAAGGAGGCGGGACCTGGGAGGGGATGGGTGGGAGGGTCAGCGGCTGGATGAACCTTGTCCCTACCCCAGCACTGGGTTGCTGATCCGGCTATGGAGAAAGCTGCAGGTAGGAGGCCAGGAGAAATCCTCTGCAGGGGACTTTGGGACAGGCAGGGGGCCGACTTGGAGGCTGAAGCTTTGGGACCAGGGCACACTTGATTTTGGGGCTTGGAGCCCTGAGGCAGGTAAACAAGTCAGGAGAAAAGTAGTGAGTTGATATGTCTGTCTTTCTGGTCCACACCCTGTACTGATATGCTCAGATTTATGTGCCAAGGACTTGGGGGGAGGGGAAGGGAGAGGACCGCACAATATTCCTGTGCGTATGGCAGTGAGAAGAGAAGACCCTTTTGGAGCAGAATGGAGGGGGCATGCCCTGAGTTTGGGGGTTCCCCTGAGTCCTTTTAGTTTATGCCAATGGAAGAGGCACATCTGGGGAGAAGAATGTGACTCTCCTCCTCTCACCCACTTCTTTGCCCAGTAGATCTGCAGGACGCAGCCTCGTTAACTCTGTAAGTGCCATGAGGGTTGGGGCAAGGGGAAGAAAGAATCGGAGGCAGGGAAGCGCTTCACTGCCATTAGCACCTAAAGGAGATCCTGGGACCCAAGTCCAGCTGCCAGCTTGTACCTGCTTCCCCTGCCTCCTTGCAGGAAGTTTAAGTTTAACCCAAAGCTGGGCATTGATAATCCTGTCCTCTCACTGGCCGAAGACCACGACCCCTCTGGTAACTCCCTCACCCACTGACAACCATTCCCTTTCCCTGGAGGCACCACAACTCCACACAGCCTCCCATCTCCTTGGTAACCACTCACTCAGTCTCCCTCTGATAACAGCCTTGGTTGGGAGTAGAGATAGGAGGGGCCAGGCGTATTCTCCTGTCCCAGTCCCTCTGCCCATGAAGTGTTCACCCCACCACCCAACACCCAACCAGGCAGAAACTGCTTGTATCAGGACACAGGGTCTGCCAGGCACATGGTGAACCTGTACTTGGGCTGTGCCCTCTCCTCCCCCTTTTCTGCTGCCCACCTCACCCTCCAGATCCCTGGAGCCTGGAGCGGCCTCGCTTCTGCTTGCTGAGCAAAGAGAAGGGCAAGAGTTTTGGCTTCCACCTGCAGCAGGAGCTGGGCAGGGCTGGGCATGTGGTGTGCAGGGTGGACCCAGGCACCTCTGCCCAGCGCCAGGGTCTTCAGGAAGGAGACAGGATCCTGGCGGTGAACAACGATGTTGTGGAACACGAAGACTACGCGGTGGTAAGGCTGTGGTCCGGGAGAGCATGCTAGCACCTCAGAAAGAGAAGCGGGTTGCTCAGTCCCCTGGGCACTATGGCAGCAAGGCACAAGCCTCACTCCCCTACACCCCAGGATTTAGGAGTGCCCAAGTCAGAGGGGTTGGGGAAAGCATCTAGAAAGCTGATTCCCACTGGGCGCAGTGGCTCATGCCTGTAATCCCAGCACTTTGGGAGGCCGAGGCGGGTGGATCACCCAAGGTCAGGAGTTCAAGGCCAGCCTGGGCAACATGGCAAGACCTTGTCTCTACTAAAAATACAGCAATTAGCTGAGCGTGGTGGTGGCGCCTGTACTCGCAGCTACTCGGGAGGCTGAGGCAGGAGAATCACTTGAACCTGGGAGGCGGAGGTTGCAGTGAGCCGAGATTGTGCCATTGCACTCCAGCCTGGGCAACAAGAGCAAAACTCCATCTCAAAAAAAAAAAAAAAAAGAAAAGAAAAGAAAAGAAAGAAAAAAAGCCTATTCCCATGGCAAAAAAATGTGGATTCCAGGGAGGTCCTGGGGGTTGGCAAGAGGGTCTAGACCAAACCCACGCCCACGTGCCCTCTGTCCAGGTGGTACGCCGCATCCGGGCCAGCGGTCCTCGGGTGTTGCTGACAGTCTTGGCACGGCATGCACATGACGTGGCCCGAGCCCAGCTGGGAGAAGATGCCCACCTCTGTCCCACCCTAGGCCCAGGGGTCCGGCCTCGGCTGTGCCACATAGTGAAAGATGAGGGTGGTTTTGGCTTCGGCGTCACCCATGGTGAGCCCAGAGGGTGCGAGGGGGTGGCAAGGATGAGGGATTTCAGTCCCTGTTCAGGGCAGGCAGGCAACAGACTGGAACTTTTTTTTTTTTTTTTTTTTTTGATTTCTAGGCAATCAGGGTCCTTTCTGGTTGGTGCTAAGTACTGGAGGAGCAGCTGAGCGGGCAGGGGTGCCCCCCGGGGCCCGACTGCTGGAAGTGAATGGGGTCAGTGTGGAGAAGCTCACTCACAACCAACTCACCAGGAAGGTGTGGCTGCCTGTCTCCCACTCTCCTCCCCCAGTCTGGGCCTGGGCCCCACCTCGGGAAGACGCCTCCTCCCCTATGCACCTAACCTCCTTATCTGGTCTCCTACCTTGATCACCATCCTGCCCCTCTACAGTTTGTGCCAGGCTCCACTTAGTGCCTGGGAGGAGGGGCTGTGGGGGGAGCATGCCTCTTCTCTCCCTGCCCAGGTGTTATACTGATGCCCTGCTGGGTCCCCACAGCTTTGGCAGAGTGGACAGCAGGTGACCTTGCTGGTGGCAGGGCCAGAGGTGGAGGAACAGTGTCGCCAGCTGGGATTGCCCCTGGCTGCACCCCTGGCAGAGGGCTGGGCACTGCCCAACAAGCCCCGCTGTCTGCACCTAGAGAAAGGGCCCCAGGGTTTTGGGTTCCTGCTCCGGGAGGAAAAGGGCCCTGACGGTCGCCCTGGTGAGTAGGAGCCCTGGGGGTGGTGGGGGAAGGTGGGCCTTGGGGTGGGCACACAAGTGTATATACACCTTTCAGTGCACAGAAGAGGTGTCCCTGTCTGAGCTCTGGCCCTGGGCCGCCTCTTCCTGTTCACTCCGGGGTCAGTCCCCTGGTGTGCACACAGTGGCCTAGGATAGCTGGAGGGGAGCAGTGAGGATGTGTATGCCCCAGGACAGTTCCTGTGGGAAGTGGACCCGGGACTGCCAGCCAAGAAGGCTGGGATGCAGGCTGGGGACCGGCTGGTGGCTGTGGCTGGGGAGAGCGTGGAGGGGCTGGGCCATGAGGAGACAGTGTCCAGGATCCAGGCGCAGGGCTCCTGTGTCTCCCTCATTGTCGTCGACCCTGAGGCTGACCGCTTCTTCAGCATGGTGCGTGCTGAGGGGCAGGGGCTAGGGTTGGGGCAGGAGTGGAGCAGGGCTTGGGTCCAACAGATTTGCTCTACCTGCCACCTTCCAGGTTCGCCTATCCCCACTCCTCTTCTTGGAGAACACAGAGGCTCCCGCCTCTCCCCAGGGCAGCAGCTCAGCCTCACTGGTTGAGACAGAGGTCCCTTCGCTTGAAGACACAGGCGTGCCTTCTGTCCCTCTGGGCTCCCGACAGTGCTTTCTGTACCCTGGGCCTGGTGGCGGCTATGGCTTCCGACTCAGCTGTGTGGCCAGTGGGCCTCGTCTCTTCATCTCCCAGGTGACTGATGCCCCATGCATCTTGGATCCCTTCAATCCTTTGCTGCCTGATCAGTCTTCCTCTTCTTCCCTCCCAGAGCCTTAAGCCAGCAAACTTTCCCCTGGTGTCCCCTGTTCTGCATGCCCCCACACCACCAGGTGACTCCCGGAGGCTCAGCTGCCCGGGCTGGGCTGCAAGTGGGAGATGTGATTCTGGAAGTGAATGGGTATCCTGTTGGGGGAGAGAATGACCTGGAGAGGCTTCAGCAGCTGCCTGAGGCTGAGCCACCCCTCTGCCTGAAGCTGGCAGCCAGGTCTCTGCGGGGCTTGGAAGCCTGGATTCCCACTGGGGCTGCAGAGGTGAGGAAGAAGAAACGGATGGGACTGTGAGTAGTTACAGAGGGCAGGGAGGAGTGAGAAAGAAGGGCAGAGTGGGCGAGGTACAAGGTGAAGCAGTGTGGGGTATGCAGGTTGGGACTTCAGGTTGTGGTAGGTGGGGACAGAAGGACCCGTGAAATAAGCCCCATTCCTGGGCATTGCAGGGCAGGGGTGAGAAAGAAAAAGGAACTCTTCTGGGTGCCACCTGGAATGACCTTCTACCTCCTCTCTCTGCACAGGACTGGGCTCTGGCCTCGGATCTGCTGTAGAGCACCTCTGCTTGGTACAGACATACTCAGGGGCTACTGTGTCTTCACTCTCCAGCCCGAGGTGGTGGAGGCAGGATTGCTCTCTCTAAGCCAGACTGGAGGAACTCAGGCACCACCGATCACAGGCTGGCCCAGGTGCTCCCCCACTTCCTGCAGGCCCACCTTCTAGCAGAGGGTGTGGATGGAGGCCTCAGGCAGGTTCCTGAAGGAGTCTGAGGCTCCAGAGGATGTCATATGGGAGTTTGGAGAGCTGTGTCCCAGGGATGAAGGTGTGGCTGTGGGTCTGGCTAGGATTGAAGCCATCTGGACCTTTTCTAGATATGACTCCAGGACACTTGAGTGTAATGCAAAAATGTGGAGACCAGCTATGCCTGTCTTCTGTGGGTGCCTCAGCATTGCCGGAGGGTGGTGCTTGGTCACCGTTGCATTTGTTATAGAAGTGGCCGTTCCCCATAAATCTGACTGCCTGTGTTTGTGTTGGTGGGGGTAAGGGGCAGTGGTGTGAAGGGACCAAAAGGGCCTCAGGCTCAAGGGGTGGGATGCGGCTTCTGCAGGAGAAAAGGTGAGACCTGGTCAAATTTCTTTCCTATCACTGAGTCTCAGGGATAATGGGTCAACCCAGAACTGAGATGTCTGCATGAGAGCCACTCCTAAAAATAAACAAAACAAAAGAAAAAAACAACAAAAGAAGAAAACTAAATAAAAATAAAAATAAAAAAGATCCACTCCTCTCTGCCAAAAGGCCAGAGCCCACAGCTCTACTGAGTTCTACATCAAGACACTTTATTGCTGGCGCCTCAGAGAACACTAGAGACTAGGGGCTGATGGCCTCAAAGATCCAGGGCGGTGAGTCCAAACTGGCGTAGCTGCTCCTTGTGCCTGGCATGGAGTCTCAATGCCGTCCCATCCCACTGTGACTTGATGGCTCTCAGCTTGGCCAAGAGCCTGTCCAGACTGTCCTGCAGACATCAATATTTCAGCCCCCAGGAAGAGACAGGGAAGGAGTGAGGGCTGCCCCAGGTTGGTTTGTAAGCTTTCCTTGCCCAGTAGACATGGTTGTATCCCCTCTCTGCCCTCAGGATAGAGCGGGGCTCCCTTGGAGATACTTCTTCTCCTTACCCCTGGGTTGTCAGTCATCACACTAGCTGGGGTTTGTGGGCATGGGGGAGTCCTGGGTACTGGGATGACTGGGATCCAGGAGGTGGTGCTTACCTGTAAGATTTCCTCATACTTTGCCTCCATGTCTGCCACGTGGGTCCGAAGCTGAGACAGGGCCTGGTCCCGCTCTCTTAGAGCTTGTTCAGCCTCTTCCCGGGCAGCCGCAGCTTCCTTTTGGCATGCCTCTGGGGGCAGGCAGGATGAAAGACAGCAGGATGGTGACACTCTATCCTTGACCAGTCTCCAAAGGTATCTGGAAAGGAGACCTTGAATGGGCTCATTCCAGACTCCCCCAGCATCACCAACTTTCCTGCAGTCCCTGTAAAAGCTGAAGCTCCACTGAGGTGTAGCAGAGAATGGTGGGCTTGAGACAGAAGGCTCCAAAGTCGGATTACTACCTAGGTGACCACAGACATGTCTCTTTCTGAGCCTCAGTGTCTTCATCTTTTTATTTATTATTTATTTATTTAGATGGAGTCTCACTCTGTCACCAGACTGGAGTGCAGTGGCATGATCTCGGCTCACTGCAACCGCCGCCTCCTGGGTTCAAGCAATTCTCTTGCCTCAGCCTCCTGAGTAGCTGGGACTACAGGCACATGCCACCACGCCCAGCTAATTTTTTAATTTTTATTAGAGACAGGGTTTCACCATGTTGGCCAGGATGGTCCCTATCTCTTGACCTCGTGATCCGCCCACCTCAGCCTCCCAGAGTGCTGGGATTACAGGCGTGAGCCACCGCAGCTAGCTGGTGTCTTCATCTTTAAAGAGAGAATGACACATCTCTCAGGGGTATGCTGTGACCTTTAAACACGATGATGGATGACAAAGCACCTAGCTAGTATACAGGAAGTGCTCCGTAAACATTGATTCATTGGCCGGGTGTGATGGCTCACGCCTGTAATCCTAGCACTATGGGAGGCCGGGGAGGGCGGATTACCTGAGATCAGGAGTCCTGGCCAACATGGTGAAACTCCCATCTCTACTAAAAATACAAAAATTAGCCAGGCATGGTGGCACACATCTGTAATCCCAGCTACTCGGGAGGCTGAGGCAGGAGAATGGCTTGAATCTGGGAGGCAGAGGTTGCTGTCAGCCGAGATTGCGCCATTGCACTCCAGCCTGAGCAACCAGAACGAAACTGCGTCTCAAAAAAACAAAACAAAACAAAACAAAAACAAAAAACAACAACAACAACAAAAACAATTGAGTTATTGATTGACTTGGAATTTGAGGTAAAGCAAAGATTAGGAAAGGAACCCAGGGTCTGAATGGCAGATAAGCAGCTCCTGGCCATCTATAGCTAAACCAAAGGCTTTTTTTTTTTTTTTTGGTCGGAGTCTTACTCTGTCACCCAGGCTGGAGTGCAGTGGTGCGATCTCGGCTCACTGCAGCCTCCGCGTCCTGGATTCAAGTGATTCTTCTGACTCAGCTTCCCAAGTATCTGAGATTACAGGCACATGCCACCATGCCCGGCTAATTTTTGTAATTTTAGTAGAGACGGCATTTCACCATATTGGCCAGGCTGGTCTCGAACTCCTGGCCTCAAGCAATCCTCTCGCCTTGGCCTCCCAAAGTGCTGGGATTACAGGGGTGAGCCACTGAGCCCGGCTGAAGGCATTTTTAAGGTATGAACACTTTGGGACCAAAATTGTGCAAGAGCTCATGTGTCATGCTGAGATATTTCAACATTATTTTGTAAGCAGGAGGCAAGAGAAGAGAAGCAATGGCTTCCTAGTTTTTAAAAATATTTTTGCTTATTGGGAGTGTTTATTCATTTATTTAGTGAACAGTTATTTAGGACCTACCGGGTGCTAGGTCTTGTAAGTAAATAAGTCAAACATTTTCCCTTAGTTTCGTTGTAGAAATCAGCTAAACTAAAAGGGAATATGTTTTGCTCACAAGAGACATGGCAGTGGTGGGGAGTTAGGTAGGGCTGGACTTGGAGAGGAGGAAATGGGGTGTGACGCCTACCTCTTCTTTTTTATTTTTATTTATTTTTTTGAGACAGAGTTGCTCTGTCGCCCAGGCTGGAGTGCAATGGCGCGATCTCGGCTCACTGCAACCTCTGCCTCCCGGATTCAAGCAATTCTCCTGCCTCAGCCTCCCGAGTAGCTAGGATTACAGGTGTGCGCCACCACATCTGGCTAATTTTTATATTTTTAGTAGAGACAGGGTTTCGCCATTTGGCCAGGCTGTTCTCGAACTCCTGACCTCAGGCGATCCGCCCGCCTTGGCCTCCCATAGTGCTGGGATTACAGGCCTGAGCCACTGCGCCTGGCACCTCTTCTTTACTTACAACAGAGATTCTTGGCATCCCGAACCCTCTGCTCCAGTCCTCGATGGTGGAGGGTCAGTGAAAGTGGGGAAAGTGATCCCAGAGCCCGGGTGGCAGCTTTCTGGAGCAGAGACTTTGAAGTCTGCCCCTTCATGCTGGCCCTTGCTGCAACTCTTGGAGACAAGGGGCTTGGGGGGTGGGGAAACCTACCTAGCTGCCCCCGAAGGCCCTTGACTTCTTCCTCCAGCTGCTTGCTGCGGGATTGCATATCCTCCTGCAGGGCATGGCACTGGCGACTCATCTCTGGGGTGGGGGCAGTAGGCCGCCAGGGACCCAGGTCGGAGATGGAGCGATGGAGAAAGGAAATGAAGTTGTGGGTGGGGAAGACTCTACTTGGTCTAGTGGAACAGGAGCACAAAGGCCTTCTTGGTTCTTCTTTTTCTTTTTTTTTTTTTTTTTTTGAGACGGGGTCTCGCTCTGTCGCCCAGGCTGGAGTGCAGTGGTGCGATCTTGGCTCACTGCAAGCTCCGACTCCCGGGTTCACCCCCTTCTCCTGCCTCAGTCTCCCGAGTAGCTGGGACTACAGGCACCTGCCACCACACCCGGCTAATTTTTTGCATTTTTAGTAGAGACGGAGTTTCACCATGTTAGCCAGGATGGTCTCGATCTCCTGACCTCGTGATCCGCCCGCCTCGGCCTCCCAAAGTGCTGGGATTACAGGTGTGAGCCACCACTCCCGGCCCATGGTCTTCTTGGTTCTTTTTGTGATTCTGAGAAGCTAGAGACCATGAAAACCTGAGGAAGGGAAAGGAAGCCCAACCCACCTCCCCCACCGTCCAGCTTTGGATGGGGATGCTAGTCCTTCTCCCCTCCCATAGGATGGTTGAGGTGATGGCTATGACTGCATGCGTATCCTACACAGCATCAAGCACATGGCACCAGGCATCCTGGCAGGCCCCTGCCTGGGATCCCAGGAACCTACCTGCCTTTGATTCCTGCAGGATCCTGCCTGATTTGTACTGTTCGGGGAAGACCAAGACCAGGCCTGGCAGTTGGAAGCCCTCCTTGTTTCCCTTCCTTGCATCATCTGACCCTGCTGGTTGTCTTCCTCCAGGCCCCTGTCTCCTGCCCACCTGCTCAACAGACCACACACCTGCATATATGGCCTTCCCTTCACTTCGGGCCCCTTCCAGCTCAGCCTCCACCCTTTGCAGCCTCTGCTTCAGCTGGTCTTCGGAAGCCTTGGCTCGACGGGCTTCATCCCTCCGTAGAGCTGTGAGCAGTCCCAGAGCCACTGTCAGGACTGGCTGGGGCCCGCTAAATCAGCCCCCATGAACTTGATGAATTTTGCCCGTCTCTAGAAATCTGGTGGCGGGGCGTCCAGCCTCTTATTCTCTCTCTGGGTTTTGTTGTTTTTGTTTTTTATCCCTAGAGTCTCACAGGCTCCTCATTATTAAGAAGTAAAGACTCTCTCCATGTTCTGCCTATACAAAATAGCTTTCCGGATAGCCCGGCATGGTGGCTCATGCCTGTAATCCCAATATTTTGGGAGGCTTAGGTGGGAGAATTGCTTGAGGCCAGGAGTTTGAGACCTGCCTGGGCAACAGAGTGAGACCTTGTCTCTATAAGAAAAATAAATAGGGCCAGGCGCAGTGGCTCATGCCTGTAATCCCAGCACTTTGGGAGGCCAAGGTGGGAGGATCATGAGGTCAAGAGTTCGAGACCAGCTTGGCCAACATGGTGAAAACCTGTCTCTAATAAGAATACAAAAATTAGCCGGGCGTGGTGGCTGTGTGCCTGTAATCCCAGCTACTTGGGAGGCCGAGGCAGGGGAATCACTTGAGCCTGGGAGGCAGAGGTTGCAGTGAGCCAAGATCACGCCACTGCACTCCAGCCTGGGCAACAGAGCACAGGACTCTGTCTTAAAAAAAAAAGATAGTAAAATAAAATAAAATGAAATAATAAAATAAAATAAATTTTAAAAAAGAAAAATAAATAAATAAATAAAGTAGCTAGGTAGGGTGGTGTGCACCAGCTACTCGTGAAGCTGAGGTGGGAAGATTGTTGGGGTCCAGGAGTTTGAGATTACAGTGAGCTATGATCACACCACTGCAGTCCAGCCTGGGCAATAGAGCAAGATTCTGTCTAAAAAAAAAAAAAAAGCTTCCTTTATCAACTCTCACTGCCCACCCCTCTCTCATTGTCTTTTTCCACTAGGGGATGGTTAGGGTTCAACTTAGCCCCCCACTGTATCTCCAACTCTCCAATCCCCCAGGATACAGAAATGCCCCATTTCACTTGCCCTGTTGCCCACCCCCATGCCAACTTCTACCCTCCTTACCCAAGTGATCTCGGAGCAGCTCCTTCTCCAGCACCACCAGCCTGTGCCTGGACTCAGCCTCCACATCTGCACCTGCTGTGGCAAGTGGCAGAGCCTCAGCTCTTCGTGATCTCAGCATTCCTCACTCTCCTTGCGTCCTCACCCCACACCCTGCACTTTTGCCACAGGAGACCTGAGGACCACTAAATGAGGGATCCATGGTGGCAGAGTCTACTGAAGTCAGCACTGTGTCCTTACCAACCAGCACATAACAGATATGCAAAATACACATGACAAATATATTAGGAAGGCACAAAGCTAGATGGTGCTTAAAGGAGAGCGTGAGTGACCATTTCCCCACTTCCTCAGCTCCCTGCATCTGACTTCAAGGACACGAAAGAGGAAGGTCAAGAGAGTTCCATCCTGTCATGTAGAAGGCTGAATTCTCTCTGGAGGAGCTCTGCGTGGTCTTCATGCCAGAACATGGAGAAGCAGGGGGCACCTCCACCCACCATGACTCACCCCAGTTCTTTTTCTTCTGCGCCCCAGATTTCTTCCCTTTTTCTTTGTTTTTAAGTGGCATCTCCTTGCTGTCCTGGGAGAAGGAGGGGACCTTATGTTTAGGTCTGGACACAGGGATGCTTTCCTGACTGAATCAGGAGTCTCAGGGGAGTCTCCTGGTTCTACTCCAAATTTGTATCTCATACTCTTCAGAAAAGTCAGTTCACAGTCTCTTTGGAACCTCAGGCAGGGTTGGGGTCAACGGGGAGGGTGAAGTTTTTTCTCTCAACCAGGCTGACTGTACGGAAGTCACTCCTCACAACTCTCTTTTAGATAAATCCCTGTACCTGCTCCCCTCCCTCTTCCCATCATCCTCAACCCCCTCTTCCTACCTGTAGGATCCTCTCCTGCCAGTGTTGGGGCTCCCTGTGGAGTGACCCACCCGTGGGGAGTGGCAGAGAGAAGGCCCAACTAGCGAGGAGCCTGAGGCGGGGCCTGGGTCCTGGGAGCCAATCCTTGGTGACAAATTTCTCTTGAGGGCAGGACTGAGGGCTGGAAGGTTGGGTTTCGGGAGGCTGTATGTTGTCCAGGCAACTGGGAAACATGGAGTTCGTAGGAAGGTGGAATGGGCTAAATCAGCTCACAAAGCTTAAAATATCAAGGTCTCAAAGGGTCAGTTCTTTCCTTATCCCAAAACCCTAAGTATAGTTTGAAAAGAAAGGGCTTTGGAGGCCGATTGGTTATGATTCATTGCCACGTAGACATGGCCTGCAATTTGGAGACTTCCAAATTCAGATGTACACATCTGAGATAATATGTTGTGCTGATACAGAGGAAAAGGACTGACAGTAGCCATGTTGGACAATTGACATCCCGAGGTCCCATCAGCAAAATGACATTAGTAGGTTTAAAACTGAAGATCTAAGCTGGGGGCGGTGGCTCATGCCTATAATCCCAACATTTTCAGAAGCTGAGGCAGGAGGATTACTTGAGGCCAGGAGTTCAAGACCAGCCTGGACAACACAGTGAGACCTCATTTCTACAAAAAATTAAAAAATTAGCCTGGCAGGGTGGTGCACACCTGTTAGTCTCAGCTACTCGGGAGGCTGAAGCAGGAGAACCACTTGAGCCTGGGAGGTTGAGGCAGCAGTGAGCTATGATTGCACCACTGCACTCCAGCCTGGATGACAGAGGGAGACCCTGTCTCAAACAAACAAACAAACAAACAAACAAAAACCCCAAACCACTGAAGATCCTCTTCAGTACACTGTGGAATGAGGGTAATAAGTACAGGAATAGGTAGTCGAGGGCGTTTCCCACTTCAGAGAAATGAGACACAAAGGAACAGCAGACCCATGGACTCTAGGGTACTGACCTAGAGGGATGCAAGTGTGCAGGAAAGTGCTCAGGTTAGAGACAAGACATTTGAGTTTGAGTCCCAACTGTGGATATGTAAACTGAGGCAAGCCATTTGACTTTGCTCAGCATCAGTTTCCTGATCTTTAAATGTTTGATTTTGTAGCTCTTGAAAAGCCTGTGTTTTAGCTAGGTGTTTACATGGCTATCTTCTCTCCTAGTTACTTAATCTATTGCTACATTTCCCCATTCCCTTGTGTGGTTGATTTTCAGACAGGTGTTGAGACATTGCTTTGTGAGGCTCCCTGCAGCATAGAGTTGGTTGGGGCTCCCTCTAGTGGACTTGTTTGACCTTCTCCTGAGTTTCCCACATTTTTGCTTTTAAATTATTTACTGGGCAATATTGGGGGTGACTCCCTTTGGGGATACTTCTTAGTGTCCTGCTGGAGCCAGGAGTGGCTGGAATAATTAATGTGGGGGAGAGAGTATGACGGGTGGCCCTCCCTTGTCAGGCAGCCTTCACTCTCCCTGCAGCTCTGTGCTATCCTGAGGCTTGCCATCTATCTGCCACTTGGATCTCTGGGCACCATACTGGTTAGAGTGAAAACAGCAGACACTTCAGGGCTTTTCTCCTTTTGGATTAGGGGACCTGCAGACCGTTTCTTTAGGTTTTTTGTTTGTTTGTTTTGTTTTTGTTTTTGTTTTGAGACAGAGTCTCGCTCTGTTGCCCAGGCTGGAGTGCAGTGGCACGATCTCGGCTCACTGCAAGCTCCACCTCCCGGGTTCATGCTGCGACTGCAGGCATCCACCACCACGCCCCGCTAATTTTTTTGTATTTTTAGTAGAGATGGGGTTTCACCGTGTTAGCCAGGATGGACTCGATCTCCTGACCTCGTGATCCACCCGCCTCGGCCTCCCAAAATTCTGGGATTACAGGCGTGAGCCACCGCGCCTGGCATTTTTTTTTTCTCAGTGTCTCTCTCTGTCACCCAGGCTGGAGTGCAGTGGCATGATCACGGCTCACTGCAGCCTCAGCCTCTCCAGGCTCTGGTGATCTTCCCACCTCAACCTCCTGAGTAGCCGGGACTATAGGCGCATGCCACCACACCTGGCTAATTTTTATATTTTTTGTAGAGACGGGGTTTACCATATTGGCCAGCATGGTCTTGAACTCCTGGCCTCAAGTGATCTGCCTGCCTTGGCCTCCCAAGGTTCTTGGATTACAGGCGTGAGCCACTGCACCAGGCTATCTTTTTTTTTCAGACAGAGTCTTGTTCTGTCACCAGGCTGGAGTACAGTGATGTGATCTCGGCTCACTGCAACCTCCACCTCCTGGGTTCAAGCAATTCTCTGCCTCAGCCTCCCGAGTAGCTGGGATTACAGGCACCCACCACCACGCCTGGCTAATTTTTGTATTTTTAGTAGAGATGGGGTTTCACCATCTTGGCCAGGTTGGTCTTGAACTCCTGACCTCGTGATCCACCTGCCTCAGCCTCCCAAAGTGCTGGGATTACAGGCATGAGCCACTGCGCCTGGCCTTCTTTCTTTAGGTACTTCTCTTCAACTCTGTCACCCTCAATATTTTTGGTCCATTGCCTATTGTCAGGAGCAGATCTGTAGAAATAGCCACAAGAGGCTGGGCATGGTGACTCATGCCTGTTATCCCAGCACTTTGGGAGGCTGAGGTGGGCAGATCATGAGGTCAGGAGTTCAAGACCAGCCTGGCCAACATTATTAAACCCTTTCTCTACTGAAAAATACAAAAATTAGCTGGGCATGGTGGTGTGCGCCTGTAATCCCAGCTACTTGGGAGGCTGAGGCAGGAGAATCGCTTGAACCCAGGAGGTAGAGGTTGTGGTGAGCCAAGATCACGCCACTGCATTCCAGCCTGGGCAACCAGAGCAAAACTCTGTCTAAAAAAAACCCGTGGTCTCTGCAACCCCTTATTGTGATCCAGACATTCCTTTCTATTGATTCCAGATCTTTAGATAAGAACTCTTTCAAGCAATTGTCAATTGGAAAATCTCTGAATTCACTTATGACCCGGAACCTAATTCTAACCCTAATTCCCTTACCCACTTCCTCACTTCCAGTTGTCCTGCCTTTCTAGACCGAACCAATGTACATCTTACATGTATTGATTGATGTCTTATGTTTTCTTAAAATGTATAAAGCAAGCCGGCGCAGTGGCTCACGCCTGTCATCCCAGCACTTTGCGAGGCCAAGGCAGGTGGATCACCTGAGGTCAGGAGTTCAAGACCAGCCTGACCAACATGGTGAAGCCCTGTCTCTACTACAAATACAAAAAATTAGCCGAGCATTTTGGTGGGTGCCTGTAATCCCAGCTACTTGGGAGGCTGAGGCAGGAGAATCTCTTGAGCCCGGGAGGTGGAGGTTGCAGGGAGCCGATATTGCGCCATTGCACTCCAGCCTGGGCAACAAGAGTGCAATTCCGTCTGAAAAAAAACAAAGATGCAAAAAGCCAAATTGTAGCCTGTTCACCTTCAGCACTTGTCAGGATCTCCTGAGAGTTGTGTCACGGGCCATTGGTCACTCATATTTGGCTCAGAATAAATCTCTTCAAATATTTTACAGAGTTTGACTCTTTTCTTTGACATGAGACTAATGTTAATAAGTTCTGATAGCCCACTACCATCAGACCAGCTTCTTCTAATCTTGAGCATGTTTTTCATTTATTCTCCCTCCACCACCTCCTTCTCCTGTGCTGTAATGCAGTGGGGGTTCCTGTCCCTGTCCTCCTCATCTAGAAGCCTGTTTGGGAGGTTTTTCTTTTTCTTTTTTTTTTTTTTTGAGACGGAGTCTCGCTCTGTCGCCCAGGCTGGAGTGCAGTGGCCGGATCTCAGCTCACTGCAAGCTCCGCCTCCCGGGTTCACGCCATTCTCCTGCCTCAGCCTCCCGAGCAGCTGGGACTACAGGCGCCCGCCACCTCGCCCGGCTAGTTTTTTTTTTTTTTTGTATTTTTTAGTAGAGACGGGGTTTCACCGGGTTAGCAAGGATGGTCTCGATCTCCTGACCTCGTGATCCGCCCGTCTCGGCCTCCCAAAGTGCTGGGATTACAGGCTTGAGCCACCGCGCCCGGCCTGGGAGGTTTTTCTTTCTTTCTTTTTTTTTTTTTTTTGAGACAGTCTCACTCTGTGGCCCATGCTGGAGTGCAGTGGTGTGATCTCAGCTCACTGCAACCTCTGCTTCCTGGGTTCAAGAGATTCTTGTGCCTCAGTCTCCAGAGTAGCTGGGATTACAGGCATGTGCCACCACATTCAGCTAATTTTTGTATTTTTAGTAGAGATGGGGTTTCACCATGTTGGCCAGGCTGGTCTGGAACTCCCAATCTCAGGTGATCTGCTTGCTTTGGTCTCCAAGTGTCAGGGTTGTGTGAACCCGAGCAACTCCATCTTGAAGAGGAGCTGGGTAAAATGAGGCTGAGAACTACTGGGCTGCATTCCCAGAAGGTTAAGGCATTCTAAGTCATAGGATGAGATAGGAGGTTGGCACAGATACAGATCATAAAAACCTTGCTGATAAAACAGGTCGCAGTAAAGGAGCTGGCCAAAACCCACCAAAACCAAGATGGTGACGAGAGTGACCTCTGGTCGTCCTCACTGCTACACTCCCACCAGCGCCATGACAGTTTACAAATGCCATGGCAACATCAGGAAGTTACCCTGTATGGTGTAAAAAGGGGAGGCATGAATAATCCACCCCTTGTTTAGCATCTCATCAAGAAATAACCATAAAAATGGTTATGTCTATGGAGTCACCATTCTTCTGTTCCAACACTTTCCTAATAAACTTGTTTTCACTTTACTCTAGAGTCGCCCTGAATTCTATCTTGTGTGAGATCCAAGAACGGTCTCTTAGGATCTGGATCGGGACCCCTTTCCTGTGACAAAAGTGCTGGGATTGCAGGCATGAGCCACTGAGCTTGGCAAATTTTTGCATTTTTTACAGAGACAGGGTTTCCCTATGTTGCCCATCCTGGTCTCGAACTCCTGGTCTCAAGCAATCCATCTGCCTCAGCCTCCCAAAGTGTTGGGACTACAGGCAGGAGCTACCTTGCTTGGTTGGAAACTTTTTTTTCCGTGGAATGATTAGTGTCCCCATTACTTGTTGATGTAAAGGAAAAGACTGGCACAAATTTAAGCAGAGAGTTTACTTGGGCCAAGTTTGAGGACAGCAATCCAGGAGCATAGATTCAAGTTGCCCTTGACAATAGGCTTAGATTAGTAGCAGTTACAAGTGTGTGTGTGTGGGTTTTTTTTTTTTTTTTTTTTTGAGATGGAGTTTCACTCTTGTTGCCCAGGCTGGAATGCAGTGGCACAATCTTGGCTCACTGCAACCTCTGCCTCCCGGTTCAAGTGATTCTCCTGCCTCAGCCTCCCGAGTAGCTGAGATTACAGACTCCCACCACCAAGTCTGGCTGATTTTTTGTATTTTTAATAGAGACAGCATTTCACCATCTTGGCCAGGCTGGTCTTGAACTCCTGATCTCGTGATCCGCCTCCCAAAGTGCTGAGATTACAGGCGTGAGCCACCAGGCGCGGCCAACAAGTCTTTTTTTTTTTTTTTTTTTTGAGACGGAGTCTCGCTCTGTCGCCCAGGCTGGAGTGCAGTGGTGCGATCTCGGCTCATGCAAGCTCCACCTCCCGGGTTCACGCCATTCTCCTGCCTCAGCCTCCTGACAAGTGTCTTTTTAAAGGAAAAAAGAGGCCAGGTGTGGTGGCTCATGCCTATAATCTTAGCACTTTGGGAGGCCAAGGCGGGAGGATCACTTGAGGCCAGGAGTTTAAGATCAGCCTGGGCAACCTGAGACCACCACCACCCCACCGAAAATAAATAAATAAATAAACAAACAAATGCAAAGAAGAGGCAGTTCCTAAACTGTCTGCTAATCATTTGCATTAACATAGCGTAAGGTATTTGATTGGCTGTACGTTGTATTCCAGGAACATGAAGATGATGGGTGAGGCAGCTAGTCAGGGACCAAATGCCTTTAAACCACTGCCCCCAGGCATGGGTCGGGGGTTTGTGACTGAAGTCCCATACTCATGTTTCTCTGGGCCTGATAATTTTGCATACCTCACACAGTTCAGACAGTTTTGAGCTACTTTTCTTTTCTCATCCTGATGCATAGAATGACATTAGAATAGAGATTGCAGAATATAAGCAACTATACCCCAGAAGAGAAAGTAGTTTACAAATACGTTCAGTCAATGGACTTTCCTTTTTTTCTTTTGAGACAAAGTCTCGCTCTGTGCCCAGGCTGAAGTGGAGTGGTGCGATCTCGGATCACTGCAACCTCCGCCTCCCAGGTTCAAGGCATTCTCCTGTTTCAGCCTCCAGAGTAGCTGGGATTACAGGTGCCCGCCACCACGCCTGGCTACTTTTTGTATTCTAGCAGAGATGGGGTTTCGCCATGTTGGTCAGGTTGGTCTCAAACTCCCGATCTCGAGTGATCCGCCAGCCTCGGCCTCCCAATGTGTTGGGATTATAGGCGTGAGCCACCATGCTCGGCTCAGTCAATGGACTTTCAGGTGCGGAATGAGGATGTGGTTTGGGGTGAAGGTGAAGTGGGATAAGAAAAAGGCTACATGTTACACGATGTGATGCAGGATGAACCAACTCTAGCATAATCTGGAATGGGAATGACATTGTGATCAACAGTCCAATCCCCTCTCTTGTACGTTTTCTAAAACAAGTCAAATAAAAATTGTGGCCTGGCGTGGTGGCTCGCGCCACGCCCAGCTAATTTTTTTTTTTTTTTTTGGAAAAAATAAAAGGTAAGAAAAGGGCAATCTTCCTTTTCTTATTAACCTTACTTTATTTATTCTTTTTTTTTTTTTTTGACAGAGTTTCACTCTCGTTGCCCAGGCTGGAGTGCAGTGGCACAATCTCGGCTCACTGCAACCTCTGGCTCCCGGGTTCAAGTGATTCTCCTGCCTCAGTCTCCCGAGTAGCTGGGATTACAGGTGCCCGCCACTAAACCCAGCTAATTTTTGTATTTTTAGTAAAGACGAGATTTCACCATGTTGGCCAAGCTGGTCTCCAACTCCTGACCTGAGGTGATCCGCCCCCCTCGGCCTCACAAGGTGCTGGGATTACAGGCATGAGCCACTGCACTGGGCTGAATGGATTGGATTTTAAAGCACACTTCAGGCAGAGGGAATAAGGAACTGTCTGAGTAATGGTGATGAAGAAAGAAAGAATTGCGGTGGTGCGGTGGTCATGCCTGTGATTCTCAGCACTTTGGGAGGCCGAGGAGGGCGGATCACCTCAGGTCAGGAATTGGAGGTCATGTCAGCTTGGCCAACACTGTGAAATCTCGTCTTTACTAAAAATACAAAAATTAATCAGGCATGGTGGCAGGCACCTGTAATCCCAGCTACTCGGTGGGCAGCGGTTGCATTCAGTCGAGATTGTGCTACTGCGCTCCAGCCTGGGTGACAGAGAGACACTCTGTCTCAAAATAAAAATAAATAATTAAATAAAAAGAATTGTATTTGATGACTTGGTGAGTCAGTTAGCATAAGACATGTGTACCAGGGAGTAGTATAAAACTACAAGTTTGTTTAGCTTGGAGTTAGAGCAACTTGATTGTCGATTTTATTCCAGAGGCAATGGGAAGTGTTTAAAGTTTGTGATGCTGTCTGAACTATACTATAGGAAGCCTATGGTGGCAGGATGAATTGAAGGCAGAGGAAAAGGTTTCAACAGTCCAGGGAAAAGAAAAGGAGGACCTGCAACTAGGTGTTGGCACTAAGGATGGAGCTTTGCCTAGATTTTCCCTTCACAGATTCTTCTCTTCCTGAATGGAAACTGATAAAAGGAAATTCTTCTGATAGTAAATTATGTTGACTCCAAAATCAATTCTAGATAAAGGCGATTAAATTGCAAACCCAGGATGTCTGGCTGAAAGGTCCCTGCATTCAAAGATATTTTCCCCTTTACAGGAGCACCTGATAAATATAGCTCACTAATCCTTTGTGCTTTGTGGAAGAGCCTGGAGGGGGATCGAAGGCGGAACTAATACTTACTGACACACCTGGGTCTGCAAACTCCCCAAACCGAGGCTCAGAATTAGTAAATTAGGGCAGGGCACTTCCTTCTTTGGAAGGGAAGTTCCTATTTTCAAAGTTCTTCCAACGGAACTTTTACATTAGAGAAGTGTAATTGACCGAGAAGTGGAAGTGACCGGGAACAGCATTTCTGTTCCCTGGGCGGGAGACAGAACCCCCTCGGGCAGAGCCAGTAGCAGGTCAGCTTCTGAGGGGGCCCTCATGCTGGCGGCGCGGACCTGTGGTGCAATGCTCCGAATAGGAGAATCTTAAATACATGTTTGAGACTCAATTCCCAGAAACGTAACTAGTCTTCACGAGCCAAAAAAAAAAAAAAAGGAAGTACTTTCTTTTCAAGAGGTCAAAGGGCCTGGAAGAAGAGCTACTGGCTTGAGTGTCTCAAGCCTTGCTGGGGGCCTAATCCGGCTGGAACAGGCCGCAGCATTCATATTCCTGTCCTTGGTCGTGTCTTAATGAAGACTTGAATAAGGGGTGGAGAAATAACTTTCCTTTTTCTCCCACCATCCTCCCACAGTGTAAATAAGCAAATAACTCGAATCTCCATTTCGTCATTTGTCAGGCGTGGGGAAAGACTTGACATCAAGACTTCCATTCCATCGCCACCTGTCTTAATTTAAACATTCCCATGACCCACTCCAGAAGCGCCAACCTCCCGCCCACAAGGAGCATGGAAGTCTCGGTTTCTGACTACTGCGCAGACTCCACCTTGGACCTACCCCCACCTCCAATCCCCCGCCGCTCCTTTCCCCGTTTCTCCAGCAGAGGGCGCAGGCCCGAAGGTTCCGCCGGCCCCGCCCCAGCCTGGCCCCGCCCCACCTCCGGCGTAGGGGCGGGGGAGACGGGCACGGAAACCTCGCTGCGGCTTTCGGGGAGTTGTGGGCACGCTGGCTGCTCGGAGCCGGTGGCCCGGGGGTCGTCGCTGCGCAGTCTGGCCGCGGCCGGCCGCTTCCCCGAGCTCACCAGTAAGCCGGTCCGCCTCCGGGACGCGCGCCCCGCCCGCCTCGGGCTCGCGCGCTCGGAAGGGGCGCGTCCCGCGCTCTCCCGGCACCGCCCACTCCCCTCCCCACGGCCGCTCCTCCCTCAGCCCGGATAGCCGGCGGCGGCGGCGGCGGCGGCGGCCGGGAGAGGCCCCTCCTTCAAGCCCTGCTTCTCTCCCTCGCTCGCAGTCCAGCCGAGCCGGCGGACCCGCCTGGGCTCCGACCCTGCCCAGGCCATGGCCGGCAACGTGAAGAAGAGCTCTGGGGCCGGGGGCGGCGGCGGCTCCGGGGGCTCGGGCTCGGGTGGCCTGATTGGGCTCATGAAGGACGCCTTCCAGCCGCACCACCACCACCACCACCACCACCTCAGCCCCCACCCGCCGGGGACCGTAGACAAGAAGATGGTGGAGAAGTGCTGGAAGCTCATGGACAAGGTGAAAGGCCTGCGGAGCGCCCGCTGTTGCAGGGTGGGCGTGGGCGGAGGGCCGCGGGGTGGGGAACGAGCGGACGGAGGAAGCGGGGGAGGGGACGTGTCTGGTGAAGCCGGGGAGGCGCGGAGCCGGGGTGACCGGCCGGGGGATGGGGGGCGTGGGGGCGGGGACGAGGCCGGGAGGGTGGGGGGCGGCGTGGGGGAGGGGCTGCCGTTGGGAGTCGGGGAACGCTGGGGTGCCGCGTTTGGGGTAGCCAGACAAAGATGGAGTGGGGGCTGGGGCGAAGGTTAACTGGGAAGCCAGTGGGGCGGAAGTATAATGGGGGGTGCGGAGTTTGGGGCTCTGTGCAGGGTGTAGGGATGTAGGTCACGGAATTGGCCTGGGAGGTTAGCAGGGAAGGCGTGAGGAAGAGTGTTTGATTTACCGGCTGGGGCTCTTGGCTGGGTGAGATCTAACCAGGGAATTAGGTTCCTGGGCTCTGATTGAGGAACCTGGCTGGGGTCAGGACAGCTCCGCAGGGAAGCTGTGCTCTGGGTGAGAGTATAGTGCCTTCTCATTAAGATGTAACCCGAAGATAAAAGACATAGGGATGTTTAAGTGGGGCAAGGAAATAACTTTCCTCCACATCTAGCGCCAGCTCAAGTTTTTTGTTACCCTCAGAAACACTGGATTTGATCCATTGCTGGTGCTGAGATATGCACTGATTAAACCACAAGTTCTGGTTAGAACTATTATCTTCTGAAAGATGGACTGGCTGAGCCTGTTAAGCAGCAGCAGATTCTGACTTCTTAATAACTTCCTCCCTACTACACCGCTTGAGCTGGGTTCTTTTTTTCTGGTAACGGTTCTGACTCCTTATTACAGGTCCTGACTTTAAACTTGTTCGATGAGCTTCTTTGATTACGCTTGTTTGTTTGTTTTTTGCAAATGCGAACAAAAATAACTCCTTTATATTTAGCCAGTAAGTTTGTCATTTGGGAGACTTTTACTTCCTTATAGTTGTTTCTATATAATGAAATGTAGTTAGTCTCAAGTAATTAAGTGTTTAAGCAGTCAGACGCTTTGGTAGAATTCAGTACGTTTTCTTGGTATTTTTCATATTCATTAATTACTTTGGCAAAATTCATATTGCGCATGAAAAGTGATTAGAAGTATCTGGCACGTTCTAACAGAATGGTGTTATTTCCTCCAGGGTAAAATTTGGTTTTCTTTGGTTCCTCTCTGGGCCTCGGTTCCTCTTCTGTAAAGTTCTTCATGGGGTGTTTTGGACTAGAAACCGCTAATACAATGATTATGAAGCGCTTAGCCAATGTAATGTGCAATTCAAATGCCTAATAAGTCCTGTGTGTGAATTAACACTCCTGTAGTGCGTGCCAGTGGTTTCATAGCTACCTTTTTAGGGCTGGTTTTTCTCATGTTAAATAATTGGTATTGTAATGAATGACACAAGTATTTGTGTGTTGATTATATTGGTGGTGTAGTACTAATTTTATTATTAGAAATTATAATAAAATCCTTACAGAAAGTTTAGGTGCGTAAAGGAAACTTTAAATGTGTCGCCTCTTTTAAAAAAAAGCGCATCGGAGGTATTCAAATGCTGAAGTTTGTTAGTTTGCTTTTTAGGGATATATCGTTAAGGACTAAAAAATTTCCTCTGGCATAGAAAAAAATACCTTTATAATGAGTGTCTCGTATCAGACATGTGGGTGCAGTACAATCAAAATTGTACTGATTAGTGACCCCTGCTTAAGAATAATCTCTTTATTAAAGAGATTCTGTATTCTGTTTTTTTTTTTTTTTCTTGAGATGAAGTGTCTGCTCCTGTTACCCACTGGGCCCGGCCCTCTATTCTAAAAGAATAAGAATATTCTGTATTCTTATTAAAGTGTTTCTGTAAATACAGAGTAAGATATAGGTAGTCCTATTCTACAAGGTAGCCCAAATAAAATCCTCCCTTAAGTCTTACTCCTTCATCTATTTAAAGTATGTGTATTGAATTTTGATTTATTCAGCAGAATGTTTAATTATTTGGGAAGAATAAAGAGGACTCAAAGTTTCGACTCAAATTGCTTTTCAGGTTTGATAGTTTCACAGAAAGTAGGCTTCTAGCTTTTCCATTCCAGTGTAGGGAGAGGGATGTTTTATTTTTGTATTACTTGCCTCAGAGGTTGGTTTTAGTACTATCTCCTCCCCCTGTATCACATATTTCTAGTTGCTCTGAAAACGTAGTATTTTCTGATGTGTCAGTCTGATAGGTTTATGCTGCTTTCCAGATCTTTGAATACCTCTGTGATGTTACTAGATTGCACCATCTCTTTTACCCTTGATGTTTTGAGCATAAGGTTTACTCTTTTTTTCACTTTATTTTTATTGTTGAAAGTCTTAAATGTGTCACCACACCTGGACTTCAGGTGCTATAAGTGGTGAAGAACCTACTGTCAAATCCACAGATGTCCCACACATTTATTTCTTTTTAACAAAATTTTTGGGCCAGGTCCCATGGTTCACACCTGTAATCCCAGCATTTTGGGAGGCCGAGGTGGGCAGATCACTTGAAGTCAGGAGCTCCAGACCAGCTCTGTCAACATGGTGAAACCCTGCCTGTACTAAAAAATACAAGAATTAGCCAGGCGTGGTGGCAGACGCCTGTAATCCCAGCTACTTGGGAGGCTGAGACAGGAGAATCCCTTGAACCTGGGGCAGAGATTGCAGTGAGCCAAGATCATCGTACCACTGCACTCTAGCCTGAGCTACAGAGCGAGACTCGGTCTCAAAAAAAAAAAAGAAAAAAAAAAGTCTGTTTAATTCCTTTGAATGACACACATTTAGTTCTTTTTTTTAAATTTTAATTTTAATTTTTTGAGACGGAGTTTCACTCTTACTGCACAGGCTGGATGCAATGACACGATCTCAGCTCACCGCGACCTCCGCCTGCTAGGTTCAAGTGATTCTCTCCTGCCTCAACCTCCTGAGTAGCTGGGATTACAGGCATGTGCCACCATGCCCAACTGATTTTTTTTCTTTTTTTTCCTGTTTTCAGTAGAGACAGGGTTTCTCCATGTTGGTCAGACTGGTCTCGAACTCGCGACCTCAGGTGATCTGCCCCCCTCGGCCTCCCAAAGTGCTGGGATTACAGGTGTGAGCCACCACGCCTGGCCATACACACATTTAGTTCTAAGTCACCATCTCATACCTGTTTTATCTTTGTTGTTGAAGCTGGATGAATATTATTCCAGCCAACTCTTAATCAGTTTATTGAATTAGCACTGGGAACTGTTAGTCTCTTTCCTTCCCCCAATATGGGATCTATACAGATGGAAAAATTGGCATAAGACATGGGTTCTGGTTAACATAGGCCCGATTTCCTAATCCATTATGGAACTTAAACTTACTATTGGAAAAATGTTTGTGCTAGAATGCTTGTTATTAAACTAAAGTTAGACAGAGCCTCTGGTTTTCTTTTTGCCACCCCAGGATATTGTAATAAACATGTGCATAAGTACTTCTATGCGAAGAAAGTCGCTAGTAAGCCAAAAGACAGTTGGGCAGAGAGGAGAGGAGTGGGAAGTGAAGAGAAAAAGTCACCTAAATTGGCCTTAAACGTATGCCGGGCTCACACCTGTAATCCCAGCACTTTGAGAGGATGAGGTAGGTAGATCATTTGATCCCAGCTTGAGCCCAGGAATTCCAGATCAGCCTGGGCAACATGGCGAAACCCTGTCTCTGCAAAAAATACACATGTTGGCCAGGCATGGTGGTACCTTCCTCTAAGTTTGAGCTGCTAGGGATGATAGCTTGAGCCTAGGAGATCGAGGCTGCAATGAGTTGTTGAGCGAGCCACTGCACTCCAGCCTGGGGAACAGAGTGAGACCCTGTCTCAAAAATAAGTAAATTGCTTTAAATGTAAATTTAGAAGTATCAAAGTGTTTAATTTGATAAGAGAGTTTATTTATTTATTTGCTCTGTCACCCAGGCTGGAGTGCAGTGGCACGTTCTCAGCTCACTGTTTCCTCCACCTCCCAGGTTCAAATGATTCTCGTGTCTCAGCCACTGAGTAGCTGGGATTACAGGCATGCGCCACCATACCTGGCTAATTTTTCTATTTTTATTTTTTACTAGAGACAGATTTTCACCATGTTGGCCAGGCTGCTCTCGAACTCCTGGCCTCAGTTGATCTGCCCAACTCAGCCTCCCAAAGTGCTGAGATAACAGGCATGAGCCACCATGCCTGGCTCAATTTAGTAAGAGACTTTACATTCCATTATGAAATAGAACAGAGGTTGGCAAACTTTTTCTGAAAAGGGAGGTTTCAGAGCCATTGTAAATACCGTAATCCTCCATTATCCTAGGGGATATGTTCAAGACACCCAGTGGATGCCTGAAAACCCTGGATAGTACTGAACCCTGTACATATACTATGTTTTTCCTATACATACGTACCTATGATAAAGCTTAGTTTATAAATTAGGCACAGTAAGAGATTAACAACAACAATAATGAAAGAGTACAATTACAAAATACACTGTAGTAAAAGTTATGTAAATGTGGTCTCTCAAAATATCTTATTGTAGGCTGGGCGTGGTGGCTTATGTCTGTAATGCCAGCACTTTGGGAGGCCGAGGCAAGTGGATCACCTGAGGTCAAGAGTTCGAGACCAGCCTGACCAAAAAGGTGAAATCCTGTCTCTACTAAAAATACAAAAATTAGCTGGGTATGGTGGTGGGTGCCTGTAATCCCAGCTACTTGCGGGGCTGAGGCAGGAGAATTGCTTGAACCTGGGAGGCAGAGGTTGCGGTAAGCTGAGACTGCTCCATTGTACTCCAGCCTGGGCAGCAAGAGTGAAACTCCGTCTCAAAACAACAACAAAAAATCTTATTGTATGGTACTGCAGGTAATGGTAACCTTAGATATGGGGAGATTACTGTATTTTAGGCTTTGCTGGGCACACAGTAAGTCTCATGTTCTTTGTTGTTATTGTTACAACTCTTTTTATTTTTATTTTAGTTTTTTTTTTGAGACGGAGTCTTGCTCTGTCTCCCAGGCTGGAGTGCAGTGGTGCAATCTCGGCTCACTGCAAACTCCACTTCCCGGGTTTACGCCATTCTCCTGCCTCAGCCTCCCGAGTAGCTGGGACTACAGGTGCCCGCCACCACACCCGGCTAATTTTTTTTGTATTTTTAGTAGAGACAGGGTTTCACCATGTTAGCCAGGATGGTCTTGATCTCCTGACTTCATGATCTGCCCACCTCGGCCTCCCAAAGTGCTGGGATTACAGGCTTGAGCTACCACTCCTGGCCACAACTCTTTGTATTTTTTATTTTTTGAGGTAGAGGCTCACTCTGTCGCCCAGGCTGGAGTGCAATGGCATAATCTCAGCTCACTGCAACCTTTGCCTCCTGGGTTCAAGCAATTCTTTTGCCTTAGCCTCCTGAGTAGCTGGGATTACAGGTGCCCACCAGCACACCCAGCTAATTTTTGTACTTTTAGTAGAGATGGGGTTTTGCCATGTTAGCTAGGCTGGTCTTGAACTCCTGACCTCAAGTGATCCGCCCACTTCAGCCTCCCAAAGTGCTGGAACTACAAACATGAGCCACCGCGCCCGGCTGTTGTTATGACTCTTTAAAAATGTGAAAGCCACAAAAAAAGGATACAGGTGATAATTTGCCCACTCCTGAAGTAGAGCATCTATTTTAGGTTTGAATTTTATTTTCATTTTATTTTTTTATTATTTTTGAGGTGGAATTCCACTCTTACTGCCCAGCCTGGAGTGCAATGGCGCGATCTCACCTCACCGCAGCCCCTGCCTCCCAGGTTCAAGCGATTCTTCTGCCTCAGCCTCCCCAGTAGCTGAGATTACAGGCATGTGCCACCATGCCTGGCTAATTTTGTATTTTTAGTAGAGACAGGGTTTCTCCATGTTGATCAGGCTGGTCTCGAACTCCTGACCTTAGGTGATCCACCTGCCTCAGTCTTCCAAAGTGAGCCGCCATGCCCCGCCCTTATTTTTAATTAGTTTATATAATTGAAACATTAAGGTATTGATGATTTTTAAATGGGATATAGTTTGTTAGAAAAATACATTTAAAAGCATGAGCTTGAAAGAAAATTACATTTTTTTTTTTTTTTAATTTAAAAAAATATTTAATTGCCCGGGTATGTGGTGGCTCATGCTTGTAATCCTAGCACTTTGGAGGCCGAGGCGGGTGGATCACTTGAGGTCAGTTTGAGACCAGCCTTACTAACATGGAGAAACCCCTTCTCTACTAAAAATACAAAAAATTCGCCAGGTGTGGTGGCGCATCCCTATAATCCCAGCTACATGGGAGGCTGAGGCAGGAGAATTGCTTGAACTCGGGAAACAGGCTGCGGTGAGCCGAGATCGCATCATAGCACTCCAGCCTGGGCAAGAAGAGCAAAACTCCGTCTGAAAGAAAAAATATATATATATTTTATTTTTATTGATTATTATTAACTAGTATTTTTTTAAAAAATAGAGACAGGATCAGGCCTGGCACGGTGGCTCACGCCTGTAATCCCAGCACTTTGGGGGACTGAGGCTGGGGGATCACCTGAGGTCAGGAGTTTGAGACCAGCCTGACTAACATGGTGAAACCCTGTCTCTACCAAAATTAGCTGAGCCTGATGGCTATGGGAGGCAGAGGTTGCAGTGAGCCGAGATCGTGCTACTGCCCTCCAGCCTAGGCGACAGAGCAAAACTCTGCCTCAAAAAAAAACAAAAGAAAAAAAATAGAAACAGAGTCTGACAATGTTGTCTAGGCTGGTCTCAAACTCTCTTGGGCTCAAATAATTCTCCCATGTCAGCCTTCCACAGTGTTGGGATTACAGGCGTGAGCCACTGCGCCCAGCCAAAAAAGTATTTTTAAAAGATGATTATTGGCCGGGTGCGGTGGCTCAAGCCTGTAATCCCCGCACTTTGGGAGGCTGAGACGGGTGGATCACGAGCTCAGGAGATCGAGACCATCCTGGCTAACACGGTGAAACCCTGCCTCTACTAAAAAATACAAAAAAACTAGCCGGGCGAGGTGGCGGGCGCCTGTAGTCCCAGCTACTCAGGAGGCTGAGGCAGAAGAACGGCGTGAACCCGGGAGGCGGAGCTTGCAGTGAGCTGAGATCCGGCCACTGCACTCCAGCCTGGGCAACAGAGCGAGACTCTGTCTTAAAAAAAAAAAAAAAGATGATTATTTCCTTCCTTCTAACTTTTCCTGCCTTACCCTATCCACCTTGCCTCCTGTGCCTCCTAAAAGCACCTTAGGAAACTTCCTGTATTTTGGAAGTGAGATGCACTTAGAATTTGCAAATTAGTATATAGCATTTAATTGGACTACTACTTAACTCCCTCCCTTCCTTACCTTCCTGTATCTGCATACTCAAGCATAGTGGTAGGTATTAAGTTGTTACACTCTAGGAGATTACATTACAAATTGTATATAAGTGATGTGACTATAGGTGAAATACGTCTGAAGTGATAAGGATCTCTTAAGTTTATCTTCTCTGTGTGAAATGTGTCAATATTTTTTCTGTATTTATCTTAACCTCTCAAGATTGTAAAGTCCTTGAGGGTAGCACCTGTAACCTGCTTATCCCCTGCAATAACCAGTTATGGAGCCTTCCATAATAGTAGATACTTTGTAAGTTTTTTCGTTTTGTTTTTATTTTTTTAGAAAGGTATTTATTTATTTATTTTTTAGTACACTTGAAAGAGGGCCAAGTGGGTGACTTGAGACCAAGTGCCTATTTTTATTTTTATTTATTTTTTACTAAAGAGACAGAGTCTTGCTCTAATGCCCAGGCTGGAGCGCAGTGTCACAGTCATAGTTCACTGCATCCTTAAGCGTCTGGGCTCAAGCCATCCTCCTGCCTTGGCCTTCCAAAGTGCTGGGACTATAGTCACAAGCCACTGCACCCAGCTAGTAGTTGGCTTTGTGGGCCCCCAAGGAATAACTGCATGGAAAAGGTATGGAGGGGGGCATCCATCTTTTCTTTTTTTTTTTCTTTTTCTTTCTTTTTTTTTTTTTTTTTTTTTTGAGAGGGAGTCTCGGTCTGTTGCCCAGGCTGGAGTGCAATGGCATGGTCTTGGCTCACTGCAACCTCTGCCTCCTGGGTTCAAGCAATTCTCTTGCCTCAGCCTCCTGAGTAGCTGGGACTACAGGTGTGTGCTACCACACCTGACTAATTTTTGTATTTTTAGTAGAGACAGGGTTTCGCTGTTCTGGCCAGGCTGGTCTCAAACTCCTGACCTTGTGATGTGCCCGCCTTGGCCTCCGAAAGTGCTGGGATTACAGGCATGAGCCACCACGCCCGGCGGGGGGCATCTATCTTAATTACATTAAAACTTATTTATTTCTTGCAGTAGCCCTTTGTTGGTATCATCCCTGTTTTATATATAAAGACATTTAGGCTCAGAGTGGTTAAGTAGCTTAGTTAATAATGGAGCCTGTCTTGGAATGGTGGATTACCCACCGTCCTAAAAGTTCTTCCATACGTTACCTTCTCAGGTATACAACAAAGTCTCAATCACAAAAGCCATTTATTTAGAAAGTGACCTGTTGAGGTCACCTGCTGTATAGACCTCTGACTTATACAGCATTCCCCTCCATTCGAGGGAAGTAGACATTCTCTGTTTTTTTTAATTATTATTATTTTTATTTTTATTTTTATTTTTTTTGAGACGGAGTCTCACTCTGTGGCCCAGGCTGGAGTGCAGTGGCCGGATCTCAGCCCACTGCAAGCTCTGCCTCCCGGGTTTACGCCATTCTCCTGCCTCAGCCTCCCGAGTAGCTGGGACTACAGGCGCCCGCCACCTCGCCTGGCTAGTTTTTTGTATTTTTTAGTAGAGATGGGGTTTCACCATGTTAGCCAGGATGGTCTCGATCTCCTGACCTCGTGATCCACCCGTCTCGGCCTCCCAAAGTGCTGGGATTACAGGCTTGAGCCACCGCGCCCGGCAATTATTATTATTTTTAAAATTAATTAATTTATTTATTTATTTTGAGATGGAGTCTCGCTCTGTCACCCAGGCTGGAGTGCAGTGGCGCGATCTCGGCTCACTGCAAGCTCCACCTCCCAAGTTCACGCCATTCTCCTGCTTCAGCCTCCTAAGTAACTGGGACTACAGGTGCCTGCCACCACACCCGGCTAATTTTTTTTGTATTTTTAGTAGAGATGGGGTTTCACTGTGTTAGCCAGGATGGTCTCGATCTTCTGACCACGTGATCCGCCTGCCTCAGCCACCCAAAGTGCTGAGATTACAGGCATGAGCCACCGTGCTGAGCCCCGGCTGACTAATTTTTATATTTTTAGTAGAGATGGGGTTTCATCGTATTGGTCAGGCTTGCCTCGAACTCCTGACCTCAGGTGATCCGCCTGCCTCAGCCTTCCAAAGTGCTGGAATTACAGGCGTGAGCCACCCTGCCCGGCCTTTTTTTTTTTTTTTTTAAAGACAGAGTCTCTCTCTGTCACCCAGGCTGGCGTACAGTCTCGGTTCAATGCAGTGAGTGGCATGATCTCACCTCCGCCTCCCGGGTTCAAGCAATTCTCTTGCCTCAGCCTCCCAAGTAGTTGGGATTACAGGCATGTGCCACCACACCAGTTAATTTTTGTACTTTTGATAGAGATGGGGTTTCACCATGTTGACCAGGATGGTCTCAAACTCTTGGCCTCGAGTGACTCACCCACTGTGACCTCCCAGGTGTGAGGGATTACAGGTGTGAGCCACCGTGCCTGGCCAGTAGACATTCTCTTGAATGACAGTAAGATAGTGTTTAGTACTATTCAATGAAGTATCTGTTGTCTACTTAAAAGGTTGGTGTTTCTTCAAATTGTGAGTGCTAGTTACTTTGTGTGGTGATCATAGAGGCTTTTGTATACTTTTCCACTTATACTTAATTTATGTTGTGTACTACATTTTTTATTTTTTCTGATCAGATAGTTCAGATTGTAGTTTACTTTTTAGCTTCTGTTTATTAACATCTCTCTCTCCCCCGTTAGAGCTCCTTAGGACCAAGGCTTTGTCTTAACATAGTCCCTCATTTTCTGTCGAATGAATTGAGGGGATCCGGTAGGGAATTTTTTTTTTTTTTTTTTTTAGCGAGTGCTCTGTAACTCGCTAAAAAAGTAACATTTACTGAATGAGGGTTTACCTCATAAAGGTAGTATATAATTATTGTAAAACATGATTTGTGTTTTATGCCTATGAAAAGCTCACCCAAAGAATGTAAGATTCTTCGTAATTCCTTAATGTAAAACATGAGACGGTTGGGTATTTCATGTAATCAGCAATAGGATTTTGAAAGGCATGTAGAATAAAAGTAGGGTTAGGCCAGGGAAAAAGATTGTATGCTCTCTTCATTTTGTGAGTTTGGTTGAAGTTTTTGCTGATTCTTGCTATAGGAAAAAAGTTATTTTTAATATGTTTTTAGCCAGCAGTATACATATAATGAATCTGATAAATCATGGTCAAATTGGTCCTGGAGTCTTCCTCTTCATCAGAGTTCAATGTTATATTCAAACATACAATAATATTTATACTGTGATAATTTCCCTAATGATTAACCTAGAGTGTTGAAAAATGGACTAAATATTTGTTTGAAAACAGCCTACATTTTTGTTTTATTTTTTCGAGATGCCGTCTTGCTATGTTGCACAGGCTGTGTTGCCCAGGCTGACCAACATGGTGAGCTCCATCTCTACTAAAAATACAGAAATTAGCTGGGCGTGGTGGTGCATGCCTATAATCCCAGCTGCTTGGGAGGCCAAGGCAGGAGAATCGTTTAAACCTGGGAGGTGGAGGTTGCCGTGAGCCGAGATCACGCCATTGCACTCCAGCCTGGGCAACAAGAGCGAAACTGTCGCAAAAATAAAAAAGCCGGGGGTTGTGGCCAGCGCCTGTAATCCCAGCTACTCGGGAGGCTGAGGCAGAAGAATCGCTTGAATTTGGGAGATGGTGGCTATGGTGAGCAGAGATTGTGTCGCTGCACTCCAGCCTGAGTGACAGAGCTAGACTCTGTCTCAAAAAAGAAAAAAATAATTGTTAGAAAAGGGGCATTTAACAAGTCACTGAAATATTTTCATGATTAGCAAATTTTGTGCTGGAAGAAAATAGGTAGGAGTAGGCAACCACCTGAAAGCCAGCATCAGCTTTGTCCCCACAGTGCCCCTTCCTGCAGCAGCTTCCGCAAGGAGGGAAAGGGGGTGCTAATGATAGCACTGGTGGTGCGCATCCACTGGGGATCCAAGCACTGGGGAGATGTGATGCCACTATCATAGGTGCACCTGTGGTTCTCTCACAAGAAATAAGCAGCCACTCTGGGTCCCTCTCTGCTGTGTTTGGAATGGCTAGTGAGTCGTGTGTGACAGCATCCCCTGCCTGGGCACCTTCTCACAACCACCACTGTTTGCTGCCTTCCCTGTGGCTTGAATCTGGCATGGAGGAAGGACTGAAATGAGGCCAATTCATTGGTGCTTCATTGAGTGAGGATGGGATCCTAATTTCTGCTTCCTCCTCTCTTGGACTTATTGTACTGTATTTATTTATTTTTATTTTATTTTATTTTATTTTATTTTATTTATTTATTTTTTGAGATGGAGTCTTGCTCTGTTGCCAGGCTGGAGTGCAGTGGTGCAATCTCGGCTCACTGCAACCTCTGCCTCCCGGGTTCAAGCGATTCTCCTGCCTCAGCCTCCCGAGTAAGCTGGGACTACAGGCGCTCGCCATCACGCCCGGCTAATTTTTGTATTTTTAGTAGAGACGGTGTTTCACCATACTGGCCAGGATGATCTCGATCTCTTGACCTCGTCATCTGCCTGGCTCGGCCTCCCAAAGTGCTGGGATTACAGGCGTGAGCCACCGTGTGCAGCCCATATTTTTGTTTTTTTAGGTGGATCTTAAACTGATGTTCAGACTCTGTCAAGCGATTTCTTACAAACCAGTACTCAGATTTTATCATGAATTCAGATAAATTCAGGGGATCTTGTTAAAATACTGACTTTGAATAGGTCTGGAGTGGGGCCTGAGAGATTTTGCATTCCTAATCAGCTCTCAGGAGATGTCACTGCAGCAGGCCCAGGTGCCAGACTTGATATAGGAAGGCCGTATGCCACAGTTCCTTTTATTTTGGAGAAGCTTAGCAGATTTTTTTTTTTTTTTAAGAAATGGCAGTTTAAGATTTTAATTACGATGATCTTCAATTATGAAAGTAGTACTTTAAAATATAACTTTTTGGCTGGATGTAGTGGCTCACACCTGTAATCCCAGCACTTTGAGAGGCTGAGGCAGGAAGATTACTTGAAGCCAAGAGTTCGAGACCAGTCTAGTCAATATAGTTAGAACCAAATCTCTACAAAAATAAAAAATAAAAAAATTATTTGGGCGTAGTGGTGAGTTGCTTTAGTCCCAGATACTCAGGAGGCTGAGGTGGGAAGATCACCCAGGAGTGTGAGGCTGTAGTGAGCTGTGATCCTGCTACTGTGCATCAGCTTGGGCAACAGAGTGAGACCCTGTCTCTAAATAAAGGAAAGGAAAAAGGAAAAGCAGCTGATTCTTAGTTACCTCAAGTGAAAATTATGTTGACACTTTTCCACAGTGACACTTAACATAAATGTAGTAGTTGCTGGGGAGTTAAAGATGACCCGGCACTCACACTTAACAATTTGTGTGATACAGCTGAAGGTACATAGAGGGCTCTGGGAACCCTCTATGCAATAGAGTCTATGGGGCTCATGAGGCAAACCATTAATCTCTGAGGAGGCAAAAAAGGGAATGGGGAGGAACTTTAGACCAGTCAGGCTCTTATGTAATACCCTCAAGCACAATTGTGTCTTAATTAGTATATGGCGTCTAAAAGTGATACTAAAACATTTACAGTTGTCCTTTCCTACCCCTAGTTTGCTTCCTGCAGTTTCAGTTACCTGTGGTTTGAAAATATTAAAGGGAAAATTCCAGAAATAAACAATCCGGAAGTTTTAAATTGTGTACTGTTCTGAGTAACGAGATGAAATCTTGCAATCTTGTGCTGCTTGTGTCCTGGGCATGAATCATCCCTTTATGCAGTGTGGATACATACTGTGGATATAGTAGTGTAGCCACACCGTCTACACTACCAACCTGTTAGTCGCCTAGTAACCATCTTGATTCTCAGATCAACTGTTGTGGTCTTGCAGTGCTTGTATTTGAGTCACCCTTATTTTACTTAATGACCCCCAAAGCATAAGAGTAATGATGCTGGCATTTTAGATATCCAAAGAAAAACCAGAAAGTGCCTCCTTTAAGTGAACAGGTGAAAGTTGTTAAGAAAAAAATCATATTCTGAGGTTACTAAGATGTACAGTAAGAATGAATCTTCTACTCATGAAATTGTGAAGAAGGGGCTGGGCTCAGTGGCTCATGCCTGTAATCCCAGCACTTTGGGAGGCCAAGGTGGGTGTATCACTTGTGTCCAGGAGTTCGAGACCAGCCTGGGCACATGGTGAAACCCTTTTTTAAAACAAAATTTTGAAGAAGCAAAAAGAAACTTTTACTAGGGCTGGACGTGGTGTCTCACACCTGTAATTTCAGCACTGCGGGAGGCTGAGGCGGGTGCATCACTTGAGGTCAGGAGTTGGAGACCAGCCTGGCCAACATGGTGAAACCGTCTCTACTAAAAAATACAAAAATTAGCCGGATATGGAGGCGGGCTCCTGTAATCCCATCTACTCGGGAGGAGGCTAAGGCAGGAGAATTGCTTGAACCCAGGAGGCAGAGGTGGCAGTGAGCCGAGATAGTGTTGCTGCACTCCAGCCTGGGCACAGAGTGAGACTCTGTCTCAACAACAACAAAAAAATTCATACTAGGCTTGCTGTCATACTTCATGGCCCTGGTATATGATAAGTGCTTAGTTAAGATGGAAAAAGTGTTAAATTTGTGGATGGAAGACATGCACAGAAACGTGCTCTGATTGGCGCACTTGGGTTTGGTATTCTTGATTTGAGGCAACCACCAAGGGTCTTGGAATGCATCTAACATAAAGGAGGACCACTGTGATCTCTAGTTCATGCCAAGTATTTGGTTTGAAGTTGCATCAATAACTCTGGACAAATAAACGTTTTTGCATTTTTTTTTTTGAGACAGATTCTCACTCTTTCGCCCACGCTGGAGTGCAGTGGTGTCATCTTGGCTCACTGCAACCTCTGCCTCCTGGGTTCAAGTGATTCTCCTGCCTCAGCCTTTCAAGTAGCTGGGATTATAGGTGGGCACCACCTCACCTGGCTAATTTTTTTTTTTTTTTTTTGAGACGGAATCTCGCTGTGTCGCCCAGGCTTGAGTGCAGTGGCCGGATCTCAGCTCACTGCAAGCTCTGCCTCCCGGGTTTTTACGCCATTCTCCTGCCTCAGCCTCCCGAGTAGCCGGGACTACAGGCGCCCGCCACCTCGCCCGGCTAGTTTTTTGTACTTTTTAGTAGAGACGGGGTTTCACCGTGTTAGCCAGGATGGTCTCGAACTCCTGACCTCGTGATCCGCCCGTCTCGGCCTCCCAAAGTGCTGGGATTACAGGCTTGAGCCACCGCGCCCGGCCTTTTTTTTTTTTTTTAAAACGGAGTCTTTCTGTCACCCAGGCTGGAGTGCAATGGCACGATCTTGGCTCACTGCAACCTCTGCCTCCTAGGTTCAAGCCATTCCCCTGCCTCAGCCACCTGAGTAGCTGGGATTATAGGCATGCGCCACCACGCCCGGCTAATTTTTGTAATTTTTGTAATTTTAGTAGAGATGGGATTTCACCATGTTGGCCAGGCTGGTCTCGAACTCCTTGTGATCCACCCGCCTCGGCCTCCCAAAGTGTGGGAATTACAGGCGTGAGCCACTGCGCCTGGCCATGCGGAGTTATTTTTGTATTTTTAGTAGAGATGGGGTTTCACCATGTTGGGCAGGCTGGTCTTGAACTCCTGACCTCAAGTGATCCGCCTGCCTCGGCCTCCCAAAGTGTTGGAATTACAGGCATGAGCCACCACACCTGGCCCATTTTTGCCTTTTAAAAGTGGAACTGGCTGGGTGCAGTGGCTCATTCCTGTAATCCCAGCATTTTGAGAGATTACAGTGGTAGGATCACTTGAGGCCAGGATTTTAAGACCAGCCTGGATAACATAACAAGACCCTGTGTCTGAAAAAATATTAGCCAGATGTGGCACATGCCTGTAGTCCCAGCTACTGGGGAGGCTGAGGGAGGAGCATCATTTGAGCCTAGGAGGCCCAGGCTGAGTGAGCTGTGATGGCGCCACTGCATTCCAGTGTGGGTGACAGAGTGAGACGCTGTCTCAAAAAAATAAAAATAAAATATATATATAAAAACTGCATGGTTAAGCTGTCAGAACATACATTGTATTGAATGTGTTTTTTCTGCAGTTGATGTGGTAAGTGAAAGTAATGAGACTGGTAATGAATTATAAGTGGCATGGTGTTTTTAGTAAATGCTGTTGGGTGGTATTTGAGAAGTGTTATATAGTAATTACAATTCAAGAACCTGAATGGAGTTTTGAGAAATCAAAAATTGAGAATAGTAATTACAAGTAAGGTGTTTTTCAAATTATTGTCTAATGATGGGGCTATTGTCTAGTGATGACACTTTTTTTTCTCCTATAATTGGTTGACTTTAAAATATGTTTGTTAAAAAAAGTATAGGTGGCTGGACGCAGCGGCTTATGCCTGTAATCCCAGCACTTTGGGAGGCCGGGGTGGGCGATCACTTGAGGCCAGGAATTCAAGACCAGCTTGTCCAACATGTGAAACCCTGTCTACTAAAAATACAAAATTAGCCGGGCGTGGTAGTGCACACCTGTAGTCTCAGCTACTTGGGAGACTGAGGCAGAGAATTGCTTTAACCTGGGAGATGGAGGCTGCAGTGAGCTGACATCACACCACTGCATTGTAGCCTGGGTGAAGAGTGAGATTCCATCTCAAAAAAAAAAAAGGTATAGGTTTCTGGCCAGGCACCGTAGCACATGCCTGTAATGCCAACACTTTGCGAGGTTGAGGTGGGCGGATTGCTTAAGCCTAGGAGTTCAAGACCAGTCTAGGCAACATAGTGAGACCCCACCTCTATTTTTATTTAAAAATTAAACCAAAACCAAAAAAGGATAGGTTTCTGATTTGTCTTTGAAAAACAGTCATGAGTTTTCGTTTAAAAAAGCGTCACTATATGTTTATACTTGTTAAACCTCTTCAGGTTTCTGAGATGGAGTTTTTAAAATTTGAAGCTTTAAGAGACTTTGGAAATAAATTGATCTAACTCTTTCATTTACAGAGACAGAAATTGAGACCCAGAAGGGCAAATAATTTGCTTGAGGTTGGGTAGCCAGTGTCACCAGACTTGAGCCCAGGTCTCTGGACTTGTGCTCTGGTGTCCTCCTCTCCTCTTGACAGGAGGTTAATATTCATCTTTGTAAAGTATAATGACATTTTACACATAGAGCTCCACATATTGAATACTTGTTTTTGTAGCATAAAACTATTCATTTTTAACATGGGAAAACATTGAAATGAAAATGAAAAATGCTTCTATCAATAAGTTGGAGTCTTTAGAGATAAAAAATATTTAAGTTATTTTAGACTTGTATGCTTATGGTTTTCTGCCTAATTAAAAATGCAAATTCCTTAGTGTTAGAAAATATTCTGTATTCACAACAGTATTAGGCCTAGGCATTGTTGTTCTCTATAACTTTTTGCTTTTTAAAAGTTTAGCAGTTTTCAAGCATAGTTTTATTCCTCTTTATTGTGATCATAACACTTTCCAAATTTTTTCTGTTGACCATTGAGTCTTGGCAGAAGCAAAGGGAGGAGCTAGGCCAGTGAGAAAGCTGTTATGAATGGAGTGCATGGCAGCTGTACAAGGATACTGTTGGTTTTTCCAGAGCTAAGCACGTTTCTTTTTAACATTGTTCTGAGTGATGCTGTAAATGTACAGGCAGAAGTAAACAAAAGGCAGCCATTTTTGCCACTGCAGGATTTGGAATGCAAAATAAAGTTGGCCAAATGGAGGACAGACTAAGCAGGAAAATATTTTTATCTTTCAGAAATTTTTTGGTGAATTTTTTTTAAGCTTGGGGTTCATGTTCTTTGAAGGTTAACTGTGACTGCCAGTTTACAATTCACTAAATAATACAGGCAGATGGTTTGGGTTTTTGATGTTTGTTAACTATCGAGTTGAATTATTCACACAGGGCCTTTGGGAACCATTTTTTTTTTAAGAGGTTATACATAATAAGGACTTTTTTTCCTTTCCAAAGAATGTTAATTTCAAGAGTATCAACAGCATGGCCAGGTATGGTGGCTCTTGCCTGTATATAATTCCAGCGTTTTGGGATGCCAGGAGGCAGGATCACTTGAGGCTAGGAGTTCGAGACCAGCCTTGGTAACATAGTGAGGTTCTATCACTGCAAAAAATAGTTTAAAAAAATTATGCAGGCCGGGCGAGGTGGCTCAAGCCTGTAATCCCAGCACTTTGGGAGGCCGAGACGGGCGGATCACGAGGTCAGGAGATCGAGACCATCCTGGCTAACACAGTGAAACCCCGTCTCTACTAAAAATACAAAAAAAAACTTAGCCGGGCGAGGTGGCAGGCGCCTGTAGTCCCAGCTACTCGGGAGGCTGAGGCAGGAGAATGGCGTGAACCCGGGAGGCGGAGCTTGCAGTGAGCTGAGATCCGGCCACTGCACTCCAGCCTGGGTGACAGAGCGAGACTCCGTCTCAAAAAAAAAAAAAAAAAAAAAATGCAGGTGTGGTTGCGTGTACCTGTAGTCCTATCTTTTTGGGAGGTCTAGTTGGGAATGTCTCGAGTCCAGGAGACAAGTATTCAAGCTGCATTTGAGGTATGATCATGCCGTTGTACTCCAGCCTGGGTGACAGAGCAAACCACCCCACACCCTTCCTTTTTTTAAGAAAAAAAAGGTCTTGCCATCTTTCTCAGCTGGTCTCAAACTCCTAGGTTCAAGCCACCCTCCCATCTTAGCCTTCCAAAGTGCTGGGATTACAGGCATGAGCCACCATGCCTAGCCCTTTTAAATTTTTGTTTTTTATTTTATTCTACTTTATTTTATGTCTTGCTCTGTCACCCAGGCCAGAGTGCAGTGGCCTGATCTCTGCTCACTGCAAACTCTATCTCCCAGGTTGAAGCGATTCTCCTGTCTCAGCCTCCCCAGTTGTTGGGGTTACAGGTGCCTGCCACCACACCCAGCTAATTTTTGTATTTTTAGTAGAGACGGGCTTTCACCATGTTGGCCAGGCTGTTCTCGAACTCCTGACCTCAAGTGATCGGCCTGCCTTGGCCTCCCAAGGTGCTGGGATTACAGGCGTGAGCCACCGCACCTGGCCTAAAATTTTTATTGTTTATTATATTTTATTTATTTATTTATTTATTTATTTTGAAACAGAGTCTCTCTCTGTCGCCAGGCTGGAGTGCAGTGGTGTGATCTTGGCTCACTGCAACTTCTGCCTCCCGGGTTCAAGTGATTCTCCTGCCTCAGCCTCCCGAGTAGCTGGGGTTATAGGCATGTGCCACCACACTCAGCTAGTTTTTGTATTTTTAGTAGAGATGGGATTTCACCCTGTTGGTCAGGCTGGTCTCGATCTCCTGACCTCGAGATCTGCCCGCTGCAGCTTCCCAAAGTGCTGGGATTACAGGTGTGAGCCACCACGCCTGGCAATTTTTATTTTTTGAGACTCTGTCTCTTAAAAGATGAAGAAAAAATAAAAAAAGAGTAGGCTTACCTTTATATTCTTTGAGGTCTGTGTTGGTGTTCCATGGTTGAAGACTTAAGAGTTAGTGCAGTGCTGATTTCCCTGTTCATGATGATTCATTTTCAGAAGATCTTGAGAAAAACAGACATTTAATATGCAAATGAACTTTAAGAGGTTACATGCTAAAGAAGGACAGATAATACTTGTGGAAGGCACATGGTACTAGTTTAAAAATACTAATTCATGAAGTGTTTTGGAAACATTTTGTAGTATGTCGTGAGGGCTGATCCACTGTCATGAGCATTTATTGATTGCGTATGATAAAGGTTTCAGTTTAGTTTTTTGTTGTTGTTGAAGGGATGTGCGGTTGACCCTAGAACAGCCAGGAGGTTAGGGGCACAGATCACCCCACATCCCATCCCCCTCATTACCTCCAGCCCCTGCCCCCCCATCGAAAGTCACGCATAACTTTTGACTCCGCCACCAAAAGTTAGCCAGTAATAGCCTGCTCTTATTGATAACATAAAACAGCTTATTAACACGTATTTTGTACATATATGTGTTGCATCCTGTGTTCTTCCAATGACGTAAGCCAGATTAAAGAAAACATTATTTTTTGTATTTTTTGTTTGTTTGTTTGTTTGAGATGGAGTCTCGCTCTGTCACCAGGCTGGAGTGCAGTGGCGTGACCTTGGCCCACTGCAACCTCTGCCTCCTGGGTTTAAGCGATTCTCCTGCCTCAGCATCCCGAGTAGCTGGGACTACAGAAGAAAACATTGAAAAAATCATAAGGAAGATAAATATATTTTTTTTTTTTTTTTTTTTTTTGAGACCGAGTCTGGCTCTGTGGCCCAGGCTGGAGTGCAGTGGCGCGATCTCAGCTCCCGGGTTCACGCCATTCTCCTGCCTCAGCCTCCTGAGTAGCTGGGACTACAGGCGCCTGCCACCACGCCCGGCTAATTTTTTGTATTTTTAGTAGAGATGGGGTTTCACCTTGTTAGCCAGGATGGTCTCGATCTCCTGACCTCATGATCCGCCCGTCTCGGCCTCCCAAAGTGCTGGGATTACAGGCTTGAGCCACCGCGCCCGGCCGGAAGATAAAATATTTACGACTCATTAAGTGGAAGTGGATCTTCGTAAAGGTCTTCATCCTCTTTGTCTTCATGTTGAGTAGGAGAAGGAGGGGTTGGCTGCTGTCTCAGGTGGCAGAGACGGAATAGATGGAAGAGGTGGAGGGGGAGGCAAGAGGGCAGGCACACTTGGTCAAACTTTTATTGAAAAAAAGACTTTGTATAAGCAGACCCACGCTTTCAAACCCGTGTTGTTGAAGGGTCAACTGTATACCTGTTTTTCAGAGACATTAGGCAAGTACTTCGTTTTGTCCTAAACTCTTTGATATAAGTGTGTGTGTGTTTTGTGTGTGTGTGTGTGTGTGTTTATGTATGTATGTATTTGAGACAGAGTCTCGCTCTGTTGCTCAGGCTGGAGTGCAGTGGCATGATCTTGGATCACTGCAACCTCCACCTCCTGGATTCATGCAATTCTCCAGTCTCAGCCTCCCCAGTAGCTGGGACTACAAGTGCATGCCACCACACCTGGCTAATTTTTGTATTTTTAGGAGAGACAGGGTTTCACCATGTTGGTCAGGCTGGTCTCCAACTCCTGACGTCAGGTAATCCATCCGCCTTGGCCTCCCAAAGTGTTGGGATTACAAGTGTGAGCTGCAGTGCCTGGCCTTATGTTTTGTTTTTGTTTTGAGACAGGGTCTCATTCTATCCTACAGGCTGGAGTGCAGTGATGCAGTCTTGGTTCACTGCAGCCTCAACCTCCTAGGCTCAACTGATCTTCTCACCTCAGCATCCCAGGTAGTTGGGACTACGGGTACGTGCACCACATCCAGCTAATTTTTTGTATTTTTTGTAGAGATGGGGTTTTGCCATGTTGTCCAGGCTAGTCTTGAACTCCTAGGCTCAAGCGAACTACCCGCCTCAGCCTCAGCCTCAGCCTCCCAAAATTCTGGGATTACAGATGTAAGACACTGTATCCAGCCAATATAAATATTTTCTTTTCTTTCTTTTTTATTTTTGAGACAGAGTTTTGTTCTTGTTGCCCATCCTAGAGTACAGTGGTACTACCTTGTACCATGGTAGATCACTGCAACCTCTGCCTCCCGGGTTCAACCGATTCTTCTGCCTCAGCCTCCCGAGTAGCTAGGATTATAGGCGTGTCCCACCACGCCCGGCTAATTTTTTGTATTTTTAATAGAGATGGGGTTTTTCACATGTCGGCCAGGCTGGTCTCAAACTCCTGACCTCAGGTAATCCCAAAGTGCTGGGATTACAGGTGTGAGCCACCGTGTCTGGCCTAAATATTTTCTTTTTTCTTTTCTTTTTTTTTTTTTTTGAGATGGAGTCTCGCTCTGTCGCCCAGGCTGGAGTGCACTGGCGCGATCTCAGCTCACTGCAAGCTTCGCCTCCCGGGATCACGCCATTCTCCTGCCTCAGCCTCCCGAGTAACTGGGACTACAGGCGCCCCCCACCTCGCCCGGCTAGTTTTTTGTGTTTTTTAGTGGGCACGGGGTTTCACCATGTTAGCCAGGATGGTCTTGATCTCCTGACCCCGTGATCCGCCGACCTTGGCCTCCCAAAGTGCTGGGAATACAGGCGTGAGCCACTGTGCCCGGCATGGCCTAAATATTTTCACTGGGAGCTGTACTTGGTACTTGGTACTTGGTTTGAACCTTTAAAGGGGTGGATTCTATAGCTTTTGCAGATTGTTGGCCACCCAGTTCTTGTGTTGCCTGCTGCCTTTTCTCTATTTCTTGGTTACCAGAGACCATGCAGGACTGGGAAAGTAGTTGTGTCATGGGCCCGAATGATAGGACTAATGCTACCAGATTCTGGGAATCTTTTTTTTTTTTTTTTTTTTTTTTTTTTTTTTTTTTTTTGAGACGGAGTCTCACTGTGTCGCCCAGGCTGGAGTGCAGTGGCCGGATCTCAGCTCACTGCAAGCTCTGCCTCCCGGGTTTTTACGCCATTCTCCTGCCTCAGCCTCCCGAGTAGCCGGGACTACAGGCGCCCGCCACCTCGCCCGGCTAGTTTTTTGTATTTTTTAGTAGAGACGGGGTTTCACCGTGTTAGCCAGGATGGTCTCGAACTCCTGACCTCGTGATCCGCCCATCTCGGCCTCCCAAAGTGCTGGGATTACAGGCTTGAGCCACCGCGCCCGGCCTCTGGGAATCTTTAAAGGGTGATATGAGGTCCACCATTCTGTCTTTAGTAGGTAATTCTTGCCTCCCCTGCATATAAGCCAGTCAGATGGTATGGAAATGAGGAGGGGAACTAACATTTATTGAATGCGATTTTTTTGGAAACTATGCAATCCTTTTATGCAAATTTTATTATGAGGCATTATCTTTGATTTTGTGGATAAAAACTGAGGCTCAGAGGTTAAGAAATTTACTCAACTTAAATGACTGAAACAGGACTGTTTTTTTTTGTTTGTTTGGTTTTTTTTTTTGAAATGGAGTCTGTGGTCACCCAGGCTGGAGTGCAGTGGCATGTCTCAACTCACTGCAACCTTCTCCTTCTGGGTTCAAGCGATTCTCCTGCCTCAGCCTCCTGAGTTAGCTGGGACTACAGGTGTGTGCCACCCTGCCTGGCTAATTTTCACATTTTTAGTAGAGACAGGGTTTCACCATGTTGACCAGGCTGGTCTTGAACTCCTGACCTCAAGTGATCTGCCTGCCTCAGCCTCCCAAAGTGCTGGGATTACAGGCATACGCCACCACGCCCTGCCTGAAGCAAGACATTTTGATATGGCTGTTTGATTAAATCTGGTCAAAATACTAAAACATTATTTAGTCCTTTAAAAATTTAATTGAAAAGTTAAAAACTTATAGTTTAGGCTTTAGCACAATGTCTCTTTGGTGACTTCCTTACCTGTTCCACAAATCTCTCTCATTACCTTCTCCACCTTGTTCACTATGCTTTAACCTCACTGACCTTTCTACAAACAAATCTCAACCTCTTCCCGCTTTAAGACCATCGAAGTACAATGGTTTGATGGTACAATGGTTTGATTTGGGATTTTTCGACTTAATGATGGTGCAAAAGTGATGGCTATTCAGTGGAAACTGCACTTTAAATATCCATATAAGTATTCTGTTTTTCACTTTTAGTGCAGTATTCAATAAATTACACGAGTTATTCAGCACTTTATAATAAAGTAGGCTTTGTGTTAGATGATTTTGCCCAACTCTAGGCTACTGTGTTATGAGCATGTTTAAGGTAGGCTAGGCTAAGCTATGATGTTTGGTAGGCTAAGTATATTAAATATACTATTGACTTATATCTTCAACTTAGGATAGGTTTACTGGAATGTAACTCCATTGTAAATTGAGGAACATCTGTGGTTGTTCCCTCTTTTTGAGCTACTGTTCTGCTATAGCTTGCTTTTTTCTCTTAATTTCAGCTCTTAGCCTAAATGTTGCTGTTGTATCAGTAGAAAAGCTTTATCTACTAGTCACCCAGCACTCTCTTATCATATTAGCCTATTTTAATTCTGTAGCGAACCTTATAATTTTCTTTTTTTTTTTTAAATTAGACGGAGTTTTGCTCTTGTTGCCCAGGCTGGAGTGCAACGGTGCTATCTTGGCTCACTGCAACCTCCGCTTCCCGGGTTCAAGCGATTCTCCTGCCTCAGCTTCCCAAGTAGCTGGGATTACAGGTGTGGGCCAACACACCCGGCTAATTTTGTATTTTTATTAGAGACGGGGTTTCGCCATGTTGGTCAGGCTGGTCTCGAACTCCTGACCTCAGGTGATCCACCTGCCTCAGCCTCGCAAAGTGCTGGGATTACAGGTGTAAGCCACCACGCCCAGCAAACCTTATAATTTTCTTGTTGACTTCATTTTTATTGTTTTATTGCTTGATTCCTCTCACATTCAGATACCTTGTCTTTCTACTTCTGTGTCCTTGTGCCTGACACTATTTTTTGAATCAATACGTTGAGAAAAATAAAACTGGTACAACCTTTAACTTACAGCCTCCATATGTACAAATTGGTCTCTGTCTGAACCTATGCTCACTCTTTCTTTTTCCTATTCTAGGAGGTGTCTTCTTGTTGTAAAATATATTTTTTTAATTTTTTTTTTTTGAGACAGAGTCTCATTCTGTCTCCCAGGCTAGAATATGGTGGTGTGATCTTGACTGACTGCAACCTCCACCTCAAGCGGTCCTTCAGCCTCCTGAGTAACTGGGACTACAGGCGCCCATCACCACGCCTACTTAATTTTTTTGTATGTGTTTGTGGAGATGGGGTTTCACAATGTTGCCCAGGCTGAATTTTAATTGTTTAGAAATAGACACAAAGCATTTTGGGAGGCCAAGGCGGGCGGATCACCTGAGTTCAGGAGTTTGACACCAGCCTGGCCAACATGGCGAAACCCTGTCTCTACTAAAAATACAAAAATTAGTCAGGCATGGTGGCGCACGCCTGTAATCCCAGCCACTTGGGAGGCTGAGCCAGGAGAATCACTTGAACCTGGGAAGTGGAGGTTGTGGTGAGCTGAGATCACGCCATTGCACTCCAGCCTGGGCGACAAGAGCAAAACTCCATCTCAAAAAAAAAAAAAAAAAGAAATAGGGACAAGGTCTTGCCGTGTGGCCCAGGCTGGAGTGCAGTGGCTGTTCACAGGCATGATCATAGCACACTGCAGCCTCAGACTCTTGGACTCACTCAAGCAATCCTTCTGCTTCAGCCTCTGGAGTAGCCGAGACTTACACCCATACCACCACCACTCCTAGCTAATTCCTTCTCTCTCTCTCTCTTTTTTTTTTTTTTTTTTGGAGATGTGGTTTCACTCTTGTCCCCCAGGCTGTAGTGCAGTGGCGTGGTCTTGGCTCACTGCAACCTTTGCCTCTGGGTTCAAGTGATTCTCCTGCCTCAGCCTCCCGAGTAGCTGGGATTACAGGTGCCTGCCAGCATGCCTGGCTAATTTTTTTGTAATTTTTAATAGAGGCAGGGTTTCACCATGTTGACCAGTTGTCACTTACCTCCTTTTCTCTTCTGGATGTTTCTTAATATGAACTATGTTTAGTTTTCAGTTTTTGCTGGATATTAATCTGTAGTTACAGTGTCAGTCTCCCCCACCTCTTTCCACAGACTAACATAGGAACCTACCATTTTAATATTTTTATTGTAAAATGTATTGTTTATAAATACCTGACTGACTTTTGGAATGTAGCATTTGTAAACTGGGAACTGTCTGTATTTGTTTTATTAATATGAGTTATTAACTCTTTTGTACTTAGAATATAGTTATCTTGTGAGGTGGAGTCTTTTTCCCTGGCCATGTTCTTCCCTTTTGACTTAAACACTCAATAGGAAGAAGAGCTTTCTAAAATGCTGTGAAAATATTCATGAACCAAATGTTTTTTGTTGATTCGGCTTGTCTTTATGTGCTAGGCTTATATATGGGGCTAACTGGATGTGGTGGCATGAGCCTTTAATCCCAGCTATTCGGGCAGTTTAGGCAGGAGGGTTGTTTGAATCCAGGAGTTCGAGGTTGCAGTGAGCTATGATTGAACCACTGTACTCTAGCCTGAGTGACAGACTGAGTCTCTCAAAAAAAAACACAAAAAAACAAAAAAAAAACCTTAAGAAAACAAGAGTTCAAGAAATGTATTGAGAATAACGTATCTTAGTTTTACAATTTTCATATTATTTCAAGAGTTCCTTTTTTTTTTTTTTCTTTCTTTTGAGATAGAATCTTGCTGTTGCCCAGGCTGGAGTGCAGTGGCATGGTCTTGACTCACTGCAACTTCCACCTCCCAGGTTCAAGTGATTCTCCTGCCTCAGCCTCCCGAGTAGCTGGAATTATAGGCATGTGCCACCATATCCGGCTAATTTTTGAAGAATTCTTGATCATTAGTTATTAAATGGGAATTTATCCTAAGGAAATAATCTGATATATAGAAGACTGAAATGCCCAAGCATGTTCATCACTGTGATGTTGCAGTAGTAAAGACTTGAAAACAAAATAAATGTTAAAACAAAGTTGGGGGGAGATGGTTAAGATATGTTATTGTCTATCCATGGACTAGAATTATTTAAATATCTCAAAAAAGTTTATAATGAGCTTTTGGTGACACAAGAAAATAGGTATTTTTAAATGTGAAATAAAAATGAGAACGTGTGCTTCCATTAATGTTAGCTTAGGTTGTTTTGAACCAAATATACTGCTAACAGCTAGAAAAGCTAGAAGACATAGAATTATTATCAAGACAGTAAGAAATTATGCCAAATTTGGGAAGTTGAGGAGAGCTGTGAGAAATTTATTTTCATGTAATGTGTAAGGGATCTGGTTTTGTTTTTTTCCATATGGAGAGCAAAGTTTTCAATAGTTTTTCTCTTGTATTCTTGATTTTTAATGTTCACTGCTGATACTGAATTTCCTTATGTGCATGTGTGAGTCTGTTTCTGGACTTTCTGTTCCAATAGTTTGTCTTTTCCAGACACAGAAACGTCCATGTAAATAGAGAGCACAAATAAGATGTTAGGAAGAAATCCAAATTTATTTGTTTGACAAACACAAAATGGACTAAACTTACCAGTTAGAAAACAATGATTGTTACATTGGATTTTTAAAATCTGTCTTTATGATCTTTAAAATAAACACTTAACATAACTCAGAAAAGTTGAAAGTAAAAGATGGGATGAAGAATTACCAGACAAATTCTGAGAGTCTAACTGTAGGACTCTCAGCTCCAGGCTTTGCTGAGTCCAAGACCTGTCTGTTCCTGTTCCTCAAGCGGTTGTTAAAACTCAAACCCTAGTAATCCCAGCACTTTGGAAGGCCGAGGCAGGCGGATCACCTAAGGTCAGGCATTCAAGACCAGCCTGGCCAACATGGCGAAACCCCATCTCTGCTAAAAATACTAAAATTAGCTGGATGTGATGGCAGGTGTCTGTAATCCCAGCTACTTGGGAGGCTGAAACAGGAGAATCACTTGAACCTTGGAGGCGGCGGCTGCTGCAGTGAGCTGAGATTGTGCCATTGCACTCCAGTCTGGGCAAAAAGAGCAAAACTCCATCTCAAAAACAAAAAACAAACAAAGGTCTGGGCGCAGTGGCTCACGCCTGTAATCCCAGCACTTTGGGAGGCTGAGGCGGGTAGATTACGAGGTCAGGAGTTTGAGACCAGGCTGACCGACATGGAGAAACCCTGTGTCTACCAAAAATACAAAATTAGCCGGGCATGGTGGTACATGCCTGTAATCCCAGCTACTGGGGAGGCTGAGGCAGGAGAATCGCTTGAACCCAGGAGGTGGAGGTTGTGGTGAGCCAAGATCACACCATTGTACTCCAGCCTGGGCAACAAGAGCAAAACTCTGTCTCAAAAGACAGACAAAACTCTGTAATCCCCTAGATTACAGAGATTTACCTCCCAGGGCACTCATGTCCTTTATTTCCGTCCCTGGGAATTTTCTTTAGTCTATTAGAGGGGTCAGGCTGGACATAGTGGCTCATGCCTATAATCCCAGCATTTTGGGAGGCTGAGGCAGTTGGCATCGTTTGAGCTGAGGAGTTTGGGACTAGCCTGGGAAACATGTCTCTACAATAAAAACAATTAGCTGGGTGTGGTTACGCATGGCTGTAGTCCCAGCTACCCAGGAGGCTGAAGTGGGAGGATCACCTGAGCCTGGGGATTTGAGGCTGCACTGAGCCGTGATTGCTCCACTCCACTCCAACCGTGAGACCCTGTCTCAAATAAATAAATAAATAAAAATATTGTGGGGATTAGCAGTATATTTAAAAGTAATTTGCCATATTTCATCTGGCATGTTTTAGGCATTTATGTGGATGTTTTCCCCTAGTTGTTTGGTCTGTGTGTTATCTGTACCATTAGTCTCTCAAAGGGATTTAAAAACACATTCTTCTGGGGGACCACTAAAAATTTTAAGATGATTGCCTGTGGGCAATGGGATTATGGATCTGTTTCTTATATTCTCATGTATTTTTCATATTTTGCAAAACAGCACATATATCATCACTTTCTTAAACTTAAAAAAGGGAGCTGTCCTTAAAATTCTCCAAGTAATAGCCCTTCTTTTTCATTTGTTGCAGGTGGTGCGGTTGTGTCAGAACCCAAAGCTGGCGCTAAAGAATAGCCCACCTTATATCTTAGACCTGCTGCCAGATACCTACCAGCATCTCCGTACTATCTTGTCAAGATATGAGGGGAAGATGGAGACACTTGGAGAAAATGAGTATTTTAGGGTATTCATGGAGAATTTGATGAAGAAAACTAAGCAAACCATAAGCCTCTTCAAGGAGGGAAAAGAAAGAATGTATGAGGAGAATTCTCAGCCTAGGTAATGGAGAAATACTACACAAATAATAATGCAGGTCTGTGACTGCCTGAATGGGTAACACATAGAAGTAGTTGAGTTGGTTTTAATTTTATGTTAGTAGGAATGGAAAGTTGACATTTGATTTAAAGATATAGTTTATATAAAAGGTTGCCATGTATGACATTGTAGTATCCCTAACTCTGATTTGCTTACCTCTGAAAAATCATTTACTGATAGTAATGAAAATGAGTTGGAGGCAGTAGGTCCTTTGGAGAACCTGAAGATCATGAAAGTTTGTGAGTAGATGGGAGTTTGGAAGAAAGAAGACTGGGGTTAAGTGGAGTTTGGGAGTAAATAAGAGGCAGATCTTGCCCAAAGCTGTAGCATATTAGGTAAATTTATGTGTGGGATAATAGGGGAAAAAGCCACTAGTTTAACTTCTTAAAACATGAAGCTATGTGAAATGACATTTTCTTTACAGGTAAAAGTAACTTTTCAAATAAAATAGGTAGAGGTGAATGCAGTTAATTCAATAAATATTTGAAGGATCACTATGTATTCTTTTGTATTAATTTTATTATCATTATTATTATTTTTTTGAGACAGAGTCTGGCTCTGTTGCCCAGGCTGGAGTGCAGTGGCACGATTTCGCCCTCTAGGTTCAAGTGATTCTCCTGTCTCAGCCTCCTGACTAGCTGGGATTATAGATGTGTACCACCATGCCTGGCTAATTTTTATATTTTTAGTAGAGATGGGGTTTCACCATGTTGGCCAGGCTGGTCTCCAACTCCTGACCTCAGGTGATCTGCCCGCCTTGGCCTCACAAAGTGCTGGGATTACAGGTGTGAGCCATCGCACCTGGCCTTCTTTTGTGTTTATTAAATACCAGAAACTATAGGCTATCCTGCATGTTGTTAGCTTGGCTGTCATAAATTACGTATTGGGAGAGAAATAAGTTAACTGTATGTGTGAATGTAATTGTGTTTGATTTTGTTCAATTGGAACTAAATATTAACTCATCTAGAATGAGTAATAAAATAATTCCACTAGAATTTTTTAGTAAGTTACTATCGAGGAGTGACTTGAATTAGAAGGAACAGTATTTCTGAAGACATCTGGTTACCATGCATGACTCTAGCAGTAACATATTAAATGGTGTCCTTGTTGTCTACTTTCCTTTGGGCCTGTTGGCCTAGATTCTGGCAACCCTAGCTCTCAGTTAAAATTTTATGCACATGATTATCCATATTACTATTATTGCAAACAAATTACTCAGGTGTAGTCTGAATAATGGACTCTAAATGTCCATCTTTTCTTTCTTTTTTTTTTGTTTGTTTGTTTGAGTCGTGCTCTTGTCACCCAAGCTGGAGTGCAGTGGCGCGATCTTGGCTCAGTGCAACCTCCACCTCTTAGGTTCAAGCGATTCTCCTGTCTCAGCCTCCCGAGTAGCTGGGATTACAAGCATGCACCACTGTTCCCGGCTAATGTTTGTATTTTTAGTAGAGACGGAGTTTTGCCATGTTGGCCAAGCTGGTCTTGAACTCCTGACCTCAGGGGATCTGCCTGCCTCAGCCTCCCTAAGTGTTGGAATTGCAGGTGAGAGCCACTTCTGCTGGCCTGTCCATCTTTTCTTAAAAAGATTCTGATGAGTGAATTCAATCCATAAGAACCTTTGTTCTAGTTTATCTGGAAGTGAACTTTATTCCTTTTAAATATTCAAATTTCGTAACTTGTTAAAACCGCGACTGTATGGACCTTTTAGCTAGCTAGTCGTTTTGTATTGCTGAGTTTCTAAAAAATAATTTTAATTCATTAGGTACCAAAACTTAAAAATTTTATTTACCATGTACTGTGAACTAGGTTCTGGTTCTAGGAGGTGAAGAGGAAAGTTAAGCATTCAAATTTGAGGTGATATGACAAATGCATTAATAGAGATATGTACAAAATGCTATTGGGAGACAGGCACAGTGACATGCATCTGTAGTTCTAGCTACTCAGAAGACTGAGATGGGAGGATTCCTTCAGCACAGGACATTGAGACCAGCCTGGGCGACACAGCGAGACCTCTTCTTAAAGTAAATGAAACATTTTTAAAAAGTGCTGTGTGAATACAGTTTTGTCCAGGGGCATCAGAGAAGGTGGCATAAAGGACTTGTAATTTGAATTAGAGTTTGAAGGATAAGTAGGAATTTTCTAGGCAGAGAAGTCAAAGTCTTAACACAGTGGCATGAAAATGGAGGCGCTGGTATGTTTAAAATAAATAAAAGTCTGGTTTGGTTAGAATTGTGGGAGATAGATATGCTGGAAATACAGGTCGAAGTCAGATTGTGAAGGGCTGTTTTTTGACTTCTAGACTTTCTCCTATAGATGATAATTTTTGACTTCTAGACTTTCTCCTATAGATGATAGGCTGTCATAGAACAGGTTTATTTTAAAGAGCATTTCTTTTTTCTTATTTATTTATTTATTTATTTTTTCGAGATGGAGTCTCGCTCTGTTGCCCAGGCTGGAGTGCAGTGGCGCGATCTTGGCTCACTGCAAGCTCCGCCTCCCGGGTTCACGCCATTCTCCTGCCTCAGCCTCCCAAGTAGCTGGGATTACAGGCACCCGCCACCACGCCCGGCTAATTTTTTGTATTTTTAGTAGAGACGGGATTTCACCGTGTTAGCCAGGATGGTCTCGATCTCCTGACCTCATGATCCGCCCGCCTCGGCCTCCCAGAGTGCTGGGATTACAGGCATGAGCCACCGCGCCCAGCGTCTTTTTTTTTTTTTTTTTATTGAGACGGAGTCTCACTTTGTTGCCTAGGCTGGAGTGCAATGGCGAAATATTGGCTCACTGCAAACTCTGCCTCCTGCATTCAAACAATTCTCTTGCCTCAGACTCCCAAATAGCTGGGATTACAGGTGTGTGCATCACGCTGGGCTAATTTTTTTGTATTTTTAGTAGTGACAGGTTTCACCATATTGAGGCTAGGTGGTCTCAAACCACCTAGGCTCATAGGCTGGTCTCAAACTCCTGGCCTTAAGTGGTCTGCCCGCCCTGGCCTCTATTTTATATGTATTCTTACAGTTAAGTGTGGTAGAGAAAAGAAAATGTTATTAAAATCATAAGGAAGATAAAACATTTATTATTTAGTAAATGGAAGTGGATCCTCATAAAGGTCTTCATCCTCATTGTCTTCATGTTGAATAGGAAGAGGAGGGGTTGGCTGCTGTCTCGGTACTGAAAATTCCAGTACTGGTGTTTCTGTGGTAGAGGCAGAATAGGTGGAGGAGGAGGAAGGGGAGGCAGGACAGGCAGGCATATTTGGTGTTACTTAAATAGAAAAAAAATCTGTGTATAAGTGGACCCACACAGTTAAACCCATGTTGTTAAGGCTCAACTATATCTAATTTGCCCTTACCAAATGACTTCAGTATGTGTTGACAAGTTCTTTTGCCTCTTTTTAAACCTCACTGTCAGTGTGCCTATCTGTATCAATTTCATTCCCCCTAACATGAGGTTTTTAATATTTTATGGACTTTGAACCCAGATTTGTACAAATTATATGTAAAATGAGAGTAAACAGATTGCAGGTGAGGATCAAGGAGTTCATTTTTTCAATCAACTTTCTCAGGTTGAAAGGGTTTTTGTAAATAGGGAAAAATATATAGGCTTTTTTATGATCTTTGTGATCTTTTTGGTTACTTAGAGGTTTTTTTTTTCTATTCAATTTTTAAATTGAGATATAATTCACATACCATAAAATTCACCCTTTTAAAGTGTGCAATTTTGTGGTTTTTAGTGTATTCACAAAGTCAGGCAACCATCACCCGTCTGTAATTCCAGAACATTTTCATCCCCCACAGGAAACCCCACTCCCATTAGCAGTCACTCTTTTTTCCTCTCTCTGGATCTCCCCCCGCCCTTGGTAATCACTAATACCTGCTTTCTGTCTGTGTGGATTTGCCTGCTCTGGACATTTCGTGTAAGTGGAATCACATTAACAGTGGCCTTTTGTGGTTTTTTTGTGTGTCTTCTTTCCCTTAGAATGCTTTTACAGTTCATCCATATTGTAGCATGTATCAGTACCTCATTCCTTTTTATGGCTAAATGATATTTCTTTTTTTTTTTTTTGAGACGGAGTCTCGCTCTGTCGCCCAGGCTGGAGTGCAGTGGCCGGATCTCGGCTCACTGCAAGCTCCGTCTCCTGGGTTCACGCCATTCTCCTGCCTCAACCTTCCGAGTAGCTGGGACTACAGGCGCCCGCCACCTCACCCGGCTAGTTTTTTTGTATTTTTTTAGTAGAGACGGGGTTTCACCATGTTAGCCAGGATGGTCTCGATCTCCTGACCTCATGATCCACCCGTCTTAGCCTCCCAAAGTGCTGGGATTACAGGTGTGAGCCACCACGCCCGGCCAATCATATTTCAATGTATGGATATACCATATTTTGTTTATGATATTTGTGTTGTTTCTACTTTTTGGCTATTAATAATGTTGCTATGAATGTTTGTGTGCCAGTTTTTGTATGGCTATAGCCATATAAACATATATACATAAATGTTTTCACTTCTTTTGAGTATATATATACACATAGGAGTGGAATTGCTGAGTCATATGGTATTCTGTGTTCAACTTTTTGAGTAACCTCCAAACTGTTTCCACAGTACGTGTACCATTTTTCGTTCCCCTAGTGATGTGTGTGGGTTCTGATTTTTTGCTAACACTTGCTATTGACTTTTTATTATAGCCATTCTACTTGGGGTAAAGTGGTGTCTTGAGGTTTTGAAATGCATGTGAATACCTTTTCATGTGCCTGTTGGATGTTTGTATATAGTTGTCCCCCTTTATCCTCCGTTTCACCTTCCTTGGATTCAGTTACTTGCAGTCAACCATGGTCTGAAAATACCAAATGAAAAATTCCAGAAATAATTCATAAATTTTGAATTGCATGCCCTTCAGAGTAGTGTGATGAAATCTCACAACGTTCTACTCTATCCCAGCCGGGATGCAGAGCATCCCTTTGTACAGCATTTCCACGCTGTATACACTAGCACCTGTTAGTCATCTAGTAGCTATCTTAGTTATCAGATTGAGAAAACAATATATACATAGGGTTCAGTACTATCTGTGGTTTCAGGCATCTGCACATCTTGGAATGCAAAGGGGGACTATTGCATCTTTGGAGAAACGTCTATTCAAATCCTTTGCCCATTTTAAAGTTGCATTATTTGTCTTTTCATTGTTGAGTTGTAAGATTTTCCTTCATATTCTGGATGCTAGACCGGATACATGATTTGCAAAACTTGACTCCCTTTCTGTGGGTCATCTTTTCACTTTCTAAATAGTATTCCTTGAAGCACAGAAGTTTTAATTACAGTGAAGATCAATATTTATTTGGTTTTTGTACTTTTTTTTTTTTTTTTTTTTGAGACAGAGTCTTGCTCTGTCGCCCAGGCTGGGGTGCAGTGGCCGGATCTCAGCTCACTGCAAGCTCCGCCTCCCGGGTTTAGACCATTCTCCTGCCTCAGCCTCCCGAGTAGCTGGGACTACAGGCGCCCGCCACCTCGCCCGGCTAGTTTTTTGTATTTTTTTTTTTTTTAGTAGAGACGGGGTTTCACCGTGTTAGCCAGGATGGTCTTGATCTCCTGACCTCGTGATCCGCCCGTCTCGGCCTCCCAAAGTGCTGGGATTACAGGCATGAGCCACCTTGCCTGGCCTTGCTTATATCTTCTTTAATATCTTCTTTAATTTATTTCAGTAATGTTTTGTAATTTTCAGTGTTCATGTTTTTTGCCTTCTTAGTTATGTTTATTCCTATTTTGTTCGTTTTGATGCTATTATAAATGGAATTGTTAATTTTAGGGTTCATATATAGAAACATAGTTGACTTCTGTGTATTGATCTGGTACTCCGCAACTTTGCAGAACTTATTTATTGGCTCTAGTAGCTTTTTAGTAGGTTCCTTAGGCTTTCCTAGATACCAAATCATGTCACATGCAATTAGAGGTAGTTTTACTTCTTCCTTTTCTTTCTGGATGCATTTTATCTCGTTTTTCTTGCCTACTTATTCTTGGCTATGTTGAGTAGGAATCTCAGGAGTAGCCATCTTTGTCTTTTTGGTATTGAGGAGGAAAATGTTCAACCTTTCACCATTTAGTATATTAGCTGTGAGATTTTTATAAAGGCTTTTTATCAGGTTAAGGAAGTTTCCTTACGTGTCTTGTTTTTCAGTTTTTTTTTTTTTTTTTTTTGCTTGTTTTTTGTTTTATCATAAACAGGTGTTAGAGACCTTTTATGTTTCATTCATGGTTTTTTTTTTTTTTTTTTTTGATAGATGAGGTTGTGGACAGCTAAGTGCTAGTTAAATATAGTACCTAGAATCTTGAAAAGAAAACTAGTTTGAGTAAGCCAAGGTAGAAACTTGTTGACTCATAAAATTCTAGAAAAAATGAGTATCTTAAATTGCACTAAAGAGGCTGGGCATGGTGGCCTACGCCTGTAATGCCAGCACTTTGGGAGGCTGAGGTGGGCGGATCACTTGAGGTCAGGAGTTGGAGAGCAGCCTGGCCAACAGAGTGAAACCCCACATCTACTAAAAAATACAAAAAAAGACATGGTGGAACATACCTGTAATCCCAGCTGCTTGGGAGGCTAAGGCACGAGAACTCGGGAGGTGGAGGTTTGCAGTGAGCTGAGATCACGCCACTGCGCTCCAGCCTGGGTGACAGGGCGAGACCGTTAACCAATGAAAAAAAGAAAAATTGCGCTAAAGGCAAGAATGCAGGTAAGCTTCAGGAACAACTGAAGCCAGGATTGAAATGTTGCCAGGACTCCCTCTGTTCTCTTTGATTCTTCTGGTGTTGCTTCCATACTCAGTGCAGATAGATTAATGTATAAATTGCAGAAAAGTTTGGTCTCTGTAACACCCAAGTTTTATATCTTAAGAGTTTCTGCTGTAGCAGAAGATCTGATTCTTAGTTCCAGTTTTCACTTTGTCTTGGTATAGAGCATTTGATTGTCCCTGGACCAATCTCTGGAAGGAGAAGTTAAGTACTGGGATTAGTACAGCACAGGCCAGGTGTAGACCTCTAGACTAATTGACTGTGAGTTGGGAGACATGTGTTCCTTCATAGCCATGTGCACGGGGGAGTTTGTTCCTAGTTTTTTGGGTGTTGACGAGCCAATCTCTTAAATATTCTCTATAAGAATGTACATAATTGGCTGGGCGCAGTGGCTCACGCCTGTAATGCCAGCATTTTGGGAGGCCGAGGTGGGTAGATCACCTGAGGTCAGGAGTTCAAGACCAGCCTGGCCAACATGGTGAAACCTAGTCTCTACTAAAAATACAAAAACTAGCTGGGTGTGGTAGCGGGCACCTGTAATCCCGGCTACTCAGGAGTCTGAGGCAGGAGAATTACTTGATCCTGGGAGTTGGAGGTTGCAGAACCGAGATTGTGCCACTGCACTCCAGCCTGGGTGACAGAGAGAGACTCCATCTCAAAAAAAAAAAAAAGTGTATATAATTGTGTCATTATTATATAGTATAGTTGCTTCATGGTTTTATTTTAGAGTTATTAGCTGATTCAAGTTCTCCAAAGATAAATTTGCCCTCATTTTTCTTAGACTTTATAAAAAATGAATTAAGTAAAACCATAAGCCTCTGTTTTGCCTTTGATCTTTCTGGGTTTTGCACCTGTTTTCATTTGTGTACAGGAAGTTACAGTAGAAGCCGACTGGGATTATACAGTACAGTTAATTTTAAAAACTGACTTGTATTCGTTGTGCAAGTAGTGTTAAGCTTTTCTAGTGTAATTCTGCCTTCTTAGAGGTAGGTAAAAGGAAAAAAAAATTAGTATTGAGTATTTTGTCTATGGTAGGCACTGCTCCCTCTCTAGTACGTAATGCCTTCTTTTCATGAAGCTTATAAGCTTATATTATCTCTTTTTCCATTAGTTTCCAAAACATAACCTTCATATTATCATTCAGTGGAACAGTATTTAACAAACTAGACAAAAGTGTTTGTGCAGCTATAATCTTTTCCTAGCACCCTGAAAATAGGTTTCAATAAGTGTGCCAAATTCTTCTGGTAGGTAATGGCAGCTTAGATCTTTGTGTTCAGGATTTTGGGCTTGGTGGGGAGAGATTTTCGCTTAGGTTAAAAATGTCCTTGCATTTAGGAAAGGGACAACAACATGGGTCCTGAAAGAGATTTTCAGTCCATGAGAGAGACAATGATGGCTTGGACTGAAGTGGTGGGTGTAAAGATGGAAAGAAGTGGGCAGAATTTGATGTATTTTAAAGCTAACATACCAGGACTTGCTAAAGGATTGGACAGATTTCTAGTTTGAGCAACTGAATAGATAGTGCAATGGGAAGCCACTGAACTTTTAAACTGGTGAAGGATGTGATCCTCTTGTCTTTTACAGTGATAGCATTGGCTGCTCTCTGGAAAACAGGTAAGGTCTTGTGGCAATGATGGAAATAGATGGATAGGTTACTAGGTTATTAACTCTATGCCAGGTTAGATTAGACTAGGGATGAGGAATTTAAAATGAAGAGAAGTGGGCAAATAAATAGATTGGGGCTAGGCATGGTGTAATTCCTGTAATCCCAGTGATTTGGGAGACTAAGAAAGGAGGATCACTTGAGGCCGAGAGTTTAAGACCAGCCTGAAGCTGGGCTTGGTGGCTCATGATTGTAATCCCAGCACTTTGGGAGGCCAACGCAGTGGATCACCTGATATCAGGAGTTCGAGACCAGCCTGAACATGATGAAACGCCCTCTCTACAAAAATCAGCCGGGTGTGGTGGCGGGTACCTGTAGTCCCAGCTATTCAGGAGGCTGAGTCGCTTGAACCCAGGAGGCGGAGGTTGCAGTGAGCCAAGATTGCGCCACTGCACTCCAGCCTGGATGACAGAGTGAGATCTCCATCTCAAAAAAAAAAAAAAAAGAAAAAAAGAAAAAGACCAGTGTGGCAACATAGAGAGACCCTGTCTCTGCAAAAAATTTAAAGAAAAATTAGCTTGGTGTGGTGGCGCGCATGCTTGAAGTCCCAGCTACTCAGAAGGCAGCTGAGGTGGGGAGGATTGTTTGAGCCACTGCACTATAGCCTTGGTGACTGAGTAAGGCCCTCTTTTAAAAAAGAAAAAAAAAAAAACAGTTTGCTAGGCATAAAATAATTGTTTCTTTTGGCTTGCGAAAGTGGCAAAAATGGCAAATCTATTTGTTTTTACTTTTTTTAAAAAAAATGTTTTCTCGCAAATCTATTTATAATGAGTATTCCAAAAGAAGATGCAGAGACATGAGTATTGCCATACCAGGTTGCATTAGGGGTGAAATTGGTTTAATCTTTTTGGTGTGGTGGTTTTATCAAAAGATTTAGAATTTTCCCAGCCAGGCACAGTGGCTCATGCCTGTAATCCCAGCACTTTGGGAGGCCAAGGCGGGCAGATTACCTGAGGTCAGGAGTTCGAGACCAGTCTGGCCAACGCAGTGAAACCTCATCTCTACTAAAAATACAAAAAGTTGCTGTGTGTGTGGTACACGCCTGTAATCCCAGCTACTTGGGAAACTGAGGCAGCAGAATCGCTAGAATCCAGCAGGTGGAAGTTGCAGTGAGCCGAGATCACACCACTGCACTCCAGCCTGGATGACAGAGCGAGACTCCATCTCAAAAAGAAAAAGACTTAGAATTTTGCTTAAGAAGTTCACTGGCAGGATTTTTATTTATTTATGTATTTATTTAAAAAGAGATTGGGCCGGGTGCGGTGGCTCAAGCCTGTAATCCCAGCACTTTGGGAGGCCGAGACGGGCGGATCACGAGGTCAGGAGATCAAGACCATCCTGGCTAACACGGTGAAACCCTGTCTCTACTAAAAAATACAAAAAACTAGCCGGGCGAGGTGGCGGGCGCCTGTAGTCCCAGCTACTACTCGGGAGGCTGAGGCAGGAGAACGGCGTAAATCCGGGAGGCGGAGTTTGCAGTGAGCTGAGATCCGGCCACTGCACTCCAGCCTGGGAGACAGAGCGAGACTCCGTCTCAAAAAAAAAAAAAAAAAAAAGAGAGATTGGTCTCATCGTGTTTTCCAGGCTGGTCTCAAGTGATATGCCCACTTTGCCCTCCCAAAGTGCTGGGATTATAGACATGAGCCACTGCGCCCAGCCTACTGTTAGGAATTTATCAAAGAGAATTGATCAAGGATGTGAGACCCTGTCTCAAAAAATACAAATTTCTTTTTTTTTTTTTTTTTGTTGATGAAGAGTAATGATATGACAAACTATATTACAGAAATGGGCTATAGAATTATATGTTTAATAATATCTCATTTTTGTAGAAAATATTTTAAAATACGAAAACAATATCTAGAAAGAATAATACCAAAATACCAACAGTAGGTATTAGAAATAGAGGTGGTTTAAATTTTCTACAATGAATATGCAATTGATCAAAAAAACTTTTTTGTTTTTAGGCAGGGTCTCCTGTCACCCAGGCAGGAATGCAGAGGTGTGATCACAGCTCATTGCAGCCTCAGCCTCCCAGCTTCGAGCAATTCTCTTGCCTTAGCCTCCTGAGTAGCTGTAACTACAGGCATGTATCACCATACCTGGCTCGTTTTTAAGTTTTTTGTGGACACTGGGTCTCACTGTGTTGCCCAGGCTGGTCTCAGACTCCTGTGCTCAAGTGATCCTTTTGCCTTGGCCTCCCAAAGTGTTGAGATTACAGGTATGAGCCACTACTCCTGACTTCAGATTCTTTTTAAAATAAGAAAAAAATATGGTAACTTCTTAGGTAACAGCATGAATTCACAAGAACGGTTCTGAAAATTTTCCCCTTTATTGTAGTAATATGATCACTAGATTATGGTGAAGCTCAGTGAAGCTAGCAAGAGAGAGTGCAAAGTTCCTAGCTAGAAAGACTGGAAAACTGGGTTAGAATGAACAAGGTGAAGTTTATGAAGGTGAAAAGTCACACTTAGTTCTCAGCATCATCCTGTACAAGGTAATAGTGCTTGTAGAGCAGTAGATCATAAATTACTATGGTTTAATTATGAAAACCTGATGATCAGATAATCTGTTTTCTTAGAAATTGTAATGTAGTGGTAGGTTATAGATTAGTGCTTCAAGCATGATTTGCTTTTTATTTTTAATTAATTAATTATTATTATTTTTTTAGATAAGGTCTCACTCTGCTGTGCAGGCTGGAGTGCAGTGGCGCAATCTTGGCTCACCACAGCCTCAACTTCCAGGGCTCATGTGATTCTCCTACCTTGGCCTCCTGAGTAGCTGGAACAGGTGCATGCTACCACGCCTGGCTGATTTTTTGTTTTGAGACGGAGTCTCACTCTGTCGCCCAGGCTAGAGTGCAGTGGCGCGATCTCGGCTTACTGCAAGCTCCGCCTCCCAGGTTCTCACTATTCTCTTGCCTCAGCCTCCCGAGTAGCTGAATTTTTGTATTTTTTTTTTTTTTTGTGGAGACGGGATTTTGCCATATTGCCTAGGCTGGTCTTCAACTCCTGAGTTCAAGCAATCCACCCCACCTTGCCTTCCCATAGTGCTGGGATTATAAGTGTGAGCCAGCATGCCTGGCCTGTTTATTTTTATGAGATAAGGTCTTGCTCTGTTACACAAGACTGGAGTCCAGTGACACAGTCATAGCTTATTGCAGCCTCTTCCAGGATCATCAGTCTACTCGCTTCAGCCTCCCAAGTGGGTGGAACTACAGGCACACACCACCATGCCTGGGTAGTTTTTTAATCTTTTGTAGAGGTGGGGTCTCACTTTGTTGCCCAGGCTGGTCTCCAACGCCTGGCCTCAAGTGATTCTCCCACCTTGGTCTCCCAAACCAAAGTGCTGGGATTACAGGTGAGAGTCACCTTGCCTGACCAGTTGTGTGTGTTTTTTTATTTTTTGAGATGGAGTCTCGCTCTGTTGCCCAGGCTGGAGTGCAGTGGCGCGATCTCGGCTCACTGCAACCTCCGTCTCCCGGACTCACGCCATTCTGCTGCCTCAGCCTCCCAAGCAGCTGGGACTACAGGCGCCCGCCACCACGCCCGGCTAATTTTTTTTTTTTCTATTTTTAGTAGAGATGGGGTTTCACGGAGTTCACCAGGATGGTCTCTATCCCCTGACCTCGTGATCTGCCTGCCTCGGCCTCCCAAAGTGCTGGGATTACAGGCGTGAGCCACCAGTTTTTGTTTTTTTTTTTAAACCAGTTATCTACCTACTTGTCTAGGGCATTTTTTATTAATGCAGTTTTTCTCTCAGCCTTTTGGTTTGAGGACCCCCTTACCTTCTAAAAAATCTTTGAGGACCTCAAAGAGCTTTTGTATATATGGGTCATATTGATCAATATTTATCATATTTGATATTAAAACCGAGAGATTTAAAAATATTTAGGTTTTTAACATTTAAACACTTAACAATAATAAGCCTATTACCTGTTAACATAAAAAGTTTTAATGAGCCAGGCACAGTGGCTCATGTCTGTAATCCCAGCACTTTGGGAGGCCGAGACGGGTGGATCACCTGAGGTCAGAAGTTCAAGACCAGCCTGGCCAACATGGTGAAATCCAATACCTGTAATCTCAGCTACTCAGGAGGCTGAGGCAGGAGAATCACTTGAACCTGGGAGGTGGAGGTTGCAGTGAGCTGAGATTGTGCCATTGCACTCCAGCCTGGGTGCCAAGAGCAAAACTCCATCTCAAAAAACAAACAAGAAAAGAAATAGAGACAGGGTCTTGCTCAGCCTTCTTCGTGACTGGGACTATAGGCCTGTGCCACCATGCCTGGCTAATTTTTAAATTTTTTTGTATAGATGGGATCTCACTATGTTGCCCAGGCTGGAACTTCTTTTGGTATAAATTAACCAGTCTTTGGTATTTTGTTAATAGCAGCCCAAACAAAGACGGATGCTTTCTTTTATGTTTTTTGCAAATTTTTTTTTTTTTTTTGGAGACGGAGTCTCACTTTGTCACCAGGCTGGAAAGTGCTGGGATTACAGGCGTGAACCACTGCGCCCGGCCTTGCAAATCTTTTTAATACATAGTTTAAGAGAATACAGCCGGAGTTTCATATCTGCTGCATTCAATGTGTTACAGTGTGATCTTTAGGTTGAAGTTTATGAAGAAAATTCAGGCCGGGCACGGCGGCTCACGCCTGTAATCCCAGCACTTTGGGAGGTTGAGGTGGGTGGATCACAAGGTCAGGAGATCGAGACCATCCTGGCTAACACGGTGAAACCCCGTGTCTACTAAAAATACAAAAACAAAATTAGCCAGGCGTGGTGGCGGGCGCCTGTAGTCCCAGCTACTCAGGAGGCTGAGGCAGGAGAATGGCGTGAGCCTGGGAGGCGGAGCTTGCAGTGAGCCGAGATTGCGCCACTGCACTCCAGCCTGGGCGACAGAGCGAGACTCTGTCTGAAAAAAAAAAAAAAAGAAGATTCAGCTACCCACAAATATGTAGTTGGAAAGGGGGAGGTGTATCCGTACTTTACCAAAACTGAACAAGTGTTAGTTTCTTTTTCCTTTTTTTTTGAGATGGAGTCTCGTTCTGTTGCCTAAGCTGGAGTGCAGTGGCACCATCTCAGCTCACTGCAGCCTCCACCTCCCAGGTTCGAGCAATTCTCCTGCCTCAGCCTCCTAAGTAGCTGGGACTACAGACGTGTGCCACCACACCTGGCTAATTTTTGTATTTTTAGAAGAGACAGGGTTTCACCATGTTGGCCAGGCTGGTCTCGAACTCCTAACCTCAAGTGATCTGCCTGCCTTGGCCTCCCAAATGTTTGGGATTACATGTGTGAGCCACCGCGCCCAGGCGAGTATTAGTTTCTTAAAAGGATAGTTGGCAGTGTGCAACTGCTTCAATTAACATTTTATACTTTTAAGATTCATGCTGTTTTGTAATTGGAATGATTCTTTTACTCGTGCATGATTTCGTAACATACATTGGTCACTTGGAAAATATTGATTCACTAGGTTATAGAGATTTTTCCATATATTGTTACATCATTATATCGTATCAAAACATTAAATTCATTGATTAAATCTCATTAGAAAAGTTTGGTTTTGGGAAGCTGTTGCTTATAGTTGTGGATAGAAGTTTGAAAAATGAAATTTTGCTTAAAAGCTTGAGTTTCATTATTGACAATGAAAACTGCCAGTTTGTCATCAAGTGACAGGGCACTTCATTTTGGAGAAACACTGCCAATTATGCAAGTCTGAGTAGCCATAGTCTATTTGTCATTCTTTCAAGTAAAAATGATATTCCATACCATACATGAAAACACAGCTAATACTTGATGTTGAAAGACTAAAAGCTTTCCTTTTGACATCGTGAAGCAGATAAGATAGCACACTTTTGCCACATCTCATCAATGTGGTACTAGAAGTTCCAGCCAGAGCAATTAGGCAAGAAAAAGAAGCCTAATTGCTCTGGCTGCAACTTCTAAGAAAAGATAGGAAAAAGAGCCATTTCTATTTGCATGTGACATAATTCTGTATGTAGAAAATTCTAAAGAATCCAGTAAGAAAACACTAAAGCCGATAAATGAGTTCTGCAAAGTTGCAGGACACAAGATCAGTATACAGAAATCAATTGCCAGGTGTGATGGCTCGCGCCTGTAATCCCAGCACTTTGAGAGGCTGAGGCAGACGGATCACTTGAGGTCAGGAGTTCAAGACTAGCCTGGCCAACATGGTGAAACCCTGTCTCTACTAAAAATACAAAAATTAGCTGGGTGTGGTGACGGGTGCCTGTAATCCCAGCTATTCAGGAGGCTGAGGCAGGAGAATTGCTTGAAACTCGGCAGGCAGGAGTTGCAGTGACTCAAGATCATGCCACTGTACCAACTTGGGTGACAGAGCAAGAGTCCATCTCAAAAAAAAAATTATAGTTTTATACATAAGGAATGAACAATCCAAAAATAAAATTAAGAAAATTCCATTTGCAGTAGTATCAAAAATAATAAAATACTTAGGAATAAAATTAAGGAGGCAAAAGACTTGTACACTGGAAACTACAAAACGTTGCTGAAAGAAACTGAAGACCTAAATAAATGGAGAGACATTCTGTGTTCATGGATTATAACTTAGAATTGTTAAGGTTGCAGTATTCCCCAAACTGATACACAATCATTGCAATACCTATCAAAATTCCAGTAGCACTTTTTTCAGAAGTTGACTAATGGATTCTAAAAGTGATAAAAAATCTCAATGGACCTCAAATAGCCAAAACAATCTTGAACAAGAATAAAGTTGGAAGATGCATACTTCTGATTTCAAAGCTTTACTGCAAAGCTACAGTAATCAAAACATTGTGGTACTGGTATAAGGATAGACATACAGACCAGTAGACTAGAATTTAGAGCCCAGAAATAAACCCTCACACATAGGGTCAATCGATACTTTTTTGACAAGGTTCTCCATGGAGAAAAGACAGTCTTTTCAACAAATGGTGCCAGGAAAACTAAATTATCATATTCAAAAGAATGAAGTTGGACCCTTTTCATATGTTTCATATAAAAATCCTGCAGAAGGATGAGCCAAAAAACCAAAAACAAAAACCCTCAAAATGTATCAAAGACCTAAATTTAAGAACTAAAATACAAAACTTGTAGAAGAAACATAAGTGAAAATCTTCATGAATCTTGGATTAGGCAGTAATTTCTTAAGTGTGACACCAAAGGCATAAAGATAGATAAATTAGACTTCATGAAAATTAAGAACTTTGTTCATCAAAGGACATATTAAGGGAGTGAAAAGGCAACACACACAATGGGTCAAAATATTTACAAGTTATATATTTGATAAGGGATCAACATCCAGAACGTGTAAAGAACTGCAAAACAACAACAAAACATACCAATTCAAAAATGCTAAGCAGTTTTGAATACATTTTTCTTCAGAGAGAAGATACACAGCTGGCCAATAAGCTCATGAAAGGATGCTCAACATCATTAAATCATTAGGGAAATGCAAATCAAAACCACAATGAGATATCACTTCACACCTATTAGATGCATATTATTTTAAAAATAAAACCCTCATGCATTGCTGACAAGAATATAAAATGGTACAGCCACTGTGGAAAATAGTTTGGCAGTTCTTTAAAAAGCTGAACATAGAATTACCATAGGATCTAGCAATTCTTCTAGGTACATACCCCAAAGAATTGAAAGCAAGGACTTGAACAGATATTTGTACACCCATGTTCGTAGCAGCAGTTTTCATAACAGCCAAAAACTAGAAGCAGCTCAAGTGTTCAGCAGATGAGTGGGTAAACCAAATGTGTTGTAGCCATATGGTGGAATATTATTCACTCATAAAAATTGAAATTTTTGGCCGGGCGCGGAGGTTCATGCCTGTGATCCCAGCACTTTAGGAGGCCAAGCCAGGCAGAACACTTGAGGTCAGGAGTTTGAGACCAGCCTGGCCAACGTGGTGAAACCCTATCTCTACTAAAATATAAAAATTAGCTGGGCGTGGTGGCACGCGCCTGTAATCCCAACTGCTTGGGAGGCTGAGGCAGGAGAATCGCTTGAACTGAGGAAGTGGAGTTTGGAGTTTGCAGTGAGGTGAGACATGCCACTGCACTCCAGCGTGGGCGACAGAGTGAGACTTGGTCTCAAAAAAGAAAAAAAATGCTGTAGGCACATGATAGAGAAATGAAATCAAATAACAAAAGGGAAAGGAAAGTGACTAATATTGCTGTTATTTTGGTACAGTTTCTTTTTTTTTTTTTTTTTTTAATAAGTTGAGACAGGGTCTCCCTTTATCTCCCAGGCTCAAGTGCGGTGGCATGATCACGACTCATTGCAGTCTCGACCTCCTGAGCTCAAGTATTGATCCTCCCACCTCAGCTTCCCAAGTTGCTGAGAATACAGGCATGCACTACCATACAGGCTAACTTATTTTTTTGTACAGGTAGAGCCTCATTATGTTGCCCAGACTGGTCTCAAACTCCTGGGCTCAAGTGATCCTCTTACCTCACTAAAGCTTCCCAGAGTGCTGGGATTTTGGATGTGAGCCACTGTGCCCAGCTTTTTTCTGCTAATTCTGTCATCTGTGTCACTCATAGATTTAATTCTATTGGTTTATTTTTATCCTCAGTAAGAGTGATATTTTTCTGCTTCAATCCATGCCGGGCAATTTTTGAGTGGATGCCAGACATCATTAATTTTACCTTGTTCTACGCTAGATTCTTTTGTGTTATAAATACTCCTAAGCTCTGTTGTGGAACACAGCTATGTTACGTGGAATAGTTTGATCCTCTTAAACCTTGTTAGGCAGGACCAAAACGACCTTTAATCTAGGGTGAATTTCCCCTGCTGTCTTGAATAGTAAGATTTTTTTCCTCTTTCGTCCTTGTGTGAGATCTAGGGATTATTCCCTCTACCCCTTTCAGCTGGTTCTTTCCCTAGCTTCAGGTATTTTCCTGTGTTGATCAGTGCTTAGCTGAAGACTTAGAATGTCCCCTCTGTAGCTCTTCAAAGCTGGGCTTTCTCTATGCATCTCTCTCCTCTCTTGTATTTTGCACTGTGAACTCCAGGTGCCTTGGCTTTCCCAGGCCCGAAATTCTGTCTTCTCAACCCAGAGTGCGTCAAGTCTGCCTGAATTCCCTTTCTAGTGCTGAGACATGAGAACTCTCCAGGCAGTGAGTTAGATCATAGGGCTCGCCTCATTTGTTTTCCTTTTTCAGGGGGTCCCTGTCCTCTATTACCTGATGTCCAGTTTGTGAAAATTATTTCAGGTACACCGGCTCATGCTTGTAATCTCAGCACTTTGGGAGGCTGGAGGTGGGTGGATTCCTTGAGGCCAGGAGTTCGAGACCAGCCTGGCCAGCATGGTGAAACCCCGTCTCTACTAAAAATACAAAAATTGGCCAGGTGTGGAGGTACGCACCTGTAATCCCAGCTACTCAAAAGGCTGAGGCAGGAGAATCGCTTGAACCTGGGAGGCAAATGTTACAGTGAGCCAAGATTGTACCACTGTACTCCAGCCTGGGTGACAGAGTGACACTCTGTCTCAAAAATAAAAAATTATTTTAAATATTTTGTCTAATGTCAGGCAGGGTGCGGTGGCTCATGCTTGTAATCCCAGCACTTTGGGAGGCTGAGGCGGGTGGATCACGAGGTCAGGAGATCGAGACTACGATGAAACCCCGTCTCTACTAAAAATACAAAAAATTAGCCAGGCGTGGTGGCGGGCACCTGTAGTTCCAGCTACTTGGCGAGGCTGAGACAGGAGAATGGCGTGAACCCAGGAGGCGAAGCTTGCAGTGAGCCGAGATCTTGCCACTGCACTCCAGCCTGGGCGACAGAGCGAGACTCCGTCTCAAAATAAGTAAGTAAGTAAATAAATAAATATTTTGTCCAAGTTTTTTAGTCCTTTCAGGTAAGAGAGTAAATCTAGTCCTTGCAATTCCATCTTGGATGAAAGAAGTTGTCCCAGTCTAAAATTTAATTTTGGGTATTTCCAAATTCTGATGCAATTAATATTTATCGTGTGCTTGCTGTATGCCTCATATGTTCAAAACTCAACCTATCCTTCTTCCCTTACTCCCTACCTCATTTTACACGTTAGTTGAGCACTTTCTCTGTGTCAGGCATTCTATATTCATTGTGGAGCTAAATAACCTGGCCTTTGCCTTTGTGTAAGGACAGTATTTTTCTCTTTAGAGTTGTGGACACTGAGGCTCAGAGAGTTAGATTAACATACGTTTACCAACCTCTCTTCCTTTGAAACACACAATGGTTCAACCCCCCAAAAAAGACAAGATAAGCCTGCCTTTACGCAAGGTTTCTAAAATGTTAATGAGCAGTTCTATTTTGTTTGAATGTAAAGGAATGGTGACTGTTTCATTTCATATTACAGAAGTGATTCTTTGGAGGCCGTACTTCAAACATCATATAAAGTAGTAAACTACATAAATTTAGAGAAGTTACAACATGTTTTAATAACCTAATAACCATGCCTTTTGGACACAAAAATATTCAGTAGTATGATTTACAGCAGAATTATATGTTCACATAACAAGAGAATTTCACTCCTGAAATTTCTAATGGAACATAGGCTAGATGATGCAGAGAGGGGAATTATAAAGAAACCCTCCTGCACCTGCCCCCAATAATGAGTGATAACTTTTGTAAAACTAGGGTATTATAGAGAAGTAGGCTGTGAATGTCAAGTAGAAAGTGCAGAAGCTTTTTCCAATCACTTTTCTCTAATATTGCCAACCAAGACTTGCTCTAAAACCGTAATACTTGTGAAGTCTACACCTGCATTTAAATTAGGACATCTTAAAGAACAAGCCCCAAAACTGGCTACAAGAACATCTTTCCTGCCAGACTTTAGTATACAAAGCCAGCAAATGCCTGCTAGAGATACCTAGTAGTGTGAAAATGTTAGCAGCATTGTAAACTTCAATCCTGGCAGCTTATTTTTTTTTACTCTTATTTGTTGTGTGTTGAACTTAATAATACATTTTTTTCAGAAAGCTTAAGTCCTATGTGTTAAATTTGTTAAAGAAATGGAAAAAAAAAAAACCCTTTTGTTAACATTTTTCTTTTCTCTCTTTCCGTAAACCCTCCCCCACTCCATTTACATGCAGAACACTCATCCAGCCTAGTGTCTCTAATATATCTAGGTGATTGAAATCCAAGTTTAATTACTTAGATTTAGTGTTTCTTAATGTGTTCCTTATATTTATCGTATTTTTTTCCAGGGTTTAAAATAATTAGTTGAATATTTTCTTTCTTTCTAAAGTTGAACCAGATAATAGTGATTCCTTTCCTCCTGTTCTTTTTCTTTTACTTCATTGAGTATGATTTAAAAGCCACTTAGGGAAGAAAGTCTTCCGTTGTGCTTTCTGTTAAATAGCAAGCTAAGTGCTATTGACGTCAACCACTGTGCAGGGCTTCTTAGGCCTATATATGACTGTATATTAGATACTCTTAAAATCACTCAATTGAGGCTAGACACGGTGGCTCACACCTGTAATCCCAGCACTTTGGGAGGCCGAGGTGGGTGGATCACCTGAGGTCAGGAATTCAAGACCAGTCTGGCCAATATGGTGAAACCCCGTCTCTACAAAAAAAAACTAGCTGGGCATGGTGGCGGGCGCCTGTAATCCTAGCTAATTGGGAGGCTGAGGCAGGAGAATTACTTTAACACAGGAGGCAGAGGTTGCAGTGAGCCGAGGTCACGCCGTTGTACTTCACCCTAGGCAGTAAGAGTGAAACTCCATCTCAAAAAAAAAAAGATTAAAAAAAATAAAATCACTAGGTTGAGGTTTTATAAGTTATCTTCCTCGCAGATCCTAAATGATTAACATATTGTTGGTAGCACAGTTTCTTAGTCATCTTTTTTACCCGATGGCACACCACACTTATGCGTTAGTAGATACAAAGTGTTTAGCAGTGTGATGAAGATAGTGTAGAATAAGGTTACATGCACAGATCATGGAGCTGGATTGTTCCAATTTGACTCCTCTGCCATTTATTATCTATATGACCTTAAGTTACTTTTAAAACCTCAGATTTCTCGTTTTAAGTGTTCTCATAGTTTAATCATTTCAAAGTATAAACATGTATCAAAACATCACATTGTACCCATGAATATAGACAATTATTTGTCATTTGAAAAAAAAATTTTTAAGTGTTCTCCTAAGATTGTTATAAAGTACTTAGAATAATGCCTGGTTCACAGAAAACAGGACATGGTATTTGATTAAAGGAAAATTAGAGCCGTGCACCGTGGCATATGCCTGTAGTCCCAGCTCAGGAGGCTGAGGTGGAAGGATCACTTGAGCCCAGGAGTTCAAGTCCAGCCTGCTCAATATAGCCAGACCTCATCTCAAAAAAAATAAATAAAATAAAGTCATTGATGAAAAATTACGTAAAGGAGAAAGCGTTAATAAAAGACACCCAGGCTGGATGACGTGGCTCACACCTGTAATCCTAGCACATTGGGAGGCCAAGGCAGGAGGATTGTCTGAGCCCAGGAGTTTGAGACCAGCCTGGGCAACATAGCAAGACCTCATCGCTGCAAATAATAAAAAAGGCTGGGCGCAGTGGCTCATGCCTGTAACCCCAGCACTTTAGGAGGCCAAGACAAGTGGATCACCTGAGGTCAGGAGTTCAAGACCTGCCTGGCCAACATGTTGAAACCACTCCCTTCCCGCCCCCGTCTCTACTAAAAATACAAAATTAGCTGGGTGTGGTGGTGCATGCCTGTAATCTCACCTACTCAGGAGGCTGAGGCAGGAGAATTGCTTGAACCTGGGAGGTGGAGATTGTAGTGAACCAAGATCGTACCATTGTACACCAGCCTGGGCAACAAGAGCTAAATTGTGTCTTAATAATAATTATCTGGTTGTGGTGGCACATACCTGTGGTCCAAGCTATTCTGGAGGCTGATTTGGGAAGATTGCTTGAGTGTGGGAGGTTGAGGCTGCAATGAGCTGTGATCATGCCACTGGAGTCTAGTCTGGGCAACAGAGTGAGACCCCATCCAAAAACAAAAACAAAACCGGAAAAAATCGGCCAGTCTTGTTGGCTCACGTTTGTAAGTAATCTCAGCACTTTTGGAGACTGAGGCGAGAAGATCACTTGAGGCCAGGAGTTTGAGTCCAACCTAGTCAACAGAGTGAGACCTTGACTCAAAAAAAAAAAAAAGAAAAAAGGACATACACTGATTGATGAAAAATTATAGAAAAGAGAAAGTGTTAATCAAAAGTCAGTTGGTCTTGGTGGCTCACACCTGTAATCCTAGCACTTTTGGAGATCGAGGCAAGAGGATCACTTGAGGCCAGGAGTTTGAGACTAGCCTGTGTAACAGAGCAAGACCTCATCTCTATAAAAAAGTCATGTTCACTGAATTATATACTTAAAAATGCTTAAAATAGTAAATTTGGTAAGTATATTTCACCACAATATTTAAAAAAGAAATGTCACAATTTAATGGCCATTGAAATTTTCTTTTATGTAAGTACAACCATGTATTGCTAACAACAGGGTGCATTCTGAGGAATGTATTGCTGCCTGATTTAGTTGTGTGAACGTCATAGAGTGTACTTACAGAAACCTAGATGATACAGCCTCCCACACACCTAGGCTATATGGTAGAGCTTATTGCTCATAGGCTACCAACCTGTACAGCATGTTACTGTAGTGAGTACTGCAGACAATTGTAACACAATGGTAAGTATATATCTTAACATGTAAACATAGAAAAGGTGCAGTAAAAATATGGTATTATAATATTACAGGACCACTGCTGTATATGTGGCTCATGTTGACCAAAACCTTGTCAGATGGTGAGCTTTTTGTTTGTTTGGAGATGGAGTCTCATCCTGTCTCCCAGGCTGGAATGCAGTGGTGCGATCTTGGCTCATGGCAGCCTCAGCCTCCTGAGTAGCTGGGATTACAGGCGTGCACCAGCACGCCCAGCTAATTTTTGCATTTTTAGTAGATCGGGGTTTTGTCATGTTGGCCAGACTGGTCTCAAAATCCTGACTTCAGGTGATCCTCCTGCCTCAGCCTTACAAAGTGCTGGGATTACAGGCGTGAGCTACTGTGTCTGGCTGCGAGTATTTTTTGAGAACTTGTTCTCAGTAGATTCATGGTGAGCATCAGTGACATCATTTAGACTGGAACTCATGGGTAGAAGGAGGAGCAGGTGTACAGTTCTCCTATTCTCTTGGTGTCCTGTGGAGTGGCGTGCTTGGATTGGGGCATGGGTGGATGTACCATTAGACTGGGCTCCATGAAAGGATTCTACCTGCCCTCCCCTAACCTTCTTTATGGGATTGAGTGTGATAAGTGAGGTTAAGAATTGTGAGTCTGGGTACTGACTTTACAGGAGTTGCTGAGAACTAGTGCCCTGGTACCTAGAGACTGTGTGGGGCTTCGGGAAGGTGCTTTGGAGAAACTACTGGCCAGAGGGAGGGAGGAGTCAGGAGCCCCGGATCCTAATTAGCTCTTCGCTAAGCAATCCAGAAAGAACAAAAAGATCAGTTGGCCAAATTTGGTAATCCAGGTGAGATCATGATGGCTTGGACTAAGGTAACAACTCAACTAAGATGGAGATGAAAAGCTGTTGGCACTATGAGATGGTTATATGTTTTTTCCCTGTATTATGTTATTGCAGTGAATTGTTCTTAAATTTGCAAAGTTAAACCATCCTTGGATAAATTCTAGTCTGTAATATATATATACTTAACAATTATATAAAAATACATGTTTTACTATTTCTCTGGATTCTAGTAATCATTTAGGACTTTTTCCATCTATATTGGTAAGTCAGGCTAGTACATACAAATTTTTTCATGATGTTTGTCTCATTATGGAAGTAATCAAAATGAGTTATTTCTCTTCCTGTATTTGTGAACAGTTTGTAGAAGATAAGAGTTTGCTTTTGCAGGGTACATTTAGCAAAATTCTCTAATACAATCACAGCTTAATGTTTGTACTTATGAACACATGAATGTATGTCTGTATATGAATGATGGAGAAGGGATTTTGACACCTATTTAATGGTTACTGTTTTATTCAGGGTTTAAAATGGCCCATTTCCCCTTAATTTATACTTTAAAAATAATAATAATAGTAAGTAGAGACAGAGTTTTACTGTGTTGCCCAGGCTGGTCTTGAACTCCTGGGCTCAAGCAGTCCTCCTGCGTCGGCCTCCCAAAGTGCTGGGATTATAGGCATGAGCCACTGCACCTGGCGGATACGTGTAAAAATAATGCCTGCCATCTAGTAGGCACTCAGTATTTATGGATTGAATAAATTAATGAACGTTATTGAAATAGAATCCATTGCATTTTGTTGTCGCGGTACCATCTGTATGTTAAGCTTCAATTCTACTTGATAGTATTTGTACATTCTTTTTTTGGACGGAGTCTCGCTCTGTCGCCTGGGCTGGAGTGCAGTGGCGTGATCTCGACTCACTGCAACCTCCGCCTCCTGGGAGGCGATTCTCCTGCCTCAGCCTCCCGAGTAGCTGGGGTTATAGGAATCCACCACTACACCCAGCTAATTTTTGTTTTTTTCAGTAGAGATAGAGTTTCACCATGTTGGCCAGGCTGGTCTTGAACTTCTGACCTCAGATGATCCACCCGCCTCGGACTCCCGAAGTGCTGGGATTATAGGTGTGAGCTACCACGCCTGGCCATATTTGTACAGTTTGAAGATTTTTACTGATTCATCATGATAGATTTAAGTTGATGCCCTTTTTTTTAGATTTTTCTTTTTAAAAATTTTGGTTAACTTTAGGGATACAGGTAGGTTTTGGTTATATGAATGAATTGTATAGTGAAGTCTGAGATTTTTGGTGCACCCATCACCTGAATAGTGTACGTTGTACCCAGTATGTAGTTTTTTTTTTTTTTTTTTTTATCCCTCACTGCACTCCTACCTCCCCACTTCTGAGTCTCTATAAAGTCCATTAGACCAGTCTGTATGCCTTTATGTACCCAGAGCTTAGCTCCCACTTATCAGTGAGAACCTTTGGTATTTTGTTTTCCAGTCCTGAGTTACTTCACTTAGAATAATGGCCTCCAGTTCCATCCAATCTCCAAGTTACTGCAAAAGACATTATTTCATTATTTTCTATGGCTGAGTAGTATTCCATGGTGTATATATTAATGTATCACATTTTCTTTATCCATTCATCAGTTGGCAGGCACTTAGGTTGGCTCCATATCTTGCAGTTGTGCATATTGTGCTATAATTAACATATACATGCAGGTCTTTTTCATATAATGACTTCTTTTCCTTTAGGTAGATACCCAGTGGTGGGATTGCTGGATTGAACTGGTAGACCTACATTTAGTTCTTTGAGAAATCTGCATACTATTTTCCACAGAGGTTGTACTAGTGCTAATTTACTTCACCACCAGCAGTGTATAAGCATCCCCTGTTCAAATGAACAAATAACTAAATGAAACATTCCCTTTCACTGTGTACACATCAGCATCTATTGTTCTTTTGATTTTTTAAATAATGGCCACTCTGGCTGGGGTAAGGTGGTATCTCATTGTGGTTTTAATTTGTATTTCCCTGATGATTAGTGACGTTGATCATTTTTTCATATGTTTGTGGCCATTTGTATATCTTGTTTAGAGGCATGTCTATTCATGTTATTTGCCCACTTCTTGATGGGATTATTTGTTGTTGTTTTCCTTGCTGATGTGGGCTTCTCGTAGATTCTGGGTATTAGTCCTTTGTCAGATGCATTTTTTGCTTGCACGTATTTTCTCCCATTCTGTGGGCCCCATTTATTTTTGTTTTTGTTGCATTTGCTTTTGGGGTTTTAGTTATAAATTCTTTGCCTATGTCAGTGTCCGGAAGAGTTTTTCCTAGGTTTTCTTCTAGAATTTTTGTAGTTTCAGGTCTTAGATTCAAGTCTTTAATACATCTTGAGCTGATTTTTCTATGTGGTGAAAGGGATTCATTTTCCTTCTTCTACATGTGAATATCCAGTTTTCCCAACACCATATATTAAATAGGGTGTGTCCTTTCCCTAATTCATGTTTTTGTATGCTTTCTCAAAGATCAGTTGGTTTTAAGTGTTTGGCTTTATTTCTGGGTTCTTTGTTCTGTTCCATTGGTATATTAGTCCATTCTTGAACTGCTATAAAGAAATACTTGTGGCCGGGTGCCGTGGCTCATGCCTGTAATCCCAGCACTTTTGGAGGCCAAGGCAGGCGAGTCACTTGAGGTCAAGAGTTCGAGACCACCCTGGCCAACATGATGAAACCCCGTCTCTACCAAAAATATAAAAAATTAGCCGGGTGTGGTTGTGCACACTTGTAATCCCAGCTACTCGGGAGGCTGAGGCAGGAGAATCACTTGAACCTGGGTGGCAGAGGTTTCAGTGAGCCGAGATTGTGCCATTGCACTCCAGCGTGGGCGACAGGTGAGACTACGTCTCAGAAAAACACAACAGAAAACAAAAAGACTTGAGACTGTAATTTATAAAGAAAGAGGTTTAGCTGGCTCATGGATCTACAGGCAGTACAGGAAGCATAGTGGCTTCTGCTTCTGGGGAGGCCTCAGGAAACTGACAGTCATGGCGGAAGGTGAAGGCAGAGCAGGCTCCTCATATGGCCCAAGCAGAAGGAAGAATGCAGGAGGAGGTGCTACAAACTTTCAAAGGACCAGATCTCCTGAGAACTCTATCACTGTATAGTACCAAGTGGGGATAGTGCTAAGAGAACTCTGCCCTCATGATCCATCACCTCCCACCAGGCCCCATTTCCAGCACTGGGGATTACATTTCAACGTGAGATTTAGGTGGGGACAGATGCAAACCATTCAGTTGGTCTATGAGTCTTTCTTTATACCTGTACCATACTGTTTTGGTTACTATAGCCTTAATAGTATAATTTGATGTTGGGTAATGTGGTGCCTTTAGATTTGTTACTTCTGTTTAGGATTGCTTTGGCTTTTCAGGCTCATTTTTGGTTCCATATGAATTTTAGGATTGTTGCTTTTAATTCTGTGAAAAATGATGTGGATATTTTGTTAAGAATTGCATTGAATCTATAGATTGCTTTGGGCAGTATGATCATTTTCACAATACTGATTCTTCCAATCCCTGAGCACACGATGTGTTTCCATTTGTTTGTGTAGTCTGTGATTTCTTTCAGCAGCGTTTTGTCGTTCTCCTTGTAGAGATCTTTCATCTCCTTGGTTAAATATATTCCTTGGTTTTTATGTGTTGTTTTTCCCTCAGCTATTGTAAAAGGGATTGAGTTCTTGATTTGATTTTCAGGTTGGTCGTTGTTGATGTATAGCAGTGCTACTGACTTGTGTATGTTGATTTCATAAGCTGAGCCTTAACTGAATTCACTTATCAAATCTAGTTGTCTTTTGGAGGAGTCTTCGGAATTTTTTTAGATATGCGATCATATTATTGGCAAAACAGAGATAGCTTGGCTTCCTCTTCCAGTTTGGATGCTCTTTCTTTCTCTTGCCCAATTATTGTGCCTGGGTAAGTTGGTAGCCTTATGTGGCTTTTTAAGTTTCTTGTATTCTGCTTAAGATGCATTTGTGATTTTTCTCCCATTTATTATTTATTCTTATGTTTTTCCCCATTTATTGAATATACCTCTGCTCCTTTGACAATACTGAAATTTTATTTGCTTGTATGTTAGAGCCACTATGCAGAAGTAAACAGTATTTATTAAATTTATGTGAATTTAGTGAACACAGTAAATACTATTTGCTTTTGCATAGTGGCTCTAATGTTCAAGTTCCATATAAATATAAATATTTCTGGTGGGAGAATTATGATAGATACCACTGAATGGGTGTTAGAATTCCCCAGAATTGAGAATTTTTGAAGTGCTAAGATACTAAATGTGTTTTATCAGGCCTATATAAAAGATACTGAGAAACAAAGATTGGGTCTCAAAGAGATGGCATTAGTTTCTGCCTTAGGTGAGAACAACTAAAAAATTGGCATCATTTTCTTATAAATATAGCTCATTTAGGACGTGAATTGTATTTCCAAATACCTGTCATATGGATTTATTCTGCCTTTTATAGGAGAAACCTGTAATACTGTTCTTTTGTATCCTTCCGATTCTATCTCACTTACCTCCACACCCTTCTGAAAGGGGGAAACAATTTCAGCTTGATTATCTTGTGCAAGGGAACTAGCAAATGGACCGTTCCGTTCCCAGAGATGCCAAAAATCTTACACAAATTATTCACAAATCTGTTTTCCCAAGCTGCCTGCTAGTTATACTCATGTTAGTATCTTTCCCACACTCAAAATACCTGAACACTGAATGTATCCTCTTCAATAGCAAACCAACTTCCTCTTTCACGTCCCGTTATTGAGTTAGTATTGTATAATGTAGTGAGTAGTGATGATGAGTGTGGATTGATTGTTGGCTTAGCTTCTTTTTTTTTTCTTTTTCTTTTTTTGAGACAGACTGTCACTCTGTCATTCAAGCTGGATTTAGTGGTATGATCTCAGGTCACCACCACCTCCACCTCCTGGGTTCAATCAGTTCTCCTGCCTCAGCCTCCCGAGTAGCTGGGACTATAGGCATGTGCCATCACGCCTGGCTAATTTTTGTATTTTTAGTAGATGTGGGGTTTTACTATGTTGACCAGGCTGGTTGGCTTAGCTTCTTTATGCCTAAATTTTCTCATCTGTAAAATGGGGATAATATTGGAATCTGAGGGGATTGTAAGTGAGAATTAATTAAATATCAAAATATGTAAAGTGCCTGATATTTAGTAAGCCCTTAAAAAATAGCTTTATATTATTACCAATATATTATTGGTAATACCCTAGGTTTATCTCCTCTCTTACTCGATCATACTCTTGATTTTACTGCTGCAGTCTCTCTCAAATCTGTCTTTATTTTACTGCCCCTGTTACTTTTCTATCTCAGGCTCCCATTACTTTTCTACTGCACTACTATGCTGAGTGATCTCTCTGCTTTTATGATTTCCTCTCTAATTCACCTTGCATTTGATGTCATTTTCTGTCTTAAAATAATCAGATATCACTCCCCAGTCCCAAATCCTTAATGACTCCCCACTGCATTTGTATTTTCTTTCACATTGGCAGTTAAAGCTCTACTTTTTTTTCTTTTTTTTTTTTTAAATGGAGGCAAAGTCTCCAGGCTGGACACTGCAACCTCTGCTTCCCAGGTTCAAGCGATTCTGATGCCTCAGCTACCGGAGTAGCTGGGATTAGAGGTGTGCACCATCATGCCTTTTTGTATTTTTAGTAGAGATGAGATTTCACCATGTTGGCTAGGCTGGTGTCAAACTCCTGACCTCAGGTGAGCTGCCCGTCTCGGCCTCCCAAAGTGCTAGGATTACAGGCATGAGCCACCGCGCCTGGCCTCTAGATTCTTTTTCATGGAACATTTATTGAAGATTTCTCTAGTTTTTGTCCCTTTTAATAGTCTTATATTCAGACAGAGAACATTCCATGTTCTTTCTCAAGTTTTGCAAAGCTTAGTATTAGCTACTGTGTTTATTTTGTTCAGGGAAATGCTATGTTTAAATGGAAATTGATGTCTCAGTTACATACTCAGGAGTTAAATAATTAATGGTAACTAGATATAGACTTTCTACATATTTGATTAGATTCTACTAGTGCTGTCTCTTTATAATTTGTATCTATGTTTTTTATTTTTTAAGTTGATTGCGTCAGCCTTCTGAAAGGTGCTTGGTGGTGGTTGTCATTTGTTGAGGGACAGGGTATGAGAGGTTTTGAAGAGTTCAGCATTATCTTACTGATATGTTTCTATATATCTTTAAGGAACTGGTGTGGAGTAGTAGTAACCAGTACTGAGGGTTAATGTGCTTTCAATTGTGGGCAGTGCTCCAGTGCATGTAATTCTACTTATTAAAGTTGTCTTTCAGAGCTTGGGCTAAGTGAACTCAAAAGTTATTTTGAAATACAGAGAACTCTGATTAAACAGGACCATGAAGTAATGGAGCTAGTGAACACTTGCTAAATGTTCACAATGATTGTTTTGAACTATTTTTGTTTTTTCTGACCACACTGAAAACTAAAGATACTAGTGTAAAATATTTGTGATTTAATGAGAATGTATTACAGTCATTAAAAATATTATTGACTCTTGTATAAGTGATTTGTTTTAAATTATCTAAGAAAGGTGTGGAGAAGTAAATATTTTTCACTAATAGCTTCACCTGCAGAATCATGACATGCAAACACTAAGTGATCGAGTTGAACATTTTCAGTGATACCATGTAGATATTGTGACTTGATGTGCTGAGAAGGGCACTTCACTCTGTGTTATTCTTTCCATAAACTCGTAATTCCAGTCAAAATATCAGAAAAACAGACACACTGAGGGACATCCTTTAAAATACTTGACCAGCACTCAGAACTATTAATGTCCTGCAAAACAAGGAAAGACTAAGAAATTGTTCCAGACCAGAGGAAACTAAGGAGATAGGATGAGTAAATATAAAGTGGTATCCTTGCTTGGATCCTGGAATAGATAAAAACATTAGTGGAAAAAACTGGTGAAGCCTGGATATAGCCTGGCATTCAGTTATTACTACCATACTGTTAGTTTCTTAGTTTTGAAGAATGCCCCGCAGTAATATAAGATGGTAACATTAGGGGAAACTGAAACTGGATTTGGGGTTTATGGGAACTCCCTGCATAGTCTTTTATAACTTCTCCATAGATGTAGAATTATTCTAAAATTAAAAGTTTGTCAAAAGTAGGTAATATTTTCCAGTTCAGTTCTACAAATGTGTTGAATGCCTGTTATGTGCGCAGTGTGACCAGGGTTGCAGGGGATAAAGTGTGTAAGAGATACTTCCCCTGCCTCTGCCCTTAAGGTGTTGTCTTCTAGATTGGGGAGTAAGACAATTAATGTGAAGCAGAACATGATGGAACCTGTGAAAAGTATGAGCAAGTTGCTGTGGGGGGTTCAGAAGCTGAGGGTAGGTGTTAAATATAGACTGGAGAGTCCTCCCCAAGGAGGCAGCGTTTGAGAACTTTGAAGAATGGGCAGGATTTAGTAACCATAGTCATCAGAAAGGAAATGTGTCATAACCAAAGAGCCCTGGCTCTGGAATTTCATAGACCTACGCTGCCCCTTACTAGCTTTGTGACCTTGGGCAAATTATTTAATGTCACTAAGTCTTTGTTTCTCATTTGTAAGATAAGGTTGGTAATTGCTATTTCAAAGCATTATGAGAATTAAATGCACTTTATTTAGCTTAGTAAAGCATCTGATCCCTAGTAAACTCTTAATGTTAACTGCTGGAGATGGAGAGAAGCATGTATTGTTGATGTAGTACCATCACCACAGGCACAGAGCCTGGAGAGTGTAGAATGTTTGGTGGAACATTGGTGGTGTTTAGAAAGCTGAATTAGGACTACATTGTGAGTGCTTTGATATATCAGGTCAGCAGTTCAAACTTTTTAAGTGGTAATTGGGAATCATTAAAGATTTTCATATAGGGAGAGTAAGGAGATTGAGTCTGTTTTAGGATTAGTTTGATAGACACATGAGGGGAGTGTTGGAGGCTCTCATGTGGGTTGCTGCCTTCCCATTTACTTGGTGAGTTAGATGTGTCCCCTTTAGAATTCAGTGAAACAGTTAGGTTGAAATGCTCTGGATGATTACTGGTAATCTGTTACTGTGTAACTTGGGAATTTCAAAAGCAGGACCATGAGTTTGTAGTATCAAATACACTCAATATGTGTTTAGTAAAAAGGGCCATTGCTATTTTTAGATGTATTGGCTAAGAACTCCTTTTGTAGGTGATGGTTTTCTATCTTTCTTTTTTTCTTTTTTTTTTTTAACAGCTTAAGTCAATAAGAGTTAAACAGTACTTCATTGACTTCCTGTGAGGCTTTGTGGAAAGCAGTTCCGTTGTATCTATTTTTAAAGCTGATTACTGTGAGCAGAGGATGCTGCTATTGAGTTATAAATGTCATCTCAGTATGTTCTCACTCAGCATTCTTTAGATGACACTAGTGTTTGTATATAAGGTTTCTGGAGTTTATCTGATAGGAAAAGCAGCAGTTATCACTGAAATAGTACCAGTAAATGAAATACTTAAAAGCAGTGATCATGCTACCCTTCAGCAGTATAATTATCATCATCTATATGAGTCTTAAGCCTATACCATCACTGAATGGCAAAAATTGTAACCTTATTTTGGGACTATTTTGCAACCCTGTAATGGTATTGTATAATGTTTTGCAGCTTTTTTGTTAATCGTTGTATTAAAAGTATTAAATCATCTTGGAATTTTCCTCTTGGGATCGATAGGATCATTTGATTTACAAATATTGTTAAAGGCTGGGCGCGGTGGCTCAAGCCTGTAATCCCAGCACTTTGGGAGGCTGAGACGGGCGGATCACGAGGTCGGGAGATCGAGACCATCCTGGCTAACACGGTGAAACCCCGTCTCTACTAAAAAAATACAAAAAACTAGCCGGGCGAGGTGGCGGGCGCCTGTAGTCCCAGCTACTCGGGAGGCTGAGGCAGGAGAATGGCGTGAACCCGGGAGGCGGAGCTTGCAGTGAGCTGAGATCCGGCCACTGCACTCCAGCCTGGGTGACAGAGCGAGACTCCGTCTCAAAAAAAAAAAAAAAAAAAAAAAAAACCAAATATTGTTAAAATACACTTATGTGTAAATTACTGGGAGTTTTCTTCAGTGTGTTTTTTGTTTTTAGAGACAGTCTCGCTGTGTTGCCCAGGCTGGTACGAAACTCTTGGCCTTCAGCCATCCTCCCATCTTGGCCTCCCAAAGAGCTGGGATTACAGGTGTGAGTCCCTACGCCTGACCTCCAGTCTTTTGTTATGATCTTTCTTTCTTTCTTTCTTTCTTTCTTTCTTTCTTTCTTTCTTTCTTTCTTTCTTTCTTTCTTTCTTCCTTTCTTCCTTTCTTCCCTTTCTTCCCTTTCTTTCCTTTCTTTCCTTTCCTTTCCTTTCCTTTCCTTTTCTTTTCTTTTCTTTTCTTTTCTTTTCTTTTCTTTTCTTTTCTTTTCTTTTCTTTTCTTTTCTTTTCTTTTCTTTTCTTTTCTTTTCTTTTCTTCTGACAGGGTCTCTCTTAGTTTGCCTAGGCTGGAATGCAGCGGCATGATCTCTGCTGACTGTACCTCCACCTCCAGGGCTCTAGCTATCCTCCCACCTCAGCATCCTGAGTAGCTGAGACCACAGGCTCATGCCACCATGCCCGGCTGATTTTTGTATTTTTTGTAGAGACGGAGTTTCACCATGTTGTCCAGGCTGGTCTCGAACTTGTAAGCTCAAGTGATCTGCCCACCTTGGCCTCCCGTAAGTGCTGGGATTACAGGCGTGAGCCACCACGCCCAACCTATTAGGAAATTTTTCAGTCCTACAGAAGAGTTGAAAAAATTTTATAACCACCATATACCAATCTACAATTACTTAATTACTTTTCTTTGTTTATTATTATTATTATTATTTTTGAGACAGTCTTGCTCCGTCATACAGGCTGGAATGCAGTGGTGCGATCTCTGCTCACTGCACCCTCCACTTGCCAGGTTCAAGCTATCATCCCACGCACCACCATACCTGGCTAATTTTTGTATTTTTTGTTTAGATTGAGGGGTCTCACTATATTGCACAGACTGGTCTCAAACTCCTGAATTCAAGCAATCTGCCGGCCTCAGCCCCTCAAAGAGCTAGGATTATAAGTGTGAGCTGCTGTGCCCAGCCTAAATTACTGTTTTTAAAATGAAAGTTTTGTTTCCTTCTCTTTTTAAATATTATATAAACTTTTTCGAGTCTTTAAACCATTTTTAAGAGACTATTTTGAAGTAGGTGGGATGATTTTTGATATTTCTGTGTTAGTTCTTCAGAACAATAATGTTGTTCAAGTAAAATAATTCTAATAATCTGAGATTTGGGAAATCTCTGTTTTAGAATATATAATACTAGTTTAGCAGATTAAGTTAATTTTTCTGGCCCTGTATAGGGTTTTTACAGTTAACTGTTCATTTAAATTCCATAAGACATAAATTCTTTTAAATTATCTGCAGACAGAAAATACACGTTAAAAAGTTACTTCTGCTAAGGTATGAGGATCGCTTGAGCCCAGGAGTTGGAGACCAGCCTGGGCAATATAGTGAGACCCCCATCACACACAAAAAAATAGAAAAAGTGGCTGGGTGCGGTAGCTGACATCTGTAATCCCAGCACTTTGGAAAGCCAAGGCAGGTGGATCACCTGAGATCAGGAGTTTGAGACCAGCCTGACCAATATGGTGAAACCCCGTCTCTACTGAAAATACAAAAATTAGGGCAGGTGCAGTGGCTCACGCCTGTAATCCCAGCACTTTGGGAGGTTGAGGCGGGTGGATCATCTAAGGTCAGAAGTTTGAGACCAGCCTGACCAACATGGAGAAACTCCGTCTCTACTAAAAATACAAAATTAGCCGGGCATGGTGGTATGTGCCTGTAGTCCCAGCTACTGGGGAGGCTGAGACAGGAGAATTGCTTGAACCTGGAAGGCACAGGTTGCAGTGAGCCAAGAAGTGACACTGCACACCAGCTTGGGTGACAGAGTGAGACTTCGTCTCAAAAAAGAAAAAAGAAGAAAAATTAGTCAGGCATAGTGGCCTGTGGGTTCAGCTAGCTATTCAGGAGGCTGAGGCGAAAGGATTGCTTGAGTCTGGGAGGTTGAGGCTGCAGTTTACTTGTCTTAAATGTTAATACATGCATTTTTAATAGAAGGAATTAATTTATCTCCTCATACTGTGTTTGTTTTCCTATTTCCTCTTTCTCTTCAAAGTACCTTTTGAGCAAGAGTTACAAGATAACTTTTTCAGTATTCTATGTAGAAACAAAATAGTTTGAGAGATTTTTCTGTTTACCTCATCATTCATATAAAGGCTACTTTTCAGCTCCTGTCTTGCTTAAGATGGTGATTGTGAGTCCTATGAAGTTGTATTTATAGTTTTACTTTTGAAGCTAAAACAATAGCTATAATTGCTCATTTAATTTTTAATATACTTGTGTATTGGTGATATGTAAATCTTACTTCTTTATTATGTGAAATTATACACAGGAAAATGCATAACATTGCTTTGGGCCTGAGGCACGAAGGTACATTGGCATTGAAGGTAGGCCCTGAGGTAGAGAGAAAAGAACTGATACCAATCTTGAATTTAAAAAAAAAAAAAAAAAAGATGCTTCATGCAGAATCAGCATTTGATTATGAGGAAGTTGTGAGAGGAAAAGAGAAGAGGAAGATGGAAGCTGTAGAGTAGAATTTGCAGTTAAGTAGATGTAGATGGTTAGAGCTGAAGGCATTAGAAGGTGAATGACTTCCTTCCCCAGCACTGTGTTACTGTGTTAAAGAAAAGCCTGTACTGCTTGCTGCTACTAGAACTGAAAAAAGAAAAGTTCTGTCTTCAGGGCATTTACAAAAAATTGAACAGTTGTGTTCCTTTGTGGATCTTTGGAGAATCGTTAGAACACATTGTATGAGTTGAGGTAACTGCTGACAGAATTTTTTAAAGTATTGCTTACCATGTAAACTCAAATGTCTATATCATGCCTCATTCTTTTTACATGTTAAGACAGATTCTGCTGATTGAATTCGGCCCCATATACTGTAGACACTGAACCACAAGCTTCATATTGATTACAAAATGCTCTGACTCATGGACTTTTGTAAATTCATTATTTCCTTTTAAGAAGTATGATGCTTAGAGTGGACATCTCTGGTGGTTTTAAGAAATGTGAGCAGGCTTTTTGAAGGGATGCATTCTTGAGTAGGAAAATGTCTTAAATTGATTTCCCGTAACTGTTGCAGTCAGCACTTTGAACTGCTCTTAGGTACCTGGTGCCATTACATCTTTGTGGTCAATAACTTTTTTTGTGTGTGGCTTACTTCACAAAATAAAAATGCTTTCTGTGTCTTGTTATTTTGGTATGCATATTTTATCTTTGATCCAACGTAGTGCTAGGTACCTGGTAGATTTTTGGTAGAAAATTATTTTAAGAACCAAAGATGCCAGCATGGTCCAGTTTTTCCAAGACCCACTACCCACTCGATAAAGTCTCTAAGACTGCCCTCCCTGAACAGCAGCCCTGCATGGCTTCTCATACTCTGTGTTATTCCTCCTCACAGCAGTTTTCTCCTGCCATCTGATACACTCCCGTGGGAATGTACATGTCATAAAAGCAAGAATTTTATTTTGTTCGTTGTCGTATTCACCCCGAGCCTGACACATAGTGGGCACTCAAAGGTTTTCTGAAGGTATATTGATCATTAGAAATTTCTGCCATTTGCCTGGCCCAGAGGGATATAAATACAAGTCAGAATTAGATTTAGCCATTGTGTACACAGATAGCTATAGTGCAAAATGGGTTCAGATGGTGTAAGAGAACTGCAGAGAAAATGCTGGGGTTGTTGAGTATTTTATTTTATTATGTCTAGCTTGCTCTTAAAGAAATGACATTTAAACTGGGTCTTATTTCAGACCAGAGAAACAGGCAGAGACCGAGAAACAAAGAAGAGTGGCAGGTGTAAGAAAAGGTGAAGTACTTGGTTTGGCTAGAACATACTAGTGAAGAACTCAGAAGTTAGTTAGAAAGGTTAGATCCAGGTCAATGGAAAGCCTTAAAATCCAAGCTGAGTTTGGATTTTATCCCATTGGCTGTGAAAATTGTTTATTTTTTCCCTTCGTCAAAAGGCAGTTAAATGTCATAAGGATTGTACATGCATAGGAAGAGACGCTGAAGACACAGAATTCTAAGACTGGAATTTTAATTTTAATTATTACCAAGGAGTTTACATTAGGCCAGTACCACGTAAATCGAAGGTAGGAATGACCACAGATTGGCAACAAATTGACTAATTAGATATGGAGAACAAGGTAAATGAAAGAAGCTAGGAAGATTCTTCAGGTTTTGAACCTGTGGTAAGTAAGGTGGTGTTGTCATTAAATACGGAAGTAAAGAACACGAAGAAAGAGCAGATTTAAGAAAGATTAGTTTAATTCTGAACATGTTGCTTTGAGGTGCTAGCATTCGAGTGGAGGAAAAATGTGGTAGAGTAGATAGTTGGAAAAACTACCAAGGCCTAAGATTTGGGCATCGTTTGCTAAGTAGCTTTTAAAGCCCTAAGATTGCAAAGGAAGAGAAGAGAGTACACAGAGAAAGAACTGAAAATAGCAGAGAGCAAATTCTTGGGAAATACCACTTAAGATGATGGGGGAGAAAAGCCAAGAAACAACAGAAGGAAGTAGGAGAACCAAGAGAAGACAATACTGCAAAACCCAAGGAAAGATGTTCAGGAAGAAGTAAAATTCAAACCTGTTTGCTTCAGAAAGAGCTCTGGTATAACCTCAAAAGTGTGATACATATTTATTTTTTCTGTCATCTCATTCATTATCCCGCTGTACTGTTTAGCGTAGTTCTTCACACACACAGTAGGTTCTCAGTAATCTAGTTGAAGGATTACTGCTTGACAGAATGTTAGGTAGATGTCGACGTCTGAGCCTCAAGCTGCTGATTGTGCAGTCTAGGGTCCTGCTGAACACTGGAAAGTAAATTCATTGGGATTAACTTGTGCTTTGCAGGGTTTCTTTCAAGTTACCTGTTTCATATTCCATTTGTGATATATTCTTGATCTTGTCTATTTTCTCTTTGATAAATGGTAGAAGTTCTATTAAACAATAATCAAAGGATCTCAAAGTGCTAGGGAAAAAAAACAGTTAATGGACTTTAAAGATTGGATAAGTGCTTAAAAAACAAACAAACAAAAAAGACTGAGTCTCACTCTGTCGCCCAGGCTGGAGTGCAGTGGCGTGATCTTAACTCACTGCAACCTCTGCCTCAGCTTCTTGAGTAGCTGGGATTACAGGCATGCACCACCACCATGCCCGGCTAATTTTTGTATTTTTAGTAGAAATGGCCAGGCTAGTCTCAAACTCCTGACCTCAGGTGATCCACCTGCCTCGACTTCCCAAAATTTTGGGATTGCAGGCGTGAACCACCGCACCTGGCCAAAAAAAGATTTCAATAGCATTTTTCGAACAAGTCATGGATATAGAGACTTGGATAATTTGGTGCTGCATTTTATCCACGAAAGACAAAGATAGCACTGATGGTGACCTTCCAGTATAGCATTAAGAAAAATCTATTCCTAGTAGAGGATTGTTAGGCAATCAGTAATTGATCAGGATTTGACTTGAATTTTTATAGTACATTTGTATAACAAGAATAAACTTTTGAGTACATAAATACAAATTATTGGGACAAGGAAAAATAGACACATGTATTCAGTAGCTTGTTTAGTGTAATAGTATCTATATCATGTGTATCCTGTTTTTTGTTTGTTTGTTTGTTTGTTTTTTTGAGATGGAGTCTCGCTCTGTCACCCAGGCTAGAGGGCAGTGACACAATGTCAGCTCACTGCAACCTCTACCTCCCGGGTTCAAGGGATTCTCCTGCCTCAGCCCTCCCAAGTAGCTGAGGTTATAGGCACACACGACCATGCCCAGCTAATTTTTGTATTTTTTAGTAGAGACAGGGTTTCACCATGTTTGCCAGGCTGGTCTTGAACTCCTGACTGCAAGTGATCCGCCTGCCTCAGCCTCCTGTAGTGCTGGGATTACAGGCGTGAGGCACCACTCCTGGCCTGTGTGACATCTTTATAATCATATCCATTAAACAGGTTGTGAGAACAGAATTAACTAATTGTTAACAGTAGCATATGCATTACGTAGAAATTTTTGTGTGGTTTGGATGTTAGCATCTCATTTTTGGTAAAGGAAGAGGAGTTTGGGTAAAATTTATCTCTTTAAGGTCTGATTTAGTGAAAGGAGACATTTATTAGGTCTGGATACTTTAAAAGTTCTTTTTATTAAGACTATCTTTTATTTAGATATGTTATATGATGATAAATATACTTGATAAATACACCTGCAAAGCAGGAAATAATACATTGGTTTCCTATCATTTTTTTCTTTTGTGATAGAGTGATTATTATTTGTTGAATTCTCTTACCTGTCATCCTTAAAAAGTGAATTTGTCCATGTTCGTGCTTAGCTATTAAGCTTTATTAATTCAAGATTAGAGCTTTAAAATATATGACTAAATTTTTTCTCTTGTTTACTTCGTATCTGTTTGAATGGAGGAGATAAAAGTGGAGACAGTGAATGCAACAGTATTTCTTCCATTGTATTTGTATCTTTCGTATGATCTTAGAACAAAAAGTTTCTAAAACCCTTCTTTAAACAAAGACAACAATATCACTGAATATGTAAAAATATTCTCAACGGCGCATTTCTTTTCTCTACTTTTTTATATCCTTGAATAATACTGGCCAGAAAGAATATTTGAAGAGGTTCTTTCTAAATGTATTTTGATATTCATGTTAATTATACATCTTGTATGGTGAATTTGGTGCATTTAAAATAAAAATAATTTTTTGTGTTTAATTATTGCACTTCTGATCATTTGTAGGCGAAACCTAACCAAGCTGTCCCTCATCTTCAGCCACATGCTGGCAGAGCTAAAAGGAATCTTTCCAAGTGGACTCTTTCAAGGAGACACATTTCGGATTACTAAAGCAGATGCTGCAGAATTTTGGAGAAAAGCTTTTGGGGAAAAGTAAGTCTCAATAATGAATTTGAACTATGAATAAAGCTTATGAGTTTTTTCTTTACTTTTTTACTATTGAAATATTTAACATTCAGGAACTCTGAGAAACTATATGTGTACGTATTTCCTAGCTGTGGTTAAATATTTGGTTAAGTTTTTGGTTAAATATTTGGTTAAGTTTTGCCCTGTTCATTTTTTTTTTTAAGAAATAGTTTTGCAGATTAAGCTCTTTGAATGCTCTTCCCTTTATCTCCACAGCCATTGTGCACTTTTTTTTTTTTTTTGGATATAGAATCTTGCTCTGTCACCCAGGCTGGAGTGCAGTGGTGCGATCTCCACTCACTGCAAACTCTGCCTCCTGGGTTCACGCCATTCTCCTGCTTCAGCCTCCCAAGTAGCTGGGACTACAGGCGCCCGCCATGCCCAGCTAATTTTTTGCATTTTTAGTAGAGAGTTTCACCGTGTTAGCCAGGATGGTCTTGATCTTCTGACCTCGTGATCCGCCCACCTTGGCCTCCCAAAGTGCTGGGATTATAGGCGTGAGCCACCGCACCCAGCCCCGTTCTGCCCTTAATGGACATATATATTTCACATTATTTGCTATCAGCAGTGAACAATATCTAAGTTGTCTTCATATGCAAGAAATTGTCTTTATTTACATACATAGGAGTGGAATTACTAAGTCTTGGGGTTTTACTTCTTTTGCTTTGCTAAGTATTGTCTAATTTCTTTCCAAAATGGTTGTACCAGTTCATATTTTACAGTAGCCCCATAATTTAGCTAACGCTGGTGATGTGAATTAGTGTAATATTTTGCTTTATATTCCTTGATGAGAAGGGAGATTGAGCTTCTTCTTACCTTTATGACCAGCCGAGATTCTTATTCTGACTTGCCTGTTCCTATTTCTGATTTGCCCATTTTCTTATTGAGTGGTTTATCTTTTTCTTATTATAGGTTACTAGTTCTTTGTTAATTACTTACATTACAAATATCTTCTCCTAGGCTGTGGCTTACCTTTTCCATTTTGCTGTATTGTCTATATGTATTATGTAGGTTGATTTATGAGTCAAGCTTGTTTTTAAGTATAAATATAAATATTCTGGTTTTTGTTGTGCTATTTTTTTTTCTTTTTTGAGACAGGATGTCACTCTGTTGCCCAGTCTGGTGTGCAGTGGTACAATCAATCATAGCTCATTGCAACCTTGAACTCTTGGACTCAAGCAGTTCTCCCAAGTAGCTGGGACTACATGTGTGTGCTGCCAGTCCCAGCTAATTTGCAGAGACAGGATTTTGCTGTGTTATCTAGGCTGGTCTTGAGCTTCTGGCCTCAAATAATCCTTCCCCCTGGCCTCTCAAAGTACTAGGATTACAAGCATGAGCCACCGTGCTAGGCCCAAGTTTCTCTTTAAAGGCTTTTATTTTTGGCCAGGCACAGTGGCTCACTCCTGTAGTCCCAGCATTTTAGGAGGCCAAGACAGGAGGATTGCTTGAGGCCAGAAGTTTGAGACTACCACCCTGGATGACATTACAAGACCCCGTCTTTATTTGTAGATTTTTTTTTCTTTTTCTTTTCTTTTTTTTGCAACATGGTTTCACTCTGTTGCCCAGGCTGTAGTGCAGTGGCCTGATCTTGCCTCACTTGCAACCTCCGCCTCCAAAGTTCAAGAGATTTTCCCACCTCAGCCTCCAGAGTAGCTGGAACTAATTAATTAGTCCGGCTAATTTTGTTTGTTTGTTTTTGTGGAGACAAGGTTTCACCGTATTGCCCAGGCTGGGCTCAAGCAATCTGCCCACTCTGGCCTCCCAAAGTGCTGGGCCTCCTGAAGGCATGTGCCGCAGTGCCCGGCCCCCTTCTTTCTATATTAAAGAAGCTGACCTGTATTTTGAATTAAGAGGATTGAAATTGGTATTGAGAACTTAATGTGGCTCTCTTTCCTTTGCTTGATTATGGCGATGCCTGGAATTATCTCTGTTATTTCACTTTGTGTCTCCTCTCCACCCCCATCCCAGGACAATAGTCCCTTGGAAGAGCTTTCGACAGGCTCTACATGAAGTGCATCCCATCAGTTCTGGGCTGGAGGCCATGGCTCTGAAATCCACTATTGATCTGACCTGCAATGATTATATTTCAGTTTTTGAATTTGACATCTTTACCCGACTCTTTCAGGTAGGATACTAAAAAAGTTGACTAAACTGGTTACTGCTACTTTTCTGAAGAGAAAACTTAAAAAAAAAAAAAATTGGGGTTTTTGTCTGTGTGATAGTATTTAATTCATTTTAGGAACTATGCCAAAAAAAGATTAAAACTACCTCGTATTAAAAATATATGTGTGTATGTATATATAGTGAAAATGACAGCTATACCACCTGCTTTCTTCTCTTCACATCTTTCCTTGTTATTGAATATTCTTCTTTTTATCATTTTAATGTTTGTAGAATGGCCAGAATATGGATATATTAGTTTTCTGATACTGGATATTTGTGTATGTTTGCAACTTTTTCTCCTGTTTTATCAAAATTGACTGTTAATATTGAGATGTTTAGATACTTCAAAAACAACTCCTTTCTTTTTCTCTAAAAATAATGCTTTTTCTGGTGTTGTCTATGCCAATTTGCATACACATTTATTTGAAACTTATTAGTTGCACCTGTAGGCCCTATCCTGGTTTTCAGTTTGTTGTTGTTCAACCCCACTACTGTTAATTAGAGCTGCTTTACAAATTCTAGAATTTTCATTTTGTATTAAGTTTCTCCCTATAAGCATATATTCTTTTCTTCATAGCTTTTCAGAGTTTTTAATCTCCCAAACACGTGTGTCTTCCCTCTGAGTGATGGTATAATTAAAAATTTCTGACAATGAATTAAGAGTTGGTGTTGTTGTTTTTTTTGTTTGTTTGTTTGTTTCTCATTGCCCTCTGAGTTGGTTGTACGTCTGATCTGAATAGTCTGTGATTGATCTCGTTTCTTTAGCCCTGGTCCTCTTTGCTCAGGAATTGGAACAGCCTTGCTGTAACTCATCCTGGCTACATGGCTTTTTTGACGTATGACGAAGTGAAAGCTCGGCTCCAGAAATTCATTCACAAACCTGGCAGGTCAGTGCAATGAAGCAAAAAGGTTTATTCTTCTGAATTTTGTTATCTTGAGACTTCTGCTAGTATAGAAGAAACATGGCCTTTATTAGTTTCACAATAGCCAAGATTCTGCAATAGGATTGATACCTCTTTATCAGATGTATTGACTTAATTCAGATCCTATAATTTGATAAATGTTTTCAGGCCACTTAAGAATTGAGTTTATGGCCGGGCACAGTGGCTCACACCTGTAATCCCAGCACTTTGGGAGGCCGAGGCGGGCGGATCACGATATCAGGAGTTTGAGACCAGCCTGGCCAATGTGGTAAAACCCTGTCTCTACTAAAAATACAAAAATTATCCAGGCGTGGTGCAGGTGCCTGTAATCCCAGCTACTCAGGAGGCTGAGGCAGGAGAATCACTTGAACCTGGGAGGTAGAGGTTGCAGTGAGCCGAGATCATGCCATTGTACTCTAGCCTAGGCAACAAGAGTGGAACCCCGTCTCAAAACCAACACAAACAAAAAAGAATTGCGTTTATGTGTCGTTTGCTTCTGGTGTGGAGTCATGGAGGAAGTTACTCTCTTTTTAAAAATATTTTCTTTCTTTTTACTCGTCACTGACTTGAAGCTAAGGATAAGTGTTATTCTTGCCTTGGTGTGGTGGCTCATGCCTGTAATCCCAACACTTTGGGAGGCCAAGTTGGGCAGATACTTGAAATCAGGAGTTCAAGACTGGCCTGGCCAACATGGTGAAACCCCATCTCTTCTAAAAATACAAAAATTAGCCAGGCATGGTGGCACATGCTGTAGTCCCAGCTACTTGGGAGGCTGAGGCAGGAGAATCACTTGAACTCAGGAGGCGGAGGCTGCAGTGAGCCAAGATCATGCCATTGCACTCCAGCCTGGGTGACAGAGCCAGACTCTGTCTTTTTTTTTTTTTAAAAAAGTTATTCTTGACGGTCCTTTTGATTTTTGTCTGTATCTTGCCTTGCCTTCCACCCTAATACCAGCATAATCTACTAAAGCTTCTGTTTGTCTCTGTTCATAGTTACATCTTCCGGCTGAGCTGTACTCGTCTGGGTCAGTGGGCTATTGGGTATGTTACTGCTGATGGGAACATTCTCCAGACAATCCCTCACAATAAACCTCTCTTCCAAGCACTGATTGATGGCTTCCGGGAAGGCTTGTGAGTACCTACTGCATACCATCTGTTAGAGTCTAGGAACTTAGGGGCTGTAAAACCTCATCATTAATGACTTTATTCCAGGTTTCTTAAACTACAGACTAAGATTCAGGAAAATATTAACAGATGATACTGATTTGACCTTCAGGTCCTGGAAGACTTGTTTTTCTTTTTTAGGGATTCCATGAGTGAAATTATTCTCTACTGCTTCAGTTATTACCATAAATAAACTTCATCTTTTTTTCTTTTTTTCCAAATGTTAACTTATTTTCAAGCCTATTTTGGGTTTTAAAATATACCAATTAGCAGGAAATTTGACCAGTTATTTAGTTGGCATTCAAGTGATTCAATGTTCCTAATGGCCATAGGCCTCGGTGGCCTTCATCTGCTTTCATCCTCACTTCATTTTTGTTCAGCAGCATTTCTTCAGGCCTTGGGCTTTTGTAACCTATGCTGCTATTTGTAACTAAGTCCTTATTTATTCCAGAATTGCTATTCCTTTGAGAATTCAAATTGATTATCAGTTGGTAAACACTTAAAAATACTAAGAGTTGACCAGGTGGTAGAAAACTAGCTTGTGTTTTAAAGTGATTAGGAAAATACATTTTGTATTATACATTATCTTTTACTTATGATAGCATTGGGTCTGAAAGAAGTGCTGTCCCGGCCGGGCGCGGTGGCTCAAGCCTGTAATCCCAGCACTTTGGGAGGCCGAGATGGGCGGATCACGAGGTCAGGAGATCGAGACCATCCTGGCTAACACGGTGAAACCCCGTCTCTACTAAAAACACAAAAAATTAGCTGGGCGTGGTGGCGGGCGCCTGTAGTCCCAGCTACTCGGGAGGCTGAGGCAGGAGAATGGCGTGAACCCGGGAGGCAGAGCTTGCAGTGAGCTGAGATCCGGCCACTGCACTCTAGCCTGGGCGACAGAGCGAGACTCCGTCTCAAAAAAAAATAGAAGTGCTGTCCCAAATGTCAGAACAGTTTGATGCTAGAAACTGGATCTCCCTGGTAGATGATCTCAGTGGCTTAATTTGCATCTTGTTACATTGCTTTTAAATTAGTGTCTCTCATTTTCTTAAACCTGTAAATAAAGGTATTTCAGGTCCTTGATCAAAAGCAAATGCAGTTTAAATTAAGAATTTAGGCTGGGCTCAGTGGCTCACACCTGTGATCCCAGCAGCTTGGGAGGCTGAGACGGGCGGATCACCTGAGGTCAGGAGTTCAAGACCAGCCTGGCCAACATGGCAAAACCCTGTCTCTATTAAAAGTACAAAAAATTAGCTGGACGTGGTGGCAAGTGCCTGTAATCGCAGCTACTTGGGAGGCTGAGGCAGGAGAATCACTTGAACCCGGGAGGTGGAGGTTGCAGTGAACCAAGATCACTCACTGCAACCTCAGAAAAAATAAAAAAAATCTGTCTCTAAAAAAAAAAAAAAAAAAAGAATTTCTGTATGGTGGCCATCCATTGATTAAAAATTGGTTGGTAAACTGTGACCCATGTGCTACCTGTTTGTTCCCCGTGTAAGCCAAGATAGTTTTTCCTAAGAGTCATTTTGAAGAAAACAATCAGAGAAGAATATGTGACCCAGACTAATGTGGCCTACAAATCCTAAATGATTTTCTGTCTGGCTCTTTACAGAAAAGCTTTGCTAACCAACCCCTTGATTAAAAGATAGAACCTATGGCATTGTTACCTGGAGAAGGAGAATATCTTTGTTTTTGGAGAATATCTTTGAACTGTTCTGTTATTTATTTTTTTGAAGTAAGATTTATCTTTATACTTACACCAAGTTGCCCTTTTAGATTGGAGGAACTTCCAGATACCATTTGTCTATATTAGCAAGCACTGGTAAATTGGCTTCAATAAAACCCAAGATTGGTTACTCTTTACAGCTATTTGTTTCCTGATGGACGAAATCAGAATCCTGATCTGACTGGCTTATGTGAACCAACTCCCCAAGACCATATCAAAGTGACCCAGGTGAGTTTTGTTTTACATTATAACCATATCACTGAACACAAACTTTAGTATAGTCTTTATAGAACTGATGGCATAATTGAATTGATTGGAACACCATTGACTAGATTAGTGAATTTAAACTGTTGACTAGATTAGTGAATTTGTGTGTATGTGGTTTCACTTTAAACCCTGGAGCTTAAAATAGGACCCAGACTAGATGCTTTCTGGTTTAATGGGAGAAAATAAACCACTGTTGTGACATTTTTATATAAGCAAAATTTGTATAGGAAGCAAGTCTTCACTTTTTCTGTTGTTAACATTTATGATTGCAGTTATTCAACTAATAGTCTCTTAATTTTTCTTAAAGGAACAATATGAATTATACTGTGAGATGGGCTCCACATTCCAGCTGTGTAAAATATGTGCTGAAAATGATAAGGATGTAAAGATTGAGCCCTGTGGACACCTCATGTGCACATCCTGTCTTACATCCTGGCAGGTATGGATCTAAACAGTGACTTTCTTCAGCTATGTAATCACCTTGGAGAATTCGGTATTATATAGCCTTTACTGATATAAGGGGTGGTCTGGCTTTTGGGGTTAGGTTTAAACTTTTACTTTCTTTTAATCTCTAGGAAATGTATTTTCTAGCAGATTAATATTTTAAATATTTTCAGATGCATCTTTTACTATCTCTTGCTTCTTCTGCAGGAATCAGAAGGTCAGGGCTGTCCTTTCTGCCGATGTGAAATTAAAGGTACTGAACCCATCGTGGTAGATCCATTTGATCCTAGAGGGAGTGGCAGCCTGTTGAGGCAAGGAGCAGAGGGAGCTCCCTCCCCAAATTATGATGATGATGACGATGAACGAGCTGATGATACTCTCTTCATGATGAAGGAATTGGCTGGTGCCAAGGTAAGACAGCAGTTTAGGAGACTGGCTAAATCCATTATGAGTTTATGTTCTAAAGCCGTAAAACACTTAATGATATGCAAACTACAATGATAGGTAGTATTAATAGCTGATATTTATTGAGCATTTACTATATGACAGATACTATGTTAAACACTTTACTTGTTTTTTACTTATATAATCTTTACTACAACCCCATGAGTACATACTACTATTACCCTCATTTAACAGATTAAGAAACTGAGGCACAAAGAGGTTAAGGAATTTGCCGAAGATCACACACTGCAACCTCAGAAAAAATAAAAAAAAAATTTATTTTTATTTTTATTCAAGCTAGTAGGTTGAAGCATCTGTGAGCTGCATCTGTAACCAGGCATTCCAGCTTAAGGCCCATGCTGTCTGTATTTTAGGACTAAGATCCGAAGTTTAGGACTAAGATCCGAAGTTTTAGGACTAAGATCCTAAGATCACACAGCTAGTAGGTTGAAGCATCTGTGAGCTGCATCTGTGACCAGGCATTCCAGCTTAAGGCCCAATACTGTCTGTATTTTAGGACTAAGACTTTATTCATATCCCCTGATGGAGAATATGATGGAGAAATAAAAGAACTGGATCCTCTTTTGCTAATGCAACTAGAATAAGTTCGGTTCCCTTTTTTTTTTTAGTGGAGTCTTGGCATTAGAAAGTTGGGGCTGGGCATGCCTATAGCTCATGCCTATAGCTCATGCCTATAATCCCAGTACTTTGGGAGGCTGAGGCTGGAGGATCAGTTGAGCCCAGTTTGAGACCAGCCTTGGCAATATAGTGAGACCCTATCTCTACTCCCAACTCCAAAAAAAAAAAAAAAAAAAAAGCTGGGTATGATGTTGTGTACCTGTAGTTCTGACTACTCTGGAGGCCAAAGCTGGAGGATCAGTTGAGCCCAGCAATTCGACGTAGCAAGACCCTATCTTCACCACCACTGCCCCGATGCCCCCCTAAAAAAAAAAATAGTTAGGCATGGTGGTGTTCGCCTGTAGTTCTAACTAGTCTGGAGACTGAGACAGGAAGATTGCTTGATCCCAGGAATTCAAGGCGGGAGTGAGTTGTGATTGTACCACTGCACTGTAGGCTGGGTGACATAGTGAGACCCTGTCTCATAAATAAAAAGCAATTGTATACTACGTGTAGCGTGACTTATTTCTGTAAAAAAATTTTTTTAAAAGGATATACATAGAAAAGTTGGATGACTACATACCAAACTAATCACTGTTATTTCTGAGGATAGAAATTGAGAGCACTTAAATTCTGTGGAATATTTGAATTTTTTACAATTAATGCATGTTACTTTTTCAAAGTGTTTGTTGTGCTAGATGGTTGAGTGCTATATGGGATAAGAAATCTAAGACAAGGCTTTCAAGGAGCTAATAGTTTTATTTAGGAAGAGGACATATATGCAGGTGAAACACTTGAGAGGAAGAAGTAAAGGAACACTCTTTCCCTAGCCATGTAGAAATGCAAACAGAAAAAAAACCAGCTTCATGTATTTTGTCATTTGGCCATTCCATAATTTATTTTGTCTTCCTTTTAATGGACATTCATATTGTTTGCAGGCTTACATATATTGGCCAGCTTTTAAACAAGTCTGTCTAGGCTAGCAGTGGGATTGCTACATAAGGGCATGTGTATTTCAACTGTGATAGAGGGGAGGGTTGTGATTAATGGAGGGGCTCATGGGAATATCACAGTGATAATGGTATTTTGTTTTTCAGCTGGATGATAAGTACATGGATGTTTTATTCCTTGTACTTTATAGTTCATTATATATTTTGTATGAATAAAATAATTTGAGTGAAAATATTTAACTTTTGGATAGTTATTAAAGCTTAGCCCCTTTTTTTGGTCCTGAAATCACTCTTGAAGGTGTGGAAAAGAATGAGAATGCCTGTTTCTTCACATCCTGGTAGATGTTGTTTGTTGTTTTATTTTGATTTGTTTTTAATATAGTGAATCTACTTATAGTTGGTGAGGGCACATGGATTTTTTTTTTAAGGTTTAAAAGAATTGCTAAAAAACTTACAAAAACATTGGTTCCCTGCCTCTGTCCCCTCCAGCACCTCTCTGTCCCCTCGTTCAGAGTTTTAATTCTTGAAACTGTTTACTACCTCTGTGTTTCTTAACCATATGCTTATGCTGCTTCTTCTGGATTCTTGATCTCTTCACCTCAGATATTGTGGGAGAGTGTTTAGGTCTCTTATCTCCCTCCTCTGTACTCCATATCCTCCCACTACAGTTATTTGAATTTGGCTTAGTACTCAGTGTTTATATGATTTCACTCCATACTCTGCCAAATAGCATACTATACAATAATTACTTTTGCTTTCTTATACAACTTTCTGCTTTTCCTGGTATAATTATTTTTATTTTTTAGTTTTCAGTTTGTACCTGTCACTACCAAATCATACCGTACTCTCAAACATCCTCTCAATATAGTTTCTGTGAAATAAAATCTGTTAGTATAGTAGTATGTGATATCGTGTACTGCTGCGTAGGAATTAGGAGTCATCTGTGTTCAGCTCCAGTCTGCTCCAGTCATTCTCTGTGCCATACTGCTTGTCACCCTGAGGTGTCCCCTCGCCATACTCATGGAACTTCATTGCCTCTCCTCTCTTGGAGTACCTTGGTTCCCATGTTTTCCTCTTTTTTGCTTTACTTCTTTATGTCCTTAAAATGGCTTTCTGTGAAAGGGTGAGAGATAAACTTCTTGAGATCGTTGGTATCTTAAAAGTTCAACCCTCAAACGTAAATTGACTAGTTACAGAATTCTAGGTTGATAAATATTCTCCTCTAAATTGTTAAGGCTTCACTGACTTCTAGCTTCTAATGTATTTGTACTTTTCAGTGCTTCCTTTCCCTCTGTCACCAAAAGCCCTTTTTTTTTTTTTTTGAGATGGAATCTTGCTCTGTCGCCCAGGTTGGAGTGCAGTGGCGCAGTCTCAGCTCACTGCAACCTCAACCTCCTGGGTTCACGCCATTCTCCTGCCTCGGCCTCCTGAGTAGCTGGGACTACAGGCGCCTGCCACCACGCCCGGCTAATTTTTTTTTTTTTTTTTTTTTAAGTAGAAACAGGGTTTCACCGTATTAGCCAGGATGGTCTTGATCTTCTGAACTCATGATCTGCACACCTCGGCCTCCCAAAGTGCTGGGATTACAGGTGTGAGCCACCACACCTGGCCCACCAGAAGCTTTTAAGATATTTTCCTCATCCTTGATTTGATGAAAAATGTAAGGGTATTTTTGGTTTGTTTGTTGTGGGTTTCTTTTCCTTAATTGAGCTGGGTATGTAATAAACCCTTTCTATTTGGCTATTTATGTCCTTTAAGTCTTTAAGTCTTGGAAATGTTCGTATTTCTCTGATCATTTGTTTTCCATTTATAAATTTATAAAGGTTCTACCTTTTCTGGAACCTTATATGCTGTGATAAAAGAATATTGCGGCCGGGTGCAGTGCTTCACGCCTGTAATCCCAGGACTTTGGGAGGCCAAAGCGGTCAGATCACCTGAGATCAGAAGTTCCATACCAGCCTGGCCAATATGGTGAAACCCTGTCTCTACTAAAAATACAAAATTTAGCCGGGCATGGTGGCGCATGCCTATAATCCCTGTTACTTGGGAGGCTGAGGCCGGAGAATGGCTTGAACCTGGGAGGCAGTGGTTGCAGTGAGCCGAGATTGCGCCATTGCACTCCATCCTGGGCAACGAGTGAGACTCCATCTCAGAAAAAAAAAAAAAAAAAAAAAGAATATTGCAAGGATCCATTGTGATGTTGAGACATGAATTTAAAAATATGATTAGTTCAATCCTCTGTGCTTAAGGAATGAGAGAAAGATCGATGAGAGGGCCTTCCAGAATGGGGAAAGGATTTGAAGAATCATACCGAAGTCAAAATAATCATAGCATGTGCAGGAAACACTGAGGAGATAAGCCTGAATAGAGCAGCCTTGACACTTGTTAGGGAGTTGTGGGAAATACCTTTGGTTGCAGAGACCAGATTAGAAAGCCCGGCAGGAGGGTGAGATTTTGTAACAGGGCAAATTGGGAGTTACTGGTGGTTTTTGAGTTGGTGAGTGTTTAAGAATGGCTAAGCTGATAGTGGTAAGCAGAAGGATGTGGCGAGATAAACTACAAGTTGGGAAGTTCACTATGTTGTTGAATAAATCACGTCAAGACGCGGTGGCTCACGCCTGTAATCCCAGCACTTTGGGAGGCCAAGGCAAGGAGGATCACTTTAGCCCAGAGGTTTGAGACCACCCTGGGCAACATGACAAGACCCTGTCTACCTGTGCTTCCCAACCCCCCCGCCCCCCCAAAAAAAGCAACGTGTGGTGGTGCACACCTTGTCCCAGCTACTTGAGAGGCTGAGGCAGGAGGATGGCTTGAGCCCAGGAGGTCAAGGCTGCAGTGCACCATGTTTGTGCCACTGCAGTCCAGCCTGGGCGATAGAGCAAGACCCTGTCTCCCATAAATAAATAAGATCTGAGGTTGCTAAGTAGAATGAAATGAAATATACAGATATGAGAATCTTTTGGGGAAAAATCAGCAGGATATAGCGACTGACAAAATAATTATGATGAAGTGAGAGGAGGCTTGACTTTGACTTTTGTCATTGAGCTGTTTAGTTGCTCATGCTGCATTGTCAGCTGATTGGGAGCCCATTATCTTAAGCATGTGGATAAAGCAAAGAGCTAAAGATGAGAGCTTTCTTTTCTGTCATCTACCACCCAACACTAATAACAGGACTAAGTATGGGGATGGCTGTTCCTCTGTCAGTTGCTTTCCTGTTAGGGAATTTAAATGCAGAGTAGCCTTTTTTTTTTTTTTTAATGAATTACTGTATATCTCTTGACCGCTTACTGTGGCAAGCTTATCAGCTATTCCTAAGCCTGCTATAGGCAGGGAAATGGAAGAGGTTATATATGTGTCCTTTCTTCTAATTTGGTACCTCATTTTTTAGAGCTCAAATTGACAGAAAATATTAATCCCTTTTAATTCTTGAATTGAAATAATTTATTTCTTTGGAAGAACTCAAGATACTTTTTAGTGATATTCTTGATCTTTTTTTTTTTTTTTTTTTTTTTTTTTTTTTTTACAAATTTCACCTTTAAAAATTTTTTTTAAGTTAAAAAAAATTTTTTAGAGGGATCTCTGGTGTTGAACTCCTGGCCTCAAGCAATCCTCCTGCCTCCCAAAATGCTAGGATGACAGGTGTGAGCCGTTGTACCCACTCTTATCTTCTTTCTTATTTTAATAACCCATAGAAAATTCGTCGTCATTGATCTGTTTCTTTGTTATGTTCCTTAAACATTGTTTTCCCAGGTACTTTGTTGAGAGGTTAATATCTGTACCCCGCCCTCCATCCTTTTTTTTCTTTTGTCAAGACAGGCTCTTGCTCTGTTGCCCAGGCTAGAGTACAGTGGCATGATTATGGTTCACTGCAGTCTCAAACTCCTGGGCTCAAGCAGTCTTCCTGCTTTAGCCTCCCAAATAGCTGTGTGCCACTATGGCCCAGCTAATTTTTTATTTTATTTTTTGTAGAGACGGGGTCTCACTATGTTGCCCATACTGGTCTCGAACTCCCGCCTCCCAAAATGTTAGTATTACAGGTGTGGGCCGCCATGCATGGCCTGCCCCTTTCTTTTTCTACGGATTCCTATTTTTAATCTTGAAAAGATTTTTTTTCTTTCTCCAAAGGTGAGGGGGTAGAAAACTGTAGTAATTTTTAAAATTGTAAGCTAGGAAATTTTTTGTCGCCCTGTCCTTTCTAGATAGATTACCTGTAGCTTGCCATGGGTATGGTGTTTCTGTGATTGAGAGTGCCCTCTTATGGTGACACAAAAATTATTCAGGAAGTGCTAGAATATCTGGAAGTTTTTTAAGAGGGTGTGTGTGACCTTAAACCTAAGTCTGGCCCATTTGTAGTTGTAAGTGTTCCCATGGTATTTGCCATCCACAGCTTTAGGAGAGTTGAAAGATGCCATTTCCCCAAACGAGAGTAACCTGTTAAATTTTTTATGTACCCTAGGTGGAACGGCCGCCTTCTCCATTCTCCATGGCCCCACAAGCTTCCCTTCCCCCAGTGCCACCACGACTTGACCTTCTGCCACAGCGAGTATGTGTTCCCTCAAGTGCTTCTGCTCTTGGAACTGCTTCTAAGGTAAAGCATTTTCCATTACTGCAGTTTTTGGATTCTTTGCTGTGTACTAGTGGGTTTTTATTGATTTGCTTTCACCGTGCTTCCACAGGCTGCTTCTGGCTCCCTTCATAAAGACAAACCATTGCCAGTACCTCCCACACTTCGAGATCTTCCACCACCACCGCCTCCAGACCGGCCATATTCTGTTGGAACAGAATCCCGACCTCAGAGACGCCCCTTGCCTTGTACACCAGGCGATTGTCCATCCAGAGACAAACTGCCACCTGTCCCCTCTAGCCGCCTTGGAGACTCATGGCTGCCCCGGCCGATCCCCAAAGTACCAGTATCTGCCCCAAGTTCCAGTGATCCCTGGACAGGAAGAGAATTAACCAACCGGCACTCACTTCCATTTTCATTGCCCTCACAAATGGAGCCCAGACCAGATGTGCCTAGGCTCGGAAGCACGTTTAGTCTGGATACCTCCATGGTGAGTCTTCATTTTGAAACTATCTAACCTGTTAAGAAGTATGTGTGGACCAGGCACAGTGGTTCATGTCTGTAATCCCAGCCCTTTGGGAGGCCAAGGTGGGCGAATCGCTTGAGCCAAGGATTTCGAGACCAGCCTGGCTGGGCAACATGGTGTTTTTGAAACCCTGTATCTACAAAAATTACAAAAATTAGCTGGGCGTGGTGGCACATGCCTGTAATTCCAGCTACTCGGGAGGCTGAGATGGGAATATTGCTTGGGCCCAGGAGGCCAGGGTTTCTGTGAGCCATGATTGTGCCACTGCACTCCAGCCTAGGCAACAGAGTGGGACCCTGTCTTGAAAAAAACGAAGAAAGAAAAGGAAATATGTGTGGATAGAAGTTTATGGGTTGAAATTTTGTGATAGGTTTTATCTGGAATTCAGAGATGCTATAACATAATTCCTACCCTCAAGAAGTGTGGCCGGGCGCGGTGGCTCACACCTGCAATCACAGCACTTTGGGAGGCCGAGTCAGGTGGATCACCTGAGGTCAGGAGTTCGAGACCAGCCTGGCTAACATGATGAAACCCCGTCTCTACTAAAAATACAAAAAATTAGCTGGGCCTGGTGGCGGGTGTCTGTAATTCCAGCTACTCGGGAGGCTGAGGCAGGAGAATCGCTTGAACCTGGGAGGCAGAGGTTGCAGTGAGCTGAGATCATGCCACTGCACTCCAACCTGAGCAACAAGAGTGAAAGTTTGTCTCGAAAAAAAAAAAAAAGTGTGTATGTTCATAGACCAGATGAGGCAGTTTGTAAATATTGCAGCAAATGTCCTTTTATAAATGCCATTTGTAATCTAACTAGAAAACAGTTAAGTTTTAGAGAAATAAGAGGTTATTCCCAGGTAGGGCAATCATGAGGACTTTATAGAAGGAGTGGCATCTGAATCTGAAGTATTTCTTTGGAAAGTGGATACGGTTTTCAGATTGTTAACAGCCACATTGACAAACGCTTAAGGTGTACTGTGGAATGACGATTAGGTTAATTTAAGTAGAGCAGAAATTTTGTCAGTAGGAGAAAGAACTGGAAAGGAACATCACACTAGATTAGAGAGACTTGAATACCCTCTCCCAAAAGAATTTTAATTTATATGGTAGGAAATGAAGAGCATTCGGAGGTAGGTTATTGGTCTTTTGTCTAAATATGCAAGAAAGGGTCCGGAACTGGGAGGTGGGAGAGGAATATTTGATGTTTTGTTCATTTATGCACTCAACAAAAAGTCTTGCCCTCACAAAGTTTATATTCTAATGGGAGGAAGATGGAATATAAACACGTTAATTGAATAACATAGTATGTTCACAGTCACAAGTGCTGTGGAGAAAAATAGCCCAAAGAAGGGTATAGAGAAAGCTGGCACAGGAGTGGGAGGTACATGAAGTTACAGAGTACAATTCTGAGCAGAAACCTGTAGCAGTAGGGAGGACCCGCCATGCTGATCCCAGGGGAGATTATTTCAGGATGAAGGAAAAAGCAAGTGAGTTTGGGAGAGACTGTTTGAAGAGTAAAAAAGGGGTTTAGTATAGCCAGTACTAAATGAGCAAGAGAGAGAATCATTGTTTATGAGCAGAGTGGGCAGCCAGATTAGGTCGAAGCCTCTTGAGAGCATGAAATAAAGACTTGTTAAGGCTTGAAAAGCAGTCAGTGCATGGAATAAAAGATAAGAAGTATCACATGTATACCGCATGCACGTAAAAATGAAGCTTTTACCTGGCTGACTGTTGAATTTGAAATGAGCAGTTGATGGAAGCATTGGCAAGCAGGCAGTCAGAAATCTAAGGAGATGGAATGGGAAGAGTAAAGTTGAGAAATGCGGCACTAAGTGAATGGCATATTCTTTCGTTGCAGAGAATGGGTAACACTCAAGTGGTACCAGTGAGTTGGACAGTTTAATTAGTGAGTGTGGATTAGGTTTGACTTTCTGTCAGCATCAGTATGGAATGACCGTTTTGAGTTTGGATATAGATTATTTAAGATACTAATGGTATTTGTGTGGATAGCCAATTTACTCAAATCTTTTTAGAATTAAACCAAAAAGTTCATTTCCCTGCCTCTTTCTAGATCTCCATCTCCCTAAACCTTACATTTGAAGGTTCTTCAGAACCTTAAGGCCTCTAAGCCTTCAGGTCAGATGTGTCAGATGTGATAACCCCTGGGCATGGCATTGAGAGTTAGGTCTGTATCTGTTACTGTTATTTTGAAAAGGTTCAGTAAGAGGAGCAGCTCAGCTGTGGTAAGAAAGTTGTTTTTCAACACTTTTCTTTACTTTCCAGAGTATGAATAGCAGCCCATTAGTAGGTCCAGAGTGTGACCACCCCAAAATCAAACCTTCCTCATCTGCCAATGCCATTTATTCTCTGGCTGCAAGGTAAGTCTGCTAAAGCTATATATATTTCATACAGTGGAGTTGGTACTTGTGAAAAGTTTACTTGGAGAAAATTTAGAAAACCCAGAGAAGTGTAAAAAAGAAAATAAAAATTAATTTCTGTTTGCACCATGTAGAAATGATTATATTTTATGTTTTAGAGTATTTCCTTCTTTTCCTTTTTCTGCATACATGTACCTTGATCTGTGTTGCTGGGGCCTGTCAACTTTATTAATATTTTCAAGGAGGTTATTTTGGATATCTGCTCTCTGTTTCATTGCTCTGTGCTCATTATTCTTAAGAGCAGCTTTCTTTAAGTTTAATTTCCTGTTTTTCTAGCTTCATGGAATGGATGCTGTGTTGGTCTGCTCAGACTACCATCACAAAATACCACATACTGGGTGGTTTAAATAGTGGAAATTTATTTTCCCTCAGTTCTGGAGGCTGGAATTCTGAGATCAGGGTGCCAGCATAGTGGCTTTCCGGTGAGGGCTCTCTTCCTGCATCTCACTGTGTCCTTACATGGCCATCCTCAGTGTTTGCGCAGATACAGAGAAAGAGAGAGAGCGCGCACAAGCTCTCTGGGGTCTCTTCCTATAAGGACACCAATGCTACTGGATCTGACTTCTTCCAACCTTAATTACATCCTTAGAGGCCCCATCTCCAAATACAGCCACCCCTCAGTATATATGCATGCAGGGGATTAGTTCCAAGACCCCAGCATATACCAGAACGCCCATGGTGGGGTCCCACACTTGGCCCTGTGGAGCCACATATATGAAAAGTTGACCCTGCCTGTATGTGGGTTCTAATGAATACTGTATTTTCAAGCCAAACTTGCTTACAATCACAGAACCCAAGGATACAAAAGCCTGACTGTGTTTATTGATAAAAATCTATGTGTACACTGAGAATAAGGGCTTCAACAGATGATTTTTGGGAGAACACAAACATATTTTACGGTATTCCACCCATTTTGATATGTCATATTTTCATTAAGTTCAAAATACATACTTTTTCTATTTGTGGTTTCTTTAATTTATGGGTTATTTATATGTTGCCTGATTTTCATACCTTTGAAAATTTTCTAGTTATCCTTCTGTTACTGGTGGCTTTATTCTAATGTGATCAGAAACCATACTGTCAACTAGTTTATGGTAAAATTTGGTAATTTGTATCACCCTCAGTTCCTAAGAATGTGTATTTTGCAGTTTTTGGGTTGTAGCATTCTATGTAAGTTAATGAGGTCAAATTTGTTAATTGTGTTAAATCTTGTATCTCCCTAGAACCTTTTTTAAATCTCTCTGCTATTGGATAACTGAGAGGAGAATGTTAAATTCTCCATCTATGACTGTGGTTTTTTCTTTTCTTTTTAGTTATATTTATTTGTGTTATCTGTATATTTAGCCTACGTAATTAGGGTACATAGAAACTTAGACTTTTTGATGCTAAATAAGTTTTTATTATAATCATATATACCTCTTTTATTCTGTAATTCTGTTTCTTGCCTGCCTTAAGTCTGCTTTGCCATACATGAAAGTGGCTACATCACCTGTCTTTTAGTATTTGCATAACCTCTGTATTGTACCATTTCACTCCTTCTATTTTTTTTTTTATAAAAAATATAGAACGCTTGACGAATTTGTGTGACATCCTTGTGTAGAGGCCATGGTAATCATCTCTCTATAGTTTCAGTTGTATGAGCTGCTGAAGTGAGCACAACTCCTTCTATTCTTTAATAGTTATCAAGAGATTCCATCATGCACTTTTGACTTTTGTTAGAGTTTTGTTTATTTATTTATTTAGAGATAGGGTCTTGATCTGTTGCCCAGGTTGGAGTGCAAAGACTCAATCATAGCTCACTGCAGCCTCAGCATACTGGGCTCAAGAGAACCTCCGGCCTCAGTCTCCTGAGTAACCAGGACTCCAGGCATTCACCATCATGCCCAGCTAAGTTTTAAATTTTTTATTTTTAGTAGAGACAAGGTTTAGCTGTGTTTCCCAGGCTGGTCTTGAACTACTGGTGTCAAGAGATCCTCCTGTCTCAGCTTCCTCAAATGCTGGGAAATACAGATGTGAGCCATCACAGCCAGCCTAGAGTGTATTTTAAATCAGCATCTCTGTTTGTTGCACAGGCTGGAGTGCAGTGGTGCAATCTCGGCTCACTATAGCCTAAACCTTCCAGGCTCAAATGATCCTCCTGCCTCAGCCTCCCGAGTAGCTGGGACCACAGATGCGTGCTACCACACTCAGCTAATTTTTGCATTTTTTGTAGAGATGGGGTTTTGCCATGTTGCCCAGGCTGGTTTGGAACTTCTGGGCTCAAGTGATTTGCCCGCCTTGGCCTCCCAAAGTACAGGGATTATAGGTGAAAGCCACCGTGCCAAGCCCACTTTTAATTTTTTTTGTTTTTTTTTTTTGAGGTGGAGTCTCGCTCTGTCGCCCAGGCTGGAGTGCAGTGGCCGGATGTCAGCTCACTGCAAGCTCCGCCTCCTGGGTTTACGCCATTCTCCTGCCTCAGCCTCCCGAGTAGCTGGGACTACAGGCGCCCGCCACCTCGCCCGGCTAGTTTTTTGTATTTTTAGTAGAGACGGGGTTTCACCATGTTAGCCAGGATGGTCTCGATCTCCTGACCTCGTGATCCGCCCGTCTCGGCCTCCCAAAGTGCTGGGATTACAGGCTTGAGCCACCGCGCCCGGCCCCACTTTTAATTTTTTAAAAAGATACTTGGCTGTGCGTGGTGGCTCGTGCCTATAATCCCAGCACTTTGGGAGGCCGAAGCGGGCAGATCACGAGGTCAGAAGATCAAGACCATCGTGGCTAACACGGTGAATCCCCATCTCTACTAAAAATACAAAAAAATTAGCGGGTGTGGTGGCGGGCGCCTGTAGTCCCAGCTACTTGGGAGGCTGAGGCAGGAGAATGGCATCAACCCAGGAGGCGGAGGTTGCAGTGAGCTGAGATCGCGCCACTGCACTCCAGCCTGAGCGACAGAGCGAGACTGTCTCAAAACAACAACAACAAACAGATACTTTCATTGAATACAGCATCTGTTTTTGTTTTGTTTTGTCTTGTTTTGTTTTGAGATGGAGTCTTGCTCTGTCACCCAGGCTGGAGTCCAGTGGCATGTTCTCAGCTCACTGCAACCTCCACCTCCTGGGTTCAAGCGAGTCTCCTGCCTCACCTCCCAAGTAGCTGGGATTACAGGTGCACGCCACCCTGCCCAGCTAATTTTTTTATTTTTTGTTTTTTAGTAGTGACGGAGTTTCACCCTGTTGGCCAGGCTGGTCTCGAACTCCTGACCTCAAGTGATCTGCCCGCCTCAGCCTCCCAAAGTGCTGGGATTTATAGGCGTGAACCACTGCACCTGGCCCAGTATAGCGTCTGAACTGAAGCTATTTTCTTTTTCTTTTTTTTTTTTTTTTGAGGCGGAATCTCACTCTGTCGCCCAGGCTGGAGTGCAGTGACGCAGTTTCGGCTCACTGCAAGCTCCACCTCCCGGGTTCACGCCATTCTTCTGCCTCAGCCTCCCAAGTAGCTGGGACTACAGGCGCCCACCACCACGCCCGGCTAATTTTTTGTATTTTTAGTAGAGATGGGGTTTTACCGTGTTAGCCAGGATGGTCTTGATCTCCTGACCTTGTGATCCGCCCGCCTTGGCCTCCCAAAGTGCAGGGATTACAGGCGTGAGCCACCACGCCCGGCCTAAAGCTATTTTCTTTCAGCAGTTTAAAAATAGCATTCCACTTTGGCTTCCATCGTTTCTGTTGAGAACTAAGCTCTCAGCCTTAATGTTACTCCTTTAAAGGTAGTGTTTCTTGACTGTGAGTGGTGGCTCACACCTGTAATCCCAACACTTTGGGAAGCCAAGACAGGAGGATCGCTGGAGTCTGGAGTTTGAGACCAGTCTGGGCAACATAGTAAGACTCCCATCTTTACAAAAAATAAAAAGTCAGCCGGGCATGGTGGCACATGCCCATAGTCCCAGCTACTGTGGAGGCTAAGGTTGGCTGGAGCCCAGGATGTTGAGGCTGCCGTGAGCTGTGATGGCGCTACTTCACTCCAGCCTGGGTTACAGAGAAAGACCCGGTCTCAATAAAATAAAATAAAATAAAATTGAAAAATAAATAGGCCGGATAAATAGGCCAGGTGCAGTGGCTCACGCCTGTAGCCTCAGCATTTTGGGAGGCCGAGGCAAGCAGATTGCCTGAACTCGGGTTTGAGATCAGCTTGAGCAACATGGCAAAACCCTGTCTCTGAAAAAGATACAAAAAAGTAGCTGGGCATGGTGGTGCACACCTGTGGTCTGAGCTGCTCAGGAGGCTGAAGTGGGCAGATTGCCTAAGCCTAGAAGGTCGAGGCTGTAGTGAGCCATGATTGTGCCACTGTACTCCAGCATGGGCAACACAGTGAGACCGTGTCTCAAAAAATAAAAATGTATATTAAAAAAAAAAAAGATATTGCTGCTTTTCCTAAGTACTTACAAAATGTTTTTCCCCCCTCTGGTCCCAGCAGTTTTACTGTATCTTCCTTTGTGGTTTTCTTTGTATTTATCTTTTAATCCTTCATAAGTTTTTTTTCTTCTTCTTCTTTTTTTTAAAGACGGAGTCTCACTCTGTCGCCCAGGCTGGAATGCAATGCTGTGATCTCAGCTCACTGCAACCTCTGCCTCCCAGGTTCAAGCAGTTCTTCCACCTTAGCCAAGTAGCTGGGATTTTAGGCATTTTTGTATTTTTAGTAGAGATGGGGTTTCACCATTTTGGCCAGGCTGGTCTTGAATTCCTAATGTCAAGTGATTCACCTGCCTCAGCCTCCGGAAGTACTAGGATTACAGGCATGAACCACTGCACCCTGACCTCCTTTTCTTTTTCAAACACTAACTGGAACCAAGCCTTTGTAAGTTTGGTAAAGTTTATTTAGTTTGTGATATTTTTAATCAGTTTTAGGACATTGTCAGCCAATTTTTCTGAAAACAGACTGAATATTGCAGTCCCTCTTTGTTCTCTTCTTCTGGGACTACCTTTTCCGGAATGTTAGACCTTTTCACTATGTCTCTGAGAGCTCTTATGCTGATGTCTTTTTTTTTTTTTTTTTCCATTGTTTTTTCTCTGCATACTTTATTTTCTTTGATTTTTTAATTTTTTCAGCCTCCCTAGTAACTGGGACTATAGGTGTACACCACCACACCCAGCTAATTTTTGTATTTTGTGTGCATATAGGGTTTTGCTGTGTTGTCCAGTTGTATTTTTAGATAAAGATGCTCCTCAACTTAAGATGGGGTTATGTCCCGGTAAACCCATTGTAAGTTGAAAGTGCATTTTGACTTATAGTATTTTTGACTGGGTTTATCCAGATACTACTCCATTGTAAGTAGAGAAGTGTATTGAATGTTTATTACTTTTGCACCATTGTAAAGTTGAAAAATCATAAGTTGGGTACTGTGTTGTATTTTTAAGTTCTAGTGTTTCCATGTGATTTTTAAAAATGTATCGATTCTATCCTTTTTTTTTTTTTTTCTTTTTCTTTTTTGAGATGGAGTCTCGCTCTGTCACCTAGGTTGGAGTGCAGTGGTATAGTCTTGGCTCTCTGCAACCTCTGCCTCCCAGGTTCAAGCGATTCTCCTGCCTCAGCCTCCCGAGTAGCTAGGATTACAAACATGTGCCACCACCATGTCTGGCTAATTTTTGTATTTTTAGTAGAGACAGGGTTTCACCGTGTTGGCCAGGCTGGTCTTGAATTCCTGACCTCAGGTTATCTACCCGCCTCAGCCTCCCAAAGGGATGCGATTACAGACGTGAACCAGCGTGCCCATCCCATCTTCTTTTTTTTTTTTTTTTTTTTTTTTGAGACGGAGTCTCGCTCTGTCGCCCAGGCTGGAGTGCAGTGGCGCGATCTCGGCTCACTGCAAGCTCCGCCTCCCAGGTTCACGCCATTCTCCTGCCTCAGCCTCCCGAGTAGCTGGGACTACAGGCGCCCACAACCGCGCCCGGCTAATTTTTTGTATTTTTAGTAGAGACGGGGTTTCACCGTGGTCTCGATCTCCTGACCTTGTGATCCGCCCGCCTCGGCCTCCCAAAGTGCTGGGATTACAGGCGTGAGCCACCGCGCCCGGCCCATCTTCTTTTTTTATTAAACAAATAAATTATTATTTTAATGGCCATATATAACTCCAACTCTGTCCAGCTTGGCAAGACAGCCAAAATATCTATTTAGCTTTTCGATTGCTGCTTTCTGCTTGTTTTCTCAAAATCTAGCCCCATGCATAAACAGTTTAGGGATTTGCAATAGCTCTAGGGAAAATTGCTGGCATTTCAGGTATACTTCTCTGTTCTTCCCTTCTCTATACTTTTTGGTCCCTCATAACCTGGCTGTCATTGTACCCCAAAATTCCTGTCTCTTCTTAGTCTGTTTTCTGTTATAACGGAATACCTGAGATTAAGTAATTTATAAAGAAGAGAAGTTAGTATTTAGCCCACGCTTTTGGAAGCTGGAATGTTGAAAAGCATGGCACTGACATGGTGAGGGCCTTCCTGCTACCTTGTAACAAGGCATCAGCATGTGAAGATGGTAACTTAAGTTTCCAACACATGAAATTGGGGGACACATTTATATCGTAGCATTCTCACCAGCCCATTGAGACTACTTTAAACCCCTAGTTCAAAGCCCGTAATACAGGGCTTACTCTAATGTATTCTTTCTTGAATCTTAGCCTGTTAAATCATGGCTGCCTGGTTGCTCTCCAGCGTCGTCTTTCTTTTAAAGTATATATTGCTAACATGCTTTGTGAGAAGGAGGTTCAATTATATATTTTATGGACTTTATTAACAGAGAATTATAATTAAAAATTTTTTAAGCCAGGCGCAATGGCTCACACCTGTAATCCCAGCACTTTGGGAGGCCAAGGTGGGTGGATCACTTGAGGTCAGGAGTTCGAGACCAGCCTGGCCAACATGGTGAAACCCTGTGTCTGCTAAAAACACAAAAATTAGCTGGGTGTGGTGGCGGGCGCCTGTACCACCAGCTACTTGGGAGGCTGAGGCAGGAGAATCACTTGAATACAGCAAGTAGAGGTTTCAGTGAGCCGAGATCGCGCCATTGCACTCCAGCCTGGACGACAGAGTGAGACTCCGTCTCCAAAAAAAAAATTTATTGCCTTTTTAATGGCCCTTTTTACAAAAATAATACATGTTAACTAAAATTTAGAAAATACAGGTAAGCAGGCTGGGCGCAGTGGCTCATTCCTGTCATCCCAGCAGTTTGGGAGGCCGAGGCTGGTGGATCACAAGGTTGAGATTGAGACCATCCTGGCCAACATGGTGAAACCCTGTCTCTACTAAAAATACAAAAATTAGCTGGGTGTGGTGGCATGTGCCTGTGGTCTCAGCTGCTTGGTAGACTGAGGCAGGAGAATCGCTTGAACCTGGGAGGCGGAGGTTGCAGTGAGCCAAGATTGCGCCACTGCACTCCAGCCCGGTGACAGAGTGAGACTCTGTCTCAAAAAGAAAAAAAAAAAGAAAAAGGAAATATAGGTAAGCAACACTGAAGAAATAAGTGGTATCTATAATCTTACTACCTAGAATCAGACAGTAGTTAGCAATTTGATACATGTTCATTGCCATTCTTTCTTGTATGAAATCATATTGTCATTGCTGGTTTTCGCTAGAAATATCTTGAACATCTTTGCATGTTATTACATATTCTATTGCAATGATTTTCAAATTATTTCACATGATTATACATCAGTATAACTAACTTAAGTGGAATCTCAGTTTGTAAAATAGCTAAGAATAAATCTATTGTAGTAGAAGCAGCGGTAGGCTTCTGTGGCTCCTGCTTGGAACCTCTAAGGCACTTGGGGACACAGTTGTGTGGCTCAGTATTTATTCGGTACATTATTATTTGGTATTTAAGTTATTGCTTAATTTTCCAGCATTATAAATAATGCTGCAATGAATGTTCTTGATGGTTTCCTTAGGGAAAATTCTCAGAAATGGAGTTTCTGAGACCAAGAGTATGCGTGTTTGGTAAATACTTTTGTTGAATTACACAACAGAAACGTATCAATTCCTTATTTCTACAGCTGTGTAACAAAGTACCCATTCATTTCCCTATACCTTCACTGACACAATGCGGCCAAATACCACATTAAGAACAAACTAGGGCTGGGTGGGGTGGCTCAGGCCTGTAATCCTAGCATTTTGGGAGGCTGGAGCGGGAGGATCACTTGAACCCAAAAGTTTAAGACCAGCCTGGGCAACATAGTGAGACTCCGTCTCTACAAAAAAATATATATATATATATTTTTTTAAGTTAGCCTGGTGTTGTGGCACATGCCTGTAGTCCCACCTACTGAGGAGGCTGAGGCGGGAGGATCACTTGAGCTCGGGAGATTGAGGCTGCAGTGGGTTGTCATCGTGCTCCTGTGCTCCAGTGAAAAATCTAGGTGTTTCTTTATGTGGATTGTCCTCCTGCCATCTCATTTTATTGTGAAAAATTACAAAGATAGTAGAGGTGAAAGAATTTTACAGTGAACACCCATATACTGATCACCTGGATTCTACTTTTAGCATTTTATTTGTCTTATCAAACTTTATGTCTGTCTTTTGATGTTTTCAAAGTAAATTGTAGATACCAGTACATTTCTGCCTCAGAACTTCAGCATGCATTGCACAAATCTTAAGTGAATATTTGCCATTAACGGCAAAAAACACAATTACTTTTGCACCAACCTAATAAAAGTAATATGTAGACATAAGAAAAAAGCTCAAGTGAGATTAAAGGGGACTTTTATGTTCTGTGTTAAGTTTCTATAGCACTTACATGTGTTACTTTTATAATTAGGAGAACTAAACATCAAGCAGACAAATAAATGAAAGAGATGCTCCTTGTAGCATCTTTGGGATATGCAAAAATAATATAAAGAGGAAGGGAGGAGAAACAAATTCACACTCCAAGAAGTAGGTTTTTGTGTAGTTTTTTCCCCCTACAATTTGGTGGGGTGTTTTTGTATTTCTTGGGAGTTTTTTTGTTTCATTTCATGGGGTGGCAGAAGTCTTGTTTCCAAAGTTTCTGGGTGAAAGTTACATGTGGGTGTAACAGCCAGATCCTTGATGTGGGAATCAGTAGATTTGGGATCTAGCCTCAGAATTTATGCTAACTCCCAGGTCACTTTCTCTCTCTGTATTTTAAATTTTTCTTATATAAAACAAGGAGTTTGAGAAAGCTTTTGACAAGCTATGCATTTCTTGAAACCATAGGTAGAGTTTAGAATTGGAATTTAGTGTACAGTTCTAACATATTGTCAGAAAAAATCTTGCTGTTTCTCTAACTCTAGGGCCTGGGACTCTATAATGAAACTTCTGTGGGGATTAGGACCAACCGGTGTCTCAGGTGATTAGCCCAGTATATCACCTTGGAAGCATAAAAGCTGCACCTTTGGTCAGTTGAAAGTGACATTTTTAGTTAGTGTGCTTTTGCTAATTACCTGTCTTGGTCAGTAGAAATAATAGTTCGCTAGGTGGCAAGTGTTTTGCTCTGTTCAATTTGAGTTATGTCTGTTTTTAAGTCACTTACTTTATGCTTCAGAGTTTACCAGTTTGTTACTACTTTTTCTGTTTTTCATTCTTCATCTTCCAGACCTCTTCCTGTGCCAAAACTGCCACCTGGGGAGCAGTGTGAGGGTGAAGAGGACACAGAGTACATGACTCCCTCCTCCAGGCCTCTACGGCCTTTGGATACATCCCAGAGTTCACGGTAGGTTCACAACAACCCTGTTTTGGGCCATATAGCTCTGTGCGGGTAATTGCTACCCTTCACCTGCTTGGCCTGCTGCCTGCACACAGTGTTATCCAGTCAGATTAAAGCAGAAAGATGAATCTAGCCCTTCATGGTTTAAGCCTTTTGTAGCTGTAGGTAATTGCACTTATGTTTTCTCAGCAACATGAGAACCTCAAAAACACACACACCTGTAACTTGCCACAAGAGTCAACCTTAACAACATTTATTAGTGATACTGGCAAAAGGAGGAGATTAATCTTCATAAGTTTATAGATAACAGTTCTATTTCCAAAGATCATTATGGCACTTTTCCTTCTGGTTCAGAGCATGTGATTGCGACCAGCAGATTGATACCTGTACGTATGAAGCAATGTATAATATTCAGTCCCAGACGCCATCTGTCACCGAGAGCAGCACCTTTGGTAAGTAGCCATTCTGCTACTTTAAAAGTCATTGATATGTCATAGGAATGAACATGTAATATTTAGCAATTGAGATAGCTTAATCTAAGCTGAAAATTCTTCTGTAGCTGGGACTACAAGTATGTGCCACCATGCCTGGCTAATTTTTGTATTTTTAGTAGAGACGGGGTTTTACTGTGTTGGCCAGGCTGGTGTTGAACTCCTGACCTCAGGTGATCCACTCCTCCCAAAGTGCTGAGATTACAGGCATGAGCCACCATGCCAGGACAAAGCTGAAAATTATTTTCAATAATCTTTGGCAAAATGATCCATGGCAAAATAAAGGAGTAAAGTATCCCCATTCCTTTATTTCCTACTCACACTACTGGTTCCTTTTGTGCTTTGCTTTGTCCTTTCAGGGCCTAGAGACATTTGTGTTCTATACCCTGGACCTGTAAGCTCCTTTTTATTCTCATCGCATTGATGAAATTCTTCTATGTGGGGGTGGTGAGCACTGAATTTCCATGTTCACTAGCCTACCAGATTGAAAGTTCAAGAAGCCTGCTCTCACAGGACCTTCTGCTGATCTTCCAAGGTGGAATGTGGATAGAAATGTTTATTGAATGCTCTGAGATGACGTTCGAGTCATTGGCATCAGTGGCTATTAACCTTGTCAAGAATAACCTTTGGCATGTTCAAAAATGAAAACTGCAGTGTTGGTGTAGATTTTATTTTCTATTTTTATCTCTGTTTACATGGTGTTTGGCCCACAGTAGACAATCAGTAACTGTTCGTTGAACGAGATAAATGATTGCATACATGCAAAAATGAGTGGATGCCCCTATATTGAAATGTATTAGAAGATGAAGTGTGTCAGAAGAAGATCACCTCACTGATTTTTCTCCAGGTGAAGGGAGTTTGGCTGCAGCCCATGCCAACACTGGCCCCGAGGAGCCAGAAAATGAGGATGATGGGTATGATGTCCCTAAGCCACCTGTGCCGGCCGTGCTGGCCCGCCGGACTCTGTCAGATATCTCTAATGCCAGCTCCTCCTTTGGCTGGTTGTCTCTGGATGGTGATCCCACAACAAGTGAGTCTCCAGGCTACTTTGGGTTTGTCCTGAATGGCAGTATGGCCTGTATGTTTATATTGAAAGGGAGATGACCTTCTCTGGTGATAGTAAGTCAGTATGTGGATGTAGTAGGCTAAACATTATGTCTAAATGGGAGGAAAGTCCTAAGTTAGGAAGTTAGACTGTAGTCAGACTCTCTAGGATTTTTGCAGACTTAGAGAAGAGGTCGTTCTTTAAACTCTGGCTGTTCTTATGTTAGGGGTAGGTAGGATTTATAGTTTTTCTGAGTATGCCTTATGACACTGGTAGTTAGGTTTGACAGCTCAGACCACACATTCCTTTTTCCTGGGCTCTATTCCATTGGAAAGGAGGTGTGCTGGCTCTGGAACACACACTGAATGGGCCTGGAGCCAGCCCATGTTGGGCCTTGATTATTGGAGGCTGCTCTTCTGGCACCTGTGGCTGCCTGGCAGGGCAGCAGCCAGAGTTGCTGTCACTTTGGAAATTGAAGACAGCCTTCAGGACAGACAGCTGGTGAAAAAGAATACAACCTTCAGTTGCCCAGACGAGCAGTGATCCCCACTCAGCCTTGGCTAATGCTTCTTTATTGCAACTTATATCTCTCTTTTTCCTTATTTGTAGAAGGCGAAGTTTAGTATCTTCTCTGGTCCCCTCAGAATTAAAACAGACAATTACATGTGCACAAACATGTTGCTTAGTGTAAAGCATGATGCAGTTGTTTATGACTGCAGTGGTTATTGTTTGTAGAACAGGTGCATGGTATATTTAGAAGGTTGTTTTTATTGTGATAAGGAGGAGGCTATATCTTAAAACCCTTGAACCTGTAAAACCCAGCCTTGTGACTGAAGAGCACATGTATCCAATTTACAGAAAGTCAATAATATCTTGATATTAGCACATTTTTATTGCTCTCGTTAAATGAGGATTTCCCCAGATTTGCAAATATTTGTTTTCCTATTCTAGATGTCACTGAAGTTTCCCAAGTTCCTGAGAGACCTCCTAAACCATTCCCTCGGAGAATCAACTCTGAACGGAAAGCTGGCAGCTGGCAGCAAGGTAGTGGTGCTGCCGCCTCTGCTGCCACCGCCTCGCCTCAGCTCTCCAGTGAGATCGAGAACCTCATGAGTCAGGGGTACTCGTACCAGGACATCCAGAAAGCTTTGGTCATTGCCCAGAACAACATCGAGATGGCCAAAAACATCCTCCGGGAATTTGTTTCCATTTCCTCTCCTGCCCATGTAGCTACCTAGCACATCACCTCCCTGTTGCAGGTTTAGAGGACCAGTGAGTTGGGAGTTATTACTGAAGTAGCACCTAGAAGGGCAGGAGTTCCTTTGGTGACTTCATAGTGAAGTCTTGCCCTCTCTGTGGGGTATCACATCAGTGGTTCCAAGATTTCAAAGCAGTGAAATGAAAATGGAGCAGCTAGTATGTTTTATTATTTTATGGGTCTTGAGAGTGCATTTGAAGGTGTCCTTCAGTTCCCACATAAAGAGAGTGTGGATTTTATTACATGATAACCTACCTGGGGAACAGTCCAGAAAGCTGTAGAACAAATATTTTGCTGGAAATCCTAATTGAGGACTTAAGACTTCCTGGGTTAAGGATGTGGCCGTGTGTGTGTCTGTCTGCCTGTGGTTGTGTGTATCCTTGTGATTATAAGATTAACCTGCTGTGTGTGTTAATTCCAGGCAGGGAATTAGCACAAAAGGTTTAGGAAGGAATCTTTTTTAAAGACTTCCATCTACTGTGGTATTATACCCAAGCCTAGTGTGTATTACAACTTCAACACTCCCCTTTGGCTTATATCACCATGTGCATAGCTAAAGTCTTCTATTTTTAGAACGCCCTCAGTCTGTTCTTTCCTCATCAACTCCTTCCTCATCCTTCTTGGTGTTCTGTCATTGGCCGTGGGCTTGCTATGACCAGCCTTACTGAGGCCAAGCAGCTTATGGGTTGTTCTTTATTGTGTGTGATGGTATTGGTTTGTTTGGTAGATAAGTGGGAGGAAAAGTACTGTTGCTACACTATTATAGTCATATTTGATACTAGCAGCTAACACTGGTCACTCCAAAGCACTGTTTCTATAGGAACATTGAATCTATTAAGATGTTTTGATTATCCTAATTACATAATGACCGATTTGAGATAGAGGCCTTTAAATACATTCCATGCCCTCCCCAGAAAATAGTCTGTGGGAGTCAGTTGCCTTGGTGCCAGGTATGTGTTCTGATGTAGGTCATGAGTCTTTCTACTTAATGGGAAGGGAAGAACATTTGTTTCCAGGATGACTTTCTGGCCAGAGTACCATAAAGCTTTTAGGAAGCTTCATTCACATGCTATTTAAATGCACAAAATAGACAGTAAGGATTTATCTGTTCAGTTTTTCTTCCCAGTGAATTAATTTCAGCTTTTATGGGTGTCTTCATTTGAACATGAGGAATATTAGGTTAGATTTTCAGCAGTGATTTTTTCGTTTGCCCTTTAAGGAGTGGGGATAATGCCCATGGTGGCCCAGCCTCTTGCAGATAGCACCTTCCCTGCATTGCTGCCTCCCGATGATGTTGTTTCTTTCTTGTGCCTGTGGCTTTGGGAATGTAACATCTCTTTCCTCCTTTCCTTCCCTTTTCCTCTTCACCTGAGGTCCTCAGTACTCTCTGTAATTACTGTATTCTTCACAGTAATTAGACATCATTCAGTGAATAAATTACTGTAGTCAAAGACAATATGGGCTGGCAGTTTGTGTAATCGCAGGTTCATAAAGAAGATTGAGAGTCCAGTTTGGAGAACCATTAGTCAGTTCCTTTATATGCTGATAAATGATCCCTCGAGTTCAGTTAGTATTCTGTCCAGAGTGTTTTGCTGACTTTCTTAGCAGTGTGTAACCTTGCTCCACATCAGAAGCAAGCCTGCTCTTTGATAAATATGTCTTCCTGAAAATCTAAATCATGCTTTTGTCTTTAGATCTAGACAGAAATGACCCTCCTTGGATCAGTCTTTTTTCTAGTCTTACCATCTTTGGAACTAAAACTTGTTCTAACTGGTGTCTTGGCATTCAGCTACTCCTGAATCTTTTGGTTTTATCCTCTGGCCTCAGAGCCATTTATGTTCCCAGAGTAGGCAGTACAGGACCTTGTGTTGATTTGCTATGGCTACCCAGTATCTTCTCTACATGGCATAAAGCGGCACAACCCACCATTAGGTGAGGTGGTCCTGAATTGAGGTGGAGTGGGGCAGAGGAAAATGGCAGTGAATATCGACTGCCATCAACTTCTAACAGACAGTACGTATACTGTTTCATTTTGAGGTAACATTCAGTTTTGCATTTTGTTTAAATATTGAAGGCCTAGACAAATAACTAGAAAAAAAACGGCAGCAGATTCCAGGCCCGTCCATATTGTGATTTTTCTTTATCTGCAGATACTGCCCATAGTCTAAAGATCGCTTCAGAAGACAAAGCACTGGCTATATATCTTTTGCCTTTTCCATGCATCTAAATCTTCTCTGGAAATTATTGTCCCTACTGTGTAGGCTCAGGGCAGTCTCGACTTTTCCTTTTTTGAGTCCTGTGTGGCTCTTTGAATCAGCGTGAAACTGAGGCTCCAGCTCCGTGTGTTGTGCCTGTGTCCCATCGATGGGCTGGGGTGTTAGTTGCTCACGGGTATCTGCCAGCATTCAAGGTTTTGGATCATTTCGTGAGGGTCTTTCCTTTGACTGGGTGCTCTGAGGACATACCTGGGTCTGTGCCTGAGATTGCCAGGCAAGATTAAGGAAAGTTTTCATGTGGCTTTTGTTTTGAGATTATTGTCAAAAGCTTAATTTCTTATATTTTCTGTTGACTAAGGCACCAGTAACCCATTCTTCACCCTCCATTTGTATGGAAATGTAAAATTCTTTGGCTTTGCTCTGAATTTAATTAAAACTGCCTTTTACGAACAGACTTCGAGTTTTGCCATTTTTGGCAAGCTCTTCCCCTTGTCCCTTCTTAGTGGCTGATAAAGTAAAAAAACCCACAACACACTGTTCTCCTTTTTCTCATATTCATTGGGCTGTTGTATTCAGCCCAGTTTCATGCTTTCCCTGTGTCTTCACGGATTGCTTTCCAGGCTGCCTTGTTGCTGGGTTGCTGGTCTGCAGCAACCACAACTGGACCTTTGCAGCTGCCCCCATGTTTCTTCCACTAAAGTAGAGGGTTCTTTAAATGGAAAAACCTGTGGGCTCTTAATATACCTCCCTTTAGTTAATACGCCAGGCAGCTTCTCATCTCAGCATTTACCTGTTAATATTTTTGTGAATAGTGCTCTGTACCTGTGGGTGGCCGCTCTCTTCCACTTGTCGTCTCCCCCGAGCCCCAGTCTACATAATCTGCCATTCTTTTCCCTTTCTCTTCTTACACAGACCCTCATTACTGGGGCCCAAGATGTGGGATAGTACTGTTAGTATTATTTAGCTATCTTATAGATTTAAAAGATTTCTGGTTAAGGGAGGTGGGGGTCACTGTTCATTACTCTTAAAATATGTGTTTATAGAAAAGTAAAATGTGTTTATGGTCCTAAACAGTCAAGTCACAAATTTTTATAACAAAACTTCCTTGTAAAAACTAGGGACCACCTATATATTCCCTTTAAGATCTAGCTCTTTTTGTAGGTGTTTAGCAATGGTGATAAAGCAGAATATTCTCCTACCTCACATCTTGAAAATCAGAAGATTATAGGCCTTCTCAAACTATAAGTCCCTCTTCTTGCCATTGGCCTTTCTGACTCTGGAATGACCACTGTTCGTTGAAAAATAGTTTTCTGACTATTGGCCTGGCTGTAACAGTTTGTTCATCCAGCAAATGTTTGAGTGATGACCATGTGCCAGAAATGTCAGGCATTTGTCCTTCCCTTGGTACCACATAGTAGTTTACTAATGTTTGAGGGATTGTACTTGGACTGTCATAGCCTCTGCATTTGACCTTAAAATAGCTCTTCCCAGTAAGATTGTGCAATTTTTATTCACAGCTCTTTCATGTAGACTTACCTTTCCTTATAGAGCTGTCCTGATTAATAGCAGGGCAAGATTCTCCCATTATCCCCTGTTGTCTCCTATAGCTTTGATAATGCCTGGGAAATTCCTTGATGTAAGTCTCATGGATAGTGACTGTTTTTATGTTGGAATTTGTTCCAACATAATTAGAATCTGTTTGGCAAGTTGAAAGGTAAGTTGGCTCAGAGTTGCACAGTAGGGCGTTAAATGTTTAAGCAAAGCATCTGTCCGCACTGCCCTTTCCAATCTAGTGCCTTCCTTGAACTTTTTCCTGAGCTGCTATGTCCCTAATCTCCCTCGTTGGGAGGATTTTCATATCACCCTTCTGGGACCTGTCACCATGTCCTGTACTATTTGGAATTGGTTTTCCAGTCTTTCAACAACCTTTGCAGCTAACTCTATGTTTTAGAAGGGCTGGAGGTGTGGGCGCTATCTTTGGGTCTCAGGACCCAAAGATCCTTGAGTCAGTTGTTTGGTCTTCCAAGAGCCAGACATTATACAGATTGAATTCCATCAGTCCCCTAATTGTCAGCCTTTACCTCCCTCTCAGAGCAAGGAATTTAGGGATTCTAAAGCTTAGTGTCCACACATCATTCTGCCAGACCTTAGAGCTTTAGAAGCTCAATCTAAAGTACTCTAACTCAGCAGAAACTATTACTGTCACTCTCTTGAACTCAGTCTCCATGAGCAGTCTTTTGTTAGAAATACGTAGAACTGCTTAATGCCTAGAGGGTGGTGGATAGTGAAGGACGGTCAAGGTTGTATTTTTGACTGCTTAGGGATCCTTTGGATACCAGAAACAGAAATGTTCAAGCGGAAGAAAGGAGGGACTCATGGTAAGGATGCAGGGTATTTCGCAGAACCTAGGATGGGAAGTGCCTTTGGTTCTCGGGTGGAGCTGGAACTGCAGAGCTTTGCACCTAGTCCTTTCTCCCGCTTCCCTGTCTGGTTTGGTATGCGTGACCCCCAAATAGGCACTCCAGTCCTCAAGTCCACACCACCTTCCAACTCTGCGGATCACTATGAACAAATTCTCAATTTCCCATACTACTATTTTTTTTTCTTTTTTTTGAGAAGGAGTCTTGCTGTGTCACCTAGGCTGGAGTGCAGTGGTGCAGTCTCAACTCACTGCAACCTCCTCCACCTCCCAAGTTCAAGCAGTTCTCTGCCTCAACCTCCCGAGTAGCTGGGATTACAGGTGCCTGCCACCATGCCTGGCTAATTTTCATATTTTTAGTAGAGATGGGGTTTCACCATCTTGACTGGGCTGGTCTTGAACTCCTGACCTCGTGATCCACCCGCCTCGGCCTCCCAGAGTGCTGAGATTACAGGCGTGAACCACCGCTCTCGGCCCATACTTCATATTCTTAAGAAAAACTACACTCAGCCTGGCACATTAATCAAGTATCCTTGAGCAGTTGGCCTTGCCAGGGAGAGCAGAGATGTGGCAGGCTCCTTCAGCTGGAGACAGGGAGCTTCTCAGAGAAGTGAGCAGAGACTCCGCAGACGCCCTAAAAAGGCTTCTACTCAAGGAGTAAAGCCTCTACTCCCGCCTTTTTGCTAGTGGAAAGGAAGGCATGGGAGTTTTTCTGGGACATCATAGAAATTCTTAGGTTTAACTTAATTCTGGTCATTGTCATCTTTATTTCCTGTTTTTCTTCCCTTTGTCAGTCTTGGCATCCAAGATTTCTTACCTCCCTCTTGTGGGCCAGCCTGTCCTGTTCCAGAGCTAGCCTGTTCCTGGGTGGCCTTCCTTAGCCTCCATTCAGCCTCAGGTCTTTTGCCTTCTTCCGTGTTACTTAGAAAGCAGAATCTAATAACGGGTGCCACTGTAGCCACTATCCATGGACTTCTGGGTCCTCTTCAGGTTTGAGTGCTTGGAAATGTTCATTCTCTGGGCTTGCGGCCTATCTCCTCCACTCTCCTCCTTACCCTCTCCTCCTTCCTGTGTGAGGGCCGCTCTGCAGTAATGTTCTCAGGCAGGCCTTCCTAGGCACCTCAGAAACTACTTTGCCAGAGCCAGTAAGAATATATAATAATGGAGCAGTTGCCAGGATAGAAATTAAATATAGATTCCAGTTTAGGATAGAGTTTTTACTGAGAGCTCTTTAGACAGTATACCTGTGTCTTCTCTGGCAATTGCTTTCATTTTAGTCCTATATAAAAGCTTTCCTTTTCTTTTTTTTTTTGTTTAACTATGCTTTTGCTTGCCTGAATCTTTTGTCCTGAGTTGTAAGGTATTTCATACTGCCTTACTTAAAGGTTTATTAAACTACTAGAGTCATTTGATACACACAGAAGTTACCTGATAATCCAAAGATGTCCATCAAGGGAGGAAGGATGGGTCATCAGACTTTGCATTTGATGTTGTAGTCTAGGCTCCTGGGTTAAGCAGCGGAGGGACAGCAGTGCCATGTGCCTTCACCGTGTCCCAGGAAATCTGAGTTGGTTCCCGTGGGAAATACCAGTGTTTCTTGGTTCTGAAAAGTAGCAAAAGAGTAAGAGATGGGGAAGTAGGGATGGGGAGAGCAAGCCCTGCACGTCCGTGGTGAGTCAGGTGGGGAGCACAGGTGGAAGGGCTGGCTGTTGACAGATAGACTAAGCTGTGTGGCGCTCTTGCCGCCCCTTCCTGGGTACAGAGCTTGAGAAAAATGCAGCCGACCACTGCCTGTGTTTGTATAGAGCAAAGCCCAGAAGCCAACCTCAGATCTCCTGATTTGGCAGCTGAAGAAATCAGCAGAGTCCTGATTGCCTGATTCAGTTCCAAAAATGAATGTCAGGCCCCTCCCTTCCCCCAACATTGCCTCTCCTACGTTCTCCTTCTACCCTCAAATCAGACAGGCGGCCAGAGAGGAGTCTTGCTCAATGCGTGCTACGTGCAACTCCTCAGGCCTTGCGCCACCTCCATGCTGAGCCCTGAAGCAGGGTGTCCTGGGTGCCTGTGTGTCAGCTCCCTCCTCTCTACCTACCTCTGACCTTGTTGTGGGTGAGGGTAGCCATGCTTATGGCCGTCTTAAAACTGGAGAGGCGGAGAACTACTTAGGAGTCTGTAGACCACGTGTTGTCTTCCATGGCCTCTTTTCTCCTGCTGTCTGGGTGAGTGAGCCTGCAGTGCAATGCCCACGAGAGTAAATGCCTCCTGACCTACCCTGCTCAGCACTGTTCTAGTGTCTTGGCCTTGAAAGAAAAGCCTAACTTCCTGCTGAAACATGTGGTAGTGGCATGGCAGCTATGAGGCACCTCCTACATCTGTTTTCTGGCTGTGGTGACTTGGGATTTTTAACCTTATATATCTTTTTCCTTTACTCAAAACAAAACAATTTTTAGCACACTGAAAAAAAAAAAAAAAAGCCAAATGTTTTGTGCCTTTCTAAGGCAGCACTGTATCCCAGGCTGCATTTTAGGACTTAATATGGAAATAGCAGAGTCTGAGCTCCTCTACCTTGAGTTTCATTAGTCCTTAGTGTCTAGGAGACAGGAAAGAATGCTCTCTGTGACTGGAGAGGTGACAGGCAGGTGCAGTGTGTCCGGAGTCCCTTTCCCCTGCCGTGAGACTTCAGTGGAGGAGAGCAGCATTGTACCCTGGGATCATTTGGTTGGTTCCAATCACAAGCTTAGTTATCAGGTTGCATGCCTTGTCTCCTGCAAGAGACAGAACGTTCCACAATTCCCAGGTAAACTCTGGACCATTCCAAGTGTCCTAGCCTCCTGATGACATTAATTACCCAGTTGTGTGGAGGAGTGTAGGATGGACTCTCCTGAGAAGGGGAGGTTGGTGGTTTTGTCTTCTTTTTGCTGGATCCTGAACTGGTCTAGACCTCCTGTCCCCACCCCCCGCCCCCATCAGATGTGGCTGGCCTTTCATTTGAAGGCTTCAGACTTAAAGCATTAAGCAGCTAGTGCCCTCTGCAGGGCCTGGTTTCCCCAGGGAAGGGCAGCAAGGAACACGGACCAGAAGCCTGTCCTCAGTAATGTGACTGTAGTGAGCTTTAGCAAAAGTTTTTCTATATAATGACATTTTACTTATCTCTTACCCTTTCCTCAGTTTTCCCTTGCCTTTAACTAATAAAAATTGGGAGATAGAAATTTTAAAGTCCTCCTTATTCAAGATTTTGAAATTCTTAGCCTGGGGGTGCTGGAGAGAACCTGATGCTTTCTCCAGAATGAAGAGTCCCAATTTGTATATCAGTGTTAAGAAGAAAACAAACACATAGATAAGATTTTCGTGGACTATTTTAAAAATGTGTCATTAATATAAAAAAATTTATATTAGCAGTATTTAATCATTCTCACCTGTAAAGAATAACAGAAGGTAAATATTCTTACAGAGAATAGCAGAGCTTTAAGATTCATTTTCATTTTAAGTCCATTTTATTTTGCCAGTGTATTAATGTTTAGAAGTCTGTTATACTAATGTTATTTATTAATTTTTTTCATTTCCATATACAGTTAACTAAAGAGCTTTTTCAAGCACCCATGTCTGTAAAAAAATATTTTTAAATAAAGTTTCTTTTGTTGTAGCGGACTTGAGTTCTTGCTCATTCAGGGGGTTGGGAGGTAATAGTCGAGTTGCCGTAGGACCAAATGCCAAGGCCCCCTTCCTCATGGCGGTGAGCCTGAGCTGCTTCAGTTCCAAATGGCAGGAAAGCATAGGAAGGGGACACAGCTCCTGCTAATAGCCTGCCAGGCCCTTCATGCTGCGTCATCAGGGCAGTTTGGCTGCTGAAAAGTAGAGTGACTGTCCGCTGTGTGGTAGAACTTGAGCCATTTGCTCCAACTGGAAACGGTTTTGTGTGCCTTTTGGTTGTAGTGTCAGAGGCCCCCAGGTTCCTGTGGTACCCATGATGAATAAAAAGCAATGTAAGACTTCTGGGACAATTAAGCTTTATTTTTCATATATATACATATATAAAGGAAACAGTTTGCAAACTTACACACCTGACAAAACCATATATACACACATATGTATGCATACACACAGACACACACCCAAAGCTCTAGCCAGGCCCCTGTTTTTCATCCCTAAGTACCATTCTCTCATTTGGGCCCTTCTAGGTTGGGGCTCCTGAGCTTGGTTTGTAGAAGTTTGGTGCTAATATAACCATAGCTTTAATCCCCGTGAAAGACAGTGTAGACCTCATCTTTGTCCGCTTCCCCTGCCTTTCACTCACGTGATCCATCAAGACAGCCGTGGGAGCCAAGTGAACACGGGCGGTTGAGGCTAATTCACTTGAACTCAAAAACAGTGCCCAGCTTCCTCACTGCAGGCACGTATCTTTTTTTTTTTTTTTTTTTTTTTTGAGACGGAGTCTCACTCTGTCGCCCAGGCTGGGGTGCAATGACACGATCTCAGCTCACTGCAAGCTCCACCTCCTGGGTTCACGCCATTCTCCTGCCTCAGCCTCCCGAGTAGCTGGGATTACAGGCGCCGACCACTATGCCCGGCTAATTTTTTTTGTATTTTTAGTAGAGACGGGGTTTCACCGTGTTAGCCAGGATGGTCTCAATCTCCTGACCTTGTGATCCACCTGCCTTGGCCTCCCAAAGTGCTGGGATTACAGGTGTGAGCCACTGCGCTCGGCCCCGGCACGTATCTTTTAAGGAATGACACCAGTTCCTGGCTTCTGCCCAAAGAAAAAAATGTCACAGGAGACTTGGAAGAGGCAGACAGGAAGGTGGTGGCGGCAACACTGCAGCTGCTTCTGGATGCTGCTGGGGTGCTCTCCAGAGCCGGTGTGAACAGCACACTTAAACATGAGCAGGTGCCTGGCTCCAGTGCGTCCTCACTTCAGTGGTGCACTTGGATGATGGAAGCCATCCTTTGGGGCAGGAAACCAGCTCAGCGAGGCTACCCAGCTCAGCTGCTGGCAGGAGCCAGGTATTTACAGCCATAATGTGTGTAAAGAAAAAACACGTTCTGCAAGAAACTCTCCTACCCGCTCAGGAGGCGGGGGCTCCTTGCTTGGCATGAGCTTCACTCAATGTGGAGATGGTGGCGGACTGGTCCCTGAAAAGCGGGCCTTCTAGGGCCAAGTGAGGTTCTCAGGACAGCTCTGGTCCTAACCCAGTGGCCCTCTGAAAGGGGGTGTGCAGGCGAGTGGAGCAGGAGGCTTCTCTCTAGTCCCTTTGGAGGCTTTGGTTGAGAGAAGAGTGAGCAGGGAGCTGGGAATGGTCCAGGCAGGGAAGGGAACTGAAGTGATTCGGGGCTAATGCCTCAGATCGATGTATTTCTCTCCCTAAAAGTGGGAAGAGGAGAAGAGGGAAACACGGAGACGGTGCTCAGAGTTGAAGGTGTGAGCACCGAGAGGAAGGAGAGATGGAAGCAGAAGCCGATGAACTTGGTGCGGCAGCCTTGGGGAGGAAGCAAGGATGGGCATGGCAGGCCAGGGAAGGAGGGCGGTCCCCGTTTGACTGCACTGGTGAAATGGCCACACCCAGAGTCATGGGCATTGGTCAGGAAAAGATGATGGGACAGGGTTTTTCTCAGTCTTCCTCCAAGCTCCCTCAGCCACTTGCCTGGCCCTGCCATCTGTGAGTGGTGTTAAGAAGGCAAGATGGGGCCTGCTCCCTATCTCTGACAAAGAGGGGTGAAGGATAGAGAGTTAGAACCGTTAGCCCCTGCTGCCCCCGGTCCTTGAGGATGTGGCAGGCTCTGGCCACAGGAACCGCCTCCTACCTGGTCTCCTGGAGCCCTCTTGTCACCGCTGCTGCCCTGCAGGAGGCCCATCTCTTCTGGGAGCTTATCTGACTTAACTTCAACTACAAATTCACTCTTACGAGACGGGGGCAGCGTGCTGGGAGGAGGGAGGGAGGCGAGAGGTTGGCACCTCGGGGCCGCAGGAAGGGAAGGGCCCACTGTGAAGGATGTGGGATGGTTGAGGGCTCCTTGCTCCAGGGCCAGCCCAGGGCAGGGAAGCAGGTCATGAGACCATGTGGCTGATGGAAGCTGGGCAGTGGGCAGTGGAGCAGGGAGCACCCTGGCCCAGGGCCCCACTTCTGCTCTCGAGGGGCAGGCGGGCGCTGGGCAGGCGGCAGGCTGGGCGGCAAGATGGGCGGGGGTGGAGGGGCCAGTGTTGGGCTTACATCTCCTGCTTGCCTGAGCGCCCGCACGGCAGCTTGCCCTTCTTATAGAGGAAATAGAGGACAGCACCCAGCACTGCCAGGACCAGGATGCACACAATCACAGCCACGATGACCACGCCCTGGCTCTCCGGCTCTGGCAGCTTTCTCTCTGCGCCACAAAGACACTCCTCGTCACTCCCTGCTCCAGGCCACCTTGTCGCCATTGCTGCCCCAGCCAGTCCAAGGCCGACAAGATGAGGCTGCTACTCACCTTTCTGGACAGGGCTCTCTGGGGAGGGACGGGGCAGAAAGGATGCCCTGGCACAGCCCTGTTCTCTTGCCAGGCCTGGCTTACCTGTGGAGGTGCTGTTGGCTCTGGTATGAGGACTGGCAGTGGAAGTGCTGAGGCCAGTGGTTGTGTTGGAGTCTGGTGTGAGGGTGGTTAAATTGACTAGGAGGCAGAGGGAGGGGTGTTAGGAGAAGCGCAAGTTACTGCCCGTGCCTGGGCCTGCCCCTGCCATCCCCTGCAGGGATGCAGCCCTCACCCAGCTCCAGGAAGAGGACGCTGGTGTTTTTGCCCAGGTCGTTGGAGGCCGTGCATTCAACACCTGTCTCCAACAGCTCTGGGGTCACGAGGACATTCAGGGTGCTCAGGACTCGCTGTGGATCTTGGTCTTGTTCACTTGCCTGCAAGGAAAGGAAGGAGGCAGCTCAGGGGATGGGGAGGATCTCTGGTCCCGGCCGCAAAGCCCAGGCGGGGATTGGGAGAGGGTGGCAGATGAGACACCTGCTCACCGTGCCATTGACGTTCCAGGAGATGGTGGGCCGGGGGTGCCCTGACGCTTCACAAGACAGATTCAACATCATATTCTCTTTCACCCACACCTTCCTCTCCTTGAATGCCATCCAAGGGGGACCTTGGGGAGGTAGGGAGGGGTGAGGCGGCAAGCCCAGCTAGCCCGCCTCCCCCTCCGCACCAGAGCTCCCCAGAGCAGCAGGTGGCTTTTTGTCAAGAGCTTAAAAACCACCCCACTTGGGGTGACCTGGTCTCTACCCAGAGGGAGGGCCTCACCAAAAACGGCCACATTGACCAGCTGTGTGCGGTTCAGGCCGGGTATGCTGGGCACAGAGGCCACACAGCGGTAGCCACCTCCTGCCTCCCGTTTCAGGTCATGCAACTGGAGCACAGGCCCCCTTTCCAGCACCTGGCCTGTCTGGGATGAGAGATGGGTCAGAGGGTCTGGGGAAGAGCACACTCTTGTCACCCCCAGCCCCACTCACCCATCAGCCCCTTGCTCCCCAGACCCGCCTGGTACCTCTTCTCTCAGCCACTGGAACTCGAGGTCCTGGCTGCTCTCTGCCTTACAAGTCAGAGTGAGGCTGCTGCCTTCCTGTCTCTCAGGGGCTGCGGGACTCACTCGGACGTCAGACACATCTGGGGGTACAGCAATCATGTCACCCAGGGCAGGGCAGGGCCAGTTCCCTATTGCCCCAGTCTGCTCCCCCTGTCCTGGGTCCCCAGCTCCTCACAGTTCACCAGTAGTTCCTGTGGTTCACTCGGCAGCGATATCATGGTGTCCAAGTCCAGGCCCTGACATTCATAGAGCCCACTGTGTTCCTTCTGGGCAGGCTCTAGCACCAGGACCCCGTTGTCATTGGTTGTCTCTTCTTCTGCCTCCCTGGTGCTGGGGTTCTGGGGAAGACTGGGGAGGTGAGCAGAGTGCTCCTCCCGCCACTCCACCCGGGTCTCTGCTTGCATCCCCATCTGCACCCAGCACAAAGCCCCCACACCTGCTTGCTGATGCTGAAGTGCGGTGGAGGGTTGCCATCGGCCAAACACCTGATTTCCACGCGGTCCCCTTCCTTCAGCATTCCCACGGGCTCCACTTCCAACCACACTTTTTCTGTCGGGTCTGCATAGGCAAAGGGGGTAGCTCTTGGCCCATGAGTCAACCCTGGGCTGGATAGGGAGGGGCTAGCAGGAGTTTCCAGCAGCCCCAGCCCCAGTGAGCAGAGAGTCAAGTTAGCACTCACAGAAAACAGGGACAGTCACTTCCCTGGACTCCTTCATGTGGTTCCCACTGGGCAGCCGATAGTTGAGCTCACAGTAAAACTGGGCATCTTTGTCTTCTTTAACCAGCTGAGCCTTCAGAATACTCTTCAAGGTGTACAAACCACTCGACTCCACAGTCTGGGACGACTGAATGTGGACCCCTGGGCAGGGAGGAAGGGGAGGAAGACTCAGCCTCAGTCCCACCTCCAACCCCACCCTAGGGTTGTCCACCAGGGTTCGTAGGTGTCCATCTAAAGAGTCCCGTGTCCCCTGTAGAGGGCCAGGTACAAATGCAAGCTGGAAACCCTTCAAACCCAGCACTTTTACTGCTCAGGGTCAACCCTAGAAAAACATTTACAGGTCTGCTCATGCTCATATCCAAGGATGTGTGCAAAGAATGCTGCAATGATAAAAACGAGCAGCTGTCTAGATGTCCACTAACTGGGGAATGGTGAACTCGACTACATGATATGCATAGTATGGAAAACTCGGCAATAAGCAAAACCATCAGCTGATCTAAATAGACTGACCCAGAAAGATCGTACAAAAGAAATTGTCTAACAATGTATACCATACAACACCACTTAGATCAGGCTTTCTCAGCACTACTGATAATTTTTTTTTTCTTTTTTGTTTTGAGAGGGAGTTTCGCTCTTGTTGCCCAGGCTGGAGTGCAATGGTGCAATCTCGGCTCACCGCAACCTCCACCTACCTCCTGAGTTCAAGTGATTCTCCTGCCTCAGCCTCCTGAGTAGCTGGGATTACAGGCATGCGCCACCACGCCCGGCTAATTTTGTATTTTCAGTAGAGATGGGGTTTCTCCATGTTGGTCAGGCTGGTCTTGAACTCCTGACCTCAGGTGATCCGCCCATCTCGGCCTCCCAAAGTGCTGGGGTTATAGGCGTGAGCCCAGCCAGCACTACTGATGTTTTAGGCCACATTGATTCTTTATTGTAGGGGCTGTCCTGTGCACTGTAGGATGTTAGCGACATCCTTGGCCTCTCTACCTACTAGATGGCAGTAGCACCCCCTCTAAGTGTGACAACTAAAAATATCTCCAGACATTGCCAAATATCTCCTAGGAGGAGGGGGTACAAAATCACCCCTGGTTAAGAATGACTGATTTAGATAACAAAAAACAAAAGCCTATATCGTTCTAGAAATGTTTCTATATATGAGCAAATACATAGAAATAGGCTTGAAAGAACACACCCTGATTGATAACAGATATTATTTCTGGGAGGGGGTCTCAGGCAAAAAGAAACTTCTAGATTTTTTGTCAGTTTAAATTCTCATGAAAATATTTTCAAGCACCATTTGTATATTTTTTTTTTTAGTTAAAAAGCTTAAAGAAAACATAAGGCAAGTTCCTGTGTAGTACCATAGGCACAGCTCTTTTTAAGAGATGGGGTCTCGCTCTGTCACCCAGGCTGGAGTGAGGTGGCACAATCCTAGCTCACTGCAGCCTCCATTTCCTGGGCTCATATGATCCTCCTACCTCAGCCTCCCAAGTAGCTGGGACCACAGGCACACACCACCATGTCCGGCTAATTTTTTTATTTTCTGTAGAGACGGGGTCATCCTATGTTGTCCAAGGTGGTCTTGAACTCTTGGCCTCCAGAGATCCTCCTGCCTTGGCCTCCCACAGCACTGAGATTACAGGTGTGAGCCACCACACCTGGCCCAAGGGTGGCTTTTGGGAGCAGAAAGGGCTACTCACGGTTCTTCTCCTCCTTCAGAGGCCGGCCATTCTTGTACCAGATGACTTGAGGAATGGGGTACCCATTCCTCCCTACACAGGTTGCGACCTAAGGAGCACAAGGTGTAAGTCTCCCTGCCTCCCAGCCCTCTGCAAGCCCCATCTCAGCTGCTGCGCACCAGCTGCCCAGCCCATCTGCCACACATCTCACCTCCTCGGGCTCCTTACTGTCCACAGGGATGCCCAGGGCGTTGACCTGGATGTTTGGCTCCTCTGGAGCTTCTACAAGAAAATAGAAATGAGGGGGACATGGGACCACGCCCCACCACCCTCACTGCCCAGCTGGCAGACATGGGGTCACGCACTGTAGACGCGGAGTTGGATGCGGTGCTCCTGGGACCGAGGGCGCTTGCCCTGGCACAAGAAGATGCGCTCGTCGTGGGGGGTGACTTGAGTCAGGGCCAGAGTAGCCCCTCTGTCCTGGAGGCTGAGCCGGTGCTGGTACTCCCCAGGTTCACTCTGGCCCTGGCCCTGGCGCACACGGAAGATGGGTATCCGCTTCTCCTTGTGGACCTAATGGGAGGGGATACAGAGGAGGAGAGGGTCCTGGGCTACAAGAGGGGCAGAGCCTCCCACCCCGGGCTGCGCTTTGCAGGAGCCCAAGCACTCACAGAAAACCAGTCGACATGGCTGAGGTTGCCTTGGGACTGGGAGAGGCCGCACTTCAGAAGGGCTGTGCTGCCCACTTCCACCTCCACCAGCTCAGGCGCAGGCTGCTCAGCCTCTCCGGGCACACCTGGGGGAGGGAGGCGGGGCCCCCCGCAGCTGTGTCAGCTCCAGCGGCTGTCCGCCCCTCCCCTCGCAGCGCTGCTGCAGCTGTTTTTCCTGCCATTCAGAGCGTCTGCAGAGGGCCCTGTCCTCTGAACGCTGGACCCCCCCGACCCGTGCCCCACCTGGGCCAGCCCTCTCCCCGTCCAGGAGACCCCAGGTCCCTGGAGCTGAGCAGAGATTGAGCAGAGACTGAGCACCGAGCAGCTCCAGCTGAGGCTGGTAGAGGGGCTGAGAGGGGCAACCCAGGCTCCGAGCCAAGAGGAAGGCCCCTTTCCTTCCAGGCCCCCTCCTCTCCGGGTGAGCTCAGAGTGTGGGAATGCAAGGCATGTGCCAGGCTGGGGCACACAGGCCCTTTTGTGTCACCACCGCCAGGGGAAGACACCACTACTCTACCCTCTGCCCTCCAAAATCCCTGCCCTAACTCCCCACAAGACCCAGCGGACTAACTCTGGCGGAAGTTCCCGTCTCATGCTCCCTCAGCAGTACCTCCATAAACTCCGCACACACCCGGGACCCCACCCTGGGAAGCCGGTAAGGATGGAGAGGTCAGAGTCTCCTCCAGGGGTCAGGGCAAGGGCCAGGCAGTGGGCAGGAGTGACGTCAGTGGTGCCAGCGTGCTGCCAGCCCTGTGAGGAGGTGATGTCACTCGACACCATCTGCCTGGGCTCTGGGATGCCTGGGTTGTTGCCTTGGCTCTCGGACAAGGAGGGCAGGTGGAAGGAGGGGTCTCCAACCCGGAGCCTCAGACCCCTGACTCCTTCTCCCAGAGCTAGAAGAGCAGGGCAGGGTGGAGCTGGACCGGCTGCAACTGTGGAGCCCGATTTAGCCCTTTCCCCAGAAATAAAGTCAGCCTGGGAGGCAGTAGCCTGGAATACCCCAGGGACATGGTTGGCACTGGGCATGAGGCCAGCGAGCTGGGTATTGCCTAGCCCTCCCCTTCCCCAGCCGGACAGCGGCTGGGACGGCGGAACGGGAGCTAAGAGAAACACGCGACACAGCTGCGGGCCATACAAGGGCAGCGTGGACCCGAGAGCGCCCGGCTACCAGGCGGATCCAGAGAAACGCTCCAAGGTGCCCGGGCGCTCTTCCCACCTGAATGTGGTCCCCAAAATAAGCCAGCGGGCGCTTCCAGTATGGGAATCCTCCATCCCTCATCTCTGTCCCCTATGATCCCATCACTTGGGGAGGCGCGAGGCGACCCACACCGCCCCGCAACCCATGCCAACGCCCAGCTCGGGCGGGAGCCGCCGAACCTCCCGCTCTCGCTCACCTCCAGCCTGGCGCGATGCCCAGGCGGGAGGGGGAAGGGGTGGGCCGGCGCACCCCCTCCAGCGAAGGAAGCTGCCTTTTCCAGCAACAGGCGGGCGCGGAATTCAGGCTTTGAGGATGCGCCCCAGCTGCGCCTCCTGCCCGGCTTCAGTTGCGGGCCTCCAGAGTGAGCACCTCAGGGACGACTCCCCCCAGCACCCCGAAAGGCTGGGCTCCACCCCTTCTCGCTCCCAGAAGCAGCCTCCTCCCCGCCTTCCCAGTGCTGCTCCCGGGATACTCTAGAATCCCCGCTGCAAACTGGCTGCAAAGAAGAGTTGCTCGTGAGCAAGGCGCCCGGCGGTCGGGGACCCGGGGAGGAGGCGCGTCCTCTCGGACGCAACGCCCTGACCCTGCCGCGCCGCTGGCTCTGCTCGCTGGCACGCTCCACCGTAGACCCCTAGCCGGGGCGCGGCCCCCCTACGAACTCACTCACCCGCGACGCGAGGACAGCAGCAGCAGGCGGCGAGCAAGAAGGCGCAGACCAGCCTGGGAAGCCCCATGCTTCCCCGCCGGAGGGCGAGAGCCAAGTGAGCAGCTCAAGGCTGCCGGGGGCTGACGTCAGGGGGGCGGGGGAGGGGGCCCGGAGCGCCCGGGCCCGCCCCGCCCCGCGCAGCCCCCAGCCCCCGCCCCGCGCGCCGCAGCCCTAGGGGGCGGGCCCCGGCGCCGCCAGCCCGGGAGCTGCGCCCAGGAGCGCAGCCGGAGGTAGGCCGGAGCCGGACTCCCAGGCTCCTGGCTTGGGAAGGCTGAGGGGGTAGTGACAGGTGTCTAGGGGTCTGACTGACCGAGGTGGCAGCGAGGAGAAGCTGTCCCGGATGCCCGGAGTCGCCCCGGGTCGAAGCCAGCCAGGCTCACCCCTGTTGAGCCCCTGCCAGCCAATGTAGCCTCTGGGGGACCTCCTGGGGGAGGAGCAGTAGCGGACCTGGTCCTCAGTGTCCCCAAGGGGCCTCCCAATTGGCTCCCCTCCCCTGCCACAGAGAATTCAGGCCGGCCTCGATCGCTTCCCAGAACGATTGCACCACTGTCGCTGCCGCCGGCCTGGCACTGCCTCAGCCTCACAGTGCTGGCAGCTTTGGGAGAAGAACCCTGTGCCAGTCCCACAGACCAGAGGTACCTGTATGGGGAGTGGAGAGGGTGCCTTCTGGGCTGTCCCTTCAAACCCAAGCTGCTGCAAGTCTAGCCTTTGACCAGAGAAAGGAAGGAGGGGGCTGAATTCGCAGGCCCAAGGTGTTCACACTTGTCCAGACCTGGGCCTTGAGAATCATGTTTCTTCCCTCTTCACTCTGGAGCCTACCCTGGGACTCAGTTTCCCCTCACCTAAGAGAAAGAAACAGGGAGAAGAGTTAATGGGCGAGGGGTCCCCAGCCTGACCCTGCAAACCTGTTGCTGTTCCTGATCATTGAAAGGATCCCTGCAGCAATGACCCCCGCGCCGTCTTCCCCAGCCCTGTTGGTGGTGGGTCCATAGCTGAGGGAAGAATCAAATCAGCCCTGCTTGGGTGGGGAGCTCTGCAGCTACCCTTCTCCCAAAAAGACTTCTCCCTGGGTCTTCTGGCCTCTTGAACTAAGGCTCTAGGGAGGGGGAGGGGCTCTTGCCTCACTGTGACCCCAGCAGCCTGGCCTCAGAAAAGGGGTCCACATCTCCTGGTGCGCCTTCACCAGGGAGTGCCAAATAGGGGCCTGGATTTGGGTAGAGGTGTGTTGCCCAGCGGGGCCACCCCTCTGCTGGCTGGGGGAGGTGGAGGGTGAGCCGGCAAACCCCAGAGATGGCCAGGTGACTTGAGAGCATGCTCGGGGTGGCGTTTTGATGACGTAGAGATGACTGGCAAACCACACCAGCCTTGTCTTTCAGAGCTTTGCCGACCCCTCCTCCATGGCCATTAGTCTCCAGCCAGAGGCCGTGCAGAACCCAGGCCCGCCAGGCCAGGGGCCTGGAGCCTGGAGCTTGGAGCCTGCCGGGAGAACAAGAGGAGGACCCTGGCACCCCCTCCGGAGTGAATTTATGGACTGGCCCCAGGCCCAGAGCTGAATAGATGAGAATATTTTGTCTGCTGGGCTGGAGTGGGAATGGTTGAAGGATGCCATTTGCCCTGGCAGGCCCGGCTGGGCATGGAGCTGGCCTCCCTGCCCAACCCCCTTCCTTCACTTAACACCATTAACTAATCATTCGCCTCTCTGGCCTGAAAACAAAGCCAGCTAACCACCAAGGACAGTCAGTTCTGAATTCTTCTTCCGCTGGAGGAGAGTGAAGCCAGGTGGGGGTGGAGGAGTTTTCTCTGCAGTGAAAGGGAAATGAGGTTAGAGCCTAGAGCCCAGGGTGACGTCCCTTCCCCTGCATGGCCCCACCAAACAGGCACAGAAGACTGTCCTTTAAGGAAGCCAGTAGCCTGGGGCTGTCTAGGCTGCTCAGGAGTGGGTCATAGCCTCAGGGGACAGACAGCTTCGGGATGGTTTCATGAGGTGGGCACTTTGGGATTCCAAACTAAAGAGGGGTCAGGACCTCGGAGAGGACTCAGGAATGGAGGCAGGGAGCAGGGTGGGGGGAGCGGAAGGTGAAGGGGATCAGCCCTCAGCTCCCCTTAGAGGCCGGAGGCTAGCACTCCAGCAGCAGCAAGAGAGAGAAGGTGGCTGCTGGACTTCCAGCAGGACAGGATTGACAGCCAGCAGAAGGGAGTTGGAGGAGGAGGCCATGGCCTTCCACCCTGCAGGGCCCCAGCACATGGACTGGGTTGGAAGAGCCTGGCTCAGATGTAGGCCAGGGCCAGAAGAGGCCCTGGGGGCAGAGTCCTAATTCTTACTTTTTTCCCTCCTTGGGTTGCAGGCAAGAAGGCTGCTTTCCTCCAGCCCCATGGTGGACCTGGGCCCCTCAGACGTGAGGGACCCTCCTGCGCATAATGTCCTCTGCATGTCTCTGGTATAGGTCTGATCACAGGTGGAGAAATTGAGGCCAGGTGGGGTGGGGGGTGGGGGTCCTGGTTGGGCTCCTCAGCCACATTCTCCTGGGTGGGTGGAGCTTTCAGCTCATTGTAAGGAGAAGTAGAGCCCTGGGGAGTTGGAGGTAAAAAGACAAGGATGGACCTGTCCCCAGAGGCCGGGAAGGGACAAGACTGGAACCCAAGTGTCCTCTCTCAGCTCCAGCATAGGGAACTTAATGACTTCCAACCCATCCTTCTGGATCCAGGGGCCTTGACCAGGATGTGAGGATGTGAGAAGGGTGGGCTGGGCTGAGGAAGGAAGCTGATAAAGAGGTGTTTGCAGCTGCTATGAGAACATGGGGTGGGGGAGTCCCAACAATCTTGGCAGTTATGGAGACTGGGGAACCTCCTGGCCAGGCCAGATAATAGGATCCGGTCTGGGTCTTTGGAGGGGGGGGAAGGTGGAGAATTTTTCCAGAATGTGGGTGTGAGTAGGAGAGGATTGTACTGAAGGAGTGAAAACAGGGTAGAAAAGGGGGGGGGCAGGAAACCGGATACTGTACTGGGGGGCCTGTGGGAGATGTGGGGGAAGAGACTGAATCGGGGGAAGCAGCCCTGCTCCCGCCGGACGCTGTCTCACCCATGTCCTTCGCACCTGACCCAGGGCAGGAGGAAGGAGGCACAGCCGGGATGGAGGTGTACCCCACAACACCTTGGGAGAGAGGGAGGATGGCCTTCTGGGGGATGGGGGGACTATTTTTAAACTTGGAAAAACCGTGAGTTCATCTCCATTCTGGAGGCTGCAAAGGCCCCATTGTACAGGGGTCTAGAGAGGGGGAGCAGAGGGAGGGGGCAACGGGCACAATGGCGAGGATTATGTTGTAGCAGGCAGGGGGGTAGAGGGCGGAGAGCGGGGGAGGGGCTGTCTTCGTCACAGCTGGCCTACTGAACTCTGGGGTCGAGCCAGGCTGGGGCTTGAACTGGGGGGGCGGGGCCCACCCTCACAAAGATCCCTGTTGGGGAACTGGGGTCTCTGACATCCGGTGGCCCATCATGGGGAGGGGGCTGACGGTGGGATTCCCACAGCCTGGCTTTCCCAGGGACCGCAGGGTCTGTTCCCAGGCTCCCAGCATTCCGACGACTCCCCTGAGAGCTGCTGGCCTCTTCCCTCCGCCCCTTCCCTGCCAGGGAGTGGGGGGAGAGAAGGAGAAAGGATGTGGATGCATCAGGACTCTTCCTGGGGATGATGGACTCTTAAACCAGAGGCAGGGATTGGGTGGGCAGCAGTGGGTGGTTAGGGTAGGTTGATGGGGATTATAGCCCTCCCATTGGAGCCCCCAATCCCGCGGACCCCTCCTCGGACCAACTGGGGACTGTCCTTCTGGTACTTAGGAGCCTCCGCACGGGGGCCAGCCCACCTGCCGAACCTCAGGCCTCCGGCACCCAGGGTCTCCACCCAGGGGACCCGGCCGCGGCGGGAAGGCGCCAGCGCTAAGCTCCCCAGGAGCCGGCCTCGAGGTCCCGCCCGGCGGAGGCAGGGGGCGGGGATCCGGCCGCTCGCCCCAACCCAAACATTACCATAAATGCTCAGGCGACCGCGGGTGGATGGGCGCGCGGGGACCCTGGGGCTCTCCGGAAGTCCCGGATCCGGTCCCCAGGCTCGACCCAGCGCGGGCCAGCGCAGTGATTCAGTCTGACCAGCCGTCCTCTTTACAAAGCGGTACAGCCGGGGAAGGCAGAGCTGGGGTGGGCGCGGGGACAGGGTGGAGAAAACCCAGGCCGTAGGGGGCGTCTCGGGGCTGCCTCCTGGGTAGGCAGTGAGACTGTGACCTCTGGTTAAAGAAAGAGTGGGGCCTTCTAGCCAGATGGCAGCGTCGGCTCCGCGGGGCCGCGGCTCGGTCTCCCTGCAGCTCTGCGTGCCCGCTGCTGTCAGCGGTGACACCCTGGGTCTCGGTTCCCCGGCCCGAGCACCTAATCCCCTTCCCTCTCCTCTGTCCCCAGCCTGCACTTGGGGAAATGAAGGGTGATGGGGGCGGGGGTGGTAGCAGGATGCTGGGAGTTTACACCTCTCCCCTTCAGGGAAGTTCACATCCGCTCCCCAAAATACCGCCACCCAGGGAGAGGAATGTCCCCAGAGAGCTCTTCAAATTAGACTTTGAGTCGTCACTGAGGGAAGGGCCAGCTGGTCTACAGGAGGGGGCCTGTGGGAAACCTGGGGGCGCCATGTTGCTGTCTTTTGGCCCCTCTCCTCCCTGAAGGACGCTCCGGCAGTTCCTCTTCCCTGCCACACGGGGCTGCCAGCAACCCAGGGGGAGCCTTGGAGAAGGTGGGTTCCATCCCACCCCCGGCGAGGCCTCGGACCCTCACTGCTGCTGCCAGGACTGATATTGGAGCCGGGAGTAGAGAGGGGAGGAAAGAGGCCGGGCGTGATGGCTCACGCCTGTAATCCCAGCACTCTGGGAGGCCAAGGCAGGCGGATCACAAGGTCTAGAGATCGAGACCATCCTGGCCAACATGGTGAAACCCCATCTCTACTAAAAATACAAAAATTAGCTGGGTGTGGTGGCGCGCACCTGTAGCCCCAGCTAGTGGGGAGGCTGAGGCAGGAGTATTGCTTGAACCCAGGAGGCGGCAGTTGTAGTGAGCCGAGATCACGCCACTGCACTCCAGCCTGGGCGACAGAGTGAGATTCTGTCTTAAAAAAAAAAAAATTGTGTTAGCAGCTGACACTGTGGTGTGTACCTGTGGTCTCAGCTACTCGAGAGGCTGAGGTAGGAGGATTGCTTGAGCCCAGTAGTTCAAGGCCAGCCTGCACAACATATGGAGACCCTCATCTCCAAAAATAAACAAATAAATAATTGTGGTAAAATGCACATAACAGAATTTTAGCCAATTTAAACGTCAGCATTCCGTGGTATTAAGCACATTCACAATGCTGTGCAATTATCACCATTATCAAGTTCCAGAATTTTGTCTTCACTCCAAGGAACTAAAATTTGAACCAAGTTTTATCTAACTCCAAAACCTGCACACTGTATGTGTCATAATTACAGCTGAATCAAGAGCTCAGTTGTGTGGTAAAGACAGGAAGTGCGACTGGGATTCAGAAACGGGGGTGTCAGTGTGGACTGTGCTGGCTAGGAAAGTCCGGAAATATGAAGCCTTCAATGAAAGGTCAGGTTTAGATAGGGAGGATCGAGGAATGATCTTTTGAGGTAGGGGAAATGACACAAGCAAAAAGAGAGAGATGGGACCCGTGAAAGGGGCACCTATATGGACAACTACAGAATTTCCCTATCAGAAAGTGTCAGAGTAGCCATCCGGCTAGAAGATGGAGTTGGTGGGGAGGCTAGGTGACTTGTCTTGAGATTATATTCACATAGCAATCCCACTACTTTTTTTTTTTTTTGAGACAGTCTTCCTCAGTCGCCCAGGCTTTAGTGCAGTGGCTCGACCTCAGCTCACTGTAACCCCTGCCTCCTGGGTTCAAGCGATTCTTCTGTCTCAGCCTCCCGAGTAGCTGGGATTACAGGCACACCACCACGCTTGGTTAATTTTTGTATGTTTAGTAGAGATGGGGTTTCACCATGTTAGCCGGGCTGGTCTTGAACTCCTGGCCTCAAGTGATCCGCCAGGCTCAGCCTCCCAAATTGGTGGGATTACAGGCGTGAGCCACCTCACCTGGCCTAGTCCACTACTTTCATTTCCAGTATCCATTTACTTGGAGCGCATTGAGGATAGCTTTATTTATGTATTTATTTTTACGTGGCGCCTGTCAGGGCCTGGGTTTCACTGCCACACACAGGGCAGTGCATGGTGAGCTGAGTCCCCTAGAAGCTCTGGGCACTGAATCTCACTTGTGGCCACTGGCAAAGCGCAGCATGATTTTCATCCAACCCCGGGCTCCCCAACCACCAGAGGGATGTGGGTGGTTGACGCAGCCAGATCTACCTAAGTGGAGAGGGGGCTAGCTCTAGCTACACCATTACCCCTTGGCATCACCCTTATGAGTTACATGGCTAAGTAGAAATTCAGCACGATAGAGGGTGCATGCACGTGGGAGCTTGGGCAGATGAGATGGGCTTAGGTTATAAGGGAACAGCTTAAGATAGGGTGAGCAATGGGGAGCCACTGCAGGTTCTTGAGCAATGGAAAAACGATGTGACATTGGAATTTAGGTTTACCGTGGTTTCTTGATTTCATCTTGGCCTGAGAGCACCCCCTGGTGCCGCTAGTTTGAATTGTTTTCTCAACTTACAGAGCAGGTGGGAGGATGGGAGACTGAAAACCGGGATTGATGAATCGCAGAAGCCAGACTCTTGGGTCCTATTTCACTTCATCCTGGGTAATGACAGCCTTGCAACAAAGCTAGGGATGATATGCGGGCAGACAGGATTTGAGGTCAAGAGGGGCATTGTAGTTCCCTTCTCTGTCTCATAACTCGGTGCATATGTGTATTGTGATTTGGGATACAGCACACTAGTCAGGAACTAAGCTGGGGGCTGGAGACAGGATAATAACTAAAAACAAAAGTCATGTGCTTGAGAAACGTACAGTCTCGTGAGGGCGACAGACAAATAAGTAATTATAACACAAAGGGCTGCGTACCAGGGTGCAAATATGCACATAAAACAGTTACTTAACCCAGCATGAGGTGAGGAAAGACGGGTTCTTGGAAGTTGATGCCTAGCTTCATTTTAGGTGATGAATAGGACGTAACTAGGTAAATGGGGGTGGGCTGTGTTGTCTGAAGTGTGACAGAGCTCGCTATGAGCAGGGGGCTGCTGGGAGTTGGTTAATATTCTTCAAGGGAAGGCTGAGGTTAGTGAAGGATGAGGCCAGATTACAAAGGATTTGTAAGCCATGGTCAATTACTCAGAGCAACAGGCTGTGTATAAATGGTGGTGTTAAGCAAGGGAGCAACCACAAGTGACTTTAAATCCATTAGAGCTCAGGCCCCAGAGGGACAGAACAAAAGGCCCCTCTTACTAAGTTTCCATTTCCCTTCTCAGATCCCTCCTTTCCCTTGGGCGATGAGGTTGAAAACAGCCAATCCCTTCTGGGGAGCCTGCCTCCGGCACACTGAGTGTGGCCTTATTTTACCTCCAACAAACCAGTTCATTTTATCATAATAGTCCCACAGTAGAATCAGAGGGAAGTGTGGGGAGGGGGGCTCTTCCCTCATATCATCCACATGTGACTGAGATCCCCTTGGCAACCTCTTGGAGGTGGGATACAGCACTTCACCGAGTCCACTAAAAACAATCCTTGCACCAACTCCACACAGTGGAGTACTATGCATCTGTTAAAAGAATGAGGACAGGCCGGGCACGGTGGCTCACACCCAACACTTTGGGAGGCCGAGGCAGGCCCATCACTGGAGGTCAGGAGTTCGAGACTAGCCTGGCCAACATGGTGAAATCCCCTCTCTGCTAAAAATAAAAAAATTAGCCAGGCATGGTGGTGCGTGCCTGTGGTCCCAGCTACTCGGGAGGCTGAGGCACAAGAATTGTTTGAACCTGGGAGGCAGAGGTTGCAGTGAGCCAAGATTGTGCCACTGCACGCTAGCCTGGGCAACAGAGCAAGACTCCGTCTCAAAAAAACAAAAACAGAAACAAAAACAAAACAAAAAACAATGAGGACAATCTCTATACACTGGTGTGGACGATAAGGGAATAAAACCCATTCAATTTGAATAAAATAGGAATCCATGACTCCAAACTGATAATAAAAAGATATCCATAAACAGGCCGGGTGCGGTGGCTCACGCCTGTAATCCCAGCACTTTGGGAGGCCGAGGTGGGTGGATCACGAGGTCAGGAGATCGAGACCATCCTGGCTAATACGGTGAAACCCCATCACTACTAAAAATACAAAAAATTAGCGGGGCATGGTGGCGGGCGCCTGTAGTCCCAGCTACTCGGGAGGCTGAGGCAGGAGAATGGCGTGAACCTGGGAGGCGGAACTTGCAGTGAGCTGAGATCGCGTCACTGAACTCCAGTCTGGGCTACAGAGCCAGACTCTGTCCCCCCCCCAAAAAAAAGATATCCATAAACAAATAAACGAGAAGGGAAGGCTATTCTTTATAATCTTTACTGAACATGATTTTAAATCAAAAAGATAGGTATATGGCTGGGCAAGATGGCTCATACCTGTAATCCCAGCACTGTGGGAGGCCAAGGCAGGTGTATGGCTTGAGCCCAGGAGTTTGAGACCAGCCTGGGCAACATGACGAAAACCCATCTCTACCAAAACCCAAACAAAAAAATTCCAATAATTAGCTGGGTGTGGTGGCACCTGTAATCCCAGCTATTCAGGAGGCCAAAGTGGGCGGATCGCTGGAGCCTGGGAAGTCAAGGCTGCAGTAAGACAAGATGGTGCTACTGTACTCTAGCCTGGATGACAGAGCAAGACCTGTCTCAAATAAATAAATAAATAAATGAATAAATAAATAATAAAAAACATAAAAATAGCTACCTAAAGAGGGATAGAAGGAACACCCTCCACCCTCATAATATTTGTGGAGATAGGGCAGGGTATAAATGCAGGCTGTCATATCATACATCTAAATATTTGAAATATTTGAAAGTTAACTAGCTGTTTGGTATGCTCTATCCTCCTACCTTGACAAATATATCTTCTAATGACAAAATTTAAAAATATGTAAAGCTGGCCGGGTGCGATGGTTCACGCCTGTAATCCCAGCACTTTGGGAGGCTGAGGCAGGCAGATCACTTGATGTCAGGAGTTCAAGACCAGCCTGACCAACATGGTGAAATCCTGTCTCTACTAAAAGTACAAAAATTAGCCAGGCCTGGTGGCACCTGCCTGTAATCCCAGCTACTTGGGAGGCTGAGGCAGGAGAATCACTTGAACCCAGGAGGCAGGGGTTGCAGTGAGCTGAGATTGTGCCATTGCACTCCAGCCTGGGTGACAGAGAGATACTTTGTCTCAAAAAAAAAAAAAAAAAAAAAAGTAAAGCTATGGTTTTTGTATGATCCAAAGTCAACAAAATATCCAAGATAAGTTAACTTAGCTATTATTGCATATATTATTACATATATTATGCCTGGGGTACCCTTATGATGGACTAGCAATATTTAGTTGAGTAATAAAGTGATACACAATTCATAATTATCTATTTATTCCATAAATTAATTTTCCTTGCCTTCACTTCAGGAAATTCCTTAATTATGTTGTTATAATAAAACATTTCTCATAATTCATGTTCTATTGCCAGTAATGCCAAATTAATTGGCCTTTCTTGAGTCATAGTTGTTCTGAGGTCTTTAAAAAAATAATATATATATATTTCTTGAGACAGTCTCGCTCTGTTGCCCAGGCTGGACTGCAGTGTGTGCGACCTCAGCTCACTGCACCCTCTGCCTTCCAGGTTCAAGTGATTCTCCTGCTTCAGCCTCCCAAGTAGCTGGGATTACAGGCACATGCCACCATGCCCTACTAATTTTTTGTGTTTTTGGTAGAGACAAGGTTTCACCATGTTGGCCAGGCAGGTCTCCAACTCCTGACCTCAAGTGATACACCTGCTTTGGCCTCCCAAACTGCTGGGATTATAGGCATGTGCCACCGCGCCCCGGGCAATTTGTTTTTGTTTTTGTTTTTGAGACAGGGTCTCACTCTGTCACCAGACTGGAATGCAGTGGTGCCATCTCAGCTCACTGCAACATCTGCACTGCAGTGCAACCTCTGCAACATGGGCTCAAGTGAGTCTCCCACCTCAGCCTCCCAAGTAGCTGCGATCACTGTGCCACTGCACTCAGCTAATTTTTGTTTTTGTTTTTTTGGTAGTGATGGGGTTTTACCATGTTGCCCAGGCTGGTCTTGAGCTCCTGGGCTCAAGTGATTTGCCCGCCTCTGCCTCCCAAAATGCTGGGATTACAAGTGTGAGCCACCGTGCCCGGCCTTAAATAATTAATTAATTATTATTATTATTTTTTGAGATGGAGTCTCATTCTGTCACCCAGGCTAGAGGGCAATGGCACGATCTTGGCTTACTGTAATCTCTGCCTCCTGGTTTCAAGCGATTCTCCCACTTCGGCCTCCTGAGTAGCTGGGATTACAGGTAACCACCATCATGCCCAGCTACTTTCTGTATTTTTTTTTTTTTTCATTTTGATTAAACCAGTATTTATTAACAGCATGCCTGATTCTGCGGAAAGCAGACTTGAACCCTGGTCATTCCTACTCTCAGGGGCAGCATGTTAAGGATAGCAGCCTGCAAGTCTATCTCTTAAACTCCACTTGTGTGTACACCTTGGTGACGTCACTGTACTTGCCTTCAGGGGGCTGGTAGTTAGGGATCGGTGGTGTGTAACATGGCCCTTCCCTCTCAAAAGGGGAACAGGTTGGGATCCCGCTTGATGGCCTCAGCATGGAGCTTCGGGGACTCGAGTCGCAGTTCCTCCAGAGCTTCCTGCTGGGCTTCGAGCATGGCCCTGATGGTGTCCCTCTCCATCTTACGCTCTTGCTGCTTGCACAAGGACCACTTCTTCAGAAGCAGAGCTCTCCTCTCAGTCTCCTCAAAGGTGGGCTCCACCTGAGGCCGCTGTCTTGCTTTATTCGAGAACTTTAGAGGGGTAATAAAATCTTCAATAGGAATTAGCTCTTGACTAGCCTTTTCCAGTTTTCGGATCCTTCTTTTCAAGCGCTCCTTTGCTGCTTGGTCTTTTTTAGGATCTACCTTCTTCTTCTTTCGAAGAGGTTCTGATCTCATGGGAATGAGTTCCCAGAAAGACAACAATGATGCTCGCTGGTGAGTATTTCTAATCTGCGTCTGCCAAGTTCCCAGAAGCCCACTCATCGGGCGCAGGGTTACTTTCTGTATTTTTGTAGAGAGGGGGTTTCACCATGTTGGCCAGGCTGGTCTTGAACTCCTGACCTTAAGTGATCCACCTGCCTCGGCCTCCCAAAGTTCTGGGATTACAGGCGCGAGCCACTGCGCCCGGCCAAAAAATTAATTTTAATATGGAGAAACTGCTCTGCTGAGGCCTTAGCAAATAAAATTATTACTAATATGTTAAGCAAGACTTAGATTCAGAAAGGAATCATAAATTTTGTATGTCATGTTCAAATATTTTAAGGAGGCTACATATAATAAATATTTGATCCCAGAAAATATTTGAAATATTTTTTTTTCTTATTATTATTAGTTTTTTGAAACAGAGTCTCGCTCTGCCACCCATGCTGGAGGGTAGTAGTGCAGTCTCAGCTCACTGCAGCCTTGAACTTCCAGGCTCAAAGTGATCCTCCCACCTCAGCCTCCCAAGTAGCTGGGACTCACAGCATGTGCCGTCACACTTGGCTAATTTATTTACTTATTATTTTAAAATCTATAACAAACCTGCACATATGTTTTATTTATTTATTTATTTATTTATTTATTTATTTATTTATTTAGTAGACACAGCGTTTCACCATGTTGCCCAGTCTGATCTTGAACTCCTGGCCTCAAGTAATCCACCCACCTTGGCCTCCCAAAGTTTTGGGATTATAAGCATGGGCCACTGCACCCAGACTCATTTTAAAATTTTTTGTAGTGTTGGGGTCTCTCTCATTATGTTGCCCAGGCTGTAAAATTGTTTAATCATATATAAATCTTTATCGTTTATGGTGTAATTATTTTTGCCATCTCTTAAATCATTTCTTAGGTTTTACTTATTTCAAATTCTTTAATGCTGAGTTATTATAAAGAAAACCTCAAAAGGGAGTATGTGGCTACATTTCTTCAAATCTCTCTTCATTTGTGACTGTAACTTGGTGTTGGCCAGAAAATTAGTTTGGTAATTATTGGCATGTGGATTTTTTCCTTCATAGGTTATGGAATATATAGAGAAAGAGAGAGATAGAGATTGAGAGATAAATGACATCAAACTTAGAGAAAAGTTGCAAGGATAGTATGAAGAGTCCTCAAAGACGCTTTACCTAGAGTCACCAACTAATAACAGTTTTTGCTTTTTATTCATCACCATATCATATGTGTGTGCAACATGTGTATTTTTTTTAATGAATTACCTGAGAGTAGGTTGCATACATCATGTCTCTATACCCCTTAATACTTCAGTATTTCCTAAAAACAAGGATTTTCTCCAATATAACCATGGTACAGTTACCAGATTTTAAAAATTTAACTTACCCAGGTGCGGAGGCTCATGCCTGTAATCCTAGCACTTTGGGAGGCTGAGGTGGTGGATCACCTGAGGTCAGGAGTTCGAGACCAGCCTGACCAACATGGTAAAAGCCCGTCTCTACTAAAAACAAAACAAAACAAAACAAAACAAAATTAGCTGGGCATGGTGGTGTGCACCTGTAATCCCAGCTACTCGGGAGGCTGAGGCAGGAGAATTCCTTGAACCCAGGAGGCGGAGGTTGCAGTGTGTCGAGATTGCACCACTGCATTCCAGCCTAGGCGACAAGAGCAAAACTCCATCTCAAAAAAAAAAAAAAAAAAAAAAAGAAAATTAACTTAATGCAATAGTTATTTCTAATCTATAGTCCTTATTCCAGTTTGACAAGAATACCAATAGTGTTGGCATTCTTGATACTTTTCCCTCTGGTACTGTACCCAGTCTAGAGTTCTCTGCTGCATTTAGTTGGCAGGTCTCATTTACTTTCCTTTAGTCCAGAAAAATTTCTCAGACTTTGTCTTTCATGTTTGTCAATTTGGATTTGCCTGATGTATCCTTACGCTTAGATTATGGCTGTGTACTTCAGGTTGGAGCAATGCGTAAGTAACATGTAGATTTAGCATCCCTTGGTGGTTCTAGCCTGAGCCAGTCTTTACTAGGATGGCTGTAAAATGGTGATTTTTTTTTTTTTTTTCCTGAGATGGAATTTCGTTCTTGTCGCCCAGGCTGGAGTGCAGTGGTGTGATCTCGGCTCATTGCATCCTCCGCCTCTCAGGTTTAAATGATTCTCATGCTTCAGCCTCCCAAGTAGCTGGGATTACAGAAGCTCACCACCACACCCAGCTAATTTTTGTATTTTTAGTAGAGACGGGGTTTCACCGTGTTAGCCATGATGGTCTCGAACTCCTAACCTTAGGTGATCCACCTGCTGCGGCCTCCCAAAGTGCTGGGATTACAGGCGTGAGCCACTGTGCCCAGCCTAACATGGTGGTTTTAACCTCCAGCATGTTCCTCCATACATGCCAGCCCACATTTGACTATAAAGAAGAGCCCTCTCTTCTCGTTTGTTTATTGGTATCTTTTTATAATCAGTTTGGACTCATGGACTCCTATGTTATTAAATGGGTTTTAGTCCTTGACTCTTTCTTTCTTTTGATGCTGAAATCAACCCAGATCGGGCCACCTCTGAGCTGGCTCCTGTGTCCTTTGATGCCCCCCACCCCTTCCCCCAACAATTTTTGGGATCACTTTTTTTCTTTCTGGCACACTCGATGTTCCAAGCTTACCTTGTTCCTTCTCTGCCCCAGCCCTGGAATCGCCCATTTTCCCAAGGAACCCTGGTTTCTTTTTAGGGGGAATGGTAATTAGAAATTAAGATCTGGAGGCCGGGCACGGTGGCTCAAGCCTGTAATCCCAGCACTTTGGGAGGCCGAGACGGGCGGATCACGAGATCAGGAGATCGAGACCATCCTGGCTAACACGGTGAAACCCCGTCTCTACTAAAAAATACAAAAAAACTAGCCGGGCGAGGTGGCGGGCGCCTGTAGTCCCAGCTACTCAGGAGGCTGAGGCAGGAGAATGGCGTGAACCCAGGAGGCGGAGCTTGCAGTGAGCTGAGATCCGGCCACTGCACTCCAGCCTGGGTGACAGAGCAAGACTGTCTCAAAAAAAAAAAAAAAAAAAAAAAAAAAAAAAGATGTGCAGAATTGCTGAAGAGCTTCTTCGGCCCTGAACCGTGTTGTTTGCAGAGCTGATGTTTGGGGTTATAGGCTTTTCCATACCAGTAACGAACACTGGATCCTGACTGACAGAGGACCCCAGGTGCTCCTTTATGGAGACATTTTTGGCTATGTTTGTAATACTTGGGGTCCTCTGAAGCTTGGATGGCACTGGGAGGGAACAGGGTAGAGAGTACAAGGATGAGGCCGGGCGCGGTGGCTCAAGCCTGTAATCCCAGCACTTTGGGAGGCCGAGACGGGTGGATCACGAGGTCAGGAGATCGAGACCATCCTGGCTAACACGGTGAAACCCCGTCTCTACTAAAAATAATACAAAAAACTAGCCGGGCGAGGTGGCGGACGCCTGTAGTCCCAGCTACTCGGGAGGCTGAGGTAGGAGAATGGCGTAAACCCGGGAGGCGGAGCTTGCAGTGAGCTGAGATCGCCCCACTGCACTCCAGCCTGGGCAACAGAGCGAGACTCCGTCTCAAAAAAAAAAAAAAAAAAAAAAAAAAAAAAGAAAGAGAGTACAAGGATGAAAGCAAACCTTCTGTGACTATATCTTTTTATAAAGTTTTGACTTTGGGACTCTGTAAATGATTTGCATAATTAAAAAAGAAAATATAAAAGACCAACCTAAAACCATGGCAATAATATAGATTTTACTGAATGATTGATGAGGAGACGATGGGGAGGGCCATAATACACACAATAGCACAAAACAAAAGCCCTGAATTAGACATTCTTTTCTGGTTTTTCCAATCTCTTAATCCTCAATCCTCATAGTCTCTGAAAATCCCTTCTATTGTCCCAGCTAGAATCTTACGCTGAGCAAAACAAAACAAAACAAAACAAACCCTGAAGTTAGCACAACAGCAGAAATCAACTGCCGCCAGAGCAGGCTTCCAGAGGGCTTTACACTGCATCTTCCATTAGAAAATACTGCAAGGATAGAGCTTCAAGGTGTTCAGCTTTCTCAATATCTGGCTTATTTTCTTCTCAATCCCTGGGACTAACATTGTCAAACAATTTGAACTTCCTCCCTAAAGCTAGTTGGAGTGTTTGTCCCTGCCCAAAGCAGGATTACCTGCTAGGTTTCCTGGGAGTCAAGGGTTGTGGCTCATTAAAGATGGCTTTGCATTAGTGAGTCTCAGATCACTCAAAGGGGAGGTCTTGGTCCTAAACAAATGGAAATACTCTCTTAGAGGATCCTGCCAACTCTGAGAAGGCCTTTACATGCTTCTTGGTGTGGAAAACTGGCCAGTTAATTGCACATAGTACAGGCACAGCACGTTTGCCAGGTTTGACTTTGGACATAATGAGTAGGAAGCACCAGTGGGATACCCAGGAACTCTTCATGTCCAGGAAGCAGCTGGAGCCTGAACTTTGCAGGACAGGTTCAGGCTGAAGACACAAATTTAGAAATTATTGTGTATACAGGAGAGGAGGCTATGATGGAAACAGAAAGAATATAGGAAAGGGTAATGCCTCTGAGGCAGGAAGTGGTCAGTGGTGTCAAGTGCTGCAGGAAGATTGATTAATAACAACACAGTGTTCACTGGACAAGTAAGATCCCTGAAGAGGAGATGGTACGGGTGATGGGATCAAGTGTCTTGAAAGGGAAGTGGGCACATTCTCCAAGATTTGACACTGGCAGGAGGATGCAAGTGGGCAAATAAAAACATCATCAACACATCACAACACAACAAACCATAACCTGGGCAGGGCCTGAGAGCAGCGAGAGAGAAAGGGTAGGAAGAAGCCAGAGGAGTTTCAGCGCCTGCAGTCCTTCCTCTGCACCGTAGCGTAGCCCCTACCACGACCCCACGGCCTCAGTAAAGGTTTGCTGCACACCTCAGCTTCTTATCAGTGATGCTTTGGAGAATGAAGGACTCCGAGGCAGTGTTCAGGGCAGAGTGAAGGGGGATGGACAATTTGAGGAGCCCAGGAGTGGAGATGGAGAATTCAACCCAAGTAGGAAATTCAGCAAAGGTAACCAGGGGAAAGATAAGTCCGCTAGGAGTCCGCTAAGTATCCTTGGAGTTAGTAGAAAATCCCAGGATTCCCAATATATTTGGGATGGGGTTTCAAATATATTTTGACTATTGTTTGAGTATTAAAGAAAAGGGCAGGGCCAGGCTTGGTGGCTGACGCCTGTAATCTCAGCACTTCGGGAGGCCGAGGCGCCTGGATCACGAGGTTCAGGAGCTGGAGGCCAGCCTGGCCAACATGGTGAAACCCCGTCTCTACTAAAAATACAAAAATTAGCCGGGTGAGGTGGTGGGCGCCTGTACTACCCGGGAGGCTGAAGCAGGAGAGAATCGCTTGAACCCAGGAGGCAGAGGTTGCAGTAAGCCGAGATCGCGCCACTGCACTCTAGGGTAGGAAGGCCCAGGGTAGCAAGCTGAGCTGTTTCGAAATCTGCAGCCACCTTTTCTCAATGACAATGAAGTAATCTTCCAAGATGTTGAAAAACCTGGTGCGGAAAGTTTGGAGTAGCAGTTTGGGAATCTCCTGTAATAATCCGCTTTCCCTTGTGAACCTCAGGCACTGTCTTAAAATTTTTTGTATCCTCAATGCACTGTAGGAGCTCAACAAATGATAGAATAGATGAATAAATAGAGGAGAATGAGGAGACGGATCTGAACAGGCTGCGAAGGAGGTGCTATTCCAAAGCCCAGCCCAGAGGCAGTGACCTCGGACTCAAACCAAAAAAAACAGCTCGCGTTCGGAGGCCGGGAGAAAGAACAGCTCCCAAATTAAGGGGAGTCCAAGGCCTTGCTCTTTTAGAGGGCGGGGCTAGGAGAACGTATTCCGACGCTGCCCGTCAACGAGCCAATCCCCGCCTCAAGGGGGAGGGGATTTAATCTGTCGCCGCTCCTTCCCTTCGGAAAGTAAATACGTTCGTGCGCCATTCAAACGGACCAATGAGTGATTGACGTTGTTGCGCTTGGCCCTCACCGATTGGCTGGAGTTTGTCGTCCCTCCCTCCTCGTCATCCCTCTGGCTCCACCCCTTTGCACACAAGATGGCGGCGCCCAGCGGAATAGGGGCTGCGCTTGGGGTTTGCTGAAGCTGGTTGCCTCTCCCACTCCCCTTTTGGGTGCAAAGCGCCGCTAACGGGAGGACGGGGGCCGGGCGGGGACAGGGGCACCTGCGTAGCTGGACTGCGAGCCCGCGCCCAGCTTGCGTCGACCCCACCCGGCCCCGGCCCGACCCGACCCGACCCGATCCGATCCAATCCGATCCCATTCCATCTGTTCCCCGTCTCCTCCCGGTCTGACCCATTGCCCGGCCGTGGTTCGCCACACCAGGCATCCAAAGCTGAGGTCGCTCCTACGGCCTGGGCTCGCCTTCGCTTTGGAGATGTTTGGGCTCTTCCCTCCCAAACAGCCCATCTTCAAAACCTGGACTCTTGGACTGGCACCTGGCCCCCTTTCCCTCTACCAAGACTCCTCTTCCCTCTTACCCACTTCTTCCTCAGATTCTTGGTACCGCCTGTGTTGGAGACTGCTCATTTTCCTTCCAAATTAATCCCAGACCCCCTAAAATATTGACAACCTAGACAACCCCACAACCGAGGAGCCAGACTTTCTTTTGGACTAACCTCCATAGCCCTATCATGGAGGCAGTGTACCTGGTAGTGAATGGGGTGGGCCTGGTGCTGGACGTGCTGACCTTGGTGTTGGACCTCAACTTCCTGCTGGTGTCCTCCCTCCTGGCTTCCCTGGCCTGGCTCCTGGCCTTCGTCTACAACCTGCCGCACACGGTACTGACTAGTCTTCTGCACTTGGGCCGCGGAGTCCTGCTTTCATTGCTGGCCTTGATCGAAGCCGTGGTCCGGTTCACATGTGGGGGCTTGCAGGCCTTGTGTACCCTGCTCTATAGCTGCTGCTCTGGCCTGGAGAGCCTAAAGCTCCTGGGGCACCTGGCCTCTCACGGGGCACTGCGGAGCAGGGAAATACTGCACCGGGGCGTCCTCAGTGTGGTCTCCAATGGCCATGCTTTGCTGCGCCAGGCCTGTGACATCTGTGCCATTGCCATGAGCCTGGTGGCTTATGTGATCAACAGCCTGGTCAACATCTGCCTCATCGGCACTCAGAACCTCTTTTCCCTGGTGCTGGCCCTGTGGGATACAGTGACCGGGCCTCTGTGGAGGATGACGGATGTAGTGGCTGCCTTCCTAGCCCACATTTCCAGCAGTGCTGTGGCCATGGCCATCCTCCTTTGGACACCCTGCCAACTAGCCCTGGAGCTGCTGGCCTCAGCTGCCCGCCTCCTGGCCAGCTTTGTGCTTGTCAATCTCACTGGCCTGGTGTTGCTGGCTTGCGTGCTGGCAGTGACGGTGACTGTGTTGCATCCGGACTTGACCCTGAGACTGGCTACCCAGGCACTCAGCCAGCTCCATGCCCGGCCATCCTACCACCGTCTTCGAGAGGATGTCATGAGGCTCTCTCGCCTAGCACTGGGCTCAGAGGCCTGGCGCCGAGTCTGGAGCCGCAGCCTGCAGCTGGCGAGTTGGCCGAACCGCGGAGGGGCACCTGGAGCCCCCCAGGGTGACCCTATGAGGGTGTTCTCAGTTAGGACCCGGAGACAGGACACTTTTCCTGAAGCGGGGCGCAGATCAGAGGCAGAAGAGGAGGAGGCCAGGACCATCAGAGCGACACCTGCCAGGGGCCGAGAGAGGCTCAACGATGAGGAGCCTCCAGGCGGGCAAGACCCGTGGAAGTTGCTGAAGGAGCAAGAGGAGCGGAAGAAGTGTGTCATCTGCCAGGACCAGAGCAAGACGGTGTTGCTCCTGCCCTGCAGGCATCTGTGCCTGTGCCAGGCCTGCACTGAAATCTTGATGCGCCACCCCGTCTACCACCGCAACTGCCCGCTGTGCCGCCGGGGCATCCTGCAGACCCTCAATGTCTACCTCTGAAGACTCCTTCCCTACCTGCCCACCCCTCCACGCTCCATGCAGGCACTCACGCTAGGACAGCATTAACAGCTCATCTCCGGGTCCTGGTCTGAATCCCTCCTACCCCTGTGGCTGTCCTGCCAGGCCTCCAAGCCATACATCCAGGACATTGAGATGGAAGACTATGATGTGGGTGGGGGCAGGATAACATAGCTTCTCCTTACCCAGTGGGTCCCTTCGATGCTGAGGGTGGTGAGTATGTCACTATGCAAGGGCCTTGAGACTGTTTGCTGTGGGCTCTCCTCCAGCTTGCCCAGGGCCCACCCAGCTGCCTCTGGGGTTACCCCTCTCTGCTTGTGGTTTTTCTGTTGGAGATCTGTAGGTCCTTTTCCTGCCTCCTTCACATTTCCTCCCCAGCTTTTGTGGCCACAACATATCAGTGTTATTTGGGTGTTTTGGCAACTCAGGGGCCTTCGGATGATCTTGAACCTTTGTGTTCAGCCAGAGCCCCTGTGCCCTGGTAGGCTTTGGGGTTAGTATCTCTCAGGTACCCTCAGAGCCACCTCTGCCTGTCATCGTCTGATGAGGCTCCCTCCCAACCTGATCCAAAAGCTGGGCTCACGAGTTTACCCCTGGGATGGGGGATGCATCTGCACCTGACTTTGGGACCATGTGCTCTCTGGCACCCCAACTCACTGCAAGTCTCAGGAGGGATAACCAGATTTCTACTCATTCCCCTTTCACTCCCACATCACACAGAAAAATGGCATTCCTCTCTGTCTCTCCCTGGCATTGGAGAGGGCAGACTGTGCACAGTTCACTAGGGTCCAAATACAGAAGGGGCCAGGGCCCAGGGGCTTGCAGCTTCCTGAGGGGTCTCTGGCCCAGTTTCCTATGAATAAAGTTATCTTGACAGCTCTGACAGTCTCTTGTGCGTCCCTGCAAGGGAGCAGTTGGTCAAGGCAACAGACCCTGCATCAGGGTCCTTCAGCCCTGCCGGAGTCAGAAGTGTGGGCTGTGGGAGTACCTGGGCTTTAGCGGGGGAGACAGGGAAGGAGCTAAGATAGGCTGGGAAGACTGTGTCATGGGGAGAGTGCATGCCAGGCGTGGCTCTGTGAGCTGTCATCCCTTCTGATTTGTCCCCTTGCACACGTGGCTTTCGAAAAGCCTTCTGTATTTTTTCTATTTTTGCCCAAATTAAGCCCTTGTAGAGAGGAATGTGAACCATCTCACCGCTTGAGTCAGCCTTCCCAGCCCCTCCCCTCCCCGGGCCAGTCTTCCTGGGAGGGAGCATGGGGTTCCTGCTGCCTGGATCCCAGGAGGAGCTGGTGTGTGTCCCTGTGTGTCTTAGCATGGGGTCTGGTGCAGGGCTGGGTTGGAGTGTGGCTGCGGGACCTCCTGATGGAGGCTGCCTGAGGCCTGTCTCTAGCTCACATTTGGGCTCAGTCCCCATTGGCCGTATCTGCCCTCACATGACCAGCGGAAGAGCAGGGGCACTCCCCCATAATTGTATGTTCTGTCTGGGACCACAGTGCCTGGGACTGCCTTCAGGAAGGGGGCGCCGGTAGCTCAGGAAGAACTCTGAGGAGAGGCCCCCCTTCCTTGGGTTGAGGCTGTGCAGATGGGGCTGGGCAGTCCTGGTTTGTTAGTCATTGGGTTGGAGGTGGGCCCCCCCGGTGGGGGAGCCTTGAGGGGCTTTGTGGCTAGCCTCAGACACAGTGGCTCGGCCCACCCAGGCTATGCCCAGAGCAGTGGGGGAGGGCTCCTCATCTCCACCTCAGAACTGGGAGGCCTAGGGAGGGTTTGGCACTTGCTCTTTCCTTCCCTCAATCCGGGACAGGGAGCTGAGCAAGGGGAGGACCGGCTCCTTCCAGTCTCTGTTTAATGTGGGGATAAACATTTTATGATAGAAGATAAACTTCCTGAGTTGGGAGTAAAGGACTCCCCTTTTCTTCCATCTGCATCTGGAATTCCTTTGGCCGACCTCAATACCCCTCCTCCCCCTCACCACCCATAGTCAGGAGCTCAAGCTTCCCAGTATCCCTGCGGCATTCTGGGGCCAGGGCACCCCCTTGTGGTCATCTCAGAAACTACTTACCTCTAGACGCCCAGGGAGGCCACTCACTCGGGTTACAGAGCAATAGCTTTCCAGTCATCTGGGGACCAGGCAAGCAGCCAGGGCAGTCATAGACGAAAGTCCTCGGCTCTTTTTTGTTGGATCAGGGCAGGGGCATGTGTGGTGCAGGCAGCCCCTATGTGGTTTAGTTGGCATCTTTGAATTAGAAAAAGGTACCCCCTTTCTTAAGGGTGGCTGGAGCCCTACACCAGGAGGGCATCCCGCTGTCAGACACTCCTATTCACAACCTAGGTGGCGGCTCTGTGGAGCAGCCTCTCATTCCCCTGGGCCGGCTTCCTGTATATCTGTCCCATATCTCTATTTCATCCAAGAGCCCTGCCTTCTGCCTGAGCACCTCTCCACACCATGATCCCAGAAACAGAAGCCCCGCCACCAAAGAAGAAAGGCTGGAGCCAGTAGGAGTGTTCTCAGATTTATTGAGTGATCTCTGAGTAAAGGGCCGGCCCCATGCGCAGGAGGGGGTGAGGAGGATCCAGAGAAGCAGAGGACCAGGAAGAGAGCACCCCACCATGGGCTCCTGGGCCAGAGCAACTGGAGGACTCACACTTGCCAGCACAGCACACTCCTCTGGTCTTGGGCAGAAATCCAGTCACTGCCCCATGCTGCCATACCTGATTGCAGACAGCCACTGTCCCCATTCCTTGCCAGCGGCAGGACGGAGAGGCCCCTACCCCACCTCCCTAGTCATTCACAATATTCCAGGGGGGCCAGCCCTCCTGGATGACCTGGTTGTCAGCGTCACACCCTCCTCCTAGGAGTGAGCGTGAGCCCACTTTGCAGTGGCATTAAGCGAAGACTGGGGAGCTGTGCCAGTCAGAGTACACCAGAAATCCGGAGAAGGTGCTGTCTGTCTTGATGCTGGCATAGATGCCAATGTAGTCACCCACACCCACCTGCACCCACACTTGGTCCTCGGGCTCCAGCCTCACCATGGCGCCCCCCGAGAGCGAGGCTGGTTTGGGCCAACCCCCGAAAAACTGGAAGAAAGAGGCAATGGATTCGCCGTTCTTCACCAGATCAAACTGCAGGCTGGCCCGGTAGACAGTGGCATGGACGGCGAAGTAGTAGACCCCAGGCACCTGGCAGGTGAACTTGCCGGTGACGGCGTCGTAATGTCCCTGCTCGTTCACCAGCACGCGGTCGAAGGGCAGGGGAGCATCAGACGGCGGAGGCAGCCGGCTCTCGGAGCGCTTGGCGCTGAAGGCGGATCGCGGAGGCACCGAGCACTCCCCTGCAGGCCCGGTGGGCCCCGCGGGTCCCGCCTCTCCTCGCGGCCCGGGCTCCCCTCGAGGTCCCGGCAGCCCTGCGGGGTAAGCGGGGCGGCAGGTTGAGCGTAGCGGCCGGGTCAGCCCGCAACGGGGCGGCGACTCTAAGGTCACCGTACCCCTCCCCGCCCCTGCCTGAGCTTCGGCCAGCGCCTTCTCCCGCACGGGTACCTCCCCCACCCATTCCCGCAGGGCAGATCTAGGGGGCTGGCCAAGGGGGCGCCCGCCGCCTGGGCCCTTCCCCCGCTCTGGGCTGCAAAGCTCAGGGAGTGGCGCCCCCTGGCGGGAGCCCCGAGCCCCGGGCACTGGGAGTGGGAGCTGCGGCGGAGCCTGCTCGGACGTCGCCACCTACAGCTGCTGCGGTGCCTTCTTACCCGGCCTCCCGCCCTCGCCTTTCTCTCCCGGAGCCCCGGGCGCGCCGTCGCGGCCGTCGCGGCCATCGCGGCCCGGCAAGCCCTGGCTGCCGTGGTGGCCCGGCGTGCCTGGAAGGCCGGGGTGCCCCGGGCACAGGCTGGGGATCTTGTTGTCGTCCAGTGGGGGCGAGCCGGCCGCCAGGCCCAGGAGCAGCAGGACAAGGAGCGGCCTCATAGCGCTGGCACCGGGAGCCCGAACGCCGGGGTCCTCTCGCAGTCTGTGGGCCAGGCAGGACTGGAGTCGGGACCCAGAATCCTGGGACCTACCTCGATCCCCACCCCGGCGCGGCCCAGTCGGTCCCCACCCCACTGCTGTGCCCCTGAGGCTGAGCGCCCGCAGGGCCGAACACCCGGAGAGCACAGGCAGGGGAGAGCGGGTAGGAGCGGCCAGCCCTCCCTCCCACCGCCGGCCCGCGCCAGCCTTTCCCACAGTCCCCTCCCCAGCCCCTTTCCCCTCCTCCGCCAGACTCACCCCCCCTCCCGGCTCCCTGATGGCCTCCTTCGGGGCGCTCGCTGCTCCGGACCCTCCAGTCGGTGGTGCTCCAGCCCCCGCGCCTCTCCCCGGCGAGGCGCCCCCTGCCCTGCCGTCACCCCAGTCCTGGTTCGCTGCCTGCCGGCTCCGCTCTTCTCCTCCCAGACTCCAAGAGGAAACCAGTTGTTCGGGGGCCAAGAGCTCCCGGACCGGGAAATAGCTGGGAAATAACTCGTGGTGTCGCCCGGCGGCCGGCCAAAGTTTAGGGGGAGAAAGGAGGGGTAGAAAGACTTGAGCTGGGCACAGAGAGGCAGAACTTCGAGAGACGGACACACAGGGCACCTCCTGTTCCCAGGGCCGGAGGAGAGGCGGGGCAGTGGCAGAGACCAAGGACCAGACCCCATTTCAGGGAGAAATACGTAGGGAGATGAGGGTGGAGAGTTCTAGAGGCAGACAGCCAGTTGGATCCCTAAGGCCTAGGACAGGGCCTGCCACATGAGTAGATGCTCAGTACATTTCTGTTGAATCAAGGAAAAGGTCAGAAGGCAGGCGATAGAGAAGCTGAAACAGCAGAAGGAAAGGGGAAGAGGCAGAAGGCGGGAAGTCTGGGTCAGAGGCCTGGATGGGAAGCGGTCTCGATTGTCCAGTGGCACAGTGTGGGGCCAGTCAGCAGCCTGGGGCCAGTAAGGGGACAGGAAGGTGCAGGGAGGGTCCCATGAGCCCCAGCTGAGGACTTCTCCTCCCCCTCCCTGGGAGCCCCAGAGAAGATAGTTAGAGACCCTGCTGGTGCCCCTTCCTTTTTCCCCTGTGTGCCAGTCCTGACGGGCAAAAGAGGACGGGCAGAAAGAGGGCAGGGGCTGGCTTCAGGGTCAGGGCTGGGAGCAAGCTTCCAGACCAGCTGCCTCTGGCAGTCTGTTGCAGTTGAAGGGCCAGGGGGTGCCCAGTAGTGCCAGGCCAGACTGGCACTGGTGCTCTGCTTCCTGGCAGACAGAGCGGCAAGGGGGCAGAACACTGCCTAGTGGGGTGCAACGGGGCACAAGCAGCCCACACAGGAGCCTCCGGAAATTCTGGTAGCAGGGCAGGCTTGTCAGGCTCTGCGGAGGGACAGCGGCCTTTAGGCACCTGCTCCCAGGCTCCCTCCCCTCCCAGGCCTGCCCTCCTTCCCTCCACCCAGAAGACCTTGTAACCGCTGAGGACTTCTACCACCTCCTCCTGAGTGGCCATGCCCACCCAGATGTTAGGGAAGGCCGTGGTGTTGTAGCTCAGACCGAGGCACATCTCCACCTGGACAGGCTCACAGGCCAGCTCTGCAGGGGTGGAGGGGAAGGCCACTGTGGGGACTGCTCACTGGCTGTGTGGCCTGTGGCAAGTCACCGAATCACTTGGTCCTGTGTGTACGTGGGTCCAATGGGGGTGGTTGTGAGGAAGCAAGAGGATAACAAGGAGAGAGGCTGTACACACACTGAGGATCCCTGCCATCCCTGAGAGCCTGCTCCAGCATCAGTTGCCAGCCCTGGGCATCATGCAGGCACGTCTTTGATCTCAGGGAACATGGGGCACCTGCGTTTGCAGGGACCGCTTGGGCATCTGGAAGAAACCCCCTGCTCCGTGTAAGAGGATGCCTTCATCTTACATGGGCTGTGGAAAGGGGCTCTGGGTGACAGAAGGGACTGGTTCTTGGAGTCCCACCACTGATTCCCAGATTCCCATTTCCCTTGGGGTGACACTCAGTGCCATTGCCACCACCAGCCGAGTGTCTTCCAGGACTCTGCGAAGTGGTCCCAGAGTCAGCTGGCCCCGCCCCCTCAGGGAGGATGGGATGGGACGGGACGCTATTCAGTACAGCAGCAGGGTTCTGTGAAGTGAGCACCCAGCCTATTCAGGGTCCCCAGGGGCAGGCTTCTCACCTGGGGGTGGGAACAAGGGGTGGCTGCAGTTGTCGTCGCTGCCATCGGTGCAGTCTCTCCACATGTCACACATCCACTGCACACCCTTACACCCTCCTGCCTGGCAGGAGAGCTCACTGGGCCCACAGGGGTCTGCAGGCACAAGGGGCATGGCAGTGCCCGGGGACATACCTACACTCCCAGTACCCCCAGAGTGTCTTGACCAGGGTCCAGAACCCTTCTCTGTCCCCCTGGAGGTGCCTCTACTGCCCACACCCACTTGCCCAGGGGCACCTACTCTCCGTGGCATTGAAGGCCAGGTAGGTGGCTGAGAAGCCTCCACTGCTGATGCCATGATCTGTCCTAAAAAGCACAGCCAGCTCATGGTGTGAGGAGACGAGGTGGGGGGGTGGCTCTGCTCCACAGAACCTGCCCAAAGCAGATAGCAGTTCTGGGCACCAGCCCTGGCTGACTGAGGGGGCACTGCAGCCTCCCACAGGCCTGGCTCTGAGCTGGAGCCCTGGATGATGCCAAAGTTGATGGGAGACACAGGGTTAGGGTCTGGTGAGGAAGACACACATATTCAGCAGACAAAACATTAAACAAACTGCTTGAACTTGAGCCACTTCCAGATGGGGAAAAATCAGCGGGGCAGCCTGGCGTTGTGGCTCACACCTGTCATCCCAGCATTTTGGGAAGCCAAGTCGGGAGGATCACTTGAGCCCAGGAGTTTGAAACCAGCCTGGGCGATATAGTAAGACCTTGTCTTTACAAAAAAAATTAAAAAAATAAATTATCTGGGCGTGGTGGCATGTGCCTGTGGTCCCAGCTACTTGGGAGGCTGAGGTGGAAGGAGCGCTTGAACCTGGGAGGTCAAGGCAGCAGTGAGCCATGATAGTGTTACTGCACTCCTGCCTGGGTGACAAAGTGAGATTCTGCCTCAAAAAAAGAAGAACAAGAAAAATCAATGAGGGTTTGTAAGGGAGGTGGAGGTGGCCCCTGCCGGTGGGGAGAAACTGGGGCAGGGAGAGGTTTGGGGAAGGACCTCCTGGGGACAGGGAGAGTGTGGGGTGAAGGTTTTGAGGTGAGAGCTGTCTTTAGGGTAATGGTGAAGAGACCCCCGGCCTAGAGTAGCAGAAGAAAGTGAAGCTGGGGAATGTGCTGGGCCGACACGGAAGGCGGGGCTGGCAGACTGTGAGGATGGAGTTATCCGTGGCTCTTCCCTGGCTCCTGTACCTGCCCAGGAGGCTGAAGGCCCCTGAGCTGCTGGTCTCATACACCTCCACGTAGTCAAACTTGCACTCATCCTGAGCCTCCAGGCTGAAGTTGTGGAACTGCAGTTCTATGCTGTGTCCAGCCGGCACCGAGATATGCCAGGTGCAGAGCTGGGGGAGGGCACAGGTGGGCAATTCATGACCCCTTCTGTCTCATCCTGGGCACCCAGGCTGAGCTCCAGAAGGGTCTTCTTCCCCCACTGCTGGCTGGGGGGTGGGGTCGCGCTTTCATCATTGGTGGCTCTTAAGGGCCTGGTTTCAGAGGTGAGTTGACCCATTGTGGGCACATCTGGGTACACATCAGGCACTTACTAATATCCCCCATCCCCCGTCTGCTTGATCTGTGACCTTCCCAAGTAGAAGGTAGTGTCTATCATGCCATTCCCATTACACTGACTTGGGTGCTCAGGTGCTTCCACGTGTGCCCCTCCCCCTCTGCATGGAGCACCGTGCTTACCTGTTGGTGAGGGTACTGCTGCAGGTAGTTGGGAGTAGAGAAAGTGCCCTGGAGCCCAGTCAGATTCCCCCCACACCCTGTAGAGAGATGAAAGGGCTCATGAGTTTGCTAGGATCCGTGCTTCCATCCAATAGTGATTGTGGGCAGTGACTGCAGAGCAAGAGTTTTGGCCATGCCCATGGGAAGCAAGTTCTGGGCCAAAGAATGACAAAGGAGGAAATGCTGGCAGAGGCCCTGGTTTGAGGCTGGACCAGAGCTGGGGGGCCCAATTTGAACCCAGATCAGATGCCTGAAGAGAGGACCCCCCATGCCTGGCCCGTACCCGAGAACTTGGCACTGCAGTTGGTCTCATCGCTGCCGTCAGCGCAGTTGGCAAAGCCATCACACACTGAGTCAGGTAGCAGACAGATGAGCTGGTCACAGCGGAACTCATCATGGGCACAGCTCCCTGGGTGTGGGCACCAGGAGTCAGGGAGGCCCCGAGTCTCCACCCCTTTGGCAGGGCTGGGAGTGGGTGGAGGGGAAGAAAGTGGACACTCAACAGGCAGCTGGGGACATGGTGGGAACACACTCACCATGCCCAGGGGCCACAGCCTGGTACCAGGCATGGAAACCAAATCCTTCCACACTGCTGTCAGAGATGAAGGCCACCAGGAGGTGGCTGGCATTGGTGTTGAGCGTGGGGGGAGGCACCCTCCCACAAATCCTGCAAGAAGCCGGGTTGGGGGTGATGGAGGCTCCAGGAGCAGGGCCAGCCAGAGAGGAGCTTGCCTGGGCCTTGCAGTCCTATTTTCTTAACCCCCAAACTGGTGACCATGTGGTCAAAAAGTCTCCTCTGATGTCCCAGGGAGCTCTGACCTTCTTAGCATCTGCACATTTATCCTTGTAGCATTTACTCATAGGAAGATAGAAAGGAGATCCATGTTACAGACTAGGAAACAGGTCAGAGAGGGGAAGTGATCCTCCTCACGGCACACAGCAAGGTGGTGGCAGAGCTGGGCCCAGAGGTCTAGTCGCTCAGTTTCTTCCTCGGTTAGCTCTTCCCCCTGCCACTCCCTGATTCTGCTCTTTAGATAGTGGTTCAGGACACGGTGGGATGTCCTGGGGACAGAGGGACCTACCTGAGGAGGGAGCCTTCAGGCTCAGGGGAGATTTCCAAGCGATCAAAAAGGCAAGAGGCCACACTCTCTATGCTGAGGGCTTCGATTTTGAGCTGTATTGCATGGTCTGTGGCCACCTGGATGCGCCACATGCAGTGGGTGTTGGGGGGGTAAGGGTCTGGGTAGTTGGGACTGCTGAAGAAGCCCCTTGGACCAGAGAGGAGGCCTCCACAGGCTGCGGAGATGGAGGTCAGAGTTCAGAGGTCAAAACGAGTGAGGTCCTTTATTCTCCAAGGTACCTCTTCCTCACCCTCCCCTCGCCCCCACCCCATCATCTTGGGCCCTTCTCCGGGAAGACCTGCCCTGAGTACTCACTGGCCTGTGGGGAGGGGCTCACACCTGACTCCTGCTGCCCTTTAGGGGTCCCAGCTGCCTGAGAGGTGGTGATGGTGGGGGTGGTGGTGGTGGTGGTAAGGCCTCCGGCAGGCAGTGGGCTATGGGAGGCCCCAGGTGGGGGTGCAGCCTGCAGCTCTGGAGGCGGGAAGATGGAGGGTGGTGTTCAGAGGAGCTGGATCCTGGGAGGCTGGGAGAGCGGCTGATGGAATTTCATTCCAAAGCCCTCCTTTCAAGTTGTCCCCAGGTACTTACGGGCTAGGATGATGGCCACCAGCAGCCCGAGCAGCAGGAGCAGCAGGCTGGCGAGCAGGAGGACACAGAGCCAGGAGAAACGGCAGTCTGGCCGCAGCCCTCGAGGACGCCGACCTGCGAGCCGGCAGGTGGGGTTTTGAGAGCCCCTTCTGTTGGGCATTTCTCATGCTGCCCTTGGCTCCTGGGCCTCTCTGTCCTCCCCCAGGTCACCCCCTGGGATGGTTACCGTGCCAGGGAGCTGGGACACTATAGCTGGCATCCTCTGGGAAAGCTGGGGGAGGGCAGGATGGCCCAGACTCAGGCTCGAAGGCAGGATTGCAGAACTCGGTCTGGAAGGGAGAGACTTGAGGGCTGAGGCAGTGGTGACCACTGGGGTGCTGGGTCTTAGGAGCACGATTCTATGTGGCCCTTACCTTGCTCGATTCTGTTGCCTCCACGCAGAGGATGACATCTGAGTAGTCCTTCATGGCCCAAGGCTCTGCATGGCTTTCTGGAGTCCCTGTGACAGCCCAAGACCCCCAAGGGCCCACTCTCTGACCACAAACTCCCTATCAAAGGGGCAGCCTCTACTACCCAAGGGAAAAGGTTGCCAGGCTAGACCAGCTCTTGGGCTGTCCTTGGTAGAGTGGTTTGGCCTATGGGCTACTCTGTCTCTGTGTGAGGGAAGGGATGGCAGCCAGGAAGAATTCACAAAGGCACGAAATGGTCCCTTAATCCCACTCAGCTGAGGATGCCGAGGCCAAGTCCCTGGCACAGGGTGGCCGTTCTTAAAGGCACAGGCGGTGGCTGAGAACACCCAGCAGAGGTAACTAGGTACTCTGTGCGGGGGTGTGACGAGGGGAGCTCTCCATCCCCAGCACCCAAGGCACTGAGTGAGCACTTGGGGGGTTGCTGGGAGGGGAGAGAAGTTGCAGGCAGAAGGGAACCTTGGGTGGTCTGAGAAAGAAGCAGGGTGGAGGGGGTGGACAAAGCCAGCTGCCCACCTTTCCTCCCCACCAGGGTTACAGGGGCACTGGCCAGGTCGGGTCTTTGGAAGGGCCCTGGTAGATCACCAGGGGGTGTGACCAGGACAAGGAGAGAAGGACATGGCGTGAGCCAGGGACTGACTGCTCATTCCTGGGACCCCTAAACCCGCAGGAGAAAGGACAGGGAAGGGGGAGAAGGTGTCCAGGTCTTAGGGAGGGTTGGGGTGTGGAGTCTAGCCATCGGGACTGTTGCACGGTTGGAAACCCACACACTGCAAACAAGATTACTGCACGCCTCTTTCTCCATGGGCGAAGTCCTCTTGGAAAATCCCAGCCTAGCCCTGCTGTCCTCAGGGAGGAAGGAAAGGGATTGGTAATCTGTTTTGTGTTAGCCATGCTTAGGCCGAGAGTTTGGCAGGGAGGGAAGTGGGGAGAGAGCCTCATATTTCTGGCTACTATTTGTAGAATGTCTGGGCAAGAGGGCTACATGCAGTTTCTCTCCTTTCATAACTATAAGGTAGCGTCACCATTTTACAAATGCTGGTGCTGGGCTCTGAGAGGTTACATCACTTTCCCAAGGTCACACAGCTGGTAAGATACAGAGATGAGAGTTGAGCCTAGGACTGGATAGAGCTTAGGCTCACGTTTTCTATGATGTACCTCTTTCACCCCACATTGGGGCTGAGGCATGCTGGGTTAGCAGAGGGATCAGAGTGACACGGGGGCAGAATGAGGAACCCCTTGGGGATGGAAGCAAAGAGGGCAGGCTGCCCTCCTTGCACTCAGGAAAGGAGATGCCTCCACCCACACGTTTTTCTCCATTTGTTACTGGAGGGCCTTAGTTTGCTTTTGTCTAGGAGGTCAAGCTGTTTCCTGGAACCTTGGAAGTCTAATGGTACTTGGTCTTTAGGGAAGAGACTTTTTGGGAGCTGTTGGGACAGGTGCTCTTGGAGAGGATCAGACAGTTCCTGACCACAAAGTACTTCTCATTCTGGCTGGATCAAGACAGAGCAGGATCCCCTGTCACACAGCATGTGAAGAGCCTCGTCACAGGGGCAGCTTCATGGACACAGTGGCCCTGCGCTGAGCTTTGAGGATGATTGGCTGGGCGAGCCATGCCCCTGGGTCTGCTCCTCTGAAGCCGCTCGTTCGCTGTCATCATTGAGAGAGAGGCTGCTGTGCCGGGGTTTGGCTGGGCACTGGGCTCTTGGAGCTGACTGAGACAAGGTGCCCTCGTCTCAAGGAGCCCCTGCTCTGCTGTGACAGCTCTCAAAGTGGGGCCTGGGGCCTTCTTTTAGAGGGCTTGAGAGCTTAGAACTAGGCTCATAATAACACTAAGACATGATGTGCCTTTTTCACACTCATTCATGTTTTCCAGACGCTCCGTGACATGTGATATGACATCGGGTTGAATGCTGAAGGAGACGCAAGTCCAGCTGCCTTCTATTAAGCCAGATGCTAAAGAGATTTGCACAAATGTAAAACGATGCTGCCATTCTTACTAATTTTTTTTTTTTTTTTGAGACGGAGTTTTGCTCTGTTGCCCAGGCTGGAGTGCAATGGTGAGATCTCAGCTCACTGCAACCTCTGCCTCCCGAGTTCAAGTGATTCTCCCACCTCAGCCTCCTGAGTAGCTGGGATTACAGGCGTGCACCACCAAGCCCAGCTAATTTTGTATTTTTAGTAGAGACAGGGTTTCTCCATGTTGGTCAGGCTGGTCTCATACTCCTGACCTCAGGTGATCCGCCTGCCCAGCCTTCCAAAGTGCCAGGATTACAGGCATGAGCCACTGCGCCTGGCCCATTCTTACTAATTTTTTTTTTGTTTGTTTCAGAAAATATAGGTGGTTGTTTAAAAAAATTATTATTTTTATTTTTTTTTAGTTATACTTTTAGTAGAGACAGGGTCTCACTATGTTGCCCAGGCTGGTCTCAAACTCCTGGACTCAAGTAATCCTCCTACCTCAGCCTCCCAAAGTGCTGGGATTATATGGTTTTTAAAGAAATTATTGGCCGGGCACAGTGGCTCACGCCTGTAATCCCAGCACTTTGGGAGGCCAAGGCGAGTGGATCACGAGGTCAGGAGATTGAGACCATCCTGGCTAACATGGTGAAACCCTATCATCTCTACTAAAAATACAAAAAAGTTAGCCGGGCGTGGTGGCAGATGCCTGTAGTCCCAGCTACTTTGGAGGCTGAGGCAGGAGAATGGTGTGAACCCAGGAGGCAGAGCTTGCAGTGAGCCGAGATCGTGCCACTGTACTCCGGCCTGGGTGACAGAGCAAGACTCTGTCTCAAAAAAAAAAAAAAAAAAAAGAAAAAAAGAAAAAAGAATGTAAGGGGGTTGGCCGGGTGCGGTGGCCCATGCCTGTAATCCCAGCACTTTGGGAGGCTGAGGTGGGTGGATCACCTGAGGTCAGAAGTTCAAGACCAGCTTGGCCAACATGGTGAAAGCCCATCTCTACTAAAAATACAAAAATTAGCCGGGTGTGGTGGTGAACGCCTGTATTCCTGGCTACTTAAGAGGCTCAGACAGAAGAATAGATTCTGTCTCAAAAAAAAAAAAAAAAAAAAAAAAAAGAAAGAATGTAAGGGAGTCTTTTGAGAAGTGTGGTTCACTGGACAGAGATGAAGACAGTTTACTGGGCCGTAAGTCCGGAGATTAAATGCTGTGTAAACTGAAGAAGCAATGGCTTCCTCTGATGCGGCCAGCAGGAGGACTTCCTGGAAGAGATGAGCCTTTAAAGTTTGAGGGTTGAAAAGGATTTGAATAGGCAGAACTTGGGGGTTGGGTAGGAAATTCCAGGAAGGAGGAGAGGCTTAGCACTGCGGCCTGAGGAACTTGGTCACAACTGGCCTGTGAGTCGGGGGACAACAGAAGGGAGGCCAAGGGAAGGCCTGGAAGACCAGGAAGTTTTTCTCTGCTTTGCTGTTGCCCACGGCCATCCTGGACTACACCCAGGACTCTGCGGGCACACGCACTCCTGCACCTGGCTGTGTTATGAAGGGGTTTCTGGAGGAAAGGAAGGAAGCCAGAGGCCAGCTCAGGGTTGGGGAGTGGCACACCTGAAACACACTGAGAGTGAAATCCACTGCAGACCCCTCAGCTCATCGCCTCATTTCACCCTTATTCCAGCCCTGACGGCAAGAGGAGGGAGGTATTTTCCTCTCATTTTCTGGATGTCACCAAGGCTCCTGGACGTTAAATGCCTTTGCCCAGAGTTGTACAGCTGCCCAGGGGCAGGGCTGGGTTGCAGAGCTGGGGCTGTTGGAGTCCTGATTTCCACTTTTTTTGTTTTTGCTTTTTGAGACAGGGTCTTGCTGTGTCACACAGGTTGGAGTGTGATCACAACTCACAGCGGCCTCCACCTCCCAGGCTAAAGCAATCCTCCTACCTAAGCCTCCCAAGTAGCTAAGACTACATGTGTGCACCACCATGCTTGACTCACTTTGTAGAGAAGGGGCCCCCTATGTTGCCAGGTCTTGAATTCCTGGGCTCAAGCAATTCTCCTGCCAAAGTGCTGGCATTATAGGCTTCCCTGGTCTTTAGAAGCGTGGGACCTAGGAGCTCAATCCCATTACTACCTCCAAGAGGCAGGTGCCCCCAAATATCGGGAAATTGGAAAAGCCAATTCCTTGATTTTGGAATGCCTATTTAATGGGCATTCTGTTTAGTTTGGGCAGTGCCATACTTACCTACATCAAGTGTATTGTTCCGGAAAAGAAGGTAGAAGCATCCAGAGAGATGAGAGGAACTAAATATTTGCTAAATAGGGACAGTGTTGGTTAAAAAAAAAAATTTGCTGAGGATCACCCACCATGAGAATCTCAATGGAGCTTCGATGGCATAGTCCTGGAAATGGAAGTGGGGGAAATGGACATTTGTGGAGTTGCTGAGTACCTACTATGTGCCAGACACCCACCCCTCCCCTCCCCTCCCTTCCCCCCCTCTCTCCTCCCCTCTTTCCTTTTTCCCTTTCCTTTCCTCTCTCCCCACTTCCTTCAGGGTGTGTGTGTGTGACAGGGTCTTGTTCTGTCGCTTAGGCTAGAGTGCACTGGTGTGACCATGGTTCACTGCAGCCTCAACCTCCTGGTCAATTGATCCTCCCACCTCAGCCTCCCAAGTGGCTGGTACTATGCCTGGCTAATTTTTGTACTTTTTGTAGTGACGGGGTTTCACCATGTTACCCAGGCCGGTTTCAAACTCCTGGGTGAAAGTTATCTGCCCATCCTGGCCTCCCAAAATGTTGGAATTACAGGCATGAGCCACCGTGCCTGGCCAGACACTGTTTTTCTTAACTGGCACTCACAACTCTGAATAGGTAATGTTATGCTCAGATTACAGATGAGGAAATTGAGGCTCAGAGAGATTAAGTAACTTGCTTGGGCTGTGAATGCCAGTCTCTTTCTGCTGCCTCCTGCATTCCTGCACAGGTGCTTGTTTCTGCTCTTACAGCAATGAAGGATGGGGACCCTCAGAGGTGTCCAGCTCAGACAGTCCTACTAGGGCCCAGGTAGGAGGCAGATCATGCTGGTTTTGCTGTTGGATGTGTGTGAATGTCACACTGCTGTTTGGCTCAGCTCCTAATAGACGCAGGCTTGGAAAATTTGCTGCAGAAAGTCCTGCAAAATGCTGTCAATTATTCAAACTAAAGGCAGAGTACTCAGATGGAAAGAGAACTGGATAGGCAGTCAAGATACCCAGGTTCCATCCTGTCTCTGCTCCTGACATGCTATGTGGCCTTGAGCAAGCCTTACTCTAGGGCTCAGTATCCTCACTGCCAAATCGAGATCATGGACAAGGTGACCTCTATGATCTAACTCTAAAGCTTTATAGAGGCCGGGCATGGTGGCTTACGTCTGTAATCCCAGCAGTTTGGGAGGTCAAAGTGGGCAGATCACCTGAGGTCAGGAGTTCGAGACCAGCCTGGCCAACATGGCGAAACCCCATCTCTACTAAAAATACAAAATTAGTCGGGCATGGTGGTGCATGCCTGTAATCCCAGCTACTCGGGAGGCTGAGGCAGGAGAATCACTTGAACCTGGGAGGTGGAGGTTGCAGGGTTGCAGTGAGCCGAGATTGCGCGACTGCACTCTCAGCCTGAGTGACAGAGTGAGACTCTATCTCAAAAAAAAAAAAAAAAAAAAGAAAAAAGAAAAAAGTTATATATATATATATATATATATATATATATATATATATATATAAACACGACTTTACAGAAAGAAACAAGCATTCTGAGCATTGGTCACTTAAATAAATTCTGTAAACTGGAACCAGAGCTAAGTTCCCTATCTTGGGACTTGAGCATGTATTTAGAGAAAAGTGACATAGAGTGATTGATAACACGGGAGTGGAGAACTTCAAGACCCACAAGTCCCATCTCAGTAATTTGCAGATGAGGCACAGAGGCCCAGAAAGAGGGAGGTTCCTGTTCAAGGTCACACAAGAGCAGTCGAAGGGGAAGCCCCTCCCCTAGGGAGAGGCCAGCTGGATCAAGAGCAAACAATGAGGGAAGAGAGCCAAGTTGCTAGGAGGCAAAGCTTGATGGACAAAAAAACGTGGGGGCAGACCTGTGTGTGTTTGTGGTCTGTGTAACACTAGGACCTGTTGCCATGGGGATGAGAAAGCACCACAGATTAATTACTGAAGAGCTGGGAGCAAGGGTGGCGGGCCTGAGTGGAGCCCCTGCCCTCAATGTCACCTAGAGTCCATCTGTTCCCCAGTGGAAGACAACAAAAATTATAGGGCTGCTTCTACCTCCAGTGAAGAACTAGTCAGAGTACAGCTATTCACTTTGCTACAAGCCTAATGTTTTTATTTTGAGGGGATCCTGTTTGCCTGTGGCTTGGGGGCAATCATCAGGTTAAGATTTCCAATCACACCCTGGATCAGGCCACCCTCAGGGCAGGCCAGGGAAGTTTGGGTCCCTCAGGAAGAAATTCCAAGTTTTAAGTCACTTATTTTCAATCCCTCTTCTTCACTCTTGGGAAATGCTTAGAAAAATGCCTGTCTCCCTCCATGCGGCGGGTTTGATAGCAGCACACAGGCCTTAAGTGACAGCAGGTGCTTCTGTCTCAGCAAGGATGGAATAGTCAGGCCTTTATTTTTTAGTGTCTGGAGCAGTGGAGGCAGTGAGGAAGAATCCTCATGAAACACTCTAGGCTCACCTGGTGGAGCCTTCGGCTTCCCTACTTCTAAGACCAGCAGCAGAAATGGAAAAACTGAACAGTGCTAATGAAGAGGTGAGACCAAAGGAGACATGGGTCACCGAGTGCACCAAAGACATCACCTCTTCAGGGGTTAAATCTGAAGTCTTGAGAAAAAGCACTTTAGGGAACAAATCCTATAACATAAAGGTAACTGTTTCTAAGTATTAGGGGGGAAAGCTGAGATCTTTGATCAAAGACTAAGCCCTGGCTGGGTGCAGTGGCTCACGCCTGTAATCCCAGCATTTTGGGAGGCCGAGGCAGGCAGATCACCTGAGGTCAGGAGTTCGAGACCAGCCTGACCAACATGGAGAAACCCCGTCTCTACTAAAAATACAAAATTAGCTGGGTGTGGTGGCGCATGCCTGTAATCTCAGTTACTTGGGAGGCTGAGGCAGGAGAATCGCTTGAACCCAGGAGGCGGAGGTTGTGGTGAGCCGAGATTGTGTCACTGCACTCCAGCCTGGGCAACAAGAGTGAAACTCTATCTCAAAAAAAAAAAAAAAAAAAAAGAAAAGAAAAAAGACTAAGCCCTGGTCACTCCACATCCAGGTAATGATACTCGACTCTAACAGCAAGTTTTGCTATATTTGACATCTGCTGGAGAGATGTATTTTATCTCATCATAGGTCTGTGAAGACACCCAAGTGTTTCTTTTTTCATAGAGACAGGGTCTCACTATGTTGCCCAGGCTGGTCTCAAACTCCTGGCCTTAAGCCATCCTCTCACTTCAACCTCTTGAATTACTGGTGTGAGCCACCATGCCCGGCCCCAAGAGTTTCAACAAAGAAGACAGTAGCCCATACCAACATTAAAAAGTAGACAGTTCATTAAAAAAAAATGGATATGTGAAAACCGTGTCACATAGGAGAATGTCCTGATTCTTAGGAGATGTATACTCAAGTATTTAGAAGTGGTGATATAACACCTCACCTGTAAATGTTTCGGCAGAGAGAATAAAGTACAGTTGACCTTTGAGCAATGTAGGCTTGAACTGTGCGGGTGGATTTTTTCAACCAAATAAGGATAGAAAATACTGCATTTGTGAGATGCAAAACCCACGTATATAGAAGGCTGATTTTCATATATGCAGGTTCTGCTGGGGTGACCTCAGGACTTGAGTATGGTGCAGATTTTGGTATGTGTATCTTGGAACCAATCTCTCTGTGTGTACTGGGGGATGGCTATATATTTAAACGTGTATGTAAACAAGTGGTGAATCCAGATGAAGAATATAGTGTCCAAAAGATGTATTGTTTCAGTTTTTAAAAAATTAAACTTAAATGTTCAAACTAAAAAGTGGGTAACTTTTTCCAGAAACTTGGAATTTACAAACTGGTTGAAGCAATTAAATAGATGGCCCCTAATACACTAGGAGTCCTTCCTAGGTTCAAACACTCCCAAATCAAGATTCCAACATCTGCCAACTGATTTCTCAAAGCTATTATTTATTCTGTACAAGGTTCCACTGTACATTAGACATTCTTCTACTCTTGCTTACACAGTAAACAAGTGTACACTTGCCCTTGGGCTCAGGTTCACAGGTCTTCCCTGGAGAAGGGTGTCAGGCCAGTAAAACTCAGGGTGTCTTTCTCTGATGCCTCCACCTGGGGGCCTGGAACGTGCCAGGCTCCACGGGGCACAAGCCGGGCCCAGCTGTGTGGGTGAACAGCTTTACTCGCTAGGACAGCACAGAGTTTTGTCCAACTATGTAGGGCAAAATTGAGCCCACAGGTAAGAACCATACAACGGAGGCAAGATGGCCCCAAATACCCAGACTCCAGCTCCCAGGGCAGGACTGGAGACCAACGCCAAGAAGGGCTGAGGGGCGGCCTAGGCATCCCTGAGAAACTCGGTCCAAAGGGCCTATTGTCTAGGAGGCTCTGAGAAGGGGGCGGGGGCAGGAAGGCCGGAGGGAAAGGGGTGTTAAGAGAATAAATAAAAGGGGAGAGAAGCTCTAGGGACGAGGGGCTTGTGCTATCCTTCAAACAGCTGGGGAGCAGACCAGGGGTGGGTTAGAGGACGTAGGCGGGAAGAACTTGATGCACCGTTGGAAGGAATCTCCTACCTGCTTTCTTCTTCGCCTCACTGCAATGCACAACGAGCCAGGGCTAAGGGCAGGATCCCTTTCCCGGGCGGGTGTGAACATGGCACTGGGGAAAAGGGAAGAGGCTGAGGGATATTTCAGGGAGGGGCAGTTACCCCCTGGTCCCCAAATGCTATAAGGCACAATTCTTGGAGGCAACTAAATTCCATTCATAACATTAAAAAAAAAAAAAAAAAAAAATCCCAAACCCCCCAAACAGAAACTTGTTTTAGATCCCAGGTCTACTGTGGCTGTGCTTGGGGCCTGGCCAACGCCCACCTAGCACCACGGCTAGCATTAGAAAAGTTGTACTTGGAAAAACAAAGGACCAGTGCAATGTCCCAGCTATGAAGAGGCCTGAAGGAGAGCACTCCAGTCTGAACACTTTAGTTATGGAAATTAAAAAAAAAAAGTTGGACTTTTTAAAAACCAAAACCAGCGTTTTCCAAAGATGTCCTTTCGTCTGTCCCCTGGAGTTAGCAGCGTGAAGAGGGCTCTTGGCTCATGGGTGTTTTCGGGCTCTGGACCGGCGAGCGGTGCGGGTGGAGATGGGCGCCGGCTCCTCCGCGGCGCGGGCGTCCAGGCGGCGATGCTCCCAGCAAGCTCCAGAGGGCGCTGTCCCCTCGGAGGCGCGGGCACTGCGGCGGGCAGCGGCGCAGCGAGGGCCTGCTCTCCACAGACGCGGTTGTTTCTGACACATAGGAAGCCCACAAGTTTACAAATGCAAACGGAGACGCCGAGGGCACGGGGCGACGCTGGCTCCACGTCCAGGCGATCTTCCCTGCCGGGCCACAGCTCATGAACGCCCGGCTGCTTGCTCCAGACCCTGACCAGGCTGCGTCCACTCCTGCTCGGCAGCTTCAGGTTTGTTTTTCTCGTCAGGTTTGCGTGTTGTTGTTGTTGTTGTTTTTGTCTTTTTAAGAAACTTAGGGAGCGGGGCCACCACGGGGAAGGGAGAAGGGACGTGGCTCCTGGCGCTACATTCGGGAGGGCGGGCTGGCCAGTTCGTAGAAGAGCAGGTAGGCGTCGCTGGTGCGCACTTGGCTGGAGGACATGGGAGTGACGCTGCGGAGAGTGGGGAGTCAGCCCGGAGAGGGGGCAGGACCCGGAGACCCCGCGCCGGCCTCTTCCGGTGCCCCCGAAGCCGGCCGGCCTTTCAGGGAGGCTCCCCACGGGCAGCGGCTTCGTGACCCTGAACTTTCCCATCCATTCTAGGTGTAAGCCGTGGGTTGGGGGTGGGGGAGGGTGGTGGGGGTGGGGGAGGGTGGTGGGGGTGGGGGAGGGTGGTGGGGGTGGGGGAGGGTGGCTGGCTCCAGCCAGGGGCTCCAGCCCTGCCCTGGCTCTCACCTGGAGTCGTTGAAAGTGTGCCACTCGCCTGTCCCTGGGCTGCGACAGTAGGCTGTATAGTGGCCACCCATGGTGGTTCCGGAGTGATTGGACACAGCATACAGGTTGTAAACAGCATGGTCTGAGGAGGAGGCAGCCGTCAAGCCCCAGAGGCCCCCCTGCCCAGACTTCCTCCCTCCAGCCTCTCCTTCCGCGTCTCTCAGCAGCTGGTGCTGGCAGCGCCCCTTCCTCCTGCCCTCCCTCCGGCCTTGCACACCTGCGTCTTCATTCTGCCCTGTCTACTGGAAGATACTCACTGGTGTTTTCTGAGGCAAATTCTCTTAAGTCCAGGTCTCTTAGGGGGAAGTTCACAAATGTTGTGAGCTTGCTGGTTCGGATCCTGGATTCTGAGAACCGCTTCAGATCTGGCATTGACGTGAGTCAAGGACAGTCAAACCAATGCAGAAGGGCAGACAACAAAAGGAAAGCCTACACGGTCTGTTTCTTCCGACTCTGCTCCCCTCACCTGTTGGCCCCTTGTCATCAGTCCCCCTTGAAAGTCATGTCCCAGCCCTGATGGATCTTAAGGATACGGAGCACCAAGATCTTTGGGAACCTCTGGATGGAGAACTTCTTTATACACCGTTTTCTGCCTCGGCAGCGACAGCATGTCTGAGAGAGAAGACAAACAGAAAGAACTTGTGGGGGAAGTCAGTGGGCCCCAGTCCAGTCACTCCTCAGCTGGATCTGCTGGTATCAGCCTCTTCCCAGTAGGTCCCATGGAAATTTGTTCTTGCTATTACTGAAGGGTGACTTACTGGCTTTTCATCTCCATCAAGCACATCCTCTTTGGTGAAGAGCCTCATGCAATCCATTAATGTCACCTCAGGATAACCTCGCTGGGAAGGGGAAAAAAGCAAAGGTCAGAGGTCAACATGAAAGGACGGGAGAGGGAGTTCAACAAGGTGGGCAACTGGGGTGCATACCTTAGCAATGGGCAGTGAGAGGTCCCAGAAGGGGTCGAAGACTGTAGAACAGTAACCACAATCTGTACACGTCAGGGAGCTCTTTAGCTGCCCAACAAAGAGATCTGGGGAAGAAGAGAAGGCCATGAGATGCTGAAATACAGGAAACAGAGCATGGGCTTCTGCACAGCATCTTTTATTTTTTTTTGAGATGGAGTTTTGCTCTGTCCCCTAGACTGGAGTGCAGTGGCGCAATCTCGGCTCACAATAACCTCTGCCTCCTGGGTTCAAGTGATTCTCCTGCCTTAGCCTCCCAAGTAGCTGGGATTACAGGTTCCCACCACGGCCCCTGGCTAATTTTTGTATTTTTAGTAGAGATGGGGTTTCGCCATGTTGGCCAGGCTGGTCTTGAACTCCTGACCTCAGGTGATCTACCCGCCTTGGCCTCCCAAAGTGCAGGGATTACAGGCATGAGCCACCATGCCTGGCCTGCACAGCATCTTCTTTCTTGCTGTTCCTGCTTTGGTTTGTTGGACACTGGGCAGAAACAGGCTTCCCTGGGAGAGTGATTCTTAGGGCTTTTTATGCTCCACTCAGGCAAGAGCAGGCAACAGTGAAAATAAGCATCTTCTCTTCCATGCGCTTACCCCCGATCCTACTGTCTTCCCGTTCTAGATATTTTCTCCACATCTGTCGGCCTTTCTCGTCATCACTGGGAACCGGAGAGAGAAGACAATTCGGTCAAAGCTCAAAACTTAAGTTTAAGGGTCTGTCAATCTAGATCCTTCATCTTCAAAAGTAAATCAGATTCTTCCCAAATCATTAACCCCAAAGTGGTGGGTAAAAATCTCGAGTTCACAAAAGTTTTGCTTCCCCACAGCATTCTCCTCTTACTTACGGAAGATGATCGAGGTTCTCAGGGTTGGACTTAGGCCTCAGTGTCACTCGGTTCACCTCATTATGGAGCCCATCCAGAAGAAAGCGAAGGAACTCCTGAGCGTCCTGCTGACTGAACCCAAAGGAAGGAGGGTGAGCAACACCTCTTATCCTAAGAACCTGCTCCTGCTGCCACCCACCCTGGAGGACATGTCTGCAAGGCCCTTACTTATAGCCGACAAAGCGCGGTGCGTATCTCTGGATCTGGGTCTTGAACTCAGATGGGCTCACCACATCATTGGGGGATGAAGTCCATATGGTCTGAATTAGTTTTGCAAACTCTATTGGAAGGAGAGAGTGTATAGGACAGCTAAGATATTTTCTATAAGAAACTCTGAAACTAGAATCCCAACAAAAAGCAAGCAGAGAAAGAAAGACAGGATAGGAGTGTCTAAGACACAACTCCTAGAACAGCCCCAGTGGAATGGAGGACCATCCAGGGGTAGGCAGGGGCATGTGACAGAGGGCCCCTCACCTTCCATGAGGGCTGTGTGTGCATTGCTGCTGTGGTGCAGGTCCCGCATGTAGAGCCTCTGGAGGCAGTAATCTCTCAACTCTCGGGTGTTGCTCAGGCACTGCAGAATTGAGTTCATGAAGCACTGCAAGAGATGACCAGGCAATCAGTGGGGAGATGAGAGTCCCACCTTCACCTCTGTTACTTACTACCAGAGGCTCTCTGGTTCATCTACCTAGAAATGAATCCTTTCATAGCCTCAAGTTCCTTTTTTCATAAGTGAAAGGGGTGAAGTGAGGCAAATCCCCACTCCAGGCATAGGTAACGTAATTGGTTATTTACTATAGGGGTGCACAAAAGGGCATGGACGCGACGGACAGAAGTGTGTGGGAAGTGATGGGTGTCCTTGAGGGGAAGGATCCAGGAGAAGAGCAGGCTGACGGGTAAAAGGGCAACTCCCTTTTAGCAGTGCTTCCTGCTGGGGATGGGTAAAGCACAGCCCAGCAATTCTGTGAAACACCAGCCGGCAAGGGCGAGTGCCAACTGGCTAAATGGGTAGGGAGTCAGCCACAACCAGGAGGGAACTCTGGTTATATGGCTCCAGTCAGGATAGTAGGGGGTGGGCCTGGGGAAGAAGCAGGCCAGGAGGAACTCACCGTGTTCCCAAGGTTTCGAAGACCAGCCAGACCCTGGGCACTCTTAGAATTCTGCAAGCAAAGAACACATGGCGATAAGGTGGAAGCAAAGATGATAGGCCTGTGCTGGGCTCTCCTGTTCAATTTTCTAACCAGCTGGGGTCACAGGCAGCAGGCCACACATAATATTCTTTCTTCAACTTTACCCGTCTATGTACTTTGTAGGAAAGAGGATTGAGGAATGCCTGTTATTTTCTTTCTTTCTTTTTTTTGAGACAGAATCTCACTCTGTCACCTAGGCTGGAATGCAGTGGTGTGATCTCAGCTCACTGCAACCTCTACCTTGTGGATTCAAGCGATTTTCCTGCCTCAGCCTCCTGAGTAGCTGGGACTACAGGTGTGTGCCATGACGCCCAGCTAATTTTTTGTATTTTTAGTAGAGATGGGGTTTTGCAATATTGGCCAGGCTGATCTTGAACTCCTGACCTCAGGTGATCCAACCGCCTCGGCTTCCCAAAGTGCTGGGATTATAGGCGTGAGCCACCGTGCCTGGCCTAAATGCCTGTTATTTTCAACACCCAACAAAAATATTCTTCAGGGCTTTGCTTTATTATGTATTGACTATGTATCTCCCTGTCCCCCATATTTATGTTATTCTCCATTCTCTGCTATAGTGGAGACTGGGAATTCACATATTTGGTACATATTGACTCCTTACTATAAGAAATTTCGAGTCCCAAATCCAGGTGCTATCTCAAATGACCTATATTTGTACTCCTAGAAGTCCAATATATAAAGTAGCTCTCATAATAGACACTTTGAGGAGGTTTTGAAAAGTTAAATAACAAAACACCTTGAGTTTCGATCTTCAGTTGGGAAAAACTCAAGCAAGCCTGCCATTCTGAATTGCCAGAGACAGGTGAAATTCCTTCCAGCTGAGATCAGCTCCTAAGGGCTGATTAAAGGCTGGGAGAATCCTCCCTGCCTGGCTCAGGTTTCAACATCCTGACTGGCCACCGGCTGGGAATCCTGGAGATGGCAGATTGGGCCCGCAGAGGCAAGGGCCTGGCTGAAAATGCCACTCTTGCTGTTGGCCCTATAGCGGAGGCGGGTGAGGGGGCTGGAGAGAGAACAGGTGCTGGATCGAGGACTCTGAGCTTATTTGTCAAGGTCTCTTGGCTAATCCTGGGCATATCTCCAAGGAGTCAGAAAACCTTCAGGCTCAAAGGGTTAAAGAAACAGTTTGCAGATGAGTCTGCCACCCCCTCTCTCAGGGAGGGGACTGGGAGCAGGCAACTCTGGAGCAACACTGGGGCATGCGTGGGGCCAGCTCAGCCCTGATCAGAACAGGAGCCTGAAATAACTCAGCTAAAATTACTCATGCCGTGTGCTGACAGCCTATGAGGCTGTCAGCAGCTCAAAGCCCATGAGGTTGTCAGCTGGGGGGGGCGGGGAGGGGGGTGGGTGGGGGAGGAGTAGGCTGAAGGAGGGCTTTTCTCAAGAACTGCCTTACCGATCCCACAAGTAAGAGGATCCCTTCCTGGCCAGCTGTCAGGGCTAGCCCTAACAGGTAGGGAAAAAAAATATACCCAGAAAAGAGACCCAGTTTAAACCTGCAGCTAGAGAGAAAAGCCAATTGGCAGCAGGTGGGATATAAGCATCCTTGGAGAACTTGGCTAGGGCTGGCAGTATATGGCCCCAAACAACATCTGAATCTGACTTATTGACAGTAACAAGAGGGCCGCAACAGAGATAATTCCCTGGGACAAAGACCTTCTCAGCATTTTCCAGAATAGGTGAAATGCTGCGAAAGTCTCCATGTTGCCCACTCGGAACTAAATGTTAAAGCTTGCCCCCAACAGAATACCCACCCTTACGTCTATTTTTGGCAGTGCTTTATTAGTTCTTAGCCCCCGTGCCTCAGATGACATCTGTCTAAACAGGCTGCAGGGGAAAGCATTCTACCACTGGTGACCATGTCAATGTTCACCAAAGCAGGCCCTCAGCTGAGACAACAGTCACTCAGCGCTAATGGGGGTGGGGAAATGGGAAAACGGAGTCATCTGTCTACAGAAGCACTCCTGTGGTGTTTTAAGATGTTGACACTTAATTCTCACCCAGCAGTGAGGGGCAAGAAGGACACCTTGTCACCCACGATTACTATTCTTGACGATCTAACCCCTCTGTTGGCCTGGGGAGTGGGGAGATGGGAGAAGCTCCTTTAAGGCATCGTTAGGACCCTTAGTTGTTATGTTTTAGGGTGGGAGTTGATGCCTTTGTCTAAAATTTCCTGAGCTGAAAACCACATGCCAATTTCTAGGTGCTCTGTGTAGAAGGTGGGTGGATAACAGGAGTGGGGGCGACAGAGGATGGGGGAGCGGGGCTGCTCTATGCCCAGCCAGATATTCTTCTGCCAAGAATAGGAAATCAGGAGCTCCAGGGAAAGTCAGCACTTTTCATTTCAGAGGGGAACAGAATGTCCCCAGAGTGACCTTTCTTACAGGACAAACAATCCTACCTCAGGGTCGACAGAGAGAAAAGGGGCTAGAACTTCAGAAGGTGGGAGACCCTGCACAGCCAGCCTCTTTTGGCGAAAGCCAGAGAAGGGAATGACCCCAGGTGTGTTATACTGGGACACATGTGCAAAGAGTTGAGAAAGTTTGGACCCAGTCTTCCTTCCGCTGAGCCATCAGCAAACCTAGTTTTGACTCAGTAGCAAGCACTGTTGCAGGGAGCAGATGGCACCTCCACCGTCAGCAAATAGCATTCACCTTCTAGAGGAGCGGGGGCTCAGGAGAGCCCTGCCTGGGTGAATGCGGAGGTAGCATCTGGGCACCCTTCGGTAGGAGAGGCCGAGGTTTGTGTCTTCACACTCGAGACCCCAGTCAAGGGCTTTCCCGCCTACCTCACCTGTGTGGTGAGGGTCGCCTCAAGTCCTGGCTGCAGCTAGGAAGCCTGGTGTGGCCCTGGCACGGGGCAGGGCACGCACTGCCAGCATGGGAGCTGGTGCCTGTTACATAAGACCTGTCAAGCTCGGGCCCCTTATCCCTTCCCCAGGCCGCAGCGCCCAGCCTCGGCCCTGGCATTCCCCTGGGGGCTGCTTCCTCGGAGGGACCCGCTGCCCGCTGCAGAAATGGAGAGGACGGAAGGAAGGGGAAGTTACCCTCTGTCACCTGTCTGCACCTCCTCTGCCCTTCACAGGGTCAAAGGACCCCCGTCACCAACCCTTGGGAAAGAGTCCTTGGTGGACAGTGAGGGGGAGGCGGCCCCTTTCTGCCCAGCCTTCCTGGCCGGGGTTTGGCCTCGGAGGAATACCCCCGCAGGGTCCAGCGTGCTGCCCTAGCACACCGACCGAGACCCAGTCAAGGTTATGCTTTCCTGCACCTGTCCTGATAGGTGCCAGGAATTGAGAGGCCAAGAGCCACCACCTGGTGCCGGGGTCACCGAGAGGGAGGGGGAAAGTGGGGCTCGTCGGACATCCACCAGGGGAGGGGACCGCGAGTAAGCGTGCGATCACCTGGGGAGGGGGCATTCCTTGCCAGGAGACCCTGGGAAAGGAGGGGTGGGGGCTGGGAAGAATCCGTCCCTTCACCTAGGGGCGCGTGGCGGGCAGGGGCCAGGGAGAAGGCGGGACCCCAGGCTCTCGGCGCGGGGGTCCCGGAAAAGGGCCCGCGTACCTTGGCTTTGTTGAGCAGGAGCCCCACGAAGGTGGAGAGCAGCAGGGACGGGGAGAGAGGGGAGCGCGGCCGCAGCTCCTTGGCGAGGGCGGGAAAGGGGGCGGCGGGGGGCTCCTCGGGCAGGGTCACGGTGTACGAGGTGCGCATGCTGGGGGGCGGGCGGCGGGCTTTGGCCCTCGCTTAACGTTGGCAGCGGGGGCGCGGGGGGAGTCCCCGCGCGGTGCCACAGTCCAGACGCCGAAGCCGGCGGGACCGCCACAGGACACTGTCCGCGGCGCCCGGAGGTAACCGTTACCGCGGGGCCCGAACGCGCGCTCTTCCGCCTCAACCTCCCCGGCGTGCGCCGCCAACCGCCCGGGTCCCTGCTCTCGCGCTCCGGCCGACTGGCTGCCGAGCCGGCGCCTCGGGCTCAGCGACGTCAGCGCTGGGGCGGAGCTAGGCCCGCAGCCCCGCCCCACCCCGCCTCCGTCCCGCCCCCGGCGCCAGCACGCGGACCCGAACGAGGCAGCAAGGTCGGTCCTCCCCCGCCGGGCCTTCCCCGCGCTCCGCGGTCCCCCCAGCCCGCTGACCCCCGGCGAGGCAGGCCCGCGGGGGAGGCAGGACCGGAGCCCGGAGGCCCTGGCCGGCCTCGGGGTTGAGGCTTAGCTCAGGATAAGTGATCTTTGGGGCCCGTAGAGGACGTCTCCCCAAGACCCAGTGTCAACCGGGTGAACTTCCCCGAAGGCAGCGTTACACTTCCTAACTCTTGGGGGGCTGCAAACCATTTGGAGAACGTGATGAAAGCTTTTCCCTCTTCAGGGCGAAATACGCATATGCACAAGCTTTTGTCTAGCGTTCTGGGGGTGCTCAGGCCCTGGTGAAGCCCCAAATTCATGCAGTCAGTGGAGGTCAGTGGGCCCAGGTTAAGAAGATAGACCTGCACGGTCTAGGGGCTCAGCTGCCCTCCTCGTAACAGTCCTGTCTGGCCTCTTTCAAGAGAGGCAGTGCCCATATTTTATAAGGCCCAATAGGTCACCTTCTCACTTGGCTTCTTTTCTGGTCTCTTCTAACCAATTACCCAGCTCCAGCTCCACCCACTCTCAAATTTGACTTGTTGGGGAGCTGGGAAGAAAGTAATAAATAGTGGGGAAATAGGCGCTCAGCTGGCACGGGGGCGAGTGTTCTACTCTGACCCTAAGCACAGCCATGCTTGAAGATCAGGGGTCTTTAGGCTTCATTTCTGATGCTCCACCCCTCCACCTAACAGGGAAGCTCACGAATCTGCCTAGAGAAAGTGTCTTGTTTGGAGCTTGCTGGCTATTTTTAGCCAGTATTTTTAGCATTTAAAAATACTCCAAGAGGCAGCAGTGTATGCTGTTACTCATCTGTGGGCTCCTTCTGTTCCTTCTGGTGTGCTCATCCCCACATGTACACGCACACATGACCACAGCTACATGGGGACTGTGTCCAGGACACATGTATGGCGGTACCCTAGGCCACCCACAAAGCAGCAATTTCATGCCAATGAGAGAGGAGTGGGGACAGTGGCCCCCTCCCCTGTGTGCCAGCAGTGTGGTGGGAGGAGGGGGCAGGGGACAGGAACCACAGGCAGTCTGCTTGTGATCAGTGAGAGTGGGCATGTGAGGACGGGTGATCTCTACAGTCACTGTCCTCACCCAGATTCTGACTGAACCTGGACCCTGGACAAGCTGCAGCAGCCTTTCTCCAAGCCTCCTTTCCAGCCAGACGCTTTCAAGCCAGCCCTACACCATCTGAAGCAATGTTTGCATCTGATCATCTGATCACAACTAGAGCACCTGCCCTTGCATCCAGTCCCGAAGCCTCAGGTAGCCTTTCTCCAAGGCTGTCTGTCCAAAGGCCCACCACCCTCAGTCTTCTCTGACCACTGCTCTCGACCAGCCTGTGCTTATCCTCTGCTGAAAAACCAAAACTGCCACTCATTAAGTACTTATTAGATCCCAGGAACTGGGTTAAGGGTTTTATATATATTATCCCAGTTAATTTCTATAATAACATCATGCTGTAGTAACTACTACCTCTATTTTATTTATTTTTTATTTTATTTTATTTTTTGAGACAGAGTCTCGCTCTGTCACCCACGCTGGAGTGCAGAGGCATAATCTTGGCTCACTGTAACCTCCGCCTCCCGGGTTCAAACAATTCTCCTGCCTCAGCTTCCGGAGCAGCTGGGATTACAGGTGCGCACCACCATGCCTGGCTAATTTTTGTATTTTTAGTAGAGATGGGGTTTCACCATGTTGGCCAGGCTGGTCATGAACTCCTGACCTCAAGTGATCTGCCCATCTCAGCCTCCCAGAGTGCTGGGATTACAGGTGTGAGTCACCGCGCCCGGCCTATTACCTCTGTTTTATAGGTGAAGGACCTTAAGCCTAGAGAGGTCAAATGAATTTCCAGGACTGCAAAGTTAATAAATGACAATGTGGGGCTTTGTCTTACAGCAAAACCCACGCTTTTAACAGGAAATTCTGAGATGTACTTCTTGCTCTCTGCCAATTACCTACTTGTAAATTCTGCCTAAAATTTGCATCTTCCAAAAGACTTCCCTAATTAACTCCACCCAGCTCTAAACTCTCCATTACTGCATATCCTCAGTCTATGCGCATTCAGTTTGCATGGTGTTAATTTATCTTAATATGTTTATCTTTGTTTTATAAGTGTTTCAAAGAGTCCTATAAATGGTCTTAGATTGCGTGTGGCTTGTCATGGTTGTGCCAGCACACCGAAACCTCCTCAAGGGCAGGGTTGTGGATTCGGTTCTCTTAGTGGGTTCTTAAAAAACGGTGTTGATCTTGTCTCTAAAGAGGGCCAGACCAGGCTCTGCTGGGAATCCTGGGAGTCCCACTAAGCCTCAGAGGGTGGGGTGTGAGTCTGGTTTTGCATGTTGAACACATGTGCTGCTGGGCTTGGGGGGACCTGCCCAAGAGGTGCTCACCCACTATAGCATTTGGCCTGTTTCCCCATGACTTAGACACAGTGATGTAAGCACTCCCACCCAGGACATCTGGGTGTTCTGCTAGCTTGCTCTCCCTCTTCCCTGGGATTTAGGAGGTTAGAGGGGTTGCTAGGAGCAGGGAGGGCCAGAGGCAAAAGCTTTAGTGTGGGAGCACTTTGAGAAGTCTGGGGTGGGAGGAGAGAATCCACACAGGGTCCAGTCTAGTCAAGCAGGTCTGACTGCTGCAGGACACGGCCACAAAGGACCTTGGCTCATCTCTCAGCCAGCCAGGTCTCTGTGAGACCCTTTCTCTTCACTGCCATTCTTGGAGTGGGATGGATACAAAGGATAGAGGCTTCTGGCATCTGAATCCGGCTCTGGCTCAGTGACTCTCTGTGCTTCAAATACACTAAGCTAATCTGAGCTGGGCTCATTCCTGCATCCGGACTGCTGTTCCTCAGAACCTGGGCTTGGCCTGCTTCCCCTGTAGGATAAGTAATTGTTTTCACCTTAAGTCCTTCCTGGCATGAGATGGAGTGATATAAATGAAAGTCAGGGCTAGCTCTATGAGGGCTGGGACTGAGAGTATTCTGCTTCTCTTAGATCTGCGTGGGCAGCTTGGGCCAGGGTTTGGGGACACTGCTGGGGCTAAGGCAGATGTCTCAAAGCCTGGCTCCCAGCATGTGCCTGCGATTACCACAGCAAATGGACAGACCGGTGGCCTGATTGATTGATGGATGAAAAGGTAGGGGCTCTGAGTCCTTGTTAAGGGTTGGGCTTTTGCCCCACAGTGCACCTTGGGGAGAGAGGGTCAGCCTATCCTCCCCACTCTGTGTAGGAAGGTCTGCTTCCCTGCATGACATGGACCCCAAGAGGCCAAAAGCTCTGCACTCCTTTGAGGCCAGGCAGTCTGGCCTGAACCAGCTGGATTCCAGAGGCCCACACACCTCCTTCTTTTGCATATATCTCTGTCCGGGGTGCTGGTTTTATGTATATATTGAGGTGAGAAGGTACAAGGGGCCACGTGTGCAGCTGTGGGCTCTGAACATGGCGTTCATTTCTGCAGCCGGTGGTCAGTGGAGCGGCTCCCCCAGGGGCAAGGAACATTTTGCCAGGCTTGGATTAACTTCTGCATTGCTGAGCCCCACCCCAGCACCACATTAACTCATGAAGACATCCTGGAGTGGGGGTGGAGGAGGAGGCGGGAGGATGGTGCTGGGCACCGATTGAGAAATTGAGCCTGGATAAGGCAGCACCAAGGCTAACAGCCAGGATACAGCCCACAGCCGGTCTGCAAGGGATGGCGACATCAGTGTCTTGCTGATTCTAGTCACAAGCCACAAACCCACTGCCCTTTCCTTCGCAGCAGCTAGGATAGCTCCTGGTCGAGGGGTCCCTCTGGCTTAAGGTCCTTTAGTGACCTTCTCATGCTGCCAACACAGATTCATGACTTCAGGAAGTTCAACCTCCTCAGGGTGGCTGAGTGAACCTGGTTTTGTGGGAGTAGGCGAGGACAGACCCCAGGATCTCAGGCTGCCAAGCTGGACAAACAAGGCAGCAGGGATGCAGGCCAGTATGGCTGCGTGAACGGAGCGAGAACACGAGGAACGAGAGGCGAGTTGTACTTCTCACCTAGGAGCTCCAGGACAGCCCCTGCTATCCGCAACTTGTTCTCTTTGGAGTAACCTCCGCTCACTGCAGGGCAGCATTCAAGTCCAAAGTCCCACCCGAGGGAAAAATCACATGACCTCAGCTTATATAATCTCTCTGTCACTGAACAGCTGGAACCCAAGGCTTCTGAAGATGAGTCAGCAGCCCCAGTGGCAAATAGGACCCAGGTATTCAGTTTCCCAGACCTTTTGCTCCTAGAAACAGGTCCTGGAGCAGAGGGTAAGGGTGTCGAAGAGACTGGGTGGGTGAGAATAGGCTGGGCCAGACTCTGAGCCTCAGCCCTGGCTCTGCGTCCGAGTTGCAGGTGCCCAGCTTGCTGACTGTGCTCTGGAGGGCCCTGGGCCAACCCCTGGCTCTTCTTGGGGAGAGGAGAGGGTAGCCTGGGCAGGGCGGGGCAAGGGCTGGGCAGAGGCCAGCGGGCAGAATGCCAGGACTAGGGAGGAGCAGCTGGAGGGGTGGAGCAGAGGGGGATTAGGAAGGATTGTAGGGGTTAAAGCGCAGCCCTGGCAGGGCTCAGTGGGAACAGCTTGTCCTTCCATAGGCCCTGGGAACAGGAGAGGTGGGGCGGAGTGGGGAGATGACAGGGTTGGGACTGGGGCTCCTGGCTCTCTGCAGGGCTGAACCACCTGGACTGACTTGGAGTCCCCACTGGGGGTAGTGAATGCTTTTTTTTCCACCATCACTTTTCCTCCTCTCTGCATTTTAAGCAGAAGGTGGAGTCTCAGGAGAGGCCCTCGTTATACAAGTGCTGAGCTGCACCCCCCTGGCCTGGCATTTTGTTGGTGCTTACACAAGCATGGGGAGGGGATAATTCTGAATTTATGTGGTGCCCCCTCCCCCCCGCCCCTGCCAGCTCTGTACTCATGCTCAGCTGAGTCTGTGATATTCAAAGGTTCGTTTTGAATGTTACTGTTAATGAGGGAAAGAAGTCTGGCTAGAACCGTTCTCCCTGGTCACAGCCTGCTGTTGACCTCCCTTAATGAATGCCAGCTGTCGCTCCGGTCAGCTACCCTGAGAACCCCCTGGGACACAGGATGTACTTTTTTACCTCTGTTTCTCCCACGGGGTTGGTACGGGGGGGACTTCCTACTCTAGTCAGCTGCCAAATGACCCCTTTCTATGATCTCTTTTCCCCCCTTAAGTTTAAATGACCTCTTCCGCAGCATTTTATTGATTTCACATTCCTCCACCTTCATTATTTGCTTTGAGCCTCACGGCATGCTTGTGAGGTGGGCAGGGCAGGCGTGATTGTTCCCTTTTATAGTCTGGGAAATACAGCCCAGCTGATAGGTATCCAAGGTTAGAGCAGCCAACTGTTCCTTCCACTGGTCACGAGCAGCCTGTCCCAGCCTCAGATGACCTCTCCCTTTCCCTCCACCTGTGACACTCAAGAACACCCAGGGCTGCCTTCCCATTGTACCTATTTAATAACTTATTTCTCGGCCAGGTGTGGTGGCTCGCACCTGTAATCTCAGCGCTTTGGGAGGCCAAGGCAGGTGGATCACCTGAGGTCAGAAGTTCAAGACCAGCCTGGCCAGCATGGTGAAACCCCGTCTCACTAAAAACACAAAATTAGCCTGGTGTGGTGGTACATGCCGCTAGTCCTAGCTACTTGGGAGGCTGAGACAGGAGAATCACTTGAACCCGGGAGGTGGAGGTTGCAGTGAGCCGAGATCACACCACTGCAGTCCAGCCTGGGTGTGACAGAGCGAGACTCCATCTCCAAAAAAACAAAACAAACTTATTTCCCTAAGTGAATTGTGAAGGCACTGAGGGCAGGGACTGTTGCTCACACACATCTCTTGCCTCCCAAAGCACCGGAAGGGTACAAGGAGGACTAACATTTATAAGGCAACGTGCTAGGCCCTTTGACATACATTATATTTTCATTCCTCAAGTAATCTATGAAGTGGGAACTATGATCACTCATTTTATAGAGGAGGACACAGCTTCAGAAGCTAAGGGGCCTATCTGAGGTCACACTGCTAGTCAACTGAGCACCACAAATGAGTGCCTCAGAAGGCAAGATCCCCAGATGGAGATCTAGAAAGAAACTGGACCCAGTTTTAGAAAGAAGCGATCCAGGCCCCACGAGCAGGGTTGTTCTCACCTCAGCAAGATGCACTCTGCTCCAGGAAATGAGGATAAGAGGGGTGGAGAGAGCGGGGTGAGGTTAAATAAAGGTCTTGTACCATTGACCCTGGAGAGGCCTCTGCTGGTTGGCAGTATCTTCTGGGGCATGAGCTCAGAATGAAACACTAGCTCAACTGCAGGGCATTCCCGGCTAAAGCGCCTTATGAGTTGCTTCTGGATGAGGGTGGCAGAGTTTGTCCCAGGGCAATCTGCCACTTCTTTGAGATCCTCTCTCAAAATTCCCTTCACCTTGGCCCTGGAGCCGTGGGGAGGAGCCAGGGTTGTCCCTTCTGGAGAGGTGGAGGGCAGCAGACTCCCAGGAGGGTTGGGCCATGCCTGTGCCGGGAGGAGGCAGATTCCCAGTGGAATCTGACCCCCAGTAAAGGGGAATACTGACTGCTCTCATGGTTGGGGCTGAGGATGGGTCTGTAGTTTAGTCTGTGGTGAGGTTTTCCATCTCAGCAGGCCTAGAGATCACCCAAAGAGCTTGTGGAAAGAGCGGCTTCCCAGGCCCCATCCCGAGAGAGTTTGTGTCAGTGGGTTTGAGTGAATCGTTAAGCCCTGCAGTGACTCTGACACAGGCAGTCTGCAGACCCCACTTTAAGGAGCACTGCTGACCATGCAACAACCCTTCTCTTCTGAGCAAGGGGAGGGAGCCCTGCAGAGGCTTCTAGGACCCAAACCCCTCTGAGGAGAGCCATATTCTAATTGCCCTGGGGATGAACAGCACCAGCCGAGTCCAAGTGAATCCTGCTCCACCACAAGCCCAGCATGTGGCCCCCTGAGAGCTGATACTTTCCCCCCAGGCCAGCTGTGTTGTGACACATGTCTCTTCTCCACTCCTTTCTACAGTGGATCCAGCCCTGCCTTGTCAGGTTCTGAAAGTTCTGGGAGGCACCAGCATTTCTATCTCCTGTGCCACTTCACAGATGGCACAGCAAAGCCAAGACTCCCTAAGTAATATTATCAAAGTTGCCCTCTCAAGATGTTTACTTATGCAAGCTTCAAGGTCCTGCCCCTAGTCCTGAACCCCTGCTGCATTTGTCTGGATCAGCCCTCCAAGCAGCATTTCTTGCTGTGGCAGGCTGTTGTTTTCAAAATGTACTTGTCCTAGCAGTAGGGAGGGGTATGTAAGGTAATGGAGGAGACACAGCACCCAGCCCTTCTGTCCATATGCTTGCCTGTGCATCTGTCCACCTGCCACTACCCATGTATCCACCCACCCACCTATCCCACCACCCACCCATCCATCCATCCATCCATTCATCCATGCAATCAGCAGGTCAGCTCCCGTTGTGGGAGGCACGTGGCAGGGGATCTAGAGATAGGATTTCGTTTTCCTCCTCTGAGAGCTTGCCACCTAATGGGCACACTAATAACTACAGAAAGGCAGATGTCATCAGTGCCCCAAGAGAGGCGCGTTCAGAGATTAGTTGCGAGCAAGGCCATGCCAGCCCTTGGTCAGTCTCCAGCAGAGCCTCTTCTCTCATTCCAGCTGAGGCAGGGCTGGAATAGAGGTATTGGATTGTCTCAAGCCCTAGATAAAAATTTCTCCACTACTTTCTCCAAAGCCAGATGATAAGCCTTGCTGTCTGATACCCTAGTCCTGAGCATGCCAGTGTCACTCAGAGGAGAGTCCCTCTTCCCCTAATGTCTTATGTCCAAATATAAAGCCAGGCCTCGGGGCTAGGGAATAAAACCTGCACAAGAGGGGAGATGTAACCGCAGCAAGGACGCCCTCCTGCTACTGGGTGCACTGGTGGTCTGGGGCCCCCGCATCCAGCCCAGGTCGGGGCAGGGCCTGCAGGAGGCACTGGCATCTCAGATGGAAAAGGAGAAGGTGAGAAGAGTGGTTCACTGGGGGCAGCGGAGCATTCCTGAGAACACTACTGGACTGTCCTCGAGTGCACAGGCCCTGAGTGGGCTTTCTAGGCAGAGCAGGAAAGCCCCTCCCCTCGGCACGGAGCCCCAGGGGCACCAGACGTGCTGGGATGACCTCTCTTGTTTGTCTCCACCAGGAGCAGCCACCGGCTGCCGTCAATCATCAGTCAGGTTGGGAGTCAAGCCCTCAGCCTGGCTGTTCTGCAACAGTGGCTGCCTCCCCAGCCCATCCCCGGTCCCCAAGGGTAAACTCACCATGCTGTCTCTCCCCGGGGAGCTGGAGCGGCTGGGCCCAGGGGCCTGACCCTTTCCCTTCTCCCACAGCGTGTAGCGGCCAATGGGTCGGAAGGTTGGGCTGAGGATTTCAGGGACTCGTGAAGGAGGGGTCTGGGAGGGCACCTGAGATGCACTGCCCTTGCGACCATAGTTCTCCAGGTAGTCCACCAGGTACTCAGGGCGGCTGGCTGCCTGGTAGAGCCCCTGCAGGGTGCAGAGCTCCTTGCGCGTCCGGGCCAGCATGGGGCTGCGACCCAGGTTCCCGGGGTCTATCCGGTAGTTATCTGAGGTCCGGAGGCTGGAGAAATCCCGGGCCAGGTCTGATTGGCTGTCCGACTTCTGGGTTAGGGTCACCCCCTGGTCATAGGCATTCATGGGCAGGTAGCTGAGGCAGTTGTTGCTCACTCCATAAGGGAATCCACTGCCCCCACTGAGGCCACTGCCTGAAGGCCGCTCAGTACCCCGGGTCTGGCTCTCTGCCCGCTTACCTCCCCCAGTGATGTTGGGTCTCAGCAGGGGGCGGCCCCGGTCATAGTCCAGGATGGAGGAGGGGCCATAGGTACGGGGACGGGTGAGGAAGCTGCTGGCGGGGACCGGCTTGAAACCAAATTTCTCTTTCTCCAGTAAGGAGGCAGCCAGGTTGGCCCCATAGGAGGAGGGGGTATAGGCACCATAGCCCGACTTGGAATAGTGGGCATCTGTGTAGCGGGCTGATTCTGTGTAGCGCTTCAGGGTGGAGGAGAGCTGGGACATCCTTCAGGGTCGCACTCAGTGGGGACTGGGAGCCTCATGGGCTGAAAGACAAGGAGAGTAGTTGTCAGAGGGCCCTGCCAGGTGTCGGGCTCCCACAGACCCGCTCCCCATCCCTAGCTGGGCCAGAACCTAAGAGCTCCCAGTCCATTTCCACAAGAGACAGGCTGGCTGCTGAGAAACACACATGCACACAGGTGTGCACACGGGCTTGCTTGCACCTGTGTGTTCACGCCTCAGTGAGAGTGCAAGGGATGAGGTGGCTTTTATATGCCACACAGGGAATCAGCGCATCCTGGCCATTCAAAGACTCAAACACACAAGCAGGGGCTACCCGACGTCCACAGCCCACCAAGCCGTGCAGTCTTCCAGCTCAAATCCCATTGCCTCAGCAACTGCAGAAACTCTTGAGCTGGGGGGATGCCACAGACCCCTGGGTTGAGAATGCTGGATATTTCAGGAGTTAAGACCACTTCTGTCCCTTCTGACTTATGTGATGAGCAGGTGTCTTTTTGGAAACCTAGACTGTGCTGGAATGACCTGAAGATCATTTGGTCAGATCCCCTGTGGGGCCAAGGAGGCTCAGGAGAGGAAGTAATGGGGTGTGGGTGGGCAGGGGAGGCCGTGAGTGAGCATGCAACAGCGAGGGGCCAGAACGTGGTCTCCAGACCTTTTCCCCAGACACCAGCATCTGCTGCTGGTCCCACAGTGAGGGACACTCGTGAAGTAGAACCCACTCATGTCACTGAGCTAAGCTTCTGTTCTAAGTGGAGTTAGGGCCCTGGGCCTCCCAAGAGTTCCTCTACCAACACAGGGTTCCTCTACCGACATGGATCCGGATCCCAAATTGGTCCTGGTGATGTTTGTGCAAAGGGGGCCCCCTACAGTCCCAAATCTTGCACTGCACGTGGCATTCCCAGTCCTTCCCTGTTCCAGTCCAGCAGCTGGGGAGGGTCTAGTGAAGGAACTGCTGAATGTGGAGCTTTGAAAGCCCCAGAGGATCATGAATTTTAATCTATCTGTTGTACAGATGGGAAAAGTGGTGCTTATTTCTCCCCAGCCACACACCAGCAGAGCCAGGACTGGAATCCAGGTCTTTGAAATCCTGGCCAGTGTTCTTTCCACTTAACCTTGAGTTACCACCCCCTCATCAGATTTAGGGTCAGTTGGGGACCCCCGGAGGCCTTCCATTGCCGTAAACATGCAGCCTGTATCCAATAGAGCTGGAGTGGCAGAGGAGCAAGTAGGGTCAGAAGCCTGTCCTCAAGGGCATCAGGGGCTCTTGGGGGGCTCTCTAGGGGGACGGAAGCAGAGCCATCCAGGACTCTCAGAGTGGTGGGACTTGCCCTGTGATAGACTAGCTGGGTGATTTTGCACTAATCATGTAACCTCTCTGAGCCCCAACTTCCTCATCTGTAAATGAGTAAAACCACCATCCTCATAATTCCTACCTCACAGGGCTGTTGTGAGGAATAAATGAGATAACAACACGTGAAGGGCTCCACAATGACAGTGGTTACCATCTCCTCCCCGAGCTACTGCGAGGCAGCCTGGCTCTGCCCTCTGTAGGTCTATGATAATATCAGGGCTGGCTGTCTCCCAGCCTGGCCAGCCTCTAGCCTCAGCTTGGGACACCAGGCCTCCCCATGCAGCCCCCAGCGAGAGAAGCAGGCAGTGGGCAGACATCTGGCCACTCAGCAGACACTGGCTGGGCAACCCAGCCCATCAGGGCAGAGAGGAGATGGTGCCAAACCCCAAATGCAAGGGCTTGGCAGAAAGCTCTAGAATCCCAGTCCACACAAGGCTTTGGGGTAGGTACAGGGGTGAGAGATGAGCAGGTAGCTTCTATATAGGACCCAGAACAGCATTTCTTGACCCTGCCTGAGAACTCCAGCAGTTTTCAGTCCAGGCTGACATCAGAAAGGCCTGGTCCATCTTATTGTCCTTTTGCCACCTGGCCCAGGGGGCCCCGGCCCTCCATGTATACTTCTTTGCCCACTGTGCCCAGCACAACTTTCACCCCTTTCTAGGGAAAGGTAACTGGGGGATGACATTACACAGGGTTAGAGGGAAACCGTAGCGGGAGAGACAGACAGAGGCACAAGGTGGGGGTGGGAGGCCCAGTCCTGCTCTATTTCGCTTTGGAGAACTCTATCAATAATGCAAAGTCAAAGAGATTCCAGGTCTCAGGAGCTGGGCTCTGGGACACCAGGCAGCCAATCAGATACAATCCCCACAACAAGGGTATGAGCTCATGGCTCCTCCCCACAGCTCTCCCTCCCCCTCCTCCACACTAAGGCTCTCAGGGAATTGGTATTCTACGGGCAGCGCCCCAAGCCCGTGACATCCCTTGGCCCTGCTGATGACGCAGAAGTGCTGGGGCCAAACAAGGTCCAGAGGACAGCGACAGACAGCTCTGAAAGGCTTTAGAGCTGGAGTTGGGGCCACACCTCTGGCCCACAGATTCCCAGGAAGGCTCCCAAATCCCCACTCTCCTTTCCATCTGGCAGGTGATTGCCAGACCCCTCCCCCTCCTCCCAGCAGCCCTAAGAGTCATGCCATCACTAATACTCCATGGAAGCTGCTTCTCGGCTCTGACATCTAGCTACAGTTCCCACGTCTGGGGAGAGGGTTCCTATTGGGGTGGGGGCCTTCCGCATGTCTCTCCCCTCCCACAACCCCCAGTTTCACTCTCAAAGGTCCTAGCACCTTCCAGGTGAAGGCACAGCCTGGGTTGGTGCCCCTTGGCATTACCTGCACAGCTGTCCCTGGAGGCCACAGAATGCACTATGGGCAGGAGAGCGGGCTGGGGCCCTGGCCGGAGTCTCGCCGCGCAAGACAGGGACAGGACGGGCACTCACATGGCTGCGAGTCTCCCTGTTGCCACAGGAACAGCCTGAACTGAATGGCCCTTTCATGGGACAGTGGGAGGCAAGCCGATTGGCTGGGATCCCCCATACCCCTCCCTGCCCAGTGCGGGGCCCCTGCTGCCCAGCTTCTTTCACTGTTTACCCAGAGCTGGCAAGTACAGGCACGCAGCTCCAGGCAGCGCCTCCCCAGGTGTCCGCCACCTTGGACAACAGGGGCAGTCCCCTGCCCAGCTCCTCTTCCTGGCCATCTTCACTGAGGTGTCTGGACCCTTCCTTCTCTGTCAGAGATTCCTGTCATTTTGCACAGTTTCCCTCTCCTGGGAGGTGCAGCAGCACTCCTCTGCACAGAGGCCTGGGCTTCCTGTCAGGACATGTGAGCCAAGCAGCTGTCACCCCAGCCGGCTGGTGCTGGTCACCTCTGAACCAGGCCCCAGGCATGCTGAGTACTTCACATGCAGCTTCTGAGTCCATCTTCTCTGCGGCCTCACATCAGCTCTCATCGGCCCTCGCCATGTAACACATTCTTCTAGGTGTGCTTCATACACAGAGCACCCCAAAAAGTCTTAGTGTGGGTTTAAGCTGGAGTTCTTTCAGACATAAATGTCTCCAACTTACACACCTCTTTGGACAGATTAAATTATTTAAATTAAAATTAAAAAAACATTCACAATTAGAAAATAAATATATAAGACATTTAAATATGGAAACTTTCAAATGAAGTTTTTAGCATTTGTATTTCTGAAGTTATTAAAGCTTAAAACTGCACTAAGGCTTGGGACACAGTGTATTAACTCACTGAACCCTCCCGACTCCTTTAAGCGGTAGGTGCTGTTATAATATCCATTTGCAGATGAGGAAATTGGCGATGCTGGGAGTGATGTGGATTTCCCAAAGTCACACTGGGAGCAGTGGCAGAGCTGGGCTGGACCTGTGCTCTATGCTCTGTCCGCTATAGCTGGCCTGAAGCCCAGACCCCTGCTTCACTCTTCCCTGGCTCTCCATGGGACGAGTCGGGACTGGGACCTGTAGGTGGGGTTTGAGGGAAGGACCGCCACAGGATCCAGGTGTCCGGCCTCCGGCATCTCTACACTTCCAAGACAAGGCAAAGAAATGGGCCTCCAGGCAGTCCTGGATCCTTAAATTCTCTTTTCCAACCACCTCTGCACAAGTACTCTCCTGGCGTCCCCTCCCCACGGGAGAGCCCTGGTCTCCTTCCCTCTCCTGTAGGTACAACATGGGGTGTACAGACTCCGGCAGGAGCAGCCCTCTGGATTTTCCACTGCAGGCGAATGAAAGTGAAGCCAGGTGCAACTCGAGCCCTAGAACAATGCTGATCGGCCGCGAGATGGTCCAGGAAGCCTCCATTTCACCCACTGTGCCAAGCCCCTGTGTGTTCCCTGGCAGCAGCATCTACCCCAGCTCAGAGCCTTGGGTCCCTGGCCTGGTTATGAGCAAGTCCCTAGCCTCCTACCCTGGCTGCAGCTTGGCCCACTCCTCAAGGTACCCATGCTGGGTGAGTCAGGGGTTAAAATGAACCCCGTCCCCCTGGGGCAGCCAACCCCTTTGCTTCAGCCACTGTCACTTCCTGTTGCTCATGTGAAGGGCTCCCTAACCTGCCAAGCCAGGGGAGGAACTTGCTCCCCAGGAATTCCAGGCACTCCTGGCCCTGGGGGCAGGGGATGGGTGATGCCCCACATCACCCATCTGCCCAGATCTGCTTGGCTTTCTGAGGGTGAAAGCCTGCTTTGCTACTGGGGCCTGGATAGAGAACCTCTAGCTGAGTTTCAGAAGCATGCCTAAACAGGGTTAAGTCTTCCCTCCTACTCAGGTGCCCAGAAAAGGTGAGTGGGGAGTCCCAGCCAGTCCCGCCAGGTGGCTGGGAGTCTCCACAGTGGTGACCTCAGAGCCTCCTGAAGCCACTTGCTAACAGCATCAGAATGTGCTGACCTTGAAGGACAAGGCGGGTGAGAGGGGCCCTGTCTCCTTCCATCTGCACTTTGACCCGCCCTCCCAGCTGCTCCGGTCACCTGCTGCACTATCTGGGCACAAGTGTCTGGTCCTAGAGGATGGGATGAGGGAATCCTGGCAGGTGTAGAGGACGTGGGTAGAGTAGGGGATTGTGGGGGCAGGAGCATATTTATGCTCAAACAGTCCTTGAACTCAGCCTACTCCTCTCAGGCCCCAGGGCCTCAGCTGGCCCCCTCCTCTCCAGCCTGTCACTAGGCTCTGTCTATCAGGGGCTAGCACCCACTGATCCACCAGCTTAATCCTCTTGCCTGCCCTGGCAAGGGGTCATCCAAGGGAATTTGGGTCCATTTCTCTTTCTCCTGCTCCCAGTAGTTACCCAAGAGCTGGGGGAGGGGAGGAGGTAAGATAAAGAGATTGGAGATTAAGGCAAGAATCCTGACTGGTGGAGAAGAAGTGGGTGGGCCCAGGGCAGTTTCTATAGGGTGCTCCTTGATTTGGGGTTGTGAGTGGGGTGGGCATCTCTATGCTTCCAAGACAAAGCAAAGAAATGGGCCTCCAGGCAGTATTGGGATCCTTAAATTCTCTTTTCCAACCACCTCTGCCCAGGTACTCTCCTGGTGTCCCTTCCCCAGGGGAGAACTCTGGTCTCCTTCCCTCTCCTCTAGGGCCTTATCTTTCCTCTGTTCTCAGCCTCCGGAGGAGCCTTTGGTCTTGCCCCTGACACCCACCAGGCCCAGTGGAGTGGCCTCTTACATGCTATCCTAGATACACTGATGTCTTTCCTCTAGGTAGAGTCCCAGAGAAGCTCAGATACCAAAGGGGCAGCTACTGACCTGTGTCCAGGGGCACTGGATGGGAGCTGGGGGCTTCTTCTTCCACAGCAGGGCAGGGAATGCAGTGGAAAGTCCAGAAGCTGGAGCCTGACTCCGGGCTGGGTAATCCGGAGCTCAGGTTACTGACTCCGATATATATAGTATCTTATCTGACCTCGCACACTTGCAGAGATGGTGAGCGCAACTCACTTGCATTCCAAGCCCCGGGAGAATTAAAGGGGCAGTGGCATACCCACCCTTGAGGGGCTGCCCTTTCAGGCCAGTGCCAGCCAAGGAGGTCTGTAAGGACTCTTGGAAGGGGGGCATTTTGAAGGGGAACAATGGGGAGATTCAAGAGGAAAGAGGACTGAAAAGAGCACGGAGGGGTGGGGGTGGAACTTGAGACAAAAAGACGGAGAAAGTGGATTTTCCAGAGCAGTCAGTCACAGGATTAGAGAACAGGAAGAAGCCATACTGTTAGCCCCACTCTTAATTTTGAGATAGAGTAAACCTAAAGAAAGAAAGCAGCTTGCTCAAGGGCATATACAGATAGCCAGAAGCAGAAAGGGGACTAGTACTCAGGTTTCAGTCCAACGTTCTTTTCTAATGGACTTCTCGGCCTGGGCTTGGAGGCTAGTTCTTTCCCTTATTGGCTCCAAAATAGTGGATAAGTCACTTAAGTTCTCTGAATCTTAGCTATTTAATCTACAAAACAGGAATAATAATAATAATGGTCTATCTCAGTTGTGAGGATTAAATAAATTAATATTTGTAAATTTCCTGGCCCATAGTAAGAGTTCAGTAAACATGATGATTATATTGAATACTTCCACTTATTATAATTAGTGGTATTATTAGTAATGGCACCTTACCAGGAGAACTTTCCTAGGGAGAAAAGGAAGGTTACTCCTGGGGAAGGGTTCTTTTCTGTCTTTCTTTCTTTTCTTTTCTTTCTTTCTTTTTTTTTTTTTGAGACAGAGTCTCCCTCTGTCTCCCAGGCTGCAGTGTAGTGGCATGATCTCGCCTCACTGCAAGCTCTGCTTCCTGGGTTCACGCCATTCTCCTGCCTCAGCCTCCCGAGTAGCTGGGACTACAAGTGCCTGCTACCATGCCCAGCTAATTTTTTTGTATTTTTAGTAGAGACGGGGTTTCACCATGTTAGCCAGGATGGTCTCGATCTCCTGACCGCGTGATCCGCCCGCCTCGGCCTCCCAAAGTACTGGGATTACAGGCATGAGCCACTGCTCCTGACCAGACGTGTGCCTTTCTAATGCCAGAGAACAGTCCCAAGGTTTTTTGAACTGACCATGTCCCATAACCGGGAAGGGCAAACAAGGCTTGCCATCTTCCTAGATGTCCAGTCCACCAAGCAGAGAAAGGCCAAGCCCATTTGGGCTCCTTCCCCCTTTGCCTAGAAAAATACGGCAAGCACAGCTTCCCCCAGACCACCAGGAGAATGCTTGGCCCCTCTGGGGTGGTTCCACTCTACCTGTGGGAGGGCTCAGGATTCCAGGGCCACAGAGCCGGGCTGGGCAGGGTCACAAGAGGAAGGAACAGGGTTCTTAGCCTCTCTGGCCTTGGTGCACTTGTCTGCTCCCAGGACGTTTTCTCGATGGCTCTCCCCCAGGACTGGGAGTACCCAGCTTGGTGCCTCCACCCTGTCTTAGCACAGGCTACTGACTCAGCCCAGGTCCTGATGATGCACTTCAGAGGACGCCCTCATTCCAGTCCTCATTCTGACTCTAGTCTGACTTGCATCTACAGCATCAAAGGAAGGGGCCTGCCTCGACCTTAGTCCAGTCAGTTCTCCTTTCCTCTGCTTTACCGGGGTCCATCTGGGGGATGTTCTCATGCCCATTCCGGGGGAGGTGAGCAGCCCCTACCACTACCTCCAGCTCAGTCCCATTCTAAAGGCAGCCAGGTCAGGAGGTAGGATGTTCACTCTTCAGGGAAGGGCTGGAATGGGTTGGCTAGGGCTTCCCTTGACTGTTGAGAAGTTGCTCTCTTCGGAACACCGCGTGCATGCTTCTGGTTTGGGATTGGTGAGAATTTCAAAGCTGCCTTTTTCTGGTTAGGGATTGGTGGAAAATCTCCCTTTCCGCTTAATTGTTGCACACCCCATGCCCCCAACCCCCTTTAGCAAACTGACCAGATACAACCCGGGCAGCTTTAAGAGCAGCGAGTGAGCTGCACGCACACATGGGGAGGGGTGTCAGTGTCACTCTTGGGCCACATACCACCGATATACCAGGGCACAGCGAGGAGGACCCGCCGAAGCAGCATTTCCTTAGAATACACTGATCAACACACAGATGGCTTTTCCTGGCACCCTGGGCTGTCAGCAGGCAGCCCTCACACAACTGGCAGACACAGCTGGAGCGTCCCTGCACAGCCGGCTCTCTCCCTATATTTCTAGTGTTCACTCTGCCCAGGCTGTCGTGAACACCTTACTTTCTGAGCCCCAAACCGGCACTGATCCCCGAATCCCCCCTCCCCGATTCCCGACAGGTGGCACGTACCTGCCTCTTCTTGGAGGATGGACGAGTCGAACCGGGCACAAGCATGGAGCTGCGGGTGAGTCCCGGCTGGCGCTGGCGCTGGCGCTGGCGCGGCGCAGTCCGCAGCTGACGCAGAGAGCTCCCCGGCCTCGGCTCCTGCCTGCCTCTCTCCCACCTCCGCCGGGGTCCCAGAAGGGACCTCCCCGGGAAATCGGCGCCACCCAGCGGGCAGCCGCCTCATCGCGCCTGGGCCGGCAGAGCCACACCCCCGCGTCTCGCGTCACTGAGTCGCGTCACGGCTATTGGCTTGTTCCTATTGTGGCGTCATTAGAGCCCGGCCCGGCTGGGGTCTCCCAGGCAACCGATATACACAGAGAACCACGTGGAGGAAAAGCACGCGAGTTTGGAGTGGGTGGAGCAGGAACAGAGGTGGACTGGAATGTCACACGACGGGGCAGCTGGAAGGTATTGGGAAAGAAGAGGGGTCATGGGAGAAGGCTCGGAACTTGAGCCCCGGGGCATATCAACTTCCAGTTTTTAGGGAAGGCTAAACATCCCCCACTCCCCTTCTCACCGGACTGGGGGAGGTCCTGTTCCTCAGCCTCTTCTCTTTTTCTTTACTCTCAAAGACACTCGCCGCTCATTTTACTTCCATGGGACCAGTGATTAGTGATGAGTGCCCGAGTGGGTAAATGGAGGCACTGAGTCAATGGAAGGAATTCTCTTTGGTCTTTTCAAGAAAAAGCCGAGACAACACTTGAATTTTTGCTGATCCCGTTACTTTTGTGTAACCTTCTCCCCACTCCCCGGATGTTGATGAGGAAAACTGCACAACCAGGTAGCTGGGTACCAAGGCAAATCCAGGTTTTCAACTTCAGCTGCTCCATCAACCCTTGCAGGTGCCCTTAACGCCTCCCATCTTCACCATAGACCTCTCTCTCCATTGCTACTCTCCTCAAGTCCTTCCTTCTCTTCTATTTCCCAGAGAAATCAGACGCAATCAGGAGGAGAATACTTAAATTTCTACCTGCAAACATGTCTGAATCCATTCTTACCAGGAGCAGTGAAAGAGGCACCCCTGTTCTTGTCCAAGACGATTCCCTTCTCGATTTCAACTCTTTTTTTTTTTTTTTTTTGAGACGGAATGTCGCTCTTGTTGCCCAGGCTGGAGTGCAATGGCGTAATTTCAGCTCACTGCAACCTCCTCCTCCTGGGTTCAAGCAGTTCTCCTGCCTCAGCCTCCCGAGTAGCTGGGATTACAGGCACCCACCACCATGCCTGGCTAATTTTTGTATTTTTAGTAGAGACAGGGTTTCACCGTGTTGGTCAGGCTGGTCTCGAACTCCTGACCTCAGGTGATCCACCAGCCTCAGACCCCCAAAGTGCTAAGATTACAGGCGTGAGCCAGTGGGCCTGGCCCCAGCTAATTTTTTGTATTTAGTAGAGATGGGGTTTCACCATGTTATATTTCCTTAGGGCCCTCATTCCATCACTTCATTTTACAGATGGATATTGGACATGCCAGTCACTTGTCTAGAAACTGGAGATATAGCAGGGAACAAAACAGGCACAATCCCTGCCCTCAGGGAGCTTACATTCTAGTAGAAGCAGGACAATAAATAAGTAGAATATGTAATATGTTAGATGGTGCTAAGAGCTATGGGGGCACATCAAGCAAGGAGGAAGTGTGTTCAGAGAAGGTAACATTCAAGTGACCTGAGGGAGGCTAGGCGTGAACCACATGTAAATGTAGGGAAAGAATCTTCTAGGCAGAGGGAAGAGTAAAAACAAAGGTCCTGAGGTGGGAGCAACCTGCCACTTTCGAGGAAGAACAAAGTCAATGTGGCTGGAGTGAAGAGACAGAAAGATAGGGAAAGAGTGGGAGATGTGATCAGAGAGGTAAGGGAAGGACCAAACCTGCATGTCCCCAAGGTCTTTCTGAGGACTTTGGCTTTTATGGAGCTATTGAAAGGTTTTGAAATAGGGGTGTCCAATCTTTTGGCTTCCCTGGGTTATGGTGGAAGAAGAATTATTGTCTTGGGCCACATATAAAATACACTTAACATTAAAGATAGCTGATGAGCTTTAAAAAAATCACTAAAGGCCGGGCGCGGTGGCTCACGCCTGTAATCCCAGCACTTTGGGAGGCCGAGGCGGGCGGATCACGAGGTCAGGAGATTGAGACCATCCTGGCTAACACGGTGAAACCCCGTCTCTACTAAAAATGCAAAAAATTAGCCGGGCGAGGCGGCGGGCGCCTGTAGTCCCAGCTACTCGGAAGGCTGAGGCAGGAGAATGGCGTGAACCCGGGAGGCGGAGCTTGCAGTGAGCCGAGATCGTGCCACTGCACTCCAGCCCGGGCGACAGAGCGAGACTCCGTCTCAAAAAAAAAAAAAAAAAAAAAAAAACCACTAAAAAACCTCATAGTTTTTTTCTTTTTTTTTAAGAGACAGAGTCTTGCTCTGTCGCCCAGGCTGGAGTACAGTGCCCCAATCTTGGTCCACTGCAAGTTCTGCCTCCCGGGTTCACGCCATTCTCCTGCCTCAGCCTCCCAGGTAGCTGGGACTATAGGCGTCTGCCACCACACCCAGCTAATTTTTTGTATTTTTAGTAGAGACGGGGTTTTACTGTGTTAGCCAGGATGGTCTCGATCTCCTAACCTCATGGTCCACCCACCTCGGCCTCCCAAAGTGCTAGGATTACAGGCGTGAGCCACTGGGCCGGGCAAAACCTCATAATGTTTTAAGAAAGTTTATGAATTTGTGTTGGGCCACATATGGCCCGCAGACTGCGGGTTGGACAAGCTTGTTTTGAGCAGAGGAGGGACAGGGTTCCTACCTTTCGCTACTGTGTAGAGAACAGATCTGAAGACAGCAGAAGCGTGAGACCATTGCTGAAGAGAGCAGAAGCAGGAGACCATTTAGGAGGTCATTGTGAGCCTCTGGTTAGTGTGGTAGCAGAAGAGGTGATTCAAAGTGGTGGATTTTAGAAGTATTTTGAATGTGGACTAACAGGATTTTCTGATGGATTAGGCAGTGTGGGGAGGAGGGAGGAATTTTTCACCTGAACTTTAACTGAGAAGGGGAAGGCTGTGGTAAGAGAATCTCTGGAACCTGGGAGGCAGCGGTTTCGGTGAGCCGAGATGGTGCCACTATACTCCAGCCTGGGTGACAGAGCGAGACACAGCCTCAAAAAAACAAAAAACAAAAAACGTATGTCTCCTAGGCATCCAAATGGAGATGTCAAGAAAGCAGCTCATGTGCAAGTTTGGTGTGGTCTGGGCTGGCGATAAAAGATTGAGAGTCATCAGCATATGGAAGTTATTTAAAGCCAGGAGATGAGAAGAATTACCAAGGGAGCAAGTGTAGATAGAAAAGACGTGCAAGGACTAAATTCTGGAGCTCTCCAATATGAGCTTGAGATCAGTTGGAACCATCAGAGAGACGGAGGCATAGGTCAGTGTAGTGAGGAAAAAAACCCCAAGAGATGGTGGTATGCTGAAGGCCAAGAGAAGGAAACTTACTGAGGAGGAGGGAAAGGTCAATTGTGTTAAATGTGGCCCATAAAGTAAGTAAGATGAGTTTGAGAATTGAATGATTGATTGATTTTTTTTTTTGTTTTATGTCTTGTCCCTCCCTTGCCCCCCCACTGGAAAGTATATAGAGCAAAGATAATTGATTGAAGGTCATTGGTGATTTTGACAAGAACAGTTTTGGTGGAGTGGTGGGGGTAAAAGTCTGATCGCTGATAAGTTTAAGAAAGAATGGGAGGAGAGGGATGGAAACAACTCTTTGGAGGCAACTCTTTGGAGGAGTTGTGTTGTAAAGGAAGGAGAGAAATTGGCTGGGAGCTAAAAGGAGAAGTGAGGTCAAGAAAACTTCTTAAGTGGGAAAAAATAGTTATATGTTATATGCTGATGGGGAGGAGCCAGTAGAGAGTGAAAATTGACAATGCAGTGGGGAGTGAGGAGAACGTCTGGAGAAATGTCCCTGATGAGGGGAGAAGGGATTGGACAGAGTCCAGAAGCAGAGGGGCTGGCTTTGGTTAGAGGACTGATGGCTCATGCAAAGTAAAAAGAGAGAAGGCATGATATTTGGGTAAAGTAAAAAGAGAGAAGGCATGATATTTGGGCATAGATGTGGGAAGGCGGATTGATGTGGGAGAAGCTGGTGGATATTATCTCTTCGAGGCCTTTTTTTTTTTTTTCCTCTTTGTGAATTAGGAAGCAGGGTCAGCTGACTGTGAGGATGAAGGGAAAGGCTTAGAAGTTTGAACCTGGAGGAGGAGTTCTAAAAAAGTCACTGAGAGCAGTGATTCTCAAACTTTAGTGTGTACCAAAACCACCTAGAGAGCCTATTAAAGCCCTCCCACAGTCTGGGCAACATAGAACGACCCTATCTCTTCAAAAAATAAAAAAATTAGCCAGGTGTGGTGGTGTGCGCCTATGGTCCAGCTACTCAGGAGGCTGAGATGGGAGGATTGCTTGAGCCTGGGAGGTCAAGGCTTCAATGAGCTGTGATTGTGCCACTGCACTCCAGCCTGAGCTACAGAGTGAGATGCTATCTCAAAAGAAAAAAAAAAAGGCCCTCCCTTCCCCCAGACATTCTGATTCAGTAGGTCTAGGATGGGCCCGGGAATCTGCATTTCTAACAAGTGCCAGGTGATGCTGCAGTCGCCCGTACGGGGATGACCCTTTGAGAACTGCTGTGTGAGAGAGTGGGGCAGTGACTGGACTCGAATTCCCACAAATGCAGTGTGGTTGTCAGGCAGCATCAGGGGCCCAGCTGAGGTTAGAAATCATGACTTGAAAGTGTCTCCAATCACATCCCACTCACAATTGCTTGCACGTGTTTGGAGTCCTATCTCTTTAAAACTTCCATTTTCTACTGACTTTTCCTTTGCCGTGTAAAAGGCTCCACACCCTTCCTCTTTAAAAAATGAAAATCTTTAACTTAGGTTCTAGCTCTCCCCTCTTCACAATTTTCTTGGCAGAGTTGTGCATGCTGTATTTCCCCACCTCCTAGTCTATGCAGCATCTGCAACACGTCTGCTCTCCCTCCAACCTCAGGACACTTCTGTTAGGCATCATCACTGATCTAGATGCTAATTCCAATGGGCACTTTTTAGTTGTAATCAGTCACTTGACCACCTACAAATCTGATACCTCCAACCATTTCCTCCCTCAGCTGTCTCCTCCTTTAGGTTTTGTGGACACACTGCTTTTCTGGTTTTCCTCCTGACAGCTGTCACCTCCTCATTCTCCTTTTCCCCTGGTGTTCCTTTATCCTCCTTTAAGGCAGTATAGCACAGTGGTTGTTACATGTGCAGGTTGTAGATTTACTGGGATAACTTCTGATTTCTCTGGTTCCTAGCTGTGAGACCTGAAACATTTATATCCATTTCTTCATATATTTACCAAAGTGAGGCTGGGCATGGTAGCATGTGCCTGTGGTCCCAGCAGCCTGGGAGGCTGAGGTGGGAGGATGGCTTGAGCTCAGGAGTTCTAGTCCAGCTTGGGCAACATAAGGAGACATCGCCACTTAAAAAAGAAAGATAGGCTGGGCGCAGTGGCTCACACCTGTAATCCCAGCATTTTGGGAGGCCGAGGTGGGCGGATCACGAGGTCAGGAGATAGAGACCATCCTGGCTAACACAGTGAAACTCTGTCTTTACTGAAAATACAAAAAAATTAGCCAGGCGTGGTGGCGTAGTCCCAGCTACTTGGGAGGCTGAAGGCAGGAGAATAGTGTGAACCTGGGAGGCAGAGCTTGCAGTGAGCTGAGATCGCACCACCGTGCTCCAGCCTGGGCAACAGAGCGAGACTCTGTCCCAAAAACAAACAAGCAAACAAACAAAACCCAACATAGTCGTAATACCTGCTTCACAGGGTTCTCATTTGAGGATCCAATGAGTCAGTAGGCATAAAAAGCTTACAACAATGCCTGGCTCATACTGAGTATGTAAGGTCATCACTCGGAGCTACTACTCATCTGTCAGGTGCTATTTGTATAGGCTGATGATGCAAAAAATCTGTATTTTCAAGCAGGCCTCATTCCTGAGCAGCAGTCATAATTATCCACCTGCCTCCTGACATCCCTAGATGCCTCATCAGCATCTCAGCCTTGGCATGGCCAAACCTTCAACTCAGCATTTTTCACTCAGTTTGCCCCCTTTCTTTATTCCCCCACATCCATGAATGGCCCCACCATCTGTCCAGTTCCCTGGCCAGAAATTTGGTAGTTTCTAGCTTCTCTCAGTCCCTTGATTCTTTTCTTTTCTTTTCTTATTTTGGAGATGGAGTCTTGCTCTGCTGCCCAGGCTGGAGTTCAGTGGCGTGACCTCAGCTCACTGCAACCTTCACCTTCCCGATTCAAGTGATTCTCCTGCCTCAGCCTCCTGAGTAGCTGGGATTACTGGCACCTGCCATCATGCCTGGCTAATTTTTGTATTTTTGTAGAGATGGGGTTTCGCCATGTTGGCCAGGCTGGTCTCGAACTCCTGACCTCAGGTGATCCACCCGCCTTGGCCTCCCAAAGTGCTGGGATTACAGATGTGAGCCATTGCGCCTGGCCACAGTCCCTTGATTCTTATAGTGGTATTACCTTATTCTACAGACTCAGATATGTGGGAGCATACATATAACATTGTTTTTCTATAATATAACTATATTTGTAAATTTTTTTTACACATTTTTTATTTTTCTGAGACTGAGTCTCGCTATGTTGCGCAGGCTAGTCTCGAACTCCAGGGTTTAAGGGATCCTCTGACTTCAGCCTCCAAGTAGCTGGGATTACAGATGTATGCCACAGTGCCTAGCTCTTATGTTTCTATTCTGAGCCAGCTCCTGTTCTCCTGGAATGTTAGATGCTTAATTTTAATCCATTGGTGGAATCTCCCCTCTCTCCAGGGATTGCCTTAATTCTGGGAGGTGTCTCTTATGTATGTATTTTGCCAAAGCACTGGCGGAAGTGGGTCCTGTTATTAAGTGGCCACCCAATGTCCTCTGACATATCCTCTGCCTGGCTCCTGCTTGCATGGCCTCTTTAGGTCTGGTGTCTCTGTGCTACCTCTCAGTTGCTCTTGGACACAGGGTTCATTCTGCTGCTCCCATGCCCTGGGGTAGCATGAGACAGTGTGGCACTGTCCATGGTTCAAGCTGCCTCCACAACAGGCTACACTCTGCAGCCATGTCTTCTTTTGGAGGTCTTGTCTCCTTAGGTCTGGAGTTCCACTGCCATCAGATCTCGAAAACCTTCTTGGGGGTTTTGCTGTCTGTCTGCACTCAGGTGCCTGAGGACAGAACCTACCACTGTCCGTGCTGTCACTGCATTCCCGTTGGCTCTTGCCTGTGAGTTGTGCTCGTGCCATGGAACTGGGGTGAAATCAATGCGAGGCCTTGCTTTATCCAGAATATTTCCTGCACATCTTCTATCCAGACTGGGGGTCCTTTCTGTTTTCCTAAGGGCCTGCCTAGGCGATTGAAATTCAAAAGTCAGAAGTGGATTTCCATTTCCCCTCGTTTTTGTTGTTGTGTCTTTTCACTAAGGCATCAGCACAAAAGCTGGGCTGCTCAAAGTGAGGCTATAAGGGAGAAGGGGAAGAAACCACAAATAATATTGTAAGATGTCATCATATTCCCTATATCCAGTGGGGGCCATGGATTCTACATCTTTAGCCCCCCCCTAAAATTTCCCCCTTTTCACCCACATTGCTTCTGTCGTAGTTTGGGGTTTTATTGTTATACTTCTCCTGGTTTGAGAGTATTCCCTTCCTAATCACAGGGTTAGGTTGCTGAAACAGTGGGAGGTTTTGCAGGTGAAGATTCTCGATAAAAGATAAGATTCAGAAAACTGAATGACCTATGAAATGCCTGATAAATACTCGATCTTCACTAAAATCACAACTAAAATTTTGCACAGTAAATAAATTATCAACAACAGATCTGAAATTAGCAGTAGTGTGTATTGTGTAATTTCCACGTATACCTGGGTGATTTAATGTTTTTAGGATTTCCCTGCAGTTACCATTCTCGTAAATCCACTTTGTTTTGATGCAGATGATGTATAGTTAGATGTTCTCTTTGGGTCAAGTTGTTAATCCAGACATCCAGTACCTTCTGATTTGAGGATTTCCAGTTATTGCCCTCACTGGCCCCATCATGGTCTTCAAAACAGCTTTTGGGGGACCTGGCTTGAGATTAGATCCTATGATTTTCAAAACCTTGGTAAGGGGAAGCAGGAAAAACTATTTAAAAGTTGCAGGCTGGGCGCGGTGGCTCACACCTGTAATCCCAGCACTTTGGGAGGCCGAGGCATGTGGATCACAAGGTCAAGCGATCAAGACCATCCTGGCCAACATAGTGAAACCCCATCTCTACTAAAAATACAAAAAATTAGCTGGGCATGGTGGCGGGCGCCTATAGTCACACCTATTTGGGAGGCTGAGGCAGGAGAATCACCTTAACCCGGGAGGCAGAGGTTGCAGTGAGCCGCGATCGCGCCACTGCACTCCAGCCTGGCAACAGAGTGAGACTCCATCTCAAAAAAAAAAAAAAAAAAAAAAAAAAAGAAAAGCTGCAGCCAGGAGTGGTGACTCACGCCTATAATCCCAGCACTTTGGGAGGCCGAGGTGGGTGGATTGCTTGAGCCCAGTAGTTTGAGGCCAACCTGGGCAACATGGAGTAAACCTGTCTTTACAAAAAATTAGCCAGGAGTGGTGGCACAAGCCTGTAGCCTCAGCTACTTGGAAGGCTGAGGTGGAAGGATCACTTGAGCCCAGAAGGAAGAGGTTGCAGTGAGCCGTGATCATGCCACTGCACTCCAGCCTGGATGACACAACGAGGCCCTGTCTCAAAAAAAAAAAAAAAAAAAAAGATGCAAGCACTTTTCACTTTCTAGAGGAGGAGACTTCGGTTTTTCAGTTCTTCTTGGGGCTGACTGTTCTTTGCTTTGGGAAAATCACTACAAACGGCTTTATTTCCTAAGTACAAAGCCAAAGCCATATCCACCAGTGATCTGAGCGCAGAATGTTAAATGCGTGAGTGGGAATTGTGTTTTTGTGGCTTCTTGCTTTTTAGACGGTGATGGGGGAGAGAGGCGTTTCTTCTCCCCGAGTGTCCAGTGTGCTGGGTGGAACACTGTTGCCAGGGCTTAGCCCAGCAGGTGTTCACAGGAGCTGAGGAGCAAGACGGAGAGGGCTAGGGAGGGCTTCGCCTCGTCAGAGAGCCAGAGGTGAGAAAGAACTGGGTGGTCTCTAGATGTAGGGACCCGATAGACATTTCTGGATGTTCTGACTTGACATGTGCTGTGAGCACGTGAGTGGTTTGCTGGGGCGGGGGCGCTGAGCCTGTGCGATGTCCGTGCTCCTCTGGAGGAAGTGGACTTCTGCTGTCAGCTGTGCTGAGGCAGGAAATAAGGAATGGGGGAAGTGGTGGGCCTTGGGCTAGCTGTAAAGAGAAACCTCCGGCCGGGCGCGGTGGCTCATGCCTGTAATCCCAGCACTTTGGGAGGCCAAGGCGGGCAGATCATGAGGTCAGGAGATTGAGACCATCCTGGCTAACACGGTGAAACCCTGTCTCTACTAAAAATACAAAAAATTAGCTGGGCGTGGTGGCGGGCGCCTGTAGTCCCAGCTACTCCGGAGGCTGAGGCAGGAGAATGGCGTGAACCCGGGAGGCGGAGCTTGCAGTGAGCCGAGATCGCGCCACTGCGCTCCAGCCTGGGTGAGAGTGCGAGACTCTGTCTCAAAAAAGAAAAAAAAAGAAAAACCTCCCCCTCTTCGGGCCTCATGGCGCTGTGTCCTGGACTCTGAGGTGGGGGTGCGTTCAGAGCATTCCTGGGCTGAAGGTAAGCTGACCTTTGTCTCAGGGAGCCAGGCAGAGAGGTTCCTACAAGGGCCCTTACCTCTTGTTCCGCCTCCCTACATGAGTGCAGCGACCACGGAGCAGCTCTGCCTTGAGAAGGCAGTGGTTCAGACACCCCATATGCACGGTCTAGTCCAGCGCTGTCCAGTAGAACTTTCTGTGATGACGGAAAATGATTTCCGCTCTATCCAGGACGTCAACTACTAGTCTCATGTGGCCACTGAGCACTTGAAATGTGGCTGGTGTGACTGAGGAACTGAATTTTAAATGTATGTAAATTTAATTGGTTTAAGTTTAGTCTCATGTAGCTAGTGGCTACCATATTGTACAGCAACATGGATGGCAGGAACTATAAAGCTGTGAAGTTCCAAAGTCTGAGCCCAGAGTAGTCTGGGCTGATGATGGCCATCATCAGAGATCACAGAGGATCAAAGAGGCTGAGTCACAGCTGAGTAAATGGTGGAGCTGCCTCAGAAGGCCCTGCAGCAGGAGAGTGCAGTCTCCTGACCATGCCAGGGCCCCTCTCTGCAGGTGACCACACCACAGAAGGTGCAGCGACTCCCACATGGTGGAAAAAGTATCAGGCCTGTACTGTAAATGGATTACCTGTCCTCTCAGTGACTGTCTCACTTGACTCTGTCATACGGGTCCTCCCTGTCCATCTCAGTCGCTATGAGTCTGGAGAGCCCAGGTAATCCATAATCACCACAGCTCGCGTCTCTCCTGTTGCATCTCCTTATTTGAGCCAGGCCTCACCCTTTCCTCTCCCCCTGCACCCTCTCATGGCCTTGGCACTGCTCTGGGCTGAGCAAGCCCCACTTTGTCCTCAAGCCCTCCTCCAAAGTTTCTCTTGATTTTCTTGGCTTAAGTGAAACTCACTTTCCCCTAAGGACATTATTCCCCCCGAAGCCCTCTGAAACAGAGCCTGCTTTTCTCTCACCCTCACATGCCACAGAGTCAGGAGGTGGGATATTTGTTTGCATGGGCTGCCATACAAATTACCACGACCAGGTGGTTTAAAATGACAGCTTCATTCTCTCCTAGTTCTGGAGGCTGGAAGTCTGCAATCAAGGTGTCAGAAGGGCCATGCTCCCTCTGAAGCCTCTAGGGGAGATCCTTCCTTGCCTCTTCCAGCTTCTGGAGCCTCAGGTGTTTGTTGATTTGTGACTGCATCACTCCAATCTCCGCCTCCATCTTCACATGGCCTTCTTCTCTCTGTCTCCTGTTTCCCTGTGTCCAACTTTCCCTTGTTTTATGATATTAGTCATTAGATTAGGGCCCACCTCATCTTAACTTGATTCCACCTGCAGAGCCCGCTTCTAGGTGAGGTCACATTGACAGGTGATGGGGATAAGTGTCTTGCTTACCTCTCTTCTGGTAAGCAGCCCTGCTCTCTGGAGCTCCTGGTGTTTGGTTTTGGCATCGCCATCTTTTGTTGCTGGCAGCTGCTGGCTTCAGGGAACTTCATCTCCTTTACAACTGGCTCCTGGCCCATTGTCTTCCTCTCTGCCCTTCTTCTTCGTCATCTTGGGATGTCTGCAGCCATGTGGACGATCCTTCCAGCTCTCTGGCCTGCCACTTTGGACCTCTTGAGTCGCTTTCTCATTGTGGGTCATCTGCCCACCTGCCAGCATCTTCACATCCTTACACAGCAGACTCTACAATGCCTCATTAGACTCTCTCCTTTGCCAACTTCCTTCATTTTTTGCCCCTCCTTCTCTCTGCTGCTCTTGCCCAGAAACACCTGGACCCTTGCTGAAGCCATCTTCTCCACCTCCCTGTGCTTGCACTCATGCAGTTGGAAGATACAGATCACCTGATTAGGTCCACTTTATGTTCACGACCACAGACCTCAGATGGACGTACTCAGCACTGCCCAGCATTTCTATTATGTTTTCCTGGTTCATTTATTTTCCCACCATGTTTTCTATTGCTGTATAACACATGCCCCAAAATCTAGTGGCTAAAAAACAATACCCATTTATTTTATTATCATTATTTAAAAAAAAATGATAGAGATGAGGTCTCATATGTTGCCCAGGCTGGTTTCAAACTCCTTAGTTCAAGCAATCCTCCTGCCTCAGCCTCCCAAAGTACTAGGATTACAGGTATGAGCCACCGCACTTGGACGATATCTATTTCTTATCTTACAGGTCAGAAGTCCTGGTGGGCTCAGCTGGTTCTCTGGTCAGGGTCCCACAAGACCAAAATCAAGGTGTCAGCTGGGCTGGACTCATGTCTGGAGGCTTGGGGCAAGGATCCACTTCCAAGTTCATTCAGGTTGTTGGTAGACTCCAATTCCTCATGGCTGCAGGTGTGTGGCCCCTAATTCCTTGCGTTAAATAAAAATCTGAGGCACGATAATATTTTTGAGTTTATTTGAGTAAGAAGCAATTGATGAATTGGCAAACACCAAACTGAAGAAGTCTGTTCTGGCGGCAAGCCATCAGGGGCAAGTATTTATGGGGTAAATGCAGAAGCAAAATCAATACATTATTTGATTGGTTGCAATTATACAATTGCCTTATTTGGCCTATCCTGTTGGAAAGTCCTTGGTTATATAGTATAAGTGTGTTGGCTATTTCTGACTGGTTGAGCTTATGATTTGTTTTTCCTTAATATAGGCATTTATAAGAAAAACGTCAAGTTCCACTTATGTTTGCAAATCAAGCAAGGTTTAGGTCTTGTAACGAAGCCTCACTGGTTTTGTCTGCTCGGGGATTCTTCAGGCCTAGTATCCCTTTAAATTTATTTTAACAGTTCCCCGCTTTTGGTCATTCTCCCAGCAAGCTGAGAGTATGACCAAACAGTATAGCATTACTCTCAGTAACCAGGTTACCATTATTGACTAGTTACTGGAACAAAGAATTGTGTAGATGTCATTCTCATCAGTTGTGTTGGAATGGAAGGTCAGGTAGTCATCATTATCTGCAGTTGCAGAGTCATCATAGGCTTGAGTGGTGGGGTTGTTGAGTTCTTCTAGTTGTCTAATCCTGATAGCAATTATTTGATGTGTGAGTGGTTAGGGTCTCACACCTGAATGCTGCTGGAAAGCATTCAAACCCCTTGAGAGGATACAATGGACTACAGAGCTGGAAATCATGATTATAAGGAGAATAACAGCCAAAAATTGAAAAATTCTCTGGAGCAGACACTGAGCTCAGGAGTTCAAGACCAGCCTGGCCAGTATGGTGAAATCCCGTCTCTACTAAAAATACAAAAAGCCAAGAGTTAATCAATTAAATAAATCAGTGGATCAGGTAGACCACACCTATCTGATGAGGAACTTAAATTTGTTTAAGATCCTTTGAATTGGGGGCAATAATTTCTTTTTTGAACAATTTATTTCCATAGGTTTTTGGGGGAACAGGTGGTATTTGGTTACATGAGTAGTTCTTTAGTGATGATTTGCGGTGTTTTGCTGCATCCATCACCTGAGCAGTGTACACGCAACCCAGTTGGTGGTCTTTTATCCCTCACCTTCCTCCCACCCTTTTCCCTGAGTCCCCAAAGTCCATCGTATCATTCTTGTGCCTTTGCATCCTCATAGTTTAGCTCCCACTTACGAGTGAGAACATATGATATTTGGTTTTCCATTCCTGAGTTACTTCACTTAGAATAATAGTCTCCAGTTCCATCCAGGTTGCTACAAATCCATTAACTCCTTTTTATGACTGAGTAGTATTCCATCACATATATCCACTCATTGATTGATGGGCATTTGGGTTGGTTCCATATTTCTGCAATTGTGAATTCTGTTGCTATAAACGTGTGTGCAAGTATCTTTTTTGTATAATGACTTATTTTCTGGGTACTCAGTGGTGGGATTGCTGGATCAAATGGTAGTTCTACTTTTAGCTCTTTAAGGAATTTCCACTCGGTTTTCCACAGTGGTTGTACTAGTTTACATTCCCGCCAGCAGTGTAGAAGTGTTCCCTGATCACCGCATCCACACCAACATCTATTATTTTTTGATTATGGCCATTCTTGCAACAATAAGGATGTATCACGCTGGGTTTTAATTTGCATTTCCCTGATCATTAGTGATGTTGAGCATTTTTTCATATGTTTGTTGGCCATTTGTATATCTTCTTTTGAGAATTGTCTATTCATGTCCTTAGCCCACTTTTTGATGGGATAGTTTGTTTTTTTCTTGCTAATTTGTTTGAGTTCCCTGTAGATTCTGGATATTAGTCCTTTTTTGGATGTATAGATTGTGAAGGTTTTCTCCCACTCCATGGGTTGTCTGTTTACTCTGCTGACTGTTCCTTTTGCTGTGCAGGAGCTCTTTAGTTTAATTAAGTCCCACCTATTTATCTTTGTTTTTGTTGCATTCGCTTTTGGGTTCTTAGTAATGAAGTCTTTGCCTAAGCCAATGTCTAGAAGGGTTTTTTCCCCAGTGTTATCTTCTAGAATTTTTATAGTTTCAGGTCTTAAGATTTAAGTCCCTGATCTATCTTGAGTTGTTTTTTGTTTAAGATGAGAGATGAGGATTCAGTTTCATTCTCCTTTATGTGGCTTTCTAGTTATCCTGTGGGGCAATAATTTCTAATTTATTGACATAGAAACAACATTTTTTTTTTTTGAGACAGAGTCTCTGTTACCCAGGCTAGAGTGCAGTGGTGCAATCAAGGCTCATTGCAGCCTTGACCTCCTAGGCACAAGGGATCCTCCCACCTCAGCCTCCCAAGTAGCTAGGATTACAGGCATGTGCCACCACACCTGGCTAATTTTTGTATTTTTTTTGGAGATGGGGTTTCGCCACGGTGCCCAGCCTGGTCTCAAAGCTCTAGGCTCAAATGATCTGCCCACCTTGGCCTCCCAAAGTGCTGGGATTATAAGTGTGAGCCACCATCCGTGGTAAAGCTTTTTTTAAATCAATAAAAGCACAAGCTCTTCTTTGTTAAACTGTGCGGTGTCAAGCACTTCTGTTTTGGAGTACTTTTGAGGCTAAATTGTTCATTTCAGATTATATTGCTTGAAGAGAATTCAAGTTATTATTCTATGAAAACAAAGGAAAAACAAAGATTAATATTTGGAGCAAATTATGACCTTCGTCTTTGTGTCTGGAGGGTCAAGATTTATAGATTTGAGTTTGAAGTATCTAGATGGTGGAATGGAGATGGCATTTGAGAGCTGGTTGTGTCATCAGCTGGTGTTCTGGTGAACTCATATAGCAGCAGGCATAAAGGCTATCTATACATGGTCTGTTGCAGTGATTTTTTCTGAAGTTTGAAGTCATTCAGTTTCAGCTTTTAGGACTTGAGAAAAGGGCAGTTTTAGTTTTTAATGAAACTAGAGAACTTCAGGATTCAATCCAGTTTATAGATGGATAACAAATCTTTTTTTTTTTTTTTTTTTTTGAGACGGAGTCTCGCTCTGTCACCCAGGCTGGAGTGCAGTGGCGCGATCTCGGCTCACTGCAAGCTCCGCCTCCCGGGTTCACGCCATTCTCCTGCCTCAGCCTCCCGAGTAGCTGGGACTACAGGCGCCCACAACCGCGCCCGGCTAATTTTTTGTATTTTTAGTAGAGACGGGGTTTCACCGTGGTCTTGATCTCCTGACCTTGTGATCCGCCCGCCTCGGCCTCCCAAAGTGCTGGGATTACAGGCGTGAGCCACCGCGCCTGGCGGATAACAAATCTTAAACAGGATTAGAATTTGGTAATTGGTGCTCTACAGTTTTCTATTGAAATGTAGTCTTTTTAATAGTCACTCTCATTTTTATAAAAAATAGTCACAGTTAAATTTTTTTAACAGAATAAGTCTAGTTTCATCAAGGTAGATCTGTTTATATAAATGCAACACAGGTATTAATTCTATGTAAGTTTTAAAATATGATATTTTAGTCAGAGCTTTGGTAATATCCAAGGGGCTTTACTGACTTTATATCCATCAACTTTAGTTTTTTAAAACTGCCTGGTATCAACACTCCCTTAGCCACCCCAGCTGATGTCTCAGTAAGTTGTGTGTCTCCGCAGTCCAATGACTTTGGGCTCAGTTCAGCACTAGGACTCGCCTAGGAGTTGCAGTCCTTGTAGCCTAGACTGCCTTTCAAGTTTCTTTAGAGCCCCAGAGCACTTTAGCCCATTGTGGCGAGGCTTGCAGGGACTCAAGTTCACACTGCTGGGATTGGCAATTCCCCTCTGGCTAGGGCTGCTTTAAATGCTCCCCCCACGGGTGGGCATTAACTGAGTTTGGTCTGGTTTTGTTTTCTGCTATAACAGGGCACCACGGAGTTAGGTACTTCAAAATTGCTGTGCTCTCCCTCTCCCCAGTGCACAGAAACACTCTCCACACCATGCTGCTGCTGCTGGGGGATGGAGGGATGGCGTCAGCGATTTAAGACTGTTTTTCCTACCTGTTCAGCCCTTCTTTCAGCAATATGAAGTTAAATCCAGGTACTATGAGTGCTCACCTGATTTTTAGTTCTAATGAAGGTGCTTTTTGTGTGTGTAGATAGTTGTTAAATTGGTATGCTTGCCAGAGAGGAGGGGACAATTAGTGGTCTCCTATTCTGCCATCTTGCTCTTCCCTCAATATGCCCTTTCTTGCAGATCTTTTACAACTCTCTATATTTGTTCAGTTTGTGTCTTACTTGTTTTCTTCTTTATTATTCTGGAACAATCATCTTGTTTTCAAGATAACACCATTCTCTTTTTCCTTTAAAGGAAACACATTCCTTGCATACTTTTTCTTGCTGAAAACACACCTACTTTTAAAATACATTTTTAATATACAGTTGCTTTCTTTCTTTCTTCTTCTTCTTTTTTTTTTTTTTTTTTTTGATACAGAGTCTTCCTTTGTCACCCAGGCTGGAATTCAGTGGTTCAATCTCAGCAGTTCACTGCAGCCTCTGCCTCTCAGGTTCAAATGATTCTTGTCCTTCAGCCTCCCAAGTAGCTGGGATTACAGGTGTGCGCCACCACACCCAGCTAATTTTTTTTTCTATTTTTAGTAGAGAGAGGGTTTTGCCATGTTGGCCAGGCTGGTCTTGAACTCCTGGCCTTAAGTGATTCACCTGCCTTGGCCTCCCAAAGTGCTAGAATTACAGGCTTGAGCCATCACACCCGACTGAGTTATTTTCTTTCATCTTTACTACATCTGGTAGTCTTTATTACATATATTAATTAGAATTCTTTTTTATTAATTTTTTTTTTTGAGATGAAGTCTCTGTCACGCGGACTGGGAGTGCAATGGTGTGATCTTGCCTCACTGTAACCTCTGCCTTCTGGGCTCAAGTAGTCCTCCTACTTCAGCCTCCTGAGTAGCTGGGACTACAGATGTATGCCACCAAGCTGGGCTTATTTTTTTTCTTTTTTTTTTTGTATTTTTGGTTGAAAAGGGGTTTTACCATGGTGCCTAAGTGTTTTGTTTTTTTTTCCCCCTTTGAGACAGGGTCTCATGCTAGAGTGCAATGGCATGATCTCGGCTCACTGAACCTCTGCCTCTGGGGCTCAAACCATCTTCCCACCTCAGTCTCCCAAGTAGCTGGGACAACAGGCACGTGCCACCAAGCCTGGCTAATTTTAAAAATTTTTTGTAGAGATGGGGTCTCACTATGTTGCACAGGTTGGTCTTGAACTCCTGGGCTCAAGCAAATTAGAATTCTTAAACATTTGTTTTTTAGAGACAGGGTCTTGCTCTGTCACCCAGGCTGGAGTGTAGTGGTGTGATCATGGCTTAAGTGCAGCCTCAACATCCTGGACTCAAGCAATCCTTCCACATCACCCTCCTAAGTAGCTGGGACTACAGGTGCACGCCACCGCACCCAGCTATTTAAACATTTTTTTTTTGGTAGACGGGGTCTCATTATGTTACCCAGGCCGGTTTCAAACTCCTGGGCTCAAGTGATCCTCTTGCTTTGGCCTCCCAAAGTGCTAGGATTACAGATGTGACCCACCACACCTAGCCTAAAATTCTTAACCCCTAGTAACCTTAATATCTAGTGAAAATTCCTTTCTAGTGAAAAGGAAGCACGTGATTTTGTAATTTTGATTTTTACATTTTTATTTATTTTTATATTTTATTTTTGGCCTTTATTATTAGTTTTAATTGACAAATAATGATTGTTTAAACATTTCTCTCATATAGATATATAAAGTGTATATATGTAAAGTATGTAACATATAAAAGTATATATATAAAGTATATATAGAACTATTTCTTGATTTTTTCAGTGTTAAGTATGATCTATTGACTTTTTTTTTTTTTTTGAGATGGAGTTTCGCTCTTGTCATCTAGGCTGGAGTGCGATGGCATGATCTAGCTCACTGCAACCTACACCTCCCGGGTTCAAGTGGTTCTCCTGCCTCAGCCTCCTGAGTAGCTGGAATTACAGGCATCTGCCACCACACCCAGCTAATTTTTGTATTTTTAGTAAAGATGGGGGTTTCACCACGTTGGCCAGGCTGGTCTCGAACACCTGACCTCAGGTGATCCGCCTGCCTTGGCCTCTCAAAATGCTGGGATTACAGGTGTGAACCACTGCGCCCGGCCTTTATTGACTTTCAACTATTGGAACTGTGGTTTTAGCTTTCTTATATGCCCATTTTCTGCTTCACCAAATACATACACTTAACCTTTTCCCATCCTTCAATATATCATCATCATAATTTTTGGTTAAAATCGTTATTTAATGTTACCTTAGTTCATTCATACTGCTGTGACAGAATACCACAGACCAGGCAGCTTATAAACAACAGAAATTTATTTCTCAGAGTTCCAGAGGCTGGGAAGTCTAAGAGCTGTTATATCCACCAGCAGTTGTGTATTAACCTAGAGAGGGGCTAAGGCCTGTCCTCAGACTGAACCCACGATGGCTTCCTCTCCCTTTTCCCTGATTTTGCAGAGTATAGAAGAAATAACATAAAATTTCTTTTTTTGCAATTAGTTTACAAAATAGTAGAGACTGCTTTTTGCCCTCTTACTCATGACTTCTCCTCTGGGAAGCTACTTTTGCCTGGCAAAAGGGCCCTACATATGTGTTCCCATAGCACTTTGATAAGGTGTAATTTATATTCAGTGAAATTCACCTATTTTAAGTGCGCAGTTTGATGAGTTTTGATAAAGAGTTTCCTGGTACCTTGGCTTATTCTATTTATTTAATATTGTGATAAAATACACTGAATATAAAATTTACCATCTCAGTCACCTTTAAGTGTACGATTCAGGCTGGGTGTGGTGGCTTACACCTGCAATCCCAGCACTTTGGCAGGCTGAGGGGGAGGATCACTTCAGCCCAGGAGTTTGAAACCAGCCTGGGCAACATAGTAAAACCCCATCTCTATTTTTTAAAAAGTGTATGGTTCAGTGGCATTATGTACATTCACACTGTCGTGCTACCATCCCCACCACCCATCCACGGAACTGTTTTCATCTTGCAAAACCAAAACTCTGTGCCCATTAAACAATAACTCCCCATTCCCTCTCCCCACAGCCCCTGGCAACCACCATTCTATTTTCTGTTTCTATTAATTTGACCTTTGACTTTTTAAACAAAGTTGTGGTTAAAAAGTCATAAATTACTATCTTAACCATTGTTAAGTGTACAATTCAGCAGTGTTAAGTAGCAGCTTCTTTTTTTGTTTTTTGAAGACAGGGTCTCATTCTGTCACCCTGGGTTGCGGTGGTATGATCTTGGTCACTGAAGCCTCAACCTTCCAGGCTCAATTGATCCTCCCACCTCAGCCACCCAAGTAGCTGGGACTACAGGCGGGTGCCATCATGCCCAGCTAATTTTTGTATTTTTTTGTGGAGATGGGGTTTTACCACCTTGCCCAGGCTGATTTTGAACTCCTGGGCTCAAGCAATCCACCGGCCTCAGCCTCCCAAAGTGCTGAGATTACAGGCGTCAGCCACTGTGCCTGGCCTGCAGATTATTTTTAAGGTAGTTTTAGGTTTAGTTAATGATGAATGCAGAAAAGCCCAAATAACAGTCACTTAAAAAAGGTTGTCCATGGCTGCCCTGACAGCTCCACCATCACCAAGGACTCAGGCTTCTATTTTGTGCTTTGTCATTTGCAACACACAAATTCCATCTATCTCTTAGTCCAAAATAGCTGTTCCAGTTCCAGCCATCACCTCCACATTCCAGCTAGCATAAGGCGAAAGTGGGGAGAAAGGCACACTTTCTCTCTTCTAGAGCCCTTCATAGAAATTACACATACTATTTTGTGCTTATATCCCACTGGACAGAACTTAATCACATAGGCCCATCTCACTGCAGTGGAACTGGGAAATAGAGTCTTTCTTCTGGATCGCACGTTTCAGTTCTAGTTTATGGGTCCCATTGCTGAGAAGTAAGAAGTTAATGCAAGACACCCGCACTGGTGTCTTCCACAACTTCCCTTCCTCATAGTGCTTGCTGATCACTGCACTGAAATTGATTCCTCCATCTTGTTGGGCTGTGGACCCCTTCAGTCAGGGGCTTGTGTCTTTTATAGCTTAGCACAGAGCCAGGTGCATTTAGGTGCTTAATGTTTGTTATACAAATACATGATTTCAGCCCAACCAGCTTATTGTTGGTTTTTAAGAATTATTGTTTTATTATTTTTTTGAGACAAGGTCTCGCAGTGTTGCTTAGGATGGCCTCAAACTTCTGGGCTCAAGGGGGCCTCCCAGCTCAGCTTCTCAAGAAGTTGAGATTACAGGTGCCTGCCACCGCACCAAGCTCTAATACTTTTTTTTTTAAGACTGAATCTCACTCTGCCACCCAGGCTGGAGTGTAGTGGCCCACTGTAACCTCTACCTCCTGGGTCAAGCGATTCTCCTGCCTTAGCCTCCCAAGTAGCTGGGATTACAGGCGTGTGCCACCACACCTAGCTAATATTTGTTTGTTTGTTTATTTATTTATTTATTTTTTAGTAGAGACAGGATTTCTCCATGTTGGCCAGGATGGTCTCAAACTCTTGACCTCAAGTGATCCACCTGCCTTGGCCTCCCAAAGTGCTGGGATTACAGGCGTGAGCTACCACACCCTAATTTTAAGACTTACTGAAGTGAAGCCCTAAAGGGGGAAGAGACTAGAGTCCTCTAGTCCATGTTGTCACCAAATTCAGGAAACTGCTTTACTGCACACTTGGCAGGTGGCCTCCACCTGGCCACGCCCGCTGCCAGGCACTCCCCGCCTGCACTGCTGGGCACCTCCAGCCATCACAGCCCCTTCCTGGTGCAGAGTCACACTTGGCCTCCATGGAGCTGCTACATTGGTCCTGCACCACCCTCCATATGGTGTGTCTACATCCACAGGTCCCACTGACCCCAGCTCTTCCTTGTGCTGGGCAAAGATGCCTCCTATGGGTCTGCATAGGACATGTTTCTCCTTGAGTGTGTTGGGGACATTCCAGGCCTGAGAGTGTCCTGAGGCTGAGAGCCCCCGTTGAGCAGAAGCGAGCTGATGGCCCTCTTGCCTGGCCAGGACTCTCTGAAGGACTCCAGCTCCAACATTTTCTCACCAGTGAATGAGGTGATTTACTCTTGACTTGGGATTTATTTCTTTCACATGTAAAGACACCTTCACAGCACGAAAGCTGCAGATTCAGAGAGGGACATCAGGTTGAGGAGGCGGGAGGGATGTGTGTCACAGGTCCCTGGATGCTGTGTAGATTTCTTTGTTGGCCAGTGAAAGTCCCCACATCTCACGGAGATCCCCATGCCCTACCCGAGGAAGCCTCTAGATGTCAGAGGTGCAGACATTGCACTTCTCAGTGGACAATCCAGTCCAGAAATGGGGGTGCAGAGAGGGGCTTCTGTTGCTCTTGAGCGGGAATTCCACAGCCCTAGGTATAGACTTAGGTGCTGAAGGGGGACCCAGGAAAGAGGTGAGGACTGGCGAGGGAGTGGATGGGGAGGGGTTTGGGGCATGTGCACAGGAACCAGGGCTGGCCCCAGCCCTCTATAATTACCTGAGTTACCACAGACACCCCACAACCTCCACAGGGCCTGCTGACTTGACCACAGAGGGACCCATGGCTGTCGCGGACTATGGCTGAAAGTCTGCGGGCTGCCAGCCCTCGGCATGGTCATTCTGGATAGGTTTATTTTATTTTTTATTTTTTTGACACAGAGTGTCACTCTGTCACCCAGGCTGGAGTACTGTGGCACAACCTTGGCTTACTGCAACCTCCGCTTCCTGGGTTCAAGTGATTCTCCCGCCTTAGACTCCTGAGTAGCTGGGATTACAGGTGCACGCCACCATGCCTGGCATTTTTGTATTTTTAGTAGAGATAGAGATGGGGTTTCGAAGCTAGTCTGGAACTTCTGACCTCAAGCGATCCACCTCCTCCAAAAGTGCTGGGATTACAGGCGTGAGCCACCGCGCGCAGCTCTGGGTAGGTTTGTGTTGTGAGGCCTGATGCTCTGTTCTTCTCTTCTTTCCTAAAGTCCGTGGCCCTCTGGTGGCCTCTGTGGCTTCTTGAGCTAACCTCACCCACTGTGGGCCTCAGGTTCTGCTCCCCTAAACATGGCTGCAGAGGGTAATACCATCTCCCAGCACCCTTCAGAGTGTGGCTGCTAAACTCTTCAGGGACACAGTACTAGAGTGTGACAAAGACCCCATAGGAGGAGTCACACAGGTGCGAGGCTTCACATGGTGCCACTCATTTCCTTCCAGAAACACCTCCATACTCTAACTCTTACTACCCTGAGGGTGGTGCTCCCCACATTTCTCTGGCATTTGATCTCCCTTCCCCCACAGCAGCTCTTTTCACCAAGACGCCTTTCCTTGGCACGGCGCTGGCAGCCCAAGCAGGGCTGAAGGAGAGGGGCCTGTGTCTCAGGGGTGTTCCTCCCTTTGGAGCACTCTGGGTTGGCAGCATCTTGCTAAGGGGCTGTCAGCCTCCCAGCCTGGGACAGGGACAGCTCCTCCTCCTCTCTTTGTGCATGGTAACTACAGGGGTGGAAGGCAAGGCAGAGAGGTTGACAGGAGGTAGCAAGAGTGGGAGCCGGTGGCATAATTTAGATCTGAGGCCTTTAAGAAAAATGCTCAGAAATAATCATCCTACCCAGTGCTAAATTATCAGATGAGTCAGCCTCTGGGCAGCTGTCACCTTCCTCCCCCAAATTCCCTGGCAAAGCAGGGAGGCTGGCTTGGGGCTGCCTCTCTAACTCTGAAAGCAACTGGAACCCACAGTTGCCCTGCGGTCCCCCTCTAGCCCCCAATCCCAGGATGCTCGCTCCCATTTTACTCTACTTTTAGGGGAGGAGCCAGGGATGGGGCTCAGTGTTCCCTCCCTACTCCCAAAGGGACAGTATTTGTCCCCAGTCCTTTCTCCTGCCAATGCTTTTGGATTTAGGAAGCGATGCCTCGAGGACATGGGCGTCTCCCAGTAGCGGATGTGCCTGGAGGGGGCATTTCTGAAGAACTACCAGAGCTGAGAATTAAAAGCAGACTGCGTAACTTAGCGTAGGTTCACGCAAAGCCACTTGTGCATTCAAGAGCCAGGGCCAAGTGGTTCGGCCCATGTGTTGGCAGGTAAGCGTGTTGTTCTAGCCAGGTGAGTCAGCAGACATGGGATGTTTGTTTATTTGGGCAAATGTGTCTCATTAGGGTCATTCTGAAAATAAGCCCAGTGTGCAGTCATTAGCCCCTGGGGCAGCGTCGCTACTAAGTGGTTGGGGAGAAGTCAGGAAAGAGGAAGAGGTGGCATCCCCCAGCCTCACCTGTGGAGGCCCCAGTGAAGCAGGGCAGGCAGGCACTGCTGGAGGAGCAAAGGCCAGGTGGACACGAGGACAGATTCCAGAGGCTTGGTTTTATTGTGCAGTTTTCTTTTTCCTCAATGAGATGCCATAAGCTGTGGTGGCACTATGCACAGTCACAGAACAGGAAGAACCACCGGGCGGGGGCTGGGGGTTGGGAAAAGCCATTTCCCGAGAAGTGTCCAGCTCCTGGGTCTCACTCCATGGCCTGCCTCGGGCCCCACAGAGGTCCCTGAGAAGGCAGGCCTGCGGGGCAGGGGGCTGTCTGAGGGGCTCAGGCACCAGCCAGCAGGGGCTGGCACTGATGGGCGAGGGGAGGAAGTACCTCCCTTAGAAACTTGGGCCAAACTCTGTGCAGCTCTGGGACTCCACCCCACCTGACTTGGAGGCTGTGGGTCAGAGCTCTGGAAGCTCTTGGGAGCTTGGGACAGCCTGAGAGGGTCTTGTCCTCCTCTGTAGCCCTCTCCACTGTGGGTGGAGGCAGGGAGGGGCAGCAGGCCCATGCTTTTAGCTTCCTTAGGCAGGGAGGGATGATGAACCCTCATCCTTTACTTCCTCCTCCAACCCTCCACTAGCGCTGCTTTCCCGGTCAAACCTGCATCTTCACCGGCTCATGCCCCAAAGCCCTTGGGGAACTTGCACAGTGGTAAGGAGGGCTGTTTTTATTTTTTTTTTTTGGTTGTGGCTGAGAATGCTGGAGATGCTCAGTTCTCTCCCTCACAAGGTAGGCCACAAATTCTTGGTGGTGCCCTCACATCTGGGGTCTTCAGGCACCAGCCATGCCTGCTGAGGAGTGCTCTCAGGACAGACTGTGTCCGTGCTAGGTTCAGGCACAGCCCAACCACTCCTCATCCAAGTCTCTCCCAGGTCTCTGGTCCCAATGGGCAAGGATGACCCCTCCAGTGGCTGGTACCCCACCATCCCACTACCCCTCACATGCTCTCACTCTCTATCAGGTCCCCAATCCTGGCTTCCCTCTTCACGAACTCTCAAAGAAAAGGAAGGATAAACCCTAAATAAACCAGACAGAAGCAGCTCTGGAACAAAGAGTACAAAAAGACAGCCAGAGGTGTGTGGAGAGGGTGAGGTGCCGCGGGGATGTGGGTAGATAATCGCATGCAGCACTGGGACTCCTGATGAGGGATGGGGTCCCCACTTCTCCTCGAGGTGTGAGGGACTGTGGGGAGGGGGTCAGCCGATTCAGAGAAGTAGGATCTCTGCACTGGAATTTGAGGCTTCCTATCTCCTCCATGGGCCCCACCAGTCACAGGGACATGAAATCCGTGGCCTGGAGAAGGGAGAGGGAGAGCAGGAGCAGAAGCAGCCACGAGGTGTTCTGAGCCAGCAGGCTGATGCCCTCACACTTGACCAGTTTGTCTGCCGAAAGAGAAGAGGGCCGGGGGAGGGGTAGGAAGGAAGAGGGATCAGGACTCAGTAAGGCACAGGCCCAAAGCAAGGGTATACTCCCTTTGAGAGGCAGGTAGCGTGACATCTTAGGTGGGACCAGGAGCAGCCTGGCCTCAGAACCAGCCATCTTTCCCGTTTGTAAATTACTTACCTCTTGCACACATATCATCTTATGAAAACCTTACTAAACATCATCACAAGAAAACTGGCTGAGGGAAGTGGTGTCATCCCTGTTTTCCCGTTGGGGAGAGGGAAGATTAGGGAGGCCCAGGGCCTTGCCCGCAGTTCTGGTGGAAGCATCTACCACACTACTCTGCCTGTCTGACTGGCCCTGAGCTTTTCACCCCATTCACACTGAAGGCAATGGTTCCCCAGTTGACCAGGCAGCAGTTGGGAGAGGGTGAGAGAGTTATGGGGCTATTCTCCTCTCCAGCCCAGCCAAGGAAACTGCCTGCTGTCCCCGAGCCTGGCTCTCCCAGTTCACTTGGCCTTTTTAGGAGTTTGCCTCACCTCTGAGCACAGTGACATTCTGGGAGGAGATGGGTGGGGAATGGCCAGAGTGGTGGAGTGCACACGTGTAGGTCCCCTCATCCTTGCTGGTGAAGGCGGATAAGTAGAGGACCTTCATGTTGTATTTGCTGGTGAAGTTGGTTCGGGAGCGGTATGTGTGCTCAGGCACCCCCACGGTGCCAAAGAGCACGTGCTTCTTTGTCTCACGGGTCAGGCTGAACTCGTACTGGATGGGTGAGCTGGTGGTATTCTCATGGCGGCAGTCCAGACGAAGGCTCTGGTCCACTAGGCAGGCCGTTAGGCTGGTCACCTTCTGCCCTCGGGAGACCTGCAAGACTGGCACCAGCAGTGCCTCCTTCAAATTGGAGGGGCCTACAGCGTAGGGGCCTCCCACCCACCTGAAGTGGAGAGATGGGCCTGGCTAGGGAGGGGACTGGGGTCTGCTCTCTGAGTGCCTTTCCCCACTCCAGGGATCCCACTTCTCCTTTGCAGACCCCAGCCTTCCTCCCAAGTCTGCTTGAGCCTTGGATCCTATCAATGTGTTTCAAGGACAGGAGATTTTGGGGAATTGATACAGGTTCTGGGTTCTCAATTGGGGATTTTAGTTCAATATGAGGGAGAGCTCAGCAAACTGTGTTTCCAAAAACCACCTCAGGCTGTCAGAGTATCAGCGAGGTGGGTTGGCTGACTTTGGGATGAAAAGAGCCCTCTGAAAAACAGTCACCTGCGCTTTTCTGAGACTGTGAGGGAGAAGCCACTTCTCTGGAGGGAAGGAAGCCAGGGTGCCTGGAGCCCCAGCCCTGCCCCATGCCGGGTACCTGTTAGCAGGAGAGCGATGCTGATGGCCGGGTTCATGGTTCTGGGAGCTCAGTCCTGGATCTGGGTTGGGAACAGGATGGGAATCAGCCAAGGTGTGCCACACTTACTGCCAGGGCTGGGGGTCCCTGGGAACATGACATAATGGCTATGGCAGACATCTAAGTCCCTCTCTCCATCCCCCCTCTCATCCCTACTTCTCATTGAACATGATACAGCCACTGGCTCTTTCCTGCTCAGGGAAAGCAAGTAAGGAGGGAGAACAAGCCCCTGTCATGGTGTGTTTCTGTGCTTGGCCATGGAGCACTGACCAGCTGGGTGCCTTTAAGTGACTTTACCACTCTTTCTCCTCTTCTTACATTAACACAGTGTATGGTAATGTAAGACCTATGAGGGCTGGGGCTTCCTATTTTAAAAAAAAATTTAATCGTGGTAAAATACAAAAAGCATAATAATTACTATTTTAACCATCTCCAGAACTCTTTTTGTCTTTCAAATTAAAACTCTGGATCTGTTAAACAAAGACTCCCCATTTAGGGACTTCCCATTTCCTGTTCAGAAGAAAATCCCCAATGCTCAAAACCATTTCCATTTGCAGATTACTGGCATATAGCATACACTCCAAAGATATTTATTTATTTTTTTATTTTTTTACTTTTTTATTTTTTTTGAGACGGAGTCTCGCTGTGTCGCCCAGGCTGGAGTGCAGTGGCCGGATCTCAGCTCACTGCAAGCTCTGCCTCCCGGGTTTTTACGCCATTCTCCTGCCTCAGCCTCCCGAGTAGCCGGGACTACAGGCGCCCGCCACCTCGCCCGGCTAGTTTTTTGTATTTTTTAGTAGAGACGGGGTTTCACCGTGTTAGCCAGGATGGTCTCGAACTCCTGACCTCGTGATCCGCCCGTCTCGGCCTCCCAAAGTGCTGGGATTACAGGCTTGAGCCACCGCGCCCGGCCCCAAAGATATTTATTGTGAATGAATGAATGAATCTCTCTGAATCTTACATACCCACCGGGTTATGATGGGAGTTAAGAAAAACAACCAACATCTGGCGATGACTGCTTCATATAAGTGAGCCACAAATCCCTAAGTCATTCGCCGTCCCCAGTGGATGGCTAGAGACCATCCACCATGGCTAAGGATGCTCCCAGATAGGGAGCATCTATTCCTATCTGGATAGGGCACAGGCTAAGCGTGTTCCCGGAGGAGAGAAAGCCACAGTGATCTCCAATTGTATGTGAGTCAAGGACGCTTCCCAATGTCCAGCTCTCTGGAGTTCCTGGGACTGCAGTTTTCCAGCCCAGTTTTAACAGCCACCCTGGCTAGGCTGTCTGGTCTTTTTGTTTTTGCAGCCTTGGCTGAACCAACCCTTGGCGAGGCGAGGCGACGCGGAGCCGGTAGCCCAGCCTGTCCGCAGAGCAGTGCTCGCCCAGGAGAGGCCACAGAAGGGGCGTGCACCCGCGAGCGCGCGCAGGGCATTGCCTCGGTAGAGTGCGCCCGGGTGCGCAGGGTGCGCCACTCGCCGAGTTCAGGGTCCCTGGCGCTCAGCCCCTTGACGGGTGAGGCTAGGATCCTGCGGCGGCTGCAGCTACAATCAATGCTCTCTCTGTCCCGGGGTGGAGCTGCTGCCCTGAGTCAGATCCAGGAGGAAGGGGGGTCTGCATCTGGCTTTTGATTCGAGGACTCTTGTTTGAGATGATGTGCGGGCCTGGGATCTAGGAGGGGAAGGGGGAACAGTGGCAAGAGCAAGAAAGGGAAGAATTGGGTCTGGGGCTGGAGAGGGTAGAAGAGCCAGGAGAGGGGTGGAGAGCGGCTGGGGAGGTTCAGTCTGTATTCATTTCCTCTGATTTGTGTCCTCAGGCGGCTCCAGACCCGGAGAAGGTCTGCTCTTCCTCCCTCTCAAGCCCCCGGCGGGCCTCACCCTTATTCCATTTCCGTATTCCAATCCTCTCCTTTCTCAGCTGAGTCCCCCTTCCCCCTCTCTCATCCTTTTCCAGTTCTCCCCTCCCCCGTCCGCCCGCCTTCCACCCAGTCCCCGCCTGCGGCATTGCGGCTTCCTTCTCCTCCGGTGCCCCGCACCCAGCCCGCCGCGAGGTCACCGGGCAGATTCCCTCCACTCGCCATCCTTCGTCCTCTCCCCACAGTTTCACCCGTCCTCCTCCCCACCTCTGCGAGCTGGGTTTGGGGACTTCTGGGTGGAACGCAGACCAACAGTTTGTCCTTGGTGCCCTTCCTCCCTGTTCTCCAGCGCCCCAGCCCCAGACACCCGTCCCCCAGCGGGCGAAAGCCCGGGAGCGCCTTCCCCGAAAGACGTCGCCGTGCGACGGGGCCCCGGCCCTGCAGTAGCATCTCACTCCCGCCCCTGCCTGGAAAGCAGGCCCCTCCCTAAGCTCTGCGCCCTCTTCCCTGGGCGCCCTCGGACCGTGGCCCGAAGCCTAGTGTTGGGAGGGCTTGTATGGGCGCTTGACGGCAGTCCCCGAGCCCCAGGTCCCGCCGGCTCCAGTTCCCACCTGGACTGGGGTCTTCCGCTGCCGCAGCCTCCTCCAGACGCGCCGCCGCCTCCGGTTGCTGCACCCAGCTCGGAGCCCGCAGTTTTCATCGGGGATGGAGGAGAGGGGGAGCGGGGAGCCGGGGGCTCAGCCAATCAGAGGCGGAGATGGGGGGAAAAAGGATGGCAGGGTGGGGTGGGGGGTGGGGAAGGAAGAGAAGGCGGTCCCGTATTGGTGTGAGAGTGGCAGGTTGCGGCGGAAGGGGGCCCTCATCCTGTGGCCGGAGATCAGGGTGGGGCAGCCCAAAGAACATTAGCCTCCTCTCTGAGCCCCGCAATGGTTGTTCCCCTTTTAACGCTTTAACCCTTTTCTTCTGACCTATTCTTCAGAAGTCTGTGGGAAAGCCACAGTGTAAGAGGTGCAGGATGCAGGCCGGGAGCGCCCACGCCTCTGCATTTCCTTTTCAGCTGGAGCCCACCTCCTCCGGAGCCTCCAGTGAGAAGTTTTGGAATATTCCAGTCTTTCTGAAAGGAAGCTGGTTGGGTGTTTTTCAATGTTGGAGCAGCCCTTTGGAAGCAAGGCAGGCCCTGGACCCACCCTGTCCGTCCCTGGTCCCCAGCCCCATTTCGCCCCCTCATCTATTCCAGAACACCCAGCCCTTCAGGGGGCCTGCGGGTGCTTTTTGCTCTGGGCATCACGTCTCCTTCAGCCCCTGGGCTGGCACCTGCTGGTCCAGACAGCTGGAAGGTTCTTCTGGCTTTCTTGAGTACAGTCTGCTTGTTTGGTCTTCAGACCAGGGAGGGAGGGTTGCCTTTCAGCAGGCACTGTGCTGGGCACATTACATTCATGGCCACCTTTACCTCACGGCCGCCTGCTGGGTTCATCCCATCTCAATCCTCACCTCCTGTCTTGGCTGGTAAGTGGGAGAGCTGGAGAATTGACCTGGGCTATGGAACCCCAGTTCTCAAGGGTGAGCCATTCCTCTTGCTCATCCCTGCCCACTGGGAGAGGAGAGGAACTCTGGGAAAGAGGAGGAGACAGCGCCACAGAAAGGACTCAGTCGAAGCCAGCTTCTGATCACCTGGGGCACTCCTGATAACCCACCAACTGGATGTCACCAGAAGCCCTAGGTTCATTTTTGTAGACAGTGCTGATGACTTGTCTCTCACTCACAGGTGTGGTGAATTTTTTGAACCAACGTTTATTTGGTTGATTTGTATCCTGCCGGTCTCTATGAATTCTGGTGGAGACATTCTGTGGGCTGGCCCTGCCTCTCCACTGTCTGCCTGCCTGTTCTCCTATTTCTTCATGGAAGTCAGCCCTGGCACCTTCCCTGCAGTTTCTGATACTGCAGTGGCACTGTTGGAAGCCGCTGTTGGAAGCTTGCAAGTGGGAGGAGATTCGCTTGGTTTCCCAGCATTTAGGGTGATGGAACGTTCTAACTGGAATGAGCCTTGCAGACTGTTAAGTCCAAAGGAGCTATTCACTTTGGTAAACCGCAGAGGCTTCTAGGGCATTTTATGAAAAATGCAGCCCACCTTGCCCACCTAGGACCTCCTTAATCTAGTACTAGAGCCAGCTGAGTCTGCACTTCTCTCATGCTCCCCAGGATCTGGGGACTCTAACACATGATCTGGTAAGACTGTCCCTCTTCATAGGCGAGCTAACCTGGCTTCTTGTTTGTAGGGTACTTTTTAAGGCCATGGATGTCCTTGCCCCTTGCTGCTGACTTCCCTCCTCCCTCCAACTCCATCCCAGCCATCTTCCCATTCATCTACCTGATGCATTCCAGACATGCTGGCTCTGGCTTCTTTCTATCTCTTCATGGCAGTGTGTTCCTTCCTGCTTAACAGCTTTCTGATTCTGAGTCCAGGGATCTTAACTGCAGAAGGCATCTGGGCTCTGCTGGCTGAGACCCTGGATGCTCCGTTTCCCACTCTTTGGCCCTGTCTCTGAGTGTTGCTGCGTAGAAGGCCTAGCAGTGCTATTTTGATAAGGTTATGAGGACCTGGCCTAATTTCTGGGTCCCCAAGCACCTTGCTTTCAGGAAGCGGGGGGGGGGGAAGTATAGACTGTAGAAGGTGTGGCAATTCTGTGTCTGCCAAAGCAAGATCTCTGATTGGATGGAATTAATGGCTCAGATGAGACATCTGAGGTCAGGGGATAGACCACAAAGTGGTGGAGGGAGGGAAGAGATTTTAAAACTCCATTTACTGTGGATAGGATCGGAGTGCTGAAAGCAGCAAGGCTTTAGAGGGATCCAGCTAAGGTGTGACTTCCTGCCAGAAGACTGTGGCTGCCCTGTTGGTCTCTTAGATCTCTGTTCTCCCACCGTCTGCTGTTGTTCCACTCAGAAACACATGGGGATAAAAAGTCTTCTAAAAACACACAGCCCTTTAGCATGACCTAAGGACTGCCAGCCATTCACTCATTTCATCAGATTGTCTTTGTAGAATCACAGAGGTGGCTACAGCTTTCCCATCTTTTTTTTTTTTTTTTTTTTTTTTTTGAGACAGAGTCTCGCTATGTCGCCCAGGCTGGAGTGCAGTGGCCGGATCTCAGTTCACTGCAAGCTCGGCCTCCCGGGTTTACGTCATTCTCCTGCCTCAGCCTCCCGAGTAGCTGGGACTACAGGCGCCCGCCACCTCGCCCGGCTATTTTTTTGTATTTTTTAGTAGAGACGGGGTTTCACCGGGTTAGCCAGGATGGTCTCGATCTGCTGACCTCGTGATCCGCCCGTCTCGGCCTCCCAAAGTGCTGGGATTACAGGCTTGAGCCACCGCGCCCGGCCGCTTTCCCATCTTTTACATTTTATTTTATTTTATTTTTGAGACAGGGTCTCACTCTGTTGCTCAGGCTGGACTGCAGTGGTACAATCACTGCTCACTGAAGCCTGGACCTCCTGGGCTCAAGCGATCCTCCTGCCTCCGCCTCCTGAGTAGCTGGGACCATAGGCACTTGACACTGTGCCCAGCTAATTAAATTTTTTTTTTTTTTTTAAGAGATGAGATCTCACCATGTTGCCCAAGCTGATCTTGAACTCCTGGGCTCAAGAAATCCTCCCGCCTGGCCTCTCAAAATGCTGGGATTACAGGCGGGAACCACTGCACCTGGCTTGCCCCACCATTTTATAGCTGGGACTTGAGGCCCAAGAAAGGTAATGATTTGTCAAGGTCAGACAAATATTTTGAAGAATGGTCTGGACTATTAGATCTTAGGTCTCCTGACTCCGTGTACAGTGCTCTCCAGTGCTCCCAGAGTGGATCCTCAGATCTCTGCTAGACTCATTTCCCTGGTTCATGGTGAAATAAGTAAAACGAGGACAGTCCGGGGTACTCTGAACATAGCTGTCAGGTTATCACCTTGTTTTGATTTTATGTTCTTCACCCTATTGATGAGGGAGAGATTCCCACCCCCTAAAGTTAGGAGGATCACAACATGACCTCAACACTGGACGAATGAGATCAATAGCAGTTTATTAGTCACATATGCTCATACCCAGGAGGATAACGCTGCATGCCATGGATTGCTACATGGGAGTTGCATTCAGGGATTACCAGGAGCTGTGGGAGGCAGGCTTTGTAATGTCAAAACGGTGGAATACCCCCGTTTCCTATAAGAGAATGTGATTGGCTGTTTGCGTAATTCTGTGGGCTGGCACGGTGCTGAAGCCCACTACTCAGGGATAAGCAGAAATTGTGCCTGGCTCCCACAATAAGGAAGGTGGTTTGGCTGGGGGACCTCATCAGCAAAGTAGGGAGGGGATCTTGTAATTAGGCCATTTGAGGTCTCCCTGATATCAAGGCAGCCATAATATTGAGCTCTAATCTTTGACTAATTGCGACTATATACCTGCCTTTCCTATACTTTCATTCTAAGATTATACCTTTCCACTTTTCTGAAGAGGTGGTGGTATTGATATGTGTGTATGTATGTTTTTAATGTCCTGCTTTATAAAAAAAAAAAAGAAAATTGGCAACTTTCTGTTAACCCTCACACTTCTTTGGAAATGTGACTAAGTCTATGAAATTAAAAAATCTTGGAACCGCTGTTCTACACTCTGCTACTTCTCCTAACCTCTAGTCGAGGTCAACTTCCTGAGCGAGGTTAGCTCCCTGAAGACCTGCATGTTTGGTTGGAGAATGTGACAAATACAAACTAAACATTATCTCTTGGAATGCAGGGCAGAAGTTGAGAGAAAACACCAATGGAGATAATTTAATCTTTGATAGTTATTTTAAAAACTTTATTCATGGATGGCTTAATTGATCAAATAATTAAGACATTATTGATACCAATAATGTTCCAAGGCACGGGGCTAGACTCTAGGTATACAAAGATCAATAGAACACAACCTCAAAGGCTTGTTCCAATGAGGGAAACAGAAATGATACATACATAATTAGAAAAAAAGAGGGTAGATACAGAGGTAGAGATGTGTAAAGGGTACTGTGGGAGTCCAGAGGAGAGACAGGTGATGACCCAATCTGTCAGAGAGGGCTTCTTGGAGGCCAGGCATGAACTGAACTTTTAAAGATAAATGGGAGCTGCCCAGGTATGGTAGACTGTCGCACCAATGGCCTCCAGTGAGTCATGCCCCCCGGGTGTCCATGCTTTTGTGTGATCCCTTCCGCACTGATTCTGGGGTTGGCCATGTGCCCTACTTTGGCCAATGGGCCATCAGCAAATGTGATTAAGTCAGGAACTTGTGAAATGTTTGTACATTGGGGCTTGCTTTTTTGGAGTTCAGTTGCCACTTGAGGAAGTCTGAACTATCTCAGTTTACATCAATCACCATTTGGGATCTGCCAGGCCCCAGTTTATCTGCCATGGGACCACACAGGCATGTGACCTGCCATGGGACCACAAAGGTATGTGTAATTCCAAGTGATGCCACACAGAAGAGATATGACCCACCCAGATAAGGCTACTGTGGTGATTCTAAAATGTGGACGCAAATTCTTTGACATTCCTTCATCAAGAGGTGACATCTATGTCCACTTGTCTTAAATCTCAATGGGCTTGTGACTGCTTCAGCTAATAGGGTAGGACAGATATGATGCTAAGAGACCTCTGTGCTGAGGCCTTAGAAGGCCACATAGCTTCTATCCTTTTTGCCAGAACACTCACTCTTGGAGCCAACGTGGAAAATGTCTGGCTATCCACCTGCAGCCACCATGCCTGGCTCCAGGCAATTTCAAGTAAGGAGAGACTCTTTGGTGGCTGGAACAGTGTGAATCAGGTAGTGGTGAAACAATTGGCAAAAACAAAGTTTCTCGTGGTAACTTAGACAACAGAAGTTGTGCTTAATGAATTTGTAGATTTGGCTAAAGGCACCTGGAGACAGAATCTCAAAGTGTCATTTGGGTGCTTCTAGTTGGCATGATAAAGTATTAAAAGAGAGCTGAGCTACAAAAGGACCTGCTCAGTTTGTTAGGTGGAAAAGAAAACCAGCTCTCATTGCCAGTCTCAATATCAGGCAATGGTCTCTCAAAATTAGAACTGGCCTGAAGGTAAAGATTAAATAAAGGGTATCAAGGGTATAATTTTGCAACCTTTGTTAAGACCCCAGGGGATTTAAATGGTGTTCGGTAGACCTTCTTGACAAAACAGAAGAGTTTCTAAGAATGTTAAGGACGTTGTCCTTGCCAGACACAGTGGCTCATGCCTGTAATCTCAGTACTTTGGGAGGCCAAGGCAGGAAGATCACTTGAACCCAGGAGTTTGAGATCAGCCTGGGCAACATAATGAGACCTCATCTCTACAAAAAATAAAAAACTAACTGGGTGTGGTGTCACGTGCCTGTGGTCCTAGATACTTGGGAGGCTGAGGTGGGAGGATCTCTTGAGCCTGATAGGTTGAGGCTTCAGTGAGGCACCCTAGCCTGGGCCACAGAGCAAGGCCATGTCTAAAAAGAAAAGGCATTGTTCTATAGCTGAAGTGGAGTCTTTTTAAAATTATGTGTGTATGTAACTTTTGGTGCATGAAGTGGACCCCAGTAATATTCACAGAAAACCCATAAAGTTTTAAGGAGTATTGTATTGGCAAAAGCTCCGCCAGTTTGGAGTAAAAGGAACTGAAACAGTTCAAAATGAAAAGAAGCCTCTGGGCCTCCAACTTTCTATGGGCAGGAAGCTGGCCCCTATACACAGGTCCTTCTTTTAGGGAAAAGAAGGATCTCTTGGAAGGCAAAACCAACAGCCCAGAGAGTATAACTAACAGCCAGGGAGAACTGGGTCCTATTCAAGTAACATTCTCTGCCTCTAGCTTAGGGGCCCCAGTGACATGTGCCTGCCTGGATTTCAGAATTGCTTTGAACTAGTGATTGTTCTGTGCTTCTCATTTCTCCCCTTTTAATGGGAGTATCTATTGAACTTATCCTGTCCCTGTGTCACCATTGTACATTGGGCATGTGGTCTTGTCTTTTTAGCTCACAGGTCCCTAAGTGAAGAGGAGCTACCCCTGAGGAGTTGTACCCAAGGAGACTCAGCCACAGCCAGACCTACTGCACATTTTGAGATCATGGTCTTGGAGCCTGATGTCGTGATTGGCTGCTTTGGGAAGGATGGGTGTATTTCACAAGTGGGAGGACAGCACATCTTTAGGAGTAGCGAGCAGACTGTGGTAGAGTGCCACATTAATGCCCTCAGCCAGTCATGCCTCTTTCACACTGACTCTGGGCTTGGCCATAAGACATGTTTTGGCCCATAGAAGTTCAGCAAACGTGGTGCAAGCAATTTCCTGAGTGCTTGTCATCTTAGGCAAGGACCCTGGGGCCCTGTGAGGAAGCTCGAGTTGGTCACAATGGACAGACCTGAACAGAAGTACTGTGGCTACCATCCCTCACCCCAATCTGGGAGTTGCCCATCACTGAGTAAGCCTTTCCAGGATCACCCAGTGTCCAGCCCGCTTGTCACCTAGCCACACATGCAGGAGTGAGCCCAGACAACCCCGTATGAAGCTGTTCCCTGACCAAACTGCTGACCCACAGAATAGCTGCCTTTGGTTACTAGTTGGGGTGATTTGTGACAGAGCAATAGCTAAGAAACCAGGTGAGGAGAGGGGAGAGGATCTAAGACACAGGAGGCAGTGTGAGCAAAGGAACAGAAATACAGCAAAGCAAAGCAGAGGCAGGAAAAACAGGCAGTTTGGTTTCTCGTGGCAGTGAAGACTGGGAGAGGATAATGGAGAAATGGAGAAGAGGCAGTTGAGGAAGTCCTTGTCTGTCTGGACTTGGATAATGAGGCATCATGATGGGTTTACAGGAAGAGTGTGAAATGGTTGGGTAGGTATATTCTTTAGAAAGATTACTCTGGGAGGTCGGGGTGCAGTGGCTCAGGCCTGTAATCCCAGCACTTTGGGAGACCGAGATGGGCAGATCACCTGAGGTCAGAAGTTCGAGACCAGCCTGGCCAATGTGGTGAAACCCCATCTGTACTAAAAATACAAACATTAGCCAGGTGAGGTGACAGGCGCCTGTAGTCCCAGCTACTCAGGAGGCTGAGACACAAGAATCACTTGAACCTGGGAGGCGGAGGTTGTAGTTAGCTGAGATCGCACCATTGCACTCCAGCCTCAGCGACAGAGTGAGACTGTCTCAAAAAAAAAAAAAAAAAAAAAAAAGAAAAGAAAGATTACTGTGGGGGCAGCCTGGTGAGTGACTGGAGGGCCTCATGAATCCTCTCCTACCTGTGGTTCTTTGCCCTGCAGTGCACTCAGTGCGGAGGTAGGGAGGTGGGAGGTGGCTTCTGGGGAGGAGGGTGGTGTGATGCACACTTCCTTGGGGTCAAGACCCGTATTCGTCTTATTTACTGCTGTAGCTCTGGGGCTTCCAGTTCCTGGCACAAAGTAGAGTCACACAATAAATGTTTTTGGATAAACCTAAGGAGTAAGGGCGTTCAAGTATCATAGGTGCTGCCCATGAGGCAAGAAGGCGGGAATTCAAAGAAGGGTTTGGGAGAAAGCAGTGGTTGTTTTCTGGAAAGGGAAAGAAAGGCATTCCCGACAGAGAGAGCCCCAGAAACAAGGGTGGAGGTGTGAAGTGCGCCTGGGAGCTGCATCAGTGAGGGGAATGAGGGTCTGAGATGGGTCAGGAGCAGTGGAGGTGGAGAAGGTGGGGCAGATGGGAGAGACCCAAGTCAGGGGATGTTCAGTGCCTTCCTGGATGTGTTTGGGAGGCATCACAAAGACTCCCAGATTTTGGGGGTGGCTTCTCTGAAGGATGAGAGAGAGGAAGCAGCTTCAGTGCAAAAGATCATGTATTCAGTGCTGGCCCCGTTGAGCTTGAGAGCCTGTGGGATGTGCACATGGAGAGGTTCAGATGCGAGCTGAGGAGTGAGGTCGGAGGAGAGGAGAGGTTAACTGCTGGTTGCTGGCAATTAGGTGGTAATGAGCACCCCGGGAGCATGTGTAGACCTAGAAAAAAACGGAACCCAGGACAGGACCCCGAAGAGCGCTGACACTTAAGGGAGCGGTTGCAGCTGAGGAGTCTGGGGAGGTAGCCAGAGGATGGATAATGAGGAGAGGATGAAGCCACAGGAACAGGTGAGTTCAGTGAGGGTGTGGTCAGCAGTGTGAAGTACAGATGAAAATGTATCCTATCCATTAGATTTGGCGACAGGAGGTCACCTGGCGAGGACAGTTTCAGAAGAGTGGGAACCGAGGTCTGAAGTCATTGTTTCAAAGTACGGTTTTTATTATTAGGTATGGCAAAGGCCGCAGGGCAGGAGGCGGCCTCCATTGAAAAGATGATTTGTTAAACTCATAAATCCTGAGCTGGGGGCACACCACACAGTGGTGGCCACTGGGAAGCACTGGGCCGGTCAGGAGGCACATGGGGAGGGGGCAGTCATGGGCGGGAGCCTTCATTGTGGTTTTCAAGGGAACAAATGGGCAAGGCAGGGTGAGCAGGCTTAGGATTGGCTATGTTGAATAATTGCAGTGGGCTCTGGGCATAGGAGCTGTCCTAGTTGTGTGGAACCTGGCCTTGGGCAATCAGGGCAGGTGGCTGGTGGCTCTGAGTGTGAAAGTCAATAAAGGAGGCGTTTGGAGCGTGCACTCTGGACTGGTTGAGTGGGAGAGTTATCTCCGATCTCTACGAATTGGCTAACCGTGGGAGGAACAGTCACCTCAGATGTTAAAACATCATAATAGAGAAAATAAAAGACATGGTTAATATAGTCGTGGGTTGAGGAGCAAGTGGGGAGACAAGATGGAGGCTGCAAAGCAAAGAGGAGCTTTTAAATGAGCAGCAGCTGCTTGAGGGCCACAGGGTCCCTTCTTCTCCTGAGGGGCTGGCCTGGGAGGTGGCTTGCAGGATGGCTGAGAGACAGCCAGCATCTTCTGTGAAGGCCTGGGCCTGCCTCCTGGTGAGATCCCCCTTGTGACTTCCGGCCGGGCAGCACAGCATCTGGCATGGACACTCCAGGCATGAGGTGTGGGGCTGCTCAGCTTCAATCTTGTGGTTTCGGTTTGGCTAAGCTCAGCTGTTCTCCGTGTGCACCAAGCCAAAGGAGAGCCAGACAGGGCTGTCTGAGAGGTGAGGATAGCCCCTGAGACTGAGTCAGTCTCTCCAGCACAGAGAAAATGAGTTAGCTTTTTTTTTTTTTGTCAGGGACAGCTACGCCTAGGGAATAAGCAAGACTCATCCTTGTGGAATGTGAGCAGTTAGTTTTTTTTTTTTTTTTTTTAACGTCTTTTGAAGAAAAAATACACAAGCAGAGATCCCACGGTTGTCCGAGGCCACTTCTACCTCAACTGTCCACAGCCAGGACCCATCAACAGCAAAAGTGCTTTGTAAGCAAGCTGCTGCTCCCTGATATACAAGCTGTAGCATCCCCACCACCTTCCAAAGAAGCCGACAATTCCCCAACGTCCCTTGCCAGCTGGCTTCAGTTAGTAGTTGCAGAATGCAAATGAAGCATGCTGCAGCGACTCTGGGTTGGGCTGCTCCAAAGGGGGGGGAAATTCACCTCCCAGTAGGGAAGAGGAAGAAAGTCAGAAATACTTTCTTTATATTCGAGGCATTTCTGCTGCTCCTTGGCAGGAAGGAAAGGAGAATGTCGTGGGTGTTCATTTTTCCAAAGTGCACTGTGTAGGAAAGCATGTGAGTTTCAGCTTCTCCGGGTGAGAGCATGGGGAGCAGCCTGAGAGTCCATGTGATGGTGTGCATGTGTGTGCGTGTGCACGCGTGTGTGTGTGCGCATGTGTGTGAGTTGGCAGCAGTCGGAGCTCTGCTCACTCAGGTACAACCTCAGCCCTGGATACCCCTGTCTTCAGCTCACCCAGGCAGATCTCCGTCCTTTGAGCCTCCCAGAGGGTATTGGAGGAAGGGGCAGACCTGAGGCAAGTGACTCCAAGCCTGAAATCTTTCTCAGCCAAATCCTGTGGGTCATCCTTTCTCATCTTCACTGCCTATATCCAGTCATTCATCCAACTTTGGATTCTATCTGCAGAATGCTCCTTGGAGCCAGATCTTTCTCTCCATCCTCACTGACACAGCCTTAACCCCTAGTCTTCATCTCTCTTGCTTAGACCATTGCAGTAGCCTGCTAGCTGGTATCCTGTCTCCAGTCTCTTCCTCCATGCTGCTACTAGAGTTATTCACCAACCCCAACCATGTTTTTTTTTTTTTTTGAGACAGAGTCTCACTCTGTCGCCCAAGTTGGAGTGGAGTGAGTGACGCGATCTCGGCTCACTGCAAGCTCCCCACCCTGGTTTTACGCCATTCTCCTGCCTCAGCCTCCCGAGTAGCTGGGACTACAGGTCCCCGCCACCATGCCCAGCTAATTTTTTTTTGTATTTTTAGTAGAGATAGAGTTTCACCGTGTTAGCCAGGATGATCTCGATCTCCTGACCTTGTGATCTGCCCGCCTCGGCCTCCCAAAGTGCTGGGATTACTGGCATGAGCCACTGCGCCTGGCCTATTTGTTTTTTTTTTTTTTTTTTTTTTAAGAAATTGTATACTTAAAAAAAGTCTAATACATGTATGTGGTTCCAAATACAATGGAAGTAAGAACATAGAGTAAAAAGTACATCTTTCATCAAATCCTGTCCTCTAGCTATTGCTACAGTTGTTAGCAACTGTGTAACTTCCAGAAATCTTCCATGCATGTAACAATATTAGCAAATCTATTTTTTTGTTGGGAGTAGGGAGCACACAAATGTAGTCTATTATACACTTTATTTTGCCTCTTGCCTTTTTTTCACTGAACAATGTCTCTTGGGGGTCGTTCTGTATGACAACATATGCAGTTGACTTATTTTTATCAATTGTATAATATTCCATTTTATGGACATATTACTGTATATTTGATGAGTCCTCTATCAATGGCTATTTAGGTGATTTGCAAACTATACTATTACAAACAATGCTCTAATGAATGATTTATGCAAATGTAATTTCATATGTTTGATCTATCTGTAGGACAAATTCTTTAGAATTTGGGTGCCATTATTATTATTATTATTATTAGATAGGCTCTTGCTCTGTTGCCCACACTTGTGTGCTGTGGCACAATCATAGCTCACTGCAGCCTTGAACTCCTGGGCTCCAGTGATCATCTACCTCAGCCTCCCAAGTAGCTGGGACTACAGGTGTGTGCCACGATGCCCAGTAATGATTTTACTTTTTTGAAGAGATGGGTTCTCACTGTATGGCCCAGGCTGGTTTCAAACTCCTGGCCTCAAGCCATCCTCCAGCCTCAGCCTCCCCAAATCATGGAATTACAAGTGTAAGCCACCATGCCCAGCTCCTTTGACTATTATTACTAAATATTTAATTCAAATTAAATTATTTAAATGTTTTCTTCGTAAAAGATGAAGAACAGACCTCTATCTGCAGTCCAGAACTCTTCCCCGAGCTCTGACCCATCGATTAGCAATGACTTAATATATCTACATGGCCATATCAAATCGTTTACTATGTCCTAAATTGACGTCCAGTCTTTGCCATCACATAGATGGGAGCCTCCCCGCCCCATGCATGCAATTGCTTAAGCCAAGCCCCTGAAGTTGTCTGCGATGTCTTCATCTGCACCTGCTTGTCTAGCCCATTGTGGTTCCTGTGTGCTTCACCTCCTGTTAGCTTTCTTTTTTGCCTACTTCTCCCCATGCTCTTGCACCATCAGTAACCCTTTTAACTCCACAGCCGCTTCAGCTGCAGCCCTCTGCAGGAGTGATTTCACTGCCCCACTCAGAGCCTGCATCATCTCCTTCTGGACTAGTGCAGTCATAATAAGAGCATGGCATCCAAAGTGCTTGCGGTGTGTCAGCACTGTGCTGGGTACATTGCCCACACCAGCTGCTTTTCACCCTCACAGTCACCCTCAGGGTAGCTGTACTATCACCATCCCCCTTTCACAAACGAGGAAGCTGAGGCACTGAGAAGTTCATCAGCTGGTAAGGGGCTGAGCTCTTCAACACTATTCTTGAGTGTTCTTTGAACCTCCTAAATGATCCTCTGCCTCCATTCACACCCCTTACAGGCCATTCCCCAGCATTCCGCAGATCATGGCCCGCCCAACTTTAAAACCGTCAGTGGCTCAGCCTCCCATGTTTCTTAGAAGGAAACTCAAATTCCCACAAGGGGCTGCATGTGGAGACCTCACGACCCTCTCCGCCTCGCCACCATCTTCCTCACCAGCATCACACCTGACAGCCTTTCTTTTGGTCCCTAGAGGTTTCAACCATTTCCCACCTCAGGGCCCTTGAACACACTCTGTTTTTAGGGAACAGTGCTTCTCTACTTGGGTTATTCTCCCACCCTCTACTCCCCTCCCTTCCTCAGGGGATATGAGGCCATGTCTGGAGACATTTTTGGTTGTTGCAATTGGGGTGAGTTGGGGATGGTATTGGCATTTAGTGGGCAGAGGCCAGGGATGCTGCCTAACATCCCACAACATGCAGGACAGTCCCCAGCAAAGAGTTACCTGGCCTAAAATAACAACCAATAGTTGGTAAACCCTGGTCTGGAAACCACTGCATCTTTGCCTGCTTCATTCATTTTCATGTGGCAGATGTTGGCGAAAAATATCACCTCCCCAGAAATGTCTTCCTGACTCTTCTATTTAGAAGAGAGCCAGCCTCAAGCCCTATGCAAGTTATCACTATCATTTCCCTAATGATTAGTACTTTTGCTTTTTTCTGGTTTTCTGGGTTCAGTGCTGAGGCACTGTTGCTAATCTTCATTAAAAAAAAGAAAGCAAAACTCCCTAGTGAGCTCTTCTAGGTTTCCTTAGTTGGAAACATATTTTTACTGTACCTTTTCTGTGTTTCGATATGTTTAGATGCACACATACTGACCATCGTGTTACAGTTGCCTGCAGTGTTCAGTACAGTCACAGGCTGTACATGTTTATAGACTAGGAGTAAAAGGCTCTCCCATACAGCCCGTGTGTAGTAGGCGGTACCATCTAGGTTTGTATGAGTACACTCTATGACGTTCCCCCAGTGATGAAATTGCCTAATGATGCATTTCTCAGAATGTATCCCTGTTGTTGAGTGAAGCACGACTATATACTTACTTAAACAGTTTCTATTTCTTTTTTTTTTTTTTTTGAGGCAGAGTCTCGCTCTGTTGCCCAGGCTGGAGTGCAGTGGCTGGATCTCAGCTCACTGCAAGCTCCGCCTCCCGGGTTCACGGCATTCTCCTGCCTCAGCCTCCCGAGTAGCTGGAACTACAGGCGCCTGCCACCTCACCCGGCTAGTTTTATGTATTTTTTAGTAGAGACGGGGTTTCACCATGTTAGCCAGGATGGTCTCGATCCCCTGACCTCGTGATCCGCCCGTCTCGGCCTCCCAAAGTGCTGGGATTACAGGCTTGAGCCACCAAGCCTGGCCAAACAGTTTCTATTTCATCCAAGGGAAAGTAACACAGTCTTAAAACTTCCCTTCATAATGAGAGGATCTAATTTCATAAATGAATCCTCCAAGAGTATTTTAATTTTAACTTTTAAATTTTACTTTAAGTTCTGGGATACATGTGCAGAACATGCAGGTTTGTTACATAGGTATACATGTGCCATGGTGGTTTGTTGCACCTATCAACCTGTCATCCCTTTAAGCCCTGTATGCATTAGGTATTTGTCCTAATGCTCTCCCTCCCCTTGCCCCCCAACCCCCAACAGGCCCTGGTGTGTGATGTTCCCCTCCCTGTGTCCATGTGTTCTCATTGTTCACCTCCCACTTACAAGTGAGGTATTTGGTTTTCTGTTCCTGTGTTAGTTTGCTGAGAATGATGGCTTCCAGCTTTATCCATGTCCCTGCAAAGGACATGAACTCATTCTTTTTTAAGGCTGCATAGTATTCCATGGTATATATGTGCCACATTTTCTTCATCCAGTCTGTCATTGATGGACATTTGCATTGGTTCCAAGTCTTTGCTATTGTAAATAATGCTGCAATAAACATATGTGTGCATGTGTCTTTTTTTTTTTTTTTTTTTTTTGAGATGGAGTCTTGCTCTGTTGCCCAGGCTGGAGTGCAATGGTATGATCTCAGCTCACTGCAACCTGAGCCTGCCAGGTTCAAGTGATTCTCCTGCCTCAGCCTCCTGAGTAGCTGGGATTACAGGCATGTGCCACCATGCCTGGCTAATTTTGTATTTTTAGTCAAGATGGGGTTTCTCCATATTGGTCAAGCTGGTCTTGAGCTCCTGACCTCAGGTGATCCGCCTGCCTTGACCTCCCAAAGTGCTGGGATTACAGGTGTGAGCCACCACACCTGGCCGTGCATGTGTCTTTATAGTAGAATTATTTATAATCCTTTAGGTATATACCCAGTAATGGGACTGCCAGCTCGAATGGTATTTCTGGTTCTAGATCCTTGAGGAATCGCCACACTGTTTTCCACAAAGGTAGAACTAATTGACTCTCCCACTAACAGTGTAAAAGCATTCCTGTTTCTCCACCACGGGGACTTCTTTTATAAGGGCAGTAATCCCATTCACGAGGGCAGAGCCGTTCGGACCTAATTGACTCTCACCTCTTAATGCCATCACCTTGGGAGTTAAGTTTCAACATGAATTTTGGCGTGACACAAACATTCAGACTATATATAGCAAAGGGGATGCCAAAAACCTCAATAACCAATATAAATACTATTATGAAAGCCTGGTGAATAAAATATCAATATTCTTTTTTTTTCTTTTTTTTTTTTTTTGAGATGGAGTCTCGCTGTGTTGCCCAGGCTGGAGTGCAGTGGTGCGATCTTGACTCACTGCAACCTCTACCTCCCAGGTTCAAGTGATTCTCATGCCTCAGCCTCCCAAGTAGCTGGGACTATAGGCACACTCCACCATACACAGCTAATTTTTTTTTGTGTGTGTGTGTTTCAGTACAGACGGGGTTTCACCATGTTGCCCAGGCTGGTCTCAAATCCCTGAGTTTGGGCAGTCTGCCTGCCTTGGCCTGGAGTGCTGGGATTACAGGTGCGAGCCACTGCGCCTGGCCAAAATATCTCGATTCTAAACAAAGACAGGATCTGACCCTGCACTTGCATGAATCATTTCATGTTACCCTCACCCTGGCCCTGTCACTGGATAAAAGCTACTGTTACCATCTTAAATGCAGCAGGAAGAACTTCCTTTTTATAAAAAGAAAGCAAAACTTCCTTTTGTTGGAGTTTAAAACACATAGACAGCATGTGCAGATCGCTGGTATATGGCTTGATGACTTTTGGCAAATTCACACACAGGTGCAACCAGAACCCAGCCCAAGAACCTGAGTTGACCAGCCCTTCAGGAGCTACCCTCATGCCCATGTTCCAGGCACTAACCCCACTGCAAGGTGAGCTAATCCCTAACCTGGGTTTTTTTCTTGATTTTTTTCATTGAAGTGAAATTCACATAACATAAAATTAACCTACTTAAAGCATACAATTCCGTGGCATTTCGTATGACTCACAATGACCACCTCTGTCATGTTCCAAAACATTTTTATCTCAAGGAAAACTTTTAAAATTTTATTTTTTATTATTGCTTGGGAATGACTCTCACAAAAAGAAAACTTTTATCACAGTTTTTTTTTTTTTTTTTTTGGAGACAGAGTCTCGCTCTATCACCCAGGCTGGAGTGCAGTGGCATGATCTCAGTTCACTGCAACCTCTGCCTCTGAGGCTCAAGAGATTCTCCTGCCTTAGCCTTCCAAGTAGCTGGGATTACAGGAGCCCACCACCATGCCTGGCTAAATTTTGTATTTTTAGTAGAGACGGAGTTTCAACATGTTGGCCAGGCTGGTCTTGAACTCCTGGCCTCAGGTGATCCACCCACCTCTCCCTCTCAAAGTACTGGGATTACAGGCGTGAGTCACTGTGCCCAGCTTTATCATAAGGAAAACTTTGTGTCCATTAAGCAGTTACTGTTTATTCCCTCTACTCTCAGCCCCTGGTAATCATCAGCCTGCTTTCTATCTGTAGGAATTTACCTATTTTGGATATTTCTAATTACAATATGTAACCTTATATGTCTAATTCTTTTACTTAGCACAGTGTTTTCAGGGTTTACGCATGAAACCAATATCCCGGTTCATCCATATTCTAGCATGTATCAGTACCTCATTCCTTTTTATTGCTGAATTGTAGTTCACTGTATGTCTATACTGTATTATCATTTATCCATTCATCTGTTGATAGACATTCGAGTTATTTCCACTTTTTGGCTATTGTGAATAGTGCTGCTAAGAGCATTTGTGTACAAATGTTTGTTTAAATAGCTGTTTTGGCCAGGTGTGGTGGCTCGTGCCCGTAATCACAGCACTTCGAGAGGCTGAGGTGGGTGGATCACTTGAGATCAGGAGTTTGAGACCAGCCTAGCCAACATGGTGAAACACCATCTTTACTAAAAATACAAAAATTAGCTGGGTATGGTGGCATGTGCCTATAGTCCCTATAGCTACTTGGGAGACTGAGGCAGGAGAAGTGCTTGAACCCGGGAGGTGGAGGTTGCAGTGAGCCGAGATTGTACCACTGCACTCCAGCCTGAGTGACAGAGTGAGACTCTGTCTCAAAAAAAAGAAAAGTAAATAAATAAATAGCTGTTTTAAATTCTTTTGGGTATATACCTAGAAGCGGAATTGCTGGGTCACATGAACATTTGGTGTTTAATTTTTTGAGGAAATACCAAACTATTTTGCACAGAGGTGGTACCATTTCATATTCCACTCTTAATGCACAAAGCTTCCAGTGTCTTCGTATTTTCATCAACAGTTACCAACAGTTATTCCTTCTTCTCTTTTTTTTTTTTTTTTTTTTTGAGATGGAGTCTTGCTCTGTCGCCCAGGCTGGAGTGCAGTGGTGCGATCTCGGCTCACTGCCAGCTCTGCCTCCCGGGTTCACGCCATTCTCCTGCCTCAGCCCCCCGAGTAGCTGAGACTACAGACGTCCGCCACCGCGCCTGGCTAATTTTTTGTATTTTTAGTAGAGACGGGGTTTTACCGTGTTAGCCAGGATGCTGTCTGTCTCCTGACCTCGTGATCTGCCCACCTTGGCCTCCCAAAGTGCTGGGATTACAGGCGTGAGCCACTGTGCCTGGCCTCCTTTTTTTTTTTTTTAAAAAAAAAATTACAGTCATTCTAGTGGTTGTGAAGTGGTTTCTCACTGTGGTTTTGATTTGCATTTTCCTAATGACTAATGATATTGAGCATCTTTTCATGTGCTTATTGGCCATTTGTGTATCTTCTTTGGAGAAATGTCTATTCAAGATTTTTGCCCTTATTTTTTTCTTTTTTCACTTCCATCCTCTTAGAATGTGAACCCGTTCCCCTTTTTATTGGGTTGTTTATTTTGTTGAGTTATAAGAATGCTTTATGTATTCTGGATACTAGACACTTAAAATATAGGATTTACAAATATTTTCTTACATTCTATAAGTTGCCGTCTTAGTCTGTTCAGGCTGCCATAATGAAATACCATAGGCTGAGTGGTTTAAACATCAGAAATTTTATTTTGTCATAGTTCTGGAAGCCATAAGTCCACGATCCAGGTTTCAGACAGTTTGGTTTCTGGAGAGGGCTTACTTCCTAAGGCTTGTAGACTCTTATCTTCTCCCTGTGTCCTCATGCAGCCTTTCCTCACTGGGGGTGGGATAGGAGCAAGAGAGCTCTCTGGTGTCTCATATCTCTTTGTACTAGTGTTTCATGTTGCTGTAAAGGAATACCTGAGGCTGGGTAATTTATAAAGAAAAGAGGGCCGGGTGCAGTGGCTCACGCCTGTAATCCCAGCACTTTGGGAGGCCGAGGTGGGTGGATCACTTGTGGTTGGGAGTTCAAGACCAGCCTGGCCAATATGGTAAAACCCCGTCTCTACTAAGAATACAACATTAGCCAGGCGTGGTGGCGAGCGCCTGTAATCCCAGTTACTTGGGAGGCTGAGACAGGAGAATTGCTTGAACCCAGGAGGCAGAACCCAGTGAGCAGAGATCATGCCACCACTCTCCAGTCTGGGCATCTCAAAAAAATTTAAAAAATAAAATAAAATAAAAGAGGTTCATAGTTCTGCAGGCTGTACAAGCATGGCACCAGCATCTGCTCGGCTTCTGCTGAGGCCTCAGGAAGCTTTTACTCATGGCCTCAGGAAGATTTTACTCATGAAGGGGGAGGAGGTGCATCACGTGGGGAGAGCGGGTGCAAGACAGAAAGGGAGGAGGTGCCAGGCTCTTTTAAACAACCAGCTCTTACATTAATTAACAGATCAAGAACTCACTCATTACCACAGGGGAGGGCACCAAGCCATTCGTGAGGGATCCACCCCCATGACCCAAACACCACCCGCCAGGCCCCACCTCCAACACTGGGGATCACATTTCAGCATGCGATTTGGAGGGACAGACATCCAGACTGTATCACTCCGTAAGGGCACTAATCCTATCAGATTAGGGCCCTGCCCTTGTGATCTCATCCAGCCTCTATTACTTCCTTAGAGGCCCCATCTCCAAATATAGCTGTACTGGGGGTTAGGGATTCAACAGATGAATTTGGGGGGACACAAACATTCAGTCCATAACAATTGTCTTTTCACTTAAAATTTTTTTTTCATTTAATTGTTTTTAATTTAAAATTTTTGTGGCTAGGTGTATATGTTGTAGCAGGTGTATATATTTATGGGGCATATGGAATATTTTGATATAGGCATACAATGTGTAATAATTTCATCAGGGCAAATGAGATACCTGTCACCTCAAGCGTCTATCCTTTGTGTGACAAACAATCCAGTGATACCCTTTTGGTTATTTAAAAATGTACAATTAATTTATTATTGAATAATAATCTGTTTGCTATTTTTTTTTGGTTCCTATTGACCATCCATCCTTCTTCCCCACCCCCACACTATCCTTCCCAGCTTCTGGTAACCATCCTTCTACTCTCTATCTCCATAAGTTCAATTGTTTGAATTTTTAGCTCCCACAATTAAATGAGAACATGTGAAGTTTGTCTTTCCATGCCTGGCTTATTTCACTTAACATAATGGCCTCCAGTTCCATCCATATTGTTGCAAATGACAGGCTCTCATTCTTTTTATGGCAGATTGTACTCCATTGTGTGCATGTACTACATTTTCTTTATCCATTCATCTCTTGACAGACCCTTGGGTTGTTTCCAAATTTTGGCTATTGTGAACAGTGCTGCAATAAACATGGGAGTGCAGATATCTCTTTAATATACTGATTTCTTTTCTTTTGGATATCTACCTAATAGTGGGATTGCTGTATAATATGGTAGCTCTGTTTTTAGTTTTTTGAGGAACCTCCAAACTGTTTTTTATAGTGGTTGTACTAATTTACATTCCCACTAGTAGTGTACCAGGGTCCCTTTTCTCTACATCCTCTCCAGCATTTGTCATTTCCTGTCCTTTGAATAAAAGCCATTTTTAACTGGGGTGAGATAATATCTCATTGTAGTTTTGATTTGCATTTCTCTGATGATCAATGTTGAGCACTTTTTCATATACCTGTTTGCCATTCGTATTTCTTCTTTTGAGAAATTTCTGTTTTTTTCACATGATATCCTTTGATGCACAAAAGTTTTTAATTTTGGTGAAGTTCAACTTGCCTGTTTTTTCTTTGGATGCGTATGCTTTTGGTGTCATATCTATTAATCCATTGCCAAATCCAAGGTCATGAAGATTTACCCTTACGTTTTCTTCTAAAAGTTTTGTAGTTTTAGCCCTTACACAGGTTGTTGATTCATTTCGAGTTAATTTCTGTGTGTGGTATGACATAGCTTCATTCTTTTGCATGCGAATATCTAGTTTTCCCATCACCGTTTGTTGATGGTTATCTTTCCTCACTGAATAGTCTTGGCACACTTGTTGAAACATTAATTGGGTGTAGGTGTATGGGTTTATTTCTGGACTTTCTGTTCTGTTCCATTGGTTTGTATATCTCCATGTCTATTTTTATGGCAGTACCTCACTGTTTTGATTACTGTAGCTTTGAAGTAAGTTTTGAAATCGGGATGCGTGAGTCTCATAGCTTGGCCTTTATCACCAGGAATTAATTTTGCCTAGTTTAGCAATTTATATAAATGGAATCCTGTAACATGTACTCTTTGTGTCTTCTTCTTCCACTTTATATTATGTTTGAGAACTACCTTTTCAAGTTAAGTTAAAAAAAAAAAAAACTTCAATTAACACATTTAAATTATTTTAAACATTTAAAAAGGATGAAAAGATTAAAGTGAAAATCAATGCTGAGTACCCAGTGTGAGCAGTTTCTTGAGCATTTCTGGAGGGAAATGGTAGGCATGAACAGGCCTCTGACTGTGAACCTCCCCGCAACAAAGAGATGGCAACACATACTATACCTGGAAGACAGTAGCTCGTTAGACTTGCTTTCTAAATCTTCCTTCTGTTAACTTACTTTTATCTCCATTCCTATTGCCATTTTCAGTCCATTTTTTAAAGCATGCACGGCTGTTACTTTGCAGCCTGTCACTCAATTTGGGGGTGTCTGGCATTTCCTCATAATTATGTTCAGTTTACACATTTGGGCAGTGCGAACCACAGAAGTGACTGTGTTCTTCTCAGTCTGTCATATCACGGGTACCTCATGTCAGTTGCTGCTGTTACAGGTGAAATGAATTTTAACCACTGGGTGAAGGGGGAGTCTACCAGGTTTCTCCACTGCAAAATTATCAATTTTTCTTTTTCAATTAATAAGTAATCTGTGGGAAGACTTTTTGAGGTAATGTATTTCTTGTTCCTCATCAAACATTCACTTAAGGTTTTAACCTCCACTGACGATTTTTCCCTGAATCAATGATTACCCTGATGATGGCAAAATGGTTTGTATTAATTACATTTGCATGGTCTTTGAGCTCTCCTGAACTCTACAGCCAGACCGGGTCAGTAGCTCTGTAAGGTGCCTCTTGCTTCTACCTGTCTCTGGCTCCTGAAACCTGGCCTACCATCTCCAGGAGGCTCAGCTTCTAGGCCCAGGGGGGAATTGAAGACCCAGGAAGAGTGAAAGAGATATCTGGAGCCCAGGGCAACACTGTCAGATACACTGAACTTGCTTCTATGCTCCCACTCCTGGCTCCAGAGAAATCTGATATCTGAGGGACAGAAGCTACACAAAATGGTGTATCTTGAACTGTCTCATCTCAGAGGTCATGTCTCTTATTTTTGTTCTAAGGCCTGATCAGGATCTCTTTTTCTCTGAGCCAGGATCTAAATCTAAATCTTTAATTTTGAAATGAAATTTGGACTCTTGGCTGTTAGAACCCCAATTTCCAGAGCGAGTTGTCCTCTGGAATCAATCCTAGAGTAAGGGTTGTTCTCACACACCTTGATTAGGGTATATAATTGGGAGAAGGTGTGTTTGGAACAACACCATCTGGCTTCTCTACCTTGAATCCTGTCTTCTGTCTTGTCCATGTCCTAGGTTTGGTTCTAAGGCCTCTGTAGGCCCTGGCCTTTTCTGGAGTAGGTACCCATATCTTCAATTCTGAAACCAAATTTGGGTTCTGGACTCTTCAGTGTTGCTTTCTAAAGCGAGTTTTTGTTTGGAAGCATAACCTGGGTAAGGTTTTTGGTTGACTATGTCAATGTGGATTTTCAGTGGATTCTCTGTGACTTCGGTGCGACTGCGCCTACCACGTGTGGCTGCATTCTTGTTTGCAGAGTTGTCCTGGGGCATGTGGGAAGAGCATCCTGGCATCCGTCCTAGGATACAACTAGGCAGAGCGATCTTTTAAAAGTGAAAATCTGACAAGTCCTGTGCGTGACTGAAGATCCTTAGATAGCTGCATCCCTAACTTGAGGCCGCCAGCCCCTGGGATCTGTGAATCCATGTGCAGCATCAAGCACTGTCATGTTGGCCTTTTTTTGGCCCCAGAGATATGAGATGTGAATTTAAAGGTGACTAGAGTCAATAACACACACACAGTTCATTGCCGTTTTTGTTGTTAGGCATTTCAATCTGTAGATTCTAAAAATGTGATTGTTGTATCAGGGGGATACCCAAATTATTTCAACATTAAAAAGGGGATTCTTATTCAGACAGTGAAATGTTACTCAGAGTAGAAAGAAGTGAGCTCTCAAACCATGAAAAGACACAGAGGAATTTTAAATGCACATTGTTTAGTGAAAGAAGCCAATCTGAAAAGGCCAAACACTGTATGATTCCAACTGCCTGACATTCTGGAAAATGCAAAACTATGAAGACAGTAAAACATCGGTGGTTGCCAGGAGTTGGGGGGGAGGGAGGAATGAACAGACAGAGCAGAGAGGATTTTTACAGCAGTGAGGCGACTCTGTCTGACACTGTCATGGTGGATGCATGTCAGTACATATTTTTCGAAACCCATAAAATGTACACACCAATAGTGGACCCTAATGTCAACTAGGGACTTTGGGTGATAATGATGCGTTAATGTAGGTTCATCCACTGCCATAAATGAACCTCTCTGATGAGGGATGTTGATGGTTGGGGAGGCTGTGTGTGTGGGTGAGGAGGGGAGTATGTGGGAACTGCCTGTACTTTCTGCTCAATTTTGCTGAGAACCTAAAACTGCTCCACAAAATAAATGTATTAATTTTTTAAAAAAAGGATTCTCGTGATCAAAAAATGTTTAGAAGCCCCAGCATTCTGGGTCAAGTCCAGACTCCTCTGTGTGTAGCACCGTGATGATTAGACTCTGTGCCCACCCTGCCCCACACCCAGTGGGACAGACTGTGCCCCGGCCACACGGATTGCCTTGTTGTCGCATTCTTCCTTGCATTGTGCCTCCATCGCTTCCTTTCCTGCAGGGCTCTGCCTGGTGGAATCCACAAGTTCCTAGGCTCAGCTCACATGCCTGGTCCACCGTGGAAGATTCCTTGATGCATCCTGTTCTGGGCACCACTTTGCCCCCAAAGCCCTTCCATCAGCATGTTTTAGAGCAGCATCTTTTGGCAGACACAACTGTGCTTAGATTCCATTCTTGTTCTTTATCTATGATTTATGTCTCTTTCTCCCCAGCTAGATTTTCCTTTTATTTAAAGGGTGAGGACCTGGAATGGGGTGGGGTCCACGGATGAGAAGATCTGTGTGACATAGGGCCAGGCAAGAATGAAGTCCCCCAAATTCCAAAGCCCAGGCTGCTCATGTCTCTGTCTGCCTTTCATACATGACTCTCATCCGATCCTTTCAGCAGCTCTTCAAGCGGGTTATAGTATCCCCATTTTACAGATGAGGAAACTGAGCCTCAGAGAGTTCAAAGGGCTTGCTCAGGTCACATGGAGGTGAGGCAGGGATATAAACCCGTGTCCTCTGACTGTTTCAGAGGACCAGACCCAGGACCAGAACACCATGTTGACTTCGTGTAGCAAAAACACAGCTGAGATCTTCCCTGCTTTGAGAGTTGGGGACATGGTGGCACAGATGGTCGAGGCTTGCTTGCTGGCTCCTGGGCATGCCCAAGTTGAGGGGAGAGCGCCAGAAAATAATCTCCTGCCTGATTTTCCTCCATTTCACCCAGCGGGTGCTGCTTCCTTCCAGCTTGGGCCTAGATTTCCTTTCTCTTCACCTGGCAACCCCTCAGAGAGCTGAGTCAGAGGGTGGAGCTGGGGGGTCTTGGGGCTTAGGCCACTACCACCTTTATGTGGCCTCAGACCAGAGGACAAATGCTTTCTTCATGCTAGGACAGTTCTGTTCCCCTCTTTTCTCCTCCAGCAACGTTTGGCCTGTGTGAGCCTGGGTGAGGTCTGTCCCCCCTCTGGCCTTGGTATCCTCTGAGAAGCGGGCTGATGTCTGCTCTGCCTACATCGCAGGCCTGGGGTAAGCATCCAGCATCATTCCGGGGCTGGATCTGGAGGCTGTGCTCTGGGTCCTCCCACATGCTGGGTCCTCAGAGAATCAACCTCCTGCTAGGATATTCTCAGACACAGCTTAGTTGAATAAATCATGACCAGGAAGAGAAGGGACTGTGACAGGCTCCTCTGAAGGCCCGGAGCTGGTTCCTGAAATGCCTGGGGGTGTTGTCTGGTTCCTTCCCCACCCACCTTTCTCTGCTCCTCTGCTCCAATCCACATCTTCCTCCTCTCCCAGGGCCAGCCCCCAGCTCCTTGGAAAGATTTCCCCACCTGTCTCCACTTGCCTCCACCTCTGAGCAGCGTCAGCTCTGTGTTTCTTGTTATTTTTGTGTCTTGACCCAGGGCCCATTTCATTCAATTTTTTTTTAAAAAACACCAATTGAAGCCGGGCGCGGTGGCTCACGCCTGTAATCCCAGCACTTTGGGAGGCTGAGGCGGGTGGATCAGGAGGTCAGGAGATCGAGACCATCCTGGCTAACACGGTGAAACCCCGTCTCTACTAAAGATACAAAAAATTAGCCGGGTGTGGTGGTGGGCGCCTGTAGTCCCAGCTACTTGGGAGGCTGAGGCAGGAGAATGGTGTGAACCCGGGAGGTGGAGCTTGCAGTGAGCTGAGATTGTGCCACTGCACTCCAGCCTGGGTGGCAGAGCAAGACTCCGTCTCAAAAAAAACCAAAAACCAAACAAACAAAAGAAACACCAATTGAGTCCCTACCTGGGGTGAAGATGGGTTGGAGGCAGTGGGGTGAGTGAGGTGTAGTGTTTCACCTAGAGTTGCTCATCCCCCATGGGGATTTCGAGGCAAGAACACACATGCGAGGAAAGTAACACATGTGTGGTCTCATCAACGCCAGATGCAGCTCAGAAGAGGGGAACATGGCACCGGTGGGAAAGGTGGTGAGGGGCTCAAGGAGGTGCTGGCCCGGGCTTTTCCATGTCTGTCTTCTTTTTTTCCCATTTCCCTTTCCTGTATTTGTCTTTTTCAAACATGCTGTTCTGTTATTAGAGTCTGTTAGGCATTGGGAATCCAAATGCACTGATTTTAGTTAATTAGCTCAGATATGCAAGAAATAATGCATTTCTTTATTTTCTTTAAGGCAACTTACTTTAGACTCCAAGCCACCTTTCTGCTGGGCTGTGGGAAATGCATCTTTGTCCTCTTGTAGCCTCCCTGCCCCAGGTAGTGCAAAGGTCCCAGGTCACAGTAGAGCCAGGGCCGGGGTTGTAGCCCCCAGTTTGCTTTCTGTGCTGCTGAGGCTCCCTCGGGTCTGCTCTGCTGGGCTCTTCAGGTCTCAGGCTCAGGACATGGTAATCACAGGCTAGGCTGGGAAAGATGTAGCTGTGTCTCTGTGGAACTGGTCATCCACTGGGAACGAATGGGGAGGTGGCCGTGGTCCACACTGCTGGCGATACTGGCTCATGCCTGTAATCCCAGGACTTTGGGAGGGCAGGTCAGGAGGAACACTTGAGGCCAGAAATTCGAGACCAGCCTAGATAACATAGTGAGACTCTGTCTCTACAAAAATTAGAAAAATTAGCCAGGCCAGTAGTCTCTACAAAAAAAAAAATTAGCCAGGTGTGGTGGTGCATGACTGCAGTCCCAGCTACTTGAAAGGCTAAGGTGGGAGGATTGTTTGAGCCCAGGAGATTGAGGCTACAGTACTTTGTGATCACACCACTGTGCTCCAGCCTGAGCAACACAGCAAGATCCTGTCTCAAACATAAACAAATCTTCCTCCTTGCCTCTCTGGCTCAGGGGAATCTTTTAAAAAAATTTTAATTAGTTAATTTTTTTTTTTTTTTTTAGAGATAGTTCTGTTGCCCAGGCCAGAGTGCAGCAGTGTGCTCATAGCTCACTGCAGCCTCAAACTCCTAGGCTCAAGTGATCCTCTCACCTCAGCCTCCAGCGTAGCTGGGACTACAGGTGCGCACCACCACGCTCAGCTAATTTTTAAAATGTTTTATAGAGATGGGGTCTTGCTATGTTGCCCAGGTTGGTCTCGAACTCCTGGCTTCAAGCAGTTCTCCCACTTCAGCTTCCTAAAATGCTGGGATTACAGGCATGAACCACTACACCCAGCAGGAGAATCTCTTTTTAGTTCAGAAAAATCTCTCTTCCCATGTTTACAAGCAAGTCTCCTCTCCCTCAAGGACACCTAGTGTGTTCACTCAGGGGAAAACAGGAGCCAGGTAGAAAAGTATATTAGTTGGTATTATGGTCTGGATTGTGTACCTCGCCACCCCCCGCCCCCCCGCCAATTATATGGTGAAGTTCTACCTCCCAGTATCTCAGAATGTAAAGTATCTGGAGATAAGGGCTTTAAAGATGGAATTAAGTTAAAATGAGGTCTTTAATGGACCTTAATCCAATATGACTGGGTCCCTATAAGAAGGAGATTTGGACACGTATGTGTGTGCACAGAGAGAGGACCATGTGAAGACAGCAGAAGAAGATGCTTTAGAAGAAATAAATACTGCTGACATCTTGATCTCAGGCTTCCTGTTTCCAGAACTGTGAGAAAATAAATGTCTGCTATAGAAGCCATCCAGTGTGTAGTACTTTATTATGGCAGCCCTGGTAAACTGAAACAGTTAGGGTTTGTGTTTGACTGCTGCAACAGAGGAGTCCAAAACACAGTGGCTTAAACCAAAGAGAGGTTAATTCTTTTCTCATGAAGTAGTCTGAACATGGGCATCAGGGCTGATATGGGGCTGGGGCTGGGATTCAACTTCTGATGTGCTACTCCGCCATCCTCTGGGACAGTGTTTTTATCTTCCTGATCCCACAGAGCTCTCCATCTTGTTTCTTGGTCCACATCTGACTAGCAGGAAGTGAAAGAAGAAGGAAAGGGAGTGACCCTTTTTTTAAGAGCAAGAACTGGAAGGTGCGCATGTCGTGCTACTCAGATATTAATGGACCGAATTTAGTCCCATAACCACATCTAACAACAAGGGAGGTTGGGAAATGGAGTCTTTGTTCTGGATGTCCATGTGTCCAGCGAAAATGTGGGGGTTCGAACATAACAACAAGAAGATAATAACTACTGGGGAACAACCAGCAGTCTCTGCCCTCAAAGAAGCAAGGAAGAACAGGAATGGTCAATTCTCTTGAATAAAGGAAAGGGAAAAGGGAAGATGGCAAGGAAAAATCAGTATCTCAAAAACTTCTGCCTGAAGCTGAGGAACAGTAAGACCTGTGTGGACCCCACTCTCAAGTTGCTACCAAATTCTCCCATTTCTAAGGAGCACCACTTAAAAACAAGTAACTGTAACACAATATGGCAATATACAATGGAGTGAAAACTCTTATGTTTACAACTTTCACTGGAGTTGCTCTTAGGAAGAAACCATGTCTGTTTGCAAAAATTTCTTGCCGAGTCACGTGGTGATGGATAGTGAGGGCTTGGAAACAAGGTTTAGCAAGATTCTGAGAAAGGAGAGCAATAGTCCAACCGGATCTGTGAAAGAAACATACAGGAATTGGTCATGATGGAGGGCAGAAGGCAAGACCAAGTCATAGGTGGGAAGGCAGAAAGGAAACTGATGCAGTTATTAGGACAGGATGCTTAAGTTCAATTTAAATTATTTGGGTTCTGTAGTGTAACTCTCCCCTACAAACCTTCAGTCAAATCCACTAAACTTGTAAAGATTTTTGTGTGGCATGATTTCATATCTGGGTCATTTCAGGGCAGAATGGGGCAGTGTTATGAGATCATGATGTAAATGTTCATTGAATAAATTAGGCAAAAGCAGGACTGAAGTGGAGGTAACTGGAGAACCATGAGCTAGTATCCCCTTTAGAACTCCAGAGAGACTGGGTCAGAGGTGGGAATGGGATTTTAGGCAATTTTTTTTTTTCTTTTTTTGAGACAGAGTCTCACTCTGTTGCTCAGGCTGGAGTGCAGTGGTGTGATGTCGGCTCGCTGCAACCTCCGTTTCCCGGGTTCAAGCAATTCTTGTGCCTCAGTCCTCAAGTAGATGGGACTACAGGTGTGTGCCACCACACCCAGCTAATTTTTGTATTTGTAGTAGAGATGGGATTTCACCATGTTGGCCAGGCTGCTCTCAAACTCCTGACCTCAAGTGATTTGCCGGCCTCGGCCTCCCAAAGTGCTGGGATTACAGGTGACACCACACCCAGCCTGGTCAACTTCATCAAATCTCAAAGAGTGAAGTACTTCAGCCAATGCCTGGATTATAACTATCGTGGTAGAAACCAGGTATCTGAGCAGACTTCCCTCTGCCCAAGGGAGTCCCAGGAAGTATTACAGACGAAGTGACACTTAAGGCTACCTTGAAGGAGTGTCTTAGCCAGTGGAAAAGAGGATCTCTCAGAAAAGGGAAGAGGTTTTGTTACAAGGCATTGGAAGGTTTTTTTTTTTTTTTTTTTTTTTTTTTGAGATGGAGTCTCGCTCTGTCACCCAGGCTGGAGTACAGTGGCCGGATCTCAGCTCACTGCAAGCTCTGTCTCCCAGGTTTATGCCATTCTCCTGCCTCAGCCTCCCAAGTAGCTGGGACTACAGGCGCCCGCCACCTCGCCCGGCTAGTTTTTTTTGTATTTTTAGTAGAGGCGGGGTTTCACCGTGTTAGCCAGGATGGTCTCGATCTCCTGACCTCGTAATCCGCCTGTCTCGGCCTCCCAAAGTGCTGGGATTACAGGCTTGAGCCACCGCGCCCGGCCAAGCATTGGAAGGTTTTAAACAGGGGCAACATGATTGGATCTGGGCTTTAAGAATGTATTGAGGATTAAAGTTTTTCGTGTGGATGTGAGTGGTCACATCTTCTCTCTTCCTCTGCTCGCTAAGGACAGTGCTGTCTTTTTCTCAAGATCTTCTCCCCGGTCCTGTCCTCTGGGGGATGGTTGTTTTCACCAGCTTGGCACCTGGGTTCTTGTGAAGCAAAAATCTGTTGAGAGTGGCAGAAAGAGAAGGAGAGAAGCCGGGATGGGGACAGGCACTGGGAAGGACTGAGATCCACCCATGGGAGATGTTTGGGTGTACAAGGTGACTCTCTAAGTAGTGTCCCTCTTCCTTGCCTAAATCTTGGAACAATTGAAAATTAAGACCAAAGGCTGGGTGTGGTGGCTCACGCCTGTAGTCCCAGAACTTCGGGAAGCTGAGGCCAATGGATTGCTTGAGTCCAGGAGTTCGAGACCAGCCTGGGCAACATGGTGAAATCCCATCTCAAAAAAAAAAAAAAAAAAAAAAAAGGCAAGGTGTCAGGCTGGATGAAGATGGACTATTTACATTATGAAGGAGCCATTGTTGGAGATTGTGACTTTTTTTTTCTCTTTTCTAATTTTTTAATTAAGAAGCAAAATAATAAAAAACAAAAACACAACAAGTTTAAGGCTGAAATAGCAATAAGCCAAATTGCTGCAGCAGTTCATGGATGTACCTGGGGCACATGCTCCCTCACTGTGAGGCAGGATGTAGTTTCTTTTATTAACCCATGGGACTTCGTCATTAAGTCTTCGATCAGCCAAGGAGTTGTCTGTCCCCTCCCTGGGGAGTTGTTCTACAGTCTCATTTATCTTTGCATTCTCAGCACCTAGCACAGTGCCTGGCAAAATGGCAGGTACTCCTTACAAATTTATTTTGAAGGAAAGGGGAGACGAAGGAAGGCAGACATTGCCTAAGAGGAGAAAAGGGATTACGAGACAGCACCCTGTCATCCCTTGACTCAGGGTTAAACTGTACTTTAACCCACATAGAGAGATGAGGGGAGAAGCCCATATCTCTCTGGGATCTTGAGGAACGTAGACACGTCCCTCCCTTTGTTACTTCCCATGTTTTTCAAGGTGCTGATCAATTTAGTAGGTTATGACCATAATTTAAAATGAAGTTGAAAATATGAAAGGGCATTATATGTAGTGAGGTAGGAATTGTTTTGTGAAAATTGCTTTGTGTGTGTGTTTGTGTGTTTGTATTTGTACTGGGTTGCTGTGTAAATTGTATATTTTACTATGAGTTGCAGTTAAAAATGTCAAAACAGTGGACTTCTCCCATTCAGCAGGACTAAATGGCAACTTCTATCTCTTCTCCTATAAGGGAGTGAATTGTAAATAGTGGGGTACAAGTAATCAAGGGATGAGGAAAGAAGAGGGCACTTTAAGCTGAAAATAACAAGCCTATTAGTCAACCCTTCAGGGATTGTGGCCAAGGGCTTTGTCTGGGTGTTGTTTTGTAGCAGTGCTTGTCCAAGGCTAGGAAATAAAATTACGCTTGAGCAACCGGTTGCTGTGATGTCTCCACACCATTGCCAAAGCAGGAAACCCAGGAATTGTACAAAGAATTCAATTTTATATTTTTCCTGTGTCTGTGGAGCTGGTTCATGTAACTGGGGTACTGGTTATTGTGGTTAATTTTAGTAACAATATTGATACTAGCAGTACTGACGTTGTTGATTTGAGTTCTTTCCAGTTTTCGTAGGTCTTTTACATCAGTCTTCTCATTTAATTCTACAACAACCCTGGGCATAGTCAGCCAGGGTAGGATTACTTTAGAGGAAACAGGCTCGGAGAGGGTGGTCTGTGCTCATGCAGCCCCTGCTGTGTTTCCCAGTTCTCAGCTGGGTCCTTTTGGCATTTGAGGGGATCCAGTTAGTAATACCTCTTTCCATGCTGGAATTCAAAGCCTACTGAGAGACAGAAACACCAGTGAAGACAAAAATATCAGCTTAATTATGGACAAATGCTGAAATGAACCAGGATTATGACTACCAGGGGCTCTGGGAGACCCTCCTACGCCACCACAATTCAGTCCTAGATGGGACCCAATCTTTGAGGCATCACTGGTCTCACATAAAGAGAGGTCTTTAGGGATCCACCCTCTAAACCCAAACCAATCAACCAATCAACCAACCAACAAATGTGAGCTGGTTCTAGAGTGGCTAGGGGCGCCATTTGTTGCAGCTGGGACCTGGGATTTGGTGGCTACGAGTTGTGGAAGGAGCTCCCTTACTTCCTTCAGGGAGGGTGGGTGACTGGAAGCAGGAAGCTGGATAGGGCCGAGAGAAGCCAGAGTGGTGGGAGCTAGCCCGGATTAGGAGGCATGGGGAAAGAGAGCCTGAGCCTGGGTCCTACAGCAGCACTGTTATGTGTTTACTGACGTGGAAAAGCTCTGAGGTGGAGATACTGAGCCTGGATCCATTTTATGAGCCAAACTCTCAGTGGGGACTGAGGTGGTCTTGATCGGAGGTGCCTTAAGCAAACCCTCTCTGGAAGAAGGCATTCTGAAGTCAAAGGACCCTCCCAGCATAAGATCAAACAAGTAACTCATGAATAAAGATGACTAAACCCATAGGAAGCCACATCACTGTGCTTGAGAGTCGGCAGAAACAAAGGATAGCGATAAACAGCAGATTCAAGGGCTGCAGATGGTATTAAATACAGAATAGTTACATGGAAAATGCTTAAAGAGATTAAAATACCACCTTTTTCTGTACCTTTTCTACATTTAGATATGTTTAGATGTACGAATACTTACCACTGTTTTACAGTTGCCCACAGTACTCAGTACAGTAACATGCAGTACCGGTTTGTAGCCCAGGAGCAATAGTTTATACAATACAGCCTAGGTTCGTAGAAGGCTCTATCACCTGGGTTTGAGTAAGTACACTCTAGCATGGTCACACAATGACAAAATTCCCTAACAACACGTTTCTCAAAACATATCCCTTTGTAAAGTGATGCATGACTTAACAAAGCATGACATATTTGGAAAAAAAGAAAACACTTCTAAATGTCTCATGCATCAATGAGAAACATTATCATAAACTTAAAAGTACTTAAAACTGAACAATAATGGAAATACTATATATAAAAACTTGTTGCATGCAGCAAAAAATGTTTCAAGGGGCTGGGCGCGGTGGCTCACACCTGTAATCCCAGCACTTTGGGAGGCCAAGGCAGGCGGATCACGAGGTCAGGAGATCGAGACCATCCTGGCTAACACAGTGAAACCCCGTCTCTACTAAAAATACAAAAAATCAGCCAGGTGTGGTGGCAGGCACCTATAGTCCCAGCTACTCGGGAGGCTGAGGCAGGAGAATGGCGTGAACCTGGGAGGCGGAGCTTGCAGTGAGCCGAGATCGCGCGACTGTACTCCAGCCTGGGTGACAGAGCGAGACTCCGTCTCAAAAAAAAAAAAAAAGTTTCAAGGGAAATTTATAGTCTTAAATCTTTATATTAGAAAAAATGAACTTTAGTATCGTGTGTCCAATCTGAGTGGCTGGGAAAAGAACAACAGAATAGGCCCAAAGAAAGCAGAAGGAAAGACATAGTAAAAATATAAGCAGTAGTCATAAAATAGAAAACATCGATACTATAGAAAGGCTCCAGAAAGCTAAAAATTGGTTTTTTAAAAAGAGTAATAAATAACAAACAGGTCGGGTGCGGTGGCTTATGCCTGTAATCCCAGCACTTTGGGAAGCCAAGGCGGGTGGATCACGAGGTTAGGAGTTTGAGACTATCCTGGCCAACATGGTGAAACCCCGTCTGTAATAAAAATACAAAAATTAGCCAGGCATGGTGGCACATGCCTGTAATCCCAGCTACTTGGGAGGCTGAGGCAGGAAAACTGCTTAAGCCCGGGAGGCAGAGGTTGCAGTGAGCTGAGATCACACCACTGCACTCCAGCCTGGGTGACACAGCAAGACTCTGTCTTGGAAAAAAAAAGACAAACATCTGGTGGAACTAGGAGGAAGAAAGGGAGGAAGAAAGAGAGAGAGAGGGAGAGAGAGAGAACATTAACAATATGAGTAAAGGGATGTAATTACAGATGTAACAATGTTTAAAAAGATAATATGCTGTCAACAAATAATACCATCAATAAATGTGATATTGGAAAAAATGGAAAAATTCTTAGAAAATGTGTAACTTACTAAAACTGTGTCAAAATAAAATAAAAATTTGGAATTTCCCTGTAACATTAAAACATCAGTTCCATATGTTTTTACAAGACAGTTCTACCACACATAAACAAAAAAAAATTAATTGTATTTTATTTTAAGTTCTGGGATACATGTGCAGGATGTGCAGGTTTGTTACATAGATAAACATTTGCCATGGTGGTTTGCTGCATGTATCAACCCATCACCTAGGTATTAAGCCTCATATACATTAGCTATTTATCCTGATGCTCTCTCTCCCCCCGCACCCCTAACAGGCCTCAGTGTGAGTTACCCTCTCTGTGTCCATGGGTTCTCATTGTTCACCTCCCGCTTATAAGTGAGAACATACGGTGTTTGTTTAAAATGTTGGAAAAACATTTTAAAAATCCCTCCCCTAGTTACCCTTTAACTATAATAAGCTCATTTAAATGGCTTACAGAGAGAGTTGTTACCTGCTGAATCTTACCCACCTTTTCTGGAAGGAGATTCATGCCTGTTACTGTTATTCACTCCCTGTGATTCCTGCATGTCCTGGTCATACATCACTTTCAACCCAGAGCCCAGACTTGTACACCTGCCATTCTATAAAGGAGAATATTTGGGGAAGTGTCCAGTCCCCAAAAGCTTTTTCTGTTGCAAATGACAGAAAACCTATCTTAACTTGGTTTAGGCAAAAAAGAGAATTTGTTGACCTAGGGATTATGTCAGTTTCAGGTGAGGCTGTACCCAGGACTCTAATGATTTAATAGGAACCCGGTTTCTCTTTCTCACACTTGGCTCCTTTTTCTTGTGTTGGCTCCACCCTCAGACCAGCATTCTCATCATAGCCCCAGTATGGCGGCCAATAGCTCCCCGGGGTCCTTTTCCTTGAGGATCAAGTGACTCCTCTTTCAATGACTTGAATGGATGAGGTGCCAGCACTGGCCAGAAGGAAAGGGTTTTCTGGAGTCTAGTGCTTGGCTTAAGCCTATAAGCTTCTCTCCTCACCCCTTACTTCTGGAAGTAGAGAATGGCCATCCATTCTGCTGGAAAGACCATAGACTGAGGATGGGGGAGAAGAAAATTGAGCAACAGTTATCAAAGCAGGGGAGAAGGATGCTGGGCAACAAAAAATGAGAAAACCCCTCATACTTGGACATGACAGTAGATAATAGGAGTATTGGTATTGCAAGATCAGCCACCATATCTCAACAAGGTCCAGGGCACAGAGACAGGAAAGAGAGTTCTGATCTATGGAGGACAAGCCCAGGACTGGGCTCCTGGGGTGGGTGCTTTGAGTTGGCATGGAGGGTAGAGCTGGAATAGCACAGCTGGGGCAAACGTCAAGGTTAGCTGTTAAAAAATGAACTTTTAATGAATGAATTCACACATGCATTCATTTATTCAATAGTATTTGAAAGGCCCACCCTGTGCCACACACTTTGTTAGTAGAAGATTGGATTTGTGCAGAGGACTTATACACTGTGAGAACCAAACAGACAGAAACTATCAAATGAGTGAAGCAGCAGGGTGCTACGGTAGGGCAAGGTCAGGGCTGTGACAAACTGGAGAGTGTACACCCTGCCTGACTGGCCAGTCTATTTCCAGTACTAGTTAATTGGTATCAAGAGAAAATGCCAGGGAAATATTGACATGTCTTCCCTTTTTCCCCTCAAATCCCCCCAAAATCTGTATTTCTATATAAGATCTAATTTTTATAAGTTAACATCTAATGCAAAGTTTTAAATGGCTATAAAGGCCAAGCAAAACATGTCTAAGGGCCAGATTGCTTCCTCTGACCAGGCTAGATGGTCTATACAGTCCTTCTGGCTTAATTAGTCCTTGTATTCCCTAGCAGAGGGAGGTAGGTGGGAGGGAAAGGGTGGTAGCATTTCTAGTGGAAGCTAAAACAACAATAACAACAAAAACCAAAACAAAACAAGCAACAAACAAACAAAAACCAAAACCCTCAAATGCAAGAAGATAGATGCATGCAGAGCTGGGCTAGTCTGTCAATGGCTCCTGCTTTCCATGTTCTTTGGAGGCTGCCTATGTCCCCCTCTTCTCTTTACATCCCCTGACATCGCCCCGTCTCCATTCAGCTGAATCGGTCTTCATCTATGTCAAAATGGTGGGGAAGTGTATCCAGAAGAGTGTATACTGTTGAATAGAAAAAACAAGTAGTGCTCTCTCAGCTCATACAACACAATGACCAACCAGAAGATGCCTGTGACCAAATGTGTGTAGTTTCCTCCCCACAACAAGCAAGCAAGGAATTCTGCAGTGGAGACCAGTTGGGTGTCCTCCAATTCAATTCTGATACTACCTGCCTGGAGACAGTGTAAGATCCCACACGTTGAGGGCTCAGTCCCATAAGACTGCTTCTACTTCAGACACCATTTGCAATTCTGGGCCTCCAGAACTTCTGACCTACCTATTTCAAGTTGGGGCTGTCACAACCCCCTCTTTGGGTTCGATTAACTTGCTAGAGCAGCTCACAGAACGTAGGGAAACTTACTTACATTTACTGGTTTATTACAAAGGCTATTTTAAAGGATGCAAATAAACAGCCAGATTAAGGTAAGGTCTAGGGAGGGTCTGGGAGGGTCTTGAGTGCAGGAGCTTCTATCCCTGTGGAGCTGGAGTGTGCCACCCTCCCAGCAAGTGGATGAGGTCTTGTTCACCTTCCTGTAAGCCTCCATGTGTTCAGCTATCCAGAAGCTTCCCAGACCCTGTCCTTTTGGGCCTTTTGTGGGGACTTCATTGGATAGGTATGATTGGCAACTGTGCAGAAATGTGACTGGACAAAGGGTATGATCTACTACTAATAGGCTGAGTTGGTAAACCCAGTAAGGCCTGCCTGTTCAGATTCTTCTTGGCCTCTCTGTGTAGCATTCCTTCCTCCAGGATATGGGGCAGGACCCCTTCTGAAATGGGGGTCTTAGGACCTACAATTAATAAGGTAGGTCAGGGAATTTCTTTATGGTCAGCTCCTTGACCATAAAGGTGGGGTGGAGGGTGGGGACTGCCTTGAGGAGAAACGGGAGCGGGTCAAAGGAGGGCAGGAAAAGATCAGAAAGATTGATTCTGTTTTCTGAGGCCTGCTTCTGAGGTCTAAAGTGCCCCAACATTATAACAGGGTAATGGGAGCTTTGAGCCAGGAATCGTGGATAAAAATGAGGCCCTTCTAGGGATAGTGCTGAAGGAAAGAACTCCCCAAAAGGGAAGCTATTTCATTTTCATGCATCCATCCATCCATGCATCCATGTATTCATCCATCCATTCATCCATTCATCCATGCATCCATCCATGCATCCATATATCCATCCATCCATCCATCCATGAATCCATCCATGCATCCATGTATCTGTCCATCCATCCACCATCCATCCATCCATGCATGCATGCATCCATCCATCCATCCATCCATGTATGCATGCATGCATGCATGTATCCATCCTTCTATCCATGCATCCATCATCCACGGACCGATGCATCCATCCATCCACCATGCATCCATCTATGCATCCATGCATGCATCCATCCATCCATCTATCCATCCATCCACCCACCCAGCCACCCACCCACCCATGCATCCATCCATCCATCCATCCACCCATGCATCCATCCATCCATCCATCCGTCCATCCATCCATCCATCCATCCATCCATCCATCCATCCATCCATCCATCCAGCTATCAATCCAGCCAGCCAGCCAGTGATTTATAAATTGTTGAATGTCAATTTATTTTTTATACTGCTAGGCACCAGGGACCCCACCAGCAATGGCCCTTTACTCAGAGCCCCCAAGCTCTTCATAGAATACAAATTCTTCTGCTAACTGGTTAAATCCTGAGGATAAAGACATTTTTGCAAATTGGTACATCATCATAATTGTTTTGTTACTGGCCAGATGCATTTCTCTCAAGCGGGAGCTGCAACTCTCAGGAGCATTCAGAGAACCAGCTCCTTATCCAAACATTCAGTGACTTAGGGACCCTTCCAACTTGCAATTCTTCCTTAATGTTTTGTGAAGGCAAATTTTCTACATTTTCAGGCCTCCAGAAAGGTCAGCAGATAGGTGTGGGGCCCATAGAGAATTTACACTACCTGGCAAATAGCAGTTCTTTGGAGGGTGATTTTAGAGTTCACAGCAGCTGCAAGAACCTAGTAGACTTATAACCCGTCTCTCCATTCATTACATTAAGTAAGTCACTGAAAAAGGTTTTATCATGTCACCAAAGCAGCCTTCCTTGGGCAGGGAAAAACCCACCATCCTGCTCACAGATAATCTCTGGCTACCTGTCTCACATCCAGGGAGGGGGTGCAGGGTGAGGTTTGAGGAATGGACCCCAGGGGTTGCCTTGGATATGACAATCTCAGGTCTAGCAAGGGGTACCCAGAGCTCTCACATTTTCTTTCCTTTATGTGTGGTTCCCAGGGCCAGGAGACCCAAAGCTAATGTCCTGTGGTGGGAATGGTGTCAAGCTATAGAGAACCACATTCCTATTTCAGTCCTGGCTGACCGTGAGGCCTCACCAGGGCTTCATGCAAGCTCGTTAGCATGAGAACCCATGTGAGTGCTAGGCAGCTGTGTCTGGCTTCTAGTGCTTGCTGGTAGCTCTTAGTAATCAGAGCTTCCCAAGTGGGGTGTCAGGAATGGGTTCCAGGTATGCAGAGGTATTGATCTTGGTGGAGCCCAGGGTGGTACAAGTTCCCAAGCCTTTCACCTATAGCTCTGACCAGCTTTGTCTGTTTATGCCAGAGTGCCCCAGTAGTGTTGTCTTCTATGCATGTTGGATGTAAGAGTTTGGAGGATACTGTCCTGGTTATCTCTAATCAGATAGCAGCTGACTATCTCATCCTGTGAGGCTGGCCTAGTAAGGACTGGGATGAGCACCGGTCTAGACCAGAGATGCTCAAGTTTCACTGTATATGAGAATCTCTTGGGGGAGCTTATTTAAAATGCAGATCCCCAGCCCCCAGCCCCAGAGGGTCTGATTGTCAGACTCGGAGGTGGGGTCAAGGTATCTTCTGCCACCACTAGCCTGGGTACCCCACTTTGAGAAGATATGGCTAAGGTGCTTGTCCCGTCTTTTGTCCTCTCTTTCTTTCAGCTTTTACTGAGGCTCTTCTTGATGCACAGGGACCTGTGTTGGGCCACAGGACTGCAAAGCTAAAATGACACTTGAAAGATTGAACAAGTGATTACAAGGCAGTGTGGTGAGTGCCAGCACCCAGCAAATGCAGACATTCTGAGAACTCCAAAGAGCCTGGGAGGCCTCCCAGGGAAGGCACCTACTGTCTGGTCTGAAGGAATGAGAAGCTCATTGGACAGAGAGGAGAGAAGTCTATTTAAGGTAGAGGAGGCTGCAGGGGCAAGATAGACATCAGTGGGTGGAGGCAAGCATGGCTGTTCTTTCTGGCTGGGGTAGGGTGTGGGCTGGGACAGCCTGGGGAGAATCCTGGACACAAGGCTGAGGAGTTTGCATTTCACTTGGAGAGCGATGAAGAGGTAATGAACTGGCGTGACCAGGTCTGCATTTTGGGGAACAAGAAGGAAATGAATGGGGCTGAGGCATGGGACTGAGGCTGACCCAGGCTCCAAGTGCTCGAGGCTCTGCCCCGGTGGCTCTAAGACTTGGGAAGGTTGCTTATCCTTTCTGAGGCTCCGTTTCCCCACAAGTAAAAGTGAGTGTGTTATAGAACTCAACTAGGTCTAGTCGTCTGGCACAGTAAGACTAGACATCCACACTGAGGTTGTGCAGCAGGAGAAAAGAAGGTGTTTATTGCAGGGCACCCGCAAGGAGCACCAGGCATCTCATGCTAAAATCCTGGCCTCCCCGATGGCTTGGAGGTAAGGGTTTTTAAAGGCAGGGGTAAATTTCAGGGAAGCAGAAGTTATAGGTAAAATCATAAATGAATACATGGAGGTCACACATTGGTTTTGGTCTGAAAGGGTAGGATATCGTGAGGCGAGGCTTACGGGTCACAGGTAGATTCAAAGTTTTCTGATTTGCAGTTGGTTAAGGAAGAGAGAAGCTTTGTTTAAAAATTTGGGACCAGGGGCCAGAGAAGAATGTTAACTCTGGCTCGTGGGTGTGACTCCCTTCAGGCCACGCAGGAAGAAATTTAGAACCAAGAACAGTGGTCGGCTCAGTCCCCACTTCCCCCTTAGCTGCTGCCTGTGTGCTGGTGGATCTGTTTGATAGGGGTCCAGGTGTTTGAAAAACAACTCAGGGACATATGTTAAGATGTTATCTTTAGTTTCTATAGGGAACCAAACATCTGACCCTAACTTTCTTGGCTGTTATTTTTAGTTATTATTACCTTCTTGCTTATCAAGTTGTTTATTTATGTCTCAGGACTAGCTAGGTCCCTGAAATTTCTCTTGAAGGAATTCAAGATTTTCCTTTATTTCCATGCTTGGGGGGCCTGTAGGTCCCTAAAAAAGGGGTCCTTGCTCCATCTCAACTGTAATAATATCTAAAGTACAGGGTCATTGGAAGAGTAAATGGCATGGCATATGAGAAAGCTTTTGGCACAGTGCCTGGCATCTAGTGACTGTCAACAAAATAATGTCCCTTGCATTCTCTAGCTATATGACTGGCAGCCAGTAGGCAGGGGGAGGGGCTGGGTGAGGGTCTCTGGGCAGGAGCTGGTAGGAGGCTGTCTCTCCAGGCCTGGACAAAGGGAATGCAGGTGGATGGAGGGCTGGGGACACTGTGGGGAGGGTCACTGGCACATCAGGCAAATAAATGGATGTGGAAGCCTGGGGCACCCTCTGCATCTGAAAGGAGAGGGGAGCAGGGGGTGGATTTGAGGTCATCCCGGGAGGTGACGGCGTGAGAAGTGGATCTAGGACAAAATTCTGGAGAACATCGTATTTGAGTAGCTGGCTGAAGAGAAGTCAGAAAAGGAATACAGGGAGAAGCAGGAGAGGCCACATCATGCAAGCTGAGGGCATGGCTGTGGCTGGCACCGGGCACTGTGGAGCAGTCGGCAGGAAGCTTGTGTCACTGGACCAGGCTCCAAAGGTCATGGCCGTCTTTGTGGTGCGGCTGGAAAAGCAAGGGCCCAGAGGGCACCGGACAGACTGTTGAGAAGATTCAAGGTCATGGGAGGAGGGCTTAAGAAAATGAAGTGCTGTGTGCAGGTTCTATGCCTTGGGGAAGGAGCCATGGGCTGAGAGCAGCTTTGAAGTGGGGAGAGGGGAGGAAGGAGGCAAGAGGCAAAGGCTGAAGGTTTCGTGGGCGGGTCAGGCAGGGAGTTAGTGGGGGCTGCCTGGAGGGTCCCAGTTGTCTCTGAAGGAGCAAAGACTTGAGCTGCAGCTTGACGGAGGGAAAGCATTAAACAGACAGGCCAAAGGACATCGTAGATTAGGATGAGGAGGAAAAGGAGGGACGAGGTGTGGAGGTGGAAAATTGGTTAGAAAGGGAGGGGATGAATTGCGGAGAGATAGCCTGACAGCGCAGGACCAGCATGGTAGCGAGGGAAGGAGGATAGCGTATCACTGGCCAGGTCTGGTCACTCCCTAAGGGCTGGGGCCTTGCAGGCCAGGAGGTGACTCTGTGGGCCGGAGAACCCTCCCAGTGCACTCAGGTGGGGTGGCTGCCACGGGAGATGGGCAGGGCCCCTCCTTGCAGACTGGAGGCAGGGCCGAGTTGTTGAAACGGTCCCTGATAGTTTGCTTTTCTGCCTTCTCTCTCCTCCTGGATTCGTGGTTTGTTTGTTTTGGCTTCCCCTGCACCACTTCTCCCCGCACCCCACAGTCTCTGGAGACTGAGCCAGGGTCTCCATGTTGCAGTTACATCTCATGTATTTAATTTGGCCCCCTTAATAAACAGAGGGTGGAGCAGAGGCTGTGAGAGAAGGATGGAATTAAAACCACAGCCTGGAGTAATGAGATCTCCGTTTGGCCTCCTTCCCTTCTTTTCCCACTCCCAGGCTCTGCTCCTCTACCCTCCTTTCTTGGAGAGAAACACAGCTCTGCTTGCCTAATGGAAGTCAGTGGGAAAATTCTGTTCACATTCCATATATAGTCGTCACTCAGTATGTGTGGGGGATTAGCTCCGGTACCCCTCACAGATACCAAAATCCACAGATGTTCAAGTGCCTGATATAAAACGGTGTCGTGTTTGCATGCAGCCTCCTGTATCTCTTAAATCACACATCCTCCTGTATACTTTAAATCATCTCTAGATTACTTAGAATACCTAATACAATGTGAATGCTATGGAAATAATTGTTATACTGTATTATTTACAGAATAATGACAAGGAAAAAAGTCTGTACATGGTCAGTACAGATGCAGTTTTTTCCAAATATGTTCAATCCTTGGTTGGTTGAATTATGGACACAGAATCCATGGATATGGGGGCAGACTCTATAACCTTGCTGGCATAAACCCATTCCACGGTGAGAGAGCTTTGAGGAGTGGAATCTGTTTATGAATGTATTTATAATCACATTTGGATGACTGCAGGCTTGCTCTTGGGCAGAGCGAAGTTGGGCTGTAAAAAAGGATGGGAAGATTTTCCCATCAATGGAAAACTCCCTGTTTGCCCTGACCCTTAGAGAAGGGAATGGCAGAAAGCTCTGAGTGATGTGGCCTTTGGGAGACCTCATGGTAGGGAAAAGCCAGGGAGCAGATCTGAGCTGCAGGGAGACGATCTGTACAGGAACTGACTTGTAATAAAATCAAATCTCAATTCTCCAGGCTTAGCGTTTACGACTCAAGATTGGATTCTGAAGTCTCATTCGTCTTCCGGGATTCTGCTCCCCTTGGCTCTCTGATACAGAGCTCTATGGCCACTCCCTGCTAGCTTTAGGTGGCTGGCCCAGCCCAGGTTTGATCTGGGATCATTGCTTCAATTTCCCTAAATACAGCTGAGTCAAGATTGGGGTACTTAACACAATATTGTTCAAGGTTCAGGAATGACAAAGGGGAAATAAACACAGAAAGGAACATGAAACCAGCCCAGGTGCCAGGAGCAAGGACAGCTGCTTCTTCTTCCCCCTCCTGCCCAGGGCTCTCTCCCTGGCTCTGGCCCTTCACAGAGGCCACCTTCTTCCACCTGTCCTGTCCCTGGGACATAGCTTTGCCTTGTGGGCCCCAGAGAACAATTTCCTCAGACACCATAAAATAAGCCTGTAGAAGGGAGAAACACAGACAAGCTTGGTTGGCTACTGCAATTCTTCTTTAGCTGTTTTCCACTCCCCAGCTTCAGTGGCAGCAGAGGGTCATGAGGTCATTTGTTAGGACAAGGTCCCCATTATTTGCATCTTGAATTTTTTTTTTTTTTTTGAGACAAAGTCTTGCTCTTGTTGCCCAGTCTGTAGTGCAATGGCGTGATCCCAGCTCACTGCAATCTCAGCCTCCTGGGTTCAAGAGATTCTTCTGCCTCAGCCTCCCGAGTAGCTGGGGTTACAGGCACACACCACCACGCCCAGCTAATTTTTGTATTTTTAGTAGAGACAGGGTTTCGCCGTGTTGACCAGGCTGGTCTTGAACTCCTAACCTCAGGTGATCCTCCTGCCTGGGCCTCCCAAAGTGCTGGGATTACAGGCTTGAGCCACCATGCCTTGCCTTTTTTTTTTTTTTTTTGTGAGACAGGATCTCACTCTGTCACCCAAGCTGGAGTACGGTGCACAATTTCAGCTCATTGCAACCTCTGTCTCCTGGGTTCAAGCGACTCTCCTGCCTCAACCTCCTGTGTTGCAAATGACAGGATCTCATTCTTATTTATGGCTGAAGAGTACTCCATTGTGTATATGTGCCACATTTTCTTTATCCATTCACCTATTGATAGACACTGATATGGTTTGGCTGTGTCCCCAACCCAAATTTCATTTTGAATTTTAGCTCCCATAATTCCCACGTGTTGTGGGAGGGACCCAGTGGGAGACAATTGAATCACAGGGATGGTTCCCCCATACTGTTCTCGTGGTAGTGAATAAGTCTTATAGGACCTGATGGTTTTATAAGAGGAAACCCTTTTGCTTAGCTCTCTCATTCTGTCTTGTCTGCCACCATGTAAGACATGCCATTTGCCTTCTGCCATGATTGTGAGGCCTCCCCAGCCACGTGGAACTGTGAGTCTATTAAACCTCTTTTTCTTTATAAATTACCCAGTCTCAGTTATGTCTTTATCAGCAGCATGAAAATGGACTAATACAGACACTTAGGTGCTTCCAAATCTTGACCATCATGAATAGTGCTGCAATAAACATGGGAGCACAGAAATCTCTTCAATACACTGATTTCTTTTCTGTTGGGCATATACCAGCAATGGAATTGCTGGATCATGTGGTAGCTCTATTTTTAGTTTTTTGAGGAACCTCCAAACTGTTCTTCATAGTGGTTGTACTAATTTACATTCCCACCAACAGTGTGCAAGGGTTCCCTTTTCTCCACAGCCTCACCAGTCATTTGTTATTGCCTGTCTTTTGGATGAAAGCCATTTTAACTGGGGTGAGATGCTATCTCATTGTAGTTTTGATTTGCATTTCTCTGATGATCAGTGATGTTGAGCACCTTTTCATATGCCTGTTTTCCATTTGCATGTCTTCTTTTGTGAAATATGTGTTCAGATCTTTTACCCATTTTAAAAACAGGATTATTAGACTTTTTCCTATTTAATTGTTTGCTCTGTTTATATACTTTGATTATTGATCCCTTGTCAGGTGGATAGTTAGCAAATATTGTCTCCCATTCGGTGGGTTATCTCTTCACTTTATTGATTGCTTCCTTTGTTGTGCAGAGCTTTTTAACTTGATGTGATTTCATTTGTCCATTTTTTGCTTTGGTTGTCTGTCTGTGCTTGCGGGGTATTACTCAAGAAATCTTTGCCTGGTCCAATGTCCTAGAGAGTTTCCCCGATGTTTTCTTATAGTGGTTTCATAGTTTGAGGTCTTAGATTTAAGTCTTTAATTCATGTTTATTTAATTTTTGTACATGGTGAGAGACAGGGGTCTAGTTTCATTCTTCTGCATATGAATATGCATCTTTCCCCATACCATTTGTTGAAGAGACTCTTCTTTCCCCAGTGTATGTTCTTGGCACCTTTGTCAAAAATGAGTTCACTGTAGATGTATGGATTTGTGTCTAGGTTCTCTATTCTGTTCCATTAGTCTATGTGTCTGTTTTTATGCTAGTACCATGCTTTTTTGGTTACTATAGCTCTGTAGTATAACTTGAAGTCATTTAATGTGATTCCTCCAGTTGTGTTCTTTTTACTCAGGATGGCTTTGGCTATTCTGGGTCTTTTGAGGTTCCATATAAATTTTAGGATTTTTTTTTCTATTTCTGTGAAGAATGTCATTGGTATTTTGGTAGGGATTGCATTGAATCTGTAGATTGCCTTGGCTAGTGTGGACATTTAAAAAATCTTGACTCTTTCAACCCATGAACATGGAATATCTTTACTTTTTTTTTGGTCCTTTTCAGTTTCTTACATCAGTGTTTTATGGTTTTCATTATAGAGATCTTTTACTTCTTTGGTTATGTTTATTCCTAGATATTTTATTTTATTTGTAGATGTTGTAAATAGGATTATTTTCTTGATTTCCTTTTCAGATTATCCAGTGTTGCCATATAGAAATTCTACTGCTTTTTGTATGTTGATTTTGTGTCCTGCAACTTTACTGAGTTTGTTTATCAGTTCTAATAGTTTTTTTTTTTGTAAAGTCTAGGTTTTTCCAAATATAAGATCATATTGTCTGCAAAAAAGATAATTTGACTTCTTCCTTTGCAGGTTGGACGCTCTTTATTTCTTTCTCTTCTCTGATTGCCCTAGCTAGGACTTCCAGTACTATGTTGAATAACAGTGATGACAGTGGGCATCCTTGTCTTCTTCCAGGTCTTAAAGGAAAGGCTTTCAGTTTTCTCCCATTCAGTATGATACTAGCTGTGGGTCTGTTGTATATGGCTTTTATCGTATTGAGGTACATTCCTTCTATACCCTATTTTTTGAGGATTTTTATCATGAAGGGATGTTGAATCTTATCAAATGCTTTTTCGCCATCAATTGAACCAATCTTATGGTTTTTGTCCTCTATTCTGTTGAAATGATGTATCCCATTGATTGATTTGTGTGTGTTGAACCGTCTTTGCATCTCTGGGATAAATCCCACTTGGTCATGATTAATGATTTTTAAAAATATGTTATTGAATTTGGTTTGCTAGTATTTTGTTGAGGATTTTTTTGCATCAATGTTTATCAGGGATATTGGCCTATACTTTTATTTTTTTGATGTGTCTTTGTCTGGTTTTGGTATCGGGATAATCTCAGCCTTGTAGAATGAGTTGAAAGTATTCCCTCCTCCTTTTATTTTTTGGAATAATTTGAATAGTATTGTTAATGGTTCTTTAGTTCTTTAAATGTTTGGTAAAATTCAACATTGAAACCATTGGGTCCTGGGCTTTTCTTTGATGGGAAACTGATTAGTATGGCTTTGATCTCATTACTTGCTATTGTCCTGTTCAAGTTTTGGATTTCTTCATGGCTCAATCTCGGTAGGTTGCATGTGTCTAGGAATTTGGCCATTTATTCTAGGGCTTCCAATTTATTGGCAATTTATTGGTAGGCTTTCCTGTTTATTAATAGCCTCTAATTTAAATCCTCTGAATTTCTGTGGTATAAGTTGTAATGTCTCTTTTTTCAGCTCTGATTTTTTATTTATTTGAATCTTTTCTCTCTTTTCTTAGGATAAAGATTGGTCACTTTTTTATTGTTTCAAAAACCAATTTCTGTTTCTTAGATCTTTTGTATTTTTTTAAAATTTCAATTTCATTTATTTTTGCTCTGGTCTTTATTATTTCTTTTCTTCTACTAATTTTGGGTTTGGTTTACTCTTGCTTTTCTATTTCTTTAAGATGCATTGTTAGGTTGTTTATTTGAAATCTTTCTACTTTTTTGATGTAGGTGATTATTGTTATAAACTTTCTTCTAGTACTACTTTTGCTATACCCCATAGGTTTTGGCATGCTGTGTTTCCATTTCCATTTGTTTCAAGAAATTTTAAAATTTTCTTCCTAGTTTCTTCATTAACCCACTGGTCATTCAGGAACGTACTGTTTAATTTCCATGTGTTGGTATAGTTTTCTAAATTTCTCTTTTTTTTGGTTTCTAGTTTTATTCCAGCATGGTCAGAGAAGATACTTGATATTGTTTCTTTTTGTTTTTTTTTTTGAAATTTTAAGACCTGTTTTGTGACCTAATATATATGGTCTATCCTTGAGAATGATCCAGGTGCTGAAGAGAAGAATGTGCATTCTGTAGCCATTGGATGAAATGTTCTATAAATATCTATTGGGTTCATTTGGTCCATAGTGCAGATTAAATCTGATGCTTCTTTGTTGATTTTCTGTCTAGATGATCTGTCCAACGCTGAAAGTGGGGTGCTGAAGCCTATTATTGTATTGAAGTCTATATCTCTCTTTAGCTCTGATAATATTTGCGTTATATATCTGGGTGCTCCAATGTTGGGTGCATATGTATTTACAGTTGTTATATCCTTTTGCTGAATTGATTCCTTTATCATTATATGATGACCTTTTAAAAATCTCTTTTATAGTTTTTGTCTTGAAATCTGTTTGGTCTGATAAAAGTATAGCTAAACCTGCTCTTTTTTCAGTTTTCATTTGCATGGAGTATCTTTTACCATTCATCTTTTTATTCTCAGTCTATGTGTCTTTATCGGTGAAGCATGTTTCTTGTAGGCCATAGATCATTGAGTCTTGTTGTTTTATTCATTCAGCCACACTATGTCTTGATTGGAGAGTTTTGTTCATTTATATTCAATGTTATTATTGATAAGTAAGGACTTACTCCTGCTATTTTGTCATTTGTTTTCTCTTATTTTTGGTGATCTTCTTGTCCTTACTTCCTTCTTTCCTGTCTTCCTTTTAGTGAAGGTGATATTCTCAAATGGTGTGTTCTAATTTCATGCTTTTTATTTTTTATTTATCTGTTGCAATGTTTTTCGAGTTTACCATGAAGTTTGCAAATAATATCTTATAACCTGTTATTTTAAGCTGATGACAACTTAAAACTAATTGCATAAACAAACAAGCAAGCAAAGACAAAACTAATACAAATTCTACACTTTAACTTCCTCCCTCTGATTTTTTTTAACTTTTTGTTGTTTGTATCTTATTGTACTGCCTATGTCTTAAGAAGTTGTAGTTATTATTTTTGATAGGTTTATTTTTTAGTCTTTCTACTTAAGATATAAGTAGTTTACACACCGCAAGTACAGTGTTATAATATTTTGTGTTTTTCTGTGTACTTAACTGTGACCAGTTTTTTTCCTTCGGATGATTTATTGTTCATTAACATTCTCTTTTTTCATATTGAAGAACTACCTTCAGTGTTTCTTGTAGGACAGGTCTGCTCTTGATAAAATCCCTCAGTTTTTGTTTGTCTGGGAAAGTATTTCTTCTTCATGTTTGAAGGATATTTTCACCAGATATACTATTCTAGGGTAACAGTTTTTTCCTTCAGCACTTTAAATATGTCATGCCACTCTCTCCTGGCCTGTAAGGTTTCCACTGAGAAATCTGCTGCCAGGTATATTGGAACTCAATTATATGTTATTTGTTTCTTTTTTCTTGCTGCTTTAGGATTCTTTCTTTATCCTTGACCTTTGGGAATTTGATTATTAAATGCCTTGAGGTAGTTTTATTTGAATTAAATCTGCTTAGTGTTCTATAACCTTCTTGTACTTGAATATTGATATTTTCCTCTAGGTTTGGAAAGTTCTCTGTTATTATCATTTTGAATAAACTTTCTACCGCAGTCTCTCTCTCTACCTCTTCTTTGAGGCTAATAACTCTTAGATTTGCCCTTTTGAGGCTATTTTCTGATCTTTTGTGTTTGCTTCATTCTTTTTTCTTTTGTTTCCAATGTGTGTTTTCAAATAGACTGTCTTCAAACTCACTAATTCTTTCTTCTACTTTATCAATTCTGCTATTGGGAGACTGACGCATTCTTCAGTATGTTAATTGCATTGTTCAGCTCCAGAATTTCTTCTTGATTCTTTTAAGTTATTTCAACCTCTTTGTTAAATTTATCTGATAGTATTCTGAATTCCTTCTCTGTGTTATCTTGGATTTCACTGAGCTTCCTTGAAATAGCAGTTTTGAATTCTCTGTCTGAAAGGTCACATATCTCTATTTCTCCAGGATTGGTTCCTGGTATCTTATTTAGTTCATTTGGTGAGGTCATGTTTTCCTGGATGGTGTTGCTGCTTGTGGGTGTTTGTCAGTGTCTGGGCATTAAAGAGTTAGGTATTTATTGTAGTCTTCACAGTTTGGACTTGTTTGTACCCATCCTTCTTGGACAGGTTTTCCAAATATTCAGAGGGATTGGATGTTGTGATCTAAGTCTTTGGTCACTGCTGCCATATCTGCTTTAAAGGGTACCCCAAGCCCAATAATGCTGTAGCTCTTGCACTAGTAGAAGTACTGCCTTAGTGGTCTTGGGTAAGATCCAGAAGAATTCCCTGGATTACCAGGCAGAGACTCTTGTGCTCTTCCCTTACTTTCCCCAAAACAGAGTCTCTATCTCTGTGATGAGCTCCCTGGAGCTGGGAGAAGGGTGACATAAGTACCCGTTTAGCCACCACCATTGGGACTGCACTGGGTCAGACCCAAAGCCAGGACAGCAACTGGGCCTCACCCAAGGCATGCATTGACCACTGCTTGGCTAAAAAGGCCCAAGAATCCCTACAGTTAGCAGGTGGCATACTGAGCCAGGTTTGTGTCCTTTCCTTCAGGGCAGTGAAGGACCCTCCTGGCCCCAGGAGGGTCCAGAGATGCCATCCAAGAGCCAGGACTAGAGTCAGGAACCTACCTGGTGTTCTATTCAACTGTGGCTCAGCAGGCACCCAAGCCGCAAGCAGAGAATCCTTCCCACTCTTCCCTCTCCTTTCCTCAAGTACAGGGGTCTCTCCCGTGACCACTGCCACCCCAGACCTGTGGTAAATACTGCCTGGCTATGTTCAGTTGAGACCCAGGCTTCTTCAGTCAGCTTGTGGTGAATGCTGCCTGTACCTAGCCCCTCCCTTCTAGGCAGCAGGCTTCCCTCTGGCCCAGAGCAGGTCCAGAAATGCCATCAAGGAGCCAAAGTCTAGAACTGGGGACCCCAGGAGCCCATTTGATGCTCTACCCTACTTGGGCCTAGCTGTACCAGGTTCTTAGGATTTTCGGTTCTTATGAAGGTGCTTTTCTGTGTGGATAGATGTTTAATTTGGTGTTCCTGCAGGTGGGACGAATGCTGGAAGCTTCTATTCAGCCATCTTGCTCTGCCTCCCCCTCATTGTGTTTTCTTGTCTTTTTCTTTTTCTCTGAGATGGGGTCTTGCTCTGTCACCCAGACAAGAGTGTAGTGGTGTGATCACAGCTCACTGCAGCCTCCACCTCCTGGGCTCAAGTGATCCTCCCATCTCAGTCCCCCAAGCTGGGATCACAGGTGTGTGCCACCATGCCTGACTATTATTATTATTATTTTTTATTTTTATTTTTTGGAGACGGGGTCTTGCCATGTTGCCCAGGCTGGTGTTGGGATTATAGGTGTGAGCCACTGTGCCTGGGTCCATTGTGCCTTTCAATGACACATTTTAAAAAGTTTCCTGGCAGGTCCTTGGTTAAGGCTTCCTTCTGGGAGTTGCTCTTTCCATAAATCATGGTAAGGAGGTTGTGTCCTCTGAAGCTGAGCCCACCCCGGCCCTCCTGGGCATGCGGAGAGCAAAGCCTCCTCCCAGTTCCCTCAGGGCTGAGGGAGGGCTGGAGAGATGCATGTTTTAGAACAAGGGCATAGTCTGTCCCTTTGGGCTTCTCAGAAGGCCATGATCACAGTGGCTGTTTTCTGGCCTCTGGGTCTCCCCTTGAGCTGAGGAGGAGGAGATGTGGCCACCTGGTTAGGCTTGGAGATTCATGGCTTTTTCCCTGGATTTTTGAGGGTCTTATTTATTTTCTCAGGCTAAGTTCCCACCTGGTGGGAAGCACTGTGCAGGTTCCTGGGGATGCAGCCCTGCACAGCCCAGACTGGACTCCTTCCCCATGGGGCTTACAACACACGGGAGAGGCAGAGAGATTCAAGCGCACAGAAAAACACATGAAGATTCAGCCCTGTCATCTTGTGCTAAGTGAGTTCCACATAATTCAATTATAAAATGAAAGATTGTGTTTCTGTGAGCTTCATAAAAATGAATTATTTCTCTGTCACAAAAAGTAAAGATAGTGCAAATGACACTGTGCATTGTAGTCCTTACACTGAATTGAGAACATCTCAAATGGTCCTGAGGCCACCACTTTCTGGACATTGCATCTCCTGTCCCAAGACACGAGCTAGGGCTTTGCCTCCTCTAGACCGGGACTGGGTGCTGGCTATGGGAACAGCATGTGCAAAGGCCTGGAGCCTCCTCTGTGTCTAGCCTGATGGGTGCCAGGTGCGGACGCCAGGACCACTAGCATCTCCTGGGCAGCCCCAGCACCCAGCCTGGTGTCAGCATATAGTAGGGCTCACGGGTATTTCTGGACTGAGGGAAGCTCTAAGGGGAGGTGCTTAGGGCCCAGGAGGCAGGGCTGGCCTGGGAAACATCACTGCACTCCTTCCTGGCAGCATCTTCTCTCTTGCCTTGGCAGATGTTCCAGGAAAGCTGGTCCACGCCCTTCCCGCAAGCCTTAAGATGGCTGCCTTTTGCCTGCATTTAAATGCAGCGTACCAAATGTCAGTTGGCCACTGACTCATAACCTTTCTGAGGCCATGCATGCCTTTGAAATGCTTGGGAGAGCACTTCTTACAGAAAATCCGTATACTGCACCCACCCAGTTAGATATGGAGTGTTCTGGGGTCCTCTCCGCTGGCCTGCCTGCGAGGCTGCCCCACTGTACAGCCCAGAGACCCTGGCTCCCACCCCACCTGGCCCCTCTCCCTCCAGACTCTCTGATGCCTGCTGCGTCAGGTGTCCCAGCCTGCCCTGGGAGATCTCCCGACCAGGCTCTGCCTCTCTCCTGTGCCCACAGCTGGGCCCAGGGACAGTAGACAGTCAGACCAGCCCCACCTGGTAACTCAGGCTCCTAGACCCCAAACCTGAGGGGCTGCCGTGATGGCGCCCCCAATAGCTCTCCCTGTCTCTCCCTGGCTCTTCCTCCTCTGAGAGGCCTGGGAAGGTTCAGAGGCTCCAGATGCTGGAACACTCGCCTCCCTGCAGAGGCTCAGCCAGCCCTGCTCTCCCCTTCTCTGTGATCCCTGTGGTGCTGCCCCGCTTGCTGGCTTCTAGTGTCACGAATGCCTCTGCTTTCACTCCGTCTCCTGTCTTTGCTTTCTAGTCTGCACTGATTGCGACATTTCCACCACTCTCTTGTTAGAACCCTGGACTCCCTTACCCCTCTGCCTTTGCTGCTCCTGCCTGGTGAACCCCTAGCCCTAGATGGCCCCAAGAGGGTGTCCTCCCCAGCAACCGGTCTGGCTGTTCTTCCTGTGCTTCCCTCCGCCTTCCCTGTGCTCCTACGTCACCTTTCCTCCCTCACTACCAGGCTGTCTTCCAGGCTGTCTTCCATTTCCCAGGGACTAAGGGAGGTGAGAGGGGCAGTGGCACTCTGAAAAAAGACCAGAGGCAGCAGGGGGTGGGGGGAGGAAGAGACTCTGAAAGTGAGCAGTACTCAGCCGTACCCAGCAGGACTCAGGGGCCTGGTCGTATCCGGCAGGACTCAGGGTGTCCAGCACACCCAGCAGGACTCAGGGCCCCTGGCTGTATCTGGCAGGTCTCAGGGTTCTCAGCCGCACCCGGCAGGACTCAGGGTTCTTGGCTGTACCCAGCAGGTCTCAGGGTTCTCGGCTGTATCCGGCAGGTCTCAGGGTGCCCAGGCATACCCAGCAGAACTCAGGGCACCCGGCCATACCCAGCAGCACTTTAGAAATACTCAGCAGTATTTAGGGTGCTCTAGTGTGGACTTTGTCCCCCCAGTGCCTTGGGCTGAATTGCGTCCTCACAAAATTCACATATTGAAGTCCCAACCCCCAGCCAGGACATCAGAATGTGATTGTACAGTTAACCCGTGAACAACAAGGGGTCAAGGGCACCAACCCCCTTGTAGTCAAGACTCACATATGACTTTTGACTCCCCCCAAACTTAACTGCTAATAGCCTACTGTCGCCTGGAAGCCTTACCAATGACAAACAGTTGATGAACACATATTATGTATGCTATATGCATTACGTACTGTATTCCTACAACAAAGTAAGCTAAAGAAAATGTTATTAAAAGAAACACAAAGAAGAGAAAATCTATGTATTAGTTATTGAGTGGAAGTAGATCCTCATCAAGGTCTCCATCCTCCCGTCTTTGTGCTGAGTAGGCTGCGGGACGGGGTGGGGGGTCCTGCTGTCTCAGAGGCAGAAGAAAAACCTCATGTAAGTGGACTCACAAAGTTCAAACACATGTTGTTCCATAATCTCCTGCGTTTGCAGATGGGGCCTTTACCGAGGTAATTAGGTTACCATGAGGCCATATGGGTGGACCCTAATCCAATAGGACCAGTGTTCTTATGAGAAGAGGAAATGAGGGCATAGATTTGCACAGAGGAAAGCCTGGGCGAAGGCGCAGGGGAAGGCGCTGTCTGCAAGGCAAGGAGAGAAGCCTCAGAAGAAACCAGCCGCGAGGACGCCTTGATGTCAGACTTACTTCCAGCCTCCAGAACTGTGAGGACATTTTTGCTGAGGCCTCCCAGTCAGTGGTGCTGCGAGCTGGAAGAAACCTTGGAGGACGTCTCATGATCCATCCACTTCTGTTTACTGATGGGGAGACGAGGCCAAGAGCGGGAGTGCAGGGCCACAAAAAGGGTCAAAGACAGTGCTCCCAGGCCAAGGCTGGCTTCTTAGCCTGGGGGACGCCAGGACCGAGGTGCTGGAACAAGAGAAGCTGGGGGAGAGAAAGGAGGGGTGCAGGTGACTGGATTGTAACTATGACATGGTCCACATCGCTCTTCCTCCTGCGTTACATTGGCTGTTCCAGAGCTGTAGCCTGAGGACTAGGCTTTATTGCTGAACACAGTCCTGTATCCAGACATTTTGTTCTGTTCATGCAGCCCAAAGCTGCACTTGGCTGCTGCTGAGCATGGGGTCAGCCAAGATCCCTCTGGATCTATGTGAAGCGAGCCTTGCACCCAAGAGCCCACGAGGCCCTCCTCATGGACCCGGCCGCGTGGCAGGAGCTGAGGGCAATTCTCAGACCTAGAATCCTCACTTGCCCTTTTCAGGCAAAGACAGAGAATTGATGGACATCTTGAGGCTCCGTCCTTCAGTGCTCTGCGAGCCCAGGCAGCTGTCAGGAAAGGGACAAGACCAGGGACTGGGGATGTGGAGGGAAGGGGCAGGTTTGAGGAGATCCTGGGTGATGAGAGAGGGACTCTCCAGGCTAGGGCATAGATGCTCTGGGTCCGCCTATCCCAGCCTCTTCACTGTCAGTGAAGCCATGTCCGCTGCCCATGACAGGGAGCCTGGCTGTTACCATCTTTTGGAAGTTGGACGCCTGCTAGTGGCAGTGGCTGGAGCAATGCTACCGCCTAGTGGCCTGATCTGCAAGTGCAGTCAATGGATGTGCCAGAGATCTCAGAGCTGCCCTCTGGGACCCCCACCCCACCTCTCCTGGGGTCACAGACTGCCTTTTGGTCAGCCTGTCTTAGTCTTGTCTGTAGCCACCTGTCAGCCTGCCTCCAGCTGTGTTTACCTCGGCATGTCCCTTCCGTTCTGGCTCATGTTAGCCACTGCTCTGTGGCGTATCTCTGTGGCGTATCCCTCTTACCCTGTCTGCCCTGCTGGCTTGGGCTGGCTGTTCCTCCGTGTCTCATTCCATCAGTTTCCGCCTCACCCTCTGCTGGGCCCTGGCTCTTTATTCTGCTCCTCACCTGTTTTAGACTTGCTTCTTGCCCCCCATACCCCATCCCTGTGTGCCCGAGTTGGGATCATGCCTGGGGTCATGTCTGCCCTCTTATTAACATTGAAGCTGGTTCTTGAAAAATACAGAGGCTTTTCTGCTTTTTCCAGGATGAGTCAGGAACTCCTGGAGTGAGCAGGGCTCAGGCCTCACCCAGCAGTGACCTCAGAGAGGGTGTGCAAGGTCAGAGGAGCCTCTGGCTGAGCTCAGCACTGTGACAAGAGACTTTCCAAAATGCTTAAGGGTCTGGCCGGGGCTAGGCGTGCTCCAGCAGGTGTCAGGGAAGAAGAATGAGTGAGCTGGCTGAGTCGCCTGGCCCCACCTAATGTTGTCTCCTCCCTGAAGCCTCCCCTCCCTTCTGTGCTACCGCAGCTCTTAGGTCTGTGGCGTCCCATCCTGAAGCCACTGGTGCCATGTGATGATTTGCATTTAAATTAATTAAAATGAAATGAAATGAAAGACTCAGTTTCTCAGTCACACTAGCCACATTTCAGATGCTGAATGTTCACACATGGCTAGTGTCTATTGACCATATTGAGTAGCACAGAAGAGAACATTAGCCGCATCACGGAAAGTTCCATTAGTCAGCACTGTCTTAGAATAATCTTTGGAAAACCTCCCTTTCCTCTTATACTACCCTCAGAGGGAGGATAGGATCATGATGTGTCCATCTCAGGATCCCTGGGGTCCAGCATGTCAGGTTATATACATTTGTTGGCTGGTTGGCTAGATGGATATAAGGATGGATGGATGGATGGATGGATGGATGGATGGATGGATGGGTGAAGGGAGGGAGGGAGAGAGGGATGAGTATATGGGTGGGTAGATGGGTGGGTAGATAAATAGATGGATGATGGATGGATGGATGGCTGAATAGATGGATGATGGGTGGGTGGGTGGAAGGATGGGTAGGTAGAAGAATAGATGGATGAATGATGGATAATGGATGGATATATAGATGGATGGATACACAGGTGGATGGATGGGTGGGTGGGTGGGTGGATATATGGATGGATGGATGGGTGGGTGGGTGGGTGGATAGTTGGATAAATGAATGGATAGATGGATGGATGGGTGGATGGATGGATGGGTGGGTGGCTGGACATGTGGGTGAGTAGATGAATGGATGGATGGATGGATATAAGGATGGATGGATAGATGGAAGCTTGAATTCCTAAATTTCTATGCCATGGAAGTCCCAGGGGGACCCAGGAAGCGGGCAGAGTTGCCTCTGAACTGGCCAGGTGAGCTGGTTTGTGGAGATGTTGCTCTGCTCCAGGTTCTGCAAATGAACAGAGGGCCTTTGATGACCCTCAGCCTGAAAACTTGAACTTGTGAGTAGCTCTCAGGGGACTTAGAGCTACAAAAGCTTGAGGGTTTCTGCAGGTAAAGCGAAGAACTGAAGGGCCAGCTGTGGAGACTTCATGTTTCAGGGCAAGCACCTACCTGTGTCTAGGGTGGAAGTAGCCAAGGTGGCTGGGAGTGGATGAGCTGGAGGAAGGGTGGCCAGATCCAGACCTCAGGGATGGGCGGTCTGGGCTCACCCTTCTGCAGCTTGAACCCCAAGGAGCGGGGCCAGGCTTCTGGGAGAGGGATGAGGCAGCTGCAAGGCTTGAGTCCAGCTCAGTCCAGGGCAGACAGGAATTGAGGTCGATCAGGGAGGAACCCTTCCCAACACAAACCCTTACCAGCAGCTGGACCTGGACAGCCAGGGTGGTAGTGGTCTGACCCAGAGCAGGAGTCTGATCCAGCAGGAGCAGGAGCTCAGTGGCAGCCTCTGTTCTATCCCCGCGGGCTGCTCTCCATTCAGTACTCCCGAGGGCTCCTGAGCAGCCTTGCTGCCTTGTTCGGACTGCTCTGAAGGGAAAAGGATCTGCTCATCCCTGGGCAGGAGAGAGGGTGGTGCAGGCCACAATTAATTCAACAGACACCTGCTGAGCACTCACTGGCTGCCAGGCATGTGTCAGGGCTGGGGGTCTATGTTGAGGATGCCACAGTCTTGCCCTGGAGAGTACCTGACCCTAGCAGACGTCACGTGACCCAGAGCCACAGAAGAGCAGAGGAAGGAATGAGGAGGGCGGGACTGTGGCTTCGCAGGGGCACGGCTTGCAGAGACCAGTGTGCCAATTCTGCAGCCTCACTGTGCAGGTTCCACTTACAGAAAGATGGTAGCATCATGGGCAAATTACTTGGCCTTTTGTGACTCCTATTTGTTTGTTTGTGTTTTTAAAATCTACAATGAAGGGTAGTAATAGTGTGGAACCCATAGAGCTGTTGTGAGTTCATTCATGAGAATTGTTCAGAATGGTGCCTGATACACAGTAAGCATTATATAAATCCATGCTATTAGCATTATATAAATCCATGCTATTAATCCATTATGGAGCTACCTCTCTCACCTTTGGTTCTACTGGATTGATCAGATACCTTTTTCCCCAGGGAGGTAGCTGGAGGGGAGCAGCGGTGGCACGAGGGGAGGAGACAAAATGGAGGTTTGGGTGCTGCAAGTGTTCCTGCTTTTCTGAACCTCATCCGTTGTCTGGGGGTGAAGAGAGGTGGGCAAAGGGAAAGCCCAGGCATCAGGACCCGCCATGATCTCCAGGGACCAATGCATGGCATTGTCTGGGCTAGGGAGGACGCTGGCCTTCCAGGGTCCCCCAGTCCAGAGAGGGAAAGAAGCCCAAGAGGGCACAATGAGTTCTTTCCTTTTTATTTATTTATTTATTTTTTTGAGAAAGGGTCACCTTATGTTGCCCAGGTTGGAATGCAGTGGTGTGATCACAGCTCACAGCAGTCTCAAACTCTTGGGTTCAAGCGATCCTCCTGCCTCGGCCTCCCAAAGAGCTGGGATTACAGGCATGTGCCACTGAGCTTCGCCTTCTTTCCTTTTTAAATTTCCAAAGCATATGTACTCCATGTTACATGTACAAAAGGCATAGTTCAAAAAACATAAAAAGCACACAATGAAAGCCTCCCTCTGAAATCCCTTCTGCCTCATCAACCCCCCTCAACCTTTCCCGCAAAACCTAGTTCTCGAGATTAACAGCATTAATAATTTAGAGGGCATACTTTCCAGGCCTTATGTATATTTTAATAATCTAAACACACACGTGCATACATACCATTTTGTATAAAAAGAAAGGAAAGAAAATTATATAATATGACACACATTATTCTGCAACCTGATTTTCCACCCATGATATGCCATGGAAATCCTTCCTTTCATGTTAGTATATCTGGACCACTTCATGGCTTTTACTGCTTCAGAGTATTCTATCGTGTGGATGTATTATAATTTTTAAAAACCACTTACCCAGTAATGGACACTTACGTGGTTTCCCATCTTTGGTGATTGCTAACAATTCTGCCTTGAGCATCCCTGCCTATGCAGCTGTGTCTGCGTGCAAGTGTTTCTGAGACTGAATTCCCCAAGAGGAATTGCAGTGACAGGGAATGTGCATTTTAAAAGGCGATGGGTAGTAGGTAGGCATATTTTTAGGGTTTGTTTCAAACTCCCATGGGAGCCCCTGTATGTCCAGGGAGTGTGTGGGCCGTGTTATGGGGGGAGCACAATGCTGGTGACCCAGGTCTCCACACTCTCAGGCTGTTGGGCCCACTCAACATGGGATCGCCGCCCTCCAGCACATGTTTATTGCACCTTTGCTTCCTTCCCATGGGCCTGCCTGGGAATCCTCCTGAATCTCCCTGGCCCATTCATTTCCTCTTGCGGCGACATACCCGTTCTGTCTCTGTGCTCTTCCCTGGAGCCCCCATCTCTACTCTCAGCTGATGATGTAACTTCCTGTCTCACTGAGAAGATAGAAGCCGCCGGGAGAGAATGTCCATGGTCTCCACCCCCACGCCACCCACCTGCTTGCATCTGCCTGAGTCTTCTGCCTCCTTCCTGGGCCGAGGCAACTCCTCCACTTCGTATGACCAGATCTTAAAAAACAAATTGTTATTGAGACATAACTCATACTCCATGAAATTCATCCCTTTAAGGTGTACAATTTAGTGCTTTTTAGCATATTCACAGAGTTGTGTAACCTTCACCGCCACCTAATTCCAGAACATTTTCATCCCCACAGGAAACCCCATTCCCATTAGCAGTCAGTCCCCATTCCCCCTCCCTGGTCCCTGGAGACCACCGATCTATGCTGGCTCTGAAGCAATCTGGTCTCTCCAGACTCACCTGTTCTGGGCATTTCATATAAGTGGAGTCACACACCATATGGTCTTTTGCGACTGGCTTCTTTCACTTGGCATTTTGTACATGACTCATCCATGTTGTAGCCTGTATCAGAACTTCGTTCTTTTTTATGGCTGAGTAATATTCCATTGTATGGATAGACTTTATTTTGTTTATCCCTGCGTCAATTGATAGACATTGGGGTGGTTTCTACTTTTTGGCTCTTATAGACAAGGCTGTTATGAATATTTGTGTACACGTTTTTGTGTGGCTGTATGTTTTGAGTTCTCTTAGGTACACACTTATGAGTAGAATTGCTGGGTCATATGGTAACTGGCAGGTTTAGCTTTTTGAAGAACTGCCAAACTGTTATCCAAAGTGACTGTATCATTTTACATTCCCACCAGCAGGGCCTGGGGGTTCCAGTTTCTCCCCGTTCTTGTGATTGCCTGGCCTTCCATTCTAGCCCTCTGGGGACCGTGAAGTACATCTCCTCTGGAAGCACAGTCAGATCTTCTCACCTGCTTGAGGACAGCACTCTCATTTCTCCCCAGCCCCTCCTTCAACACGTTTTCCCCTTTGTATCCCAATCACCTGTCAGCATGGAGATAAGCTCTTATTTTTTCCCACCTTTAAAAAACTCTCTTGATCCATGGCCCCTCCAGCAAGCACCCCATCTCTCTTCTCTCTTTTACAGCAAAACCCCACAAAAGAATTGTCTCAACTTGTCTCTGATTTCTCTTTTTTCATTCTCCTTTGAACGCACTCTTGTCAGACTTTTGTCCCACTCTGACTGCAATCAAGGTCACCAGTGACCTCTACATTGCAACCCCAGGGGACCTTTCTCAGCCCTGACTTAAGGATCAGTGGCTTTTTACATGGTTGGTCGCTTCCTCCTCTTTTCTGACTCGGGTTCCTGGGAGCCCCTCTTCCTGGTGTCTTCTCCTTTGCTGGCTCCTCCTTCTCATTCTCCCCAGTTCCTCAAAATCTTCCTGATCTGGAAATGTCAGAGCGCCCTGGGGCTCAGTCCTTGGTCTCTCCGCTCTGCTTTCAGAGTGTCTGAGATCTCATCCAGTCTCACTCTGAATGTCACCCAAATGCTTACGACTTGCTGATGGTAGCTCCAGGCAGGGCCTCTCCTCTGAGCTCCACACTCATTTATCGACAGCCCCCTGTGACATTTCCCCTGGCAACTCTGACCACCAATTCCCAAACAGAACTCCTGGCTTCTCCCATTGAGCCTGCCAATCCCACAACTCAGCAAAAGACAGCACTGAGACAGCTTCTTTCTGTACCTAAGGCCAAAGGCTTGGCATCGTCCTTGACTCCTCTCTCTCTTATACCTGGGAGAATCCTGCCGTTTTTCACCTCCCCACTGTCTCTGCTACCCCAGGGCCAAGGTGCTTTGAGGTCGCAGTGGACTCCTAACTGATGTCTGTTTCCACCCTTGATCCCACGGTCTGTTCTCAACACAGTGCCCAGAGGGATCCTCTTAAAACACAAGTTAGGTTACGCCATCCCCCAGCTCAGAGCCTGGCCATGAAGCCACATGTCATGGAGGCCTCACAATGGCCCACAGGGTCCTTCAGGGTCTGCCCCTACTCCTGCCCTCTCCACCCTCCACATAATCCTCAGAGCCCTTTTCTGTTATTCAGACCCTCCAGGCAGGCCTCGGGTTTCACACTTGCTGTGCCTGCTGTCTGGGCTGCCCTAGCTCAGAAGTCTGCTCGACTCTCTCCTCGTCTCCTCCCAGGCTTTACGCAAATGTCGCTGCCTGGGTGAGACCGTGTCTGGCCACTTTGTGTAAAACCACAACCTCCCCGACACTACTCACCGCTTCCGGCTTTATTTTTCTCCTGGGTGCTTATCCCTCTAATACACTGTCTGTTTTATGTGTTGACCTTACTTATGCATTACCTCTTTCCCCCATTAGGATGTAATCTCTGCAAGGGCAGGGCTTTTAGTCTGTTTCTTCACTGCTGTATACCCAACCTCTAACATCACTCCTGTCCCAAGGGAGGTGCTGAGTCAATATTTGCTGGATGCCTGATCCAAGGCCTGCGGTCTGGAAGTTCTCCGACGGTGGAGCGGCCCCTACAGCCACGCCGCAGCCGGCCAGGAGGTGGCGCTGTGACTGCAGAAATGGCGGGCTCCGGCTGCCCGGCCGCTTCTCAGGAATGCACCCGGGACTCCCTGTTTCAGAGGCAACGCGCTGGGGGTGGGGGGCGTGGGGGTATGGCTGTGTGTGCCCCCAGGTCAACCTGCTACCTTTCTCATCTGCGGCAGGACTCCGGGGAACCTGTGCTTTTTTCTGGGCTGATAAGGGTCACTAACACCACCCTGATCCCAGGCCCGGTGACGTCTGCACGGGGCAGCCTCTGGAAGCCGAGTGGATTTGGTTGGACGCCGGAGTCTTTCCTGGGCCCTGGGACAGGGGTGGGGCTTCCCTGCCTGCCTGCTCTTGCTCTCAGCCAAGGGACCTGTCCTGCCCTGGCCTGCATCCAGCTCTGAGCCTCCTCAGCAGCTGGGAGAGGCCCTCGGCTCAGGGCTCCTTATAGCTGTCTTTTGGAGGCGCCAGCGAGGACACTGCTGTTCCTGACGCTGCCACTTGCCGGCTGGGTGACCTTGGGCAAGTGCTGAGCCTCAGTGTTGTCATCTGTTCGATGGGAGAGACAGGCCTGCCTTGACGGTCGTGGGGAAGGTTAGATACTTGTAAACCCTATTTGGTTCTGGGCAGAGGCGGAGCAGGTGCCCTCTGCCAGTGCCAGCTCCCATTGAGGCAGTGTGCAGTGCCAGGGCTGGCTGGGCTCTGGGGTCCGACCCAAGGGGCTGTCCCAGGTCCTGCATGTTCATGCACTCACTCAGACACCTGTGCAATGTGGCTCCTATGTGCCTGGTGCTGTGTAGGGGATTGGGGGAACCATAGGGATGAAAAAGACATTGCCCCTGTGTTCCAGAAGCTGAGAATTAATGGGAGAGATGGGAATAATCCTACGTGAGACAAAGTTAAGTAACAAAGATGAGACAAAGCACAAGAGGTGTGGGCAGGCTGCTGGTGATGAATACCCAGCGAGCAGGACAGACAGGAAGTGCTTCCAGCCCTGCCAGAGGAGCAGTGGGCTGTGTGGTCCTGGGAGGTCACTACAGGCTTGGGGCTGGGAGACAGGCAGAGATCATGGCCGTGGCTATGGAGGGAACCAGCCTGCAATGAGGCCCGCTGTGCCTCTTTCCCCCACTGACGTCCTCCCCCCACGGCCTGGTCTTGGGCTAGTTTCCAGAGGCTGCTCCTGACTGTAATCCAGGGTTCAGGCTTTTGAAAGGAAGGGTGGGCTGGAGGGCGTCTGCTGCCTGCCGGGGACTGGGACTGGGACTGGGGCTGGCACCAGCTGAGGCCCCCTGGAGTTTGACCTGGACCTTGCTCAGAGAAGGTTCCAGGGATGGTGCTGTCCGTGGACATCGCAGAGCAGGAAGGTGCCCTGAGCAGCACCTGGACCTACTGAGCATTGGTTGGGGTGGGGATGGAGGAGCTCATACCACCAGAATGGGGGGTCCTCCTCTGGGAACAGGGGTCAGTTAGGACACTTCTGCTGGACTCTGAAGATGGGGAGCGTGATGACGGACATCACCACTCTGCCTGCAAAGTCCTAGTGTAACTTCTGGGAAACAAAACTGCCAAGAGCCTGTGAAAGCCGCTACATTTAAGGGATGAGAAAAAATGCAGAGGTCGCGGGCACAGTCTCCTGGTGAGACTTCTAGCACCACGTCCAGTCATCCTGTGGCCCACTTTCCTCCCATGCATTTTCCAGGTTATGCCCAAGCAGGAAGCCGTCAGGATCTTGGGTTAGCATGGGGTGAGTCTTGGGGAGGGTGGAATGGCTCCAACACCCTCCAACCGTTTGCCTTCACAGACCTGTGGCCACCATCCCTGCCAACATCAGTGCAGTGCCCAGCCTGTGGCCAACTTCCCGTGCCAAATCTTAGACCTGCTGCCTCCACCCTTCCCCCCTCTTTTACCTTGGTCCTGTCAGTTTCCCCGAGGGGGTGATTGAGACAGCTGGGAAGGACCCAGGAGCCTGGGATGCTTCTCATCACCAGAGATCCTGCCCTGCCAATGCTTGCCCCTCCAAGCAGCTGTCTCTGGGTCTCCTTGCCAGGGAAGCTGTCATCTTGGGTGGCCCGGCCGGCACTGGGCAGAGCGGCTCAGGCTGGTCCTGGAGGGTCTACTGCCTCTGCCCCTCCCGCCCGTCTGGACTTGGTGCTCAGCTCTGCCCATGTCCTGGTGTGGCCCAGCTGCCTGCCTGGCACAGAGGACCACTGCTTGGTCTGTGGCTGGGACACGAGCCTGTTTGCTCCACTGCACCCTCCCTCATGGCACAAAGCAGAGCAGGCGCTCACTTAGATTAATTAATCTGCTGCCCAGCCTGCTCCTCCGACCCATCTTTTATTCATGGACAAGCAGCGCTCTCTGCTTTACTAGGACTTGGGCATCAATATTTCATCCTTGCTTCGCATGCCAGCTTCCTGCTCCCTCCCTCCCACCTCCTGTGGCTCTAGGACCCACAAGGTGCTAGGACCTGGGGCACACTGGCCGTGCCTGGCTCAGCCTGGATGCCAGGAGGGCTTCGTGGGCCTCTCGACTGCCTTCCACGCACCAGAAGCCTTTCTGAATCAGCAAGCTGGGGAGGCAAGGCAGAGTGGCCGGACATGGAGGAAGGGGTCCCAGGAATCTGAGGGGTGCAGGGGATCTGGTCTTGGGGAGGCTGGGGCTGGCTGGCCCAGTCTTGCCTTGGTGTTGCTGGGTTGTCAGGATCAGAGCTGAGGGCTGTGCAGTGCCAGGCACAGGTCCTAGCATGGAGTCCTTCCCCTTTCTACCACAGTATCTTGGCCAGTGCTCGTAACCCAGGTCTGTGGAGGGCCTTCTGGAGGGTCATGAGTCCTGGAAACACAAAACCAAATGTGATGTGTGTGCATGTGTGCAAGAGTGAGTGTGTGTGAGTGTGAGTGTGAGAGAGAATGGGGGTGAGGGTCCCGGGCTTTCACTGAGTTCCCAGCAGGGTCTATGAGCCATAAAAGGTCATAAGCCACATGATTCTAGGCAGGTCCAGCCTCCTCTTTTTAACATAGAAGGAAGAGAATTACACACTCAGGGAGCCCCAAGGAGTAAGTATGCTTGGCAATATGGGCGTTATGGGGGTACAAATACACACCCTGTGTGTGGGTGTGACTGTGTGTATGTGAGTATGAAAGCACGTGTAAATGTATGAATGTGAATGTGAGCATGCAAAATCATATGTGTGAGCATTTCGAGTGTGCAAGGGCGTGGGAGCAGCTGTATGTGAGTGCATGTGTATGAGGGTGTGTGTGCATGTAAGCATGTGTGTGTCTTGTGTGGTGGCACTGGGGTCACAGACACGCATTGCTGTCCTGTGCTGGAGGAGCCCAGTGCAGAGCTAATGAGGCAGTGACACTAAGGCGCTGGGGACAGATTGGGCCTCCCTTCCCAGGCTGGCAGTGCCCTCATCTCCGCGGGGGGCCTGCGGTCAGGGGGTGCCAGCTGGGCTGAGATGAAACCTGGGGAACTGCTCTGGCCCGGGCTGTACTGCGCAGGAGTGGGGACGGGGGTAGGGGGTGTGGGGAGGCAGCGGCAGCAAACTCCCCTTTGAGCTTAGTGTGGAAGCTTCATGAGGGCACCATGAAGCGCTGCACTCGCCGCTTTTCCTCACACCCTATTCCCAATCGGCCAGGAATTCCTGCCGCCAACCCTCCAGCTACACCCAGAACCCAACCAAACCCGCCCTGCCTCGGGTCCCTCCATGGCCCCTGCAGTCCCTGCTTAGCACAGCGGCTCTACCCTGCCTCTGCTCCTAGGAGAGCCAGGCTCTCAACTGCCCGGAGCCCAGACTGCTGCCCTGCAGGCCTCCCCACCGCCTGCACCTCGCTCAGGCATGCCAGCCACCCCTACCGCACACGCCTGCACACCCGCACACCCACACACTCTCACACCTGCATTCCCGCAGGCTCCCCCAGGGGCCTCTGCATTTCTGGCTCCCCACATGGCTACCTGGCTCCCTCCCTCACCTCCTGCAAGTCTGCCGCCTGACCCTGTACCTTTTATTTCCCTCCACAGCACGCATGACCTTCTCACACCCCAGTCCATCGCTCGTCCGTGTTATTGCACTGTCTTCTGCCAACACAACAAAAGCTCCCTGAGGGCAGGAATTTTTATGTTTTGTTCACTGATTCATCCTAGAGCAGTGTGCACTGGGAGGGGCTCAACACATGTTGGAGGGTGAATGAATGGGTGGATGAATAAATGAATGGATGAACTGCCCATCCCATTCCTCAGTGGCCTGTTTGGAACTACCCATGGGGGATGTATTTTTTTCCTCAGGCTTAAGGGCTAACGAAACCTTAGCTGTGTTGAAAAGCTGGTGTTCATTCATCAATGATTCGATATACTTACCGTGCACCTACTGTGTGCTGGGCACTGACCTCGCTGCGGCTAGAGGGTAATGAACACACAAGTAAACACCACTCCTTTCTCCCAGGGAGCGTTTGTCTGTTGGATCCTGAGGACCTTGTCACTGTTTTCCTTTCTGTGATGACTGCCCCCATGCCCAGAGCCAATTTTCTGAAATGTTCTGAGTACAAAAACATCCCCTCTGATCTCACCTCATTATTCTATGCTTCTTCTCCCTGTGTCTTGGTTGTTTTTGACAGAAAAGGGAAATTCATGACAAGCATGTGGAGCACTTGGTGGCCCAGTGCAGGCCTGGGGAGCTGCTGAGTTGAGGCGTTCTTGTTTCTCTCTGGAACCTCTCGGTCGCTACCTCTACCCCTCACCTCTGTCTCTGGGTCTCTGCCACCTGCCTCCTCCTTTCCTCCCTCCCGGACCTGCTTTCCCTCTCACTGGCTGAAGATGAGGCCCCACCACTCTTGCTTTGATGAAATCATCCATTTATGTGTTTAATCGTATAGTATTATATGCATTCTGTTACATGATTTCAAAATCTTTTGGCAGCAAAATATGCATAAATGACTGCTTATAGATGAATGCACGTGCACGTGTGTGTTTGCGGAGGGGGTGGCGCTGGCTCTCACTGGAGAAATCTCCCTCCCAGTACAGATGGAAGATTCCCTGGAGAGGAAGCTTGAGGTGACAGATGTCTTGCATTACAGGGGAGGTCCCTTGCTGCTGCTGCCCCTGACAGATCCCTTGGTTAACAGTCCATGTGACTTGCTCAGCCACAGCCTAGCATTGCTGGGTCTGGATATACTTTTGGCACCAATCTGTCACCTCCTGGTTAGCTCTCCCCTCCCTGACCCATCAGCCAGGCTTGAATGTCCTGGTCGCATTCCCAAGTGATGTCACTGGTCCTTTTGTCCTTGGCTCCCTGTGAGTGTCCAGTGGCTGGGGTGAGCCTGCCATCTGAAGCTTGGTGCCAGGAAAAGGGATCCATTCAAAAAAGGGTAAGGGAAACAGGGGCAACTGGCACAGAGAGCCAGAGATGGGGGACACCCAAAAGGGAGATTGAGAAGCTCCGGGGTGGAGTGGAAGGAACCAGGGAGACTAACACCAAGCAACCATGTGTCCCAGGGTATCCAGTCCACACCCACTCCTTCAGCACTGCAGCCTTGAACAGCATGGACTGTGGGTGTATGCTGGGTGTTGGGGCAGAGGGGTATGATAGACAGAAAAGGTGATTTTGACCTGAAAGTCGGGGCAGAGGCACCCCTAGCCTCCCTGTGGGTCCTGGGTCTGGGGTTCTTACTCTGACACTTAGCCCCCCTTTTATTCCTTGTCCCCCAACTCCCACAAGGTACATTCTGGTTCAGGAAGAGGAGTCAGTGGGAGGAGAAGCAGCTTCCTCGGTGTCATGGCTGAGGCTGTAAGGGGCTAGTCACGTGCCTTTGAATGCCTTAAGCAACCTCTCTGTGCCTCAGCTTTTCCATCTGCACACTGGAGATGATAACAGTACCTGTCTTAGAGGATTGTAAGAATTAAGTGAGTTAACAAGAGAAAGAATTCAGCAGAGTACCTGCACACAGTTAGCCACTGCATAAGAGTGGCCACTATTATTGTCATTTGAGGAATTCTAGAAGTTCTCCTCAACCCTGTATCTCCACCACACATGCATAGCCTGAAATTCCTCCTTCACTTATCTCTTGGAATGATAATTGTATTAGTCCGTTTTCATACTGCTATAAAGAACTGTCCAAGACTAGGTAATTTATAAAGGAAAGAGGTTTAATTAACTCACAGTTCCTCATGGCTGTGAAGGCCTCAGGAAACTTACAATCATGTTGGAAGGCGAAGGGGAGTCAAGCACCTTCTTCACAAGGTGGCAGGAAGGAGAAGCTCAGCCAAGGGGGAAGAGCCCCTTATACAACCATCAGATCTCATAAGAACTTACTATCACGATAACAGCATGGGGGAAACTGGCCCCATTATTCAGTTACCTCCACCTGTTATCTCCTTGACATGTGGGGATTATGGGGATTACAATTCAAGATGAGATTTGGGTGGGGACACAAAGCCTAACCATATCAATAGTTCTTCAAAGGCACCTTGAACAAAACTCAGACTAGCACTTGACAACACAGTGTGAACAGGGTTAAGAACAGGGACTTGAGATCTTGGCAGCTGTGTGCCTTTAGGCAGTTCCATGGCCTCTCTGAGCTTTGATCCCTTCTTTTTAGATGAAATGACAATAGATCCTCCTGGAAGAGTCTTGTGAAGACAAAATGAAATTACGCACTTAAGCACTCAGCATAGGGCATGGCACGGCATGAGTGGTCAGCAAACAGCAGCTGCATTCTTTACAAGGCACCTGCACCTGCATCATCCCATCTGATCCTGGCCCCAACTCTGGAGGTGGCCTCGCTTCCGGGTGAGAAGACTGAAGCAGAGAGAGCAGTGGCATTCGGAGCAGGGCTGGAGCTCGGGCCCCCTGGCTCAGGCTGGTGCTTTCTTGAAGGGGTGACCTTCAGAGGCCTGGCACAGATGGCATAAAGGGAGCAGTAGATGTCCTGGATGTCCTGTCTCTGACCTGAGACCTGTAGGGACCTGGAGGCAATGGAGAACATTCCTGGAGGAAGAGGGGCATCAGGAGACAAAGTGAGACTCTTACTTCACAGGTTTGCCCGACTCTCTCTAGCCACAGGCTCCCCCTGTTCCCCCAAGTCTGCCCTCTCCTGCATCATCCTGGACTTGGCCTCTGGGCTTACGGAGCCCTGGAGTAGAGCCTGTCTGGAGGAATGAAGCCCGGTGCTGCCCTAGTCCAACTGATGCCTTCAGGCCTCTGCAGAACTCAGGAGGGAGAAAGGCTGACCAATGAGGAGGCCCGCTTTAGACTGTTCTCAGTTTTTACTGAAATTGCAAGGGCGAGAGGTTGGGGAGGGGCAAGACAAGTAAAAAATAGCCTCATTTGGGCTGAGAAGGGGAGAAAGCAATTTCCTTCTGAAGTCTCTTTTCCTGATTCTTGAAAGATGTAATTTGGAAATGTCCTGGTGGCTCTGGCTGGAGTGTGGGCCAGACCACCCATAAAGCATGGAGTGGGGACCTAGGGGTGGGGAGCAGGGAAGGCCAGTGGAGGAAGGGGACAAAGGTCTTGCTGATAGTTTCGGCCCAAGCCTCAAGGACAGGTCAGCCAGGGGGAGATGCGGTAAGAAGGACTGTCAAGGCACAGAGGACAGCTGAAGAGTGAGGTGGCAGAGTCTGACTCGAGAGAGGAAGAGGATCTGGGGATCCTGATGGACCAGGCTGGTGGGGCAGATACACTGGGGAGAATTCCAGGTCTGCCTGGGGTAGGAGGGTGGCCCAGTACCTAAGAGAGGTCCATGCTCTGGGGTCTGTATCTCAGGACATTTCATGGGGCAAAGGCACAAATCCATCCTGAAGGACTATGCATCCTCAAGTTTCTTTGCTGGAAAGTCATCTGGGTGCTGGGCAATCTGGTGGAAACTTGGAGGCTTATTCAGAGCCTGCAGGAGAAGCAGGGCCCTGGCATGGGGTGGTAAAGGGGCACAGGGGAGCCTTGACACGCCCAGGGTTCCTCTGCTTGTCGTCCTTTGGAATCATGCTCCAAGTTCCTCCACAGCCTCTTCTGCAGCCCTGCCACCTTCCAAGCCACCATGGTGTGGCTCTGAGGGTCCCAGCTTGGGGTGCAGCATCGGCCCTATGAGAAGGCAGAAATGAGACCCACCAGCACTTCAGGGGCCTCCCTGGGACTTGTCCTTCCCTCTGACATGATGCTAACTCCTTGTCCTGAAGCATCAGCTCATCACCCCATCCTTCAACTAACCCATCAACCAGCCAAGTCCACCAGCCAACGAGCCAAGCCACACCCCACTCACCAATCCACCGGCCACCACTCTACCTGTTACCCTACACCCTGCCATGCCACCAACTCAGCAAGTTTCTAAGAAACATACCAATGCACCAACCAGATAATCTACCAACCAGCCTATTCTTCCACCATCTAACCACCCCACTAACTAGCCTATCAGCTAACTCACCAACCAACTCATTACCACACTGTCCAATCAGGTGATAGAAGCTACACAGTGCTATGAACAGAAAGGTTTAATATAAAGAATTATTAACTATAACAGGAAATCACCCACTAACCATGACAGGAGATCACCCAGTAACCGTGACTGGAAATCACCCACTAACCGTGACAGGAGATCACCCACTAACCGTGACGGAGATCACCCAGTAACCGTGACAGGAGATCACCCACTAACCGTGACAAGAGATCACCCACTAACCATGATGGGAGATCACCCAGTAACCGTGACGAAGATCACCCAGTAACCATGACGGGAGATCACCCACTAACTGTGACGGAGATCACCCACTAACCGGGACAGGAGATCACCCACTAACCGCGATGGGAGATCACCCACTAACGGCGACGGGAGATCACCCACTAACCACGACGGGAGATCACCCAGTAACCGTGACGGGAGATCACCCAGTAACCGTGACGGGAGATCACCCACTAACCGTGACAGGAGATCACCCAGTAACCGTGACAGGAGATCACCCGCTAACCGTGACGGAGATCACCCGCTAACCGTGACAGGAGATCACCCGCTAACCGCGACAGGAGATCACCCACTAACCGCGACAGGAGATCACCCACTAACTGTGACAGGAGATCACCCAGTAACCGTGACGGAGATCACCAACTAACCGTGACGGGAGATCACCCACTAACCGTGACGGGAGATCACCCACTAACCGTGACGGGAGATCACCCACTAACCGTGACAGGAGATCACCCACTAACCGTGACAGGAGATCACCCAGTAACCGTGACGGGAGATCACCCACTAACCATGACAGGAGATCACCCACTAACCGTGACAGGAGATCACCCACTAACTGTGACGGAGATCACCCACTAACCGTGACAGGAGATCACCCAGTAACTGCGACAGGAGATCACACACTAACCGTGACAGGAGATCACCCACTAACTGTGACGGAGATCACCCACTAACCGTGACAGGAGATCACTCACTAACCGTGACAGGAGATCACCCACTAACCGTGACAGGAGATCACCCAGTAACTGCGACAGGAGATCACCCAGTAACTGTGACGGAGATCACCCACTAACCGTGACAGGAGATCACCCAGTAACTGCGACAGGAGATCACCCAGTAACTGTGACGGAGATCACCCACTAACCGTGACAAGAGATCACCCGCTAACTGTGACAGGAGATCACCCACTAACCGTGACAGGAGATCACCCACTAACCGTGACAGGAGATCACCCAGTAACTGCGACAGGAGATCACCCACTAACCGTGACAGGAGATCACCCAGTAACTGCGACAGGAGATCACCCGCTAACTGTGATGGAGATCACCCACTAACCGTGACAGGAGATCACCTACCTAAGCAACACTTCTGCCTCTAGGGCTGAGGCCAAGCATTGAAGGCAGTAAGAAACCTGGAAGCGTCTTCCCGCAACCCCAACATCCAGGACTGAGACCCAAACCTTGTTAGAGAAGGTACAGCCGAGGTGTCCTGGCAGCAGGAAAGTTTGCTGAAGCGCCGGTGCCAGTGGAACTCTCTGGCAGGCCACTCTCTGGGCTGCTGCAGGAGGCTGGATGCTGCGGGACACCTCACTGCCGGAGCCTGCAAGAGAAGCCCTTCCTCCTTCTGTGCTGTTCCTCCAGCACCGTCTCCTGGGAAAGCCGAACATACAGCCAGCTGGTTAAAGAGAAATATTGACAGGGTCTAGCTCCACGATCACAGACCAGGCCCTGGAGAGTAGATCTGAAGCTGAGACACAATTCGGTAATAACTGGCACACCTGTTCTCTTGCTTCCCCACCAACCCTGCAAGCCACTAACTAATACGCCATTCATCTACCAAGCAAGCAATCAGCTAACAAGCCTACCCTTCTGCCATTTCACCACCCCACCAATTGCAGTCCTCTGACCAGAATACCCATCTACCCACCTACCTGCTACCCCAGCAACCCAGTTTTCTTGAAAGTTCCAGGCACTGTGCTGAGGGCAGTGAGGAATACAGCAGTGAAAGGGAAGTCTGCACCCTGAAGGAGAGACACTCATTTATTCAAATTGGGCGACATATGCAACCTATGCCTATGATTTACTCTGGGCCGACAAGGCTCTGTTTCATGCAGGTGACATCCATTAAATGGACAAACAGTGGGCAGACAGCATGCTCTGAAGCTAGTGGTGGGAGAGATCACTGCGGCCTGATGGTAGGGAGCAGCCTCGTGGAGAAGGGAAGTGATCTGGGCATTGAAGAATGAGCAGAGTAGAGATTCCGATTTGGAAAAGGAAAAGAAAGGCACGGGGGCAGGAATGTCTGGTATCTGTGGTGCGAAGGAGGACTCGGCACAGGGAGACTTGCTCACAAGAAGGGCTCACCATGCTGGGGGGGCCACAGGCCCCAGCTGCACGGGCCTGTAGGGAGCACACGTCCATTTCGTCGGTGACAGGCAAGAGCTGTCACACCCCTAGGAGAGGCTGATCCTATCACCAGCTTCTTTCTCAGGCAGCGAAGGGGCTCCTCCTTTTCATCAAGGGCTAAACTGCAATTCTGAAAAAAAAAAAAAAAAAAAAAAAAAAAAAAGAGGCTCACCCAGCATCAAGCAGACATCAGAAAAAACTTCCAGTCCAGACCAGCAGGAGGCTCAGGAATGCGATTCTTCCAATTGTCTGGGGTGGCTGAAATATTGACCTGCTCAGAGGCAGGGGAATATCTGCAATGACCCTTCCTAACCCTGTTGTTAAAGGGCTCCTTGTGGCTCAGGTCCACCTGCTCCCAGGCTTCCATCAGCCCAAGTGCCATTAAGTATCTCAGAATAAAAATCTGACTTCAGAATCAATTGATGGAGAGAGGTTCTCCAAACATTCGCCGGCGAAGGTAATTAAATTCCAATCGGAGAAGATGGAGCTGTGTGACGGGGCGGTGGGGGCAGCGGCTGGCGCCTGGCTGCTGAGCAATGAAATCACAGGCGTGCGCAGCCCAGAGCTGGCAGCGGCACAAAGGAAATTGGAGCAGTCAAATATTTCCCTCCTCGTTGAGTTCCATTTACATGTTTATAATAGAGGTTCTTAAGGCCCTAATGAGAAGGCTGCTCATTGCAGGCAAGAGGATGATTAAGGCTCTGCCAGACGAGATCAGGGACAGGAACAAAGGCCTGTTAATTACTACAGAGGGACAGGAGGAGCGCCAGGCTCCAGCTCGCTGCTGCCCCAGAGCCTCCCCAGCCTGGTGCCTTCCGGTTCACTGTGGCTGCCTCACCTTTGCTCCCAACCCAGGTGACCTCCCAGGGTTGGGCTAGATAGATTCCCTAGAGCTAGAGTCAGGGGTTCAGGGACCATTCCCACTTTCCCTCCCTGGGGGGTGATTTCAGGCAGTGCCCCTGGCATATGCAGATTTGTCCTGCAAAGGTGCCCTGTTGGGGGACATGGCTCAGAGGAAGCCACACTGCTGAACTGCTTGGCCACCCCCTGAACCACAAGGTTCACCTGCCCACCAGGGGGCTGCTCACTTGAGTTTCCAAGCCCTAGAGGGAGGACCACCCTGGGCGGATGACAAAGCCCCTCTTCCCAGCCCTCAGGGCATCCAAGAGACACAGCGCTACCTGTGGAGACCCAGGCCAGAATTAGTGATGGATGATGTCATCTGGTACGAAGGCAGAGGGCTCTTGCCAAGTTGATTTTAAGGCCTTTCTAGCAACTGGAGTTCATGGTATGGTGGAAAAAGTATAGGCTTTGTGTCAACAGGCTTAGGGTCAGGCAGACCTGGGCTCAAATCCCAGGTCTTCTGTTTGCTAATGAGGTGCCCTGGACAGGTTATTAACTTCTCTGAGCCTCAGTCTGTTTATCAGTTAAAAGGGGGTAATACCTACTACACTTCGGCTGGTTTTATGATGCAATGAGATAATGTTGAGTAGGTCTGGCACAAAGTAGGTGGTTCGTTCATATTGGTGACCTTGTCCCCTATTCTGTGGGGCTGGGTTGGTATGCTTTAGAAGTCCTGCCCATCTATGACCTGCAGGACATGGGGCTGAGTGTGGGCAGTATCTGGTGTCCTTTACCTGGTGCTGCTCTGCAGTGCCTCTTCTTGTGACATGGCATCTGGCACTATTGAAGGAAAAGAGGAGATTGTCTGGCCAGGGCTGGGAGGAAATCAGACTGTGCACTGCTTGCCCAAGTGCCCCTCACCTGTGTCCCACTCTACCCCTGAGGCCTCCAGAGATGAGGGGAAGAAGAGAGGAGGGAGAGGAGAGTCATACGTTTGGGGAGCTGCCTGATTTCTCCACGAGAAAGAAAAATCAGAGAAATAAATTATGCCACGCAAAGTGGAGTGAATCTGGGAGTCAAGAGTCGAATTTGAAGAACTTTAATTTTTAGGAAAATGGTCATCTTGTAAAGGCCCAAACCAGAGCTTTCTCAACTAGAATCCGATTTTAGGCCCAGGGGATATAGGGTCTAAGAGGAGAACGATTCTGCGGTTAACACAAAGACCTAAAGATGAGAGATCCCCAACTCCCTGGAGGATATGGTGCCATCTTGGTCTTCCCGGGGTCAGCGTTGGCAGCTGGGAACATCTCAGTGGCTTCTTGGCTTACTAAGGTGCTTCCCTTGGAGCTGTCCACGGTGCTGGCCTCAAAGCCTACCTGGCCCTGGCTGCCTGGCCACACCTACCTCTCCAGTTGGCTGTCTGCCAGGCCTGTCACCTGCAGAGCTTCTGCCCAAGTCCACAGCACTGAACCTTGCTGCAAACCCCAGGATTTTCAGACACACCTGATGCTAAGATGCATTTTAGCTCGAGCCTTAGGGCTAACAATAACCTAGTCCCTAGAGTCCACCTTAACCAGAACTCTCACCAGAATCCAGACTTGAATCCATACCAGTCTGAAGTACAGCTCGAATCGTCATCCATTCCTTAATATGAATCTTAAACCCTATTCTCATTTCTAGTCTCCAATCGAGTACTGGTCTGAAGTTCATCTCTTACCCTAACCTCAGAATGAACCTGAGCCCTAAAGACTTGATCTTGGGCAAAGGATTGGCCCCTCCCCTCTTCTCTCCCTCCTTGTGAATGTGGCTGAGCCTCTGTGGTGAGCACCGCGGGTAGAGAGACGTGTCCTGTGCTGCCCCTGCTCTCCAGGAACTTGGCTGTGTGCCCCTACCGCCCTCACTGTCAGACAAATTCATGTCAGTGTCAGCACTGACAATATTCTCCTAAGAGGGAAAGTCTTTAGAGAAGATATCACCATCATTTACAAGGCAAAACCTAGAGGTGGGTCATGGAGCGCTCTGAATTCTGCCTACTGTGCACCACCTGCCAAGAGCCTCTGGCTCCTGCCTCTTGTGCCTTTGGTCCACGCTGCATGCTGGTGTGGGTGGGGAGTGAAGAGTGGAGGAAACTTTCATAGGGGCAAGGCCCACCTGTCTCTGTGGAATATGGTCCACGTAGTTGTAGGTAGATGCTGAGGAGGCCCAGGTAGCACAGGAAGTACCAGACCCTGAGTACCTACCGTTACCAGTCCCCTCGCTGACCTTCACAACATTCACTGAGCGGGGCTGAGGAAGCTGAAGGGCCTTTATATCCATTACAATGATAACAGGTGGAAGAGCTGGGAATGAAATACAGGTCCTCTGGCTGCTGAGTCCTAGAGGCTGGGGATGGTGAGGGAGAGGCTTTCTAAAGGAGGTGAGGTGCAGGCAGTGGGGACACAGGCAGTGTGGGGTGCAGCGTCAGGAGGGATGAGTGGGGGTTGAGGTGAGAGGTGAGGAAGAGATGTTGACCAAGGCTGGGAGATGCAGATGGGATGGGGATGGCCCCAGGAGCTGGTCTGGACTTTCCCTGTGCCCAAGGCCAGGCACTGGGGAAAGCTCAGGGAGGGAAGAGAACTTGCAACGTGGAGTCACATCCTTCTCTCCCGTGGTGGGTTCCTCCTGAGGGGCCTGCTCTTGTGGGATGACATGAAGAAGGGGAATGGTGAGAATGGCAGCTGGGAGAAGACATACGACATTCCCCAGGGTCAATGGTGCAGCCCTTGTGTCTGTCTACTGGCCCTCCACTCCTCCTGCACCCACTTCTTCTTTCCCCACAGCCACTATCCTAGTCCAGGCCATGCCTGGCCACTGTCTGCAGCCTCCGTTGCCTCCCTTCTCCATCCTTTGGGTCCTCTGCCCACAGCCAGAGGGACCTGCCTGAGGCCCTCATGAGGACCCTCTTCCCCAAGAAGCTGGGCTGCTCCCTCTTTCCCGCCACATTCCACTCACCTCTCCTCCTTGGCTTTCTGTCACTTGTAGTTGGGGCAAACTCGTCCGAGCTGGGACACTGATGCTGAAGGCAGTGCTGTGGATGATGATGAGGGCAGCAGGCCTGATGCCAGGATGTCCCCTGACTCCTGCCTCCTCTCCAGCTGACCCCCCAGGGCTTCCCAACACCTCCCTCAGCTCCTCCAGATCCTGCCAACTGCTAGGCTCAGGCCCTCCCGCAGCTTCCCGGGCCTGGAAAGGGCGCTCAAATGGGAGTCAGAGGAACCGAGCCCAGTTCTTTACTGACTGCCCTGAAGCCCTGGATAGGGCTCCTCTGCTCTCTACTGCCTCCCCTGTAAAATGGGGATAATCCCTCCTGCTCCACTCCTCTCCCAACGAGACGCAGACTATGGCAGCACTTGGTAAGTAACCACACTGCATAACGAGGCCTGCTGGAGTTACTGGCCCCCATTCCTGCCTACATTTTGGCCCCATTATTTACATTTAGTTTTATTCCCTTCCTCCTGGAGTCTCGGTTCCCTGCCGCGGGGTGTGCAACTCGCACCCTTTGTGTCCTCCAGCGTTCTCTGGCTGAGCCCGCTGCCTGCCACTGTTCAGGCCCCTGATTAGCCACAGCCTGCCAGCCCTGTGCAGGGAAGGTGGTGCCTTTCTTCGCTGCCAGTCTTAGCACAGTCCTGGGCTCGCAGGGGAGCTCCGTCTAGTTGACTCGATGTTGACTGAACCCAGCTTTAGATCAATGGTTCTCAAGCTGAAGCATGTATCAGAATTACCTGGTGAGCTCATTAAACCCCAAGTTGCTGGTTCTCTCCCCAGTTTCTGATTCTAGAAGTCTGGGTAGAGCCTGAGGATGTGCATTTCTGACAAGCTCTCGGTGATGCTGATGCTGCTGGTCCAGAAACCACACTTTGAGAACCACTGTTGTTCTCAGCGAAAACCTGGATGGCCCTGCCGGGAAGTCTTCTGTCTAAGTGGGCTGGGATGAGATGGCCTCATGGGGAGGGTGTGTGTGGAGGGGCCTGGGGCCGGGGCACCCCAGACACCAGGAAGTGAGCGCCTCTTGCCTAGAGGCAGAAGCAGCGTTGAATGTCCTCAGTCAGAGCTGTGAGATCTGAGTTTAATCTGCGTGGAGCAATTCAAGGGAGGGAGCCAAGGGTGGGGGGAGTGGGAGCTGGGAAGGCGGTGCATATTTCATACTGTTCCCAGCTTTGAAGGTCCAGGGAAGGCCTGTGGCAGTCGGTGACAGCTTCATCGTAATGAGGGATGGCGAGAAGCACCCTGCTTGGGGTGAGGCGCTCGTCAGAGGGGTGGAAGGATGGCCAGGGAGGGGAAGGGAGGTGGTGGTAGGTATAGATGGGAAGTGGTGGGGGTTAGAATCTGTAGTGTGGGCCCTTCCTCTAGACTTATCCCTGTCGCCCCAGCATATATGGGTGGTGATGAGATTCCTGGAGGGTTTTCAGATGCAGTCTCTAAGGGCCTGTATCCATCCCCAAGGTCACATCTGGAATATCCTTTCCCTCAAAGAAGTATCTCAACATCAGCAGAAGCTCCAGCAGGGCAAAAGCCCCACTGTTCTGAAACTGTCCGCGCTGGACCCTGGTGGTATCTGGAGCCTCTGAACTGCATGAGAATAGGGCTCATTACCATTCAGCCTCAGATCTGCACCCTGTTCGCTCTTCCTGTTCCATCCCCCATCCCCGACCTCCCACCAGCAGGGGCCAAGGCCATTTCTAAAGACCTTATAATCCAGGGCTTGGGAGGAATCTCTGAACATTCTAAAAAAGCATCCTCCTTTGTCTTAGTTTTGGGCCCCACCTGCGGTACAGCCCTGATGTAGGAATTCAGCATTCCAGATCTATGGCAATGGGGGAGTTGGGGAGACACTGCTCAGAGGCAGGGTTGGCTGGGGGACACTTTCTGGGACCGGAAAAGGGGTGTGCATAGGCTGAGTGTCCCCTGTTTACAGGCTCAAAGGGCTCTCAGCACCCAAGTTGGCTGTATTGACAAACATGCCCCTTCTGGGCTCAGCAGGGATTCAGGCCAGCCTCGGAGGAGTCACAGAACCATTAGAGTCGGTGACCATAGTTTCCTTACAGACAGCGGGGTATGCACAGAGGGATACCTGGGCAGGAACCACACAGACTTTGCTGCTCCAGAACTGCCCAGCCCTGCCCCATGACCAGGGCTGTGTTTGCTCTTCAGAGGCCTTTGCAACCACAGGGTGGGCAGGACCCTGGGAGGTAAGAAGGGAGGATGGCAATGCAGCCCAGCTTCCCTCAGACAGACCCGGGCCCAGCCCTGCCTTTGCCTCCTAGTTTATAAGGATACGACCTTGGGCAAGTCATGTGGCCTTTCAGAGCCTCAGTTTGCTCATCCTCAAAATGGGAACAATTGTATCAATTTTGCAGGGCTGATATGAGATGACATATGGATAGCACTGAGCACAGTGCCTGGCACTGGTCTGCTCTCAATAACAGCATGTGCAAACCTGGGGTGGGAGGCATCCAAAGCTGCTTAGGGCCCCAGCCCCAGGGCCTCCTCCCTCCAGCCCAGACCTGGTGGAACCAAGGACCGGCCTTGAGCCCCCTCCCTCGGAACGGCTGGAGTGAGCATTCAATCCTGATTAGCTCCACCGGGCTCCCTCGTAACCTTTTCATTAGGAAATTATGTTTAATAGAAATTGTTCTGACACCTCTCAGCAGCATTTCCCTGCAATTCATTACTACTGGGGAGGGGCAGGTGGCAGAGCGGCTCTGGGGCCCAGCTCCTTGGGGGAGGGGCTGTCCCTCTCCCCACCCCTTTCCTGGTTCAGCCTTTGCTGTATGGGTGGAAGGGACGCAGGACAGAGGTGTTCCTGCTTGGCTTCCCCATAGAGAGGCAGGCTAGCTGCTGAAGCACATCTGGATGGGGCCAGTCACTCTCAGCACCCTCCCCTGGGTCTGATTTGGGACTACCCAGCTGTTGCCAGTGATGCTCATGTGTTAACAGCACTCTCTATTCTTGTTTAGTCCTCACTGTCCTCAGAAGGAAGAGAGGCACACAGCGCTCCCCAGCTGCTGGAATGCAGGAAGAATTGAGGTGCTCAGGACCCACCACCTCTTTGCGGCAAACTAAGCTCACTCTCCTGCTCCCTTGCTCCCAGAAGTGGCACTGGATGGATCCCATCCAGGTCAGCCCAGGCTGTCACTTCCCACCCTTCTGTACCTAATCCCAGCGCGATGAAGAGTTTACACCTGTTTCTCACTTGAATCAGGGAAGTCTAGTTTGCATTCTCCTGACTGGATGGGCCTGGGGAAGGCAGAGACTGCATTGAATCTTTCATCTCATTGGTCCGGGGATTTGGTTCTGAAGACCAATGCCTTCCAGAATCTTCCTGTCTCTCCCCAAATTCTGGAGAATTCTGTTTCCAGCACTCAACCATGATGGGGGGCGGGTACAGGAAATGAGTGTTGAGGGAAAGGCATCCCACCTTCTCTCTGTTCCACCTTCCAGATCTGACAACTCACTGGAAAGTTCCTCTCTGTGTCCCTGCCCCCCGTCTGCGTCTGAGGCCGCTGCTTTCCCCAGCCTTGGTGCCTTGGGTTTTCTGCTCTGTGAAAGGAACCAGGTCCCTTATCCTGTTCTCCCCTCAAGAAAAGAGGGTGTGCGGGGCTTGGCACAGGAAATGGCCCTTGCCACTCACAGGCTTTGGGGTCTGAGGGCAGCTCTGATGCCCCCGCATGCTTTTCGAACCCAGCAACTGGGGAGACCCCCTTGCCATTTTACCACCAAGTGTCTGAAATTAGCAGCCGCCTAATCTCTCTCTGCCATATCACTCAATGGTGTAATTGTGCAGAAAAAAATGTATTAAAATGCAAAACACTCAGTTGTACTTCTTTATGTTAAATCCCTTCTTCGCTCTATCTCCCTTTTAATTTTACAAGGTTTTTTCTCTCTCCCCCTTTCATAAAAGGGAGAACTGGGCACGCAGGGAATCATTTCAACTCCCCTATAAATCTCCAAAATGAATACTTAAATTCGAGGAAAAAAATACATTCTTACACCTTTAATTTCCCTGCTATGAAGTGTAATGAAAAAGCCTGATTATTTTTAATTCTTCCCTTTAATAATTCAGTGGCGGAGTGATTTAAGACTAGGATTCATAATTACCTTTCCGCTTTCTTGGCAAATGGAGTTTTAATAGAAATGAGAGCTCTGGCGACTGAAATGGATTTCAACAGGTCTCTGGGGGGTCAGGCTCAACACCAATTGGTGGAAGAATGTTCCTAAGACCCCTCAGGTGTGGGGTCTGGACTGGTTACCTGGGCCCACGCGGACAGAGGAAGTATATCACCTTGTGCTCACTGGGAATCACCTGTTGTAATAGTAACAGAAGGTCACAGTGTGGGTGCCTAATGACCCATTTATCCTGGAAGGAAGAAACCAGTGAAAAATGGCCATCAGGACAGTCGTCTCGATTAGTAATAATAACTAATAACTATGATGTTAATGATAGCAGCTACCATTAATTGAGCAAATACTGTGTGTCAGGCAGTGTTAAGTGCTTCAGAGACATTCTAGGCAGGCATGGTGGTGTGCACCTGTAGTCCCACCTACTCAGGAGACTGAGGTGGGAGGGTCACTTGAGCCTGGCTCACTTGAGGCTGCAGTGAGCTGTGATCATCACCACCACCATCATCCAGCCTGGGTGAGAGAGTGAGACCCAGTCTCTAAAAAGAAAAAAATTGGGTACTTCTCATGCTGTTCTCATGATAGTGAATGGTTCTCACAAGATCTGACGGTTTTAAAAACGGGAGTTGCCCTGCACAAGCTCTTTTTGCCCGCTGCCATCCACTTAAGATGTGACTTGCTCCTCCTTGCCTTCCACCATGATTGTGAGGCTTCACCAGCCACGTGCAACTGTAAGTCCAATAAACCCCTTGCTTTTTCCCAGTCTCAGGTATGTCTTTATCAGCCTTGTGAAAACAGACTAATATGCAGAGGACCTAGCAAGTTAAAATTAAGGAAGATGGCAGAGCTGGGGTTTGACCTACATTCTCTCTTATTCTAAAGACACTACTCCACTGACTAACTTCCCAAGCACTACCCAGAGCTCATTACCCAAACATGGTACCTGCCTCCCAGGAGTAAGCAGAGATAACCAGACGCAGTGGTGGAGTAGAATTATAGAGAGACCTGTGGAAAGGGCACCAGGTGGGGTCAGAGTCGGAACCCTGAGCCTTCCTACCAGCTCCATGGCCTATGAGCTTGGAGACACTGGGAAAGCTGCCTTTCTGAGCCTCAGTTTCCTCACCTATAGAATGGGGACAATAAAACCAATTTGTCTAGTTCAAGGGATGGTAATGAGATTCAAAGGAGAAAATACATGTGAAAAAGTTTTGTAAATCCCAATTTGCTCTACAAGGGTGAAGTTTAATTAGTATTATTTGATAACAGAATATACTTAAAACTGACCCATGTCTGTCCAACCCTCCACAGTCATTTTTCCTGCTGTCTGCATGCCCAGCCTTCCCATCAAAATCCAGCTCATGCTGGGTGCAGTGGCTCATGCCTGTAATCCCAGTGCTTTGGGAGGCCAAGGTGTGAGGATTGCTTGTACCCAGGAGTTCGAGACCAGCCTGGGCAACAAAGCGAGATCCTGTCTCTACCAAAAAAAAAAAAAAAAAAAAAAAAAAAATTAAAAAATCAGCTGGGTGTGGTGGTGCGTGCCTGTAGTCCCAGCTACTTGGGAGGCTGAGTGAGACAGGAGGATCCTTTGGGCCCAGGAGGTTGAGGCTGCCGTGAGCTGTGATTGTGCAACGGCACTCCAGCCTGGGTGACAGAGAGAGACCCCATCTCAAAACAAAAAACAAGCAAACAATATCCAACCCAGACCTTACCTCCTCCACCAGAAAACCTGGGTTGATCTCTCTCAGGCCCCATTGTTCCATGACCCTCCACTCCCTCTTTTCCTACATTTCCCATTCAGTTGTTTTGAGTCCTTAAGTTCCCTGAGAGAGCACAGAGGTATGTGTGTGCACATCCTCACGTCCTCTAGATTGTCACATCCCAGGCCAGGGCTTTTTTATTCCCTTTGTTTTGTCAGCTCAGAACTCAGCCTCTGCATTCAGTGTATCTCATCAATATGGTTGATTCACTGCCCGAACAGAGACATAGAGGGTGAAAACCCACAGACAATCCCAAACCATGAAATATGGGTATTGGAGTGCTGAGGCACGAAGTGAGACGCCAGTGCAGGCGCGCGCGCACACACACACACCCCTACCATCACGCCTGTGCCTGGCTCACCTGAGCTTGCCTCTATTGTGGTTATCCAGTGGGGAAAATTGTACCCAGTGCTTATTTTCCAGTTTATCAAGTGCTTTCCCATACATTAAAGAACATGATTCTCTCAATAGCCTCCTGCAGAGAGAGGCAGGGCCGGGAGGGTGGGCTGGATCATTGTCTCCTTTCAGAGCAGGAGAGATTAGGTGGCTCACTCAAGGTTCCTGGGTGGAACAGGGAGAGCCGGACCTTCAGACGCCGGAGCCATGGCTCTCTCCAAGACAGCCTCAGGGCTGCTGCTGTGCATGGGGAGTTCTGGTGTATGTGCCGGGGAGGATCCTGGCTGAGGGCAGAGGGTGCTGCTCAGGGGGCTCAGGACTGCCAAGGCATGAGCTGGGAGATAAAGCCCTTCTTGAGTCCAGCAGGAATTTGAATTCAGACCCAGGCTCCTCACAGGCAACCCGTTGGGCTTCCCTGTACCAGATCTTACTGAAGACCAGGGGGTTGAGCCTCCCAGCTCTGGAGTCCCCCCCCCACCCCACCCACCCTGGGCTCTGTGCTTTGACTTGTGGGAGTTCAACCCCTCGGGGCCTCAGAAGGAAAAGAGGGTGCTGGAGTCAGAGGAGTGGGCTGTGAGGACCTCTGCCCAGACCCGGTGGGTTCCCCGCCTCGCTCCTCCTATTAGTGCTCCCTGGAATAAGAAGGCACCAGAGGGGCCCTCAGAGACACTTGAGGCCTGATTGGGAATAAGTGTCTGATAATGACTCCCATCAAATGTCAAGCGGCCGTGCTGCGCTCCTGGGTCTGATTGCTTCTCCTTGAGGAGGGTGCGTTTGGGGGACGTCTGGCCCTGGATGCTTTGCCACTGCGGAGATGCCACCCCAGGACTTTGTCTCTGAGGTGAGCTTTTCCTGGGCTGGGGACGGCCTCCACTCGCTTGTCCCTGTGTGCAGCAAGGGGTCTTCACCTCTCCTGACACTGCAGGAGGCCTGCAGGCGGGTGGAAACGGTGGGTGATGAAGGCGGGTGGAAGCAGGCGGGTGATGAAGCTGGAGCTGACATCACTGCCCTGTGTGGGTCAGAGCCTCGCAGCTGGACAGAGGAGGTGGACGCTCAATCAGGCTCTTCACCGAAAAGGGTCCTCCTGCTTCTTCAAGGCTCTGGGTGGCCACAGGCCTCAGCTCCTCAAAGGCTATGGCTTGGGGGTCTTTCCTTTACTACTATTATTAGCTAGTACTTGGAGAAACTCAGTGACTTAAAACGATATGTATGACTTCTCATGAGTCTAGGGGTGAGCTGGTTGGTTCTTCAGTTCTTGGTTGGGATCACTTGTGTATCTGAGTTTGGCTGTGGGTTGAGGAGATGCTTGTGTTGACCTAGGATGGGTTCCTACGTTTGGGGGTCAGCTGGCCATCAGCAGGTTTAGAAAGGTGATAAAGTTTGGGTGTCGTCCTCTCAAAATCTCATGTTGCAGTGTGATCCCCTGTGTTGGAAGTGGAGCCTCGTGGGAGGTGTTTGTGTCATGGGGGTGGATCCCTCATGAATGGCTTTGTGCCTCCCCATGGTAACAAGTTTATGTGAGATCCGACTGTTAAAAAGAGACTGGGGCTTCCCTCTCTCCTCTCTTGCTCCTGTTCTCACCATGTGACATGTCTACTCCCCATTCACTTTCTGCCATGAGTAAAAGCTTCCTGAGGCCCACCAGAAGCTGAGCAGATGCTGGTGCCATGCTAGTACAGCCTGCAGAACCACGAGCCAATTAAACCTCTTTTTAAAATAAATTACTCTTCCTCAGGTGTTCCTTTATAGCAATGCAAAATGGACTAATATAGAAGGCCTCCGCTGATACAACTGGGCCTTTCTCCACGGGGTCTGTCATCCTCCAGGTGGCTGGCCCAGGGTAGTTCATGGGGTACTGCAGGGCTCTAAGAGAGAACGGAAGGCTGCAGAGTCTCTTGAGGTCAAGCCTTGGAATTGGCTCACAGTCGCTTCTGGTGAGTTCTATTGGTCGCAGTGAGTCACAAGGCAGCTCAGATTCAATAGGAGGGGAATAGACTCCACTTCTTATTGGGAGGAGCTGCAAAACTATGCTGCAAAGGGACATGGATGTACAGAGGGGAGAATCTGAGGACATTTTTACAATCAATCTACTATGTCCAGTCTCTGAAGCCTCTGTCTCTGCTCCTCCAAGGTCTGAGTGGGAGGACTTGGCTTGGATGGCCAGGGAAGGATTGGCAGGGTTTGACCACATGACCTGCTAGGATTCTTCCACTTCTGACATTTTGGGATGAGCTCACGGTCTTCTGTCAGCAGGTCTGTCACCTCATTTTCCAGCTGTGTGACCTTGGGATACTCACTACTTCTTTTTCTGTCTCAGTTTCCTCATTGGGGAAATGAAATAGTTGGATTAGACCTGATGATTAGATTAGATGATGAATTGCTGGGGACCTACTCTGTGCTGGGGATAGGCATTATGGCAGGGAATGGGCTGGAAGAGCTCTAAGGGCCTTCCAGGGAGACAGAAGAGGACTGCAGAGCCCATGATGGGGTGGACAGGATGGAGCAGCTGGTTCTAACGTAAGGTCACGTCCTTCTCCACCACTTTGTGCAAGTCAATTCCCCAGCCTGGGTTCATTTCCGCTTTGGCACAAGTGGGCTGTGAAAGCATTTGGCAAGATAGTGAGACAGCCAGCTTGAGCAACAAGGCAAGACTCCACCTCTACAAAAAAATTTTAAAGTTAGCCGGGTGTGGTGGCACATAGCTGTAGTCCCAACTGCTTGGGAGGCTGAAGTGGGAGGATCTCTTGAGCCTGGGAGTCACGTGAGTCATGATTACACCATTGCATTTGCTACCTGTAAAGTTGTAAAGTTGTAAAGTGTGGTGCGCAAGTTCATTGCTAGAGTCACTAAACCCCTCCAATTTATATGGTGGAGGACTATTCTCTAGTCTTGGAGGCTCATGGGTTTTATTCACTTCTGCTCATATCTGATGTTGGTTTCACACCATTAAATAAATACTCCCCAGGCTGAAGCAGCATTGAGGAATTTGCTGAGCTAGGGTTGAGGTGAAGAAGGCTGTGGAAACAGGGTCATGGTTTATCCTCAGGTTGAGGCGGCTCAGGGGACTAAGTCTCACTCTCAGAGTGTTTGAGCAGATCCAGATTCAATTAACATCCCTGCCTGCCACATCCCAGGCATCTGCTTAGAGGATATTGAACCGACTTAATCCTCACCATGACTTTTTGGGGAAGGTGTTTTTTTCCTACTGTATAAACAGCCATGCCGTAGCCTGTGACTGGAGAAGTAGAGTGATGTCCGCATATCCATACAGCTAGTGATCATGTACTTGGAATCTGTCTTGTGCCAACTGGATTTACAGAGAATCATGGCTAATAGACCTGAGATGGGAGTTGAGCATAGCTCTTTGTTTTCTAGCACCATTACTCTTCCTGCCACATTGCACTGGGGACTGCTAAGCCCCATGCCCACCGGGAATGGAACAGGCTGGAATGGCCTTAATAGGCTGTGGGTAGGACTCAGATGAGATGAACCAGGAACTTCCTGACCATGGTGAGTCACAATAATAAGAATAGTTAATATGGGGCCAGGCGCAGTGGCTCATGCCTATAATCCCAGCACTTTGAAAGGCCAAGGCAGGAGTGTTGCTTGAGGCCAGGAGTTCAAGACCAACCTGGCCAACATAGCAAGGCTCCCATCTCTATTTCTAAAAAATAAAAAAAAATTTAAAAAGAATAGTTAACATGACTGAGGACTACCTATGTGCCAGGCACTGTGCTAAACCCTTTGCAAACAGTATCCCAGTTAATCCTCAGAAGGACCTGTGAGGTAGGTAGTATTTACGCAACTTGCCAAGGTCACACAGAGTGAGAAGAGGAGCTGGGCTTTTGACTCCAGGTGATCTGGCTCCATCTGTGTATAGCACTCATAGCTAAGGTCATGGGGCAGGTGCTTTCTGTTTTGGGCCTGCCTAGGCCCCTCTGCTGACGCAAGGCTGTGTGCTACCTGAGGAAGGGGAAATGCATAGTCTTGTCCATGCCTAGGGAGGTGCTGCTGGGCTTTGTGTGAGTCTGCTCCAAGCAGAGAAGTGTACGGAGAAAATGTTCGTGTGGAGAGAGCATCTGGACCAGGCTTTGTTTTTCAGGGAGTGACGCATCACTGAGCTACCCAAGGCCATTAGCTCCTGAGATGGGGCCTGCTCTCTGCTTGGTTATTTATCATGCCCAAGGGCATGAAATTGATTCCAGAAAGTCTGTCCATTTCCTCTGGCTCTTCCCGTAGAAGGGGTAGAGTGGGGAGTATGTGGGCAGGGCTGGCCAGGATGAGAGACACCCCTGGGTTGGCAACATAACCCCCATGGGAATCTCTCTCCAAGGGCCCTAGGAGCACCATCTCCAGGTCCAAGGATGCAGACCTTGTCCCGGGCTGCAGGTGGAATGGGAGTGTGTGGCAGGTGGAACGGCTGAGAGGGGATCAGCTGGCCAGAAGAAATAAATGCAAGGCATCTGTCAGGGGTGATCAAGGAGTTGGGCAGGGGCCAGAGGGCACTCTTGTGGTATTTTAGGGGACATTCTGATGGGGTCTGCGGCATCTAACGCCCATAGACATAAGGCTCGTAGCTGATTCTGGAGAGAGTAAGGATGAGGTACAGGCCATTCTCTATGTGTATTGCTCAACCCAGAGTCAGGCACAGCAGGCTGTTTCATGTCAAATAATGATGACAGTGGCAATGATCACATTAGCAACAAATACTTAGTGAGCGCCTTAGTAAGCACTCTGGGTTCTAAGCTAGACCTGATGATGTAACAATGAAAGAGACACGGTCCCAGGTCTCAGAGTGCTCAGAGGTGTGTGTGTATGTGTGTGTGTGTGTGTGTGTGTGTGTGCGTGTGTGTGGAGTGTGGAGGGATAGTGGAGACTCACATAGAGGTTTATGCCTCTGTTCACACTGCCATGATCAAGGCATGAGGCTGGGCATGATGGCTTACACCTGTCATTCTGGCATTTTGGGAAGCTAAGGCTGGAGGATTGCTTGAGTTTGAGACCAGCCTGGACAACATAGTGAGACCCGGTCTCCACACACACAAAAAGCTAGATGTGGTGTCATGTGCCTGTAGCCCCAGGTACTCGGGAGGCTGAGGCAGGAGGATTGCGTGAGCTCAGGAGTTTGAGGCTGCAGTGAGCTATGATCGCACCCCTGCACTCCAGCCTGGGTGATAGAACAAGCCCCATATCTCAAAAAGAGGTTGGGGAGGGTGGGGGGAAGAGGAATGAGCAAAATGCCTGGGCTTGAGGGAATTCAGGCAAGGTGCCACCCAGGCTAAGTCTTCAGAATTAGTCATTCTCATCAAGGGTGGGGCACATTTCTGCAGCAGTCAGTGCTATGGTCTGATTGTGTCCCCTCAAGATTCTTACGTTGAAATCCTGGCCCCCAAAGTGCTGGTATTTGGAAGTGATGGTATTTGAAGGGTGATTGAGGGTGGAGTCAAGGGTCATGAGGGTGGAGTCCTTGTGATTGGCATTAGTGCCTTTTGAAAGAGGCCTTAGAGAGACTCTGCCTGTGCTACAATGTGAGGACACAGCTAGACGGTGCTGTCTATGGACATGAAAGAGGGCTCTCACCAGAGACTGAATCTGCTGTACCCTAGTCTTGGCCTTCCTAGTGTCTAGGACTGTGAGAAATAAATTTTTGTTGTTTATAAGCCACCCAGTCTATGGTATTTTGTTATAGAAGCCCAAAAGAACTGAGACATCCAGGGTTCACAGCTTTAGGTAATAGAAGCCGATTCAGACTGGCTAAGCAGAAAAGGAATTTATTAGAAGAATATGGGGTGTCTCATGTAATCAATAATGTTAGGGAGGGCTGGTGAACCAGACTTAAGGCTACGCTTCCAGGCACGATGCCCACAACATACAGAACTAGATGGATGGGGAAACCACAGCTACTGCTGCCTCACCAGCTTCAGCTGCCACTGTCACTCCCCACTGATTGCACTTCCGGGCCAGGAACTTAATCTTGCTACTGCTTCTACCCCCCAGAGCTGGACGCATTCTTACCATCCTTGTCAGCATGATGAATTCTGGGTACGGTCTCCTTCCCCAAACTCCTCCCTTCTAGAGAGGAGTCTCTGGGGAGTGAAGCCAATGGGTGGAGTCAGAGTCACCTGCTGTGCTCCAGCTGCAATGGAGGTTGGGTAACCCAGTTTCTGCTTTCTGCTTTCAGAAGGTGTGACTCATAAAACTGGAAACTCCTGAACATAGCAAGGATGTTTACAGCCAAGCCAACTGACTACGAACAGGATAAAGTCCATTACAAGGATGGAAAGTCCACAGAACAGAAAATGTGTCTGTTTTTTCACCAGTGACCCTCCGGCACTCAGCTATGCCTGGCACAAGGTAGACAGTCAGAATAACATGTAGAATGAGTGAATGAATAAATGGCAGAGAGGGGGGTGACGATCATGGAGCTTGGACAAGCAGTCCTTTTACTTACAGATATCCCAGGAAAGATTTGAGGCCTCTGGACAACTCTTTGAGCTTAATTTGGACCCGTCTTGCCATCCAGTCTGCAATCTGCATCATTGATCTGATTCTCTACTCTTTGATGAATGGGCAAAGGCCTGGCTCTTGGAATTAGGCAAAAAGAAATTGACCCAGCTCACGCGGGGAAGGTTGAAGCATGCATGGCTAATGATTAAAACATATATTGATTTCAGCAATCTCTACACATTTCCACCACTGTTACTATAGTGGACATTGTTTAATCCAGCATCCAGTCCGAATTTCCTCCTTCCTAACAGGCCCTATTTTTGTTCTAGCGCCCCTCCTCAGGTTGTGTGTCTCAGGGAAGAGTTGGCCTCAGCCCAGCTCCTGAACCACCTGGTTGGTCTAAAGTAATCCTCTCTCTTTGCCAGCGATTGGTCAAGAGTGGGCCAATAAGATCCAAGCAGAGGTTTTTGGGGAGTGGGGGTGGGATGGAGGAAGACGTCTTTATGCTTTTCAAAGAGTCTGAGAAGGTTGCTCTATTCTAGTTTTTTTCTGGAATATTGTTGTGGGTGAGTCTAAGGCCCTTAATTACCCCAGCCATCTCTGGTCTAGTCATAGGATAGTGTACATACACACACACACACACACACACACACACACACACACACACACACGTCACAGGGAAACAGGGCCAGGCTTCCAGACCACACCAGCCCTGAATTCTGTTCTACCTGCAGGTTTCCAGAGCTCCGTAAGATTGGGGCCACTTTGAGTTATTGGATATTTGGTGTTTTGTCTCTGAATACCCGCCGACAGCTACCTGGACCACTGGTCGCTCATGTGTGTGATGGCCCCAACCCCAAGGCAAAACTGGTATCTGGCTGACGCTGAGGGATTAATAAAGGATGGCCCCTGCCCGTTCTCAAATGCCCTCCTATGGGCCCATGTGAGTCTGAGATGCATCAGGGAGGGGCTTTCCTTTCAAGGCGGCCTGTGTCTAAAGAACCATGTTTAGGATAGAAATGCTCCAAGAATAAGTGATCCACAGCCAGTTAGCATCTCAGAGCATGAAGGAACTGGTCAGGGAGATGTGAAGCCAGCTGCCGGCCACCCTCGGGACTTGGATGGAAAGAGACCTTGGGCAGAGGGAAGAGAGGCAGAACTTCCCTTCTGCCCAAGGTCTCCATTGAGCAGACTCTGTTGAGCACGTGGCATGTCCTGTGACCCCAATTAGGAAAGCAGTTGTGGGAGCATTTCTGCCTCCACATCACCGCCCCACAGGGGCATGGACTGGTTCCACATTATTTAAAGAGAAAGGAGGGCCTGTTCTTCAGGTCTCCAAAGGGCTCCCTATTTCCCTGGGAGGGGAGTTGGGCAGAACATAAATAAGACAATTTATTCAGAGAAACCATCTCCCCTATTTACATTTAAATTGAATAATTTAAAACACCTTTACCCATTTCCATAAATTATCCCCCGTTGGACGGGCAGTGCGACTGTGCAGAGGGGGTTCCGTCCTGGGGAAAGGCCTAATTACATTCCCTGCTCCAAGGCTGGGTGGGAGAGGGTGCGTGGGGAGGTGGGCAGGGGTGGGCAGGCCTGGGAGGAGGGAGCTCCACGAGGGGCAGGTGCTTGCCTTAGAATTGGCAGGAAGAGGGAGTGAGGTAATAAGAAAGTGAAGTGCCTTTAAGAGCTTTAAAATCCAGGGGTAAAGGGCCAAAAATCTTCCTCTTCACAGGAGCAAAGTCACTGGGACCAATCCGCTGCCTCCCAGCCAAGGGCATCACTCAGATTTTGATCCTGGGTCATCTCTCCTAGTTTTACAACTTTTGCAGCCTCAACCTCCCATGCCAAGGGAGGAGGAGGAGGCGGAAGAAGGAGCAGGGTTTCCTCAGCGATGAGTTAGTCACAGTGTTTCCCAGGCACCTATTGTTTGCCAGGCTCTGAGCTGAGTGCTGGGGACACAGGGGTAGCCAGCCCCAGCCCCACCCTCCAGGGCTCCCCGGGGATGGGGGAGGAAAGTGACTTTCGTACAAGCTGTGTACTCAGAGCAGAAGCGTGAGAGACAGAGAGGCCCACAAGAGGTCAGAGGAGTAAGAAGAGCCGTCCCCTGGGGGTATCCGGGCTTCATGGAGGAGGTGGCTGTTTAGGTGCCCCTTGGAGGATGGGTAGCCTTGGGCAGGTGCTGAGGCAGGGAGAGGGCATCACCAAGCAAGGTACAGAAGCAAGGAGGTCTCAGGCCAAGATGCCCACAGCAGACTGGAGAGGCTGGGGAGGGGAGCGTCTGGGAGAGGGGCCTGAGGCTGGGCTTTATCTTTCAAGAGAAAATGGAGAGGGTGCAGGAGGCAGAGCTGTTGCTGGGCTTGGTGGCCTTGCCATGGTGCTATTTTCTTTAACAGCACAGAGAGAGCTTGTGTGGGTGGAGCCTGGGCGTTTGGATTCTCTGTTATCGATTTCTTTTAAGAAGTTGATGCTTAAGAAGGAGAACCCTCCTATTGCCCAAATGCCTCCGTTTCCCCACCAAGCGCCCAGTGCAGCTGGAGGCTCTTCCCAGATCCTGCTGATGCAGAGGGGATCTGGCTCCTGGCAACTGCCTGCTAGCTCTTCCAGGCCCTGGTGTCTCTGTGCCTCCAGGATCTCCTGGGTCACTCTTGAGTCTCCCAGACACAAGAGCTACTGACCTTCCCCACCCTCGCCCAGGATCTCCTCTTGGCCTTTCCCAGAGATGGGGTTCTTGCCAGCTTCTCTCCTCTCTCTGGACTCAGATCAGAGCCCCAGATGACTCCACTCCTCCCGACCGAGGGGGAAATGGCTGGTGAACTGTGTGGTGATTTGGCTTAAAGAAGAGAACAGCCGGCCGGGCGCGGTGGCTCAAGCCTGTAATCCCAGCACTTTGGGAGGCTGAGACGGGCGGATCACGAGTTCAGGAGATCGAGACCATCCTGGCTAACACGGTGAAACCCCGTCTCTACTAAAATACAAAAAAAATTAGCCGGGCGAGGTGGCGGGCGCCTGTACTCCCAGCTACTTGGGAGGCTGAGGCAGGAGAATGGCGTAAACCCGGGAGGCGGAGCTTGCAGTGAGCTGAGATCCGGCCACTGCACTCCAGCCTGGGCAACAGAGCTAGACTCCGTCTCAAAAAAAAAAAAAAAAAAAAAAAGAAGAGAACAGCCAAGGGTGACCTGGAAGGAAGGCCGGTGACAGGCTTTTAAATGCTTTTTACAATACTGCAGGGCAAGCAGGATTAGCTCTGCCTAAGACTTGAGGAAACCGAGGCTCCAAGCTGGGGAAAGCAGGACTTGCCCTGCATTCTGTCTGCCTTTGAAAGCCCCTGCTGCTGCCGGCAGGCTGAGCCGTGTCGCTCGCGAGGATGCTGACGGCAGTGGCTGGCGAGCAGGGCTGTGCTGGGGGCCCTGCGAGCAGATGGGGCATAAACCTCTCTGGGAAAACAGATTAAAGTGGCCGTGGTGGTGCTTAAAAGCTCTGCGGTCCCGTTGCATGTTCATGGAATCTATTCAGTGTGTTCCTCTGCCAACTTCAAGGGCCCTCCTGCGGGAGGAGGGGTGGATCCAGCAGTGAAAAATGCCTGTGGGACAAGGCACACCTGGTCGCGTCTCCTGCCTGTTCAGAGCCAACGCTCCTTATTTTAAGCTCCTCTATGCTAAGAAAGAGGTGTCTCCAGCAGTGCCCTCGGAGCTGTGTTTTAGCCTCTCCCAGCACCTGTCTCCTCCAGTCAAGTCAGTGGCTTGTTCTCTCCTACAGATCCAGACCTGAATCTAGCATTGACTGGCTATGTGACTCTGGGAAAGTCACTGTCCCTCTCTGAACCTGAGTCTTGCTTCAGAAGGTGGTCATGAGAGTTGGATGAGATTGTATAGTGAGTCACATGGCATGGAGTGGCACACCAGGCAGCTGCTCACTAAATGCCGGCTTCTGCTCTGACAGGCCTGCCGCCTGTTAAGGAGCTCCTCCTCGCCTTTCTCAAAAGTCCCAGGGAACCTTGTCTGGGAGATCTACCAGAGTGTACTCCCTGCAACAACTGTCACAACGTTTGGTGTGCCCTGGCACTGAGGTGTTCAGTTTGCAGGTGTTCGCGTGTGGCTGGTGTAGAGCCGGACCAGGCAGATCTGCTTCATCTCCTGGCTCCACTAACTTCTTGCCGTGTGACCTTAGGCAATTGACATAAGCCACTTGTGTCTCACTCTATTTGTGTCTCATTCTCCTCTTCTGTTAAAAGAGGCAAAATAATGGCTACCTTACAATGAAATTGTGAGAATTAAGTGAGAAATAACTGGAGTTAAGTAGATAGCATGGTGTGGAGTACACAGCAGTCACTCAGCAACTGCACCGTGTGTGTTGAGGGGAGTAGGCTGCTTCCTATCAGGCTGAGTCCTCCTGGGAAAGGACTGACTCCTCTTTGTCCTGGGTCTCCCCAAGCACCAAACAAAGACAGTCCCCATTCTGGAGGGTTCATGCTAATGGGGGAAAAAAACCACGCCCCTCCTACTGCTCACTTCCTAGGCTCCCAGGCCATTCATCTTATTAACTTGGTAATTGTGCATTAACTATTGGCAGAGGGCTTGCAAGTGTGACTGGGATAACAGTGGAGCCATTTGGGGATGATTATCATCCCTCTTTTGAGGTTTCCCATTTGAGTTTAGGGGATCAACGATCTACAAATGGAGATCTATTTCATAAGACTAAGAGTGATTGAGTATCTAGGATATGCAAAGCAAATGCTAAGCTGCATCCTGGGCTGGTATTGGGCATCAGAGATACCACAAGATTCTAGCTCCAAGGCGTCCCCAGATGCCATCTTGCTCATGCCAGCCCAGCCCCAAGCATGGTCAATTAGCCAACTTTTTAGCCCTGGGAGAGGGAGTCCAGCAACGGGCAAAGGATGGTTTTGTTGGGGAGCATTGCCCAGGTTGTCCTGGATGGTGGCTCAGCCACAGTCAGCTGTTTGATTTTTGAATGAGTTTCTAATTTCTCTTGGCCTCAGTTTTTTCATAAAATCGGGAATTTCATTGGATGACATTCAAGGTCACCTGTCAATCCTAAAGTACTGTATTTCTAGAACTTTAGGTTCTTTGGTGGGTCTAAACTGAATCCCTCTTGCTGCATTTGAAGCCAGTGGGAACTATATACTTGGTAACAGGTGAGCAACATGGGGTAGGGGTGAGCAAGCCTAGTTCTCAGCATAGAGGGCTGCATTATTTATTTATTTATTATTTTAATTTTTAAATTTATTATTATTATTTTCTTGGGGTGGAGTCCTACTCTGTCACCCAGGCTGGAGTGCAGTGGTGCGATCTCGGCTCACTGCAACCTCTGCCTCCCAGATTCAAGTGATTCTTCTACCTCAGACTCTCGAGTAGCTGGGACTACAGGCATGTGCCACCACATCCAGATAATTTTTGTATTTTTAGTAGAGATAGGGTTTCACCATGTTGGCCAGGCTGGTCTTGAACTCCTGACCTCAGGTGATCGGCCCACCTTGGCCTCCCAAAGTGCTGGGATTACAGGCGTGAGCCACCGCGTCTGGCCTGCTTTTTTTTTTAAGTCTTTCATAGTGAGAGAGCTCTGGTGGGATTGCATTCTAATTAAATATTTAATGGAGAGTGTCTGTCTGTTAAAATTACTGCCACCGCCTTGGGGATGGGCCTCCTTTGTATTCTTATTTGCAGCTTGCCTGCAAATTGCAGGACTAAGCCTAGCTGGAAATCTCCCCGTAAGACCACGTGAGATCTCTGAGTCCAAAGAGATTGTACAAAGGCCAAAGGAGCATTTCAGGGCTCTGATCCCACCCCTCCTACTCGACTTCTCAGAACCTATTATGGTACCTCAATCAGGAACCAGGAAATGGGCTCAGCCCCATGTTTGGAGCTTCTCTTTATTCTGCCTGCTCTCTGAGAGCTGGGGGGGAAAAAAGAGTGTATGCTTTTTTTCTGCGTTAATAAAACCCGAAATGAGTCTTCATTAAGGGCTCCATTAAGAAGCCACTGTTATTCTTGGCACTCATTAGCATTGCTGCTCACCACTAAATTGCCACACTGGCGTTTTCCCCGGGCTTCGCAGAGCCTCCTCCCGATGCTGGAAAGCTGCTCTTAAGATAGATCTCGACTTGCTGAGCTTCAGAGATGGGGGGGACTAGTTCCTGATGAGTTTATCTCATCCATTCCCCTGTCTCCATACACATGCTTTTCCTTCTAGCTCTGCCAGCTTCTAGAGCCTCTCTCACTAGACTGAAGACTTAGTGGGCCCCCGGTGGAAGTTCTTCCCCTTGTGGAACTGCCCTGTTTTGCTGCAACATCACCCCATGTGGATCCTTCACTCTGACACTGAAGAATATCTTTCTTTCTAAGAGCACTTTGCTTTCTTCCTCCTACTGAATTCAGATCCTAGGTCAATTTTTGTGAGTGATGAAGCCCTGCCTCCTTCCTGTATCCCTGTGGTAAGACCCCACCCTAGACAATGTACTCCCCTAGGGTAAGTTTATCTTTTAGGTTCATGGCCCCCTATATTTGTGCCCCTTTTAGAGAAGAAAGCTACTTCACCCTTGCTTTCAAGGCAAGGCCTTTGACAATGGCCAGGCGTTTATCCAGGACCTGTGGCTACCTGACCCTTTCTCCCCAAGCAATCAACTAACACATATTAAATTCCTACGATGTGGCAAGCACGGGGTCAGGTTTTCCATCTCATTTAGCCAGAATCATAATCCCAACAAGTGAGATTTTGGTTGCTAACATGTTATCAATGAAAAAAACAGACAACTTTAAAGGAGTTTAGGCCCTTGATCACACAGATAGTAAAAAGTAAAGGCAGAGTCAAACCCAGATCTCCTGGCTCCAAGTAGAATGCCTGCCCACCTCCCCAGACCGTCCTTGTCTTCTGTCTCCTTCAGATAATGACCAGTAAACATCAGAAAGGACTCTGAGATGCACTGCTAATGGCGAGCTGCTGATGTGACAATAAAAAGTTAGACTAAGGGTTTTGCTCACATGTTAGAACTTTTACATCCAAGTGGCATTGTTCCGTCAGTGTAATTCACTTGGAAAGCTCAATACCCATTCCAGTCATGTCACGCTGTCAAATCACTTTGGGAACTCCCCTTTGGAAGTCTGTGGCATGTGGTCTTGAATATTGGCAAATGTTTATTCTTTTAGGGTAAACTGTATCTTTGGAAACATCCCCAAAGGCATTTGTATTCAAGTCTGGAGAATAGGTAAGTCACCAAAACACGTGACTTTGCTTTGGGTCAAAAACCTCTTAAAACATTTATTAGTGACGTGTGGATACTTACTGTAAACAGGTCCCAGCTTCTGTGTTGTAAGAAAGATTTCTCAAGTGTTTCAGAATCTTGCCATGTGAAATAAAGCCTGACTGACCATTTGGTGGGTATGGGGTGGAGTAAAGGTGGGCACTGATACTTGAAACCAAATGACCCATATTCTCCCCTCATGCTTTCACCACTATTTTGGGTGTGGGAGAGATGTTGGCTCCCTGATCCTGGATCAGCTGGGGCATCAAAGGTCATTGATCACCGTTTTCCTGCCACAGGCACTGCCAGGTCTGGTTTACCTGGACAACACACTAAATGGAGATGCTCTGTCCATCACAAGAGTGAAGCTCAGCCTTTTATAAAGCCATTCCCTGTTCCTGCATTCCCTGAGCTCTTCAGCCATCATGGTCACTTTTTTTTTTTTTTTTTGGAGATGGAGTTTCACTCTTATTGTCTAGGCTGGAGTGCAATGGCACAATCTCGGCTCACTGCAACCTCTGCCTCCCAGGTTCAAATGATTCTCCTGTCTCAGCCTCCCGAGTAGCTGGGATTACAGACATGTAATTACCATGCCCAGCTAATTTTGTATTTTTAGTACAGATGGGGTTTCACCATGTTGGTCAGGCTGGTCTCGAACTCCGGCCTCAGGTGATCCACCCGCCTTGGCCTCCCAAAGTGCTAGGAGTACAGGTGTGAGCTGCCGTGCCCAGTCTCACCATGCCTGGCCTCATGGTCACTGTTAATTATCTCTTCCAATGAACTGAGTCTTTTACCTTCTTTAATATTTTCATTAGTCCCAGAGAGGAAAGAGAAAGAGGGCTGGACAATTGCTTCTGGCTTCTGGGTCCTTGCTCCTCTTTCTTTAAACTTGGTGAGCCTGTGTAACAACCAATTGTTTTTTGACATGACTTCACTTGGACACACTTTTTTGAGATGCTCAGGTGTCCCCCTTTGAGCTCTCTGACTTTAGCCATGTTTCAACTTGATTTTCAGGCCTCAGGAATCCTCACTGGGGCTGAATACAGTGGGAACAGGAAGTGCGTGATGGGATGATGTTGAGGAATTGCTGCTATGGACTGAGAGCTGTTTGTCTCTCCTCCTCCGCTCTCAGGGGAAACCCATCTGGTGAAGTTACGGTCATATTAAGCATAGACAATTTAACAGGGACCCCTGGAATTAGATGCCCCTGTCTCTGTTATTTCAGGCAAACTCAATGGGAACTTGGGCAGTGACCATCCCTGTGTGCTTCTGTAGTTTTGTCATCTGTAGAGTGGGATAATGATACGTGTCTTCAGAGGTTGTGAAGACCAAGTGAGATGATTCATACAAAGAGCTTGGCTTGTGACTGGTGCATACCAGGTGTTCAAAATGAACGCCACTATGTATGATGATACCAGTGTATTAGTGACTCCAGCTGGCTGTGAGCTGGAGCTAACTCATCTGGGAGGGAGGGGAGGGGAGAGGTGAGGAGTGGGTGGGAGCTGTCCATGGTTCTGCATCCATTCAGCCAAGAAGCCATCTGACTGATTCAGTAAACATCAGTGATCACCTCTGTTGTGTCAGCACCCTTCTCTGCACTGAATTCTTCAGGCAAAAGGAAAGCATTTATCTAGGTTCTCAGAGTCTCATTCACACAGAGGTGAGAGTGTCGGCGAGCATGGGGCTGTCTCATGTACGTGCATCTCTGTGGGCACGATGTTCTAACACTGTGTGTGTACTGTGAGTGTACTCTGTGTGTGTGTGTGTGTGTGTGTGTGTGGAGAGAGAGAGAGAGAGAGGAGGGAAGGTGGGAAGGGGCCGCGTGGGTGGCAGCTGAGATGAAGGCAGGGTATTGCTGTAATAGAGCTCACCTGTGTAAACTGGCCGGTAAGGGGGCCCCAGCTGAGCCATGAGGAGAGGATGGCCTCCCAGAAACCCCTGAAGAGACTGTAGGGCACACTGACTTCCACCCCATCCCCATCCCAGCCCACCAGAACAGAGTAAATCTGAGGACAGAGCTGAGCTGTTCCCCTGCGGGGCACTCCAAACTAATTTTCTGGTACATTATACACTTGGCCTTTTGAACAATCAATGGCCTTAAATGCTGTTTGGTTCCCGCAGCCAAATCCAAGAGAAATAAGACTTAATCCATCTGGCAGTTATGGCCAGGGCAGAGAGGGAGGGAGGGAAAGAGGAGTCCAGAGCCGCTGGGACCAGACCTCTGCCTGGCTCAGGAGGGTGGGGTGGGACTGGGGGTAGAATTGAGAGGGACCTGCCTACTTTGGAGAGAATGGGCCTTTAAGGGGTATTGATGGCCAGCTAATCACAGGCCCGTTTGTCTCAATACGTTCTGGCCACTCCAGCTGTCACTCCCTCAGGGGCTGAGCTCTGGCCGGGGAGGGCTGGGATATGGCTCAGGATTCAGGGCTCAGGGTGGGGACCCCAGCCTTGATGTGGATATCCTCGAGGCCAGGACAGATGTGTCTCAATCTGAAGTTAGATTTTGGGCAGAATCACCTAGAATCCCTGAGATGGCACCGGGCAGGATATCCTGAGGGCAGGGACTGGTGTCCCAGAACAGGTTAGGACTGATTGGAAGAACCCACCCTGGCTCAGGAGGACAGCGTGACCGCTGCCAGCCCTGGTCTGGGGCGAAGCCTGGCAGAAGGTGGAGTGGAGGGGCTGCATGTGGAGGAAGGGGCTCGGTTATTCCATAGTGAGAGGGAAAGCAGGATCTGCCTCCTTCAGAGCCTCTGGTGCCTGCAAGTGTGAGACCCCTGGAAGGACCAATAGCCCAGAGTCTCAGGCTGCCCTGCTGCCACCAATGACCCAGCTAGAGGACTGTACCCCAGACACCCCAGGAATGAGGTTGGGGAGTCAAAGACCTGGCCCAGGGCCCAGTTTCCCATCTTTTCTGGAAACAATCACTGTCTAGAAACAGGTAGGTAGAGGATGCAGACCTCTGCTGGACCCATGGGCTTGGACCTCTGCTGGACTCAGGGACCCTGTGGGAAACTCTCTGGAGCTGGGATAGCTGATGTTTGCAGTGTGAGGTCAATTGTCTCAGCAGCCTGCTGAGATGTGGGGGAGGTGGGAAGACGCACCATCCCCAAGGGCTATTTGGAAGTGGCTTCCCTGGGCAGGCATGTGGACGGAGGGGGTGGTGTGTGGGAGGTGGCAGCTCCCTGCACCTGGCTCTGGGGAATGGGACCCACCCTACCTGCCTGTCTGCATCTTCAAGCACTGCCTCCTGCCTGGGTTGCTGCTGACCATGCCTGAGATACAGGCCACACCTCAGCCCCTGGGGGGAGTGGGGGTAGAGGAAGCTAATAAGGGGCCCACCCAGGTGCCAGGGCAGAGACAGAGGGGACAGGGAGCCTGGGGAGGGTGAAGAGGGGACCTCCCTCGAGATGGGTAGGTGGGGGCTCATAGTGGGTGATGACAGGAAGGAGAGAAGCCAAGCTTGGCATTTATTTGGGCTGTGGAATTCCCTCCCTTCCAGTTATTCACAACCAGGGCCCACAAGTTCCCCTCCAAAGCATGGCCCTACCTGGCCCTACTTACCTAGAGAACTGCTCCTGCTTCCTTGGTTCGGGGACGTGCAGCCTTCAGCTGCTGCAGCAGCGACAATACAGTGGTGGCAGCAGCTCTGTGATAAAGGCGGGGCCTGTGCACCTCTCCAATAAGTAATTATGCCAAGAGTGTGTTCTACGGAGACACGGGGCTTGTCTGACAAGGCACACTCTTGTTCCTGCTGCCGAATCAGCCGGGGAGCTGAGTGGAGAGGCCAGGGGCTGGAGGCGATGGTGCTGCCTGGGGACCCGGCATGGAAAACGGGCTGCTGATCCCCAGGGGCTCTCATCCAGGGGGTGCACCTGCCCCCCCCAGGCCAGAGGGAAGGAAAAGGGGGGCTAGATCAGAGGACTCCCCAAACAGGGATGTGTAGAGGAGCTGGGGGATGTTACACACTTACATTAATACCTTGTTTTAACAGTTATTATAGTAGCAGAGATACCTAATATTTACATAGTGTTCTGTACTTTTCAGAGCATTTTCATGTTTGATTCTTCCCATAACCCTTTCATGAAAGGACAGATCTTTTCTCCCATTTGAATGATGAAGAAGCCAAGACCTGAGAACATTCGGCGGCTTGACCAAGGTCGCTGGACAGAGCTGGGTTTCTTGACTAGCTGGTTGGGCTCCTTTCCTAGGTTGGCCAATCTCTGTGACACAGCCGAGCCCTCATGGCACACCACAGGCCCTGTGTGTGAGGTCCCCAGGCAGGAGCTGAGAGGAGAGTTCTGGAGGGAGAAGGGACCTGGGACCCTGCATTGGGAAGCTTCTGGCAGCAGGACAGGCCATTCCTGAAAGGCAGAATGAGGCGGCTCCACAGGTGTGGACGAGTGCGTGTTTCCGTGTAGACACGACAATGTCCTAGGAGGAGGCTGCTGACACTGATTGCCATCTGCGTGCCAGGTCTGGTGTAAAAGACACTGCATGACAAACAGCCCTTTCCACACTCTGCACATGTGAAGATGGTGCCAATGAACCCCACAGATTCTGCCCAGGAAGCACCAAGAGCCCAGAAGAGATGCCAGGCACATTCAGTGGGCCTGGGTGAGCCAGGGAAGCTTCGCTATGGAGGCAGTTCTGAGCAGAGTCTGGAAGGAAAAAAAAAGGACAGGCAACATCAGATGAGAAACAGAGGGCCTGGGGCAAAGGGATGAATGGGCTAGGACGGTGAATGTTTCAGCTTGGATAAACCCAGGGGTGGATGAGGGGCCCGGGATGGCTGGCAGTTGAAATAAAAGGTCAGGTATGAATTTGATATGCTAGAAATTAAGGAGCCCCTGAGGATCATTACAAGGGAAGAAATATGATCAAAACAGTGTGACGTGAGGATGGGAAGGAGGGACTGAAGACAGGCATGGGGCGAGCACTCTGGTCAGCAGCGTTCCATCTCACTTGGAATTCCAGGCCACCATGGAACCTGGAATTCTTTGGCTGGCTGCCAGGCTTTGGGACCTCTAGTGCATCCTGCCACCAGATTGGGCTGGGTTCTAGAAGGTGGGGATGGATGACTCCCACAGCCCATTGCCCCGACCCATGACGCCTTCCTCCCCCGAGCCAGGCCCCAGCCTTCCCTCGACAGGATGCCAGTTCAATGCTGGATTCTGCCTCAGGCTCCAGGAAAAATCTTGCTGCTCTGGGAAGATGCCCTGCTGCTCCTTCTGCTCTGCTCTGTGGTGATTGATGGCTGTGGGTAGGTGGGTAAGAGCCTTCCTTTCCCTGCTCCAGATGGTTGGAGTCAGTGAGGCAGGCTCCCGGAGTAACCAAAGAGGAGTGGATGGACCAGGGAGGTGCCCAGAGGTGGGAGGTGCTCCAAGGGTGGTTCTAGATGTAGTGGCTGGTTCTAGGGGCCAGGAGATGGCTGTAGAGTACCATACCATTCTCTTAATACTGAGTTCTTTTTATTTTTATTTTATTTGTTTATTTATTTTTGAAGTGGAGTCTCACTCTGTTGCCTGGATTGGAGTGCAATGGTGTGATCTCGGCTCACTTCCACCTCTGCCTCCTGGGTTCAAGTGATTCTCCTGCCTCAGCCTCCCGAGTAGCTGGGATTACAGGCATGCACTACCACCCCCAGCTAATTTTTGTATTTTTAGTAGAAATGAGGTTCCATCATGTTGGTCAGGCTGGTCTTGAACTTCTGACCCCGAGTGATCTGCCCGCCTTGGCCTCCCAAAGTGCTGGGATTACAGGCGTGAGCTACCACACCCAGCCAATACTGGATTCTTCTAAGTAGGAGGAAAGTGACATTTTGCTGCCTAATTTCTTGGCTTTTCAAGGCCACCCCGGACTAAGGCCCTGAAGTACTCATGATGGTTAAGCAGGAAGGTCCTGCTATTGTCATAAAGGGGAACCAAGGTCCAGGGCAGAAAAAGGTGGTTTATCGTTAAAAGGGTGTGCTCTGTGAGTGACACTTTGAAGCGCCTTCACTAGCCCGTCTGGGTCCCCACATTGTGAGGTAAGACAGGGTTTCTTCTGTCTCCCTCTGCCAGGCTTTCCTGGGGAATTTTAAAGAGACAAATTCTCTTCCCAAGACTGGGGGTGGAGGGAACCCAGGAGCTATAGGCACCTGTAAACCCAATTTGAAAATCAGTCTAGCCAACCAGCCCCCAAAGGAACCAGAGGGAGCTATAGAGTAACTCAAAAGCAGACACTAATGGAGGAGAAAAGAAATGTAGTTACATATTCATCAGCTTTTAAATATTCATGAGGATTGTAAAGCAGATTAATTTTCATGCCTCATTTCTCCCGAGGTTCCTGCTGTCCATATTTTACCACACCAAGAGAAGAAAAGGGAGCGATGGATCACCTGGTCACTGCCCTTACCATCGCGCGCGCGCGCGTGTGTGTGTGTGTGTGTGTGTGTGTGTGTGTGTGTGTAAGGGCCAGGGAGCAGGAGCTGTGGTCGCTGTGGAGGTGTAGGCGCTAACCTCCTGAGGGACCAGCTCTACCTCCTGCCAGGCCGGGACAGCGTGAGAACAGCAGTGCACAGCTGCAGACAAGTGTGGGGAGGAGGTGAGGGTGTCTGAGGACAAGGGAGCATCCTGGAGTAGGGCAGACTCTGGAGCCATCAAGGTAATTTCGGGCCTCCCCAGGGTGAAGAGAGAAGAAAGAGGACCTTCACCAGAGTCAGCAAGAGCTCCACCTCCACTCCCCTCAACTCATGGTCGAGACAAATGATTGAGTGAGGTGAGGGCATGTGGAGGGGTGGAGAGGCATGAAAGAGACCGAAGGACATAGGGAAGGGGCAAGAAACAGGGACAGACAGAAGCCACAGGCGAGGAGAAAGCAAAAGGGTGAGGGTTGCAGTTGGAGGGCTGAGAATGAAAGGGCAAAGGGCAAAAGCAGTGGGAATGGAAGTTAGATATCTGGAAGGACTTCCAGATCTCAGGGTTATTGGACCTTCTCTCTATAGGGCATGGGAGAAATATTCACCCAAGCCATGCACCAGCGGTGAGGCACGATAGAGAGAACCTGAGATCAGAAATGTGCCAAGATTGCTTGGGAAACAGCCAACAAGTGTCCTGGCCAGCAGGGGCAAGGCAGAGTCGGGGGAGACTCCCTGTCAAATGCAAGATGTCCAGGTGAGACATCCCATGGGCTAAGGGGACAAATCTTGTTGTCCAGAGTCATGAATGGGAACCAGAGGGTTCTGTGAAGAGAAGACTATGGGCCCCTGGGGGACAGCTGCCCGCACAGCTTCTTGGAGGTCCTGGAGTGTGGTTCTTGGGTAGGGATGCGGTCCATTTAAAAAAAGGCCTGGCCAGCAGCCTTAGGTAGCTTGGACCCACTTTCTTGGAATTAGAGGAGGAATGGTCCAGACTCCGAAGGGGCCAGCTTGGTTTTCCAGCTCCTGCCACTTCATGGAGGCTGAAGGCTGTTCCATGGAGTGGGAAACACAAGGAGCTCTCTGGTGATGTTTGGGCATCACTAGGCAAGACCTTCACCGGTGGGCTCCTTCCCCAGCTACCTTCTCTCCACACTCTCTGGGATCTCCCCACTGAATTCCTAACTTGTGTGTCCAGCTGCTCGTGGGATATGTCCACTGGGAGGTCCAGTAGGCATCTCAAACCCAGCATGTCCACAGCCACGCTGACCCACGCACAAGCCTGTCTGGCTGCAACCTTCTCTATACCAAGCCAGTGCAACTCCATCCTTCCAGCTCCTCAGGGCTGTCAAAATCTAAAGATCTTAAATGGCTTTTATTTGTGGTTCTAGAATCAGGTGACACCTTGTTTTATAAAACAGAATGAGTGTTCCGAAGAACTGACCAGAGGAGGTGGCTTTTATGGACAGGAAGAGGCTGAGCAGAAACAGGGAATGAAAAGTGGATTGGTCATTTCAAAGCTCCTTTTTCTTGTAAAGGTTAAAGCAGAGGGGACTTCCTTTCTTGCCGATGAAAACTGGCCAGTTTGGAGACTTGGCTAGTATCTCTCTCTCTCTCTCCTGATCCCTCCCAAGGTCAGATAAAGACCTTCGTTTTGGCTTGGTGGCATGGAACTTGAGTATGAATGACTCCACTTTGGTTTGGTCTGTTAGGCCCAGTGCAGGAGCTTAGACCAAGCCATTGGCCGCCTACAAATTGTATTTAACAGGGCAAACAACTTAGGAGTCACCCTTGCCTCCTCACCTTCAGCCTTTCAACATCATAGTCAGAACCCCACCGCTTCCACCACCTCTGTGGCTTCAGCTGGGCCCAAGCCCACATCTTCTCTCGTTTGGTTGCAACAGAAGCTGTCTGCTTCCCTCCTGACCCTCCGCTGTCTATTCACACAGCGGTCAGAGTGAGGCTTTTATCAGGGCAGAGCATGTCCTGTCTCTGTTCCCATGTAAGAGTCACAGCACACATTCTCCATGGCCTAGGAGACTCTTTGCAGTTGGCCTCCCCATTTGTCTCCCTGCCTCGCCTCTTTCTCACGCACAGCCCTGCAGCCACACTGGGCTCCTTGAGCAAGCCAGGCCTGCTGCCACCGCAGGGCCTTTGCACGGTGCTCCCTTTCTCCCTCCCGAGCACTTGCCTAGATTTGCCTTCTCAGTGAGGTCTTCTCTAAGCCCTGGATTTAAAATAACCATCCCGTTCCCTGGCTCTCTCTCACCCTGCTCTATTTTTTTCCCCCATAGCGCTTTTTGCCCTCTCCCATGCTACGCAGTTATTTTGTTTGTTGGTATTATATACTGTCCACCTCCACCCACTGGAGTATTAGCTCTCTGAGGGCAGAGATTCTGTCCATTGAGTTCAGTGCTGCATCGTCAGTACCTACAGCAGGGCCTGGTACGTGTGGAAATCCTGTGGGAGATTTCCACAATCAATATTTTTTTTTTTTTTTTTTTTTGAGACGGAGTCTTGCTCTGTCGCCCAGGCTGGAGTGCAGTGGCCGGATCTCAGCTCACTGCAAGCTCCGCCTCCCGGGTTTACACCATTCTCCTGCCTCAGCCTCCCGAGTAGCTGGGACTACAGGCGCCCGCCACCTCGCCCGGCTAGTTTTTTGTATTTTTTAGTAGAGACGGGGTTTCACCGTGTTAGCCAGGATGGTCTCGATCTCCTGACCTCATGATCCGCCCGTCTCGGCCTCCCAAAGTGCTGGGATTACAGGCTTGAGCCACCGCACCCGGCCACACAATCAATATTTATTCCACAGGAGGCATCCCCTTCTGACCATGAGGGTTAACCACTATAGAAATTGCTCATCTACCCAGCACTTTGGGAGGCCAACGTGAGCGATCACTTGAGGTCAGGAGTTCAAGATCAGTCCGGCCAATATGGTAAAACCCCATCTCTACTAAAAATACAAAAATTAGCCAGGTGTGGTAGCACGAGCCTGTAATCCCAGCTACTCGGGAGGCTGAGGCAGGAGGATGGCATGAACCTGGGAGGCGGATGTTGCAGTGAGCTGAGACTGAGCCATTGTACTCCAGCCTGGGAGACAAGAGTGAGATTCTGGCTAAAAAAAAAAAAAAAAGAAAGAAGAAAAACGAAAAAGAAACTATTCATCTAATGCAAACAACTGAACACTGGATGAAATACAGGGCCAGGTGCGATGGCTCATGCCTGTAATCCCAGCACTTTGGGAGGCTGAGGCGGGCGGATCACCTGAGGTCAGGAGTTCGAGACCAGCCTGATCAATACGGTGAAACCCTGTCTCTACTGAAAATACAAAAATTAGCCGGGCATGGTGGCAGGCACCTGTAGTCCCAGCTACTCAGGAAGCTGAGACAGGAGAACTTCTTGAACCTGGGAGGCAGAGGTTGCAGTGAGCCGAGATTGGGCCACTGCACTCCAGTCTGGGTGACAGAGTGAGACTCTATCTCAAAAAAAGAGAAAGAAATGTAGGAAATGACTGCTTTCAGACAGAGGGCATCAGGTGGCATAGGGTGGTGGGCCCCAAGAGAAGGGAAACAAATTAAGTGCCCCCACCCCAACACACAGTGCAGCAGCTTACTGCCTGGAGAAAGTTAGCAGAGCCAGGTAGTTGAGTGGTGAGACGGAGGTTGGGCTGGAGGAGGCTAGAATCTGTGAGGAAGAATCCTGGGAAGAAGGGAGCTGTAGGCAGAGTTCGGGAAGCCTGTAGAAAGGTCCTCAAAACTTTGGCTGAACACTGATCTGACAGAAAGCAGAAGGCTGAGCAATTAATTCCTGGAGCTTACATGGGGCTGTGGCTCAGATTCCCACCAGTGAGTGGAGAGTCCTTGCAGTACATGGTGCATTGGATAGAGGCCTCAGAAAGATGCTACCGTAGCCCTGACGTCTGTCCTGAACTCATTCTGACAGAACTTGAAAACAAGCATTAAAAGGATCAAAGCAATTCCAAATAACTGAGCCAGAACAAAGTCCAACACTCTTTAAAAGAATAGAATAAGATCCAGAACTCAGCAATGTAAAATTCACAATATCCATCATCTAATAAAAAAATTAAATCACGCAAAGAAGCAGGAAAATATGGCTTATAACCAGAAGAAAAATCAATCAACAGAAACAGATCCAAAAATCAACAGAAACAGAAAAATGATGAAATTAGCAGAAAGGATACTAAAGCAGTGATTATAGATTATGTTCCATATGCTCAGAAATGCAGAGGAAAACGTGAACATGATGAGAAGAGAGATGGAAGATTTAAGAAAAACAAATGCAATTTATAAAGATGAAAATAGAATATCTGAAATAAAATACTGTTGAACAAATAAATGACTTTATTTCTGCTGTTGCTCCTATCAAAACCATACAGGTTGGGGGTGGGGGAGAGCGACACAGTGGTTCATGCCTGTAGTCCCAGCATTTTGGGAGGCCGAGGTGGGCAGATTGATTGAGCCCAGGAATTCGAGACTAGCCTGGGCAACGTGGCAAAACCCTGTCTCTACAGAAAAAAAAAAAAAGAAAAAAATTAGCTGAGCATGGTGGCATATGTCTGTAGTCCCAGCTATCTGGGAGGCTGAGGTGGGAGAATCACCTGAGCCCGGCAGATTGAGGTCACAGTGAGCCATGATTGTGCCAGTTGCAGTACAGCCTAGGTGACAGAGTCACTCACTGTTGTTCAAAAACAACAATAACAACAACAAAAAACCCCACATGGGGTGTGAGAGGCATGTCTGCAAAAAGCTTATTCTCCCTGCAGACTGTGCTTGCCCCTCCCCCCACCCTGAGATGGCACGAGCTGGCTGCATTCACTTTCCCAGCGCTGCCGGACTCTGCAGAAACAGGCTTCTTTTCTATTTGGTCCTCAAATATAATCTAGATTTCAGGTTGCAAGCAGCAGCTCTCCTCAGTCACCTTTCAGCTGATATTTCCTGAGCCACCCCTCTGTCCTCTGAGCTGAGTGCACTCCACCTCCTATCCAGCATCATCATGAACCTCTCCTCTCCTTCAGTCCCACTGGATCCCACACTTAGTCATGGGGGTCTTGTAAGGGGATGATGAGCAAGGCCCGGCCTCTGCCCTGTGGAGCTCTGAGTCTAGCCAGGTTTGCACAACACAAGGCAGAGCGTGACAAGGTTCATGAGATCAATGTGGACAGGTACTTAGGGAGAAAGAAAGCTTCATGTGGAGGTCAGAGAAGGCTTCATGGAGGAGGTGGCATCTGTGCTGGGTTTTGAAGGATGAATAAGATTTGGGCTGCTGGGAATGAAGGGACGGGTATTCTGGGCAAACTGGGCTTCATCCTGCACTCCCTCACCTCTTATTTCCCCTTCTTTCAGCACCTTTGTCTGCTGCCTACTGGCACTGCCATGAAGCCTGGTCCCAAGCATCTGAGCCTGGTCCCAAGCATCTGAGTGGGGGTTCCCTGTGGTGGGAGGTTTGAGCAAGATGGGGAGCTCAGACACCAGCTCTGAGGTGACGCACGCACCCCTCCTCCCCTCCCACCTCCCTGGGTCTACCATCTTCCCTGGAATGGCTTCTGCCTGTCATCCAAGCAGGTGTCCCTCCCTTCCCTGCCCCACAGCAAGGTGGAGAGGTGGGGTCCACGGGGTAGCAGACAGAAAGTCTGGGTGAGCTTTCGACCCCTCAGGAATTCCCACCTGAAATCTCAAGATCCAAGCTGGGGCAGTGCTGGCCTGTGGCCCTGGGCATCAACTGAGCCAACCTGGGGAAAATCTGGAAAGAGGGCACCACAGTGGGGTGGCTGTGAGGCCTGATTTTGGTGCCCCGTGGTGCTGGGCCAGAATTGCATCTCCACTAAGTGCTTGAGGTGAGTTACTTAACCTCCAGTCTGCAGTGTCCTTATCTGTAAAATGGAGATTATGATACTGCCTACCTCTCAGTGTGGGCATGTTAAGCACTGCGTAAAGGCAGGTGCTGTTAGGATTATGTCACCTCGTTGTTCTTGGCAGACTTGCTGAGAGGACGGTGGCTGCACCCCCACACCTTGTCCTGGCTCCCCTCTCATCACCCCCCTCCTCCAGCTGCTGTTTCTAAACCCCAGCTTCCTGACCCCTGCTCTGGACCCTTGTCTGACAGCCCCCAGAGGGACTCATCATGTCCTTAATTGCAATTCTCTTGCTCAGCAAAGCCATCAGCACCTAATGTCCCATGTCATTGCTGGTTCTCTGTCTGCAGACACCTCACTCCTCCTCGGAGCTGCTCAGCCACGCAGGGCAACTCCATCTGGCCAGGAATGGCCATGGCACGGAGCAGTGCCAGGACCTTCTAGGGATGCATTGGTGATAATTTGCTTACAAATAATTTAATATCAGAGGGCAAAAGACTTCATGACTCTATCCCTGGCTCTTTCTGCCACTATGAACCTCCACCCTATCTCCTCCTTGAAATCACAGAGGTACCGCTTCTCTCCCCACCAAGACCTTCCCCATCTCCTGCCGAGCTGGCCCCGAACCCAGTGAAGAACTGCCGCCCCCCCGCCTGACTTGGCTTTGATGTCCTTGTTGAGTGTTTAAGATGGGGCCCAGTAAAGAGCCAGAGCTGGGGAAGGGGAACTTGGAGGAAGACTTGGAAGCCCCAGAAACCAGGATCAAGGGAGAACTTATCCCAGGAGTCTGAGTTCCCATTCTCTGGGCCCCAGCGCAGAGCCCCTTACCGTGGGCAGAATCTCTGCTAATCCAGTCAAGCCACTGCTGAAGCCGTCCTCGCAGGGTGAACAAGAATTCTGGACAGAAATATGGTGATAGGCGTTAATCAGGCTGCACTTTGACCCACTTCTTTGTAACTGACAGTCACGTAGCACTTGACACTGGTCATTTGCATCCCAATTATTCCTATAGGTAAGATTTCTGATGTTAGAGTCATAAGACTTTTGTTTAAGAATTACTTAAGCAGATCCTGAATTCTAGTGAAACAGCTGACATCAACCAGTCTGAAGACCCCCAAAGAGAAACCGAATCAGGGTGAGAACACAGTTTCTTCATCTTCCTGTCCCATAACTTCACCCTGCACTCAAATCAATCAACAATCTCCACACTCTGGCCCGCTCCAAAACCATTAAAAACCCTGGCTCCAGACTCCTTGGGGAGATGGATTTGAGGTTTCATTCTGTCTCCTGGTTTGGTGGCCCCACAGATAAACCTCTTTCTCTGATGTAACCTGGTGTTTCAGCACATTGATGTGTCATGCACAATGGGCAACAAACCCCTCCTCTCAGCCTCAGCACTCAGGGGCACCCAGGGTCACAGGGAGCAGCTTCCTCAGGAGTCCAAACCCAGGCCTGGCCTGAGAGTGGCTTGCTTAGGCTGCCTGCCCCACACCCCCAGGATGAGGCCAAAAGTATGTGGGCAGTTCTAACAGCCAGCCCAGTCCAGTCCAGGACAACAGACTTTGTTCCCAGGGACCCCAGGGACACCCCAGGTTCAAAGAGAGGCCCTTCAGGGGAGCAGGAGCCCTCCTGGCTGCAATCCTGGTCCCCCCACCTCCAGTACCCTCCACGTCCAGCCATGTTCTGGCCTCCTCCACTCCCAGGCTTGTGGGGGATTTATCTCTCTCACCATGAGCCCAGGAGCAGACAGACTCCTTTGCTAGTTTCTCTCAGCACTGCTGGGATCCGCTGGCATTCTTACAAAGAACTTCCATAAATACTAAGGGAGAACAAAAGGGAAGTAATTACAGAAAATACAAACAGCATGAAAATAGTCAAGTTTTTAAAGTACTGGTTTTCCAGGCTCAGACAACCACCCTGGAGCCCCGGGGGCTGGTCTGCCGTCCCAGCAGGCCCCGTGCCAGTGCTCCCACCTTCCCAGACTAGCCTGGTGCTGTCCATCAGGATCTTGGCACCTGCAGGTCTGGGGACCAGGACGAAGCCCCCATCTTTCAGTTCTAGTTTCCCATGTGAGGATTTGCCTCACCACAGCTGGCCACTGGCGCTGCAGTGTCTGACACACTGAATAACTCACCTTTCAGGTACACGCAAAGGCCTCAACCACCTGGAGAACACCTGCTGCAACAGGTAACACCCCCGTGTCCAGGCCCAAGGCCTTGTCCACTGCACACCCACTACCCAGCCCTGTTTTCACTACCATGATGGACAGCTGTTGGAGTTAACTCTCCAGCTATCCACGAACTCTGATCCATCCTGCTCACACACAGCAGTGAGCACATCGAAGCCATTTGTTCAATATGACCCAACCCCCTGAATCGACACTGGCTGGATTAGAAAAGGCACCTGAGCCAAGTTGGACCCATGAGAATTCAGTGTTTGGGGTACCGGAGTCAGGGCGCAGGGACAGTCTCTTCAGAGAGTTCTCTGTCTCTTCCACATACATTTGGGAGCTGTGGGTGGCCACTTTGGGTCGTGAGGTCTGCCCACAGAAAAAAAATGAGGCCGGTGTGCGGGAGACATGGTGACCTGCAATTCCCAGTGCCTGTGGCTTTGCTGGCCTTGCTACCCTTCCTTGCTGAGGCTCCACCACACTCCTGCCTTTAGGTTCTACAAGACACTCCTAAGTTCTTTCAGTAAATTGCCGCTTTGAACTTAAATGCTAGTTTGAATGGGTTTCTGTAACTTGCAACCCCAGAATTTCAACCCCTCGCCACACTGTGATAAAAACATAGTGTAACTGGGGCCTCAAGAGGACCAAAGCTGGGCACTTGCTGGGGACTTGCAGGAGGAACTGAGACGGCCCTTGGAAACGGGTGAGAGAATGGAGGGCACCAGCTGCATCTCTCCTCTGTAGGGCAGCTGTTGGGGTGGGGACCCCGGGGAGCTCATGAATGGGGCAGGTCTAGCAAAGGAGAGAAGAGACCCTTTAGAGCACTGCTTGTCCCGTAGGATCAATATCAACTTGTCAGTAAACGGACTGCTGATACAGCAGGATCTTTAAGCCCGAGTCCCCACACTCTTTCCAGCATCCCACCTTCTGGCCAGGCCCCCACTCCCAACCTCTGCCTCCATGGCTATGTAACGCACCAGACTAGCCCCAGTTCAGCCACTGATGGACTGTGTGAGTTTGGGCAAGTAACCCCCGTCCCTGGGCCTTGGCCCCCTCATCCAAAACATGGCCCCCATAATCCCCTTCTATTATGCAAGGTTCCTTCGAATTCTGCCCTCCCTTCTCCGGTCCCTTCCTCCTTTGCCCCTTCCTTCTGCTTGGCACTTGCCTGCCCAGCAAGCCTCCCCTTCTGATCCATGCAGTTCAGCGCACTCCCACCCGCTTCCTACAGCTCAGGAAACTGTGAGGGCCAGGCACTGGTGTGTACGGCGCCTTCGAATCTTACTTTCAGTTAAGATGCTCACCCAGTCTCCCCTTTCAGAAGGAGATCCTCTGAGGGCAGAGATCTGGTCCTCTTCTCCTTCTAGACCACTCAGCGTGCCTGGAACAGGGCTGAGCCCAGAGCGGGGTGCCTGGATGAGCCCTGCCCTGCCGGCCTGCTCCCTGACCTTTCCTCCTGACCTTTCCCATCCCCTCTCCTGGCAGGGAGGATGCTCCAGAGCCCGCATTCCAAACTAAGCCAGAGTTGGGGATCCCCAGCCTCACCAGAAAGCCAGCTCCAGCCATGGGAGGGGGCATTGTTGGCTGTTTCTTCCCCACAGGCCTGCTCTCCTCACCCCTGCACCCTTCTGTCTGCAGGGGAGGCGGTGTGCCTCACCTGAGCCAGTCACCACAGCTCCAGTGCAGCTGGCTCTTTCCCTTCCTCTCCCGCTCCCTGGCACGGACCGGAACACCGTTCTCCTCCCACCGCCCATCTTCAGTCGCCCCTCGCCTCCCCACCCCCGCCTTCGCTTCCCATGCTGGCGTGTCTCCCCCCCAGGCAGCTGGGAGCAGGGCGCCTTCGATTTCTCTATTCAGTCTGAGGCGTAGCAATTTTCTGCTCTCCCATAATTAGGGGAATTTTAAGCAAACTCCCCGACGGATGATTACAGCAGGTTCAATCCCGGCTCCTTTGATCAGGGAATGAGGACGTTGTTGGAATATTCCTCAACCTGCTGGCCAGACAGGCTCTGAGGCGCACGCCCGGCTCTCGGGCTCCCCCTGGAGGGCTTTGAACTTGTGTCCTGGCATCTGAGTGTCCCTGGGTGCTGGAGTCTCCCCAGGAGAGGACTGGGTTCAAATTCTGCTTCATGAAGAATTATCCCAGATGTAGCTTCTCTAGCTTTGGGCCAATATCTGGGTTCGGAGCCAGAGTTGGAGGTGTTCTCTTGGGTAGGAAGGAAAATTAAAGGGTCATGTAGGGCAGACACCCAGGGTTGCGGTGAATGGCTGTGCAGGTCATACACCGTGCCCTCTAGGGGACATTATTCTCCCTGTAGCTTGCGGGAATGGGACTCCTAGGGATGTGCAGTGTCCAGCCTGCACAATACAACTGACGGGTTGAACTGCTTCAATGACTCCACTTTTCTAAAATGGCAGAAGAGCCACCTCCTTAGAGTTGAAAGGGGCTCTCCTCTGTTTAGTCCCTTTCCCTCGCCTGTTGTGCCTGCCCAAGGCAGTGTGGAAGAGAGAAAAAAGCATGGCCTTTGCAGCCGCAGACTAGAGGGGAATTCCAGTTTGAATGTTTCCTGGCCGTGTAACCTTGGGTTAATTAATGAACCTCCCTGAACTGTAATATCAATCTTAAAGGACTGTTTTGAGGATTAAGTAAGAAATGGACTAAAACATTGTTTGGACCTTATGGGTCCTCAATAAATATCTCTCCCTTCTCCTTTCCCTGCCCATGTCACTTTCCTCTTAAACATTTAATCTTCCCAGGCAAACCCTATTCTCTTCTGTCTGCCCCAGCCCCGAGTCCCCCCAAAGGCTGTGCCAGATAGCAGACTGGATAGCTATATATATATATATATATATATATATTTTTTTTTTTTTTTTTTTTTTTTTTGGCGGGGGGGTCGGAGTCTTGTTCTGTCACCCAGGCTGGAGCACAACGGCGTGGTTTTGGGTCACTGCAACCTCTGCTTCCTGGGTTCAAACAATTCTCCTGCCTCAGCCTCCCGAGTAGCTGGAACTACAGGCGTGTGCCACCACACCCGGCTGATTTTTGTATTTTTAGTAGAGACGGGGTTTCACTATGTTGGCCAGGCTGGTCTCGAAATCCTAACCTAGTGATCTGCCCACCTCGGCCTCCCAAAGTGTTGGGATTACAGGCGTGAGCCACCGCACCCGGCCCAGACTGAGTATATTAATAGACTACTAATGTTTCTGGCATCCCCGAGCAGTGGTCCTGGCTTTTCCGTAGGTTAATTAGGCCATATTTCAGGATAATTACGACTGTATATTCCTACACTAATTAAGTGGCTCTAAACCCTCTCCACAATGCAGCTCTGCGAATCATAATTAAGCCTTACCCCGAAGTTCCTGTGCCAGCCACGGAGCCCTGCGAGCAGCCTGTTGTCCCCACTCCCAGTCACAGGAAAGGCTGCATCTGAACCATGGACTTGAAAAGGACCTGTTTTCCCAGGATCATGTCGAGATGATTCACAATGAATATTGGATGAGGCTTTGCCTTGTTCCTCTTTTGTTTTCACAAGGAGAGAGAGGAATAAAAATACAGTGTTGATATAGGTTTATCTCCTTCTCCTCCCCGCTCTGTTGAGTAGATGTAAGTGGATTCCCAGGGGATACAGGTGGGCAGGGATGAGAAGGTGACGCCTGCATGCCTGGGCATAGGGGTGTGTGTGTCACACTTCGGTGAGCGTACGTGAGAATGTGTCTGTTATAGCTATTGTTCACTAAGGACTTATGTCTAACATTAGCCAGCCCAGTTCATGACTACCCAACGGTGAAAACATGTGAACCAGAAAACACCTGTTGGAGAGGGCTACATCAGTCTTCTCATTCCCAGTTGTTTTGTTCTTTCATTTTTTTTTTTTCTTATTTTAGAGACAGAGCCTCTGTATTAGTCTGTTCCTCACACTGCTTTGAAGAATGACTGGATATTGAGTAATTTATTTTCTTAAAAAAGAGGTTTAATTGGCTCACGGTTCTGTAGGCTGTACAGGAAGCATGGCTGGGGAAGCCTCTGGAAACTTTCAATCATGGTGGAAGTGGAAGCAGGCACGTCTTACATGGCCAGAGCAGGAGAAGAGAGAGAAGGGGGAGGTGCCACACATTTTCAAACAATCAGATCCCGTGGAAACTCACTATTACAAGAATGGCAAGGGGGAAATCCACCTCCGTGATCCAATCCCCTCCCACAGGCTCCTCTTTGAACACTGGGGATTACAATTTGACATGAGATTCGGGCAAAGACACAAATTTAGACCATATCCTGGTGGATAGTCTTGCTCTGTCAGTCAACCTGGAGTGCAATGGTGTGATCATAGCTCATTACAGCCTTGGACTCCTAGGCCTAAGCAGTCCTCTCACCTCAGCCTCCTGCATAGCTGGGACTACAGGAGCACACCATTGCACCTGGTTAATTTTTTTTTTTCCAGAGACTCAGTCTCACTATGTTGCCAGGCTGGTCTTGAACTCTTGGCTTCAAGCAATCCTCCTGCCTTGGCCTCCCAAAGTGCTGAGATTACAGGTGAGAGCCACTGTGCCTGACCTGTTTTGTCCTTAATGGACCTTGCAAATTAGGCTGCGCACACCTGGCGCTGGCCAGCCCTTCAGGCTAATGTCAGGATTAGCCTGAATTGTGGAGTTGTCAGAAGATCTAATTTTGAGTCTTGGCTCTACCACTTGCTGATTACGTTACCTTAAGGAGGTCATTTGGCCTCCTGAGCCTTAGCTTCTTATCTGGAAAATGAAAATATTACCAACTATCTCACAGAACTGCTGAGAAAATTAAATAAGACATGAGGATGGAGCCAGTGACCCCATGTGAGAAGGCCGTGAATTCTGAGCTGTTCTTTCAGCCATGGAGAGCGGCTCACGTGGAAAGGGCCACCCTCCCTTCCGGGTCCTGTATTTGGTGGCTCTTGGTCCTGGTGTGTTCCATCCGTGTTCATGGGCCACAGAGGGTCAGAATCCAGGACGTCATTGCAGTAGCACCAGCGTTCACCACTAGGGCTCACTGGGATGCAGGTGTTCTCTTTAATGAGGGAAAACACGAAGCCCCTCTCATCTTGTACTGCAGGAGCTTGGAGAGGCCACCATGGGTCAGGACAGCCGCTGGAGGATGGATATGAAATGTCCGGAAAGGGTTTCTGAATCAACAATGCACGGACCTCGATCCCAGGCTTGCAGTCCTTAAAACCCCTGGCCTCCCTGCCCTTGAGAGCAGCTTCATTCCCCAACCCTGATCCCTGTAGTCCCACCTCCTCTGCCGTTCTGGGGCCAGCAGCCCAGGCAGCAAAGAGGAAACAGCGGAGACATGTCCTTTTTCTTGCTCTCTTTCTGTGAAGAGGTGGCTCCAGGCACTCTGAGTAAGACACTAATCAAAGAAGGACAGGTGACAATACACCAACATCTGTGGAAGCCAAGGAGACACTCGGCTGTCCTCAGTAACAGGACAGGGAAGGGAGGCAGCGTTTATTTAACCTGGTTGTCACACACCGCCCCTGGCTTCTTTGACAAGAGAGCACTGTGTGAAGGCACAGATAAGCTCTGCTGGAAAATTGACAGCAATGAAGGAGGCCCCAGCCTCTCCACTGCTGTGGCCTGTGGATTATGACTCTGTTCAAATAGAGGGAGGTGAGAGGCACGCGCAGCTTCCCCAAAACACGATCTGTAGGTGCAGGGGGAGTGAACCTTGTTCTCCGTAAGGAGGGAGGGAAAGCCCACCCTGGGCTAGCAGGAAATAAGAGCTCAGAGGACGGTCCTAGCTGACTTTTGATGGAGAAGGGAACTTGCTTTCTTGGTAGAGATGCAGAGCAGGTCCAAGGTGGACTTTCTACTATTTGTGCTGAGGGAGGTGAGAAAGGGTGGAGCGTAAGGCGGAGGCTCAGCACATAGGAGTGGTGAGTGAGCTGGTCACAGTGAGCCTGCACAGCCGGACTGTGCCCACAGAGCTCCCTGGCAGCACAAACAAAGCTTGTAAGAGATCTCAGTCAAGGAGGAGTCTCTACTGAAGTGGGAGGTTGGGCGAGAGATGGGGGCAGCAACAGAGCGGAGCCACAGAGGCCAGGCTAGGGAAACAGATCCTCTTGCATGTGGCTCTCACACTCACTTCTTGTGCACAGGAAGGCATGCACAATGCCTATTTACACACTTATGCACGCCCATACGTGTACAAACATCTGTGCATGCACACTGCTATGGTGGTATATTTGTTTATTTTTGAGGTAGGGTCTCACTGTGTTGACCAGGCTGGAGTGCCGTAGTGCAACCATGGCTCACTGCAGCCTCTATCTCCTGGGCTCAAGGAATCCTCCTACTTCAGCCTCCTGAGTAGCTGGAACTATGGGCATGCACCACCATGCCCAGATAATTGTTTTATTTTTATTTTGTAGAGACAGGGTCTTGCTACATTGCTCAGGCTGCTCTCAAACTCCTGGACTCAAGTGATCCTCCCACCTTGACCTCTCAAAGTGTTGGGATTACAGGCATGAACCACTGCACCCAGCCACGGTTTGATTATATGAGCCCTCTAAATCTTATGTTGAAATCTAATCCCCAATATTGGAGGTAGGGCCTTGTGAGAGGTGTTTGGGTTGTAGGGTTGGAACCTTCAGCACCATTCTCATGGGAGTGAATGAGTTTCCACTCTTAGTTCCCACAGGATTGTTGGAAAGAACCTGGCACCCTCTCCCCTCTCTCTCTTGCTTTCTCTCTTACCATGTGACCTACACATGTGTCTCTGTTTGTCTTCTGCCGTGAGTGGAAACTTCCCAAATCCCTTACCAGAAGCAGATGCTTTGGTGCCATGTTTCTTGTACAGCCTGCAGAACCACGAACCAAAGAAATGTCTTTTCCTTATAAGTTACCCAGTCTCAGGAATTCCTTTATAGCAATGCAAATGGATTAAAACATAGACCTGGTGTTATGACTGAATGTTAATCCCCCCACCACGAATTCCTGTGTTGAAGCTCTCACCCACAATGTGATGGCATTTGGAGACAGGGCCTTTGGGAGGTGACTAGGGTTAGATGGGGTCACGAGTGTAGGGTACTCATGATGGTGAAACCAGTCCAATTTCCCCATAAAACTGAAGCTTGAGAAACTTACATTTGTTTTATTTGAGTTCCTTTCTCAGGAAACTGTTAGTCCTCTAAGATACTATCAAGAAAATAGAACAGGCTTGGCGTGGTGGCTCACACCTGTAATCCCAGCACTTTCAGGGGCTGAGGCAGGAGGACTGCTTTAGCCCAGGAGTTCAAGACCAGCCTGGGCAACATGGTGAGACCTTGTCTCTTAAAAAAAAAAAAAATTAGCCGGGTGTGGTGGCATATACCTGCAGTCCCAGATACGCAGGAGGCTGATGTGGGAGGATCACCTGGGCCTGGGAGGTTGAGACTGCAGTGAGCTATGATTGTACCACTGTACTCCAGCTTGGGTGAAAGAGCAAGACCCTGTCTCAAAACAAACAAACAAACAAACAAACAAAAACAAACAAACAAAAAAACGAACAAACAAACAAACTTCCCAGACCACCACATCCAATGAGACACACCTGCTCCTGTTGACCAACTCCTCTTCCTTACCACTCCCTAAGTCTCCGCTGTCTTAGCCCCTAACTTCACATTTTTCAGAACTAAAGAAACATATAAGCCCTCAGACAGAAGGGGTTAAAGGAGTACTGAACCAGATAGAAAAGGAAAAAAAACCTTATATATAGACACATTAGAGTGAACTTCTTAAAAATTGTTAATAGATTTTTTTTTTTTTGGAGCAATTTTAGGTTCATGGCAAAAGTGAGCAGAGTTCCCATATACCCCTGCCCTCCTCACTTGGTGCCGCTATCAGCATCCCAGCACCAGAGTGTTATATTTTTTACAACACACAACTATCATCAAAAATCCATAGTTTGCATTATGGTTCAGTGTTGGTGCTGTCCATTCCGTGGGTTTGGACAACTGTATAATGACATATATCCACCACTGAAGCATCACACAGAACAATTTCACTGTCCCCCAAATATTCTGTGCTCTGTTTGTTCATTCCTTCCTCTACCCTAACCCCTGACAACCACTGATCTTTTTGCTGTCTCCATAGTTTTGCCTTTTCAAGAACGCCTTACAGCTGGAATCGTATTGTATGTAGCCTTTTCAGATCTGCTTGTTCCACTTAGTAATATGTATTTAAGATTATTCCATGTCTTTTCATGGCTCATTTTTTTTTTTTTTTTTTTTGGCAGAGTCACCCAGGCTGCAGTGCAGTGTCATGATCTCAGCTCACCACAACCTCTGCCTCTGGTGTTCAAGCGATTCTCCTGTCTCAGCCTCCTGAGTAGATGGGATTACAGGCGCCCACCACCATGCATGGCTAATTTTTGTATTTTTAGTAGAGACGGGGTTTCACCATGTTGGCCAGGCCAGTCTCGAACTCCTGACCTCAGGTGATCAGCCCGCCTTGGCCTCCCAAAGTGCTGGGATTACAGGCATGATCGTGGCTCATTTCTTTTTAGCAGTGAATAGTATTCCATTGTCAGGATGTACCACAGTTTGTTTATCCATTCACCTACTGAAGGACATTTTGGTTGCTTCTAAGTTTTACCAGTTATGAATAAAGCTGTTATAAACATCTGTGTACAGATTTTTGTGTGGACATAACTTTTCAACTCCTTTGGGCAAATACCAAAGAGTGGGCTTGCTGGATTTGATGGTAAGAGTATGTTTAATTTGGAAGAAACAACCTAACTGTCTTCCACCGTGGCTGTTCTATTTTGCCTCTCCACCAGCAGTGAATGAGAGCTCTCATTACTCCCTGCTTTCACCAGCATTTTGTGGTGTCAGTGTTTTGGATTTGGTCATTCTAATAGGTGTGTAATGATATGTCATTATTGTTTTAATTTGCAATTTGCAACTTCCTCATGACATCTGATGCTAAGCATCTTTCAATATGCTTATTTGCCATCTGTGTATCTTCTTTGCTGAAGTGTCCAGATCTTTTGCCTATTTTTTAATTGGGTTGTTTGTTTTCTTTTTGTTGTGTTGATTTTTTTTTTTAATTCTTTGTATATTTTGGATAACGGTCCTTTATCAGATATGTCTTTTGCAAATATTTTCTCCCAGTTTGTGGCTTGTCTTCTCATTCTCTTGACAGTGTCTTTTGCAGAGCAGTTAAAAATTTTTTTTTTCATTTCTGGAGATGGGAGTCTCCCTATATCTCCCAGGCTGGTCTCAAACTTCTGGGCTCAAGCGACCCTCCTGCCTCTCTGGAGTAGATGGGATAACGGATGTGTCCTACTGTGTCCAACTTAGAAGTTTTTAAATATATATATATATATTTTTTTTGAGATGGAGTCTCACTCTGTTACCCAGGCTGGAGTACAGTGGTGCGATCTCGGCTCACTGCAACCTCCGCCTCCTGGGTTCAAATGATTCTTGTGCCTCAGCCTCCTGAATAGCAGGGATTATAGGCATGCACCACTATGCCTGGCTAATTTTTGTATTTTTAGTAGAGATGAGTTTTCACCAGGCTGGTCTCAAACTCCTGACCTCAAGTGATCCGCCCGCCTAGGCCTCCCAAAGTGCTGGGATTACAGGCGTCAGTCACTGTGCCCAGCCTAGAAGTTTTCAATGTTAATGTACCCCTGATTATCAATTATTTCTTTCATGGGTTGTGCCTTTGGTGTTATATCTAAAAAGTCATCACCGAATTCAAGGTCATTTAGATTTTCTCCTATGTTATCTTCTAGGAGTTTTATAGTTTCTGTGATCCATTTTGAGTTTATTTTTGTGAAGGCTATTTTTGTGAATGTGTCTAGAATCTTTTTTTTTTTTTTTTTTTTTTGGCATGTGAGTGTCCAGTTGTTCTAGCACTATTTGTTGAAAAGGCTAAATTTTCTCCATTGTATTGCCTTTGCTCCTTTATCAACGATCAGTTGACTACATTTATATGGGTCTATGTCCTGCTTTCTATTCTATTCTGTTGATTTAGTTGCCTCTTCTTTTACCAATGCCACACTGTCTTAATTACTATAGGTTTACAGTAAGTTTCGAAGTAAGATAGTGTCTGTTCTCTGATTTTGTTTTTCTCCTTCAGTATTGTGTTGGCTATTCTGGGTCTTTTGCCTCTCCATATAAACTTTTTGTTTGTCAATCTCCACAAAATAACTTACTTGGATTTTAATTGGGTTGCAATGAACTATAAATCAAGTTGGGAAGAATGGACAACTTGAAAATATCGAGTTTTCCTTTTCATGAACATGGAATATATCTCCATTTATGCAGTTTTTTGATTTCTTTAATCAGAGTTTTATAATTCTCATCATATATAGAAAGAGAGTTAGATTTATATCTAAGTAGTTCATTTTTTTTGAGTGCTAATGTAAATGATACTGTATTTTTAATTTCAAATTCTGCTTGTTGCTGGTGTTAAAGTGAAATTTAAGCACACAGGAAACAAAGACAGAAAGATTCCACAGAGAAAAGCATATCACCTACAAATAAGGAGAATTAAACTGACACTGAAACAATAATCAAGTGACATCGAGAAACTGTTGGGAAAAAATAATTTGAACCTAGAATTTTGTATACCACTGATAACAGTGGTGGGCTGTCTGGAGCGGCTGCTGCCATCATGCTGGTTGCTGCTGGGAGAGTGCTGGGAGGAGGCAGATAGCTCCCTCACAGCCCACCACCCTGGGAAGAGAGAGGCCCTGAGGCGGAGCTGGGCCAGGGCCAGTGCTGTGCTTGCACACAGAGTGGGGTGGGGTGGGGGTGGGGGACCAGGCCTGGGGTGCATAGCTGGGGCTGTGTTTCAGGGGTTGGGGAGGAAAATGGGAGTAGCACCTGCTTTAGGGACTGGCCAGTGGGGCACAGCCACTGTGCCTATGCCCCAAGGGTGCCAGGTTCCTGTGCCTCAGGAGGAGACTCTGCGAGGGGCCACCAGGGGCTGCCTGGTCTGTGTCTCTGGGGTCTGCCCTGTGATGGGAGACCACCGAGCCTGACACTCCAGATGGCTGGGCCCAGGTCCTGAGATCCACTTTGCCTTGGGCTGCCCCTGAGCACCAGGGCAATGCCAGGAGCTTGTGGCGATGCCACCCTGCCCTGAACACTGGCCTGGGCTCAGTGAGGACTGCAGCCCCTGCCCCAGGCTGCCAGGGCGCATGGCCGGGGCTGCATGCTCCACAGAGCTGGCTGGAGCCAGAAGTAGGCAGCAGCCCTGCCCTCCTAGGTGCAGCTGCAGCTGCAGCTGCCCAAGTTGGGGTTGTGAACTTGAACCTCCATATGCTCTTAGGGGCCCAAGAAGACCTCGTCACCCCCTCTGCCCTTGCAGGCTTGGAAGTGCCTGCTCCTGCTGCCTTGCTTCTCCCTGCTGTCTGTGCTGACTCTCATCTCAGAGCAAAGTCGGGGCCAAGTCTGGTTGTTGTCACAGCCCAGCTGGGTGTGCACATGCTTGGGGCAGTGCTGACACACCAGCCGTCTGCCACCTTGGCCCCTTCTGGACTTTGGGCACCAAGGAGCATGGGAGGGAAGCCAAGGGGGTGGTGAGGGCAGCTTGGCACTGGTCTGCAGGCACCCATTGGCACAAACAGCCTGGGCCCCGTGAAAGGCAGCAGGAGGCAGACAGACTCTTGGGCAGAAGCGGGTGGGTCCCAGTGAGGCCCCCACCTTCAGGCCAGGAGGGCCAGTCCTGTGGACCACATGCCTTTCCACCTGCCTATGGTCATCCATGGACCAATCAGCATGCGCTTCCTCCCCTCTGAGGCCCATAAAAGCCCCAGGCTCAGCCAGAGCTGAGATGTCTGATGACCAGCTGCAGAGGGAAGTAACCCACTTCAGGGCCTCCTCTCTGCTGAGAACTGCAGAGACAACTGGATGACCTGCCTGCAGAGAGGAGTTTCCCACTCCAGGGTCTCCTCTCTGCCAGGAGCTGAACACCTGTTGGGACACCCTGGCTGTGGAAAGGAGCCGCCCCCTGGGGGAGACTGAGCTGTTCTATCACTCAATAAATCTCTTCATCTTGCTCACCCTCCACTTGTCTGTGTACCCCATTCTTCCTGGTCACAGGAGAAGAACTCAGGACCCATCAAATAGCGTGGCTAAAAGAGCTGTAACACAAACAGGACTGAAACATGCTGCTTGCTTGCCACATTGTGAGTGAAGAGGAGAGAAGAGCTGCGGCCCTTCAGGGACCCCAGACCTGGGAGCTCCCCAAGTCAGGACTGTGACTCTCTTTTTGGGGCCCTGTGATTCCTGGTATCTCCAAGTTTCTAGGTGCCCTTGTGTTCCCCGATCCAGTGTGGAAGCTGCTTGCTGTGTGCCTTGTCTGGGTGCAGTCTCATAGAGAGCCAATGCCCATGCCAGCACCTGAAGCTACCCACCCCATTGCAGCAGCTGGCATGTCTGACTGTGAGCAGTGGCTGGACCCCATGCTTGCTCACACACCTTTCACCATTCCATGCCTGACTTGCCCTTGGCAGGCATGGGACCCAGATCACTAGCATGAGCTGAGCACAGCCTACCAGGCCAAGAGGGTGAAACAAGTCCAGCATTCTCAAACAAAACTTGGGCAAAGGTGCCACTGGCCACAGAGGTTTCCAGCCAGAAAAATGATACCCCAAAGATTCCATAACACTGCTAAATATTAATTTAAATATGAAGCCAAAGTAAAGTTATTTTCAGGCATAAAGATTGCATGAAAAATGTATTTCAGCAATTTTTAAAAAAAGTGGGCTGGTGCGCTCCTGTAGTCCCAGCTACTCAGGACTGAGGTGGGACGATTGCTTGAGCCCCGGAAATCAAGGCTGCAGTGACCTAGTATCGCACCACTGTACTCTAGCCTTGGTGAAGAGCGAAACTCTGCCTCAAAATAATAATAATAATAATAATAATAATAATAATAATAATAATATAAAGTGACTCTAAGAGGTAGTATAAGAAAAATAGGATTGGAAAAGAACTTATTGGCCAGGTGTGGTTGCTCAAGCCTGTAATCCCAGCACTTTGGGAAGCTGAGGCATGTGGATCACCTGAGGTCGGGAGTTTGAGACCAGCCTGACCTACATGGAGAAACCCTGTCTCTACTAAAAATACAAAATTACCCGGGCATGGTGGCACATGTCTGTAATCCTACCTACTTGGGAGGCTGAGGCAGGAGAATCGCTTGAACCTGGGAGGCAGAGGTTGCGGTGAACTGAAATCACACCATTGCATTCCAGCCCGGGAAACAAGAGTGAAACTCCATCTAGAAAGAAAGAAAGAAAGAGAGAGAGAGAGAGAGAGAGAGAGAGAGAGACAGAGAGAAAGAAAGAAAGAAATTTATTAAATTTTATTGATGCTTGAATAAATGATGAATATATATCTACAGCTAATATCCAAATAATATCAACATGATAGTAGTCAAGAGAGACAGGAGGTGGGAAGAGATGAAAAGAATAGCCAAACTATCTTCTATGTCTGAAAAATAAAAACCTACTACTTTCTGGCCTTTGGATTAAAGAGGGAATCTTAAGGGAAGTTATGAATTACTTAGAACTGAATGTAAAAAAAGCTCTACGTATCAACAATACTGCTAAAGCATAGCAAGAGGAAAATTTATAGCTTTAAGTAAATCTCTCAGAAAACAAAAAATTCTGAAAGCAAAGGAACTATGTACTCAAACCTAGAAGAGAAAATAGTAGAGAACACCCAAATAAACAAGAAAAGGAGAAATGATAAGGTAAGAGCAGAAGTCAATGAAGTAGAGAACAATATCAAGAACAACAAAAACAATATGAAGGATGAGTAAAAACAAATTTTTTTGAAAACACTCACAAAATAAACTTCTTTAAAAATACTGATAAAAGAAACATCAAGAACAGAAGACAACATTTCAAATAACCAAACCACAGAATTAAACAGGGGCTAAAACTAATATTTTAAAATATAAAAATAATACTAGAACAATAATACACATATACAACTATATACATTGAAAACCTAGATGAAATGCACAAATTTCTGGAAAATATATAATGCTGAAATTGATACAAGATAAATAGAAAAGTAATAGCAAAATAGCAGACAGATTTAAATGGCAATTATAAAAATCTCCCTGCCATCTTGAAAGTCCAAAGGCTCAGGCTATTTTATAGGTAAGGTCTACCGACATTTGAAGAGACAGCTAATTATGCACATTATATATGTTCAGTGTTTCATATTCCAATTATACCTCAATAAAGCTGAGGTAGTGGGAAGAAAAAAACTCAGCTAATTGGTATGTAACACAAATTGTTGCAGAAATAGAAAAGAAGGAAAGCTGCTCAGGCTGTTTCATGAACTTGATATAACTTGTATAAACTTAATTCAAAAAAAGAAAAAGACACAATACAAAAAGGAAATGTTAGGCCACTTTTTTTTGAGATGGAGTTTTGCTCTTGTTGCCCAGGCTGGAGTGCAATGGCATGATCTTGGCTCACTGCAACCCAACTTCCGCCTCCCGGGTTCAAACGATTCTCCTGCCTCAGCCCCCCGAGTAGCTGGGATTACAGATGCCCGCCACCACACCCAGCTAATTTTTGTATTTTTACTAGAGATGGGGTTTCACCATGTTGGCTAGGCTGTTCTCAAACTCCTGACCTTGTGATCCACCTGCCTCGGGCTCCCGAAGTGCTGGGATGACAGGTGTGAACCACTGCACCTGGCCTAGGCCACTTTTATTTACAAATATAGGTAAAAAACCTTTAGTAAGGTATCAACTGAATCTAATACTATATTTTAAAATGCATAATTTTTCAAATAACATAATACTAAATAATATGAAACATCTAACTACCAACATACATAGTATAATTGGATCCTTACTGTTCAGTGAAAAAGTCAGACACGTAAGACCACACACTATATGATTCCATTTCTAAGAATTTCAAGATAAGAAAATGGATCTATAGCGAGGGAGTTCAGAATTGTTACCTTGAGGGTGAGGGGGTTGGCAGTGTAAACTGGCTGAGAGCATAAGAAAGCCTACTATATTGCTGGAAATACTCAGAATCTTGGTCTGAGTGATATTTAAATGTGTATACATATGTAGAAATTCATCAAGTTGTACATCTAAGATTTGTGTAATTTCCTGAAGTAGGTTATGCTACAATGAAAAAAAATTGACTGAATGGAAAGGATTTATTTCAGTAATGAGAAAGTAGTTCAGTATTAGAAAGTACAGTATATCAATGTAATCCATCACTTTAAAGCAGAAGTTAGACAACTTTTTCTTGTTGAAGACCAGATAATAAATCATTTAGGATTTGTGGGCTAGCTGGTGTCTATCTCCTTATGCAACTTTTCCATTGTAGTGTGAAAGCAGCCATAAACAATATGTAAATAATGGGTGTGGCTCTGTTCCAATTAAGCATTGTGAAAAACAGGCAGCAACCCAACTTGGTCTACAGCCTACATTTTGTCAACCCTGATTTAAAGGAATAAAAGAGAAAAATTATAGGGTCTTCTGGGTGGATGCAAAAAACTTCTGATAAAATTCAACACCAAAAGTTGAGTTTTTAAAAAAAACTCTAAGAAAACTAGGAGTTTTCTTAACTTCATAAAAATTAGCTAACAAAACCCTGCAGCAAACTCATGCTTAAAGAAGACACTTTTGATGAATTCTTATTAAGGTTGGGAACAAGAAAATAACATCCCCTGTCACTGCTATGCTGTTCAACAGAATAATGAAGGTCATGACCCATGCAATACATCAAGAAAAAGAAATGAAAAATATAATATTGGGGCCAGGTGTGGTAGCTCATGCCTGTAATATCAGCATTTTGGGAGGCTGAGGTGGGCAAATTGCTTGAGCCCAGGAGTTGGAGACCAGTCTGGGCAATATGGCAAAACCCCATCTCTGCAAAAAACAACAACAACAACAACAAAAATTAGCTGGGCATGGTGGTATGTGCCTGTAGTCTGTAATCCCAGCTACTTGGGAGGTTGAGGTGGGAAGATCACTTGAGCCTGGGAGGTGGAGGTTGCAGTGAGCCGAGGTGGTGCCACTGTACTCCAGCCTGGGTGGCAGAGCAAGACCCTGTATTAATATATATATATATTTATATATATATAATATTAGAAAGAAAGAGATAAAAAGTCACTATTTGCAGATGATATGATAATTTGATGAGAAAACCCAAACAAGTCAACAGATGAACTTTTAGGACTAGTAAGAGAGTTTAGTAAGGTTGCTGGATTCTAGATCAAAATAGAAATTTGAATACACAAAACATCAATACCATTGATAATATCCATGGACAAATTCAGGTGTCTTTTTTTGTTTTTTGTTTTTTTTTAATAGAGACAGGATCTCACTATGTTGTCCAGGGTGGCCTCAAACTCTTCACCTCAAAAGATCTGCCTGCCTCAGCCTCCCAAAATGTTGGAATTATGGGTGTGAGCCACCGGGCCTGGCTCAAATCCGAGTTTTAAGGAGTGGAAGTTTGTGCAATTTGGGGAGCTCTCTTTCAGAAAAATAAAATAAAACTACAGATTCAACATTAGGTATAAAATAAATGTTTATTTAGAGCTAGAAATCACAACTAATTACAATTTTTAAAAACTGAAAAATGTAATGAGCATGACAACAGAAAAGCACATTAAAAAAATTAACTGCTGTCTTTGCACTTTTATGTTCAGATATCCAGTGAGTCAGGAGAGTGGCTGGAATGAATTCCAGGAATTTCTGAAAGTCACTCTGACACCAAGACATCTAGCCATGACTTAACTAGACCTGGATGTGATCCTCAGACATATAAATACATCCCATCAACCCCAAGTTAGTGTATCCCCATCTCAAATTCCTCTCAGCTGGCGCTCCAAAGCACTTGTGATCACTCCAGTGCCGATGTTAAGGGAGATGTGATGGAGGGGAACTTGGGATGGAAAGAGACAGCAGCCTTAACCAATTGTGGTTAAAATACTCTACTTTTAAATGTTTACAATGATAGAGGCACTTTTCTGGCCCCCTCCCAGGATCCTGGAAAGTAAACTTGCCTCTGATAATGGCGATGAAGATCACAAAGTTCCTAAGAATTAAGATAACAAAGAAGGCCCAAGCATAAAGGAAAAAAAAAAAAAAGTGAACTCTACTAAAGGCCATTATATAAAAGACCTAAATAAATAGAAGTACTATATCCATGTTTGAGATAATTTAATCTTAGAAAGATGCCTATTAGCCCCAAATGAATTTCTACATTTAATTAAATTCCAGGAGGATTTTTGGAGAATAAAACAACTCGATTATAAAATTTGTAGAGAAGAATTGAGATCCACAAATAGCAAATCCAATTTTAAAAGAAAAACAGGCAACATTTGTTCTGCTGATAATCAAACTATGATGACAAGGTCATAATAGTAAAAGCAGTGTGTTATTGGCATAGGGACAGACAGGCTGAAGAAACAGAGTAAGAGACTAGGGACAGATGTAGACGTACATACATACATTTACTAAATAAAAACAAGTCTAAATTAAAAAACTACAAGGGAATGCAGCATATGATAGAGGACACATCACAAATCAGTGAGGGAAGGATGAGTTGCTTAGTGCAGAGTATCAGTAATAGTGGTTCACTGCTTTGGAAAGAAGTTAAGTTGGGCTCCTACTTGATACAACATTAAAAAAAAAATCCAACTGGAGAAAGACCTAAATGTGAAAAGTAAAATGATAAACAATAATATTAATAAAAGAAAATGTATTAAAAATAACTCTGGCCAGGTATGGTGGCTCAGGCTTGTAATCCCAGTACTTTGGGAGGCTAAGGCGGGTGGATCTCCTGAGCCCAGAGTTCAGGACCAGCCTGGACAACATGATGACACGCCATCTCAACCAAAAAAAAAATTAGCCAGGTGTGGTGGCACACCTGTAGTCCCAGCCACTTAGGAGGCTGAGGTAGGAGGATTGGTTGAACTTAGGAGGTCAAGGCTGCAGTGAGCCGAGACTGCACTACTGTAGTCCAGCCTGGGCAACAGAGCAAGACCCTGTCTCAAAAAATAAATAGATAAATAACTAAAAATAAAAATAACTCTGAACCTCAGAGTTAATATTTTTTTATTCTTTTTTTCTTTATCAGTCAAGATTCAAGTTAGTCTTTATTTGAAAAGATTAAAAATAAAAAAATTACATAAACCATTAGACACAAAAATAAATGGATTTGATTACATCAACATTAGAGATTTCTGTTAAAAAAAAAAATAAAAAAAGACAAACGACAACCAGTATAAACAAAGTTAACAATGGGATGACAGAGTGAAAGCAGATTTTTTTTTTTTTTAGACAGAGTCTTGCTCTGTCACCCAGGCTAGAGTGCAGTAGTGTGATCTCAGCTCACTGCAACCTCCGCCTCCTGGGTTCAAGCGAGTCTCATGCCTCAGCCTCCCAAGTAGCTGAGACTACAGGTGCTCACCATCACACCTGGCTGATTTTTTTTGTATTTTTTTAGTAGAGAGGGAATTTCACCATATTGGCCAGGCTGGTCTTGAACTCTTGACCTCAAGTGACCCACTCACCTCGGCCTCCCAAAGTGCTGAGACTACAGGCATGAGCCACCGCACCCTGCTGAAAGTGGATATTTTTAAAAGTCTAAAACTGGCAAATGTTTACTCTCCAGCTTCTATAAATAAGAGCAAATCCATAAGAAAAACACATGAATCCAATGGCAGGAAAAAAAAAGGAAGAGTATTTAAATCAGCCATTCACTGAAGTGGACATTTGAATAACTAATAACTGTAAAAAGAATTGCCTCATCTCTTTAATTCAAATTAAAATAAGAAGGTACCATTTTAACCCCTCAGATTGGCAAAAAACAGAAAATTGTAATCATATCGAGTACTAGTGAGGAAGTGGGAAAGGGAAAACCTTTCAGTCCCTCTTGTTAGGAAATGTGAACCAGGACAGCCAGGTTGCAAAGAAACCTGTATTATTAATAGCTTTGCGTTGGGAGGTAGAGATTGCAGTGAGTAGAGATCATGCCACTGCACTCCAGCCTGGGTGACAGAGCAAGAACTAGTCTCAAAAAAAAAAAAAAAAAAAAAAAAAAGTTAAGCATGAACCTTCCCCATCACTGGTACTTACCCTTGGCATACAGCTTCAGAGAGCGGCACACGGGCCCACGAGAGACGTGTACAAGGATGAGACAGTCGTGCTGGTCTGGATCTGTGTCCGCCTGGTGTCCTTCACTAGGGGATGGGTAAATAGAACATGTTTGTGCAGGGTGGAATACCACGCAGCCGTCAGAAGTAATGAACTGGGTCTTCATTGAGCAACTGGGAAGATCTCCCAGGCAACCCAGAAGGAAGAAATGTAAGACACAGAATGGAATTGATAGCATGAATTCATTTGCTTAAATTTCAGAAACACAAACAGCACGGTGCTTTTAAAGGGCATCCATATGTCTAAATAACCAAAACCCCAAACATTAGAATAAAAGAATGTTATGACCCCTCACGTTTAACACAGGAGACATTTCGATGGTGGCTTATTATCCAGAAGTGTTTGCTATAGAGATGCTTGCCTCTTCCTGTGCCCCTAGCGTGGGTTTTGGGGAAGGGATGAGGAGTCTGCTTTGCTGTAACTTGGCAGAAAGAGCAAACTATAAGTTTAATGGCTGCTTTAGAGGCAACATCAAGTGTCTTCATGTCAAAATGGTTTCATCAAGATGTCACTTACTCTCCCAGAAATAAGTTAAAAGCCCTGTTCCGGTAAGCCCTCTGGGCTGTGGAGGGGCTAATCTTATCTTCTCTGTGAGAGTCATTTGCCCTGTGAATCTCTGCATTGCTGAAATGAGTCATTTTAAAGTGGGAATGGCAGCCTTTCCTGGAGGACCATTCTGGGGCCAAAGCTCATGCCCTGGGGTCCCTGGCCTCAAGATCCAGCCTCATTAGCCCGGGAACCTCCCTCTTGGCCTCTCCTCTGTGATTTTGCTGTCTCCCTACTTGCATGTAAAAGCAAAAGATAAAAAAGAAGAAAAGTAAATAAGACCAAAAACATTTTTTAAGCTAAAGGATGACTTAATAAAATGGTAGAGATTGGCTGGGCGCGGTGGCTCATGCCTATAATCCCAGCACTTTGGGAGGCTGAGACAGGAGAATCACCTGAGGTCAGGAGTTTGACACCAGCTTAGCCGACATGTTGAAACCCCATCTCTACTAAAAATACAAAATTTAGCCAGGTGTGGTGGTGGGCACCTGTAATCCCAGCTACTCAGGAGGCTGAGGCAGGAGAATCACTTGAATCCGGGAGGCGGAGGTTGGATCTACAGTTTTGGGCTGGAAGTACAGTTCTCACCTCCCGAGGCACCCTCCTGGGCCCCTGCTTGTTCAGTGCCTGCCTACCATCTGCCTTCCTCCTCCCCGTGCCTGTCTGCCCATCATGGAGGGTGGAGGGGCCACAAAGTTTGGGCTCGACTCCCACTTCTGTCACCTACTAGCTGTGGGACCTGGGAAAATGGCCAAGTCTCAACTTCCTTCTCTCTATAAAGGTGAAAATCGTCACAGGCGTCCTTTGGAATCCTAGGGCACTATGGAAATGGGAGGGTTTTTTGTGAAGGGAGGCTCAGTTCAGGATGACCTCCTCCTTGAAGCCCTCCAGGAAGGAAAGAGCCTTCAGTCCTCTTCAATATTGTCCTAACCAAACCCCTTGCCGCCCAGGCTCTGGAGCACTTAGAGTGCACTAGTTTATACTTTAACATAGTGCTATTAACACCTAAGATATCCCTTGTATGCCTGGAAAAGTGTGGTGGTTATTAGTTAGTGTTTAATAGATATTAATTGGTTGATTGAAAGGTCTTCTATTCTCTTTGTTTTCCTGCTTCCCCAACCAGATTGTGAATTCTTGGAAAGACAAACCTCTTCTTCTTCCTGCCTCCCTTCCATTTATCCTATCAATCAACAAATACTTGGACATCTACTAATATTATGTTCCAAACTTTGCTGTAGGTCTCAGAGATACCAGACAGACACAGCCCTGTCCTCATGAAGCTTACATTCTTGGTGGCAGAGCGGGGAGAAGGCAGTTAAACACTTTAAAAAGAAACAAATAGATAAAAACAACTACAAATTTTGAGAAGCACAATGGATACAAAAAAAGAGATTAAGCTGGGAAGCAACTCGGGGAGGGGATCTACTGAAGCAGGGTGGCCAGGCCAGGCCACTGCCTGGGGAGGGCACTTTAATGGGAGAGCTGGCTATTAGGAAGGGATGGCTGGTGGCTGCTGGCAGAGGTGGGAAAGAGTGGCGTTCCCGGCAGAAGAAACACTCTGTAAGGCTAGAGGCAGCAAGCAGCCTGTGGTTTTGAGGCAGAATAGGGTCCGGAGGCAGGGAACCTAAGGCCAATTACACTGACTTCCTAAAACTAAGTCAAAAGGAAAACCCCAACACTCCACACCCTAGTAACAAAAGAATAAAAGTAACAAAAGGCTACTCCTTTTGCAACCCCCCATCTTTTTGTGTCCAGGTGAGAAATGGAAAGTATCTCTGACTGGTCCCCTCCTACAACCAATCAGACTGGTCACGGGCCTAGTCTTCATTTGCACAGGGGTATAATTTTGTAACTTCACTTCAGGCTCCCATTGGTCCCCTCCCACAACCAATGGGATGTTTGCGTAGGGGTGTAACTTTGTAACTTCAGTTCAGCCTCTGACTGGTCACCTTCCACAGCCAATCAGACTGGTTGCAGGCCACTACTTCATTTACATAGGATGTAAACCAAGAAACCAATGGGAAACCTCTAGAGGATATTTAAACCCCAGAAAATTCTGTAACAGTGCTTTTGAGCCCCCTGCTCAAGCCTACTCCCACTCTGTGGAGTGTACTTTGGTTTCAATAAATCTATGCTTTCATTGCTTTATTCTTCCATTGCTTTGTTACAGCATTTTTTACAATTCTTTGTTCAAAATGCCAAGAACCTAGACAACTCATAGTCAAAACCCTCCACCAGTTACAGTTCCAAAGTAGGAAAAGGAGACAGACGGGACTGGAGCAAAGCTGAGGGAACAGGACAGAGGGTGGAGAGGTGGGAGGTGAGGTTTGACCGATCATAAGGGCAGGTCCTTGCAAAGGCCAAGAAAAGGGTATGGATTTTCTTTTCAGAGCAACAGGAAATTGTAGAAGGGTTTCAAGCAGGGGAAAGATGTAACCATTTTATATTTCTGTAAAGATCTTTAGGGAGACTGAAGAGGATGTTAAATAACATCATGAGAATGCAGTAAGTCACTGAGAATGTGGGACATTCCACAGGACAATGACTATTTAAGGTGGTGGGGGCAGGAGGGAGTGGGGTGAAGAGGCCGGGCAGTTAAAGATTCAGGAGACATCAACCCCATGCAATGGACAGGCCTCGTTTGGATCTTGACTTGTTTTGTTTTGTTTTTGAGACAGAATCTCACTCTGTCTCCCAGGCCGGAGTGCAGTGGTGCAATCTCAGCTCACTGCAACCTCTGCCACCCAGGTTTAAGCAATTCTCCTTCCTCAGCTTCCTGAGTAGCTGGGACTACAGGCACCCACCACAATGCCATACTAATTTTTGTATTTTTAGTAGAGATGGGGTTTCGTCATGTTGGCCATGCTGGTCTCAAATTCCTGACCTCAAGTGATCTGCTCGCCTCACCCTCCCAAAGTGCTGGGATTACAGGCATGAACCACCACACCTGGCCTGGATCCCAATTTGAACAAATTAACTGTGAAAAGCTATTTAGCAGGCAACTGGAGAAATTTGAACGTAGAGTATTACATAATATTAAAAAGCCATTGCTCATTTTGTTAGGTGAGTTAATGGTGTAATTAGGTTAAGGGAAAAGAAGTCCTTATGCACACTGAAATATTTACAGGTGAAATGAAAGAATGTCTGAGATTTGCTTAAAATCTTCAGAAAAAAAGTGCATGAGGGAGAATAGATGAAATAAGATTAGTAAATGTTGATAATTTTTGAAGCTGGGTGATGAGTACATGGGAGTTCACTATACTAGTTTCTGAAATTTTCCATTAAAAAGTAAAAAAAAAAACAAAAATAAGTTCTCTAGTTTTCTGTGGTGGGGTATGTGGTGGCCAGCATGTGCAGCACCCTGGCACCAGTCCCAGAGAGTGGGACTCTCTCTAAGGATGAAGTGAGGACTGTGGTCTGGAAGATGACATGCGTGGGGACACTTTGTGAACTGATGGGGGAGGAAGTGATAGGGAGCCATCTATGGACACTGTTCACCGCCTCCAGGCATGAGCCCAGCCTGCACCCAGTCAGAGGCAATGGAGGAGATTGACTGTGAGCGGTGGGGTCAGACAGACCCAGGGCAACCCCCAAGCTGGCCAGTTGCTTTCTGCTACCTTGGGTGGATCCTCTGTTTCTTAGCTGTGAAATGGGAGTACTTGCAGTAGCTTTCTCATTGGGTTGTATATTAGTCTGTTCTCATGCTGCTAATAATGACATACCCAAGACTGGGTGATTTATTAAGAAAAGAGGTTTACATGGCTCCACATGGCCTGGTGAGGCCTCTCAATCATGGTGGAAGGCAAAGAAGAAGCAAAGGCACATCTTACATGGTGACACGCAACAGAGCTTGTGCAGAGGAACTCTCATTTATAAAACCATCAACTCTCATGAAACTTATCCATTATCACAAGAACAGCATGGGGGAAACCACCCCCATGATTCAATTATCTCCAGCTGGCCCCACCCTTGACAGGTGGGGATTACTACAATTCAGGGTGATATTTGGGTGGGGACATAGAGCCAAACCATATCAGCTTGTTACAAGCATTAAATAGAATGGTGCATGTAAAGCCCAGAGCTCAATGCCAGATGAGGGTCACTGTTCCCTTCCTGGCAGCCATCAGAGGCATGACACAGGCTGCACTGAGGCACAGCAGGACTGGGTTCTGGACCCTCTTGGGACTGGTCTCCAGTATCTAGAAAACTGAGAGCTAATACATGTGTTGAAGTACATGCATCATGCGTGTGCACACACCTGTGGCTGCATTCATGCACACGCACACACACAGACATCCCTCCAAGGTGGGGATGGGCTCCTCATGGCAGACCTGAGCAGGCCTGGAGCTTGGCATCCAGGAAAGGCTGTGGATGGTCCTCCCTAGAGGACCCAGCATGGAGGCGAAGGAGGGTGATGCTCAGAGGAGACTCGGCTAGAGGCCTAAGGATAAACCTGGGCACCTGGTGAGCCCAAATGGGAGAACAGAGCTAGGCACAAGGGCAGCACCAAGGGGTAAGCCAGGGACTGAGGAGGTGCTGTCCTGACCAGAAGGGTATAGGCTGGGGCATGGGAAGGGCCTTGCTGGAAAGTCTTTAAATATGAGGGAGAGCATCACCACAACTACAAGCCCCATGAGAGTGGCTGGGTTTCCTGGGGCCTGTTTAGAGCCCTCAAGTTGCTAACCTTGAGCTGCCAAGAGCTGGACAACCCTCACAGGCCCCTTGCTGCTCCTGCAGCCCCCGCATGTCTCCACAGCTTCTTTCTCTGTGGTCAGGCCAGATAAATGTAAGCTGGCCAGGCCTCCTGAGACCCTTCCTCTCTGAAGAAGCTTCTGGAACTCAGGTCTGAGGGAGAGGAGGGTTGCAGAGAGAAGTTTGGGGTATCATGCTGGGGCACCCCTGGCTCCCAGGAAGGGATACCAAGGAGGCAAGGTAGAGAGGACAAGCACTCCCCTTCCTGAAGCCTCCCTTCCCTAGACCACAGGCACAGGACAACAGCCCACTAATTCAATCCTGTCTCTATCAGTGGGAAGAAGCTTTTAATCAAATCCTAAGTTGAGTGGTGGGGGAGAGGAGATCCATTCTTCCTTCACTTGCTCTATTCTAGATAACAATTTGGGGAGTCGCTAATCCTGTGAACATCACATTAACACCAATAAAACACCCCTACAGCTCCCACTTGCTAAATGTCAACATTTATTAACTTCAGAACCCAGCACCATTTCAGAGCGGCCTCCCTGCAACACAGGCCTGGTGGGAGGAGCAGCTGGAGTGGGCCCTCAAGGAGGGAGACCTGTGGCCGTCACCGCTGGACCTGCCATGGGTCTTGCCCTGAGCCCTGGGCCATGCCAGGATGGGGCTCAGAGCTAGCAAAGGCTGAGGCAATATCCCCCTGGCAGAAACTTGGGGACACCCGTGTTGGGGACGAGACTTCCCTTGCTTCCCCTAATTCAGAGGACCTTGGGGAAGTTCCTCTCCCTATCCCTCATCCTAGGAAAGAACAGCTCCCCTTCTAGCTTGGCCCGTGCCCTCCCCTAATTTCCCACTCCCTCTCCTGGAAAAGAAATCAAGGTATTTTTTCTTAGACATATTTTGAGTTGGGTGTCAGAGGGCCAGGAAACAGAAGTGGCCCTGCAAAGCTGCCTTTTGGTGGGAGATTTGCATCTGCAGAGAATCTGCATTGATGCAGCCCAGCCTTCCCTCATCCTCAAGGCAGTAGATAAGCTTCTGCACCCCATCGTGGGGGTGGGTCTTCATTCTGAAGGCTCTTGTGTCACACAAAACTATGATCAAATAAAGTTGTATGTCTTTTCTCCAGTTAATCTGCCTTTTGTGAGTTGATCTTTTAGTGAACCTTCCAAAAGTGAAGGGAAAGCTTTTCTCTCCCACTACACCTGGGAAGGAGTCCTGGTGACATTTGAAGGAGAGTGTCCGGCTTGCACTTGGGCCCTCCCCAGGCCAAATATGACTGGGACCTGTGGCTCCTTTGACACAAATCAGAAGACCAGATGCAGAAGGCTAGTGGGTCTGCGGGCCTGGGGCTCAGGGCCGGGAGGGCAGATGAGCTCTTCCTCTGTGCAGTCCCCAGCCAGCACCACCTACCTCAGGGCACTCAAGAGCCTTTGCAGCTGAGGAGATGTCCGGGAGGCCCAGCAGTTTCCAACAGCTGAGCTCTTGAATCTGGGAAATCACCTTCAAATTTTCCTTCTTAGGAACTCTTCCCCCACATGGGGGTGAATATGAATACCCCAAAGGTGGTCACTGCAGTGGGGGAGTCTGAGGGCACAGTCCAAAACAACCACAGCTTTTCTTTGAAGCTCCTTCTTTCTCTTTCTTTTCCTCTCCTTCTTTCTTTTCCTCTCCTTCCCTCTTTTCCTTCCTTCCTTCCCTCCTCCTCCTCCTTCTTTCTTTCTTTCTTTCTTTCTTTCTTTCTTTCTTTCTTTCTTTCTTTCTTTCTTTCTTCCTTCCTTCCTTCCTTCCTTCCTTCCTTTCTTTCTCTTTCTCTTTCTCTTTCTTTCTTTCTTTCTTTCTTTCTTTCTTTCTTTCTTTCTTTCTTTCTTTCTTTCTTTCTTTCTTTCTTTCTTTCCTTCTCCTCAATTCAACAGAGTCTCAGTGGATCACTGTAGCCTCAAACTCCTGGGCTCAAGCCATCTTCCCACCTCAGGCTTCTGAGTAGCTGGAATTACAGACACACACCATCATGCCCAGTTAATTTTTTGTACTTTTTGTAGACACAGGGTTTTGCCATGTTGCCCAGGCTGATCTTGAACTCCTGAGCTCAAGTGATCTGCCCACCTCAACCTCCCAAGGTGCTGGGATCAGGTGTGAGCCACCATGCCCAGCCTCAACATTCTTAAAGAACAGAAAGTCCAGCTCAAAACTTCATGTCTGGCCAAATTAACCTAATAAGGAAAGGAGAAATAAGATTCTTTTCAGGCAAGCAAATGCTGAGAAAATTCATTACCACCAGACTTGCTTTACAAGAGCTCCTCAAGGAAGCACTAAATATGGAAAGACTGTTACTAACTTCTAGAAAAACACATTTAAGTATACAGACCAGTGACACTATAATGCAACCACACAAACAAGTCTACATAATAACCAGCTAACATCATGAAGACAGGATCAAATCCACACATATCAATACCAACCTCGAATGTAAACAGACTAAATGCCCCAATTAAAAGGCACAGAGTGGCAAGCTGAATAAAGGACCAAGACCCATTAGTATGCTGTCTTAGAGTCCCATCTCACATTTGATGACAGCCATAGGCTCAAAAAAAGGGATGGAGAAAAGTTTACCAAGCAAATGGAAAACAGGAAAAAACAGGGGTTGCAATCCTAATTTTAGACAGAACAGACTTTAAACCAACAAAGATCAAAAAAGACAAAGAAGGGCATTACATAATTCTAAAGGGTTCAATTTAATAAGAAGACCTAACTATCCTAAATATATATGCACCTAACACAGGAGCACCCAGATTCACAAAGCATGTTCTTAGACACCTTCAAAGAGACTTAGACTTTCACACAATAATAGTGGGAGACTTCAACACCCCGCTGACAGTATTAGACAAATCAGCGAGGCAGAAAATCAACAAAGATATTCAGAACCTGAGCTCAGCACTGGATCAAATGGACCTGAAAGACATCTATAAAACTCTCCACTCCAAAACAACAGAATATACATTCTTCTCATCACCACATGGCATATATTCTAAAATTAACCACACAATCACACACAATAAATGCAAAAGATAATAAATGCAAAAGATAATAAATCCTCAGTAAATGCAAAAGAACTGAAGTCATAACAACCACTCTCACAGACCACAGTGCAATACAATTAGAGATCAAGACTAAGAAAATTATTGAAAACCATACAATAATATGAAAATTGAATAACCTGCTCCTGAATGACTTTTGGGTAAATAATGAAATTAAGGCAGAAATCAAGAAATTATTTGAAACTAATGAGAACAAAGATAAAATGAACTAGAATCTCTGGGACACAGCTAAGGCAGTGTTAAGAGTGAAATTTATAGCATTAAATGCCCACACGAAAAAGTTAGAAAGATCTCAATTTAACAATCTAACATCACAACTAAAAGAGCTAGAGAACCAAGGGAAAACCAACATCAAAGCTAGCAGAAGACAAGAAATAACCCAGATCAGAGCTGAACTGAAGGAGGTCGAGACACGAAAAACTAGCCAAAAGATTAATGAACCTAGGAGTTGGTTAATTGAAAAAAGTAATAAAACTAGATAGACCATTAACTGGACTAATAAAGAATAAAAGAGAGAAGGTCCAAATAAACACAATTAGAAATGACAAATGGGATATTACCACTGACCCCACAGAAAATGAAATAATTGTCAGAGAATAACATAAACACCTCTATGCATGCAAACTAGAAAATCTAGAAGAAATGGATACATTCCTGGACACACACACCCTCCCAAGACTGAACCAGGAAGAAATTGAACCCCTGAACAGACAATTAATGAGCTTTGAAACTGAATCAGTAATAAATAGCCTACCAACCAAAAAAAAAAAAAAAAAAATCCCAGGACCAGATGAATTCATAGCTGAATTCTACCAGATGTATAAAGAAGAGCTGGCACCACTCCTACTGAAACTATTCCAAAAAATTGAGGAGGAGGAATTCCTCCTTGACTCATTCTATGAAGCTAGCATCATCCCGATACCAAAACCTGGCAGAGACACACCAATTAAAGGAAACTTCAAGCCAATAGGCCAATATACTTGATGAGCGTTGATGCAAAAATCCTCAACAAAATACTGGCAAAACAAATCCAGCAGCATATCAAAAAGTTTATCCACCATGATCAAGTAGGCTTTGTTCCTGGGATGCAAGGTTGGTTCAACATACACAAATCAATAAATGTGACTCATCACATAAATAGAACTAAAGAAAAAACCATGTGATTATCTTAATTGATGCAGAAAAGACTTCAGATAAAATTCAACATCACTTCATGTTAAAAACTCTCAATAAACTAGGTACTGGAGGAACAATACCTGAAAATAATAGCCATCTATGACAAACCCACAGCTAACATTATACTGAATGGGCAAAAGCTGGAACCACTCCCCTTGAAAAATGGCACAAAACGATGATGCCCTCTCTTACCACTCCTACTAAAAATAGTATTGGAAGTCCTGGTCAGAACAATCAGGCAAGAGAAAGAAATAAAGGGCACCCAAATAGGAAGAGAGAAAGTCAAATTATCCCTCTTTGCAGATGACATTATCCTATATCTAGAAAATCCCATAGTCTTGGCCCAAAAGCTCCTTACATTGATAAACAATTTCAGCAAAGTCTCAGGATACAACATCAATGTACAAAAATCACTAACATTCCTATACACCAACAACAATCAAGCCAATCAGGTACATGATCCCGTTCACAACTGCCACAAAAAGAATAAAATACATAGGAATACAGCTAACCAGGGAGGTGAAAGCTCTCCACAAGGAGAACTACAAACCACGCTCAAAGAAATCAGAGATGACACAAACAAATGGAAAAACATTCCATGCTCATGGAGAGGAAGAATCAATATCGTTAAAATGGACATACTGCCCAAAGCAATTTATAGGTTAAATGCTATTCCTATCAAACTACCAATAACGTTCTTCACAGAACTATAAAAAACTATATTAAAATTCATATGGAACCAAAAAAGAGACTGAATAGCAAAGAGAATCCTAAGCAAAAAGAACAAAGCTGGCATCACGCTACCTGACTTCAAACTGTACTACAGGGCTACAGTAACAAAAACAGCATGGTACTGGGACAAAAACAGACACATAAACCAATGGAACAGAATAGAGAGCCCAGAAATAACGCTGTGCACCTGCAACCATCTAATCTTCAGCCAAGTCAACAGCAACAAGAAATGGGAAAAGGATTCCCTATTTAATAAATGGTGCTGGGATAACTGGCTAGCCATATGCAGAAGACTGAAACTGAACTCCTTCCTTACATCATATACAGAAATCAAGTCAAGATGGATTAAATATTCAAATGTTATAGTTTTGGGTTTTACATTTAAATGTAAATCTAGGCAATATCATTCTATATATAGGAATGGGAAAAGATTTCATGATGAAGTTGCCAAAAGCAATTGCATCAAAAGCAAAAATTGACAAATGGGATCTAACTAAACTAAAGAGCTTCTGCACAGCAAAATAAATTATCAACAGAGTAAACAGACAACCTACAGAATGGGAGAAAATATTTGCAAACTATGCATTTGACAAAGGTCTAATATCCAGCATCTATAAGGAACTTAAATTTACAAGAAAAAACAATCCCATTAAAAAGTGGCAAATGACATGAACAGGCACTGTTCAAAAAAAGACATACATGGGGCCAACAAGCATATGAAAAAAAGCTCAACCTCACTGATCATCAAAGAAATGCAAACAAACCACACTGAGGTGCCATCTAACACCAGTCAGAATGGCTGCTATTACAAGGTGAAAAAGAAACGAAAACAAACAAAACAGTTACTGACAAGTTTGCAAAGAAAAAGGGACACTTATACACTGTTAGTGGGAGTGTAAATTAGTTCAACCACTGTGGAAAGCAGTGTGGAGATTCCTCAAAGAGATACCATTCAACCCAGCAATTTCAATACTGGGTATATATGCAAAGGAATATATATTGTTCTTTAATAAAAACACATGAACATATATGTTCATTACAGTACTATTCACAACAGCAAAGAGATGGAATCAACCTAAATGTCTAACAGTGGTAGACTAGATAAAGAAAATGTGGTACATATACACAATGGAATACTATGCAGCCATAAAAAAGAATGAGATCATGTCCTTTGCAGGAATGTGGATGGAGCTGGAGGCCATTATCCTTAGCAAACTAATGCAGGAAAAGAAAACCAAACACCATATCCTGTCACTTACAAGTGAGAGCTAAGTGATGAGAACACAGAGACAGAAAGAGGGTAACAAGAGACACGAGGGCTCGTTTGAGGATGGAGGGTGGGAGAAAGGAGAGGATCAGGAAAAATAACTAATGGGTCCTAAGCTTAATACCAGGGTGATGAAATAATTTGTACAACAAACCCTTTTGATACAAGTTGACCTATGTAACAAACCTGCACATGTACCTGTGAACTTAAAATAAAAGTTAAAAAAAGAAGTATATTTTGGGGTGAAATATTTTGGTTTCCGTTAACCTCATCTCAAACCTATTTCCAAAGAGAATCACATTCACAAGTACCAGGGGTTAGGACTTGGACATAGCTTTTTAGGGGCACTATTCAATCCAATACAGGAGCCAATTTTAGCCACACTGGGTGGTGTGAAGACACAAAGTGAAGCAAGGCCCACACGCTGGAGTCAGACAGGCTAGGGCTTGAGCTCTTGCTCTGTCACCAACCCTTACCACCTGTCTGGGTGACTGTGCAGGTCATTAATGCTCTCATTGTTACAGTATTTAACGTGGGTATAATAATAACCCTGATACGTTATCTCATGGAATTGTGGTGAAGGTTAAATGGCTGAATGGTTTGAATGTGTTCTCCAAGATGCATGTGTTAGAACTTAATCTCCAATGTAGCAGTGTTGGGAGGTGGGGCCTAATGAGAGGCGTTTGGGTCATGAGGGCTCCACCATCATGAATGGGTTAACGATTATTATAAAAGGGCTTGAGGCTGCAAGTTTGGTCTCTTGCTCTCTCTTTGCTCTTACACTATGGGAAGATGCAGCAAGAAGGCTCTTTGTAGATGCCAGTCCCTTCATCTCGAACTTTTCAGCCTCTAGAACCATGAGCCAATCAATTTCTGCTCATTATAAAGTACCCAGTCTCAGGTGTTCTGGTACAGCAGCACAAAATGGACTAAGACAATGACCTAATGAAATGAAAGATCTTGGAAAATTATGACGTGCTATCTATGTACAGGGTAATTAGCAAGCATCTCAACTTACTCATTGTGTGAGCTTAGGCAAGTTTCCTCACCTCTCGGAAGCTGTTTCCTCATCAGTAAAATGGAAAGTACTCACCTCACTGGGCCGCCGGAAGGACTCAGTGAAACTGCATGCGAGGCACTTAACACATAGAAAGTGCTCTTAAAGTAAAAGCCATGAGCATTGTGGTGAGGCCCTTCCAGAAGGATGGGCTGGCTTAAATGTCCAGAAGAGAAGTGAATCAGACTCTTGATTTTTGAGATTTTCTGTGGTTTTTTGGAGACAGAGTCTCCCTCTCTCGCCCAGGCTGGAGTTCAATGGCACAATCTTGGCTGACTGCAACCTCCATCTCCTGGGTTCAAACGATCCTCCTGCCTCAGCCTCCTGAATAGCTGGGACTACAGGCGTGTGCCACCACACCCGGCTAATTTTTGTATTTTTAGTATAGAGATGAGGTTTCACCATGTTGGCCAGGCTGGTCTTGAACTCCTGACCTCAGGTGATCTACTCGCCTCAGGCTCCCAAAGTGCTGGGATTACAGGCATGACCCCCCGTACCCGGCATTTTTGAGGATTTAGGAGATTAAGCACCTGTCCCCCACTCCTTGGGGATTTGAAAATTAGGTGGGAAGAAGCTGATTCTAGGTTTTGCAAGTAAAGGGGGACCTGATACTGCTGGGGCCAGCTTGTACCCAGGAAGCGGCTGGTAGCTGAGCAGAATGAGCCGCTGATGACAACTTTGGCTCTTTGGCCTTAGGCCTAGTGGGTCCCCAGGGTTCTGCTGATCTGAGCATTTTGCTGGAGAATTCCCTTTTCTGAAAGAGCTTCACACTAAGGTGGTGGCATCAGCTGGGGCCGAGGCCAGGCACCTTCTGTCTATGGACTCCAGCCTGAGTTTCAGGGACATCTTGACTCACAAGGGGAACTTTTCCCTCCCACCAATCATGGCATTGGGGGTGGAGGGTGGGCAGCCACCCTGGATGACGTCACTCAGTGCACACCATTGCTGGCCCCTGTGGCTGTTGCATGAAGAGGAGATGAGGCCCCATTTTCGAGAAATCGTCTGTGCTAGGCATCTCAGTGAAGGGGGTTGAGCCAACTGCTAGGTCTCCTCTAAGACACCAGGAAGCACTGGGGGAACCCTGGATGCACCCAAGTAGGGACTGGATCCGGGAGGCTTGAGGATTCGCTCTTTTCTCCTACACGGGTTGGAGGCCACTCTGCCTCAATGCCATCCTCTACATTTGCATGACTACTGTCCTGTGAAAAATCTCTGCTTGTGAGCCAGCGCAAGTATGACTCAGCATGTCTCTTTAATTCCCTTTGGGCACGACCATGAGAGTCAGTTTACAATAACCAGACACCTGGCTTTACAATCACTCCTCATTGTTGACCCAAAACAGTATCCCGCAGCTCGATCACTGCCCATGTGCTAGACTTCTCGCAGAATGACTCTTATTTAAAAAAAAAAATCCACATCTGGTGCATTTAGTGGCCTACAGCACATGCCTTTGAGAATTCATCAAGGCAGAAAGTATTCGTTATTCGAGGATGGGTTTGATTTTTGGCAATGATGTTGAGGCTCTCTGGGTCAAGTTGGAAGATTATGCAGCCGGGAGAGCTCTTTGCTTAGACCACTGCGTCAGACAGCCCTCCTCAGTCTCCGTGCTCAGCTACCGCTTCCCTTCTATAGCTCCCCCAGTCGCCATGGCAGATGTGGCCAGACACCTCACTCTCTTGCCATCTGCCCAGGGTTTCTCTGCCACCAGGGCCATGCCCAGCTCTTCCTCGTCTCAGATGCATTTTGCACGGTTCTTCAGAGGTTCCCTAGCAGGATGGAGCCTCAGTGACCCACGGTGATGGCCAGCTCAGTTAAGACACCTTAGCTTGGCCTTTCTGCTTCCCTGTTTTATGCTTCCCAATCCCCCTTGGGATTGTAGGGAACCATTGCTTTTCCCTGGAATCTCTTTCCAAAATAAGCTACTTGAACCAAAGGCTCTTTATGTGGGGGAACCCAGGTGAGAACAGCTGCCCTGCTGAATTTTTTTGTAAGACTTTCAACAGAGTTTGAGGATGGAGTTACGGGGAGTCTATTGAGATACTGGTCATAGGAGTTCATAGTGTCCCGAGGCATCATATATATGGGCCATCTCTTTTGCTCTCTCTCTGCCCTTTTTTTAAAAAAAATTATTTTTTAGACATAACTCACTTGCCATATAAGTCCCATTTAAAGTGTGCAATTTGGCCAGGCATATGACTCATGCCTGTAATCCCAGCACTCTGGGAAGCAGAAGTGGGAGGATTGCTTGAGTCCAGAAGTTCAAGACCAGACTGGGAAATACAGTGAGACTCCATCTCTATACAAAAAAAAATATATATATATATAATAAAGTGTGCAATTCAGTGGTTTTTAGTATATTTACAGAGTTGTGCACCCATCACCACATCGATTTTAGAACATATTTATCACCCCTAAAAGAAACACGGTACTCATTAAGAATCACTTTCCATTTCTCCCACAACCTCATCCCTCTAGGCAACCACTGATATACTTTTTGTTTGCCTATTGTGGATACTTCACTTAAATGGAATTGTATAATATGTGGCTTTTTGTGTCTAGCTTGTTTACTCAGCCTAATGTTTTCGTTATAAAGGAATGAAGGAACCTTAGCAGAAGGTTCATCTGTATGTGGCATGTATCAGTACTTCATTCTTTTTTTTTTTTTTTTTGTGAGACAGGGTCTTGCTCTGTTGCCCAGGCTGGAGTGCAGTGGCATGATCATGACTCACTATAGCCTCGAACTCCTAGGCTAAAGCAATCCTCCTGCCTTGGCCTTCTGAGTAGTTGGGACCACAAGTACTGTTCCGCCATGCTGGCTATTTGTAGAAGTGAAGATTTGCTATGTTGTCCAGGCTGGTCTCAAAACTCCTGGGCTCAAGCAGTTCTCCTGCCTTGGCCTCCCAAAGTGCAGGGATTATAGGTGTGATTTCATTCATTTTATGGCTGAATAATAATCCCTTGTATAGATACGCCACATTTTATTTATCCATCAATCAGTTGATGGACATCCCAGTTTCGTCCACCTTTTGGCTATTAAGAGTAATGCTACTATAAATATTTGTGTACAAATTTCTTTCTGTGCAGGTGTATGTTTTGGTTTCTTTTTGTTATATACCTAGGAGTGGAATTGCTCGTTCACTTTGCTCCTCTTTTAATTTTTAATTTTACTGTTAGGTTAGACAATACATTCCCATGCTATCTCACAATTTAAAAGGTACAAAAGGAGAATTTCTATTGTCTCCTTAATCACAAGCAATATTTCCCACTTTAAATGTATTTTTGGAGATATCTCTAGCATATATAAACAATTACGAATATTTGTTCTTTCTTTTTCTATCACAAATAGTGATACAATATACACTGTTCAGTACCTTACTTTATTTGTTAAACATTAAATCTTAGAGATTGCTCCATATCATTACAAAAGAAGCTTTTCATTTTTGTATCTATGTAGCATTCCCTTGAATGGAGAGAAATAGCTTATTTAATTTAAATGATTTATTTAACCAGTCCCTAATTAAAAGGCATTAGGTTGTTTCCAATCTTTTGTTATTACAAACAATAGTACAATGAAAAACCTTAAACAAATACCATTTCCCACATGTGTGAGTTCATCATAGGATATATTTCTAGAATTAGAAAAACCATATCACAATGTATGTGAACTTGGCTGGGCCCGGTGGCTCATGCCTGTAATCCCAGCACTTTGGGAGGTCAAAGTGGGAGGATCATTTGAGCTCAGGAGTTCAAGACCAGCCTGGGTAACATAGTAAGACCCCATATCTATTTAAAAAAGAGAAAGAAAGAAAGGTATGTGAACTTTAAATCTTGACACATATGCCAATTGCCTTCCATAGAGGTTATACCAATTTACAGCTCATCAGCAACGTGTGACCTCTTTGCACATACCCTCACAACTTTGATGGGTGGAAAATGATATCTCCATGTCATTTTAATGTGAAATTATGAGTGAGTTACAGTGTCTTTTATTCCTTTTTGTAAAATGCCCGTTCATATCTTTTGCCTGTTTTTTCAATCGACATGATCATTTTCTTGATGATTTGGAGTATTCTTACTTATCGGAGAAATTAAACCTTTGTTTACAAGATGAGTATCTAAAACTTCTCCCAAAGGGTCGAGTCTTTTGCTTTTGTGTACTATTGTTCATGAATACCCAGTATCCCTCCCTGAAAAGGCATTACATTCCCGCCCTTGTGAACCAACGTGTAGCTGTGTGACTTGTTCTGGTCAGTTAAATGTAAGTGGAAGCCCACGTGACACTTTGGGCTGAAGTTTGAAGTGCTGGTGCTTTGCTTACCCTCTTTCTCTCTGACATGGGAATTGGCATCAGCAGATGATGGCTGTGCCTTCAACTTGGGAGCCTAAAGTGAAAATGACAATACTGACAACATGGGAGTGGAGGCCCCAGCCATTCCACAACAGGATATGGACTGTGGGCCAGAAATAGTCCCTTGTTGCTTTATACCCCTCAGATTTTGGCTTTTTTTCTTGCTGCAGTGTAACCAGCCTATCCAGACTCATTTTTGCCACAAAGACTTTTGAAAAAAATTTTATTTTGATAAGGTTAAAATGATTAATCCTTTATTTCATGACTTCTAGGTTTGTGCCAGAAGATCTTCCTCAATCATGCAATGAAAAATCTTAAATATTATTTCCCTGCCAGGCATGGTGGCTCACGTCTGTAATCCCAGCACTTTGGGTGGAGGGCTGAGGCAGGTGGATCACCTGAGGTCAGGAGTTTGGGACAAGCCTGGCCAACACAGTGAAACTACGTCTGTACTAAAAATACAAAAAATTAGTCAGGTGTGGTGGTGGACACCTGTAATCCCAGCTACTCAGTAGGCTGAGGCAGGAGAATTGCTTGAACCTGGGAGGCAGAGGTTGTGGTAAGCCGAGATCACACCACTGCACTCCAGCCTGGGCAACAAGAGCAAAAGGAAACTCCGTCTCAAAACAAACAAACAAACAACAAACAAACGAACGAACAAAAACCCCCCAAACCAAATATTGTTTCCCACATCTGGATTATTATTTTAAAAATCCTCCCATGGTTTGTTGAAAATGTATTATTTATCTTCTAATTTGAAATGCTGTCAGGTGCCACTCTCTGACTGTCATTGTTTCGTAGTTCGAGAAGTGGAGCTTAGGGCAGCAGCTGCTCTTGCCTGGGCCAACCACCATAATCCCAGTGTTTGAGACTGTGGCTGCTGCTGAAAGCAACTTGACTGCAGATGTGTATTCCAATCAGGAGCTTCTCCTGTCACACAGAAGCCTAGCATTGGGCATTTCAGGGCCAGTAGGGCAGCTCCAGGGCTGTTCTTATGTGGTTCTGTTTTACCCTCCTTAGCACGTGGCTTTCCCAGACGTCATGGTCCAAGATGTCTGCTGGAGCTCCAGCCATCAAGCCTGAGTTTCAGGCAGGAAGTAGGAGAAGGCAGGTGAGGCCAAAGGGACTATGCCAGTTGTTCATCTCCCTTTTAAGGAACTTTTTTGGATGTCTCACCTACAGTCTTCTGTTTATACGTTCTTGCCCAGAAGTTAGTCATACAGCCACACCTTGTATCAAAGGGGCAAGACATGCAGAGTTTATAGTGTTGGTGTGATGGAATGCTGGAGGTTTGATGAGACAGGGTGATAGATAAGTTCTCTGACAGGCTCAGAACTTTGGGGGCAGGGCCTGCTCCTAAAAAACAGAGCTCCCTGGTAGCAAATCCCAGCACAAGGCACCACAGCCGTCCTCATCCCCTCCTTGCCTTCTGGCCATCTCAGGCCATCCCCAGCTTTGGGGACTTCCCAGAAGGGTCTGCACCTGTGAGTGGTAGCTGAAAGCTGGGAGGGAGCCTGGCCCCTACTCTGGGAGTCAGAAGCCCTCTTGGTCTTTGGTCAATTCACCTTTGGCTAGCGCTGACTAACTCTGGCTTGAATCTCTGAGCCTATTTTTCCTTCTGTAAACTTGGGAAACAGGAATAGCTTCCTAGGGCTGCTGTGCTAACAGAGAGAAACTACATCTAGGAAAGCCTTAGGAGGTTGCAGCTGTTGATTTTGGGAGAACAAGGGAAGACTGCCTGGGAGTTCCTGCTGCCATCAGCAGGGGTGGCCTGGGTGCCGTCAGAGAGACCCGGAGGAGGAGAAGGGTGTGGTGCTCCGTTGCTCCCACCTTTCCCACTGCTTCTTGATTGTCCTTCAGGATTGTTCACCTGTCCACACACCCAAAATCACCAGTACTTCCCAGCATCCTCACCCCAACTTCCCTGGCTCAGGCGTTCCTCCCATCTCAGCCACCCCAGTAGCTAGGACCACAGATGCATGACACCACACCTGGCTAATCTATTTATTTTTTGTACAGATGGGGTCTTGCTATGTTGGCTAGGCTGGTCTCAAACTCCTGGCCTCAGGCAATCCTTCCACCTCAGCCTCCCAAAGTGCTGAGATTACAGGCATGAGCCAGCATGCCCAGCCACATTTGTTTCTTGTTCTTATAAAATTCCCATGACTCTCTGGGACAGCTGTCCCTGGCAATCCAGACTAAAGCCTCCACCTCAACACTTGCCACAAAGAGTGAAGAGAGAATGAGGGCCTCATATCTACTCTTCTATGCTTCAGTCTGGAGGTAACACTTAGACCCATAGACTGCTGGCCAGAGCAAGGTGCACAGCTCTGTGAGCTGCAGGCCCTGGGAAAAGTAGGGAGCACCCAGATTGAGTATCTGCAGTCAAGCCTCTGTTAGTAGCAGTAACAAATGTAGTAGCTGTGTCTGCTAAAAGCCTATAGGACCATGCTGCCAGTCCATGTCCAAGTTCCTGCCTAGTCCTCGATAACTATGATCTGGCCTGGCCGATGCCTCCCAGCCCATCACCCCCATCTCTCTTCAAATGCATCTCGCAAAGTCCTTCCTCCCAGCCCTATTCATGCTCTTCTTCTGCTTTATCAACTGTCACCACTTCTTTCCTCTTTCCTAAGTTCTTCAGGGCCCAAATCAAGCTCAATCTCTTCCTCAAAGCCTTTTGGCTTATCCCTTAGTGCTGTCCCTTCTTTGAGCTCCTCCAGGGCTGATTTTTAAGCTTCTCACTCAGCCCTGAGCATATACTCCTTCTATATGTCCTGTCTAGTGTAGGGGAAGAAAAATAAATTTGTCTTCAACCTTCATAGGTTCTTCGTTAGCATGAACCCCTGTAACAGAGGACAGATTAACAAGAGAAAATAAAGTTTATTCACCTATATATTTCATATATACATGGGGGACACCCAGAGAATGAGTGGTTCTCAAAGAGGCAGCTTTGAATTCTGACTCATAAGCATCTTCAACAAAGAACAGTCAGTTTTGTTTGTTTTTGAGATGGAGACTCGCTCTGTCGCCCAGGCTGGAGTGCAGTGGCGCAATCTCAGCTCACTGCAATCTCCGCCTCCCAGGTTGAAGCGATTCTCCTGCCTCAGCCTCCCGAGCAGCTGGGACTACAGGCGCCCACCACCATGCCTGGCTAGCTTTTGTATTTTTAGTAGAGACGGGGTTTCACCATGTTAGGTCTCCAACTCCTGACCTCATGATCTGCCCACCTCAGCCTCCCAAAGTGCTGGGTTTACAGGTGTGAGCCACCGCGCTCGACCAGAACAGTCAGTTTTTATGGTCAGGTGCAGTGGCTCATGCCTATAATCTCAGCACTTTGGGAGGCCAAGGCAGGTGGATCACCTGAGGTCAGGAGTTCGAGACCAGCCTTGCCAACGTGGTGAAACCCTGTCTCTACTGAAAATACAACAACTAGCTGGGCCTGGTGGTGTACACCTGTAGTCCCGGCTACTGGGGAGGCTGAGGCAGGAGAATCGCTTCAACCTGGGAGGTGGAGGTTGCAGTGAGCAGAGATTGCACCACTGCACTCCAGGCTGGGTGACAGTGAGACTCTGTCTCAAAAAAAGAAAAAAAGAAAAAAAACAAAACAGACTTTGACTCTCCAGGGGCAGCAACTTGTGGGTTGGCAAATAACTGGCAGATAAAGGTTATTAGTAAAGCTTGTTAATATAGATTCCTGTGGTACCATCTTCAGGCTGGTAAGGGTCTAAAGTTATCCTCCATGGTTAGCTTGCATTCTCCTAGGTAGAAGAGGGAGTGGGATATCTTTTGTCTTTGTAAATCAATGTCCTGCTTTTGGGCACATAGAGGAGAGTAGAGCGCTTTCCTGCATCTGCTTCTAAATTGCCTTCAGCTCAACAATCCATCTTTTGGGGTGGCATGTTCTGGTCTCCCCTATTAAACTATAACCTTTGGAGGTCAAGGGTTATATCTTTCCCTTCTTTGCCCTCTCAGTGCCCTACTCTGTAGGGCTCCTAATGACTTTAATTCCCAAATGGTCACTGGGCACCTATTAAATAGCAAACAGCATGCTAAGCACTAGGGATGCAAAGAACAGTAAAATATGACCTGGGAAAGGAATAGGATTTATATGCACCTGCTGTATATCATCTAATGACTAAGAAAGAAAGACAGCTCTGGAGTCTGCCTGGGGTTGAATCCTGTCTCTGGTGTTAAATTAACTACAAGACCTTGGGCAAGTTACTTAACTTCTTTAGCCTGAGTTTTCTCATCTTCAAAAATAGTAATGATCATTACCTACTGTATTAGCTCCCTAGGGCTGCTGTAACAAATCACAAACTGGGTGGCTTAAAACAACAGAAATTTATTCTCTCAAAGCTCTGGAAGCCAGAGTCCAAAATCAAAGTGTCAGCAAGGCCATGCTCCCTGGAAGGCTCTGGGGAAGAACTCCTTCCTTGCCTCTTCCTAGCTCTGGTGGCTCCTGGCAGCCCTAGGTGTTCCGTGGCTTGTAGCTGCATCATTCTAAGCTCTGATTCCATCTTTACAAGGCATCTCCTCTTACGCTCTCTGTATCTCTCTGTGTCCTCTCCTCTTCTAAGAAAGACACTAGTCACTGGAATTATTATTATTATTTTTTTTGAGACGGAGTTTTACCCTTGTTGCCCAGGCTGGAGTGTAATGGCGCTATCTTGGCTCACTACAACCTCTGCCTCTCAGGTTCAAGTGATTCTCCTGCTTCAGCCTCCTGAGTAGCTGGGATTATAGGCGCCTGCCACTATGCCCGGCTAGTTTATTTGTATTTTTAGTAGAGACAGGGTTTCACCATGTTGGCCAGGCTGGTCTCGAACTCCTGACCTCAGATGATCCGCCCACCTTGGCCTCCCAAAGTGCTGCGATTACAGGCATGAGCCACCACAGCCGGCCCCAGTCACTGGATTTAGGGCTCGCCCTAATCCAGTGTGACTTCTTCTGAACTAATTACATCTGCAAAACTCTATTTTCAAATAAGGTCACACTGTGAGATTCTGGGTTGACAAGAATTTTTGGAAGACACTTGTTCAACCCACAGCACCTGTTTTGTCAGGTCATTGTGAGGATTAAATGAGATGATGCCTGTGAAGCATTTGGCACAATGCCTGGCACATAGTAAAATTCGTTGAATGTTAGTCATTTTTAGGGCAGTAAATTAATCAGCATTGTTTTTATTTGTGAACATCAGAAACCCAATTCAGTCCTTGTGTGGCTTAATGAGGCTATGGAGTGCCTTTCCCTCTTCATCGCCCAGCTTTCTTCATTGTCTTTATCCTTAGGCACACTCTCCTAGAGAGGTGGCAAGAAAATCTCTCAGCAAATCTGGAGCTCCATTAGACCAGCTAACCATGCTTGATGGAAAAGGATCACCTCTTTCTCAATAGTTTCAGCCAAAGTTCCTGGGCTGAATCTCATGGAACCAACTGGAACATGAGCCTATCCCAGAGCCAATCCCTGTGGCCAGGGGGATGCAATATCCTGAACTAGGGGATGGGGTGGAGGGTGAACCACCTGAGCTGCAAATGAGGGAAGGGTGGCTCCCAAAAGAGAAATCAAAATGTGAACCCTCAGATACCAAATCTGCAAAAACACAAATAGTCAACTATAGACTGTGACAATGTTGTGTGCCAGCTCCTAGCATGGTCTTTGGCACAGTATAGAAGTTCAGTAAATGTTTGTTGAATAATCGTATGAATAATGCAAGAAAACACGTTAGGCACCAAGTAAGATGCTCATGTTGGCGGGGCGTGGTGACTCACCTCTGTAATCCCAGCACTTTGGGAGGCTGAGGCAGGCGAATTACTTGAGGCCGAGAGTTCAAGACCAGCCTAGCCAACATGGCGAAACCCCATCTCTACTAAAAATCCAAAAATTAGCCAGGCATAGTGGCGTGCGCCTGTAATCCCAGCTACTCAGGAGGCTGAGGTGGGAGAATCGCTTGAACCTGGGAGGTGGAGGCTACACTGAGCCGAGATCATGCCACTGCACTTCAGTCTGGGTGACAGAATGAGACTCTGTCTCAAAAAAAAAAAAAACAACAAAACCCAAAAGCTCATGTTTTCTCATTTTCTCATTACTTCCCACTGCAAAGAAGATATTCCACTTTGCAGGTGTGGAAATTGAGGCTGACTGAGTTTAAGTGATCTAAGATGACAGAATAAAAAGCAGTAAAGCTAGGATTCAAAGCAGGTGGGTTTCATTGCAGTGCCTGTGATATTTCTATTACACCATGCTGCCTTTGTCCACCAGACTCATAGCCAGGGAAGAAAGTTTGAACACATACCACTGTTGGGTGCAAAAACAAAATGAGTTTGTTGATGAAGGTGCTGATGTACAGCAGGTAGTGGAGGAGGAAGGAGACGGTAAACCTAAAGAGAATGTTGTAGGGATTTCACCCTGAGAAATTCAGATCTGCATTTGGGGCTGGATGAGGAGGACATTCCAGGAGCTCTGAAAGAGCCCAGTAAGTGGGTGAATCAGGTGACCTAATCCACCAAAACAGCTTCAGTGTCTCCAAGAGGGAGGGGGACATGAAGCCTGTGAGGGTCACCCATGCGTCAACAGTTCATCAATTATTGACATTTTTTCTTTTTGATTGCTATGTAGTATTCCATTGTGTAAATATGCCATAATTCTATTTTTTTTAGATGGGATCTCATTGTGTTGCTCAGGCTGGAATGCAGTGGCCTGAACTCCTGGGCTCAAGTGATCCTCCTGCCTCAGCCTCCCAAGTAACTGGGACTACAGGAAACATGCCATAATTATTTTCTCCATTCTGTTGTTGATGATATTTAGGTTGTTTCTAGTTTTTTGCTATTAGGAATAAGCCACTATGAACATTCTTGTGCATGTCCTTTTGTGGTCATAGCATGCATTTCTGTTGGATACACTCAGGAATAAAATTGTTGGGTCATCCAGATGTCCCCCATTCATCGTTGGCTGTTCTTTGTCTTCTACCTCTCAAAGCCCCTCAGATAGTGCAGAACTCCTGCCTGTCTAGAGCTCTCTAAGCCTGGAGGCAGGGGGTTGGACAAGGTGATCCCCCGAGGCCTCTCTCAGCATTTCTCTGAAGGATTTAGCCATGGGTCTCTGGCCCCAGCTCCCACCAGCATCACTGTTTGCTCATGAAAACGTTTCATGCGATTAGCCAAGTAATGACATCTTAAAACTGTAGAGCTAATATATTACGTAATAAAACACAGAAGCAAATCTCTTTGACACATACTGGTGATTTACTCCGCCAGCCATAAAGATAATTACATTTCAGGTTGATATATAAAAGGCGGCAGGCAGAGCTTATGAAGAATTAGCATAGCTTTGTGTTGGACCTCTCCATTCATGTGGACCAGTTCATCATTCCTCCTGCAGTTAGCCAGCAAACATTGACTCAGCTGGGCCTTCCCAGTGACTGGTCACCGCTGCCACTGGCCCTGTTGGCAGCATGGAAAGGGCAGATGGAGAGGGCCAGGTCTGAGGTGTAAGGCATTCATTCCTACAGGCAGCTCTGTGACATTGAAGCTGTCTTCACGGGGTTAACAAGAATTCTGAACAGAAATATGGGGATGATTAAGCATTAATCAGGCTGCACTCTGACCAGCTTCGTTGTAACCAACAGTCACAGTAGGTCTAGATACTGGCCGTTTGCATCCACATGGTTCCTATAGATAGAATTTCTGATGTCAGAACCACAAGACTATTGTTTAAGCTAGATAGGATCTCTGACTTTAGAATCACAAGGCTCTCATTTAAAAATTGCTTACCGTGTTTTTCAGATCCCCAATTCCAGTAAAACAGCTTATGCCAACCAGTTTGAAGACTCCCACGGAGGAACAGAATCAATATGAGAATACAGTTTCTTCATCTCCCTGTCTTATGGCTTCAACCTGCACTCTTTGACCAATCAACAATCTCCACACTTTCACTCCAAAACCCTGAAGAACACGATCCCCAGACTCCTCAGGGAGTTGGATTTGAGGTTTCCTCCTGCCTCCTTGTTTGGTGTCCCTACAATTAAACCTCTTTCTCTGCTGCAACCTGGTGTCTTGGGCATATTTAAAATTGTCTTTGCAGAGATTATGACAGTGAGAGAAGTCTAGCAAGGCTGACTCCATCTTGCTTCTAACCCCCCAGGCTGGCTGTCCTCCCTCATTCCTGGGCATAGGCCAAGCTAACCATGGGAGGAATTTAGTTTACAGTTTAACTTTGAAGTAAGGATGATAATAGTCCCTCTCTAAAACTGATCCCCTCCTTGTTAGGGGGCTGAAGCTGCCCTTGTAAGACCAATGGAAGGCCACAAGATTAGGAATATCGGAGGGGCCTGAATTCTGCTTAAATGTAGGGCAGGGCTGGGCATGGTGGCTCATGCCTATAATCCCAGCACGTTGGGAGGCTGAGGCAGGCAGATTACAAGGTAAGGAGTTCGAGACCAGCGTGGCCAGCATGGTGAAGCCCCGTATCTACCAAAAAAAAAAAAAAAAAAAAAATTAGCCAGACATGGTGGTGCATGCCTGTAGTCACAGTTACTTGGGAAGCTGAGGCAGAAGAATCACTTGAACCCAGCAGGTGGAGGTTACAGTGAGCTGAGATCACGCCACTGCACTCCAGCCTGGGTGATAGAGTGAGACTCTGTCTCAAAAAAAAAAAAAAAAAAAAAAAAAGAAGAAGTAGGGCACAGTTTCCATAATCTCTTATTTCTAAGGAGTTGTTGTGGCTAGAGGTCACAAGTTTTGTGACCTCCCCATTGCTCCTACAGATAACACCACTACCAATCCCAGAATCTAAGATTGGTCTTCTGAGATGTTTCTCAGACTTCTGCATTCTGGCAACCGACTGAGCCCACCTGGACTTAATGACTCATGACTCAACCAGTCCTGTGCCCTCACCCCAACCAGAGGCAGACACAGTGCATGAGGACAGTTTTCCACCAGGATCGCATCCCTGACCAATCAGCAGCACCCATTCCTTAGTTCCCTGCCCACCAAACTATCCTTGAAAAATTCTAACCTCCAAGCCTTCAAGGAGATTGAGTTGAGTGATCCCCAGTTCTCCCACGTGGCTGGCCTATCATTAATTAAATTGTTTACTGTAATACCACAGTATCAGTGAATGTATCGTTAATTAAATTCTTTAATACCACAGTATCAGTGAATGGGTTTTGTCCGTACAGCAGGCAGAAAGAATCCACTGGGCAATTACTTGCTGACTTGCTGAATACATCAGGCAATGGACTTACTACAGTTACAACACTGCAGAAGAAGCATCTGGCCTGGTAGACAGGGTGCCTTTTCTCTGGGCCTGATTTGCCACCACCAGCCTTAAGCAACTCACCACCTCTCTTGGAGTCAACATACATGCTGGGAGCAAGAGGCTCCCAGCTCCTCACTGATCACCCAGGAGAGGTTTACAGTAAATGCTCTGAACTTCCAGGACCAATTTTCTGAAGCAAAAGTCAGGTCTCTCAGTCTGACAAGTTTTCTTCTTCTTCCTTCTTCCTTCTTCCCTTCCTTCTCCTTCTCCTTCTCCCCTTCTCCTTCTCCTTCTCCTTCTGCTTCTCCTTCTTCCTCCTCCTCCTCCTCTTTCTCTTCTTTCTTTCTTCCTCTTCCTTTTTCTTCATCTCCTTTTCCTTCTTCTTCTTCTTCATCCTCTTCTTTCTCTTCTTCCTCTTCTTTCTTTCTCTTCTTTCTTCTTCTTCCTTCTTCTTCTTTTTTAAATCAGGAAGGCTCCCAAGCCCGAGTAGGCACAGAGAGGTTACTGGTGCATTTCTAAGGATGAAAGGACAAGGAATTTGCAACTGAGCTGTCCTGGTGTCATTGACCTCAAGGATTCCCTTCCCCATTGTGGCCGTAAAGGAAAAAATGGAGGCAAAATTAATATAAGAAGAGAGTTTGTTTGCATCAAGTTTGAAGACTGCAATCAGGGAGCATAGATTTAAGTTGCCCTGAACATAAGCTCTTAATTAGCAGCAGTTACAAGTGGGTTTTCAAAAGAAAAGAAGAGGCAGTTCACAGGTTGTTTACCAAGAATGTATACTAAGATAAGCTGGGCAACAGAGTGAGACCCTTGTCTCTATTAAAAAAAAAAAAAAAAAAAAAAAAAAAAAGGCCTGGCACAGTCTCTCACACCTGTAATCCCAGCACTTTGGGAGGCTGAGGCTGGTGGATTGCTTGAGCCCAGGAGTGCAAGGCCAGCCTGGGCAACATGTCAAAACCCTGTCTCCACTAAAAATACAAAAAATTAGCCAGGCGCGGTGGCACATGCCTGTAATCTCAGCTACTGGGGAGGTTGAGACATGAGAATTGCTTGAACCTGGGAGGCAGAGGTTTTGGTGAGCCAAGATTGTGCCACTGTGCTACAGCCTGGGTGACAGAGTGAGATTCAGTCTTAAAAAAAAAAAAAAAAGTTATCTGGGTATGGTAGTACCTGGCTGTAGTCCCAGCTACTCCAGAGGCTGAGGCAGGAGGATTGCTTCAGTAGAGGAGGTTGAGGCTTCAGTAAGCAGTGATCATGCTACCACTCTCCAGCCTGGACAACAGAGTGAGACCCTGTCTCTAAAAAGCAAGTAATAATAATAATAACAGCAACATAAGCCATTCATTCGTCATTTGCTATTCTTTGTATCACAAATTTAGGAACCTGAAGATAATGGGTGAGGCAGCTGGTCAGGAACAGAATCCCTTTGAACAATTGTTCCTGGGCCTGGGTGGAATATGAGGAGAGATGTGTATGACTGAATTCCCAAACTCCTGTCTCTCAGGGCCTGATCAGTTTTGCAGGGCTTAGACTGCTCTGAGCTATTTTTCTTTTCTTGCCATGTTCTCTACTGCCCTGCACCAAGAGGCAAGGGCCCAGAGGGATTTAGAGAGAAAAGAAGTTGGAAAAACCCTCAGGCACCAATATTCAAAGTCCTTGTTTAGAAATAGGAAACTGAGGAAGACAGGAGCTCCTGGGTCATTCAGATTCTGTAGGGGAAGAAAAGTACCTTTTCCTTTCACCTTCCTTAGGTTCATTGGCTGGAACACCTGTAACAAAAGACAGATTAACAAGAGAAAAACAAACAGAAGTTTATTAACCTCTATACCTCATGTACACATAGGAGATGCCCAGGGAAAAAGGAGTAAATCTCAAAGAGGTGGCTTAGAATTCAGGCTGAAATACCGTCTTCAGCTGAAACACAGAAAGAAAGGTATGAGGGAGGCCAGTTACGGGAGGTGACCAGGAAAAGCACAGTCAACAAGGGTAAGGTTTGCTATGCATATTAAAGTCAGTGCCTTATCCATTGATAAGTCTCTAGTGGTTTGGAGACATCCTTCTCTTCCTGGTACACAGAGGGAGACATCCTTACAAAGGGAGATTTCCTTTGTAAATGTAAATTTCCCATACAAAAGGGTAACTTCTACTCTGTTTTCAGTTTCTCCTGTGTCTGCAGTTTCTCAAAATAATCCTTATGCTAGAAAGGCATATTTTAGGGTGGCATATTCTGGTCCCCTACAGTCATATTTTGGTCTCCTACAATTCACAGAGAAAATTAGTGTCAGAGTCGAGACTAGAAGCCAGCACGAGATGTATATAGCCAAAGTCATGCTGCTGCCATCCTGGGTAAATGGAGCCCAGAATCTAATATTGTATCTGCTCCTTCTCTTACCTAGGCACAAACTGAGAATTTTTTTTTTTTTTTTTTTTTTGAGATAGAGTCTCACTCTATCGCCAGGCTGGAGTGCAGTGGTACGATCTCAGCTCACTGCAACCTCCACCTCGTGGGTTCAAGCGATTCTCCTGCCTCAGCCTCCTGAGTAGCTGGGACTACAGGTGCATGCCACCACGCCCAGTTAATTTTTGTATTTTTAGTAGAGATGGTGTCTCACTATGTTGGCCAGGCTGGTCTTGATCTCCTGACCTCGTGACCCACCCACCTTGGTCTCCCAAAGGGCTGGGATTAGAGGCATGAGCCACCGTGCCCAAACTGCAATCTTAAAGGAAACCCAGCCTCATGCTTCGTCTTTTCTCATGTTTCCCCACCCCTCTTCTCTTGCTCAGGTGCTGGTGGCCTGTCTAGTGGAGGGTTGCTCTGGATGCAGCAAGGTTGGACAGGATGAGCTCTCGAGAGCCAGGGCTTTTGATCCTTAGACTTGGGGAGAGGTGGGACCTGGGAGGTCAACTGCAGGTAACCCAGCTGCAGTAGCCATTAGCCAGCTGTGAGCCCTTGGGAACTGGGAACCGGGACTCCTGGGATCTGCCTCCCTTCTCTCTCCTCCCTGGTCTTCTGAGGCCAACTCACCTTTGGTTTTCCACTGGGAAATGTGTTCACCTCTCCAAACCTGGACAGAGCGCCTCCTCCTGGCTGAGTGGGGATGTTCTCCAGCGAGCCTTGGGACGTTGGGGAGCAACGCTGCACACATGGGGTTCATCAAAAAGCCATTTGCAGGCCAGGTGCGGTGGCTCACACCTGTAATCCCAGCACTTTGGGAGGCTGAGGCGAGTGGATCTTCTGAGGTCAGGAGTTCAAGACCAGTCTGGCCAACATGATGAAACCCCATCTGTACCGAAAATACAAAAATTAGCTGAGTGTGGTGGCATGCACCTGTAATCCCAGCTACTCGGGAGGCTGAGGCAGGAGAATGGCTTGAACCCAGGAAGCAGAGGTTGCAGTGAGCCAAGATTGCACCACTGCACTCCAGCCTGGGTGACAGTGTGAGACTCTGTCTCAGAAAAAAAAAAAAAAAAAAAAAAGCCATTTGCAAGGGTGAGAATTGCATCCTCTGAGCCCCCAGCCCCTCCTCCTTGGCCTGAATGCAGGAATGGCAGGCTTGGGCACTAGCTGGATGGTTGGAGGAGAACTCCAACTCAGCAGAGCAGCACGCGGGGCCTAGAAGGCAGTATGGGAACCACTTCTAGGTTCTGGAATGTGCAAACTCAGCCACGCACAGACCTTCAGCTTCCGGCCCAGCCTCCTGCTGAGTTATTGAGGCAGATAATGGAAGAGGCGGGGGAGCGGGGGGGGGGCGCCTAGAAACCCCCAAGCCCCTCCTCCTGCCCATTGTTCCCTCCGAATCCCTCTCCCGCGGCTCAGCGCTGCGGAGCTCAGGGGCGCAGGCTCTTCGAGCTCAGGGGCGCAGGCTCTTAGAGCTGCGGTGGGGCGGGGGCCGCGGGGCGTCCGTTTGTTCTCCGCGGAGGAGGCGACGCGCCGCCAGCGACCGCAGCTCACGTCCTCGAGCTTCTGGGAGCCGCCCCAGCGGGAGCCAGGGAGAAGATGAATCGCGTTGAGTGACACAGGACATGGCAGATTGGATGTTTAATTTGGGTATCTCTTTAGAACGCCCCCAACGCCCACCTCCTCTGCTCCCACTTAGCATCCAGCCGGCGAGAAAGCCCTGCTCCTCACAAATTGCCTTGTCGGCTCAGAGAAAAATGCCAGCGTGACTGATTGCTAGCTGGGTCCCTCCAAGTGCGCAGGAAGGAACCGGCACGACCGCACAGTGCTCCTTCCTACAGAGACGCGGCGTCGTGCCAGAGCCGGAGATTTGAGTCAGACACCGGGAAGGACTGCCCGTGGAGGAGGGCCGCTCGTGGGGCTAGGGGTTTGTTTAGGGGTCTCTCGGGGCCAGAGGGAGGGCCAGGCGACTCTGGCTGGGGTCTGGCGGCTGTGGGGGTCCTGCGGGGCCTGGAGGCAGGGGCCGACACCCGGTCCGCGAGAGGGGGAACTTGCAGGGCGCGGAGGCGGAACGCAGCCCCCAGCAGGCGGACAGCCTTCCCCAGACTGCTTGGAGCTTGGAGCCCGGCGCCAAAACCTGCAGATCACAACCTGTCAGTCGCGCTTTCCCGGCAGCCTCACCTGCCTCCAGATCTTTCCAAACAAGGAAAGGAGCTGCAAACATGGCAATCACCTTCCTGGCAGCGGCAGACAGCTGCCAGGGAGCAGCAGGCGACGAGCCAGCCCAGTCCGGGAGGCGGAGACGTGATCAGGCTGTGGCAGCCCCCCATACCCAGCTAGAGCTCGGGCGGACCCCCCTCCTCCCGCAGGGAGTGTGGTGGATGTCCAAGGTCACCCTCGGCTCGGCAGGGGTTCAGCACCGGAGCAGCCACCTGTTCAGGTGGCAGTTCTGGAAGGACCCCTCGGGGCTCGGGGAGGGTGGGACTAGAGCCGCACCCTGGCTTTTGCTAACCATTTGTGTGACTGGGGCAAGTGCCCTGGCCTTGGACTCTGACCGCACCGCACAGGGCCTGGGGTCGCTTCCATGCAGCTCTCTCATTCTGATTTTGGAGATCTCTTGGGAAGAGCTAAGGGTGGCTTTTAGGCCCTGAAGCTGGGGAGGGCCCAGAAACCAGGCTTTCTAGGCTGTGGAGTGGCCCTGATCCTCTCATCATTGTCCAAATGATTGCTTGAAGCCAACTCAGTGGGGTGTTGAGGTGGCTAATCCAAGCTACTTGAGATGAAGAGGTGTTGGAGGTCTGACCCTGGTTAAGCCTGAGTGATCTGGGACTCAGGGCTCCCAAAAGGTTGGAATGAAGAACTTCCTTTGGAGGGTTAATATAGGATAATTTAAGGGGTCCCTACCTTCCTTCCCATCAGCCTGTGGGGTGTTACTGCCCATGCCAAGGACAGCCCGATGGGTGCGCCAGCTTCCCTTAGAACTGACTGCCTTTTACTCCATGAACTGTTTGAGATTGCATGGGTTCCTCTGAGTTCTTGAAAGTATGAGGACAAACAGAAGGGAGGATGCTCTCAACATGAATGTGGATAATTTGCCCCCAGTGAAGCCGCAGTGTAGGTAATTTACCTGTACAAATTAAGAGATGGATACTTTTCCATCTGGTCTCATTCAGATGTATTCTCAAATCAGAAAATATCTACTCTTTAGCTCCCAGGCCAAGTGATACTTACTAGTCCTTCACCAAGCCCACCTTCCCAGCTTCCTCACATACAGTAGTGGATGAATTGCGCCCCCTTGCCACATGGAACAGGGCCGTCAAAGTGGCCCTAGGCCAAGGGGAGGTCTCTGCCGCCTTCCCCTGGGTTACCCTTGGGTCCTGCTCCTCAGGCCACTCCCCTGTCTCTGGCCCTGTGGGGAGGAGGCTGCCCTGGTCATGGCCGCCTGCCTGTTATTCCTGACTCACCACTGTCCCCAGGTGTACCATTCCTGCCCTCTCCTCAGCTACAGTTGAAGCCTTTAATTTTGCACACTTTGGGATCATGGTTGTGTCACTGGAATAAATCAAGCAGGTCTCAATGCCCGCTCCCACCCTGGCAAAAAAAAAAAAAAAAAAAAAAAAAAAAAAATGGCCCTAGGATGAGAAAGCTGGAGGGAGCGGGCAGGAATCCACTTAAAAATATTCCATAAGCTTAAAACATGCTGTAGGTGGGGAAAATATCATGATCAGATGGAAGTTAGGGTGGCAGAGAATGTCACCAAGTCACCTTGATCCATTGCAAGAAAGAGGCTGGGATCTGGGTGCCGAGGAAACTTTCACCAAGCTGTGTGAAGACTCAGCCTTTCCTCAGTATCCTAGCTAGCTCCCCCTTCCCGTGCCACACCTTCTCTACTCTATAAAGGGGCTTAACATCCTCATGCTCTCTGCTTGCTCACCAAGTTTTCAGCGAAGTATCTCTAATAGTCATTTACACCTGCATTAGAAGATAAGTTCCTGGGTGACAGCTTATGTAAATGTTCAGGTCAACTTTTCAGAAGGTATTTGCTATGGTTTGAATGTGTCCCCCCCAAAAGCATGTGTTGGAGACATAATTGCTATTGTAACCGTATTAAGAGGTGAGCCTCTTAATACGGTGGCTCATGCCTGTAATTCCAGCTATTTAGGAGGCTGAGGTGGGAGAATTGCTTGAGGCCAGGAGTTTGAGACCAGCCTGGGCAACATAATGAGACCCTATCTCCAAAAAGTAAAAACATAAAAAATTAGCTGGGTGTTTGTGGTGTGGCTATTAGCTGGTAGTTGGTGCCAGCTACTCAGGAGGCTGAGACTGAGGTGGGAGGATGGCTTGAGCCTAGGAGTTTGAGGCTGCAGTGAGTTATAATTACACCATTATACCCCAGCCTGGGAAACAGAGTGAAACCTCATTTCTAAAAAAACAAACAAACAAAAAAGAGGCCAGGCGTGGTGGCTCATACCTGTAATCTCAGCACTTTGGGAGGGTGAGATGGGTGGATCATGAGGTCAGGAGTTCGAAACCAGCCAGCCTGGCCAGCATGGTGAAACCTCGTCTCTACTAAAAATACAAAAATTAGCTGGATGTGGTGGTGTGTGCCTGTAATCCCAGCTACTCGGAAGGCTAAGGCAGGCGAATCGCTTGAATCTGGGAGGTGGATGTTGTAGTGAGCTGAGATTATGCCATTGCACTCCACCCTGGGTGAAAGAGCAAGACTCTGTCTCAAAAAAAAAAAAAAAAAGAAGAAAGAAAGAAAAAGAAAGAGGCAGGATCTTTAAGAGGTGGTTAGGCCATGAGGGGTCTGCCCTTATGAATGGATTAATGCCATTGACCATTGTCTTAGGAATGGGTTCCTTATAAAAAGAGGAGGTCAGCCCTTCTCTCTGTCTTCACCCTTCTCCTCGAATCTCTCTCTCTCCCCCACCTCCTCTCTCTCTCTCCCCCACCTCCTCTCTCTCTCTTTCTCTCTCTCTCGCTCACCCATGTGATGCCTTCTGTCATGCTATGATGCAGCAAGCTCTTACCAGACGCTGCCCCCTCAGTCTTGGACTTCCCAGCCTCCAGAACCATAAGCCAGTAAATTTCTATTCACTGTAAATTACCCAGTCTGAGGTATTCTGTGGGAGCAGCACGAAACAGACAAAGATGATATTCATATTTAAATAATCTAAGACTTTTTATATCTAACTCTGGGCTTTCTTCTCTGGTAAAAATAAGATCAATGTTGATAGCACTTGGTCTCAGAGCCCCTGACGTTAGCACTAAGTTACAAGCACTTACTCTGCCATCAGATATGGTGTCCCTGCTGAGGCTCTGGCAGTAGGACGAGCCCAAAACAAAGCAAGTGGTCCCAGTGCCTTTCCCTACTTCCACTTCCTGCTCCAGGTTGATGGGCTGGACATAATGGTTAAGATTAAGGGATCTGGCCAGGCGCAGTGACTCACACCTGTAATCCCAGCACTTTGGGAGGCTGAGGTGGGAAGATCACTTGAGGCCAGGAGTTTGAGACCTGCCTGGGCAACGCAGTAAAACCTCATCTCTACTAAAATTACAAAAATTAGCTGGGTGTGGTGATGCACGGCTGTAATCCCAGCTACTCAGGAGGCTGAGGCACAAGAATCGCTTGAACTCAGGAGGCAGAGGTTGCAGTGAGCCGAGATTGTGCCACTACACTCCAGCTTGGGTGACAGAATGAGACTCTGTCTCAAAACAAAACAAACAAATTAGCTGGGTGTGGTGGCACACACCTGTAATCCCAGGTAGGAGGCTGAGGCAGGAGAATTTCTTGAACCCAAGAAGTGGAGGTTGCAATGAGCAGAGATCATGCCACTGCACTCCAGCATGGGCCACAGAGCAAGACTCTGTCTCAAAAAAAAAAAAAAAAGAAAGAAAGAAAGAAAGATTAGAGAGTGAGGCTCAGAGATTCCTGAGAGGAGCTTTGTCAGTTCCCCCTAGTCCAGAAAGGACTGAGTAAGCCCACTCTTGGTACTTTTCTGAATCAGCCTAAAAGTGACTTCTCTTGGTTGGGGCAATTTTGGAGAGCGAATTGCAAGGGGCAGAAGCTTGGAAAGGACTGGAAGGAAGGAAGGAGGGTGTTGTTGCAGCCAATGCCAGCTGTTTCCCCTCCCAATCCGATGCTGTGAACTGCTGGCTAATGGGTGCAAATGCTTTTTAGCCTCTGGCTCCTCTCTGCCATTCCCACCCCACAGCTGGACTGTGCTTGGCAGAGGCACATAATTGGCTCTGTGCATTGGAGCCAGTGAGGGAAGAACTACAGTGGGAGGGACAGAAGGGAGACGTTAGGGAAAGAAGGATCCTACACCTTTCTCTCTGCCCACTCACTGTGGTCCCCTCTGCCCTCAGGTGGGTCACAGAATGGTGGAACGGAAAGCTCAAGAGATCTGCAGTCAGAAGACCTGAGACCTCTTCATGTGCTAGCTGTTACCTAACTTTATTTAGCCTTATTTTTCCCATCTGTAAAATTGCGATATTGGTTAGGGTTACAGACAAACACAGGTTGGGAGGATGCTCTTTGGTGTGGGAAGGAACTTGATAGTCTGTAGAAGGAAGTGCAGATGTGAGTTGTTATTCCTACTCCTGTCTTGCAGGAAGCGGGATGCCTGGCCAGACACCTCAGCATGCATATCACTCATCAAGCCACCCCCACCCCTGCACATACAGGTGCATGTTCCACAGTAAACCAAAACAACAGCCTCAGAAACAGCCAACAAAAACTGAAGGTGTGATGTTTATCCACGTGGGTTCCTCCTAATCCAAAAAAACTTAGACTTGGGCCTCTAGGACTCATTCCAGTGAGGATGCTCTGAGCACTCATGAAGCTTTCATGGGAGTCTGCAGGAGGGAAGGCGGGTGGAGGAGGGACAGGATCTCTTCAAAGGGCAAATTAATGCATGCCAAGCTAACACATGCCAACCAACATTACTGAGCATCCCCTGAATGCCCATACCTAAGCTAGACATTTCACAGGAGCCAAGATAACTCTGAAGGGTTTTACAGTTAATGGAGATGATAACTAAACCTTCCTTCAAACAGAGAAATAATGGGAAACATAGATTGCAGTACCCACAATTGTAGAAGGAAGGAAGCTGTTCTCCTCAGAGCCCCAGGCCCATCCCATCAAACAATGGTGCTCCCAGGGTAAATGGAGTTCTCTTTGGCTGGGCAGAGAGCATGAGGCCAAGAGGGAAAGATATTGGGGTGCCGGGCATCACAGCAGGCTCCCTTTCTGCCTTCCCACACCAGTCCCCTGACACCAACTGGATGTCACTCAATTCAATTCAATTCAATTCAATTCAATTCAATTCAATTCAATTCAATTCAATTCAATTTAATCCAATTCAATTTTGACATCAGCTACCTGAAGTTAGCACAAATCCCACAGGTTAAGGGGCTTAGTCCCGCAAGACTGCCCACTTCAGATACCAACTACAAGTCCTGGGTGTCCTCAAGTCACCCACACTTCTGCCTGCCCAGCTATAAATTCAGGGGTTCCTCTGCACCCCCATTTTGAGTTGATAACTTAATAGAATGACTCAGAGAACTCACTGGAAGCATTATATTTACAATTACCATTTTATTGTAAAGGATACAAATAAACAGCCTGATGAAGATGCACACACAGCAAGGTCTGTAAGAGTCCCGAACACAAAAGCTTCTGTTGGAGTCAGGGTGTGCCACCCTTCTGGTATGCCAATATTAGTATGTTTACCAACCAGGAAGTTCTCCAAGCCTTGTTGTTCAGAGTTTCTATTGCGGTTTCATTATGTAGGCAAGATTGATTTAATCATTGGCCATGTGACTGGACTCCATCTCCATCTTTTCCTGGAGGTGGAAGGGAGAAGGGAGGGGCTGAAAGTTCCAACTCTTTAATCCCTTGGTTGGTTTTCCTAAGAACCAGCCTCTGTTTTGAAACTGTCTAGGGGATCTGCTGTGAGTCATCTCATTAGCATAAACTCAGGTGTGGTTGAAAAGGGCTCATTATGAATAACAAAAGACATTCCTATCATTCAAATTTCTGAAGGTTTTTGAAGCTCTGTGCCAGGAACCTGGGACAAAGACTAAATATATTATTTTTGACTTTATCCCACTTTCTTACTCATAGAGAAGAAGAAAGAGAACGGGGGAGCGTCCTGAGTGTTTTGTGACTTCATTGTGGGAGGAGGTGCCGGAATTGTATGAGTGGTTGAAGGAAAGTATGAAGAAAACAGAATCACAGATCGTCTTTACTTAACTGGAGGTCTAGCCTACAGAAGAGGGAGCCTCTGCCAGGAGGACTTTGGACCAATGAGTGAAAGTAATGGGAAACCAGTTTTCAGCAGGAGGTGATGGGGTAGGCTGCCTTGAGAAGTAATAAGCTCCTCGAGGATATTTTAACAGAATGCAAGTTCCATGTGAGCATCAACTCAGTTGGACTTGACTTCTGCTGTGTGCCTGGGGCCTGGATATTACCTGACAAAGAGTAGATCCTTACTAAATATTTGGTAAATATTTGTTGAATGCACATTTGTCGAGAAGAAGGGAAGTTAGTTTAAATAACATGAAAACCTAGGCCCAGTCATAAGTCTTTAGTATCCAGCCATTGTGCTGGCTTTTGAGGCAAAAAACAAAAACCAAAACAAAAAAATTCTTCTTGAGAAGCTCACCACAGTAAGTGCTGTAAGTGGGGAGATAGACATTTATGTCTAGAGCAAAGTTTAATAGCAAACAAATCAGTTTCAGTTAAAGATGGCAAGTTGAACCCATCCATTAGTTTACACTCCCCAGAGCCCATGGAAATAACAGCAAAAGGATTTTATTAAAAGGCATAAGCCCTCCAGCCTGGGCGACAGAGCCAGACTCCGTCTCAAAAAAAAAAAAAAATAAAAAATAAAAAATAAAAAATAAAATAAAAAGGCATAAGCCCATCAGTTCAAAGGTGGAATGCAGATGGAGACTTCCAGGTAAAGATGGTGAATTGAATGCACACAATTCATCTTGCTCTTCTTGAAAACCCTAAAGTGACAATAAAGGGATTTTTAAAAAATCAGAAACCCACAAAGATGGAGGTGAGACAGAAATTCCGCAGGACTTGTTTTACAAGATACAGGTCACAAGGATACTGCTGATAAAACAGGATGTGGCAAAGAAACCAGTCAAAACCTGCCAAAACCAAGATGGCAACAAAAGCGACCTCTGATAGTCCTCACTGCTCATTATATGTTAATAACAATGCAGTAGCATGCTAAGGACACTCTCACTAGCACCATGACAGCTTACAAATGCCATTGCAAAGTCCAGAAGGTACCTTACATGGTATAAAAGAAGGAGGAACCCTCAGTTCTGGGAAATCTCTGCCCCTTTCCTGGAAAACTCATGAATAATCAATCCCATGTTTAGCATATAATCAAGAAATAACCATAAATATAGCCGGCCTACAGCCCACAAAAGCTGCTCTGCCTATGGAATAACCACTTTTCATTTCTTTACTTTCCTTCTTTTTTTTTTTTTTGAGATGGAGTTTCGCTCTGTCGCCCAGGCTGGAGTGCAGTGGCACCATCTTGGCTCACTGCAACCTCCGCCTCCTAGGTTCAAGCGATTCTCCTGCCTCAGCCTCCCGGGTAGCTGGGATTACAGGTGCACGCCACCACATCCTGCTAGTGTATTTTTAGTAGAGACGTGGTTTCTCCCTGTTGGTCAGGCTGGTCTGGAATGCCGGACCTTAGGCAATCCACCTGCCTCGGCCTCCCAAAGTGCTGGGATTGTAGGAGTGAGCCACCGTGCCCAGGCTATTCCTTTACTTTCTTGATAAACTTGCTTTCACTTTATTCTGCTTCCTCTTGAATTCCTTCCTGTGCTTGAATTTCTTCCTGCACAAAGCCAAGAGCCCACGTGGCCTCCCGGGCTGAGCCCCAATTTTGGGGTTTGCCCTGTGCCAGAAATAATGGGAGAGAAGACAACAGCAGCACAAGTTTGGAAACTGTAAAGCAATGAATGAGTAAACTGAGTAGACTGGGAAAAGCTGAAGCCTAAACTGAAAGAGGGGAAAGCTAAAAAGCCAATTCCCACCCCCTTTCCCCAAAACCCCTCCAGAATCTCAGGCATTGGTGACACTACTATTGCTGGAAAGTAGAGTGAGGAAGGGAGCTAAAATAAGGAGATCTTGGGCCGGGTGCAGTGTCTTATGCCTGTAATCCCAGCACTTTAGGAGGCCGAGGCAGGCAGATCACTTGAGGTCAGGAGTTCGAGATCAGCCTGGCCAACATGGTGAAACACTGTCTGTACTAAAAATACAAAAATTAGCTGGGAGTGGTGGCAGGCACCCTGTAATCCCAGCTACTTGTAAGGCTTAGGCAGGAGAATCGCTTGAACCCGGGAGGCAGAGGTGGCAGTGAGCCAAGATTGTGCTACTGCACTCCAGCCTGGGTGACAGAACGAGGTGCTGTCACAAACAAACAAAAACAGAGATGGGGTAATTTATAAAGAAAAGAATTTTTTTTTTAATAATTCTGGAGGTTGGGAAGTCCAAGAACATGGTGCCATCATCTGCTCAGTTTCTACAAGGACCTTCTTGCTGTGTCATAACATGGTGGAGGGCATCACATGGCAAGAGGGCAGGAGCATGCGTGTCAGCTCAGGTCTCTCTTCCCTGATGGGACTGGTGGCTTTATAAGAAGGAGTTTCACCCTAATGATGTTACTTAATCCTAGTAACCTCCCAAAGGCCCCACCTCCAACTGACGTATAAATTTGAAGATTGTTTCCAACACATGAAACTTGGGGAACACATTCAAACCATAGCAGTGGCTGGGCACAATGGCTCACGCCTGTAATCTCAGCACTTTGGGAGGCTAAATCTCAGCATAGGGGTGGTTTCTCCCATGGTGTTCTCATGATAGTGAGTTAGTTCTCATGATATCTGATGGTTTTATAAGTGTCAGGTTTTATACGAGGCAGGAAAATCACCTGAGGCCAAGAGCTTGAGACTAACCTGGGCAACATAGTGTGACCCTTCTCTCTCTCTCTCTCTCTTTTTTTAGACAGAATATTATTCTGTCACCCAGGCTGGAGTGCAGTGGTGTGATCTTGGCTCACTGCAACCTCTGCCCCCCAGGTTCAAGCAATTCTCTTGCCTCAGCCTCCTGAGTAGCTGGGATTACAGGCACCCGCCACCACGCTTGGCTAATTCTTGTATTTTTAGTAGAGATGGGGTTTCACCATGTTGGCCAGGCTGGCCTTGAACTCCTGACCTCGTGATCCATCTGCCTTGGCCTCCCAAAGTGTTGGGATTACAGGCATGAGCCACTGCACCTGACAGTGTGACCCTTCTCTACAAAAAAAATTAAAAAATTAGCTGGGCATCGTGATGTACACTTGTAGTCCTAGCTACCTGGGAGGCTGAGGTGGGAGGATCCTTTGAGCCCAGGAGATGAAGGCTACAGTGAGCTGTAATCACATCACTGCACACCAGCCTGGGCAACAGAGTGAGACACTGTTTCAAAAAAGAAAAAACAAAGTAAACTATAGCAGTGGATAATTGTTTTTTCTCCATGCTGGCAGAAGACTGAGGTTTGTTCTTGGAAATGGTAAAACAGGATCTCTGGACTGGGGGATGCCAGGTTGAGGATGGAGATACTATGTTAAAAAAAAGAGGGGGAAAGAGATGACACTGTTGGCGGAAAAAACTTCCTCTCTACCAGCTTGGGTCTGTGTAGTTGGTGCCCTGCAAATGAATGGACATTAGACAGGTTAACAGGAGAAAAGACAAATGTGCAGAAGCAGTCAGTAGCGAGTGCCTTGCTGGACAGCCAGAGTAAAAGGTTCATACATAGTTAACAAAAGAAGGGGTTAGGGCTTCAAGGATGGGAGGTTCTGATGAAGTTTCTTTACACAATTTTTTTGGAATGTCGTAGTGTCCAAGGTCAGTTGACCTCCCTGGAGGGTGGGAGGGGGGCAGGGTTGTGGCCGCTGACTCACATAAAGCTGTGTTTTAGTCAGATAAGGAACATACGGATCATATATCTTTCTGTTTCTCCTTTTGGGTTTTTGGTCTCTTCAAAATGAACGTATGCAGATAGGAGCTTGAGGTCTCCATATCCCTCTCCTGAGAATGCTGGCAGTCAGGCCTTTACCTTCTAAGCCAAAGACTGGAAGAGTTTTTTTTCTGGGGAATCTGGTTAGTTCAAGAGGAAAGACTTAAAGATACAGACATCAGAGGTTCCCCAAATACATAGCCATTCACCCTACAGGGATCTCAGACAGGTCCCACCACCCACTAAGAGCTTCCAATTAACACTTGGTCCCCAACTCTCACACAGGCGCTAACAGTGCGGGAAAGTCAGGACAAACAAGATAATAAGCAACTGAGCAGTGCTAAGTGCAATGTAGGAAGAAGACAACTTCTGAAGAACTATTATTAATATCCTTAGATAAGCGAAGATAATTGCATGAAATAAGAAATGGGTGCTATATAAAAGAACAAAAAAGAGCTCTTAGAAATTAAAAATATAACAGGAGAAATTGAAAATTTCAGTAGAAGCATTAGAGGATAACGTTTAGGAAATGTGGGGGCCAAAGCCCTCAGACCTCTGGACTTTTGTGGAAAATTTAACATGCAAAAGGTGAGTATGGACAGCTGTGTAGAAATATAATCAAAAGAAAGAGGGTCTGACCTAATGCTGATAGACTGAGTGGGGAAACCCAGCAGGGCTGTCTGTCCAGATTCTTCTCGGCCTCTTTGGGAACGCATTCTTTCCGCTGGGTGTGCATCAGGACCCTCTCTGGATCAGGGGGCCTCACAACCTACAATCTAACAAGGTAGGTCAGATAATTTCTTTATGGCCAGTTTTTTTACACAGAAAAGCAAAGGGAAAAGAGAGTAATCTTTTTAGGTTTCATGGCTGGCTTTGGGGAAAAGGGATTCTTGTTTCTGTGGCTGGCGTTGAGGGAGAACTGGACAGAGAGACAGAGAGCAGGAAAAGATCAGAGAAGAGCTTTTGCTTCTGAGGCTGCTGCTAAGGACATCATTTTGGGGTATTGTTTCCTGAGCCCAAAGAAATCTCTCAGAAAGTGGAATGATATGGTTTGACTGTGTCTCCACCCAAATCTCATCTTGAATTGTAGTTCCCGTAATCCCCATATGTCATGAGGGGGAACTGGTAGGAAGTGATTGGATCACAGGGGCGGTTTCTCCATGCTGTTCTCATGATAGTGAGTGAGTTCTCACATGAGATCTGATGGTTTTATAAGTGTCTGGCATCTCCCCTTCCTGGCTCTTCTCTCTCTTGCCGCCTTGTGAAGAAGGTGCCTTGCTTCCCCTTCACCCTCCACCATGATTGTGAGTTTCCTGAGGCCTCCCCAGCCATGCAGAACTGTGAGTCAATTACACCTCTTTCCTTTCTAAATTCCCCAGTCTCAGGCAGTTCATTTTCATTTTATTTCATTTTATTTTTTTATTTTTTTGAGGCAGAGTCTCACTCTGTCACCCAGGCTGGAGTGCAATGGTGTGATCTCAGCTCACTGCAACCTCTGCCTCCTGAGTTCAGGATTCTCCTGCCTCAGCCTCCTGAGCAGCTGTGATTACAGGTGCATGCCACCATGCCCAGCTAATTTTTGTATTTTTAGTAGAGATGGGGTTTTGCCATATTGGCCAGGCTGGTCTTGAACTCCTGGCCTCAAGTGATATGCCTGCTTTGGCATCCCAAAATGCTGTGATTACAGGCGTGAGGCCCTGCACCCAGCCCTCGGACAGTTCTTAATAGTGGTATGAGAATGGACTAATACATAGAACAAAGAAGACAAAGATGTAGAAAATAGAAAAGATAAGAAAATTAGTGGAGTGGTCCGGGAAGTCCTCTATATGAAAGAAAGAAAACCCAAACAGAGGAGGGGAAGTTGTAAACTAACTCAAGAAAAGTCCCAGGCCAGAAGAACAGGAGTTTCCAGACTGAAAACGCCTACCAAGTGCCCAACATGGTAAAAAAATAGCTCACACCAAGGTGCAACATCATGAACAGAAGATTCTACAAGTTTCCTAAGAAAGACAAGGAAAAAGCAATCACTTACAAAGGAACTGGTATCAGAATGGCATCTTTAGTGTCACAATCATGTAAATACTGATCTAACAAAAGTTGCAAATTACATAAATCGTCAGAATGGAGAGGAGGATTTGTGTGTGTGTGTGTGTGTGTGTGTGTGTGTGTGTGTGTGTGTGTGTGTGTGTGTGATGGCAGGAGGGGGAAGATGGTCAAATCTTCATGCTATATAATGGAAAGTCAATAGATAATGCTAAAAATGGAATAACAAAGACATAGCAACATAAGCACATTTTAAAGAGATTTGGAGGTAAATATCAAAAGAATCAGCTAAAAGCATTGAAATAGTTGCCTCTAAGGAGTGGTTGCCTCTGCCTGGGGTGGGTGAAGGGTCGGAAAGCAAGGGATTACTGTCGTGTTTTGTTTTTAATTTCAAACCCAGTAGAATTATGTAACTCTTTAAACCTTGTGGATGCATAACATTCATAAAATTAAAAAATAGAACTGAAAAAAGGTTGGGCACATGTTTTTTGCTATGATATGTATTTGTATGTCTGTCATCTTTCATAAGCAACTGCTGACCTAGAGGAGAGGTTCGAGGTGACGGGCTACAGTCCACTGTGACAACTGACATGTTTCTCAGGCTTTGCAGCCTCAAAGTCCTTTCTCAGGCCCAGCCTCATTCAGCTCTGTGAGAAGGAGAGGCAGACTTATCTCCATTTTACCAAAGGGGAAACTGAGGCTCCCAAGAACTTACCCAATGAGCACATATCAAAAGTCTCATTTTTTGCCCAAACCACTGTGGTAGGTGATAGGAGTGGATGTTGCCCCTGAGGGAGGTGTGTGGAGGGAGGAGAGCAGAGGGTACAAGGGCTGAGCACCCCCAGGTGGAGGGCAGGAGAGGCAGGAGAAGAGTCAGACAGGGAGACAAGAGAAGGGAGAGGCTGGTACAGATGGGGAGAAAGCACAGGGTTGAAGGGGATGTCAGGACAAAAACAGCTGCAAATGAGATGTACTAGGTTCATGCCCCAGGCCGAGCACAGTGATCAGCTCCTTATCGCATTTGGTCCTGATGACAACTGTATGAAATAGGTGAGGAATTAATGAGGAAGCAGGAACTAAGCCCTTTCCAAGCCCACTCATCAGTGAGTGCTGGAGCCAGGACTTGAATCCCAGCATCTGACTCAGAGACCTGGAATCTCAACTCTGCGATGTTGCAGGCCATAGGCCTGCCAGCCTAGGGGGTAGGAGATAGGAGCAGTGCTTTTTTAAAAATTTAATTTTTTTTTTTTTTTTTTTGAGACAAACTCTTGCTTTATCGCCAGGCTGGAGTGCAGCGGCACGATCTCAGCTCACTGCAACCTCTGCCTCCTGGGTTCAAGCAATCCTCCTGCCTCAGCCTCCCGAGTAGCTGGGACTACAGGCATGTGCCATCACGCCCAGCTTTTTTGTATTTTCAGTAGAGACGGGGTTTCACAATGTTGGCCAGGGTGGTCTCGATCTCTTGACCCTGTGATCCGCCTGCCTCAGCCTCCCAAAGTGCTGGGATTACAGGCATGAGTCACCACGCCCGGCCAAACATCTGTTTTGTATTAAAAAGATAGATTTTTAAACCATTTACCAAAAATAGTGATGCCTATCATAATAAATAAAAGTAAACCACTACCGAAAGCCAGTAGGACTTCCTCCTTCACCCCCTCTACCCCCAGACAATGGTGCACTCACCCCACTAAAGGTAGGGATGGGACTGCCTGGGACCCCAGATTAAGGGACAAGCTTCGGACCTGGGTGGATTTCATAAAGGACAAAGCCCTTGGGATGGTGTGTGAACGTTTGTGTATCTGCAGACACAAATAGCATGGCTGTGGGGGGCAGCCCTCAGCATGGGGGACCCTCAAAAGTTAAAAAGCTACTGATGCTGCCTTGTGGCCTGGCCTGCTCTGCGGTGGGCGTCCTGCCTCTGCAGAGAGAGGGGAGTGTATGTGAGAGAGTGTGTGTATCAATGTGTGTGTGTGCACATATTTGTGAGTTTCATTGTGTGACTATATGTGTGGGTCTCGCTTGTAATGATGAATTGTGTCTGTGAGCAAAGGGTTGTGTATGTGCCTATAAACCCATGTCTGTGTGTGTGTATGTGTGTGCAAGTATGTGAGTGTGTAAGTGAAAAGTGTAAGGATGTCAATGGTGATAAATTGTGCATCTGGGGATGGGTCTGTTTGTGCATGGGAGTGCCTGTGTATTAATGTGTGTGCATATGTGCATGTGAACAGAAGTGTGGGATGCGTGTTCTGTGATTACGGGTCATGTGTAAGAGGGCAGATGTATATAAATATGTGTGTGAATTATGTGATGTTGTCTGTGGATGGAGTGTAAGGTGTATGCGGTTATGAATCATGTTCCTGGGGCAGCTTGATTTGGGGTGTGTGTGTGTGTGCGTGTGTGTGTGTGTAGTGGTGCCTGGGCATGAGTGAGAGTGCATAGGTGCAGGTCTGTTTATAGCCATTGTCATTTACGTGCCTGTGTGTGCTGGGAAAAGACGTCAGAAGTCCTTGCCATTCCCTCATCCCAGCCCCCAAGCTCTCAGAGCCAGCTCCCATTTGGGTCTAGAGCAGCATGTTCGAGAGAGATGTGAACATCCTTTCAGCTGCCTGTAGCCGGCCTGGGGAACAGTGACAAGGAAATGTGCTTGTTTATACCCAGGTACCTTAATAAACCATCAAATTTACATGTGTGTTGTGGGGAGAGACGGGAACAGGCAGCATTCAACTTGCAGGACATGCAGATATTAAACTCAATGTGAAAGTTAATTTGTAAGCCCAGAGAGTGAGTCGTGCTGGAGACAAGACTACCAGGCCCCTAAGAGATCTGGGGCACCGTTTCCTTTTTCGCTCCTCTCTCCCTTGCACGGCTTTTAGCAGAGCCTTGGAATAACATTAATTTGTCTAATGCGTGCACGCCATAAGTTACTTTTTTAATTATTATGATCAAAATATTGCTTAAAATTGACGCCAGCTGCATGTGTTTCTGTCGGAGTTCATAATTGCAATTGTAAATTGGGGAGCAGCTCGGCTCCAGGAGCCTCCCTGAGTAACGGCCCCAATACCATTACCGAGAGGTGGATAAAAATAAAACTGCAGATCGTGCGGCAAAAATATACCAGTGCGAGTTAAAAGGATAATTAGTGAAGCAGAAAGGGAAGCAGGACTCTTGTCTGCTCTGTGGCCCACGGGGGCGAGGACTGTGCTGGAGGCTGGCCCCAGGCTAGGCTAGGGCTGGGTGGCAGGATGGCTCCCAGGGAAGGACCCAAGCAGGTCTCTGCACCTCAGTTTCTCCTTCTGTAAAATGGAGATAATAGGAACACCCAGTGACTCCAACCAGGTGATGCATGTGAAAGTTTTCCAGAAACCCACAAGTTCCCTATCCAAGTAAAGGGATTATTCATGGGCTAGGGAGACAGTGCTTTTTTCACCTTCCCCATCAGGAATGGTTTAGGTTGACTTTGACTTCCAAAGGAAACTGCAGGTCTAGGACCAGAAGGCTGCTTTCGAGTGCAATGGTAAGGAGCACAAGCCTTAGAATTCTTTTATTCCTCCATGCACTCACTAGACAATGTTTATTGTGCGCCCTCTATGTTCCAGGACCTATCCAGGTATTAGGGATAGAGCGGTGAACAAAACAGAGATCCCCGCCCTGCAGAGCTCACATTCTAGCAACGGGGCCAATAAGCAATGAAGATAGTGAATAAACTGGGTAATACAGAAGTAAATTATATGGCACATTACAAGTGGACACATTGTAGTTGTATGACTTTATACAAGTTACTTAACCCAGCACTGCTGAACCTTTTTCACATAGTGACCCATGCCATCATCATCGCAGTGACAACGCAACCTACTAACAATCCATGTGATTATCATAGTGTTAATAGTAAGAACAATCGCTTATATGGCATCGACTGTGTGCCAGACACTGTTCTAAGGACCTGCCATATAAGTGATTGATGATGATGGCATGGGCAAGGCTATCTTTCTTGAACCTTCATGCTGTGCCATTAACCCTCACAAGGAATCTATGAGGCAACGACGTGATCATATACTGTAGGGCTGGTGGGGTAGACCCATGGAGCTGCCTTTCTACAGCTGAGAAGAATGAATTTCCATATCAGAGAAATGGGAACAATAACAGTGCTCAACTCCCAAGGGTTGAGAAAATGCCTGGGAAGTGCCCAGCACAGTGCATGGCACGGCATGAAAGTTCAAGAAAGACAAGCTTGTTTTTGTTACTAACCAGTAAGCCCTGAGACAGGGGAGAGTCGGGAAGCTGGTTAGGGGCATAGAGGGGAGTTCATTAACCCAGCAGTGAACCTGGTTACCTGCAGAGCTAATACGTCACCTAAGGGACTTGTTCTTGAAGTCCTCCACCAGCCCCTGCATGTTGCCAAGCTCCGCCTCCAGCTTCAGCTTCTCCTGGCCCAGAGTCTCCAGCAGCGGCCTAAGGTTGTTGATGTAGCTCTCCAACATGTTGTTAGTGTTGCTCCGAGCCATCTTCTGCTGCTGCCGGAGGCTTCACTTGGTCTCTAGCATCTTGTTCTGCTGCTCCAGGAACTGTACCTTGTCTATGAAGGAGGCAAACTTGTTGTTGAGGGTCTTGATCTGCTCCTTCTCCTGGGTGCGCACGGCCTGGAGGTTGGGGTCCACCTCCAGGTTAAGGGGGCTCAGCAGGCTCTGGTTGACCGTGACAGTGGTGATGCCTCCCGTGCCACTGGCCCCACCACAGGTTCCGCCCAGGCCACCCTGGAAGCTGCTGCTGCCCACGCGGGAGAAGCTTGAGGAGCTGATGCAGGCACTGGGCCCACTCGTGTAGGAGCGGCTGCTGAAGGCCTGGGGGCCAGAGGTGGGTACCTTGTAGGACTTCTGAGTCACCCTGATGGACATGGTGGAGGCAGGAGTGGAGGCAGGTGGGCTGAACCACGTGGAGATTCCAGAAGGAGCAGAGAAGCTGCTTCTTGGTCTATTATTTTTAATAAATAAGGCTAAAAGGAGCCAGGTGTGGGGAGCGGGGCCAGCAGGTGGCCTGGCTGGCAGTTGATGCAGGAGTGTTTGCCCCTGCATCCTGGGAGGGGGCGTTGAGAAGGGCGTCCTGAGTTCCCATGCTGGCTCAGGCTGAGGGTGGGGTAAAGTTCAGGGCGGAGACGCCTGACTCAAGTGTAGTCGGGTCAAGCTGGCGGCATTTTGTCTGGATTGGCTGCTGGTTTGGCTAATCAGTTATGAGACAAAGGATGGGACTTAGGAGTGTCTGTGCCTGGCCTTCTCACACCTAAGCAAGGAATCTTGGGGAAGGGGACTTCTTGGCAGTGGGCCTTTTCCTAGAACACAAAAGGGTGGGGAGTTTCTTGACCATCGGGCACAGGGCTCAGGAGCACTTAGCATTGCCACTGGCCACTGCAGGCTGGGGTGGAATGGAACAGCAATTCAGTCCCACCTTGGACATGGGAGGGCAGGGATGGCAGGTGCTTTAGAAGCTGGTCCTGGCTAGCAAGAGGTGGCATGTGGTAAGAGGAGGCACTCCCCACCTGTGGCCCAGGGAGACAGTGGGGGCTGGGCCACCACCTGGTCTACGCCCTGGACCAGGAGAGGCAGAGTCCCATCCCTCTGGATGGGAGCAGAGGCTGGAGGTGGGAGCCCAGGAGACTGGGCCCTGCTCTCTCCCACCAAGTTTACAAGCTGCCCCATGTCTGACCTCTGCCCAGCAGAGACAAGGATTTTCTTTAGCCTCTTCCCTCCCAAGCCTTCTTTCCAACCATCCTGTGGTTAGAAGTGCAGGAACTGGCTGTGGTTACAGAGTGCCCTGAAGCTGGCGGGGGCCTGGAGGCTGGACCGAGAGGCATCCACTTTGTCTGGAGCCTCTCACTCTCACCCTCCCACTGTTCTTGCTGTGCCAGCCATGGGTTGTGTGGAGCGACGGATGCCTCCCCACAGGGAGAGGGCAGGAGAGGAGCTCCGCTGCTGCGCTTTCTCCAGGCTCTGCTCTCCAGCCCAGCCAGTCCTGCGGCACTCCCAGCCACCTCCGGCCTCCCGGGCTGCCGATGTACCACTCGCTTGTCTCCCCGTCACTCAGGGTGACTCCCTAATGACTATAATCAGAGTGTGCACGGAGAGGTGAGGGAGGGACGGCGAGTGCTTCCCTAGACAGCCCGTCCATTAGTAGGGCAGTGGCTGTCACAGCTGTCCAGAGGTAGATGAGCCCGGACCAGGCCAGAGAGGCCTGGGGAGGGAGACCAAGAACCCCTGTCTTCTCCATCCCTTCTTCCCCTCCCCTCTTCCTTGGCCTTTTGCTTAGGAACTCTGCTCTAATTGTAAACGGTTTGACAAATTTAGGCCAGGCTTTGTAATTAAAAATAAAGACGACAGGCAGCATTGTCTCCTAACGATGCCTTTAATTGGTGGAGTTAATTTTAACGGGGCCTAGTTCAGTGCCTTGGAGGAGGGAATTCCAGAATTGGGACTCTTACTGGCATCCCCTGAAAGGCTCCCCCAGCCCATTTACCTCATCAGCCAGGGGCTCCTCAGGCAGGGCGGGGGGCAGGATATTTATATATTTATTTTTGTCTCCAGTGCCTTGCACACAGTAAGCAGAAGAAGGGGCCTGTGATGAGGAAGTCCCAAAGCATCTGGAGCTTCTGACCAGTCAGGAGGATTGCCTGAGGCCAGAAGTTCAAGACCAGCCTGTGCAACATAGTGAGATCCCCGTCTCTAAAAAATAAGTACACAATTTAGCCAGGGGTGGTGGTGCACACTTGTAGTCTCAGCCACTCAGGAGGCTGGAGAGGGAGGATCGCTTGAGCTCAGGAGATCCAGGCTGGAGTGAGCTGTGATGGTGCCACTGCACTCCAGCCTGGGCAAGAGAGCAAGACCCTGCCCTCCACTCCAAAATAAATTAATTTAGAAAATAAAAAGAAACACATTGGGATGGTGACTTGCAAGGAATAGAAGGAAAGCCTCCCAGACTGACTCAAGTGACAAGGGAGACATTGCAAGGGCAAGGGGGGGCTCTTGTGGATACCCCAAGGAAGGAAGGGAACAACAGCTGATCCACGCAGGAGCCAGTGTCGGGGAGGGAAGCCCCTCCCTCTGCCTCTGAGACTTCCATAATTGAGTCTGTGAAATAAACTGACAGCAGGCGGATTAACAGGGGAAAAGGTAGACACATTTTTTGTGTGCATAGGAGCGTCACGTGAAGGAAAAGTGCATACCCCAAACCCAGTGAGATCTAGAAGCTGAGTTGCATTCTTCATGGAGGAGAGAGAAGGGGGGATGCAGGCAAGTGAGGGGCGAGTATATGAGGTTTGGAAAGATGAATGGGCCTTTGGGAGAATAAGTGACAGTCTGACGAAGTCTGCCTGGGTGGGTGCTCCCTAGACCCCAGTTTCCTCTCTCTCCTGTGATAGGAGCCAGTCTTCACTGGTTGATGGATTCCTGGGGAGGGATTCATGACAACTGGCTTATTTTTGGAGGACCTGTCTTTAGGCAGATGCAGGGAGTTCAGAGAGAGAACCCCTGACCGCATTTACTGTACCCCAAGTGCTCTCAGTTTGAGGTAATCAGCCTACCAGAGCTGAATATTTTGGGGTGACATTTCCTGAACTTTTTTTTTTTTTTTAGAAACCAGGAAAGCCAGAAACCCAGCCTACTTTCTCCATCTCTCAAGGCCTCCCCAGTAGCCAAGACTTCTCTCTCTCGGGGTCTCACATCCCTTTGGGGACCAGCATCTCCAGAGGTAAGCAACAGTTTTTCCCGTTTAACTTCAGCTCATGCTGAAATTAAATCCTTTCTTTAGTTCTTTTAGCACTGCCAAAGACAGGCTGGTATTTTCAAATATAACTGTATCTGTTAAAAGCTAGAAAATAGAAATAGAAAATACAAATAGCAGAATCAGTTTTCCAAAGGGCAGATTCTGAGTGCTAGGAATCCTGGAAGAAGTAGAAACTCAGTTTTCTAAAATTCCGAGCTACGCAATAACCTTTCTCTAAACTTCCAGGAGCTGGGACAATCCTACCCCTGACCCCATGAGATAGATGCCTCAGGTGGAATCTAGAGAAGTAGAATCATCCCAGTCTTTTCGAGGAACCCCTTTGAGAAGAGAGCCTGGCACATAGTAGGTTCAGTAAATATACGGCATCCTATTTCCATCAAGTGGAACAGTTTAGCAGGATATTTTATTCCCTCCTGGGAGGAACAAGAAAGACCCCCCAAAGACAAACTCTTCTGTAAATTAAACCTCTTGGATCTAAGCCTTCCCTCATCCCCATTACTTAAGCTTCATCCCTAAATCTTGCCAGTTTCATAAGAGGCTGGATAATGTTTTTGAAATAGTGAACCTACGTGTACCCATCGCCTGGTAGCCCCGCACCCACTGAGTCAATGACATCGATGCCTCTGGGGAGGGCGGCTATAGCCTAGAAGTCAATTGAGTTGCTGAATGGATTTTTTTTTTTTTTTTTTTTAACTTGAGGCAGATGCAGATACAATAGTCTATGGGCAAAGCGATTTTGATTTGCAAGAGCTAGAGCTTAAGAGAGAAACAGTTTAGCTTTAAATTCCAAGAAGGCTTAGTTTAAACTCAGGACTGATCATTGAATTTCTGAAAGTTAACTATAGAAGGTCTGGGGATGTCGTAGATGTTTGTTGATGGAATCAACCTTTCCCTATGTGCAAAAATCCATCTATGTGACTAAACTTTTATTCACATGCAATGCTTTAATGAGTAGTAGTAGTCAACATTGTGATTACCTTGTGCTAGGTACTGTGCTTGTTATGCCCAGACCGTTTATTCCCCGAAGAAGACCACCAGAGTCCAGAGTCAAAGCTAAGCAGCAAGGATCTTTACTACAGGTTCGAACCTGGAGCTCTCACTTGCTCGTGAAACAAGACGGGCAGGAGAGCTCCCCCACTGAGCTCCGAACAATGTTATATAGTCTAAGGAAAGTAGGCATAGAATCATTATACAAATTAGAGGTATGATTGGCTGGAGTTTGAACAAAGCGATTTGGCAAACTATGATTGGTTCCCGCCATTTCTGATATTTCAGTACAACCCTTGAGGCGGAAGAGCAGTTTTACACAAAGGCAGTTAATTATATTGCATCAGGTTGCACGACCAGTTTATGGCTATCTTGCTTAAACACACCTTGTGACCTGGCTATCTTACTTAAACATTCCTTGTGACCTGGCCTCAGAAAGAAAAACATGTACTTACAGAACTTACGAAACCTCTGGTACGTGCAGAGATTAGAAAGCAGAACAAAGAGTTTGGCAACACTGGGGGGGGGAAGGGAGGGTATGCATTTTTGTATCTTTGTGTCCTTTCATTTCCCCCTCCCATAAGTAACTGGATGTCCAATCTTGGATTTCCAGAGTCTTATAATGTAGCCTCACTTTCTGGGTGCAGGAGAGGCTGGTGATGGCTACGGAGGACCATTAGTTGGATGGTATCAAACCTTTCTCTGACAAATTGTAAAATTTTATTTACCACACAGGGGCCTATAGTGAATAGAAGTAGTAAAGACATTAGGGGGCCTAAAAGGGGTGCCAGAAGGGAAAACATTGAAGAGCTCCACCAATTGTTAGCGGCTGTAGTGAATTGTTGCTTTTTCATTTCTAAGCTTAGTTTGTGTAGGTGTTGGACCCTTTCCTCAACTAACCCTGACTCATTTATATAGAAACAGCATTCTTCTTTGAGGAACATACAGGTACCTCCTTTCTCAGCCGTGAGTAAGTCTAAGGCTCTGCGGTTTTGAAGGGTGACCTGTGCTAGGGAGGTGAGCTGCCGCTGAAGGGAGGCTAGGGAATAGGCGGAGTCTTCTATAGCAACAGAGAATTGTTGTAACAGCTTGTCGTTTTCTATCATGGAGTGTTGTAGGGCCCCTCCTGCTAACCCCGCTGCGACGACAGAGGTGGTTAAGGATATTCCGGCAATTAGTGGTAGAAAAACTGCTTGTCTATGTCGCGCAGTTTTAGTTGGGGCGGTCCCTGCCCAGCCTATGAACTCTGCCGGGGTTAGCAGTGTCAGTCGGGGAACTAGGGTAACAGGGATACACAACTGTCCGTCAGAGATGCTTTTGGACAGAGTTTTTAACAGAGTCATATTACACCAGAAGAACACACCAGGGGGAGCATATATGGGACTATTAGGGTATGTAGCCGATTGGTTACAGAGGCTGTTGCTAAATGCTGAATAACAATAGGGGTATTTCTCTTGGTATGGGTCACAGTACAGGGCCACATCGGGTATCGTGACTATCGATGAGTTAAAACCTGTATAGTTTGTGGGAGGGGAGGATAGAGGAACAGCCGTTAATGGTGGTCTTCCTAGGGTTGCACACATAAAGCAAGAGGACAGGTCGCCTAAACCAGTGAGGTTGGCGAATGCTAGCCCTTCCTGTAATAGAGTTAGCCAGGAGAAGGGCTGCAAGTCTTGTGATAGCTTGGTTTCTTGCCTGTGGATTTGTGTATGGATTAAGGGTTGAATCTGGACTAGACTTCTCCACAGATATAAATGGCTACTGGGCCAGGTACTAGTTGATGAGTAATATACTCCCCCATGTTGTGGGGTTGTCCACCGAGAGTCCCATGGGTCTCTAATTATCCAAGTGTAAGTGACGGGAGACTCAGTTTTGTAAAAATACCACCCTTGTTGTTCTCTCCAGTATCGGACAGAGTGCGTCTTACAGTAGCTATATGGGCAACCTGCACTCTGGTGCCACCAATAATTTTTACAATTATATTCAGTTTGATCATATTCAAAACAGATCATGGGTATTGCTGGTTGGGCAATCTGGAACCTAGTGAAATTGAGGTAAACTATAGTATTACACCCTGAGGGGGGGCAGTCTGCGCTAGCTAGCAGTTTACCCGCTTGGGGGGTTTCCCCGGGGTGGGTTTTTTTCTCATAGAGCCAGAACCTCCAGACATAGGGATTAGACGGCACAGCAGTGAGGAGAGTCAGATGCATAAGGCATAAAAGCATAGGTAAGCTAGACATGGTTACGGCTATGGGGATGACGGCGCAGGGTTAGCTTTAAGGGATTGTTCTTAGCTTTGTCTACAGTCCATGTAACCGGTGCTCCAGACGGCCCGAGAAGGTCGGATGCTGGGTCCACTGGTTTGACGTGTGTGTAGTGGATCCACGAAGCGATGCCTTCTACCTTGAGAGCGGTGGGAGTAGTCAGGAGTACTTGCAGTGGTCCTTTCCACCTGGGTTGAAGAGTTTCTTGCCGGTGGCGCTTGACTAGGACCCAGTCTCCCGGCTGGAACGGATGAGGCGTCGGCGGAGGTCCTGCCTCGTACAGTTCTCGTAGTCTGGGCCAAATTTCCTGGTGAATTTTCTGTAAGGCTTGTAAGGAGAACAAGAGCTCAGAGACATTTTCAGTTTCAGATTTGAGTAAGTCATCTTTTAGACTGGGGACCAGGGGTGGGGGTCTGCCATACATGATTTCATATGGTGTGAGGCCCAGTCTGTAAGGGGTATTTCGGGCCCGGAACAGAGCGTAGGGGAGAAGTACTACCCAATTAGCGCCAGTCTCCATGGTCAATTTAGTTAAGGTCTCCTTTAGAGTCCGATTCATCCTTTCTACCTGTCCTGAGCTTTGGGGCCTATAAGCACAATGTAATTTCCAATTTGCCCCAAGAATGGAAGCCAAATCCTGACTTACCTTAGCAATGAAGGCTGGTCCATTGTCTGACCCTATTTGGACGGGAAAGCCATACCTGGGGAGGATTTCTTCCAAAATTTTCTTTGCTACAACCTGAGCAGTTTCTCTCTTAGTTGGGAATGCTTCTGTCCATCCTGAAAAAGTATCTACAAAGACAAGTAAGTACTGATACCCATATTTTCCAGGCTTTATCTCAGTAAAGTCTATTTCCCAATAGATACCAGGCCTAGTTCCTCTACACCTGATTCCTGCGGCAGTCTGGGTTTGGGGGCAAGCGTTGTTCAGTTGGCAGGCTTTGCAATTTGTTGTCACATCGCTGGCCAGTTCAGCTATGCGTCTGATTCTGAACTTGGCGTGCCTGATTAAGTCTATCATTCGCCGGGCACCCAGGTGGGTTGTCCAGTGGATATGTTCCAACACCTGCCGTCCTAATTTTTCTGGTAGGATGGTTTGGTCATTTATATCAGTCCACCACCCATTTTGAGCCTGTTTTAGGGGAAGCATGTCCATCCATTCGCGATCCTGTTCGGTATAGTTGGGAAAACATGGCAAATTTCGCGGGCCAGGATCAGGGAGCTGGAGCGCGAGGAGCTGACTGGGAGCTTTTGCTATGCTCTTTGCGGTTTGGTCGGCTAAGAAGTTGCCTCGAGCAATTGGCGTAGTTGGTTTCTGATGCCCAGGGCAATGTACAATAGCCAATTTCTTTGGTTTCCACAAAGCAGTTAATAGAGCTAGGATCTCTTGCTTGTTTTTTATTTCTTTGCCTTCAGCTGTTAATAGTCCCCTCTCTCTGTAGATGGCCCCATGTATGTGCGCAGTAGCGAAAGCATAGCGGCTATCCGTGTATACTGTTAGTTTTTTCTCTGCCCCTAGGGTGAGGGCCTGTGTGAGTGCTATCAACTCGGCTCTTTGGGCCGATGTCCCTGGAGGCAAGGGTTCCGCCCAGATTACCTCAGTCTCTGACGTTACAGCTGCTCCTGCATACCGCTGGCCTTGGTGGACGTAGCTGCTGCCATCAGTGAACCAGATGAGTTCTGTGTCGGGGAGCGGACGATCTTGCAGGTCCTCCCGCACCCCATGCACCTGAGCCAGTATCTCAGTGCACTCATGGGATGGGGCGTCCAAGTCTGGATTTGGCAGCAGTGAAGCAGGGTTTAGAGAGGTTGGGGGCAGAAAAGTTATTCTGAGGGGGTTTAATAGCAGTCCTTGATAGTGGGTGAGCCGGGCGTTACTCATCCATTGGTCCGGCGGCTGCCGGAGGACGCCTTCAATGGCATGCGGGGTTATAACGCGCAACTCTTGCCCCATGATAAGTTTATCAGCGTCTCGGACCATTAGGGCGGTCGCCGCGATTATCCGGAGGCAGGGTGGCCAGCCAGCAGCCACTGAATCTAATTTTTTTGACAAATAGGCAACTGGCCTCTGCCAGGGGCCTAGGTACTGTGTTAACACGGCTTTTGCAACACCCTTACTTTCATCCACGTATAAGTGGAAGGGCTTGGAGACATCAGGGAGCCCCAGCGCGGGGGCTGATAACAAGGCAGTTTTGATTTGCTGAAAGGCCAGCTCAGCCTCTTCCGTCCAATTGAAGGGCTGCCGTTCCTTTGTTGCCTGGTATAGGGGCTTGGCTAACTCAGCAAATCCGGGTATCCATAACCTACAGAACCCTGCCGACCCCAGGAATTCTCTCACTTGCCGTGTTGACTGGGGTCTAGGGAAGCGTAGGACTGTTTCCTTTCGGGCTTTGGTTAGCCAGCGTTGCCCCCCTTTTAATAGGTACCCCAGATAAGTTACCTCCGACTTGCAGATCTGAGCCTTTGTTGCTGAGGCTTGGTAGCCTAGCTCCCCCAGAGTCTTCAGGAGGTCCTCAGTCCCTTGCACACAAGTTTCCGGGGACCTGGCCGCTATTAAGAGATCATCAACATATTGCAAAAGAGTTATTTCAGGGTGTTGCCGCCGGTACTCACCCAGATCTTCATGAAGGGCTTCATCGAACAGGGTTGGCGAGTTCTTGAACCCTTGTGGCAGTCTGGTCCATGTTAGCTGACCGTTGATGCCCCTCTCAGGATCCGTCCATTGAAATGCAAAGAGTTCTTGACTTTTGGGAGCCAGAGGAAGGCTGAAGAAAGCGTCTTTTAGATCAAGAACGGTATACCACTGTTTTTCGGGACGTAAGGCACTCAGAAGGGTGTATGGATTGGGCACAGTGGGATGTATGTCCATGACGCTTTTATTAACTTCTCTTAAATCCTGTACTGGCCTGTAGTCCATACTGTTGGGTTTACGAACAGGTAACAGTGGAGTATTCCAGGATGAGTGGCAAGCCCGTAGGACTCCCTGGTCTAGGAGTCGGCGGATATGGGGCGTAATTCCTTCTCTTGCCTCCAGGGGCATAGGATATTGCCGAACCCGAACCGGGTCCGTCCCTGGCTTAACTTCCACAAATATGGCAGGTCGATGTTTAGCTAGCCCCAAGCCCCCAGTTTCTGCCCACGCTTCAGGGAAACGCTGGAGCCAAGAGTCAATTTCCTGATCGGGGGGCTTTTGCTCTTGATGGAGTCGGTACTCATCTTCTAAGGTGACAGTCAGGATAGATATTGGCCTGTTTTGGGAATCAGTTATCTTGGGCCCTTCTGGCTCAAAGTGGATTTGGGCCCCCATCTTTGGCAGCAAGTCCCTCCCTAGTAGAGGGCAGGGGCTCTCTGGGATGACTAGGAAGGAATGGGAGACTTTTCCCGTTCCTAAGTCTACAGTCCTCTGGGTTGTCCAGGGGTATTTTTTGATGCCTGTGGCCCCGTGCACCCAGGATGTTTTCTTAGACATTTTTCCAATTGGTTTGGTTAGGACTGAGCGTTCCGCCCCAGTATCGACCAAGAAGCAAACTGGGGACCCCTCCACTTGCAAAGTTACCCTGGGTTCGGGGAGGGAGTCCGAACCCCGTCCTCCCTAGTCAGAGTCCTGGGTAACGAGTACGGAGGTAGGGTTAGCTGGTCTCCGTTTCTTTGGGCAGTCTTTAATCCAGTGGCCACGTTCCTTGCAATAAGCACACTGATCTTTTTCTAATCCTTGCCTAGGGCCTTGCTTTTTCTGCTTTCTGTTTTGGCCATTTCCTGCCTGGGGGAAAGCTGCTACTAAGACTTTGGTCATTTCTTTGGTTGCCTTGAACTGTTTTTCTTCTGGAGTATCCCTATTATTATAAACTCGCTGGGCCATCTGAAGGAGGTCCTGAATCTGCTTTCCCTCTAAACCTTCTAATTTCTGGAGTTTTCTTTTAATATCTGGTGTTGCCTGGTTTACAAAGGACATTACTACCGCTGCCTGATTTTCCGGTGCTTCCGGGTCCATAGGGGTAAACTGTCTGAAGGCTTCCATTAATCTCTCTAAATACACAGCGGGGCTTTCTGTCTTACCTTGTAACACAGAATATACTTTAGCCAAATTGGTGGGCTTGCGAGCTGCAGCCCGGAGACCCGCCATTAGAGTCTGGCGATAAATGAGCAGTCGTCCCCTACCTTCTGCCGTGTTGTAGTCCCATCTGGGCCGGGTCAAAGGAAAAGCCACGTTAATGAGGTCAGAATTTGCAGTTGGCTGGCCGTCATCTCCTGGAACCAGCTTTCTGGCCTCAACTTGGATTCTTTCCCGCTCCTCCGTTGTGAACAGGATTCGGAGGAGCTGTTGACAGTCATCCCAGGTCGGCTGGTGAGTAAACATGACACTGTCTAACAACGAGGTTAGATCTTTGGGATTATCTGAGAACCGAGCATTTTGGGACTTCCAATTGTATAAATCACTGGTGGAAAAAGGCCAATACATGAGACGGGAGAGCCCGGTATTGTCGAGCGATCCTATTTCTCTGAGAGGCAGGGCTACAGTGGAGTCAGGGAGTCGGGAAGCTTGGTCCCGCTGTACGCGGCCTCGTGTTCGGCCGGCCGGCCCCCCCAGGTTACTTTCGCTCTCGGCTGCTTCCGCTTCTCGGTTTCCCTCTACGGAAGCACCACCCTGGGGGACTGGGTCCTGCGGGATAAGGTGCGGATATGGTGGGGGAAATGTGGGTTCTAACGTTAGGGGGTCCTGGCTGTCCGGCAGCACAGGGGCCGAGGGAGCAGAGGGAGTCCTTTGTCTTGTAGGTCGCGTTACTAGGACCTTGCAAGGCTCAAGGATGAATGGAGTTATCCAGGGCAGTGGGTCTTCCACAAGATTTTGCCACACTAGAATATAAGGAATTTGATCAGGATGTCCTGACTGCCCTGGCAGGAAAATCTTAGTTTTTACCTTAGTAATAATAGACAGACAGAAAGTTCCTTCGGAGGGCCACCCTACGCTGAAAGAGGGCCATTCCGAATGGCAGAAAGTAACTAGCTTTCCTTTCTTTAGCTCTACGCTTAAGTTATGCCCCCGAGCCTTCACATCCTTAAAATTGGTAACAAGGAGTGAGAGCGGCGTGCTCTGGTTGTTGCCCATCTTTGGACTGCTCCTACAAAGAGAAGGGGGGACGAAAATGAGTGTGAAGCAGAGGGGAGTATCTGACAGGTCCGGTCCTGGAAGGGGAAGAAAAGATTTTATGTTTCGTTTTGGGCTTACACTTAACACTTAACAATAACGGACAGACAGTAATAACGATGAGCATTCGCGAGCGCGTGTCGGACTTCCGACCTGAGTCAGACGGGGCAACCAAGGATGGAGGCCCCCAGATGGGCACTGGGGAACGTCTCCCACCAGTCCCGAGTGGCTGTCTTCTAGCGCGTCCGCCAAGACCGTGCCACTTACAGAACAGACCAATACAGATTACAGATTACGGATTTCGCGAAATTTCAGGGAGACAGACAGAGACAAAGACAGAGACAGTGACAAAGCCGGCTTACCTACAGATTAAGATCCGTTGACTTGGGGGTCTGGTGGGCTTGGGGGAAATCCCGGACGAGCCCCCATTTGTTATGCCCAGACCGTTTATTCCCCGAAGAAGACCACCAGAGTCCAGAGTCAAAGCTAAGCAGCAAGGATCTTTACTACAGGTTCGAACCTGGAGCTCTCACTTGCTCGTGAAACGAGACGGGCAGGAGAGCTCCCCCACTGAGCTCCGAACAATGTTATATAGTCTAAGGAAAGTAGGCATAGAATCATTATACAAATTAGAGGTATGATTGGCTGGAGTTTGAACAAAGCGATTTGGCAAACTATGATTGGTTCCCGCCATTTCTGATATTTCAGTACAACCCTTGAGGCAGAAGAGCAGTTTTACACAAAGGCAGTTAATTATATTGCATCAGGTTGCACGACCAGTTTATGGCTATCTTGCTTAAACACACTTTGTGACCTGGCTATCTTACTTAAACATTCCTTGTGACCTGGCCTCAGAAAGAAAAACATGTACTTACAGAACTTACGAAACCTCTGGTACGTGCAGAGATTAGAAAGCAGAACAAAGAGTTTAGCAACATCGGGGGGGGGAAGGGACGGTACGCATTTTTGTATCTTTGTGTCCTTTCATGCTAAGGGTTAGATAACTGATTTAATATTCTCAACAACCTCATAGAAATGGTAGCACAATTACCCCTATGCTCAGATAAGCTCATGTCAATTGCCTACTACCCAGCTATGACAATGCCTCTCTGTCTTTCAATCCGTTCTCTCACTTCTGTTTCCATTGCTCCTTCTCCATCCAGATTCTTGTGTGTGCTCTTCTCTCTGCTGGGAAGGTCCACTGACACCTTGTCTCTTTGAAGAAATCGGGCCCCCCTTGTTCTGAGGCTCCCAGAGACAAGTAATCATACCCTTTTCCATGCTCCAGCTAAACCTGTGCATGCACAGGTTTTCTTTTTGCACTTTATACACAGAACATTACTGTAATTATTTGTGTATGTTGGTCTCTCTTACTGTGTGCTCTGAGAGTAGTGGGGCTTTCTCTGTATCTTTAGAATCTAGCAAATGCTTGGCACATAGTAGGGACCAATGATTGTTAAATAAGTGACTAAATGATGGATGAATGGGGGAAAAAAGTTAAGCACAGAGCAGAGACCTGAGGGTAGTTGCCCTTCCACGCAGGAAAGGCTTCCTGGGAAATTGGGAAGCCCAAGGAGAGAGGCAGAACCACCGTTTGGAAGGAGCTGTTGGGTCTGGTCTCCACCTCTGCCTCCTCTACTTTTTACTTAGAGGTCAGAACCCCAGGGGGTGACAGAAACCACGGGTGGTTCTGCTCAGCCCCAGGCAGTTTATGCCCTGCTTCCCTCTGGAACTCTCAGAATATCCTGCACCAGCAGGGAACAGACAAGCCGAGCAGAAGGTGCCTTCAGGCAGTGCGAGGGCCTGAGATCCTTGCAGCTGATTCTTCCCCGTAACCCCCTTCAGGCTCCTGGCCTGTGGCTGGTACCAAGGAAATCCAGAGTGGCCTCCAATCTGAGAGATGAGGACTAGGGGGACAAGTCAGGGCTAGCAGGAGTGGGGCAGCCCAGCAATCAAGATAAATAATATTTTAATGCAATTCTTAAAAAAAATTTGGCAAAGTATGGTTCATGGGATTTCTGCCTAGTTTTATTTTTAATTCTTTTGTCTGTCTATCTATCTGTCTGTCTATCTATCTATCTATCTATCTATCTATCTATCTATCTATCTATCTTTTGGGACAAGGTCTCAGTGTTGCCTAGGCTGGTCTTGAATTCCAGGACTTTGGCAATCCTCCTGCCTCAGCCTTCTGAGTAGTTGAGACTACAAGCATGTGCCACCGCCCAGCTGTGGCCTGTTTTGTTTTGTTTTTGTTTTTGTTTTTGAGATGGAGTCTCGCTTGGTTGCCCAAGCTGGAGTGCAGTGGTGCTATCTCAGCTCACTGCATACAACCTCTGCCTCCCAGATTCAAATGATATCTCCTGCCTCAGCCTCTCCAGTAGCTGGGACTACAGGCACCTGCCACCACACCCGGCTAATTTTTGTATTTTCAGTAGAGACAGGGTTTCACCATATTGGCCAGGCTGGTCTTGAACTCCTGACTGTGTGTTGTGATCCACCCAGCTTGGCCTCCCAAAGTGCTGGGATTACAGGCATAAGCCACTATGCCCGGCCTGCCTGGTTTTATGAATAAAATTTTATTGGAACTAGGGCCAAGATTAGAGTGAGGTGAGTGAGACAGGATCATCCATGTGCAGGGTTGGAACCTGCCTCTAAAATTTGCTATATTGTTCTGATTTAAAAATTTTTAAAAATTAATTAATTTATTTAGAGACAGGGTTTTGCTCTGGTGCTGGGGCTGGAGTGCAGTGGTGTGATTATGGCTCACTGCAGCCTTGAACTCCTGGGCTCAAGGGATCTTCTTGCCTCAGCCTCCCAAGTAGCCAGAACTATAGGCACGTGCCACCATGTGTGGCTAATTTTTAAAAATTTTTGTAGAGATGGAGTCTTGCTATGTTGCCCAAGCTGGTCTTGAACTTCTGGGCTCAAGCAGTCTCACTGCCTCAACCTCCCAAAGTGCTGGGATTACAGGTGTAAGCCACCACACCCAGCCCAATTGCTGAGTTCTGGGGCTATACCTCACATTCTGTGCCTGCGGTGGGTGCCTTGGTTTCCTTGCCCCAGTCTTGGCCTAGGAAGTGGGACCTGTGTCAGAGGGGCTAGGGGAGTGGTAAGGGCTGCTGCCTCTACGAGATGCCTTTGCTTTTTGATGAGAGCACAGGCTGGATTTCAGTTCCTTTCACCATCTCAGCAGCCCCATCTGTACAGAGTACAATCTGCACAACTGTACAGGGTGGCCGTGTCTGGAGAACAGCCCACCCACAGGTAGTCTACTGCAGAGGCAGATGCACCACGAACAGAAACCAACACCCAGGACCATTGAGGACAAGCTACCCTTCAGCCTCCCTTCTGGGAAGGTAGGGGAAGACCCTTGGCTGGGTATGGTGCAATCTCAGCTCACTGCAACCTCCACCTTCCAGGTTCAAGTGATTCTCCTGCCTCAGCCTCCCAAGTAGCTGGGATTACAGGCGTGTACCATGCCTGGCTGATTTTTGTACTTTTAGTAGAGACAGGGTTACATCATGTTTGGCCAGGCTGGTTTCGAACTCCTGGCCTCAAGCAATCCAGCCGTGTAGGCCTCCTAAAGTGCTGGGATTACAGGTGTGAGCCACTGTGCCTGGCCGGTGATTGGTCTTTTATTTGCTGAGTTATTAGAGTTCTTTATATATTTTGTATATGAGAATGTTATCAATGGCTTCCTTTTGTGTAGAGGATGAGTTTCAGTCCCTTCAGCTGGCCTGCAAGGTTCTTCCAGATCTAACCTGATTTCCTTTACGGCTGCCTCTATCTCCTGCTACTCCCTTCCTTTTACTGATAACGTTTTTTCACTCCCTGTCCAGAAAATGCTTTCTCTCACAACTGGCCTTTTGTAGATGCCATTCCAAAAACATTATTGTCCCTTCTTGCCTGGCTAAAATCCACTCACTCTCCACTTAAGGTTCTTCTCTGTGGGCTAAAAAGATGGTGCAGGCCGGGCATGGTGGCTCATGCCTAGAATCTCAGCACTTTGGGAGGCTGAGGCGGGAGGATGGCTTGATCCCATGAGTTTGAGACCAGCCTGGGCAACATAGTGAGATACTCTCCCAAAAAAGTAAAATAAATAAATAGATAAATATTAAATTAAAAAATAAAAAGATGATGCAGCAGGCAAGCTCCATGTCTGAGAGCTGGTCTACGTTCAGGGCCAGCTGCTGAGGGCACGTGTGGATTCTGGCCCTGTGATGCTCACAGGGAGGTGTTGGAAAGTGATTGCAGCACCGTCCCTGTGATCCAAGGTGACCAGTGAATCCCTCGGACTTAGAGGAGATTTTAAAGGTTATTTAGCCCACCCTCCTTCCCAGAAGTTGGAGCATTTCTGGATCACCTTCATCTAGCCTGTCCTGACTCTGGATTCCACCACGGACAGCTGGGGATACTCAACATGGCCTTTGGGGAACGGGGGTGGTGTGTTTACCTGCAGGCAGGCAGCCCTGGGCTTGGATCCTGGCTCCACCCTCAGCCATGGAATCTAGGGCAGGTCTCTTTAGTTTTCCAATCTGCGGATTGGGCCTAGGGAGTAACACCTGCCTCGCGGGGCTGTTATTTGGCATTGGGCAGGCACTCAACAGTGTTGGTTTCCTTTCCCTCCTATTAGAAAACTCATCCTCAGATTGAGCCTAAATCTGTTTTCCTGTGAATTCTAAACATTGGCCTTGGAACCACAGGGGACACGTCTCTCTCATTCCACTGTCTGTTCCATGTTTGGAGTTTGTCCCTTTAAAAGCCTCTCTTCTGCAAACTCAACATCTTCCCCTCCCTCAGCAGCTCTGCCCCGTCACCCATGCTGAGGTGAGCCTCGCCCAGGCCTCCGTGAGAGGCAATGCATTCCACAAACAATGGCTGCATTATTGATATGGTTAGGCTTTGTATCCCCACCCAGATATCATCTTGAATTACAATCCCTATAATCCCTGTAATCTCTTACACGTCAAGGGAGAGAAAAGGTGGAGGTAATTGGATCATGAGGGTGGTTCCCCCCATGCTGTTTTCACAATGGTGAGTTCTCATAAGATCTGATGATTTTGTAAGTGTTTGGTAGTTCCTCCTGTGTTCATTCTCCTTCCTGCTGCCTTGTAAAGAAGGTGCCTTGCTTCCCTTTCTCCTTCCGCCATGGTTGCAAGTTTCCTAAGGCCTCTCCAGCCACTCTGAACTGTGAGTCAATTAAGCATCTTTTCTTTATAAATTACCCAGTCTCAGGTAGTTCTTTATAGCGTGTGAAAATGGACTAATACTATTATCCATGGCGTTAGGTCATTTTTGTTAGGATGAGAGTCATTTTTGATTCACTACATGGGGTATAGCTGTTTGCACTTGCTAAGTATGCAATAAATATGTGTTGACTGAGCCTGTCTCCCTTGGTCAGAGGGAGTCCTCTGGTCCCGAGTCTTCTCTCCCCTCCTCAGCTACAACTTGAGGCCAGGGAGTGAGGCAGGCAGTGTATTGTAAGACCTTCCATTAATTCACCCTTTCAACATTTACCAAGCACCGGGCTAGGGGCTCTGATAAGAACTCTATGAATTTCCTAGGGCTGCAGTAACAAATTACCACAAACAGCGTGGCTTAAAGCAACAGACATTTCTTCTCTCGCAACTCTGAAGGCTGGAAGCCCAGAATCAAGGTGATGGCAGAGTCATGCTCCCTCTGAGGTTCGAGAAAATAATCTGTCCCACACCTCTCTCCTAGCTTCTGATGGCTTCTGGCTGTCCCTGGCATGCCTTGGCTTGTAGAGCCTCACTCCAATCTGTCTCTGTTTTCACAAGGCATTCTCCCCTGTGTGCCGCTGGGTCCACATTTCCCTCTTCTTAAAAGGATGCCAATTGTATTGGAGTGAGGGTCCACTCTAATCCAGTGTGAACTCATGTTAACCCTGATCGTATCTGCAAAGACCCTATTTCCAAATTAAAGTCACATTCCCAGGTTCTGGATGGACATGCATTTTGCGAGGATAGCAGTCAATGGTATGGGAAATGATGCTTGCTCTCAAGGAGCCCATCGTCTGGTGGAAGGGGAGCAGACCTGTCAACATAGAGGAGCGATGTGGTGATTGACAGAGGTATGCTGGAGCAGAGAGAGAGCACATGTGCTGGGAGGACACCTGAACCAATCTCTGAGGGGATAGGAGCTGGTCAGAAGAAGGGTGTGAGTAAAGGTGGGAGAAATGGTCTGGGGCATGCAGAGAACTCCCAGAAACTGGTGAGGGTGGAGCCCAAAGAAGGGATCAGGGAGTGATGAGACAAGGCTGGGAGGTGAGCAGGGGGCAGTTGTGGAACACCTTGGACACCACAGGCCTTTATCTTATAGGCAGCCAATCAGAAGCCAACGAAATACTTTACGCAGGAAAATGATAAGGCCAAATGTATCTGGAAAACTGACTCTGGCATCCTTGTGGGTTGGGTTAAAGGGTGAGACTGGAGGCCAGCGAACTAGTTAGATGCTGTTGCTAGTGCAGGCTAGAGATGTGAGGCTGTCAGCGGCTGATGGGGGTCTTGGCCAGTTTGTGCCCACTGATATTCCAGAGATAAACACTGTGGACCTGCATCACAAACACCATTCTGCAGGTAGAACTTGACCTTCATAAAAGGAAGACAGATAAAGACATCAGAAATTGTTTTTTAAGAGCAAATGTTGGATTTTCAAGGGATCTGAAATCAAGGTTGAATTTTCCAATGAGCCACCTGGACTATTCTTGGCATTTAGACATCCCAGCAATCAATGGAAAATTGCTTTCCATTGATTTTCCAGTGGGAGCCTCCTTCTCATGCGTGATCTTCCTCTTATACCCTCGGCCCCTTGTCAGCTGCAGTTTCTGACAAGGTCTTAAATTTTTCAATGGTGCCCAGCTAGCTGGTGAAGGAGCCCTTAGGTCTGGGCAGCCTGGGGATGCCCCTTTCCTGCAAGACTGTGTCAGGCACCCTCTTTCCTGGGCTAAGATCTTCCATGGGCCAATGCCAATGTGAGTGGCAAGGGAGTACATGCAGTGTAGGGCCCTCTTTCCTAGGTCACCTGTGCCCTTGCGTGGCTGTTCTGAGTCAGAGGCCCCCTCCATTTAGGACATTGTAATGCGGCCTTCTTTCTCTACTCCAGACAAAGGAGATACGGCACAGGCAGTTGTAAGTGCGAGTCTGGGGTGTCAATATCACTCTGGGTGGGGTTGGTTGGCAGTTGAAAGGCTTCAGGGCCAAGCTGTGGGACCACCCACTGTCTGATGGAAGTGGGTGATGAAAGAAGCTTGACAAAGCGCAACCGGAGAGAGATGGGACTGGGGGTGGATGGGGGAGTGGACACTCCCAGCGGCATCCCAGACAACTGTTTTCATTGATGCGTTCTATAGGGAAAAATTGTGAAAGACTTTGAAATGGACCAAAAAGATGATTGGGTGTCTTGTCTAGCATACTCTTCTGGTTTTTTTTTCCAGGCTTTCATGGTCTTTGAGCTATTTTACAGCCCTGAAAGTTACAGAAAGCTGGTAATAACACAATGAGGAAAGGGCGTGTGAGGCCACAGCAAGAGGACATACAAGCCAGGAAGTGAGCCCCCATCAGACACCGGAACCTTGATCTTGGACTTCCAGCCTCCAGAACTGTGAGAAATAGATTTCCCTTGTGTAAGCCACCAGCCTATGGTGTTTTCTTACGGCAGGAGGAGCAGACTATGATCGGAGCAGACTATGAGAGCTATATTTCAGGTTCTTTGAGATTTTCTTTTAACCAATTGTAATATCTTACTGGTTCCCCCATGAATTAATGAACTAAATACAATTTTTGACATAGTTTGATTATTTGCATGAGAGTCACAATTTTGCCCTTAAGCAAAAGTTATTCTTTGACCATCCAATCATTCGGCAGAATGTTCGTTGATGCTATCTCTGGCCCCGGCACTGTGCTGATGGCTGGAAATACAAAGATGAGTTCAACAGAGTCTTTGTCCTCCAAGAGCTCCTTGTGTGGTGCAAAGGTGGGCAGGAGGCACACCAGTGAGCATCAGAGTGGCGGTGCTGAGGCTGCAGTTGGAGGAGGTCGCTTTTGGCAGGGATTTGGGGCAGGGCTGGGTTTTTCTTCCTGGGAAAAGCATGAGTTTTGGAGTCAGACAGGCCTAGCTCTAAGTCCTAAATTCACCACTTCAAAGCTTTGTGGCTTCAGATACATTCACTTTCTTATCTGTGAAGTAAGGATAGCATTTTCATCTTAAGGGTTTATGAGAAATAAATGAGGTATTGTGTGCAAAGAGCTTAGCCTAGTGCCTGGCATATACTAAATGCTCAACAAATGCTAGTCTCAGCCCTCTGGGCTATGATTTCAGAGGTGCAAGGAAGGCCCCTGATTCCTTCCTCTCCCTGCTAGGAGACACCTGAAATTCCTTTAGGAGAGGAAAACCCTTTCATTACACAGCTAGCGAAGCACTCCCAGTATAAACAGCTTGGGACAGGAAGTGTAGTGACTCAACACACGTTAATATGTAATTTGCTGATGCCAGGGCTTCCGCTTAGAGAAAGTTTTCATAAGCCTAACCCCTTGCCTGTGGGTGCCTCTGAAAGCACTTTCCCATCTCTGACCTCAGGTAATCCCCCCAGCGCCTATCTGGGGAGGGCAGGCCCTGGAGGATCATCCTCACTCATTTTACCAAGGAGGGGACTTGGGCTTTGAGCCATGAAATAAATAGTCCATTCCAGGTTACCCGGTCATGATCCAGGAGCTGGGCCTCAGACCTCGGTCTCCAGGCTCAAACAATGCACCCTCTCCTCCAGTGGAGAGAAGAGGGGAGAGGAATCACTCTAGAAGAGAACTTGGGGAACCTGAGCTTAGAGAAGCTGAGTCAACCCTGGGTGGAGGAAGCAGAGCCTCCCGGGATGGTGGGTTAAGGATCTGCTCTCTATAAACTGTGGAATTCTTATCACGTTGGGCCTTGATTTCTTCTTTTCTAAAATGGAGGTGGTGATGCTTGTCTCACTGGGCTGCTGCAGGAATAAAGGGGATAACACAAGCAGTGTCTAGCACAATGCTAGATGGAAGGCTTCAAGCCACACAACAGCAGGAACAAACCTGACTTGTTCCCCATTGCATCCCAGCAATCGGTAAAGCACCAGGCACGTGGTAGCTGCTCCAGTAGTATTCAATAAAGGAATGATCAGTGAGTGGCACGGGCTCAGTGCACGGCCACCGTTGTAGTCACGGTGTAGGAACAGGATTGCTGGTGGAACTCACTGAGCTTGGGGATGTGGAAGAGAGGCTGGAGGAGCCGGGTCTGCAGACACCTTTCAGTGGCTGTGAGGAGGGCAGGCTCAAGGAAGAATTCGGTTTCTTTGGGTGTGAGGACTTTGGGACACCTTCTGCTCCAAATCAAAGAGCGAGGAGCTGGGATACTGCACACCCAGGCCAGGGGACAGGGTGACTTCAGGTAGAAGTTGTAGGCATGCAGGTAAGCCCCAGAGAGCATAAGGAGAGAGAAACCCAGGTCCATGCTAAACCAGCAGGGGCAGCCCATGTGGGTGGTGCAAGGACCAGACAAGCAGCCTCCAGGAGGTGGGCAGAGAGCTTCGCTGTGGCCCCTGTGCTGGGGGGCATGGGTGGCCCAGAGGGACGCAGGCTGCCACTGTATTTCCTGAGAACTGCTTTCCCAGCCCCTGGCCATTCCTTCCACTAGGAGCCATTTTCATTCCTACTCTGACCCTCCTGAGACCATGGCTCCTGGTCAGGCCCTGATCTCCTAGTGGATTTCTGCTGATTTGGATGTTTTTGACAGAGCGTGTTTTTAGGAGAGTTCTGCTCCTAAGCCGCGAACTCTGCCTCCATCTGAATCTTCACCTCTGCTTTCTACCTCCCCTCTTCACTCACAGCTGCTGGCTCAACTCTCCCACTTAAAACAAAACAAACAAAACCCTCTCTCCCTTGGCCCCAGCTGTCTCTTCAGATCACGGCTTATCTTTTCTCCCCCAACTCCTGTCTTGAGAGGATTAGCGTTCCTTGCTGTCTGATGTTCTCCTCTCTCATTCACTTTTTTTTTTTACAAATAGACTTCCAGGTGTTTTTCCTCTGAGTGGCATCCCCAGTGGTCTACAAAGTCACCAAGTCCCCTCTCCAGTCACCCCCTTACCACTTCTAAATCCAACTGCTGTTCTCAGGACGTTTCTGCCTCCCATGGCATTTGGCCATGTGGGCAAGTCCAGCCTCAGGTCCCAGGCGGAGCCCTGCCGGTGCCTGCGGCCTTGGCCTTGGCTTTGACCTTGACTGGCTTCTTGCTTTCCTTCGATGGTCACCCTCCCCCTTTGCTGTGAGTGCTCCTCGAGTGGATCCCAGTCCTCACCTCCTCCCTCCACGCGTTCTCCCTGCGTGAGCTCATCCTCCCTGTGGCTTTAATTACCATCTGTAGGCTGCTGGCTGCTCCAGTGTGGGCTTGTCTCAGGAGCAACAGCCCAGCAGCTTAAGAGCATCTCCATCCCCACATGTGTGAACTTGAGCACGTTCTGAACACCCTTCCCCGCCTTCCTGCATGGCCACCATCTCAGTGAGCATCTCTCTAGTTGCCGGTCAGAAACCTGGACAGGATTCCTGATTCCTCCTTCTCTGCCAGCCCCCATACTCAGTCCTTCTGTTTGATTTGACCCAACTGTCCCTTAGGTTTTCCTCCTAATTTGCTTTCCAGTCCACCTGCTTATCTCCTGCCCGCCTCGGTGATGGCTTCCTCCCAGGCTCCCTGCCTCAGTTGCCCCGGTTCACTCCCATGGGCTCAGCAGGTCTTGGACTCTGCCTCACGTCTTGGGCTTCTCTGTCCGTCTGTTCCCTCCCTCCAAGCTTTCTTCAAGCCTCACCTCTTTGAAAGTTCATGTCACAGTTAAGAGGGATAGTCTGGAGCCCACAGACCTATTTCAAATCCAGATGTCACCATTTAGCAGCTTTGAGACCTCAGCCTCAGCAAACTTCTTACCTGCTCTATGCCTCAGTCTCCTCTTATGTAAATGGCAATCCCTGCTTCTCATCATTGCTGTGAGTCAAGTGTGTGTCTCTAGCTGCTTTTGTATTCTAGAGAAAGGCATGCATTGCTGCCAGGGAGACAGGGATCTTTGTTCCGGAAAATGACCCACTGATTGTGTCAGATAAAGCTCTCTACCCACCAGAGTGAAACTGGGAAGAGAAGGCCAAAGAGTGGGGCTGAACTGCTCCAAAGACAAAAGCCATTTCAGCAGGAAGCGATGAGAACCAGGAAATGGGGGAGTGCGGTAGGGGTGAGGGGAGTCAACCACGGGATTGGAGGGCAGAGGCTGAAGACAGAACCCGGAAGATGTGACTGGTTCAGCAGGAACTGGCAAGAGCAAGAGGCCTGAGTTTTAAATTTCGAGTTGCTCGTTTGGCTATAAGAAGGTCCCTCCTACTCCCCAGTTACTCCCAACTTCTAGGAAAATTATCTTACAAGTTCTGCCATAGGTTAGTAACATTTTGGGGGAAAATTCAGGATGAGACAGATCTCATCTGCCACTTCCTCCAGGAAGCCTTCCTGGACTCTCCCTGTCTCCCAAGTCTGGTTTTGGTATCTCTTCTTCTGTAGGTCAATAAGAAGACAACAAACAATCAAACAAAAACAAAAACAAAAAAACCCAAAAAATTGCATGAACTCAGAAACTGAGTCAGAACAGGATTGAGAGAGAAGAGGAAATCAGAATGAGAGGGAATCATGAAAATGCCAGGTCCTGGCCATTCTTAGGAATCTTGGAGACTGTACGGCATGGAACTATTTTTATCTGAATACTAAAAGTGACCCCCGAAGCTTTAAAGGGACATCAAGAGATCATCTGTGTTACTGAGAATTAAATTAGATGATGTACATAGAGTTCTTAGCCCCAGCCCCAACACATAGGAAACTCAGAAATTTGGGAGTTACTTTTTTTTTTTTTTAACAAACATTGTAATGTCCTATTTTATAGATAGCAAGGATATAACAATCTCTTCAGAGGTGAGGTGGGCAGAGATGTACAGGAACAGAGGGAGCTTATCTCCTCTTAACTTCCCTGGGCACCCAGGCCCCATAATGGGGACCCAGCTGCTGGTGACACTGGCCAAACAAGGACAATATGATCATATCTGGAAATGTCCACTTTTGTGTTATTGTCAGCTCCTATTATTATTTTTAATAGGATAGGGTCTCACTGTGTTGCCCAGGCTGGTCTTGAACTCCTGGACTTAAGCAATCCTCCCACCTCAGTCTCCCAAAGTGCTGGGATTATAGTCTGAACTGCAGCACCCAGTTCTATTATTTTTAACAACACTGTCCTTCCTCAGTGTCCCCAGAGTGCCTCTGCCTGTCCCCACTCATCTGTTGTTGAGTGTGGATCTTGGATTACTACTTTTTCTACTTATATGTAAGAAATCTGGCTGATTTTCACATGTGGTTTATGGAAATAGAATGATTTTTTCGTTCCATCATGTATCCCGTCTTCCTCCCTCCAATTGCACTGCAAGCTCTGAGTTGGAAATCAAATGGCCAGTTCTCCCTGGGTCCCTTGTGCCTCACGCACAGCAACGGCTCCACCGATGTCTGTTGCTGTGGGTGTTAATTTCATCCCTGGATGGGTCCAGAGAGCCCACACCTGGGCAGGAGGCTGGGCTCAGCCTGGAAGCCCCTGCGCTGTCTTTGCCTGTGTCTTCACTCAAGTCTCTTGGGACAGCCTGAGCTGCTGAGATGTGGTGGTGGAGAGGAGACCAAGATGGGGTCTTTGAGAAGGACAAGCAGTGTGAAAGTAAGGGGCAGTCACAGGGTGTGGGCGTTGTATTTAACTAGTCACAAAGCCCTTTCGTGAGCTCTTGAGCCATAGTCCCTTGTTGAGGAAATGTGTATACCTGTGAACTACATGGAAAAGGACCTCAGGGTTGTCACATCCAATTCTGACCCATTGCAAGAATCTCCTTTTATACCTCTGACAGGTTTTGTTCAGTCCTTACTTGAATGCTTGTAATGATGGAGAGTTCATTACCTTTAGAGCAGGAACTTTTGGTTACCTGATCATTTGTATTTTTATTTATTTTTCCTTTTTAGAAACAGGGTCTCACTCTCACCCAGGCATGAGTGCAGTGGTATGGTCATAGCTCACTGCAGCCTCGAATTCCCAGGCTCAAGCGATCTTCCTGCCTCAGTCTTCTGTGTAGTTGGGATTACAGACAGGTGCCACCACACCTGGCTAATTTTTTTTTTTTTTTGTAGAGACAAGGTCTTAGTATGTTGCCCAGGCTAGAGAACTTGATTTTAATTAAGTGCTCACCCTCCTTCATAACTGGTCCAAGGAGTTGTAGTGAGCCCATTTCTCTTCCCAGTGGATAATTTAGGCAAGTGTATGAGCGTGTGACACAATTCTAGCTAACAAGGTAGAGAGGAAGCCCAGTAGGGGCTTCTGGGAAAGGTTTCCTCTCTTTTAAAGAGATACAAAAAGGCCTGGCCTGTTCTTCTATTAGAAATGTGTGCAGAGATGTGATGGCTAGAACTGCGGCAGCTATCTTATGGCCATGAGGGGAACAAACCTGAAAGCCAAGAGGACAAATTAAGGCTAACAGAACAGAAATGTGTTAAAAACAAAACAAAACAAAACAAAATAAACAAGCAAGCAAGCAGGCAAACAAACTGGGGTCATTGATGTAATCACTGAACAGCTAAGTTAACCAGTGCTGGGGGTGCACCTAATATTTAAATCTAACCTGAAAAGCTGTTCACTCATTTTTAGCATGAGGTCAATGAAATAGTTTATATGAACTGGAACCAAACAGGGAATCTCTAATTCTAAATGTCAGTGGCTGAGTTTTGAGCCTAAATAATGGACTTTACATCATCCATCTCTGTTACACTTTATGTTTTGGTTTTGAGCTAACCTTCCACCTTTTACAGACTTTTTTGGATTTCTGTTTTAATTCTACAGAACATTCCTAGTCCCTCACAACTCTTTTTTTTTTTTTTTTTTTTTTTTTGGAGACAGGGTCTCACTCTGTTGCCCAGGCTGGAGTGCAGTGGCGTGATCTTGGCTCTCAGCTCACTGCAACCTCTGCCTCCCGGGTTCAAGGGATTCTCCTGCTTCAGCCTCCCTAGTAGCTGGGATTACAGGCGCCTACCACCATGCCCGGCTAATTTTTGTATTTTTAGTAGAGACGGGGGTTTCACCATGTTGTCCAGGTTGGTCTCAAACTCCTGACCTCCAGTGATCCTCCCGCTTTGGACTCCCAAAGTGCTGAGATTACAGGCATGAGCCACCACGCCCGGCTTCAACTCTCTCTCTCTCTCTCACTTTTAGAGCTTCCCTGAGCATAATTTCTTCATCCAAGGAAATGATAAGTTGAAAAGAGCCCGGCCAAAGAGACAGCCTGGCAACACCACACACGGCACTGGGGGCCAGACACTTCGGGGTCACCTAGATGTATCACACAGCCCACATTTCTCTGTCTTGTCTGCATTTGAACAAATGCCTTGCTGAAATCAGGATTTAGTGACTATGATACACGGACCCATTCTTCCTTATAAAAAATGGAAGCACCGTTAGCAGAACTATGCCGGGTCTGCCTGTGCCAGGGCTGTGACCTTCTCTGTACAAGTCTGTTTGCATGTGGGGAGGGATGGTGAGTTTGTGGCCTTTTCTACACGTTTCATATCTGGACCCATAGTTCAGTTTTGGGGGTTAGGACTGAGCTCTGGTTGGCACTGGCCAGGGCTAGACACTGGGAAGATGGCTGGAAATACTGATGACAGATGAGCCTTTTTTTGTTCAAGGCCAGACAGGTTATATCAGCTCAGACTAAGAGCCTTCTGAGTCCCCTCCCCTCCCCTCCCCACTTACTTCTGTTGCCCGGGTTTTGCCTTGGGCCTTCCTCCAGCCGAGTTTTCTGGCTCTCTGCTAGGGTAGGGCTCCGTCTCCCATTGATCCTGAAAATAGATCTTGAGGGGACTCTTGAGAAGAGAAGTTTGTATGAGAGGAGTGGAGGCCCCAAATCCTCCTCAGCCTCTGGGGGCCCAGATGAAACTCAGAATGTGGGACAGGACATTTTTTTTTTTTCTTTTTTGAGATGGAGTTTCGCTCTGTTGCCCAGGCTGGAGTGCAATGGCGCAATCTTGGCTCACTGCAACCTCCGCCTCCCAGGTTCAAGCAATTCTCATGGCTCAGCCTCCCAAGCAGCTGGGACTCCAGGCGCCTGCCACCACACCCAGCTAATTTTTGTATTTTTAGTGGAGATTGGGTTTCACCACATTGCCCAGGTTGGTCTCGATCTCCTGACCTCAGGTGATTCACCTGCCTCAGTCTCCCAAAGTGCTGGGACTATAGGCATGAGCCACCGCACCTGGCCCGACAGGAGATTTATTTTACCTGGGACTGGAGTTTTCCTGAGCTGCCCTGAGGGTGCCGGCTCCTGTCCCCACCATTGCAGATCTGGTCTCTTCCCTGTATCCTTTGGCCCCTTGTTGGCACAGGAGAAAGGGGATGCCTGCACTCCTAGTCCAGTGCTCTGGCCACTCCCTCCCGGCTTGCACAGGGGCTGCTAGCCTGTGAGCCAGGGCGAGGTAGTGAGGGCAATGGCAGCCTCATAGGACCATAGAATGCACTGGGCTCACTCTGGAAATTCACCTGTGCCAGGCCTGAGGGTTGGAAGATGGGAGTCTCTCTCTATGGCTTCCTGGGTTGGCTCTCCCCCAGCTGGAGGAGAGTTAGGCTAGAACAGCAATGGCCTGGAAGCTTCATAACCCCCAGCAGGAGGAGCCCCCTCACAATCCAGGAGCCTCCAAGCCTCCTGGACTTCCTCGGCCCTGATGGTGGGTGAAGGGACTCAACCCAGCAGAGACATCCCAAGCTCTGAGTGCCCAGAAGAGGCAGCGTTCTGGTCTGAGTTCCTTGGCCCCTTTAGATGATCAGCCTCTAAAGGCATGATCCTGAGATAATAGGAAGACGGATGTTGGTTTAGAGTTTGGAGGTGATTTGGGGGTGGCTGGAAGGCTGAGGGAGCTGCCTCTTGGGATCTACTGCTTCTTGCTAATGGCTCAGCTTCCCAGCAAGAGAGGAAAGGCAGGAGACTCAGGCCTGGCAGCCTGGGCTGGTGCTGAGCCTGGGAGACCAGCAGGGAGTCTGGAAGCTTCTGTGAGAGGATGAGAATGTATGGCAGTGGCGGGGTGCCCACCTGTGCACCCTCAGGCACACCTGCCCTTTCCCATTCAGAATTCATGTTCATCCACGGGAGTCACGCTCAGGTGTTCACCCACAGGTTTATCCCCACGATCGGGGTGGAGGGAAGCGGAGCCTGGGGGCTCTGGAGGTCTGGGAGGAGGGAACCGGGACGTAGGATGGGGCTTCGGTCCCGGGCTGTCCTGGATGCAGAGGTCAGGGCAGGGTGTGTGTGTGAAGGAGACAGAGGCTTGTCCACAAATGCCCTTAGAGGAAGGGGCAGAGGCCAGGGAGGCCAGTGAAAAGAGGATGGAGGAAATGGTTCAGGGGTAGCAGGTGGGCAGCTGGCCCAGGTCGTTGTCTTCCCAGATGTCAGGGTAGCTCTGGATGTCCTGGGGCATGGCCAATCTCATCCTGGGGTTCTAGGGAAAGAGAGAGGAAGAGGGGAGAGCAGGGAAGAGAGCTGGGATTATGATTGCCCACCACCCGCCACGCATGCAAGCAGTGCATCCCTGAAACCCTCTCATCCTGTCCATCCCACCCTCCCAGTGGGTCCAGGAAGCTCTACCCCTTTGCCCAAGGTCACACACAAGTAAGTGGCGGAGAAGGGTTTGAACTCAGGTCTGCCTGACTCTTAAGCCCATGACCGATCCCTCCCCTGCACCAGGAGCCGGGGAGAGAGGAAGGCGGGGAGGGAAAAGAAGGGTACTCTGTCTGGGCAGGGCCTGGGTGGCATGGGGTGGTGTGTTCACCTAGGGTCCTATACTGACCTCCACTTGGCTTCCCACCACCTTAGGCCCTGGAGGGGATGTCTTGGGTCTTGGTCACTCCATCCTATCTCCCATCCCAGACCTGACGTCGCAGGCAGCTTCCCTGGGGGAGCTTAGCTTGGGGAGGGGCTCCCAGCTCTGCCTATAGCATGGGGGCACGTTTCCCAGGCTGTCCAGCAGGGGGAGCCCCACCCCCTGCCTCGGTTATCCCGGGTCCGACAGGACGGGAGGACCCAGGCAGCCCACCTCTGCTCTGCCCTCTAAACACAACTGGGGTCAGGGGTCTAAGGCCTAAGGACTGGACAGGAGTAGCTGGCTCCGGGGAGGGCCTCTGGCCTGGTCTGACCCTGGCCTGCCTGGCCTTCCATGAGGATGACAGAAGACTCTGGCCACCAGGCTCCCAAGCCCCCTCCATGGGTGAGCCTGGGCCCTCCCGCCTCCTCATCAAAGGCCTTGGGACGGTGCTCAGGCTTCCAGGGCTCCTGGGCTGCACACCCGGACTCAGGAGCCTACTGGGCGCTGCGGCACCTCTCTTCCCCCTCCACTCGCTCAGCCAAGGACACTGTCCTGTGCTGGGGAATTCAGGAGCCAGGAATTTTTCTTGCCCACCCGATATATTCCACTGCTGCAGGTGTCTGCAGAGGAGAAGGGCAGAGACCAGACATTCGGGCGGTGCCTCTATCTGCACTGTGCAGTATGGCAGCCTGTAGCCACGTTTAAATGAAATGAAAATTAAAGAACATTAGCATTAACATAACGACAATACCGGTTACTTGGTGGTGCTGGCTACGTTTCCAGTGCTCCATAGCCTCCTGTGGCTAGTGGCTATGTATGGGGGAGCATAGAGGTGGAACATTCCATCAGGCTGTTCTCCTGGTCCAGCCCCTAAGCTGGGGGAGGGGGAGGCCCTGGTGTGGGGGATTGGGGTCGAGGAGCTGGAAGCTGGGTGGGAACCAGTGTATGTGTGGAGTGCTACCATGGGGTGCCCTGGGATGTGGGAGGAGGGAGGGGCGTCAGAGGAAGAGGGCAGACATCCATGGAGCCCAGGAAGGGCCTGGGGACACGAGGGGGGTGCAGGTTGGAGCCTTGTCTGCGTATCTTGGCTCTGAGCTTCCATGTGCCCATTTGCAACCTGGGAGGACTGTCCTGGTCAGGTGGCAGGGCGGGGAGAGACTGAGAGAGGCTTAGGTTCACTTCGTTGTGCTGCTGCTGTGACTTGGGGCAGGCTCCTTCCCCTCCCAAGCCTCAGTCCCTTGCTTGGTGACACAGGACCCACAAGGTCTGTGTCTCAGGGCTGCGTGGGGCTCAGAGAGATGCAGGGTGTGTCTGCACTAGCTGCCTGTGGGAAGCAGTGCAGACTGGAGATCGGCACCTCCTCGTCTCCCCCTGTCCTGAGGGAGCTCAGAGATCTTTGAGTTCTATCTCCTCGGTTCTTTAAAATTACCACGTAGACAGAGTCTGCTTCCTAGGGAGGATTTGAGGCAGCTAACCCCTTATTTTACAAATGAGAAAACAAGCTTTGGGAGGTTTAGGGACTTACTCAAGTCACGTCGTCTCTGAAGTTCCCTGATGTTCAGAGCCAAGAAAAGTTTCATAAATGCAGCCTCGGCCTCTCAGCCCCACCTCCCACCCCATCCAGACGCCTTCATCCCCTTAAGGGATGTGGGGCTGGGCTGAGGGCGAGGAGGAGGACTGGGGCCAGAGATTGAGGATGAGGTGGCGGCCTGAGCAGAGGAATCCAGTCTGGGGAGAGAGCCCAGTGCTTGGCGGGGGAGGGTAATGGGGATAATGGGGACTTTGAAGTGGCCACTACATCCTGCAAAGCCCAGGCCTAGAGAATGGGGTTTATGTGGAGCCTCTGTGTGAACAGGGGCCCAGACTGGGGATGTCGGGGTCCCCCTGCCCTTCAGGGCAGCAGCAAGCCTTCCTCCCAGCACCTCTGCTCTCATCTCCACAGGCGCTCATGCAGAGGGCTTTGTAATGGCAGCAGTGTTAACAGCAGCAATTCATTGGGCACCTGCTGTAAAACAGGCTCAGCACTAGATCTTTTACCTGCTTGCTCTCCTTTAATTCACTCAACAACCCAATCAACTCCATAATAGCCCTATTTAAAACCTAATGTAACTCCCAGTCAGAGAGGGTCAATGACTTGCCCAAGGTCACACAGCCAAAAAGGGGCTGGCTGTGTCAGTTTCCCAGCTGGTTCCCTGCATCACTCATGCCAGGAGCTTTCCCCCATGCACAGTGGTCGGTCCAGCACCAGGTGCTGGCTGAGGATGTGCTTCCCAGGGGGCTGGAATGCGGGACTCTGGCCTGTCAGGGAGAGTTACAGCCTGATGGGAGGGGTCTGCTCCTGGCAGAGCCCGGTCTTTGATGGGGGAGCCCAGCTTTGATCTCCTTTTGAAGTCCCGGCCTCTGGAACCAGCAGCTTCAGTGGGGAGAGTGCAGGAGAAGGGGGAGATGAAAGGGCAGGGGAAGCCAGAGTGGGAGAAAGAGGGGGGCAGCCACAAGGAGAGAAACAGATGTGTGAATGAGGACCCGGGAGACAGGGAGCTGGAGAGGGAGTGGGAGCCGCTGGTGGGTTGAACTGGGGGAGAGGAAATGCCGTGGGCAGACAGGAGGGCCAGGAGGGGGAAGGGCTGAGTGTGCCACTGGGGGGCAGGGGAGACATGAGAGAGAGGCTGGGCCCAGCAGCTCCTCACCCGCCATCCCCAGCCTCAAATCTCCCTTCTCTTCCCAGGGAGGCCCTTCTGGCTCTGCCACGGGCTGACTGTCAGTGTCTAACGATCCAGAGGTTCCAGCGAGGTCCTAGCTGAGGCCTTATCCAGTGACCTGGGGATGAGGCGAGGGGGAGGTGAGGGGCTCACATCCAGGACTTTTCTGGATCTACTGCCCAGTCTTGCGCCCCAGGTAAGGGGGCTGGGATGAGGGATGGGGGAGGGCGTCTGCCTCATGGCGGTGCACCTGTTCCTGTCTGACATCCTGGTTCCTCCTGTGGGGCTGCCAAGCAGGCAAGTGAGCGTGTGTGGTGGGGCGGGCTGCTCGACAGGAGGGGCTAATTCCCAGCTAATCCCCCAAGCCTACCCCACCCAGTGCCTTTCACTGCCTTCCCATCCCCCACACTCTCAGGTCCCATTCAGCTCCCCGCAGCGCCTGTCCTGGCACCCTGGTCCAGCGCCCTTCAGGCCCTGAACCCAAACAGAGGGCCTCTCTGGGGCTCAAGCAGCCAATGAGGGGGCAGCAGCAGACCCCCCCTTTTCTGGGTTTCCTTCAGGGGCGTCTGGGATTACACCCACCCCAACTCCACGTACTTCAGAGAGGCCGGGAGGAGGTCCACATTAGGATTTATGGGATTAATGACTTTTCTTCTGGCCCCCAGACTGTCTCCCTGACTCCAAGCCTCACGCCTTCCTCCCATTGGCCTCTCCCGGGACCCAGACCTCACAAGGAGCTGCAGTAGCCAAGCATGCCTCCCTTGGCTCATAGGGGCTGGAGAGGGGAGGAACCGCACCTGGCACCCAGCCCCTTCCTCATGCCCACAGCACCCCTTCCTTGGCAAGGCAGAGGACAGGCTGGAGCAGGGACACATCCTGGTTCCCATGCCAGGTTCTCCAAGGATGCTGTGCAGACGGCCTCGGGCCCCTGGCTCTTCACTCCTCCATACCTAAGTTGGGGACTGAGGCTAAGCACTTTTCTGTTGAGGTTGCAGAGGATGGCATGTCACAGGAGGATAGGAGGTTGTTGAGAGGTAGTAGGGGTGGGGAACACTGGGAAGTGGGGAGCAGAGTTCTGCTGTCTGTGGGTCCTGGGACCCAGCAGGCTCTCCTGGTGTGTGGGAAAGGTTCTGTGGGGCCACCAGAGAAGCCCCTCCTGGGTCCATCTGCTTGGGCCAGCCCTCTCGGGACCTGCCGGCTCCTGGACCCATGGGACCCCTCTCACACTCAGCGCCATCATGTCCCTCCCAGCAGTCCTGTCTCCTCCACCTGTCCTTGTCTCTGTCCCCTCCCACCCTGCTTATCCCAAACCACTCAGCACAAGGGCTGAGGCCAGGCTTCCTCATGGTATATGGCCCCTTGGCCTGAGTCCCCAGTGCTCAGATTCCAGTTTCTCAGTCTGAGACACCACCTTCCTTTGGCTTTCAGGGAGGTCACATGTTTGCTGAAACTCCTCTGATCTTGCCATGTCCCCCAGGCAGTGTCTGGGTTCTTTGCACTATGGCCTCTGTGTACCTCGCAGTATCTTCCAGGGCCCAGGGTGGAGAGAGCCCTGCTCACCACCCATCCCTGCAGAGCCTGTGGGCTCCCCTTCAGCCCAGGGCTTAGAAGTCCCAAGCTGGCCACTCTACTGAGAGTGCCTCAAGGCTAGGAACTGCCCTGGATCCCGGGCCCTCTGTGCAGGGCCTGGAATGAGCAGGCACTCAGTAAAGGTTGGTTGAATTCAACTGTCCAGCTGCGCTGGGGGGTCAAGAGGAAATGTGGGTGTGCAGCCTTGACCCTGGGGGCTCCTTGGTAAGAAAATGAAGTGGAGGCCAGGTGCGGTAGTTCACGCCTATAATCCCAGCACATTGGGAGGCCAAGGTGGGCGGATTACCTGAGGTCAGGTGTTCGACACCAGCTTGACCAACATGGAGAAACCCCGTCTCTACTAAAAACACAAAATTAGCCGGGCGTGGTGGCTCATGCCTGTAGTCCCAGCTACTCAGGAGGCTGAAGAGGGAGAATCACTTGAACCCAGAGGCAGAGGTTGTGGCGAGCCAAGATTGTGCCATTGCACTCCAGCTGGATAACAAGAGTGAAACTCCGTCTCGAGAAAGCAAAACAAACAAACCAAAAAAAAGAAAAGGAAAGAAAATGAAGTGGAGCACTTTGCTGGTAAGTGCTAAAGGGCCAGCTGGGATGCAGGGAGTGAAGCCACTTCTGGGGGCCACAGAGGGATAAGGAGGACTGTTGGAACAGGAAGGGGCCCTAGACTTGATTTGGGTTTCACAGGTGGGGAAACTGAGGCTCAGAGAGGGGAAACAGTGCGTGGCAGAAATGGAACAACATTCCTGCCCTCTGGGCTCCTGGTCCACATTCCTTCTCCTGTGCTCACCAGGCCCCTGCCCACCTTCCCCACCCTTTCATTGCTAAGCCCAGTAGGTGGGGTGCAGGCCCTTCCAGGAAGGGCAAGAAGGGGCTCTCAGAGCAGGAGGGAGGTGGGTGGGTTTACCTGTGGTCCAGAAGCAGGGGTGGGTGGCTAGGGGTTATGTGTTAGGGTGGGCTCAACTGGATGGTGGCATACTCCACAGCCTCTGCCGGCCCTGGCACGGAGTTCCGTGGCCCTGGCACGAGTTCCAGGGCAGAGGTGTCCAGCTCTGCATAGTGGATGTCAGTGTCCTTTAGGCCAGAGCCCTAGGAATGAGGCAGAAGGGACAGGTGGCAGGAGGAGTTGGTGGGGGGGTGGTCAGGACCGGACAAGGTACCCCAGCGCCAGGCGTCGGGGGAGATGGGAGGTGTGGGTGTGTAGGGAAGCATATGAGAGAGAACGGAACCATGGAGGGTCAGGGTGATGGGGAGAGAGAGAGAGACGCAGAACACCAATTATTCAGTGACAACAGAGGAAACAAAGGTTTAGAAAAGGTGTTTACAAAGATTGGTCACAAAACATTTACCTGCTGTGCTAAGCTGTGTCCCCTTAGGCCCTGGGCATGGGTGGACAGAGGCAGGGTGGGTCCCACTCCTGACCCCACTGTATTTGCCTCCGAGACATTATTTGTGCTAACCCTTTCATTTTGCAGAGGGAAGAGAGATGCCTGGAGAGGCGACATGCTGTGCAGGGGGTCACGGGGAGGTTCCTGGGGCATAAAATGGAACTTGGAGTCAAAGGGCCTGGCTTTAAATTTTCGCTGGACCCCCTGCTGTGGCTTGACAGGCAGATGGCTCAACCCATCTGTGCTGAGTTTTTCTTTTGTGAAATGGGAAAATAGAACTTATAAGCAATATCACTATGGTTAGAACCCAGGGCTCCAACTCGCACCCCTAGCTATTCAGCGGCACTGCAGTTCTTTGACTCTTAGTGTGATTTGCAAATTATTGGAATAAGAGTGCTCCAAGGACAGGGGCTGCCAAGAAGTTGAGAAGCAGAGGCTCTCCCTCCGCTGGGAGTTGCAGATGTGTGAATGGGGACCCAGAAGACAGGGAGCTGGGAGAGGGAGTGGGAGTGGCTGGTGGGAGGAACTGGGGTAGAGAAAATGCTGTGGTCCGGAAGCAAGGGTGGGTGGCTACTGAAAACTCACCCTGTGGTTGTGCCAAGCTCCTCTCCTTCCCAGGGCCTCCGTTTCCCCTTCAGCAAAATAGGAGGGTGACTTGATGATCCCTGAGGTCCTTCCAGCTCTTCTCTCTAGATCTATCCTCAAAAGCTCCTCCTCCTCAGCTCAATGCTCAATGCTAGGGTGCAGGCAGATAGACAGATCGTCTGTCTACAGAGCAGGGGTGGAGGGAGAGGAGGGCTCTCGCACCCCAGGAGGCTGGTACAGGCAGAAGGTTGTGTGCTATTGCAGGGATCTCTGTGACCTGGGCTGCTGCTCACTCTCTTGTCCTTGGCTGGGCCACCTGGGCAGCAGGGAAAGCCAAGTGTGCTGATTTCAGTTGCCCTCTAGCAACACCCATCTTGTGTCCATCAATGACCCATGGCATGGGTAGGGACACATGGCAGAGCTAAGATGAATGCAATGAGCTCCTGGTTCCTCACAAGGGAAAGTCACACTCTGACACCTGCTCCTCCCTTTGGCCCTCTGTGCTTCCACAGCCTGCCTGGAGTTGGAGGTGGGGAGTCGGGGGTTGGGAGGAGATACCTCTTTTCCAGAAGGAAGAAGCCTGGGTTGGAGGTTGGGGGTACAGGAGACCAGGGGCAGAAGGAAGGGGAAGGAGGCTAGACAGACAGGAAGTCTGGGTCCCAACCCACAAGTTGGGGGGCCTACAGGGGTGGCTGAGGGGCAGGAAGGTGGGGTCTGGGCAAGCAGCACAGTGCGAGTAGGAGATACTGGAAGCAAAAGTTTTTTTTTTTTTTTTTTGACAGAATTTTGCTCTTGTCGCCCAGGCTGGAGTGCCATAGTGTGATCTCGGCTCACCACAACCTCTGCCTCCTGGGTTCAAGTGATTGTCGTGCCTCAGCCTCCCGAGTAGCTGGGATTACAGGCGTGTGCCACCACATCCAGCTAATTTTGTATTGTTAGTAGAGACAGGGTTTCTCCGTGTTGGTCAGGCTGGTCTCGAACTTCTGACCTCAGGTGATCTGCCTGCCTCGGCCTCCCAAAGTGTTGGGATTAAAGACGTGAGCCACCATGCCTGGCCGCAAAAGTTCTTATCCCCAGGGGCTGCTGAGACTTTGGTTCCACTGGAGGGAGTCCCATAAAGATGGGAAGAGTGGCTGCTGCTCTGGGATGGTGTGAAGGCCATCCTGTGGAGGCAGGGGGATATGCTGATGGTGTCCCCATGACTAAATGGATCCCACCTCTTGTCTCTCCCGTCATCCTGAGGATGCCTGGGAACTGGCGCTTCAGGTGAATGCGAGGCCAGGTGTGTCCTGGGGTTGTGCAGACTCTACAGATTTCCACTGGGGAGGTCTTCCAGACAGCTTCTTTATGTGACCTTTCCCAGCTGTGTGCCACTGGACAGGAGCAACCTGACTCTGAGCCCCAGGAAAGCCTGGGAGTTTAGCGGGTGATGGCCAAAGGTGGTTTGGGACTATCTCACCCAGGTAAGTGGAGAGGAGCTCAACTACATGCTTTGGGGCCATCTTATCCAAGATGTGGGGCTGCCCAGGGAGCGCTGGGCACTTGGCCTTTAGCCTTCATAGAATCTGTCTCAAAGATGACAGAAAGCAATGACCTGTGACTCCTGCTTGGATGATACCAAGAGGGGCCCAAGAAAACAGGTGGCAAAAGGTAAAATAGAGAATTGGACCTGGCTTTCTCAGCACCTGCTGGCAAGGAGGACCTCACCCAAAGTGGAACGCAGGCCCTGGAGAGTTCCCGGCACAAAGTGGTAGCCCAGTTGCCAAATCTTTCACCAGCGGTGACCTGGGAGAACATCCTGGTGGAAGGGAGTTTCAGGTCCAGTGCTTCAGCCATTTGAAAGATGTGCAGGGAGCAGGGCTGCAAGGGCAGCAGAGCTGGCTGGTTATTTTTAAGTCATGTTGGAGAAGGAGAAACTGAGGGCCATCAGCAGTTAGAGGCTCAACCTCAGAGTCGGAGATCCTATTTGGTCGCTTCCAAAGAGACCCATATCCTGCAGTAGAGGAATGGACACAGCCGAGGAACAGACCCAGGATGTGACAGTAGGAATCAGAGGGCTCCAGGGCAGCTCAGCCAAGGCAGGCCTGTTGTGCTTGGTAAGGGTCCTGCTGGGGAAAACCTGGGTCCCTGAAACTGACGGGAGGATGAGTGAGTGGGGACCCTTGAGTGGGTGGCCCACTCTTCTCTAATTAAAGAACTAACAGCACTGCATGCTGGAAGATGCTGTGGAGGCTTTTCCCCTGCGAGGCAACAGATGCCCCCTCCTCTGTTCCTGGCTGCAGGCTGATGCTAGGGTTAAAGCCCAGCATAACCCAGCTGGGGACATGCTGGGCCTGATCAAGAAGGAAGATGACAGGCCTGCAGAGCCAGGAGAGCAACAGCAAGCTAGCGCTGACGAGCAGAAGCCTGGGGAGCACTCCTGGGTTGGATTTTGAGGGTTCTTAACCAAGTGAGCCAGAACATAGACTGAATAAGCAAGAATTCATTGATTTGGGAGCACTTTCTCAGGACATGGAATTCCACACCCTACAAGGCCCCCAGAGGATTGGGCAAATTTACTGCTGGGACATGGTGTTTGCACAGTGCGCAAGGGCAGAATTGGGATTGACATACTAAACCCACGTGAGGTCTGTGGGGGTGAAAGCCAAGGGGAAACTCTGAAACTACCTTCCAGCCAAGAGAGTACATCAAAAAGGATATTGTACTCAGGGTGGGGAAGATGGCAGAGATCATTGTCATCACTAAAGACCCAAGGGTGCAGGGCCCTCTCTAATCTTCATTTAACTCATCAGTCCAGCCCCTACGGAAACCAGACAGATCCTAGAGAATTACGGCCAGTGCTATGGTCTTAATGTTAGTGTTCCCCCAAATTCATATTCTGAAATCCTGACCGAGGGGATGACATTAAGAGGTGAGGCCTTTGGGAGGTGAATGGGATCAGTACCCTTATAAAAGAGGCCCAGAGAGCTTCTATGCTCTTCCACCATTTGAGAATGCAAAGTGAAGTCACCATCTATGAACCAGAAAGCACTGCGCTCACCAGACACTGAACAGCTCTATGCCTTGGACTTCCCGGCCTCCAGAACTGTGAGAAATACATTTCTGTTGTTTATAAGTCACCTGGTTTATGATATTTTGTTATAGCAGCCTGCATGGGCAAAGACAGCTAGCATATCCTCAATCAAGTGGTCACCCCGATGGCAGCTGCTGGAATGGTCTTCTAAATGACAGCTTCAGTGCCAGCTTGGTGGCAATACTCCAAAAGGCCTCTATAGGATGCTATGTCCCCTGTAGGAAGAGTACATGGGCCTGGGAACCAAGGGATGAAAGCAGGAGTGGATTTAAAAAAATAAGTAAAAAGAAAAGGATAGGCCAGGCATGGTGGCTCATGCCTATAATCCCAGCACTTTGGGAGGCCAAGGTGGGTAGGTCACTTGAGGTCAGGAGTTTCTGAGACCAGCCTGGTCAACACGGTGAAACCCCCCGTCTACTAAAAATACAAAAAAAAATTAGCCAGGTGTGGTGGCACACGCCTGTGGTCCCAGCTACTCAGGAGGCTGAGGCACGAGAGTCGTTTGGACCTGGGAGGCAGAGGCTGTGGTGAGCCATGATTGCACCACTGCACTCCAGCCTGGGCAACAGAGTGAGACTCCATCTCAAAACAAAAACAAAAACAAAAATAAAAACAAAACCAACAAAATGAAAAAGATAAAAACAAAAAACAAAAAAGAAAGCAGGAGTGGCTCACAGTTACCATCACACCCAATGACCCAGTGGGGGAATTTTGTGCTTTTATTCCCACAACTCTGAGCTCTGCGGAGGGAGCGGCCCACAGACTGTATGCTAGGACTGCTGCCCGGGCCCTTGGACTGCATGTGCTTGGGGCCCGCATGGAAGAAAAGGAGTTGTGTGGTGGCAGGGGTAACTGACACATCAGCAGGCGGAGGCCAGGCTGCTTCTGTGCAATGGGGCTAGGGAGGAACATGTGTGGAACCCACATTTGGCCTACTTGGGGGCCTCTTCTGTTTTAACGGAGTGGACACTTGCAACATCCCTGGCCTGAGGAAGGTGTGCTTATTAAGGCCTCAGCGTCCTCAGGAATAAAATTTTTCCAGGTTAGCCACCAGGACCTGCTGTGGAGACAGCTGAGCGAGGGGAATTGAGACGGGATATGGACAGGAGAGGATGGGTACCAGTGTGGCCCTAAGATCTGCTGTAGCAACAGGGACCACATCCCCAGGAAGACACACTGAATCGTGGAGGAGCTGCTCCCTGCCCCTGGATGGAAGATCAGATCTCAGCACCCGGCAGACCGTGGCAGTGTGGACCTGGACAGCTGCAGAGCATGGCTGGCTGCAGCCCCAGTTACCACCCCTCTGGATCCACCCAGCATTTGTGCTGAGACCACAATTCCCCTAGACTGCTCTCAACCGACAACTAGACAGACTGGGAATCCAGCGCAGGCCCTTTCCTGTGGGACGCAGGAGTCCTCTGATAGCAATGATGGCCCAAGGATGGCACAGTGCTTGGCGACGCTGTGCTGCCACCCTGAGACTTTCTGCTCAGCCCTCCTTTCCCCATCCCCTTTCATGGGAGGCGGACCAGCAGCATGCTCTGAGGGCTCCCCTGCCACCTGGTGCTCCTGCCTGTGTACTTTGCAGGTGTCCCCCAGTGACTCTTGCATGTCTAGTCTCAGCTTGGCGTCTGCTCCTTGGGGGACCTGAACTAACATAAGAGCTTCAGACTCCATCCCTCCAAAGTTCATTGGGTCCAGTCTTCTGCCTCTAGCCTGGGCTGTCCGTGCTCACAAGACCGAGGAGATGGAAGCCCCTCTCCTGAAAGGACAGAGGATGTCTCCTCCTTCCTCCTTGTCAAGACATTGGCTTTGAGTCCTCTGGAAGTCCTTCCTCAGACCTAGTTTAGAGCCTCCCAGCTCTCTAAATGGTTCCTGCCACCTCAGTGGTCCCTAGCCCAGACACCGTGACGGACGTTGAGTGGAGTGCCACGGCCTTAGCACCCTTGGGTGCGTGTGCAGCATGGACCTGGCCCACATAGGGGGCCTGGGCCCACCCGGGCTGGGGCCGCCGAGCTTGACCCCCAGGCTCCCTGCAGTCTTCCCACCTCCCTTGGAACCCCCGTGGTGAACAGCGCATGCTCTCTACCTGGCTCCTTCTCACGACTTTTTGGGAAGGAGAATTGATGACAACATCAATAATGTGACTTGTATACAAGCTGCACTGCCAACAAACCCGAGTTCTGGGGATACATCCTTTTCTCGCCCGGTAATTGCTCTGTAAGCCAAAAGGGATTACACTTCTCTTGGCAACCACAACAGGGCCTCCCCAGGACGCCAGAGCTTCCCTTCTGCTGGTGACTTCCGTACCGCCCCACAGGCTGTTCACAAGCCTCTGTCCACCCAGATGCCCTAACCATGGCCCCTGGGCTCAGGACATAGGGTGTAGGTGCTCTCCTGGGCCCCTCAACCCACCCCTCCTGCCCGTGGCTGGTGGGTGGAGATGGGCTCACTGTGTTCTTTGTCCCAAGTGGCTCTTGAATGGACACACTCATCAGGGGATTCCACTAACCCAACATAAGCAGAGCCCAGGAAGGGAGGGCAGTGAGGGAGGAGGAAGAGTCAGGGCCATGAGCTATGGTCTGGGCTTGGATGAGAGAGGAGGGGAGCAAAAGGAGGACTGTGCAGAGGGATGAGCGAAGGCAGTGGGCACTGTCCTGAATCTGCTCCTTGTGCCCCCAGGGAGGGCTGTGCATGCCAGGCATGGGGCAGCAGTCAGAGAACAAGACCGAGAAGTCGTCAGTGGGGATTAGGGCCAGCTGCAGCTGTTCCATTCCGTCACAGAGATTTTTATGCCGAGCCTGGGCCCGCTGTACGGGGGATCCCACTGGAGTCTTCCAAGATTTTTCAAATTGCTCCCTTCCATCATCTTCCTTCTCCCTCCAGCCCCAGGCCCCCACTGCTCCCTCTTTCTCCTCCTCTTCTTTCACCATATCTCTGACAAGTGAGGTTAGTGACTCTTGACTGGAGGCTGAGGGAAAAGGCCCATTTGGAGAACCCCGAATGGGGCATGGCTTTCTCTTTTCTGGAGATAGTGGTCTCCCCGCTCCCCTCCCTCCCTTGCTTTCAGGCCTGGGATGATGTGCTGTCTCTGTCCTGAGGCAGGCATGAGCTGGTGTCTGCAGGTGGGAGATTCTTACCCTGCTTGGTGCTTGCAATGCCCTGGCCCCCACGCAGGACGCTGAACCCAAGCTCTCTGGGCTGTGTGTCCACTCTCTGGGCCCTTGGAGCTGAGGGGCCGCCAGGCAGCAGAGCTGGGCCCTCCTGCTGACAGTAAGCCCGGGGCTGCAGCAGCCTTGGCATTAGCGGTGCCAGGCGGCCCTGGGGCTCTCAAGTCCTGCCCAGGCTCTCCTGTGTTCAGGTGAAGTGCCCAGCATCTGCTCATCATTCTGACTGCTGCCTGCTTAGGGCCTGGACTCGAGAGCCAGGGTCCCGGGTGGGAAGCCCTCCCCAGTGTCCCTGGGTGATCTTGAGCAAGGCTTTTGTTACGGTTTGAATGTGTCCCCCCAAATTCATGTATTGGAAAGTTTATCTTCAGTGTAAGGGTGTGGGAGGTGGGGCCTAATGAAAGGTGATTAGGTCACGGGGGCACCACCCTCATGGATGGATTGTCTCTATCAAGGGAGCAGGTTAGTTATGGAGAGAGTGGGCATGTTATGAAAGTGAGGCTGGCCCCTTCCTGCTCTCTTGCTTTCAGGGCATGCTCTCTTGCCGGCCGGCCTTCCACCATGGGATGACGCAGCAAGAAGGCTCTTGCCACAGGCAGGCCACTCGACCTTGGACTTTCCAGCCTCCAGAACTGTAAGAAATAAATCTTTTTTATATATTGCCCAGTCTCAGGTATTTTGTTATAGCATCACAAAACAGACTAAGACACTTCAAGTTCACTGAGCCTCCGTTTCCTTATCTATAAAATGGGGCAACGGAAGGACTTATATTGCTTGTTGAACAATCTGTGTGATAAGAACAATGTTTGAAAAGTGACTAGCCAGGTGCCTGGCATGTAGCAAGTGCTCCACATGTCATTATGATCCCTTCTGTTGGAACCAGCAGGCCCATGCAGTGCAGACTGGGATGTGGGGGTGCACCTCAGATGGGAAGGAGGGTGGCACAAGAGCTGCCCAGCTGCTGTTTGAGGAAGGATGTTGTGTCCACAGTGAGTTCTGGCTCAGTTCCATGTCTCTAGGTTGGTTAAGGAATAGCAAATAGCTGGCGGTCCTTTGCGCCCTGGGTAGTATCAGAAGGTGGAGGCTGGGCTGGCTCTCTGGGCTCAGTATCCTGGGAAGGGAACGCTACCTCCCCGGGGGCAGGATTTGGCACCTCCAGATGGGTTCATGTTGGTACTTCCTGCCAAGAGCAAGGATGGCTGTACCGTGGAGACAAAGGCCTGGCTCTCCTGCCAGTGCCAGGAGGGCGTATGTTATCTTTGGGTCCAGGCGGTCTGGCCTGGGTCTCTGGGCTGCACTGTATGGGTAACACCCAGAGCCCCCGAGTCTGCTGAAGGGAGCCAGATATGGGCAAAGGGGGCAGGCATTCAAGTGGATGCTGGCCCTCTGAGTGGCTGGGAGTGGGGCCAGGAGGAGGGGCCGCTGGCAGCACCAGGAACTAAGGTGCAGGGTACAGAGCTGGAGGTGGGGCTTGGGGGAGGAAGAGCTGGGCACCAGGCTGGGGCCAGACTCATTGGAAATGCCAGTCTCCCAGAATGGTCTGTCCAGCATCCAGTCCCCCTTTGCCCAGGGTGCCTGCAGTGCTTGGGTGGGCCTCCCTGTGCTGCCCTGCCCTCACCTCCTCCACCTCCTCTGTCTGGTTTCCCTCTAAGGCAGCTGGGCTCATGGCCAGGCTGCGTGGGGCTAGGCTGGGGGCACTCTCCTCAAGGTTCAGTTGTCCTTACCGAGGGTTGGTAGGAGGGGGACACCCCCAGATCATAGTAGGGGGGCTGCAGGGACAGCTTCTGCAGCTCCTCCTCTTCTTGCTGCTGCTGCCTCCCTGGGTCCAGGTGGACAACCTGGAAGAGAAGGTGGTGAGTGCTGCACAGACCTTTCCATGCCCCTGCTCCACGTGGCCCTCATGGACCCCCAGTTTGATTAGGACTCCTCTTCTCAGTTCCCATGCACCCCCATCCTGGCATCCCCCACACTGGTGGCTGTCTTGGAGGGCACAGGCGCACCCTGAGCCTTCAGCTTTGCTGGCTCTAGCAGGAACCCAGCTTGGGGCCAGGCACCTGAGAGGCGCTCAATGCATTTTTTAAATGAATGAAAGGACTGTGCAGTAGAGGAAGAGGCCCCGTGGGGGCCGGGGGTAGGGAGGGTGCTAGGTGGTCAGTCTCTCAGGGTATGGCACATGGACCCCTCTAGCTGGACCCGGCCTTGTGGGAACTGGACCATGGAGGTATGGCAGCTCTGTCTTCAGCTTGGGCTCTCTCCCTGGGACCATCTCCCATTTTTCTCCCTCCCCGCAGTCTAGGGACCTTGTCCTCTACTGCCTCAGGCCCACCTGGATATCCTCAGGTGCAAGGGAGCTCTGCCTGCTGGGAGAAGGCTCCGGCTTCTGGGAGAGGGGCAGGTCGGTCCTGGAGACAGAATGAGGGTAAGCTCAGCACAGGAGCACACACGAGGGCTCTCCCCATCAGGCCACCACACAGCTACTGGTCCCTCAGCCCCACTCATAACAGCAGGCCTGGGCGGTCTACTTCCCAGGCAGCCTCCTGAGAGGCCAGAGCTTGGGCCAGGGCTCCTCAGGGTCACGGGTTAGAGGCTGAGAGTGCCTGGCCACCTTTCCCAGGTGTCTCTGCCCCTGACCCCAGCCCAGCTTGGGACGGGAACCATGTGAGTCTCAGGTTTCCTAGCTCAAAGGACAGGGGGGAACCAGCAGCAGCGCTGTGGGCCCTCACCCAGGGCGGGCAGGAGGCCTCAGGTGCACGGTATGCGGCACTGACAGCCTTAGCCAGCACGAGAAAACACGTGATGCAAGATTTTAAAGATGAAAATCAACGTAAAAATCCATGATGAACAAAACGTCCACACTGTAAGTAAAGACAGGATCCGTCACAGTGGTGTGCTGGGTGCCTGAGGCGAAAGGAAAAGTCAGTTGTTCTAATTCTGTCTTTATTTACAACGTGGACATTTTGTTCATCATGGATTTTTGCTTTCATTTTGATTTTTTAAAATATTGCATTAAAATATGATTTATCATTATGGTTGAGGGTTTTGGCTTCCCCCATATATTTTGTGCCTCTCTCTCCTCTCTGGCCTGGGTCTGCCCTCACTCCTTGTCAGCCTGGGTCTGCCCTCACTCCTTGTCAACGGCTGGGAGCATGTAAACTGTTGCAAATTATTTAACCTCTCTGTGCCTTAATTTCCTCACTATACATTGTGGATTGTAATCGTGCACCTGCTCCTCCGAGCTGCTGTGAGGATAAAATGCATCTTTATGAAGCCCCTCTGAGCTGGGGCGGTGCCTGGCACGCAGCAATCGTCACTCAGGAGGGTCACCTCTTCCTGCCAAAGGGTTAGTTCCTCGTCCCCCAGGGTGGGGAGGCCCTAGAAAGGGCCTGAGCTTTCACAAGTTTAGGTGCTTTAAGTCTGGGGCTCCCAGGGTGGTGGGGAGCAGACCAGCGAGAGTTTAGTGGGCAGAGTCCTGCCTGGCTCACCCGGCCCCGTCCGTGTCTGGTGGGCTCTTCTGCTGCCGGTTGTACAGGAAGAAGACAGTGAGCACCACACCTAGGATGAGGAACACAGCCACGGTGCCCCCCAGGAGCCTGGCTGTACTTCCCAGACCCCTCTGGGGGCGGGGCTTTTCTGGAAACAAAAGACAGGGAAGAGAATTAGAGAGAGAAACTCAAGTGAGCTGAGAAGAGTCAGAGATGTGACAGAGTCAGACCCTGAGGCAGTACTCTGCCTTGACACTCCACCCCCAGCTCCCCCGACCCACTGTGCTTCAGTTCTAGGAGGGGCTCCCAGTGAGTGTGGGGCGGAGCCTCCTCCTCTAGTTCCCTATGACCCTGTGAACCCAGACCCTGCAGACCCTGCGACCCCAGACCCTATTCTGATCCTGAGATCTGATCCTGAGATCCTGGAGGTAGACTGAGGGTGGGGGTACCTCCTGGGCAGGCAGGGGTGCTGAGATGGGGTCCCCACCCCATCGTTCCATTTCTGGCCCTGCAGGGAAGATTCCTGTTGAGGAGTTTAATTTCTTTCCCCTCCCTATGCAATTAAACAAGCAAATGAACTAATTGGTGCCTCGCCCTCCCAGCTCAGGAGAGAGAGTGAAGATCAGGAGGGAAAGGCAGGAGCTGGGAGGGTTGATGAAGAAGGGGCACTTGGGGGTGCCTCCCAGGAAACCAAACCTCTTCAATACAGATAGGTGAAAAGCCCAGAGGGCTGTGGTCTAAGGTGAGGGACTGAGTCCACCTTCTGGACCCACCTGGCCATGGACCCAGAGGATTGCTGGGCTTGTTGAGGTATTTCGCAGTCTGAGCTGGAGTCACTGGTCTGTCCCTGAAGCCCAGAAGGCTGCAGAGACTGACCCTGTGGCCAGGGGCACATGCGGCTTCTCAGTGGTCCAGGCTTGGCTGTGAAGCCACAGCTGGCCCTTCCAGTTCCTCCTTCTGCTGGGCTCGATTTCTCACCTCTGACCTTTACAACCCCAGCATGAAGTGGGGGGTAGGGACTAAGGAGAAAATCACATACTTATGTACTTCTTTCTCTCCTTCCTCCCCACAACCATATTACATATAATTAAACACGGGGAGCACCTGAATAGAAATGCCAAATTGCAGTTTGCAATAAACATCATGCAGCCAATTTTCCTAAAGTGGAATTGACAAGTCCCTTTTTTTTTTTCTCTCTCTCTCTCTGTCTCTCTCCTCTTCTCTCTGCTCCATTCCCGTGCCCTGAAGGAGGGGATATCTTGCTCCCAGTAAATTTGCAACCCCTCTCTGGCTTCTCTGCAAAGGCTCTGGCCCCAGCATCCATCCTTCCACAGCTGGTGGCTGTGGCCACCTTGGGAAGGCAGTTTCCTGTGTTGCCCAGGCTGGTCTCAAGCTCCTGAGCTCAAGTGATCCTTCCACCTCAGCCTCCTAAAGTGCTAGGATTACAAGCAGGAGCCACCGTGCTTGGCTCCAGAGTGATCGTTCTAAACTACAAATCAGATCAGGCCACCTCCCTACTTAAAATCCTCCAAGGGTTTGTGGCCTTTATCAAAGCATCTTAGGGCTGAGGCCTTTCACGACCTGGTTCCTGGAGGAAACGCCATGCCGCCCCCAGCCTGGACCTCTTGCAGCTCCTGGACAGGGTGCCCCTGCTTCCTCTCATGCTCAGGTGCTAGTAGGAGCCACTCTGTCTACCAGGGTCTCTCTTTCCTCCCCCTTCTTTGCCAGGCCAATCCGTCCTGCAGGTTTAAGCTGGATGTGCTTCCTCTAGAGAGCCCTCCCTGCTTCCTCCACCGGAATGGGGGTCCTCCTCTGGACTTCCCCTGAACTCTCTTTCAGTCTCTTTTCTTTTCTTTCTTTCTTTCTTTTTTTTTTTTTTTGAGACAGAGTCTCGCTCAGTCACCCAGGCTGGAGTACAGTGGCGCCATCTCGGCTCACTGCAAGCTCTGCCTCCCGGGTTCATGCCATTCTCCTGCCTCAGCCTCTCCAGTAGCTGGGACTACAGGTGCCCCCCTACCGCACCCGGCTAATTTTGTTTTTGTATTTTTAATAGAGACGGGGTTTCACCGTGTTAGCCAGGATGGTCTCGATCTCCTGACCTCGTGATCTGCCTGCCTCGGCCTCCCAAAGTGCTGCGATTACAGGCGTGAGCCCGGCCTCTTTCAGTCTCTTTTCTACAGACTGTGACTGCACGTCTGACTTGTCTCCCCAGCCCTGCACAGTGCCTGGTATGCAGAAGTGCTCAGTAAGTGCGGTGAATGAATGAAGGCCTGACTGAATGAATGTGTAGTGGGCAGTTCTGGGAGAGGGTCCACTGGGCCTCTGGAATCTCACCTTCCACTAGGGGGAGCTCTCACCTTGAGTCTGGTCACCTCCATGCTGGATGCTACCAATTCGGTTTCCCTGGACACAACCCAGACCTAGATCCCCTTTTCTTCTCAGCACAGCTGAGGCAGGCTGGCATTTCCAGAGGGCTAGGGTGGGAGGGGGAGCAGTAGGGAAATGAACACATACCCTGTCTGGCGCACAGAGTTCAGATTTCTCTTCTACCATGGTTGGCCCCATGGTTGACAGCTTGACATGGGATCCAAGCGGGAGGGAGGGACAGGTTCAGGACAAAAGGCTGGGATTTCAGCCCCTACGCCCTGCCTCCAGGGAACTTCTCTCAGAGGCTTTCACCTATCACCCCCTCATGGACTCTGCAGCCACTTTGCCAAGAGAGGGAGGCAGCTGTCTCTATGAGGGCCCTTCATCATCCTTATGGTGAATACAAAAACACAGCCATCCCTTGGTATCTCTGGGGGACTGGATCCAGGACCCCTGGCGAACACCAAAATCCAAGCATGCTCAAGTCCCTTATATAAAATGGTGTAGTGTTTGCCTATAACTTATATACATCCTCCCATATACTTTAAATCAACTCTAGATTACCTGGTACAATGTAAATGCTGTGTAAATGGTTGTAATACTGTATTATTTAGGAATAACAACAAGAAAAAGGTATACATATTCAGTACAGACACTACTATCCATTTTCTTTTTTTCTGAGTATTTTTGATCTGTAGTTGGTTGACTCCATGGATGCGGAACCCATGGATACAGAAGACTGACTATGTAACGAGTGAGTCTGTGAATGCGCTCGTGTGGGCATTAGGAAAACCAAAGGCTAAACGGGGCGGGATGCAGTGGGCAAGGCCTCACACATGCCAGGGCCACAGTGGATAACTCTGATTTCTTTCCCACCAAATTGCCCTCTCTCCCTGTCCTACCCTCTCAACATATGAGTGCAACTTCCATTGTCACCGTGGGCCTTGCCTGATCCACCTGGAGGGTCCTGCCCTGGTGGAAGAAATACTAGTGAAGAGAAAATGAGACATGGGGATAAGAAAAGGGAAATCCAAGGAGGAGAAATTGGCCTAAAGTCTCTGGCATGCAAGGCACTGTGCCAGGTGCCTTTGCTGATTTGGGGCATATTTGATGCTACATATTGAGCCGCAAAATGAGATAATGTTGTCCCTGATGAGCAAGATAAAGCTCAGAGAGGTTAAGTAATTTGTTCAGGATCATCCAGGTAGTCAGTGGCTGAGGGTACTGGAATCCGTACCTGTGTGCTGCTCTCCCTGCCTCAGGTTGTAGGGTCTTAGTATTCCTCATCCCTCACTTGGCATGGGCCTGCCATCCCCCCCTTTCATCCCTTATCAGACACAGCCCTGCCTACCCCCTCCCTGAATAGGGGGGCCCTGGTTGCTTTGTCTCTGAGCCTCCCCTTGACAGCTGTGAGGAAGGGGCCGGGTGCTGGCCCCAGCTGGAACCCTGGCATTGAGCCCCCAGACATTCTCTGGTTACACCGTGACAAATCGGTTCCCTGGCTCCCAGCTCTGCAGGCTTGAGGGCAGGCCCAATCACCTGCAGGCAGCCGGCTCTGGCTGTGAGAAGGGCCTGGGCCAGGGCTGGAGTGTGAGGCCCGGGAGAGCTGGAATCAGTATGGGAGGGGGGCGCCTCCAGGGAGCACTTACTGCACGCCAGGCTCCGGTCTGGACCCTGTCCTTGCAATGATCCTGGGAGGTTGACTATGTGCCTCTTGCTGTACTGCAAAAGGGCAGAGCGGTCAAGTCAGCTGTCCAGGTCCCACAGCTAGGGCCACAGCTGGACTTGGGTCCAGTTGACCAGTGACGTCTCCCTTTGTCCTGTTAGTCATCAGGGCCAGGGCTCCTCTCAATGGCTTCCCTGGGAGAGCCTGCGCTCAGTCCTGGCTCAGGCCGCAAGGATGGCCTCTGGGGGTCACACCAGTGACACTCCCTGGTCCTCAGTTCTCTCACCTGTCACATGGTGACAGCGCATGTGGTTTACCTGTCCCTCAGACTGAGACAGTGAAATCCACGGTTAGGAGGAAACACAGACGGGTTCATTCTGGGGGCTGCAGACCGCGTGTCCTCGGGGCTTCTTTGCTCTTCCAGGAACAGCTCTACCCATTCACTGACGCCTCGTGGTCGGGAAGCCCGAGGAGCTTCGGGTCACACCCAAGTAGCCAGCAATCTTCACCTGCTTCTCCCGACCACCCACCTCTCAGCCAGATGTCAGTGTTCCTGCACCCCAGGCTTCCCTCAGGGCGGGAAGCGAGCCCAGACATTTAGCTTCACAGCATGCTCCCTTGCCCTACCTGTTGTTCCTCCTTCAGTTAGACAAACGTGTGCCTCACACCTCTATGTGCCAGTCATTGTGCCGGGTGTGAGGGGCTTGCCCCCTGACTAGTGGAGGAGGCACACATGTACACAAATAAGTACGCTATTTTGTGATTCATGCTGCAAGAGAGGTCTCTTCCCACAGAGAAGAGGGCCTTCTGAGCAGGGTTTTGATAGCATAGTAGGAGTTCACCGCAAGAAGAACATTGCAGGCAGAGTGAGGAGTGCTACTGGGGGATGTGTGTGAAATGTGGGGTATATGAGGGACATTCCAAGTATTGGATATGGCTGGGAAATGGGTTGCAAAGGGAGAAAGACAAGGAATTGGGAGGCTGAGAGGAGCGGGCAGAGCATGCTCAGAGGTTTAGATTTCTAATAGGTGACATTAGATAATATTAGGTAATGCCACCTCTTCCTGCAGACAGAGACACTACCTTTCTCATGAACTGGACTGACCAGGGCTCTCCCGGACTCACCTCCCCCAGAGCTCCCCAGGGCAGCCACTTGGCACTTCTGCGCCTGAAGCTGTCCTGGGTTGGTCTGCCCTCTGCTTGTCTCCTCTGATGCAAGCCACGCAGGTGTTTGTGGGGAGCCAGGAGCTCAGAGCAGGCTGGGTGTTTGGACTTGGTGCCTGGAGGTCATATTGACTGGAGGAAGGGCTGATTTTACCACCCAGGGCCCATCCAGTGGCTGAGTCTGCCTGGCCATGTCTCCAGCCCACGTGTGCCGGACTGACCTTCCCCCAGTGACCAGAGAGGCAAGGGCTGGAGGCAAGGCATCATGGACAGCCCCCCTGTTCTCAGAGGGTCTGGGGCAGACTCCAGCAGTGTCCCTGCTGGGAGGGCTCCAGGTCTTATCTGAAGGTCATTGTTACGTTGAAACCCAACTGTGAGAAGCCGGGACCCCATCCACAGGGACAGGAAGCTTCTGACTTCATAGGCTGGAGCCAGGGGACCTTGCAGACCATCAGGACTTCAGGTACACCCTTCATGCTCAGGGAACAACAGTGGCTATCCCCGTACTCCTGTAACCTTAGCATCCAGGCTAACCTCCTCAGCCTGTCCCCCAAGGCCAGCCAGGCCCACGTTTTGTCCCACATGTGCCTTGCTGGGTGTTTCCAGCTTTCTCTGTCTCCGTCTCAACATCTCATTTCCATTCCATCTTCCCAGAACTGCAAGCTGGGCTGGCTGCTGCACCGCCACACGTGGATGTTGTGGGAATCTCCCCTCCCCTTGCTCAGGAGGGGACATACCCGTCTCCTCCTCAGTTAAGCTCATACAGGAGGGGGATCTTTCAAGTGCCTCCCTCTGATCCAGGGTGGTGAGGGAGCCCACCTAGAGACTCAAAACCGAAGAAGTCACAGAGTTCATTCCTTGGCTCAGACTCAGCCAGGCCTCTGTCCTCTCCTCCTCTTAGGCTATAGGGCTAGGAGGCTTAACCCTCTTGTCTACAGCCTGAGGTGGCTCTGGGCTGGCTCTGCACTGGAGCTGCTGGGAGGCCCCTGCGTCCAGGCCTTTTCCTTGGGTTGGGGTCTTGGTCACTCCCTCTAGCCTGGACTGGGTTGTATTTCAGCCTTGTGTCTGTTCTGTTGGGCCCCTCAGTGCAAAAAGCCTTTTGTCCTTGGCCACAGAGAATTTGCTCTGGTTCTGAACTCAGGTGGAGGTCATCTTGAAGTCTCCTTCTTCAGACCTCCTGGATGGAGCCTGGAGGCCCTGGGGCTCTGCAGTCCTGCTCTCTTTCCTCCCTTGCCTGACTTCCAGCCCATCTCCCTGGAGCAGACATAAAGTGCTTAGTTCAGTGCCTGGCACATAGTCAATATGTAATACATGGTTGCTATTTTTGCTATTAGCTATTCAATAAATGGAAATGGATGACGTTGCTGCTGATGGTGACGGTGATGATGTCGGTATACCCCCCCTACTCCGTGGAATTGTCGCTGCTTCACCTGTGCTGGCTCTCTGGGCCGAGTTAAACCTGTGGTCACATGATCATAATATCAATTATAGGTTTCATGTGCTTTTACTTACATTATTTTATTTGATGCCCTCACCCCTTTGCCTCTGTTGACAGATGGTAACTGGAGCTCAGAGAAGGTTGGTGAAATGCTCAGGGTCACACAGCTCACTGATGAGGGAGGTAAGGGGGGTACCCAGGCATCCTGGTTCTCAGTGCAGTGCCTGGGGCCATTTTTATGCCCCACACTGCCTCCATCTCTCGGTTTATCTGCAGAGGAAGATAGCTCAAGGTTGAGCTGGCCACCTTCTTAGCTGTCTAATATTGAGCAAGTCACTCAAACCCTTTGAGCCTCAACGTTTTCATCTGTGAAATGAAATAACAGCAGGACTGTTGTCGGCCATGAGTGAGGTAATACTGCACGTTAAAGCGTGGTGCGTGTGGACAGTTGGTGCCTAGTGAGCATTGGTTCCTGAGGGCAGGGACACGCCTGCTCCTGAGGCAGACCTGCCAAGCAGCTGGGGCTCACACCGCTGCTCTCATCCTGCCTCTTGGCCTCTCTCGTCCCTGCTCTCAGTTTTCCTTAGTCCCTTCACCATCACGATCCTTGGGCCACACACCCCCAACTGGTCTAGGCCTGTGCAGGCCTCATGATTAGGGGCCAGAGCTTGCGCATGCATGTGTGTGTGTGTGTCCGTGACCCCCTTTGGGAAGGGTTGAGGACTGTCACTTCCCACTTCACCTATGATGTTCCCTCTATCTGGAATGCTATCTCCAATGTCACCAGCACCCCGCCCCACCACTCCCTGCCCTCCACACTTTGAGTTGTCATTAGGAGGAAGAAGGAACCTGAGCAAGGCCGACTCTGAACCCCCTCCAAGCTCAGGCCCAGCTGGAGAGAGTTACTGGGATTTCACGCACATTCCTGAGGGGAGAGGGACTATCTCCCTGTTAGGGACCCTGCCATGCAGGGACCTGACCCCCAGTCCTCTTGGAGGGGGTGACAGATATGTCACACACCCAGCCCTCCCACCCCCTCTGGGTTCCCTCTTCCCTCTCTGCCAGTTTCTAACTCTTTCCTCCCTATCTGCTTCTCACAAAGACCTTCCTTAATGGGGGAAAAAAAAGCACCAAATCTGCAAAAGCACAAAGTGCAGTGGGGAAGTCATGACTGGATTCTCCCCTCTCTAGCAGTGTGACCTTAACTGTGCTGAACCTTAGTTTTCTGTAAAAGGGAGAAAGGCGGCTGGGCGCGGTGGCTCACACCTGTAATCCCAGCACTTTGGGAGGATGAGGTAGGTGGATTACCTGAGGTTGGTAGTCCGAGACCTGTCTGGCCAACATGGAGAAACCCCATCTCTGCTAAAAATACAAACAATTAACCAGGCGTGGTGGTGGGCGCCTGTAATCCCAGCTACTCAGAGGCTGAGACAGGAGAATCGCTTGAACCCAGGAGGTGGAGGCTGCAGTGAGCTGAGATCGTGCCACTGCAGTCCAGCCTGGGTGACAGAGTGAGACATCATCTCAAAAAAAAAAAGGGGAGAAAGGGTAGAAATAAGTGAGGTAAGCACATGAGAGCCTGGCACTGAGTGGCACCCAGAAATAATATGAATAGTGTCAGGGTGGGGTGATGGTGGTGGTGTGATGGTACTGGTGCAGTGGTGGTGGTGGTGGTTATGGTGGTGGTGGTGGTGATGGTGGTGGTGGTGGTGGTGATGGTGGTGGTGAGGGTGGTGATGATGATGGTGATGATGGTGGTGGTGGTGATGGTGGTGGTACTGGGGATGGTGGTGGTGGTGATGGTGGTGATGGTGGTGGTAATGGTGGTGGTGGTGATGATGGTGATGGTGGTGGTGATGGTGGTGGCGGTGATGATGGTGATGGTGATGATGGTGGTGGTGGTGATGGTGGTGGTGGTGATGGTGTGATGGTGGTAGTGGTGATGGTGGTGTGATGATAATGGTGGTGGTGGTGGTGGTGGTGGTGATGGTGGTAGTGGTGATGATGGTGGTGGTGGTAGTAGTGATGGTGGTGGTGATGATGATGGTGGTGATGGTGGTGGTGATGTGATGGTGGTGGTGATGGTGGTGGTGATGGTGGTGGTGGTGGTGATGTGATGGTGGTGGTGATGGTGGTGGTGATGGTGGTGATGATGATGGTGATGATGGTGGTGGTGGTGGTGATGGTGGTGGTGGTGATGGTGGTAATGATGATGGTGATGGTGGTGGTGTGATTGATGGTAGTGGTGTGGTGGTGATGATGGTGGTGGTGATGGTGGTGGTGGTGGTGGTGGTGATGGTGGTAGTGGTGATGATGGTGATGGTGGTGGTGGTGATGGTGGTGATGGTGGTGGTGGTGGTGATGATGGTAGTGGTGGTGGTGGCGGTGGTGATGGTGGTGTGATGATAATGGTGGTGGTGTGATGGTGGTGGTGTGATTGATGGTAGTGGTGTGGTGGTGATGATGGTGATGTGATGGTGGTGGTGGTGGTGGTGATGATGGTGATGGTGGTGGTGGTGATGGTGGTGGTGGTGATGATGATGGTGGTGATGGTGGTGGTGATGATGGTGATGACAGTGGTGGTGGTGATGATGGTGGTGGTGATGGTGGTGGTGGTGATGGTGGTGTGATGATAATGGTGGTGTGATGATAATGGTGGTGATGGTGATGATGGTGGTGGTGTGATTGATGGTAGTGGTGTGGTGGTGATGATGATGGTGATGTGATGGTGGTGGTGGTGGCGGCGGTGCTGGGCCAGCTGTATGAAGATGAGCACCAGACTCTTCCAGCACCAGCAGGATCCTCCTTCATGACCCACCATGATGGTGGTGGTGGTGATGGTGGTAGTGGTGATGATGGTGATGGTGGTGGTGGTGATGGTGGTGATGGTGGTGGTGGTGGTGATGGTGGTAGTGGTGATGATGGTGATGGTGGTGGTGGTGATGGTGGTGATGGTGGTGGTGGTGGTGATGATGGTAGTGGTGGTGGTGGTGGTGGTGATGGTGGTGTGATGATAATGGTGGTGGTGTGATGGTGGTGGTGTGATTGATGGTAGTGGTGTGGTGGTGAGGCTTCCTGGAGCCACTGTCCAGCACCCAGCTTGACAGCTGGGCAGAGCACAGGGCCTGAGACTGTTTCTGCAGAAACCAAACATCACTGGTTTGGGGTCATTGTCCCCCGAAGAGCTTTAAAAACAGCCATGTTCCAGGGTCCCAGCCAATGAAACCCCTGGGGTGGAGCCCAGGAAGCTGCCTGTGTAGGGAGGGCCGTGGGAGTATCTGGGGTCTTTGTCAGGTCTTTCCAGCCACCTTCCCTCCCTCGGCTGCTGGCCACTGCACAGGGACTCCCCACACCCAGGAGGCTTCCATTTTCCCCAAGGGTGGGAATTCCAGTGGGTCTGGGTGGCGCTGAGGGAGCCTCCTCTCATCTAGGCTGGCAGGACGCCGACACTCCTGGCCTCCCTTCCTGGGGCTTGGGTCTGAGACTGGGGCAGGAGGGCGTGGGTGGCGACAGCACTAAAATAGTTGAGTTGGACCCCTGCCTCACTGGCACTGTGTGCAGAGTCAGAAAGATGCGAGTTCAGCGCCCATGGAGACAATCCCTGGGCATCTGGGAGCCAGGCCGCAGTGCTGGATTCAAAAGCAGGCTCCAGGCCGGGCATGGTGGCTCATGCCTGTAATCCTAGCACCTTGGGAGACCACGACAGGTGGATCACTTGAGGTCAGGAGTTTGAGACCAGCCTGGCCAACATGGTGAAGCCCCATCTCTACTAAAAATACAAAAATTAGCTGGACACGGTGGGGCGTGCCTGTAATCCCAGCTGCTTGGGAGGCTGAGACAGGAGAATCCTTGAACCTGGGAGGCAGAGGTTGTGGTGAGCCGAGATCGTGCCACTGCACTCCCGCCTGGGTGACAAGAACGAAACTCTGTCTCAAAAAAACAAAAAAACAAAAGCAGGCTCCACCCACAAGGCATGGTCTGGAGCTGGGTGGAGAGGAAGAGGGAACCTGTATTTGGGCTGGTGAGAGGAGGGAATAGCAGCCTAACTGCCCCTCTGCCCACCCCAACATACATACTGCCCCAGGTCTCAGAAACAGCCTGTCCCCCAACCCCCCTGCTCCCTGTTTTGGGGACTCATCACTCTCTCCCAGTCCTGGGTGCTCAAGGAGACCCTCACCCACCCACTTGCCCCACCAAGACAGGACCTCCCTGGATGGTTTGAGGGGTGGCCTGGGGAGGGGCCACACATCCAGCTCTTTCAGGCTCTTCCCTTGCTCTCCATCTCAACAGGATTTGGCTCTTGGGGGTCCTCAACAACCCCCAACCCCAGACAACCGGCCACCCTATCCTGCCAGCTTGAGCTTCTTGCTACGACAGTCACTGCCAACAGGGACAAGGTGTTCTTCCACCTTATTTCACCTGGGACAAGATGAGTATTTGTTTAAGGGGAATGTTGCCAGGCATGGTGGCTCATGCCTGCAATCCCAGCACTTTGGGAGGCAGAGGTGGGTGGATCACGAGGTCAAGAGATGGAGACCATCCTGGCCAACATGGTGAAACCCCCTCTCGACTAAAAATACAAAAAAATTAGCTAGGCATGGTGGCGTGCGCCTGTAGTCCCAGCTACTCGGGACGCTGAGGCAGGAGAATCGCTTGAACCCAGGAGGCAGAGGTTGCAGTGAGCCAAGACTGTGCCACTGCACTCTAGCCTGGCAACAGAGTGAGACTCCATCTCAAAAAAAAAAAAAAAGAAAAAGAGAAAAAAGAAAAAAAAGTCCAGGCACGGTGGCTCATGCCTGTAATTCTAGCACTTTGGGAGGCTGAGGTGGGTGGATTGCCTGAGCTCAGGAGTTCAAAACACACCTGGGCAACACAGTGAAACCCCGTCTCTACTAAAAATACAAAAAAAAATAGTCAGGTGTGGCAAGGTGGGCCTGTTGTCCCAGCTACTTGGGAGGCTGAGACAGGATAATTGCTTGAACCCGGGAGGCAGAGGTTGCAGTGAGCCAGTATTGCGCCACTGCAGTCCAGCCTGGGTGACAGGGTGAGACTCCATCTCCAAAAATAAAAAAAAATTAAAAAAAGAGGAATGTTACCAGGAAAATAAGGAAAACAGGAATGGCAGTTTCTGGAGCACCTATTTCTTCTCTTGATATAATTGATCATCCAGCCGCAGACTCGCTAGAAATCTGTCAAGGTCAGCCCCGCCGGCAGAGTTTGGGCTACTCAGGAGGAAGTGAAGTTCTGGCCACTGAGGGTATTCTAGCTGGGCCTTGGGGTCCCTTTGGTGGGAAATGACCTTGAAAGGTCATTGCATAGTGATAATCCTTTACGCTGGCACAGAAGTTCATGGTTTATAAAGGGTTTTCACCTGCATTCTCATGTATTTGCTTATCCTAGAAAACATACCGAACATGGGTTGATAGAACCATTTTACAGATGAGAAAACTGAGGCACAAGAGCAAAGTGGCTTTTCCAAAGTCACATAAGGGGAGTGTAAGCTTGCTGGGCTTTTCACTTAGATTCTGAGCCTTGCTGGGGCAGTGGTGCTCCAACTTCAGGGAAACCCACGTTTCTTTTCTTACTCAGTCTGGCACGGAGAGCTCACTACCCCCACCAACTTGCCTCTTGCTCGTCTGTTTACCCTCTTCTTCCAGGTAGGTCCACCTTTGCAGGGCACTTAGAAGGTAGGCAGAGGTGATTCTGGAGTTAATGAGCCATCAGCAGGGGGAGTGGAAACATCACCCTCCCATGATCACATTAGCAAGACAGACCCCCACACCCAGGAGGGAGAATGGATGGAGCAGGGGACCTGAAAAGCTTAGAATTCCCAAAGCAAAAGGCCAGAAGCTGAGGGGCCTCCTGTCTTCCTGGAGTGATGGAGGTTGACGGTTGAGCTGTCTGACCATCTAAGCAGGTGGCCCTCTGTCCTCCCAGGACCCCATGCTGTGGCCTCAGGTCCTTGTGGAAAATCCCCCAAATCGAGTATATATTGAGATAACCTCAGCATGGTCTGAAGTAATTAAAATGAGAAGGGATTTAGATATGTAAATGCTTCTGTTAAAATAAAGTTGAACCCCGTGGAGTTTCTCCTGGCCTGGCCAAGGTGGAAGGCACAAATCCACCCTCCTCAGGCGGAGTTCTGGTTCGAAGAGTGCGTGTGTATTTTGACGGGTTCGGGGAGAGGATGAGCTCCAATACGCTGGGGTGACTGAAGACTCAAGGAATCTGGGGAACTTCAAGACCGGAACCTATTTATGGATGTGGTGGGGAGTGGGGCAGTTTAGTTCTGGCAAGTTCCATGAGCAGCACCATGGGAAGCTTCACGTCAGGGCAAAACAACCTCAAGAAAAGAAATGGGGACAGCAGCCCTCCAGGTCCTTCTTGGGGAAAAGCCGGATCTGACTGGGATTGGGGGTGGCTGTGGGCTGGGTAGGGTGGTGTGGACACCGTAATTCTGTGCACAGGCAGTGGGCATCGCATCTCGCTTGCCCCTCACTGCAGCCCTGGGAGTGTCAGGCATTGTGGTCTCCATCTTATACTATTTTCCCCAAATCACTAAGAGACAGACTTGATGATTGAACCCAGGCCTGCATGACTCCAAGACTGGGCCCACCGACCAGCATTTGTGTGTGTCTAGGCTGTGCTTTGAGATCCCAGAGCACTAACTCAAGCAGGACTGTGGATGCTCAATGCATTTAGTAAGATACAAGCCAAAGGAAAACTGTGAGCCATGGTGGCACTTTGCTTCTTTCTAAGGGGCAGTTCGGGACAGTGTAAAGAGCATTTGGCTTGGAGTCAGAAGGCCTGGGTCCAAGTTCTGAGTCTACTGCTCATCCCGCCGTGTCGCCTTGGGCAAGGCACTGAACCTCCCTGGGCCTCGGGTGAATCATCAGCTAAATAGGCTTGGGCAGACCTGCCCGTTGGTCACCTCCCCTGGGTGATGAGGATCATGGCGCCGAGGTCCCCTTCCTGCAGGTCGAGGGGCCTGGTCTATTCTAGTTACTACTGGCGACACCTGCATGGAGGTCTGTACTCCTTCCCAGTGCTGTGTATTCTACAACTTCTCCAGATCACTTCTGTTCTACAAAATCCTCTTCCATAGCATCTTTTCCAGGAACTCTTTCCCCATGAGCCCGGCCTGCCTCTGATGATGCCATTTGATACCAAACACGGTTCCCACGAGCTCAGGTTTCACCCCACCTGGGGCATTTGCTGATTCATGGGTGTACAAAAACTTGTATGGGGCCCGGGATCCCCTGTGGAGTTAGGCTGGTGCAGTCTCCCTCTCCTGAGCGTCCTCCTGCCCTGATGCCAGGGCATGTATGGCTCTGCCTGTCACAGTTTCTATGGCAGCAGGCAGAGGGCCGGGTCACAGAGTGGTTAGAGACACGGCTTCTGGGGCCACACTGCCTAGGTGTAAAGCCCAGCTCCTCAATGGCTTTGGGGACTTTGGGAAACTGTCCACATCTTCATGTCCCTGTGTTGGGGGTGATAGTAATAGTGATAATACCTACCTCTGGGGATGGAGGTGAGGATTCAGTGTTACAAAGTATGTTGAACAGTGCCTGGCACTTAGGGAGTGATATTGTAAGTCTTATTTGTTTTTAAAATATCTTGAGTCACTTTGTAATTTCCAAACATCATGTAAATGTAAAGAATTCTTAACTGTTGTTAGGCTCCTGGGACTTAATTTCCCCATTTGAGAGTTGGGGAGAATGATCTTTGAGGTTCCATCTGATTCCAATGGTCTGTAATTCTTGGATAGGTAGTTAGACCTCTTGCTTGGGGTTTGCATGAGTTGAATTACAGGGACAAAAGAATAGGGCATGGAATAGGACACCCATGAGCCCAGGCTTTGGAAAGGAGAATTTGACCTCTGGGAGGTGACAGCAGAAAACGAGAGGAGGTAGAGGGTTTCAGAGGGAGAAGCTTCCCAATCAGGGGACTTTGGGTACTATCCTTATCCCAGAGCCTGCAGGAAGGCCAGCACCAGCCAGCTGGGGGATCTAATTCCCACTGGGGCTTGGGTGTGTCTTCAGAAAATGTATCATGTGAGAGACCTACAGTTTTCATTGATCAAGCCCGCAGATCTTCCTAGGGTGAACAGATACTTCTGTGGAGGAAATCCTGGAGACAGATAGCCGCAATCTTTCTTAGGGGGGGGTCTGTCCTCACCACCCCACACTCCTTAAGTGGGCTGTCGGAGGAGACAGGGGAAGCCTGCTCCTACCATGGTTTTCCCTGGAGCCCCTTCTCTGTTCCCCTCTCATGGGGGCTTGGATTGTTTATTTTGTTAGAAGGGCAGCTCCTTCTCTTCTCTGCAGGGAAGACAGAGTGGGTCACTCTCACAGTGAGGGATGAGACCATGCCCACCCCAATCCCCCCACTCCCACTGTAGCTGCTGCCCACCAGACTTCTCCGGAAGCTGCCCTTGGCCACTATCACCCCAGGCACCTGGGCTCAGGATCAATTGCAGTAGATCAGGGAGATGGAGTGGGGTGTGGTGATTCATCACTGTCAGGGCTGTCTAAGAGCTCCGGGGCGGACCTGCTACCCAGCCCTGCTGCTTTGTCTTCAGGAGCAACTTGGGAGAGGCTGCCAGGCTCCCATCTTCCACCGCCCAGGCTCTTTGTTCCATATGCAGAGAGGGGTCATGGAATCAGAGAGGCAAGGCCTTGCTCAAGGTCACCTGGTGAGAAGTGGCAGAGCTGGTTGCAGAGCCCAGTCCCCTGTCTCCTAGTCCAGGCCTCTAGCCAGCATATTACCTCCCTCCCGTCAGCTGCCATCCAGCCCTGACCACCTGCCCTTTTCTTCCAACCCATTATAGTCAACAAGGAAAATCTCATTTGGTGTGGCTTACTGTCCCCTGTCCTTCTTGTCATGAACTCCCCAGGAAGTTTCCATTGCTTAGGATCAATTGTGGGGACCAGAGGAAGGTTTTCCAGTGAACCCCACCCGGTGTGGTCACCATGACACCTCGAGGCCTCATGCCAGTCACTCTGTTGTGCCTCAGGACTCCTGTTTCCTGATGGCTGGCTTGTCCTTCCTGTTCCTCTGGGATTCCCCCAGAGCACACCTCCTCCCCCTCCTTCTCTGGCTCTACCCATCCTGTCCCAGCCTCTCCAGTGCCTCCTAGGCCACCAGAACAGGGATCTCTCCTAGAGGGCCCCAGCCTGGCTGACTAGATACACACCAACCCTTCCTGTTGAGCTCCAGGGGCCTTCAAACACTCTGTTTTAAAAGCCTTGGAGCCTTTCAAAATCCTACATCTCTGATAGTCATATGAAAAAGTGCTCAACATCCTTAGTCATGGGGAAATGCAAATTAAATCATAATGACATACCACTATGCCCTTGCCAGAAAGACTAAAAACTAAAAGGATGGATGGCACCAAGAGTGGGCGAGAAGCAGAGCCATGGGAACTCTCATACGCTGTTGGTGGGAGCGACATTGGCACAGTCACTCTGGAACACTGACTGTGTCTACTAACCCTAGTTCCACTCCCAGCAGAAATGAGGATGATGGGCCCCAAAGTTACATACAAGAATGTTTGTAACAACTTTATTCATAATTGTCCCAAACTGGAGACCGCTCACATCCCCACTGATGGTAGAAGAGAGAGGCACACTGTGGCCTTTTCACACTTTGGGATAATAATACACAGCAATGGACAACAGACCTCATGGGTGAGGCTTACAGACATCATGTTGAGTGAAAGCTGCAAAAATAGTATACTCGATTCTATTCTATGTATAGAATAGACTAGATATGACTCCATTTCTGTGAAGTTCCAGAATGGGGGTCATGCCTGGGAGGGAGCATGAATGACTCACAGTCTTGATCCGGGGGTGGTGACATGGGTGTGTACAAATGGAGCTGAACCCCTAAGATCTGCGTGCTTTACTGTTGTTACCGCGTGCTTTACTGTTGTTACTGTATTCCTCAATAAAAAAGCTTGAAAATAAAAAATAACAAAGTACCAAAACCTTACACAGGATCCTGGCAAGTAAAAATGATCACTGTTGAGACCTATCCTCTCGCTTCCCATGTCAGGCAACTCCTGGGGCATTTCTGTGGATGAAACTGTAGAAGGCACTGGAAGCCTTTGCTCTGGGGTGAATGTGGCCTCACGTTCCTGCAGCTGGCCTCATGCCCCCTGCAGGAGGGTGGCCCAGTGCGGGGATCCCAACCCAACCCTGCCCTGAGGGGCACAACCCAGTTCCTCCAGACCCGTGCTGCCCCTCCACAGGCTGGTGGGTCATGGTGCCAGATGATGTAAATCAGAGAGAAAATAAGGGAGTGGTGCTCACGATGTAGCCAGGAAGGCACAGAGCTGGGATCCCACCTGGAACTTGGCAAGTGTCTTACTACTTGATGTTGTTTCCATGACAAGTTCTGTTTCCCCGCTTAGGGCAGATACACAGTGGTGAAAATAACAGTAAGCAAGGATACTATGCTAGTTCAGTGCAGCTGAGCACTCAGTCTGTTCTAGGGGTTCTGCTGAGTGCTTTTACAAGGAGTCAATTCTCCTTTCATCCTTACAGCCATCGGTGGCAAGTATCCCTATTACCTGCTTTACAAATACCTTACTCCATATATGAACTATCTTTATACAACCCAGTAGTCTACTCACATAGATTGAGAAATAAAATTCAGGGAAGGCAGGCGCCTTGCCGAAGTTCTGCAGAGCTGATAGGTGGTGGAACCAGGGATTAATCAAGGTCAGTTTGACTCTAAGGCCCTGTCTCTTTCCTTTCACCAGGTTTTCTATAAATGTCTGCTGTGGACCGAACTGATGGAATCAGCATCCAAAAGGAATGCCACAGGCTGAAATGCTGTCCCTCATCACCAAGATAAAACATTGCAGAGATGCATGAAAATTGCATTTGGGGAGTAAATAGGCAGCCCAAGTACAGAGTTAAGAAGATCTGCTTAGAGGTGGCACACATGAAAACAACTCAAAGGTTTCCTTGCCCATCCAAATATCCATCCATCCATCCATCCATCCATCCATCCACCCAACCCCTCCTGCCCCCAGAAGTTTAACCACCAGGATTGAGCCCCTCTGTGTCCCATGCCAACCTCTTAAGGTTAGATGGGTTGGCTGTGCCCAGCATGTAAGAGGGGGTAGGCCAGGTTCAGGGAGGACACACAGACAATTCCTCACCTCTCCACCCCCATCCCCTGCTGGTCAGACCAGTTCCAGGGACCAGTATTTAATACTTGGCCCTCAGAATGGGAAGGAGATGGCAGTATGTGTGTGTGTGTGTGTGTGTGTGTGTGTGTGTGTGTGTGTGTGTTTGTGTGTGTATGTTTCTTCAGGAACACCTTTTTAATTTTTTTTGAGACGGAATCTCGCTCAGTCACCCAGCCTGGAGTGCAGTGGCATAATCTTGGCTCACTGCAACCTCCGCCTCCCCAGTTCAAGCAATTCTCCTGCCTCAGCCTCCTGAGTAGCTGGGACTACAGGCGCCCGCCACCACACCTGGCTAATTTTTTGTATTTTTAGTAGAGACCGGGGTTCACCATATTGGCCAGGCTGGTCTCAAACTCCTGACCTTGTGATCTGCCCACCTTGGCCTACCAAAGTGCTGGGATTACAGGTGTGAGCCACTGCGCCCGGCCCAGGGACTTTTTAAAAAAATAGACTTAAATTTATTTTTTTATTTTATTTTTGAGATTAAATTTCACTCTTGTTGCCAAGGCTGGAGTGCAATGGTGCGACCTCGATCCACTGCAACCTCTGCCTCCCAGGATCAAGTGATTCTCCTGCCTCAGCTTCCTGAGTAACTGGGATTACAGGCACCCACCACCACACTCAGCTAATTTTTTGTATTTTTAGTAGAGATGGGGTTTCACCATGTTGGCCAGGCTGGTCTCGAACTCCTGACTGCAGGTGATCCACCCACCTCGGCCTCCCAAAGTGCTGGGATTACAGGCGTGAGCCACCATGCCTGGGTAACAGACTTTTTTTTTAAAGAGCAATTTTAGGCTCACAGTAAGATTGAGTAGAAGGTACAGACAGTCTATGGGAAATAGACTCCCTAACTCCACATAGGTATGGCCTCTCCCACTATCAAAAATCCCACACTAAAAATAAAAGAAAAAACATTTTACACCAGACGGGTCCATTTGTGGTAGTCGGTGAACACACACGGACACACTGTGACGGGTCCGTAGGTAACTGGGGTTGTTCGATGTTGGTGTGAGGGCTTGCTCTGAGCTGGCCATTGTGACAATGCTTTCCCACAGCTACTGATCAATGGAGTCAAGACTTGAACCCAGGTTTGCCTGACTCTGAAGCCCAGGCTCCTAACAGCTGTGTTGCTAAGTGGCCTGATGACGATAGCATAGGTTTAAATATCTGAAAAAGTGGTTTGGTGAGGAGTAGCCGTCTTCCGGTATTTGAAGGACTATCCCAAGAAGGCTAGATGGAGTTATTCTGTGTAGCTTCCCAGGGAAATATCTAGATGACCAACGGGTGAAGCTTAGGGGAGGGAAATTTTGTCCGCATAGAAGGGTAGCCCTGTGGCATCAGGGCTTACTTTGAGAGGCAATGACTTGCCCAGCACCAGAGGCTGGGCACATTTGGAGGGAAACCCCTGTCTTGGGGAAGGTTGGGCTTCACCACCTGAAAGGTCTCTTTTATTTTGATTTATTTATTTTAAGCACAAGATCTCACTCTGTCGCTTATCCTGGGGTGCAATGGTACAATTAGAGCTCACTGCAGCCTCCAACTTCTGGGCTCAAGCGATCCTCCCACCTCAGCCTCCTAAGCAGCTGGGACCACAGGTGTGCGCCACACCTGTCTAATTTTTTAATTCTTTGTAGAGATGCAAGTCTTGCTGTGTCACTCAGGCTAGTTTCAAACTCCCGGCCTTAAGCGATCCTCCCACCTCAGGTCCCCAAAGGGTTGGGATTACAGGTAGGAGCCACCATGCCCAGCTAAAAGGCCTCTTTTGACTCTCATTTTGATCAGTTCAATTTGGTTCAGCCTCTGTTGAGCACCCACTCTGTGCTCGCTCTGGGCTGGGTACTGGGGATGAGTAAGCCATGATCCCAATGCTTGCTTTGGCAGCACATGTATTAAAATTGGAACGATACAGAGACAATTAGCATGGCCTTGTGCAAAGATGACATGCAAATTTGTGAAGCATCACATTAAAAAAGAAAAAGACAAGATCCCAGCCCTCAAGGGGCTGCCAGCCTACGTTGGAAGGCAGCTTGTGCCGTTCTGTTACTTGCTGTCCCTTTTTGCCCTGGAAGCCATAGGGGCTCTCAGAGATGAGGGTCCCAGGAGTGTTGCAAAATGAAAAGGAGCTGGCTACTGAGGGGATGGTGGGCATGAGCAGGATATCAGGCTGGGGAACCCTGGCCAGCTGGTCTCTGGTTCAGTCATCCCCAAGGAGGTCTTTACTCACTGTGGAATAGAAGAGGCCTTTGTTAGGGATCTTCGGGCCCGTCCTCAGGCAGAGAGCGGAGGACTCTTAAGAGCACAGGCCCTGCCACCCTCCCCTTCCGCCTCTCTCAGAGGGTCCTCCCTCATCTGCCTAAAAGGGATATGGGGGAACCGTCACCTTCCTTCATGAAGCACATTCACTTCTCCTAGGTTGACAGCATCATGGAGCAAGGAGCTCCATTCAGAGAGGGCCTATGGGACCTCCTGCCTGGGCTCTTTCATAATCCCTCTTCCCCTTCTGGAAGATGCCCAGGGACCAAGCGCCCATAGGTGATCTAAATCCCAAAAACCTGCTTCGTGAGGATTATGGGTGTGGCTCCACCCTGCCCCCTACTTGCCTCAGGTGGTGACCTCCATTACAGTCACTGTCATCTGGGATCCCAAGTCTCACAGGTGACGATAATGATGAACATGAAAGTGATGGATGACAACTAATGATGACAACAGTAAATAGCATTATTCAGCACTCAAACCCTATGTGTGCTAATTCACGGAATCACCCAACTCCCCACCCCTTCAGTCCCATTTTCCTATCTCAAGACCCACCTCTTCCTCAGGACTGACACCTGGGGCGGCCTCTGCCTCCACGCTGGCTATCCATTCGAATCTCCTGGGTAGCTTATTAAAAATATGCCTGTTAGGGCTGGGTGCAGTGGAGCACTTTGGGAGGCCGAAGCGGGTGGATCACAAGGTCAGGAGATGGAGACCATCCTGGCCAACATGGTGAAACCCTGTCTCTACTAAAAATACAAAAATTAGCTGGGTATGGTGGCGCATGCTTGTAGTCCCAGCTACTGGGGAGCCTGAGGCAGGAGAATCGCTTGAACCAGGGAGTCGGAGGTTGCAGTGAGATGAGATCCCACCACTGCACTCCAGCCTGGTGATAGAGCGAGACTCTGTCTAAAAAAAAAAAAAAAAAGCCTGTTACCAGGCACAGTGGCTCACGCCTATAATACCAGCACTTTGGGAGGATTGCTTGAGGCCAGGAGTTTGAGACTAGCCTGGGTAACATAGGGAGACCCCTGTCTCTACACAATAACAATAATTATAATAATAAAAATAAGACTAGCTGGGCATGGTGGCAAGTGCCTGTAGCCTACTTGGGAGGCTGAGGCAAGAGGATTGCTTGAGCCCAGGAGGTCGAGGCTGCAGTGAGTTGTGATTGTGCCACTGCACTCCAGCCTGGGTGACAAACCAAGACCCCATTTCAAAAAAAAAAAAAAAAAAAAGTCTGTCTAGGCCCCAATCCCAATCCCAGAGGCTTTGACCCTATTGGCGTGGGGCGAGGCCTGATTTTTAAAAATCCCCAGATGATTCTGGAGTGTAGCCTGAGTCAAGTTCTCTGCGCTCAATGGGGCCTGTGATGTATGTTGATGATTGATGCCCTACAGCTGGTTCTCAAGCCAGGCAGCCAGCCCTGTGCTTTTCTCCATGGAGCTCAAGATGAGCTTGGATGCCAAGTTGCCAGAAGGGCCAGATTAGATGAGGCCCCAGCTCCTGGAGTGTCTGTGTGTGCTATGTGTGTGCTGTGGGAGGCATGGTTGGCAGAGGGGAGGCTGGGGTGAGGACATTGCCTGCAGCGCCTCATCTGGGAGTTGTTCTGGGGATGGGGAGTGGAAACGCAGTCCCCCATAGAGAGAGACTTGGTCTGGCTCTGCCATCAAGCCTGTAAACCAGGGGAGAAAATAGGATCTGGGGTCCAAGAAGCCAACATCTGGGTAGAACCCAAGGACTGCTCTGCATAGTGCTGCTCTGCATGGTGTCTGGAGGATGTGGGGAAAGAGCCTCCAGCTGTGGGAACTGGTACAGAGTGCCGGTTTCAGAAGCAGGTCTAGCTGGAGCTCCCCTAGAGCGTTCAGAGGGCTTTCCTCCTCCAACTTTCTCACCCAATCCATGTCCTTCTCATTCTTCAAACCATGTCAGATAGAACCTTTTCCAGGAAGTCTTCCCTGATGAGCCCATCTGACTCTGACAGCTCCACTTAACACCAATAGGGATCCTGCAAACTCAGTTTATATCCCACTGGGGGTTCTTGCTGCTTTGTGAGGGAACAGAAGCTTATACTAGATCTCGCATCCTCCCAGGAGTCAGGCTGGTGCCATCCCTTCCCCTGGGTTCCTCCCCTCCTGCTGCTCTTGGGATGTGGCTGTGCCCTTGAGCATATTTGGCACACACTTGGGCCAAATCATAGTTTCCTCTCTAGATTTTAGTTCTCCATGTGCAGAATGAGTGTGTTGGAGTAGATGATCTCTTTTAGAACAACTAATGTAAGATGGTAAATTCTCAAGGCTGCCGGAAATACTCTTAACAGATCTCTGTCTGGAGAACTCCTACACATCCTTCAAGGTCCAGGTGAAATGTCACTCCAGACCCTCCCAAACACAATGACCCACTCCTGTCCTGTGCTACCCCAGCACTTTACACACAAGTCTGCGACAGCCTGTGGCAAGGATGGCACTGGCCATTTTGGAATCGGGGATACCCAGGGTTCTGAATTCTTTAGAGCCGGGATGCTGGGTGTGGCTCTCACAGGATTGCAGTCCCGGAGTGGCCAAAAACGTGTTGTAAATGAATAAATGAATTCCTGAATTCATCAAGTTTATCTCCTTAACCGTCTGCAACCAGGAGTGGGTAGGATAGGGGAATGGAGAGAAAGGCCTCTACGGTCTCCAGAGAGGAGCTTAGTCCTGGGCCCACCAGCCAAGATAGGGATATGGTGGACACATCCCAGGGGGACCTTAGACACTCAGACAGGTGCTGCTTCCGGGCCTTTGGTCCTCTGCTCTGCTGAGGGTGGTGGTGGAGGGATGGAGGCAAGGGTTGTGGTTTGGGCAGAAGGAGCCACAGCCTAGCAGAAAGTTCTTCCAAAGCCCAACTGGACTAGAAGACTAAGAGTATGGCCCTGGACTCCCAGTATCCTTTGGGCCGGGATGTCTGTAAGGGGACATCCTGGCACCGAGGCCTGGGGAAGGGACTGAGTCTGGCTTCTCCAGCCCAAAGCTCTGTCCACAGGGGTTGTGCCTGAGACTAACCGACTTGCCCTCCTTCCGCTGCTGGAGAGTCTTGGCTAATTTGCCAGAACACTCTAGTTAAATGCCAATTAGGACGTTCTGTCCGCTGCTCTCTTCCAATATATTAATAATGTAATTAAGCATTTATTGCCTGCACAAATTAAAAATTAACTTAAACGGACAGCCTGGAAAACTGAGGAAGTGACCGCTTAAACAACCAATTTGCATCTCATTCGAATATCAACATCTAAACACAGCCCCTTCTAGGATGCTGGGTTTGGCCTTCCAGAGGAGGCTCAGCCAGCTGCCAACAGCTGCTGGCTTCTCCTTCTGCACGCCTACTTCTGCCTGTCCAGCCCCAGTCCTGGGTGTGGAGGATGTGACCTTGCCCACAACGGGCAGGAGGGTTTTCTGCTAAGCAGCCATCTTGGCTCTATCATTCCTACCCCCTCCCTTTCCCAGGAGTCGTTGGTATGGATTTCAGTGAAAGAAGATGCTACTGGGTGCGGGGGGTGACGGAGGGATGGCTGGGAGGGGGCAGTCTCTGAAGCCCCTGCCACTTCCACCCCCAGGATCAATTTGTCCTGCATTCCAGCCCAGGAGATGGGAAGCAGATGGTGCTGGTGGGGAGAGTAGGGAGGTAACCAAGGAACAAGAAAATCTCTCCAAACAACCAGCCCCCTGGAGAGAAATGGGGGACACAGGAGGGGTGGGTCACAGGGAGAGCTTGCAGGGGCTGGGGCTGGGCAGTATCTTCGAAATAGAAGATGAAAGGATAAAGCTCTCAGCTCTTCTCCATCCCCAGGGACCTAACACAGCAGGTGTGACACTGCTGGTTTTCGTCTCCAAACAGCCACAGGAGGGGACATGGCAGGAACAGGACAGCAGGAGTGGGTGACAGGGGAACTGGAGTCTGGGGCAGGAGGCACCCATACCCCCAGGAAGGCGCCAGCCGGTGCAGGGCTCTCCCTCTCTGCTGTGTGCACCCCCAGCCCTCTTAGGCCTTACTTTCTTAAAGGCCTTCCTCTGTCTGTGGACGCCCACCCCTCCGTCTACGATGCTGCCGTCAAAGTCCACAGTCTTCTCACTTGCATGGAAGATGGTTCTGGGGCAGCCTGTGAGCAGTCTCCCTCAGGGCCCCTGCTCCTCTGGAACCCTGGAACCTGGGCACGGGGTGGGGGTCCCTTCCCCTCACCATCCCTCTGCACCACCCCGTCCAGCTCCACCCCTTCCCCGTCCCCACTGCCATCGAACAGGGCAGTGATGGGATGCAAACCAGTTTGTTTTAAACACTTTATTTATAAAAAAGTACATTTTTTTTCCTCAATACATTTTCAACCCATCATTTTTTTTTAATACAAGTAAAAGGGGGTGATGCAAACACCCCCAGGTCAGAACCAGGAGGATCTGCTGGGCTGTCCCTGGACCAAAGGCGGAAAGGGCGACAAGACGCCAAAGCAAGGTAGCGCATCACGCTTGGAGGGGAGGGTGGCAGCTTCTCCTGGATTCTTTTCATTTATACAAAAAAGGAAAACCAATTTTTTTCGACCAAGAATCCCATTCCTCACAGCAGGGGTCAGAAGAGCAGCAGCACCAAGTGGGACAGGGGCTCCTCCTGGCCTTGCAAGCTGGGCAGTGTTGGCAGCGGTGGCAGCAGCAGAGGCCTGGGCACCCTCACCACCTGGGCCGCAGCAGAGGGGCCTGCCTCCTGGCATCCCCGGCACTAGGCGGTGTGTGAAGCCTCCCTGTGGGTGTGGGGACCTGGGGTGCCCCCACCTGCCCCTCACTAGGAGAGGGTTTCTGTTGGCAGTCAGGCTTTGGCGGTCTCTGTCTGGACCCGAGGCCTGGGAGCACTCCCCTCCTCCCAGAGGAGGGGACACCCGTGTCTGCTTGGCTCAGCAGAGCTGCCTACACCCACCTAACACAATTCCCAATTTCTCTGCTCTGACGAAGGCAGTAAAGTTATTGCACCAGTGACTTGGGCACGTGGGGGTTGGCTGGCAGAGGGGGCACATGCCCAGGAAACAGGGCCCCTATGAGGCTCTCTTATAGCTCGGGCACTGGGAAATCTTTTTTTCTCCTTAAGGGCTTTCAGCAGGATCAGACCATTCCCTCTGCCACATCTGTGCTGAGTGGCCATCTGGCTGTGCACGCATGCGTGTGTACGTGTGTGTACACACACCTGTGCGTGGGTATGTTGGAGGTGTGAGTGTGTCCTCTGTGGGCACATGTGCTAGGTCCGAGGTGGTCGCACTTGCAGGCCTGTGTTCACCTACTCTATGCTGCTGCTTTTCAGACCCTTCTGATAAAAGGGGACTTGGATGGTTGTTACACATTAGAACAATATCAAAATCTGTAAGGAAACAGGGGCGTGGGTGTGGGGCGGGGGCAAGGACAGGGAGGGCAACAAGAGGCAGGATGACAACTTAGGAGGCCTTGGCACAATTAATACCAAGTTTATTTCATTTCCAGCAAAGCAGAAGCTCAGCTCATGCTGTGGGCATGAAGGAGAAGCCAAACGTCCTCATCTCTCTGCTGGGGTAGACCTCCCTTTTGCCAGCTGACTGTGTCTGTGGGTCCAGCAGCAGTGCCCACCTTCCCACAAACTTGGTGCACAGAAAACCTCACATCCCTAGGCCCAAGTGCTGACCCCTGCCTCATGCCCACGCTCAGCCCAGGCTGGCAGCTGCTCGGTGGGTATGATGAGGCTGGGCCCCTGGCAAGTCAGGAGCCTCCTACGTGGCCCATGCTACATGGACCCCCAAATTTGTGCTTTGCTTGTAGGGAGGGTGTGGAGGTGTCTTAAGGGGGAACTCAGTGCTTTGGCTGGGCTTGGGGCCTTCAAAGTCCATCACAGAATGGGGAATAGGGTGTGGCAGTGCAGGATAAAGGAGATGCAGGAGGAGACAGGGACAGGAAATGCCTCTATCAGGCAGGCCCCTGGGATTGCCTCTTGCCTGGGGGAAAAGGGGACCAAGCAGAGGGGCCAGAGTGGTGTAAGGTGGGATGGGGCAGTGATGTAATGTGGAAAAGGTCCCCTGCCCTGGGGGACACTAATACTGCAGGGAGAAGCAGCCCAGCTCCTCCACCTCCCTCTGCCCTGTGGCTGGAAAGACCCCATAATTTTCTCCCCTAACTTCGCCCCATCCAGTACCCCAAATGTGAGGAGGGGAGAGCCGCACCAGGGCTGGCATGGCTTCAGACTTCTGCTACGTGGCTACTGGGCAGCCTGGGCTGGGGCCAGGGCAGTGAGGGCCAGACAACGATGGCCCACCTGCTGGGCCCAGGGTTGCCAGGGCAGAAACGGAGCTGGCTGGGGGTTCAATAGCAGCACCAGGGAGGGGAGGGAGGGCCTGGGGGGCTCCCTCAGGAAGCCTATGGCAGGGTGGGTCAGTGCCCGTGGGGCAGAGTGGTCTGCCTCCCTCCTCCCCAACACTTGCCATCCTGCAGAGCCCCTGACACCCTGGGGTGAGTTAACTGGGATCCCAGTGGGCAGGCATGAAGGGCCGCGAAGCCTGCCTCTCCATCCCAGGGTCCTTCCCATGGGCATGCCTGTCTAAAGTCTAGAGTGCCGGGGAATCTGGGAGCAGATGGAGGAACTGAGGCACTTCGAGCTGGGGGACTGAGAGAGGGCTGGGAGGGGTCTTCCTCCATTACATACATGGGAAGACCCAGTCTGGGGTGGCTGATAGGAACTCAATGTCCCATTCAAAAAGGGAATCTGCACTCAAAGGGAGGGCTTTTCCCAGGCCCTCCCCTCATCCCAGAATGGGGACCAGGGTATGGCTGCGCAGGAGGTGGCCTAGCGGCCCCACCCCCCTCACTTTCTGCCAGGCCCCAGGCTTTGACAATGGCCTTTGTGTGTGAGGCATCCTATGGACTCCTCAGTCCCTCAGACTGTTTGCAGAGCTTCTGCCACGTGGGCTTCCTTCTCCACTGCCCTCCGTGTGGACGTTGCTTCACTTCTGACTCCTGCAGGTGGTTCCCCCCGGGATCCCAGCCCTGACTAGCCAACAGAACCAAGTGTTGCTAGATAAGGGAGAAATCAGAGAAACCTCCATGCTGTAAGAAGCAGTTTGGGGTGGGCCTGAGATCCTAGGGTGGAGGCACCGAGGGCCCAGTCTCAGCCGTCTCTGGAAGCTTCTATAGGCTGCCCCCATTCTCAGCTTAAAGGGGGAACCAGGTGGAAATAGATGGGTGGGCCTTGGGCAGTGTCAGGATGGGGCAGGGCATGGGACCCCAGGGGAGAGCAGGCAGAGAGGAGCAGTGTGTGCATGTGTGTGTGTGTGTGTGTGCATGTGTCAGCAGAGGCAGGAGCAAGTGTGGGCCAGAGCCCATCTGGAGCCCCTAATGGAGGGGGCACATTGGGGATAAAGACGGAACGCATCAGAGCTAGGCCAACTCCACTCTCTGTGGGCCAATGAGGAAAAAAAATGCAAAACCACCCTCAGCAGGAAAACACTGCCCAAGGCCCCGCTTCACAAACAAGACTCCCTGGGAACTGGGGAGAAGCCGCACCCCTCCCCCTACCTTTTGGGTACACCGGCTGTCCAGACCCAAGGTCCAAACTCCCGGATGCATCGGCTTTCACTGGTGGGTGTTGGGTTCCCTCTCCCCGGGAGGAGGAGCAGCATCTGGGGGTGTGGGGGGCTTTTCCCTCTTAGAGCCCCCTGAGCCCTCCACCCCCAGTGAAGAAACACAAATGAATTCCAGTGTTGGGGGGCGGGGGAGGCTGGCTCCCCAAACCCTGGAGGGATGCCCAGGTACACAAGACGAGAACAGGGCTCCCTACACAGAGGGCAGGCGGGTGGGGCCCGTGGGTGGGGCCCCTAAAAGGGAAGATACAGTAACACTAAAGCCACAGTCGAACACAACACCATGGGGAAGGGCGGAGGAGAGGGAGGAAATAAAACACAAAGCCAAGTCGTGGCTGCCCTGGGCTCCCCTGGCCCCCCAGGAGTTCGGGGCTGGTTTTGGGCAGCTGGGCAAGTCTCTGTTTAGCTCCTGGAGTGGGAGGTGGGGGGCGTGCGGGGAGGGCCTGGGAGGAGCGGGCACAGACAGAGGCTCTGGAAGGGGGGCTACACGTACCACTCCTTCTTGGAAATGAAAGACCCGTCATTCTGAGAAACCATGTTCTCAGCCAAGTCCAGCTGCTCAGGGTCGTACTGGTAGCCCAGAGTCCGGTCCCCGTAGCCGTCCTGACGGGCCTCGGCCTCATCCACGGTGAAGTAGGGCCGCTTGGCGTCCTCGTCATATTTGGGGTGGGGGCCGCCCACCTTGCGCTCGCCCCCTCCACCGCCCTCCTCCTCTTCCTCCTCCTCATAGCTGCTTCCACCCAGCGGGCCGGCCTTCTTCTCGTCGTCCGAGTCGTCGGGGTACTGCAGGTTCTGCGCCATCGGCGGGTGGTGCTGAGGGATGCCTGCCTTGCTGTAGCCGTTGCCATACACGTGCTTCTTGGTGCTGTAGTCACCCTTGAAGGTGTGCCGGCGCCGCCGCAGGGCGACCACGATCCCGCCGACCACAATCAGCACCAGCAGGACGCTCCCCGCCACGCCCCCAATGATGGCCGTGGGCACCGGCCCGGCGCGCCGCCCATGTTCGGGAGGAGACGGGGTGTAGGGGAATTCTGGGTGAGGAAAAGAGATGGAGGGGACAGCATCAGCGTGTGCTCCTGGGGTGTCGAAGGGGTGGGAGGGAGGCGGGGAGGCAGGGAAAGGAGAGGCCAGGAAGGACAGGCTGTCTGCACCCCAGGTTTGAGCAGCTCCAGTTCGAGGCCCCGCAGCACCCCACCCTTCCTGGAGCCCTAACATGCCGCAGCGTTGGTAGCTGGAGTGAGACAGGCAAGAGGAGAGGCAGAAGGCAGTACCCACAGCACCAGGGCCTTCCATCCCCACTGTCCTTGGTGTGGTGCTGGCCCAGCTGAATCCCCACTCATGGTGCAGTGAGACACATGTGCCACTGCCAGCTTCAGCACACTGTCCACTCGATGCCATTCACTGCCACAACCCTGAGGAGGTATGCCATTCATTCTCATTGGATATCCGAGGAGCAGAGGCTTGCAGAGGTTAAATAACTTGCCTGACGTCACCCAGCAATAATGCAACGTTGCTTTTCCTGCACATAGAACGTGTGCAAATGTCACCGATACCCCTCTGCCAGACACCTGGCAGTCACTGTGTCCCAACCCCATCGCCTTGGCTTCCAAGACCCAGAACCAGGAGCCACCTAGGTGTTCTGCACCTGATTTTGTCTGCCTGCAGGGCACAGGGAAAACAGGTTCCCAGGCACTGGCTCAGGAGATGCCCCGTGAGTGCCAATCAGCTGCCAAGGTGCCAGAAACCAGGGCTGTGGTTCTTGGCTGTGGTCTGGGCCTGCAGGGCAAGGTGGGGGCCTGGTAGTGCTGCCAGCCTGGGTTATAAGTGTAAGACACCGGCATGGCGGGGGACGAGCACAGCGCAAGGACGGCAGAAATGGGGGCGAAAGCACGTGCGTGTATGCGTGTGTAGCAATGTCGAGTACACGCAAGTGGGCACATGCACAGGCACACACCCTTGCCATCATAGCAAGCCTGTCACTCAGGGAGCACATGCCGGGAGGGCCCGCACACCTATGCTGACATGAACGTGAATGGGCAAATCTGTATGCTCAGTGGACACAGCCGAAACAAGGAGGCAGGAAAGGTGAAAAGAAGAGAAAGGAAGCAGGTGGGACGGGAGAGAAGGCTGGATGGGTGGCTTTCTGTGCCAGTGGGGCCGGGCCACAGTACCGTTATTTGGCTAACGCTGCCCCTTCCCTTGCCTTACAGGGCCTGGGAAGGTGGTTGAAACCAGGGCCATGCCACAGGCCAAAGAGGCCCTGAGGTGAGGCTAAGGGAAACGGTTCCTGGCACCACCACAGGGTGGCACCGGAGACCATAGCTGGCCTCAGTCAGAGGCACTAGGCTGCGGGTCTAGGGCAAGCCCAGAAGGCTGACCTCAGCCGCTCAGACCCTGCTCGCTCCAGGCCCACGTAAAGGGCCAGTTTGCTGGTATACTGCTGCCTGCTCACTCTCTGATTCAGTATCTCTCACTCCATGGGAATCATGCTCCTCCCGGGGCATGTGTGGGGTGCTGTCCCACTCGGCAGGCTGCAGCAGGGTGGAGATTCTAGGAAAGAGGAAAGGCCTTCCAGGAATTTGGGCTGGAAGGGCTGACGAAAACACAGGGCCCAAGGAAGGGAGGCCACTCACTCATCCAAGGTCACGCGGCTGAGCTGGGACTGCCCAGGGGCTCCTGTACATGTGAGCGCTGGCAAAGGAACACCGCCGTGGAGGACCCCACTCCCCACCCGCTACCACCATCCTTGGTGCAGGTAAGCCAGCAGCTGCCCAGTACATATTAATGGGATCTTTGTCCTGACCGCCTGTCTCTGCAGCAGCCTCCCTGGAACCTCAGGCGTCTCCCTGCTCACTAGGTCCCATCTGTTTACCACTCTCAAAAGGGCCCCACAACTGCTCCCCACAAGGTGGGAGCAGCCTCCACCAGGGGTACCCCAGAGGCAGCTGGGAAGAACCTAGCCTCCTCCGTACTCAGCCTGCCTGCCCCTCCTCAGTTCTCACTCAGATCTGAATGATCTCCCCTGTCTACACCTGCCTTCCTCTCTTCAACCATCCCTCCAATCAGCAAACATATTGAGCATCTATCCTGCTGGTCATGGGAGACGAGAAACTCACAGCCTTGCCGGGGAAGCAAAGGACACTCAGAGACAGCACGTGCAGATGATAAGGGAAGTGGCAGGGAAGTGCAGGGTGCAGGGGAACGAGGTGGTGTGTCTTGGCATTAGAGAAGGCTTCTTGGAGGAGGCCGGACTTGGAGAGGCCAGGAGGCTAAGGAAGCATCCAGATGGAGGGAGCTGCCATTTTTCTGAAACATGTCCCTTTCCTTCCAATACAAGATTCCGTGGTCCTCGGCTTTCCTCTCTGAGTGCTATCTCCGGCTGTGTTGCTCCTTCTCTCTGCTCCAGCTGTCTCGCTGGATGCTTTGTCCTGGGACCCTCAGCCCTGACTCTCTGCTTTCTTTCCTAGTGACAGACTAGTATCAGCTTCTGGAGTCACCCTTATCCTGCTGGCTCTCCAAATTATTTAGGGTACATAGTTCTCGCCCAATTCTGGGACTGTATCGCCATAGCATCTCCCGAACTGTGGCCCATGGAACCTCAAACCATTGGCTCAAAGGGTCAGCAAAAATACGGGGGTCGAAATGTTGGCTTAGACAAAGCATCAGAGCCTGTTACCTTCTCATGCACACTGTGAACTATTAGAGGGACACGTCAGATGCCATGTTTCCCAACATACTGGAGCATGAACCCCATACCTCCTGCCTCCAAGACAGTCTCACATCACTGACATCTAGGCAGACACATTAGAAAACTGACCTCTAGCACATCCTCGTTTGCAATTCTCAGCACCACGTCAAAACCCATCTGTACCAACCCGGTTTGCCGTCTTCCTTCCAAACCCTCTCCATTCGACACAACTCCCCGTCACCACTGCCACCACCATGCAACTTATGCCAGGTTTTACTGCCGTGGTCAATTCCTAAATCTCCCACTTTTGTTTTGCCTCTGCCTGCCTTGAGTCACCCCACCCACAGTCACCAGGTTAATCTTCACTGTGTAGACACAACCACTCCCTTTCTCAAAGATCAGCAATGGCTCCCCAGCTGCCTGTTGGGCTGTGCAGTCTGGCCTTCAAAGCTTCCATCATGCAACCTTACCTTGGGTTTGGTCAACTCACCTTCCTTGCTGTCCTTGTTATCCAAGTTGATTCCTTACTACAAGCCTTTATACATGCAGTCTGCCCCGCCAGGAATGCCTTTCCTCATCCTCGCTCCCTGCCTATTGCACTTCTCCAGCCCCTTCTTCAGGAGCCTTCTCTTCTCCAGTTTACCATGATCTTTTTCTCTTTCGAATTTGTATGTAGTAATGGTCTGCACCTCTCATTCTGGTTGCAACAATTGCTAAGGTCATTCCATTAATCACATACTGACATAGCATAGTAAAGCCTGTATAAATTGCAAATAAATGCAAATTAGAATTTACCATGCCTGCCTGTGGTCCTTCTGCCAGTTTTCAAATGGTTAAAGTTCTTCTCTTCTGCAGGAATGAGGACAGGGTTTGAGGAAGTGGCAGCCTCATGATCATTTGGGATTGACTCATTTCAGTGTGTTGCAGTAGTTTATAAGTTCACTATTGTTACTTTTGTGCTTTCTTCAACAGCAGAGACCCAATAAAAAATAAAGCTCTCCTACATTTTCCTCAACTAGTTTGAATTTTCTGGACCTCTCAAGTCACATCATTGCAGTATGGTAGAGTGTACGGTCTTATCTGTTTCACAAGAATGACTGGTATCCCAAGTAGTTTGTAAGTTATAATTGAAAATGCAGGCTGGGCACAGTGGCTCATGCCTGTAATTCCAGCACTTTGGGAGGCCTAGGTGGATGGATCACCTAAGGTCAGGAGTTCAAGACTAGCCTGATCAACATGGTGAAACCTCGTCTCTACTAAAAATACAAAAATTAGCCGGGTGTAGTGATGGGTGCCTGTAATCCCAGCTACTTGGGAGGCTGAGACAGGAGAATTGCTTGAGCCTGGGAGGTGGAGGTTGCAGTAAGCCCAGTTTGTGCCACTGCACTCCCGCCTGGACAACAGTGCAAGACTCTATCTCAAAAAAAAAAAAAAAAATGCACCTTGAACCTGACCTCTTCTCACCATCTCCATCACTACCACCCTGATCCAAGATACCCTCATCTCTCATCTGGATTATTGACTGCAATGGCTGCCTAACTGCTTTCCTGATTCCACCCTTTCCCTCTGTGGACTGTTTTCCACACAGCAGCCAGACAAATCCTGTTAAAGTGTAAGTCACATCTGCTCAGAGCCCTCCAATGAGTCTCCCTAGAGCCTTAACATGCTCTGCGTGCCCTACGCCCCGCCCCACCTCTGAAGTCATCTGTTCCTGCTTTCCTGCAGGCTTGCCCCACTCCTGGCACACACTGCATAGGCTGCCCTGCCCCCGGGAAGCCACTTCCCCAGGGGCCCCAGGTTCTCTCCTTTACCTCCTTTGGGACCCAGCTCAAACAGCCCCTTCTCATCAAGACCTTCCCCAACTACCCTATTTAAAACTGCAGCTCATAAGCCCATTCCACCTCTGTGGTCCACAGCACTTGGGATCCCCTTACCCTGCTCTTTTTTTTTCCTCCTCAATTTCACCTTCAAAATTACTACTTTTTTTTTTTTTTTTTTTTTGAGATGGAGTCTCACTCTGTCGCCCAGGCTGGAGTGCAGTGGCGCCATCTTGGCTCACTGCAACCTCCGCCTCCCGGGTTCAAGCGATTCTCCTGCCTCAGCCTCCCAAGTAGCTGGGATGACAGGCACGTGCCACACACCTGGCTAATGTTTGTATTTTTAGTAGAGACGGGGTTTCACCATGTTGGCCAGGCTGGTCTCAAACTCCTGACCTCAGATGATCTACCCGCCTCAGCCTCCCAAAGTGCTGGGATTACAGGCATGAGCCACCGCGCCCAGGCTACGTATTTTTTATTTTTTATTTATTTTTTATTTATTTATTTATTTTTTTTGAGACGGAGTCTTGCTCTGTCGCCCAAGCTGGAGTGCAGTGGCGCGATCCTGGCTCACTGCAAGCTCCGCCTCCTGGGTTCAGGCCATTCTCCTGCCCCAGCCTCCCGAGTAGCTGGGACTACAGGCGCCCGCCACCTCGCCCGGCTCATTTTTTGTATTTTTAGTAGAGACAGGGTTTCACCGTGGTCTCGATCTCCTGACCTTGTGATTCGCCCGCCTCGGCCTCCCAAAGTGCTGGGATTACAGGTGTGAGCCACCGCGCCCGGCCGTATTTTTTAAAAATGTATTTTATCTATTGTCTTTCCTCCTATGCAAAAACATAAGCTCCACCAGGATAGGGACTTCTTGTCTGTTTTGCTCATGGATTTATACCAAGCACCTAGATTGCCTGTCACGTGGCCGGTGTTCAAGAAATATTTGTTGAACGACAGAATGAATTCTACAATGGCAAGATTATGTCTTAGAGATGAGCCTTGTTCTAGGTGGAGCAAGTATTCAGGAGAGACTCAGATAAACCTGCACAGGGCCCACTAGGACCTTGTTTCTCTGGAGTGGGTGACAGGAGGAGTGGTGTGGTGGCTTGGGACCAGATTATACAAGGTTTTTTTCTCCTCCAGGACTTCTGCTTAATTTTTTTTCCTAAGTCCTTTTCTTCTTCTTTTTTTTTTTTTTTTTTGAGACAGAGTCTCGTTCCATCGCCTGGGCTGGAGTGCAGTAGAGCGATCTCGGCTCACTTCAACCTCTGCCTCCCAGGCTCAAGCAATTCTTGTGCCTCAGCCTCCTGAGTAGCTGGGACTACAGGCATGCACTGCCACACCCGGCTAATATTTTGTAGAGACGGGGCTTCACAATGTTGGCCAAGCTGGTCTCGAACTCCTGATCTCAAGTGATCTGCCCACCGCGGCCTCCCGAAGTGCTGGGATTACAGGTGTGAGCCACCGCACCTGGCCAGCTTTTTTCCCCAAGTTCTAAGGAGGTTTACTCTTTCCTGGGGATCTTTTGGGATCAAATAGAACCCTAGTTATTTTGGCTACTTTAGGGCTGGGCCTGTGTAGCAGCAGCAGAATGGCTGGGATGACCTTCTAGCATCAAAGACTTTTGAGTGAGGATACTGAGCGAGGGAGAGAAGAAAGGAGAAGCGTGGGGACCTAACTCATTTGCAAGCAGAAGGGGCTGTCTGGGGTGGAGTGGAGCGTCCTCCCCTCCCCCTCCACCTCTCCAGCTGTTACACTCAGCCAGTAGCTCCTGTCTCTGTGCCAGGAGCAGAGCTGCAAGGGCCGCAGCTGGGAGAAGAGAGAAGAGCCAGGCCGCGGGGTCATTTATGTTTGCTGGCAGGGGCCCAGCCAGCCTCCCTCACATCCTCTTACAAAGGGAGCAGCTTGTCCCCATTCCCGAAAGGTTGTAGCTTCTCTTCTGGGGTCCCTGGCTGGTCAGGACAGTGGGGAAGTGGGGGCTCTGCATGCCTTTGGGGTCCTGGTTCTCTGAGGTGGGTAGGCTGGTGCTGGGGGCTTTGGATAGATCTGAGGTACAGTGACGTGTTAGGGCTTACAGTCTGGATCTAGGATCTGGAGGTTTGGGGTCAAAGAGAATGTTTGGGTTTGCCTCCAAAACCAATGCCTGGTGCTTCCTCAGGCAGGAAATGCTCTGGCATCAGATTAGGCCCGGAAGCTGCAAGAACTACACTCCCAGCATGCAGTGCAGCCAGCCACAGGGAGAGTGGGGAGGCCTGGGGTCCACCTCTGGGAAGCCCTTTTGTCCATCTGCAGCTGCAGCAGCTGTGCCTCGTGTCAGACCATCAGGCAGAGCCTCAGCAAGCTGGGGGAGAACCGAATCCTCCCAGAGGCACGGATGCAGCTGCCTTCTCAGACCTCCCAACACACTGCCATTCGCCGGCTCAGAGAATGGCACGTTGCCACGGCACAGCCACAGGCTCCCATGTGCACACTCAGCATGCAGACGGAGCCTGCTCACACTGGTTCACATTTACACGCCCAGAGACACATGTCCATACCATGGCTGGACAAGCACACTTGCAGGCTCATACCTGCCTCCCTTCCAGGACACTGGCCTTCAAGGCCCACAACTCTGGGTCTGAAGAACTCCAGGCCTGACGGGCAGACTGTGATCCTCACCCGCAAGGGCTGAGCCCGGGGTTTCAGTGGAAATGTGAGTTGGGACAGACGCCCCGCACCCCGGGATGGGAGTAGGGACGGACATCCTACACCCTGGCAGCCTCCCTGCCCTGCTCTTGGGAGTGGCAAGAGGCTGGGTCCCAGCTGGAGAGGCCTGGCCCGTCTCCTCCTGACACACACAGGGATAGAGCCTGCCTCATTTGCTTTTTTCAGTCTGGTCGAGGCTGCACCCTGGGCCTCTCCCCATCTTGTCATTACCCCAGAGGGAGAAGGAAGGGAGCTTCATTTTGTCACCACTGGGCCCACCCTATGAAACTGCTCCTCTGTGTAAGAGCCGCTAAAAGGGGCTTCTCTGGGGCCTGAGCCCACAGAAGCACACACAGATTCTGTTGGGTCCATCTCCTCAGTGCCCCCATCACCACAGCCACAGCCTGGGCCTGTTGTTTCCCACTAGGGACTCACTCATGGTGGCAGCTCCTAACGGGTGTCCTGGTGCCATCCACGCAACCCCCTGAATGCTCAGTCTAACCCACACACCTCACCATGGTGCTTCCTGGCTGAGAGCCCTTCAGACTCCCTGTGGCCAACAGAGAGAAGGCCTTGCTTCTTCCTCCCTGCCCACTCTGCTCCAGCCATTTTCCTTCCCATGCTTCCCTGGCCTGGGCGCCCCGCCCTCCAGCCCAGCCTACTCACTCATCTCCCAGCAACCACTCAGTGCTCCCTCCGTGGGGGCCCAGGGCCCCAAGAAGCTGTGCCAAAGCGAGTCTGCGCAGGTGTGCAGTGGCCCAGCACACACGTGTTCTGCACACGCATGACCCTTCAGCACACCCCCTGCTGCCCACCTTCTGCCCTGCCCCAGTCACTCCTCATTTCCCTTTCCAGATGCGCCCAGGGCAAAGTTATTACCCGAACGAATGGCCAGAATGAAAAATTAAATTTCCACTTATCCGTCTCGCTCATGCATCCCCTCTGGACCAGTGGGGCTTAGAGCAAGGGCATGGCTGTGCCCTGCAGGGTGGGCTCCCCAGAGAATGTGGCAGGCACTGGCCGACGTGGGATGGAGGGTGGTGAGGTCAGCTGCTGCTTGGAAATTGCCTGAGAGCACAAGAACACACAGCCCTGAGAAGGCTCAGGCCACCTCCCTGAGTCCTCCGGAGGGGGCTGAGAGTCCCGTCCGAGGGAGGCCAGCCGCTCAGCTCCTGGGCCTATCAATGATTCAGTGAGTGCCATGCGTTCCTTGCTCCTGCCTAAAGGGGCTGTCAGCAAGAGCCATGTTGTGTCCCTCTTCCAGCTGGGACCCTAGGTGGCCCGGCCCCCCTGCCCCCAGCCCACACCCCTCACGTGTTGATAGCCCACCATCAGGGGAAGGTATCGCCGCGCAGTGAGTACTGCGTGATCGTAAGAGGCCTGAGACAAGTGTGAGTATCTCCGCATTAGAGGTTAGGAAGCCGAGGCTCAGAGAGGTGAAGAACTTGCTCAAGGCCACACAGCTAGGAAGAGCCAGTGTGTGAACACTCAGGCGAGGTCTGTGCTGTCCCCCGTGTGACAGTGCCTCCCTGAGGGGTGGTCATGTTCTCTATGGCCACTCCACATGGAACACAGGCCCTGCCCTTCCCACCTCCCCCTTGACTCCCCCAGTATTTCAGGGCTGGAGCTTGGGTAACCCTGAGGCTCCTCTACTCAGACTTTCCCCGCTGGGGAGAAGTGTGTGACACCAGCCCCTTCTGCCTGCCAACCCATGGGAACCCCCCAGCTTTCCCCAGGCTCCAACCCTGATGCTCCTCCTCATATGACCAGTCTCAGGGCCGAGGCCAGGGATTGCAGACAACAGCAAGTGGCTCCACATTGCCGCCCCTGGGTGAGAGGTGACAGAACAGCACTGAGGACAGGTAGGCGCAGACCCTGGACAACTTCACATGGCTCTTTCTGCAACTGTGCCCTAAATGTACCCACAAATGAGGTCTCCCACTCCAGAGACACTGGCTCAGAGCTCACGAATTGTCATGGCTTGCCCAAGCTTTGTGGCTGGAGCCCAGGAACTGCCGACCAGTCTTCTGTGTCCCTGAGCACGTTACTTCCTATATCTCAGTCACAGTGGGACACCACTTACTCTTTTAGACCCTCTGTCCCTTTGTCACCCTGCAGCTAGCTCAGGTCCACTGTAAAAGACACTCCCCATGTGAAGTTGTGCTGGCAGTTTACCCCTGTGTGGACCTGTTTTGATGCTTCCATTAATAATAATGCTAATGATGGAGGTCAGGGTAATAATCATGGAGCATTGGCCATTTATTGACAGACTGATCTGTGCTAGGTACTTGACCTACATCACGTAGAATTCTGACAACAGCCCTTCGAGGCACATCATACTGTCCCCGTTTTACAGATGAGGGTCTGTCCAGGGTCACAGCTGTCTGACATCAAGCCCAAGCTCCTTTCATGTCCCAGGTGAAGTCTCTCCTCAGAACATCCTAGCCCTTGTCCTCCCTTTGCCCGGATGGGTAAGTTGACAGAAAGCTGCAGGGAGAGCTCAGTTGCAGGGCACACAAAGCACTATGGCTTTGGGCTACATCTTCGCTTTCTCTCCAGTCTCCCTGCTTGAGGTAAGCCTCACTTTCTGGCTCACGAAGAGGTCCTCGACCACAGGTGCAGACCTTGGAGGAGATGAGCTCCACCTGCAAACCTATCCCCACCACGCCAGCATCCCACCGTGTGTGGTGCTGGCAGATCCACGGGCAGGCTCTGCTGGCCCCCAAAACAGCATTGCTGTAAACAGCGCTTCCTTCTTCCCTCCCGGAGCCTTCCTCCTGCCCCTCTCTGATTGGCGGTCACCGTGACTGTCTCATTTACGCCCTTAAATGAAAGAAAGAGAAAAGCAAAGCAAAACCAATGGCCAGAGCTCAAGGGAGAACTAGAGAAGCCGGAAAAGGAGATAATCTTCCTACAGTGGCACTGCCCAAAGTTGAGGGATGCAGGTGGCGAAGGAACCGTGGGTGCGGAGAGGCTGGGGAGGATGCAGCTTCCTACCTGTGATATTGACCTCCACCTGGCCTGAGCGTGTGCCGATGGGGTTGGTGGCCTCACAGATGTAGGTCCCTGCCAGGCTATAGCTGATGGGTCCCTTGAAGAAGAGGGTTCTGTTCTGGGCCTCCACACCCTTGGGGAGGGAGCCATTCAGCCTGTGGGAATTGGGAGACACGCGTAGGGTTATGACTCTCCAGCCTCAAGAAGAAGCTGTTCCTGGGTCACCCACTTAGCTCCAGGCCCTCTAGACCTTTTGCTGAGCTTGTGTGGTAGGATCTGTCTTGGAAGGAAGAAAAATAATACTAATAATCTCTTTCACTTAGTAGTTTTATATTATTCAGCTTTTCATATTTGATCATAATATGGGAATAGAGGCAGGCTAGGTAGGTGCTGGTCCCACTTAACAGATGAAACCTGAGGTTCAAGGCCAGGCAACCACAGCTGGCAGGCAGCAGCATGGGAGCTGCAGGCAGCAGCATGGGAGCTCCAGCCAAATCTCGGGACTCCTGGTAAAGTGCTCTTTCTAGCTTCCTATTCACGTCTCATGGTTGTTGGTCCTTGGTTTCCTGGGCAGCTGGTTAATAATACAGATGCCAGCCCGGCGTGGTGGTTCACGTCTGTAATCCCAGCACTTTGGAAGGCCGAGATGGTGGGTGGATCATGCGGTCAGGAGTTCGAGACCAGCCTGGCCAATATGGTGAAACCCCGTCTCTACTAAAAGTACAAAAATTAGCTGGGCGTGGTGGTGCACACCTGTAGTCCCAGCTACTTGGGAGGGTGAGGCAGAAGAATTGCTTGAACCTGGGAGGTGGAGGTTGCAGTGAGCCAAGATTGTGCCACCATATTCCAGCCTGGGTGACAGAGTGAAACTCCATCTCAAAATAATAATAATAATAATAATAATAATAATAATAATAATAATACAGATGCCTTGGTTCTAACCCCAGATCTCCTAAAGTAGAACCACTGGGGCAAAAGGCCTGGGCAGGCCACTTGGGTAATGAGATAGGAAGTATGTTCCATTCCACTACTTTGTGTTTTTGTTGGGAATGTCACAGGACTTTTTCACGGGGGAAGTGACTTGCAAATTTGCCAAAGACAAGGGATCTTCTTCCTTCCTCCTGACCCCTGTGGCCACAAAGCTATTCTGTTGAACCTACCAGTTCCTGGGTCCTCAGAGCTGAACCTGGCCAGCAGGCTCTGCCCACTCACACCTTCAGAAGCACTATTTACTCCAGGAAGTGGAGGATCACAGGTGGGGCATACCAGTGCCCTCTGCTCCCCAGAAAAAGGGGACAGGCTCCTTCTGGGCAGCTGTCTCCTGGCCACCCATATCAACCTTCTCCTTGGTTCCCCACGTTCCTGTCTTTGTGTGTGTTCCATCCAGCTCTTCTCTGGGAAGAGCCTTGGCCCCAGCTGTCTGAGCCGGCTGGAGGGGAGACAGGACCCTTCAAGGTCAAGGCGAAGACCGTGAGGCCAAGAAGGGGATGGCGGGCTGCAGGGCACGTGCTCCATGAGCACAGGCGTTCTGGGCTGGCTGCTGCCTCCTCCCCAAGAATCTGAGGGTGCCAGAGAGAAGGCATAGGAACAAAGAAAGAGCTGAGATGCTCCAGAACACCGGCCTCCCGAGGGACACCTCGATAAAAATAAATACTGGGGGGTTGGGGTTGGAGTGACTCAGGCTGAATCACCAAAGGAAAATGACAGAACTCTTTATTAGGAAGAGGGAGGGAAGCAGATCACAAGGGAAACCCCTCTGGCAGAATGGCTTGTTCCACTGACCCTGACACTGTCACACACGGACGTAATGTATATGTGTGTGTTGGCGGTGGGGGTTTCTCTCATGGCCCCGCTTCTCACTGAGCCCAGACCCTAATTTCTTCCCTGTCTAAGGCTCCTGGAGGTAGGGTGGTTGCCCCCCATCACCCGCGGTCCAGCCAGCCGTCTTCCAAGGTGACTGGCCAGCCCTGCAGCACTTACGTGGTCCAGTGGTACTCAGTGGCTGGGGGGTTAGCGTCAGCTTTGCAGGTGAGCTTCACATCCATCCGCTGCAGGTACCAGTTGCCATCAAACCCCTCAATGGTTACCTCGGGCTCATCTGTGGGGCAAGGGATGTTTGAAGAGGGTGAGGTCAGGAGAGGGGGACTTACAACAAGGGAGCTTCAGCCAGGAAGGGATGGAAGGAGCAGTGGCATGGAAACAGCCAGGAGAGAGGGAAGTGTGGGAGGGAGGGTGGCGATCAGAGAGCCCTGGAGTGGAAACAGGAAGGGGACACGGAAGGAGGAGAGAAAATGAACAAAGGGAGGAGATGGGGGAGACAGGAGGGGAGAAGAAAGTACTCCCAGAAAGAGAAAGGGAGGAGAAAGGAGAGGAAGAGGGAGGAGGGACAGTGGCGCCCACCCCAGGAGGCCCCTGGCAGCCAGCCCTGCTCACACTGCACATTGAGAGTGAGGCTTTCCTTGAAGCGGTCCATGTGGTAGTTGACGATGCAGGCCAAGGACTGCTGGTGGGCTTCCCTGCTGGGCACCAGGCGGTAGCGGCTAATGACCGTCACCGTGCCGTTGGGGTTCCGGATCTCTTGATACTCTGCCTCGCCTTTTAGCCGAGTTTCCCAAGATACCACACTGGGAGGCTTCCCATTGGCTGAGGTGCAGGTGGCCACCAGGACCTTGTCATCCTGCCCCTTCTTGGCTCGAAGCACTGCCTGGGTACCCTCTATCCAGTTGGTGGGTTTGGCTGTGAGGAAGCAGAGAGAGTGATGGGACTAGCTCTGTTGACTCGTCCAAGATGCACTGGCCAAAAGTGTGTGGTGTCCATCAGGCCTTGTCTTCAGGTCCCCTTGGCCATCCCTGCCTCTCAGCTGTGCTGCATCAAAGCCTGTCCCAGAACCTCTTGCAGGAAGTTCATCTTGTCTAATGTTATGTCCTCTCTGTCCTACTAGTCATATCCTCGTCATCGAGCTTAGGTCTCCTGGAGTCCCGGCATGTCTAAGGCAAGCAGTGCAGGTGGCTCCTTTCCTTACTGTGGTGTCTGATGGTGCTGCCTGCACAGTGCCTCGTGGGCTTCAACCTGAAGAACGACGTTCCCCACTGTCTAGAGCTAAGCCCCTGCCCCTAATCCCTAGTGAATCATGGGGTGGCCTGGCTAGAAGGGACTGGAAGCCTCATGCCTGGAATGATGGGAGCATGCCCACCCAAGGGGGATGTCTGGGGTCACTGAGGCATCCTGAGGATGGCCATGCCCCAAGGTAACAGGCCTCTGGATGAACAGCGAGGGGGCCCAGGGCAGCTTACCCATCACCGTGAGATTGAGCTGGCTTTCCCGATTGCCCGTAGGGAAGGTAGCAAACTCGCAGATGTAGACACCCTCATCCTCCAGCTCCAGGCGGGAGAGGCGGATGGTGCCATCGGTGAAGGAGGGCCGCAGGAATTCCACGCGCTCGCGGTAGGGAGCCAGCACGGACACGCCCATGGATGGGTTGTAGATGGCCACGTTCTGCTTGGAGCCGTTGGTGGCTTGGGTGATCTTCTGCCACGTGACCTGGGTGATCTTCACGCTTGGCAGCGGGTTGGCAAAGCTGCAGTGCAGAACCACGTCTGTGCCGATGAAGCCATACATGGAGTCGTTCACCTGGACCACCTGGGAGTGGGCGCCTGGCCAGGAGGACGGCAGAAAGTGGTCAGTGTCAGGCGTAGCCTCCCCCCACCCACACAGTTCCCTGTGCTCTGGTCTTGTCTTTTATAGCAGTCATTATTGTTTTTATTCTGATTGTAAAAATATTAATTACTTGTTATAAAAACACTCTAGGCAACACTGAAAAATCATGAGAAGAAAGTGACAACATCCCATGATCCTTCTGCTCAGGATAATCTTGAAGGATCTATCTTCTTTTACTTTATATTTGTGTATATCCACATAACCATCTATCTATTTTAAAAAGTCAGAATCATGCTGTACATATTATCCCATAAGCTGCTTTTTCCCTTAGTGATAGATTATAAACATCACTCTGTGTTAGTAAACATATGTCTGCACCTTCATTTTTGGTTGCTTTTCGAGCAGAGCCCCAGCCTGGGAGCCATGCACCGACTGCTTTGCCTTCCTGGGCCTTGGTCTCCTCCTCTGTTAAGTGGGGCGGAGAATCCAGTCCTCTCTACCTCACAAGGTTACTGGGGGAACCAAATGGCGTGATGGATGAGAAGGTGCGTCAGAAGCAGGAGGCTCTGGGTGAGCTTGAAGGCCCACGGTGACTGTCATCATGGCCACCCTGCTGTCTTCTCCCACACAGCTGAATCCTCATGCCCTGGTGTACTGGCTGGGCCCCCTTACCCAGCTCGGCAGAGGGAAGTGAGCACTGCATAAGGCAGCCTCCACTAGCTCCCCATGGCCTTCAGAGTGAAGTCTAAATGCCTTCTCCTAGCAAGACCTCCTTGCACATGCCTCTTGTCCACCTCTCTCCATCAGCCACACTTTCCCACCGTATCAGACTGGGCCCATCCTCAGAACATGCCACATTCCTGGTTTCCTTCCCTCTTCCTCCCATTTATTCAGCCGCGATTTGCCGAGTGACATATTCCAGGATCTAGTGTGAGCATTTGGGTCATATCAAGGAGCAATTCAGTCCCGGCCTCCATGGAGCACAGAGCCTATCCACTCAATACTCCTAGACTTTTACCCAGGCAGCTCCCTCCACCTAGACGGCCCTTCCCCTTCTCCACCTGTGGACTGCCCCCTGAGGCCACCTCAGGAGCTTCCCTGATCTTCCCCACCAGAGCTAACCTGGCCACCTCTAGCTCGGCTCTTTCCTGCCTTGGAAGGTGGTGGTTACACATCTGACTTCTCTACCAGACTGTGAACTCCTCCAAGGGCAGGGTCTGTCCTTTCCATCTCTGTATCCCCAGTGCCCAGCGCAGCACCTGGCACATGGTAGATGCTAGTAAATATTTGTTACTACACAAATCGCAATGGAAGTAAAAAGAGCAGACATTTGCAAGAAGGAGGGAGTGAAATTCCCTCCACTCTCCACATGGGTTATGTTATCCCCTTTAGAATGTCCTTTGTTTGGGCTTCCTTACCCCTGAACTTGGCTCAGCTCCATTAACGTGGGGCAGCTGTCCCCAGCACTAGGCTGTACCCTCCAGCTCTCTCCTGAGTCCTGCCAACTCCCCACAAGCCGTGTCCTTGCTGTCATTTGTATCCCTCATGTTTTTGTATCCTTACTTCACTCACTTTATTGAGCGTCATCAATAGCATCAATAACACCAGGCCCTGTACTAACCCAAGGCAGGGGGAGGGCCTAAATGACCAAAGGAGTCTGGGATCCAAGAGTGGAAATTTGGGGCTTATGCTCACTCGCCTCCTCGGCATGACGGGGACATTGTTGCAGCACAGGCTCCTCTGAGGGCCCCAAAACCCATGGTCAGTGCAGTAAGTTGCTCCCCTCTCTTCTGCTCGAGAGGCCACGGGCCAGGTCTCTAGGTCACTGCAATATCCCTGGTGCTCAGCATAGAGTAGCTACTCAAGAAATACTTGCTGCATAAGTCTATCTTTGGCTTCACCAAGTCAGGCCCTGCCATGTTCTGAAAGTTTCCCTGAGGTTCCCCCTTCTCTGTGCTGATGCACATCCACGCAGCCCTTCAAGGCCCATCAGGCCTATCCCCAGCCTCGCCCCTCCAGCTGTCCCCTCTGCCAGCCTGTGGGGTGCTTCAGAGCTGATGTTCCCTGGCAGAGGCCCCATGGGCTGGGAATACAATGGGAGAAGCATCCAGCCACGAGTTGGGAGGGCTAGGCTGTAGCCTGCCTCTGCCTTTAGCAGGCAGTGGGACCGTGGCCAGTCACTTCCCCTTTCTGAGCCCTATCTTCCTCCTCTGTAAGGCAGTAGGCTGGCCTCCCAAGTCCCAGTGGTCCTCCTGGCCTTAACTGTCTGATGGCAGCCCAGTGCAGCTGTGGCCCCACTCCAGAAACAGTCCCATGGTGAGGTCAGTGGGCCAGACGGCCCAGCACTCTTGCTGACGGGCTAGCTGGCAAGCAGCTAAGCCCTAGGCCCTCTCCAGCAGGATAATTGGGTGCTCCCCACCCCTCCCCCAGCCTGCTGGAGGCTGCCCAGCGGCTGAGATAATGTGGGCATAATTGGGGAACTTGCGCCACACAAAGCCAGGAACAGGAAAAGCCAGCTGGGAGGGCTTGGGCCCCAGGTGAGAGCACAGGGAAGGGGTGTGGGTTCCAGGAGCCATTTCAGGGTTGGTGCCATGCATGGTGGACCCACAAGGGGAAACAGCCCTCTGAGCCCCTGCAATCCTGTCTCCTCTCGTCCCCTGAAGGTGTGGAGGCAGGCAGGGCACAGTCCCTGGGGCACAGGCTGACATTCATTGGCTACATCTTCAGTGGTGACCTCACCGTCAGAGCTGTGTCAATGCCAGGAGTGGAGATGGCTGATAGCGGCCAGGCATGGGGTGGGGAGGGTGCTGAGAGGTGGCCGGGCACCCCAGAGGCCCCCTTACATCTACCAATCCCTCACCAGGCAGGGGCGGCCCTCCCCAAGCCCATGTCTATGTTGGGGTGGAGGTTGCTTTTTTCCCTCCACTGTGGCACTCCCAGAAGCAACCACATGGTGGGGAAGTAAAGGATGTCCCTAGCCTCTCTCTTACTGGGCACCAAGTAGGTGCCCCTAGCCCTGACCCTTTATGCCCTGGTGATGGGCAGGGTGGGGTGGAGAGGGGAGGATCTTTAAGGAGCAGGTACAGACTCACTTTGGCGTTTGCCTCTTTGCCACATCTGACTGTTAACAAGGCCAGGGGAGCGGGGGTGGTGAGCATAAGGCAGCTCTTGGAGTAAGGGGCTTGGGGTCATTAAGGGTGGGGATTGGATCCCAGAGTTCTGGAATTGGGAGGTGCTGGAAGATTTGAAAGGCCTAAAAACTCCACTTCCCCGCTCCAGACTTAGGGTCCGGGAACCTAAGCCTCTTATTAGGGGCTGCCTGCCTTGGTCCAAGGACTCAGGGTTGGGGAGAAGGACTCTCGTTCTTTAGATTGGGAGGTTTTCAGAGGGGAGCAGAGTCCAGGTGTCTCTAACAGGCGGGGTTAGAATGTCAGAGTCAACAGAGGAGCAGGGATCACCACCAGAAAGAAAGAGAAAGAGCTGGATGGGAGCAAGAATCCCGGAACAGGTGGGCCATGAGAAGGCAGGATTGATTAAAGGCAGCCTGCTCCAGGGACAGGCAGAAGAAACAGGGGGTTAAAGACTGCACAGCCCCTCTTCTTGCCTGTCCAAGCTTCTCCAGACACTGCAGCCCTGACAATCTGAAAGCTGAGCTGACGTCTCCCACCTTCTGAAGGCTGTTCCGTCACCACCCTTTCAGGCAGCATGGCGGGGCTGTTAAGAGCCAGGCAGTAGGGGTTTGCATCCACCTCTGCCATTGATGAACTGTGCAACCTTGGCCAAATGACTTAACCTCTCTGTAGCTCAGTTTGTACCAACGTTGCACATCTGCAAAATGGGGATTATAATAGTTAATACCTGCCCTATAAAACGGCTGTAAGGATTAAAAGAGGGAGTCCATGGGAAACTCAGAAAGCAGCACTTAGGACAAATGAAAGGCTCATTAGATGCTAGCTTCCATCATCATCATCACCATCATCTTTCATCTATGAAGCAATAGGGCCTCCCTCCCTGGAACTTCATTCAACAAATATTTGCTGAGCGCCTACTCCATGCTGGACACTGTAGGGAGTGCTACTAGGCACCCTCTTCCAGGACGCCCTTGTGACTGTCATCTCTTCCTACTCAGCTGACAGCTCTATTAATACCCCAATAACATGTAACACTGACCTGTACCCCTTTATCTTCTACTTCCTGGCATATGTGTCTAGCCTGTCTACTGTCTCCCAACCAATTGTAAGCCCCTGCAGGAGATGAAAGGAGCAGGCCTGGCCTTGGGTTGAGCTGACCATGTCACGCCTGACACTGGCAGGGTCAAGGGCTTGGGGAGTTCCCTGCTGACTTTCTCTGATTCCCTAAGCAGTCAGGACTGGTCCACAGAACACATCCTCTTTTCTTCCTTGCAGGTTCCCTCTTACATGAGAAGCAGAGGCTGGCCCAGATGCGGGAACTGGGACCACTAAAATGGTAGCATATTGGAGCTTAATGGACCATGCAATCCATCATTTACAACGATTGGAGGGATTAGGTCACCTGCCCAGGGACACAGAACAGTAGCACCCAGCCCAGTGCTTTCCCACCCTGCCACAAAAACAGACTCTGGCTCAATCTAACTCCCTGGGGCCTCTTTCTGGGTGGTGTCCCTCCTAGAATATAACCTCAGTGACTCCTTTGCCCCTTGTGAGAAATGGCACAAACACCAGCTACAATACTGGTATGGCCACTGCATCTGCAGGTCACCTGACTGGGTGTCAGGTGATAGATCAGAAACAGGGGCTTTGGGGATCCCAGGTGTGTGTGTGTGTGTGTGGTGGGGGGCACCTGCAGGAGGCTACAATGTGCTGAGCAATAAGAGCCAGAGAGGTGGGGAGTGAAGGGCAGAGGCATCCATAGAACCTGTGCCCTCAGTAGAGGGGCTCTTGTATCCCACAGATATCAAAAGAATCAGTCTTGTTTTTTTTTTTTTTTTTTTCTGACTTCAAGCACTGCCTATATTGTCCCTGACCACCCTATGAGCTCCAGGATCTGGGACCCATGCCCCTGGGGCTTGTTCTCAAGTGCCTCAGTTTCCCCACTAGAGCTCAGGTTGGGCAGTTCAGGCTGCCTCGCTTCCCAGAAGTGCTGAGCCAGCATGACGGGCCTCAGGCCGGCCCCCTGAGACGTCACAGACCTGCAAACGCCTGAGCTCAGCAACAAAACACAAAGGCTCCTCAGTTGTGGTGGACAAACCTGCTCCCCAAGGCCCTGCCTGCCGTGGAGCTCATCCGCAGGCCAGGGCCACAGGTTCCCACGCAGTGGGGTGTGGCGCACTCCGCTCCCCACATACCCGCTTCCAGCAGTTTCTCTTCCTGCCCTTTTAAATCCCAGACCCCTCTCTTCCTAGCAAAGCAGGCTGGAACTGGGCTCAGGGGTAGGTGAAAGTGGGTACCTAGGTGAGGCGAGGGGGATTCGGGGCTTCCTGGCATGAACCGCTTCTTTTGTACTGGCTGTGCCAGCCCACCCCAGCCCCTCCTTTCCTGAGACTCTGCCTGGGGGCCTTGAAGTGGCTGGGCAGAGGCGGCCGACCTGGCCTGGAGTAAAGTGGCGGCACATTGCAGAGAGGGAGTGGGTCTGTGTGCACGTGTGTGTCTAAGGTGGGTGCTGAGCTCCCCCATAAGGGCCTCTATGAAATCGATATTCTTCGGGATGCATTTCTAGGGCTTTCCAGGAATGCTCCCACCGCAGCCCAGGAACTGGCAGAAGGGGACAGGATGTCCGGTGAGAAACCGGCTAAGTGGTAAGTGGGAGTGACTCACCCACTGGGAGGGGCAGGGCCTCCATCTGAAACCCTGCTGAGGCAGCACAGTGACCTAAAGGGTATAGGCCCCCTCCTCCCCATGCAGCCGCTTCCCCGAATGTCAACTCCCAGGGCTGGCCAGCTCCATACCTTCTGAAGTCAAGGCCAGCTCCACCTCGGAGAGAGGCCGACGTGGAGGAGCGTGCGATCAGGACACCCACCCCCTTTCTGGGGTCCCCTCCTTTCACAGGTTTGCCAATCAGTGTCACCTAGACCCCGATCATTCTGTCAGCAAAACCCAGAAGGCAGAGCTCTCACTGAGCTTGTCCTGTCTCACTTCCCCATTAGTCCAGGAGATTCACGGGTGCCCAGTCCTGCCTCCAGACTCCCCTCTACACTCAGGATGGGGAGGAGGGCTCAGCAAGGAAGCAGAAGCAGACCCAGCAGACCCAGTTCTTGTCCTGGTGCTCTAGCCACCTTTCTCTGGGGCTGGGCACAGTCTGGACTTGAGTCCGGCCTGGCCTTGCACTGCTGTTAGTCTAGCATCTCTGTGTCCCCTGCCGCCTGCAGTGCAGAGACTTTGGCTGGTGGGAGGTGCTGATAACATCCCATGAGCCCACAGTCAGGGGCTAACTGCTACCATCCAAGTCAGTGCCTCCGCCTCTCCTTTGGGGTCACAAAAACTGCCGATGTTTTCCTCTTGCCTGATGATCCCCCAACTCCCCACATTGAGCTGTTTAATGATGGGCTGTGGGGCTGGAGCCCGGCACCTTGGGAGGGAGAGCACAGTGTGTGGGAGAGGAGGGGGCGCGGCAACCTGGGAAAAGCCCTGAGAGAAGGAGCCAGCGCAGGAGCCCAGGATCTTCCAGACAGGCCAAGCTGGCCAGGCTCTGCTTCCCTGGCAGTACAGAAGCCCGGGACGGCAGCAGTGATGGCGGTGCTCTGGCAAGTTCCGCCTCCCTCCAGCAGGACAGGCTGGGGGACAGAGATGAGTCAGGGAGCTGAGTTTTGCCTTCTCCCACCAGGTGGCTGAGGACACTCGGACTCTGTCCTGCAGGCCTGTTTCATGCTGGCTGCCCCATCCCCACCGCCCATCGTGGGGCTGGTCCTGAGCCAGCCTCTGACTCCATTGTGGCACCCCAGGAACACAGAGCCTCTCTCGGCCCTGCCCGCCTCTAGTCTTCAAGGCGTCCTCTTGGACCATTCTCCTGTACCTGCCACCTTTGCTCTGCTCACCTGGACGTTGGGAGAGGCGGGCTCTGGTCCCCACTACTTGGTCACTGTTTTTCTATATGGCCTTGCATAGGGTAGTTTCCTTTGCTGTAAAATGGGAGTATTGGCTCTGATTACCTTGGGGGACTGCACTTTGGACATGACCTGTCCAGCTCTCTTTGACCCAGCTGTGCCTTTGCCTTGGATCAACTTCTGGAGACCTATCTACCAAGTGGCTGCTCTGCCTCTGTACACTGCCCAGCTCTTTCAGGAAGACCTCCCAGGTTAAGTGGAATGCCAGGAAAATCCAGGCCACAGCGTGGCAAAGCTGGAGCACACAGGAGCTCTCCAACAGTCAAGTAATCACCAAGTCTTACTGATGCCAGCTCCTCAACAGCTTTTGAATTCTTCTTGATTTTCCAGGCCCACTGGTCTCAATTCAGACTTCCTAAGCCCCCTCCCGCTAGTGCATACCTCCCTCCACCTCACCTCCGGCAGTCTCCCTTTCTTATTTTTTCAATATTCCTGGGCTGAGTCTTTGCACTAGCCCTTCCCTTTGAACCTTAGCACCTGCCATCTCATGCCTCCCTCCATTTCCCCAAGGCTTGCCCCTTGTCCAGGCCAACATCATCCCTTCCCTAGTCCACTCTGCATCACGCTAAGTCTACAGTCTCCTGCCTCCAGCTGTGCCCTGTAAGTCCTTCACTCAGCTGCCAGAGCGATCTCTGTAAAATGCAAATCAGTTACTACTTCAGACCCTCCCATGGTATCCTGCAGCCCTCAGGATGAAGGTTTTCCGGGCTCTAGACCCTATCATGGGCATCCCCATCCTCCAGCCACTTCCTCTCCCAACTTTCTCTCTCTTCCTTGCCACACTGAACAATCCTGTTGGTTTAGGTTGCTGCCTCGGCTAAAACTGCACCACTCCCCCGTTACCTGCGCAAGTCCTTTTCATTCCTCCCTGAATCACCTTAGAGTTGACTTTCAAGGGGGAGGCTTCCCAGAGCCCTCCTCTTCCTACCATCATGGATTGGGTGTTCCTGCACCCCCAGGGTCCCAGTATCTCAGCGTGCACCTGTCACAGTGTTTCTCCTACTGAGTTTGGAAAAGGCCAGGACTTCAATCAACCCAGTGCCTGGCACATGGGAAATGCAGGGGGCTCAAGTGGCAGGTGGGAAAGGCTGTGAGCAGCTGGGGGCCCGAGCCAGGGTTAGCCATTTCTCAGGTCTGACTGCAGCTTCCTGGAAACTGTACATTATGCAAAAGGCAGGAATGGAGAGTGAAGCCTCACACCTGCATGGAAGGGAAGCAGGTCAGGGTCTGAATCTTCTCCTTCCTTGACTGAAAGCAGAAAGCCATGTCCCAACAGGGGGAAGGTTGGCCCGATCCCTTGCCCACCTCCAATCCCATGTCTTCTGCTTGCTTCCCTGAGACATTTCTCAATTCCTTTCCTCTCTCCTCTGCCCCAGTTCCCAGCACCTAGGCCCTCTTCCTTCCTCATGCCAGACCATAAGGTGACAAACATTTTTCTCACCCAAGCAAACTGCATCCCTGAAGCCCTGCTCTGGAGATCTTAGCCTTGTTTGTGTCTGCACTCCCCGGTTCATCGCCCCTCCCACCACTGCTGGGGCTTCTGCTGTCCCAGCCTTTCATGGTCTGGCCAACCTGGAACCCCCTGGCTCTGAGGCCAAGATTCAGGCAGGTTCCATTGTCTGTCGCGGATGCCAACCCTCTCCACCCCAGCTGCAGCAAACGACACTGTCTCGTAGCAGACACGGCAGCCTGGATTTCCCTCGGCAAGTGTGCATTTTTAATGACACATTTTGGGGAGTGTAGGCAGCAGCCTCTTTGGAAGGCTAGTGTGGGGGTGGGAAAGGCGGGGGGCTGCCGAGAAAGCAGAGGGAGAATTCCCTAGGCTTCCCCGGAGAATCTCTTAAAAGCTCAGTATTGACATCTGCATTGTCTCAGCCCTGCAGGCTTCATGCTGATGTTCAACACCTGTTTGGAAGCAGAGGGTTCTCGATCTGCCTCATCCCAGGAAGGGCCTGTGGAGCCACCCCAGTGCCCAACCCTCTCGATGCCCTGTCCAGCTATGGGCAGCTGCCTGCTCGGATGTCTGTGGGGGTGAGTGGAAGGCAGTGGGGGAAGGTATACAATGCCTACCTGCAGGGAACGTTCATTCTAATAGGGATGGGGTGGGAGCTCTAGGGATTGTGTAGAAGGCCCAACAGAGGAGAGATTAAGAGGAACACGGGTGGGGGTGTAGAAAGTAATCTGTGAGCTCTGACTTTGAATTCAGATAGACCTGGGTTTGTGTCTGCTGCATTTTAGCTGGTTGACTTCGAGAAAGGTGCATTAATCTCTCCATGCCTCAGTTTCCTCATGTATAAAATGGGGCCAATAATAGCACTATCTCCTAGGGCTGATTTGAGGATCCAATGAAATAATTCAGTTATGCTCTTGGCATAGTGCTTGGCCCATGCTACACAAGCAGTTGTATTATTCGCTAGGAGAAAGAACCTACCTAGAAATCACATGCACTGGTTCCCTGATTCCCATCCCAGCTCTAAGCCCACCCTGTGATCCTGAGCAGGCCCCTGCAGTGATGAGGCTACTCCCCCAGGGCACGAATGACCTCTGCACTAATGACATTTTGCAGGGGAGACTGTCCTGTTGTGGAGACTGTCCTGTGTGTTGCAGAAGCTTAGCAAGATCCCTGGCCTCTACCCAAGTGCACCCCCTCCACTTGTGATGACAAAATAACCACAGACACCGCATCTCCCATGGCAGGCAAAATCATCCCCAGGTAAGACCACTGGCCTAGAGGAAGGGAGTAAAGCTCAGGCAGGGATGGTGGAGCTCACGATGAACATGCAGGGCTGGCTGTGGCAAGCTGGTGCAGAGAGGAGTGGGAAACATAGTTGGGGGGCACTCTGGTGGGGAATTGCCTTTGTTTGTCCAGGGACAGAGGGTCCAGAGGTGGCTGAGAACAGGGGTGTAGGTCTTCCTGTCTGGAGAGCCTGGACTGTGTAGGAGGGGCAGCGAGTTGTGTTTGGGGGAGACAGGTAGAGAGAACAGGGCCCTCTGGGGAGCTGGCTGTCAGAATATGGGTTATAGAGTGGAATGCGTGTTCTCAGAGGATGCAAGAGGGTAGACAGGGGCAGCGAGGGGAGGGACACAGGGGACACGCAGTGGGTGTTGTGAGCACCTTTAGACGGGGAGGAGAGGGAGGCTACCAAGGTAGGGGCTGGGCTGGGTTTCTAAGAGCTGAAACAAAGTCAGGCAGCGTCTTCCTTCGGCTGGTAAAATGCTATCATTTTGGAAGGATTTTCACCTCATTTGGTTCCTGCTTAAGTGAAATCCACAACATGTGTTCTGTGCATTAGTGGAGTGTTTGTGCTTAATTAGTGGCAAATTCTTTCATATTAAAGTCATTAAGTTTTGCCGTTTGCGCTCCTCACCCTGGGCCTGGTTCTCCTGGCTTTTCTTTGAACACAGGAGGGCCTGATTGCAGACTTGCATGTGGTTCCAGCCTCGCAGCCTCAGGAGCAGCACACACATGTGCACGCACACCTTCCCTGTGGCATTCGGACCCTACAGCACCAGCCCTTGAGCCCGTCCCACCCAGGGCTGGCATCTGGCACTCCCAGCACTTCCATCCATGCCCCAGGCACCTCCTGCTCCCAGGCCAGGCTTTGGAGTCAGAATTCTGCCTGCCCAGAGGCACTCTGCTGTGGGAGGGAGCTGCAAAGTGAGGGACTACTGGTTCAGGCTTCAGGGTGTGGGGGGGCCCTGCTGCTGAAGGGGCAATGAGAAGGCAACCTGACTGTTCAGAAGGTTGGCCCCGCACATTCCAACCAGGCAGCAGGACTAGGAGCTCTGTGCACACTGCCAGAGCAGCAGGTGGGGGGCCACTGGAGTGACATTGGGACGGAGGGCTCTCGACCCCATCCCCTCAAGAAGGCCTTGGTCTCACCAATCCCCACTGCAGTGACCCCTGAGATAATACTTTGTAGCCACAGCACAGTGGTGACCTTGAACTCTTGGACAGTGAGTGGGGAATCAGTGACCAGAGCCCCAGAGCAATCTCTTCCCTCCACCTGCTTCCAAAGCCGCTTGAGAAGAAGGAAGGATCTGCATAGGCACCAAACCTGCTGTTTCATTTCTGGGCAGAACTCACCGGTCTGGACCCAATGAGGGATACTGTGCTCAGATTGCACACGAGGTCTGGGTTAGACGTAACATTCCCAGGTGGGGCTGGGCCTTCTGCTGAACCTTCCCTGTACGGATGATCCGAGAACTGCACCAGGCCTTGGCACAAGGTGCTCAGGGCCTCTTCTGTACCTGGACTTAGGCGGTGCCAGGAAAGGGAGCTGTGATGCTGGAGGAGACAGCGGGAGCTCCTCTCCTCACAGCCCCTCCTTGGTGAAACTTCACCCTGTAGGGTCTCAGGTGGCACAACCATGGACTGAGACCCCAGCAGGCCAGCCTCTCTTTCCATGTCTCCCAGCTCAGGGGTGTCTCCATCCAAAAAAAACCCAAAAAAACCCAACAAACCCTTCCTTGCTTCCTTGCCGCCCCACGAGCTCTGCTCCTGGATCAGGGATCTCAGAGCTAGGGGGTAGCAGTCTTTATCTGATGCACTTCAATGACCAGGGTCTGGGGCCAGAAAAAAAGGGGGGATGGGAAACAGAACTGAAAGGCTTAAAAAGTCGAGTTTTCTCTTGACTTCTTCAGCTAGTGTGTCCCCAGGAACCCCCACCAAAGGGTCTCCGGCAGGACTACTGGAGGTGGGCCAGAGGGCGGGTCCCCCAGGCACCAGCAGATCAGGGCCTCAGGACTGCTGGGGTAAAAGGAGGTAAAACTGCTGGCCCTGTGTTCCCTCGGCGGATGAGAGGACCCAAACCCCACAGAGGGGAGACCAGCCCACGCCCAGATGTTCAGGCTTATGTCTGAGTAGCATCTGGGTGGGGCCTGGGGTGGGGAGGGTCCACATCACAGGATGCAACAGAGGTGGGGGAACTCGGGGACCGGGGCAGGGACTCTGAGTGGCCCTTCCATCATTGCAGAAGCCACTCACTTTTCACGCCACTCCCCACCTCAACCTACGTTCCGGCTCAGCTACCACCCCAACCCCGATTCTCTCTCCTGGCCAAGGGTCCTGTGAAAATGAGCAGTTATCCTCCAAACATAAGCAATGACCTTTTGTTCAACTAGCACTGGGCCTCCCAAACTCATCCACCCTCTCTGAGGACACCAGCCTGAGCTGGAATACCCCAACTCAACGTACTTGCCCCAGTGTTAACCACTGAAAGCATTCCCCCCAACCACCGACAGAAATCCCAAGAGTAGCCCCCGCCCAGGTCTCAACATCAGTGCCAACCTAGACCACAACACAAACCCGGGTCATGACCCCAACCCGAGTGTTAACCTCTTCCCGGTTTAACCACGGAACGAAGCAAACTCCAAGCATGGCCCGCAGTGCAGCAGCCGGCCTGAGCGCAGCTCCTCTGGAGCTCCAGGTCTAAACTCAGCCCCAGCTTGGGGTCACCCCGGAGGGCAGGCAGCCACGGCCCACAGTTTTCTTTCCACCTGAGAGTCCCCCATCTTGGGTGGGCAGAGAAAGTGGGGTCTTCAAAAAGTCATGACATGGGGTTTTTGGGAGAGGCCAGCCGAGCTGAAGGCTGCCCTGTGGGTGTTCTGCCTGCAGGGGGCACGGTGCTGTCTGCTCTCTGCCTTGCTCTCACCCCGCCACAGCAGGGCCTGTGGGCACGTCCAGATCCCTGGGCTGTCCCTTTCCCCAGTGCCCAGAAGGCTGAATGGGCGGTGGGAAGGCAGAGGCTTCCTCGTTTTTCTTGGTGCTAATGTCAGCCTTGGCACTTAACTAGCAGTAGAAGCTATGAACAAGCCTCCTAACTTTCCCGAAACCCAGCCTTTGCACCTGTAAATGGCCCGAAGCACATCCACCCCATTCGGTTGGAGGGAGAACTCCTGTATAAAATGACCTCCCCAGTCCCAGGAGTCTTCTGGGAGCCCTCCTGCCTGGCCTGCCCCGCTCCCAGCTCCCGGCTGTCATCCTCCCTTCCTCCCTCTTTCTCGGCAGCACTGAAATCATCACTTGGCAAAATGCTGAGGGGAGCACATCCCTCTGCCGCCGCGGCCTGTCTTCTTCCTGCCCTGCCAGGCAGGGGCATGTGGGGTGAGGGGCCTGAGAGGCAGAAGGTAGAAGCTCTGAGCTTGGCCACATGTCCCCAGCTCCACCTGCTCCCTCCCAGCATCCCCCATGGTGTCAGAGTTTCGAGAGTGGGGTCTTTCCCATCCTTCCCCCGCCCGACCATCCCTCTGCCCAACACGAATCTATCAGGAGCCTCGCCCAGCCCCGCTTCCAGCTCAGACTTGTCGGGGTTTCAGGAGTCACTGGGTAGGGGCTGGCGTGCCAGGGCCTGCTCCGCATCCTGCCTCACGGAGGAGCCAGCACGTAGGCTTGGGGCTCGCGCCCAGCTGCAGATGCAGCTCAGCCTCGGTGGCCACCTGCTTCCCTTCCCTTCCCTCCTTCCATTCCCATGCCCTCTTGGCTCTGCGCAGAGAGGCCCCTGAAAGCCCAGGAGTGGCTTGTGGCAGTGATGTGTGTGTGTGTGTGTGTGTGTGTGTGTGTGTGGGGGTGACAGGGGTGGGAAGTGGACCCCATGTTTGCCACATCTGGGAAGAGTGCTGCCTGCCTCCTTCGGCCACCCCAAGGTTGGGCCCATCCCCCTTAGCAGCAGCAGAAGCTGGGGCTCAAGTGCTCCCCTTCTTCCCTCCCTGGGAGAAAAAGTACGAAAGGGTCAGGTTGCCTGCCAGGACCCTCCCAAAGGATGGCAAAAACAGTTAACACGTGCACTGCTGATCTGTGCCAGGCCGGGGGCTGGGTATTTACATACATTAATTCACTTACTCCTTACAACACCCCAGGAGCGAGATTGTCCCCGTCTTAGAGATGAGGAAACTCAGGGAGGTCAAGTCATCTGCCCACGGTCACGCAGTCTGCAAGGCTGATTCTGATCAGGGCAGTCTGTCTCCACAGGTGATGTTCTTCACCACACTCGTGGCTCCATGGCCTCCCTTTCTCCCCTTCCTGGGGAAAAGAGTGGCCAGCACCCTCTGAACCAGACCTGGGTGAGCAGCCCCTGTCTGCTGGCAGTGCTGGCCTAAGGCTGACGATGGGGCTGCTGGGAGCTCCTTGTAGAGAGGGCAGGCACCATCCCCCCGCCCCTGCCTGTCCTCCTTCACTCTGGGGGAGGCTGAGCTGACACCTCCACCTCCCCCAGGACTACAGGGGCTAGCAATCCCGGCAGCCCAGCACAAGGATATGACTGAAGACTCCAGACATGAAAAGCCCCCATTCTTCCCCTGTTCCCCTTCCCTCCTCGTCCCAGAGCTCAGACACTTGACTTCCAGTCCAAACCCTGCCACTCTCGGGGTGTGTGTCTCTCTGTCTGCCCCTCAGCTCCTCCACCTGTGAAACCTGGAGGTGGCACCTGTACCCATTGCCTCCTGGGGCTGTGGGGTGGTGAGGGCCAAGTGAAAAAGGAATGCTGAGCGCCTCTGAAAACTAAAGGGTGAACGACAGTCTGCAGGTATCAAGTACCTGTGATGTCATCCATTTACATGTAAAATCTCATTTAATCTTCACAACTACCCCAGGTGGGGAGTCCCCTCAGCCTCAGGCCAAGAGAGGAGAGTGACTGCCAAGCTCTGTCCTTTCCCAAGGCCCAGGAATGGAAGGTGCTGTTATTCTTTTCCTCGTTTTTTCACTCAGCCCCTCCCACTCTGGGCCATGACCACCATGAAGCCCAGGAAGTGGCAGCAGGTGCTTGTGAAGAGTCAGCAGAGGCTCCTCACACCCCTCCCTGAGTTGGGGCACTGGGGTCCTGGGAGGCCCAGCTCAGCCTCCAAGACAAGTGGGGGGCTCTGACACACCTCTAATGTTGGATGGTGAAGCCGGGTTTCCTCAGCCAAGGCTGCTGGGATAGCACACCAAATTAGCTTAATGAGTGAGGCCCAGCTTTAATAGGGGCCCTCCGTGTTGCAGCGCCGACTCCTGCTTTCATTTTTAATGCTGGGAAAGGGTGGGTTTTCTTTTTCTCTCTGCCCCGTGCATTTTCACCCTGGCTAATGACACTCAGAAAGGCCCCTACCACTGCTAATTAGATTTAATTACTGGGGTAATTAATGATCTGATTGGAAAACTAAAACATTGTGGGTGAATTTTGTGTATAAATAGGAAAGTCAAAGGGACAGGGAACTCAGGCTGAGACCAGTCTGGGGCGGGAGGAAAGACCAGGCTGAGCATCGGTCAGCTGGCAGCTCTGAGACAGGGACCGTCTGCTCTCGGCTCCCCATTCACAGAGGGGAAAATGGAGGAGCAGAGAAGGGGAACTCTTCCAAGGCTGCCAAGAAGTTGGTGGGAATCAGGGGAAGCAGGAGCTGGCAGGGTCAGACCCAGGGAGAAGAGGGGCGGGAAGGGGTGACTTGAGCCTGGATGGCTTGGCGCCATGGTTCGGCTGGCTCAGTAGTGTGATCATGGCCCAGGAGCACCTGGGCAAGAGTTATCAACCGAACACTAGCCCATAGAAATGTACTGTGGTGGCCTCTCTTGTTGTGGTTACAAAGACCCAGTCTCTGGGTCACCAGATAAGCAAATAGCTCAAGCCAGGAGGCAGCCAGGTTTGGCGAGAAAGAGCAGTTGGGAGGCCTGGGTCCCCTGGAAGCTCACTGCCTCTCACTGCAGAAGGTTCTGTCTCTTTCCTGCTTGGCTCACAGCCGCCTGCCTTGGCCTGAAGTGATGTGGGCTGGGGAGGGCAGGGTGGGCAAACACATTTGCTGATGGTGACACACCAGTTTTGTATTACTCTGGGGAGGGGAACCCTGGAGGAAGAAATAGCGGGGAGAAGGGGATGGGGATGCTGGTTTGGTCCATGGTCCACTCCAGGGCAGGCCCACAATGATACCTCTGTGCTGAGGGCCTGAACCCCGGTGTCCTGCTGCCCCCCAGGCATCTTGCCCTCCATGTGCACTGAACTCCTCTCTCCAGCTGCTCCTTCAGCCCTCCCCCTCCCAGGGCCCAACCATAGTCGCATCAATATAGCCCCTTGACTCTCCTTCTGAAGGTCCAGAATACAGCCCTTCAGCTCCCTCGGCTTCCTGCAACTCCACAGGGAGGTGAGGCTCCTACTGTTTCTTATCTGGAATCACAGTACTGAAAATATCACACCTTTACTGAGCACTCACTGTCTAATGGGTATTACGTTAGGTAATCCGTCTCCCTAGCATGCTGAGAAACTGAGGCTCAGGCTCCTGAAGGGATCTGTCCAAGCCACACTGCTAATAAGTGGATTTAAATACAAATCAGATCTTGTTACACAAGTCCCCAGTCGCTCTCCACTGCCTTGGGGTAAATCTAAACTACTTATCAGGCCTTCACAATCTGTCCCTGCCCATATTCCCATCTCCCTCTCCCACCCCTCCCAGTTCCCTACCCTCCCTACCAGTCCCCGCTGCCAGTGGAAAACTCCTACCCACCCTTCAACACTCAGGTCCCACGCTGCCACCAGCTCTGACCTCAGGTTCCCACAGCACCTGGCTCCTTGCTCAAACAGCTCTCCCTGGCACACAGTGTTGGCTGTGCCATGAAGACAGATGTGCTCACCCCCGACGTCCCAGCACACAGCCTGACGCCCTGGATCCAGGTCTGCTCGATGAACTGCGAGTCAGAGTCAAATCCCAGAGAACATACTCAGGGATGGGGGTGCCTGGTGGCTTCTCAGGTCACTGCAATCTTTTAATCAAGACTTCTTAGGAAGCTGAGTGATCAAAGAAGGACCAGAATCCCTGGTGAGGGCCATGCTTATTTACCAAAATGAGAGTCTCTGTAAGAGAAAGGCTGATGGGCTGCATATGTGGGGGCTGCATTCAATTCATACCTCCAGTGGGAAGTGGGAGAACCCTCCTTTACTTCCCAGGTCGGTTTGTAAGTGCTGATCCCATCACTCTCCTCCAGCCCCCTTTACCAGGAGGCTCCTGGATCCTGGAATAACCAAGAGGGAAGGCGCTACCCATTTTGTAGATGTTGAAATTAAGACCCAGAAAAGTGGGTGTCTTACATGAGGTTATATAATAAACTAATTGAAAAGCCAAAAAGAATCCAAGTCTCTTGACCCTTCTTCTACATTCTTGGTGCCAAAGGGGTGAGGAAGAGGCAACAAAGCAGAGGCAGCCTCACAGCCCTGGTGGGTGAAGGCATCTGAGTAAGTCTAGATATAGATTTTATTTTTTTAATTTTTGGTAGAGTTGGGGTCTTGCCTAGGCTGGTCTTGAACTCCTGGCCTCAAGTGATAACCACCTGCTTCAGTTTCCCAAAGTTGTTAGGATTACAGGCATGAGCCACTGCACCCAGCCCAAAGGTAAGGGTCTGTCTTTGGAGGGCAGGTTGGTGCCCCCTGCGCAGTGCTCAGCGACCCAGGCTGCCTAGAGTAAGGTGAAGATGGGCAGCACCCCACCCCCCAGCTAGACTTCAGCATAACAGAGAGGAGCGAGCCTCTTGTCAGTGCAATCAGAAGGTGTTCTGGAGTTCAACCCGCCCCTCCCCGCCCCGGGGTGGGGTTGGAGGAGGGAGGGAAGCTGAAGAAGCAGGTCAAAGCAAATCCTCCCCATCTGCCCCACCCCCACTGAGAACGGGCAGAGCCTGAGCCTGTAGGACCAGAACCAGGTGCCCTGTCCTGACATGTCTCAGAGACACAGCTTGAGTGGGAAGTGAGGGAGGTGAGTCAGGGCTGGGTGTTGGGGGCGAGAGAGAGGGGCATGAGGTCTGTCCCATTTCTGAGGACACAGGGACCAGGGCTGGCAGGAACCAGGCAAGGGTGGGTTCCCCTGGATGGGAGTTGCACAGGGTTGGCTCAGTGGGTCTTTGGTCCAAGGCCTCCGCCTCTCCTGGGTTACAGGCTCAGGCAGGCCCCGGAAAGCAGGACTGCTGGCGGCATAGGGGCGGGGCTGGAAGGCATCTTGCCACATTGTCTAGGGAAGAACCGGTGCTGAGGCCTGAGAATAGTGAGATAGCCATGCCATGTCACCCGCGCAATGCACACTAAGATCAACAGGAGGCCTGGCAGGGGAGGAAGGAGGGCATCCTGTCTCTCCAGCCCCCTCCCCACCTATCAGGCCTGCCCACTCTGTGTGCTGCCCACTGCAGCGGGCAGAAGCCGGGCCTGGGAGGGGCAGCGCTTGAGCAGTTCAGGGAAAGGCCCTCTCACCCACAATAGATGTGGGGGGCGGGGAGGTCGCGGTGAGGATTAGGGCGGGGAGACGCTTTGAACCCCAGAAAGACTGGTGGGAACTGGTTCTTGACTCACAGCCGAGAGAGGGGGGTAGGGAATGGCAAGGGCTTGCACTTTATTATTTTTTCTTTTATGAGATGTAAACTCAAGCAATTAAAAAATATGCATTTTATGTTTACACAATTGGCCCTGCTGTGTCTCTTCATCTTTCCTTCAGCCCTGGTCCCATCAGCACGGTTGGCATTTCACAGCAACTTTTCATCTTCAAAGTGATTAGAGAGATTATGTGCCCAAGCTTTTATAAGTCTCAGCCCCTCTCCTTCATAGGCTCCCTCAACCCTAAAAATAAATACTGGTGGTCAGTATCTGTGCTTCCTGCTTCCCAGAATTCTGGCAGCAAGTTATTTTATTTCTACCACTATTGGCTGAATACCTTCTATCTACCAGGCACTCGGAAGTGCTTCCCTTTTAGGATCTCCTATTTTCACTTCCACCTTCAGGAGCAAGGACTGATAGTCCCATTTTACGGAGGGAGAAACTGAGGCCCAGTGGTTGAGACATTTGCCCAGTTGTATAGCTAAAGGGTGGTGGATCCAGAACCTGAGTCTTCTGGTTGTGGTCCACCGTGATTCCTTTCAGACTGACACTGCCCTTTGGTTTTCTGCCTCGTCAATTAGAACCCTCTCTTAAGACCAGATTCCAGCTTTCTAGGCAGGCAGCGCCTAATCACTGGTGTGCACATTATAAGTTCTCAACAAATTTGCTGAAGACTGATTTCCCCAGAGGACAGGCAGGGTGGGCTGCAGAGGCTGAAGCCCTCAGTGTCCTGCCCAACCTGGGTCTTCTCCCAGCTCCATACCAGGGACAGGGAAGAGGAAAAGAAAGAGCAAAAACTGGGATTTTGGCATGGTAGAGCTCTCGGTGTGGATCCAACTGGTGCCCAGACAGGTAGCTGGGGACCACACCTGCCCAGGCCCAGGCCCTGCCCTGCCTGACATGCCGCCCCAGGCACTAGTTGGCAAAGGCTCCCAAGTGGACTTGGACAGGAAAGTTCTTGGAAAAGCAATTCCCATGCCTGACCCTTTTGGCAAGGTGGCAGCAGATAGAGATCATACCCCGCCAGAGTTGGGGGCCTGAGCCGCTAGACTTTCCCATCTGAAGGGTACTGTCATATACCACCCCCGACGCTGGCAAGGATTTACTCCAAAAACCCCCACCCAGGTGATCAAATCATCTCGTCCCCTTCTTTCACGGTCTTCAGCATATGAGATTCTACCATTTCCCCCTGGGAAACTGCTAAAATGTTCTATACCCTTGAGAAGTAGAGAAGTTCTTCCTAATATCTACCCTCAATTTCTCTTATTATAAGCGAAGCACACTTTGTCCCATGGTGTGCTTGGGCCTGTGGGATCAGGAACCAGGGCTGGGGATCAGGTAGCTCCTCCCCATAAGGAGAGAGCATGAGGAGTAGAGAGGGAGTTCACACGGTGGAGAGACCTGGGGCTGGGCTCTTCCACTCACTGGCAAGTTGCCTTACCCTGTGAGCCTCAGTTTCCTCATCTGCAACAGGAAACCCCAGTTTTTAATATTTTATCACAAAATGGCTATAAGGATTCAGTAAAATAATGTATGTACATGGTTAGCCAAGTGCCTGACACAGAATAATTGCTCTGGAGGTGGCGAACTGATATGTGGGTACCCTAGGATCATGGACAGGGCTGCAAGCTGAGACTATGCCTCAGGGTCAGAGCAAGACCCTTTCTAGCATCCCAAAGTGGGCTCCAGGCCCTCCCCAAAGGCCGCGGCTACTCCCATTTGTGTGGATTCTCTAAGCTGCCCTGTGCCAGCCTGCAGAAAAATGGGCAGCCTCAAAGTTCCACAAAGGGTGTCAGACAGCTCGACTGTTTCCTCGCAAGTCAGCATTCTCACGCTGGCCTGTGGTGCCTGCCCTGGTCCTGGAGTCCTACGGTTTTCGGGTAGGGGCCCAGGAGAGCTCTGCAAAGAGCTAGGATCATCCTCTCTGCAGAAGATAAGGGGAAATGCCATGTGTCTCTGCCAGCCGGCCCCCTGGTAGGTACCAGCACAGGCCTGTGATTATACTGTGGCATGTGATGAGCCCTAAGGATGCAGGAAAGCAAGGACCAGTGCTGGAGCTTTGACCTGAGCTGAGGGGACTTTTCCCAGTCTCTTTCCTGAGTTCCTGGAGTCTAAGAGTTCCGACTGTCCTCAAGGGAACTCTGGGACTCTTTCCCACGGCCGGCCAGCAGACGCCAACTAGCCCAGCTCCTCCCTCTCCCTGAGTTCCTTCTCCCCAGGCTGGCCACACCCAGCTCTGTCAATGCCCAGCCCCGAGTCCTGGAGAGCAGAGGCCCCCGTTCCAGCGGCCCACCCCACCCCTGCACTCTGGGCCCTCTGGCGGACAGGCGCGGCTGGGCCTTGAGGCCTGGCTGGAGTCACAGGATGACTGGAGGTTCCATCCCTGCCTGCTCCCTCATCACCCACAAACATGCAAGGGAGAGTGGCAGAAGCCTGGGGTAGGGCCTTTTGAAAGACGCTCGGATGCATTCCCTGGAGCGCTCATGAAGTCCTTAGCCTTCCAAGGCAGGTGTTAGAAGACAGCTGAAGACATCGAGACTAAGTGGCATTTGGGGTTGCCAAGGTCACGGTTAGTGGCAGAGCCAGGATTCAAACCCAGGTCTCCTGACTCCAAGTGTAGTGTGTACCCCACCAGCTCACCCTTTCTCTCCCAGGCCTGCCTCAGAGGACGGGGTTGCTTTCCAGGCCTAGCTCTGCCGAAAAATCACAACCTCTCTGGTCTCTGTTCCCCCTCTTAAAGTGGGAACCACCACCACCCCAGCCCCTGAGGTCTGGGGAGACCATCAGATGAAACAAACTCTGGAGAGGGAACTGTGTTACCGGAGAAGAGGCACTGTAGCTACACTGTGTTCATGATTCGAGACCCTGGAACAGGACCCTGCGTCTCCTGCTGGAATGAGGGCCCACCTGAGGGTTTTGCCAGGAGGCCTGAGGGAGAATCTGCCCTTGTGGTCACTGAGGCAGGGAGGGGGTGTGGTGTGACCTAGCCTTGGACACTGACCTTTGGTCTGACATCATTGGCATGCACCCCACCTTCCCTGGAAGGTTGCCCGTTCTTGGCTCTAAGAGTCCCTAATGGGATAAATTCATTTAGTTACAATGTCATTTGTCAAGTGCAGACACCTAGTTCATGAAAGGGGCCTGGCTTGGGAGTCAGGAGACCCAGGTACTAATACTGATGCCGCCAAGAGCCAGTGAACTGTGTGGCTTTCTCTTTCCAGGCCTCAGTTTCCTCATTTAAAACACAGGAAGGCTGCTCGGTTGATCCTTCCTTCAGGTTCCGTCTGGCTTGGCCAGCCTGGGGGTCTCTGCTCTGCAGCTACCCTCCAACAGGCTGCCGGTGTGGAAGGCAACAAGCTCTCAGGCCTGGGGGTGGGATGGTGGGTGAGGAGTGTTCACTTCCACGTTCCCAGGGTCCTGTAGCTCAGCGGAAATGAAACTTCTGGGACGTAATCACAGCACGGCGGGATATGAAACAGAATGGATTTTGCAACCCTTCAAGGCGTTGTACGCAAGGTGTGGCTCTGTCAAGGGCTTCTTGTGCCTGTTGAGAGGCGCTTCTTATTACTGGTGACTCTCTGAAACCAGGGCTGGGCCCCTTTCTGGGATAGGGGGTATATGAGAAAAGGCACCAACTCTGCGAAACAAATCCAAGCTCTTGCCCAAGTCAAAGAGCAGCCCACAGTAGCACTGGAGCTTCTGTGGCTTAGGGTGGCTCCTGGGCTGAGACCTTGAACTTACACCCAGGAAGTGAGGTGTCTGTTAGTAAGTGAGACTCCCAGCCGTGAGTCAGGTCTCTGCAGTGGAGCACATGTGGGGGTACGGGTGTGTGCTCAGGAGGGGAGGTGGGGGAGCAGGGCGCTTGCTCAGCTAAGCACTGATCCTGCCACTGCCAGCCATTTGCTGTGTGGCCTTGTAATGTATGCAACTGCTCTGTGCCTCAGCTGTGTCATCTGTGAAATGGGAACACAAATTATTGCTTCTTATAGCTCTTGGGATTATTGCTAGGGTCAAACCAAAGTGACCTCATGAGTATGAAAGAACTCTGAGAACCTTCCAGAGCTTTACTGGAGTTCTGTCTCTCAAAATAACAAGAGCTGTCTTTTCTCTGAGCAGTGCTTGGCGCAGGCCACCCTCCCACCAACTCTGAATGAGGTGGGCACTGACTCTGTTGCATTGAAGTGACACAAGCACAGAGAGGCAAAATACCAAGGGGTGTCTGGGGCTCAGAATCCTAGGCAAGCGGACAACGTGCATTGTGGGGGCCCTCTCAGCTTGCAGTCCCTAGAACGGGACCACAGGGCCCCCTTTGAGTGACACCTCTTCTGTCACTGCTCTGGGGTTGGTGTTGCAGGGAGAGGCCAGGGCTGGGATTCCAAAGCCCAAACCTGGCCTCTCCCAGACTCTTCCCTTCCTCCTGGCTCTGGGGGGCATCTGGAGAGGAGACAAACCTAGGGGAGATGTTAATTAGTTCTGACAAATTAATAAAGAAAGACTAATTTATTCTCCAGAACTCATTTCCTTCCCGGTGCTTTATTTTCCTGCGCAACAAGCTGCCGTTAGGGAAATGGAGGGGAAAGGTGGTGGTGGGGGGGTGGTCAATCTGAAGACAGGGGCAGCCCAAATCCACCTGCCTCCTCCTCACTGGCTCCTGCCCCATCCCTAGCCCTCCACTGCTCCAGGAAGCCAGCCCCAGACATTAAGCTGTCAAACCACTCCCAATTATCTCCCTCTATGCCCGCTGGCTCCAGGGGCGACAGTTGTAGCAAGCTGGCGTTGACTCATTCTGTCACCGGCCTGCCCTGCTCTGGGAAAATGCAGTTTAATGAAGTCCGATGGCAGGGCTGGGGCAGACAGGGTCCCAGGAAGAGGGTGGCACCAGCCTGGGGACAGCTGACAGTGCTCTCTTCCTGTGGGACAGTGTTTTTGATCTGTGTGATGCGATCTCATCTCTAGACCCTGGAGGGGTCATCCTGGACCTCCCCCTGCCTCACTCACCTCTCCAGCAGCTCTGAGCAACCAAGGCATTAACCTTTCCCACCAGGGCCTCCACCTCCCTCGGCTGCCTGTTTTAATAGCGTATGGTCGTGACAGCTGGGAAATTCGTCCTGCGGTTTCATCTCCATCCCTTCTGCTGAAGAGCAAGTCCATTTCCCCAAGTCTTTTGATACAGAGCCTGGGAGTGGGTCAGCCACCACCAGATGCCATCAAGGCCAGTCCAGGGCTGTGGCCGAGGCCATCTGTGTACTGCCAGGCTAACTCTGCTGCTGGGAAGAAGTGCATTGTTCATTCTGCTTCTGGTTGGGCCTAGCCTGGCCCTGCCACTTGCCCCGCTCGAGTCCTACCTCTCCAGGGGCATTTGCTGAAGATCCCCACTGTCTCTAGTTATACAGCAGAGAGGCCTCTGACTCCAGGCTCCTGGGTTCAAATCCCAGCTCTGCCACTTGCAAGCTCTGTGACATTTTTTCCTCATCTATAAAAATGGAGAGAGAATAATCACTCCCTCAAAGGCTGTAGGGAAGGTTAAATAAAGCTCTGTAAGCAAAGCCCTGAAAGCTGACCCTGGCACAGGGCTGCTCAGTAGATGGTGGCTTTTGGCGCTGTGGCCCCCACACCTTTGGCAGATGCAGGACCTTTCCACGGTCTCTTCCTTTTTTCCCCTCTTTCTCCATGGTCCATTCATTCTTCATGCCTTTAGTAACATCCCTTACCCTGGGAGGCATCCCTGTCCCCCAGAATGGGTTAAGCCCCACTTGCTCTATGTTTCCACCAGGCTCAGGCCTTTGCCACACTCAAAAAGCATATTCAGTGTCTGGCCCCCACCAGCCTGTGAGCTCCATGAGAACATGCATGGCACCTGTTTTGCTCCAACCTGATGCCCAGCACCTCCCAGGGTCTGCACATGGGAGGTGATCGATAATTAAGAGGTGACTGACACACGGCATGACCAGGAGGCCAAGGTGCCTCAAAGCTTCCCCAGCTCCAGTGGGAAGGGTTGGGAACCACGTGGGTTTGAGAAATGCTCCTGGCAGAGGATCTGACCATGAGTTTCTTCCGCCTGGCCCCACTCTGTGTCCCACGTGCTGGAGGCCCAGTAGTCAGGAAGGGCCTTCATGCTGGCACCAAAGGAACAGAAAAATGTCTTTCAGCAAGGGGCAGTCAGACATCTCCAGAGCTCACAGGCTGGCTGGCCCTCAGAAGTCATAACACCACACTCTCTTGTACCCTTCTCGGTGTTTGCCTTGGACTTGTCCAAGTGGCAGGAGTACAGTAGCTGGTCACACAGGTCCCCTGCGCACCCAGGATGGGCCAGGAGACTTCAAGAGCTCCCCAGGAGCAACTAGCCCAAACTACTTGCTGTACAGATAAGGAAATTGAGGCCAGGGAGTGTCTGAGGTGACCTGACCTGCAAGTGGCCGAGGCAGGACTTCCGACGCCGAGGCTGACGCTCTTTCGTGAAAGCACACCTGGCCCACGTTAGCAAAGAGCCTCCTGTCTGCCTCGTACCCTGGCTTTCCATCTCCCTGGATTATTGGTAAAGTCCCCCACCACCCACACTCTACAGGAGATCCCAAAAGGACTGACCATGGAAAATGCAAGGTAGCTTATTGCTAGGGTAATGAGATGCGTGGCTCAGCCCGTTCAGCCTGTCAACTCCACTGCATCCAGGGTGCTGGGCTCAGAGCTGGCGCACAGGTGCTCAGGAACAGTGCTCGCAGGGAGGGGGTGGCCTTTATCACGCCCGTCCTGTCACACTCGGAGTACGCCTTAGTGTGCCTTCTTGCCACCTATTCCCCAAGACAATGGTTCCTCCTGGCAAATCTCCCCAGCTTAGCGCCCAGGAACACGGTTCTCCGGGCAAGGAGCTGCCTCAGAAGGCTCACCCAAGGTCGCACAGCTGGGTGCACCCCTCACACCCCACCATCATTTTCCTGCACATGAAACTGCGGGCAGGGGCTGTCTCTTTCCTCCTTCTGGGTCTATATCCAGGACCACCCCAGAAAAAGGTGTTTCTTTTTTTTGTTTTTGAGATGGAGTCTCACTCTGTTGCCCAGACTAGAGTGCAGTGATGCAATCTCGGCTCACTGCAACCTCCACCTCCCAGGTGGGCAATTCTCCTGCCTCAGCCTCCCAAGTAGCTGGGATTACAGGCACCTACTACCACACCCAGCTAATTTTTGTATTTTTAGTAGAAATAGGGTTCATGTTGGCCAGGCTGGTCTAGAACTCCTGATCTCAAGTGATCCACCCGCCTCGGCCTCTCAAAGTGCTGGGATTACAGGTGTGACCCACTGTGCCCGGCCCATCCCCGTGTTTCTTGAGATGGAGAGCCCAGAGCTGGAGGAAAGGGCTTCCGGGTAAGAGGGTGTGGATTTCAGCCCTTCGCCTGAGGGTAGGAAGAGGTCCATTGGGTGCTCCCAGCTTCTGCCGCCCCATCTAGTAACTTGGTTTACTAAGTGTTGGGAGGGCTCAGAATGAGTCTCCCTCTCCTCCGTGGGGTATGAGGCAGGCCTTGGTGGCAGTGAGAATGCCCCACTCCACCCCAGGAGGCTCTTTCCAGGCAGGTGAGCAGATGCAGAAAAAGGGCTGAGAGCTCAGCCATGACTGGGCATGCCAGGGAGGGGGAGCCAGGTGTGCTGGGACCTTGGACAGCAAGGGGACAGCTCTGGCTAAGATCCGGTTTGAGTCCTGGCCCTGCCATTTACATGTGGTGTTATTTTCAAGCAAATTAGTCATTAACCTCTGAACTTTCTTTTCTCAAGTGTAAACCAGGGTGATAGTCCTGACCCCAGAGAGTGCTAGGAAGATAAGGTGAGAGAACTGTGTAGATGCCATAAAGCTCTGCAGGATGATAAGGCTCTGTGGGAGGCCAGCCCACATCACAGGCCAGGGTGGAACCATGAGGGAGCCGCAGTGTGTGCTGGCCAGGCAGGGCCCGAGATTAGGCCTTCATGAGCAGAAATTTCAGGGAGACTTCACGTGATTGCATGCAGAAACAGGGTGTGCAGGCGCAGGAGGCAGCAGCTCTCCATTAGGGTATTCATTTATTAAAATATTCCTGCTGTCACTCAGTACCTATTAGGTCCCAGACATACAGCATTGGACAAAGCGGAAAACATTCTCTGTCTTTATGGAACTTATGTTCTAGCAATGGCAACCAGACAATAAAGAAGATAAAATGTGTGTAGGATTAATTAATTTTAGATCAAAGATGCCCAGAGAAGATCTCACTGAGAAAGGAGACATCTGAGCAAAGAACAAAACAAGGTGAGCAAGCCAACCACGTGGCCACCTGGGAGGAGAACATTCCCGGCAGAGGCAGCAGACAGCAGGTGCAAAGGCCCTGCGGCGGGAGTGCATCTGGTAAGTGTGGCCGGTGTAGCTAGACGGAGGAGATTGATGCAAGGGCCAGGCCTCTCCCCTGAGCTGGACTGTGCCGTTGGAGGCCATGAGCGGAGGGATGAGATCTGTGACCCGGCTTTGTTTGAACAAGACCACTCACAACTGCTGAGAATGAACAGGAGGGATCGCACGCCAGGAGACTGGTGGAGGCGACTGCAATCATCTGGGGCATCTTGGCGGCCTCTGCAGAGCTGGGGAGGGAGCACCAGGGCCAGAGGCGGGGCAGGGGCTGCATCAAGGTCTACAGAGCCCTCCTCTCCCACCCCTCCAGGTGAGACAGCTGGCAGCCCACTCCCTCTCCCTGCAGACAAGCTGTCTTCCCATCCTGGGCCCAAGAGGGAGATGGGGAGGGGCAGGGGTGAAGAGGAAGCCCTGCACAAAACAATGGCCTTGAGCCAAGACAAGAGAGATGCTTGTTCCCCTTTATTTATGATTGTTATTGGGAGAAATAAAGCCCTCAGCTGCAGCCTCTCCTCAGCCGCCAGCCAGGCTCTCGCTTCTCTCTTCTTCCACCTTCCCCTTCCGTCCCCACCTCTTCCCTGGGCACAGGCTTTCCTCTGACACACAGAGATCAAATAACTTTTCACTCAAAGGGAAAGATACGATCTCCTCTTACTATTCAGCACCAACACCAGCGGACCGACAGCCCAAGATTAAAGGCAATTAGACAGGTTTGTTTTTGTAGGGGCAGAAGGTCTATTTGGCACCCTCCTTGGGAACTGGATCCCACCGTGGGGAGGGCCAGTTGCTCCTGTAACTCCCAGTGGAGAAAGCTTTGGGCCCGCCCCAACTCACCCCCGAGCACCAAGAAGGACCCATTTTCCTTTGCTCTGAGAACTGCTGGTTGCCTAGGAAGAGGGAGGGACCTGCTAGCCAGGCGCCACTGTATCTTCTCTCTGCACACATTGCACCCTTGGAGTAAGGGTGGAAGCTAAATTTGTGTTTTCCCCCAGAAAATATAGTATTGATTGCTTTCAAGTCGATTTCAAATAAACAGCATGATATTGCCCCCACCAGGGCTTCTAATCCCTTGGAAATGTCATCAAAGACAACGACACAAAAGAGGGCAGAGGCCTTGGTGATTCCTTCAAACCGGAGACCCTGGGCCTCTGCTTCCTTCCCTGTCACCTTGTCCTAACAGCACACAGGAGAATAAATGCTGGCACAGCCCTTTCAGAGCATTTGTATGCGCTATCTTATTTAATCCTCATGAACTCCCTCTAGGTTTATATCATTATCCCACTTTTGTCCTCAGTGGGTCAGTATACATGGAAACTGAAGACCAGAGTGTTCGTGTAGGGCGTCCAAGGGCACAAAGCTAGTACCCAGATTTGGCAGGGAACCCAAATCTGCCCCTGTCCCTCAATTCTCCCCATGGAGCTGGGTGAGGAAGGAGAGGGGTTAGAATCTATCACTTGCCTTCCGGTAGTTTCCATCTGGCAAGGGAAGTAGGCCCACTACCGCCCCTGCTGGCTGGGGTGGACAGCGAAAGGTCGTTCATCCTTAAGTGACCCTTGGAGGACAGGGAAGTTTTCATCAGACACATGTGTAAGGGCCACCACCCTCGCCTTGTCCTAAAGCTCTCTGCGGGACCAGGCTGCTGCTCACTCCACCAGCCCAACCTCACCGCTGCCCTCTCTCCCCGTCGCACGTTGGGCTCCACTCCTGGGTCTTTTAGGCACTGGCTCTCGCTTGCCTTGGGGCCTTTGCACAAGCAGTTCTGCCTGCTGGGATCACCCTCCCCTGTACCCACCACTCCCCTTTTCTTGCTAAAGGTCACCCCCATCTTCTCTTTTATAGCTGTTTCTCATTCTCCTCCCACCCCTGCCAAACCTTCCACCCCATCTCTCATGCTAGTGACCACCATGACACTCCACAAGGCTGTCGAACAGGGGAAATGACCCCTCCCCACCATCTCCCCACTCCAACTGCCCACGTAGGCAGTTCCCAGGTCCAGTCAGACCCCACTTTGTCCCTGCTACGCCAAGCTGCAGAATCTTCTCCTTCCTCCAGGTTCCTCTATAGGGTTGCCTCTCTCAGATTAAATCTACTGTCTCTGGTTCTTCCCCTTGCTTTTATTTTTTTGGATTTTTAATTAATATGTCATAGTTGTACATATTTTGGGGATACACGAGATCCCAGCCCTGATTTGATAATTACACATTGTAGGCAGGTATCAAAATATCAAATCAGGGCTGGGATATCCATCACCTCAACACTCTTCTCCCCCTGCTTTAATCCACGAAGGATTACCACACCCATACAATGTGCCAAGCGTGGTGCTGGCATCTTTTGGGTGAAAGTGATAGTGGTAGTGGCAAGAGGTAGGAGCGTAGAGGAATAAGAAAGACAAAGACATTTTCTTTTGCTTTAAAAGCTCTGTCTAGCAGGGGCCCCAGACATGAAAACAAACAATGACTGAGTGATAAACGCAGTTTTTGTTTGTTTCTTAAAAATACAAACCCAAAGCAATGGGAGCTCAAAAGGAGGAGTGATTCTGTCTGAAGGTGATGGAGGCACCACAGAAGATGTGAGATTTTTTAGCTGAGTCCTGCAGGATAAGCAGGAGTCCCTGAGACAGACAGAGACAGAGACAGAGACAGAGAGAGAGAGAGAGAGAGAGAGAGAGAGAGAGAGAGAGAGAGAGAGAGGAACAGGAGGGGAAGAGGAAAAGAGGAAAGAGTGTTTTTAAAAGCTTGGATGTGGCTAAAGCACTGGATATTTGGGGCAGAGGAGAGGGGAATATAGGGTGAATGGAAAGCAAGATAGGAGCCAATTGTAAAAGGGCTTTGTATTAGATGAGGGTCTGAACTTCACCTTGTAGGCAACTGGGAGCCACTGACGCCTTTTAAGCAAAGTGGTGACATGGTCACATCTGTGCTTTGGAAAGAGGCATGTGGAATGCTAAGTAGAAGATGTCAGTCACAAAAGGCCACATACTGTATGATTCCATTTATATGAAATGTCCAGGATAGGCAGATCCATAGACACAGAAAGTAGATGAGTGGTTGCCAGGGGCTGGGGGAGGGAACATGGGGAGTGACTGCTAATGAATACCGAGGTTCTTTTCGAGGTGATGAAAATGCTGTGGATTAGGAGGTGGTGATGGCTGCACAACCCTGTGAATATACTAAAGCCACTGATTCGTAGACTTTAGGAAGGCGAATCTTGTGGTTTGTGAATTATATCTCGACAAAGACAAAAGAAGAAAAGAGGCACATGAAGAAGGATGGATGATGGCGGGGCCAGGCTGGAAACAGGCAGGCTACCAGAAGAACTCTGCACACCTGCAGCACCCCCAGGCGTGGGGGCCCTGGGCTCCCGCGGCTCAGCGCGGCTGCGAAGAGCACCGGCCTTCTGAAGTTCCAGACTCAGCTTCCGTCCTCAGGACTGCCCAGGACTGAGTCTGCCCAGGACTGATTTTGCTGTCAGAGGGGGCAAAGAGAGATCCCGAGACACCCCACCCCGCAGGCCTGCCTGCATAGCCAACGTATCACACATATCCTGCACGAGATGCCCGGGACCAGAGCGACAGACGGTCACCTGACAAGCCACACCACCTATTTTTGAAGACAGGCGGGTCCCTTGGTAATAGAACAGGCACGAAGAGGCTTTGCCATAGATGGGGAAATTAGGGCAGAAAATAACACCATGAAAACAGAACTGTCTGTTCAGAAATAAGAGACCCCCTCACTCATACCCCCAGTGGACCAGGGCCTGTCTCAGCCCCTGAGAATCTGGGATCACCAGCTCCATGCCGGGTCCAGGGCGCCTCTGTCTGCCATGCACTTGCCTGGGCCACTCTGCTACCTGGGGCCGGGGGAGAGCCTGCAAGGGCAGGGGTGCAGAGGAAGCCGAAACTACCCTCTGAAGAGTCTTTTCTGTTGGGCCCTGAGCGTCTGTAACCAGGCTGTGAGGAAGCACTCACTTCCAGGGGTGGAGGGTCGGGGTGGGGGGAGAAGGGAAGGGCTAGCTCCTTAGTCTGCAAGGGCAGAAGGTGCTCTTGAATGGAAGCGGGAAGGGAGGGGAGCCCTGTGTGGGAAGCCTGAAAGGAGCCTGGGAAAGACTGGGGCTGGGGGCTGGGGGCTGGGGGCGGAGAGTGATGCTCGGGGACTCCCCAACTCTCAGGCAGGGAACAGCTTTATTTTCACTCTGGGTTTATGGAGAGAGGGCAGGGCGAGGCGGAGCGGGTTTGAGGGGGAGGACCTAGCTGGTTTTTCCCAGCATCCCCCAGGCCACTTCTCTCACCACAAACCTCAGTCTCAAGCCACTTGGTTGTCATGGAAACAGGCCGGAATAGAACAGATGGTCTCCACTAGCCAAATTCCAATTAAACAGGGCAGAGATGGATAGGGAAGGGAGTGTGATGTGATGAGGCCGCAGAGAGCTCAGCCCCCAGGATGGACGGGAAGCCCTGGGTCACCGTTCTGGGAGGGGGACATCAGGTGGGTAGAGAAATCTGCCTGGGGGAGGTCACCACCCAGTCACCCCTTCAATCCTCAAAGGTGGGAGTGTGGTGCTGAGGGAATGTCAGCGTGGGGAGGGGCAGCCACAGCTTTCCATTTACAGAAGTGCTGAACCAGAGCCACATGCACGCACACACGCACACCCAAGCACACGTGTGCAGCTGCACGCTGCAGTATGCACACAGGTCGACATGCTCAGGAACACGTGGGAGCAGCGCGGGAAGGTCAGGCAGAGCCATTGCACAGAGACACTCCTCTAACATAGTACAAAGAAAATGCTTTGGAAAACCAAGTAAGCAATTTACTCTCATTTATTTAATAAACATGTATTAAGAATCTACCAAGTGCCTGCCAGTAGGGCTATAAACACACACACACACACACACACACACACTGCATACGTGTGTATATGCATGTGAAGGATATCAAGGACACAGAATAAATTCACTCACATGATCACTGCTGCGGTAGGACTGGTCACAAAGTGCCTTGATGATACAGGGAAGAAATGATGAATGTGGGGAGGAGAATTAGAGAAACAAGAGGTGTCCCCCAGGAGGTAAGATTTCACTGGGCTTTGAAGGATGAGTAGGAGTTTGCCAGCTGGTAAAGTAGGCGTCCTCCAGGCAGAGGAGATAGGAACAGCAAAGGCATGGTGGACTAAAAGGTCAGAGCTTACAGAGGGCATAAGCCCAGTGTGAGAGGAGTTTGAAGTGTAGAGGAGTTCGTGGAAGAGAATACCCCATACAAGCCCTGGTGTGAAGAGTATAATTTCTGACTCAAACACGAACACCCCGCACAAAGAACCGTGACATCTCACAGCACCCGCCTGTCAAATCCACGCACAACTTCATACACACATAACCGCAGTTTCCTGGTGCTCATAAATGTTGAGCAAATGGAAAAAAGATGATTTTGTTTACTGCAAACAAAATAAGATGGGAGGGGAGGTGTCAAGTAAAAGGGAAGCATCAGAAGTTTTCCTTTCTTGGCATGGGGGTTAAATAGGGTTGCCAAAAACAAACAAACAAACAAAAAAACAGAAAGAAAGGGGCACGGGAGGCCAGGCACAGTGGATCACGCCTGTAATCCCAGCACTTTGGGAGGCCGAGGCAGGTGGATCACCTGAGATCAGGAGTTCAAGACCAGCCTGACTAACACGGTGAAACCCCATCTCTACTAAAACTACAAAAATTAGCCAGGCGTGGTGGCAAGTGCCTATAATCCCAGCTATTTGGGAGGCTGAGGCAGGAGAATCGCTTGAACCCAGGAGGCAGAGGTTGCAGTGAGCTGAGATTGCACCACTGCACTCCAGCCTGGGCAACAGAGTGAGACTCTGTCTCAAAAAAAAAAAAAAAAAAAAAAAAAAGAAAGGGGCATGGGAGAAGGAAACCTCATAGCTTATCGGGGTTGTGAAGCTAGCCAGCTCCCATCGGTTTACTGTACATTTATGGGACACCTACTGTGTGCAAGGCGCTGAGCTAGGGTCTGCAGAGATTTTAAGGCTGGGTCCTATCCTTCAAAGAGCTCAGGTACAGAGTGAGGGGAGGACAGAAAGTAAATACTAAACAATACAGAAGGGGTAGAGGGGCTGGTGTCTTCGAGCCTTGCATTTCACAGGTGGGTGTGTTGGGCCTCAGCCATCATCAGGAGCCAAGGCCGAAGAGTGCACTGGAGAAGCTGGGAGCAGTTTATTTTGACTGGAACTTAAAATAGGTCCGTGTAAAGTTGTGGGAGTGTAGAGCAGTCAGTGAAAAAGCAGTTTTAGGAGAGGAGGCTGGTTGCAGTGAAGGCCTAGACCAGTGTTTTCTCAACTGGGGTGCTCTTGTCCTCCAGGGAACATTCAATAAAGTCCGAGGACACTTTTTATTGTCACACTGCATAGGAATGGCGGGATGGGGGTGGTGGTGCCAGGACTGGGGAGGGGTCCTGCAGAAATGGGATAAGAACTCACAGCAAATCAGAGGCAGGGGTGAAGGAGGGAGCCACGGCTCCGGTGCACAGCAGATCTGGGCTTTCATCACAGAAATGGGAAGAGCCCAGGGAGGGCTGTGTCTTGGGAAAAAGAGGGAAAGGGTGGCTCTGGACGAGCTGGGCTTGGACTGCGCACAGGTCAGGCTGAAATCAGAGAGGACAGATTGGGGGGTTGTTCTTTTCAAGTCCCAGTCCACAGGCCGCGGAGGCACTAGTTTTCTTCCAGGCATGCTCGTGGCTGGGTCTCCCTTGGCTGTCCTGGTCACGTCCCAGCCCACTCCTTCTCAGCCTCCAGGTTTCAGAATCAAGGTCACGGTCCCAGAGAAGCCTCCCCTCCCCTCCCCTCTCCCAGTTCAGGCCCCCATGTCTCCACCATAGCCCCGGGCATAGTTTTATCACCTAAGTAAATCTCTGGGGGCTTTGTGCGAAGATTACTTGGGAGACAGGGCCTCACCTGTTTTGAGGCCAGTTAATCCGTCACTACTATACTCTCAGCCCCAGCACGTGCAAGGTTTAGGACGGGAGAGGGACCTCTCATTCTTTTGCCTCAACCCTTCAAAAAGAGGGAAACGTCAAAACCTTCAACGAAGGGGAAGCAGGCAACTTCTTTCCCCCTTTCCCCTTTCCTTCCTCCCTCCCTCTCCCTGACCACCACAAGCCTTACAAAAGCAGATCTCTGCCCTTGGTGCAATCTTGCAAAAGGGACAGAAATCCAGAAACCTGCCTGATTGTTGACGGAAGCATCCCAGAGTTAGAGATGCAAAACGCCCAGTGTCTGCTTTTCTCCTCACCCTAACTGCCAGTCCTGGAGTCACCTGGTCTTCAGGTCCCCGCTCACGTGCATCAGCCTTTAACCTCAATTCCAGTTGCTTAAAGTATCTTTTTCTTGACACATAGTGCCTGGCACATAGTAGATGCCCAAGGAACATCTGCTGACTGACCTCACCTGAGGCGTTTGGGCAGTGTTACCCACAGGGTGCCCCATGACACCTTCTGGCCAGCAGAAAGGGCCTGTAGCCAAGTTGGTCAATGGGTGGGGGGGGGTGGCACTGTCAAGGAGGGCACCTGGAGACGCTCTCTGGGTGGCCATGGTGGCCTGCCCTTCCAGCAGGGAATATTTAGGGGCATCCAAGCAGCCTGTGGGGGAGGGCGGCGAAAGCAGGTCACTAATCTCTCTTGGAGATTAAACACCACACTGGCTTTGGAGGCCAGAAACCAGCTGGGGGAGGGGGCAGAGGCCTAGGGAGGGCTGTGGAGGGACAGAGGGCGAATCTTGCCTGGGAGGTGACAGCCCAGGGCAGGGATGGGGGTGGGGGCTTCTTTTCTGAGGCCTGGGCAGAGCCCAGAAAGATCTCTAGGGTTGTGGGGTGGAAGCAGAAGCTGAAATTAGGAAAAAAAAAGTCCATGATTTATTAACCAGAGTCACTAATTATTAACCAGTTTGACTCCTGGACTTGAGGCCCCAATTCCTGGCCTCCCTCAGCTTCCTGAGTGTTAAGCTCCCCAATGTGCCACGCCTCCCCCTTCCCTCCCCACTCCCTACCCTTACCCCCGACTGGGACTGTCTCTGCCCAGCCTTGCCCCTATCTCCTCTTATCTCCAGGTGCCCTGGTGGCTGCTGCTACTGAACACTAACCCCTACTCCCAGCCTTGGGGGTGTCAGAAAAGAATGGGACTGCAGTGATTGAAACTTATTTGGGGCAGGCGAAGCTTGGCCTGGATGACCTGAGGGGCAGTCATGTCCTCTGGCCCACCTTGTCTTCATTTCTAACCTCCTCACCCCCCACCCTCCGGAGGGCAGTTCCCATCTCTCCCGGGTTAGCCTCAGAGTTTGGCGAGGGGAGGCACCTTTCGGGACCGCAGTCCTGGGCCTGGTGTTGCTTGCCAGTGAGACATCTGATGCCGGGGGGTGCCAAGGAGCAGCAAGCCTGGGGACCTGGGGAGAAACTCTAACCAGAGTCTTCTGGGCTTCGGGGGCAAGGGATGCTGCAGACCCTGAGTGGCCTCCGTTGGTATTCAGGATAGAGGCTTCTGAGTTGCTCTGAGGATACATCAAAGCTCAGACTCTCCAGGGGTGAGAGATTCCTTCAGCCATTGCTACAGGAACCCAAACTCAGTCAGTCCCACCAAAGAAGCAAAGAGGCAGGAGCAGCAGCCTCTGGGGTGGGCCTCTTTTGAGGGGCAGCCAGGACCTGCCGGGGGTTGCGTTAGTGCCTGGATGGCACTCATGAGCCACCTGTGGGTTGGTGGCCCCTGGACTTCCAACTGCAGAATGTGCCTCTGTATCCTAATGCCAAAAGCGGAGCGCCCCACCCTGCGACATGCCGTGGCTTGCCCTCCCAGGGCCATGACATGTCACAGAGCCACTGCACCATGGCATGAAGCACCAACAGGTGACACAGGAGGCTGCCAGATCACCCCACCTGCAGGATCCCTGTGATGCACCTCCTTCCATGAGTCACCACACCCATCCCCAAGCAGCCCCACATCCATCCCCCACGACGGTGCAGGCAGGTGGGGAGCACTGCCCAGCCCACCCCAGGGTGAACTGATGCAGGCAGAGGCGACTGCTCCACAGCCCCGCCGTCCCTGCCCTGTCCTGCCCTGCCCACGGTCCCTCTGTACCCTGACCCTCTGCATATGCTCCCTCTCCCTGTCCTCTCTCTCCCCATCGCCAACTTAATTCCTTAATTCCTACTGGAGATAAGCGGATCTTTCGCTGAAATTTATCATTAATCCAAAGGAAAACAGGGGTGGGAAGGGGTGGGGTTTGGGAAAGGGATAGAGGGAGGTAGGGAAGCTTGGAGGGCCCACCTACACTGCCTCCTCCTAGATCTGGGACAGCTGTGGTGGCTGGGAATCCTAGGCTGACATCCCTGGGCGGGGCAGCCCACATCTGGAGCTGTTACTGGGGATCCGAGGGGAGCACCTGAGATGGTGAGGTGTGTGAGACTCAGGAGAGGAGAGATGGGGGCCGGGGCTGTCTGTAAATGCCTGCAGGATCACATGTGCTCCAGGCGATTCCAACACTAATGGGAGGGAGCTGCAGGGGAAAGGGGGAGCTGGGGGCAGTCAGAGCTGTAAGTACCCTGTCAGTGGAGGGATTCAGCTGCAGCTGGAGGATGACCAACAGGCCAGAATGTGGTTAGGGGTTTTAGGAAGTGAATGGGGTGCTAGAGCATTTGATTTCCCTTCCAACGCTGAGGCTCCAGGATTCTCTGACATCCTCTCCACCTTCCCCTGCAGGGCAGGGGGGTACCTTCAGCTGCAGGCCCAGCTGGGAGGCTCTTTCCAGACCTGGGTCTGGGAGAAGAACAAGTGGGCTCAGGTTATCTTTTTATTTTTATTTTTATTGAGACAGAGTTTCACTCTTGTTGCCCAGGCTGGGGTGCAATGGCGTGATCTCGACTCAGTGCAACCTCCGCCTCCTGGGTTCAGGTGATTCTCCTGCCTCAGCCTCCTGAGGAGCTGGGATTACAGGCACCCACAACCACACCTAGCTAATTTTTGTATTTTCAGTAGAGACAGGGTTTTACCATATTGGCCAGGCTGGTCACGAACTGCTGACCTCAGGTTATCTACCCGCCTCGGCCTCCCAAAGTGCTAGGACTATAGGAGTGAGTCACTGTGCCTGGTGGGCTCAGGTGTTTAACACATCTTTGCAGAATGAAGGAGAATGCAGGCCCCTGCCTAGTGTCACTGTCCCTTCATGTCCAAGCAGGTTGGCTTAAGGAGAGTGAGGGGCTTATGCTGGCGTGACCCACAAGACCCCAGCTCCATCTCTCCACTATCCACCCAGGCCTCAACCCAACTTGCATTCCTGCCTGAAAGAGATGACACCCTCAGGGGGCACCTGCTGTGTGTGAGGTCAGAGGTCACACCATGGATGCCATGCAGTGCTGGACTGGATATTATGTTTGTTGCTGTCTACGGCTCCCACCTCTGTGCCTGGCACATATTGAGTGAATGCCGGGATGAACCTGTCTGCCTCTCCCACAACACTTCCAGGGCGGTGGGATTCATACAGGGACTGGCACTGGGCACTTGGGGCAACCAGAATTCTGCACCTTGAGTGAAACCCTTGCTTCCCTTTCAGAAGGGAGCACAGGAGGCACCTGCCTAGGTGATCACCTGGGGATGGGGGCGGATCTCCAGTAGCCCAGGGGCCTGAGACTAAGACACACCTGCTCACATTGACCACCCTGGAGAAGTCACGGGAGCCCAGCAGAGGGGCTCCCCACAGCGTTCTGGGGCACACACAGCCAGGACGGCTCCTAGGCCTGGCTTCCCCAGCCTCAGGGAACGAACCCTCCTTCTCCAGACTGGGAGTCCCTCTGAGTAGTAGCTCACAACAGCCAAGTGGTGCGAAGACTTTCTCTGGATCAAGCAAATTATTGCTTGTGCTAAGCACACCACATGTGTTATTCACTCCTTCTAGCCCCTTATCATCTCATCCCATTGTACAGCTAAGGGAACTTGTTTAGAGAAGACACAGATATACCCACTGACACAGGTAAGTCATAACAGGCTGAGATCATTTGACTCCAAAATAACCACTGGGTTCAGTCAATTTCTTGGGGAAAATAGTCAAACCAGTTGTTTGTGACCCTGTAGACAAAACAATGATCTAAGACTGACCTTCGCCGGTTCTCTAACTGGCAGCTGGGGGGCAGTGCAGACCCTGCCCGGACAGTCATCATCTTTGATTGGCTCCCCCTCCGTCTCTGCCCACCCTTAGTAGCCAGGGTGTGCCCCCAACCCCAGAAGTGGAGAGAGAGCCCCCCACCTGTGTGTGGGAGAAGATGGCGATCACAGTCTAATCAGAAGCAGGCGCGTGCACACGCGCACGCATGCACACACACGCACACAGCATGTGACCTCATACACGCACACACACCATAAACCTTCCTCATACACACACAGAGGACATAAAAACACTTGTAAAGAAACACATAAACCAGCACAGATTATCATTACAGCGCAAACTGTGTACACAAGTGCCGAGGGGCTAGCAGTAACAGGGTGATGGGAGATGAGAGAGGGTAATGGGGATATTTCCTGGGAAGGGTGTTTGTGAGCAGAGCTTGGGGAGGAGGCCAGAAAGACCCTGACGCAGTACTGAGAGGTGGGCGCCGAGGACTGACGCTGTCTCCCTCTTCCATTATTACCACCCCTTCAGGATTGGCCACGAGGCCCATCATCTGACCTCTGGGAGGGTGGGGAACGGAGCTGTGGTCAGGGCAGAGGCAGGCCGGGAGCAGGGGGCTGTCACATACGTTCCCCCAAAGGCCCATCCATCACGCCAGTGGAGATCATCAGAGTGCTCTGCCGGCCCAGGACACTGATGACTCTCCAGGCACCATAAAGACATGGAATAAATCTGGGGAGTTGCTGGGTAGGAGGGTGCCTCAATAGCAGGGCTGGCCACCCTGCCCGGGAAGGGAGAGGCACCCCTCCATCATTCTGAGAGATGCAGCAATCTAGGCCAATGAGATCAGGACAGTTCGGGGGCCGGGGAGGTGGACAATCATGATAAAATAATCCAGTGCAGTGTGGCTGTTACTTACACTCAGGGAGATGCCTGTCCCTGCCTCTGCTCCAATTTATGCCTAGGAGTTGCTGCAGAAAGCCTCCCCCACTGATCCAAAACCCTCAAAGGGGCATGGTCCCAGCAGGCAGAGGAGAGGGACATAAAAGTGGCTAAGCTCGGGGGCCTGGCATGCACCTGCAGACCCCGGGGCAGGGGCCTCTGGGCAATGCTGGTCCCCTCGTGCTGGCTGGGCAATGCTCGGGCTTGGATGGGAGTCAGGCAGGTCCTACGCCCTCCTAACTCCTGTTGCTTCCAAGCACTTCCTAGGTGCAGGGCAGATTCAGCCCCAGGAGCTGATCGCATAGCTCTGGCTTGTGTCTGGGCCACAGAGGCCGCGTGGTAATTCAAGCTAACGGAGCATGGATAATCTAGAACAGCGGAGGGTCTAGGAGGAATTTCGCTTTGGCGTCGGCACAGATCAGATGACTGTTTTGCAGCCGAATTACCTTCCTAATTAAGCAAGGGAGTCTGTGAGGCCTGAGCCTGCATGGTGACCTGCAGGGTCAGAGTGTGCTGGGAGGAGCATCGCCCTGGGTGACCCTCGAGAGGACAATCTGCACAGGGACTGTCTGGAGTCAACTCCTAGTCCTCAGCCACAACCCTGGGGAAGGGCTTTGATTTTTCTGCCCCCGTGATCTTCTTCCCTGGGATAGTTCTCTGCCCTTGCCTGTGAAGCTGAGGACGCCTGGACCCAGGATCAATGCCTCTCTCTCCAGCTTGCTGTCCTGATCCTGCCTGAGGCAGAGGAAGCACCAACCCTTTTATCCCAGGAGATCAAAGCAGGCGGCACAGGTGAACACCCTAAATCCTTTTCCCCATCCACACTCCCTGGTAGGGGCCCCTCCCTTGCCATCTTTTGGGATCTCTGGGTGAGGGCAAGAGGGCCTGAAACCTTCCAGAAGTTTAGGACAGGCTCTGGCATAGGATCAGCTTGCTGAGCCCTGGATCCACCCAGGATCTAGGGCTGGCCTGGGAACACCCACTGGGGGACCAGGCAGATTATCTCAGAGGAGCTACTATACCTGCCTCTGGTCTCACCATGAGACATGGTGTGTGTGGGGGTGCCCAAATGGTATCAGTGATGCCCAAAGACTCAGGAGATGCAACAGTGATAACATCAAGACATTCCACTCTGGCACAGCCACATGAATACTCCCAAGACACAACAGTATCTGTGGCAGGATATACCAGTAATACAGGTTGAATATCCCTTATCCCTAATGCTTGAGACCCAAAGTGTTTCAGACTTCAAATTTGTTCAGATTTTATAATATTTGTATATGTAAAATGTTATCTTGGGGATGGGACCCAAGTCTAAACACGAAATTTCATTTCTATTTCATATACACCTTATACACATAGCCTGAAGGTAATTTTATACAGTGGCTTTAATACTTTTGTGTATGAAATAATGTTTTGACTGCCTTTGGATTGCGCCCCTTCAGGAGGATAAGTGTGGAATTTTCCACTTGTGGCGTCATGTTGGCGCTCCAAAAGTTTTGGATTTTGGATTAGGGATGTTCAACCCGTGCCAAGACTCTCTGAAGATTCAGCACTAATAACTCCCCAAATGCATTGGGCATGTACAACTACAACACCAGGTTCTCGCTGCACCATGGAAGGACAGGAACGTGAATAAGAAGGTGCTATGTGGGGGTGGGAAGAGATTCTGGAAGCAAGGTCTTGTGAGGACTCAAAGCTTAGGAAACTGTCTTCCTCCGTCACCTGTCTGCCACCCCCCAGGAAGAGAGGCAGCTTAGCCACATGGTACAATCACAGACATGGGGCCTGATTTCTGGAATCAGAATCCTGACTCTGCCACTTACTAGCTGCGTGACCCTGGACAAGTTACCTAAGCTCTATCTGGGCCTCATTTTTCCACATATAAAACTGGGGAAAACAGAAGTACCTTCCATATGAGCTGTTATGAAGATTAAATAAGTAATTATATGTAAGATGTTTACAACAGTGCCTGGCATCCAGGAATTCTCAATATAAGTGTGTTATTATTATCCTCATCAATGGTTCAAACAAGCAACTGTCTATCCACCCAGAATGGACTACTGGTCCCCTATGCCAGACCCTGGAGAAACCAAGCCTCATCAGCAATGGAGCTCTCAGTCTTGTGATGAAGATAAATCCCAGGCCCAAGTGACTGGATAGCAGGATGGAGAGTAATTGGTGGCAGGGGTGGCATGGATGAGGCACTGGGGGATTTGAGATGACAGAAGTTATCCTTAGCTTGGGGGGCAGGGTCATGAAAGCTTCATGATAGAAGTGGCTCTTGACTTCAGTATTTAGATTTCGTATTTATGGGAAATAAGGGGGAATGTGGGGAACAGCATGTGCAAAGGCACTGAGGCGGGAAAATGCTGGGCATGAAAAGCATGGTGTTCAGGGAGGGCAGTGGGGGACCAGTTAGGGAGGCGCTGTGCCCCTCAGGTGTGCTTTAGGTGGATTCACCCAAGGAGCAGTGTGGGCAGACTGGAGCAGCAGACTGAGGACGTGCCACCGTCCTCCTCCGCAGTGGGACCCACGTGATGTGGTGGCAGAGCTGGCTAGGACCAGAGGCACCTCCTCCACTGCCCTTGTCCTAGCAGCTGACAGTATTTGTCCACAAGACACTGGGACAGAGGGAGAGGGTGCCTGGGGCACAGAGAACAGTCACAGCAGCTGCCTCCCCAGTCCCGCCCGGGGCATGTACCCCAGACCAGCTGCCGGCAGGGGCTGCCTCACAGGGGCGCTCCACGAGCCCACACAGCCCCTTCTTCCACAGCAGGGCAGACTCACATCTGCCCTAGCAGATTGGTGCTCCCATCTCCACTGACTCATTTGGCGGGTACCTGTGAAAGCGTGGGCTGACCCGTGTGATCCCCCACCATGGGAGCACCCCGAGTAAGCCTGTGTGTGCTAAAAGCCAGTTATTTGGGCGTGGTGCTCATTTTCCTTCACAAGCCTGAGGCATCGAGAAGGGACACGCTTGCCTTGGCTCCTGTCTTGTTTTTCATGGCCACATCCTTCAAGCCATGGTGGTTCTGATGACCAGCAGGTATGTGGGCTTGCAGGGGAGGAATGCAAAGCACAGGGGAAGGTACAGGCAGGGAGGAGGCTGCCGGCCAGCAGGCATCAGAATCTGCTAAGAAACAAATCCTCCTGTCTTTGGTGGGAAGAACCACAAGATGGAATCCAAGGCCCTAGCACAATGACTGAGGATAAGATTCTCAAGCCAGGGAGGGGTGGGACTAGGAAGCCCCTGCCAAGGCTACCTGCTGGCTCTCCACAGTGGCTGGCTCTTTTAGCCATGGATGAAACTCCATCTATAGGTGAGGGGAAATGCTTCCTCTCTAGGGTCCCCAACTCCCTACATTCACTTTTCAGACAGAAAGGCCAAGATTCAGGCCAAGACTGTTGCGAGGACTCCAGAGTCCATCTCTGGTGCCAGGGCGTATATCTCAGAGCACATCCAGATGTACTCAGTGTGGGAGGCTGTGCTGTCCCCTGTCCCCAAGGGCCCTCCTCCATGGAATGATGATTTGCTGAGCTTCCACCCAGCTCCTCCCAGAAAAGGCCAGCTCCTTAGCCCTGAAGGGAGCCGTGTCCTTCTCCTCTTCAGGCAGGGGGCAGAACTGAGCATCCAAGTGGGCAGGCAGGACACGCGTTTCTAGCTTTGAGAAGCAAGCGTTCCAGGACTTTGTGGGGAGGGACTCCATTTAAGCCCATAGCTTGAACTCAGACTCCCAATGGGACATTCTGGTGCCCATGGCCACTGGCCTGTTTTGCTGCCTGGGCCATGCCCGCAGCTATGTCCCAACTCCCACAGCTGTGTCCCAGTGGAGCCACCAGCCAGTGGAACTAATGTCCTCTAATGAGATCCGGGCCAGAGTGGCCTAGCGGGTTTTATTGTCTGTGGCTTGGTAATGAGACTCCTCATAAACGGAGAATGAAATTGGGGTTTGTGCTGACCAGAGTGGGTGGGGGATTGTCCAGGAGAGCGCCAGCCCCCGTGCCTCTCTGCTGCTCTGTCTAGTCCACAACGCTGTCTAGTCCACACCTGCTCTCTGCTCCGGGCCAGGCCCACACCCTGGCACTGTGCCTGCCTGTGCCCTGGGGCTCTATGCTCACACCTCAGGGGCCCTGCCCATGTCTCAGCCCAGATACCCAGAGAGAGATGCTCCAGGACATTGCTTCCCCTGCCCCCAGGAATGTTTCACTGTTAGGCATCCTCTATTCTACACCAACCTGGGCTCTGTGGTCAGCTCCGGCTGGGCCACCCTCCAACCTATATCCTCAACTTATTCCTCACTTCCCCAGGGAGCTGCCAGGCTCTGCCCTGCTGTTGGGGGAGTGTGAACTGGTCATGGCTGGTAAAGTAGAGGACCATCCCATGGACATTTTCGAACATCCTACTGGCCCGGTTCATCCTCTTCCGTCTGTCCATCCCCGATCTTTTCGTCCTTCTGGTTTACTGGATTTGCAGTTAGAAGACCCAGTGTCTAATCTGGCCACAACAGCATAAGATGGTCAGCAAGTTACTAAACCTAGGTCTCGCTTTCCTTGTCTCTAAAATGGAACTAATACAACACTAATGCCATTCACATGGGGCTCCTGAGAGGCTCAGCTGAAACTGTGGCTATAGAGTGCCACAGACAGTATTATGACAGTTTGCAAAAGGAATCAGTCTGTAACAGGAGGCTGAAAGGACTTTCTGTCGGTGAGAAGGAGGTGACCCCAGCAGGGATTCTCTACCCATCTGGCTGATACCATCTCACGGGGCAAATGGAGTCCTGGAGGGAGGGTGCTGTTGCCCAACTTCCCCTCAAAAGTGGAAGTGAAGGAAGGCAGGGGCTGAGTCCCAGTTCCTCTCTACGGCCGTGGCTGGCCTCCAGATAGGCAATGGTGCCCCAGCTGGGCCACAGCCAGGGAGCGAGGCAGGTGCCGGGAGAGCCCTCAGTGACATGTGGCAGAACAAAGGCCGCACAGCACCTGCTGCCTAGGTAGCCCTCAATCACCTCAGCTGGACCTGTACAGGTACCCACAGACAGCCAGGCTCCTGAGTGGGGGCAGGGACTCGCTTCCCAAGTAGCACCTGGCTGGGGACATGGGAAGTGAGGTCAGCAGTGTGCAGCAGCTGAGAGGCTCTCTCTCAAGGGAACATGAGTAGCAGATTCAGAGGGGCCAGGACCATTGAGAGGGAAGGCATAGGGGATAGAAGTTCACTTCACTGCATGTGCCCACATGCCTGGCAATGTGCTAAGCACTTTTCATACAACATTCTCAATCTCATCTTCACAAACCTCTTTGGGAATCTGTATTAACAAAAACCTATTTTAAAGATAGGAAAACTTTGGGAGGCCGAGGTGGGCGGATCATGAGATCAGGAGATTGAGACCATCCTGGCTAACACGGTGAAACCCTGTCTCTACTAAAAATACAAAAAAATTAGCCGGGTGTGGTGGCACATGCCTGTAGTCCCAGCTACTCAGGAGGATGAGGCAGAAGAATCTCTTGAATCCAGGAGGTGGAGGTTGCAGTGAGCCGAGATCTCACCACTGCACTCCAGCCTGGGGGACAGAGGGAGACTCTGTCTCAAAAAAAAAAAAAAAAAAAAAAAGGGGGGGAAACACAGGCCTATAAAGTGACTTGACCAAGGTCACTCAGCTAGTAATTGGTAGAGCTGGGATTCCAACCCAGGCCAGTGGGCACCACTTTGCTATCTCATTATGCTGGGTTGCCAAGACAGGGTGATCACCAGGTTGTAGGGAGAGGAACTGAGCTGCCTGCTGCTCTCCCTGCACCAGGGACCACTGCTGCTCTGCTCTCTCCTGGGAGGCTGTGAAAGGCAGACCTCCCACGAGCCCCCCACCCCCTGAGAATACATACCTATTGCCTCCCCGTCCCCCACCCAGGGCAAACCTGGGATAATTTAGTGCCCTGAAGATTCTACAATCTGCTGTCAGAAAGTCTTTCTTTGTGTCCGTCTCGGGTCTCTGCTGTTACACCGAGTTCATCTCTCCTTGTGGAATGGGCTGGGGTACAGATATTATGTTCCGTATGTTTTCTCGTATCTCTTCCCTTTCCGCATCTCCTAGCCCCCAACAGCATGAGAGAATCCAGAGCTTAAAGGGTTAACTGGACTAAAGGGTGTTATCTCCAGCTCAGGGCATTCCCTCTGCAAGGTGATCCCTGCTCAGATCTTAAGTTACCTCCTGCCCCAGCCAGCACATCTGCTGCTGGCTCTGCAGACCTGGTCTCTATGGACAGGGGTGGGCATCATGGGGAAACATTTTCCAGTTGGGCTTGGGCACAGGGTGCTGGGTTCCCAGGACCACCCTCTTCCCCACTCCTTGTCCCTTATTCCCACTTCTTTTTCCAATAAGGGGGCTCCTGCTTTCTGCTTCACGAACCCAAGATGCTTCCAGGCACATGTATGTTGCCCACTTGGGCACACACAGCTCTGCAGGGCCCTCATAGAGGACCAAAGCTCATGCTCACACCCTTTTTCAATGCCCAGAGTATGCTACCTCCCCTCCCCACACACACCATGATTCTTTTTCTTAAGTACCCATGTAGGAAGCAAAGATGCCAAATTAGGAGCTGAAAAACTGTCTCCCTTTGCCCCTCCCAGCCGTTCATGGATCATGAGAACTCGTCGGGCAGGCCAGGCCCCAGGTAATGCCAGGTTCCAGTGCTGCTCTGCCTGCCAGGGAAACAACAGAAGGCTGACAAGAGAGGAATCCCTCTCCCGGTGTGGTCAAGGTCTTCAGCATCTCCCTGTGAGGAGGCAGAGGCCCAGCCTAAAGCCAAGGGCAGAGCAGAAAAAGGAAGCGGCATAGAGGCTTCCCAGCTGCCAAAGGGGCCGGTAGTGTGTCCTAGAAGAGCGAACCAAGGGCAAATCTTGGGTGCCCTCCCAAAGTCACCCTCACTGACACTCTGACACATAAGAGATGCATTCTCAAGTCCGGACCACTCACAAAGTCCTAGTCAGAAAGTTCTAAGCAGTCAGTTACATGTGAATATACATTCGATGTTATATATTTATGGCCCTAGTCCCATAGCGACCCACAGACACAAGTACATACACCTCCTACTCCTAGTCCCCACAGATGCGCACATGCACAGTGAATGGCAGATCACCAACACAAACACACAAAGCCCTGGGTACGTGTGTGCACGTACACTCTATACTAAAGGTGAGACCCTAGGCAGACTGTCAGAAATGTCACAGCTTAAGTTCCACAACTGGCTCATGACCATTCTAGCCTGGCACACTGGCTAATGTTTAAAGTTGTTTTTTTTTTTTTAAAATCAGCAAAACAGGTGAATATGCTGACACCTCTCTATCTGTCCCTCTCTGAGGTAGGAGGCATTCAATTCACCAGGTTAGCCAGGAAAAGATACCATCGGAAAAATCGAAGATACATTCACACCTCCCTTGGGTGTTTTCTGTTCGTGCTGAACAATGAACATTAGTCAGCTGCTAAACAATGGCAGTATCATAGACACAGCAACTGGAACTGACCCTCTGCCCCCCGCCCAAGCCGGGCTCACTTGCTCAGACATCAGCACTAGGGTTCTGGCCAGCTCAACCATCCTGGCAACATACAACAGAGTCTGGTGGTCAAGCAGTAGCCAAGGTGGATTCATTGTACAAATGTGAGTGGCTGAGAAGGGAACTGATAACACTCTTAACCTCAGCCAGCCTCAGGCAACGAGGGCTACCTGTCCCATATGCTCACAAGTTCAGGTTAAAGAGATGCCTTCTGGGTCACTCAGCCAGGGCAACTGGGCCCAAGTTCTGCAGTATCTCCTCTTCCCCTCCAGTCTTGACTACGGAGTCCTAGAATCCAATTCCAAGGCACTCCACAGTGCTGCCTTATAAATGGGTAAGGAGATTCCCACTTATACATGCTGCAAACCCCAGGCCAGCAGAACTGGTCTTGCCATAATGCCTTGCCCAGCAAGCTGAAGCACACCACTGTATGTGAGAAATAGAGAGAGAGGAAGGAAAATAACCCAATAGCCCCGACACTTGGAATTTCAAAGACCACATGGCAGCAAGCTCTGCACAAGCTGCAGAGAGGCTGCAGAGAGGGGTGTGCTGTGACCCGACAGGTCTTCCGAGGGTGTGCATGACACCTGGGGTGTGTGTTCTCTTTCCAGACAAAAGGTGTAGGGAAGCCAATTAGGGAGGGTGTGGTGTAGGTGGGACACCAGCTCAACGCACCTGCTTCTCAGGCAGGTTCTCTGCCTCCTCCTCGGGCTCCCCCATCTCTTTTTGGGATGTAACCCACCTGCCCCACTGACCCTCTCCTCTAAGTTAACAGGAAGAAACCGTGGATTGTCATCTCAGGAAACAGAGGCCTGTGGGGCTTTACCACACTGCTCAGTGAAGTCTGTGTTGTTGAAAACATACTTCTGTGTTTACACTTCAGTAGCCAAATTGGGAGTGTTTTGAAGTTGGGGGCAATCGCATACACTCCAGGCCCCTCCCTCTTCCTCTCCTCAAACCCCTAGACCCAGGTTCCCTGTCACAGCCCAGGAAAACCCTGAAAAGAGCACCAGACTGGCAAGTCCCTAGAGAGATGCTATAGCGGGCAATGGGGAGGAAGCTGGCAGGTGATGCAAAGTAGGATGTGGACTTGCAACTTCTGGGCCAACCAGCCTCCATCCAAGTGTCAGACTGGGCACAACCGTATCCACCTGCCTCTCTGCACTCATGGACCCTAGAGCAAGCAAGCAGAGAAGGCCCCAGGAGCCCAGGCACTGGGCAGAGGAGCTGGGCGGTTTGGGAACTTGGGTGCATGGATGCTATCCATCAGTCAATTATAGTCGATGGAAGAGCATTTATTAAGTACCTCTCTCAACCCTGGTTCCTTTCTCTGCATCCCACCCTTTCATGTGGATTTTTGGCAGGGGTTGTATCCACCTTGAGCCAGGTGAGTTCACCTCCCTGCTCCCACTTCCTGAGTGGGTGGAGCACAGCAGGCCTCTAGTCCCCAATGAAGGAATTAACCATGAAGGGATCACAAAGCTGGGGAAAGAGAATAACAAAAGGAGGGGAGAATGGGGTGGGTTCCTTCCCCTTCTCCCAACCCTTCCCACCACCCTTTGTCCATCCCAGGATTACATTAACCCCTAGTGTGCTGGACCAACCAGAGCTCTGGGAAGCTCTCCTTTCTCTGGGTTCTGGATAAGGACATATGTAATTGAAGGGTTCCTGGAAGCTCAAATCCCAGTGGCCAGGCAAGTCCTAGAGCCGGAACTTCTGTATCTCAGGCTGGCTTCCTAGGCCATCCAGTGTGAGAAGACCTCTGGCTCTCACCAAGACCACCCTCTGGGGGGAGGGTGAGCAGTGACACCTGTGAGCACTGGATTTTCCCTACCCCCCCAAAATCCAGCAGGGCAGCACCCCAGGCTTCAGGGGTGGAGGCACCCCAGTACCCGCTTTCACAAACTGCTTCCCAGACATCCACCACTCAGGGAGATTGGTGGGGGCCTCCTAGTGAGCTGGCTGGCAGCAGAAGAGGCATAGAAGGGAATGAGGCCAGGCTTCTGCCTTCCAGGAGGGCACCCTAGCCCCGGAACTAGGCAGCCAGACTGGTCTCTCGATAACAAACTGCCTGGCCATTCTGCGGCATCGCACATTGTAGGAACTCGGGATCTAATATTCCTGCCCCACGAGGAGAGAGTCTCTGTACACTGACCCCCTAATCTGCCACCCCAAGGCGGGGACCATGTGCTCCAGTCAAGATCCTCCCCGCTCCTCAAAATCCCATCTTGCTAGAGCTGCAGGTCATCTCTGGTTTCTACCCAGGGAGCTGGAGGAACTCCCCACACCCCTTGACCCGCGCTTGGTGTCCAGCCAGCCGGCGAGCTCGGCAGCTTCTCCAGGGACACAAAGGGTTAAATCCAGGCGAGGGGACTCGGTCGGATTTGCCTCCTAAACGCATTTTCCAGTTCATTCCCCAGCACAATATGCCTGGGCCGGTCCCAGCCTCCGAGCCCACCCCACCCGTCAGAATGGGCCACCAGGGCCACCCCGGGGTCGGGCACGAGGTTAACCCCTCGGCTGCCGGCAGCCCGCACCTCGAGGAAGGACACGCGGGGCACCCTCGGGAAAGTGGGTCATGCAGCTACCTGGTTGGCACGAAGCCCGCGGCGTCTCCTCCAGGGAGAGCCCCCAGAGCTGGGAGCAGAGTTCCAAGGGGGAGCCCGGTCCCGCGCCAGGCCCGGAGGTTGCAATCCCAGGCTGCCCCGGCCTCACCCTCCAGGAAAGGAACCGCAGGTGAGCGAGGAGCTGCCTCTGCTGCAGCAGCCGGCTCTCCGCGCCCGCTGTGGGGCGGTGTGGGGCGGGAGGGGGCCCGAGCGTCCTGAGCCGTCTGGCAAAGGGGCCGCCGAAAGAAACGAAGCCCCCCCGCCCCCGCCATACTCCAAACCCGCAACCCCTCAGCTCCGAGACTGACGCCCTCTCCCTGGGGCTGTTGTCTCCCACCCCGAGACGGTGATTACGGTGATTATTTTGCATTTATGTAACACGCAGTGTTTCCAAACTGCTTTCCGAGCAGAGAGCTGGTTATTAAATAAATAGAACGCTATTACATATTATTATTTTTGTGAAGAACTGAGCGGAGAAAGTGCTTTCATGCTACATAGAGACGTGCATCCGACTGCTTCCCTGCAGGGCAGGCTATTCGGCTTCTTAACCTCTTTCTCCGCCGTGCCACCTCCCACCCCCTTTACCCAAGCCGTGACCCAACTTTTTTGGCTCCTTTCACTCCCCACAATCCAGTCGTGCCCGCCATCCGGCTCCCAGCCCCGGGGAGGCACTGGATGGGGGTGGGGACAGCAGAGGTGAGCGCGCTTACCTGGGAGGAAGAATGCGGTCAAGCCGAGAGCGAGTCCCCACCAGCGTCCAGCGGCGCCCGCAAGCCCCATCCGAGCCATCGGGGGCCGGGGGTCCGGCGAGAGGGACGGCGAGGGCAGCGCTCCTCGCGCTGCAGAAACCAGCCCGGAAGACGAAGGAAGATCGCTGGCGGCCGGCGGGCGCTCGGAGGATCCAGGTCAGCCGCAGCCGTCGGCCGGGGCGGGGTGGGCTGGGTGGGATCCGCGCGGCCGCAGTCCGGGCCCCGGGCCGTCGCCGGCTCAGAGGCTCGGCAGATACCCGCCGCAAGTTGCACGAGTCATGCCCCTTCTCCTCCTCCGTTCTCCTCCCGGCGCCGGTCCCCGCCCTCTTCTTCCACGCAGAGCGGGGCTGGGGAGAGGGACCCACCCCCGGCGCGCCCGGCTGCCCGGCTGCGCGGCGCGGGCTCCTGGCCCCGGCGCGCTCACACCCTCCCGCTCGGCTCCAACTTGCAAGCGTCCATGGCCGTCCGTCCTACGAGGGTGGCTGGACGCGCCCGGGCGGCGTGGAAGGCTCGGGGCCCAGGCGGCGGGCGCTGGGTTCGGCGGCCGGCGGCCCGGGTGGCTCTGGCTGCGCGGTTGGGCGCGAGGAGAACGGGTTCGAGGCGCCGTGCGTCCCAGCCGCCGCCGCTCTGCCGGGTGCCGGCGATCCGCAACAATGTGGAGCCGCGCTCGCTGCTCTCGCTCTCTTTCTCTCACTCGTCGAGCTCCAGCCTCTCACCCGCTCGCCCGTGATGTCAGCCAGAGGGGAGGGGTTAGCGTTAACCCCCTCCTGGCCTCGATGCGCGCCCACCAGGGCCCGGTCGGAGCCCGAGCGCACGCGCCTTCCCGACCGAAGCAGAGGCGGATCGCGAGCGCGGGCCGCGGGGTCCGGTTCAGGACCCTCGCTCGGGAGCTGCCCCTCGGCCGCCTTCCAGCTGGGGAGCCGGCTGGAGCGCGGGCTGCCCTCCTCCTCCGCTGACAAAGGCAGGCAGTGACCCCTAGCGGCCGGCGAAGCCGAGGCGCGGGGGGTGGGGGTGGGGGTGGAGTTAGGACCGGTCTGGGGACGGCTGTGGAGGAGAGGGCGGGATGGAGAATCTCCGCTAGCAGCGTCGGAGCTGGCAGGGCTTCTGTAAGTCCTCTGCTCCCACCCTGCTCCCATTTCACAGGAGAGGAAACAAAGGCCCAAAGAAGAGTTCCGCCCGGGGCGGAACGTGGCAGGGCTCGCAACAGAACCGTCTCCGGAGATCCCTCTCCTCTGCACCACTTGGAGGCTCCACGGAGAGGCAGCGGTGCGCGGGGCGACGGGGAGCTGCCAGAGAAGTCGGTGGTGGGCATGAGTGGGTGAGACGGGCCCACTGAGGTTTCTGGTAGAGTTTCTTTTCTAATCCCTGCTCCCTTCGGGGGTTCCTTTCCCAAAAATTGAAGCACCCCGCGCCCCGCACTTGCCCAAACAGAGCCTGAAACCGAGCTCTCCTCCAGTTTCCAGGACCTTAGTTTTGAGAGATTTGTGGGGTTCCCGCTAAAGTGGATCGTCCAGTCAGTGTCCCTGGCAGGGCAGGGACTCTCCGCCCCATCCCGTTCACCACCCACCACATCCGGGTGTGGTAGGATTTCTGCCAAGGCGACTGCGCCCTCCAGGCCTGCCCTGTTCCCCTTGCTCTGGTCCTTCTATCCCCATCCCCTCCCCCTGGGGGAGGAAGACAGACAGAGTTTGCCACTAAGGAGAGCTGAATTCTCCCCAGACCCTGGCGGGACCCTGCTCCCTCTACCCTTTGCCCAGCCCTCTAGGCGGGCAGGAGCAGAGGGGAAGTGGCTGTTTCTGATAACATGTAAATTCTGGTTCTTCACTGTAGAAGGGGCAAAGACAGCACCATATTCCCACTGTCTGGGTTCCAGCCCTGGAGTGTCTCGGTTTCTCGCTGAAGTAGTCAGATCTGGCATTCTCATGAACACTCACCCACTCACTGTATGGTCTTTTACATTTAACAAATGTAACCTGGGCTTTCTTTGTATCAAAACACAGTGCCTGGCTTGGGGATACAGAGACATTATCATTGCCCTAAAGAAACTCAATCTAGTTGAGGGGGAGGGGGAAGACAGACATAGAAACGGATGTTGTAAACAAATATTTGATATGGGATTGTGTGGGTTTGGTGGGTCACAGCGAAAGTACCCAGTTTAGCCCGGGGTGCGGTTGGTGTAAAGGCTTCAGGGAAGGGAACACAGGGTCTCTGTGAGTCATCTATCAGACCAAGGTAAGTGCTGGAGGGCAGAGACATAAAAGACACTGGATTTAAGGTAGAGGGTCAGCATGAGGAAAGGAATGAAGGTAAGCAATAGTCAGGGGAGTAGGGGGCCCACAACGGGGGCCCACAAAGGGTTGACTGGTGGTAGGCTGAGCCTAAGACTTGAGGAAAGGAGAGGCCTGCAGATTGGTGAATCATGCCCGGAGGGTTTTAAACTGGGGAACACGCTATGAAATTTAGTTTGTGGCAGCCAGGAATCTCCCATCTGGCTGCTGAGTGCTTTAAGGGCCAGGGTTGAATTGAATTCACTGTGGTGGCCTTCAGCTCTGTGCCAGGCACATTGAGGAGCTGAAGGCATGGGTTTGAAGGGGCAATCCCAGATGTACCAATGTCTTCTTGTTCCCTGCTCTTACCCTCCCATCCTCTCCATCTTTATTTTATTTTATTTTATTTGAGACAGTCTTGCTCTGTTGCCCAGGCTGAAGTGTAGTGGCATGATCTCAGCTCACTGCAACCTCTGTCTCCCAGGTTCAAGCGTTTCTCCTGTCTTAGCCTCCCGAGTAGCTGGAATTACAGGTGTGTACCACCATGCCCGGCTAATTTTTGTATTTTTAGTAGAGACAAGGTTTCGCCATGTTGGCCAGGCTGGTCTTGAACTCCTGACCTCAGGTGATCTGCCCTCCTTGGCCTCCCAAAGTGCTGGGATTATAGGCGTGAGCCACTGTGCCCGGCTGCACCCTCTCCATCTTTAGGTCAGGCTTCTTTGATCCTCTGATCTTAAATGAGCTTCCAAAGAGGGTGCGGCCAGCGGGGAAGATGTGGCTGCCCGGGGATTGGTTGGGTGGAGAAGATGGAAGCAAGTAAGTGATATAGTATAGTTGTTCACTCATCATCTTTAAACAAGCAGGGAATGTTGCTGGGGGAGGGGACATTTAACTGAGACCCTGAAAGGCAGATCAGATTTGGACCAAAGGAGGCAGGAGAGAGAATCTTAGGTGGAAGGAACAGCTTGTACAAAAACGTGGAGGTACGCGGAGGTGGAAGAGGTGTCACCTGTGTTAGGACAGCAGGCAGTCCAGTTTGTTTTGTGTTTTAGGGATGTCTAAGAGAAAGGGACAGGTAGGCACAAACAGAATGCAAAAGGACCAGAAGGTTTCCTTTAGTGACAAGAAGAAGCACAGGACCAAGCAGCAGGAAAGCAGGCTTTGGTTCCTGCTCTTAAGCTATAAGCCCAGGAGTCACTCTTGCTTCTTACCTCTTCCTAAACCACCATATTCCAATTCTGTTGATTCTTCCTCTTCTGCACTCATGGTCTTTACAATACTGACAGTATAGCCAGTCTGCACTGAGGTGGGGAGTAAAATGTAATGGTCCAGCACATGGAACTCTGGAGAGCTAATCTGCCTGGAATTCTTAAACTTCAGCTCTGACACCCAATAGCTGTGTGTCCTTGGGCAAGTGACTTAACTTCTCTGTGCTCAGGTTCTTTCTCTGTAAAACAGGGAGAAATAACAGCACCTACCTCTTGAAGTTGTGAGGATTAAATGAGCCAAACATGTGAAGTGCATGGAACACTGCCTGGTGTACAGGAAAAACTGTTTAAGTGTTAGTCATCATTATGATTGTCATCTGTCTCCCCACATCCAGTTTTCCCCTTTCTGAAAATGGTTTACATATATTTTACAAGCTTTGTTTTGAAATAATTTTGGATTTGCAATAGAGTTGCAAAAATGGTACAGAGTTCCATATGCCCGTCAATCATCTTCCCTGAATGTTAACATCTTATAGAACCATGGTACATCTATGAAAACCAAGAAATTAGTGTTAGTATAATACTATTAACTGAACTACAGAATTTATTCAGATTTCCCCAGGTTTTTTTTCCCACTAATGTCTATTTTTTTGTTCCACAATTTAATCCAGGATACATTACATTTAGTAGTGGATTATTTTCAAATGCCGATGGTCAAGTCGCAATGCCAGGAATGACTTCTCGGCCTGCCAGACTCTGAGACCAGTGTCAAGTCCTCAACAAGGCCTAAGGGCCCATGCCTGCTTCTGCAGCCTCATCTCACCCTGCTCCGAGGCTTTGATGAGGAGCCACTGGGATTTCCAGTCGTCCCCTGCTATAGGCTTTGAATACTTGGGACCACTTTAGTGATGGTTTATAGTGCCTGATTCACTCCCCATTAGACTGTCAGCTCCTCCAGGGCAGGGATCATGTTGCTCTTGTTCTCTGCTATATCTCTAGCACCTAGGACATGCCTGGTACCTGATAGGCTGTAATGAAAATGTGTTGATTAACTCACATCCTGTGGCCACTTTCTGCCAATCACTTCCCCTCTCTGGACCTCAGTTATCTCATCTGCAGACTGAGGAGTTTAATTTGTTCACTGGTTTTCCAATTGTGTTTTGGAAACCCTAGAATTTCCTGGGCTCAATAGGAGTCACATTTAAAGAGCATGTGTTTTCATGTGCTTGAAAATTGGGCTTCTGAGAAAGGTATCTCTTAATGGATTCTGAAGATTCTGCTGCTTAAAAAGATTTGAAAACCTGACAGATTATTGTATATTATGAATTACATATAGTTGCATGATTTTACAACTCCATTATTATTAATTAATTACTTTATTTATTTGTTTATTTATTTTTGCAGGCAGTGGTGAGCCATGGAAGGTTTCTGAACAGAGCACTTATTGGGAGCTGTCAGAGCTGTGCTTCAGGAGATGAATCTGGCAACAACGTGGGTAGGATGGACAGATGATGATTGGTCAGTGAAGGAGGAGGGGACTGAGGAGAGAGGGTTGTCATGGAAGCCAAGTGAGAAGAGGATTTAATAGAGGAGGAGGAGGAGGTTGCTAACAGTATCTGATGCCGCAGAAAGCAGGTGGGGATCAGAAGGGGACTTTGGAAGCAGTGGCAAAACCACCAGTGACCTTTAAGAGAGTGATGTTGGTGACCAGGCAGGGGCTGAACCCAGATCAAAGTGGGAGGAGGAGCAACTGGAAGGTGAAAAATCAGAGGCAGCAGGTGTCCTCTCTGCTTTTGAGAAGTTTGGTGGTGGATGGAATGAGCAAGGTAGATGAGAAGCTTGGAGAGGCTTAGCAAGACAGACCAAGAGGCTTATTTTCTCTTTCTTCATCAAAAGCTACTGAGCATTTTGTAGTCAGAAGGAAAAGAGCTAGTGGACAGTGAGGGAGTGGAGAAGCAAGTGTAAGAAGTGAAGTAGGTTGTCGTTTATGGAGCAAGCCTTGGGTTGGGGGGCACTGAGGGTGGGAAGGGGTCAGCCTTGGAAAGGAGAAGACCCATCTTTCTCTGAGCCTGGAGGGAAGGTGAAGAGAATAGTGAAGGTAGAAGTTTTGGTGGGGAGTAGTGAAGGTGGAAGTTTATAATAAGGTCATTACAGTACAGTGGGAGCTGAAGTTATCTGCAGAGAGAGGTTGGAAGCTGGCTTCAGATTTCACAATTGAGAAAGCCAAAGGGCGTGTTAAGGGGAGTATGACTACGAAGCTTCCAAAATCTACAGGGAGAAAGGAGCAAGCATCATCTATGTGTCTTCATAGGGAAAAGTCAGGACCAACAGTCATATTTTTGGAGGAGGTAGATTTCAGTTTGGTCTAGGCAAGACTGTTGAGGGATCTTAGTTGATTGACAATGGATTGACCTCCCAGTCACTTTTCAGACTCGGGCTGCAAGCCCATTCATCAGGCATGCTGTGCATGGGCTTCTTGCCCTGGCATGAAGCATGGATGCAGTGAGTCCACGCTCCCTCCTGGCCCTGAGACTTGATAACTACAGGAATGACAGCCCACTTGAAGAACAGGCCGTTGGGCTCACCTTTCTCACTGACCTCAGGGCTGGAGGCATGAGGGGGCAACTAGACAAAAGATCAGCCCTGGGGAAGGTGCCATCCCTAGGAAACTCTCCTCTGAGCCCTCCCTTGACTTCCACAGGTTCTTTCAGAGAGGCAGCTGTTGGGCTTGGAAAAGGCCCAAAGTCAATACAATAATGACTTCCCCTCCCAGCCATGTCCCAGGCCCCTCTGTGTCATTCAGAAATTGGCTAATAAAGTTCACTTTGATGTGAGAGGAGCCCCATTAAGAATTCCCCAAGATTCCCTGATCCCCTGAAATCTGTCAATAGGAGAAGATATATTGGAGTGGTATGCTGGATGGGGGTCACCCCCTTTTGTGTCCCCAGTGCTCACCCTGGTGTCAGTTGAGGCTGAGGGCAAGGGGAGAGGAAAGGAAGAGGAATCCCATGAAGAAAGTATAGCTAAAGCCTTAGCCAACCCCAAAGAGGACCCACCTGACATGGCTACCCTCTTGCCCTAACCTGAGGCCAACCTCACCTCAGGCAGTGCTCCCAGGGTGGATGGGAAGCCACAGCACCTAATTACTATGATCATCACGCTGGTGGCTGTGGTGATTATGATGGTGCCTCTGTATCCCACAGCGCTTAGCAACATTTAATTACTGTTATTCCTACGGAGATCACTGCAGAGCCTTGGCTGCCATTGCTCTTGGGGATGGAGCAACTACACACAGCTGCACCCACTCCCCAGTCCAACGATCCACTGTGTTGAAGTGCTGCCAAGACGGTTAGCAGACACCAGCCTCTCCCTTGTGGGCCATGGTGTCCCAGTGATCTGCATGGCATTTGGGGCTGAGCTCTGAGCAGTGGTAGGAAGGCCCCAGTTCCATCTGGAACCATCCAACTCTCCAGAAAGAAGGGAAATTGGTCTATGCCCTGTGTCTGGTCAGAAGGCCCTCAATATACTCCTGTGAATCACGACATCCCAAATCCTAAAGAATTCTGGATGTGAGTAGAGGCAGCATTCCTGATAAGGGATGGGAGCACTAAAAACTCAACAGTGATACTGAGAAGAGGGTTTCATCCAGGGTCCGCATAGACCAGAGAGCTTAGGTCATGAAGATGGGAAGGGACGGAGTGGAGCTTCTGTGTGGAGCATACCTTATGTAGAAAGACAAAAGGGAAAAGGGCTTTGAGAAAGGAAGATACTCAACCTCCCACCCACACTTTCCTCCCTTTGATGATGCTCTTATATCCAGGGATGGGTGTTATAGTCAGGATAATTATCAGGGTAGACTACTTGTCTAGAGGAACCAGATTTTTCTTGCAAGTTATGTGGAAACCAAGAAATAGAAGGTATTGTTAGGGAAGAGCAGAGTTCCTGGATCAGCCCAAGCCCGGCAAAAAAAGCTCATGGTGGACACCTGCCTGGGAGTGGGGACGTGAGGCTGGGGCTGTGGAGCTGTGGGTCTTGACTCTTTGGGTCTCAGACCTTTTCGGGATCCGATGAGCGCTGTGTCTCTCCCTGAAAACTGCACATACGCACATGGACAGTGTTTGCATGGCAACCTGCTGAAGCCCAGCTGGGGCCTTGAGTTAGGAATCCCTGCTGAAGAAGAAGTGCTTTGGGAAGGAGGCAGTCCTGAGCCCAGACTCCCTGTGATCTGGGCTAATGACTGATGCTAATGACATGGAGAATCCCAAATGAGGAAAATCCAACCCAGACTTCTATAATGTGAAGTGAAAAGAACAAGTATTATCCATAGATTGCATTATAATTCTGTAAAAATACACACTTACAAAGAGAAAATGTGAAGGCGACATGGAGAAATGAAAATAATTTGTGGGTAAAGAGTTTTTATCTTATTTAAAATTTACTTAAATATCATTATGAGGCTACTTTAATAATAGATTTAATTTTTTTTCTATATTATGTAAAGTGCTTTTCCTGAAGAAATGAGCTTTCGAATTATATTTGATTTAGGTTAATATTAATGCCCTGTATGTCCTGAGTACATGTTTCTAGAAAGAGGTGATCCAGGAGGCTGCCAAGTGGCCTGCAGGTGACATCCAGAGGGTAGAAAATGCCCATGCAGGTAACTGAATTCTGAGGAACATGAGACCACATGCTGCCCAGGAGGCAACCAAGGGAGAGGATGCTGGAGTTAGGTTTGAGTCCTGGACCTGCCATTTACTAACCATGAAACCTGGAGTTTACCTGGGGCCAAAGAGGGGGTGCTTCCCAGAACACGGGACTTTCAGTGCTAAAACTGGGAAGGTCCTGGGCAAAGTGGGACAAGTTGGTCACCCTGTTAATGAGCTATTAATACCTCTCTGAGCCTCAGTCTCCTCACTTGTAAGATGACACTGGCGACTCCCAGGATCTTTGTAAAAGCATTGTGTATGCCATCTTCACACCTGTTGGGGATGATGGTTATCACTGGTGGGGTGGGATGGAGGAGGGGAGTGGGGAAAGGGGTGTTTCTCCCCAGCCTTGAGATCTGAGAGACCAAGAGCCTGTCTGGATGGATACTATGATTTGTATATGGAGAGCTTAAGACAACTGGTCTCTCACAACTGGCTTTTAACAATAATTCATTCAAGAAATATGTATGGGCCACCTACAATCAGATCTGTGCCACGCATTTGGATATTCTGTGAACGGCTGCAACACGCTGCCTTCCTTCCTGGGACCCAAGTCTAATGGGGGAGGCAAGGATCCATAAGGAAGTGGACAGCAGGGAAAGCTAGGGACTTTGGGAATGTCAGGTGGGCAGGGACCCTTCCCTAGTCTAGGGGTCAGGAAGGGTCAGGACGTGTTCCTGCAGAGATGAGTAGAGCCCCCTTGAGGGGTGAGGACTGGCTGGCCAGGGATGTTATGTTGTAGAGAAATCGGGCACAGGAGAAGGCAGCAAGAAGGCCCAGAGGCTGGGTGCTCCGAAGGACTGAGAGTAGTTCGTTCAGTCTGGTGCGGTGCAAAAGGAGAGTGTGAGAGAGGGCCTGGGGAGTCACGTGCCCATGTCATGTGGGCTTTTGTGCTGCATTATGGAGTTTGGACTTTATCCTGAGGGTGGCAGGGAGCCGTGCATGGTAGGGCTGTAGCAGAGTGAGCGTGTTTTATACCTGGCCACTCAGCAGCCCCAACCTGTGTTGTGCTCAGATGGCATTCCTGGTCCAGGCACTGGTTTGCCTGTTAGGCCCAGGTCCTCTGGGCTCTGTCTGTCTTGCTATAAGGCTCTGAGCCTAGCCCATCTGTGGAATGCTTCTGCGGCTCCAAACCTGGTGTAGTCAATCTGGACATTCCCCTGGCAGGGGTCTGCTGCCTGGTACAGACTGTGACTCCAGAGAGCAGAGTGGCACTCCCTCCCAAACATGCTGCTATCACCACAGTGTGTCTGTGTGGGTTTGATGGCTGCGTGGCAATGGCGCTCAGGGCATGCCGGGGGCTCACACAACCCAGGCAGCTAATGATTAACAAACAATTATACTAATCGGCCTAGAAACAGGGAGGCCGGTGTGCGCCCCTATGCATGTGAATGCACACACATGCATGCGCACACACATTCAGATTCGCTGACATTTATGCCCATCCTTTCATTGAAACTCAGGTGAGCACGTGGAGAGATTCCCTGCTACCTAGATTAGATGAATAGGCATTGCATTACTTTACATGCCATTACCTTCATCAGAGACATGCCCCTCCACCACTGACACATGGATGTCACAAGTGCTCTATACACAGCCTCACATAGATGCCAGCACACCTATACTGGCCCAGACCCCTTCTCATGTCTTTACAAACACATTACAAGAGTTAAAAAGGAGCATCCATATCAAGTGTCTAGCACAATGCCTGGCACATAGGACTATTATATTCTATTTTAACATGCTATTATTACATTAAGACACTTTAATATGTGCACATATACTGACACACTCACAAGACACACACACATTGCCCCATACATTCTTTAAACCCAGGTGCACACACAAGAGCTCCACCTTTCCACAAACTGACACATACACTTCCGTGTACACAAACAAGCTCACTCACAAAGACATGCAGGTTGCCATAATGTGCTTTCCCATTTGCACCTACACACAATCACCACCACAATAATAATAATAGCAAAACCAAGGTGGATGATTGCTTCATATTTTTCAAAGGGTTTTCAGGCCTGTAATCTCATTTGATCCTCGCAGCAGCCCTGTGAGACGGGTGGGTGGAGCAGGCATTATTACTCCAGGTTTACGGTTGAAGCAACAGAAGCCAGAGGGGTGAAGTTCGCCATCTGGGAGGTGGCCTGAAACTCAGATCTGACTTCTCGGTAGTGAGCTTCCCATGCCTATTTGACAACTTCCAGCCCTTACTACAGAAAGCAGCAGCCAGGGCAGGGGCCTGCTAGATTCTTGATTCCTGGTCAAAACATTTCTCGGAGTCAACCCCAGCTGAGAAGTGGGAATTGGAGGCTGATAAAGGGAAACCGCCATCATTAGAAATCCCATAAAGTCTCATTTACAACTCCCTGTCAGATGAAAGGAGCAATTGACTGCGTTGGAGGGAAAAGCAAATACCGATTTCCTTTAGGACTGCCCAGCCTCAGACAGCTGGTCCTAGAAGGTCCTGAGGGTGGGGGGATCCTGTTCCATCAGGGCTGTCCTCAACTCTGTGCACTTTCTCTCCCCTCTGTGTATGTCCATGTGTGGGTCCTTAAGCTCTAATTTGAGAAAAAGGGAGGAGAAAAGGACAAAGAAGGCTCTCCCCTTCCCTTGGATCCCCTTCTGCTCCCACATGCCTAGTGGGAGCCTCCCTCTTCTGCTTGAGCCTTTAGGACAGGTTCAGGACCCTGTCTCCTACCTGTCTGGCCAGACAGACATGAGGAACAGGTTGCAAGCCCTCCACCACCTGACCTGCCAAGTCCATACAGGCCTTAGATCCAACAACTTAGAAAGGTAACGAGGGCAGCTTCCTTCGAAGGGCCATGTTCAGTGGGGAGGTGGCCTGATGATGAATGGAGAGGTGGAGTGATGGCCCCTTAATCTGCTTCTGATGCTGCTACTTCTTCACTCTGGTTTCATCATTATTGTGTGCCTTAGTTTCTCTATCTGCAAAATGGGAATAGTAACACCAAACTTACAGTGCTATTGTGAGGTGTGCAAAGTCCACGGCACAGTGCCTGGCACAATGCTGGGCCCCACAGGGTCAGGCCCTGTCGCCTGCCTGGGCAGCTTCTGGAGGAATGCCTCCACTGCCAGGGCTGGAGGGGTGGTGTGGCAAGAGATGCCTCCCCAGCCTCCTGGGTGTGCCAGCTCTGGCTGGGAGGGAGGGACAGGGAAGGGACATCTGTTTGACACTCTTATCAGCATCCATTACCTGGTGTGTATTTTCCCAGGAGCTGATTACATTACAGCATGTGTTGATAAACATTTGGAGTCGGATTACAGAGGAAACTGAGCAGAATGTTAAGCGGGTGGTGCTTGGGTCAGGAGATGCTGAGAAAGGGCTGGCTGTGATGAGCTGGGAGTGGTGACGAGGACCCCAATCTGGAGGCTTCTTCATTTGCCCAGCCCCTTTCTCTTTCTGATCTCCCTCCACCCTACTGCTCTGGCCCTAGCAGGGCATCTAGACATGGTCCCAGAGGCAGGCTGTTATAACAGAAGAGGTATGGGACTTGGGCCTGAGGCAGTTATAGGGTCCAGTTCCAGCTCTGTCATAAACTAGCTCTTGGCACTCTGGGCCAGTCTCTTACCTCCCTGGGCCTCAGTCTCCTCCTCTGTAAAGTAGGCTTAACACCCACTCCACAGAGTGGACCAAAGGTTAAAGAAGTAACCATGCACCATGCCCTGCACATAGAATTAAGTGCTTGGTCTCAAGGCTCTTTTCCTGTGGTCCCCAGTTTACCCCCGAAAAATGGTCACTCTTGCCTTGACTGTGCCTCAGATGTTGGACCGCTGCTCTTATTTCTATTTTGAACTAAGAGGAAGTGATTTGTGTTCTTCATAAGGCAAAGACCCCTACTTCCAACCCTAGTTAGGGCTGGAGCAGGCAACCCAGGGCGAGGGTTGACTCTTCCTCCCTTTTTCTATACCTGTGCATGTGCAAGACAGCTTTAGCTAGGGAATTATTTGTGTAGTTATCTGCCTGATTTCTTTCTCCCCCACTAGTCCATAAACTCCCCGAGGACAGGTCACAATTGAGTGTCCGAAGTCCAGCCCAGGGCCTGGCACTGGCGGGAATGAATGGCTCTCCCCCATCTGATTGGTCTGGCACAGAATGGTCAAGATAACCCATCTCAGGGTTCTGTGCTGTCGAATTCCACGGTTGTTTCTGAACTTAGTGCACTAGATATACCTCTTGCTTGGCCTTTGGCATGATTCACTTTTCCTGTGGGGTATCTCTCTAGTCTCTCTGAGGTTTGGGCATTTAGACCTTCAAGAGAAGGATGTGCACCTGTCCCTCTGTCCGACTGTCCAATTTAGTGGTCATGGACAAATGCACGAATGAATGAGACTGCGGGAATGCTGCTTCCACCTCCTCTCTGCCTCCCCAGCTCGCCTCCAGGTGCCCTCGGCGTCCGGGACCCTGCGGGGCCTCCTGGAGGCGGGACGGGCACGGCGCCACCTAGCGGTCGCGGGCCGGGGAGAGCGCGTCCCGGTGCTTTCCGGTGTGGGACCTGCGACCGCCCCATAGCGCAGAGTCCGGGAGGCTCTACCCACCGCCTCTGTCGGCCCCATTCTCTAGGTCCACAGAGGGTGGAGATCCTCGGGGGAGTGTACTCTTACTGGGGTACTGGGAGCCCTGCCCCACGGCTGTCAGCTTGGGTCGGGAGCGCCGGGTGCCCAGGAGGCGGCCTCCCACCCCTCCCCCGCACACGTCGTTCCAGTCCCTCCTCCACAAAGAGGCCATTGATTGGGAAGAGCGGCCGGGTTGTGGTAGGAAGGCTGGGGGGACACGCGCGCGCACACACACACGCACACACAGAGGCACACACACAGGCGCACACACCCAGAGGCACAAACACACATATACAGAGGCACGCACACACACACAGAGGCACACACACGCACACATAGAGGCGCACACAGGCGCACACACACACAGAGGCACACACACAGAGGCACACACAGGTACACACAGAGGCACAAGCACACATATACAGAGGCACACACAGGCACACCCCGCCTCCTGCAGCGCCTGTCACTCCGCAGGGCCCGGGGGTGGGTGAGCAGGGGTGCGAGGGGGCGTAGGGCTGGGCGCGCCAGCGTGGGGGAAAGCCCCGCCTCCCGGATGTCGTCTCTTCGCCCCCTCCTGGCTCTCGTCTCCTCCCTAACCCCTCGCCTCACCCTCTGCCTAATTTTTGCCAGTGGACCATCGGCCTTTGGATGAATCCGCAGCAAAAGGCTCATTCCGGGCGGGCCCGCCTCCCCATCCCCCTAGTGTGCGGTCTCCTCTCCCCAGCAAAGATGTTCGGTGGCACTTACGGCCCCTTTTTAATATCAGGCGAAGCCAATATTGTTAGGAAGGAAGAGCTGCTGTGGCAGCTGCTGCAAAGACAAATCAGATGCAGTAATGCATCGCGGGCTGAGGGAGGGTCTGAGTGTGCGGCGGCGCGAGCTTATCAGCGCGGAATGGCTAATGGGGGCGCGGCTCCCAGCGGAAGGAGGGCTGGAGACTGTGCGCGGTGCGGCGAGGAGAGGAGAAGGCCAGGGCAGGAGAGTTTAGGCAGTAAGGATTTCCGCAATCTCTCTTCTTATCCTACCCCTAAAGGAAGCTGCTTGGACCTGAAGGTGGAGCTGAATTTGAGCCTTTGCTGGAGGTGGGGTGCCCGGCCCCTCTACAAATGCCTGCTTGATTCCCTCCGTGATGGGCAAAGGCCTTCCCTCCCACAACACCTGAATTCTGGGCACCCTGATCTTTGGAGGCCAGGACTTTCCCAGGTTCCCTATCAGTCCACCCACATCAGAAGTAGAACGAACACCCTACTATCTAACCCGTTCCTGCCTCCTGCCCCCAGCCCTGCCTCATAACTGGGCTGTGGTGGTTGGGGTGTGGCTGGCAGTTGGTACCCGTTAAAAGAGAGCTAGGAGTGATAAATACTTGGTACCACCCTCAAAGCTTCCGCTCACCACCTGGATGCCTGTGTGCACACAGGAATTGGCTGGGGGCTAGGGAGAGCATAGGTGGGGGTGCTGGCTTGCTTGGTTTATAACACTTCTTCTTGCTCCTCAATGCCAGGGCAGAGAGTGTGCCCCTGTACGTGTGTCCTCATTTGCGGGCAAGGCTGTGCCCACGCAGGTGCCTGGAGATGTGGGTTTACTCACACATTCCCAGGCTCTCAGGAAGGAATTTTGCAAGAGGCCTTCCGCCTCCTTCCTCACCTGTTCTGCCATATCCATGTCAAATGCTCATCTGGATTCTGCTTGATCACTTCCAGTGACTGGAAGCTCACTTCTTCTCCAGGCAGCCCATCTCTGCTGACTGTTAGAATACTGAGCTGGAAACTGTGCCAGCAACCTGGACAATTCCCCACCCCCATCCCAAATGCATGAAAAAGGGGCCAGGACGAGATGCCAAAAACACAGCACCCTGAGATAGTTACAGCTTGTACTTACAGAATACCTCCTTAACCAGGCACTGTACTAAGTATTGCACGTATATTCACTCTCATAATCTTCATGAAACTCTATGAGGTCATGTTTGTTGTTATCTCCATTGTGTTGAAAAGAAAACTGAGGCACAGAGAAGTTAAGGCACTTGCCTGAAGTCCCACAGCGAGGAGGTGGTAACGCCTGATATACAGTCAGGAAGCCTGGCTCTGCCTGAGTTTAATCACCACATTATATTGCAGGCACTGCCCAGAGAGAGAGAGATGGAGACAGAGAGAAAAAACACAGAGAGAAGTAAGAATGCACAGGCGTGTGTGTGTATCTTCACCACCGTTTCTGGGAAGCAGAGCTCAGTGGTGTTAGAGGCAATGGGGAAGATTGGATATGAAATTAAGACATCAGGAATTGCCTTTCTTCTTCCTCCTCCCCACCTTTTCCTTCCCCTCCCACCCCCTTTCTTCTTCATCACTGTTGCCCTCACCTTCACCTGAATGAAAAGCCATCTTCTCAGCACTAGTGTGTTCAGGGGTTCCTTGCAAGCTGGAAACTCCATCTGGGTGCTTCCAGGCCAAGACAGATATATTGGCCTAGACAGACATAGGGGCCATACTCACAATGAAGTAGCATGAGATTAATGTGGTTGGTAGATGGGAAATAAATAGGGACGATCTGTATTTACGTTCCACACCAGCCAAGGGTTAGGTGGTACACGGTTCAGAAAGTTTTATGTTCAATTTTATGTCTAGACAGTGCTTGAGATGAGGTTATCACTTCTCTTCTAATTAGTGCAAGAAGGCTTCCCCAGGCGCTGCTTTCACAGCTTCTGCTCTCTTGGGTTTGCCATTTGTTCCCAAGAGTGAAATGTAGGTGGAGTGGGGAGACAGAATGAGCACTGGATTGGGAGTCATGACACCTGGATCTTCGACCTTGACTGTGCCACCAGCTTGCCTTGTTACCATGGATAAATTAGTCCACTCTCCTGGGTCTCCATGGCTGGGCTGTCTATCAAGGCCCTTCAATCGGTGTACTCCCTGCGTCTGTCAAACTGGGTTACTGTGTGCAGGTGGCTAGGTTGTGCACTGTGCAAGGACACCTGGCCAAGAAGGAGTTGGGGGCTGAAATCCAGCCTATGCTCTTCTCATCAGGCCTGCATCCACCTGGAGAAAGAGGCACTTTTTCTAATTTGCACAAAGTTATCACAGGGACTGGCAGTGGCCCTGTGATTAGAGTTGGAGTTGAGGGGAGATGGGAAAGGGGGTTTCTTTAGCAGAAAGTGAGATTGTGAGTTCGGAGGTGGAGGATAAAGGCTATGGAAGCAGGATCAGGGAGAAGTGCTGTGGTCCATGAACGTGGAGGTGGGGCAGAGAGCAGTGGGAATGCATCAAGGGAGGTTGGTGGGGAGAAGGGCGGGTCCATGGTGACAGTGGGCCCTTTGGCTGCATTCAAGGTACCCCTGGGAGTGGTGGTTCTCCTGCTCCCCAGCCTTGCTCACTCCTGTGGTCTCTTTAGAGTGGCTCTCTCTGCCAAGTTCCCCTCTTGGGGGAAATGGCAAGGGGTTGGGTTTTCTCCAGGGCCCTCTGTGAGAGGCTGCAGGCTCTGTAGTGGTTGTTCCCTTACTACTGTGGGCCTACTAGAGAGGCATGGAGGCTGCCCTCAGGGAACTTGCTGTCGAAGGGAGCTCTTGTGCACAGGTCTAATGCCAGTGGCCCTTGTCTCCTGGGTATTGCAGACAGTCTGGTTTCTGTGTTGGACTCAGTCTTGTCTGAGGTAAAGGCTCTTACCCTAGGACTAAGGACTATGAGGAGTCACCAAATTGGACCTCACTGGGCCTTCAGAGGTAGAAGATCTGTTGGGGACAGAGTTCTGAGGCCCCCCCGTAGCCAGGGAGGATGTGGGGGTCACTGAGGAGGAAAACTCGAGACGAAAGGCTTCTGCAAGGATGAAGGGGAGGTGGGCAGGCTGGGGGTTCTGTGGGGGCAAAGCCTCCCTTTCACTTGGTTGGGGGGTGACAGAGTGAGGGGACCGTGGGAGTGGGCATTGGGAGGGGCTTGCTCTGTGAGGGGGTCCCACAACCCATCAAGGACTGAGCCTCTGGAGACCGTTTTGTCTGCCTGGTCCCACTGCCAGCCCACCGCTGTTCAGAAGCAGCCCTTCCCATTCTCTTGGATCCTCTGAGGAATCCCACGTTCCTTCTGTTTGACTCAAAGTCCTTCCTACTGTAGGCCTTGCCCATCCCCCCATAGCCCAGCAGGTACGATGTTTGGATGGCAAACCATTTAAATGGCCACGCCTGCCCCAGCCACTCTGTCTCCTTGGCAGCCCCAGTTGTGTGAGGATAGGATAGGGTGCAATTAAGCCCCGGGGCTGTCCTCTCTGCACTGACAGCTATAGGAATGTCATCATGCCTGTGCCAGGCACTCCCACCCCTTTCTTCCAGGGTGCCCACACTCCTGTTCTTTAGAAGAAAGGGACGGAGTCTGATCATCTGTCTGATGCCCACGTAGTGGCTGTGCTGAGTGACGTGTTGTTTTGAGGATGTCCCTGCCCCCCTGGTCTTGCCTTTGGTCTCCAGTACCCAGTGAAGCAAGCTGTGGGCTCTGAGGAGTTCACACCAGAGAGAAACTGCCCTGGAGTGGAGCAACTGAATGTCCTCTCCCCTGTGTGACCGCAGTGCTATAATAATAATAACAGAGAGCTGGCATTTCTTGAGCTCTTACTGTGTGCCAGAGGCACCGCTCTAAGTGCTTACACATAGGTATTCGTTTTCTGTGGCTGCTGTAACAAATTATCACAAACTTTATACATTGAACTTATGGCATAAAGCAACACAAATGTATTATCGTGTAGCTCTGTGGTAGGTTAGGAGTCTGACACAAGTCTCACTGGGCTAATAATCCAGAACGTGAGGCCAGGCGCGGTGGCTCACGCCTGTAATCCCAGCACTTTGGGAGGCCAAGGCAAGTGGATCACAAGGTCAGGAGTTCGAGACCAGCCTGGCCAACATCGTGAAACCCCATCTCTACTAAAAATACAAAAAAATTAGCCGGGCGTGGTGGCGGGCACCTGTAATTCCAGCTACTTGGGAGACTGAGGCAGGAGAATCGCTTGAATGCAGGAGGCGGAGGTTGCAGTGAGCCAAGATCGTGCCATTGCACTCCAGCCTGGGCTACAAGAGTGAAACTCCATCTCAAAAACAAAAACAAACAAACAAACAAAAATCCAGATGTTGGAAGGGCTGTGTTCCTTTCAGGAGGCTCCAGGGGTGATTTCACTTCCTTGCCTTTTCTGGTTTCTGGAGGCCACCATCTTCCTTGGTTTGTGGCTCCCCTCCCCACTCCATTTTCAAAGCCAGCAAATGGTGCATCTCTTTCTCAGATGCTGCTTCTGTTATCGCCTGTCTCTCTAACCCAGCCAGATGGGGTCTTTGCTTTAAGGACTCATGTGATTAGGTCGGGGATACCTAGAGCATCCAGGATCCTCTCTGCATATCAAGGGCCATTCTCTAAGCACATCCACAAAGTCCCTTAGCCACTCAGGGCAACGTATTCACAGGTCCTGGGGATTAGGGTGCTGACAGCTTTGAGGTCCATTATTTTGCCTATCACAACATACTTGAACTTTTTCACACAAAGATGGATGTAAGGTGGGTAGTGTTATTACCCCCATTTTAAAGATAAACACACCGAGGCACAGAGAAGCTAAGTAACTTGCCCAAGTTTACTTTGACAGTCACGTATTCAGGATTCAAATAGGGGCAGCCTGACTCCACAGTTGTACCTCAGTCACTGTCACAAGGAGATATCCAAGTTTCACGTGGTATAAGGCCGAGTCCCCTGTAGGTCAGCAGTGCAGTGGAGGATCATTGTATTTATTGAGCACCTACTATGTGCCGGGCCCTAGGAGGGGCTCCCAGAGGTACATGACAGAGCTCCAACCTGAGCCCGGGTCCCAAGTGCATCATCTCTCCTCATCCTATTGTGTGAAGGGCCACGGGACCCTCCTGTAAAGGTGAAACGGGAAAGGATGGAGCTCCAGTGGGGGCTTGTGGCCCAGGGTTCTGGATTGGGCCCAGGTAGAGGAGGAGAAAGGTGGGTGCCCTATACCTTGCAGGACCTGGCTGGGCCACATCGGAGCCTGCAGGGGCTGACTCACCAGGCTGACTGTGCCTGCCCATCCATCACAATGGGGAATGAGCCCTCCGTGAGCCTGAGACCTGCAAATCATAGAAATTAAGAGCAATTAGAGAGGGAAGCAGCAGCCCCTGGCAGCACTTCCGGCCACAGAGGCAGCTTGGCAACTTTATGGGATGTTTCCTCCCATTTTGTGGTCCAGCTGGGAGACAGAAACAAGCCAGCTCAGCACAAGGCCCCCTCAAGGTGCTTCAGTGCAGCTTGAAGGTGGGACCTACAGCCCCTCCACAACCAGCCGTCTGCCCTGCCTTCCCATCCTGGGGCCTTTTCCCAGCCTCGCCCTGAGGGTTCCTTTCTGTCTGTGCACTCGCTCTGTCCTCTACACTAGACCTCTGGAGAGCTGTGTCTGGGGACCTGCAGGAGGGAGAGAAACAGCCAGGGTCACCTTGATGGGTTGTGGCAGGTGCTGCCTCCACTCCCGTGTTCTCTCCCTCCGCTCTACCTTGCCTAGCCCAGCTGGAGGGGTCTTTCCACTTCCCGGCCAGGGGCAGCTCTTGAACAAACCTTCTTCTTATTCCCCCTCCCTGCTAGGGAAGAGGTGGCTAAGCTCATAGAAAGCATGCAGGCCAAAGCGGCGGAGACCCCCATGGGTTTCAGGTGGCGGTGCCAGGATGGTGCCATTGGTTAAAAGACAAAAGCCAGAGGAATTCTCTAGTTTCCCAAGTACTTTGCTGCCTTGAATCCTTACCCCTTGCCCGTGTCCTTCACCCCACGCCCTTTCCTGAGCTGTGGTGAGAAGGACAGAGAAGGGCCTGGGAGAGGGACTGGCTCTGAGAAGGGCAGAGGTGTCTCTGGAGTTGGGGTGGGGGAGGGGGAGTGGTATCTGGGACAAGGGAGAGTCGTGGTCTGCACCCTTCTCTGGGTGGAAGCTATGATATTGCAAGGGTGCCCTTTGCCCCGCTCTGGGGCCCGGTATTTTAGGATAGGCCCACTGTGCCGGATCAAGGTCCCCTGGAGAGAGAGACCCGAGTGGAGTGGAGGGGCTTCTCTGCTGCTCTCCACCACCCTTCCTGAGGCCTCTGAGCTGGCCATGAGCCAACCCTTCTCCTTCTCCTCTTCCGCCACTGTAGGTGGGGCAGCCTTGGACTCTCAGCCAGACCTGAGTCTGCTGCAGAGGGCTGTCTCCTGATGGGGGCAACAGGGCTGGGTGAAGGGAGACGGAGTGGGACAAGGCTGTGCCCGTGCCCTCACTAGTGTGGGCAAACTGAAGGGGGAGGGGTTGGCAGACTCCAAGGGCAACCTAGACCCCTGTATCCTTGGAGATGGATGGTCAGTGAGGCAGCGCGTGGAGCAGCAGGCGCCACCGGGGGTGCAGGGTTGCTCCACCACAGGCTCGAGTCCGTCCTGTCCTCCCCTTGGGCCTCTGACTGAGGGCTGCTAAGGCCGTTCCCAGTGCCACCATTCTCTGACTCTCCTCATGGTGACTCTGCCTCACGTCTCATCTAACTGGCCTTGGGTAGGTGGCTTAGCCTCTCCGTGCCTCAGTTTCCTCAACTGTAAAATGAGAATAACAATAGCACCTACCTCATAGGGTTATTATGAGGATGAAATGATTTAAATATATAAAGTTTATAGACTGATATCTGTCACGTAGAAAGTGCTGTAGAAGGATTAGCTATTATTATAGTCACTCATGTTATTTCAAAGACCACAATCAAGCAGACGTGGGTTGGAGTCCTAGCTGTTCCACTTAAAAGCTCTGTGGCCTTGGGAAAGTGACTTATCCTTTCTGAGTCTGTTTTTTCACCTGTAAAATAGGTGTAGTAATAATCACAACACTGCATGAAGTTGTGGTGATAGAATGAGACACCTGGAAACATTTGCTGAACGAACTGTAAGGCACCTTGGACAATCCATTGCTTCATCTTCCTGGCTGGGGGTCAGATTGAGCACAGTCTCTACAGGAGGTAGTGGGACTCCTGAGGGGGAGCTGGGATCTTCAGGGTGGCCAGATTGTGCCAGGAAATCCCACAGGGACAGTGCCTGCTCTTGATTGGATAACGTGAGGACTTGGAGCAGGAATCCTGGTTCTGTTCCCAGGCCACCTTGGGACCCAGAGGTGGGGCAGTGGCAGGTGGCAGATAGCATGTAGGAGTGTTGGTGTTGCCTGGGCTTCTCACACTGAGGGTGTGAGCAGACACATGCTGTGGCCAGGCCTGTGAAGGGCACAGGCTGGGCTTTGTCCCCACTGGGTGCCTGCTGATGCTGATGGCACCCTCAGGATAGTCAGACCTGGCAGGGACATGCGTCACCCCCAAGAGCTCCTCCCTGACCTGCAAATCTCAGTTAGTGCCCTACAGGTCCTCAGGGCTCTGCATCCTGGTCTTTGTAGCTCTCGTCACAGTTTGTTATTTTTACACGATTAGTGAACGTTTGTCTCTCCCACGAAAATGTAAGCTCCATGAGAGCAGAGGCTGCATCTGGATGGTTCCTTATGGGATCTGGAGCCTGGAATTGACCCTGACATACGTGCTCAATACTTTCTTGATGACCGAGTATATGACAATAGCAGCTAGCACTTGCTTAGTTTTTGTTACATGTCAGCCATTGTTCTGAGCACTTGACATACACATATAAACCTCACAATACCCCTATGAGGTAGCTATTGATATTGTCGCTATTTTACAGATGAGGAAACTGAGCTACACAGAGGTTAAGTAAATTGCCCAAGGTAATACAGCCATCAGTTGGTGGAGCTGGGATTTAAGCCAGGCAGTTTGGCTCCAGAGTCCATGCTTTTAGCCGTTGTGCTCTACTGCCTCCTTGGAGGAATGAAGGAACGAATAAAACACTTTATTTATTTTGAGATGGAGTCTCGCTCTGTCACCCAGGCTGGAGTGCAGTGGGTAATCTCGGCTTACTGCAATTTTCACCTCCCGAGTTTAAGTGATCTTTCTGCCTCAGCCTCCTGAGTAGCTGGGATTACAGGTGCGTACCACCACACCTGGCTAATTTTTGTATTTTTAGTAGAGCCAGGGTTTCACCATGTTTGCCAGGCTGGTCTTGAACTCCTGACCTCAAGTGATCTACCCTCCTCAGCCTCCCAAAGTGCTGGGATTACAGGCGTGAGCCACCGCACCTGGCCCACATTATATATTTATCATGTATGCTGCTTTCGACAAATGAGTTTTGGGGAGGGAGCGAATGGTGTAGCTCCTCTGCATTAGACCACATGGTGCTGATGAGCAGGACACCCCTGGCTCCTGATTGTCTAAACAGGGAAAGGAAGCCCATGAGGAGCCCTTTGGAGAAAGTCTCCTTCCCATTCCCGTCTCCTCCCAGTCAGGTGCTGAGCAGTATGGGGTGATTGTGCACTCAGATATGTCTAATCTGGGGCTGGTTGTTGGCTCTCTCTTTTCGGAATTAAGGAAGTGCAAGGAGACGGGGCATGGGCACACCATCCCCTGAATTCCCTTCCTGACCTCTGCCTCCTGTGTCCCTGGAGGTGCTGCTGATAGGGCAGGGGCTTCTTTGTCACTGCAGGAGAAGACTGAGGAGGTGAGTCTACTCATCTGGTCCCTGGTTCCTGTCATGTCGGTCCCCAGCAGTGCCTGCTTCCCTCTCTGCTTGGTTCCTGGACCTTCAGGATTTCAAGAAATGCTGCTACCTGGGAAGCCCCTGGGAATTTTTAACAGAAACTTACCCTCTTGGAGCATGACTTAAAGAGACCAGAAAGGGAAGTACCTACTTTGTGGTTGGCACAATGCCAGGGGCTTCACATTTGTTAACTCATTAGCTCATTTGATCCTCACAAGAACCCTATTCTTCTTCTTCATTAACAGAAAAAAATGGGGGCTTGAGAAGGCCTAAGCAAGTTGCTCAAGGTCGTGTGGTATAAGAGGCAGAGATGAACCCTGATGTCAGGATTGTAGGACCCGAGGTCTGTACTGGATCCACTGCTTGGGGACAGAAACAGGTGAGGTGGGGGTGGGGGGCTAGGGTTGGAGCTGTACCAACTGGGATGCCATCCATTCTCCCCAAAGCAGAGATCATTGTCCCAGGGCTGGGACTGTCATATTCCGGTGACATTAACCCCTGGGGAGGAAGAAGGAAACTCCCTAGCAGAGGGGTAGGGTGGCAAGTGTGGGAGGCAAAGGCAGGAGAGGACCTGGGTAGTGGCTGGGGGTAGGGGGACTGTTAGAAAAGATCCCAAGGAAGGGACAGTGAGGAAGCCTTGTCCCAGAAGTGTAGGAACATGCTTCTGGGGGTGTCCAGTCCTGTGGGCTGTTGACTGCAGGGTGCCCATGGTCTTCTCACTCTCCAGATTACTGGGGCATGCACCCACACTGCACACATGCACAGACATGCTCCATCATCCTCTGTCATAGCCTGCCATCACAGACAAAAACAGGCCTGCACCGGGCTCACTCTGACAGCCCTTCACTTCCTGGTGCTCCCCTTGGCTCTTCTGTTCCCAGCCCTATCCACATCCGGCCTGTCTCTGTCTCTCACTCTCTCTCATTCTGTGTGTGTGTGTGTGTGTGTGTGTGTGTGTGTGTGTGTGTGTGTGCGCGCGCGCGCATGTGTCTTCTTCCTAAGCCTCCATAATTTTCTGCTGTCTGTTGGTCTCTCTTAGGTTTGCACAAACACAGGTACCCGATCTGATAATCACTCTGTTGTGTGTCACACACAGGCACCCAGGCATACATAGGCACACACAACCCTCAGTCTGTCCCTCCCTCTGCTCCTTAGCTGCTTGTCTTCTGGTCTTTCACTCCAATCCATGTACAGCTCTGGGGCCTGGAGAACCCCACTTATCTTTAAAGGGTCTGTGCTATTTCTTCTTTTGTTTCTCTCCCCACTGCCCAGTGCCCTCTGCCTGCCTGTGAGCTCTGACTGTTGAGGGGGCTCTAGCAGGCCTGCTACTGACCTCTCAGTCTGTGTAACCTTTTGGGTCCCCTTCCCAGCCTCCATGCAGGCTCTCCCAGCTGGGTACGGAGCTGTGCAGGCCCCCTCCTGGAAGTGGCAGCCGTGGGAGCAGCTGGCCAGGGAATGGCTATGTGGGTGGGGACAAGCAGGGCTGGAAAGGAGTTTGTTTGCCTTGGATTCTTTTCTGTGAAAATTTTTGTCCATTTGCCATGATCCATTGATTTCAGCTGATGTCATTCTGGTACATGGGAGAGACTTTGACATCCATCTAGATCAGGGGCCAGAGCCTGGACTCGGGAGTCAGAAACCTTGGTTCTTGCTCCAGAGGAACCTCAGTTTCTTCATCAGATATATCAGTTTGGAATTAAAGGTCTTTAGTTTAATTCTAAAATTCTGAGCATCTAGGAGACTTCTACTTTAGAGTCTAGCTGCACCCTGATCATCCCAATTAAAATCTCCCTCTCTGTGACTTATTTGTTTATACAGACAACATATGTGCAGACATGCAGACACACACATGCACATGCAAATGCGGCTTTAGCTACTCTGGGTTTTCCAGGAACTTCCTCAACTCAAGTGGGACGTAGCCTCCTTGTGTGTGCTGCAGTGTGTGCTCACTCCACTTCACTCCACGGCACATCACTGGGTTGAAATGTACCTACTGATGACAGTGACCTAGGACAATGACCCACCTCTCCATCTGTCCCCACACCCCCTCCCCTAAGATTAAAGACCCAAATCCTGAGTCTTGCTCTTGCTGCTCCCCCCTTGGCTGTGAGAAAGAAAAGGGAAGTAGGAACAGCCCAGGAGGGGTGTGGAGTGATCACGGGACCCTGGAATGTCAGGGCTCGAAGGGACCACCTGACTTCTAGCCTAGTCAACAGGTTTCCAAACATTTCACTTCATGTGTGGAACCTCGGCTCTGACCACGCTTACCTGCACATGCAAACAAACACAACTGATTAAAGCCAAAATGCGTGTGTTAAGGTGGGTGGGAGCTTGGCACAGCACGCTCACCCCCATGACCACTTCTACATACCTGTGAGTAAGCAAGCATCCTGCAGCCCTTTCTAACTCTGACAAATACAGCTTAAAATCCGGCCAGCCAGCCCACTGGTTCCTGGTGTAGTCCCCGAGACCAGAAGCATCAGCATCACCTGACGACATCTTCAAAATGCAGATTCTTAGGTTCTGCGGAGTCAGTAATCTGGGGGTAGGCCCAGTGACTCATGTTCAACAGGCTCTCTGGGTGACTCTGACGCACATCCCAGTTTGAGAACTGCTGGTCTAGTACAACCCCCTTGCCTTACAGATGAGGAGTTGAAGCCCAGAGAGAGGTGTGCCTTATCCAAGGTCACAGAAAGTACGTCACTGTCAGGTTATGACTCTGGGCCAGACTGCCTATCTGTGGATGTCTGTGTGGTGAAGCCATGGATTTTTTCACTTGTCCTTCCCCTTGGCTGGCGTAAATACTCAGGGATCAGGGATCCAGAAGCCAGAAGGTAAGAGAGCCTGGGAAATGCACAAAATAGGGCAGGGAACAGCAGGCAGTGGATCTGGGAGCCACAGCAGATGATCAGCCTTTCACTCCCTCACTCATTCATTACATTTCTGGAGCACCCAGGTGCTGGGGAGAAAATGACAAGAATTCTGGGTCCCATCCTCACCAAGCTTAAAGCCTAGCACTGCCCATCCCTTTGGCCAGGGGCACCTGCTCACTTCATCTGGGGGTAAGGGGGAAACCTTTTGCCTCAGGGAGGCTACACTGAGTGGTGACCAGAGAGGGGCTCCTGGGCCTGGACACAGGGGGAGGGATGTGGAGAAAAGCCAGGTTGAGGGCAGAGACCCAGGGTGTGGTTGGTCATCACTTGTGTGTTATGTCTGGGAGGTCTTCTTGGAAGAGGCAGATTCCAGGAGAAGACACAACTTGGGAAGCAGAGGTGTGTTTGAGCACAGGCCAGCATGAGGGAGGAGGGAGCTTCACGTAGAGGAGCAGCCTTCAGAGGTCCCCGGCCTGAGGTGAGACTGGTGTGAGGCAGGGTGAGCAGGAATGGAGGCACCCAGCTCGCTGGCCCTGCTACCAGTTCCCCAGAAGCCTGGGGACTTCTGCGAATTAGGGAGCGTTTAACATCTCCCGCTGATTATCCGTTGCCTGCTACGGTTGAGTGGGGAGAGGGGAGAGGGGAGATTGGAGCCCGGCAGCTTTGAAAGGCAATGCTGCTCCTTGACAAAGCCGGCCTGGGAAGGTTTCAAAGACAACTTCTGAGCAGCCCGCACGTTTTATGTTCACTAGATCCTCGCTTCCCAGGCTCCAAAGACAAACAGTGGGATTTAAGGGGTTTCTTCTCTTTTTGGAGACATTGTGTTCCGAGCTGAGCTTTCAGCTGAGGAGGAGGCAGAGCCAGCTGGGCTCCTTGCTCCACCACATCCACAGCCTAAGCAGAGCCCAGCTCCATCTTCTCTGTACACTGGGAGCTTCCCAGGGGCCCCCAGAAGCTTTGCAGCAGCCCTTGCCCCCAGGCTAGGTGACAGGGTGCCCCTGGCCAACAGGGGTGGGCAGTGAGGGGTACGGTCCAGGCACTGCTGGCCTTAAGCTTGGTGAGGACAGGACCCAGAATTCTTGTTTGTCATCATGTTCCCAGCACCTGGGTGCTCAACAAATGTTGACCGAACAAATGAGGAAGTGAAAGGATGAATGAGTGGGTTGATCACTTGCCGGTGGCTCCAGATCTGTCTCCTGTTCCCTGGCCTGTCTGGTGTTGCTGGGAGCTGCATTTCCCAGGCTTCCTTACCTTCTGGCTTTTACATTGGTTCAGCCAATCAGAGGAGGCACTGGAAGAAGGTGGATCGTGGGAGGAGGGGAAAAGCCAGGATATTTCTTCCCTCTGTCTGTTTCAGGCCATGTCCCTGCGGTTATCTGTGTCTCCTCTGGCTTCTGCTGATCAGCCCTGTCCTGCACCGCTCAGCTCCCTGTGGGGGGCCTGCAGTGGCTCCAGTTTCTGTCTGATGACCTCAGCATCGAGGCTCCTAGAGACATTGCCTCCTTCCACCCCCAGGAAGGGGACAACTCCCTGCTGTTGCTAATCTGGGTTGCTCTACCTCTTCTGTCACCTGTACAACCAAATCCCTTGTTTAAATCCCTCTGCTTGAAGGGCCTAGGGTGGTTTCTGTTTTCCCAGTGGACTCGGTGGAATGAAGAGTGAACATACTGCTTGCTCCCTTCAGAAAGAAGATTGTGTATGAGCAGCCTGGCCTGAGTGGGTTTGATCTGCCTGGGCCTGTGAATCTTATAGATGTGTGCAGCCTTGCCCTGGACAGGACACCCCATCCCGCTGCCAGGGCACATGCCTCTGCATGTGAGTGCTGCTCTAGCCCTGGGGACATTGCCCACCTATGCCAGTATTGTTCATTTCCTCTGAGCTTGGCTCTACTGCGTGATGCAAAAATATAAGACGTGGCCCGCCTCACACCCATTAGGATGGCTACTAGCAAAAAACCCCAAAATGACAAGTGTTGGTGAGGATGTAGAGAACTTGGAACCCCTGTGCGCTGTTGGTAGGGATGTGAAATGGTGCAGCTGCTGTGGAGAACAGTATGGCAGTTCCTCAAAAAATTAAACATAGAATCACCATGTGACCCAGCAATTTCACTTCTGGGCATATGCCCAGAAGAACTGAAAGCAGGGTCTTGAAGAGATATTTGTATACCCATGTTCGTAGCAGCATTATTCACAATAGTTAAAACACAGAAGCAACCCAGATGTCCATCAACAGATGAATGGGTAAGCAACATGTGGTCCCTACTACAATAGAATAGTCAGCCTTAAAAAGGAAGAAAATTCTGACTCACAACATAAATGAACCTTAGGACAGTATACCAAGCAAAAGCAGCCAGTCACAAAAGAACAAACACGGTATGATTCCACTTATATGAGGCAGCTAGAGTAGTGGAAATCATAGAGACAGAAAGTAGCGTAGTGGTTGCCCGGAGCTGGGAGGAGAGAGAATGGGGAATGATCATTGAATGGGTATAGAATTTCAGTTTTAAAAGATGAAAAGAGTTATGGAGCTGGAGAGTAATGATGGTTGCACATTATGTATTTAGTACACTTAATAATGGCTAAGATGGTAAATTTTATGTTATGTGTATTTTTGTGTTATACTGTATATACCACAATTTTTTAAAAGTGAAAAAAAAGCATAAGACATGGCATAAAGGCGCAGCAAGATACAAGGAGGAAAAGACCATCTGCCACCTGTCAGACCCTGGTCAGGCCTTTTAGCCTTTATCTCTGTGAATGACCACAATGACTCCGTTGGGCAGATCATCTTATCTGCATTTCATAGAGGCAGAGACTGAGACTCTGAGAGCTTAAATGACCTCTTTCCTCTCTCACAGCCAAATGGTCACTCAGTTCTGCCCATTCCATGTCACGCTTGTGTCTCTCCTCACCTGCATGCTATCCTCACTGCTCTGCCCACTGGAAGCACCTGAGTCCCTCGCCAGCCTCGGGACTGGTGTACCTGTCCCCAAGCTCATCTTCTCCCAACCCAACCTCCACACTCGTGCCAGGGCCATTTTCTAAAACACAAATTGAATACATACTCGATTGCTCAGCATCCTTCAGTAACCCCTGTTGCTTAAGGAACAAGGTCCAATCTCCCTGGCATGGCAGTCAGGGCCCCTGGGATCTGGGCCCAGCGCCTATCTCCAGCTGTGTCTCTTTGCCTCCCTCCACCTCACCTCCCCCACCCATAATTCAGCCCCACGAAGCCACGTGGAGTTTCTCCATTCACCCACATGCTAGAGGTATGCGTCCTAGCTTTGGGATGAGGTGTCCTGTCCTGGGCAAGGCTGCCACATCTGTAAGATTCCCAGGCCCAGGCAGATCAAACCCACTCAGACCTGGACGCTCATACAGTCTTCTTTCTTTCTCTTTTGTTTTCTCTTGAGATGAGGTCTCACTCTGTCACCCAGGTAGGAGTGCAGTGGTGCAATCATGGTTCACTGCAACCTTGACCTCCTGGGCTCAAGCGATCCTCCCACGTCAGCCTCCCAAGTAGCTGGGACTATAGGCACATGCCACCATGCCTGGATTTTTTTTTTTTTTTAGCTTTTGCAGAGATGGGGGTCTTGCTATGTTTCCCAGGTTGGTCTCAAACTCCTGGCCTCAAGCTATCCTCCTGCCTCAGCATCCCAAAGTGCTGAGATTACAGGTGTGAGCCACTGTGCCCAGCTCAGTCTTTTTTCTGAAAGGAACAAGCAGTATATCCACTTATTCATTCCACTAAGTCACATCTTGCCTTTGTGAGGGCTGTCTTCTTAGCCCCAAGGGCCCTTCATCCCCATATCCGTGGGAAGCTACTGTTTTTTCTTCAAGACCTGGCCTCAGCATCTTTCTCCCAGGATGCCTTGCACAGCTCCCTGGATGGAGGCTGTCTTCTCATTCCTGTTGCATTCATCACACCACGTTGCAATCATCTATTTATATCTTGATTTCCTTGCCTGGACAGCAAGTTCCACGAGGGCAGGAGCTATGTTTTATTCAGTCATTCATTTAAAAATATTTACTGAGCACTAATTTCATGCCAAATACTGTGCCATACCCTGAGATACTTGGCTCATGTCATGGAATATATGGTGTAGTGTGGAGTAATCACACCACAAATACATCTACTCTAGGTGATGAAGGAAAGGTAAAAGATGTGCCATCCCTGGTGTCTGGCACAGGTAGGAATGCAATGCATGCTACTTTTTGGCCTCTGCCCCATCCCTGGGCACCAGTGGATCCTAAAGGCCCAGCAGTTATAGTGCTGCTTCCCCACCGGCCTGTGAGTTTCCTATGGGAGAGACTTCGTCTCTTTGACTCGTGTCCCCAGAGTGTGACACATAGTAGGTGTATGATAAATGTAGGTTGAGATAAAGATGGAATTGCCCCCTTGTGTGTGAGTCAGGATGGGTCTTGCTATCACAAGGAGCCCAGGTCACCGGACAGTGGGGTCAGGGCTTTGGACAAAGCTGCCCTTCCTCGCTCTAAACACTCCCTTCCCCTTACTATGGAAAACAGGAAAACGGGAGTCCTTTCAACTCTGTTACTTACTAGTTGTGTGACCTTGGGTGAGTCATGTAACTTCTCTAAGCCTCAGTTTCCTCATTTGTAAAATGGACGTAATAGTAGTATTAGGTTGGTGCACATGTGATTGCGGTTTTTGCAATTAAAAGTAATACTATGTCATAAATTTGCTATGAGGAGGTTTGTCAATATACAGAAAGGATTAGCACAATGCCTGACACAGAGTACCTGCTCTATAAATATGAGCTATTGTTATTTTACTACCGGATTCCCAGTGAGTGCCCCGCTGTCATGCACATGCATCTCCCCGGATCCCATACCCGACCCAGCTCCCTCTGGATGGGCACGCCACCGGAGTCCCGTCTTTTCCTCTTGCTCAGAAGCTGTGGGTAACTGGGGCTTAATTAAGCACGCTTGACTGGGGTGTGATTAGCGGCTGCTGTATGAGTCAGCAAAGAGGGCTGGGGTGGGAGGAGGGTTGAGGGGGCTGGAGAGAAAACAGAGCGGTAAGAAGGCTTCTGGTGTCCGGGGCTGTATTTCCAGGCTCCACAAACATACTTTGTTCAACAACCAAGGGGGATAGAGTGAACAATCCCTCAGTCTCTTGAGTTCCTCTAATAGCTCTCACCAGACACCCCACCTTCGCACTGAGGGCTCTAGCTATTTCGTTGTACGACTCATTCGTTCTTTCCTTCGGCACATATTGCTTGCTTGCTATTGCTAGACATTGTCTGAGGTGCTGGGAACAGTGTAGTGGACAAATGGACACAGGTCATTGCCCTTATGTAACATACAGACTCGGGGAGGGCACAGATAAGTACACAGAGATTGTGATAGCCTTTGACCTGTGCCACCATTCATTGGAGGGAGCACACAGAAAACCCCAAAAGAGCTCGCTTTTCTTTCCTCTGGGTGTCCTGTCCTGCATAGCCTTCCACTATGCATTGAGGTGATATGATTTGCTTACCTGTCTCCCCCACCAAACTGCAGGCAGCTTGAGGGCATGGAGCATGTGATGTTTCCTTCCAGGTCTTGGCACAGCACTTGGAGCAAGTGCTCCAAATATTGGCTGGCTGATTGAATGAACCCCAGCTCAGGAAGCAACTGGCTACATGATTTCCTAGAACACAGTTTGGCAAACTGTAGCCTGGGGGCAGAACTCTGCCTGTAACCAGCCTATTTTGTGTAGCCCTTAAGCTAAGAATAGTTTCTACATTTTTAAAAGGTTGGATTATTTTAAAAAATCAAAGAATAATATGCTGTAGAGACGTATGTGCAGCCCGCAAAGCCTAAAATATTTACTTTCTGGCCTTTTGCAGAAAAAGTTTGCCTACCCTGCTCTAGAAGCCTGTCTGCACCTCGCTCGGTTTCCTCATCTATGAAACGCGAGGCCTGAGTTAGATGCCGCAAAGGGGCGAAGCGCTGTGAGTCTGCATCCCACAGTTCCCATCTTTGTCCTTGATTGTCCGTGTTGCACTCATCCCCATATTGCAGGCATCTTCTCTAACACCCCACGCACAGCAGGTGCCCAGGAGATGCCGGCTGGCAACGTGGGGGTGTGGTCACCTCCCTCCCTACGTCTCCCAGGAGGGGCAGAATTGCACAGCTCAGACAGGCAGAATGGAGCCCATGCTGGTCTCTGGAAGCTTCACCGCTTCCCAGTCCAGATCCTCTCTATTTAGGAGATGAAGCATCTGCAGGGCTCTGTGAGGAACCTCAGGGGCGTTAGCGATGCATACGGGGTTATGGTGGCTCCAGAGGGGTTCAGAGCCTGCCTCTGTTGCTGCACAGCTGTGTAAGCTTAGGCCAGTTACTTAGCTCTCTGAACCCCCCATTTCCTCAACTAAAAAATGGGGATCATAATTCACCACCTACCTTCTAGGGTTGCAGTGAGAATTAAGGGAGGCAATTAAACAGGCAGGTGCCTTGTAATTCTACAGGGCGTCCAAATGCTAGTAATGATTGTTACTGTTATCACAGGACATTATGGGGACTCAGCTTTGTTACTTGGTTCCACTTGATACAATGGAACACATCAAGTGGTTCTGTTAAGAAGGATGGTTTTATTCTTGAAGGTCAAAGTGGATTCTAAAGCTGCTCATCAGAAAGGCTCAGGATGAGTGGGGTCAGGGGTGGGGTGTTTGTGGCCCTGAGCTACCTCCTGCCTAATCTCTGCCTGCTCCTTCAGTTGTGAAGGCTGAGAAACACTATGGGAAGAGACTCGCCCAAAGTCTTGAGCCCCTGCAGACCTCAAGGTAGGGAATGGGGCTAGACCCACATGACAGTCTCAGCAAGCACCCCCCACCACCTCTGTCTGCTGGAGGGAGAGTTTGGTCCTGCTGCCTAGCCCCGCTGCCTCCAGCCACCACTCCCTGGTGGCTCATACTGTCACAGGCTACAGCTTCATCCCTTCACAACCTGGACTGACCTCTGTTTAGCATTTCCTTTTCGTTTCTTTGTTTCTTTTCTTTCTTTGTTTCTTTCTTTTTTTTTTCTTTCTTTCTTTCTCTCTCTCTCTCTCTCTCTCTCTCTCTCTTCTTTCTTTCTTTCTGGAGTTTTTTTTTTGTGCAGTGTTACTATCTCGGCTCACTGCAACCTCTGCCTCCCACCTCAGCCTCCCGAGTAGCTGGGATTACAGGCACGCACCACCACACCTGGCTAATTGTTTTGTGTTTTTAGTGGAGATGGAGTTTCGCCACGTTGGCCAGGCTGGTCTCAAACTCCTGACCTCAAGTGATCCTCCCGCCTCGGCCTCCCAAAGTGCTGAGATTACAGGTGTGAGCTACTGTGCCGGGCCAGCATTTCCTTTTCAATGAGCCTCTCCTGTATATCATCCTCTTTGTTTTCCACAAGAACCCTATGTGGTGGGAATATTATTTTCTCTATGGTATAGATGAAGATACTGAGGTTCAGGGAGGTTAGGTGATTTACCCCAAGGGAGTGTCCCAACTGGGATGAGACCTGGGCTCCTTTCTCTCAGGGCTTTTTCTATGGCACCAAACTGTCTTTCTTCACCTGCCTCGGTTGTCCTCACCCTGAAATCTGCCTTCTTGCCCCACCTGCACTCCTTCCCTTTGCCCCAGCTGACTCACAGACCTGGGAGAATCCCCTTCTCCGACCCACCTGTGCAGGTGTAGGTGCACGCCGGCCCCTGCAATGTAAACCTCCTGGACCATGGCGGGGCTTCAAGGCTATCCTTTGGCTGGCCCTGACCTTCTGGGATCCTGGGGTAGAGGAGGCTGGGAAGGTGCGAGCCGAGGGCACCAGGGAGATGTCAGAGTCAGTTACTATGTTGCGGACTATTCACGCTGCCTCGGGGGCTTGGGTGTCACACTGCATTAAGTGGGCACTCAGGGCTTACCCCCTCTAGCTAAGAGATTCAGCCCCACTTTCCCTTCCCCCTGCTTGAGACCACTCAGAAGCATTCTCTGTCCCTGGGGATGCAGTCAGGGCCTCCCGGATGCCCAGCCTTTGGGAGCTGCCACTCCAAAGGGATGAGTGTTCAATGTTGGGGGCGGGGATGGGATGCCTTTTCCCTCGACAGTTTCATCTGGCCTCCCCGGGGGACCAGGCTCCTATTTCATAGTTTAGTGGGGAAGAGTCCAAGCCTTAAGGACCCCTGTACGTGGGCTCAGCTCAAAGGTGGTGCTCAGCAGAAGCCCGGATGCAAGGGTGGGCTGCAATGGGGAGAACCTCAGACCTTGCTTCTGAAAGAAGACCCTCCTAGGCCTGCAGGGAGACCTGGCAGCCCATTCCTACCACAGTGGGCCCCACTCCACCTTGCTCATCTCCTGTTTTGTCTCTGCAACTTTTCCCATTTCCTCCGTACACAGCATCAAGTTGAGGCTGGAGGTTGGGGTGGCAAAGGTAGGGCAAAAAGGACCCATGTTCATACCCCTGAGGGAAGGGGTTTTGGGCTCTGTGGGGTGCCCAGCATGCAGAGTGAAGGATGGGAGCTGAGAGCATGAGCCGGGCACAAGCTGAGCCCCAGAGTGCAGGGGCCAGAGCTGCCCCACAGGGTCTGCCCAGCGCCCTCCCTTCTAGCTCTATTGCTCTGGACCTCACGGTTGCCCACCAGGACACAGGTCTCCCCAGTGCCCCCACCTCCCATCTTACACCCTGGCCCCCACAGCATCCACCAGGCTGCCGACACCCTAGAACGCTGTCCAGGTCTCCTCCTTGCTCCAGACCCTTCACTAGCTCCCTGTTGCTGACAGAACGACATCTGAACATTTGAGCACAGCACTCGCTGCCTGTCTGGCGTCATGTTCCCTGTGTTCCTGTACAGCCCGCCTCTCCCTCCTCCCCACACGAGGGCGGTTCTCTGGCCATGAACTTGTGCTGCCGCTGATGTACCATGCTCCCTTGGTTCTTGAGACCTTGGCCTGTGCTGACCCCTCTGCTGGGATTGGCTGTACCCCTTGGCCACTGAGAGAGATTCCACGCATTCTTTGTCTCTCCTCTGAGATCCACCTCCACTGAGAAGTCTCCCAGGCTTCTCCTCCACTGAGCTGGCCACACAGTTAGGCACATCTCTTTGTTTTAACAATTAACTGCTTGTGGTTTGGCTTTTTTTGTTGATGTTTCTCTCTGACCCTTGAGAGTGAGCCACTGAGAGTGGAAGCCATGTCCTAACCACCCCGGCACTCAGCAGTACAGCAGTAGCACTGTACTTGGCCTGCCCTGTGGATATTTAAATGTTTGGAAAATACATTTTTTAAAATTATTCTTTCTTTCTTCCTTCCTCCCTCCCTCCCTCCCTCCCTTCTTTCCTTCCTTCCTTCCTTCCTTCCTTCCTTCCTTCCTTCCTACCTTCCTTCCTTCCTTCCTTCCTTCCTTCCTTCCTTCCTTCCTTCCTTCCTTCCTTCCTTCCTTCTTTCCTTCTTTCTCTCTCCCTCTCTCTCTTTTTCTTTTGTAAAGACAGGGTCTTTTGATTTTGCCCAGGCAAGTCTTGAACTCCTGGCCTCAAGTGATCCTCCTTCCTCAGCCACTGTGTGAGCCACCACACCTGGCCAGAAAATGCTTGAATTCACAAACTCAATAATGACTGAAGTCATTGGAGAGGTACTTGAGGAGCTCTTCCCATCCCCCTGGTCCTTCCCCAATGTTCCTGACACCTCCCCATGGGACGTGGGAGACAGGTCTCACAGCGCACAATCCAGGCTGCCCTTAAAAGGGCTTGGAAACCAGATTCAGGTGCCCAGAAGAGAGCAGTATCTCCAAAGTGCTACTAGTTCTGCCCTTAGTCCTGTCTGCATCTTTCTCTGATATCCCTGTGGATAGCATGCTATCCAAATTTCTGACATTTAAGCTGAATCCAGCCTCAGAGCCAGCTCACTAAGCCCCAGTCTGAGGAGCTGCATTCTCTGTGACATCATCCTCCTCGACTGGCTCTTAAACTAGGTCAGGGCCTGCTGGCAGGAGCCGGCCAGCACTGATTGCCCAGCAGCCTGCCATGCGGTTGCAGCTTCTGGGTAGACAGAGCAGCGGGGCTGCTGAAGTTGACGGGGAGGTAACTGGGGGTGGGGCAGGGCAGGAGAAAGTCTAACACTGAGGCCAGAGCAGGTAGAAATGTCTTCCTTACCTCCCTTACTCCCATGAGTTAATTATTAATAGCTCATCAGTCATTCGTCCTTTCACTTGCTTATTCCACAAACAGGTGTTGGATGCGTGCCTTGCGTTAGGCACTGTACTAGGTGCTGCAGTAGGAAGAAGAGATCTTTGTCCAGAGAGGGAGAAAGACATGATGAATCACAAGTGGATGAGCCAGAGGATTCTCGGTATGTCCCAGGTTCCCTGGGCTGCCGGGGGGAGGAAACAATGGAGAGGATGTATGGAGGTCAGAAGGCAGCCACGTCCTGAAGACCAGGTGCACACACAGATGCAGGACCAGCCTCGAAGCCCACTTTTTCCGCCATGCCCCACTCACCAGTAAGAGACCTCCTCCCACCTCCACTGCCACCACTCTGGCCCCAGCCTCCTTCTTCTGTCTGGTGACTGCAGTAGCCTTTCCACAGAGCTTCCTGCTTCTACTCTCATGCATTTGCAGTGTATTCTCTGTATGACAGTGAGAATGATCTGGTTTTAAATATGTATTTTATTTTTAGTAGGTAATACATGCCTTTTATAGAAAATAAAATGGTTTTTTAAAACTCCAAATAATCAGAAACAGATCGTGTCACTCTTCTATTTAGGACCTACCCAGTGGTTTCTCACCTGCTTAGAACATAAACCAAATCTCCCGCCTGGTCTGCAAAGCCCCACTGTCCTGGGTTCATCCGCCTTTCTGACCTTGCCTTGCACCACTTGCCCCGCCCTGGCTATGAGCCTGTCTCTTCCTCAAACAGGCCAGTCTCCTTCTCATCTTCTGTGGCCTTGCATGTGCTGTTCCTGCTGCCCGGAATGCTCTTCCCCAGACCCCCGCTTGGCTGTTACTTCATGTCAATCAGAGCTCAGCTTAATGTCATCGCTTCAGGGAGGCCTTCCCTGATGAATAATCTAAAGTGGTCACCAGACACTCTATCCTATCACTGCATTTGTAAAAATAGCTTTATTGAGGTATAACTGACACACAGTAAACAGACGTATAACACTCCATTGGAGACATTTTGCAATATGCATATACCTGTGACCATCACCACGATCAAGATAGCAAGCATAGCCATCACCCCCACATGTTTCTTCATCCATCTTTGTAATCCCTCCCTTTCTCTCCACCCACCACCCCCCACAACCACTGATCTGCCTTCTGTCACTATAGATTAGTTTGCATTTAATAGAATTTCATATAAATGGAATTGTACAAGATGTCCTCTTTATTTTGGAGGGTCTGGCTTTTTTCACTCGGCACAGTAGAGATTTATCCATGCTGTATGTGTTGACGGTTTATTCCTTTACGTCTCTGAGTAGTGCTCCATTATATGGACATGCCACCGTTTTGTTTATCCACATTCACTAGCTGATGAACATTGGGGTTGTTTCCAGGTTTGGCTGTTATATGTAAGGCTGCATGAACATTTGTGTACAAGTTGGTTCTCTTTGGTAAATACCTAGGAGTGGAAGGGCTGTGTTATACTTAACTTTTTTAAAAATTGTGTTTTTTGAGACAGGGTCTCACTCTGTCTCCCAGGCTGGAGTGCAGTGGCGCCATCTCAGCTCACTACAGCCTCCGCCTCCCTGGCTCAAATGATTCTCCTGCCTCAGCCTCCTGAGGGACTATAGGCATGCCCCACCACATCCAGCTAATTTTTGTATTTTTGGTAGAGACAGGATTTCGCCATGTTGGCCAGGCTGGTCTCGAACTCCTGACCTCAAGTGATCTGCTTGCCTGGCCTCCCAAAGTTCTGGGATTACAGGTGTGAGTCACCACACCTGGCCCATACTTAACTTTTTAAGAAACTTGCCTGTAGTGTTTTCCAAAGTGGTTGTACTATTTTACTTTCCCTCCAGCATCCCTATATGTATGAGAATTCCCATTCCTCCACATGCTTGACAAGAATTGGTATGGTCAGTCTTTTTATCTTTAGCTATTCTAATGGCTGTGTAGTGATTGCTCATTGTGGTTTTAATTTGCATTTCCCTAATGACTGATAATGTTAAGGATCTTTTCATTTGCTTCTTTGCCATTTGTGTATCTTCTTTAGTGAAATGTCTCTTTAAATATCTTGCCTGCCTGTGTGAAACTGTTTGATTTCTTACTATTGAGTTGTAGGACATACTTTTAATATTCTAGGTACGAGTCTTTGATCAGATATGTGATTTGCAAATATTTTCTTTTTTTTTTTTTTTTTTTTTTTTTTTTGAGACGGAGTCTCGCTCTGTCGCCCAGGCTGGAGTGCAGTGGCGCGATCTCGGCTCACTGCAAGCTCCGCCTCCCGGGTTCACGCCATTCTCCTGCCTCAGCCTCCCGAGTAGCTGGGACTACAGGCGCCCACAACCGCGCCCAGCTAATTTTTTGTATTTTTTTTTTTAGTAGAGACGGGGTTTCACCGTGGTCTCGATCTCCTGACCTTGTGATCCGCCCGCCTCGGCCTCCCAAAGTGCTGGTATTACAGGCGTGATTTTCTTCAGTCTCTGGTGTGTCTTTTCATTCTCTTAATAGTGTCTTTCAAAGAAACGAAGTTCTTAATTTTCTTGAAGTCTAATTTATCAATTTCTTCCTTTATAGATTGTGCTTTGGTGTTGTATCTGAAAAATCTTTGCCTAACTCATGGTCATGAAGATTTTCTTCTAGAATTTATATAGTTTTAGTTTCAGGATTTACATTTACATATATGATCCATTTTGAATTAACTTTTGTATTTTGCATTTATTGCACAAAACAGTTTTGCATTATGAATATATGGTATGCTATATGGATAGTTCTTTTTTGCATATGATGGCCAATTATTCCAGCACCATTTGTTGAAAGGTTGTCCTTTCTTTACTACATTGCCTTTGTACCTTTGTAAACAGCAATTGACCAGACAGGTATGAGCCTATTTCTGGTCTTTCTATTCTGTTCCATGAACCTGTCTGTCTGTCTTGATGCCAATACCACAATACTGTAGTTACTGTAGCTTTCTAATAAGCCTTGAAGTCAGGTAGTATGAGTCCTCTAACTTTGTTCTTTTTCACAGTTGTTTTGGTACCTCTAGGTTTTTTGGATTTCCATATGAATTTTAGAATCAGACTGTCAATTTCAATTAAAAATCCTGCTGGGATTTTGCTTTGGGATTGCATTGAATTTGTAGATCAATTTGGATGAAATTGATGTTCTCACAATATTGAGTCTTTTGATCCATTAACACAGTATATCTCTGTTTTTATTTCGGTTTTCTTTAATTTCTGCAATATTTTGTAATTTTCAGTGTACCTGTTTTGCACATCTTTGGTCAGATTTATCCCTAAGTATTTCATACTTCATGATGCTATTGTAAAAGATATTTTTTAAAGTTTCAATTTTCAAGTGGTTGGTGATGAAATACAATTGATAGGTGTATTACCGGGCCTGTATCCTGCAACCTTGCTACACTTGCTTATTAGTTTTGTGGATTCTATTTGATTTTCTTTAGTTTCCTTTTTTTTTGTAGCCCCACTCCCACCCACTATTGGATTTTCTACACAGATTCTCCTGCCAACTGTCAATGAAGATAATTTTACTTCTTTCTTTCTAATCTGGATACCTTTGATTTCTTTTTATTGCCTTATTGCACTGGCTAAAATCTCTAGCACATTGTTAAATAGAAGTGGTGAGAGCAGATATCCTTGCCTTGTTCCTGATCTTAGGGGGAAAGCAGTCAGTCTTTCACCATTAGATATGATGTTAACTGTACTTTAAAAGGACATAGATGCTTTTTATTGGTTTAAGGAAATTTCTTTCTATTCCTAGTTTGCTCAGAGTTTTTTTTTTTTTAATCAGAAATAGATGTTGGATTTTGTCAAATGCTGTTTCTGCATCTATTGAGGTGATAATATGGTTTTTCTTTTGTAATCTATTAAAATGGCAAGTTATGTTATGGACTTTTTTAAAGAGATGGGTCTTACTGTGGTGCCTGGGCTGGAGTGCAGTGGCTATTCACAGGCACAGTCATAGTGCATTACAGCCCTAAACTCCTGGACTTGAGTGATCCTCCTGTCTCAGCCTGCTGAGCAGCTGGTATTACAGGCATGCAACACCACACCCAGTTAAATGATTGATTTTTGAATGTTAAATCAATTTTGCAGTCCTGAGATATACCCTATTTGGTTATGATGTATTATCTTTTTATATGTTGTTGAGTTGTATTTGATAAAATTTGGTTTAGAACTTTCGCATCTATGTTTATAAGGGATATCAGTCCATCATCTTCTTGCATCCTTTGTCTGGTTTTGTGTCAGAGTAATGTTGGTCTCATAAAATGAGTTTTTAAGTAGTTCCTCCTCTTTAATTTTCTAGAAGTGTTTGTGTAGATTTGGTATTATTTCTTCCTCAAATGTTTGTTAGAATTCACTAGTGAAACCATCTGAGTCTGAGGTTTTCTTCATGGGAAGATTTTAAGCTACAATTTCAATTTGTTTAATAGATATAGGACAATTCAGCTTATTTTTTTCTTCTTGAGTGAACTTTGGCAGTTTACCATCACACTATTATAAATTATTTGCACAGCCCTTTGTATTATCTGACAAATTCTTGTTTTCTTAATTAATTACTTTTTATGTGTTGCTCTCCTAAGATTGAATTCCAGAAGAACAGAGACTGTCAGGTTTATCTTTGCATCTAGCACAGAGTATGAGCTCAATGTATAATTGTGGAGTGAATAGAGGCTATTTTAATCTTTCTGAGAATACAGAAACGTGGATGTTCTCAGGTTATGCCTGTGAAAGCTGAGGCTTCGAGAGAGAGGTTAAGTAAATTGCCCAGTACCGGATGACCTATGAAGTGGGTCAAACCCATGATCTTGCTTGTACATGGTTTTCCCTCTTGTTAAGTATTTACTTGGTAGCAAAGTATGAGAGTGATGGCTGCAGAGAAACTAGACAGGGCTCTCAAGCTTTAGTGTGCATGAGGCTTACTTGGAGCATTTATTAAATGGGCCAGGAATCTGTATCTTTGACATGGCCCCTAGAAGAGTTTGATGTACATCATCAAGAGACCACACTTTAGGAAGCTCTGACCCAGCCTGTGCAAAATGCAGGGGAAGGGAAAATGCCCCTCTGTTCAGAGAGGGAATGGACATGGTATGGATGGGCCTAGGGTCACTGTAGGGGGTGGCTATGAATTCAGGACCTCAGCCTGAGGTGGGGCATTAGAAGACATGTGCAAACAAGCCCCAAGGGCACTAAATCAGCCCCAGGAAGTTCTTTTTCAGGGTCAGTGGCTTATGAACCAATTCCTTTCCCCTGTACCCCTGTTTCTCAAGTGGCTGGAGGTAACGCCAGTGCAGTTTCTCTGCTTTTAATAAAAGAATAAACTGTAGGGGTCTTTCAATCTGTCTTTGGTTAAGCTTTCAGAAACCTCACTGCCCCATCTAGTCCCATTCCTCACTTCTTATCTGACTCCATGGGGAGGTGGGACCAAGATTGAAAGAAGGAAGGCAGGGAAACAGAAAAGTCCTGGGCTACTTACTAGGGGAAGGTGTAATTAGTAGCTGTCTCTCTTAGGGGCTGGGGGACAGCAGCCCTCTTGCCATATTCAGTTGATGGGGGAGTGGGTAGATGAAGAGACTCTGGGCCCTGGGAACTGTGCATAGGTCTCCTCACCTCCAGAAGTTTGTCCTGCTCACCCTCAGCCTGTGTGAATCAGTGAAGGAGTTGGGCTCCACATAGGAGGAAGGGCAAGGGCTGGGGGAGATGCTTGGATAAGGGGATAGGTACACCACCCGCACACCCTCATGTGCTCCACCCACAGGAGGTTTCTTTTCTGGAAGCCTAACCAAAGAGAGCTCCCCAGGGCCTCCGTACAGGACATTCCAAAGCCTCCACCAGCTTTCTGCTCCCTGCCCTTCAGTGTCACATTGGCTGAGACTCCTGCTGCGCTAGGGCAGAAGTGGCAGGCAGAGGCAGAGAGGGCTTGTGTCCCAAAGGGCAAGCAGAGAGGGAGGGCAGGAGGGAGGACACAGAGGAGGAACAGCAGAGGGCAGGCCTCTGAACTGGGTGCTAAGGTGCTCCACTGTGGAAGGTGGGAGTGGGACACCCTCCTGGAGGCAGTTGACATAACGCCTGGCTTGGCTGTCAGTTGGCCTGGAAGCTAATAGAGTAATTTGCCTGCCATCACCACATTGGCCGGGAGAAGTGGAAGGGCACTTGTCCCCTGGGGTAGTCTCTGCCATCCTGTGTTGGCACTGGGCTGGACAGATGTCATCGCCTTCATGTGGGAAAAGGCAGCCCGCCCTGGGTAGAGGAGCCGCTGTCTTTGTGGCCTAGTCTCAGCAATTAGGGTTGGAGGGAGGGGTCCTGGTTAGCTCCCAAACAGCAGGGACGGCAGAGCACTTGTGCTTGGCGTCAGAGAGGATCTGGACAAAGTCCCATTAGAAGATGCTATTTGGGTGGTGTTTTGATTAGATATTTGTGTTTATTTTCTATGCCTGAGTAAGGAATGACCACAAACACAGCAGCTTAAAATGACATCCATTTTATCGCCTCACAGCTTCTGTGGGTCAGGAGTCCAAGCTCAGGTCACCAGGGTTCTTGCTCAGGATCTCCTAGAGCTGCTGTTCAGGTGTCGGCTGGTCTGTACTCCTCTCTGGAGCTTGGGATCCTCTTTCAAGCTCATGTGGTTGTTGGCAATATTCAGTTTCTTGTGGCTGTAGGAATGAGGTCCCATTCTCTTGCTGGCTGTCATCCCATCTCTCTTGGCTTCTAGAAGCTTCCTCAGAGTTTCCCACCATGTAGCTCTCGCAGGCTCTCTCGCCTGATGGCTCACTTCTTCAAGGCCGCCAGGAGACTCTGTCTCTCTCCATTCAGGAAGGGTCAGTTCCTCTTTTAAGAGCTTTCATCTGTTTAAGCCAGGCCCACCCAGGATAATCTTCCTTTTAAGTGACTCAAAATAAACTGATCTGAGACCTTAATTACCTCACCCCATCATACTCACAAGGCCCACCCACACAGCAAAAAAGAGGATTGTGGTAGAGCATCTACACAAGGAGGCAGGAATCCTGAAGCCATCTTAGAATTCTGCCTATCACAATATTCAACTTCATTCATTCACTCATTCATTCATTTATTTTGAAAGAGAAAAGGGGAGAGAGAGAAAATAGACTACTCTGGAGAGTATGAGAGAGAGAGAGATAGAAAGGAAGAGAGAGAGAGAGAGACAGAGAGAGAGAGAGAGAGAGAGAGAGAGAGAGAGAGAGAATGTGTTTGGGTGTTTAAAGATGAGAAGGAGTGGTAGGTACTTGCTCCTTGTTAGCAGAACAGAAGAGCTGTAAAGAGTCCACCTGCAATTCTGTGCCTCTCTGCTCTCCCCTTCCTTGCTTATAATGAAAACAGTTGATAATTCAGAAGTTTTATTATAAACTGTTGCATGGATAGGAGCCAAAAAGAGCATTTGCTGTATGTGCTCATTTCTTACAGGGAATTGATGGGAACCAACTCTACCAATGACTATTGCTGTTGGCCATCTGCTGGGACATGCAAATAGCTTATAGAACCAGAGAATCACAGACTCTTAGAACCAGAAAGGGCTCTGGGGATCTTGTAATCCAACCCAGTCATTGCACAGATGATGGAACTGAGGCCCAGAGAGGAGATGTGAGTTGTGCAAGGTCACACAGCTAGCGGGCAGCAAGTTTTACTGGAAACAAATCAATGCCTACTCATTCAGCAAGCAGGTCTTGGGTGAGGATTAGGAGGGGGCACATGTGTACTAGGCCAGCTCATGTACTTTCCACTATAACAGTTTGCCTCATTACACAGTCTCTGCTTCTCTAATGGGACTGGCTTCATAGAATTCTTAATGTGTAAAATATTAATCAGCATTTGCCTTCCTTGTCCTCTTGGCCATGGGGAGTAGACAGAGGGGGCTGCAGCCTGAGCACAGATGGGGTGGCAGAAGGAGGAGGGGGCTCTGCAGCCTGTGGAATGGCAATGTTTGTGCGTGCATGTGTGTGTGCGTGTGTGTGTGTATCCAACTGAGATTAAGCCCTGAAAGCAGGACTCAACATTGCCTCCTCCCCCATGCAATCACATCCTGCCTGTGACTGTGTCACCTCCATCCCTCCAGCAGCCTTTATCAGTATCACAGATGCTGATTCACAAGATGCAGGTTGTGATGGAAGGTGATTAATGATGGCAGCTGTAGTCCCTCTTACTCTCCCAGCCTCCCTGACCTTGTTCTTCCCCTCCTCTTTCCACTTCCCCTGTCTCCATCATCCTATAAGAAAAGAGATAAACATTCAAGACATGAGGGGAGTTGGGTCTTCCTGGAGCAGCTGCTATGAGCCAGGCACTGTGCCAGGCTCTTTTGTTTGTTCTCCTTTAACAATGGACATAGAGAGATGCTGTGGGATGTCATGGGATGGGAGGAAGGCAGTGTTCTTCCCGTGTCTCCATAGAGGGCAGTGGCAGGCTGATTTCCAGCAGACAGGTTTGCCATCCTTTGGCACACATGTTGTTCATGTTGGTTCTGATGTGTATGTTGTCAGAGTGCCAGGCTTCAGAGTTATACATGGACTTGCCCTCTGAAGCTGGGCATGCTGACAACGTGCAAATCAGAACCAACACGAACAGCATGTGCCAAAGGATGAGACTGTCAGGAACCCTAGCAATCATTCACTTTACTAGCAGGATGAGATGGAGGCCCAGAGGAAACTTGACTTGCTCAAGGTTGTGCAAAGCTGGCCTCTCCTGATTCCCATTCTAGAGGCCAGTCTCATATCCAGCTTCCATTTCTCCGGCTGCACTTTTACTCTACTCTGGAAGCAGGCCATGGTCACTGAGCATCTCAGAGATGTGGGGGTGATAAGGGCACAAATCTTTAGTGAAGGAGATTTAAGCCACAAGGACAGCCTCTCCCAATACCATCTCTGAGCAGCTTTGCCCAGTTTCCTCTCTAAGTGATGGGCCTTGTTGTTATCATGACTGGAATGGACTGCTGCCCTACTGACTGGGTCAGGGATGTGGCAGAGCCTCTGACACCGAGGCGACCTCTATATGATGGGCTATTTCCTCTGTCCCTTTCATTGTGTCCATGTGTGCCCATGTGTGTGCGGTGGGGTGGGCTGCAGAGTGTGTATGGCTGAATTACTAGTATACAGGCAGAACTCCAAGCCCAATTTCTGATTTGTAAGATATGACAGTGGGGTCTTCCCTTCCCCTTGTATTTTTGAGACGTCCAAGAAATCATGTAAATGAGTGACAGACTCTAACTCAGGAGGACCCACGGGTGCTTTTTCCTGCCTCTGTCGCTTCCTCTGGATCAAGCTGGAAAGCTGGGGAGAGGGCAGAGCCCAGCTTCTGTCATCCTGCCATCTGTTGCTTGGTCCTTCAGTGAGTTTGGTTGAAGGAGAAATTAGGTCAGAGGAGATAGGTCCGGGAACCCAGATCTGGCAGATGTGAGAATGTGGGCTATGGTCCGTGGGCTCTGTTTTCTTGAGGCATATTGGGTTGGGTAGCAGAGTCCAGCAGTATTGCTCTCCTTTGGAGAAACCAGTCAGCTCAGTGAATTCAGCACCCTGGACAGAGCCTAAGAAGGCAGGGAGGCTCTTCATGCCCTTTGGTGCCCCCACCAGGCTGCAGGCCTGGTGGTCATGGATGCCAAGGCCCAGAGTTCCCAGGTGTGGGCCCCCAGACTACAGAGAGTATTGGGCTTTCAAGACTAGACTCTCAGAAGACTTGGCTGGCTAGGACTGGTCTGCAGGCAGGAGGGGGTATTGGGGGTTGGTCTGTTCCTTTGAGGAAGACTCATGGACTTGATGCCAGGGCTGAAATGGCTGGTCCTGGGTCTGGGAAAGTCAGTGCACAAGCACAGAAGTCTTCTGCCTGTTTGACTATCCCCCTGGGAGCTCTTTGAGGACAGGAACCCAGTAGATCTCACTGCTGTTCCCCCCACAACTAGCAGATGGCCTGGCCGGGGGCAGGTGCTCTTCAATGACTAATTGCTGACTGAATGTTGAGGAAACAGGCCACAGAGAATGAAGTTTGGATGAAGCTGGTTGGGGACAAAGCCAGGCCCTTTGACGGGCCCCCATTGAGAGATATCCCCCCATTCCTTTTCTCCTGTCCTCACCAGCAAAGTCCTTCCCCACCCAGCCCAGTTTTCTCAGTGCACTTCACTCCCCCATGCCATGAATGGCCCCCTTTTGACATTTGCCTATCTCTGCCCTTGCCTTCAATGCTTTCTCCAAGGCCATCGCCCCACCCCTTCCTCACACTGCCGTGAGCCATCTGTCTCCTAAACATCCGGGTGCTGACTCTCTGACCCCTTAGAACTAATAGGGATTTTGTCTTTGTTCCACAATGGGGATGCCGTAGTTAAAATGGTCTTCTAAAAATTTAATAATATATTTGATTTAACCCAGTGTATCCACAATAGTGTCATTTCAATGTGTGTTCAATATGAAAAATGTATTAGTGAGCCAGTTTACATTATTCTTCTTAGAATCCATGGTGTATTTGCTACTTGCAGCCTATCTCATTTCACAGTGCTCCAGGAGCCCCAGGTAGGGTGGAGGGCATGTTTAAATAGCTTTTGGCTCTGAGAACTTGCCATCTGAGTGCGTGGCACACAAAGGGTCACCCCTGGCCTCTTTTCTGGGTATCAACAGGTTAGAAAGCCCCAAGAGGCAGAATCTTGGGTTCCTGCTTCATCTTTGCTGTTCCTCAGTCTGTAGCCATCCGCTGGGACTGGTCCTCATTGCTTCTATCACCTGCTCCTGAGAAGGGGATGGGGGATCATTTCTGCTTCCTCTCTGTAGCACCAGAAGGCTCTAACCTGCTATCTCAGGGTTCCCACAAATAGAAGGTGCTATATTTTCTTTTGCATAAAAGATTTTAGCCTATATGGCCCCCCCCTTCTACTTGCATCACCCTTTCCTCCTCCCATACCACCCCCCTCCACAAGCTGTCCTAGAATATCGAGATGCTCTCATTCTAATTGCAACTGTGCACCCACTGATGGAAAAGGTACCCTGAGTGGTACTGAGCTCTCCATTACTGGAGGTGACCAAAGTTAATACACTCTTGTAGCTGGCCTGACACAAAGAGGAATCCTGCATGGATGAGAAGTTGAGCATGAGAACTTGAGGAAGTCACTTCCCACCTTGAGATTCCATGAGTCCTTCAAGTACCTAGTGTGGAGGTAGACAATGGGAGAGATTTTGGAGAGAATTAAAGCACAGTCTCTGGCCTCAGAGTACATGCAGTTCAGTTGGGGAGATAAAACAAACGTGTAAGAGATCCCTAGAAAAATCTGGGGCTGGCACAATTGCCCCAGGACCCAAGGAGAAACCCGGACAGTGGGAGGGCATGGGAACCCTGGAAATAGCACAGAGTGGAGGCGAAAATGAGTCGTACCCCTCCTTCCTCATAGAGTTGAGTCTGGCCTCCCCAGACACTTCCCAGTGCCCAGGCTGCTGCCTTGGGTCACCCAGAACAGAATCTACACATTACATCTGCAATGGGCTGCCCCACTGCTTGCCACTGCCTCTTCCCACTGTAGGGTGAAGACTCCCCATTGTTTGCTAAGCTCTTCTTATGAGGCTGGCAGCACAGTGTGGGTTTTGGAGCATGTGTTCTGGAGCCAGATCTCCCAGATTTGAATCTTGACTGCACAACTTCCTAGCAGGATGACCTTGAGCAAGTTATTTCAGCTTGCTGTGCTTCAGCCTCTCATCCCCCCAAGTGGGCTGATAATGGTGCCTGCCTCACAAGGGTAGAGTGAGTTAATAGTTGTGCTGGGGACTTGAAAGAATGCTCAGGATACAGAGTCACATGTTTGTAAAATTAAATACAGGACATGACTTTAGCTTCTTCCCCCACATGCTTTCATTGTTCTGCAGAGGTGCTGGGGGTGTCAGTGCCTCCTTTATGGTGGGAGAGCCGGGACTGAGCGTGGAACTTCAGAGGCACGAGGCCTTGACCTCGCTCCTTCTGGCCAATATTCTAGCAGTGCAGCCACACCCAAGATTCCCATGTTTAGATGATAGTGGCCTCATCGTGTTCTTACCGCGTCTCAGGCTGGCTTTCAACCAAACCCTGAGTCTGTTTTCCACGTGCAGAGAAACGGGCTGTAGCCCTTCTTGTAACTTGTGCAGCCAAACTTTTTTTTCCCTGCTTTATTTTTATTTGTTAACCTTTATTTTAGGTTCAGGGTTATAACAAATGTGCAGATTTGTTGTAGAGGTAAATTTGTGTCATGGGGTTTGTTGTATGGATTATTTCATCACCCAGGTGATAAGCCTGGTACCCAATAGTTCTTTTTTTCTGCTCCTCTCCCTCCTCGCATCCTCCATCCTTAAGGAGACCCTAGTGTGTTTTGTTCCCCTCTATGTGTCCATAAGTTGTCATCATTTAGGAACATGCAGTATTTGCTTTTCTATTCCCATGTTAGTTTACTAAAGATAATGGCCTCCAGCTCCATCCATGTCCCCGCAAAAGACATGACCTCATTCTTTTTCATGGTGCAGCCGAACTTTGTAAGAATATAATTGTCCATTTCCCACTCTCTGCTACTGTGGGACATGTGAACTGCTACCCCAGCCTGTCAAGGTCTTTTTGGGATCCAAGTCCTCCTGTTGGCCATATGGATGGGGTCTTTGTGCCCAGGAGCATCTGAGAGTCTACAGACAGTGGGCCACTGTGCTATCCTGCTATGCTCACCATGGTCTTAGACAGGGAGAGGGCTCTGGACTGGGGCAGTGCTGAGAGAACAGACTCGGTTTTTGCAGGTCTTCTCTTTGGCCCTAGTGGTCTGGAAACTTCCTTTGCCTTTGCCAGAAAGCTTTACATCACTCACAGATCTTGTTCCAGTGGGGGACAGCCCTCAGAATGTTCTTGTGCCCTTGAGGTCTTTCTGGCAGATGATGACATGGCCCGTCTGCTTGCCACCTTCCCTGTTCCCAGCTGCTGGGCCTCGACTCTGGGCTGATACAAGTCTACCCTCTTCAGTCCCAACCAGCTCCTCTCTTGATCCTCCGGTAGCTTTTGGGGGGCTTTGAGCCCTTGGCAGAGAGCCTCCCCAAATTCAGAGGACCATGACCAATCTCATCACTGCCCAACAGGGCAGGCCAGGCATGGTGGGGGTAAAAAGCTCAGCTCTTCTCTTGCTGCTTCCAGGAGGTGGACATTACTGGATCTCCCAGGCTGAGCAGCATTGAGCATGCCCATTGCACCCCTATCTGCTCCTCCAGCCCTCACTTAGCCCAGCCATCTGCAGTGCTAGGTGTGCAACTCAGTCTTCCGCAGGCTGTGAGGCCCGAGGCTGTCAGACGGCAGATTCTCATCCCGCCTTCAGAGGTGTTGAGGAAACATGAGATGCACCACCCACCCACACCATGGTGACATATGTGGCTCTTCCACATGCCAGCCTTGGGATGCTCTAGTCTGGACACCCTGGGTGTGGGTACCGATATAGTGACTTCCCTACCTTCCAAGTGGAAGGATCTGGTGTCTGCAGGGTAGCCGGAAGATAAGCAGGGTGAACTGGAGTTTTTCTTCTGCTGCCAGCTCCAGGATCACAGGCTCAACTTGACCTCAGCAGGGAAGGCAATAGCGGGCTTCTCATGCTCAGCAGGGAGTCTTCCAGCTGCTGAACATCTGCAGGGCCCACCAGATACAGAGCACATTTGTGCACGGCATGTCCTTGAGAAGACCTGGACTTGGCATAGTTGTGGCCAGGGGTGTGAGGCTGAGGGATGAAAGGAATGACCTCTCAAGGCACCTCCTCACATGAGGTGCCCAGCTGGTGCCTGGGCAGATTCAGGCCTGAATCTGTCTTGCTGGGGAGTAGAAAGGTCCTGGACAGGCAGGGACACATGCTTCCCAAGATAGCACATCTGCCATCTGAACACTGTTCTGAGGCAGGTTGACACAGATTTATGCTGATACACAAATTCAATAAACACCACCAGACTCCTCCTTCCAGCAGGCAACCTGCCTGGGAGGCTGAGGGCTCCACTGGGGTGAACTGGGACCCTGAGGCCTCTGTGGAAAGGGCACTTGAAGGATCCAGGTTCCAAGGGTAGCATCAGAAATGCCGATGTGGCTCCTGCCTTCAGATGTCCTGTGCGTGCTTCCGAGCAGGCCCAGGTCTGGCTGGGTCACCTTTTGCCCTGTCTGCTTGACTGTAGCTCCAGTGTTTGCAAAATGAGGCTCGGCATTTACAGTCCCTTCCTCTGTGGTCACTCAGTGTCCTGGAGTGATCCCTACCCATTTTCTTGTCCTCTTTTCACCCCACAGAGCCCTCTCAGCTCCTGGATGGGCCAGATAGTGATGACAGAACCATCCCATCCTGTCCCTCTTCTAGAGATTGTCCAGGGGCTCCCGCTCTGGAGGGGTGCAGCGAGGGCAGACCCCCTTGCAGGCCCCAAGCTCTGCCCATCGCTGGACGTTCTCTGTTGTGGGCTGGAGGGGTGGGGTGTGAGCAGGCCTCGGAAGTATCTGTCACTCTGCACTCAGCTTGCTGTTGGCGCAGAGAATCTGTCATATCTGTGCTGCACTTCAGTCTTGTCATTTTACAGATAACGTGATGGAGTCCAGAGAGGGAAAGTGACTTGCCTGAGGCCCCAGAGCCGTCACAGAGTGGCAGAAATGGCTCAAAACCCAGGCCTCCTGGGTCTTAGCGTGATAAGCTTGCTGCTGTCCTGGGACGCTGACTGTGCCTTGCTGCGCCGGGAGGGACATAGTTCTGGCAGGGGCTCTCAGGGCAGCTCTGCTTCCCACGAGAACAGGGAAGCAGGCATCTCACTCTATCCAACCCCCTCCATGCTCCATCCTGACATCACTGGCCTGTGCTCCCTCCTCGTCTCACCCACGGCACCCGAGCTCTGGAGTTGAGCATCTCAGAGAGGTCTTCGGGGAAAGAATGGGCATGAATTGCGAGGGGTGGGAACTCTGGCACCGTGAAGGGCAGGGGTAGAAGCAGTGCCAGGGCATCGGGGCATGGAAGCCCAGCGTGCTCTGCAGAGGCTGCTCCCCCAATTCCCCTCCAGACTCCAGGGCCAAGAGCTTCAGATGCCACAGCTGCTGCCCTGCCGGGTGCCCCTCGCCTGCCACCACTGATTGCAGTATGTGCCGTTCCATTTTTAACAGTCCTGCCCGGCCCCGGCTGCCTGAGCCGATCCAGAGGCGGGCCCTGCTCTTGATTGCGGCACTAAAAATACCAGCGAGGCCTCTGATGAGAGCAGGGGCTTGGTCTCCCCTTTGCCTGCACATCAGCTCTTTGCTGCCTCCCTGCACAGTGGCATGGGGGGACCCTGGAGGAAGGGGCTAGGGGGCAAGGAAGCTCGATTACTCCTATGACCTTTGCAAGCATCTAGATAAAAGGCAGAATGACTATCCCAATATTTGGAGACATGGCATCTGGGGCCTTTCTGAATGTTGGGACTCCCAGGTGTTTTGTGCTGGGTAGACACAGTCTCATGGTGTTTTGAGACTCCATGTGTGTGGTTTCCTGAGTCTGTGCTGGGGAGAGAAAGCTGGAAACTTTTCCAGGCCTCCAAACTTTTTCCTCTTCCTCACTTCTCATTTCTGGTCAGTGGCCAAAACCTGAGGGTTCTATCTCCCGCATAATCCCTCCCACATACTGTCTCCTTTCCAGTCCTGCTGCCTCCACCTGGCTCTGACCTCTGCCTGAGCTTTCCCCTAGCTGCTAGGAGCCCCTCCCATCGCCCATACCTGTGCATGTCACCTGCTGCTGTCAGGATGATTTTCTAAAGCCCAGCTCCCATCAGCCACTGCTCCAGTCCAAAACCTAACTCCTTGGCCCAGCATATAAGACCCTCTATGATCTGACCTTGGCAGGTTGCTCTAGTCTGATTTTTTTTTCTTTTCTTTTCTTTTCTTCTCTTTTCTCTTCTCTTCTCTTCTCTTCTCTTCTCTTCTCTTCTCTTCTCTTCTCCTTCCTGCCTGCCTGCCTGCCTTCCTTCCTTCCTTCCTTCCTTCCTTCCTTCCTTCCTTCCTTCCTTCCTTCCTTCCTTCCTTCCTTCTTTCACAGGGTTTTTCTCTCTCTCTCTTTCTCTCTTCCTTTCTGACAGGGTCTCGCTCTGTCACCTCAGCTGGAGTGCATTAAAACCGATTGAGTGACCTCCCTGGGCCGGTTGGAAACAAGGTAGGGTGTCCAGGCCCTTGCCAAGGTATCTCAGGTTTCCCATCACTGGGCATGGGGGTGCTTCAAGGGAATGGCACCCAGGATCCACCCCTTGTTGGATTAACAACATGTTCACAGAAAGGGGGATGAGTGAATCTTACCAGATGGGGTTCCCTGGTCTGGGGGTAGTTGCTTGTCTGACCCAGGCAGGGTATTTGGGGAGCTGCTGGACAATATTCAACTATGTAAGCACTCCACTCCCCAGCCCTCCCCTCCCAAAGTATGAGCACGGACCCTAGAATGCCAGAGCTGCCAAGGCAGCTCCCTCTTGTTGACATATGAGAAAATGAGGCCCAGAGGGGAAAGGAAATCTTTCTTTTCTTTTCTTTCTTTTATTTCTCTCCTTCCTTCCTTCCTTCTTCCCTCCCTCCCTCCCTTCCCCTCCCTCCCTCCCTCTCTCTCTCTCTTTCTTTCTTTTTCTTTTCTTTCCCTTCCTTCCTTCCTTCCTTCCTTCCTTCCTTCCTTCCTTCCTTCCTTCCTTCCCTCCCTCCCTCCCTCCCTCCCTCCCTCCCTCCCTCCCTTCTTTCTTTCTTTCTTTCTTTCTTTCTTTCTTTCTTTCTTTCTTTCTTTCTTTCTTTCTTTCTTTCTTTCTTTTGTTCGTCTCGCTCTGTCACCTAGGTTAGAGTGCAGTGGCACAATCTCGGCTCACCGCGACCTCTGCCTCCCAGGTTCACGCGATTCTCCTTCCTCAGTCTCCCAAGTAGCTGGGATTACAGGCGTATGCTATCACACCTGGCTAATTTTTGTATTTTTAGTAGAGATGGGGTTTTGTCATGTTGTCCAGGCTGGTCTCGAACTCCTGACCTCAGGTGATCCGCCCCCCCCCCCTTAGCCTCCCAAAGTGCTGGGATTACAGGTGTGAGCTGGCTAGAAAGGGGATTTTCTGAGTCAAAGAACTAGAGCTACAGCACAGGCCTCCCAGGTGCTTGTCAAGTGGATCTCTCAGCCCCACCCCGCACCATGGCCTCCTGCCTCCTTCATTCCCTCATCCAGAATCTCCTCTCCCACTGAAATCCTGCCCATTCCTCAAGGGTTTGTCTGTCCCGTGAGCTACTAAAGCCCCTTTCTGTGTATCCTTTGGTAAGGGCTCTCCACTTCCCATCTCCCATGCTGGACTGTGAGATCTCGAAGACAGTGACTGCATTGGTTTCAAGCGTGTACCCAGTTCAGTGTCTCCATGCATGTTTCCAGGGCTGCGTGCATGTTTCTGGAAGGAATCAATGAATAATCCAAAAGTCTGTTCCACTGAACTTGCATTTGACGGCGGGTGTGGTTCCTCCTGTAGGAATTCAACCTGCTTTAAGAACAGATGATGCAATCGCAGGCAGTAAGAGCTGCAGATGCCTCCCGTCCCCTTCCACTGGCTGTTAGCATCACTGCCCGGACACTGCAAACACCAGCCCATAGAGGGCTGCCCTTTCTGTGAACGTGTTGTCTTTCCTGCTCACCTCTGCCCCGGAGGGACGGGGAGGGTAATTATCTGCCACGGTATGAAAACTTTTATTTCTTGCTGCTGCTGGGCTTCAGCCACAGGGAGCGTAAGACGGAGCAGAGATACCAGAAGAAAACATCAGCACAACAGTTAAGTGCCACATTTTGTTTCTTTGGATTCCCTGGGTGTAAAGAGTATGTGTATGAATATAGCACTTTTAGCAGAAGGTCCTCCCTGGTGGTGTTGAGAAGAGACCATGGTTCCCACCATCTCTTCCGCCTCCTTCAGGTCTTAGGCAGGGAGGGTCTCGCAGCCTGGAGAGAGCAGCAGAAGCCCTCTTAAGCTTGCTGAAGGCCTGGGGGATTTACCAGAAGGATGCAGGAGTGCCTCGTGGGACCCATGGCCAGAAAAACCTCCAGGTCTCAGGGCAGCTGGGAGGCTCCCGAACCCAGTGAGCTGCCTTCCCTCCCTATTCTTCCCCTGCCGAGGCCACATTGGGTCTCGTCCCTGCTGCTCCCTCTGCTCCATTTTCCTGCCGTGCTCTGCAGATCTGCTTTCTTTGCTTACTCATCAACATACGGTCCTAAAATAGCTGCCTGGGCCTCCCCCAGTCTGCCCTGGCTGCCTGACCTCAGCTTCAGGCCTAGCCACAGACTGACTCCCCAGCCCTGAGCCCCTTAGTTCTAAGATCTTAAGACAGAGTATCTGATTGGCTGTTGGTCACCAAGAGGCTGTCTCCTGCTGGGGCAGGTGTCCATTGGTCCAGTTGTCTGAAGCCAGCAGACAGGGGCAGGTGGCCCTGGGGCCGCCTCCTTGGGATGGAGTTTGTTGGAAGGAGAGGCTGGACAGGGAGGCCTCCCCTCTGCAGCCCTAGTGTTGCCCAAGCCCACTAAGATCTAGTGAAAGACAGCATCTTCGTCTCTTTTGTGCTGCTATAAGAGAATACCTGAGACTGGGTAGTTTATAATGAACAGAAATGTGTTTCTCACAGCTCTGGAGGCTGAGAAGTCCAGGATTGAGGGGCCGGCATCTGGTGAGGGCCTTCTTTCTGTATCATGCCATAGCAGAAGGGCAAGAGAAGGAACCCGTGCCCAAAGGCCCTTTTAGTAAGCCCTCCTATGGGGGTGGGGCCCTCATAGCCTAATTACCTCTTAAGGGCCCCAGCTAATAACACTGTTACCTGGAAATTAAATCCCAACATGAGTTTTGGAGGGGACAAGCATGTAAACCACAGAAGGCAGTTTCCTTTTCAGACCCAACAGTATTGGCAAGGGTATACCTCAACATGTTCCTACAACTCATACCCGGGTGGACATGGGGCCCTCCTCCCCCTGAGCTGCAGGCAGAGTGGCCCCAGGGCCAGAAGTGTGCAGTACCCCAATTCCTCCCCCACCCCATGCTCAGGCTCAAGTGAAAGCAGCCTCCTGGGATACTTGGCCCCTGATCCAAGGTAGCACAAGTGGCGTGATGATGAAGGCAGGAGTTGGGGACTCTAGCTGGGGTGAAGAGCCCTCCCGGGTGCTGTTGGAACGGCCTCTAACATGCTGGTCTTGACCTGCAGGCTGTCCCCTGGGTCTGCTCTGAGCTTACCTATCTGAGGGCGTTTAATCCTTTTGTGGTGATTTAAAATATGTATGTAAATTACTTGATGTTCCCTTTAAAAGACGGAGCCAATTCTCCTTCCTTGAGTGTGGGCTGGACTTCGAGGCTCAGTTTTCACAAATAGAATAAGGCAGAAGTTATGGCATGTGGCTTCTGAGACTAGGTCATAAAAGGTATTGTGGTTTTCTCCTGGCTCTGTGGGAAGCAGCTGCCCTGTTATGAAGACACTCACACAACCTCCTTATGAAACCTCCCCGTGGTGGGGAACTGAGGTGTCCTGCCCGCCGCCATGCGAGTGAGCCACCTTGGAGGTGGATCTTCCAACCCCTGTTCCGCCTTCAGATGCCTGAAGCTCTGGCCAATTTCTTGACTGTGGCCACATGAGAGGACATGAGCCAGAACCACCCAGCCAACATTCTCTCACAGCCTGTGACTCACACAAACTGAGATGACAAACATTTCTTTGTTTAAGCCAGTAAGTTTGGGGGTAATTTGTTACACAGCAATAAATAATGAATGTATCCCAAACCTGTTTGTTTTCCCCAGGTGTTTGGCCATTTGCAGGAAGGATTTTAACTCACTTTCCACTTTCTGCTAGGGGGAAACCAATGCCCGTGGTGGCTGGGGCCCACACACCATTCCCCTGTTTCATAAGGACCTGGGAGGCTGGGAGGGGGGCCGTGTTACCACTTCCCCCTCCAGTGGGTGTCATCCTCCACCCTTCTGGCCCTGCAAAGCAGGGGAAATTCTCTGTCCTAACCCTAATGCCAGCCACAGCCTCAGCCCTATCTCCTAGTCACGTGTGTTATCTGAAGGACTTCAGCTGTGTTCACCCCAAACCCTTTTCTTTAGTTGAAAGAAAAGGGCCTCAGCTCTTAAAGCCTCCACAGAGCCTCAGAGGTTCCTAGGACTGCTGGGTTGCAGTCCCGATGGATCCTAGCAGTACATGGCAGAGCGGAAGTCCAGTGGGGGAAAATATAGATAGAAGTCAGAGGGCTTTAGTTATGCTGCTCACGAGGTCCCATAGAAATTGCACAATTTCTTTTACCCTTTTGGGCCTCTGTTATCTCATCTGTAAAATGGGGCCAATGGTATTTGTCCTGTATACTTACAAGATTGCTGTAGGATCAAATGAGAAAATAAATGTAAAAGTGTTTCATAAACTATGAAGCACTTGACAAATGTGAGGATCAAAAACAAATGATTACAGAATGGAAGGTTTATTCATCATTTGATCTAGCATTTTGTGAATACTTGCTATGCACCAGGGCTTCACATGCATTGCCTTATTTAATCCTAACAAGCTATTGCTGACAACGTGCTATTATTTCCATCTCCCAGCTTCGGATTAGGAAACAGGGCTCAGTGAGGTGAACTGACTTGCTTGAAGCCCATGCACCCATTGCCACCATTCCTAACCTGGGCCCTGACATGAATGACTACTCCTTGAAGAATTTAGAGAAATGGTGAGGCCCGTGAATAGCCCTGGGCTCTGGCCCCTGAGTTCCTCTCCCTGCCTCCTCCATCTGCCTGGCAGCTCCTCACCTTCCTAAGCGTTTCCTTGGAGGCAAGACCCAGCCAAACATGCTTTATTTTGGGTGTGTCTTAGGGGAGCAGGAACAAGATGTCTGCATGGCAAGCAGCAAACTGGCTCTGATTCTCTCAGGAACCGTAAACCGAGCCCTGGTTTAGATGTGGTTTAGAACTACAGGAGGAGGCCAGGTGCGGTGGCTCACGCCTATAATCCCAGCACTTTGGGAGGCCAAGGCAGGTGGATCACCTAAGATTAGGAGTTCGAGACCAGCCTGGCCAACATGGTGAAACCCTGTTTCTACTAAAAATGCAAAAAAATTAGGCAGGCATGGTAGTGCACACCTGTAATCCCAGTTACTCGGGAAGCTGAGGCAGCCGAGATTACACCACTGCACTCCAGCCTGGGCGACAGAGCCAGATTCTGTCTCAAAAACAAACAAACAAACAAACAAACAATCAAACAAAACTACAAAAGGAGATCTGGTCAGTGAGAAGTTAAAAGCTCAATTTGTGGCAGATAAGTTCTGGGAGATGGTCCCAGAGAGAGGTCTGTATCCATTAGCACTTGTGGCTTTGCAAGGCCTTAAGACCATTTCCCTTTGAGGCTGAGAGCTTGCCTCTCCCCGCCAGGCTTTTTGTTTAGGGATAGGGGAGTTGCTTTACAAGTCAGGCCACACAGGAAGCAGTCCCAAGCCTCAGCTGGCCTCTTAGAGATGAGCGAGTCCTACCCTAAATGGGCCCTGTCCTGTGTACGGTCCGCTCCTGTGTGCCCCCACCCCCACCTTAGTGAGCTTAACTTGCATCAAAAAAGATTTCTGAGAATCTCCCCCCGACATGCTTTTCCCAGGTCCAAGGTGCCCTGCTTCTGGCCTCATCCTAGTGATTTGGGATGGGGTGGAAGAGCCCGTGTCCCCAGGATCATCCTGCCCCTTTGTGTTTTGCTTTTCCTTGTCTTCTGGGCCGGTGCCACCCTCTCTCTGGGCAGTTCTTTCTCGGCCTTGGAGCTGCACACAGCTGGGGTGGGGGTGGAGACAGCCACTGTTGCGGGGCTTGGGAATGAAGGGGTCTTTTTAACAATGATAAAGGCAGCGATGGGGCAGGGAGGGGGTTGGCGACATTCCTTCTCTCTGAGCCTGAGAAATGTTTCTGGTTTTTGCTTATAGCAATTCTCCCTGCCTCAGCATCCTGAGTAGCTGGGATTACAGGCACCCACCATCATGCCTGGCTAATCTTTGTATTTTTAGTAGAGACAGGGTTTCGCCATGTTGGTCAGGCTGATCTTGAACTCCTGACCTCAGGTGACCTGCCCGCCTTGGCCTCCCAAAGTGCTGGGATTACAGGCATGAGCCACGAGCCCGATCCCAGGCAAGTGTTTTTCCTTGGCTCTGGGAGTACCTAATTGCCTCCCTCTACTCACTGGGGGCTGGAACATTTGTCCCCCTCACGAAAGAAAGGTCAAGAAGCTACTGAATTGCCTTTTCCCCTCCTCTTGCCATGTGTCTCTGACGGTGAGTCATTCTCTTTCCTCTCCTTCTTCTCTGCTTCCCTCCCTCTCCCCAGACACTGGATCTGGGGTGGGATCCCTGTCCTGCCTGGCTGTCCGGGCCTCTCTCTGCAAGTTGTAGGCTCCCAGCTTCCTCAGCAGGACGTGGAAGCCCCATCCTGAGCCTTGGGGCTCAGCCTCCCTTGTTTAATCTCCTAAAATGTATACATGGCAGCGTCTCTGCGTCCGGTACTGTGCTAGATTCAGGAGATGAGGGGCATGATTCCTGCACTCACAGGGCCTACAGTTGAGAAGAAGGGAGTACTAGCAAACAGTAAATCTTACAAGCCACTCTGTAATTAACACCGTGACGTGTGTTATAAGGGAAAAAGCGCAGGGAACTTTAAGAAGGTGTGAGGAATACCACATGTAGACTGGGTGGGGGATGCTTAGGAAGTCCCCCAAAGAATGAATATTAAGATGACACCTGAAGAACGGAAGAGTGGGGAAAGCATTCCAGGGAGAGGAACCAGCACGTGCAGAGGCCCTGTGGTCAAAAAACTTGACACTTAAAAGGAATAGCAAGAAAGTGTGTGGCTGACGGGGGAAAGGGAGGGAAGATGAGGCTGAAAGGAGAGGAGGAGCCAGAGCATGCAGGGCTTCGAAGGTCAGGCCGGTGGAGCTCAGGATTGATCCTAAGGGCCAGCCTGGCAGTTTCATTTCTTATAGCATTAGACATGTACTCACCATATCCAGCCATTCTACTCCAAAGTATTTACCCAAAAGAAATAAAAATCTATGTACAAAAAGACTTCGGCACGAAGTTCAAAGCAGCTTTATTCATCAGGGGCTTCAAACTGGAAACAATTCAAACACTTATCAACTGGCGATGGACAAAGAAACTATGGTGCATCCACACTGAGGAATACTATAGAGCAAGAGGAAGGGACCCCCTTTCCATGCATGCGTGACACATGCAGCAACATGCAGGAAGTCCAAAATGTTATGCCGAGTGAAGGAAGCCAGACACAAGAGGGTACCTGCTGCATGATTCCATTTGTGTGAAATTCTAAAAAGGGCAAACCTAATTTATAGGGATAGAAATCAGTGGTTTCCTGGAGTGGGGGATGGGGAAGGATATAAGGGATCTCTCTGAGGTGACGGAAATATGATGGGATGGTGGTTACACAGGTGTACACGTTTGTCAGAATTCACTTTCTATACACTTAAAATGGGTACACTTTATTTTATGTAAAGTATATGTCAATAAAAGTAATTTTTGAAAAATGCACTTTTTCTCTTCTGCAATGAAGATTAGTTTCTATTACTCAAATAAAGAGACACATCATTTGAACACACACACACACAATAAGACAAAAATGGGTTGTGATTAGTATGTGTGTGTGTTTTCTTTTCTTTCCTTTCTTTCTTTCTTTTTTTTTTTTTTAAAGAAAAACACCCCTTGCCTCTGTCTGGAGACAAAATTGAATGGGAACAGGTGTGAAAGTGGGAAATTATCGCACAAGTCCAGGCAAGCCAGGATGCTGGTGTGGACTCCGGTGATGGTGTGGATGGAGAAAGGGAGACAGGAGGAACTGCTGGGACATGGAGCTTCCTTCCCTCTGGTCTAGGGACTGTCCTTGGCCTTCCTCTGGGCTCAAGGTTGGAGACTGGTCCCAAGTGAGAGCAGGGGCTGCAAGGGAAGGACTCACATCCTGCCAGGCGCACATCTGTGGGTAGACACGCTCCCAGGCCCCTGTCCTTGCACTCCTCGAGCCCAGGCAGCCAACAGGCACGTGGGCCTTGCCTTCCCTCCTGCTGCCACACTTGCTGGCTCCCTAGCCCAGTCACACCTCAGGCTTTTGCAGCCTGGAGGACTTGGGTTTGAATCTGACCCCCTCCCTTGTCAGCTGTGTGGCCTCAGTCAGTGGCAGTCCCTCGAGCCTCATTTTCCTCATCTGTAAAATGGCAACAACAGCCACAGTGCCTGCAGGGTGGCTGTGTAGATTGGCTGAGCCAAAGGGCAAAGGTAATTCATACCGTTCCCGCATGTCACAAATGCTAGGCCTGATGATTTGTATTTCACATTTACTCTCACTTTCACTTGCACTCCAAAATTAGCAGAAGGTGCAGCAGGAAAGGGTAATTCATTTCTCTATAGAATCAATCACTCACCCGAAGCACCCTCTTCCTGTCCTGGGGTCCCCACACCTGCTCTAGCCCCACCTCCCTTCTGGCCGGACCCTCCTGGGTTTGCCCAGGAGCCTCTCTCACCTTGCTCGAGTGGGCATCAGCCCACTCTTCATCCTGCGCTCGTGCAGGCGGACAGGGCTGGAGGCGCAGAGCACAGCCCACCCATGGAGGGCCTGGCTCCCTCGTCAGCCCATTCTGCAGGATTGCACCTGGTCCTCAGAAGCCAGGCCCGCTCCCAGCCCTCCTGGGAGGCCGAGGTAATTGGCTCAATTAATCAGCTCAATTAGCACCTTCTGGGTGAGCGAGCAGCTCAAAGCCTGCCCAGCCTCAGTCAAGGGTGCCCAGCCTGCCGTCAGCTGCCGTGTGCCAGAACCAGTGCTGGGCATGACAGTAGGGGCAGAGGGCTCCCTGCCCCTCCCTAGCTCCGACCAGCCACTGGGGTAGGGGTCAAGCTACCAACAAGAGAGCACCTCAGCTCTCTGTCCTTGCAGGGGGCTCCCCACCACTGCCTGTCCTCGTCCCCACCGCTCCCCTGCCAGTCCCTGCCAGCTCCTTTGTCCTGTTTGGGTCCAGCAGCCTCCTAGGCTGAGTTCCCAATCTCTGCTGGTCTCTGCTCTGGGACCCTTATTGTGCATTCAGAGGTCAGCTGTGGTGGGAAAGGTAAACCGCTCATCCCTGATTCCTGTTCCCTGCCCCATACCAGATGGATTTACAGATTTTTTTTTTTTTTTTTTTTTTTTTTTTTTTTTGAGACGGAGTTTCGCTCTTGTTGCCCAGGCTGGAGTCCAATGGCGAGATCTCGGCTCACTGCAAGCTCCACCTCCCTGGTTCAAGCAATTCTGCTGTCTCAGCCTTCCAAGTATCTGGGATTACAGGCGCATGCCACCATGTCCAGCTAATGTTTGTTTTTTCAGTAGAGATGGGGTTGCACCATGTTGGCCAGGCTGGTCTTGAACTCCTAACTTCAGGTGATCCACCTGCCTCAGCCTTTCAAAATGCTGGGATTATAGGCGTGAACCACCGTGCCTGGCCCCAGACCCTTTTTTTTTTTTTTCCAGCCTTTAACTTATTGGGTCCGCCCACAATCCTTTGAGGAAGGTGTTGTTGATATCATCATTAAGTGAGGTTCTGGAAGGTGGAATGACCTTTCTGAGGTCACACAACCACTCGAGCCTTGACAGGAGAAGCAGTGAGCTCAGCTCTGTGCCCTCTGTCTCTAGGGGTGAGGGAACTCCCTACCCCTCACACAGATACTACCAGGGACCCCCAATATCTGCTGCCCCCCAACATCTCACACCCACCTTTGCTAGCCATGTTTCTGTCACAGGCCCAGCCCTTCTGTGCCTGGACGTCACCCCTTCACAACTCCCCACACCCCCTGCTACCCTAGAAACAGAAGCCACAGTGTCTGGAATTCCAGCATGAGACAGGAAGCTCCCTCAGCTCTGGCGGAGAGGGGGCAGCGTGCAGGGAGTGGGTGCAGAGCGACTATGAGGTGGCCAGGGTTGGCTGGAGGCCCTGAGACTGCAGTGGGGAGCTTGATTCTGGCTCTCTGGGGGCATCTGGGAGCCTGTGTGGAGAGTGGGGCCACCTCCCGTGAGGCCCCTAGAAGCGGGGGTTCTCCACGATGCCAAGCACAGGGGCAGTGGAAGAGGGGACCTGGGTGTCTGACGTTTCCTTGGAGAGGCCCCGAGGTGGGAAAGGAGGAGGGGAGGGCAGGGGCTCGGGAGAGGGGAAGAGGCGGGGATAATGCTCCGGCTTTCACTCATTTCAAACTCCATTGCTTAGCACATTGAGCAACAGAACAGGGCTTTGACTAAGATTGTTGTAGTGGTTTGAACAGGTGGCCCCCCAAAAGGTGTATCCATATCCTAATCAAAGAACCTGTGAGTGATGCGGCCTTATTTGTAGAAAAGATCTTTGAGGATGCGATGAAGTCAAGGATCTGGAGATGGAATCAGCCTGGATTATCCGGGAGGACCCTAAACCCAATGACAACAGTCCTGTGAGAGACACATGGGGGAGAGGTGGGGAAGGCTGTGTGAAGATGGTTCTGCAGCCTGCAAGCCCAGCAACGCCTGCAGCCCCAGGAACAGGAACAGAAGAGGAAAGAGTCTCCCCTAGAGCCTTGGGAGGGGGTGCAGGCCTGCTGACACCCTGATTTTGGACTTCTGGCCCCAAGAACTCTGAAAGAATACTTTTCTATTGTTGCAAGTCACCTTGTTCGTGGTAATTTGTTATGGCTAAGAAATAGATGCAATCATCTTGGTTTAACAAAATAAGAGTTTCAATTCTATAAAGAAGTTTGAAAGTCACTTATTTGGTCCAACCTAAGAGCCAGAGGGGTGACTGGGCCACACCGGGAGGCAGTGGCAGAAGCAGAAGCAGAGCCCACCTCACACCAGGCTCCCTGGAGGTGTGCGGGGTGGGTCACAGCCATGCCTGAGTTTTGATGCCCTCAGCAGCCCCTTAAGGGGTGGGCTGGGGGCTTGGACCATTTCCCTCTGGGAGGGAGCATGGAGCTATTTTCTAGGGCCGCCCTGAAGAGTTTGGGTGGCCTGTTTGGGGTTCCTGACCCGACTTTGTCTGTAGCAGGGCCCTGCCCTATGACATGGGTGCCTCAGATGCTCCTCTGGGACTCCCCTCCTTTCTGGGGCAGTTGGGGAATGGGCCAGGGCTGGGAAAGGAAGATGCAGAGCCTTTCTGAAGATGGTGACACATGCCTGGCCTCTGAGGCCCTGCTGTGCTCTCAAGGTTTGCAGCCCCCCAGATTCTCGTGGTGAAACCCTAAGCTTCCATGTGAGACATCAGGAGGCAGCTCCTTTGTGGGGTGATCACGTCATGAGGGTGGAACCCATGGATGGGATTAGTGCCTTTGTAAAGGGACCCCGAAGGGATCCTTCCTTTTCTCTGCTGTGTGAGAATGCAGTGAAAAGACACCTGTCTATGAACCAAGAAATGCGCCCTTGCCAGACACTGCATCTGCTGCTGCCTCGGTTTTGGACTTCCCAGCCTGTAGGACTGTGAGAGATGCGTTTCTGTGGTTTATAAGTCACCTAGTTGGTGGTGTTTTTGTTCTAGTAGCCTAAATAGACTTGGACAGAGCTTTTCCATTTGTGGGTGCCTTCTCAGGGCGCCTGCCTCAGGGTTTGTGTTCTCCGCATCCCCTGCCCCCTCCCAGCGTAAGTACCTTACCCATCCTGGAGCCCCTGCCACTCACAGGGCATCTGCGGCCCCCGGGCTCCCCTGCCACCTTCACCCCCTGGTAATGGCTCCTGCGAGGGGTGAGCTGGGATCCCAGTTATGCTGTACTGGGGGTGGTTCTGGGGGATGGAGGAGGAGGAGCCCACCCCTACTGTGCCTCGTGGGTGGAGATGCCTGTGTCGTCTTGCTGTATATCCCCATTCACTCTGTCTTCTCCCAGAGGCACCTTTCCTAAACAGGCGGTCTTCTGGATTGGGAAAATCCAGGGTTCCCCAAGCAGTGAGTGAGGTGGTGACTGTGTGCCCTGGGCTGGGGTCAGGAGGGCCGCCAGCTCTGGGTAGTGGACAGAGCACTGGACCAGGAGCCAGGAGTTGTGGTCTCAGCCTGCCGGGTGACCCGGGACAAAACATTGTTCCTCTCTGGACCTCAGTTTCCTCCTCTGTCGAATGGGGAGGGTGGCATGGGACTGGGTGGCTTCTGGTTTCTGAGGTCCCTCTTGGCCTTGTGTTCCATGGCTTAGACCAGGAAGAATGGAAAGTACTCCTGGGGGCCAGCCCAGTTCTCACACTCTCCCCATCCCCACAGCCCAGAGCCAGGTAGATTTTCTGTGCTTCACGCCGGTCCTGGCTTGGGGAAATTGGGCAGAAGCACAGGCCCAGTGCTAATGGGAGCTGACTTGGAGTGAAGACTGCATCCCATGTGCTCTTAGGGGGTTTTATCCCTGCAGCCCTGGATCCCCACACATGTGACTCTCCCCACGCAGAGAGTTAGAACATTAACAACAATAGTAATAACCATGAAAGGCATGTCTGGATGTGCCAGGTTCTTCACAATCTCGAATTCTTATAATGATGGTCCCAAGAGATCATGGCATCTCCATTTCTCAGATAAGGAAACAGACTCACAGACATTTGACATCTCACATCACAGCACACATCAAATAGGGGGATGCTGGGAGGATGTGGGGGCCTACTGGGGCCTGGAGTGCCCCAGGGGAAGCTGCCTGGACCTCTGGTCAGCACCCTGCATAGAGCACTCCCCACCATCCTCACTGGGTGGGCTGAAGATAGACACAGAGAGGAGGAGCCAGGGCCTCTGCCTGGGGCGAGATGGGAGATGGGGAACAAAGGGCAGAAAGGGCAGCCGGGACCCTCCATGGCTTTTGCATCTGATGGCTCATGACTGGCTGCAGTGGTGACCCCTTAGCAAGGCCTTCTCTCCCCTCTGAGTGGGGCAAAGATCACAAGTCTGGCCACTCCTGTCTCTGATTCTGGTTTCCGCATCCAAAGAGGCCCAGATGGCCTCTCAGCCTCCTCTCCTGAATCACTAACATACAGCTGAGTCTTGGAGGTCTAGGTACACAGCCAGGGAGATGAGGTGGGCTGCCCCATGTGCTGGCCTTCATCCCCGACTCTCCCCACTCCTTGGCCATGTCTCCTTTATCCAGAAGAGGGACCCTGGACCCCAGACTGCAGAGAGACTGTGACCCCCAGATGCTGGCTGCCTGGGCAGGGTGGAGCCAGGGGCAGGCAGTCCCCAGGGAAGGAGCAGGCAGACCCTGCAGGGCGAGAGCCAACATGGGCAGGGGTGATGACATGGGCCCTGGAGGTGAGGTCCCCTGGGGTGCCCACAGAAATGGTGCCCATGTGTCCCTGCTCTGCCAGGTGTATTCTCCACCCTCAAACTGCTGCTTCTTCCCAAACTTCAGAGATCTGCCCCAGCATCAGGATGAGGAAGCAGAGTGGCGAGCTCTGCTTGGTTTCTTTTTTTTTTCCCTTCACTTGGGGGCTGGTTGGGTGAGTTATTTCTCATCTCCTTGTGTCCCCAGGGCTCCTGCACCTGGGGTCTGTGGGATGTTGACAGCTCCTTCAGTTGCCGAGGCGGCCTGGCTGAGCTCATGGCGGCATTGGGAGGGCACGCAGGAAGACTCACTTCCTGACTGACTGACAAACAGAGGCGATACCATCTCTCTCATCCCTTCCCCCGGGAGCCCGCGTACAGAGGAGTTCAGCCCGAGCCACCTCTGCCGTCAGACGCACCTCTCTGTCCCATGGAGATAAACTCATCACACTCGAAGGCAGGCAGGGAGGCCCCGGAGGGCTGTCGAGGCTGGCGTGTAGGGGGCACCACCGCCCACGCATCTGCCCGCCTCTTGGCCCTGCTCTGGGTGCCTGGCGGCTGGCAGGGTGGAGGTCTCACCAAGAGCACTTCTCTCCTCTCCTCTGTCCTTCGTGAAGGTCATGGGGCGATGGCTGATCAGGGAGCTTCTTGTCTGTACTGGAGGAGTGGAGGGGGCAGGTAGGAAGAGAAGGGGGTGAGCTGCCACCCCAGGGAGGGAGACAGAGGCAGATAGCAGCTCAGCGTGCACGGGTCCATGAGGCAGGCCCCTCTGGTCCTCTCTGGATCCCTAGCTGAGGGTCCAGGGCTCTCCCTGGGGAACTGGACTGAGAGGTGACCTTTCCGGGCCTCTACTTGCCTCAACCGAAACATGAACTTAAAATGTAGGACAGCAACTTTGAGCTTTTGGGGATCATGGATCCTTTTGCAATCTGATAAAGGCGACAGACCCCTCCCTATCCAGAGGCTTACAGTGCATGTGTGGACACGGGCGTGTGTGCACACAGGCACTTTGGCCTCCTATCTGTGGGTATGCACAGACCCCCAAAGGCCCGCCACGGTCTCCAGCTCAGTAGTCCTAGACTCCACAGCTTCCGGTCTTGTCACACATGTGGGTGCTGTGTGTGTGCAGCAAGACTGCTCAGGAACCCAGGAGGCTGGGGCTGGCTGGGAGTCTCAGGTTGGCCTGGCCCAGATTTGCTTTTGCTGATGGCAGCTGTGTGTGCACAGGCCGGGGTTGGCATGACTCTGTGGGGCACTGACACTTGCCATCAGGGCTGTCCCCTCTTTCTAGCCACAAATCCTTCCAGCCCCCTCATACTCATTCCCGGTGGCCACACTAAATGTCCCACAGGCCACAGGTGTGCATTTGGGAGGCTGAGGCAGCTGGGGGCCTGTTGGAACTGTGCGGAAGGAGGGGCTCTCTATGGGAGCTAGATAAGTAGTGTGGGGGCTGTTACCATCCTGGGTGTGTCCCCAGCCCCGGCAAGACAGAGTTTGCCTGGGCTCCCCCTGTCCTGCCCTGAATTAGAAGATGACATTGCCGGAGAGCCTGGACACTTTGAAAAAGCTCCTGGCTTTCTGAGCTGAAATCTGTCCTCATCTACATCATCTGTCTAATCTTTTATGAAGGGACAGTAATGGAAATGCTGTTAGAGAACGCCTGCTGGGTACCATGTTTTTGTTTAATTCTCACAGTGACACTGCAAGGGAAGCTGACCCGGAGCCCAGGCACAGAGGCAGGGAGGGGCTTGCCTGACACCATTTGGGGCAAGAGTCAAACCAGGTCCATCTGATCACAACACCAGTGTCCTTAGCCGTGCACTGTCCCAGGAGCTTCTGTGGGGACACCAGGAAATGACTGAGGGAGGCCACACTCGGTCACCCCATAAGCTAGTGCCATCACACAGATGCCGACAGGACAGCAGAATGATGGCATCAGACTGAAGCTGGAACATGAAGGCAGATGCCCAGCACTGTGTGTGCATGCAGTGGGGTTCGTGCACACATGCACAGAAACACAGACACAAGTGCATATCTGCATGTATTCTTGTGTTTGCATATGTGTGTATGGTGTGTGTTCAAATCTCACTTGAAGACTAAAGAAAATGTTAATACCCAATTCTACAACCATATATGGTGCTGCAGCTATGCCCTCTAAAGAGGATGGAGAGAGGGCTGCCTGGACGAACTCTGGGGAGGCTTCTGGGAGGAGGCGGTGCTTAGGCAGGGTGCCAGGAATTGGTGAGGATCAGGGCTGCAGTTAAGAGTCTTTTTGTGCACGACAGAAAGTGCATCCAGCAAAGCCCGGCTCAGGGCCCTTCTGGCTTTCATTTCAAGCTCCAGCTTTTTGTTTGGCTAATCCAGATCCTCCTCTTCCTGGGCCTTGTGTGTGTGCACATGCGGGCAGGGGCTGGGGTGAGGACAGGCATGCTTCCAAGTTGGATGGAAGCATCCCTTGGGGTGCTGCAGTGATTGAGGCTCCCTGTCTGGTCCTGTCCAGACCCTTCTGTCCTCTGACAGCCAGAGAGTCTGCACATCCCTCACTAGGCAGGATGGGTGGGGCGGGAGGGACGCGCGGAGCTCCCGCAGTGCAGGCTGCTGCCCCGACGCCTGCCCCACTCACTGTCTAGGCACCCTTGACCAGCTTCCTGCTGTGGGGACCCTGCTGCTCACTGTGTGTGAGGGTGAGTGTGAGTGAATGAGAGAGAGAAAGAAAGAAACGGAAACAGCTTGAGGGCATCTTGGTGTGGAGACCCTGGATGCGAGAAGTGGCTGACATGGAGGCTGGACGGGGGCCCCTGCCCTTTCCATCCCTTTCTCTGGTCTGGACTGAGTGAAGGTTGTGTGGGGACCCCCTTGCTTGGTTGTACCTCCAGAGCCAGGATGTACCCGAGAAGGTAGCTCATGCAACCCCAGTCACCAAGCAGGAGGGCCCTTTACCCAGCCTCCCGTGTCCCTGCTCCCCTCCGCTCCTACTAATACTCCATAACCTCTGCATACAGCCAACTGAGGGGACAGGAGGCCTCCTGTGGAGCTGAACTGAATCCCACACGCCACAGCCCAGGAAGGCTTTTCCCTCAGAAGGCACTGAGACCCCAGGACTAGGAGCAAGAGTGCGAGTCTCCTGTCTCCCCCATCTCCTGTGGCTGCGCTGGAGGCTGGGCTGGGCTGGCTTCCCAGCTCAGTGGGTGGCTGAGAGTTACTCAGCTTCATCTCTATGAGCAAACAGCAGTGGCTCAGCAGGGAGGGCAGAGGGGGGCTGGCCCACCCTGAGCTTGTGTTGCCAAATTTGTTTGTGTTTATTTTGGTTCCTCTGCATGACATGGAAACAAATGTGCTAGGTCCCCCTTGCTCTGTCAGCTCCTCAGTGGGTGGTGACAAGGAGTGCTCAGGCCCGGCCCCTTTTTCATGGAGAGATTCCCTCTCTTCTGCCCTGTTTCCAGTTCCCTAAGGAAAGGTTGGGGCTGGCCAGGCATGGTGGCTCATGCCTGTAATCCCAGCACTTTGGGAGGCTGAGGTGGGCAGATCTTGAGGTCAGGAGTTCAAGACCAGCCTGGCCAACACGGTGAAACCCATCTCTACAAAAATACAAAAATTAGCCAGTGTGGTGGCGTGCACCTGTAATCCCAGCTATTCGGGAGGCTGAGGTCGGAGAATCACTTGAACCCGGGAGATGGAAGTTGCAGTGAGCCAAGATTGTGCCACTGCACTCCAGCCTGGGTGACAGAGCGAGATTCTATCTCAAATAATAATAATAATGATGAAATAAAAAAGAAGGTTGGGGCTGCAGTGCAGGGATGGGAGAAGTCATGCGGGTGGGGCAGAGAAGGGGTGGAGAAAGTGTGCTGGCACCCGGAGTCAGAAGGCCGGGGTTTCTTGCTAGCTCCCTAGGATTTTGAATAACAGGGGCTACCATTTAATAAGCACCTACTAAGTGCTTCACATTCATTCACTGAGACAGACTTACTATTACAAATACCTACTTTCAAGCTTGGTCCTGGGAGTACAGCAGTAGCAAAAAAGGAAAAAATCCTTGCCCTCATGAAGTGTATCTTCTATGGACCCTATGACACAGATAGGGATTCTCCCCTCATTTTCCAGATAAGGAAACTGAGGCTCAGAAAGATACATGGTTTGCTGGAAATCACTCACCATGGTCCTCTCTGGGTTTTGAACCCTCTTTAGCCTCTGTTTCCTCCCCCTGTAAAAATGAGGAATCAGATGAGAGGAGCTCCAGGCTTCCTTCCACCTCTAATTGTCTATGCGGAGGGGCTGAAATTTGGAGGGAACATTTTCTGGGGGTACAGATGTGTGCCAGTGCTTGAAGAAAATGGAGGAAATGGCTTGGCACTGGTTTGGAGTGGGCGTTGAGCCTGGGACACGGCGTAGTGGCTTGTGCTTTTGGGGGCCAGGCCCTACTGCTCTGAGAAAGTCCTCTCATCCTTGAATCAACAACAAAATTCTCCCAGAGAAGAGGTTCTACCTTTGTTTTGAGCTCCTGCATTCTATTCTGTGCACCACATTACCCCTTAGCTAGGAGGGCCCAGGCCCCTGGTTCTTACAGTTAGAGAGAGAAGCTACAGGAAGGATGTCTGCCTGGGCCATCTCTGCTTCTTATCCCCAGCCTCCAGCTCCAAATTCAAGGGCCTCTCCTTCCCGAATTGACCTGGTGTGGGGCAACTGGCAGTGAAAGGCCTTGTTAGGAACCCCCATGGGAATGGGTATGTTCTGCTCCCAGGGTTCTTCCAGCCCTCAGAGGCATTAAGGACGTGCGGGGAGGCTCGCACCCTGACTCACTTGCGTCCACCAGGTCCACAGCTGAGCAGTTGATGAGGGGCACAAGGGCTTGGGGAGCTCATAGACATGACTTGGAGGCTGTGGGGAACCATGAGGAGAGAGGTGTGGCTTTTCCACCTGAGGGATGAGAAGGCCGGGACGCTGAGTGGGGAGAGTGTGTGGGGTGGCAGGGGGCCAGCAAAGGGAAGGCTCAGTGCTGCCCTATTCTGGTGGCCCCAAGGCCAGTACAGAGCAGACGGTCTGAGCTCCAGTGTCAGGGTCAGACTGGAGCAAGGGCTCCCTGGCTAGAGCGCTCCTCGTGCTGAGCTGGATGGAGCTGTTCCTGGAAGATTTTTAACATTGGCTTAGCCCTGAACACCTGTGGCTATGAAAGCGCAGCTCGGCTAGGGGAAGAGGGCTGGCATTAGTGACCCCTGCTCCTTTCTGACCTCAGGTTTCAGGATTTTGCCTCAAAATACGATTGCCCACTTATTAGGAAGGACCAGTATTGGGAAGCTACTTCCATGGTGACGGGGTCCAACGACCTCTGACTCCCTCCTGTGCAGAGAGGGTCAAAGGGTCATTTCACCTACTCCTCTGCCTCTGCCTCCACTGCCCTCCAAGGCAGCCCAGAAACTCACCCCCTTTTCCAAGCCCCCCACCCAAGCCTTGCCACAGCTATTCTCCTACCAGCTCTTCCATTGGGCAGTTCTTCTTCAGGTCTGCCTTGCAGCAACACCAACTAGTTGGGAATCCCCTGGTGAGCCCAGCCCTCCCCGCCCTTGGGGGCCTCGGAAAATGTATTGCTTGCGGCAGCATGTCAGTGGGTTTGGAGTGGCACGGCTGGGTGGGCCTGACAGCAGAAATTGGAAGCTGGCTGCTGTTTGACAGGTATATTATTCCCGCTGCCCTCGATTTATTTACCAAACAGCATGCGGAGCCCCAGAAAGCTCCCGGAAAGAAGGAGGGAGTGGAAGTGGAGGGGGCTCTTCAAGGGAGGTCAGGTGGCCTCCGGGCTCCAACATTGGCAGTGTGTAGGGAAGAGGAACAGGGAGCCAGGTGGGTGTGGGAGACTGAGGCCCCCAAGAGAGCTCACCCCAAGTTTCTCTGTCTGGCTTAGAGCTGCTGTGGGGCTTTCCTTCCAGGCCCCAGGAAGAGGGGCTTCCCAAGCATCTTGGGTCCAGGGCCAGGGCTTCTCGGTCAAAGTCAAGTGAGGGGCTGTGTCTCAGAGGTGGTTTAGGACAGGACCCTGCCACGCCTAGAGTACAGGGAAAGAGAGGGAGGTGCTGAGGAGGGCAGGGACCTGTCAGCAGGTGTCTGGGAAGAGTAGAGCGGCTGTGTGTGCTCTGTAGGTGCACGTGCCCATGGGCACAGCCAAGGGCTGAGTGAGGTCTGAGATTAAGCCCGTGCTCTGGTTGCCAAGTAGGGCACACGGCACAGGGCTGTGTTGACCTGAAGAAAGCGCCTCTTTCCATTTGGCACAAAGGTGCTGTGTAGGCCGGCGACCAGCCATGAGGATAAGCAGAATATTCGAAGCCACACGGACAGGCATCCTGGCCCATCTTGGTTCATACAACCCATGGGACCCCGGAAAGGGCCCCCGGCTGCTTTGAGCTTTCCTTTCCTTGCAGTAAATGATAATAATCAAAATGCCACATCTCAGGGCTATTGAGAGGAATAAATAAGATAATCTGCGTAAGAGCGCTTTGTAAGCAGTAAAACATATAGCTTTTTAAAGGGCATGTAAATGAGTACTGAGAAAAGGCAGCGTGAGCATTGCCGCGCGCAGTCAGTGCTGGATGGTGAGTCACCGGCTGTGAGGCTGGGAATGTCTGAGTGTGCTTGGCAGGTCAGGTGGGGTGTGTGTTGGAACGTGGGTGTGGGACTGTCTGCCCAGATGTGGATTTGCTCTGAGTGAGATGAGGAATGTCATCAGAAGAGTCCTTGGCTGCTGCGGGTGGATCTGGGAGTGTGCGACTGGTATCTGAGTGTGACCACAGGCTGGTGTGCACGTGTGTGCCAGTGAGGGTGTGAGGATGGGTGCCTGACTTTGCAATGGGCATGGTGAGATTGTGATTGGGCATTAGGAAGGCACAGGCCCGTGGATGCAAGTGAGTCAGGGTGTTGGGGTCAGTGTGCAAGAGCGTCTGCAGGGTCAGGCGTGTGTTAGTGTGCACATGTATGGCATGCACACAAGCGCACACACGCACACACACATACCTCAGCACAATGAAAGCAGGCTTGGCAGTGTCAGCAGTATGCCTCCTACCTCTGAACCTGATGCAAAATTCATGGAGCATCGGACTCTAGAAATGTGGAGATGGAGGGGGAGGGAGGCCCCTCTGGAACAGTGAGTCACAGGACAGCGCGGGGCTGAATGTAAAATACCTACCTCCCCTGATGAGCTCTGAGGCTCAGAGAGGCTGCTTGCCCATCTATTTCTTCCCAGCTTCTGGTCCGGGGCCTTCCTTGGGATGTCATAACAATCCATATTCTGCAACACATCAATGGTGGAAGTCTAGCTGCCCTTAGCCGGAGCAGAGGCTGGGGAGTGGAGGCAGGGGAGAGAGGGAAGCACTGGGGGACCCCAGTGGTCCCAATTCAAACAGGCCTCTGGGCCCCATCAGATGAGCAGGTGAGGGTACCAGGGCAGTGAGGCACCAAGGCATCTCTGGAACAGTGAGTCCCCCATGGTCTGGGGATCGCAGGGGTAACTGGGAAGCAGCACCTTGAGTTGGGCAGCTTCCAGGGACCTCAGACAAACCTCTGTAGGCTCTGAGACTCGGTGGAAGGTTCATCCATACCTGCCATTGGCCACTTTCCCATGACAGGGCGGGGCTCCTGGGCCTGGCAGGTCAGGAAGGACTTCCGGCTCCACACCTCATCATTGCTCTAATGCTGGCATCCAGTCTCTGGCTGTGGATCTGGCTGGGTTGTGGGGTGGGGCTGGAAGGGCTCCAAGACAAGCCATGAGTGCTGACCCCCTTGGAGGAAGGCACTGCGGAGGCTGTCAGGGGCATGCAGCACACCAGCTGGGAAGGAGACAAGAGCCCACAGGGGCAGGGGCCCTGTCATGTCCATTTACACTCCATGTGCTGGAACTCAGCCCTCTGGGGAAGAGGAATGCAATGCCAGAGAGGCTGGGGCACATCTGTCTCCCCAGTTCAGGCCAAGACACACTCATTGCTTGAAGCCCCATGGCCCCGTTTCTCCTGGGTCTCCAGATCCAGTGGTTCCCTGTGTCCTCTCCCTCTGCCTGGCTGCTGGCCATAGAGGCCACCCCCAAGCTTCCTGTTGGGCTTGACCTGGGCAGTGCTGTGTTTGTCTCTCTTGCCTGTCTCTGAACCCGCCTGTCTTCCCCCACCTCTGTCACTGCCTTTCCCCCTGTTTCTTAGCCATCATCCCTGCCTCTCTGTCCCTGCCCTCATCCTCCCCTCTCCTCCCTCTTCCCCTCCCCTTTCGTTTCTCCCTCCTTTTCTAATCTTGTCTCTCTCTGAACCTGAAGTGCTTTGGCATTAAATCCCATTCCCCATCCTCTCTTTAGATCCTCCCTGAGCCTCGCAAGGGTGGTAAATAAAGCGAGAGAGAGGCCGGGGAGCCAAGAGCCTTAAAGGCACTGCCTGCCTGCAGCCCTTGTCTCCTGATGGGGACGTCAAAGCCCCAGAGAAAAAGGGACTCCTGGGCCTCATGCCATCATGTGCACACGCACACACATGCACACACACCATGCTTGTGTGAGGAGGGGGAGGAGGGGGAGGAGGCCTTCAAGTGGGAACAAAAAGAAATCAAAGTGCTCCCGGTGCTTCGTATACATCAGGCTCTAAGTAGGTGGAGGGGAAGCAGAGGAGGGAGGAGCTGGGGGCTATGGGTCACACACGTGGCAGGAGGACTCAGCACGGCAGGCACCTGGAGAGATCAGCCTCCAAGCTCCTGATCCTGAGGCTGTCAGCCTGAGATGGAGGGGCTGGGACCAGCCAGGTCGACCTGAGCACTGCTCGCCCCCAGCCCCCAGACTCCTTGTCTGAGAACTCAGAATACTTCAGAGCGGGCCCTGCCTTCCTGATTACTCCTGCCATCCCCACCCTGTATGCATGCCCCGTCTATGCGCCTGCCTTTTTATCGCACCCCACTGACATAGGATGCAGTTTCTAAAAGTCTAAAATACACAGATAAACCTCCCCCCACCGAACACACACAACTTGGGAGTCGGACAGTCAGGCTGGACCTGGCACGGGCTGCCCACAAACATACCTGGGGAGCCCAGTGGACAGCTCCGCTCCCCTCTCTGTTTCTGGCCACGCAGCCATCTTCCCTTTGGGAAGTCAGCTCTCTGGCTGTCCTTTTTCCCATCCTGTCCTAGCCTTTTCTCAGTCGTGTTGGCCCTACCTTCCTGCTCCAGGGAGCAGGGGAGGCGCTTGACACAGCCTGGCCAATGAGAGCTTTCATTGCCTGGCCATGCGGATTGGTCCAGAGTCAGGGAAGTCAGCTTTAGGACATTTGTTGGGAATCTGGGGGAAGGGGCTCTCTTTCCCCTGGCATTGCTAAGCTGGTGGAAATATACCTGAAGCTGCTTTTTCACCACTCAGGAAGACTCTTCCTGAGAATAAAGTCAGCACAGGACAGCAGGGCGAAGCAACGGAGAAAACAGATACTCAGTAACCTTGATCGAATACAACCATGCCTGAAACAATAAAACCATATTTTTGTCCTTGACTGTTCACTTATGGGAGCCAATTACTTTTTTCTTCTTGCTGAAGCCAGTTTGACTTGGGTTTCTGTCTCTTGCAAAGTAAGGAGTTAACTAATATAGAGAGGCGACTACATTTCTTTGAACTTGAGTTTTCTCATCTGTAAAATTATCTCCCTTATGAATTCTAAAAGGACCGACTGAAAGCACTGAAGGATGCCTCGCAGGCCTGCTGTAAGGAGCACAGATTATTTTCGTGCAAAGCCTTTGGCCATTTCTATCTCACATGGTCCTTTCATGAACACTGGGAAGGTCTTAGGACTGCGATCATGCTGTCCCACTTTCAGAGGAAGAACCTCGGAGTCAGGAAGGTTACAGGAGCCAGGGAGCTTCTGTTAGCCCTCAGATCACTGCCATCCTCTGTCCCTGGTCTCTGCCCTAGGGAGCTGATCTGCTCGGACTGAGTCCACCAGACCCTGTGTCTCTGGATTCCCACTGGGTTCTGTCAATGGGAAGCCCCAGCACGGGATCCAAAGATTGGAGGAGAAGTCAAGGCATTTCTTCCCCCATCTCCCTCTCCTGTGGTCACCTCAGGCTGGCCAGGTCCATTGACTGGAGGTCAGTGCTACTCATGTGGTGGCCTCTCTGGGTTCTGGTAACCACTCCCTTCCTTCAGACCTTGAGGTGTTAACAGCTCTGCTTCCACATACACCCTGCCAACACATTTATAAAACGTCCCTTATTAAACTCTTTCTGATTTATATGATTCATGTGAGTCATTGATATCCCTCGGAGACTGACTGACATTGGGTCGCCCGATGTCATCAGCTATCTGAATCAAGTATGTGGGTTTTGCATCCTGTGTTTTTTGAACTCCCCGGCATTGCCCACTGCTCCTGGGACATCTCACAGTCACATCTTCCTCTAAGGCCCAGGTGAGCCACATTCTCTCCCCGAAGCTTTCCCAAGTCCCCATCCTCCTGCCTCGTCCTGTCCAAACCATCCTCTCCCGTCCCTCTTTCCCTCGGTACTCTGTTCATATCTCTGTCTATGGGTGTGGGTGCCTGCCAGATGCCTGTCTAACCTTCCCCAGGTGCAGGGGCCATGAATAATTCCACCTGTCTCTCCAGTGCCCAGCACCATTGCCCTCAGCCTCTCACTGCCCAGTCTGGGAGCTGGCACATAATAGATGCTCAATCTGCCATGAGCATCCATTCATAGTATACGAGTTGGGTGAATTCAATGATAGAACCTAGCGTGACTCTCTGTAATGGGGCCACAGGAGCCTCTGCATTAGCAGTGGTCTCTGCCCGGAACACCCTTCCTTCCTGTGGCTGCCCAGGGAACCCCTCCTCATCCTTCAAACCTCAGCTCAAGCAATCCCTCCTCTGGGAAGTCTGTCCTCACTCAGAGGTCTGGCACCCGTGGTGCATTGGATGGTTCTCCAGTCGCTCTTGCCTGGCTCTCTCCCATGTGTCCAGGCACCCCGAGAGCAGGCTAACTCACATCAGTGCTTCACACAGCAGCACTGATGTGAGTTAGCCCTGCTCAATTCATGTCACCGCTCCTTTGCTAGGGGAGCGGTGTGGCTCATGGAAAAGTGGCATGTGGATCTGGCCACAACTCTGACCGGAAGCCTGACCTTGCCTGACCTTTCTGAGCCTCAGTTTGCAGGTATTGCCGGACACTGTGCCTGGTGCATGAGGGTGATCAGTGGATGGTCACACAATGAACAGCTGTGGCCATTGCTTTTACTTAAAAAGATCTCCTTGTCAGGGTATGTGGCAACCCCTAAGGCATCCATCTGTGGTAGCTCCTGCTTGAATGCTGGGCTCACTGGAAAGTGGTCTGCCATGATAATGTGACCTTGGAGAGCAGCCAGCATTTTCCCTAAGAGCAAGAGACACTGCTCTTGTATCCAAAGAGGAAGGTCTGGGACAGGTAATTGGAACAAGGAAGTCCCTCTTGATGAGTAAGACTGACAGTTTGGCCTGGCTCTGCAGGTGCTTGCGTATCTGAAAGGTGTTCCTTGATGGCAGGGGTGGAGCTGGCGCCTGCCTTGTGAACGACCCTAAGAGCCACCACTAATTGAGCATGTCATGTGTGAGCCCTGGGCTTGGGGTTTAGCTCTCATGGCACTGTTACGAGTAAGTATTTTTGTCTCCACTTTCCAGAGGAGGAACTGCATTTTAAGGTGATGAAGTAGCTTACTGAGAGCCAGGTCCAAATTCCAACCTGGCTCTAATGCTTATGACCACAGCTGAAGTGGAAGCAGAGGAGACCAGAGGGGGAGACCCTGTAGGCACCACCAACCCCGACAATGAGCTACTGTGGCTTGTAAATCCAGTTACCTGGCTACCTGTGGTTCCGTTGTGAGTGTGCCTGTGGGCCCCTGTGTGGCTGAGCTGTAGGGACCCAATGGGAGGTTCATGTGGCTGGGTGTGGGCTAGAGTTACAGTGCAGCAGGCCCAGCCTGAAGCCTGAGTGTGGGTCAGCTAGAGACCCCGAACGGAACGTGAGACTGGGGCACAGAGCTGGGGTCTCTGCTCCCCCCCAGGGCCAGGCAGCACAGTGCTAGTGGCCCCGGCGCCCATGTGGCCCTCCTTTCCTCTCACTGCACAGCCTCATGCAGGGCTGGGCTGGAAAGGGAAGACTCTCAGAGCACATGGGCTCAGTGTAGAGTTGTAGACTCTACCCTAAATGTTCTAATGACAGAAAAACCACACCTTGGACCTCACCAGCCCTCCAAGCCTCCTGCCCTGGTAGCACTAGAGAAACGCCAACACACGCCCGCATGAAGTACAATGATGGCAAATGGCCTGTTCTTTGCTCCCAGATCCATGTCAAACTATACAATTATAAATCAAATGCAAGTAAATTTCTAAATTATGTGATATTTTAGTTCTTCTGTTCCACATTGAGCTCCAAGTTGGTTCTGGAGGAGGAAGGAGGAACAAAGAAGTCCAGGGCTGGGGAGGCAGAGGCTGGGCCTGAGCCTTGGGTTCCCATCCACACGCTCCCCTAAGACGCTGCAAAAGCACCTTGGGCAGCACAGAAGCATCTCCCTCTCTCCTGGGTAGCCCAAGGGAGAGGCTCTGCATCCCATGGGTAATGTGGTATTGACAACTTGCTTCTTTCTTCTCGGCAACCAGCTCAGTGTATAACCGATCAATCTGCAATCATAGCTGTTTTCCAGCCTTAACACCATCACCGGCACTCACTCAAGGGCTGGTGTGGGGATGGTGGCGCCTGTTTTCCCACCTACCTTCCACGATGAGAGCTAAAAGTGGGAGAAGGTGGAGCTGGGAGCAGTTGAGGTATCTAGGGGTGTTCCAGATCCTCTGGGTAAGAATCTCAGTAGGGGCACCTGGGTGTTTCAATGGCTCACAAAGCTTCTGGGTGATTCTAATGAGGTGCGTGGGTGTGACAGGTGGGGAAACTGAGGTTCTGAGAGACGCAAACTGCCAAAGCCCCTGAGCTCAGTGGTGGGCCATTACATGAGTGATGGGGTTAGATGGATTCCTGGAGGAAGGTTGTTTGAGCAGGGAATTCAGGTAGGAGAGGGGAGGCTTGCAGAGGGAGAGGGCAAGGTGTTCCTGCAGGCAGAAGGTCCAGAGTGAAGGCTCTGGAATGGAACTGAGCACATTTAATTCTCTACTGGAGAGGAACTGAATCCATGGAGAGAAAGACGCCCCAGTACCATCCTTGGTTTGTGCTCCAGAGATGAGCAGAGATGCTGAGGGAAGCTGCCTCTCTGCTATGCCAAGTCCAGAAGGGCTTCCTGGAGGAGGAGGAGGAAGGTAGATTTCAGGGGCTCGATGAATGGCAGACAAGGTTCAGAGCAGCAGGCAGAGGGGAGGCAGCAGTTTAGTCTAAGGAGAGGCCACTGGGGGTTGTGTTTGGCATAAGAGCATCAGGAGTCAGCAGATATTCCCAGGAGTTCCAGTTCTGCCATCGTCAGCTACTTAATTATACATGCCTCAGTTTCCCCATTTTACAAATGGGCATAAAAATACCAGTTCTCTGCCACGCACAGTGGTTCATGCCTGTAATCCCAGTACTTTGGGAGCCCAAGGCAGGCAAAATATCTGAGGTCAGGAGTTCGAGACCAGCCTGGCCAACATGGTGAAACCCCATGTCTACTAAAAATACAAAAATTAGCCAGGTGTGGTGGGTGGTGTCTGTAGTCTCAGCTACTCGGGAAGCTGAGGCCAAAGAATCGCTTGAACCCGGGAGGCAGAGGTTGTAGTGAGCCAAGATGGTGCCATTGCACTCCAGCCTAGGCGACAGAGTGAGACTCCGTCTCAAAAATCAAAAACAAAAACAAAAAACAAAAACCAGTTCTCTGTCAGGGTGCGTGTGAAGAGAAAATGAGGCAGTGTAGGTAAAACCGCTCTTGAACTGGCAATTGTCATGTAAACACAAGGGGTCTGGGTCCCGAGTCCCACAGATAAGGTTTGAATCCCGGTCCTGCCTCTTCCTAGCTGTACAACCTGCAGACAAGTTACTGAAGTGTTGTCATCTGTAACATGAGGATAATGAGCCTCTGCATCACAAGATAAATATGTGTGTTCAGTGAGAGAAAGTGTCCCTGGCACTTAGCAGCTCAACTCACATCACTGCTCCTTTGCTAGGGGAGTGGTGTGACTGGCGGAAAAGTGGCGTGTGAACCTGGCCACTAACCTAACCTAACAACCCTAACCAGCAGCCTGACCTCGCTTGACTTCTGTGAGCCTCAGTTTCTGTGTGTGGAAAATTGGAGTGCTAATGAGAACCTCAATGGATTGCTGTGAGAATTTAAAACGCTGAGCCATCCTAGCCTGCTGGAGGTTTTTAATAAATGACAGGGGCGGCTATCAGCCCATATGGCCAGATACAGGCAACGATGGATCAATGGGCCATACAGCAAAGGAGCAAGAGATGTGGGATTAGAAGTGGGTACACCTCTGACCACCAGGGGCTGACCCTGGCCCACCCCTACTCCCACCCTAGAGAGCAGCCCGGGATACACTCCGGTCTGGACCAAGGCCCCGGGCCCAGCCCTGAGGCCAGTTTCTGGCCTCCCCACCTGGCATTGATGGATGCCCAGGCGGGCGACTGCAAGGGCTGCAGCCAGGATCAATACTCTAATCAACACCGCACGGGCCCCGCCAGCGTTTTCCCTCCACCCCAAACTAGGGGGTGGGGACAGGTGCAGGGAGCTGCTGAGAGGACAGATGCACTCCAATGCCCAGTTCTTCACTCAGTGAATAATGGAATCAGTGGGTGAGCAGGAGGAATGGGCTGGGGAGGACACAGGCGGGGTTGCTGAGGACCTCTCCAGTGGCCGATGGGGGCCTGCAGTGCCCCCCAACCCCGAAGGCTGCCCAGGCCTGCGGAAGACGCATCAGATAAGAGGGCAGGCTCGGATGGGGGACAATGCCTGCTTCCCAGACCTTCTGCCAACACCCAGTCTCCGCTGCATGCCCTGCCCCTTGGCTCTGACAGCTCAGCGTCCTTACCCTGTCACCTTCCTCCTTCAAAGCCTTGCCCCAGATCCTATATCCGGGGCTCCCATGCACACTTCAGAAACACCTTTCCTTCCCAGTAGCCCTGCAGCATGAGGGGTAGGTGGGCTGGCCCTGGGCCACGGCTGGGGGCTTCTGTCTGAGTTTGCTTCTATATGGGGTTCCAGTTATTCCTCCACCCCAGGTCGAGAGCCTTCTGTCTTGGAGCTGACTGCTCTGCTCCCGGCCTTGCCAAGTTGGTGTCTAGGTCCTGCTGGCACTCTTGCAGCCATGGCTCTGTCTTCCTGCTGGCTTGCTTGCCAGGTGCCAAACATCACTCTTCCAAGTGGCCACCACAGTGCTGCATGCCCAAGGAAGAGCCAAGGCCCCTTCCACTTTTCCTTAGCAGGTGCAAGGAGAGGTAGAAGGGGCCTTGGCTGCCCTCCTGCCCTGCCCCATGAGCTCTTTGGAGGCAGCCTCTATTGTTAACTGGGCTCTGTACACACTCTACCATGTCCCCAAAAGGAAGTCTGGGCATCTCCCTCCCCAAGCTGTCCCTGGTGCTGACAGGTTCACAGGCTGGGAATCCCGCCTTGCAGGAGTCACACCATGGGAAAGGCCTGGTCCTAGTTATGGCTCTACCAGGGTTAAGCTGTGTGACCTTGGCTAAGTCACTTTATCCCACTGAGACTCACATCCCAGCTATACATGGGAAGGAATCCTCTCTGCCCTCCTGGCCCCACAGGGTTACTAAGGGCAGCAAATGTGATAATGTTTCCTAATAGCCTGCAAAGGCACAGCCCGGTGATGGGGACGGGGCTCTAGCTCTGGCTGCTGACTCCAACCTCTTGATAGCAACCCACCAAGCCCCATGGTCTCTTCGCATGGAAGTGTAGGAGTAAGAGACTGGAAGGATGCGGGGAGACTTTGGGAGAGGTCAAGATCAGGAGTACCCTTGGATCAGGACTCCAGGAACCAGACTTCATCTTCTTTTGCCATCTGTCATCTGGTGCAGGCCTGCACCATGCAGGCCTGTGTGGTGCTGAGGTCAGGACTCAGGGGTAAGGGAGGTGTGGCCACAGAGTCAGGCCAGACAGGGTGGTGTGTCCGTGGCTGTCATGGGCTGCCTGGCTCAACGCAGCTCCTCACTCGGCGGTAAAGGCCACTCCTGGCCAACCTCCTTTTCTTCTCTCCCCACTTAACTAGAGTGTCATAGTCAGGAGAGACCCCTTAGAGAACTTACAGGTAAGATTGCTTAAGCCCAGAGAGGGGAAGGGACCAGCTCAACGTCACACAGCAAGTGGGTCCCAGGACCCTGACTCCAGGGCCACTACTCTTTACAGTAGACTTGTGGTTTGCAAACTGGGTTTCTGGGGGCCCTAAGGCCCTAGGGATGCCATAGGCGGGAGGGTAATCAGGGCTCGAGTGATTAGGGCTTTGTTCCCTCCATCCTGTCTCCATCTTAGCCAGAGCTGCTCTCTCCTCTTCAATTAGTATTTCACTTCCAGGGAAAATGTATGAAAAACAGAGTTGTGTTGCAGAAAAACAGTGGGAAAATGGCTGTGTTGCACCCTACCACATCCCTGCAACTGACACCCAGTGCTCCCAACCTTACCCCACTCGGCCCTTCCCCCATCAGCTGTCCCTGGCAGCCTGTCCTTGTCTGCTTCCTGAATGGTTCTGAGCTCTTCTTCCAGGCCACATTTCTGTCTATGCCTTTGTCTAAAATCAAAGTCAACCTTCTAACTAACCAACCCTAATGACTAATCTCTGTTGAAGAGATCGCAGGCGAAGGCCTTCTTAGGTATCGATTGTCTTTTAAGAGTGACCTTCTGGAGATAGTGCCTACATTCATTTTAAAGGCCTGGGGGAAGTCAGCTGGGTAGATGCTTCTGGACAAGAGGCCTTTTGGGATTTCTTCTCCCTATACTGTGAACCCCAATGCCTGCTGCCCTCACTGAGCCTCGGTGCTGTGAGGAGAGGGGTAGGGTGGTGGGTAGGGATAGTGAGAGGGACCCAGGCCTCGGGGCCCACTGCCTGGCTTCTCAGCCTGGCTCACTCTGACCTTCAGCAAATGCTGTGCCTTAATTCTCTGCTTGGAAATGGGGCTGATTGTAGCACCGCACCCACCTCCTAGGGTGGGCTTGAAGATCAGTGATGTCATTCACGTGAAGCCCAGAGAACAATGCTCAGTAGAATTCGTGCCCAGCTGTGTGGGCTGTGATTGGTGGGGTGGGAGCAGAGGCAGGTGATTGACTCTCAGCATCCCCCCATTTCACAGATGGAGGAACGGAGGCTCAGAGGAGGTCTGTAAACCTTCCCTGGAGCCAACCCTCCAATCACCACCGGGTCCCACCTCTCTGAGCCATCCCTAAAGGTGCCACAGGGCTGCCTGAGTCCAGCCTGTTCCAATGTCAGACTCACACCCAGGGTTCCCTGCAGAAAGCATCTGCTGTCTCCCCAGGTCTGCCCACTCTTCCTGGGCACATGACACCCTCCCCAGTCCCCTCTCCTATCTCTCCTCTAAGCCCTCTTCTGGAACTTTGTTGCTGAGACGCTGCATCCCTCCATCTGTTCCGTTCCTCCTCATTTTGGCTAGAGGGCCTGACCTAGTTTAGGGGTGGCTGGTTAGGGAAGGCTGTGTGTGTGTGTGCACACTCATGCTTATGTGAGAGTGGCAGTGCACAGACAGGAGCAGGAGTGTGTGTAGATATGTGTGTGTGTAAGTGCGTGTGTACATGGATGACTTTCTGGGGGTGTGTATAACAGGGAACAGATAGTGGGCTGTAAACAGTACCAGACCTGGAGGCAGAGCTGGGGCACCTTTGCCAGGATCTGCTGATTACTAGGCATGTGCCTGTAAACTAGCACAGAATCTGGCAGGACTAAGCGCTCAGTAAGTGTCTCCTGCAGAGTCGAATGTGCTCCCAGTGTGGGCTCATGAGTGCAGTGTCCTGGGCAGGCCAGGGCGGGGCTCTTTTCTCCTCCCAGGGCAAAGTGTCCTTGACAGCCTGGCTGTCTGCGTGGGCTGCTGTCTGTGACTGTGGGGGGTGGGCACCTGAAACTTTCCTGGCCAGTTCCCAGTGTGTGGACTTGTCCTGGACATGGAAGCGCTCCTCTGCCTGCCTCTGGTACCCTCTGTGGGAGCCACGGTGGAAACGGCTCAGGCCTCGGGCTCTTACGGGCCTGGAGACAAGCCCTGCACTGACCAGCTGGGGGACCCTGAAGTTGCCTAACTTCTCTGAGCCTTACCTTCCTCTCCAGCAAACGGAGGCTCATTCTGTCTGTCATGATGGTCTCTCGAGGTTTTTAAGAGGATGCAATATAAAGAAAAAGGCCTTAATAAGTGGGGACTGTTGGTTCATGTGATCTGTCATAGACCTGATGTGCTGCTCCCATGAGATGACACATGTCAGCTCCTTGCACAGTGCATGGCATGCAGCAGGAGCACCACACAAGCAGCAGCTTCTAGTAATTACATGGCCAGCTCTCCTCCTGGGGAGGGGGCACCACCCACCGTGCGGGTGAACTTGGCAGACTGCTCCGTGGCCCATTAGCCACGCCCAGGAGCAATCTGGGGTGTTCTGTCTTCCAGGGTCCCTTTGTCCCGGGCAAATTGGCCCCCGATTAACTTCCCATCAGGAGTGAGGTCAGCCTGTCTTTGGGACAAACTGGTCCCCACTACTGTCTGGGGCATTGGTGGGGCTGGGTGCCTGGGCTAGGAGAAGAACCGTGCAGCATTTGGCTTTGAGGGGTTAAAGTCAGCCTTTGGCCTTCACCTGCCACCTGGTGTGATGGAGGAGACTGGGTTTTGGGGGCCAAGGGGCTTGGTGGGAAGCACGTGCTGCTGTTGGCTGCTGGCTGGAGGTGCTGGTCTGGAAGGGAAGAGCAGCTTGGCCTCGGGAAGCCTCGTCTTATTCCCACCCTAGAGCGGGGAGCTGGAGCCCAAGGTGGGGGAGTCTGTGAGTCAGAAGAGCTCTATCACTGACACACACCGGTGTCCACAGGCAAGGATGAGGTTAACTGGGCATCAGTTTCGCCACCTGTGGAAGGGGGTGAGCCCCAGCATTCTTGTTAGGATCCTCAAGGGCTGAGAAGACATCAGGCACAGCAGACTCCTCTCCAAATGGCAGGTGCAGCGGCCCTGGTCATCCTCTGGGCAGTGTTCCAGTCTCTTGCCTTGACAGCCACGTCTCCTGTGGTGCCTTCCACCCTCCCTCCCTTGTCCTGTCCTGTTGAGGGTCCTGGGCCACCAGCCTGTGGCAGGGAGTGGCAATAGGCGGAGACCCTCTCGGCACTCTCTGTGGCCGCAGCCAGCCCTCCCCGGATAACCCATTTCTGCTCCATTAGAGCAGCCTGTGACATGTGTGTGAGGGTTCCTGGTGGGAGCAGGAGCCCCCGCCACAGAAAACACGCAGAAAATGAAACACTCAGTTTCTGCCTAGCCCAGGTAATGGCCGTTATGTTCTGTATTATCAGCCATCAGAGCATGGGCTGGGATGGAGAAAGAGCCCGTTCCTCTCACGGCCTGTGGATAAACAACCCAGCTTGTGGCAAATAAAATGGGAAAGTTGAAATATTGAAATACAGTTGCCGTTTCGTTCAAGTTGGATATTAATAGCTTCAGGGACAGGCTCAAAAAGAAGGAGGGTGGGGAGGAGAGGGAAGAAAGGGAACTGTGAACACCATTAACATCCAATTTCCTCAGAGGATTGGAACCCTTTGAGGCTCTGGTCCTAGGAGCCGGTGGGAGGGGCGAGGTGCTACTGTCAGAAGGTACTGACACTGCAGCTTCCCTTTCCAGGAGGCAGCTCCTACTCATGGGATGAATGGGGTGAGGATGCTGCTGGGACAGGGAGGCCTGGGCACCATAGGGGCACCTAACCCCTCCCTAGCATCTCACAGTGCCTGGACACGTTGGCGCCAGCCACTGCTCCATGACACACTGATGGCACGTTGCTCCCTGGCCATCCCACAGATACTCCTGGCCACAGGCATGACCACACTTGTGTAGCACCATGTGACCTGCCCGTGTCCCCTTTACTGGGCTGGTGTGCTCATCCACAGCTTCCCTTTGTGCAGGGACCTGTGCGAGCCCGGGAGGTTACCTCCAAACCCTCCTTACTGCAGCCATCACCCAACGACTGGCCGACTCGAGCGTACAAAGGGCTGAGCCCCTTGCCGGAGTGGGGAGAACTTTCTCAGCTGATTAATGCCCCAGAGTGACACATGCATCAGGTTGAGGATTGACTGCCCTGAGCCCCCATCGCTGCTTCCCTCACTCCTTTACAGGTTTTGCTGAAAAGAGCTCCTTCAATAAGCCACACGCCCCCAAATCTCTGCCTCAAACTGTGCTTCTAAGGAGCCCAGCCCTGAGAGCAGCTGGGTGGCCTGGGGCAGGCCACTCCACCCTCTGAGCCTCAGTGCCTCCATCTGTGAAACGGGAGATAACACCAGACCACGGGATTGCTGAGACCATCCCAGGAGACGTTGTCGGCAAACTTCTTTGCCCTCTGTTGGGGACTTGGATTAGTGTCCCCTTGCTGCTGCAACAAATTACCACAAACTTAGTGGCTTAAACAACGCACATTTATGATCTTCTAGTTCTGGGAGTCAGAAGTCCAAATGGGCCTCGCTGGGCTCAAACAAAGGTGTTGGCAGGGCTGCATTCCTGCTGGAGGCTCTGAAGGGGAGCCTGGTTTTTAGCTTCGCCAGCTTCCAGAGTCTGTGGTTCCTCGGCCCTGTGGCCCCTTCCTCCCTCTTCAAAGCCTGTGAAGTCCGCCCGGGCTGCAGCACTTTGATTCTGACCCCCCACTCTTTGCTTTACTTATTAGGGCCCTTGTGACTACCCTGGGTCCACCTGGCTAATCCAAGATAATCTCCTCATCTCCAGATCCTTAATTCAATCATATCAGCAAAGTCACTTTTGCTGTGGAAGGTCACATAGTCCCAGGCTCTGGGGACCAGGAGGTGGATGCCTTGGGAGGGACTTTCTTCTGCCTACCACAGAATGCAGTAAGCCCAGGTCAATGTTTATTTATTTCCTCTCCTCAGGCATGCTACTGCACCCCTTTGAGACTATTTCTACCTCTTTAAAGACTATTGTGAGGATTACTGTGTATAATGGGTGTAAGGGGATTTGCAAATGGGGCTATGGAAGGATAGAGCCTTCCAGCTTCCCAATCCCTCCATAGGGCATCCTGTACTGATTCTGCACCCAGCTGTGCCCTCCTCTCTCCTGAAGCTCTTCTCCCTCTGTCCTGTGGCCAACATTTTCTGGAAATGCCTTTGTAGGAGAAGCAGCTTGATCTGCTCTTGGCAATGGGGTCAAGAGGTCAGGCCTTCCAGGCCTGGTTGTGGAGAGGACTGAGGGGTCCAAGCCCATTTCTCACCCACCGCTTGCCCAGATCCTGTCCACCTGGTGCTACATTTTAGGAAAAGAGGGGCATCAGAATGGAGAGGAAGGAATTGCCGCAGAATGACTGTGTTCTGTGGAATAAGGAAGCACTCGGGACTGAGTTGCTGGTCTTGGCAGGATCAGAAATTTGGCCTGTGGCAGCCAGACTTCTGGTATCTTCTTTGTTTATTCTCTAAAGTTTAATATAAAAAGGCAGCCTGTGTTCATTGTGCTGATGGGAAGAAAAGTGAGGGGACTGGGTTTGGGAACATGGGGGACCAGAGAGACAGGTGACAAGGGAAGGGTCCAGGGGAGTGGGACAGCAGAAGCACAAGTGTGGTGAGCTGGGCAGGGTGTCCCCTCTTCCAGACAGTTGTGCCCGAGCCTCCCCTACTTGTATCAGCCTATCATGGTGGTCTGGGCAGGCCTCTGCACGCCCTGTTGGATGGGGAGTCCCCGGAGAACAAGGGCGCTGTCCTATTCCTCCTGTGTCTCAGCACCCAGCACGGGTCAGGCACAGCAGGGTGCTCAGTAACCACTAACAGAAGCACTGACCCCACAGGGGAGTGAGGGGCTGTCTATGCCTTCACCACACCTGCTGCCCTGGTAGGTCCGTCATGGCCAAGTCTCTGTAACTCCCTGGGGACAGAGCTCAGCCTACTCTAGGGCCAGTCATATACTTTTTCTTGGAACTTTCCATTTGTCTTGAAAAGCACAGCATGAGTATTGGCCAGGGAGATGGAATATTTAAGGTCAAGACTGTACTCTTAGAATCCTCTGACAGACCTTGTGTGAGTCACTTCCTTTTTCTGGACTTTATTTTCATCATCAGTTAAATGACACTTTGGTCTGAATCAGTGGTTCTCAAATTGTAGCTAGCCTCAGAATCACCTGGAGGGATTGTTAACCCAAAGACTACTGGGGCCCACCCAGAGTGTCTGACTCAAAAGGTCAAGAATGTGCATTTCTATTAAGGCTCCCAATGATGCTGACGCTGCTGGTCCAGAACCACACCGAGCATTATTGGTTTTTAAGTGCTGGGCTGGTTGCATCAGGAGTATCTGGGAAGTTTGCTGAGAAAACCTTGATTCGTGGGCTCCACCACTAACAACTAGGATTCCATTCTTCTGAGGGTAAATCTGCATCTTCTTAACGAACTCCTAGGGTAATTCTGATGTGAAACCCCATTTGGGAACCCCAGGCTGCATGCTCTCCAAAGTTACTCCTGGTTTTTTTGGTTGTTTTTGTAAAACAGTTCTATTGAGGCATAACTGACATAGTGCATATGGCACACACTTAATGTGTTCAATTGGATAGGTTTTGACTTATGGATACTGTTGTGAAGTGTCGGCACAATTAAGATACTGAACACATCCATCACTCCCCAAAAGTTTCTTCGTGCCCTTGGCTACCTTGCCTGTCTGCTCCTCCCCTCTCTAAAGTTTTTAACCACATGTGGTTCTAAACTGGGCTGATGATTTCCATTCTGAAGGTAGGAGTGAGGGTATGAATGGGGAGGCTTCCCTTCTTAGGCCCTGTGGGAGGTGTGCACAGCTTGGAAGCATCTCCGTAGGGAGAGGGTGGTGGTGGGTTTGGGGAAGGAGGCCTGGAGAAGATGCTTGATTGGCAAGGCTGGGAGTTTGGTCCAGTGATCAGGCTGTGGAGAATAATGAAGGCGAGAATTATGTTGAGAAAGGGGCCCCTGTCCCCAGGTGAAGGTAAGGAAAGGCAGGAGTGGTGCTGAGCTTCAATGGGAGCAGACAAAAAGGGCCCAGGAAGAGGAGGAGGCACAGTGAGGAGAGGGAGGTGGTGACAGGGTCCAGGCAAGAACAGGCCCAGTAGACTAGGAAGTAAAATTTTCCTGGCAAGGGGCTCTCAGATTTACTTCCTTCCATTCAGGCAATTTAACAAACATATATAAAGTACCTATGAGGTGCCAGGCACTGGGCTAAGCCTTGGGGAATGCAGTCTCCTATAGGAGACAATATAGATACGGACACTGTCAATCAATGCCATAATTGCTATGGTAGGAATAGGCACAGAAGAGCTGGGGCACTGCTGGGCTGTGTACTCACAGCCTGGAGGTTCTGAAAAGACATCCTTGTCATGAGTTTTGTGCAGGTATGAACATCCAATCTAAAGATGTTGAGAGATAGCTCCTCCATCACAATAACCACCGCCCCAGAGTCTGATGGTGATGGGAAGGCAGTTTGAACCCTCGGGAGTTGAAACCAAAACCATATTATCTGGTGGAGGTGATGAGTAGCACAGGTATTCAGGAGAGGTGGAGAGGTTGAGATACTTGGGCATCATCATACAACCAGGAGACTAGGGACATCCCTGGGAAGAAATGGAGAAAGACTCCTAGAGGGGATGAAACCTTCTGACTGAAGATCCTTTCTTCAGGGCCTCCCTGCATGGGATTTGACAATCCTCTGCATCATGCTGTGTGTGTGTGTGTGTGTGTGTGTGTATGTGCATGTGATGTGTGTGTATGTGTGTGTGTGTGTATGTGTGATAAACCATATTTCAATCTTTCAGCCATTCATGTTTCATTCAATGAGTCAGCTAATTCATTTATGTGTTGTAAGCGAGACACTCTGCTGGGTGGGGTACAGTAGTGAACAAGACAGGCAAGTTCCTTACCCATGGTATTCCTACTATTCTAGTAGGAACCTGACTCTTAAAAACTTTCTTTAAAGAGCCAAAGAAAGGTGCTTTCGGTGGACAGATTTCGGGACCCACATTATATACCCTTAGGCAGAGGCAAAGGGAGATTTTGAAACGATGGTTGTACTACAATATTCCCTCTCTCCCATGCTGTCACTACATACACATGAATTGCATTGTTATTTTTGTTTGTTTTTGTTTTTGTTTTTTGAGACGGAGTCTCCCTCTGTCACCCAGCCTGGAGGGCAGTAGTGCAATCTTGGCTCACTGCAAGCTCTGCCTCCTGGGTTCAGAATTGCCTTGTTATTAAAACGGAAATTGGTTGCCAGTGTTTCTCCAAGTGTGACCCAGAACAAGGAGACTCACCTGGTAGCTTGTTCCAAAGGTAGACTTTGGGACAACTCACCTCTACTCACCCCACCTTCACTCACTGATTTGGAATTTTGAGAGGGGCCATAAGTGATTCTAGAATCTGAACTTAACAACAAGTCTCCAGATTATTCTTGTTAATGGAAGCTTTTAATTGAAGGCTATGTACATGAAGGTGCATATTTATAAATGTGCAACTGAATGGATTTTTGCAAGGTGAGCACACCTGGAAAATCAGCATCTGATCCAGAAACAGAAACATCTCGAGATCCCAGAAGTTCCCTTTGCCTTCTTCCAGGCTTTCCCCCTCCTCCACCAAGGGCAGCCGCCATTATGACTTCTAACTTCATTTTGTCCCCCTTTTTAAAAACTTTATATAAATGAAACTATACACTATGTAGTCATTTGTGTCTGGCAAAATTTCCCTCAGCACTGTTTTTGAGATTTATTTATATTGCATGTACTTGTAGTTTGTTTGTTCTCATGGACGTGTAGTATTCCTTTGTATGACTATACACAATTTATTTTTCCATTCTTCTGTTGATGGGTATTTGGACTGTTTCCAGTTGGGCTATTATGAATAGTGCTGCCATGAACATTCTTGTATAATATTTTGGTGCTCATATGCATGCAGTTCTGCCGGAGTGGGATTGCTAGGTCAGAGTATATGCTTGTGTTCAGCTTCAGAGATGTTGTCTGTGGTAGCAGCCTCTATGATGGCCCCCAGTGCTCCCCTCCTTTTTGTCTTCACATCTTTGTGTAATCTCCTCCCCTCAAGTGTAGGCTGGACTTACTGACTCACCTCTGACAATAGAATATGGCAGAAGTAATGGGACGTCACTTCTGAAATTAGATTAGGAAAATGCTGTGGCTTCTGTCTTGTGTGCTGTCTCTTGCTTGCCCACTCTGAAGAAAGCCAGCTCCTATATTGGGAGCTGCCCCATGAAGAGAGATGCCCACATAGTAAGGAACTGAGGGAGACCTCCAGCTAACAGCTTAAGAGGAACTGAATACTGCCACCAACTATGTGAGTGAACTTAGAAGCTGACCTTTCCCCAGTCGTGCCTTCAGATGAGACCACAGTTCTGGCTCACAGTTTTGACAGCAACCTCATGAGAAACTTCAAACCAGAGGTACCATGCTTGGCCTGCTGCATTCCTCACCCACAGCAACTGTGAGATAATAGGTGTTTGTTGTTTTGAGCCACTCAGTTTTGTGGTCATTTGGTACATGGCAATAGATAACTAATATACAGCCAAACTATTTTTTTTTTTTTTTTGAGATGGGGGTCTCACTGTTGCCCAGGCTGGAGTGCAGTGGTGCAATCACAGCCCACTGCAGCCTTGACCTCCTGGGCTCAAGTGATCCTCCCACCTCAGCCTCCTGAGTAGCTGAGACCACAGGTGTGTGCACCACCATGCCTGGCTATTTTTGTTGTTTTATGTTTAGTAGAGACAGGGTTTCACTATGTTGCCTAGGCTGATCTCAAACTCTGGGCTCAAGCAATCCTCTTGCCTTGGCCTCCCCAAGTGCTGGGATTACAAGTGTGAACCACTGTGTCCAGCCCATAGACTCTTCCGAATGGCTTGTTCTAATTCATAGCCCCACCAGAAATGACAAGTTCCAATTTCTCTATTTATTTGGCCACACATGGAATTGCCTGCCTTTTTAATTTTAACCATTATGATGGGTGTATGGCAATATTGTGTCTTGGTTTTCATTTGCCTTTCTTTGATAGCTAATGAAGTTGAGCACCTTGTGTTAATTAGCCATTCAAATATCCTCTTTGGTGAAGTGTTCCTTCAAGTCTTTTGCCCATTTTTTTAGTGGGTAATTTATCTTTTTCTTGCTTGCAGGAATTCTTTTTATATTCTGATTATGAATTCCTTGTTGGACATCTGTATTGCAAATATTTTATTCCGTTTTGTAGCATGCTGTTTCACTCTCTATTTTTAAAGTTATTTTGGAATATTTTCAAATTCACTGAAAAGTTATGAGAATAAAAGTAGTACAAGAGTTCTATTATAGCCTTTACTCAGATTCACCTTTTGTTACCATTTTACACCATTTTCTTTATTATTTGCACCCTCTTTCCACACCTTTCTCTCTCTCTCTACACAAACACACACACACACACACACACACACACACACACACACACACACACAAGTTTTCTGAACCATTGCAGAGTAAGTTGCATACATGGCAACTCTTCACTCCCAAATAGGTCAGTGTATAAATATCTATTTCTTAGGAATATTCTCTTATGTGACCATACTACAGTTATCAGCTTCAGTCAATTTCACATTGATACAATACTTTGATCTGATCTCCTGCGTTCCAATTTTTTTCAGTTGATTTAATAATGTACTTTATCATTTTCCCTTCCAATACAGAATCCCATCTAGGATCAGGTATTGGACTTAGTTGTCATGCCTCCTTAGTCTCCTTTAATTGGGAACACATCATAGCCTTTCTTTGTCTTTTATGACATTGACATTTTGAAGAATGCAATCTCTCCCCCACTTCCCTTTTAAATAGAACATTCCTCATTTTGTTTGTCTGATATTTTATTATGATTAGAGGTAATACTGCATTGCTGAATGGAATAATATATAAATGATATGTCCTTCTTAGGGTCGGACACCTGGATCCACACAATGTCCCTCATGACTGATGTTAATTTAAATCATCCTGTCAAGGTGGTGTCCCATTTATCCATTGTAGAGTTACAATTTTTTCCCTTGAAACTAATAAGCAACCAGTGGGGATGTGCAGGTTGAGACCATGCAAATATTCTGCTTCTCATCAAAACGTCCTCTGGATTTAGCATCCACTGATGATTCTTGCCTGAACCGATCTTTACTGCGATTGTCCCAGAACGATGATTTTTTTCCAACTCTGGCTGTCCTCCCATGGTTGCCAGTTGGCCATCAGCTTTACACTGGGAGCAGGAACCTTCTCTTTGAAGATTTCTTAATTTTAACATAATCTAACTCATTGGCTTTTTTTCTTTCTAGTGAATGCCTTTTATGTACTGTTCAAATTTTTTTCCTACCACCATCTCTTGAAAATATTCTATGTTTCCTTGTAAAAGCTTCATTATTAGGACTTTGACACTTAGGTCTGTGATCCATCTGGGATTTTTTGTGGTTGTGATAATGTGGAATAGGGGATGAAGATAAACTTCTCTCCATGTGGAAATTCAATTGACCTAAGTGTCTTTATTAACAATTATTATTTATACAAGAAATGGATGAATGACTTTCCCCTTTCAAAAATTCAAATGATTACAGAGAATGCTAAAAATCCCTTTGACTCTCTCTGCCCATCTTGATCATATACCCCTCCCTGCAGGGGGTAACTCAGAAGTAACCACTGTTATCAGCTTTTTACATCCTTTCGGACTTTCTTTAAGCATTTGCAGACATGCATGCACCGTGTTCTGTTTCTCCCCACCCCTCACAGTGTATGAGTCATTCTGCAACTTGCTTTTTCACCCAGCAATATGACTTGGTAGACTTTTTGTGTCGGTACATATAGACCTCCATGTAAATGGTTGCACTGGATTACATGTTATGCATGTCATATGTGATACACTGGGTCTGACCCGGTGGTCTGCCACATGTTTGCAGCTTGCTTAGTCATTTGTGGATTTTAAAGTTGGTTCAAATTTTCTGTTTTGTTACCCTGATGATTTTTACGCACACTGTGTGAACCACTTGCTGGGTTGCACCGTTATGAAAATTGGGGTGGATGGGGGATAAGAACTTGAGTCTGGAAGGCACTGGGCTCTTCCTAGATTAGGAAAACAAAATGGCTCAAAGAGTCTGGGTGACTTACCCAGGCTCACACAGTTAGTTAGTGGCAAAGCCGATCATGACACGTGCCTTGGGATGCCAAGTCCAGGCCTCTGCTCTCAACATATCCCTGCCTAGGGCCCAGCTGACCTTCCCAGCCGCCCACATTCTGAAGCTTCCCTGTCCTCTTCTGGCTTCTCCTCCCCGTGGAGATGGGCCTCCGATATGGGATGCCAGGGGTGTCTGCTCACTGCTCCTTCCTTACCGCCGGGACGGGGCACTTACTCACCTCCCAAGGCCCTGTGGTCTCCTCTCAAGAAGGCAAGATGGCACGTCAGTTCCAAAGCCTACCCCTCAGCCTCCCCTCCTCTCAACCGGCATTTATCTAAAACTCCACCAGCTTCCAAGATCCCCCTGTAGGACAGACAAGAACAAATTTGGAAGCCAAAGAAGTTGCAGCCCTTAAATCACATGTTGGGCCAAATAATCAAAGAATCTTCCCCAAATTTGTCAACGGTGGTGCTGGGCCTAGCTGCTCAGTAATGACTCTCACTTGATGACAGATCTTGAGAAAATGCGTTTTGGAAGCAATCAGTATATGCTGAATAGGACCCTATTTTACAAGCATTTTATCTACTCTTAAGGACATGGGAGATGAGGAAAACAGATAAGCCTCTCTATTAATATTGATTAGACCATTATATATCTGAGAAAGAGATTTTAGTCAGAGATGATTGCATCTCACCAGAGCAGCCTGTCTTCTCGAATCGAATCATTTAATTTGCCGCTCAGAGCTTGGGGGCATAGGGAGGGGGACACATGCATGCTTTGCTCCCCAACACTGGGCAGAAAAGGCAGGAAAGGGATGCCCAGTGACAGGGCACTTATATGCTTTCTCGCCAGCCCCACAAGGAGCTCATTAAGAGGAAGCGAAAAAAGGAAACAACAGCAGGAAGGATTGAGGTTAGACTTCAGGAATAAATGCTGACTTCTAGAAGAGTTCAGAAGCTGAGGCCCTTTTCTGGAACAGCTTTATGGATGAGGTCATGAACAGGCCTTTTTATTATTGATCACAAAAGAAGACTGGTAAACATTCAAAATGTTCAACCTCACTAACAGTCAAAATAATGCAAATCTAAATAATCAACTATTATTTTTGCCATCAGATTAGCAAACATTGTTTTTAAAGCATCATGCCTGGTGCTGGTGAGGATTTAGTGAAACTGCATTCTCATGCATTGCTGGCAGAAGGGGAGGTGAGTGCAACCTTTTTGGAAGACAATTGGATGATATTTTCCGAGAACCTACTTTTTGACAAGCACTAGGTTAGAACCTGGGAGGATAGCATTGACTGAAACTAAGTCCTTGCCCCCACAGAGAGTGCCATTTATCAGGGGAAACTTGAAATGAACACATCAAAATGCAACTAAATATTTACAAAATGTAAAGAGCGTTAGAAAGGATCCGGGTGTGGGGGCTCACGCCTGTAATCCCAGCACTTTGGGAGGTCAAGGCAGGCAGATCGTCTGATGTCAGGAGTTCGAGACCAGCCTGGCCAATGTGACAAAACTCTGTCTCTATTACAAATACAAAAATTAGCTGGGCCTGGTGGTGCACACCTGTAGTCCCAGCCACTCAGGAGGTTGAGGCAGGAAAATTGCTTGAACCCGGGAGGTAGAGGTTATGCCACTGCACTCCAGGCTGGGCGACAGAGCAAGACTCCATCTCAAAAAAAAAAAAAAAAAGCCTTAAACACACACACACACACACAGCTGAGGGGAGAGGGTGAGTGAAGGGAGGTCAGTGAAGGCTTTTCCAAGAAGGTGGCTTTGAGCTGAGTCACAAATGCTAGAGAGGAAACAAGCCACAGGAAGAGAACAAGATGTCACTGGCAGATGTAACAGCAAGGTTACATCTGCAAGGGTCCTGCAGTGGCAGAGATTTTTGGTGAGCTGAGAAGAGGCCAGAGAGGCAGAGTGGGTGAGGGGAGCATGGCGGGAAGCAGCAGGAGAAATTGGCGGATGGGCGATGCATTGCAAATGCTGACCCGCCTGGGGTGCTGGGGGCCCTCCTAGGTTTTCGGCAGAGGCAGGACACACAGTCTGCCCTTACTGCTTTTTTTAAATTTTTTTTAAACTGCCGCCGTTTTGTAAAATTATTATTTATTGTTATTTTAAAAACATATAACATGAGATCTGCCCTCTTTAAAAATATTAAGTATACAGTATAGTATTGTTAACATGCACAATGTTGTACAGTAGATCTCTAGAATCTTTTCATCTTTTTAAAAAATTATTATTTTTTTAAGTTCCAGAGTACATGTGCAGGATGTGCAGGTTCATTACATAGGTAAACGTGTGCCATGGTGGTTTGCTGCACCTATCAACCCATCACTTAGGTATTAAGCCCAGCATGCATTAGCTCTTTTCCCTAATGCTCTCCCCTGACCCCTACCATTTTTTTTTTTTTTTGAGAAAGAGTCTCACTCTGTCACCCAGGTATGTAGTGGTGCAATCTCAGCTCACTGCAACCTCTGCCTTCTGTGCTCAAGCGATCCTCCTACCTCAGCTTCCCAAGTAGCTGGGACAATAGGTGTGTGCCACCATGCTTGGCTAGTTTTTGTATTTTTTTGTAGAGACAGGGTTTTGCCATGTTGCTCAGGCTAGTCTGGAACTTCCTGAGCTCAAGCAATCCTCTTGCCATGGCTTGCCAGGGGCAGTTAATAGAGTAAGCAGGAAGGACAGGTAGGCGCCTATGGCAGCAGGAAAGGTGAGAGGTGACGGGGCTGGGATGAGGGCTTTGGCAAGGGATGTGCATCAAACACCTTACAAAACTCAGGATGAGCAAGGCCACTCCAGGAGATAATCAGATGCATGCAGCAGTTTACATACACACGGAATTCATTACGGGCTTAGTTATAGAGACAAAACCCTGGAAACAACAGAAATGTTCACCGCGAGAGGGTTGGTTAAATGATGGCGCCCACAGACAAGGGCTGCCATGTAGTTATGGGAATTGTTGGTTTAGAAGAATATTGAACAACACAAGAAGATGTTTACATTGTATCTTAAGTGAAAAAAATCAGGACACAAACTCAATGTATATTATGATTCTGGTTGAAAAAAATGATGTTTTTCTATCTAAAATAAACACGGAAATGTCAGTGGCAACTCTCTGGGTGACCTATGGGTTATTTGAATTTTTTCCTACATTTCAGTGTTTCTCAAATATCTACAAATATCTACTTTTATAATTAAGAAAACAGTTATTTTTTACGCCTGTCATCTCAGCTACTCGGGAGGTTGAGGTAGGAGAATCACTTGAACCTGGGAGGCAGAGGTTACAGTGAGCTGAGATCACACTACTGCACTCCAGCCTGGGCGACAGAGTGAGGCTCCGTCAAAAAATTTTAAAAAGCATAGTTATTTTTTAATTAATAAAGTAAATCTGTCTCAAAGAGGCAAGGGTCAGGTGCGTGAGTGGGAAAGGAAGGCGTGTGGAGGAGGAAAGGGTTAGACAAAGTGAGTGTTAAATCTGCATCTCCTCGTAGACAGAGCTCCCCGTCTCAGTTTAAGACCCTCCTGCCCTTGAAGAAGCTTCCTAAAACCAGCTCAGGTCTTCCTCCTCTGTTCCCCTGCCTCTTTGCATGTTTCTGGAAGGCTTCAATAGTAGGAGTATTATGCACAGCCTGCCTATGGTCAGGCCACTGGGAGGCTGAAGAATGCAGAAGCCTGGGCCCCAACCCTGGGGGTTCCCACCCTGGGACCACCCCCCTCCACCCCTAGTCTCCTCCATCTCACTAAGTGCTCAACTCTCTCAATAGAGGCCGTGAGCGTGGCTACTGGATTGTGGATTCTGGAGCCAGACTGCCGGGGTTGGAATTCTGGCTCTGGCATGGCCTTGCTGGGCTCAGTGCCCTCAACTATGGTATATTTATAGTATGTAATATGAGTATAGTAAATATATATGTATATTATATAGTATATAATAAATAAGTATAATATATAATATTATATATACATATATATTTTGTCTTTAGTTTTGATAAAAAAAATTCTGACAAATCAGAAATGGGAGTTCAGGGGTGGTGGTGAGGCAAAAGAAGGAAGCCATGGGGTGGGAGCTGTCAGAGGTGGGGCCATTGGTGTCTCCTTTACCCCTACCCTGACGTGTCCTCTCCTGAAGGACAGATGGTCACATTTTGCAGTGGGGAGTCCTCTACCACGTCGTTCAAAGTAGGAGGAGATGTCTCTCTCATCAGTCAGCTCGCTGCGATCGACCTCAAAGTGAGCCTGCATGTCACTGAGGATCTTGGCATAGTTCTCATCGGACACAAATGTGATAGCCAAGCCCTTGGTGCCAAACCAGCCGGCTCTGGCCACCCAATGCAGGTAGCTGTCAGAATCCTTAGGCATGTCATAATTAAAAGCAATGTTCACCCGCTCAATGTCCATTCCTCGGCCAAGTAGGTTGGTAGCCACAAGAATTCACCACTGAAAATATTTAAACTGCTGATACTGATAATGCCTCTGCCCCTGGGGCATCCCACGGTGGATGGCAATGGCTGGGAAGTTCTGCTCCACCAGTAGCTGGGCCAAAGCAATGTGCTGCTGCACAGACTTCACAAAGATCCTCAGCTGGTTGAACTCAAGGACGTTCAGAAGGTCAAAGAGCTTCCAGTTCTTCTGGTTGTACTTCAGTTTCATGTAGTACTGCTGCAACCCATGCAGCATCAACTTCATCTCATTATCCACAAAGATCTCCATTGGATCTTGCATGAACTTGTGGCAGACTGGACGGATCTCTTTGCTCCAGGTAGCCCTGAACATCATGACCGGCTTCTCATTGTGCAGTCATGCAAAAAATTTCCTGGACATCCCAACACATGTTGAGCTGTTCAAACATCTTATCACATTCATTCAAAATAAAGTGTTTAATGTGTTTGAGGTTGAGGCTCTTATTTTGAGCCAGGGCTAGGATATGGCCTGGAGTCCCCACGATGATATGTAGGCAGTTCTTCTTCAGCACCTCTTCATCCTTCTTGATAGACAGACCGCCAAAAAACACAACAACCTTGACACTGGGCATGTATTTAGAGAACCGACCATGGCATGGGAAGCCAACAGCACCTATTCCCCAGAGTGAAGGAGAAGCGGATGAAAACATGCATAACCTGTGCAGCAGCATCTGATGCACGGCCATCCCCTGTAAATGGTAGCTGTTACTACTCTTCCAGTTACTCAGGTTGAAAACCCAAGGGTCATCCCTTATTCCCCCTCCCCTCATTCCAGCACCCTTGCCACCAGCCCATGCAGGTCCCTCCGTTTCTCAGCCCTGCACTGCCTCCCCAGTCGACGCGACTGTCCTCTCTTGCTGGCACTGCTGTCCTTGTCTCCTTTCAGTTCAGCCTCCTCTCGCCAGCCAGAGGGAGTTGTGAAGGTGAAAACTGAATTACGCTACTCCTCTGTTGGAGTTTTGAAGAAAGCCCAAACTTTTTACCATGGCCTACGACAAGGCCCTAGCGAGTCGTCTTACAGGAAAGAAATAGAAATTTAAACAACGAAACAGTTTTTTGCCTTCAGATTAGCAAAGATTTTTTAAAATAAAAATAAGACGCAGTGTTGGTGACGATGTGGTGAAACTGCACTTTTAGCCCGAGAACCTCCTGTTCCAGCATTTTGAGGTCAGGGAAAGATGTCTGACAACGGGACTGAGAAGGAGTTGGAGAGGGGAGAACCAGGTCAGTAGAGGTTAGGGAAGCCCAGAGGAGAGAGTGTTTCCAGAAGGAAGGGGGTTCTCTTGGGTCAAAGGCCACTGAGAGGTCAGAGAAGATGAGGACAGAGAAGTGACCATGGCTTGGGCCACAGTGATTCCAGTGGAAGGGAAGAGGGAAGCCATATTGCCACAAAGGCAGAGAGAGAACCCCACAAGTGGCGACAGCAGTGTGTGTGCATGCACGTGTGTGTGCATGTGTGTGTGCACGTGTGTGTGCGCATGTGTGTGCGTACGTGTGCGCACGTGTGTGCATGTGTGTGCGTATGTGTGCGTGCACATATGTGTACACATGTGTGTGTGCATGTGTGTGTGTGCACGTGTATGTGTGTGTGCACGTGTGTGTGTGCAAGTTGGTGGTAGCAGCTGCAGCAGTCGAGGAGATGGTAAGGAGACAGCAGCCCAAGGAGAAGTCGGGAAGGTGAGGAGTGCTCTCTGGGAGGTGCAGGGAGAGGGTGGGTTGACTGACAGGGTCCTGAGAGCCTGGCGGAGGAGTGGTAGGAAGTGGGAAGGAAGGAACTTCAGGAAGCGGCAGGCTTTACTCGTGTCCCAAGGGGAGCCCAGCTTAAAACTCATTAGAAAAAAACAAAGGAAAGCACCTGAGTTTGATGAGTTTGGTTCTAGATGGCAATTCCTCCTGGAGCCTTCTTAATTTCCTTGGTAAATAAGATCGCTTTGATCACTGCCTTAGAGAAAACTTAATTCTGATATGGAATGTCTTGAGTTTGTATCAGTTTGAGGATTCTCCACGGTAAAAATGAGCTGGTGGTGTAAGGACCCCACAAGAGGAGAAGACAAACATCTCTCTCTCTCTCTCTCTCTCTCTCTCTCTCTCTCTCTGTGTGTGTGTGTGTGTGTGTCTGTCTGTCTGTCTCCTAGTTCTAATTAGAACTAGCAGGGCAGGTAAGGGTATTTTGAGTCCATTTGTTGGGACAGGGCAGTTGGGTAAGGATGGGGTTAGGGACTATTGTTTGGAGCTCAAAGACAGTAAAATGCTTTCAGTTTTGGGGTCTCAAAGTGTGGGTTATGGGGAACAGCATACAAGAAAACCCCTTTCCTTGCCAATCTGAATTCCACATTTCCTTTCAAATCCTGCTTAGAGTTTGCCACCTCCAGGAAGCCTTCCCTCCTACCTCACCTCAGTCCTGGCTATGATTGGTCCCTTCTTTGAGCCTAAGTTGGCCTGGACAGATTTGTGTCATTGGATCAAGGGTGGATGCTCACACTGCAGCAACTAGGGGAAACTCCCTCTCTCTGGGCCTTGGTTTCATCATCTGTTCTTCAGAGTATGATGGTGACTCTGGCCCTTGCAGTCTCTGGTACTAAGGGCACCCAGGGAGGGTGAGAGTAGGCAGGGCAGGGAGAAGCAGCAGACACCCCTGTTATCTACGGGATGTTATGCTAGGGCTTTTTCATCCATTACTTCATTTAACTTCACAACAATCCTATGGATCTGGAACTATGACCATTCTCATTTTACGGATGAGCAAATAGAGGCTTAGAGATGTTAAATGATTTGCCTGAGGTTGGTCTGACAGGAAATGGCCAGGTTGCATTAGACACAGTCACCTGGCCTAGGCAGGGAGGCCTTGCCAGGAACCTGGGGAGGGGCCGGGCGGACCCTGTGGCACATTCCTCCAGGGTCAGCAGGAGCCTCCGAGAGGTCCCCTGCCTCTCTGATCTCTTGCTCTACTGACTGTGTGCTGTCTGTCTTGGAAACTCCTAGGGATCGGAATTACACACTGTCTTTTCTCTAGGTCAAGGACTGAAAAATAAAATTCTTACAGGGTCAGGCAGTAATTAAGTGAAGTGGGCAGAATAAGTGCAAATTCGTTTGTTGCCTGAGTGGTGGTAAATGCAGCTCCTGAAGAGCACTTGCTTCTCAGGGATGGCTGCTTCTCAACTCCAGCCAATTGTTACCTCCTGGTATCAGGGCTCAGTGTTATCAGAACCTCTGATCTTTCAAGAGAAGCTAAATTTCCTGATTTTTAAAAGTTGGTCTAAATCTGCTGGTTCTGAGCAGTACTTTAAAACAACAAATGAATACATGAATAAAATACATTAACAGACTGAATGCTGCTCTGCCAGGTGACAGTTTTGCAACCTCTGAAGCCTGATTTCATCTCTGCCTTGTCCAGGCAAGCTTGGTTGAAAGTCTCCTCTTCTGTGGTTGCTCAGGAGGTGATGCTGATGCCTTTGGGTAGGACCATGGTTTGGTGTTTGTGATGAAGTGGGAAGAAGTCTCCCAGAAGTCTCTTCCCTTATCACTCCCCCATCCCCACTGCCCCCACAACCCTCAAGCACACTTCAGTACTTTCCAAGAGTGAGGCAGGTATTGACAAGAGTGGGTCCCAATTTCAGACCTCTTTGAGTATTTTTCCAAATGAACTTTGAACAACAATGTGAAATGGCATCCTGACAGGAATAGCAGCCCCTTGAATTTATGTCCTCCACCCTCAAAGTTCTCTGAGGAGATTAGAGACACAGTAGCTGGGGTGAGGTGAATGTCATACACACATTCTAAGATGACCAACACATAAGGGAACAAGACACTATGACCAAGTACCAGTAGAAACAATAGACAATAGAAACAGAGTCATGCAGGCTTCAGATATTGAAATTATTAGACATAGACTATAAAATAACTATGCTTACTATGTTCAAAGAAATAAAAAACACCAGCTTGAAAACTTCAGCATGGAACTGAAAACTATTAAATACATAACAAATTTTTAAAAAAGGAATTCTAGAACTAAAATGCAATAGCCAAAATTAAGAACTTGATGGGTGAGTTTTAAAACAGATTAGACACAGCTAAAGGGAAAATTACTGAATTGGAATTAAGGTCAGAAGAAACTGTTCAGAGTGTAGCACTGAGAGAAAAATAGATGGAAAATACAGAAAAGAGAGTAAAAGACAAGGAGGACAAAATGAGAAAGCCTAGCATATATTTAATTGAAGTCTCAGGAGAAAGAAGAGCGAGAGAAAACCAGGTGGAAGAAATATTTAAATTTTCTATTACAGAGGAAAGACATCAGTCTATTGTTCAAGAACAGTTCAGTGGTGGATTGATCTGTACCAGACACAGGAGGGCTCAGCCATTCACTGGCTCAGAGGGGTCAGAAATGACTTGCAAATCACTGAGCCTATATGGGAATTGAGCCAGAGGTCTCTAGCTTAGGAGAAATGGGAGTTGAGGGAGTAAAAGAAGTGAAGCTTTCATTCATTTACTTCACTAATTTACTAATTGATTCATTTGTTCACTTACTTACCAATTCAATGTCTATTATTTGAGCACCTAAGAGGCTTGAGTCACTATAATTGGCATTTGATCAGAAAATGAAGAGTCTTCATTTTTTTTTTTTTTTAATTTTTAGAGACGGGTCTTGCTATATTGCTCAGGCTGGTCTTGACCTCTTGGGCTCAAGCTATCCTTCCACCCCATAGTCTCAAGTAGCTGAGATTACAGGCATGCACTACTGTACCCAGGTGAAAGTCTTAGTTTTAAAGATGTTTATCCTTGAATGAGGCAAGATGTTTAGGGAGTTTAGTGTCTAGGTGCCCAGAGGCAACATGGCACCTGGAGCCTATGATGATGGGAATTAGAGGCTGGTTTGGGGACAAAGGTAGTTTGATGGGAAATGATCAAAATTAGTGTCTATGAAGATGTTGGCCCATCTGTGAAGATAGCAGTAACTCTAGGAACAGGTAATTTGGACTCCAAATAAGCAGCTTTGCTACTTTGAGTGGAATTGGTAGGATTTTTGAGAACCTGACCAACTTAATGTTATTTTCATTTTATTCATTTTCAATAAGATTTATTGTAATAAAAGGAGCCTGCCTAAACTATACTAAAAGGAAGAGTATGCTGGTATCAGTTACAGAGAAAGGTGACACAGCAGTCCTGTAAAGGCAACATGTGGGCATTAGGGAGGGCACTCCAAGGTACATCTTCAGGGGACAAAGCCAGGACTCTGAGCAGCTATCCCACCTGGCGGCTTGGGAAGGCTTAGAACACTTGAGCCACATGTAAACTTGGCCACTGGCACCCTCTATGGCTCTCTCTCAACTTTTCGGGCTCTTAGACCCCTTTGAGGTTGTGATGAAGCCTGTTACCAGAAAAGCACACTTACAAACAACAGTGCAAATTCAGGGGATCCCTGAATCCTAGCCTAAAATCCTTCAATCTATTCACCCCTTTATTGTAATTTGGGAAAACTGAGGTCTTCACTGGTAATGGTTGTTTAAATTCATGCAGTTTGTGGTAGAGCTAGGGCTCTGTTTCAGGTGTCTTGCCCTCTGGTTTGCTGCTTCTCCCACTCGCTCCTCTACTCTCCCCCTGGAGCTCTCCCTGAAGGAGTGGTGCTGCTGTGTTTTGTGTGAGGCAGCACTCTCACAGGACATGGTGTGGGGGAAGGTCAGCTCATCAAGTTGCACGGGGTAGAATAAGGTTCCTGTGAGGTTTTGGGGGAATAATAATGGGTGGAGGGTCCAGGAGGGGATACCCTTCTGGAGGAAGGGATCCTTCTCCTGCGGGACCTGGGAGTACTAGCTGCTGTTTAATCCAAAAGGCCCTGGAGAGTATGCGAAAGCACTTGGATAGACTAGGGATGTGATAAAAGTGTTGTTAAAGGAAGCTGATTCCTATAGTCATGTTCTTCCCTCTCTCATAGCAAACAAGTCTCCAGGGCGACCCAGTGCTTGGGAGACAGCTCAGATTCCCAGTGTGACCTTAGCCTTGGTTCATCCTTCCTGAAATTCACCATACTAAAGCTTTGGGGGCAGGTGGAAGGCTCTTGGAGACCCCAGTTTTGTAGGACAGATTCCCCTCTGATTTGCTCTCCTCTCTTTTCTGTGTTGCTCTTTCCTCTTCTCTTCCCTGTCTGTTGCAGGGAGAGGACAAAGAGGAGGTAGGGGCACAAGCACCACCCACCAGACTCTCATTTTTTTTCAAGAAAAAATTATAATTATGAAAGATTTCACCTTTGGGTCTAAAAATAACACAATGCAAATGCCTCTGTTCCCCCAGTCCTCTTCCCTCTCTCTCCATCATCGTGTTCCCTTTCTTCATCAGCACCACTAATCGACTACACTCTGGGGGAAGGGGGTTCGTGTGGAAGCCATTGGGATCTTCAGCAGCAGACAGGAGAAGTGAAGACGGGGAGGGGAGAGGCGAGGTGTGGTCAGAGCCAGGTGCAGCTGGGAAAGAGGGAGGCTGGAGTACGTGGAGTCCACGGCTTGCTCAGACCAATGTGCACTGTGGGAGAGGCAGTCAAGCAGCCTCCAGGTCTTGCTGCTGAATGTTGAGCAGTTTCCCAGTACATTTAGCTGGAGGTAGCCTTCTCCCTCTTCCCGGTGAAGTTTGATGTGGAGTTTATTGATTCCATTTGCCACAGTATTTTCCTTAAATATTTTTTGAGTCTAATGCACACCGTATGCACCCATAATGGCTCTAGCTAGCCTTGTTTTTCTGCAGAACCAATAAAGCAATTTGGAGATGAAATTGAACTCAGAGGCATTGGGAGAGGGTGGCTGGAGATGTGCACAGGGAAGGAAGGATGAGTTTGAGGTAAAAGACCCAGGTGGTGGAGAGATTCAGGGTTGGGGGGCAATACAGCACTGTGGTGACAGAGAGATGGGAAGGAATGGAAAAAAGAAAAGAAGTCAGGCAAGCCAGGGGATAAGGCAACACTAGAGGGGGAAAAGGGAAGGAAAAGAGAGATTGAAGAGGAAAAGGAGACAAGGAAAGATGAAAGAATATATTATAGCCAGCCCCCAATTTTGTGTGACCTTGGGGATATGGGCGAGTTAAGTCTATGGGTGATCTTCAAATTACTCTGGAAGTTCTATGTCTAATTATAATTTCTTCTCTCACTCACCCAGCCTTTCATGAGAAAAGCAAAATAGACATCTGTGTTGGACTGCAGTGTTGTCTGCTTCGCCAGCGTCCATTCACTCCTCTCTCACTGCGTAGCAACCCTGTCACCTGAGCAGGACTCAACTTCTGGGTTGGTCCCTAATGGGCTAAGCCAATGACAGTATTCTTACCTTTCCTGGCCCCAGTGATTGGGTAAGGAAAAGGCATATAACCCAGCACCAAGCCAATCAATGCATAGGATTCTCTTGGCCATGGTGATTGGCTTGAGAGCTACCTTGTGATGTTAGTTGGTCCAATCAGAGAGAAAACTGGGATTTGTGGTAAAAGCTGGGAGTAAGAAAAGCCTTTTAAACCTCCCTGGTTATGAAAAAGGAAGCTTGTGACCCCAGAGGTGCTAGCACACATTTTGCTATTGTGAGGGAATTCAATCTGAGAATGGGCCTGATACATTAGAAAAGGAGAGTGGAGAGAATCACAAAGAAATGTAGCCAAGGTTTATGAGACATTACCAACCTCTGGGTGAAACCCCTCCTGAAGCTGACATTTCCCCTGGGGATTCCAATTTCATGAGTCAGTAGATTTCCTATTGTTTAAGTAATTTTGAGTTTGATTTTCTGTTATGTACAGTGGACAGTATAATATCTTTACATTTGATTCCTTCTGTTCTTTGAGCTACAGGCCTCATGAAAGCTTCTGCAGATTGTATCTGCAGGCTTGCGTTGGGCAGGGTTCCAGGGGAAGACTGTGCTTCAGATGAATTGCTCTCCCAGAAGCTTAACTTAGTCCCCAGGGTCAGGCTGGTAGGGGAAGGGAAGGAGGGAGGAGTAAAAGGCCAGAGATTCCACACCCTGGAAGGCCAGGCCCTTTTCACTCAGCTGGGCAAACTCTCCCTGCTCAGCCCCGAGTCAGTCTTCAGAGCACTTTTCAGCTCCAGGTACAGTTTCCCCAGCCTGGGATCCAAGACCAACCCTCCTGGCCTCATGTTCCACTTCTCCCCTCTGTGTACTCCACTGCCAGCCAGACTCAAAGCACACCACCCCTCTCCTCCCCTGCACATCTGCCACTGGGGGTCCCTTTGCCTGGAAACTCTTACTGCTATCTGTTTGGATGTCACTCATGTCTCAAGCCCTGCCTCAGCGCCACCGCTGCAGCCTCCCCTGACTTTAATAACCCACCTAACACCCTCTTCCTCCTGCGGGAGCTTCATCTGAATCTGTGTGAAGTGTGGCTGGGTAGGTAGCAAGAGAAAATGTGTAGTTTGAAAAGTCCTAATCAACATGTCTATTGTTTTTGTCCATAAACTGCCAAAAGTTAGGTTAACAACTGTTCTGGATTAATGGAATTATACTTCAGACAGCGAGGGAAAGCATTACTGGGGTCATAGGCTAAAACAAATGTTGAGAACTCACGCTCTAATTGATGAATCCCCTTCTCTGTTCGACCTTCTAAGGGCCCTTGCCCCTTTCTGTAGCACTCTCTGGGCCCTGCCTGACGCTGCAGTTATTTGTATATTGATCTTGCTCCTTTGCTGGGTCATAACCACCACTGACTGGCAGGGCTGGGAGGGCCTTGGGAGATCACCGGATTCAGGGATTCACTACCTGTTCTTCACGAGTTGCACGTCAGCAATGGTTCACCTTTGCAGTGAGCTCCTAAGGTTATTTTAGAAACTGAGTTTGAAAGCTGTCACCCCTCACCTTTCTTTTATATTCAAGAAAGCATAAAAGAAACTGAATGATTCTGGAACAAAGAGGTCATTGCGTGGCTTTTAAAAGGCCTTCGTGAAACCATGGTCTTGACAGCTTAATTTGTAGAGATAAAATGCTTTTTGTTACATTTATGAAACAACTCTTTGCATCAGCAGAGCGAAGCTTGGAGGCCTGGGCATAGCTTTAAGCTAGGGCTTTGTGTTTGTCCGTTTGCATTGTTATAAAGTGATACCTGAGGCTGGGTAATTTATTTAAAAAGCAAGTTTATTTGGGCTCAGGGTTCTGCAGGCTGTACAGGAAGCATTTTGGGGAACCCAAAGGGAACCCCAACAGCAGGAAGGGGGAAGCTCTTCCTGGCTTCTTGGGAGGTAGGGGAGGCTGTGAGCCTCCTTATTCCTCGATGTCACCCTCACTGGGTCAGAGCAGGGACAGATGAGAAATAAATGTTCCCAGGTAGGTGTGGGGAACCTGAGAATATTGGGGTGTGTGGACTGCCTCCGATGTGTGGCCTGAGATGAAGACAAACCTCCCAGAGAAGGTCCGGGTTTGGCGTAGCCCTGGGTCAGACGTGGTGCAGCCCTGGTTGAGGGAGCTGTGTGGGGCGGTTCTTAATCAGTGTTCCTGGTGCCAATGCCCTGTATCCAACACAGGAGAGGATCTGGGAGTTCCACATGGCCCAGAGGGGGGATCACAGCAGTGTGAAAGAATTGTGGACAGAGAGGCCTGGAGTTAGGATGAGGAGGTCACGTGAGGGCAGGTGGTGGGAGCAGCTGGGATTTCCTCCGGGAATGCTATCTGATGTCAGAAAAGATCAGGTGCAGCCAGAAGGCAACGGGTTGGACACCCAGAGACAGGTGGCCCAGGGGAATATCTCATGGAGGCCGACAATAACCCAGAGGACAGCAGGTGGGCTAGGGGCCCCGTTCCACCTACTTCCCCTAGGGGCCCTGTTCCACAAACTTCCCCCACCCTGAGGCCGTCCAAGGAAGGAGGATGGAAGAAATGGTGCTAAAAGGGACTTTTAAATGGAATTACTGTTCAGTGGTGAGTTGATCACCATCCCCTCCATCCCTTAAGACCCCCACACCCACCAAACTGTCAGCAGGGATGGAAAACCTGGATCAAGAAGTTGTCAGCAATGGAAAATAAAGTAACTTTGTCTTACCCATCCGAGTTATTGTGTGTAAATTCCGTCCCTTATTGCGGTAATTGTAATTTCGATGAGTGATAAGAAAGAGACACTCCAGGTGTTGTGAGAACATGTATTGGGACATCTGACCTCATTTGGTACCTCAGGGCTGCCCAGAGGAGGAGAAGTTTAAGACAAATTCTGGAAGATGCATATGTATAGGGGTTCATGGGAGTGCAGAGGGACGGCAGTGTTCCAGGAGTGGGTGACCCTTGCTTCTTTGTCCTATATGAGAACCCCTCCAGAGTCCCTGGGCTGGGCTGCCCTAGCCAATCTCCCCATCTCCTGTCCAGGGCCAGGAGCAAGGGGACTCTTCCCAGAGGCCCTGGAGGTCTGCTGGAAGGGGTAGATGTGAAGACAGCCTGGGCTGAGCCTCTGGCAGGAAGTCTGACAGTTGGTTGTCCCTGGCCTTTCAGGCAGCCACAGCCCCGATGCCTTTGCTAACTGAGCAGGGTTGGGGTAGGAGAACTCCCAGCCCCCATGTCCCCTGCTGGTCCATATGCCCTGCTGCTCAGCCAGGAGCTGTGCGTGGTGTTGGCTGCTCCGCTTAATGGTCGGGAAAGGAGGCAATCATGTCCCTTCCATCTGCCGGCTGAGAGCCTGTGCAGAGGAAGCCCATTAGCGGCCCCTACTCGTGTGCCAGGCTCAATTAGCCTAAGCGGGAGCAAAGGGCAGCATGGGTAATAAAACCTGCAGCCAGGCAGCATGGGGCTGGGGATCCCTGGAAAGGCTGGGGACCTAGGAGAGACCTGAGTGGGGGAATAGATAGCATTTGGAGGGATCTGTGAGGGTAGACAAAGAGAAAGGCAGGTATCAGCTGTTTCCTTCCTCCTGCTTTGAAAGAAAATGTTCCAGATTGGAATCAAAACCACAGGACCAGAAGTTCTCTTTCATTGAAATCATCTGGACCCAGGCTGAGTGAAAGCAAATGGACTCCAGCTCACGAGGGCAGAGGAAAGCGTACCAGGAAGAGGATTCTCAGACTGGAGGGGCAGGGATGGGGATGGAGACAGGAGCAGTGCTGCCAGTGAGCTGGCCAAGGACAGTGGGCGTGGGGAGCTCCGGCAGCACAGTGGTGGTGCTTCATGTGGGGTGGGTGGGAGCTGAGGCCACAGCCTGGGGTTTCCAGGGAGCACAGGGACCCCCTAAATAGACCTTGCAGAGCCCCGGGGTTGGGAATCCTGGAAAAGGATGGGGCCTGGCTATTGGGGAATAGCCCACGATTCTCCCCATCTCTGGTGGGCAAGACAGACAGACAGAGGAGGTCTGGGACAGGGGATCCTGTAGGGAAGAGTGGAGGGCCCAGGCCCATGAGAGGCCCATCCTCGCCAGTGGGGCCTGCAGTGTCTCTGGGTTCCTGCGGCTCCTTGCTCTGCTGTGCTCCCCTTGGTTAGCCGACCAGACTCAGGGATGAATTTTCAGAGCGCAAATCTGACCATGTCATTTTCTTTCACAAAACCCTTTGGTGACTCCCGTTACCTTTAGGTCAGTCAAAACTTCTTAGCATTCCCGCCCCCTGCCTGACTCCATCCTTATCTTCCTCACACTTGTGTGCCATTCTACCCTAGCCAACCTCGGCCACTTGCAGTTCTGTAAACAAACCTTGCTCCTTCATGCTACAGGCCTCTGCCTAAGCTGTGGCCCTTCCGTGGAATTCTCGACTCTACTTCTTCCTCACCCTTCCATGCTATTTGCCACTCAAGAACAAGCCAAATGAGTATCTCTTCTTAGAATCCTTCCTTAGCTCCTCTTCATCCTGTCCTTGGGAGAACTCAGACCTGGGACAGGCTGGATATGCCCAAATCATAGTCATGGATTGCGCTCCAAAGTGTGCCGGCTCCTACATTCCCCACCTCGGTGAACAGCTTCCCCATGTACCTGGCATCCAAATTAGAAACCCCATACTTCTCATTCACCCTCCCCAGTTACCCTTGGTCCCCACCGCATTCAACTAGCCATCAAGTCTCATCATTCTCATTCCTAAGGATGGCCCAGGTGGGGTCATCTATTTTGTCTACACCCTGCAATTTTCCTCACGAGCACTTTACTGACCATCCTGAAGTTTCGTGACATTTCTAGCTGTCTGCCTCCCTTTCTAGACTGAAGACTGAAGGATCAGGAAGGCTGGGCTGTCTATCTGGGACACCACGTGTCTCCAGTGCCCCGCAGCACCTGACCTGTGTAGGAGCTCCACGTTTCTTGGGTGAACCATGCATGCCCTTCACAGGGTGATTGTATCTTTCAGACCTCCAAAGTGCAGGCTTGGTCTTGTCACCTGATTACCCATCCTTCATCCTTCGGATCCCAACCCAAATGTCACCTCCTCCAGGAAGTCCTCCGTGAGCCCAGGGTTAAGTCAGCTCCCTGGGTTACACACTCCACAGTACTAAATGACTTTCCATTGCTGGACTCACCCGAGAGTATTGTAGGTGCACACTTACACCTACACCTTACACTTACACCTAGGTGATTGTTTACAAGTGTCTGCCTTCTCTACCAGGCTGTGAGCTTCATGTGAGCTTCTAGGAAACTTGTTTGTTTTGAGTCACTCTTGTACTCTCAGTGCCCGAAGACAGTAGGTACTGCATAAATCTTTGGTGAATGAATGGACAATCCAAGAGTAATGGATGAGAAAGAGATTTGCAAACTGTAAAGTTCCAGTGTTCTCCACCTTTCTGAGGCCCCTCTCATGTAACATTGGCCCTCCATGTGGGTGAGTTCTTAAATGTTGTGTGGTGGGGCGGGGGAGCATGGCAGACTCTCAGTGGGCAAGGACAGGGCGTGTGTAGTTTAGAGACAGCCCAGAGTAAATTTGATACTTTCCCCTCCCCTGCATACATGTTCTCTCTCTTCTTTTCTCTGTCTCTCACATCCAGGGACATTGAATTGATACAGGTTTGTGTTGCTGTTGTTGGCAGTGTGTTTTACACGTTAATTCAGCATGTCTATCTTAGAGTATAAACTCCCAGAAAGAAGGAAGTGGGTCTACAAGAGTCTCTGTGAAAGGTCTGAGCACTTAAATGGAGTTGGAAAATGAATCCATGACTAGCTAGTAAATTGTGTGTAAAGCCCTTTTCATGTGGGAGGTGGGAAGTGTGTGTGTTACTGTGGCAGAGGCTGGGGGAGAGCATTCAAAGACTTCCCCCCTACAGATGGATCACAGCAGGAAGGCTGAATGGAGGAGGTGAAACTCCCCCAGTCCTCCCCATGTTGTCTCTGCTTTGGGGAACAAGTGCAGACGTAGATGCAGGGGTCTCATTCTTCCCAGAGTCCTGATGTTGGACGATACTTTGGACATTGTGACTCAGTTTCTCTTTTATAGCAGGAATTCTTCCAGCAGCCTCCTTGGCAGATACCACATAGTCAGCATTGGAAGGGGCCTTAGACATCAAGGTTTGGAAAGAACCAGCTTAGTTTGAACACTCCCAGAGTTGGGGAACTCACTACTTTGTCCAGTAGCTCATCCCACAGTTGAATATTTTTCATTGTTAGCTCTTTCTTTTTCTGAGCCAGAAAAAGAATTTCATGTCCTTATTCATGTACTTATTCATGTCCCTCCTGCTTCTGACTGAAGAATAATGAGCCTGATGGCTCTCCCGGGGCACCTCTTCAAGGCTGTGATGCCTCTCTGGCATCGTCCTGGTGCGACCTGCACTTCCTGTGGCTGGGCCCTCCTGGATCCTGGATCCATCTCCCTCTTTGGAGGACAGGGTGGGATGAATCAGTGGGTCTGGCCGGGGGCTGAAGGTTCCTGTGTGGAGCCTCCCCTCATTGTGTCCTCCCCCCAGATCAGGAGACTTTCTCCTGTGGGCTCTCCTCCCCCTGCCCCAGGCTCCAGCGTCTGTCACCCAGCTATGACTTACCTAAATGTGTTAAACCCAGAGGACAGGAACATTTGATTGCTGGGGAAAAATACTTCATTTTTTCCTAACGCCTTTCAAAAAATGAGTCATGATTGGTCTAAAAATAGTCTGTGGAAATCAGAAGAAACAAACACACACACAAAATGATACTAAAATTCAGAGTACCTAATTATAGGAGAAAGGAAATGGTTTGGTAGAATTGGGATTCCAGTAATGTTTTCATATTTTCTTTGAATCAAACATCATGCAGGAAGAGTGAAATACATTTGGCATTGTTAATAAATTTTCTAACCTAGAGACTCATCGTCCCTCTACCAAGCTATTTACAATTTCCATGAGCATTTGAGTTTGTGGTTTTTGGACTTACTCCCCTCTCTGCTTTTCCCCGGGCAGCCCCTGTTGACCAGCATAAACCTCACAAGTGGCATGATCAATCAGGCGGCCTGTCATCATTGCTCAGTCCAGACACCGAGCAAGCACCTTGGGTGAGAAGAGCTCCGGAGAGGGCACTAAAGAAAGATTATTTCTGACATTTAAGTCTTTAATCCATCTTGAATTAATTTTTGTATAAGGTGTAAGGAAGGGATCCAGTTTCAGCTTTCTACACGTGACTAGCCAGTTTTCCTAGCACCATTTATTAAATAGGGAATCTTTTCCCCATTTCTTGTTTTTGTCAGGTTTGTCAAAGATCAGATAGTTGTAGATGTGTGGTGTTATTTCTAAGGCCTCTGTTCTGTTCCATTGGCCTACATCTCTGTTTTGGTACCAGCACCATGCTGTTTTGGTTACTGTAGCCTTGTAGTATAGTTTGAAGTCAGGTAGTGTGATGCCACCAGCTTTGTTCTTTTTGCTTAGGATTCACTTGGCAATGTAGGCTCTTTTTTGGTTCCATATGAACTTTAAAGAAGCTGGAAACCATCATTCTGAGCAAACCATCACAAGGACAGAAAACCAAACACTGCATGTTCTCACTCATAGGTGGGAATTGAACAATGAGAACACTTGGTCACAAGGTGGGTAACATCACACACCAGGGCCTGTTGTGAGGTGGGGGGTGGGGGAAGAGATAGCATTGGGAAAAGTACCTAATGTAAATGACGGGTTTATGGATGCAGTGGGCCAGCATGGCACATGTATACTTGTGTAATGAGCCTACATGTTGTACACATGTCCCCTAGAACTTCAAGTATATTTTAAAAAGAAAAAAGAAAGATTATTGAGTGGATGGTTCATGAAACCGCAGGAAGAAAAGCAGCGATCACTAGGAAGCATCTTGGGTTCACCAAGTGCAAGTCCCACCACAACAAACTCCTTTCTCTGGCCGCTGGGTTTTCTAGACTGGTAGACATGTAGGGCACAATGAACATGGCATATATGGATTTCAGCAAGGCATTTTGTAAGGACTTTGACGTAATCCTCAGGGACGAGATGGAGAATTGTGGATTAGACAGTAATAGAGTTAGATGGATTAGCAGACCAAGAGCAATATGAGCCAACAGTAGGGTGAGGCTGCCAGGAAAGCAATGCAATCTTGGACTATATTAATCGAAGCACAGAGCGCAGAAGAGGGGAGATAATGGCATGGCCCTCTGTCTTGGCAGTGGTCAGACCACATCTAGAGACTTGCATTTCATTCTGGGAGCCACAATTGAGCAAGGACATTGACAAATGGTATGGCATTCGGAGTAGGGGTCCTGGGATGCCCCAGAGTCTTGCTGCCATGCCAGACAAGGAGTGGTTGAGGGAGCTTGGGACTTTAAACTGGAAGAGAGAACACGGAAGTGGATCCTGACAGCTGTTTTCAAATATTTAAAGGTCTGCCGTGGAAGACTGAGTGGAAATATTGGATGCAGTGTTAGAAACTCAGCACTTGACAGCCAGGCGGATTTTGGCTTGGTCCATAGTACCCCAACAAGAAGTGGGAGACTCTGAGCCCTGTAAGAGCCCTGGAGGAAAAATTCCATGTGGTCTTGGCCTGATGCATCCTGTTCTATAGTTTTCTGTCTTACCAAAAGTAAACCAATAAATCCTGTGCTGAGCCTGGAGGAGGATGGAGGGGTACAGTGGTGCATGGGACACTGACCTCAAGGAGCTTCTGTTTGAGTCAGAGTTGGATAAACAAACAACTGTTATTCATACAAGGATCTGTTTATAGGAGGAAGGGCACTTGATTGTAGGAAAAGAGGCCTGTTTACTGGTTCCTGTTCAGCTGCTAATTAGCTGTGTGACCTTGGGCAAATTATTGCATCTTTCTGTGTGTCCAGTTTCTTGTGTGTCAAAACAAATTTCTGGGGTGTGACCCTCGACCTTTGCAGTGCACACTAACCAGCTAGGAAACATGTAACACGCAACCCCGGCCTCACTACGTCAGCAGTCCTGGGGCAGGGTGGCCCGGTGATTCTAACACAGGAGGCTCACGGATCACTGGAAGACACTGACAGAGTAAAGAAATAACATGGCCTTTATGAGAAGTTTTCCATTTGTTCTTCAGAGTGAGGAGGTGGGCTGGCAGACAGACTGACCAGTTAGGAGGTGTCCTAATCTGTTTGGGCTGGGCAACTTATAAACAACAATTTATTTCTCATGGTCCTGGAGGCCAGGAAGTCCAAGATTAAGGTGCCAGCAGATTCAGGGTCTGACACTTGCCTACTTCCTGGTTCATGGACAGTGACTTCTGTGCCCTCACATGCGGGAAGGGGCAAGGGAGCTCTCTGAGGTCTCTTTTATAAGAGCACTAATCCCATCACTGTGGCCTCCACCCTCATAACCTAATCACCCGCACCTCCTAATACCATCACCTTGGGGGTAAGGATGCCATCATATGAATTTTGTGGGGGAAATAAACATTCAGTCCATTGCAGGAGGCTAGAGCCCCAAGCTGAGGAGGAAGGAATGTCAGCCAGACCCAGGGCAGTGGAAACCAAAGCACAGGGAAGGGTCTCATTGGAGAGCTAGAAGTAGCACATCATGGCACGTGGGAAGAGGAAGGGGACAAGTGAAAGATGGCTCTGCATGATGAAGCTTTACAACTGGTCTGACAGATAGGCTTTCTTCCTTGGAGGTGGGAATGATGAAGGACCACAGCCTGGGACCACAACCTGGGACTGGAAATTCTGACCACTGATCCGGTACCTTCTGGGGAGGATAGTCCCCGCTCCCAAACTTCCTGGCAGAGGGCACAGGTTTTTCTCTCACCATGAGCTCAGGGAAGTGGGGACCTCCAAGGAAGAACCCTAGCTGAGTAGGTTCTTGCCCAAGATGGTTCCACTAGCCGGAGTCTCTCCTCTCCCACCGCCCTCCCATCCCCACCTCACTCCCTGTCTTTCTTTCTCTCTCCCTCTACCTTCTTTCTGTTCTTTCTCTCTCCTCCATTCCTTCTCCTTCTCTTTCTTCCTCCCCTGCCTCCTCCAGGCAGCAGCAGCAGGGAAATAATGAGGTTGCCCAACTGGCGGTGCACGCACCATCAGGGTGTAGAATGAAGACGGATGACTGTAGCTAAGAGACAATTTGAAAAGGGATAAATACAGGCAACAAGTTATTCACCACGGCAATTTGTAAAGAGCGTTAAAAACCTGCAGATGGGTTGTTTCACATCATCTCCTTTTCCATTTGCAGGCTGACAGGCCCGGGTAAACGACAGTGATGGATGGCTTCTAGCCGGGCCCCTTAATCTACCGCTCTGCCATTGATTAGTTTGGCTCGCACTGCACCCCGGGGTGGTGGACGTGACCTGTCTCCTGGAATCGAGAGCCTGAGCTGGGCCTTGGACTTGGAGGGGTCTCCGTGGGGAGAGGGGGTGCAGGGCTGGTGGAAGAATGGAGTGGGGAGCCAAGGGGCTGCCAAGGGTTTGGCACCAGAGACCCAGAGGCTGGCACAGAGCAGCAGGAGGTTTCTGCAGCTGAGGATTTAGTTGATCACGCGGAGATATCAGGACAGAGAAATAGCAGAGGTTGGGGATCAGAGTACAGCCCTCCAGCCCCAGCTTCCAGGAGACGCCTTGCCCCGCTCCATTGTGGCCTCATCATGCTGCCCAGCAAGGGCTGGTGCTGAGCCCTCAAGGGCCCTTTTACAGACTACTTTTTGACTCTGTTTCCCAAGATCCTACGTGCCTTGCTGTGAATGAATCAGAAGGTAACATTGCACCAGTGTTATAAATGAGAGGAAAGAGTCCCGCGGAGGAGGGGGTTATCATCATCTGGGTGGGGGCTGGTTCCAGGCTGAATTTAGGATGTCCAAAGTAAAGAGAGTATAGACAGAAAGCCCCTAGAGATGATATGGAGGCGGGAAGGGCACAGGCTAGCAGGCTGCTGCAGAAGGGATCAAAAGATTACGAGGCATCAAAGACTACAAATTTAGGGCAAGGTGAGAATGCACAATTCCCTGTAGTGCCTAAGAAATTAGAGAGAGAAGAAAGATTTGAGGAATAGATATGCTGCTGTATTGGAAAAAGCATTAGAGTAGGATTTGGGGGACTTTGGTCTTGCCTCTGCTCCCCAAATAGCTTACTGTAGGGTGCTGAGCAATGGCAGAAACCTCCTTGGGCTTCTGCATCCCGAGTTTAAAAAGAGAAATGTGGAAAATACTAGCAGCTCACAGTTGTAGTGTGCTTTGACATTTACAGAAGTGCTTTTTTTTTTTTTTTTGAGATCATGACCCCATTTGATCCTCTTAACAATCCAGAGAGGGAAAAAGGTAAGTATCACTGTTCCCATTTTAAGGTTGAACAAACAGAGGCTCAGAGAAGTTAAGTAACTTGACCAAGGTCACACAGCTTATAAATGGTAGAGCCTGAGCTCCACCTCCACCATACCATGTGATCACATGACTGTGCGACTCCAGTGCTTAAGAGAAATGGAGCTAATGAAGTGCAGATTAATCAAACTTCAAGCAAACCCTTACCTAAGTTTTAATCTTTAGAACAAAATACGTTCTTGTAAAAACTGGGAAATCATTGCCCAGTGGTCCATGAGTCTGAGTGCTCCTGAAATCCCTTGTCTTGCCAGAAGGATGATGAGAATACAGATCAGGATTGGTGTCCTTAGAAACGGACTGAACACAGAATGAGGTGACCAGTCCTGGGGTCGGGCACCCTTACTGTTTGCTCCCTATTTGAAGCCTCACTATTCTCTAAAATCTGGTTCAGGGCTCACCTCCTCCTTGAAGACCTCCCTGACCACCACAGCCTCAATGAGGACTCCTCCTCTGGGAGCTCACAGCCTGCACTAGTGAAAGCAACGGTGGATCACACACTGCTTGTATTGCTGGTCAGGCCAAATGTTCTGGGAGCTGCTTAATAAATGCAGCTGCCTGTGCTTATGTTGGAGAGAGTTGGGATCAGGGGCTTTTATAGCACCCCACACCACACACACAACCCAAGCATTGACCCTGACAGAGTGAGGATTAATGAGTTGAACCCTCTCTGGGTATCTAAGTACCTGTCTGCCCTTGAACAGGTCACTTTGCCCTGCATACATTTGTGGTTCTTGCCTGTAAATTATAGGGGTGATGGTGTTATAGAAAAATGACCCAGGTCATTGGCTGTCAGCCCTGGCTGTCCATCAGAAACACCTGTGGAGTTTCTAAAATACAGAATACTGGGTCTGATTTCAGCCCTACTGAATCAGAATCTCTCGAAAAAAATGGCCTTTTAAAAAAAGCTTCACAGCTGATTTCAATGTTCATCAGGGCTAGGAAACAGTGACCTCCAAGGAGAATCCCAACAGCTGTCATCAATTGAGTCCTCCTGTGCTTCGGGCGCTGCGCTAAGCCCTTATATGTGCCTTATCATGTTTCACTGACTACAACCTGGCTACTTTCTGAGGTCGGGTCCCCCCAGGAAACAGACTCTGAGATAGAGTGTTGTGGGCAGGAAGATTTCTGGGGAGCCCTCCCAGAGAACAACACCTGTACGGGAGTGAGGGACGCAAGATTGGACAGAGAGAGCAGGTGAACTGTGTTCAGAGCTGTGTTGTAATTAAGCGGAGTTAAAGGCCTTAGCCCAGCCCAGTGCTGAGGCTGGGATAGTCTTTCCATCAAACAGAGGCAGCAGAGCCAAGCCTCTGTCTCTCGCGTGGACCAGTCTTCTGGGACAGGCTGCTTTTGGGTACCTACCCTGAGGGAGGATGCCTACCGCTGGGGAGGGCAGCTCCTTTCTGCCAAAGCCTTCCTGCAGAGGACTCCACTGCGAGCCAGCAGCAGGCAGTGCCAGGCAGCTGCAGGACGCACCTGAGAAGGCATCTGCATGGCTGACCACAGCATCCGCTAGGTTATGACACCTATGGATGGAAGTGAAGGTACGGAGATGAACTTGTCTAAGCTCACAGCATTCATATGGGGCAGAATTGAGATCTCAGCATAGGTCAGCTCCAAATCCTATATTCTTTTCTCCTGGTTCAAAGCCACACAATTATATCGGAAACATTTGCATACAAATTGAAACACTAGTTCCCTATCCATCCATCCTTCACCCAAACACACACACAGACTCACACATGCCACGTTAAAGGGAAGCTAGAAGGGCCAAGCCTAAAGTCGCAGGAATAAGGGACTAAAGAGATTAAATGAAGATGTGGCAGCAATGGTAGGACAAGCCTAGGTCTGCCAAACTCAGTTTTGTTCCAATATTAAATGTATCTTAATAAAAAGTATTTACTACTTTGCCTTAGCTCGCACACCACAGCCGGATTGACTGTTATTCTTCAGAATAACATGCTTTAACATTCGTGTATTTGCTGGGCCATCTCCAAGGGCATTTGACAGTGCCCTCGGAAGGCTGCCAGGGCCTTTTGTCCCACTGATGGGGGCACATGGCCTGATTCCTTCTGCTCCAGGTTCCCCTCTCCATGCCCTGGCCTGAGGGGCGATTGGGGAGTTTAGGATGGTTGACAGCCAGCTCAGGTCCCCTTGCTCAGCCGTTGACAGGGGCTTGCTGGTCCCTTGTGTGCAGGCCTGAGCAGGCTGAGTCTCAGCCCAAGATGGCGGTGACAGGGCTGCACTGGGCGTTCCCATTTGATTCAAGGCCTCTGAAGGCAGAATGGAAGAGGAAGCAGCTGGGAGCAGGGGGAGGCATCAGCTGGCCTAGTGCAGACACCAAAATAGATGTGTGGGTTGGTGGAGAAGGCAGGGGCAGGGGTGTGAGCACACCTTGGTGAAAGCCAGCTCCAGGGGAGCCAGGAGAGGAAGAGCAGGGCTGGGTGTGGTCTAGACAAGGCCTGTCCCCCCTCAACCAGCGGGACACTTGGGGTCACCAAAGGCCTGTGCATTCGAACACTGCCTGGTCCCTGCTCACTCTCATCTTCCCTGTTCCCTCACCCTTCTTTATTCACTCACTTGACCCAGCATGACAAGGGGCTATGAGAGCAGGGGCAGGTCTGTTGGAATCCCCTGAGTCCTCATCACTCAGCCCATGCCTGGCATACAATACTGAGGAAGTATTTCTTAAATGAGTGGATTTCCTCATTTATTCATCCACTTTCATTCAACTATTCATTCACTCTTTCACGAAGCACTTGAGTCTTCTAAAGGCACACTGGCAGCTCCCAAAGGCATTTAGAGGATGAATATTTGCCCCTTGGGGTTAAAACCTGGTTGGGGAGTTTAGGATGGGCTTGGGCATGAGGGGCTCAGAGGTGTGAAGTGAGTGGGCCGCTCAGCCTGAGAGTCGAGGCAGGGGTGAGGGCGATCACTGCCAGCTGGCCTGGCCTGAGAAATTCTCCTTCATGAAGCTGGCCACAGCAGCAGGCAGGATTTGGGGAGGAGGAGGGGAAAAGGCAGCCCAGGTAGGAGTCAGGAATAAGTGGGAAGAGGCCATAGATCCGGTGAGGCCAGGAGGGGAGGATGAAGCATCTTCCCTGGCTGGCCTAGCAGACGAGAGCCTTGATCTCTGCAGACTGCCTGGCGAACTGCTTTCTTAAATCTGTCTGGGCGTGGACTAGGATTGGATGTGCTCACCCAGAAGCGGCATGCACCAAGCAGGGTCTGTTCTGAGGGCCGCAAAATGACCTAGAAAGTGATTTTGAAGAATATGCATCCCAGAATGAGCAGGCCCATGGAGAGCCAGGTGTCACTGGCAACCAGTCATCACACTGGGCTGTGACACTGCCTGAGAATGACTCATGGGCAACCAATCAGAAAGCAACTTTGGAGTGGATAAAAATGACCTCCTCCCAAAATGGAAAAGAAAGCTTCTGGTCACTCAGACCCACCCCCTGGCTCCACCTCCTGCCCCTGCCCCACCCTGTCCTCACCTATCAGGCAGGGATGAGCCTTTACATCCACATAGCCACTGAGGTCCTAGGAGTGCCAGGCACCCATGCTGCTGTGCTGTGGAGATCTAAACCTCTCGCTGTCTTTCCACTCCCTGTCTGGGGGATTCTAACCAGCCACCAACTTCTCATGGAGGAGGGTCTGTGGGGTCCCTGACTGAGCCTGCTGGAACACACCTGCGTCTAGGTGAATTCTAACTGCGCAGGTGGGCTGTGCGGCTCATGTCCTCACCCCCTTCTCATCCCTTCCACCTTCTCGGGAGGCCAAGTCACAGGGAAGAAGGTGGGAGATTCAGACCCCTTCACTCCCGCTAGTCGGCAGCCCTCAAAAAGGGGCAGGTTTCTTCGTCGACCTCTGAGAAAATGACTGCTTATCCCCAGTGAATAGGAGAAGCAACTGGGCGTGAGCTCCAATTCCAGGCTCCCAGGTAGGGGTTTGCAAAGGGCTGTTCTCTATCCCGGGCCCCTGTTTGGGTCTTTCCAGGATTCACGGACAGGGTGGCCCGGGGAAGGAGGAAGCCTGAAATTCTCAGGGCACCCTACTGCGGAAGCACCTGCCTAGGAGGAAAGGGGCACTGTTATTCTCTCTCCACCAGAGCCAACCCCATCCCCCACTGCCCTTTCTCTTCCCTCCAACCCTATCCACTAACTGAGACCCAAGTTTCCAGCAAGGGCTGAGCTTGCCTGGTCCCCTGAGCAGTCAGGATTGTTGCCTGGCTGTGTTTCTTCCATAGGAGGTAGTCTTGTCATCGGGCACACTTTCCACCCCCAGGGAACTCCCTGGGCCCTTAGCCTGAGGGGAGGTGGAGAATTTTATCACCAGAGCAAAGGCCACCCACAGCAGGAGGGGAGAGAAGGGGAAGGGTTTCTGGGACACACCGCTCCGAATAGCTTTGGCAGTTTTGAAGGTCACTTTTTTCCCCTTCCACCAAAGAATTTAATTAGGCTTCCATAAAGCAGTTAGATTTAGGAGCAGAACATTTTTAGCTCCCCTGCTAGGAGTGCTCATGAATATTGAAGACCAGGGAAGAAGGCAAGAGACAGGAGCGGCCAGCTCACACCCCTGCCTTGATTCCCTGGGGATTGGGACACTTGGGCACAGGATGGGGGCAGCTGGGTTCCTGGGTTGGGGGGGCCCATGCAGCCTCCAGCAGCCCTGTGTTATTTAGCACTGGGGGTCACATCTTCTTCTGTCGGGACCTGGGGAGGAGCATCCCACAGTGTGGCATGGATGGTGAAGGTAGGGTGGTGCGGGCCTGTGGGCACAGGTGGCAGCAGAGTGTGCCGGGTCTGGAAAGGCCACTGAGGACCCACTCCAAGCCATCCCCTATTGATCCCACCATCCTGGGAAGACAGGGCTGTTTGCCGTTAGCAATACCAAACACTAAGGGCAGGTTTTGTTGGGGGGAGGGGGTTCCTGCAGCAAAGGGAACCTCCCTTCTCCAAAGGGGGCATGGCTGGGTCACTTCAGAGAGCAGAGGGTGATCAAGTCAAATTGACTCCAGAGGACACAAAGATGGACTCAAACATGCCTTCTAGAGGTGTCTGGTGCAGCCCAGAAACAAGACACGCTTCCCAGAGGTGTCTAACAAAGCAAGTGGACAGGCCCAAACATGCTATAGACAGTGGGTGGATTCCTAGGTCCGGAATGTGGGTGGGTGGGGAATGGTAGAGAGAAAACTGCTCCAGGGCTCAGAGCTGTACACTGCCAGCCTGAGAAGCCTCCTCCAACAGGTCTGCTGTCAATGCCAGCTGGACCTCAGCTTCCCAAACGTTCCTACAGTGCGTTCTGCCTTCCAGGCACATGCCTGCACATGGTCCCACAGGAGCCTCACTCACAGTATCCTTGAGCAAAAGATGGGGAAACTGAGGTCTTGTGGATGTCATCTCTGGTGCATTCTGGTTTCATCCCTTGCCTGATGTCATGGAGCTGATAAACAGTAGGACTGGCTCTTGAACCCAGATTCTGGGCACCCACCCAGTGCATTTTTGACTCAGTAGACACAGTTCTGCTCACAGACAAGGCGAAGACTCTGGTAATATGGCTTTAGGATATGTCAGGGGGAAGTTACCACTGTATCTTACAGGGGTAAGCCCGGGCTGCTATCGCAAAATATCCCATACCAGGTGGCTTAAACAAACATTTATTTCTCACAGTTCTGGAGGTCTGGCAGTCCAAGATCAAAGTACTGGCTGATTCAGTTCCTGGTGAGGGGCCACCTCCTGGCATACAGATGGCCGTCTTCTCATGGCAGAAACAGAGCACGAGCAAGCTCTCTGGTCTTTTCTTACAAGGGCACTAATCCCATCACGAGGGCCCCACCCTCATGACCTCATCTAAACCTAATCACCTCCCAAAGGCAAATACCATCACATTGGAGGTTAGGGCTTCAACAGATGGATTTTGAGAGGGAAACCATTCAGTCCTTAGCTGTCTACTAGATCCCAACCCGCAGGCCAGCACTGATTCCTTGTGATAGCAAGTAACACCCCTGCCCCCAACCACCCTCCGCAGCAGGAAAGTGAGGCTCAGCGAGGGGTCAGGATGCAGGGAGCCTGATTCACATACATGTTTAGCTTTATTTAGTCAGCAAATCCTGAGCACTCACCAAGGCCAGACACCGTGCCAGGTGCTTAGATCCTAGAAGTACAAGGAGCCCAAATGATATGGAATGGGAACACAGTACATCTGTGAACCTGGAAAAGGGGGAAGGCTTCCCAAAGGGATGGCATCCAAGTTGTTGGTTCTGTTGCATGAAGTTCAGGCCCAGCACTGGTGGATGAGGCGAGGGGAAGGGAGGCAGCACATTTCTGGGCTCAGAGTTGGGGCTGTGCTCCCGGGTGGCTGCCTCTCCGTCCTGATTTTACTCACCTGCCCACAGGGGCCCTCCTGATCCCCAGCCCATGCAGCATGGCAAGAGCCAATGGTTGGGTCACCGATCCAGGAGAGGAGAGGGCTGTAGGAAAGATGGCTGGTTTTCCGGAGTGCTATTTGTGAGTTCAGTTTTTTGGTAGTGCACCGAAGGCCCATGCAGTAATAAATCTGTCCCTCTGCTGAGGTTAGATTTGAACCATTGAGCAGTGTGTGCAGGGAATCTGAGCCGTCCAGGGGCTGCCCAGCTACTGCAGCCCAGTGGGGCAATGGTGTTGCCCAACCAGTTCAATTTTTTATTTGGGAAATTGAGGCCTCACCAAGGTCTTGGGATGTATTACTCGTGAATGTCAAAGAGAATATATTTTACCCTTGGTTTCTTCATGGCCTTGCTTTGTGACCTGGAGCAGAATTTCTACCCTCTCTGGGCCCGTTGTCTCTTGATGACAGGATGATGACAAGAGTGCCAGCAACACCTGCTTCTGAGCACTTGAAATTTTTCTGCAGTCTTGGTTTCTTCATCTCAGTGAGGCCTTGCTTCCAAGCAGCCCTGCCATTTGGGCTCAGGAGCCTGAGGAGCCCTGACGCTCCACCCAGGTCTGTATTCAGGGCCCCACCTCTCCTCTCAGAGGCATGTGTGACCCTGGGCTGGAGGCTTGCCCTTCAGTGTTTCCTCCAGCTCCTGAGCCTTCTGGGCAGACAAGGGCCACAGCTGCAGCTGTGGACATCCCTCTGGGTGATGTCGGGAGATGCCTACAGCTCAGATTTGCAGAGAGCAAACAGACCTCCATAGCACAGAGAGGCCCTTTGCCCACCTGGGAAGCTGCCTGTGGCTCCTATCCAGCCCTCCCCATCTGCCCTCCCCTCTCCTGCTCACCAGCTGCGCTCCCTGGCCATCCGGCCGTCTTGTCTATGGAGAAGCCCATGGCTCATGCTCCCAACCTTGTCAGCTTGAAATTAAAGACTTGCTCCACGGAGCTGGTCCTCTCCAGAGACCTGCACTTTGATTATCCCCTCGGAAGGAGCAGCTGATTTGGTTTCCGCGTGGTGCTCCGGGGAGTGGTGTTGGGAGGCAGGGGAGGGGGAGGGAAGAGGCAGAGGCCTGAGGGGCTGGGGCGATGTTTGCCTTCTGGAGCACAACACCTTGCAGAGCTGAGGAACTTCTTCAGCAATGCCAGGCGTTGCCAGGAGCAAACTGACCTCGTGTTTGTCAATGATTATTGTGCCGGCTTGAAGGAATATTGCTGCAAAGTGTGTTATGAGGTTGATTAGAATGGACTGACTTGATGATCCTAAGAGAAAGCCTGGGTGTGGTGGCTCACGCCTGTAATCCCAGCACTTTGGGAGACCCAGACGGGTGGATCACGAGGTCAGAAGTTCAAGACCAGCCTGGCCAAGATGGTGAAGCCCTGTCTCTACTAAAAATACAAAAAAACTAGCCAGGTGTGCGGTGGGCACCTGTAATCCCAGCTACTTGGGAGGCTGAGGCAGGAGAATCGCTTGAACCTGGGAGGCGGAGGTTGCGATGAGCCGAGATCACGCCACGGCACTCCAGCCTGGGTGACAGAGCAAGGCTTCGTCTCAAAAACAAAACAAAACTAAACAAGAAAGAAAGAAAAGAGAAAGTATCCCAGCATCTATGTGTTTGTCAAGGAGGCTGACCTCCCATCTTTGCCCTGGTCTTTGCATTTCTGAAAAGTTTCTTTATAGAGTAAACACAGTTCAGTCAAGAGCCACGTCCTCTCCCCACCCATGTGGTTCATACCCCCAAGAGGTGGGAGGGCCTTGCTTTAAGGTGCAGTGAGGAGTGGCCGCAGGTGCTTGCTGCTGGGCATGTGTGTTTTGAGTGCCTGGCTGTGTTTCTGTCTGTGTAAGTAACACAGGTGTCAACCAGGACTTATAATGCTGGCTGGAACTCCCTTTTCACATCCTAAGGAAGTTCAATGTTTTATCCTGAGATTTCTAAGAATTTCCAGAGAGGGGTGTGAGCTTGAGTTCTCATGAGGGTCTTGGATGAATTTGTTCAGGTTGTGGATACATTTCCTCTGCCCCACATACTGGTCCACGGCTGCAGTTTTGACTTAGATGTAGGATTCAATCTCTCCTTCACATTCTACCCCAAAACCATTCCCATAAGGCATTAACATCAGCGTCCGACTGGACTGAAGGGGTGGTGTGGGACAGAAGAAACTGTTTTGGGGGGTCAGTATCTGTTGAAAGGTGGGGAAAAATAGCACATATAAAAGCATGAGAGACAAAAATATTTGGATTGAATCGATATAAAGCACTTTTTAAAACATCTTAACAGCGTATTAAGGTATAATTTTAAAAAACTGTCCATATTTCAAGTGTTCCATTTGCCAAGTTTTGACATCTAGATCTAGATCTCTATTTAGATATACACATATAGATATACACACATTCCTGTGAACCTGAGTCAAGAGGTTCCTCTTCCCTGACACGTGGCTCCCAGCCCCAAGAGGTGGGAGGGCCTCGCTTTAGGGTGCAGTGCAAAGAGGAGAGGCTGCAGGTGCTTGGTGATAGGCGTGTGTGTCAACAAGGGCACCATCCCCAGAAGTTTCCTCCTCCCCTCACCCTGAGCAACCACCGATCACTATGAATTGGTTTGCGTTTTCTAGATGTTTCTATACAAATAGAATCGTGCAGTCTCTTTTTGAGAGAGAGAGGTTTCATATCTCAAAACCTGCAAGCAGTTCCATGTTGAATATTTGACACACTCATCCTTAGAAAGTCCTCTGCCTCTCTCTTCCCCCTTGGTTCTTTGCAGCACCCACCCTGCTGGGCTTTCTTTCTTTCTTTCTCCTGCCTCCATGTTTTGTCTCAATTTTAATGCAGAGCAGTTCAGCCATCTTTTTGTTTCCTTGACTTTTGCTAATCCATATCCTTAGAGGCTTATCAAGGTAATTTCCTGAACAAAAGACACTTCCTTCCCTAAGATCAATTCCACTGCCAGCTGTTAGGATAATGTTTTTTTTATCCTCTTATGCACTGTGTGAGTGTGTGCACTTGTGTGTAAGTGTGTGCCTGAATGTGCACTGTCAGAGAGCACGTGGGAGTGTTTAGTCTGTGAACATCTCGGGGTATAAATGTGGGTGGGGCAAAGGAGGGTTATTTTTTTTAAACATTTATTGGTGCCTACCTGTACCAGAACTAAGCTAAGCGCTTTTGTGTATTATCTCATTTAGTCCTCACATCAAACATGTGACAAAGGAATAATGATTTACTTTAACAGATGGGAAAATGAAACTCAAAGAGGCTAAATAAATTGTCCACAGACACACAGCAACTAAATGGCAGAAGCAGAGCTAAACCTGAGTCTTTTGGGCTCCAGCCTCAGTGCTCATTTCTGTGCACTGGGAATGACGAATAGGTTAACCCTGTGCCATCACCAGGTGATTGGGAAGGGCTGCCTGAAGAACTACTTTGGGAAAGGCAGCAAAGCTTAGTCTGGGCTCATCAGAAGGAATGGCATGATTGATTAGTGATGTCTGCCATGGATATGGGTGTGGAAGTGCTGTGTGCATGTCATCCTTGCCTTATACCATGCTTCCTTGTCCTTCCTGTAATGAAAAAGTGAGTTATTATTCCTTAGCAACAGGTGATTGAAAGCCTGGGTCTCTCTAGGAGCACTCACAAGGGTGCTCTAAGTTAGCTGGCCCTATTGGATGGCTTAACTCCAACAGGGTTTCCTCCACCCTCGGTCCTCACCCTTGAGGAACTGTCCAGGGGCTGCTGGTGTGAAGGGTCTCCTCATGTTCTTCTCCAGCCCTTTCTCTGCAGGCCCCTGAGGCTGCCCTCTTGTTTCTCTCTCCAGCTCCCCTGCCATTCCCCTAGTTCAATCACCATCCTCTCTCATCTGCCAGAAGCCACCTTCATTCTTCCTTCCCTCCCTCCCTCTGTCCCTCCCCTGCTCTTTCTCTCTTTCTCTCTCTCTCCCCCTCCCTCCCTTGCTCTCTCTCTCTCTATCTTTCTTTCTTTTTGAGACAGGGTCTCTCTCTATCACCCAGACTGGAGTGCAGTGGTGCAATCTCAGCTTACTGTAACTCTGCCTCCTGGGCTCAAACGATCCTCCTGCCTCAGCCTCCCAAGTTGCTGGGACCACAGGCACACGCCACTGCTCCTAATTTTTGTATTTTTGAAGAGATGAGGTATGCCATGTTGCCCAAACTGCCTCCATTCTTCCTTCCCTATGGCCCATTCTCCTCCAGGCAGCAGGAAGTATCCTTCTAAAATGTCCTGAGATCCTGCCAGTTGCCCCCTCAGACCTCCTATCCTACTAAGTATACACTCTGACTGCTCACCATGGAGCTCTCCAGAGTGGGCCCTGCCCTGCTCTCTCAGCTTGCACTGTTCTCCCCTTGCACAGCACCTGGGCCACTGGGCACTTCTCTTCGCAGTCTGAACACAGCAAACCCAGGTTTGCCTCAGACCTTCATGCCTGCTTAGATGCCACCTCCTGAGGCCAGGTTCCCCTGCTCGCTAGTACTGTTACTTACTCACTTTCCTGCACAGAACTTATCACAAGAGTACAATATGCCAGACCACAAGCTCTCCAGAAGCAGGGATTCTGTCTGTCCTCATTCTGCTTGGAGTCTAGGACAATGCCAGGCACACAGAGAGCACCAAATGTCTATGGAAGGAATAAATTCAAAGCATTTTGAGACAAGCTTCCCCAAATTGCTTGCGAATCAGAGGAAAACATAACTAATAAATAGAAGGCCAGGCTCAGTGGCTCATGCCTGTAATCCCAACACTTTTAGAAGCTGAAATATGAGAATTGCTTGAAGCCAGGGGTTCTTTTAGAAGCTGAAATATGAGAATTGCTTGAAGCCAGGGGTTCGAGACCAGCCTGGGCAACAAAGCGAGGCCCTATCTCTAAAAAATTAAATTAAATTAAATCAAATTAGGCTGAGTACAGTCACTTACTCCTGTCATCCTGACACTTTGGGAGGCTGAGGTGGGAGGATTACTTGAGTCCAGGTGTTTGAGACCAGCATGGGCAACATACTGAGAACCTGTCTCTACAAAAAATAGAAAAAATCAACCGGACATGGTGGTGAGCACTTGTGGTCCCAGCTACTTGGGAGGCTGAGGCCGGATGATCACTTGAGCCCAGGAGGAAAGGGCTGCAGTGAGCCGAGATCGCGCCACTGCACTCTAGCCTGGATGACAGAGAAATATCCTGTCTCTCTCTCTTTCTCTCTTTCTCTTTTGTGTGTGTGTGTGTGTGTGCACACATATATGTCTAGGTGACCTTGGGCTAGCTGTTTAATCAGCTTGGGCTTTGGTCTCCTTATTTGCAAAATAAGACATGGTGCTTGTCCCACACACACAACAGGACAGAGGGCTGGTGCCAGGGCATAGGAACCACTGTACCTAGGCTTGGATCACCATTAGGCAAATCTTAGGAATCTGCCTGGCGGTGGGGGCCAGGATCACTTTATGTTCCTCAGTACCTTTGGTCTGGTTCCAGGTGCTCCAGCTTTGGACCCCTGAGCTGCTTCTGTCCTCCTTCCCTGCCCTGGGGCAGAACCAGGGCCTGGAGTAGCATTTCTCACGCCTCAGCCAATCTCCCTCTTCACTCTCCCTGTCCAATTCCCAGCTTCAGCTGAGAGTTTCTGTCTCCTTCATGTGCAAGAGACCATTCGTGGGCATCTCTGAGAGCTCAGATCAAAGCTGCCTGGCGCTGGCACATCCAGCACTGTGGTGGGGGAGGAGGGCTGGGTTCTGTATATTTAGGAGAAGAGTCACCACCTTCCTGGAACCTGAGGAATGGAGTTTCGGACCCTTAGGCTCACAACCTGAGAACTTCTGGGGTCTGCCCTGCAGAGCAGCTCGGTGGGGGCACATCCCCCCTCTTCCCAGGGTCACCTCTATTGGCCCCATTGCCCACCACCTCCCACCCATTCCTCCTCTCTCCTTTGATGGGAGGAGATAGATTTTACATCACAGAGAGGCTCCCATTAGGAACTGTAGATGGTTCTGTATCAGGCAAGAATGGCTTTCTTCTGGGGGGCTTCCCACATACTAATGGTTTCTTCTTTCTTGATTCTGTTTGTTTTAGAGACAGGGTCTCACTCTGTTGCCCAGGCTGGAGTGCAGGGCACAATCAGGGCTCACTGCAGCATTGACCTCCTGGGTTCAAACCACCCCCCACCTCAGCCTCCTGAGTAGCTGGGACTGCAGGCATGCACCACCATGTCTGGCTTAATGATTTCTTCTTAAACGACCCCTCTTTGAGCAATAGTCTTTGGGCCTTGGAGGATTCCCCGGAATGTGATCTGGAGAGACAGGCTGGCTCAGGGAGTGGGTCCACAGAGCCCTCATCGCTCCCTGAGGAGCAGCTCTGCCTCTGTGGCCTGTGAGTGGGAGCCAACGCAGCCTGTGGCTAGGTGGCAATGGAGTGTCAGAGACTTGAGGTTCCACCGGGGGACAGGGTGACTGTGGGCCAGTCGTTGCCCTATGTGGGCCAGTCGCTGCCCTCAATTCCGTCTGCTGGTAAATGAGGGGTTGGAACATGAGGTCTTGGGATTATGTGTGGCCTAAGAGACCAAACCCCACCTAGAGAGACGGTTCTATCGATTGCTCCTTGTCTGACTCGGGTGAGCTGCTTTTTGAGCAGCGCTTGCAAGGTGAGGACGTTGTGGCTTCTTCAGCTCCCTGGTTCTCAGTGTGGGCAGGGCTACTCTGACTTGGCAGCAGCCTCACTGTCACTGCCACCACTGTTACTCTTCGCTACAAAGCCACTATGCACTAGCTGTTTCCATGCCTTCCTTCCCTCCTCTGTGCAGTAGATAAAATCCACTTTCCGGAGGATGATATTGAGATGCAGAGACATAAATAAAGTTGGGAATAACCAAGCCAGGGTTTGCCCTGATGCCAGGTCCCTGCTCATTCCATATAATGCCAGATAGGACCACTCGTCCCCAGGGTCTCTGCCCCGCTAGTCTCAGAGACCCTGCCACATGGCAGGACTTCGCATAAATGATCCACAGTGGGTAAACAGATAAGACTAAGGGGCTGCCTTTCCCTAGACACCTTTGAAGAAAGGACTGGCAACTCCCTTTGCCCCCTCCGGGACAGTGGGTCCAAGACCCTAGTGTTGCAGAGACACAGGTGCTGCAATGGAAAATGTTGTCGAAGAGCAAACTCGCTGGCAGCTGTGATGTGTTCTTTGAGAAGGTCAAAGGGCTAGCGAGACAAGCATGATCCAGAGATGCCGTAGGGACAGGCCTGAGCAAGGATAAACAACATGTTGGTTGGTGCAGCCGGGCAAACCGAGAAAGTGAAAGTAAATAAGTAGACAGATGCTGTGCGCAGGTACCAGGGGACCAAGCTGCAGCAGGAGGGCGCCAGGGCAAGGAAACTTGCCTGTGGAAAAAGGTGGCATGTGATCAACTAGGACAGGTATGAAAGGGGGTGGGACAACTTTCTAATGCTTTCTCATTGCTTGGAGACAAAGGAAGATGGGGTCTCTGAGGCTGGTTAGAACCATTCCCCAAACCCCTACAGCTCCCAGATCCTTTTTCTGAAAAGCCCGAGAACCAGAAATAGCCTGTGCCCCTCTTGGAAGCAGAGACAGGGTCTCTAGCCACCACATGACAAACACAAACTTCAATATCTAAAGGCAGGGGATAAAGAAGGCACTCAACCAATCAGAAGCCAATCAACCAATCAGATGTTTCTTTCTAAGGCAGCCTTGCAAATAAGTACAAAATGTACCAGCCTAAAAATAAGTCTTCCTCTGCCCTCCACTGTAAAGCAAGAGGGAGTCAAAACAGTGACATGGGCCTTCTTTGCCTGGTGGAGTTTATGGGAACTTAATAACATGCCAGGGTGTGGGTCTGAGTGCCAGCCCATTCTGCAACTTTTGAGTTTGACATTGTGATGGCCAACATAGTGTTTCCAAAACATTCCTTAGGACCTCAGCTAGACACGAGAAAGACCAGGGAAGACAGACTAGAGCCTTTTTAAGGTGACACCAGAGTTCCCCAACAGGGAGGTGTCACTCAGGGGTCTCCAGGGACCTCTCCAGGGACAGCAGGCTGGGTGTCAGCTGAGGCAGGAATCCATCAGCTGTAGATCTCAAGAAAACACCTCCATCTGATTGCACTGCCAGTTCATTTGTATCCATTTAGTGTCTCCTCAGATACTGGGATTTATCTTCATTAGGGAGGGAAAGAGACACTTTTTCTGATGAGATCTGTGGGATTCCTTCACCTTCATCTTGTCTCATTCCAAAGCTGGGACAGTGGGTGGGGTATTTTGCAGAGATCCCAGCGAGAGATGTGTCCTTGTCCCTCCCTAACAGGAGTGAAGAGTCTCTGGACAAAAAAGCTCTCTGGTTTCAGTGTCTCCAGGGCTTTTCCTACGTGGAGATGAAGAAACCTTAGAAGAAGCCAAGAACTGTCCAGCCCTTGGCCTGGTGGCTCTGCCTAGGAGGCTATGAAAACATGAGTGCCCAGTGTCCCAGGGAGGGCAGATCTATTAACTATCTATTGCTGTGTAACAAATCACTCCAAAACGTAGTGCTTAAAACTCCGACAGTCATTGGTTACCTCTCACAGTGTCTGGTGCTCTGGAGCAGCGTGGCTGAGGCATTTAACTTAGGGTTTCTCAGGAAGTTGCAGTCAAGATCTTGCTGGGGCTGAAGCTATCTGAAGGCCTGACAGGGGCTGGTGGGTCCAATTCTAAGGTGGTGCATTCATACGGCTGGCGAGTCAGTTCCTCTCATGTGGGCTCTCTGCAGGGCTGCTTGAGTTCCCTCCTAACATGGTAGATGCTTTCCCCAGAGTGAGCAATCCAAGAGGCCAAGGCAGAAGGTGCAATGCTTTCTATGACCTAGCCTTGGAAGTCACACCCAATTACGTGCACTGTATTTTATGGGTCACACAGTCCATCCCTGATCCAATGTGGGAGGGGACTACGCAGGTCTGAATTCCAAAAGGATCAATGAGGGCCATCTTGGAAAGTGGGTACCATGGCAAAATGCTTAAGGTAGGGGTGGCATCAAGATTGAGGTTTGCCACAGGATTGAGAACTCCAGGGAACTGGGGTAATGGAAAGAGCACCGACCTTAGAGTCTGAGAGACCTGGGATTGAAACTGAGTCACTTACCAGCTGTGTGACTTCGGGCAAATAACCTGATCCCTCTTAGCCTCCACTTCCATATCTGCTAAAAGGATGTGATTCCTGAATTATATACCTGCCCAAGGCTTGACTGAGGGTGTTCAATGCATGGTCAACCTCAAGTGATCACCCCTTCTTTCCAGGGTCCTATCCTCCCCATGCCAAGATGAACCCCACGAGCTTTTTGGTCACCTGTCATCCACCTTCTGGGACGACTGACCGGGGCCAGGGGATTCATAAAAGGTTCCTGGCACCTCCCCAGGAAAGCTCCGTGGAGTCCCAGGGGCTGGGGGCAGAGGAGATATGTCTTCTTCCTCTCCTGGTATGGTCAAAATGCCTTAAGATGAACCCCAATTTCTTTCTCCTTTGCCTGTTAGGTGAGCCCTCCACCCCAGGTGATCTCAGGCCCCTTTTCCACCATGCAGCCCTGGTTAATCCATGGAAGGAATGCTAATGCCTGCAGAAGCAGCTGCTTACATATTCCTGGAAGAAGCTGCCAGGCAGTCAGCCCCAAGTGAGGGCACTGCAGGCTGCAGGGGTTGCAGGGAGAGGAAAGGGCAAGGGAAGGAGGTGGGAAAGAGTGGAAAGGGCAGACTCCAGGCCCCAGGGCCTAAGCTTGTGCCAGGCAGCAGAGGTGGAAGGAAGTCCATGGGCTTTGATTTCAGGGACCCCGGGCTCTAGTCCTTCCTTTAGCCCATCCATTCAGTGCCCTGTGCCCTAGGCTCTGCAGAAGGTGCAGAGTTCTGGGCACTGATCATTCACTGATCCTAGCTCCAGGGCCCAGCCACAAATGATGCCAGCCTTTGCAGAGAGCTGCTGGTTTCTGGGGGACCTCTACATCAGGGCAGCTTGGTGTGCACCCGGACCCTTGCTCTAGACTCATCCAAGTTCCAGTGGTCCACATCAATGCCTCAGCAATGTTAGTGCATGCTAGAACTGCTGCAATTCTGACCTATGTCTTTGGGAGGGTATTTGTAGTAACCCAGAAGGCTCCATTCAAGTCTACTTGACATACTCTTCCTGAGTTCCTCCCTGGTGAATAAGACCTAGCCTGTTCTTGCAGAAGCCGGGGATGCAAGTAATTACCATTTTGTACAAAGAATTGTGGGAACTCAGTGAAGACAAGAGTTAGCTCTGCTCCAAGCTACTGCAGGCATGGGGCCTACCAGGGGACGTTATCCCAGAAGGGATGATATTGGAGTTAGTCCTTGAAGGATGAATAGGAGTTTTCCAGGTAGAAAATAGAGTGAGAGGTGGGGACTAGGCAGGCAGAACAGCATAAGCAGAGCAAGGGCCTAGGGGTGTGGAAGGAAACCATTAATAGCCAGTCCTGTGCATCTGCAGTGGGAATTTTGTGGTTCTAAGAGAGTAGGCTGGGGATGAGGCAGATTGGAGCGAGGCTGTGAAGGACTCTTCCCCAGATGAGCTTCATCTCCTGTGTCGGGGAGTCAAGGGGAACCACAGGAAGTGTCTAAGAAGGGGAACGCAGCACAGTCCCAGCTCTGCTTTAGCACACCCAGTATGAGGAGGGCCTGGCTCCAGCTCTCTTCTCCCCTCCTCCTGCTGTCATTATGTGCCTGTTCTCGGCCACCACCCAAACTTACCCCATCACAGAAGGGCTGATGGAGCTGCACTGCCGAGTTAATATAAAATCCCGGCCTCGGTGCTACACCAGCCCAGGAGGGAGGCAGCTGTAACAAGAGAGGAAATTATAGATAAGAGTGGAGAAATGGCCACAGCAAGATGAAGGGAAGGCAGGCACTGGCAGAAAACAAACCAAGGTGTCAAGACAGAATCAATAACCATCACCGAGAAGAGAAGAAGATGGGATTCATTACAGAGAGGGTAAAACAGACATTACCCAGCCTGCCCACGCGGCTCGCTGCACAAGTGGAAGAACTTTCAACTCGGCAAGTGCTGACGGTGGAAATACTTGACAACACAGCAACTTAGGGGAGAGGCAGGGAGGGAGGGAGACAGAGATGAGGAGGAGCAGAGAAAGAGACATACGGGGAGTCTGAGAGAGACAGCGAAGCACACAGAGGAAGCTGGGATCAGAGTCAGATGGAGGTGTGGAAACTGGCAAGCACGGGCTTGAGCTGGACTTATTTCGTCCTGGATTATGAAGCCAGAGGTACAGGCAGACAGGGACCTCTTATTCCACAGGGAGCTAGGACAGACCTAAGACTGTTGAAGGCATGGAAGTCAAGGAGGAAGATAAAGGCACAGAGAAAAACAGAGCAGTCTATCCAAAGATAACTCATGTCTTCTTGGTTGAGGGGCCGAGAGCTGAGCAGGTTGGCTTCAGCGCCACGTATCCTAGAAGGGGAGTGAAGAATCTGACTCACAGTGAAGGACACCAAGTGTGAACTCATGTGAATGTGTGCAAAGGAGGGGAGCCCCCGTCCCAGGTCAGGGTCTCATGGTCCTTCTCCCCCATCCACCCTCCCACTTGGGCGGGAAACTCACACTAAACAAAGTCTTCAGACCACCTGAACTGCGAAGGGGAAGATGCTGCCAGGTTCCAAAAGGGCTGGATTCCAGGACAGTATCCTCTGCAGCTGGACCAGACAGTAGAGCAGGGTTAGGATGAGGGGTCGGGGGCAAAGCTTTTGGGGTAGCATCCAAGATGCAGTAGCAAGTATCCCGACGGGTGGGTAGAATGATAGAGGGGACAGCAGGCAGCCTCAGAGGTGGCGGGGACGGGGGCGGGGTCTGGTACTAATGGCAAGATTCTCAGACCCCCCTGGAGAGTGGATCTGAGACTGGCAGGGCAGAGGCCCAGGCCTTGGAAGACCAGGGTTTTGGGAAGGTCAGCAAGATAGGCAATAATGTAGACACTATGTTGTGAGTCCCAGCACCCCCTAGACCAGCACTGGGGACCATGATGGGGTAATCCAGAACACCAGGGTAGAACAGCTAAGATCTCCCATCCCTAAAACTAGACCTGGGCATAGGACAGACCTTCAGGTGTGAGAGGAGGGGAGAGTGAGAGGTCCCAGCCTTGGGAAGAAGAAGGCTGCAGAGGCCATGACCCAAGCAGGTACAGGGACTTGAGACACCACCCCAGGGTGCTGAGGCTGGCTGGCTGAGTGCCTGCAGAACTGAGAGCAGGGCAGCTGTGGGTAGGGGTTTGTGCACACTAAAGATCAAAGGATCCAAGAGGCAACTCTGGCTGGAACCCTGTGCCCCCACGCTTCCTGTCCCCAGGAGGTGGCACCTGATATGGCTTGCTGGGAGGATCCTAGAAGCTGCACTTGGTGCCAGTGTTAAAAGCATGTACCTGTCAGGGCCAATCTGAAGTGTGAGCAAGATGCGAGCTGGGAGAGCATCCAGGCCCTTTCTGGTATACTCACACTGGGAGAGGATGAGGTCCTCAGGCAAGGACTTCTCTGTTCAGTCACGGCTCTCCCAGGCAGGGAGGCCAGGGAGCAATAATGCCATCAGCCAATGGTGACCACAGTACACTTACTGCATGCCTGTCACTGGGTGCAATCCTTTATATGCTTTATCTTATTTGAGCCACACAAATAATGTTATGTCCATTTTAAAGAGGAGGAAACAGTTTCAGAGAGGTGGTGGAACTGGACCAAGGTCACAGAGCTTTGAAATGGTAGAGCTAGGATGTGAACCCAGGCAGTTTGGCTCCAAAGCTGGACACTTCACCTCATCATGTTGTCCTTGCCTAAGGGTGACCCCCTAAATTCTTCAGATGTCTCATTCTCAAAAATGTCTGTGGAAGGCTCTACTGAGCTAGCCTGGTCATATTCCAAATTCTCCAGGTCTCCAACGCCCAGCGTATGGCTTCTCTGCATAGGCTCGGGGTGGCAAGCCAGCTTCCCCTCGGTGCTCCAGGTCTCCCCTCTCCTGGGTAGTTCCCACTCCCTGAAAGGAGGCTGCAGGACTCTATGTCCCCGTGAGAGTAAGGGCCAGCTGGAAGCAAATTTAGTGAGCCCCGAGTCCCTAACCCATCTCTGTCTCTGTCTTTCCACCTGTGTCCCACCTGTGTGTCCCTCCCACAAGGCCGTGCAATTCCCTTCATCCATCCTTGTCTTGGTCTCTCTCCTAGTGTTCTGGTTCATCCTTCCTTTTGGTCAATCTTTCTCTGTTTCCCTGCCATTGTCCGCTGTGTCTTTCCTCCACGTTTCGCCCCTATCTCCCTGTTTTCCTTCTGTGGTTTCTGCATGTCTAGATCTGACCTACCTCCTCCCATCTGTGGTTTGCACACACCTTGCAGAAAAGCCATGGCTTTCTGGGGGTGATTTACCTGGCAGAGCTTCTAGACCCTGGCATATCCTGCAAGATGCCCTACTCCCATGGCCAGCACCCTTCTTGTTTCCTGATCTGGGCCCAGAGCTGGTGAAACTGGCAGGGGCAGCCCAGCCAGAGCAGGTGGAGGCAGCAAAGCCATGGACTCGCCGGAGGAGCTTTCAGCGGGGTTAAGGGCTTTTAAAACAGCCCATCAGCATGGAGCCAGCATCCTTGGCCTTTGGAGTGATGGACTGGGAAAGAATGGGGGGTAGTTTAGTTGACAGCATGTTGATACTAACACAAATCTCGTTAAAATAATGAATTTGTCAAGCATAACCATGTCTGCCCCCTTAACAGTTTAGGGTGCAATGCCTGTGCCCCTTTATGTCCAAGCAATAGCGATGCTGAAGCCCAGCTTCCAACCCATGACTGCCCTGAGATGGCAAATCCAGACACACCCTCCTGATCCTGGGCCCCAGGAGGCCCTGGGCCTAACGAGTGTTTGGAGGGGCAGGACCAGACTTGCTGGCACTCAGGGCCCCTGCTTGTCTGGTCCCTGTCTGGACTGTTCCTCCTGAGATGTCTACATGGCTCGCTCCCTCAACTCCCACAAGTGCTTTGCTGGCATGTTGCTCTTGCAGCCTGGTGGTCTCTGGAAAGACCATTTAAAATTGACCGCGACCTGGCCATCCCTCCACTCCCCCTCTGCCGTGCATCTCCCTCCCCTGTTTAATCAGTCATTGCTGTGTCCTGACACCTGCATGTAATGGTCATGGGGACAGGAATTTCTGTCTGTCTTACTGTACTCCCAAACCTCCAATGGTATTTGGTACATAGTAGGTGCTCAACACAGACTTGTTAAACACTCATTTGCACCTGGGTTGGGAATTTTGGTGTACCACAAGGAGGGTTTTGCAATCTCTATCTGTTTTTAGACATGTTTACTTTTCAGAACGTATCTCCTTTTGTGTTTTTGATTTCTAATTCACACTCAACCTCTTATTCCCACTCTGTACTGTTTAGGATAATATAAATGATAATAAAATGTGGGAAATAACCTAAATATCCAGTAACAGGGATTAATTGGAAATATACAGAGTCTTACAAAACAGAATGTATAATAAGATTCTATTTTTGTAAACTAAATCTGTAGATATATAGATATTTATTTCTCATTATTTGGCAAGACTTTTTTTTTTTTTTTTTTTTTTTTTTTGAGACACAAGTATGGACATTAATAGCTACCTGGTGAAAAAAACAGCTTCTGGATTCATAGAGTTTAGGGAATGGCAAAGTTTAAATGGGCTTCCTAACTGAGGCTCTCTCTAGAGCTTTACATTCATTTACAATGAATACTATAGTAAGTATTCATTACAATGGATACTACAAAGCTCCAAGAAGATAGTAGAATGTACAGCATTTTTTGAAATTTGACCAGGTGTGTTGCTGCTGTTTGTGTTCTTGTTTTACAGCTCAATGGACTGAAGTTCTAGAACCTTCTTTGGGAAGTGGTAACATGCACATGTTGGGAAGAAAGCAGAGGTGCAGGTGCCCAGGTGTTCTCAGTGGCTGCGTCTGAATGGGGGCTTACACTTCATGTTCTTTGTGCTTGTCTGTATTTTCTATAATGTGCATTTTATAAGTTAAAAGAAGCACAGCTGGGCGCAGTGGCTCACGCCTGTAATCCCAGCACTTTGGGAGGCTGAGGCAGGCAGATCATGAGGTCAGGAGATCGAGACCATCCTGGCTAACATGGTGAAACCCCATCTCTACTAAAAATACAAAAAAAAAAAAATTAGCCGGGCATGGTGGCAGACGCCTGTAGTCCCAGCTACTCGGGAGGCTGAGGCAGGAGAATGGCATGAACCCGGGAGGCGGAGCTTGCAGTGAGCCAAGATCGCGCCACTGCACTCCAGCCTGGGTGACAGAGCAAGACTCCGTCTCAAAAGAAGCACAACCCAAAGACAAAACTATAAAAAAAATCTGGAATTTTTCAAATTGGGGTCCTCCTCTCTTCTTTTTAAACATTTCTAATTTGTTTTCAACCTGCTCGACTCAGCTTTCTTGGCAGTGTTTTTATACTTTTTCTATTTTGAAAATTAGTTGTAAATGAACTTTTCCAACCAAGAGCTCGTGCCTTTTTTTTTTTTTTTTTTTTTTTTTATGACCAGTTAATTATCTTGGCCCAATAGTCATTTCTGGACCAAATCAAGCAGAGAGATGGGAGGAGGGACTTGGAGTGGGAGGTAAGAGAGAGAATAAGAAAAGATAAGGTAGGAAAAAGACAGGGAGCAAGACAGGCAGAGGCAGAGACCAGAGAGGTGAGATGGAGTGGGAGGAAGAGAGCGAGCGAGGAGGAGAACTCAGAGAGACCAAGAACTCAAAGAGAACTTGGAGCAAATGAGAAACAGGATGAGGAGGAGGGACAATCACCAAACACTCATTCAGCCCTTCCCATGGACCAAACGCCAGGTGAATGGGGTCAGGACGCTTGACCTCGCAGAGATTGCAGAGATCACAGCCAGCGGGGGGAAGAGGGGTAATAAACCATTTCCAAAGAGGTGTTCGTGTTGTAATGCAGGGAGCCCGCAGAGCTCTGGGCCAGCTCTCCAGCACAGCTTGAGGGTGCGGCGGGTCACAGTGCCGCTGCAGGAGCCACTCTCTGATCTGCCCTTTCTCCCAGAGGAGAGAAGCTGGGGCCTTGGCTCCTGTGTTTCCACTGGAAAGGCTTTGGGGCTGCCCAAAGGGCACGAGCTCCCTGGGTGGGGGTGGGGAGGGCTGGGCCCCTTGTCTGTCTGGAAGATGCATATGTGTCATATGCGTCGTGCGCAGGAAACGTACACTGTTTTTGCAGAGACTGTTTGTTATAAACTGACAAAAATAGATTTTTTTTTTAAAGAAATGCTCTTACAGAGCATGCTTTTCATAAGACTGAAAAATGTCAATTGCCTACACCAGAAAATATATATTATTACTTCAACGTGGCGACTAGTGGAGATTACGCAGGGGCGAAAGCAGCCCCCATCCCTACGCCTGGACGCAGCCTGGGTCAGGAATCTGTGCATTCGTTTCCTGCTGCAAGCCAGCAGCAGGGATGAAAACGGCCTCTGGAGGCCCCTTTCCAGCCTGCACATCCTTTAATCTGCACGATTTGACAGTGGCCAGTGCCCAGCCTGGGCTACACCCCCGCCAGGCCCCCTGTCTTCCTCCTGCCCTCATCACAGTTTCTGGGCCGCACTCCTGGTGGGAGGATGAGCAGCCTGCGGCTAATCCCCGATTAATATTTCATGCTTCTGATGGAGGGCCTGGGAAGGGAGGCTCACTGAGGGCTGAGTGTGGAGGGAGAGCTGGAGAGGTCCCGGAGTCGCTTCATGCCTGAGGATGAAGGAGGGGTGTTGAGAATGGGGAACTGCAGCCTCTCCCAGAGACCACCCCAGGCCCAGGGAATCTTCAGAGGCCATAAGGCAGCAGCTTCTCCTGCTCAGCACCTGTGGGCAGAAGGGAGCAGGATAAGCGAGGGAGCCGCTTTCAGCCCTGCCCAGCACCTACCACCACCACCTCCCCCAGGAGCCCCACGCACCAGCTCTTACTGACCTTCAGAGTTTACAGTCCAGACGGAAAGGCAGGTGTTAAACAAATGCACAGAGCAATAAATACAAACCTGGCAGGGACCTTGCTCTGAGGAAGTAGAGCATGTCACAGAGGAGCCAGGTGAGAAAGGGAGGGTTTGAGCTCCCCGGGGAGGGGCAAGCCTGTGCACAGGCCTGAGATGAGGCACGTAGCTTAGGGTCCAGGCTCTGGAACCAGATTTCTGTCTTCAAGTCCTGGCTGCATCATCCCCCATGACCTTGGCCAAGTTCCTTTTCCATACCTTCATGCCTCAGCTTCCCCTTCTCTCAAGTGATCATAATCGTGTCTACTTCACTGGGTTACCAGTTAGGAGTAATTGAGCTCATGCAGGTAAAGCTCCTGGACTGGTACTCAACACAAAATAGGTTCTCAGTAAAGGTTAAACAGTAGCACAGTTATTGATATTATTTTACCTGCCAGGAGGAAAATGTGAGCCTAAGTAGAGGACCTGCCCCCTGAAAAATGGGGCTGGAGACACCTGCTCCTTCTCCCCTTGCCTGGTTCTCACGGCCCCTTTCTGCTTTGGGCGGACCATCAACTGTACATGGCCCAGGGACACCAGGGAGGACGTGTTGGAAACGGGACGAGGGCACAGCGCCCACCTTCCCGTCCTGCCCGAAGGAGCCCCGGTCGGCAGCTTGTGACAGATGGCAGTGCTTTGAACGACGACTTCAATTTTAACTATTTTCGATAATCCAGCACCCAAAAGCCACATACTTTAAAACTGTCCCTGGATCATAGATCAGCCCAAAGAGATCAAGTCCAGCTCAGTTAATAACCTCTGGAAACACCATCAATCACTGGGAGAGCCTCTCCTTAGGGCTCTCCATACCAACTCCTGGCAGAGATGAATGAATGGACCACTGTGCTTGGCAGTGGCTCTGCCTCTCGGGCTGCTTGCATCTCGCCTTCTTGCACTAGAACTTGGACTTTTTGGAGCTGACCCCAGAGTGGAGATAGGAGTCAGGCCGCTGGGCAGGAGCAACTGAGTGGCTGTCACTTGGAGACAGGAGGCTGTCTCTGCCTGCCCTGCTCAAGGGAACCCCTCCCCTTCTTCCTGATCTCTTGTGGCCTGGTGGCCTCTGTGGCCTCAGGTGGGCTGGCCACAACCCCAGATGGCCTCAGCTCCTCCTGCGGGAGCCCCTCTAAGAGTCTGCTCCCTGGGGAGCCGTCACAGGAGTCATATGGAGAACACAGCGTGCTTGAGCAATACCTGCTTCCCGTTGGGTGGGAGCTGCCACAGGCCGACAGCCACGCCTTGGACAACTTTGTTCCACAGAGGTTGGGCCCTCCCCTGGAAGCTGGCTGACCAGGAACTACATCCTGCCTGAGGGCGACACCCTGAGGCCTATGAGTTCCTCCTTCTGCTGGCTGTCATACCCAGCCCTGCTGCCTGCCACTTAAGTACCCGGCCCACACACCCAGCCTCCTAGTCTGTCACCTCCTGCTTCTCCCTTCAGTCCTCCCTGCACACCCTGCCAGAGGCCTCCCTGAAGCCTGATCACATCACTCCTGTACCTAGATCCAAGCTTCCCGGCCTGGGGTTCAATTCCAAACCAACCCTGCCAGGGACACTGTCCCTGTTATTTACTCTTCAGCCCAAACTCTTGGCTCAGGCCCAATGAATCATTCCTCCTTCACCCACCCCACCTTCTGCATTTCAGCCTTTACTCATTACATGCATGAAACCTCCTCTCTGTCCTCTCCACCTATTATAAATCCTACCCATTCTGTTTTTTTTATTTTTTATTTTTTATTTTTTTTCAAGACAGAGTCTCTCTCTGTCACTAGGCTGGAGTGCAGTGGCGCAATCTCGGCTCACTGCAACCTCCGCCTCCCAGGTTTAAGCGATTCTCCTGCCTCAGCCTGCTGAGTAGCTGGGACTACAGGTGTGCGCCACCACGCCCAGCTAATTTTTTGTATTTTTAGTAGAGATGGAGTTTCACCATGTGGGCCAGGATGGTCTCGATCTCTTGACCTCATGATCCACCTGCCTCAGCCTCCCAAAGTGCTGGGATTGCAGGCATGAGCCCTGAGCCCAGCCTAAAATCCTACCCATTCTGTAAGTCCCAGTTGAAGTCTCACCTCCTCCATGAAGTCCTCCTTGACCACTCCAGTCGCTACTTCTGGAACTAATGGCATGCACTGTCACTAATATAGCCCTAGGCACTGGGCATTGGCAACTTTGTATTGCTAGGTTCATGCTTGACTTAGAAGCCCTGACTTACATGTCTTTGAATCCTGCAAAGTTGTCCTTTTCTTTGTATCTCCCACCCCAGACCTATCTTCGCATGTCCAGGTATTTCCCAGGCTTCAAAGCTGCCTCCTTTGGAATCCATGCTCTTGGGAGGGTGATGGAATGAGATGAACAGCTCAAGAGGCAGGAACCATGCTGTCCTCTTCACTCCTGTGTTCTCAGTGCCTCACACCCAGCCTTTTGTTCAGAGAGCAGATGAAAGTTACTGGCTGGATTGGATTGCTTTGGACTTCATCTTCACCTGTTCAATGGCATGTGTTGCTTTCTGCCTTATGTTATAAATCATATTCTCACTCTCATCCTATAACCTACTCAACATCTTGTTTCCCCAGCAACATCTAGGAAGGTACCTTGCTGCAAATGCCAAACACTTGGATGAAAGCCTGGATGAAGTCTTCTCCGGCCACCCTGGGAAGTGCTCTCTGGCCTATGGTAACCTACAGGTGGAACTTGAGGTATGTTGTGCTACCTGGGCTTGGTAAACAGCCCCTCCGAGTGTGTATATACCTCATTTTCTTTATCCACATATGCAGGTGGACATTTAGACTGCTTCCTCATCTTGGCTGTTGTGAGTAACATTGCAGTAGAATATTACTCAGCCTCAAAAAAAGAAGGCAATCTTTTCACATTCAACAAAATGAATGAACCTTGAGGTCATCATGCTGAGTGAAACAAACCAGTAACAGAAAGACAAATACTGTATGATCTCACCTATATGAGGCATCTAAAGTAGTTAAACCCACAGGAGCAGAATGTGGAGTGGTGGTTACCAGGACCTGGGAGGAGGGGGAAATGGAGTTACTGTTCAAGGAGAACTGATGTTCATAGAGTCAGTCATGTAAGATGAGAGAGTTCTAGAGGTGTAGATAATTGTGCTTATTGTTAATGATAACGTATTGTACACATAAAATTTTGGTGAAGAGGGCAGATCTCACGTTATGTGTGTTTTTCATAATAAAATAGTTTCTAAAGGAATTAAAACTATATACATTAAAACTCTCCCACACTGTACCCCTCTGGCCCCAGGATTCTTCTTCCCCTAGTTCTTTCTGCCCAGAACCACCTGAAGACTGGCAGCTGAGTGTTCTGAAAAAAGCTCTAAGCTTGGGGGAGGGAGATCCAGATTTCTTGACTGTACTCCTTATTGACTGTGTGATGCGTGCAAAATACTTAAATTCCTTTCCCCACGTTTCCTTATCTTTGAAAATGGAACACATAGAAATACCAGTCCTGGCTACCTCGCAGAGTTTCTGGGAAAATCTAATGAGCTCATGTTTGAGGAAGCGCATTGTGAATAATAAAACACGATGCAGATTGCTATTATTATTCCAGCAAAGTTTCTGGCCAGATGGAGGCTGGGGGGTCAGAAGCTGCAGTAGCTCTTTCTGTTTACTCATTTGAATGAGGAACCATTAAGGTTGCTATAGAAAGTGGTCCTGGAACTTGAGCCACCTGGGGTGTTGTGCTTCCGTTAGGATTGGCTTCAGCTACCAGTGACCAACACAAGGGGGGCTTCTATAGATGAGAGTCGAGATTTCTCTCAAGTGAACACCTGGAGGCAGCAGGGAATGTCAGGACTCCATGATCCTGCCCACTGGCTGTTCCGCATCTCTATGGTGTAGCTCTGTCTTCACGGTTCAAGACAGCTGCCATCATATCCATGTCCTGGGTGGCTTCATGGGGAAGAGACAAGTAAGAAAGGGCAAAGGGCACATGCACCAGCTGTGTTTTAAGGAAGCCTCTTGGAAGTTCTGATGCAATACTTATGCTTGCACACCATTGGCACTTGGTCACATAGCCGTGCTTAGCTGCAAAGGAGGCTGTGCAGCCTTCCTCTGGTGGCCACGTGCCCAGGGAAGTTCTACTGCTTTAGAAGAAGAGACAAATGAATATTGAAAAGAAACTAGCATGTCTGCTGTGGGATGTAGGGCAGTTGGGAGGGGAGGAGAAGCTGGGCAAAATTCCCCTGTTTTTCGATTGGATCCTAAAGCCCTTCATGACTGTGTTTCTTTGAGCCAAAGACCTGACCAGAAGGTGACAGTTTAGACACTTGGTGTCAACAACTTCCTGCCATTCTCTCCCTGCCCACAGGCCAAGCAGCCACCTGGATGCCCCAATTTCAGGACTGAGAGTTTAGAAATGAGCAATTTCACTGTTTTCCTGCCTCCAAGGAAAAAGTGGCCAAATTATGTTTCTTGATAAAGTAGGAAATAAGTAAAGGTAATAAGCATTGTTTGGACACCTATCTCTAGCTGTCTGTCTGTCTCTCTGCCTTTTATGATGGATAGACTGTGAACTCATAAGGCTACCTGAGCCCCAATGAGTTATGGAAAAGATGCCTGAAAAATCATAGCACCAAGTACTTTACATGTTATCTCCATTTTACAGATGAGGACACTGAAGCACTGAAAAATTAAACACCTTGTCCAAAGTCACACAGCCAAGCTGCAACTGAGCCAGGTGTGAACTTAGTGTCTTGCCTTCATAGTTCCCATTCTGACCAGCACCCTGGACTCCCTGTGTGCACCTGCCTGTGTGTCTTACTTATCACATGTAGCTCTTTGTACCTCCCCCTCTGCCTGCCTCGACGGCTCCAAACCAGCCCTTTTTCTAGACCAGAAAGTCCTTTCCCAAGTCCTGTATTTTTCAACATTCTTGTTACAATTTGCTTCCCCCACAAAGCCTCCCTTTACTAACCCACTTGGTCTGGCCAGTGTGAACCCCTCTGTTGTCCCCTTCCACACTGTGTCTATCACTCTGCCCAGCAGCAGCTGTTGGGCCCTAGTTCACATGCTTCAGTTGTAGGTGTCCTATGTATTTTCATGTGTCCCTCTCCTGTCTTCCCACCCTGGTGGGTGTCACTGGGCTGCAATTACGGTGTGAGCTCTGGTCTCTCCTCTCTCTGCCCCACACACATCCCTGCTCCTCTGTGTGCATCTGCCTCCTGCTCCACCCCAAGGACCACACTCCTCTAACCATCCTCTCTCTGCCTAGACCTAGAGCCCACTCTGGCCTCCCCCTGACCCTTTCCCTGAGCCCTTAAAGATGCTCAGGTCATCCCATGTGGTGAAACAAAGCTCTTGACCACCAGGATTCCTTTCTGGTTAATACCCTCTCCTTTTCCTCGCCTTGCTCAGTCAAGTGAACGAGTGGTCCATACTTGCTGTTGCTTTTCTGCTGTTCCCCATATCTCCTCAACCAACGTAGCCTGGCTTCTGCTCTGCATGACAGCCTCGCATCCAGCCAAGGAGGCCATGGGTGGTTGCCATATGACACACCAAATGGGCCCTCCTCAGCCCTTGTCTTTCTGTTACTGCCCCTGGCATTTGACACTGTTAACTGGTCCCTTCTTCTGAACAACTTGATCCTGCCTTTATTACCATGACACCCTTATCTCTCGGTTTTCTTTAAACATCCCTCACCAGTTTTTCTTAGTCATTATTTCTTATTCTCTTTTCTTACATGTCCACACTCCCCAGGGCTCTGACCATTTTTCCTCTTCTGTTCTCATGCTACACCATCTTTCTAGGTGATTTACTATACACCTATTACTTTAAATGACACCATCGTGCAGCAGATCTCCATTTCTGGTGTGCTGCTGAGACCCACACCTGCGTATCCAGCTGCCTGTCGGCCACTTCCTCCTGGATGTGCATGTCATCTCAACCTTGGCATTTCTAAAACCAGCTCCTCACCTTCACCCAAACCTGCTCGGCCTGCTGCATTTCCTTCTCAGTCAGAGGCACTAACAACCACTTGGCCATTGAGTCAGGAGCCATCTGGTTCCCTCCTGTTCCCCTTCCCCCTACTCAGTCAGCCTCCAAGTCCTACCAACTCTGCATCTGCATCTGAATTTTTTCTCCATCACCCCCTACTTCCCGAGTGACGACATGAAGTTCCCAGGTCACCCACTGTCCCCGTGGTTGTCCCTCTCCATTTCTTTTTCCACCCAAAGTGACCCCTTTACAAATTCAAATTCAAACCTTCACACATTCAGTGAATGTTTCTTGGGTGTCTCTTAGGCTCTAAGCATGACACTTATGTCCTAAGTGTTAGCAATATAGAAATGAATGATACAAATAGACTCTTTCTTCCTGATGGAATTTATCTTCTAGCTGGGGAGGTAGGGGTGGGGGAGAACAGACAGCAAGCAAGTGAACAAGTAATTCTATGTCAGGTGATGGTAAGTTCTAAGAAGGAGAATAAAGAAGGATAAGAGGATAAGAAGTGACCATGAAGCAGTGCTGTTGTGGAGGGGCTTGGAAAAGATGTCTTTCCAAAGGTGACATTTGAGCAAAGATAAAGGAAGTGAGAGGGTGAGCCTTGTGGGTATCCGGGGGCTGGGGGAAGAGCATTCCAGATGGAGGGAACTGTGTGCTTTCTGTGTTTGAGGAGCAAAGAGGCCAACATAGCTGGAGAGGAGGATGGACAGAATGAGGGTAGAGAAGTGGTGGGGAGGGCAGAGGACAAAGGATCTTGTAGACCATTTTGAGGACTTTGGCTTCGACAGTGAGTGAGGTGGAAGCCATCTGAAGGGGGAACAGAGGCTGGCAGGATCCAACCTTCACCTTAGATAGGTCACTCAGGCTGCTGCTGCAGAATAGTCTGCAGGAAGATCAGTTAGAAGGCAGGTGCAAGAATTCAGGTCACACGGGATGGCAGCTGGACCTGGGCCACAGCAGTGGAGTGGTGAGAAGGGTCAGATTTGAGGGATGTGTTTTGAAGGAGAGTTGATGAGGAATTTGTGACAGATTGGATATGGAGTACAAAGAGAGAGGAGTCAAGACTGATTCCAAGGACTTGTGGCTGGACAGCTGGAACTGTGGAGTTGCCACTCTCTTATATGAAGAAGACAGAGGAAGGTTTGGCCAGTGGGCAGGGAGAGTATGGTTTGGACAGGTTAGGCTTTGGAGACCTTAAACTCAAATGGGGATGAACTTGGATACTCAGGGGAGGAATCGAGGCTAGAGATGCGCCCGGCTGCTGAAAGTCCCTGAATGGCCCCCCTTTACCCTAAGGTCAGCATTTACCCTGAGAGAGTGGGGTAGAAGAAAGGGCTATCCCAGCAAGAGAGAGGGAGGGAGTTGGAAAAGTCAGAGGATCAAGTAAAGCCACTAGGAAGCAAAATCCAGCACCAATGAAGGGAGTTGCCATAGGTTATCAACACCACAGGGGGCAAACGCAAGCATAATATTAATTTCTATTTGTCTAACAGTCTCAGCTCGGTTTTTGTGACTTCTGGAAAGCTTTTCCCACCTCTCTACGTAGGTTAAGTCTCTCTGTTACAAGCTTTTATAGCACCAGGTAGGTAGCACTTGCCATAATTTACACTAGATGTTTATAATTTTTAAAAAATTACATTGATATTATGTTTGATATTTGTAAGTTACCATTGCATATTTAATTATTGGATTCATGTTTGGCTCCTCTATTAGACTAAAGCTACATAAGGGCAGGGACTATTTCTGTCTTGTTTTTTGCTGTGATGAGAGAATGAATGGATTCTTGAGTGCCCAGAGCCTGGAATCCCAGAGGCAGAGGGAGAAAATCAGAGTGGTTGAGGTCAGAGGCAATTGTCTGGAATTCATGTCGCAGTGCAAGACTGGTTTTTATGGGTCAGCCAAGGCGGAGGGCATGGGTGGGGATGGGGTGAGTGGACAGAAGGCCCCAGGCATGGCACTCACGACCCTCCACGGCCTGGCTCCTTCCTGCCTGCCAGCTTCATCTCACCCCTTCTTTTTCTCCATCTCTGCATTCATCTTTATAACCCCCAATGGACTGCTTGTAGCTCACATATATTTGCTATTTCACACCCCCAGCCATTACTCACACTCTTCCCTCTCAGCCTTCTGTTCTCATCCACAGTGAATTATTGCTTATCTTTCAAAACTACACTCAGATGTCAGCTCCTCCAGGTGGCCTTTCTTAATCCCCCCAGACTTTCCCTCTTTCTTCTGCTCTACACATGACAGGGTCATTATATGTAAAGTAACAGGCTGCTCTCCAAAGGCAGGGGCTGTATTCCAGTCATCACTACGCCCCCAGCACCCAGCATAGTGCCCAATACAGAGTAAGCGCTTAACAAATGAGCAAATGAGTGATGAATGAATAGCCATCTACCCCAGATTTCCTGAAACAGTATAGATGTCATCTGGCCTGTCCCATCACCCCCTACATCTATTCATAGTTGTCACACCATGAGTCCTAGTTTTCCTCCTGAAAATTGTGGTCACTGCAGAATAGTGTACTAGTTCCCAACCTAAAGTCCTTGGACCCCCAGGGAAAGCAGTAATAAGTCTCGGAGAGCTTCTGTCGATGTCTGAAATAGCTCACAGAAATCATACTGTTATCTGCACTCAGGCTGCACAGCCTAACTAAAACATCAGGTTTCTCTGCTTTTAGCTGGGATTGTGTCGACTCGGTGGCATGCTAACAATGGTTATCTTGCGCGATGCGGGAGTGCAGATTGGCTGGGAATGACATCATAGGAGTCCCTGGGGCCGTTGGAAGAAAAAACAATAAATGGGGTCCTGGGAAGTTAAAAGGTTAGAGCCATGATGATGGGGGATGGAGCTCTGGGCTCAGAAGTAGAAGACATGAGAGCCAGGCATGGCATCAGTTGAGCGAGCCAGCCAGCTTCTCAGGAAAGTGGGAATAATCACATCTACCTCGAGGATCAAATTAGGTCAAAACATCTCCAAAATGGTGCAGCACCAAGCGAGGGACAGGTTTACGCCTAGCCTGGGAGGTCCTCAGGGGGTACACAGGCAGCGGTGGAGGGAGATGACGTGTCTGGAGAGATAAGCTATTTGCTAAGTTGGAGCGGGGTATATGGAGAGGAGAGGAGTTGGGTGGGAGTTGGGGCAGTCGGGGCAGTCAGATGGGCACCAGATGTGAAGGGGCTGTAAAGTTCATGCTAGGAAATTGAACTACATGGTCCTTTTGGTATCAAGAAATTCAAAGTTGCTATTGGCCCTCAACTAAAATGGAGGAAGGGACTAGAAGGTATGGATCCTAATGCCCCTGCCCCCATGGGCTTGAACACGGACTCCATGCCTAGCCCACCTCCTTCAGTGTCACTGTCAGCCTGTGTCTCTGAAGGTTCCAGCCCAGCTGTGGCTTCCCGCAGGTGGAGCGCCCTTGAGTCCTGGCTGCTTGAGAGTATGCATTCCTGCTGGGCGATGCTCCCAGCAACTGGCCAGGTCACTGGGTCCAGACCTTGGCACCATGGTAATGAGGGCCAGATGGACGCTGAGCCAGACAGAAGCCTCTGTGGGCAATGGGAGCCCTTGGTGGGCGCGTGACTGCGTTCCGGCTGAACCCCAGAACAGGGCCAAGGTAATATTATACTTGAGGGCTGCCACCTCTGCCACCACCCCCACCGCCTCCCAAGCTTCTCCTGAAAAGCCTCCACTCCTCAAGATCAAGGGAAAATGCTCCCTTCATGGGGAATCTCTGCCCTCCCCAAGTCCCAGCTTGGAATTAATTCATCGCCTCTCTGCGCTCCCATTGCAGGTGTTGCAGACACCTCTACTTCCTACTTATTTTGTTGGGCTTCACATTTTGGTGATTTCCTTTCTTGCCTGTCTCCACCAGGCTGTGTGTGAGATCACCTCTCATCTACAATTGCTCTCCCGGCCCGATGCCAAACCTGACTCCTGCGGCGGGGGCCCCAGAAACGTTACTGACCCAGGGAGAAAGTGTCTTTGATGGCCGATTCTCATGCCCAGTTCGATCCTGCCCTGGTGTTCATTTGTCTGAATTGAGTGCCCCGCTGGCCCCTTTGTGTCCTCTCAGTGTGAACAGGGATAAAGGTTGAAACAGTACCCAGAGGGCTCCTTGAGAGAGAGTTTCCATCAAAGCATCCAAAGATATCTCTGGGGAAGACACAACGTGGAGGCAGCCACAGAGAAATGAATGTCCTCTCACTAAAATTTCCAGAAAAGGAGATGATGTCAGCGCTGCCCTTAGGCCCTGTTTTGTACCTATCAGATTTTTGGAGACAGAAAGCCGTTCGAGATGGCTTCTCCCCTACTCAGCCCATCGGAGTCGCCAAATTGCTCTCTCCTCTCCACCTGGAGTCAGGGGACCCAACAGAAGCCTAGAGCGCTCCTTCAGCAGGGGGGGAGCCTGTCTGCCACCCCCTCCGTGGGTAGGGCCAGTTTCCCGCCTGCTTCTGCTGGTGACCGTGCTGCTCGTTTTTTTAGCAAACAAGGGAGTGCCTGGCAGCTGCTTTGTCTCCCTGTGGCCCCTCCAAGTCACTGCTCTGGAAAACACTTGCCTCTGTCACCAGGCTGCACCTGTAAATAAAGCAGAAGATAAAAGGGGCCTTTCTGTTTTTCAAACTGTGATAGGCACATCCCGGCAAATTACCTTCATGTTTTTTAATAGAAGTAAAAAGGTTTGGGTGGCTTGCGTTGCCTGATACAGAAGCACTTTTCTCTCATTCAAGCCGCCGCAGATGGGATAATGAACGCATTTTTATCTCCGTCTCTAAACAAAACACAAAGAACCTGGAGTTAGACAAACTTTCATTTACGGCATTTCGAGGACAGAGCTGGGAGTGGTGAAAAGCTCTTGGTGCTTGGGAACTGAAGGCGGGGGTCTTGTTCAGGCTAGAAGCATATTTGCATCCTGTATGCGGAGACCCACTACTGTATTTCAATCTCAGTTTATTTATCTACAAAATGGGGATAAGGGACCCTATTTCCAGGTTTGTTGAGAAAAGCCCTGGCCCACCTTGGCTGCATGGAAGGCATTCAATAAACTTCGCTGAAGCGCATCCTGGCCGTTACCCGGCTGTTCATACCACTTGGCCAAATGTACCCACCAAGAAGCAGCCATTCAAGGGCCCCCTTCCCAGTGAGGAGAAGCCTGGGGTCGATCTCCACAGCCTGCTGGACACATGCCTGTGTGTCTGGCCACGGGGGCCCCTGCCATGCCCTGCAGCCCTTCCCAGGGACATGGAAGTTGGGGTGCCTCCCTCCATCAGCCCCACCTCCAGGCTGTCACTGCGCCTCTCTCATGCTGCTGTGCGATTATTTATCCACATATTTCTCCTTCCTCAAAAACTAGGAGAGAAAAACCAGAGGGCAAGTCTCATCCCCTGTGGATGTTCTTATCCCCAGTACCCTGTGCAGTGCCTGGCACACAGTAGGTGTTCAGAGCACATTTGTGGGTGAGTGAGTGGCTCAGAGAAGCTCGATCCTCACACGCCTGGGCTGAGCAGGGAAGCAGGCTCCCAGGAAGCAGGAGGCTCCGCAGCCCAGAGCAGTGCTGGGCCCACCCCTCACCCGGGCTCTCCACCTTCCGTGTGGCTGGACTGGGCCGGGCCTGTGCCCGTGTGTTCCCAACAAACCTGGAAATAGGGCCCATACCGATATTTTGTAGATAAAAATAAGTTTGTGAAACTGGTTTTGTAACCCTTGGCTCCTCATCCACCTCAGGGGTATAAAATTACCACATGAGAGGCTCAAGAGGCCTGGAGGCTCCCTCTGCAGTGAGCTGTCTGTGGATAGAGGGGACTGCCTCCCACCTCCTAACCATGAGGGAACCTCAAGAGAGCTTGGCTGAGGCCTGAGAAAGTTTAAAGGAGAACTAGACTGCCCGAGAAGGCAGGGCAGAGAGGGCGGGGGCCCCACAGGCTTCTCTCCCGGAGTTTGGCGGGGCAGGGAGGGAGTCTGTGTCCTGCTGGCTGGGGTGGATCTCCCAGAGGGATGCCAGGAACTCTGAAGGCCTCATGCCAAGGCCAGAGGCAGGGGCATGCCCTCTTCTTCAAGGCTGGAGAAGGTGGATATTCCTCAGCAGCCTTGCTCACATCAAGGGAGGTACAGGTGAGAGAACCCACACAAGCCCAGGGCAAGAGATAGACTTGGCATGTGGAATCTGCCAGGCCCAGAGGGCACAGGTGCCCTACCACCATCCTACAAGTCAAGGAACACCTGCCCTGGCCTGTATTTCTCTCCCGGCCCCACCCTGTCTGACCTGAGGGAGGGGGCAACGAGTCCTCCCCCTCCTCAAGGTTCCAACTTGAGCCAGCCCAGGCTGGGGGGAGGCGGTTTCAAATAGGATAGGATGGAGGCTTTTGCTAGAAGACTGGCTTGGGTCTTTTTTTTTTTTCCCCCCTGTTTTAAATCTGACAGTAACCCCCAAAGCTATGAGGTCCTCCAGTGATCAGGAAGGAATGTGCTGGAAGGGGCTATGGCAAAAGAATGCACTTACATCCTGTTTGTGCCCAATCGAGTCCAGCGCTGCCAGTGGACGGATTCTATTTGGATTGGAGCTGTGTGCCCCTGGGAGCCTCAGCAACTCCTGAAGACGTGTGCTAAGGCTTTCGGTCCTCAAGCCGCTGTTCCTCATCTGGCCTAACTCTGAGTTTGGAGAGAGAGGAAAGAGGGCCTTCTGAATTCATCCTAATCAAGGTGTAGCACATTTGAACTTCATTAGAAGATAAGTCAGACACCAAGAGAGTTTAGAGGGAGAGGGGCAGGTCCATTTAGGCTGCTCCTTTCGTTATTCCTACCTGGAGTCACCTCCCAGCATGAAGTGGCTTTTACTAAGAGAGAGGGAAGGACTGCTGGAAGATTAGGCTTTGAGTTGCAACTTTATTATTTATTTTCTTTTAAATGTTCATTTTAAATTTTATTTTAAATGTTCATAATTGCTGGATAATCCAGAGACATGATTGCCTTTCTCTTTGCATGTGGAAAGGCCCCCAACTCATTCAAACACCAAAAGCCCTTCTCTTTAAATCAACCACAGCTTCACCCCTTAAAGTTGTTCCAGACATTGAGATCTTGCAATCTTTATTTACTGGGTTAGTTTAACTCCTTCGGGGCTGCTCCTTCCTTTAATTCTCTTCCATGATGAGGAGGCTGTAGGATAAGGGAGAAAAATAAACCGAGAGAGGGCTCCTGTGGCGGGGCTGGCTATTCGCTAAAATGGAAATGTGTTTACGGTGTGAGAAAAAAAAGATCTTGGGCAGCGAAGTTGGCAAAAAGAGATAAAGGGGATTTGGTTAGAAGCGAGAGTTAAATGATAGTAAAGGTCTAGAGAAGCCATGATCAATAAATATAAAGTTCAACCTCACTGCTTTTTGCCTCTGAGAAGGACTGAGCCCCGCCTGCCTCCCCCGCCACGGGCCTCGGGCTGCAGACTCTGCTGGAGGATTCGGCGATGAGGCCCTCAGACTCTAAGCACGAAACTCACTCTGTCCGAGAGAACTCTCGTGGAGGCAGGGAGGGGTGGACCCAGCCCTCCTGCTCCTCTTGCCGGTTGCATACAAGACGGGCACTCCGCGTGTTCTGTGGCTGCCCAACCAGCCCAGGGCCTCCAATGGGGGCACCGTCCAGGAAATCCTAAGTACTTACATTGGACACCCCATTTTCAAGACAGAATGATCTCAAGAAGAAACCTGCTTATTATCACTATAGAATGTAGGGCAAATCATGTGCTTTGCGAACAACAAGTACATACTTTGAAGAAAAAAGAGTGAGAGATTCTCAGAAATGATCTTCAGCTCAACGAAGGACAGATGCCCACTCATTTCCTGCCACCTTAATGCAGGGTTGTGTATGCAGAGGAAACAACACTGGTCTCTGTGTAGACCATCATGGTGGGATTCTGAACCTAGGTCTATGGATGCCCCTCGGTGCCCTTCAGTAGTATCTGCAAGCAGCTTAAGAAAATTGTACACTTGCACACTTGTCTGAGGTTCACAATTTTCTTCTACTCCCAAAGAAGCTTGGGTTCCTCCAAAAAGGAGAACCACCGGCCTATTAGGTGCAATGATGTCTATGAAGATTCTCTGTTATATTTTATTTTATTTTATTTATTTATTTATTTATTTATTTATTTATTTATTTATTTATTTATTTTTGAGACAGAGTTTCGCTGTTGTTTTCCAGGCTGGAGTGCAATGACACAATCTCAGCTCACTGCAACCTCCACCTCCTGAGTTCAAGCGATTCTCCTGCCTCAGCCTCCCAAGTAGCTGCGATTACAGGCATGTACCACCATGCCTGGCTAATTTTTTGTATTTAGTAGAGAAGGGGTTTCACCATGTTGGTCAGGCTGGTCTTAAACTCCTGACCTCAGGTGATCCACCCACCGTGGCCTCCCAAAGTGCTGGGATTACAGGCATGAGCCACCATGCCCAGCCAATTCTCTGTTATAAATACATATATAGGCCAACAAAGTTATGACTGTTGAAAGAGTAGGAAGCAGAAGAATTTATGTTGCATTACATCTTAGAAGCTGGGGAGGATGAGCAAGGGAGGTATCTTAGTCCATTCGAGCTGCTATGATAACACCATAGACAGGGTGGCTTATAAACAACATAATTGATTTCTCACAATCTCGAGGTTGGGAAATTCACAATCAAGGCACTGGCAGATTCCGTGTCTGGTGAGGGCTTACTTCCTGGTTTATAGACAGCTGTATGCTCACTGTGCCCTCACATGGCAGAAGGGTTAAGGGAACTCTCTGGAGTCACTTTCAAATCCCATTCATGAGGATTCTTCCATCATGACCTAATCACTTCCCAAAGACCTCACCTCCTAATACTATCACCGTGGGGGTTAGGATTCTAACACAGGAATTTTAAGGGTACACAAACATTCAGTCCTTGGCAGGAGGCTTTGCATCCATCATTCATTGATGTGTGTCTAACATGTGCCATCACTGTGTTTTAGATACAGATGACAGTGTGGTGGGAGAGATGGAGATGTGACAAAATGCAGCCCCGTGGAGTAACCTCTATGACTGATGCGCTTTCACCATACAGCCGGAGACACAAGGGAAAAGACTCCATGGGGAAGGAGAGGGGGGCTCTGGAGGGCTCCACAGAGGCTATGATGCTTGGGCCAGGTCTTAAAGGATAATTAAGATGAAATCTTTGTTCTTGGGTGCAAGTTGTTGGTTTGCATGAATTTAAAAATAAATGCATGAGAATAAGAATAAATGTAGGGAAAGATTCAGGTGCCCTCTGGGCCAAAGGCAGGGGCTGGAGAAGAGGACTCAGCGATTGATCTTCTATGTCTGCAGGGTGAACCCTGGAAGCACACGCTTGTTTGCACACATGGCTGGGTGTGGGTTCTGGTACCCCTCCGAGAGCAGGAAGGGGAGGAGGACTGGAGAACAGGAGACTTTGCTCACTCTTCTCAGTCTTCCTGTGTCCCTGGGTCCAAGCAGAGAGAGAGAGAAAAGCCTGGGGCTCACAGATGATGGACACGTTTTTTGGAGGAGAACGACAGGCGAATGGCATGGAGAGCAGCAGGAGCGATTTGGGCAGATATTGCTCCCTCATCTCCCATCCACGGCTGCGTCTCGGGAGACAGGGGCCAGTGACCTGGCTGGCCAATAGACTGGCAGTGGTCAGAAGTGATTTTCATCTCCTACTATCTCTGTCTGCCCTCCAGAGGCAGGGCCTGGCCTGGAGGAGGGAGGATCTGAGTAGTTTACTCCTCCCTGAGAAGCATGTGTAAAGCCAGGCCTGGGCCCAAGGAGGAGTAGAGGCAACGTGCTGCTAACCTTCTGCTCCTTTTGGTGTGGTTCAGAAGTCATTTCCCAGGTGGCTTCTAGGAAGCTGCCAATCCCACGCTAACAAAGACAGCTCGAGGAAGGACCAGCTCAGCCCTTAGCTGGCTCAGGGCCACAGGGGAGCTGCTGGCTGCCCAGAGGTAGGGGCAGCCTTTGCTACTTGCTAACAGGTGTGTGGATGGGGACTAGGAGGACAAAGACTTAATCAAAGAGGTTAATAGGGGTCATTGTTCACCGGAGTGCACAGCTCTTGCTAGCACACGTAGACATGGGAAGGCAGAGAGGAGAGGAAGGGGAGGGAACTCGTACTCAGCACTATTCCTCCTGTGAGGGAGGGGTCACTACAAGTGTTTGGAAAAGACAGGCGACCCCTGAACCTGGTGTTAGAGTAGCATTTTCAAACTTAAAAAATATATTTTAATGCCCAGTGGATCTGATGTTCATTCATTTCTCCCAGGAGCCCTGCAGGAAGGTATCCTTACCAGTTAGCCCTCTTTACAGATGGAAACACCATGGCACAGAGGGATTACTTGACCAAAGTTGCATAGCTAGCAAGAAGTGGGGGCAGAACTCAGGCTTTGAAGTCTTCTGGCCCCAAAGCCCACGTGCTTTGCAACCATACCATGCCCAGCCCTTAGGGGATTCTGGGAATCCGGAGCCTTCCTCAGGTTCCCCAGGAAGCCCTGGTGGGGAGGAACCAGAAACGTGTGCTTCCTTCATCCAAGGTGGTAGAGCACAAGGTGGGTGAGCCAGAACATACGAGCGGCATGCCCTCAGCAAGTGCACAAAGGAAAACTAAATGTTTACATGTATTTTTAACTATAGGAGGTATATATAGTTATGCTTTAAAAATACACATAGTACTGATAAAGCCTAAGCATTCCCTTTCTCGCTCCTTCCCAGCCCCCTTCCTAGTGGTGACTAGGGAATGAGTGAGGCCTCACAGACAGCTGCCTATGCATTTTACATACACATACAAATAGAAACATGTAGATCTTTTGTTTGTTTTTTATGTAAATGTTAAAATGTGGTACATATGGTTTGCAATTTGCTCTTTTCACTTAAAAATATGACTTGGAGATATTTCAATTCCACTCCCTATAGATCTGCCTCATTTTTATCTGCTAAATAGTATTCTATTATGTATGTATATGTATGCATTTGTATATACATATGTTTGTATATATCTTTAATTATTTTCCCCTCTTGGACATTTGAGTCACTACTAGAAACAATATAACGAAGAACATCTTTGTCAATGCTTTTCTGTAAACATAAAGGAGTATTTCTCTAGGATAGACGTGAAATGAAATTCCTGGCAGAATTTGTTGAGTAATGGTATATTTAATTTGAACAAATACTCTTTGCCAATTTACAGTCCCACAGTGTATCAAACTTCCCATTTCTCCATACTCCCTGGAGCCCTGATTATTAGCAATATTATAGTTTTTACCAAAATAATAATGATTTGAATTTCCCTAATTTTAGTAAGCATTTTCATACTTACTAAAAATTACATATGCTCACTGCTTATTTACACATCCTCTTCTATGAATTACATGCTCATATTTTTTGCCTATTCCTATCATTTTGTAGAAACTCTATATCCTGGATATTGATGTATATGTGTTGTGCATGTTTCATCTGTTTCTCCTAGACTTTAAATTATTTTTCAATTGTTCTTATAGGGTTTTTGTTTGTTTTGATTAGACAGAAACAATTTTGGCAGTCAATGTATCCATTCTTTTTATTTATGGGCTTTTTGTGTGTGTGTGTGTCCTCCTTAAGAAGGTCTTCTCTATCCCAAAGTTATAAGTGTATTTTCTTCTAACATTTTTATACCTCTCTTATGTAGCTCTTCAGTCAATTTGAAATTTATTTAGTGTATGGTGGGAAATATGGCCCAAATGTATTTTTTTCCAAGTAGCTAGCTTTGGCGCCATTATTGGTGGCCCACTTCTTGTTTATTCCTGCCTTTCCTATACTTTCATTTAGGCTTTCACCTTGTGCCCATGTATCCCTCAGGCTTTAGTGTTGGGCTTTATTGGTTTAAGGGTAATCCATATACCTTGCTAAACATCAGAGCATGGCATGAAGTTGGTTATGGTGATTAGTTCAGGATCAGTGCACGACCCAGTTAGGGTGAGGGCAAGTTTACTGAGTGCATCTGGGAAAAATATTTTGCTTACTGCTAAAAGATGATCCCTGGAGAAGAGCAGAGACTCCTTCCTTCCTTTGGACATGATGCTTTGTAGATGTGGATCCAGGAGCTGCCATGGCTCTTTTGCCACCATGAAGGAAGCCCGCCTGAGGGGGAGGCTGATGTAAAGAGAGGGTCCTGGCTATGCATGAAACTTCAAGGGATGGAGCCAGGGCCATGGATTAGGGCAGCCTGGAAGCCTCGTTACCTCCTTATCTGTCTTGGCCTTCCTTACATGAGCAATATATTTTCTTGTTATTAAAGCCTGGCTGAGTCAAGTTCTCTGTTACGGGCAGCAGGCAGCAGAGACTAAACTGATACAACAAGTAACTGCTCCTGTGCTATCTATAGATGGTCCAACCCTTGGTCATTAATTAGAAATGCTATTATATACTCCTGTACACACATGATCTGCTTCTTATCTGTTTGTCTATTCTTAGGCTAACATCTTGCTGTTTTAATGACTACAGCTTATGTAATTGTAATATATTTTATGCTGGTTGGGTAAATCCTTCTTCATCATACTTCTTTTTCAACAACTGCCTGGCTATTCTTGTTCCCTTTCTCTTACAGGTGTATTTAAATTACCTGCATTAAGTTCCATAAAATTGGGCTGAGATTTTGACAGAGGTTGCTTTGAATTTGGGGAGAATTGACATCTTTACAATGTTGAGATTTCCCATCTAGGAATATTAGATGTCTCACCATTTATTTAGATCCTCTTATTTGATACTCAGTAGAGTTTTATAGTTTTTCTATAAAAGTTTCATTCATATTTTATTGGGTTTATTCCTTGGGACCTTAAAGGCGTTTGTTGTTATTATTTGTTCTTTTTTTTTTTACTTTTAAATGTATCTATTTTTAATTGGTAGCATGGAGGGAAGCTTTGAGTTTTGGTTGTTGCTCTGATAACTCTACCACCGCGCTGCAATCTTATTATCTAACAGTCTGTCATCTCATTCTGCTGGATTTCATAGAAGATGATCATATAATCTGAAAATAATAGTTTTCTCTTCCATCTTTCTTTTTCTTCTCTTAAATCGTGCTGGATAGGTGGGGCATCGCTATATTGTTTCCAGACAGAATGGCAAATGTTTCTAAGGTTTTTCTGAACGTTATATAATTAAGACAGCTTAATTTTCCTTCCTGCTTTGTTGAGGCATCTTTTAAAATGGGAAAAATACATAGAATTTTATCAAATGTTTCTTGATGTTTAGTGACATAACCGTATAGAATTTTCCTTTATCATCCAGTGACCTATTTTAATATGTATTATAATGTTGAATCAGGCTGTGTTACTGGGATAAGGTAATCCCTGGCGAACCCTCTGAGTTGCCTGCCCAGCCGGGCCCTCTCTTTACATCAGCCTCCCCCTCAGGTGGGCTTCCCTCATGGTGGCAAAAAAGCCATGGTAGCTCCTAGATCTACATTTATAAACTGCTTTTGAGATTCTTTTATTTTAATGCATTGCTTATTTTGATATGCTACTATTCTCATGTGGATCTGGGCAGGTGCATTCAGATGGGGGATGAGTCTGTGGTTTTGTTTTTGGGCCCTCCTTGTCTGGTTCTTCTGCCTCACTGGCCACTGCTTCTCAGTCCCTTGTGCTGGCCCCTGACCCAGCCCCACTGGAGCTCAGGCCTCTGCCTCCTCTCCTCCCTCTCCCCAGTCCCAGTTGGTCTCCCCCAGACCTGTGGCTTTCATACCATCTAAATGCCAACAGCTTCCAGATGCCTCATTCAGCCCAGTCCTTGCTCCCAAATTCCAGACCATGCATATCTACTCAGCACATCCAAGACAGGATTCCCACTTTCCCCTCTCAAAGCTGCTCTCCCCACCATCTTTCCCAGCTCCATAAGCCACAACACCATCCTTAGTTGCTCAGGCCCTGCAGCCTTGGAATCAGTCTTAACTCCTCTTCTCTTTGTCTTTCATATCTCACATCCACCCCATCAATAAATACTTTGGTTTCCCTTTCAACAGATGGCCAGTGTCTGACTCTTCAGGACCTCCAGCTGGTCCAAGCTATCACCTCTTCCCTCAGCTACTGCAGTAGCTTCTAACAGTGCTTCCCACTTCCGCGCTCACTTTCCTTCTGCGTATTAGCATGGAGGTGTGGTTCCTGCTCCCTGTATCTGGGCCTCTCTTTTCTGTCCTTGCATCCCTCCATGCGTCTTCTCAGACATGCCCAGTGTGCCTCAGCCTCAGGGCCTTTGCACTTGCTGTTTCCTCTCCCTGGATCTCTGCATGTCTCTACTCCTTCAGGCCTTTGTGCAAAAGATTTCTTATACACCTGTGATCCCAGCACTTTGGGAGGCCAAGGACTGCTTGAGGCTATGAGTTTGAGACCAGCCTGGGCAACATAGGGAGATCCTCGTCTCTACAAAAATAGTAATAATTAGACAGGCATAGTGGTGCACACCTGTGGTCCTAGCTACTTAGGAGGCTGAGGCAGGAGGATGGCTTAAGCCCAGGAATTCAAGGCTGCAGTGAGTCATGATTGCACCACTGCACTCCAACCTGGGACAGAGCGAGACCCTGTCTTTAAAAAAAGAAAAAAGAAAAAAAATCTTATCTGAAGGTCTTCCCCGAGCACCCTACATACAACTGTAATCCTCACTTCCAGCACTCCCTACGTGCCACAGCTCCTATCAGACAGCTCTCCGCAGACGGCTGGGCTCTTGCAGGGCCAGTACCTGCTCCTTCTCTTGCCCTTCCAGGTCCACAGAGAGGGAGGGGCCCTGCTGTCATCCTGTTCTTTTCCCCAAAGCACTTATCTCCGCTTGACATTCCTGTGTATTCATTTGTTTGTCATTGTCTGTCTCCTCCAACTAGACCAGAACTTCCATGAATGCAGAGACCTGCCTATTTTGTGTGCTGCTGTGTCCCCAGCACCAGGAACAATGGTTGTACTTTGTAGGTTGTTCAATAAGAATTTGTTGAATTAAAGAACGATTTTTCTCTTGCATTTATGGGTTGACTTTACTGCCAAACAATGTCATTTGTGTGTGCATGTGAATACTTATACTTTAAAACTATTTGTAATGAAAACAAAGAGATAATTATTTTTGACTATTTTATTACTTTTTTTCCCCCGCAGATGCAAAAACTGAAGTCCAGAGAGCCTAAGGCATTTCTTAAGGTTAGGAGTCAGTTGATGGCCAAGCTGGGCTAGAATCTGTCCCCAGTGTAGACCTGAGGGACTTTCAGAGTACCAGAGGCTAGGGAGCTGCTGGAGCTGGAAGCTTGGATTGGGTGGGCTAAACAGACCGTATGACCCGTCCTCTTTTACCCCGTCTTACTTTCTTGGAGATAAGTGATTAGACAGAAGACGTTAGTAAGAGCATGGCCATAAAAATTGGTTTTGTCATCAGCTATTGACTTTGGGCACTTGTAAAAGGAGTCACTCCTATCTCCTGTGTGCTGGCCACCTGCTGCTTACCTCTCCAGGTCTACTTTTTTTTTTTTTTTTTTTTTTTTTTTTGAGGCGGAGTCTCGCTCTGTCGCCCAGGCTGGAGTGCAGTGGCCGGATCTCAGCTCACTGCAAGCTCCGCCTCCCGGGTTCCCGCCATTCTCCTGCCTCAGCCTCCCGAGCAGCTGGGACTACAGGCGCCGCCACCACGCCCGGCTAATTTTTTTTTTGTATTTTTAGTGGAGACGGGGTTTCATTGTGTTAGCCAGGATGGTCTCGATCTCCTGACCTCGTGATCCGCCCGTCTCGGCCTCCCAAAGTGCTGGGATTACAGGCTTGAGCCACCGCGCCCAGCCTCTAGGTCTACTCTCTACCGGCTCTGCCGCTGGCTCCCACACCCAAGGCTCCCCCAACTGGATGGCATCAGTGAGCTCCCTTGCTCTCTGGCTTGTTTGGGTCAAGCCAGTGGGCATCACTGGCAGAACATTGGGGGAGAGAAAAACAGGAAAATTGGGGATTAATTTCCTTAATTCTTTCCCTGCAGGGTCCTCACAAGCTGGCTGCATCCCTGGATCAGACAGCCCTCCCCAGAGACCTCCCCTGCTGCTCTCTGCAGGGGCAGTACCTGCTCCTTCTCTTGCCCCTCCAGGCCCACTGGGGGTGGGGGGGCAGGGTAAGTGCCCTGCTGTTGCCAGGCAAGGACATGGCACTACCTTTGGCTGGTTTCCTTAGACTCCACCCACACCTCTGTAAACATTTCTAAACTCTCTTCATAGTGTGGGGTGTGAGTGTGTCATCGTCCCCTAGCGTCCCTGTCTGCCACCAGGGATGAATAAGGGAGCTAACGTGGCTGGCACAGTCCGGTACAAAGCAGGGGCTTTCCAAGTGTTCATTCCTCTTCTTCCCAACTAGGAGAACAGAAAGGGGCTGTCAAAAGATGTGACCTGGGAGATGAGCTCTCAGTGGGGTCCCAGCCCTGTGGCAAACGTAAGCATCTGCAGATCACAGATGCCCCTCTTTGTCCTCACCCATTTCCTGCAGGGCTGCCATCCATGGGGTGACCCAATCAGATAACCCCAGTGCAGGTGGCTCCTGAACACTGGGGCTGGTCTTAGAGCATGAGGTGTGTGGTGAGGGTGCCAGGTGGGAGGTGGGCAGGGGAGTGCCCAGGGACTTCCTACAAACCTGCTCCTCAGCTTTTCTGTCTTTTAGCACCTCTGGTCCTCCTGGCCTCCCCGGGCCATGACCAGGCCAAGACACAGCTACCCCTCCCCCCTCTACTAGCAGCCTGCAGCCTCCATCCATGCCCTGGGCTGGCAGCGGGAGAAAGGGCTGTCAGATCGCATCATGTCAGTGCTCCAGCTAGAACTCCAGCCGGGCCGAGTGACCTTGTAGGTTTTGAGGAACATGGGCAGCTGGGAAACAGAGGAACAGACTGGCCGAATTTGTACCATCTTCCAAGCTGGAGGGAGGTGGGAGCTGGGCCTTTCCTGAGCTCCAGCTCTTCCATCTCACAGTTCCTGTTTGGGTCTGTCCCTTCAGCAGCCTGTACGCAGCTGGGCATGAGGTTAAACTTTAGGGTGGCTTTTCTGATTCTGCGAGCTCCAAGGAATTCATTAAGAAGGAAAGAGGGGATTTCTTCTCCAGGGTAAAGAAGGTTCTAGCTCCTCTTGGAGCCTGTGTTCTCCGATGAGTGGCTGAAAAACCACAGTTCATTTCTACCAAGCATTTTGCAGTCGTAAGTGCATGATCTCTCTGGAGCTTCACAGTACACCCACAAGGCAGGAATATCTAGCTGTTTTTACTACAGTGGAGGAACCAGAAGCCCAGGGATGGTTACATGAACTATCCAAGCCAATGCCACTGGGCACCAGCAGAGAGGGGACCCAGAGCCAACATGGTTGACTCCAGAACCAGATGAAGATTTTCCCTGAAGGTTATTTCTAATGGTGAGATCATTTCTTTGCCTTTCTCTTCCTCCCTCCCTCCAGCTCATTGATTGTGGGTAGCCTAGAAAACAAAGTCAAGATTTTGGCATAATGTCATCGAGGTCAACTTCCTGAAAAAGGTGGGATGAAGGCAGTGCAACAGGCAGGAACCCTGACTGGGGCAACTGTCAGGGAGCAGTCAGGACATGCCCCAGGGTAGCCTTTGATCGTCATGAAGGACCCTTCCCCAGCTCGTGGCGTCTGTCTCTTGGCAAGTCATCTTCCTTGTCCCCATCCCTTTGCTGTCTTGGCAGCAGAAGGGATTTCGGTTTGATTTTGGGAAGAACATCCCTGCTCTCCCTTTGAGAAGAATCTTGGACAGGTTCCTGTTCTTTCAGGGAGACCACAGCGTGGTCAGGTTGCTACTGCTTGCCACTGCGTTTGGGTTGAGCCCATTCCACTCCTGTCTTTTGTTTTTGCTTTTTCCCCTAATCATCTATAGACTTCCCTGGTGCAGAGCAATCACCCTATGGAGCATGGCCCTGAAGCTGAGGGGTGCAGCAGAGGCCGTGTTCAGGGTCGATGGTGACATAATCCTAGAAAAGCTCCATCTGTCATCTCTGGCCTTTTACTGTTGTAACAGCACTTATGGTCCCAGCCAACTGCTGAGGAATCTGTCTGTGGTTTAATTAGCCTATAACTCCAGCCTCCCCCACTATGCAAGAAAGCAATAAACAGCTTCCGTCCTCTTAGAGGGACTGGGCAGTCACAGCAGGGGGAGCTCCACAGGGCCTGAGGCCAACAAGGTCTTTGAGGACAAATGAAGGACTTGGGGACCCGCAGGGAGGACTCTTGGTTCGTGCCTCCTTTCTCTGCTTGGGCCATGGGAGGCCAGTCAGTGGACCTCAAAAGGAAAAATAGCAAAAGTAACAAAACCACCCCTTATGTTTACAAAGAGCCATCAGGATCGTTCTAAGACAAGATCTCAGTAGGAACCACTGTGGACCTTGGTTTCTTCTTATATAAATGAGGCCACTGGGCGCAAGGATTCCTGAAGTCTCTTCTCTGACCAGACTTTCTGTGGGTTCCATGGTCCTAACAGAATTCTGGTGATGTGATGACACCTGGAGCTGGCATCATTAGCCTCATCTTATAGTTAAGAATGCCAAGGAGCAGAGAGGGAAGTGACATGCCACAGCTCATTCAGAGAGTCCTGCCAGAGCCAGGCCTAGACCCTGGTGAAGTGGGTGGTAGAAGGAGATGGACCCTGATGACTGTCTTCTTAGCTCAAAGAGATGGAGGTGGGAGGAAGGGGGCCAGAGGCCCTGTAGTTCTTCCCCTGATCAATTTTGAGGAAGGGTCTATTCTATCCACCCGCAAGAGCAGGAGGCTGGGGAGCCTATCTGATGATGGTGAGGCATCTGGTCCCCACATGAGCAGACCAGGATCCATGCCTGAGCGCCTCCACTAGCATACCTACTCCAAGAACGTGGTCTATTTTGTTTCCTGTGGTATCCCCAGTGCCTAGACAGCGTCTGACATAATGTGGCACCCAAGTAATGCTCGTCATTGAATGACTGAGAGACAAGTCTAGGCCCCCGGGATGCCACATGAGCCCCCATTTCCCACACCCTGATCCTCTCTGCAAGTCCTGACACAGGAGCAGTGTGAGCATTGCCAATGGGGCACTGGGCCACAAAGGATTCTGAGATCCAGAGAAAATCCTCCTCTGCATGGCTCCCCACTTTTTTCTGGTTGCATCTGAGCACCCCCTGACTTTCTGCCCCTTTCCCTCACCTTACCCAGTCCCCTCAGTGTGTGATGGATGTCCTGCCAGGGACAGAGGGTTCGATCTGGATTTCCAATCTCCTCTGGATGCACCACGGCCAAAATACAATACACAATTACAGGGACATGATACATCAGTGATCACTGAGAGAAAGAAGCCCCTTTTAGGCAGCAACACCAATGGCTGTGTTTAACCTTATGGCTACAGTCAGCTCAGAGCCCCTCCAATCCCCGGGTAGGAAGTGAGCAATCTCCAGCTTCCCAGACCCATCCTCCCTCTGGGAGTCCTTCCAGGCTCCAGAGCCTCGGCTCCCTCTACCTCTCCCGTGTAGCCCCCACCATTCTGTCCTGTGGGGTTCTCTCCCTCTGGCTACAGCAGAGGACATGGTCTCCCAGCACCTACTCTGTGCTGTCTTCCAAAGCATGTACAAAAGCCCTTTTCCTTCCAAGGGACCATCTACTGGGCCATTTAGGGAATAGAGAGTGGGGGGTGACAGAGATCCAAGATAAGAGACAATCATGTGGGCTGCCACCTGCACCTGAGAGCCACCATCCCTGGCCTTCACTTCTTGCCTCCGTGGTCACCACTGTCTGCCCTGCTGACCACTGGCTTCTCTTTCACCCCAGATATGCAGAGGCCTGGAAACACAATCTGGGCAGCACAGGAAACGCAACAGCGCTCCCTGTCTCTAGGGCCGGACCAGCTCCAGATGGCCTCCTGCCTGGGCTGCATCTGTCTGCACAGGGTACACCAAAGAGGCTCATCCCCTCCTCTCTGGAGTTTTGAAAGCTAGGATTCAGGGTCAGGATCTGTAAACCCCTGAAATTACATGACAACTTGGTGTCTACGTGTGTCTGCATTTTTTCTGGAAAGAGGTTTTCATAGCCTTCACATTCTCAAAGTCCTTTAGAACAAAAAAAGGTTGCCCACGCCTACAAGGGTGGAGACAAGAGCAGAGTAGGTATGGGGGCTGAGCTTGCTGAAATAGTAAACAGGAGTTTGGAAGTTTATTTTATTGCCTTAAGCCTGGAATTACATTTTCTTTGCATGTGGATGAGTCTGCTTTTCTGGTTTGCCAAATAAGTTGACCATTGGTGTCCAGGTGAACACAGAGTTAGCCCAGCCCAGACCACGGCATAAGTCCCGGGTATAATTCAGCCCCAGAACAACCCCCAGGGCAGGGGCCAAACATCTTTAAAGCAGAGCCCAAGTGCTATCGCAGCCACCCAACCTGAACACTCAGTGCATAGCTGACAGCCAGCTGGACACGGGGCTGAGTGATCTCAAGCCTAAGCCGAGGGTCCCTCAGAATACAGTCCCTTCCCTCAAACCCTTGGGGTATTGGAAGAGACCCCGCTGAGGCCCACCCCCAGCTACCCGGTGAAGACTCCAGGCAACTTGCTTGTGATCAGGCCTCCAATCTCTACATATTCCAGGAACATGACTCTGAGCTTGCTCGTCTCACTGAGAAAACACACAGGCCTGGAGACCAAGAAACAGGCGGGAGGTAGGTGGTAAATACCACAGCCCCTCAGCCTGCTGAGACCGTATGATCTTTGTTGAATCACCTAATCTACTTGGTTAATTATGCCCATTTCCCCTTCTCTCTTCCCCTCTTAGTTTTCCTTCCTTGTCACAATGTGGTACTTCAGAAACTCTCTCTGAGGAATTTCAAGGAGCTGGCTGGGTCTCTGTGGAGCACATTGCATTATCTCATTACGATCTCGCCTGGTGATCGGATTCCGTTAGCTGACTCTCTTTATTAGCAGGCAAAAGCAAACTTATGAAATGCCTTTAAACCTGGATTTCCTTAACAATCTATCATTGGGGAACTGACAGCTCTCGCTCGCTTCCCTCTGCCAGAAAGAATTAAGATTGTTCCTAATTTAATCTCTCTTCCGCATCGAAGGCGGATATTTGTGTTTCAGCAGCAAACTTGTATTAAAGGCTCTTGGGTAGGAGGCTTTGGATCGTTACAGAATAACTCTGATAGGTGTCTGTGTGCCTGCGTGCAGATGGGGCTGGCCCTGGCTTCAGGGGCCCTGGGCAGAGACTCCCAGATGCTGCCCTTGATGAAACTTGCAGCTCTGTGGCCCTGCTGGGAAAAGATAAGAGGGCAGATTTGAGAATCACTGGCTTTGTAGTGTCAGCATAAGGGTGTTGGGGGATGGCTGAGGCTGTCGCAGACACTGCCGATTGTACAGCTGTCTGGCACGTCGGCCCTCTGGCTTTCTACAGGTCAGAATCACCAGGCTGCTCTTGACAGGGTTCCAGCTGAGCTGTGCCCTGGCTGTACTCCCATGGGCATGGTGCAGGGATGTTGGTGCCCTGCTAAGTCCCCTTTGCTGGACGGGCGCAGCCCATCCCCCAGCCCCTGTGTGTGTTGGCCACTAAAGCTCCCAGCTGCCCCTTCTCTGGATAATTCACCTTAGCTGAGTAGGAGCTGCCTACCATCAGAGGCTAGCTACATGCCTTCTCAGTTCCCTTGCCCTAAGCCAACAGCTGATGACCGACTAACAGACAGCAGGGGAAAAAGACCAGGCCCCTTGACTCAAGGTGAGCCTGACCTTGTGGTACCATTTGTGCTCCTGAGCTCCCAGTGGGGTGAAATCGAAGCTGATCTCGGGCCCAGACCCCATCCTTATTTCCTCCCTTCTCCCCATTTCTCCTGAGAACGCTTCCCCAGAGACACCTTCACGAGTGTCCGCTTCTCGGTTGTGGTTGCACTTGGGCTGCTTGGGCTTCTGGGCTCTGATGTGCCTCCCTCTGGGTCTGACTGGGCATGGAGGGACTTGCTGTGGACAGTCGAGGCTGGTGGTACCCTGCCGTGAGCAGTAGCCTGACCCCACAGGCTACTTTCTGAGGACCTGGCACTTCCTGAGAACCCCCCAACCCCCACCCACCATGGAAAGGTTTGGCTGTGGGTGCCTGCCTGGGCCACCCCCACCCCCGCTCCTTACTTGTGGAGAACATAAGCTGTTCTCCAACACTGCTCTGAACCATGGCCTCTTAGACGCGCATCACCCCAGCCAGGACCATGGAGCCTGACGTGGCGCTCCCTGCCAAGCACATCACGTCCCCTCCAGGCACTCTGCACGGAGATTTGGGTGGCTGCAGACGAGGGGGAAAGAGCTGTGTTGGAAAATCCTATTATCTAGCCAGGCCCCCACTGATAGCCCATGCATGAAACCAATTTACAAAGTGTGAGTCAAAAGCCTCCAAGGACTGCCTGTTCTTGTGGGAGCCCAGCAATCACCCTGCCCGCGGGCCTCTGCAGACGCAATGCCGTCTGCGCTCCGTCCACTGAAAAGCTCTGCTCAGAGATGTCAGTCAGTGCCCTGGGCTGGCCACCCCCCTGCTCTGCTGGATGTTGGAAGAATGTATGATGGGGAGAGAAGAGAAACACTCTGAATGGAGCATGATTATTTTCAGATCTCTGTTTTGCTGATGGTTTGAGCAAGCCCAAGTGAGACTCCTCGGGTGGCGGAGGTTTTCTGAAGGTCATACTGTCTGTCCATCTTCCGTCACCGGGTGCAGGCAGGGGCAAGGAGGCTTGGACCATAGTTGTTACTGGGGCAAGGCACTTAACCTCCTCTGAGCCTGGGCTTCCTTTTCTATAAAAGGGAAACACCTGCAGAGGGCTTTCAAGGCTCAGTGAGGTGATGCAGACAGAAGTGCCCACCATATAGTAGGCCCTCAACACATGTTTATTATCATGTTTGCCTGAACCACAGTAATTTCTACAACGGTCCCAGGAAGGAGATGCTTCTGTTTTCTTTGTAGAATAATCTTATGTGTCTTAGCCTGTTTAACAGTCAAGAAAGTTCTTTGATCTATCCCAAGTGTCTCTTACGGAAAAAGAAATTATTCTGTCTCAAAAGAGACCTGTTACGACTAGCTAACACCAACCGAGTACTGCCTGTGTGCCAGGCACTGTGCTGAGTATTTCACACACATTGAACTGTTTAAGCCTCACTACGACCCTAGGTGCTGGATACTGTTGTTATACCTGTTTCACAGATGGAGAAACTGACAAACAGAAATTGCCCCGAATCACACAGCTAGTACGTGGAGATGGGATACAAGTAAGATGTAGAAGATGTTAACAGACAGACACTGTGAGATGCTTATCTCAAATTCAGTCACCTAGCATGCATTTCCCTTTTTCTGGGACCCGAGTTGGGGATTCTCTGCTCTGCTTCATCTAGGGAAGTGGCACCTGGAGAAGTGGGCCCAACCTCTCCTCACACCTTCGTCCCCCTCCTCCCAGCTCCTCATATCAGATTTGAACAGAAATGGGGCCACTCCATCTTTGACATTAGCCTCCTCTCCAAATGTCCCAGCAGGATGGAGAGAGCCTCAGAGATGGGAGCTGGCTTGGCCTACAAACCTCGCCTTCCTGCCCAAACCGGGGCTCAGCCCACTAGGCCATTTTCATCCAACGGGTCAAGAAGGGCATTGCCAAGGCTTTTCTTCCCCAGATCTCCTGCTTCTAGGCATCCTGTTTCTCAGTGGACAGTGTTGATTCAGCCAACTACAGAAGACTGTCCTCCATTTCCCAGGGACAGGGGTTCTCGTCCCTTCCAGGGGCAATGAGAATGACCTCTAGGTCTTAGTGTGAAGGATCCTGGAGGTCACGCAGGACACAGTGATGACACGTGTGGGCTCTTGAGTCAAATCAATGTATGTGCTGGAACCTCAATTTCCTCATCTATAAAATGGGGACTTGGGGGGATTTAATGTGTACAATGCAGTATCTAAAATAGGTTAAATAAACTTTGGCTACTACAGTGGCTAGACCCAAAATTAAAATTTGCCTTTCCTGTTTGGATCATTCAATACACCCACTGGAAAATTCAATTTTTTTTTAATGAGACAGAGTCTCACTTTGTCACCCAGGCTGGAGTGCAGTGGCACAATCTCAGCTCACTACAACCTCCACTTCCCAGGTTCACATGATTCTCCTGCCTCAGCCTCCTACGTAGCTGTGATTACAGGCACCCGCCACCACACCTGGCTAAGTTTTGTATTTTGAATAGAGATGAGGGTTTCACCATGTTGGCCAGGCTGGTCTCAAACTGCTGACCTCAAGTGATCCACCCCCCTCGGCCTCCCAAAGTGCTGGGATTACAGGCATGAGCCACTGCACCCGGCCTCACATTTCTACTCAAAGCAGTCGTAAGGTTCAGTGAATCAATGTGAGGGCTTTGTCTCCAAGTTTTTGACAAACCAGAGGTGAGTGGAAGGGAGAGAGGAGCTGAGGTGAGCAGGCAGGTGTGGCTACGGATGGCCAAGAGGTCCATGAAGCCAAGCTGGTTATTTGTCTTCAGGTGAGCCTGGGGAGTCCGGAGCTCATTAGAAGCCTTTCTCAGCTAGCAGTGGACACAGCCTGGTTAGACAATTAGGCCCTCTCTAACGGGGCCTCCAGGGGCTGCACCACCCTGAGTGGAGGGTATCCTCTGGTCACGGGTACTTCCTCTCGTCCTATGTGGCAATCTGCGGAATGTCAGCACTGGTCCTACCCACCCCCACCCCCATCCTTGTGGGTTAGGGTGAGGGTGGAGAGCCCTCAGGCACTATAGAATGAACTGGGCTGTCTGTAACCTCCAGGCACTATGGACCACACTTCAGAATCCCCAGGACCCGAACACCTGCCCTCTCCATGGGACACACAGGACCACGTCATCAGTGGGTGACAAATGCTCCCAAAGGGATCCTGTACCCCTTCTGTGACCAGACAGGGCCCCACTAGCCCCTTACCTGGTGCTCTGTCCCCAGAGCTGGGCACCAGCCCCTTTTCTGCCATAAGGGTCCTCAATGTAGCCCCTTCACCCTGGGAAAACTCCAGCATGAATCTGATAGACTCTCTCCTGAAAGGATTTCCTGACCAGGACGGACACTGGGAGCCTACCTGTCGATGAGCCAGTCAGGCCTGGTGAACTTCCAAGGGACACCGAGGGCCCTCCAGACCATGTGAAGTGTCCATGCGCCATGAAAGGGGTCTTTCAGCTCCACAGACAAGAAGGTCCCCTGCATACGTGGAAAGCGCTGTGGACCCAACAAAGGCTTCCGCTGGAAGGCAAGTGGGAGTCCTTCCTGCCTCCAGGTATCGGCTTGGAAGAAGGAGAATGGCAGAGAAGAGATCGCAGGGCTGGTCCTGCCTTGAATATGGTTGTGGGTCTTTCTGAGCTGAGTTTAGAGGCAGCGGTCCAGAAGGAAGTACAGTTTCCCTCCTCCTGCGCAGGCCCACAGGCCAACAACGTGCGCCACTGATTGGAATCACCTGGGAGCTTTCACGAACCCTAATGCCTGGAGTCCTACCCAGAAATTCTCATTTTGATTGCAACGAGGTGTGGCCTGGGCACTGAGATTTTTTTAAGGCTCCAATTTCAATAGATTCCAATTTTAAAGATTTTTAATCTTCAGCCAAGTTTGAGAACCCTGGAGTCCAAGTGCACATAGAGACAGCAATGGCCCCAGATTTTGGCTTTCTAACAGTGTCTCCATCATCTCAAACGCTGTCCTCAACTTCCCCAAATAGTTTTAACACACCTTGCATCAAAAGAAAATATTATAAGATTATTTGGGAAGATATGGAGAAATTAGGCAAAGAATGAAAGGTATAGTAGAGAAGTCCTTCATGATAATTAAGTCTATAATTAATTGTACTCAGCTGTGGGTTGACGTCTCTAGAGGGTGGCGTTAAAGGTCTGTTGATCTGAAGCAACTTACCAGTCTACATCCTTGAGGCCTGGGAAAACCACAGACTTCTTAAAAACTTTTTACTTTGAAACAATTATAGATTCATAGGAAGTTACAAAAATAGTAAGGAGAGGCCCCACATGCCCTTCACCCAGTCTCTCCCAGTGGTAACATTTCATATAACTATATTCAATATCAAAACTAGAAAGTTAACATGGATGCAATCCACAGACCTTACTAAATTCCCAGACTTTTTGTTGACCTTTAATTCCTTGGTTTTTAAAATTCATTCATTCAGAAAACTTTTATGGAGTCACCAGCATAATAGTTATCGAAGTGTGGGCTGCAGAGACCCTATATCAGATTCACCTGAGAAACTTACTAAAAATGCAAATTCCTAAGCCTCAATCTCAGACCTACCGAGTCAGACCACATGGGGGTGGAGTTGGGGAGTCAGTGTTTTGTACAAGTTTCCCAGGTGATTCTTAGGTTCACAAAAGTTTGAAAGCCACTAAACCGCTGCCCAGCAGGCATGGGCTCAGCACAAGAAATACACTTAAAGACTGGTTGCTGCCCTCACCAGAGACAGATACAAATAGCAACAACAAGGCTGGAATCAAGCCATGAACAAACAGAATAAGACACTCGAGAAATACCTCATCTCCTGGGGTGAATGGGGAGGAGTTTTGGAAGTTGAGCATATTAGAGTTGGGTTTTGACGGGTAAGTAGGAGTTTGATAGTTGGGCAAGATAATAAAATCTCAACCATAGCTTTAGTATCGGGTCTCCCTCTACCTTTGAAGCAAAATTTCTGGGATATAATATCCTTAATGGTGAGGAGACCTGTTGATCTGTGTGTCCCCAACACAGATGAATTGGACTGAGATTTTTAAAGGCTCCGGGCCACATTAATCTTCAGCCAAGTTTGAGAACCACTGGAGTCCACACACACATAGAGACAGCAACGGCTCTGGATTCTGGCTTTGTAACAGTGAGCCTGGTACACTGAAGGGGCTCGATAAACATTTGATGAATGAAGGCGTGAGAACCATGTTGGCTGGCAGGTTGGTTGGCTACATGCAGAATGGAAGGATGCTGGGGGAATGGTTGCCTGGAGAGATGAATGAGTAAATGAGTTCCTATGTGCTGTGGAGGCAGGGAGAGCTTGGCTGGGAGATGGTGGATTCCTGGCCATAAAGGACTCCAGCAGTTCCTTCCCAAGGCCTCAAGGGAGGAGCTAGAACCCACTGTGAGAAGATGCAGCAGGGCTGTGTATACAACATTCTCTTCCTGCACAGTTAAGCCCCAAACACTTCGAGGTCCCATGGAGCCAGCTGACTGAATTTGAGCTAAGTGGCCTTTACCCTGGGGGAAAAAAGAAAGACATTTACCCCGCAAGTCCTCTCCTGCTCTCTTCATAAGTATATTAATTTTATAATGCCAGAGACAGAACATTAAACTCTCCTTCTTAGAGGATTGTTGCCAGAACCCTTCTTGCTGAGGAGCGCTGAGCTGCGCTGCACCAGCCCCCATGAGCAGCAGAGAGGGTGGGAATCAGCTATTTGACAAGTGAGGCTTGCAAAGGTCACTCCTGCGGGGGGCTGGCCCTGGAAGGAGCAGAGGAGCCCCGCTTACTCTTTCTTTCCTGCCTCTTCCTTGCTGGGCCTGGGAAGTGGTGAGGACTGCCTCCAGGTCTCTGTACCAGACCAGAAGATCCTGGGAAGAGCTTCTAAAAATCCAGCATTCTCTTCAAAGATGGGCTGGTATGTGTGGTGTGTCTGCCTGGAGGCAGAGGAGTGATTGCGGGAGATATTCTGCCAGAGGAGGTCAAAGTGCAGTCTTTGGTGGGCCACCTGCAACTTACCATGGAGGGTGCTTCTAAAAATGCAGATGACCAGCCCTCATCTTCAGTCCTGCTGAATCAGTGCAGAAACCCCAAATCTGGTTTTTTTTTTTTTTTTTTTTTGTAATATTCCTCAAGTAGGCACCGTGAAGTTTGAGAACTATGCTATGAGGAAATTGTCTTCCCGAGGCTGTATCTAACCAGTCCCAGCTCCAGCTGGCAGTGATAGGAGGCAGCTGAGGTTTATTTTTTCTATTTTACCCACCTTCTAAACACTAAGAGGCAGCTGGGATTTAAAGGCAAAGATGCTGGTAGTGAGCCTTGAATGCCTCTTAACCTTTATAAGACTATTTATTCATCAATAAAATTGAGGTTAATAACCTCTATCTCAGAGGGCTGTATGCAGATTAAAGGGAAGTTCCAAGCATAGTGACTGGTGCCCAGGGGTCTCTTAAGGTTTGCTGAGATTGGGTCAGGCATCAAAAGAAGTGTTGGTCCCAATGCCTGTGTGTAGGGCCCGAAAGAAAGAGAATAAACTTAAAGAAATTTACACTGTGGCCGCTTGAAATTTGTAATCTATGTTACATGTGTTTTCAACTTCCCAGTTGAGCTCTTTTTATGGATTCTTTTCTGGAAGTGTACACAACAACATAAAGCCTTTAGGCCAAATCTGTCTCACTTGACCTTAAGCTGCCCACTTGACATTTTTAATGAAACATTTTGTTTTACTTAATGATTTCATGTACTTAGTCTAGTAAGGCCTTATCCCCTACCAGTCAAGAGCTCGCCACGCTTTGTGGATAGGTGAAAATCTGCTTGCTTTCTCTGATGGTGTACCTGCAGGAAAGGAAAGACAAAGGAAGTTTTAACAGTTTATTTGAATTTAAAAAGTACGAGTCATCTGAAGGGTCTGGGTTGCAAACTTTGCAAGACAGGTTGATTGCATGATACAAGGGGACACTCTCTGATGGTTTATTTCCTTCATCCTCGTGCCCAACCCATTGCTGCGTGGTGAACACTTGTTGAAGAAATTCATTCAAATGCTTTCTCACCACTGAAAGGCCCAATGTGTTGGATTCCCTGTGATTCATTATATTATTTTCTTCCTGAAGAAATCTGAACACAGAGAACTTGAAGCTGCAGGGGAAAACATTGCCGATTTGTTCTAGGACACGTAGACATTCAGACTCCATCGGGACAGGAGGATTGAGCAGATGACAACCGGAGACTGTGCTCATCTCCCATCGATGAAATGCCTTCGGCTCAGTAGAATCCCCTGTTTTAGAGAATTGCAGAGCTATTTGCTGGAAATAAAGTGACCGCTTCAGAAGTGATTCGCAGATTTGGATGAACACGGAAGGTTAGGTTTTCAGGTCATCATCTGGTGTCCAATGACAGGAACATTCTGAAATGCCAAAGTTAATCACCGTGGCTCCCACAGTATCCCCTGAATTTGTAGCCCCAAGTGCATGACTCTGAGGCCCACTTTTGGGTAATGGCGAGTTCTGGGAAAGTATCTTCTTCCACCTGGAGGCAAAAATCATGTGTGCCCCAGTTAAATTCCACAGGTTTTTTAAAGAATTTCAGGCATTATGTTCTCACTCATAAGTGGGAGTCAAACAATGAGAACACATGGACACAGGGAGGGGAACATCACACACTGGGGCCTGTCACGGGGTGGGGGGCAAGGGAAGGGGGAGCATTAGGACAAATACCTAATGCATGTGGGGCTTAAGACCTAGATGACAGGTTGATGGGTGCAGCAAACCATCCTGGCACATGTATACCTGTGTAAGAAATCTGCACGTTCTGCACATGTATCACAGAACTTTAAAAAGAAAAAGAAAAAAAAAAGAGTTTCAGACATGAAGAAATATTCTCAGCCACTTGATCAAAACTGATCGATGGCAAGCACCAGGCCTGAAACTGTGCACTTCAGTAGGAATGAAATGAATTACGTGGGGGTATGGGGTACGGGCTTCCCCTCTTCCTTTCAACATTTGTATTGCTGCTAAAAATCTATACATTTAAATATACTTCACCATTGTTATTCATTACAACTGCATGCAGTCTCTACCTCCCCATTTTGATCACATAGGCCACAACTCAAAGAATTGGGGCATCTCTGGGCTAATGTGCTTCCAGCAAGCAGATGGCTGTGTTCCCTAAACTGAGCAGTATTAAGCTTGAGAAGGAGAACAGTCAGAGGCTAGGCTGAGATGACTTTTCCATAAACCTGGCAGAACGTGATCAACGGGACACAGAGGACTGACTGTTAAACTGGGTCTGCAATAAAAGGGCAGGGATAAATCAGTAATGAATCCGTGTCAGAGACCTAGAGAGGTCATTTTCATACTTAGCAGTGGGCCATCATTTCCCTCCCTGCGGCTTCTGCTCCCCACCTGGCCTGTGGCTGCAGATGGTCTTGAGCCCTCTCTGTGTGATCTGCAGCATGCTGTGGCTCTGCCTCCGCTTGTCCCTGAGGCCCTCCGATCTTAGATTTCTCCTCCCCCCATATCATTCTCCAGGTGTCTGTCTCCCATGCCGGCAATTGCCCCATCTCCTCCTGCTTGTCTCCTCCAGCCTGTGCTGGTTCCCTCCCGTCCTCTTCTCTGAATTATTCCCACAATATTCACTCTCCAGGGAGAAGTATCCTTGATGCCCAAAGTTTTTCTATGATTGCATCAAAGATGGATAGATGGACTAGATAGTTGTTGTTACAATAAAAAAGTTCATGGGCAAAATGGGCCACAAAGACACACAGCCTTGAATGTTCCACTCTCAGGCAGTGGATATTAACACTTGCCCTGTGTCACGAAAAGGATTCCCTGTGCTGTGCCTCTCAGTGGCCCGGCTTACACATCCCCAGTGACAAGGAAGCAGGAAGCAGGGTCCCAAGGTCTGGCTATAGCCCGAAGAGCCTATAGCCAAAGTAGAATTGCTTTGATAATTCAAATTTTATCTTTATAATCAATTAAAATGTTAGATGCTTCTCCAGAATATTTATCTGTTTTAAAATATGCTTGTCTCTAAAATATTTGGATAAAATATGTGCCTGAGGAAAATATGTACTTCTCACCATATCACCATGTAGCTCAGGGGCAGAGCTCCCTATTTGAGAAACATAGACAATCATTTTCGCCAGTAATGCAGTCATCCCTGTAATGCAGGAGAGGAAACTGAGGCTCAGAAAGGTTAAGTGAGTTTTCTGAGATCACCTAGGGCTTGGATTAAAAATTTAGACCCAAATCCTTATCCCTCCTCTACCCATTCTATTAAGTACTTTGCCTTCCTCTCTGGCCTGCAGCCCTTGTCACTTGCAGAGACAGTCTGGAACTTCAAAGCTGTTCAAGACATCCATTTTTCAGAAGCATGGAGGGTGACCTCCCCACGCCATTCCTGCTCCCTATGTCCCTGCAGCAGCAGTGACAGCACGTAGCTGGCCTGTCACCGAAGAGCATCAGCTAGAACTTCAGAGGGAATGGAGTCTCCATTCCTCCCACATGTAGAACTGGATTGTGGATTCAGCTGCTGTCTCCAAGAAGGACAACTGTGAGAGTTAAGGAAGGTTAATGTGCCCTTAGCAGAGATACGCCATCTGAAAGCCTGGGGGGCCACCTCTATGGAGGATCCACCAGTTCCTGGCAGCCTGAGCAAAGCACAGCTCTGGCCTGGCCTTCTCCTCCAAGGGGTGGATGCAAATGGATGGACTGGGGCTGTTTTTCCTTCAAAGTTCCAGGCATTGGCTTGGGCAGGTGCAGCTTCCAGGAGGAGATAGGTGGTGGTAGTGGTAGTAGTAGTGGTAATCTGGGCCCTTAGGGCTGACTCCCAGGCAGCAATGCCCAGGTGGTCAGGCTGCCCTCACTTCAGGGAGTAGTGGGCGATGCAGGGCCAGGCCGGGGGTTCTCCCTGGACAGCCTCCAGGGAAGCAAGACTCAGCCACCTTGGGCAAAGTCATGATGATGTCCAGGAGGGCTATTTGATGGCCTCTGCTCCTGGCTGTCCTTTGTTGGAATTCCTGCTCCTGCAGATACAATCCAGATGCCTCTGTCCAGCATGATGACTTCCTCTTCAGCTCATCTCCTATTCTTCCACCTGTCACTGACCCACGGCCACCCCAAAGCTACCACTCTCACTTGTCTTCCTCATCAGTCCTGGCGGTTGCTTTTGCCTGGAATGGCTTCCCCAGTGTGACTGCCTGGCTGCACCCACTCATCCTGCAAGAGTCAGCTCCAGTGCCACCTCCTGTAGGCAGGCCTCCCTGCCCATCCCCACCTGGGCTAGGCAGATTGCATCTGTGCTCCCACAGCCTCCTGTGGTCATCCCACATCACAACTGTTAGCTCTACTCCTCTGCTCTATTGCTGGACTTAGAGCTCCTTGAGGCCTCTTTTTTCTCCAGTGCCATATGGGAGATGCTGAGTAAACAGTTTTTGGATAAATAAATGACCAAGATTGCCACCCTGTGGGATTTGGCTAAGCAAGAAGAATGGGGGCCTGCCAACAGTAACAATAATGGCTAACGCTGTCATTTATTGATTGCAGACTGTGTGCCAAGTACAATGACAGGCAGTCTGCATATATTACTTCATTTAATCCTCAGCACACCCTTTGAGATTGGTCATTTCCATTTTAAAGGTCAGAAAACTGAGCCTCAGTTTTCCCAGGGTCACAAGACAAGGGGGTGGCCTAGCCAGGATTGGAATGGAAGTCTGTCTGATGGAAACATTTATGCTCTTAGCCAGCATGTTAGGGTTCTCCAGAGAAACAGAACCAATCGGGTAATGTGTGTGTCTGTGTATGTATTAGTCTGTTTTCATGCTGCTAATAGAAACATACCTGAGACTGGGAAGAAAAAGAGATTTCATTGGACTTACAGTTCCACATGGCTGGGAAGGTCTCAGAATCATGGCAGGAGGCAAAGGGCACTTCTTACATGGTGGCAGCAAGAGAAAAAAAATGAGGAATATGCAAAAACAGAAACCCCTGATAAACCCATCAGATCTTGTGAGACTTAGTCACTATCACGAGAATAGCACGAGAAAGACCAGCCCCCATGATTCAGTTACCTCCTCCTGGGTGCCTCCCACAGTGCATGGGAATTCTGGGAAATACGATTCAAGTTGAGATTTGGGTGGGGCACAGCCAAACCATATCAGTGTGTATGTGCCTGTATCTACAAGAAGGGATTTATTAGGGGAATTGGCTCCCACAATAGGCCATCTGCAAGCTGGAGACTCTGGGAAGCCAGTAGCATGGCTCAGTTCAAATCCAAAGACCTGAGAAATAAGGAAGCTGATGGTGTAACTCTCAGCCTGAGGCTGAAGTCCTGAGAAGCTGTCAAGGCTGCTGGTGCAAGTCCCAGTGTCCAAAAGCCAGACATCTAGAGCTCTGATGTTCAAGGGCAGGATAAGATGAGTGGAGCAGCTCAAGAAGGTAGAGACAGAGAATCTGCCTTTTTGTTCTATCTGGGCTCCCTATGGTGCCCGCCCACATTGCATGAGGGCAGATTTTCCTTAGTCCACTGATTCAAATGCTAACCTCTCCTAGAAACACCTAATAACGCTTTACCAGCTATCGGGGTATCCCTTAATCCAGTCAAGCTGACACCTAAAGTTAACCATTACAAGCAGCTCACAGCAGTTAGAGCTTGAGCTTAGATAGGTGCCTGGTGGCCCTGGTGGCCCATACCACAGTCTGCAGTATGGGCTGACCTCACCACCGTCTCCAGTCCTCCCAGGCAAGGCCGTGGCCCAGCAGGCTCTTCCCTGGGGACCTGCTTCTCTGTGACCGAGTTGCCCAGTGCTCCCTTCCTCACTCCTATCTTGTGTTCCCACAATCCCTCCCCTTGCCTCCCCTGACTTCACCTGATTGTGGGAGAGGAAAAGGTGAACATTAAGGTGTATGATCCATGATTGTTTGTTTGTGTGACAAGAATCTGATGTGTTGGTGAGTATACTCCCATCCACGCTGGGCCTTATCCTGTCTGCAGGAGCTCTGACATTGATGAATGAGTCTTTCAAAGTCAGTCCTCACTTTCAGGAGAAGCCAGCTCTCCTGAGGAGTCTGGTTGCCAGCAGCAATCAGCAGCCCTGCCCACAAGGCTGTGCCACCTGGGCTGGACACCACCTGAAGCAATCCTTAGAGTAGCAAATGAGGGAGGGGACACCATGCTTCTCATCCCTGTGCCCTCAAAGTCAAATTGGAATGCTGCCTCCACCTTGGGCATCACCGGCCCAATTGTTTCCTTTTCTTCTAGAGCCACAGCCTCTTGAAGGGCTTCTCAGCCAGCAAGCCTGAGCCAGCTCTTAATTATGTGTGCTAATAATGGGGGTGCTGAGGCCTGGAGAATCTCAAATGGCAGATAATCAAACATTCACTCCAATCTTCTTTGCACTGTGGTTATGCGGTTTTCAGCTGATGTCTGCACATGGGTGGCCTTAGTGTTGATCACGTTCAGAAGGAAGCCACTCTTTGAAGAAGGTGAGAGGCTGCCATCACGGCTCCAGGCCTTCCCCACTTCTCTGCAGTCTATACTGTGGATGCAGATGCCATGCCTTTGGGAGGAGGGAGGAGGAGAGAAAGACAAGTGTGCAATGGGTTATTAGTTGTCAAATGGACTTTCACTCATGTCATTGCAGCTCCGAGTTGAGGACAATGTGACAAGTTCTTGCACATTGTAAAGAGAGGGGCATGTACTAGATATTTCCCAACATACCCCTCTAGCACCGTTCTTCTCTATCCTGGTCCTGCCAGGCTGGCTGCTACCAATATTATCAACTGGCCTTCCTCAGCCACAGGCTTTGTGTTGGCTTCAGCCAATGGGAGGCACCTGCAGAAGATCCAAGGGCGGGAGGAGAGGGGCCAAGGTATTTATTCCCGTTTCCCTCTCTGCTTGGTCACGGTCCGAGGGAGGCCGAATCCCTCTACTAAAGGCTGTCGCACCAGTCCAACAGCTCCGTATCTCCCAAAGCTCCAGAAACTTCCCATTGTCCTTGCCCTTTTAGATTCAAGATGCTTCCCCATGGCCTGTGGCTCCCTGAACATTCCCCACACCTTTGTAAAGTCTCTTCAACTCTGTCCAGTTACCCCTTTGAGTGTGCTGTCTATTTCCTACCAGAACCCTGCCCAATAGACGTATTGTCAGACATAGCCACAGACTTATCAAGAGAGCAAAACTGGCTCACAGCCCTCTCCCATCAGCCAACCCCATCCAGGTAAGAGAAGGCCTGAGACTGAGTCTTTTGGGGAGTACAATGAGTTTCCCATCCCCTGCCCATTCCAAGCCAGGTAAAGGAAACTCAGGAAAATCACATATTGAAAGAGGGTGTTGACTACAAATGGGAAACCTGACCCCACCCATTGCTGGATACGTAAGCTGTAGAAAGTCAGAGGCCTGTCCCTAGTTCTGCTGGAGTGGAGCTGAGAGAGGCTCCTGGCAGCTGACTGCGTGGACAGAGTCTGAAGGCACAGGATATCTCCCGAAGGCCGAACGGGCCAGTAGAGATTAATGAGGCTTGAGCTGTCTTGAAAGATGCTCCCCTGAGAACTGGCTAGTAGAGGAGACCAAGGAGGCCGTGTGGGTCACCCTTGCATTGGAGATGAGGGGAGTCGTCGAGAGATCAGTGGGGAGCCCATTGCTCTGTTGGGGAACTGCCTGGTGGAGTTTCCCTAGGGTTGTTTTAAAGAACCTACAAGGGAGAAAGCCTGCATTTGGACATCTTCCAGGTCATTCAATAGCCAAAGAGAACCACCAACAGCTTGAACCAAAAAGAGGGTAACCTTTCTCCCTGCCCTGACCCTGGAGGAGTCAGGGGATGCACAGACCATGAGGAAGGAGAAAGGAGAGGGTCAGAAGGGAGAATGAGCAGCAAGCTGGTTTCCTCCCCATTGCAGGGGCTCTAGGCTGGGACACAGTGGGATGGAGAGAAGCCTTCAATTGAATGAGAGAGTGAAGTTTTGATTTAGGTCAATCTGGACTTTTTTATAATGGGATTGAAGGGAGACAGTTAATAGCCAAGAACCTTTGAACAGTTAAGGGATTTGATCTGCATCCCATGGGGGTGGGGTTAAGCAGGGGTGAGGAGGGGGCACTCAGAGAGCTGGTTTGAATGACTGTAGTGACAGGGCAAAAGGCTATTTCCTGATTCTACTCCCACCAAGTCCAACTATTTAATACATTGGCTGTAAAGTCACTTAAGTCTTTGAGATTCTGCAAGACTACAAATTAAATAGAAATGTAAAAGGAAAGTATTTCTCCAATACATGCTTGAAAACAAATCAAGAAGGTGGTGATATTAATACAAATAAAAAGTTAAAGACAAATTTACAGGTCTTTTCCTGTCCCCCAAACTACATTTAGGATAAACTATAGATGAAATCCACATTTATTTCCATAGTTTTACAACTTGTACTGAACAGGGGCTCTGCTAGACCATGTTAGGGGATGCAGGTAACTTGGACAGAGATGTAGAGATGAGTAGGATACATTCCTTGCTTCTAGGAGCTTGCAGTCTTGTGGAATACTTGATTGTATCCTGTTCTTTATTATCCCCACAAGCGGTAGGCTCCTGAGAACAGAACCCATAGCAGATAATCTCTTACACATTCACTAACCATCTGCCGCAGGCGAAGAACCTAAAAGTCCTAAGTAACATGGCTCCTAGCCCAAGCTGGGCTCATGGCAGGCATGTGACAAAAACTGAAATTTCACTGAGTGGGTGTGGTGGGCCCGCACAAGCCCCTCATGTAGAGCTGCGCAGGGCGTATGAGAGCCCTTGGTTTGCTCTGGGCTGGGGCTTCACACACCTTCTTGAATGTTTATTTTCCAAGCATCTATCAAATTCCTACTCTATGCTAGGCATAGAGGACTGTAGCAGTGAATAAAATCCCATCCTTGCCTTCAAAGAATCTGATATCTAGCAACAGAGATGGATTAAGTAGACCACAAACAGCAATAAAACATTTTAGGGGCCATGCTAGGAGAAAGCCGGGCACAGTGGAGGTCGGTGAGAACAGTGATAGGTTTGACCGGGGCTGGGGGCTGGAAAAGGCTTTATATGGAGACTGTGCTTAAGTGAAGGAGGAGAATGATGTTCCAGGCCTGAGGAGCAGCTCAGAAAGATCCCAGAGGCTTGCCTGGGAAATGGGGTGCAAGGGACTGGGCAAGGGATATGCCTGTCACAACAGGCAACCTGGCCAGGTCCTGTTTAGCTTACAGGAAACGCTGAGAAGTTTGGACTTTACTATTTAGGGAGCTACCAGAAGGTTGTAACTGGGGGAAGTACTGCCATCAAATGCACATTTTGGCAAGATAAACTCTGGTGGTAACTGGAGCAGGGGTTGTCAGATAGGATCGAAAGTGGGAAAACCGGTCAGGATGCTGCGGCCCTGGCCCCAGCAAGATGGGATGTGGGCGTCCACTTGCAGAGGTCAGGCCAGAGACCAGAGCTTTTAGGAGGAAGACTTGACCAGAACTGACAGATGGGCTGGAGGAAATGGAGGGGAAGGCATAAGGAGCTCCCCCAGAGCTCTGGCCTGGGCTGGGTGGCTGGTGGACAGGTGGGAGAACCTCATTCCAGCTGGCTCTGATCTGGCCGCAATCGACTCCTGGCCCACAATCACCCCCAGGGCCTGGGTAGGCAAGGCTGGGATGCCGCCTCTGTGCTCAGAATCAGCCAGGCTGAGTCCCCGGAGCCCAGGATAGGCATCTGTACTCCAAACCAGGCATTATGCAAGTCTCCTGCTCAGCTCAGCACTGTCTCCAGGCCAAGAGGCTTCAGGGGAGTTCCAGAAAATTACATTTTCCACTTTGAAAGCAGCCTTTGCAAACAGAGCATTACTTAATTGAGAAGATATTTAGATCTGCGTATCTCTTGTAAGGTGTAAGTCTCCCCATGGTGACATTTTAATGGCCAGGGGCACGGGGAGGAAGGTAAACACTCTTTACCTTTGCCGCAGCCTGGGAATTCTCCTCGTTTGTCAGATATGATTAGCTGTTACCCTTCTGGTCTCCCATTGTTATTCAGGTCCCCACTTGTCACAGTCACACCCCTTTGGAAGCTCACACCTCGCTTTCTCTCCAGCTCTCTCTCCCTCTGGTGGCACCCTGACTGGCTAGTAATTTATGTATGACAATATGAGACTAATTCGGTTATTATGTCAAAGGGAAATTGAATCTACGGTTTTAGTGCCGCATCTGGGAGAAATCTTCAAATGAATCTGGAGTGCAGAAAAAAAGCCTCGGAGTTCGATTCATCCGCTTGTCACCCTGTCGGCAAGATTAAGTCATTATAGAGGGCTAAGCCAGGTCCAGAAATGGGAATGGAGAGGAAGGAGATAAAGGGGATGAGAAAGGGGTGGGGGAGCAGGAGCACAGGGGCTGGGGAGGTGGAGCAGGGCTGGGTGGTGGGGCGGGGGGCCTGGCAGCCAGGAGGGCTGGCTGCCTCTCCAGGGACTCCCTTGTTTACCCACAAGGCGGCCCCAGCAGTGTGAATGCCAGGGGACAGATGGGCAGGGAGGAAGTTCAGTGGGAGGGCATTTATGCAAACATTCGCTTGTCTCTGCTCCTGGGCGTCTTAAATATTGTCTGAGTTAAAATCTGGCTTCCCTGCCTTCCACAGGATTAGAGCACTTTGCTCGGTGCCAAGTGAGCCGGTGGCATTTCTGCTGAATACCTAGGTTTGGGCGAGAAGGAGCTCCCTGAGCTGTGCACAGCAGCTGCGCACTGGGCTGCAGAGGACAGGGCGAGGTCCCAGTGCACAAGGAGGCACCCTATGTCTAGGGCACTGACCGTGTGTGTTTACTCTGTTTGCTGAGAGAGGATGGGATAGAGTTCTTGGAGTCTGCGATGGAATCATAGGGAACGAGAACCAGCCAAAGTGTGTGTGATCTGAATATAAAAGGAATTCTGAAAATATAAAGTTGTTCTGCCCTCCAAGACACCCCAACCCTGCTTCCATTTGTCCAGTTGTTAACTAGAGTTGTTTTCTCTGTCGTGAGGGCGTTCTCCATCCTAGACCTCAGTGGAAACACTAGTTAGGTTTGCTCTGGGCGTGTTTTCTCTCTCTCACCTCCACCCTCACGGCTCTCCCATTCTTGGCATGCTCCAGGCTCGAGGTAGCTCTGCTACCTGCTGGTCCTTCCTTCCTCATAGAAGGGTCATGGGGCACTCAGCAAAAGGAGCCACCCTCACCCCAGAAGCATGAGTTGCTGTGCTGGTTTTCCTCTAGACATTTTGGTGCCAGGCTTTATCTCTCTGAACCTCAGATTTTGCCTCTCACAAACTGGGATCACCCACTCTCATGGGGAAACTCTGAATTGCATGGTTACCATGACTACAGGTTTCCCCTCAAACCTTCTGGGCATCCTTCTTACATCTTAGAATTCTCCATCCAGGATTCCTGCAGCCCTAGGAAAGGGCACCAGAGGTCTCTGTGGCCATGCCCCTGCATCCAGGCAGCAATCCTGAAAAATGAGCACACCAAGAATGAATTAAGGCCACTTCCACCAGCTCTCTTTCCACTTCCCTTGGCTTACCCATGGAAAAACAACTTTTTCCCCCCAAGAAAAAGAAGGAAGCTCAAATTAAAAATGTAAGAGTTCAAAATAACCCTCAGCTCTTAACTCTCGTCAATTTTGACTGTTTCTTTCACCACCCACGCGTCGGCTTCGACCAGACACCCACCTAGCAGTACTTATGCAAAAGATATTGGCAGCTGTTACTAACCCAAGATGCGAATTGGCGCTCAGAGTGGCTTTGTTACCATCCCTCTGTCTGTTCCTTGTGTCTCTGGAGCTTTTCCCCTGTTTAATGAGGGCCCCGGTGCCCTTGGAAGGGCCCTAGGCTGCTGCAGCCCTGCACCCTCACCTCCCAAGTGAGTAAGGCCATGTGAAAGTGGGCCATCCCCCACGCCCTCCACCATGTCGTTGAATGCCATGTTTCTGTTAATTGGACTGTGTCATCTCAGGGACCGTTATTGATTAATAGATACTCGGAGCCCTGGACAAGTTCATCATGATCACCAGAGGACTTGAAAGAGGCCAAGGGACAGATGGGTATTGCCGGGTGTGAGGGCGGTCTGCTTGAATTTCAGGCACACCCTCCTCGATGATGCTGCAGAAGGAAATCCATCATGCTTATTGGAGAAAGGCCAGCGCCGTTGATATTAGAGCAATCAGTCAGTGTGGTGGATCCACACAACCCACTGCGGGGCAGGTGTCTCCTCCAGGTCATGATGTCCCAGGTGGGGCTGGCTGCCCTCAGGTGTCTGCTGTGATAAGCCAGGGGCACCTGGCTAGGTGGAGAAGGTCTGGTTCCAGGGAACAGCAGGCTTATTACCACCACAACCCTGTGTTCCTAGTGTCTGCTTGGGTCCTGGCATGGGTTTATCACTGGAGTCATTTCATTCATTGTTCTGCCGCTGAGCCCAGCTGCAGATAGAATAGTCTGAAAAGCTAGTTGAGGGGAAGGAGCTCCCTTTCTTCTAGAGTTTTCTGAGGAAGAACCTGACACAGCTCCCTATAGTAATGCACAACAATGCTGGCAGCCCCACTCCTGAAACCCTCCCAGCGTATCTCATGCTGCAGATGTAGTCAGCAGAACCAGATGGTCAGGGTAGTCTGAGCAGACAGGTGGGGGCTGAAGACACCCAGCAAGGGCCTCATGCTGGCTCCTCCACCCCCATGTGGGTTGCTCACTGGCTGTGCTCCCAGGATGTCCCTCATAGGAGACTGAAACCAACACCCTGGCCACCTGTTGGCTTAGGGCCCCTGAGCCCATCCATGTTCTTGAAAAATTCATTCAGGCTACTTGCTCCAGGCTGAGGAGGCCCAGCTGAAGCCTCTGGGCAGCAGAGCCCACAATCCCTTCCACCTGTTGCTGCCATGGGGCCACCCAATGGTGCTTTTATACCAGTAGGGCCTATAAGGGAGCCAGCTCCAGGAGCAGGCCAGGACTAGGCACCTCACATGCCTCGCCCTCATCTTCCTGGCTTTGCCAAGGAGGGATGGAGAGCCTGCAAATCAGCAGGTAAGAGTATACAGACTATGTGGTCCCAGCAAGAGGCCAGAGCCAAGGGAGACAGACATCAGGAGAGGCACTTGAGGACATCCAGGCAGAGAGACTCAGAGTCTTCATAGGGAGTGGTCCCCAAGGACACTGGCCATGGAACTGAAGGTTCAGGACAGAACTTTAAGACCCAAGATAGCGGCACTTTCCCAGCTGGCTTCCAGAGCCGGGGGCAAGGCTGGACCTGCAGGTGGAACCACAATCCTTCAGCAGCAGAGGGAGGAGAGGGCGCTGGGGAGAGGCACAGTGCCAGGCAGACTATTCCAGAGCAGGACTGGTGCCCAGGCAGAAGGAATACCCAGATAGACCAAGATCGGGTTCAGGAATGAAATGGGTTAGTGGATCGTCCTCTTCTACTTTGTTTTGCTTGGAAATAGATTTCATTTTTAATTGTATAAGTAATACGTGAATATATTCTTGTAAAAATTCAAATAAGAAAAGTGAAGCAAAAGTTCTCATTATTTAATTCCACCATCCTCCCTCCCCAATCCCACTGCCCTCCCTAAAGGGAATGACCATTGTCAGGTTAGCGTTTAGATAGGTAGTTAGGTAGATAGATGATAGAGATAGACAGGTGATTGATTGATTGATAGATAGATAGATAGATAGATAGATAGATAGATAGATAGACAGACAGAGAGATGATTTATGTGGCTTGCATTTTCACCTGACAATATTCCTTGGCATCATTTCCATCCTTATGGAGAGATCCACTTCACTCATTTAATTGTTGCATGGTGTTTCATTGGTCAGGGGTAACATGGTTTAACTGTAACCCTAATGATGGATGCTTATTTTGTTGTTGTTTTCTTATTGTTTCACAATAAGCACCCCTTTACATGGCCTATTTTAAAATAGGCCTATGAGTGACTGGTAGGGGCAGGAGTCCCTTGGGATCTTTTGGGGCACTGGGGTATGGAGAAACTGGGCTGGATTGAAGCCAGGTCACTCAACAGTCTCCAAATGCCTCCCATGTCTTGGCCAGCTTCTCAGAGCAGCTGCTTCCAGTGGAGTCTGGGGTGCCTCCCACCCTGGAGCCTCTGGTGCCCTGTGTCTCTTGGGGGTCATCCCTTGCTGACCCTTAGGCTTACAGCTTGTGCAAGTGGTCACATTCCACCCGTGAATGTCTTGCAGGAAAAGGCACAAAATCTATGTTCTGGCCTGATCCAGGCAGGTTAAAATCAGAGCCCCGTGTTGGAGTGAGAGCCTGATAATAATCCTCTCACTGCACCAATTTCCAACAGATTTGTTCCCTCTCAAAATGATCACAAACAATATTCCTGCAGCAGCCCCAGCCAAGGGACGGGTGCTATTTTGAGCTGTTTTTGGTAATTGGTTAATGCGGAGGATGAGTGGGAGGAAAACGCAAGGGCCTTTGTAGACGCATTGCTGATGTCATGGCTGAGTTTACAGAGACATGGTTTCCTATGTAGCTTTGGGAACAATTTCTCCCCCTGATCACGTGTCTCTGGGACAGTTGAGTAGCAGAGTAGCAGGTGGGTCCTTTGTTCTCAAACCTGTCATGCAGTCCCAGGCCTCACTGGGCTGTAGTCTTAGTGCCTGCTCTCAGTCAGAAGTCAGGGAAGCGGGAGAACAGTGTGGCTTACACCTGTAATCCCGGCATCGGGGGAGGGTGAGGTTGGAGGATCACTGAGCCCAGGGGTTCAAGACGAGCCTGGGTCACATAGCGAGACCCCATCTCTATAAAACAAGAACAAAAAGTCAGGTAAATGATACAGGCATGTTACAGCAACAGAAAATGGAAAACCAAAAATAATAATAATAAAGATGATACAGGCAGCCTGCCAAAGACCCAGGAGACTAGCAGTGAAAGGCAGAGGGTTTTCTTGTTTGTGTGTTATGAAAAGACGCCTCTGAGATCCCTTCTCTTTCTCCTGCCGTGTCTCCTTGCACATTGATGGAGTGCCTTCTACAGTCGTTGGAGAAAAGCCGTGGTATCTCATAAGAGCAAGGGCTCTAGAGCTGGGCATTGGCTGAGTTCAAATCCTGCCTCTCACTTTTGATACCTAACTCTGTGCCTTGATTTTCCCATCTGAAAAATGGGCATGATAGCATACTTCCGCTAGAGGGTTATGGTGAAAGCTCAGTGAGATGAAGCCCAGTGCCTGGCATGCAGCAAATGCACACAAGGTGGCGGCCATTAGTATTACTTATTCCCCTATGTTGTGATGCTCTCTTTAGCTTTCTATTTCTTCCACTAGGCTGTGAGTTCTTTCCAGAGATCTTATCCATGTTCTTCTCCTCAATGCAGGCCCTCAAAATAGGCTGAATGAAAAGAGGTGTGATCGATTAAAACTAGCCGCTCCTTCTTTGCAACTCCTTCCATCAGGTGGTGGAGTCTACGTTTGCCCTCCCTTTGATCTAGGCTGGCCACATGAATTGCTTTCACCGACAGAATGCTGTAGAAATGATACTGCATGACCTCTAAGCCCAGGCCTTAAGGAACTTTGCAGCTTCTGCTCTTGGCCTCTGGCTGCTCTGTGGCCACCATGGAAGGAGTCCCACACTAATCTCCTGTAGGGTAAGAGATGTGTGGAGGCACACAGAGCCACCCAGCCATCCCAGTCATGCCCCTGAGGCTCCAGGCATACCAGTGATGTACCTGGCTGAAGCCTGGCTCCCAGTCACCCACTGACAGCAGCTGCAAAGGTGCCCCGATGGGGTGAGCAGAAGCCTAGATGAAATTGCAGAATCATGAGCAAATGGATGGCTGCCATTTTCAGCCACCAAATCTTGGGGTGGTTTTTCATGCAGCAATAGATACATGAGACAGGAAGCTTTGGAAGAAGTCATCTTAGCATTCATAAGTGACAAGGAGGGCAAGGTGGGCCTAGTTGGATTGGATAGTCAAATTTCAGGAGGTAGCATTGCCCAGATTCAGGAAAAGAACATTGCAATCCCACAGGTAGGAACTCTAAAAGATAAGGTGACTCAGGAGGGCTGAAAGCATCTCAAACAGTGAGTTCTGGTGCTATAATCACAAATGAAGCTGATGAAGGAAAACAAAGGTATTGTCATAGAAAAGCACTGTGATACCCAAGGAGCCCTGTCTTGAGCTCAGATTACAAAGGGGCTTGCAGGGTAGGCAGTGGCGTGGCCAGTATCTATGTCCCAGGAAGACATAAACATGACACAGACCTGTGTGAGGGGTACCAGGGACACCATGGTCCACAGTGAGCTGGCAGTACCAGCAACAATAAAAGTGGGCACATTGAAAACTTTTGAAGCAAGAAGAACAAGGGGTGAGCCCCTCTCTTTAGGGTGGACATTATCATGTTGAGAGAGTTTGAGCAAAACAGCCTTCCCACTTTGCTTGTTTCCTATCAAGAACAATATTCCCTGATCTGGAGAAAATAGAAAATATACAGCTGAGAGAACTGAAGCCCAAATAAGATGAGGCAGTAGCAAGAACGTGCTTGTTGTTGTTCCAGATTTTTATTCCCCAGTCAAAATGTGTTTTATTCGAGAGTTCAAGGAGAGCTCGTGCAGGATGGTGGCCACACTAATAGTCATTGCTATGGCAGGGTTTCTCCAGGGTGGTCACCTGTATCAGAATCCCACCCCCATATCCCCACCACAGCTGCTTGGCAAGAGCACAGCCTTCCCAACTCCCTATCCCACTTACAATGTCAGACTCTAGGGTGGGGATCAGCATTTATTCAGTGAATACATGCGTACAACTCCCTGACACTGTTCTAGACAATGTAGACATATCTCTCCTTTAATCTTCGTAACACTATGTGGGAGATTCTATGTGACCTCTATTTTAGAGATAAGAAAACTGAGGCCCAGAGAGGTTGAATGGCCAGGGGCATGGAAGAGTTGGAACTTGAGCATAAGCCATTGTCTAACTCCAGAAGCCATGCTCCTAACCACTAGGATATGTGGCCTAGTGGATTATGGCCTAGTGGCCCATGGATTCCAGATAAGCACCACAGGAATCCTCCTGCACAGTTACATTTGCAAACCACTGCTTTAAAGAATCCCCAAACTGCCTGTAATCCCAGCACTTTGGGAGGCCAAGACAGGAGGACTGCTTGAAGCCAGGAGTTCGAGACAAGGCTGGGCAACATAGTGAGATGCTGTATTAGTTCATTCTCATGCTGCCAATAAAGATATACCCAAGACTGGGTAATTTATAAAGGAAATAGGTTTGATGGACTCACAGTTCCACTTGGCTGGGGAGGCCTCACAATCATGGTGGAAGGCAAAGGAGAAGAAAAGGCACATCTTACATGGTGGCGGGCAAGAGAGAGAGCGTGTGCAGGGAAACTCACCTTTGTAAAACCATCAGATCTTGTGAGACTTATTCACTATCATGAGAACAGCACAGGAAAGACCTGCCCCCATGATTAAATTATCTCCCACCAGGTCCCTCCCACAGCATGTGGGAATTATGGGAGCTACAATTCCAGATGAGATTTAGGTGGCGACACAACCAAACCATATTAAATGCTATCTCAGAAAACTAAAAAACTAGGAATGGTGGCACACACCTGTAGTCCCAGCTACTCGAGAGGCTGAGGCTGAAGTAAAAGGATCACTTGAGCCCAGGAGTTGGAAGTGAGGCTGCAGTGAGATATAATTGCACCATTGCAGTCCAGCCTGGATGATAGAGTGATAGCCTGTATCTTAAAAAAAAATTCTGACACCTGTAATCCTGGCTACTCAGGAGGCAGAGGCATGAGAATTGAGTTGTTTGAACCCAGGCGGTAAAGGTTGCAGTGAGCCATGATCGCATCACTGCACTCCAGTCTGGGTGACACAGCAAGACTCTGTCTCAAAAAAAAAAAAAAAAAAAAAAAAAATCCTGAGATTGTGGGGGAGAGAGAGAGAGAGAGAGAAATGCTGTCTCCAAATATAAGACCCCAGAGTCTATCATCTTTGGTAAAGTCATAGCACAGTCATTAGATGGTTTGTGATCACTTAGAGAAATGGTGAGTATCAGGAACCAGCATAGGTTCACTAAGCATGAGCCAAGTCAAATGAGCTCATTTATTTTATTGAAAGCATGGTTGGACCAGAGAATCTGCAATGTAGCGAACATTTCCCAACATCATTTCCACCCCCTGTGATTGGTTCATTTTGGGCTCCTAAGCTGATTGAACCAATGAGTCACGAAGACAGACTTGCTTGAGGCTTTGGAGAGAAAAAGAATCCAGTCTGTCTCTCTGCTTGGATGGGAACAAAGAAGTGTGTTGCCCCAATTACTCCGGCAGCAACCTTAAGAGCCTAAGGAGAACCACATTATGCTATAAATGGTAGACAAGAGATCTGAGTTTTTGCTGACATCGTTGAGCGACCGAATCAACCAACCTTGATGCTGCATCTATCTCTAGGCTTCTTGTTATGTGAGACCATCAGTTTCACTTTGATTTAGGGCTTCTGTAACCTGCAGAAAAACATATTGTAACTAATACAAGGGGAATACCCTAGATATAATGCATTTCAGCTTCAGAAAAATATTTTACTCCAGTTTAAGATATCCCTGTGTGCAAAATGAAGAAATGAGAGCTAAATAATACAATTAGGTAGATTCACACCAGTAAATCCAAAGTTGACCGGATACTGGGTGGAACAAGCCAAGGGGTACCTTTAGAACAGCCAGGTGCATGCTCAGAAAAGTTGGCAGCATTCCATCTTCTGGAATTTGTGTGGACATTGCCTGAAATGCCTCATTTGTGCCTGGGCATTCCCATGTGTGGTACATGTCTCAGGCTCCAGTATTGGTATCTACTCCCCTGAGCTACTGTCTTTTGCAGACCTGATGTCAAGGCCTGGATTTGTCTTCAGCTGCACTCTTGCCCCCTGGACAGGTGTGTGCACTCTTGCCCCCTGGACAGGTGTGAGGTCTCCCAACTTTGGCATTTCTCCCTTGACTTTACCCTTTTCTCCTGGATTGGAATTGACCCCTGCCCTCTAATTCTTCAGAAGCAACACCTGACATATCTTTAGTTTGAGTCCAAATATGCAGCTGTGGCTGGCATTTGATGCTGGAACCAATGTAATGCTTCTGTCATGTAACCGTGCTCCACTCCATAAGATATGCAGTTATCCTATGTGAAAACATTCTATTTAATGGCATAATCAAGAAGTAGATTCTGACGTGACCCAGATCCCTGTTTCTTTCAGGTTCTCTGCCAAGTGTACACACAAGAGATCAGTGTCACCAGTTAGGTGGTCTCTAGTGGGTAGTATGAGAAATTTAGCCCTTGAATCTCAGCCTGGCTCTAATCACCTCCTAGGTATAGAAAGGCATCTTACCCAATTTGCAAATGTCCCAAAGCTGCCAGGCTGACTAAAGTACAGGCTGACAAACTACAACTTCAAAAAGATCCTAAAAGTAGTGGAATAATAGGCTGAGAGTGTATTTTTTACTTAACTATTAAAGTAGCTTACAGCAGTTTATGTTAAAAATGGGCTGAGCCTGGGCAACATAGCAAGGCCCCATCTCTTAAAAAAAAAATTAATTAGTTGGGTGTGGTAGCATGCACCTGTAGTCCCAGCAATTCAGGAGGCTGGGGCGGGAGGATCTCTTGAGCCCAAGAGTCTGAGGCTACAGTGAGCTATGACTGCACCACTGCACTCCTGCCTGGGAGACAGATCAAATAAAACCCCGCAGTTTCTTTAAAATGGTCCATGATGTCATGTTGCTGCCCAAAAGGTCAATGGCATCTTAGGTTCACACTCAAAGTGTAATGTCCAAACAAGGCAGGTGGTATCCCACTGGGAATCCTTTTGAGGTCCCATATTTGAAAATGGCCATCACAAGAGAGGGGGCAAAGGAACAGAGGGAAACCTCTGCAAAGCTCTAGAGCTGGGACCTGGGATTAGTCAGTGAAAGTTACAGAGAAGTAGAGGGTTCAGCCTATTCTGAAGAATGATTTCCTATACAACGTAACTTAAGACACATTAATATGACAAGTGCAGTGCAATGCTATGGGTCAGACAGTCCCAGGTTCAAATCCCAGCTCTGCCACATGCCAAATGCATCACCACGGACAGCTCGATTTCTCTGAGACTCAGTTTAAGCTACCTCACTGGATTAATTGCAGTAGTCTGCCTAGAGGGTTTAGTACAGGGCCAGGCACAGCATCAGTGCTCAATAATCTATAGTAGTATTATTAATAACAACAATCAAGTAGGGTTTGAAGTAAGGTAATAGGTTCCCCATCATTGGAGTGTTAAGCAGAGGCTATGTGTCAACACGTCAGGAATGTCGGAGAGGATTTTTATGCTCTGGGTTGGAGGTTGAAATAGCTGATTTCTACAGCCCCTAAAAACTATAATTCTATGATTGAAAACCATTATAAGAGCCCAGACTTCTAGTTGGGTCAGGGACAGTAATCTATTACTGGGATTGAAATTCCCTGCTGGCTCAAGGGCCCAGAAGTTTCACTGTCTGAATTCCTGTTCAAGCATGCCGTGCCTATGCCCATGGTCATCCATGTGTTCTGTACGTGTACACGTGGGAGTGTGTGTGTGTGACCATGTGTTTGCCTAGAACCGTGCCCCACTCTGTAAGACAGCCAGTTATCATGTGTGAAAACGTTCCATTTAGTGGCATCATGAAGGGATAGATTCCAACGTGACCCAGGTCCGTGTTCTGCTCAGCTCCTCTGCCAAGTGTACACACAAGAGACATTTCCCTCTGCTGATGTTTGTACTTGGACAGAAAGCTTATCAATAAGGTCCTCAGACTGTCGATTCTCTTCAACAGCCGAGGGGCAGGATTGTGGGCTGGGATTTGATAACTTGAGGTTGAGACCCTGCCCAGGGCTGCCCCTTCCAAAAAGAATCCTCTAAGCCTCTGGCATTTGTCTTCATCCCCGTTGGATTCCTTTTGTAGGCTTTTTGCACCCTTTAAAAGACTTTTTCTCATCACACCTGAGGTACTCTGTGCCAATCTGTTATATCAGCTGCCTTCTCTTGGAGGAAAAGCGTCTGACAAACAAGTAAGTACTGAGTGGTTGGTACCCAGGAGCACTGGTCATGTGCCAGGAACTGGGCCCATTACATGTCAACGAGAGCTTGTAACTCTGCAGGAAATTTAGAGACAAACAACCCCCAAAGTATAAAAACCTGCTACAGTCACCATGCAGAGGTGGGGATAGAGGATATGAAGTAAGTGGTACCAGAGCTGCATCTCTAGACTGGTTCCTACCTTGGTAAGGATGAACGTAGAAATGCTGGTCCTATGGCAACTAGAGTGTGGCAAAAATATCTAGGGAAGGGAGGTATTCCTGGGATACTGCCCATCATCCCTTGTGAGTAACTATCTAATAAAAACTCTATTTTGTGGAAAGTTTCCCCAATCTTCTCTCAGCTGAGATCTTGTAGCAACGGTTTAGATTGCGATTGTTGTCTCCATTTTGCAGACAAGAAGACCAAGGCTCAGGGAGGCTATGTGATGAGTCACCAGCAAGGGCATGCCAGAGCTGAGACTGCAAACCAGGTCCTCGAGTTCCTGCTCTTGTGCCCTTTCCAGTGCCTCTGCTCTCTCTTGGAAGCTACTGGGGCCAGCCTCAGGCTGTGGCTGGTCCATCCCATGCTGGGCCAAGTTTTCCCTAATCCTCCAGGACCATCTCACATCTGGGGAAAGATCTGTGGGCTTCTGTACAGCATTTCATTTGGCTACATCTTGTGCCTGTGGCACTATGCGTGGCCTCTGGGGAACTTCTTTCGCTTACCATATTTCCTTATTTCCCAACCTGTCCCCTGCATGGCCAGGTTCCCTTTGGAATGCCATCCGGAGCAGCAACAGCCACTCCCATTCCCTGTCCGGGGACAGGCTGGCCAAGCAGCAGGGCGGCCACTCCCCAGAGCAAGCCTGGTGGCCGAGCCAGTGTGGGCAAGACAAGAAGACTCTTTTTGCTTCTGAATGATCTGGTCCTGCTGCCATGGGGTCCTTTATAAACTCTCTCCTGAGTTATTCTCTACTTATTGTTGTTATTACTATTGATCCAGCCTCTAAATAGCAGAGATCCCAAGGCTCAATTTAAACCATCAATCACATTGATAATTCCTTTGTTTGTAATATTGTTACTTTGGAGACTCTCTGGATGCCTCCCAATACCCAAGAGAGGTGGGAAAATTCTCCTCTGAGGGAAACTGAGGCCCAGGGAGATGGGGAGGTCAGCCAGGGACTACAGAGCCGAGCCGGACCCGGGCTCCTGACGCTTTGTTTCTTGATCAGCTCCTGGGGTACCGGCTCCCCTCTTGCCATGGGCTGTTCTGAGCTCATGTGAGAGTCTCAACCAAAGCTTCTCCAGCAACCCACAGAGGCAAGGCACCCTTAAACCCTTAACGAGGGAGTGTGGGCCTTTTATTCCCCCAAAGGCCCCAGCAGCCCTCAGCACAGCCTGCCTGCCTTTGTGCTTCAGCCTCAAAGGGGATGCAATGAATAGCTTTTCAATTCTCCTCCATCCCAGCCCCTAGGGATGAGATCTGCTGTGCAAAAACCGAAAGGATCGTTTTGTAAATGGGGGGGTGGGGGCTGGGGGTGGATGTAACATCACAGATGCTTGCCTTTTCCATTCTGAGAATATTGGCAGGAGAAGAGGAATTAGGGTGGTACGTGGGTACCCGAGTTTCCTTATATGCGCAGAACAACGTGTCTTCCGGTGGGGGCACCATAACCTCTTACGGCAGCCAGTGGGGAGTGGGTTCTCTTTTCTTGGGGGCTCCTGGGCCAGCAGCAGCGGCGCCGTCCGGCCCTTCTGCCGTGGGACAGAAGCTGATGGTGAATGTGGGCAGTGTTCATGCTGCTTATTCAGCTCCCAACGTGTTCATAGTAGCAGCATCCAGGACGGCCTCCGCGGGGGACAGTAACCACGGAGCACATGCCTTCTCCCTGACAACCCCGCCTTGCTCCTCCTCGGCCCTGCTTGGGCTTCAGGTGTGCTCATTCACCTGCTGTGCAGCCACATTCTCCCCTGTGCCCCACCTTTCAGCTTTACAGCGGGGCATCCGGCCTCACCTGTTGGCAGAAGCAAACATGAATCAAGCCCCCATTTCCAATCTTCCAGGCTCATAAAACTTGCCACCCTTTTCAAGGTGGGGTGGCCCATCCCCTATTTTATCTCTGGGGGAGAGCAGGCACAGATGCGGCTGATGGATGGGAAGTTTAGAAAATGAAGTCTTGGAAATCGATAGAAGAATATACAAGCTATGTATCATGTGAGCACCCCTTGTCTGTGCTTCAGTAAATCAAAAGTAACGAATGGCAGGCTTTCTGCAACCAGGGACCCCCGGCCTTTCCCTGAAGGTGGGGGCTTGCATAGTGATTGGGTTTTCACAGTACAAGCACATGTTTTCTACTTCAGTAGACCTAAAAATAGGCCCTGATACGGATTTTTTTTTTCTTTTAATATCTCTGCCCCCCACTCCCAGCCCTTTTCCTTTTTAATTTCCATCCTGTAGGCACTTGGCATCCAAACGTCTCTTGTAGAGGCGCAATGTATTGCAAGATAAGCTGCCTCAGTGGTTCCCAGAATGAACGGTCATCCCCAGGGCTGTGTTACTGTGACATTAGCAAACTCTGATCCTCCTGCAGTTTGAATGCCTCAGTGCCTCAGAGATGATTATCTGTGAGGCTCCTTACACCCCAGGCTGTGGGCAGCACTTGGCTGCAGAGTTGCTTGGAGGAGATTGGCACAGGGGAGTCACTTGGAGGAGATTCACAAAGGGGAGTTGCTTGGAGGAGACTCGCACAGGGGTTGGCGGAAGCCAGGAGGCCAGAGGGCCTGGAGGTGGAGTAGGAGTCCCCTGGCTCTGCACTGCTCAGCTTCCGGCCAATATCCATCCTCTCATCCCCAAAAAAACACCCAGATTTGAATCTCAAGTCAGAAGACTCCACCACACCACCCTCTTCCCCTCCTGGTTGCATCCATCTCCAGACCCCCATGGCCTCCCCTCCTTCCTTGAATATTTTGGTTTCTTGATCACTGTGATTCTCCCCAGTCCTCCCCAGCATAATTCATGGAGATTCTTCCCCCAGCTTGGTCTTTTCCTATTTTGATTTCTTCTCCTCTGATGAGCTTGTCTTCAACTTCCCTCCAGCTTCCACGTTGGCTTTGTCATTATCACCCCTTTCTATGGTTTCATAGTCTCCAGCTCAAGACTTCCACTCTCCAGCCCCTACATCCAGTGACTTCAGTTCACTCCTTCAGGGATCACCTTCCAGCCCCACCTATAACTTGTTGGTCCTATCACCTGTCCACCTTCCCTTCTCATATCCCAGCATACCTGCTAACTTGCTGCAGTTTCCTGATCAATCGTAATAATCCTATTGCAAACGCTCTCATCCCTTGCCCCTCTCTTATTTCCCAGTTGCTCAGCAAAACCTCTGACCGGGTTAAATCCAACTTTCCCCCTCCATGGTGCTTACACCTTTACAAGCAGAGTGTGGCTGGAGAACAACACCTCAAGTGTGCTGACGGGCCCACTTTCAGTTGATGAGCCTTAAACTCAAGTGGGCGTTGGTTGCCAGCTGGCATCATACATCATTTCTCTGGTCCGTTCATTCTCAACGCTCTCCCAGATGAGTGGTCATACCTTCCCTTCTCCTTAAGCCTCCACCGCCTCCCCCTCCATCCTCATCTCCACAAATAACCTTGCTTTCTAGTCGCTGAAAGAATGGAACAATCAAAGAGAATGTTCACAAACTCCCACCCCTGCAACTGCCCTCCTGCCCACGTGTGTTTCAACTCCTCTACCTCACTCCGATTCTGTGCATGGACTGTCCATGCTCCTGGCCTTTGCCAGATCTGACCCCTCTCGCCTGCTCAAGGACATCCCCTGGGCACTCGCCCTGCTTGAGCCTGCATCATCCATTGTTCACTCTCTCCCAGTCCACCCCCATCAGCACGCAAACCTGCTGTTATTTCTCCTGTCCTAAAAAAAAATGTGCCCACTTCCTCCTCCACCAACTTCAGCAACCTTCTTGAAAGATCTGTCCACCCTCACTCTCCCAAACTCCTCTCCTCCCACTCTTTTCTAGACCATTCAGGGTCTCATCCCTGCCGCTCTACCCAGCTGTTCTTGTCAAGGCCATTGTTGCCTTTCCAGGTGCTAAATTCAGTGGTGGCTTCTCAGGTACCCTCCTGACCTATTGGCAGCATTTGGCAGCACTGCACTCCTTTCTTAGCGAAATACTTTCTTCACCAGCATCCAAGACCCACGCAGTCCTGGTTTCCTCCATCTTCACTGTCTTCTCCTGTCTCTGGTGCTGGTTTCCCTTCATCTTACCAGCTCCTTGACTTTGGAGGCGTCCAGGGCTCAGCCTCTGAGCCTTTCCTATTTTTCTCTCTACACATAGCGCCTCCGTAATCTCAGCCAGATACATGGCCTGAAATGGTTTAAATGCAGCTATATGGTGGCAACTCCAAATTTATATCTCATCTGAACTCTCAAGTACATATTTGACATGTCACTTCCATGCCTAAGCCTTTCAGTGACTGTCCTCTGGCTGAAGGATAAAGTCAGAAATCCTGAATGGGACATAAGAGCTCCTTGAGGCTCTGCCCCACTCCTATTATTTTCCATTCTTAACTCAGTCTGGCAATGCCTTGGCCTCTGTGATCCTCTGATTCTGTAAACAGGCCACTCTCCTCAGGCCTTTGACAGTGTTGTCCCCTCCCAAGGACTCCCAGCAACCCTCCCTCTCCTCCCAGGCTTGGCTAATTACTTCTTCAGGTTTCAGGGACCTCTGATGTCCTTCCTAAGGTTCAGGTGGCCTCCGGTGCTCAACCCTGTCATAGAAATAACCAGCTTGCATGTGGCCATACACTGGACAGGGGGCTCCTTGAAGGCAGGCACCATCCCATTGCTGTGGGATCTCCTGGAAGAGTCTGCCCATTTCCTGTCTACTGTTTAGTCCTATTTGTTCCTATACTATAGCCCCAATTTTGCTAGAGGTGGCAACATGCCCAACTGCCTCCTAGCTTCTTTCCGGGCAGCGGTGGCCATATGACTAGTCCCAGCCAGTGGGGGGCGGGTTCCTGGGAAAGATGTGTCCTCCTAAGGTAACCACTGCCACTTCTGTTTTCCTTCCCATTGTCTGAGGCCACACAGGAAGTGGCCATTTGTGACCATGAATAATAAGCCACATGCTAAAGACAGTGGCAGGACAGAGAGAGCAGGAACATCGTGACACCATGGAGCTGCAGGCTCTAGACTATGGATTTGGGGGACGTGAAAACAAGCAGCAACGGCCCTCCCGTTTGGTTAGCCCTCTCTAGTTGTTTTTCTGTGACCCACCGCTGAACACACTTCTGCAGGAAACACCCCAACCCTGGCAGAGCCACTAGAGGACACGGCTGTGTGATGAATGATTGCATGGACTGCTTACCAGTTTCAACCCACATTGTGCTTTCCAGCGTTTGCCTGAACTCTGCCTCTGCCCCCTCTTCCACCCCATTTATGTCTAGTGAAAGGAAATTTCTCTCTCAAATCTCAGAGTGAATACCTCCTTTTGAAGTGGGCTCTGATCCCTTCTATCCTATGTGCACCTGGATTTATTAATGTGCATCATCCCTCTGCTATTTAAACCACCATGATTGGTGTTATAGCTGTTCATAGTTGATTCTGACCTCCTGCTTAGGAGGCCTTAGAGAGTAGGTTGATACATTTATTTGCCCTCTCCACCACATACCCCCCTACCTAACCGTCCCAGAGCCTAGAACACTGCCTCATGCATCACAGATTATCAATAAATACTTTTTGGATGAGAGCTATGGCTGTCCAGTAGCCCCACCCACCTCCTCTGGCAAATCCTTTCTGACCACATCACCCTACTTTCTGCACCATGCTTTTGGTGACGGCACCGATTTCCTTGTCTTAGGTTTGTTGCCTATAAATACATTGAAAGCTCAAGTTTTGGCAGAAATCACATCCAAATCTGTGTTTCTGCTCTCTCCTCCTCATTCCCAAGATAGTATCAGTACCTTACAGATAGTGGAGGGAACGCATGTGCTGATTTAGCTTGACTTGGCTAAAGCAGATACTTGCTGCTGGCATTGGTGGTCTAACCTCCCTTTGAAGGAAGTTGGTGGCCTGCCTCCCTTTCTCTCTGAAGGCCTTCCAAACATGTCAGCTGCTTTTCGGAGCCTTGATTCCCGACCCCATGCAGAGATTTCAGAAACACTCTAGAGGCCTGGCTTTTATTTCCTAAAACAGATTTCCTAGAGCTCATCCAAGTTCTTGGTGGTACAGGCTCTTTTAACCCATCCCACTTCTCTCAACTACTCTCCAAATCTCTCCTCTGAAATCTGGTTCCTTTTGGCCCCTCCTTTTCTCAGATGATTTCTAGGTGAGAAGGAGCATCCCATTTGGGGACAGATTAATCCTAGGAATCCCTAGAGGGATTTCCCTAAAAATGCAGTCCAAGACAAACAAATCCCAGGACCTCACCCTTTAGAGCTGAAAGCCAGGAGCCAGTCCCCAGGGAGCAGAAGCATTTGACTAATGAGTTTGTGGCAGAATCTGTACCCTTGATTCTTGGAAACTCCTCTGATTGAGCAGAGGAGCTAAGAGATTATCTCAACTCAAATGCCACAAGGGCCAGGAAGGCAGTGTAAATTAGTTATTTGGGGTTTGCATGATGCGTGACAACTGACATCCATCTTAAATGTTGGAGATTGTTACCTGGGTTCCCCAGAAAGCAGAGCCTAAGATAGAGCCTCATTGGTGTGCCACAATTTTCTCAGGGGTACAACAGTATGAAGTCAGGGGAGTGAGGCAGAGAAAGGTAGAGACAATATGAGGATGCATTAAAAACTGGCCACCACCAAGGGCAACTTCATGCTCAATCTTGTAGAAATACACCCAAGAAACTGCAAAAACTGTCCAGGAGGTGGAGGCAGGAGAGAAAGAAAGAAGATTTGTCTACCAGTTCCAATATCCCATTTGCCAAAGGTTGGCCCCACTAAGCACTAACTTTTCTTCACTTCTGGATTTTAATCCATGACAGCCGAAATATGTTCATTGGCATCCCATGTCCTGGTGTCAACAGTGCCGGAGGTGAGAGGTATGCAGTGGGCAGCCCAGACACCAGGCATGGTCCCCTAGGGAGTGACTCACTGCATGACGCCTGTTGGAGCCCATGCAGGACTGCTTACTGCTGTAGCAGAACGAGAGGTGGGTCAGGCCAAGGGGACCTGAAATGGTGCCTAAGAGATGGCTCATATGATCCACCCCAGCACTACTCCATTCACCTTGACTTTCCATCACATCTGGCACTCAGAATACCAGGTGAGGCCTCCATTTTTGTGAACAGAGAGCTTCACCTCTTTTCTGAAGGGGAAGGTACAGATACAGCCAGTCACAGAGTCTCCTCCAAGATGGTAGTTAGCCAGACTTTTTTTTTTTTTTTTTTTTTAGAGACAAGGTCTCACTCTGTCACCCAGGCTGGGATGCAGTGGCACAATCATAGCTCACTGTACCCTTGAACTCCTGGGCTCAAGTGATCCTCCCATCTTGGCCTGCTAAACTGCTAGGATCGTGGATACAGAAATAATTGTAAAGAGTTCAGGTAAGAGGATTGGTGAAACAAGCCACAGTCTCACTTCTGCAAGTGGACTTGAGGCTGCAATTTAACATTACCATCTTTCTCCACCGTCCATCCTGGATTTTCCTCGCCCTTGGCCAGCACTTTGGCTGGTGTGGGTTACTGGCCTTGTGGGACCTGGGTTTGTTGTTGTTGTTCATTTTGTTTAGTTTATTTGAGATGGAGTCTTGCTCTGTCGCCCAGGCTGGAGTGCAGTGGCTTGATCTTGGCCCACTGCAACCTCTGCCTCCCAGCTTCAAACAATTCTCCTGCCTCAGCCTCCTAAGTAACTGGGACTACAGACCTGTGCCACCACACCTGGCTAATTTTTTGTATTTTTAGTAGACATGGGGTTTCACCATGTTAGCCAGGATGTTAGTCTCAATCTCCTGACCTCATGATCTGCCCACCTCAGCCTTCCAAAGGGACCTGGTTTTTTATCCCTGCAGAGTCCAGGCTCCTAGAGGCTTTGCCCTTGTTGAGTCACAGTTATCATTATCATGGAAGCAGCAAAAGATGCCCCAGTGAATCTTCTGGCTTTCGGACACACTCATCGCTGCCCCCATTGTGTAGCAGCAACACCCCTAATTTCTCGTGGCAGTCAGGGTAATCAATCCTGCCAACGTAGTAACTATTTTATTTACCTGATGGTCCACCAGCATGAAGAACCCAGAGTATCTAGGTAACTGTTGCAACTTCAAGTTCAGTAGCACCCCCTACCCTTTGTCCTCTGGCATTCATCACCTGGGAATCAGGACCTCTAACCTGGCAGAGCCTAAGTTTACTGGGAGAGGAGGCACAGACTTCTCAAGCAGGTCTCTAGGAATAATGGTGGGAGGGTAAATCCCGCTTCTACCCCTTGATTCCCGCTTGTGTGTGCTCTACCTATTAGTGACTTGTGGGTCATGTATTGTCCCTGAGTTGGTGCCTTAGCTTAATAGGACATTTCACCACTGTCTTAGGCTGGCTGCTTCAGCATGATGGGATTCAGATATAAGACCAGTGGATCCCATGACCATGTGCCTATTGGTACACCTACTTAGGTGACTTGGGTTTCTTGGTTTGAGACAATGTCATATGGGATATCATGGCAAGAAACCAGGTATTTTGTATACTCTCAGATGGTGGTACTGGTGGGGGCTCTGTGGCCAGGAAGGCAGACCTGTACCCAGAGTAGTACCAGTTCTGGAAAGAATAAATTGCTGCCCCTCCCAGCATGGAAGGAATCTAATTCAGTCAACCTACCACAAAGTGGATGGCTAGTTTCCTTAAGGAATGGTGTCACATTAAGATCTCAGTATGAATCTCTGTTGCTGCCTGTTTGCATATTCAGCAGTGGCAGTTGCATGATCAGTCTTGGTGAGAAGGAGCCCATGATGTTGGCCCATGTGTAGCCTCCATCCTTTCTGTCATAGTCACTCTGCACCTGCATGGGGTGGCTGATAAGAGAAGCTGGCTGACATCCCCAGGATGAATCATCTTTCCATCTGATCGGTGAAAATTTCCTCTGCCATCAATGCATCTGGCATTAGTGGGAGATACATGATCCGCATGTTTTGTTGCTTTATGCCCACTACCATCGGCCCATCTACATACCTCTCCCTGATCTTTCAATCTAATTTTTTCTAAGCTCCTGACTTAGAAGCCAGGCGACTGGCGACCATACAGGGGTCCATGTAAATCCATGTTTCAGGCAGTATTTCCCTCTCTGAGATGTGGACAACCAAGTGTATTGCTCATGGCACTGCCCACTGATAGGATTTTTCAACACTACTGATCTTAGGGCCACTTCGTGTTCTCACCAACATAATGTGCTGGCCTATTTGTTATCCAGATACAAGTTATTTCCCCCCTCTGTTGGTCAGAACCCCACATGAGTCCATAGGTATGAATTGGGGGAGAGGGGCTGGTGCAATAGAGGTCAATGACATGGGGTCTGTTCATTTAGTTCATTTGTGCTTTTTGGTCCTGCTTGGGCCTCTTCCTGAAGATACCATTTCCACCACACAGGGGACTCTATTGCCTTGACTCCATGACTCAGCAGATTCGAGAAGAAGCCCCTGATGAGTAGCTCGGGTTTTGTAGTCCCTTGGTGCTGCATGGTCCCTCTCTCTTCCAGGGCCCACACCAAACAGTGCTTCAGAAGGCATGGTCTTGTTCCAGACTATAGGGGGTTTTTGCTACATCTCTCCTATTGAGGGTCTGCCAAAGACTCCCCATGCATCTTCATCCACCACACACACCTCTAGAGTGTCTGATCTGCTGGGACATACAACCTTAATGTTGGATTGCACCAGTAGCTAAAACCCCTGCAGACCTTTATTTTGTTTTGGGCTCCACTCAAAACTGGAAGCTTTTCCAGTCACCCCAAAATTGGGTCAGATCAGTGTTGCCAAATGTGCTACACACTGCCTCAAAAATCCAGAGGCCCACTAAGCACAGTGCCTGCTTCTTAGTGGAAGGAAATATTCAATCCAACAGTTTGTCTTTTACCTTAATGGGTTGGTCTTAGAACGGTCCAAACCACTAGACCCCTAAAAACATCACCAATGTGGCATAGTCCTAGATTTTCGTGCAGTTATCTTCTACCTCTGGTTCTCAAGTGCTTAATAAAATCTTCAAGTTTTCCACTTCGTGCTCACCAGGTACAATTTGCTTGTTGTCATCCATACAGTGAGCCAGTGTGATATTCTGCGGAATTCAAGATGACTACAGTCCCTTTGGACTACACTATGACAAAGAACAAGAGTGTTAGCACAGCCCTGGGATAAGACAACAAATGTGTCCCCACCATATGAAGATGAACTGCCTTTGATCCTCCCTACTGATGGGGAAGAAGGCATTTGCTTGATCAATAGCCTCTTACAAATGCCAGAGGCTATTTGACCTGCTCTAGTAAAATTACCACATCTGGCACAGAAGCTGCAATCAGGGTTGCTGCCTGGTTTAGTTTATTCAAGTCCTCAGTCATTCCCTACGAACAATTTGGTTTTAGCAGGACCAGAATGATGAGCCGAATGAGGATGTGATGGGAAACACCCACCCTACATCCTCTAAGTTTTTAATGAGGGCACTAATCTCTGAAATTCTCGCAGAATGTGGCAATAATTCTTCCATTTTACTATCTTGTCTGAGCTTGGTGGTAGTTTCAGGGTATCCCACTTGGCCTATCCTACCAGAATGGCCCTTTATTCATGGGTTGTGGATTCAAATGGGAGCGTTCTGCCGGCATCTATTCAAATACACTTACAGGGACTGGAGGAATGACCACAGGGGTGGTCTATGGATCCACAGGACCCACTGCAGGACAGACTTGGACCCCAAGTCCCTTTATCACCTGTCCCCTTATTGTCAGTGTAAGTGTTAAGTCATTCCAGGTATTTACCAGTCCTTAGAAATGTGGGCATTTCCCTTGCTTCCATGCGGTCACTCTAGCTGTAGATCCCTTTGGGAAAGGATTGGAGGAATACAAATCTCATATGCTTGTGGTGGCATCCTGTGGTCCTTCCTCAAGGGGACCTTCTTCTTCTTCTTCTCTCAATGGATGATGGGTCTGTGAACTGACTTAGATCTGGAGACCAGGTGAGGGTCTGATGTCGTCCTTCTGCTTGCCATTTCTTGATATTTTTTTCACAATTACGCAAATTAAGCAACTCCCTTGCAGCTGTCCATCTGTCTCACACCATGGCTGATTAGCCATCATCAACTATCTCTGCAGGTCCGTGTTCCTTGGTTGCTTCTCTAGCTTGCTACTCACGTTGCCTCTGGTGTTAAAGGGGCAGCACCTGGCCTCTGTTCTTCCAGAATCTTGTCCTGCCCATTGATCACAGGGAGCACAATTCTATCATTGGCCTCAGCCTACTGAGGGTGGCCACTGCAGAATTTCTCAGAGATGCTTGTGCTCCCCACCCCGAACCAGGGCATCCCTTCTTACCTTGGGGAGGGGGATTCTCTGGGTACTCCCAGAGAAAGTTGTATTCATTTCCCATGGCTACTCTAACAAAGTACTACAAACTGGGTGTCTTAAAACAAAACAAATGTATTTTCTCTCATTTCTGAAGGCCGGAAGTCCAAAATCAAGGTGTTGGCAGAGCCATGCTCCTTCCAAAGACTCTAGGGGAGGATGCCTCTTTGCTCTTCCAGCTTCTGGCTTGTGGCAGCACAACTCCAATCTCTGCCTCCGTCTTCACATGGTTGTCCTCTCTTTGTGTCTCTCTGGATGTCCTCTCCTCATCTTAGAAGGACTGCTGTCATATTGGATTAGGGCTCACCCTTAATGACCTCATCTTAACTTGATTACATCTACAAAGACTTGACTGAGGTCACATTCACAGGCACCAGGAGTTAGGACTTCAATGTATCTTTTGGGGGAATGCAATTCAATCCATAACAATAGCCAACTGGTAAGTTCCCGGGTCCTATATAGATAATTCATTTTAAAATTCCTACCTCCCTGTGCCTTCTGACCCCTTCTTCAATCCTATGCTGAGGAGGTTCTGGCATTTCTACTCATTTGCTCTAAACCATTGTCATGGCCAAACTCTAAGATGCCATCCTATCACACTGTTTGGACCAGTTCTAGGTCCTAACACTCAATCCCAGTCAAGGGCTTACATCAAGAGTTAGTGTCACAAATTCTCCCCCTGGCAGCCTTCTCTCCCCCACCTCCCTCCTCTATCCAACCCCGGGCAATATTCAAGCACCAAGGCCATGGCTTACCCCAAGGCCTCACTTTCTACCTGCAGCTCTTCCCAGTATTCTACAGGTGATAGCTCAGATAATCCTGAGGCCATTGCATGCCAGGACTATCATCACCCAACTTATCGCCAGGGATGGGGTTCTTCTTGCCAAAACTCCCGTGAGTAATCCAGCTCCAGAATCCCATCTTGAGGGCTGCTTGCTGGGGCCACTCCTAATACCAACTGTCCTCTCTTGGGTTTTCCACAAAGGCTGAGGCAAAGTCCTCTGTGCTACTCCTTTATTAGGGAACACAATCCCAGGAAGGAGAGCAAGACAGGGAGGGGCAGAACCACCACAAGGAGGGCACATTACTGAGCTGTCTGTGGCCAAGTGCTACTGATTGTTCAATCTTGCAAGATCATTTCAAGAAACTGTCTACCTCGGAAGCATCTGCCAGGAGGGAGAAAGAGGGAAGAATTTTCCATTAACTCCTATTTTCCATTGATCAAAGTTTTGTCAAACTGGTCATTAACCCCTAGCACTTTCAGGTTGTGCACATGTGGGTGCTAAGCAGGATTCTTCAATCCCGTCTGCACCTCAAAAGGGAAGCCCAGGGATGTGAGGCAAGGGGCCCGTGGCAGAAGGTGCAGGCATGGAGCAAGGCACTATCTGGTTGACGTGCATGAAGTTAGTTGGAGCCCATCAAGAGCTGGTAGCAGCAGATGCCCTTGAAGCTAGAGACAGATGAGGCTAAGAGGATCTAAGGGGTCCAAAATAAGGGTTTGATAGAGTGATCAAGGGATCGTGGGCTCGATGGCACAGAGGATGTGCTTGGATGGCTCCATCCAAGGAGAGCAGCTGCACTCAGCCCCAGCCAATTGCTCGATCTTCTGATTTGTTTTCAAGAAAGCTAGTTTACTGAGTTTTCCTTTAAAGTTGATAAGCAATTCAGATTTAAAATGTAATGTGGGCCAACACTGCAGGTCAAATAAAATATTTCTGAATATTGCCCACAGGGGCCCATAGGTTTGCAATTTCTGACCTACTCATCTTAAGGAACTGGGTCAGGAGGGGAAGGGGGCAGGGTCGAGCCTAGCACTGGATGTCCTAACTCCAAGACCAGTGTTCTTTCCCCCATTTTTAGAAGGCTGGCCTTAGCATTCATGGCCTTAGCAAGATCTCTAGCCTGCCATGAGTCAGAAATTTCCCCTCTCCATGATGTAACTGCACCCAGGTGAGGGCACAGTCAACCCATCCCCTGCCCCACCCCTCACCCTGACGGGCTCTTGACCTCCCATGGGGGCTGGGTACTCAGATCCCACTGATTCTCAGCCTTGTTGGCCTGGCTGATGAGGTGGAGCTGGTGGATTCCCACCACACTGCCAACCTGAGACTGGGGACCCATCAATCCTGCTCCCGCATTGCCTAGGACACCCCCGTGACGGATGAAGGGCCTCGGCCGTGAATCATCTCGCTCACCTTTTTCCATCTCCCAGCCAGCTTCCTGGAGCTGGAAAGATGAATGCCTGCAGAATCTCACCTGCTCTCTTGAATAATTTCCCTTTAAAAGAGGCCACTTATCAGTAATTCATTACTCGTCTTTGTTAACATAAACAAGACAGAGAAGTTGGGGTGGGGGACGATCCTTCCTGCTCCTCCTCCCAGCTTCTGCCACTGCTGCTGCCTTCATCATACCTCTGTCACTCCGGCTGGCCTCCAACCTCAGTTCTGCCTTCCTGCTGTGGAGCAAAGCAAAGCCAGGGTCTTAAGGAGAGCTGCTCCAGCTGGTGGCACCCTGTCTGGCAGATGGCATACAGCTGTTTCTGGTGACATCTGGATGAGCACAATCAGCTCCAATTGATGATTTCTTTTAATCTTGAATTAAATGTCACATGTTGTCTCTTTCTTTTATGGCCCATATACATCCCTGTCTGTGTTGTCTATAACTACAGAATAAGATATCGCTGGCCAGGGACCACTTCTCTGAAAAGCAGTCTTGTTCCTCTGCAATCTGCATTTGTTGGAATATAAAACTGGCCCCCAAGGCAGGAACATGGAGGGCCTGGAACAGCAGGGATGACCCTGGGAAGGACAAATGTCAGAATCACAAAACAAGGACCATACCCCATTCTGTTACCCCTGGAGTCTTTCTTGGCAGGGGGTGTGTGTGGCATCAGGATGAGCCCTTGGAGGTGATGGCGGTTTCTGTCAAAGGCACAATTCCAGGATTCGGCCCTGCCAGGATGAGAGCTGTCAAGAACCAAGGGAGGGAGCAAGGCCTTTTGAATGCTGAGAACCAGGGCAAGTGGCCAGACAGGCAGAGAAGTCCCCCATCCCACTCCTTCTGAGCAGAAGCAAAGAAAACAAGAAAAGGACAGAAATTTCAGTGTGGTTTGTCCCCTGGTTAGGGACTGTAGCTAATTTTTTATGCCACCACCAGAAGACTAGGAAGAAGTTATTTTTCTCTAGACTTCACTCCCAACATCCAAGTTCTTCCCCATTTCTCATATCCAGCAATATCTCATCCTATAATGACAATGGCAGTATCACACAGGTCATTCAAGGGCATGAATTTTATAGCTCTCCCCTCCCCTATCCATTCTCCAGCATCTATAGGACATCACAAAATCATAAGTTGGATCATGCCACCCCCTTGATTAAAAACCTTGAGTGATATCCCATTGCCTTCAAGACCAAGTTCAAAGCCCTGAACATGCCTTGTAGTGTGCCCTGGCCTCTGACCACTCTTGACCCTCATCCTACATGCTCCCCACTCAATTGCTCCTGCCACGCAGGCCTTCTTTCCGCCTCTAGGGAGCCTTCTGCTTCTTCCTACCACAGGACCTTTGCACGTATTAGTCCTTCTACCCGGAATGGCCTCTCCACTCTACCGCCACCCCAGCCTCCCATTTAGTAACGCCAAAACTCTTATTTATCTGTCAGGTCTTGACTTAGGCATTAGGTTCTCCAGGGGGCCTTCCTCGCTGCCCTAGACTATATCAGACATGCCTTGTTCTCCTGCCCTTATGCTTCAGTTACCCAGTGAACTCATAATGATTTGCCTAACATCCATTCTCCCCACTAGACTTCATGTCCATGAGATGAGGGGCTGTGCCCTGTCTGCTGCTACTTGCCCAGGGGCAAATACAGAGCCTGCCACAGAGGGGCCCTTTGCGGAAAGAATGAATGAGGGAGGGACTGCATGTGAGGGCATCCCAGCCCAACTGCTCTCTACATAGCTGGTCTCGCTGAAGACTCTCTTCACTGTCTCCAGCCTGTGTCTCCTCCTCCACCATCAGAGATCTGCGCCCTCTGCTCAGACTCCTCAGCTAAGGCCATCTCTCATCACCTTTTCTGCTCCGTGGCAGTGCAGGGTCCTTGTTCTGACCTCAAAATCACCTCCTCTTTGGCTTCAGGATGAAATGGGTCTCCCCGAGGCTGAGGACCCCCAGTTGCCGCCTTCTCCTGCAGGAGGGGCTGACTGGAGCTCCCCAGCTGCACCGCCTCCTCCCCAGCTTCCATCTGTCCTCAGGGAGGGGCCCTGAGTTCACACTCCAGACCCCAATCTAGGGTAACAGTCTCATCCCAGACCATAGTGGCATGAATAAAACAACACAGAGCATTTGTAATTCAGTGGCTGCTCTATCTTTCTGTCTCCAGCCGGCCCAAAGGGAGACCCAAAGCCAGCATGATTTTAGGGAGGTTTGGGGGCATTTGCCACAGGATGGTGGGGTAATGACTGGGATCCTTGCTGCCAGAGGCCAGCTGTCTAGTGATGGATGTTAATATCCTGTCTCTGGGAACCCAGAAAATGGTTGTGCCATCATTTGCATGTATTTGCATCTCCTACACTGCCATCTATCCCGGGGTCTGCAACCTCTGCCCGGGAGCCAGGCTGGCCAACAGGCCGGTTTTCCTTGGCAGGCAGCCTGGAAATCCTCCCACCCCAGCTGCCTTTGCCACGGTGGATGCTGCGGCTGCATCCCCAACCCTCTCAGGCCCCCTAGGATGGCAGCTCTGCTTTCTGCTCATGAATAGGCAGCCAGTCGATGGCAGCTCAGCTACTTCTCATACCCGCTCCCCAACCAGGGCAGGGTGTGCAGTCAGGCCTCCCACCCACCCTCACCTCCCCTTGTCCTACCCCAAGTGGAAAGAGCTTGGTAACCTGGCATTTGCTCACTCATCCATTCAGTAGGCTTATTGAGCACATACTAAGTGCCAGGTGCTGTGCTGTGGATTGGGTCTATAAGGAAAGCAGAGGGGCCATTCTGAGACTAGTCAGGGTGCCGCTCACCACGCTGGGGTCCAATAAGCCAGAGCTATGTTCTTCCCATTGTCCTCGCTTTACCGTCCCCCATGCTGGACCTGAAGTTTCCATCCTTGGCCCTTTAAGGGCTCCATCTTCAGCACCACTCACTGTCAGTGGCTCTCCTAGAAGGGCAAGAGCCCTCCCTGTTTGGGGCACAATGTAGGTGGAGATGTGGGCCACACCCATGGGAGCTTCCTGGCCCTGGCCCCTGTACTTCCTCGGGGATGAAATGGGTCTTTCACCCCAGTGGGCAGGTAGGTGTCTCAATAATGGTTTTCCTTTTTTTGGCTTCTGGTCCCATAAACATGACAGGCAGACAGGGCAGTATGGAGCTAAGAATGACGATGGGGTATGTAGATGAAGCCCACGGTTAGCCATGGGAAAACCAAGTTCCAGACTGGTCCTGTCCTCGGAACTCTTGGGGGCCTCAGGCCTCATGGTCCAGACCCTGTGAGCACAGTTGTCTTTGGCCAGTTCCCAAGAGGCCAAGGCTCCAGATAACAATACAAAGGCTCAGGCAGACAAGGGCAGCTTCCCCTTCCCAGTGCAACGGAAGTGGAGACTTGGTCAACATCTTCCTTCCTGGTGGCTTCTCCTTCTCTGTTCCCTGTTTCTCTTGGTGGCTCTAAGTTCTCCAATTCCTCCAGGCTAGAAACCTCACTTTTCTAGGTCATTGCTGTCCCCTGTGTGGCAACCCCAGTCCAGGTGGTTGCCACATCCTGTTTCAGAATGCTTTTCGCAGCTGTCTCTGCTACCATTAAAGTTGAGCCTGGAATGATGACGCTGTTACTGCAGGCTCTTGGCCAGTCTCCCATCTTTGATCCAACTTATTCTGCTGCCAGATTAAAAGTAAAATTCCTAAAACAAAATCCCATCAACACTTTCAGTGACCCCCCTATTACCCATAGAATAGAGCCACTTCTCACTCTCATGCCACAGTTTTTACCACAGCACCTAACACAGTGCCTACTACAAGTGATAATAATGGTAGCTAACATTTTTGGCATAATGACCACCTGCCCCAAACTGTTTCAAGTGTTTGATTTGTATTATTTAATCCATTCAGCAACCCTGCAAGGTAACTACTATTACTACATTTTACAAACAAATAAACTAAGGCAAAAAATGATTGAGGAACTTGCTTAAAGTCCTACGGTTAGTAAGTGGGAGAGCTGGGATTTGAAAGCTTGGGATCTGACTCAAGAGCCCACACTTTCAAACACCATGCAGAAATATACCCCCAGATGTAGAGTTAATGTGTGTTGTATGCATCAATACATGCCTTCGTGCACCAATACATGAAAAAATGAGTGACTGAATTAATGAAGTTACTCCACATCACAGGTCCCCAAGACGAAGGTACTGATACCTTCTAGAATAGTTTCATTGTGCCTTCTTCTGAGCAGAGACAGTGTAACAAAATTGTTACGGGCATGGGCTAAGGAATCAGGCCTGGGTTTGAATTCTGGTGTCACCATTTATTGGCCATGTAGGTTTGGCAACTTATTTGAGCTTTGCAACCTCTATTTCCACTTCTGAAAATGGGAATAATAATAGCACTGATTGTGGATCAAATGAAATCACAGTTATCTAGCACAAAGCACAATGCTTGGTAAATGGCAGGGGCTAATCACACAGCCACCACAGTTCCCATGAGAGCTGTCCTTTGTCCCCACTGTTTCCGTGGACGGTCTAAGCAACAAGGTTGAAGTGTTCAAAATGTGATTTGTGCTCTGTTGGCTAAAGACAGCAGGTGTGATGGGCAGCCAGGGTGGAAAAAGAAGAAAGTGGTGGGCTCCGGGTGCAGAGAGGGGACCCAAGAAGGTCTAGAAATGGCAGAGAGGAAGCATCCACCAGCCGGCATGCAGATCACACAGAGACGGTTCTGCTTCCCTCGCCTGTTTAATATGAAACTTGGTGAGAATTGACAAAGTCATTTTTTAAGTCATAAAGCACTGCAAACACATTTGTATTATTTTTCTTCTGTGCCATGGGTAGTTTTGTGGTTTTGTTTTTGTTTTTTTTTTTTTTTCAGTTCTCAGATGTTTAGCAAACACCGACTATCTTCCAAAAAATGTAATTTTGTGGATGGATACATTTAAAAATGGTATGCTTTGGTCAAGTCAGTAATGTCTATTTTTCTTTATTGATGACTTCTCATTTCAGTGGGTCACTGACAAGAAAACTCACCTGGAGGCCAAATTGTCTCTAATAACAAGTCCAAGATATGTATTCCAGCTGTAATCCTCTTCCTGGGTGGTAAGTTGCCTAGGAACAAAGACTGAGTCTTCCTCATCTTTTGTTGCAGGGGCCAACAGTGCCTGGCAAGACAGGTGGACACTCGGTGACTGCAGACTGGATTCTGGTTCATCTGACTGGGTTCAAATCCTAGCTCTACCACTAGCTGTGTGAACTTGGGGAAGTGATTTCATGCCTTTGAAGCTCAGTTTTCTTAATTAAAATGGGAATAATCTTAGTAACCTATTTTATAGGGTTATTGTGAAGATTTCTCTCTCGTCTCTCCCCCACCCCTTTCTTTCTCTTGTCTCTGCCCCGCCCCTCTCTCTCTCTCTCTCTCTCCGTCATCTCTCCCTAATCCCTCTCTCTCTCGTGTCTCCCCTGCCTCTCTCTGTCTCTCTCTCATCTCTCCCCAACCCCTCTCTCTCTCGTCCCTCCCCCACCCCTCTCCTCACTCCCTCCCTCTCCATATTGGGCCCAGTCATTTCAATCATAAAACACCCCTTGTGTTCATATAGCACTCTGGAGTCCACAAGGTGCTCTCAAATACATTATTTCATAAATAGAAACAATTATTTGTCCATTAAAAAGGTATATTTCAATTTTTAAAAGCCTGATCTCATTTTATCAGAAATAAAGAAGTATTAGCATCCCCATCTCTCAGATGAGGAAGCTGAGCTCAAAGACTTGGCCAGGGTCATATAGCACGCACAACTAGGACACAAACTGGGCTTTCTGACACCAAGTCCAGATCCCTTTGAGTTAAAGGAAATCAGGCAATAGTTCCAAAATGAATGACATTTACTCAAGCTGAGCCTAATGCAGTTCTCAGATATCCTGACCTTCAGAGGGGGAGAACTCAGTCAAGCCAGGTGGTCAACATCAAGTGAAGCAAACAACCAGATGAGAGCCTGAATTTTTGCCCCTTTCTTCAGGCTGCTGTTTGTGGCAGGAACAGAGAATAGCAGGTGGAGGCACAGGTTCAGTCTGATGTGAATCAGGAAAGATCTGGGGGCATATCTGGGAGTGACCTCTCTGTGAATTTGCTGCCTCCAAGTGCTGGATTCTCCAAGAGGCACCAATAAAGGCTGGGTACGCTCAGAGAGACTTCTCTGTGCCAGGAAGGTACCCATGTGTGAGCACCTCTCATCACCTCAATGGCTTTGTAAGGAGATAAGATGGTTACCACTATAATTCTTTCCATTTTTAAGATGGATAAAGTGAGGCTTGAACTGTTCAAGTTCATACAGTTAATGATAGCAACAAGATTCAAATGCATGGCTATCTCACCTCAAAGTCCATTCTCTTTCCAAAAAGCCAGATGAGGTGGCAGAGGGGAATAGCAGAAGGAGATATATGGCTTTGGGGGTGGACAGTGAGGGGTTAGGAGTAGGAGGAGGCAGGCACTGGGCAAAGCATTAATTTGGAGAGTCAAGTTATGTAGAAAACTATTGACATGGTGATACAAATGGCTCACTCACCTCTTTTTATTTATTTTAGGTTGTGTGTTTTTAATTGCAGTAGCCGTCTCCAAAAATACCATCCAGTATCCATGCCCCTGTGTGCTGCCCTCTCGACGAATCTGAGCTAGCCTCGTGATTTGCTTTTGGCCAGTGGATGGTGGTGGAAGCGATGCTGTGTCACTTTTGAAGCTAAGTTACAAGCAGCCTTGGAGAGTCTTTCTAGATCTTGTGGAGGGCTCACTCTGGGGGAAGCCAACCAGCATGGAAGGAGCATAACTGCCCTGAGACCGCCATGCTGTGAGGATGCCCAGCCGGCTATGTGGAGAAGCTGCATAGACTGAGGGAGAAGCCCAGCTAGTCCCCAGTTATTCCCACCACCCTAACTGAGGCACCAGACCCGTGAGCAAAGAAACCATCATGGATGTCCTGTCCCATCCAGCTTCAGTGTATGAGGACCCCAGTGAAAACCATGAGGCTGAGCCTAGTCAACACACAGAGCTGTGGAAGATAATAGTAAATTGTTCCTTGAAGCCACTAAGTGTTTGTGTGTTTGGAGGGGATCAGGGGCAGACAGATTATGCAGCAGTAGAAAACCAGAACACTTGCATAAATCTCTATGAAGCTGGACATCTGTCTAGACCCGAAGAAGCTCTGGAATGCCCTGAGCCTGGCATGACTACAGGGCCACTCTGTTCCCCAGCTGGAATGATCCAGAATGCCAGGAGAACAGGCCCTTCACATAAGGCCCTGAGTTTGTTTCCTGGTTCCTCCATGACTAGCTGACAACCGTAGACAAGCCAGTGGTCTCTCTCAGCCTGATTTTTCCCATCTACAAAGTTAGGCAACAGAGTCAGTGGATTATCAAAGACTCTTCCACTTCTCTGCCTCATGAAATGTCACTCTGTGCCTGAGAGCTGAATGCACCGCCTAGAATTCTCCCGCTAGGCCTGCCTTTCTTGGTTCACTCACATGATGGGCATAAAGGCACAAGGAGAAAGGAGCTCATCTGCACCATTTCTGGGCTTCAAGAATCTCCAATCACCAAGTGAGCCTGTGGGAGGGCCAGACATGCCAGACAGTACCCAGATTCCCAGCCCCATGCTCCTCCTCAGCCTCCCTTGAGTTTTTCAGTGCTGAAGAGGGAGCACCTGCTCCAAGGCCCAGGTAGTTCTGGAATCTCAGCTCTACCTGAGAAGGGGAATTTCCTGCCTGCCAAGGAAGAGGGGCCTCCTGAGAGAAGTAGGCTTCTCAGTGGCTGCAAAGCTTCTGGTGACAATATTTGTATCTAAAAATACAGCAGCCGAGAACCAGCTAATTGCAGCCTCTGGAGTCATTCATAGCTCAGCGTTTCACACCACACTTGCACCTCTTCCAGTGTTTCTCAGGAGCTGCCACGAAGGAGGCCACTTGTGGGTGGAAACCCAGCCAGGAGTGCCCGGGATTGGACCTAAGGTCTGGGGCATACTTTCACCCAAGAACCCAGCCTGGTACCTGGTATGTAGCTGGCACCTAGGAATACAGCAAAGAGAGCAAGTTTCTCAAGCCAGCTGAATCCCCGCCCCTCCACTCAGATGCCCTTGGCCACTTGCCCATCAGGATCCATTCAGACCTGTTGGAGCTCCTCAAAAGGCAACAGCCCAGGTACAACCTCATGAGTGAGATGTACTCGAGGAGATGCACAAGGTCCAGGCATTGCCTTGCTGGAGACAGCCTGCTGTCCTGGACCTGCAGCTGGCAGGGTGCTAACCTTCGAGCCAGGACCTCTGCTGGACTGGGTCATGGGTTAAGCAGGTGTTGGGACCCCATATCTCCCTTCTCTGGATCCTCCTTTCTTTCAGAGCTTCTCAGATGGCTCCTGTGTCCTCTACCAGGAGAAAGGGCATGACTCCAGGTCACAGGATGTGCTGACGATCTCAGAACCTCAGCCACAGCCTCTCTGGTGCCCCACACTGCATGAACACACAGTGGACAAAGATCACGACAAAAGTAGGAGAAGGAACCCTGTGTGGGGGAATGTGTTTGCCCCAGGCTCTAGGAGAAGGATTTTTTTTTTTTCTTAATCAGGGAGGCATTTTAAAAGCACAAGGCCTAACTAATATTTGTATAGTATTTTTTCACTTGGCAAAGTGCTATCATACACCTAGTGCTGGGTGGTTCCCATGTTAATTAGATGAGGTGGTTATTATTATGGCATCCACTTTATAAGTAATTAAACTGAGGATCAGAGATGCTGAGTCATTTCCCCAGGGTTACCAAAGTCATGACCAGCCTTGAACTCAAGTCAGGAGCCCTCCTGCTGGGTCAGCAGGCCCAGCACCGCCTCCTGGCCCAGCTTAGAAGCCTGACTAGTCAGCCCCGTTGGGGTTCCAGATTACAGAAATGCCACACTCCAGCCACACAGCCCTGAATCCAACCTAAATCCAGCTCCATCCACTTCCCCCTATCTGCCGAAATACATTGGAATCCCACTCTGAATCTGGATCCATTATCCTTTGACCTATGAGGAATGAGTCAGAGCCTAAGAAAAAGCAGACACCCAGAGAAAAGCAGGGAGCAAAAAACAGAGTTTCCAAGAGCAGGGGCCATCTGCTTGATGGTCAGCGCCTCCCCTGACACCTGGGCCAGGTCAGCCGATGCTCTGTGGGGCCAACAGAGGGCCAGACCTGGCCTCTGGCTGCGAGTGGCTGGGGTAGTGAGCAAGACCCTGCTACATATCTGTCTTTAGCCCCTGCACCTGGGAGAGCAGCAACTCGGAGATCAGCTGTTCCATCCTTCTTCCTAATCACCGCAGGCGTGATGGAACACCTTGACATTCTTTAATGAAAGTTCAACTCCACTGCCACTCAGGGCACTGCATGAGGAATGAGGTTTATGTTGAATCCCAGAATCACAGAAATTAGACATGAAAAAGGACGCTGAGATCACAGGCAGCCCATCCCCAGGGGCCACATGTAGGTTCTTCTCGGTAATAGACTTTCCCCTTATTCCTCCAGTCCAGGCGGCTGCCTCCCCAAAGGCCACTCTCCACTCTTTCTCAGAGAAGACACTGTTTATAGAAATGAGAAGTCCACGCTGATCCCTGCATGATTTGCTTTGAAATTTATTAATCATCCAAAAGCCAGTGAAGAGGGGAAAAAAGAGAATGTAAACTCATCCGGTAGCCAGCGTGCCTGAGTGGGAAGTGGGAGGAGAGCCAGAACCCTCTGGGTTTCCAGCTTGCTATAGCTCTAGGGCAGCATGGGACAGTGTAGACTGATCACTGACTTGCTATGTAACCTGGCAAAATTTTGACTTCCCTGAGCCTCAGTTTTCTCATCTGTAAAATGGGAGCTCGTGATGCCTGGGCACAGGGCTGTTGGAAGATAAAGGAGTTAACAGAGGTTTAGCGCCTCATATTGTACCTGGCCCATGTGAATTACTCCATAAATGGTAACGATTGTTACTATCATTACTTTATTACTCTTCCCTCTCCAGATCCATGTCCCTGTCTGTAACACAGGGCTAAGCAAGTTCTTCAGCTGTTGGATTTCATCCACTCAACATTCCACTGGCACTTCTAGAGTTGCCTCCACACTTCAGACTCCCAAGGCTAACAATGACCAAGACAGACAGATTCTCTGACCTCACGGAGCTTACTGTCTTTATGAGTTTCCAGGGAGAAGGGTGCTAAGATGCTAATATGGATGGTAACCATCTGAGGCAATATTCTCCTGCACAGATTGTGACCTATGACTCACTGGGACATGAGGGAGGTCACAGAAATGCCAATGGCATTCTAAAGACAGTGTGGGAGTGTGTTGTCTAGCTTCTCAGCAAAACCCCCACCCCCATGGTGGCATGACTCCTGTACCATCTTCTACCCTGGGATCTCCTTCCTACCCCTCTGCCCATGTCAATCTGGAAGGTGCTTTTATACACACACACACACACACACACACACACACATACACTCCTAATAGCATCTAAATCAGTCACTCTCAACCTTGGCTGTGCATTAGTGGTGCTTACCCATGACAGGGCTGGGCCCAGGCCACACCCAAATCCATTAAAGCAGAGCATCTGGGGTGGGACCCAAACATCAGAACTACTGGCATCTTCCCAGCTCAAGAACCAGTGCTCTAAGCAGATGTGGTGGTCAGGGGGAAAGGCATGGACCTCTCATCTTTACTATCTTCTTGATATCACTGAATAACCTCCGTTTCTCTGTCTGGGCAAGGAGGGTACTAATACCTCCCTCTCCAGGCCATGACGACGGTAAAATGAGATTCTGCAAGAGCCCCAGGAACCCTGCCCAGATGAGAGGCACTGGCCCTGTGGCCTCTGCGCAGATTCACTGGAGAAGGTGGTGGGTGTGAGGGTTTCCCTGGGGGAAACACGGAGACTTGCCAGTGTTTGCTCTGCCAGGGTGAGCATCACTGTGGTGAATGTCCCTTGCAGAGCTCACATCTGTTGCACTGGGATACTTCCCCTGAAGCTGAGCTGCCAACCCCAGCCTCCCACTCCCCCACCTCCTTACCATGCCCTTCCTCTCCTTCTCTGTACAGGCCCGAGTCCTGCCATCTCTAGATGCTGCATTTCCAATACTTCCAGCCCGATAAACAGTTGGCAGGTGTCAGGTTCCCAGGTTTGAAAGGGGTCTATATTAATCACAGAGATACATGCCTGTCAAGAGTCCAGCTAAGGTCCTTCAGAGAGCCCCGGAGGAGGGCGGGAGAGGCAGGGCTGATCTCTGGGTGGAGCACACTGAGGAGTAAGGAGAGGCTGGGATGTGCTGGGGCCACCAGACCAGGATGTGCTGGGCTGCCAGACTGGTCCACGGAGTCCAGGCAGGGGGCTCCCACCCGTCCCAGGCATCATGAGGGGCTACAGAAGCAGCACAAAAACAGTCCCAACCCTTGCCCGGTTCGTGACCTATATTGGGAGTGACACACGCTGGGCTTTAAGATGCTTGCCAAGCAACATACAGGCAAGTGCAAAGTAGTGAATCCAGGCTGAGGAAGTGGGTGAGGAGAAGAAATATCAGGTGAGAAGCAGACCTGGGGATTGGGAGAAGGGGTAGGAAGAGTCCTAGATATGCAGTGAAAAGTCATGCCCTGTTAGTGGGGAGAGAATAGAAGAAGGGGAGGGGAGGGGAAGGGAGGGGAAGGGAGGGGAGGGGAGGGGATGGGAGAAGGGAGAAGGCAGTGCACATTGCATGCAGTAAGGAAAGTATTCTGTTATAAACTTTGTTTCAGTTTTTTTTTTGGGGGGGGGGTGTGTGTACTGGGTCCTGAGATAAAATTTCTTTCTTACATGATCTAAGAAGTATGTGTGCATCAGAGGAGTCCAGGCTTTGAGTCCGGGATCAGCACAGTTCCTGACTCTGACCCACACACCATGAGCCAAAGCTCTAGACCTTTCAGAAATTCTTCACCATCAGAAAAATAGAGGTGGCACACCCTGCCCCAGCTGATCAACTTCCCAGATGTGCTGTGAGCCTGCAATAAGAGAACGGATGTGAAAGTGCTTTGTAAACTGAAAATTCCAATGAGAAAAATCCATTATCATTAGGTACCATTAACCGGAAACCTAAGAGGTAAACTTAGATCTGGATTTTAGGGGGTTTGTTTGTTTGTTTTTTGAGATGGAGTCTCACTCTGTCGCCCAGGCTGGAGTGCAGTGCTGCGATCTCAGCTCACTACAACCTCTGCCTCCCGGGTTCAAGCAATTCTCCTGCCTCAGCCTCCTGAATAGCTGGGATTACAGGAGTGCACCACCACATCTGGCTAATTTTTGTATTTTTAGTAGAGACAGGGTTTCACCATGTTGGTCAGGCTGGTCTCGAACTCCTGACCTCATGATCTGCCTGCCTCAGCCCCCGAAAGTGCTGGGATTACAGGTGTGAGCCACCACACCCAGTCTAGATCTGTATTTTGAAGAAGATGATGATGATGACGAAGATGACAGCTAATGCTTAGATGGTGCTTGCTATGCACTAGGCACTGTCCTACGATGGGTGGAATACAGACTCTGGGGAAGGAGGGGCTGCTCTCTGTGGCAAGGGATGGGAACTGAGCTAGGCAGGTGGCTACAGCCATGAGAAGCCCTGGCTACTGGGCTGCAGCATGTGGCAGATCACACCAAACAGAGATGGTACATTTTGGGGTTGGAGGCACAGGGACAGATCATCTGGAGTATGATTTGGTTTCCTTTGGGTGTCCCAAAAGTCCCCAGCAAGAGTGCTAAAATGTGTCTGTCATGTTCCCTTCTACAGGAGAAAGAGATAGAAGTGGCCTGGCTTTGAAACATAGTGCTATCCCCTAGCAAGCAGAGGAGGAGCTGTCAGACAGAAATGGTACCTTTCCCCAGAGTCTATGTTGAGATGCACCAGCCTTTCCAGTCCTGAGAAACAACAAAGTCATTGCTCCAGGGCAGGTGGGCAGGCCTGTGTCCCAGGAGGCACTGTTCTTCCTGGCCAGAGACCCATGCCCTCTTCAGAGGAGCCATGAAGGAGAAACCCCAGGCCACAGTGAAGGATTATGACCAAGGAACAATTGAAGACCTGCTGCAGGAAATTGGAGCTGCCAATCTCCTAACAATTGGAATTTTTTTTTTATACTACGCATTTCACGATCGTTTGGTAAGTGCTTGGGAATCACAAAGGTCCTGTAAGTGCTCAGTATTACAAGTCGAATCCTGCTAACACAAGTACCATTGCAATGAAACTTTCTGTATGACAAAAGCAATTTCCACATCCTAGTCGATGGCCCACTTATTTCAAACAATATTCAATATGCCAACAATGATAGTTCCCTTCTCTGAGCAGGCAGGCTGGTTGTCTGTCCTGCTCACTCTGTAAAGCATGCATGCACCATCTTGTGCCATTCACCATTGTTTGGTGCTTATTATTCTTGCCTTTGAAGTCCTCAAGGACAGAGAAGATCCTGCCCTAAGGAGCAAGTGTGTGGAGGCCACCCGACCTTCACTGGTTCCTGCACTGAATGTTTCCTGCTCACCTGCTGAGTACCAGGTGTTACCCCAGGTATGAGACGACCATGCCAGGAAGATGCAGACCCTGCTCTCAAGGGCTCACAGGCTGCAGGCGAAGTAGACCAGCAAACTGCCATCAAGATTCAGCGTGAGAGGTGCATTCTACAACAGCACTTAGAGCAGGGATCCAGGGAAGTGGTGCTGAATATAGAGAGAAAGAGTGCAGGAGGACTTCCTGGTGGAAGTGACATCTAAAATAAGTCTTGAAAGGTGAATGAGAGTCATCCAGGCAGGTGAGGGAAAGGAAGGGTCAAGGGTCAAGGCAGTGGGACAGTGGTGAGAACCAGACTAGAATTCCAGGTATTTGGATCAGCACAATGAGAACAATAGCTCACTTTTATAGAACACTTGCCAATGCCAGGCACATAGTAAAGGTTTTATATGCATTATTTCATTTAAGCCTCACATCAACCCCACTATCCCTATTCTACAGATGAAAAACTGAGGCTTCGAGAGGATAAATATTTTGCCTATTTAATTAACACTATCTAAATATTAGCTGTCATTATCATACTTGTCACTATTATTATCTTTAGACTTCACATCTAAATTAATCTCTTCTGGTGAAATAGGTACTGAGTAACCTCCCCTAATGACAAGCTCACACTGTTAGCAATGAGCTGCATTTGGATTTGAACCCAGTACTCAGATTCCAGAGGTGAAAGAGGTCACCAGACGGGGGAACGGCACCTGCTCAGTCTCCTGGTGTGGTGCAGGGAGGGGTCATAAGGCATCAGGTGGGCAGGGCTGGTCCTGAGTGGAATGAAGGCTATGGAAAGGCATCCATGAAATGTTCCAGGGGGTGAAGGGCATGCCAGCCTGAGGCTTTAGAAAAGCTCCTCTGGTTTCATTATGAAGAATGGATTCAAGAGGGCAGGGCTGGAAGCAGGGAGATGCATTAGGGGCTATTTTCTCATCTGAGTAATAGATGTTGGTGGGGTGAAGCCAGGCTTGGTGTGGATGCAGAGGAAGTGAAAGATGAGAGCATTTTAGGAGGTGAACTTGATGGGGCATCAGCCACACAGGCTGGTGCGGAGGAGAAGGAAGCTGGGACAGGCAGGATGGTGCAGGGAAGGAACCAGTTACAGAGGCTGGCTCCAAAGGTGGGACAGGGCATCTGGAGGCCCCACTGCCATGCCCAAGGTGTCTGGAGAGGGAGGAGGAGCTCTGTAGGTGGCCAGGCTGCCATGTGGTGGATGTTTGAGGTGGTGATACTTGCAGCTAAGCAGGCAATGGCCTCGTGGCTCTGCGGAAGCAGCCCCAGAGGAGGATGAGGATGAGGGATGTCGGGTGCAGCCAGGGAGGCTGGTTTCCAAATAGTAGGGAGCCAGGGGATTACGTCCAGAAAACAAAAGAATAACTTAGATCACTGAGGGCAGGTTGGCATAGGAAATGGTAGAGTTGCAACTGCAGGGTGCTAAGGGTGCCTGGGTCCAGCTGGCTCCAGAAGTCAATGCCGAACTTTCCTCTTTGTGCACTGAGCAGCTGACATCCTTCCGAGGACCAGGACATCAGGGACCCCATCTAGGATGGGCTGAGAGAGAAGCAATGTCCTTGTCCTGTGTGGTTTTACTTCCCTCCCCGGGGCCCAGCCCAGAGGTGGGTGCGTGGGGGCACCTGGCAAACACTGGTTAAAATCAGAGCCCAGCATCCTGTTTCAATGTGCATACCCACCCTCAATTTTTGAAGTCTGAGGTGTCGACAGTGTGTAGTTTAGAAATCCTGGAAGGTTACAAAGTGCTCAAGGAGATGGTTTTAAAATAGGTAGTGATGCTCCCCAGCCAATATGTTGTGTGTTGTGGCAAGAGAAATATTTCCAGAGATGGCGACATCAGAATGCTACAGGAAAGCTCTAGAGAATTTAGTGCCTCTGCGTCTCTTCTCCTTCTCATAAGGAGAGAGCAGTGGCGTTTTAAATTCTTTAAAGTGGCACTTCAGTCAAGGAGGAGTTTATAAAAATAATTTCTGCAGCATAGAGGATGGAGGGTGACAGGCAGCAGCCGGGTGAGGGGTTGAGAGGGCTGGGAAGGGAAGTCAAGCAGGCCACTGGGTAAACAGAGGGGACCCCTCAACCCCAGAGTCAAACAGAGAAGGCCATGCAGCTCTGGACAGCCAAGAAGCATGCAGCAGGGAGGGTCTGTGGGCTGACGGCTGATGGGCCCCACTGGTGGCCTCTCAAGCCCCATTAGGGATGGCACCAGATATGGTCACTTCTAGTCCACAGAGAGCTTTTGTAGGCATAAAGACAAGTGACCCCTTTAGGTAGATGCAGCTCTGCCCCAGGGTGCATGGCTTGGAGGGCAGCACACAGCCCAGGTTCAGCCCCCAAGTGCCCCCAAGTCCAGGTGCCTTGATGCAGAAAAATATTGTACAACTGTTCATGGCAGTCCACGGGGAGAGACTGGGGTGCATCCTTGTGAAGCTCTGGAAAACAGAGCCAGAAAGCAAAACTGGAAATCATGGGAATCCCAGAGAAATGAAGACATTTTAAATGAAAAAAACAAAGTCTATTTTAAGATCCAGAAGGAGAGAAGACTTCTGATCAGCTAAGGCAATGAGCGGTGGTATGGAGAGAGAGTAGAAGCCACTGCAATCCCTTCCCCATCTAGGTAGTTAGGCCACGATTGGCAAAGTGCTTTGCCATGCATGATCCCTCAAAATTGGCACTGATAAAAATTCAGTGGAGAGACTTCCATAGAGCAGGGAGCCACAACTTACAGGCCTCACTACTTGCCTAAGACCTCTTAGCAAGGGAGGTGGGGAAATGGGACTCGAAGTCAGGTCAGCTGACTTCAAATCCAACACTTTTTCTTAGGTAGCCTCAGTGTGATGGATTGTCTGCAGAGATCATTACCAGTAATCCTCCAGCCCTGTACACATCCGCTCTTTTCCTTCAGGAGGGGAAATAAATTCCCCTTCCATTGAATCTAGGCCAGTCTTGTGACTTGACACTGACTTTTTTTTACACTATGATTTCACAAGTGTATGGTAAGTGCTTGGGAATCACAAAGGTCCTATAAGTGCTCAGTATTACAAGTCAAATCCTGCTAACACAAGTACTATTGCAGTGAAACTTTCTGTATGACAAAAGCAATTTCTATGTCCTAGTCGATGGCTCATTTATTTCAAACCATATTCAATATGCCAATAGAATATGTAAGTGACACCATGCAAGATCCAGGCCTCAGTCTTAACAGACCTGGCAGATCCTACTTTTACCTTCTTGGGATCCAGCCACCATGTGGAGAAGCACAGTCTAGACTGACATCTGCTGAAGATCACATGGATTGGTGCAGTGAGGGAGAAACCTGACCAGCCCTCTTGTCACCCCAGGTGCCATGCATGCCAGGGAAGCCATTGTGGATGTCCCGGCTAAATGCAGCCTTATAAATGGCCCAACCTGACACCATGTGGCACAGAGGAGCTGCCCAGTGGAGCCCAGCCACCCCACAGAATCGTGGAAAAAAATAAGTCACTGTTCTGGATAACCAAGACACCTGATTAGTGCAGACACTCCTCCTGGGGTCCTGACACTGGAAGGACCTGCCCAGCATGTCATCCTGGCTTTGATAACTGACCTAAACCAGCCAGGACTTCTCCTTCTTCTACTGTGTCCTCTTGCTCACCTTAGACTGTGAATTCCATGAGGACAGGACAATTCTTTGCTTTGCTTTCTCTCCAGACTTAGGAACTGTTCCCTAAACACAGTACTTGGTCATGATGCTTGGTCATGATGCTGGCCAGTCAATCTGCCTGCCTGTCTAGCTTGATATTGGGTTAAATGCCCAAATCAGACTCCACTGATAATACACAGAATGTGGCTCGTGAGTGGGTGTGACTTTTTTCAGTGGGATAACTCAATTTCATTTTACATGTTGCTGCTAGCCAGGAGAGTGTGGTCCCACTGGGGAGGGCAGGCCTTTTGATGTTTACCATATTGGTCTTTGCTCTGTGGGAGCCCATGAGAGGCAATGCAGAGATTTCAGAGTATTCAGAATATTCTCCCACTCCCACCCCACCGAACCCTATCTGGCTGTACCTGTCACACATACCATGCCCTGGCTAATAGTGTGTTGTTGTACAAATTAATTACAAAATGACTAATGTCAATTTCACTTTCATCAGAGATGGCAGAAGGACTGAAGACCTGGGGAGGAGAGAGGAGGAAACTGGAGGACTGTGAACATGGCCACATCTTTTCCATGGAGAGAAAACTCCATCGGATCTGGGCACTCCCTACATTTCTCCACCTCCTGCCGCCCCCGTGAGTCTCTGCAGGGAGATTTTTCTGAATAATGGAACATTTTCCTGTTTTAATCAGATGCAATTTTGCAAGCAGTTTTTATGATTTAGCAAGTCCATTAAAACTGGCATTTGTTCTGCTCTGACACTCGAAAGGGGCTCCACAGAGCATAAACATTGGAAATTACTTGTAGGGAGAGACAGTATTAAAATTCCCCAGCCTGGGCCTGTTGTCTGAGAAATTCTGTTATCAAGCATCGTGCCAGCTACGATCAGAGGCGCTTGAGATATATGCTGCTTCCTCTTTACGCACTAGCTGGGGGCTCGGGAACTCAGGCAGCAATAAAGTCGCAACGCTGTTATCTCTCAGCACTGTTTTGGCATCAGGAGGTGAATGGGTCTTAAAAAGAACTCACTGGAAGAGCAGGTCACAAAGTGCAAAATCTCAAGGAAGAGGGTGGGTAAGCACATCTTTAAGGACAAGCCTGGAAATTTCTTTCCTGCCCACGGTGAATGATAGGGTTTATTAGCACATAACTAAGAAGGTCTGTTTTGTCAGTTTCACTTGTAGTCGATTCTCAATTTCCATATACTAACAGATGACCAGGGTCAAATGAAAATTCTCCTTTTGCCCTCTTTCTGCTTCCCTACAGGAACTCCCTCTCCATAGAACCAAAGTAGAGTAGCAGCAAGAGAGGCTTTGGGGAGCATCTCCACTCTCCCAATCAATGCAGAAGCCATAGAAGAAATCACAAAAGATAGAACCTGGCAGTTCAACTACATAAAATTAACGGTGCATGGGTATAACAAACTAAGAAACTGTTTTTATTTTTAAGAAAAATATCTGCCTCTAACATTTCAGAGTGTTAATGTTTTCATATAAATAATTAATATATAAACTGATAGGAACATTCTAAGAGTCAAGATGGGGTGAGGTGAGGAGAACAAACAACAAACAGGCAAAGGATTTATGCAACAAAAAGATTTGAAAATAAACATATGTTGAAAAGGACAACCTCACTTACAATGAAAGAAACACAAAGATAATATAATACACTGTTTGGACTTCCAGCTAAACATGAAAGGTTGAACACATGTGTTTATTTCCTCTCCCTTCCAAATCTTCACTAAAATGAAAACAAAGAATATAAGAAAGGCATAAACTCATAAGAACCCCAAGAAGAGGAAAGGAGACTGCCACATATAAAAGATATCAACCATTTCTATAAGACAGAAGGCAGATGGGGGAGTGGTAACTGGCCAGGGATGCCAAGGACTTAGGGGCTGCAGAAAGAGGACTGTCAGAAAGTTTGTAGACTCACCCGCAATACCCAAAGTCACTGGAACTAGAGGGCACTCAGGCGCAGGAATGGACAGAAAAGCCCCAGAAGCAGATCAGGCTTTACGTGCTGGAGAGAAGGACATACGGAGTGGGTCATGGTGGGATTCGAGGCTGAGGAAGAGGGTGCCAGATGCCTGGTTCCAGCAGTGTAGTGGTCCAGATAACCAGCATGCATGCCCATGACAAAGACCTAGAAAGGCAAGCATCCTTTAAATGCAAAACTGAGCTTTAAGCCAATTCACTGTGAGCCAGGCACAAAGGATCTGGAGCAGGAAGCACTTGAATTGACACTACAGCAGCCACATGATTTTGCCGGCATTGGGAACCCAAGCCCATAGGGTTAATGCTCATGTGGGACCCAGTGGCTGGGCATTTGACCTTCTGAAGAAGGATGTTGGAACTGAGATCTTTGCATAGAAGCTTGACTTTCAAATGATTACACTTCGATGAAAGAGTGGAACAGAAAATGTACAGTCCTGGTCCAGGAAGATGACAAATAAGTCAGTCTGACTCCACTTAGACAAGGAGTTCTCATCTGGCAATTTATAACAATGGACCAACTCTTCATGCAGATTTGGTCTTTGACTTTATGCTAGCTTCTTGATATAGGAAGAAACAACTTGATAATGTTTTATTTTAAAATAGTTCTGGATTAGCGATACATTTGGGACTCATAAGCAAATGCAAAATGTCTTAGAAAAACACATTCTCATCTAAGCGTGCTTAGGATTCTAGAGATAAAACTCTGTTGAAGATAAGCTTGCAATCCAAAATTCAAAACCACAAAGAACAACTTAGGTGGTAAAAGGAGGAAGAAAGGGAAAGATCACCTCAAAAGTCAGGAGAATGATTTTCTTCGGAAGAGCAGGGGTTGTGCCTGGCAAATGAAGAGGATGCTGGCTGCTGGAAATGTTCTATTTCTTGACATGATTGAAGGTATAGAGAAGAAATTGAAAGCATAAAAGGTCACTAAGAAAACATGAGGGTAGATTTGAGCACCCCAAATTCTAGAAATGGAATATGTAGATATCAAAGTTAAAAATTTATGGAGAGCTTAAACAGTACCGTTAACCCTTGAACAACATGGTTTGAACTTCATGGGGTCACTTATAGTGAGATTTTTTTTTCCAACCAAAGGCAGATGGAAAATACAGTATTCACAGATTTCAAAAACATGTTTATACAGAGGGCCAACTTTTCACTTAAGTCAGTTCCACAGGACTGACTACAAGACTTGAGAATGCACAGATTTTGGTATTCGCAGGGGGGTCCTGGAACCAATCCCCTGCAGATACCAAAGGACAATTCTATATTAGACATAGCCAAAGAATTAGTGAACTAAAACATAAATCTTAAGAAATGACTTATAGTGCAACACAGAATATAAAGAGATGGAAAATATTAGAAATTAAGAGACATAGAGACTGGAATGAAAATGTTCAACATATATCTCATGGTAGTTAAAGAAGGATAGAATAGAGAGACTAGGGAAGTAGCAATATTCCAAGAGATAATGACTGAGAATTTTTCAGAATTGGAAATCCTCCTGTTTGGGACCATGAAGAATCCCAAGTAGGATACGTAAAACTAAATGCACATCTAGCAATATTGTTATGAAGTTTCAGAGACACAACAGCAAAGATCTAAACAAGCAGAAATAAAACATACAGAAGACCTACAAAAGAACATTTGTACTGACTTCAGACTTCTCAAAAGCAACTATAGACCCCAGAAAATAGTGGAAGAATATATCTAAAATTCTGAGAGAAAATAACTGTCAGCTTTAATTTTATGCATAGCTAAACCAGTTTTGCTTGTTTGAGATGGGGTCTTGCTCTGTCACCCAGGCTGGAGTACAGTGGCTTGATCTTGGTTCACTGCAACCTCCAACTCCCAGGTTCAAGTGATTCTCATCCCTCAGCCTTCTGAGTAACTGGGGTTATAGGTGGGCAGCACCATGCCCAGCTAACTTTTTTTTTTTTTTTTTTTTTTGTATTTTTAGTAGAGATGGGTTTTCAATATGTTGGCCAGGCTGGTCTTGACCTCCTGTCACCTCCAGTGATCCACCAGCCTCAGCCTCCCAAAGTGCTGGGGTTACATACGTGAGCCACCATGCCTGGCCCTAAACCAATTTTTCAAGAGTGAGGGTGAAATAAAGACATCTTCAGATGTAAAGAGATTGAAAGTTTTTAACTACAGAGGTTTGCTGAAAGTAAACTTACTATGGAGTAAATACAAGAAAGCATAGTAAAAACACAGTTTAAAAAAAACATGGGGCTGGGATCAGTGGCTCACGCCTGTAATCCCAGCACTTTGGGAGGCCGAGGTGGGCAGATCACCTGAGGTCAGGAGTTCAAGGTCAGCATGGCCAACATGGTGAAACCCTGTCTCTACCAAAAATACAAAAATTTGGCTGGCATGGTGGCGGGTGCCTGTAGTGCCAGCTACTCGGGAGGTTGAGGCAGGAGAATTGCTTGAACCCAGAAGGTGGAGGTTGTAGTGAGCCAAGATCATGCTACTGCACTCTAGCCTGGGCAAGAGATAGAGCAAGACCCTATCTCAAAACAAACAAACAAACAAAAATGCTAGTACATGTCAGTTAATTGAAACAAGCCTACCTTGTTTTTAAGAAAACCCTAAACATATAATAATAATAATAATAATGACAAAATGGAATTAAAATATGAACAACAGAATATATAAGTTGGAGAAGAGGTGATAGGAGCTAAAAACAATTCTCAAGGCCTTGTTTCATTCAGGAGGAAAACAGAGACTATTAACTTCAGACTTTATGTTAAATATAGACGCAAAAAAATTAAGAGAACATACTTAAAAAGTCAAAATAGAATGTTGAGCTTCCGAAACAGTAGGCAGAATAAGAGAAAATAGGTTTTTACAAGCCTCAATCATTTCAATAGAAAGTAGAGAAGAAACACAAAGCAGAGTGTGGTAGATTGTCTTCTCTGAAAATGGCCACAACAATATTTCTAATTCCTCTTGTACTTCCAGAACTCGGACACTCCCCATCAAGACTTGGTGGAGTCTATGATGCCTCCCATTGAACCTGGAAGGACTGTGTTACTACCCTGGCAAATGGAACATGGTGGAAGTCATGTTGTGTGATTTCTGAGGTTAGATCATAAAAGGCAATACGGCTTCCATTTAGTGTGTGTGCACGCTCTCTCTCTCTCTCAAGATTCTTGCCCTTGGAACTTGGGCACCATGCTGTGAGGAGCCCACAGCCATATGGAAAGCCTACATGTTGTTTGGACCAACAGGTCCAGCTAAGATCTCAGCAGCCAGCCGGCACCTATCACCAGACATGTAAGTGAGCAAGCCCTGAGGTGATTCCAGCCTTCACGGCTTCCGGACGAGGTGCTAGACATCGTGGAGCTGAGCCCTGTCCCATTCCTGACCCACAGAATCTGTGGGCATAATAAAGCGCTATTTTATACCACAAAGTTTTGGGGAAGTTTGTTATGCAGACAAACTGGAATACAGAGTAAATAAAAAGCACAAAATAAAATGGTGGCATTAAATCCAATATATGAATGATCACAAAAATGTCAACTGACTAAACTCACTTGCTAAAACAAAGACTGTCAGAGAGTTTTAAGAAGCTTATAAGACTTATAAGAGACATCTCTTGAAACTACTCAGGAGATTGAGGCAGGAGAATCACCTGAACCCGGGAGGCAGAGATTGCAGTGAGCCAAGATTGAGCCACTGCACTCCAGCCTAGGCCACAGAGCAAGACTCAGTCTCAAAAAAAAAAAAAAAAAAAAAAAAAAGCAAGGACACAGAAAAGTTGAACAAAAAACAATGGAAAAAGATACATAATCTTTGGGTATATTAATCCAAAGAACACTGGGGCTGAAGTATTTTGTTGTATATCAATATAGTTGTTATTATTAAGTAGAGAGATGAACACTCCATAACATTAAAAACTATCATTTGCCATGAATATATGATACAACTGACCCTTGAACAATGCGGGGGTTAGGGACACCAACAACCCCACACAACCAAAAATTTGTGTATAACTTTTGATTCCCCCAAAACTCAACTACTAATAGCCTACTGTTGACCAGAAGCCTTGCTGATAACACAAATAGTTGATTAACACATATTTTGTATGTTACATGTATTAATACTATATTCTTACATTAAGGTAAGCTAGGGAAAAGAAAATATTACTAAGAAAATCACAAAGAAGACAAAATATATTTACTATTCCTTAAGTGGAAGTGGATCATCATAAAGGTCTTCATTCTCATCATCTTCACATTAAATAGTCTACAGAGGAGGAGGACAAGGAGGGGTGGGTCTTGCTGTCTCAAGGGTGGCAAAAGTGGAAGAAAATACAAGTCTACGTGAGCCCACGTGGTTCAAACCTGTGTTATTTAATGCCATCCTAAATTTGCATGAAGCTGATAATATAGCCTTAAGATATATTAAATCAAATTGACAGAATTTCTATGAGAAATTTACATATCTAAAATCATAATGGCAGCTGTAACACAGCTCTCAGCAATTGATAGATTAAGTAGATAAAAATGAGTAAGGACAAACGGTTTGAGAAATGCAACCAGCAAGCTTGAGCTGCACCTAACAATTGAAGGATGCACATTCTTTTCAAATACAAATGGCACATCTACAAAATAGACTATGTGCAGGATCCTAAAACAAGCCCTAACAAGGAACTAATATCACACAGGCCATGTACTTGATCCACAGTGTAATTAAGTTAGAAATAACATTTTAAAATCTTTTTTAGAATATCCTACACAGTCATAAACTTAAAAACACACTTCTAAATAATTCACAGATCAAATAAGAAATAAAATGGAAATTAGAAAACATTTAGACCTAAAAGATAATAAAAACACGGCATATCAAAACATGTGAAATACAAATACAAAGCATTTCAAATGCTTAAACCATAAAAAAGAAAGATTGAACAGGTAATGAGGTAAGAGTTCAACTCAAAAGTTGGAAAAGTAAGATAGGATAAACCCAAAGAAGGTGGAAAGGAGAAGATAATAAAGACTTGGGTGCAGTGGCTCATGCTTGCAATCCCACCACTTGGAGAAGCCAAAGGGGGAGACCAGCACTTCCAGAAGCCGAAGATCTCTGGACCAGGAGCTTGAGACCAGTCGGGGAAACATAGTGAGACTCTGTGTCTACAAAAATCTTAAAATTAGCCAGCTGTGATGGCACGCGCCTGTAGTCTCAGCTACTCAAGAGGCTGAGCTAGGAGAGTTGCTTTCAGGAATCTGAGTCTGCAGTGAGCTATGATCATGCCACTGCACTCCAGCCTGGGTGACAGAGCAAGATTCCAATTTACAAAATAAATAAATAAAGGCAGAAATTTATTTTTTTTTTAATTTAGTGAAATAGAAAATATTCTAAGAGAGAAGTTCAGTAAAACCAGAAGCTGGTCCTTTTGACAGACTAATAAAATAGATAAACCTCTGGCAGGATTGGTGAGAGAGAGAATACAAATAAACAGTATTAAGATGCAAAAAGGAGACATAATTCCAGCTACAGGAGATAATTTTTAAAATCATGAGATTAATATGACTATCTTTTTATAAATACACTAAGAACCATCGATAAAATGCACAGTTTTCTAGGAGAAAAAAAGCCCAGTAAAACTTAGAAGAAATTTAAAAATCAGAATGGGCCTATAATTATTAAACAAAGTGAATAAGCAATTAAAAATTTGCCTACATCAGCAAAAATAACTATAACTAACAAAACATCAGTCCCAGGTGGTTTTACAGGGAAGTTGTGCCAACTATCCAAGCTTCAGAGAATCGCAGTCTTATACAAAATGTTCTAAACCAGTGTTTCTCAAACTTATATATGCAATCAAATCACCTAAATCTTATTCAAATGATGATTCAGTGGATCTAGGGTGGAGCTTGAGATTCTGTATTTCTTTTTTTTTTTTTTTTTTGAGACGGAGTCTCGCTCTGTCGCCCAGGCTGGAGTGCAGTGGCCAGATCTCAGCTCACTGCAAGCTCCGCCTCCCGGGTTCATGCCATTCTCCCACCTCAGCCTCCCGAGTAGCTGAGACTACAGGCGCCCGCCACCTCGCCCGGCTAGCTTTTTGTATTTTTTAGTAGAGACGGGGTTTCACCGTGTTAGCCAGGATGGTCTCGATCTCCTGACCTCGTGATCCGCCCGTCTCGGCCTCCCAAAGTGCTGGGATTACAGGCTTGAGCCACCGCGCCCGGCCGAGATTCTGTATTTCTAACAAGCTCCCAGGTTATGCCAGATACAAAGACTTCTGTAAGTCAATAAGCTAAAGCTAAACAACCCAACAGAAAACTGGGAAAAAGTTATATATATTCAGTCTGCAGAAGAAACTTAAATGCCAATAGAAAGAAGCCCTACTTGCTTGCTATTAACAAATCCAAACTAAGAGTGAGGTACTGTTTTCCCCTAACCAAATTAGCAAATCCGTTTGCTGACAAGATGGACTACTGGCAAGCATGTGAAACAAGAAAACCTTCTAAGGGTAGGTGGAATGATAAATTGATACATCTATTCTAGAGATCAATTTCCCAACCTCTAGTGAAGTTGAAGAGTAGACAGGCCATGACATAGATACAGTGTACTTGCCTAAAGAAATTGTTGCACATGTGCTCAGGGAGAAAAGTGTAAGGATGTTCAGGCTGCTCTGTATGTTACAGTGAGAAATTGGAAATAATCTAAATCTCCATCAGCAGAAGAATGATTGAAATACTATACAGCAGTAAAACTGTTATATATATATAACATGGATAGATCCCCAACAGATGTCTTTTAAAAAGCAACTTGACAATCAATAGCTATACTTTGATACCTTTATATGAAAACACAAAACATGTAAGGCAATCACATATTGTTATCATGTATATATGTAACAAAAGTATAAAAATATTCATGGAAGTGAAAAATGACAAATTCAGAACAGTGGCTATAACTGGGGAGGGTGGAAAATAAGATAGAATAGGGGTGTAAGTCAACTGAGTCTATTAGTTTATTGCTTTAAAAAAAAAAAAAAGATGGGACCAAATATTGCATGTTTCTCACACTTTGTGTGATAGGAACACAAAGAGGGAACCACATACAATGGGGCCTATTGAAGGGTGGAGGGTTGGAGGAGGGAGAAGATCAGGAAAAATTACTAATGGGTACTAGGCTTAATACCTGTGATGAAATAATCTGTACCACAAACCCCCATGACACAACTTTATCTGAGTAACAAATCTGCACATGTACCCTTGAACTAAAAGTTAAAAAACAATAATAAAAATTAAGGCATTAAAAACCTGAAAAAAAAAGTTAGGAAGTAAATGTAGCAAAATATTAAGAATGAATGATTTAACAGAACTGGGGAGATAGATACATCAATATTGTGACACTATCTCCCATACTTTCCTGTATATTTACAATAATTTAATAATCATAATAATACAAAAGGCTTACGACTAAGAGAATGAGAAAGGATATGTCAGCAAATGAGAGATATCTTGGACTGTCTTGAGATGGTTATTTAACCAGTGACTATTTAGTCACTGATGAAGCTAGGAAAAGTGGGGATGCTACAGAGAATGCAGCCAACCTGCCTGGGGAAGTAAATTTTGATCTCGGATGTTAGGGACGTCAGAGAGTGGGATATTTGGAGCTAGAATCTGAGGAACTGATTGAAAAATCCATTTTCAGGACCAAACAGTAGCTGTCCATTCCCACACTATGTATTAATAGAATTCCAAGTAGCCAAATTTCTACCATTTAGACAAAAACAATTTTTAAAAGTTTTTCTAAAAAGAAATTGAATAAGTCTAAAGTAAGAATGCTGCTTTATTCTGACACTCAAGGGTCCGCCAGTAAAATGGCTGGCTCACAGCCCAGTCACCCTAAGATGAAGTCCATTAGTCAACCAGTCCTTCACATGAACACAAAGCTCCCAAGTGGCTTTTTATTCCCTTATTCTTATATTTAAAAGGATATCCAATAATTCCAAATATTTAAGATTGCAAGAAAAAAAAAAACACACAGGAAAAGTAATCCTGAAACATTATACCAGTAACAGAAGATAATTTAAAAGTAAACATTTAAAATACTCTAATTAGATCCTCAGATAAATTAAGAGGATTTTGTATACCTATAACAAGAACAGGGTGCTATAAAAAAAATCAAAAACAAAAAAGATCTCTTGAAAATATAATATATATTAAAGATTTTTATAAATTTTAAAAACTTAATAGAAAGCTAAGAAGATAAGGTCCAAGAAATCTTCCTGAAAGAGAAAATATGAAAGAAAAAATAAAAGACATAGAGGGTTAATTCAGGTGTCTGTCATCTGATTCAGAGAATCCCAAAAATAAAACAAAGAAAACAGGGGGAAGGAAATTTTCAGAAAGTATGAGAAAAAGAATTTCCCAAAATTGAATAGATTTGGGTGGCATGGTTCTATGGAGTGCTAAAAAAAAAAAAAAAAAAAAAAAAAAGAATGAAAAGTCAGAACATCAAGGCTGAAGAAAGAGTGTGGCAAATGGTATACAGGCAGCAGAAGAAACTGACAGGTCATCTGTAAAGAAGTAGTGTCTGATTGGCATCACACTTGTCATCTGTGATGCTGGATGCAAGAAGACATTGGAGCAAACCTTCAAAGATTTAAATGGTGAAAATAATTTTCAACCCAGAAACCTAGAATCCTGTTCCTAAATGTGTACCAAGCAGAACAAATGTACTTTTAGGTACACAAGTACTCAGACAATTTATCTTTCATGTACAATTTCTTAAGAATTTATTTGAGGAGTGCTCCTGAAAAATGGAATAACTTAAGAGAGAAGAAATGGGCTGAGGGAAACATTGGATCCCACCCAGGAAAGCAGTAAGGGGCAATCCCTAGACTTTTCGCTGTCTGGTTCATTTATAGAGCAAAGTGTCCAGCTTGGAACAAGTGGACTCAGGTCTCTGGGAACAGTTTTCCAAGAAAAACAAAAAAGAGGCTTATAGAATACCTGATGCAATCAAAAATTAAAAGAAAAACAATGAGGAAATCTATAAAGGCAAATAATGCAAGGCATAGAGAAAGGAATGAGAAACTCTGGGGAAAATAAAAAATTATACCAAAAGGATGTGTAAGTAATTTGATGAGTCAGTAAACAATATTTTCATAAGCAAAGCAATAGACATCATTTATTGATTTTTACCATAAATGGTAATATTGAAAGAATGAGGGAAAGGGAGTTGGGGGGTGGCGTAAGAAAATTAAACACTCAAACTTCATAACAGGGAATCAATAGATAATGCATAAAGTACATAAATTAAGACATATCAGTAAAACATATTGCTTAGAGATATGAGAGTAATTGGCAGAATAAATAAATCCAAAAGATTAAAATGGTCGCCCTTGAGAAGCAGGACTGAAATTGTTGGGAAAGGTAGAGCCAAGGACTCCTGTATGTCATAATAAGCCTTTTGGGACATTTGGCTTTTAAATCATTTGGCTTATTTTGATTTTTAAAAGCAGCCTCTGTCAGGTCCTGGCAAGCTTTGAATGCTTCCAAAGAGATTGCACTCTATTCTGCATGCACAGGGAAGCCCTGGGAGGTTTTGGAAGCTAGGAGGGACATAATCAGATATAGATCCTGGTACAGCAAATCCCCTCTCCAAATGGGACTTCCAGGGCTGAATATGCTGCACACGTTGCTGGTGTATGCAATGTATGAACTAACCAAATGCTTAGGGCTGCAGCAAAGCAAAGGCACTAATTTTTTTAAAATCTTGTCTTCTACACGACAAACACAAACCCATTTTCATGGGAAAATGTAGACTTTACTTACCTGTATTTTATGGTTTACTATTAATTTGTTTTGAGCTACATAGAAGAGCTGGGGGTGGGTACACCATTATTATTATTATTATTATTATTATTATTATTGCTTATGTTCCTTAAAGTTCCGTAGTTCAACTGTGGTTCTAGATGAATTTGAGCCATCTTTGCCTCTCCTATTCTAGACCCTGGAGTTCTCATAACAAAGCCCAAGATTGTATCGACCTTACCAACAGCTACACATATGGCTCAAGTTGAGATTGTGGTCTGCTGAAACCTCATTTTGTCCCCACTCACTTCTTGAACTGCTATCAAATCATTATTGTCACTATCTTGTTCTTTTAAAATTTATTTTTAAACTCAAGTATGGGATTATAAGCATTACCAGGAAACCACTCCTCATTTCAGTCCTATATTTTAATCTGGTCAGATATTTTGCAGATGTTGACCCCACCATATTTCTGTCCCAACTTTAGATCATCTATAAATTGAATATACTCGTTTTCTAGATTTTCATTCCAAATCACTGATAGACTGGCTGAACAGGATTGGGTAAAAAGTAGTCTTCTGGCATAGGCCTGAGACTTCCCTAAAAGTCAAGAACATCTAATATGTTTCAACTACAGAAACCTAATGGCTGGTGGCTACCTAATAGCTGCGTGGAGCCCTGTGCTGAGAAGGATTCTGAGCTCCATCTGAATTCAAAGGAAAAGAGAGATGTGATGGATTAGCAATGAATGTCTGTCTAGGGATGGGGGTGAGGATGTCACAAATTGCCATCTCTGCTTCAGAATAGCCCCAAAGCCAATCAACTACATTATTTGCATTTGTTTCTCAATCTTTCAATCCACCAAAGTGCTGTTTTCCAGTCCACATTTCTTCGCCTTGTTCATAGGGACGAGACAGGCTTTGTCAATTATACTGCAGAATCAATACACATTATGTCCGTAACATTCTCCTTATCTACCAGTCTAGTAACCCCATCAAAGAGGAAAATAAGGTGAGTTTGGAACGCTTCACTCTTGGAGAACCTAAGGCAGAGTTCCTAATGACTACTACTTTATTTTCTAAAATTGGGTACAACATCTTTAGATTGTCTGTCTCCTGCATGTTTTCCTAGCCTCTAGGAGTTGTCCTACCAGTAACTTTTCAGCACCTGAGAAGTAAGTCATTTTGACCTGGAGATGAAAGCTGGGAGAGAAATTAGTATCTCTTAATATATCCTGACCTATTGATTACCTTTTTTTTTTGTTGCTGTTGTAGTCATTGTAAAAATAATGCATGCTTATTACAGAAAACCTGGAGACTATGGAAAGATGAAAGGAAGGAAAATCGCCTACCGTCTCGACTTCTTTTCCTTTGCACTATTTTTGAGAGTTTGCATCTGTGTTGTTTTATATAGCTGTGACCATAATGTATGTGCGATTTTGCATTCTGGGTTTTCACATAAGATTATATTCTATGACTTTTTCAGGTCAGTATTAAATTTCATCAACCTAATTTTTAATAGCATAATATCCCATCTAGGGGATGTGTCATAGTTTACTTAACCATTCTGCTACTCTTGGCCACTTAGGACATTTCCATCATTTCCGTCCTTAAAATGCCTATTCTTGAATATATTCATTATTTAATACACGTGGAACAAATACCAGGCACTGTGCTAGGAGTTGAGATGCAGAGATAAGCAGAGTCCCCAGGGAATACACAAATAAGGACAGAGCAGGTGAAGCGGACAACCATGCGGGCAAGGCAGGGAGGCCTTCAGAGTGGAGGGAGGTGGGCACAGATCATTAAGAGCTTGGGATGCCTTGATGAGGAGCTGCTGAAGAACCTTAAGCAGTGGTCAGAAACCCTGTTTGTGAGTTCTAGCTCTGCTCTTACAGGGCAGGTGACCTCAGGCAAATCACTTAATCCCTGGGTCTCATTTTCTTTTTCTGGAAATGAGAGATGCTAGTTGATCTGCTACCTGCCTTTCAGGGTTGCCATGAGAATCAAAGGGAGATAGTCGATCTGAGTTTTGTCAGCTGAAGAGCACCATGAAAAATGTGAACCACGGGAGCAGAGGCCAGATACATCCTCGTGGAATTAAACCAAATTCAATTCCTCTGTTGTCCTTTTTTTTTTTTTTTTTTTTTTTTTTGAGGTGGAGTCTCACTCTGTTGCCCAGGCTGGAGTACAGTGGCACGATCTTGGCTCATTGCAAGCTCCGCCTCCTGGGTTCACACCATTCTCCTGCCTCAGCCTCCCGAGTACCTGGGACTACAGGCGCCCACCACCATACACGGTTAATTTTTTGTATTTTCAGTAGAGACGGGGTTTCACCGTGTTAGCCAGGATGATCTTGATCTCCTGACCTCATGATCCACCCGCCTCGGCTTCTCAAAGTGCTGGGATTACAGGCATGAACCACCGCGCCCGACCCCTCTGTCGTTCTCTTTCTCAGCAACCTAGCTGGGAGTCGGGGGAAAGGCAGTAGTGAGGACAGGGTGAAGTGGGGAGTGCCTGTCTCTCCTGGGAAGCTCCGGAACAATCAGAAGTTTTGGAAAAGCAAGGCAAGAAGATGGAGGACCTCCTTATGTGAGAGCCAGTTGTCTCTCTGCCCCAATGGATCAATCCTATGTAACACATATCTTGCACCACACACATGCGCGCACACACACACACAACACACTCACTCACCTTGGAAACTTGTTTGAAAGCACTTGTTACCCCACAGGGCTTTTTACAGGTATTATCTCATTTGATCCCTACCACCACTGTGAGAGAAGAATAAATGGGATATTATTAGTATTCCCATTTCACAGACAAGTAAACAGAGGCTGGGAGCATTAAAATACCCTGCTCAAGAGCAGTTAAGAAGGAGAAGCCAGTCTCTGACCGGATGCCCCAGGCTTTTTTCTGGACAGGCAGGACTTAAAAACAGGCGGCCTCAACTTGGGATAAAAGGATCTCAAGAGCTGAACCGCAGCCCCAGGGCAGCACCTTTCCCCCAGGATCCTCATCCAGTTTCTCCGCCACCTTCCCTACTGCATGAGGACTCGGAGAAGATTTTCCAGTGTGAAACTGCCTGTGGGCGCCTGAGAAGACTTGCTCCAACGCTAGAAACCGCAGTTTCCCCTTCCTCCCGGATTGGCCTTAAACAGCCCTGGTCGCTAGCTGATGAAAGGGAAACCTTAGGATATCTGATGTGTTGCAACACTGTAACAGACTCCAAATTGTCTTGGCAAGACCAAACCCCAAGGCTAGGAAGGTAATTCCATCCTGAGGAATGTCTTTTGTTTCTTTGTTCTGTTTTTCACTTCTAATTTGAGGCAACAGGATAAATAAGCAAACAAAAGTGCTCATGCAAATCTCTCAGAGTCTTAGGGAAGGGAAGCCTTAGGCTCTGACATTCTCAGCATTTTTGTTTCTAAGCTTTTGGAAGCGACAATTGCCCATTGAGGAGACGTGGGCTGCAGATGCCAGAAAGACTAGATTGTCTTGTCCAGAGCAGAGCTATTCTTGTGGGGTCTGAATTTTGGACATTGGTATTAGGGTGTTAGTGAGGTGCTCCTGCTCACTCCTGCCTGCACCTCCTGCACTCCGATTGTCTCCAGGATTAGCTGAGAGCTCTGGGTCCATGGATTCTCTCCCCTCCCCACAGCTGCCTTGGGAAGGGCACCTACATACACCAAAAGCTCTAGTGTCCTGTTCAAGGCCCTACATTCAAATCCTCTCTTTGCTCCTGTTAAGCTGTGGAGTATTAGAAAAATTGCTATAACCCTCTGTGCTTCTGCTTCTGTAAAGAAAAGTATCTCTTTGTAATGACCAGATCCATCTTTTGGGGGACTACCTGGGCCCTTGTCATAGAGTTAACCTGTGAGGGATGCCTTTAAGAGGGTGGAATCTCACCAGGAGGGGATGAGTAGTGCTACTAGCAGAGAAAAGGAGGGTCTTCCCGCAAGAAACCTGCCATCCTGAGCAAGGCCTGGGTGCATGAGACGGCCGTGGACATTGAGGATTGTAAGTGTCTTTATCTGGCTTCTGCTAGATGGATGCTAAAATGATATCTGACCCATGGAAGGAAATCCAGAGACATGGAACTCTTGGGACCAATGGGGTTGGGATGGGTCCTTCCAGCCCTGGTGGGCCATTCACAGTGGGTAAACCAGATGGCCCAGCTGCACCACATTCTGCATTTTTCCCTCTTTGTCATCTCCCAGTTTCTCGTAAACTATTATTTGAACCAAGTTCCAACTTTGCCTTCTCTGTGCCATGGGGAAAAACAATCATATAGAAAAATCTCAAAGGAAAGAGGACCGTTAGACACAGAGACCAGACACGCGGGCTATCCACTCCCTCATATCAAGAAAATCCTTTTAAATAGCTACTGTGGGGGTTCTTGTCTTATTTTTATTAAAGAAAGGTGGCATTCCTTTACAGTAATAAAATGGTATAAAAAGTTCATTTAGAATGATTTGCTCCTTGAACAAAGGAAGGGTGGGCAGTAGAGAGCCCAGGGGTGAGAGGTCCTCGAAATATACTGGTTTTTAAAATTTTATGTTATCTTCTATGGAGTATCAATATATAAAACTGATAAAAGTGGAGGAGCTCTGTTTGAAGAGGAAGATGAGGAAAAGTCTTTTCCAGTTGGATGCTTTTTATTCCTACTTCATCCCAAACTATCCACTGCAGCACTTCCTCAGTAATCTTAAGGATCCCTGACAGGTACTTGACAAGCATTGCTTTTATTCGAATTCTCCACTTATAAATGAGAAAGCCTAAGTTCAAGGAAGTGAGGTGTCCCACCCAAGACACACAACTGGTTAATGGAAGAAGTGGGACTCCAGACCAAGGGATCCAAAGTAGAGCTTTCCAAAAGTTGTGCCATGCCACACTGATGTGCTGCCATTGGTCTCAAAGCTCTACAGACACACAGGTGGGGACTGGGACTCTTGGGAATTCCCTTGCCAATGTTCCTTGGAGGATAGATGGAATGGAGTAGGATATGATGGTGTGTCCTATGGTCCTCACTGGGAATGACCCTGCACAACTCCATCACACTCCGCTGCACTGTGAGGTACCAAACATGGCTTAGGAGATGCTCCACCAACTGGATGTTTGCTTGAATTCTCAGCTCAGAACAGGCCACTGTCCTTTAGGGCAAGGGGCCCATTGTGCTGCTGGAGGACTTTTGGTTCTAAGTGCCCAGGTGGTATGACACAGACCCCAAGGTACTGCCAGACAGGGGTGGGATAGGGAGGCTCAGTGGAGTTTCTGGTAGATGCAGCTCCAGATAGGGTCCAACTATCTATCTTTGCAAATATCAAATGCTTGTAGACATTTACAGCTCCTGTGCTCTTTTAGCAGCATCTAAGCTAGCTGTAGGTTGACTGCTGTAACAATGCACATACCTGCTACAAATTAGAGATTCCGCATTATTTTGAAATATTTAATATTAAAAAGTTTGGTAGCATTCAAATCCATTAGCATTATCACAAGATATCTTAAAATTACATTTGTCAATGAAAAAAGAGGAAGACCTCTGGGAATCTTTAAATATAATTTCAACTGCTGTAATTTTTTAATGTGCTGCTGACTTTTGCTCATAAAGTTACTTGTCAATGAGATTTTTAAGAATTTAAAGAGATCAGTACTGAAAACCTGGAACAAGAATTATTAGGTTGGTGCTAAAGTGATTGCGGTTTTTTCCATGGAAAGTAACAGTAAAAACTGAGATAGCTTTGCACCAACTTAATACATGGAAGCATTTCAAACATAAAACCACATATAACAAGCTATGTTCATGGAAACAATATTGTTAGCATTGAAAACTGAAAACTATTTTCTAATGTCTAATATCTAAATTCTATGCAAATTTAAATTTTAATATTATCTCTAATACTTTGTGTTTTGATTCCTTCCCTCCACAAATATGAGTTGAGAGTAGGTCAGGCAATATTCTAGCTCCAGGAGGTATATCACTGAACAAACAGACAAAAACTACTAAAAAGCTGACATTCTAGTAGAGAAAAGCCAAGAATAAATAATATCATAAATGTAGCAAGTCAGGAGATGAGTACTATGGAAAAAAATTGAGAAGAGTAAGATAGATTGATATGATTTGGATTTGTGTCCCCGCCCAAATCTTATGTCCAATTGTAATCCACAGTGTTAGAAGAAGGACCTGGTGGGAGGTGATTGGATCACTGGGGCAGATTTTCCTCTTGCTGTTCTCATGATAATGAGTGAGTACTCCCAAGATGTGGTTGTTTAAAAGCGTATAGCACCTCCCTCCTCTCTCTCTTCCTCCTGATCTGTCCCTGTGAAGACATTACAGCTTCCCCTTCACCTTCTGCCTTGATTAAAAGTTTCCTGAGGCCTCCCCAACCATGCTACCTGTACAGCCTATGGAACCATGAGCCAATTAAACTTCCTTTCTTTATAAATTACCCAGTCTCAGGTATTTATTTATAGTAGCGTGAGAAGAACTAATACATATATTGATAAAATAAGGTGGTCAGGGCAGGCCTTGCTGAGATGGCAACACTGAGCGAGGATTTGGAGATGGTGAGGAAGTAAGCCATGCAGACATCTGGGGAAGAGAACTTAGACAGGGGATAGAGAGCAAGTGCAAAGGCCCTGAGGCACAGCAAGCTTGGCCTGTTCAGAGAACAGGAAGGAGGCCTCTCTGGCTGGAAAGAAGAGAGCATAGAAGACTGTAGTAGAAGATGAAGTCAGGAAGGTAACAGATACCGGATTGCGAGGGGGCTTGTTGACATTTGAAGAACGTTGCTCTTGACTGAGTGAATTAGAGAGCCCTGTGGGATTTAAAGTAGGAGAATGGTGTCTTATTTATGCTTAGTAAGGAGCCCTCTGGCCATTGTTTTGAGCTTCTGTTAGGAGATGGACACTAAAATGATACCTGACCCACGGAAGAAAATCAAGATATGGAACTCTTGGGATCCATGGGGTTGGGATGGGACCTTCAAGCCCAAAGTGGACCATTCACAGCTGGTAAACCAGATGGCCCCGATGCCATCACTGTTTTGCCTGAAGGGATGGAGGTCAGAAGTAGGGAGACTATTTAGGTGGCTGTCATGAAAATCCAAGGGAGAGGTGATGATGATTGGAACAAAACAGCAGCAGTGAAGGTGGCCAGTTTATGAATGCATTCCAGTGGTAGAGGCTAGAGGATTTCTGATGTAGAATATGGGCATACATATCACATAAAATATATACAGGCTCTAGAGGATAGAGAATATGAAAGAAAGAGTTGAAGATGGCTTCAAAGGTTTTGGCGTAAGCAACTGGAAGGATTAACAAGACCCTAACTGAGCTGGGGGAGACTGTAGGTGGAGTGAGCTGGTGAAGGTGGTAGCAGGTCAGGTTTTCAGATACCAATATGCTGTTTTTGAGATACCTATGATTCATCTAAGAGGCAATGTCAATTAGGCAGTTGTATATAAAAGCCTGCAGTATAGGGGGATTTTATTTTATTTTTATCATTATAATATAACGTAAAAATCTAGGGGGCTTTACCCCCAGCCATATATATTTTTCTATCTATTATCTCTCTATCTCTCTATCTATCTATCTATCTATCTATCATCTACCTATCATCTATCTTTCATCAATCTATCATCTATCATCTACCTATCATCTACCCATCATCTATCTATCTATCTATCTATCTATCTATCTATCTATCCACCCATCCATCTATCTTTCTATCTATCTATCCATCTTAACGCCCTCAAGTTTACCCCAGTGTGTCATCAAGTATTACCTTCCTCTATGAAAAAGTGTGGAAAGCATGGTCCTAGTAGCAAGGGCCTCTGGCCTGGGCAGTCAAGAGCCCTGAGCTCCAATTCTGCCTTGTTTGTGTGTAGAACTGATCATCTGTTGGTGGCACTGCCATGGCTGAACCAGCTGTTTCTGGTGGCATCTATTCTGATTGGCCAGAGCCAGTGTTCTATCAATTGTTTAATATCTTGAACTTCACCCTTGATTATGGTGAACATGTTTTGGAGTCAGGGAGTAGTAGCTTTGTACTAGCTCAGCCCCTCACCAGCTACGTGCAGCTGGGAACATAGGTCGGGTTTGTTAGTTCATTGAGTGTTGGCTGCTCAGCTTGGGAGCTCCCTTTCTTTCTTTGGGAGCCCATCAGGTGATTCTTGATTGGAGCCAGTGTCCACAAAGGGTGTCCTGGCCCCTGGCATTGAGGAGTGAATGCACAGTGTACTCACCCTCAGATGACACCACTTGAGAATTTAGATTTTAAGATAGCAACATAAAGGTGCAAGGAGAGTTTGAAATTCACCTTGGTGGTGGCCATCCAGTGTCTGGTGCAGTGGTCTCCTAACGGGCTCTTCCTTGTGTGTCTTGGCCCTTACTCTAACCATTTTGGTTCATGCATGTTTTCTAAGCTCCCTGTATATTCCATCAGCTATCAATATCTTGCTCCCAAATTTCTTTTCTGTTTAAGTTAGCTAGAGCCCATTTTTATTGTTTTATTGTTTTTGTTTGTTTGTTTGTTTGTTTTTTTGAGATGGAGTTTCGCTCTTGTTGCCCAGGCTGGAGTGCAGTGGCACGATCTTGGCTCATTGCAACCTCTGCCTTCTGGGTTCAAGCAATTCTCCTGCCTCAGCCTCCCAAGCAGCTGGGATTACAGGCAACCACCACCACACCCAGCTAATTTTTGTATTTTTAGTAGAGACGGGTTTTCACCATGTTGGCCAGGAAGGTCTCAGACTCCTGACCTCAGGTGATCCACCCTCCTCGGCCTCCCAAAGTGCTGGGATTACAGGCACGAGCCACCGCACCCAGCCTAGAGTTCGTTTTTGAATGCTGACTGACACACTGACCTAAGGCAGGCCACTGACCTCTTTGGAGGCTTGCTTTTTCTTCTGTAAAACAGAGATCACATCGATTGCATAGAATTAAATGAGACAATAGTTTCAAGCACCTAGCACAGTAATTGGCAAAGAGTAGGTCCCTAAACATTTCTCAGTAATAAACTCTGTTTCTCTTGGCTGGCCTTAGTTGCTTCGTCTTGGAAGTGGAAATGACAGAGAATGCTAATTCATCTCATTCTCTTTACATCTCTTCAGAGGACAGCAGACTGGCTCATCCAGTCACAAGACATGGGCCTGCTTAAAAGGCCAGAGAATTGGGAACAGGGCAAAAATAGGACAGTCAAGGGCTCGCTGATGTCAGGAGGAGTCTTATTAGCTAGTCCATAACTCAGCAGATCACAGTGCATGTGCCCCTGATTCCTGAGCTTTCTGCAGTGCGGGGGGATGTGGCCTCATCCATCAGCCAGCCCCGCGGGCATGCAGACAGGAGCAACTGCAGTGCCGCCAGAGTCAGTGTGGAGCAGTTAGTTCTGGGATGGAGGCTGAGGCACAGTGAGGTGTCGGTTCCACCAGTGGCATCTCCAAGGCTGTATTAGCAGGGGGCTGTCAATCTCCAGGCAGAAAAACAGGAGCCAGAAAGAAGAAACAATCAAGAATCAGACAGCAACAAGAGAGAGGGAGCGAGAGGCTGGGGGACTATTTTAAGTAATGTTTGAGAAATTACCTGCCTGTCCTGGCCTCCTCATAAAGAAGATGCTGTGCAGCTGATGTTTGCATTTGACAACTCACCACCACAGCAGGCTGTGGGGATAAGACAAGCCGGGGCTGAAGGAGATGGCTGGGTGCTCCTAGACTAGGCACCCTGGATGGGGGTCTATGTCCATTGGTCACAGGTTCACAGGTGGATGCATGCAGCGCTGCACACACGCAGAAACATCTGTGCACACAGGGACTGAGATCGTTGTGCTCATCGTTGTGCGTATAGGCACACACATGGCACACAGGCAGGCCCAACCCCGTGCTCCCACTCACTTCATGTGAGGCCCTGCCCCCGCCTGGTTCTATAAAATGCCGAGACACATTCATTGGCCAGAGTGCTGTCTCCAGGTAGCCAAGAAAAGATGCCCAAGCTGGGAGTAGGTGCTTGAACTGTTGGGGAGGGAAGATGGGGGCATTGCAATTTTCCAGAAGTTTAGATGTGGCACAAATATGTGGATCTTTGTGCTGCCCTAGGGAACCCCCAAGGCCTATTCAGCAAGGATAATTCATTTAATTAACAGCCTTCTGTGAAAGTGGTAAGATTGCTATAGCAAGAATGTTTCTAAGTAGGGTACCTAGGTCTGGCTGGACACACAGCTTCTGCCCTCTCTTTAATGTTCTGACATCTAACCTGCACCCCCTCCTACCCTGAAAAGAACCACCTGTACACAGTTTGAGCACATGAGATTATCTGCCTGTAAGATGGGGATAATAGCACCTACTGCTGCTTGCCTCACAGCGTTGTTATGAGATTAAAATGAGATTATGTCCGTGAAGGCGTTCTGCATTTTGTCAGGTATCATAGGGACCACTGGTGGATTATTAAGAGAAGGTGTTGTTTGGAAGACCTCAGTTGGAGTCCCCACTTTCTTCCTATGATCTAGGCAGGATGCCCAGTGTCTGCTCCTCGGTTTTCTGATCTGTACATTGGCAATAACAACACTGCTATGGTCTTAATGTTTGTGTCACTCAAAAATTCCTGTGTTGAAATCCTGCCCCGACAAGGTGATGGTGTTAGAAGGTAAGGCCTTTGGGGGTGATGAGGTCATGAGGGTGCAGCCCTCATGAATGGGATTAGTGCCCTTGTAAAAGGGCTCAAGGGAGCCTGTTTATTCTTCTGCCCTTCCGCCATGTGAGAGCACTGAGAGAAACCACCATTTATGAGCCAGAAAGCAGTTCCTCACCAGACACCAAACTTGCTGGGACCTTGAACTTGAATGTCCAGGCCTCCAGAGTGGTGAGAAATAAATGTCTGTTGCTGGGAAGCCACCCAATTTGTGATGCTTCATTATAGCAGCCTGAAAGGACTAAGACAGACACCCATCCTACTCTACTTTGTTGTGTGGGTCCAGTGAGACAACACAGGTAAAAGTGCTTCGTGACTGTAAAGTGCATGTCAGACTGGGTCATTATGCTGGTGGTGGGACCTGGAGCACGCGCCCCTGCCTGGGATGGTGCCGGAGCTAACTAGGGGACAATCTGACAGTTGGGGTGCAGGTAGTCTAAGATCTTAGGGGGCCTGGTGCCCAGCCAAAGCCATGCCCTTCTAGTGGAATATTTGAGAAATCTAGTGGCAAACTAGGCCCTGACCTGCTGGAAGGGGCTCCCTGGGGCTGTGATGTCTCTTCCCTGGACCTCATAACTGGAAAGGAGACAGTTTGGATGTTTCTTCTAGAAACGCCGCCAGTGTTGTGAACGTTACAGTAAGAGTCTAGGCTTCATTTCTTCCTTTTCCACAAGTCTTGGGGATTCTCCAGAAATAAGGTACAGGAGATCCCGAGCCTTTTTGAGAAACAGCAAACCTAAGGCTGTCTTCTATCTTCACATTTTCTTTCTTTTTTTTTAGCTTTAGATTCAGGGGACAGATGTGTAGATTTGTTACATGGATCTATTGCATAATGGTGAGGTTTGAGCTTCTGGTGCACCCATGCACCCAGGTAATTTTTTAACCCTCACCTCCTTCCACCCCATTCCCCTTTTGGAGTCCCAAGTGTCTATTTTTATGTCCATGTGTACCCACTGTTTAGCTCCCACTTATAAGTAAGAACGTGCAGTATGTACCTCTCTGTTTCTGAATTATTTGACTTAGGATAATGGTCTCTAGTTCCATCCATGTTACAGCAGAAGACATGATTTCATTCTTTTAAATTCTTTTTCATGGCTGCATAGTATTCCATTTTACACACACACACACACACACACACACACACACACACACACCACTTCCTTTATCCAGTTATCAGTGGATGGAAACCGAGGTTGGTTCTCTGACTTTGCTATTGTAAATGAATCTCCATATTTTCAATTGCACAATGCCATACAGTGGTTTCATTGCCTCCTCTATAAAACAAGGACAGGACTGGGCACAGTGGCTCATGCCTGTAATCTCAGCACTTTGGGAAGCCAAGGCTTGAGTGGATCACTTGAGCCCAGGAATTCAGCAACAGCCTGGGCCACATGGTGAAACCCCATCCCTACTAAAAAAAATAAAAAAAAATTAGTCAGGCATGGTGGTGCATACCTGTAGTCCCAGCTTCTCAGGAGCCTGAGGTGAGAGAATCACCTGAGCCTGGGATGTTGAGGCTGCAGTGAGCTGTGATTGTGCTACTGCATTCCAGACTCCAGCCTGGGCAACAGGAATGAGACTCTGTCTCAAACAAAACAAAACAAAACAAAACAAAACAAACAAACAAAAAATAAACAAAAAAAACCCCAGCTGGTCTGAGAGGCAGAGGGGGCCTGGGCCTGGCTCCCTGTTGACTGAAGCTTGCTGCTGTTCACCAGCCTCACGGCACATGGGGCTCAGTTTCCTGTCTCAGCAAAATGACAAATGGTTGCAGGTGGAGGACTTTGAGGACACTCACAAATAGCTGAAATGGAAATTTGAAATCCAGGAATGCCATGTGGAATTCCCTTATGACAGCATCCAAATGGGAACTGGAGGCATTGGCTCGAACAAGGTTCAACCCCAAGACATCACACAGGCTGCAAGATCGCATCCCCAGCCTGGGATCCAGTGTGCCCTCTGCTGTCTTCTGGGGCTCTGTTTGCTTTTCTTCTAATGGGACTGACATCTGTGAGTGAGAATGCCTGAGGAGGTAAACGACATAGTGCATCAGAAACTCCAGGGGCCCCAGACAGTTTTTCCTGGGTTTCGTCCAGAGCAGGGGTGAGGGCAGCTGGAGAGGCCATGGCCAACATGTGGCTGGGCAGGCTGGGGAAGAAGGGAAGAATGTGCTGAATCGTTTCAAGCCCCTCAGAGCTGTGGCAGACAGATGTGGGGTCTAGCCAGAGGTCCCTCCTGCTCTCTCCTCTGAGCCCTGTCTATTTGGTGCCTCTGATGGCTGGGGTCAGGCAGGAAGACAGGCCTGTGGGCCACAAATGGGACAGCAGCAGCTCTACCTTTCATCTCTGATCTGCTTGCCTCCTTCCCCAGGGGGGAAAATGGCCCCAGCATTTGTTCTTCCCTGAAATGTTTGTTGAGATCAACATACAGGCAGGCCCAGAGGGGAGCCATGTAATGGAACATTGTCTTCCAAGTTCCGAGCTGTCTCCCAGGACTCCAGAAGGCCGACTGTGGCTGTGTGCCCAGTGAGAGTCCTGCACAGATTTCTGCAGTATTGTTAGGGTTTTCACCATTAGTTTTGACTTGCTCCTCATCTGGTAGACACATAAATCTCTCATCTGGCCAGAAAGAAAACTGTTGTAGTGGGAAGAACACTGAACTTTCAACAAGAATCCTAGGGTCTACCTCAGTCACTAAGTCAGTGCACTAGTGGCTCCTCATCTGTAGAACAGGGGTGAGCAATACCTGTTCTGCTCGCCTCACCGGCTCAGAGGAAATTAAGAGTGCAAAGTTCTCTTGACTGAGGGGAGAGAACACACCTGTATTGAACACCTGCTACGGTCCAGGTGCTTTACCACAGGGTCTTCTCCAACTCACTGAGACTTTATATATGGTAGTTCATTAATCCTCTCCGCAGCCTCCAGGTGGCTATTGTCATGACCATTTTACAGGTGAGGGAAGGAGCCTTGGAGAGATTCGATAATGTGCTCTAACCAGTAAAGGGTGAAGCCACATCATCCAGGACGGGCAACATCGGTGTCACTTGGGAGCTGTGAAAAAGCAAGTTCTCAGGCCCCACCACAGACCTGGGAAGCAGAGTCCCCAGTGGTCTGCTCTGCTCTGCGTAGTGTTGATTTCTAAGTATTCAAATGTAAGCCCAAGTATAAGATGCGACAATAGTACATTAATAGCATAACCACTCTGGGGGCAAACTCTCCCTCCAGGAGGCGTTTCTGAGAAACTCTGGTTCCTGTTTCTTGGGATCCAATCCTACTCTCAGAAAGTCAGAAGCGGCAGGCCCTGCTGGGCTGCCCTGCCGGACACACGGGGAGTCTGGAAAGACACTCATCCGTCCCACAAGACCCTACCCCGCACCTGGGCCCAGTTCCTCCCTGGAAATGAGGCAGAAGAAATCCACCTCTTTACTCCAGGAACTTGCTTCCCAGATGAGTTCTCTAGTTGGAAAGATTGTGCGAGTTCCTGGGGCCCCGGAAGGCTTTGAAGCATTTCCCCTCTGCATCTAACACTGCTGGCCCCCCACGGGGCAGTGATTGGCTTCGGAGCCCCTCCCTGCTTGGATACAGAAGCCGCTCCCACCAGGACGCCCTGTAAGTGACTTGATCTCGGCGCTGGCAAGTGGGGGAGCTATCAGAGCTGCAGCTGCCTTGGCTGCACACGTCCCCCTCACGGGAGTTTTCCAGTCATTTAGCTCCACTGCGGACTCAGAGCCAAAATTAACAGTCTCCGGTGGGCCCTCAGAGCTCACCACCCACCCAAACACTCTGGCTGGCTGTCATTCAACAGATAGCCAGTGGGGGTGGGGAGCAGGGTCCAGGCTCACCCTCTCTGCCCACCGCCCGCAAGAGAAACAGCACCGACCATCCCCCTGCCTCCCCCCCGCCCGGTGCCACAACCAGGCTGGTCCCAGGAAGAAGCCAGCTGGGACTTGGAGTGACAAGCCTTCCCTCTGATGTGTGTACAGGGGATGCCTGGCACAAAGGGACAGCAACCACGGAGCACTGCAGACGCCAAGACATGGTAAGGGGCCAGGACACCTGGGCTGCCTCCCACCTGACACTGGCTTCTCAGGGGCTAGGCCAGGAGGCTCCTCCGGGGTGGGGGGGGGTGGTGACAGTGTGCCCAGAGGTTAAGTGCCCGAGCCTTGGAGTTGGACACATTTGGGTTCAAGTGTAGGCTTCAGTAGTCATTCACTGGGTGGTCTAACCCCTCTCAGCCTCAGTTTCCTTATCTGGAAAATGGAGATAATTACGCACAGTACCCACCTCAGATAATGAGGATTTAATGAGAATATTAACGAATGTTAAGAGTTTAGCAGATGCTCGACAAATACTAAGTACTTAATTAATCATACCTGTCATTATTCAGTAGGCCTGCCCCTGCTGCAGGGCATACAACTTAAAAATAAACTTAAGAATAAAGAAAAAGCTTATAAACAAGGATCAATGGAAGTGATTGTTCATTCAAAATCCCCGTTCTGAGAACCTACTGTATGCAGGGTGTCTTAGTCCATTTGGGCTGCTATAAAATAAATGCCACAAACTAGGTAGCTTATAAACTATAGACACTTATTACTCACAGTTCTAGAGGCTGGAAAGTCCAAGAGCAAGGTACCAGCAAATCTGGTGTCTGGTGAGGGCATTCTCTCTGTGTTCTCACCTGGTGGAAGAGGCAAAGGATCTCTGTGGAATCTCTTTTATAAAAGCATTATTCTCGTGTATGAAGTCCCCACCCTCCCAAAGGCCCCACCTCCTAATTCCATCACCCTAGGGGCTAGGATGCCAACGTATGACTGTCAGGGGTACACAAACACCCAGACCCAGCACAGGGTGCCGGTGGTGTGATGAGTAATAAGCTGTGGACCTGCCCTCGTGGTGCTCACAGGGGAGAAGGAGCCTGTGGGTCATGCTCAGAGCTTACAGGATGGCAAGTATGCTGGGGCATGCAAGAGATGCCCTAGAAGCCCATGGCTGAATATGAAGAAGTCTTATGACTCAGGGAAGGTTTCTTGGGGGAGGTGATATCACAACTGAGTCTTAAACGATAAGTTAATGAAGCCACAAGGGGCAGGTGGAGCAAGAAGGAGATGCTAGAGTGTAGCAGGAAGCCGTTGAGTGCGCTCAGTGCAATCCGGGACCTGCAAGCAGCCGGTGTGCCTGGAGCCTGGGGAGGCGCAGCAGCTCCAGGCCAGGGCAGGTCACAGAGGACCTTTTGTATCCATCCAGGGGTTAGGACTTTATCCAGAGCACCTGGTGACTAACTCACCAAACAAAAAGATAACGGCTAAGTCTCTGAAGGACTGTAAGCGAGGGATTTGCACAGTCAGGCTTTCAGTTCAGAAGGCTCACTCTGGCTTACAGGGTGAGGATGTCCGGGAGTGGCCTGCACTGGAGGCCAATGCAGAGTCCAGGAGATAGTGGACAGGCTGGGTCCAGAGGTGTGGCCAGCAGGCTGCCCCCACTCCCAGGAGATAGGTTGGTGAGGCGGGAGGAGCCAGCACAGAGGAATGGAGTGGGGGCCTGAGGGGACCAGACAGACAGGCTGGCACCTGGTTGTGGAGATGGAAGAAGAACTGGACAGGAAAGGGAGGGGCCGCAGCAAGTCTGTTGGACGGGGAAGAGGAGAGGGCTATGTGGGGGTCGGGGAGCAGGTAAGGGGACAGGGCAGATTTGCCTGACTCAGAAATGCGTAGAGAAGAAAGGCCATCGAGGGAGACGCAGACTGGGGCAGGAGGGGCCCCTTGAGGCTGCCTGTGTGGGAATGCTTACACACTCTCCCATGGGGCCTCTGATCTGCCCCTCCCGATTACCCTTCATCCTTCAGCACTTTCCCTGGGCCAGGCTCTGTGCTGGGCTGAGGGAGCAAAGAGGAAACGCCTTGGCCCCTGCTCACAAGGCCTCCCAGGGCAGGAATGTACAGGAAGGGAGTGCCATCATTATCGTCCCCACCTTGCAGAAGACAGGACTGAGTCTCTGAGCCTGTGACTAGTCCAGAGTCACGCAGCCAGTTAGGGACAAAGCTGCAGTAAGAAAGGCGGTGTTTGCTGTTAAAGGTGGCAAGGTTTACACTACATTATTCCAAGTCCTGGGAGAAGAGACCCTGGAAAGCATCTTTGTGCTGGCAAAACCCTCCTCGAGGTCATGAGTCGGCTAGGCACCAGCAAAGGGTGCCAAGGTGAGGATGGAGAAGGTGGCAAAGGAGGGTCCGGCTCCACTGCCGATGCACGCAGCTCCCGGCAGGGAGAAGCGGCTGGGGTGAATTCACATTCAAAACGCATCTGATGCACCATGTTCGTTTCATCTTCAAGTCTTCCGGTAGAGGACTTCTGCCTCCCAACAGCTCCCTGGAGTCCCCCTGCCCTTCAGGAGGTCCTTGATTTTCTACATAATGATTCCCAGAACAGTTTGAAACCCATTTCCAGGAGACACAGGGAGTGACGGACACCCCGGCCACCACCAGCCCCCTCTGTGTTTGCCACAATGAGGGAATCTCGCAAGATGGGTTTCCATGCTTCTGCCTGTGGGAGTGTCCTTTTCACACAACCAGGGACTGGCACGTGCCCTCTCTACCCTTGCCAGGCCCAGATAGTGCCCACAAGCAGAGGGAAGGCCCAGGTCCCTCTTGCCTCAGCAGCTGGTCAGAAAATGAGAAGAATGAGCAGGAAGATAAGACGCCACATGACCAGAGCCTGGAGGGCTGAGCTGGCAGACAGAGCGGGGGCACCCTCCCTCGCCTTCTTCTCCTCCCTCCTCCTCCCAGTCTCTGAGGCCGCTGGTCCCTCTCCTGCACCAGTGACTCCTGAGACAACAGAGCTCCAGGGCTGAGGAGCTCTGTAACTCTTTCCATTTCTGGTCTAAGAGCCAGGGTCCCAGAGTCCCGAGATGCAGCCACAGCAGGCCAGAGCAATGAGCTTTTTGCCTTGTCCACATCCCATGGGTCACTGCCCCTCTGTCAGAAAGGGTGGGCACCACTGCCCACTCCAGATGGTGAGGTCAGAACAGGAGAGACCATTCCACCTGGTGCAACAAACACTTGTTCATTCACTTGCTAATTCACTCCTTATCATTATCAATATTATTATTTAGCACCTACTGTGTGCTAAGCGTTGGGTTAGCCTGTAGGAATAAGCAAAGCAGGCCCAGTTCCTGCCCTCAGGAAGCCTGCAGTTCAAGTTGTTGCACACCTACTGTGTACCCTTCTTGGAGTCAGGCAGTAGAGGAAGCTCCAGGATGAATGAGCTAGAACTGCTGCCCTCAGGAGCTCACACACCACTGGGAGACATGGCAAACAAGCAGCCCCGTTCCAGGCTGGCCCTGGCAAGGGTGTGGCCTGGGTGCCAGTGGACTCAAGATACTGTTCCCCTGGTGCATGGAAGCCTCTATGTTCTAAAAGGGAGGGGCTCACTCAGCCTCTCTCACTCACCTCTTCTCCTCTGACACCTTCTATACCAAGATGATCTTCCTGATCTCAGACCTGGACCTCCCAAGCTGCATTTTAAAATAACATGCTGTTATTTTCAATTACTATGGCAGTCCTGCTTTCTCCAGAAATTTCCCCTTGGGTTAGTAGGAATGGAACTGGGAGCTGGAAGAGGCCTGGGGCTCTGACCCAGCTCCAGCGCTTCGATTGTGAGCATGGGACGGCACTTCACCCACCCAGGCCTTTGTCTCTCCATGAGGACGAGGACACTCACTGTATGTGCCACACAGGGTAGTGATGCCCTCATGGGTTAACAGATGCAAAGTCATCGAAATGATAGTGATACCTGTCAGTTATCGAGTGCTTATTGCACGCCCAACCCTGGACAAAGGGCTTTACAAGTGTTATCTCAGGGAAATCTCCACCGGGATTGGAAAGGCGGATTCATTGCCCAAGGTTACACAGGTAGAAAATAGCAAGGTCCAGGTATGAACCCAGGGTAATTCCAGAGTCACAAGTCCCAAAGGCTACCCCACCAGCTCTCACCAAAGCGCTTCACAGAATTTAAAAGGGGTATGTGATGATAATTCTCCTTCAAATGCAAAGCCCTGCATGGAAAATGCCTCAGGCCTTGAGTCCCAGAAAGCCCTCATTCTCCTTCCCTTGCCTTGTTCCAGGTGGGGGCCCCTCTCCTTCTCCTCCCCCACCACCCATTCCCTCTCCTGCAGGGAGTGGTGCACCCAGGACCACCAAGCTATTGTTGCAAGATTCATTTATTTTAGTAAAAGTTAAATCTCCTCGGCTACATTTCCATCCACAAACCATCAATATTTCAGGACTATTGCTCAGCCCAGGCTGGCAGAGATGGCCCCCTCCATGTCTGAGTGGCGGCTTCCAGTTAAAAGTTCACCACAGAAAATTTGATGCCTAATAAATTGGAGCCTTTCCTGCTTTAAATCATTTTTAAACCACGATTGCTGCACAAAATATAATTATTACAAACCGGTCATTTGTAACAGAGAAATCTCATTAAAATGATTCCATGCCGGACAGGCGGGTGGGAGGGGGCGGTGGTGGTAGACGTGGGGTGAGGCTGGAGGAGCAGGCGGCCTGGGGAAGGCTAGGAAGGCCGGGGAATGCTCTTAATTACAGAATTGATTATTTCTGGTGATTGAGCACAGACTATAATCAACTCAACATTTCCAGGCTGGAGCAGAGGGGCAGGGATTGGCGGTGACAAGGATTGAGGAATCTTCCAGACCATCTTCTATTCTGAACGGAACAACTGGCCGAGGGGTGGGTCAGACGGCCACAGGCCAGTGGCAGCAGGCTCCCCTGTCAGATTTCTGGCTGGTCCCCACCCCAGAGGTGGCTGCAGGGTTTGCCAGGGGCTTTGGAGTTGCCTGTTTTGTCCACAGTGGAAAGAGACTGCGTGATTGCCAGAACCGCTGTGGCCAGTTGCTGGGAAGACAGGACGTGAGACTTGAAGTCAAAGGACCTGTGTTCAAATCTCAGCTCGAATCCTTGCAAACGGCATCCTTTGAGGAAGTGATTCACCCAAAGTGCCCAAGCCTGGGTTTCCAGGTGGCTGAAAGGAGCATGGTTCTGCCCTCCCAGTCCTGCAGGGTCGTGGTGAGGCTCACCCAGGACAAGGTGTGTGTGTGAATTCCTTTACCTGGTGCAGAGGAGACAGTGGAAAACCCGCTGATTTAAATTTTCTGACAAAGATTGTGAGACGTGGAAAGCAGCGTCCAGTAGAGAATGGCGGAACCCCCTCCTGGGGGGAACGTTAAGAACAAATGGACCCTGATGTCCCAGGAAAGGTGTGGGGGACTCGGGGCACCTTCTTCGAAAGAAAGGAGAGAGGCTGGATTTAGCCACAGAGAACCCCCTGTGCTAGGCGCACACTGCATGGAGCCAGTGCTGGGCTCTGGGTGTGTCATGGGACCAGCATCTTGGGCCTTTTTACCCTCTTTCATCACCTCTCCCATAACCTCCAGCATGCACCGGGAAAGCCACAGGCCCCTCTCCTCCACATGCCTGGGAGGCCCCCATGAAACCCACCTGGGAAAGTGGAAAGGCTGTCAGCTTCCTTGTCCTGGTCCTCAGGTACAAGCCCATTGACACGGGAGCCTCAAACTCTTCCCCTTACCCATTCCACTGTCTGTGCCCCACCAGGCTCCCTTTGGCGGTAGCTTTCAGTACAGCCCAGGCTGCCACCTCTGGCTTCTTAGACTTGAGCTTTCTCCCTAGTCTCAGCTCAGTGCACTCCGAGATCTCAACCAGCAAACTCCTCACTCCCTCCTGGCCCCAAAGAGCTTCTCGTGGAAGGAGCTCCGGGGCTGGTGCCCTGTGGCGGGAACTGTAGATCCTATAAGTAGCCTCAGCCCTTCTTGAGGGTTCTTGGAAGCAGGTGAAACCCATTGCCAGGGAATAGCTGCTTTCACATCTTCAGGCCTCTCCCATAGACCACTAAGCCCTTGCAAGGGAAGCCTCCCCACTGCCAGCTGCCTGTGAGCCCACAGAGCAGTGTGTGGTCCTGTATGAGGGCACAATTATACACACACCTTTGCAAGTTCCCTATCCTCCGGGAGCTTCCCAAGGTCAGGGCCGCTGTTTCTCTATATTCCCCGCCCTGCTGTGCACACAGCATGACCAACACACTGCGGGTAAACATCTTCCCAGATACCCCAGGGCTGGACCCTTCACTGCATATTGGATTTGAGCCTGCCATTTCTCGCTGTGTGGCCTTGAGTAGGTCACTTAACCTCCCTGGGGCTCAGTTTCATCTTCTGTAACTTGGGATGATAATAATAACTGTCCTGCTTACTTCAGGAGGACAGAAGATTGGCATGGTGGCAATACGATGATCATGTCCATCATAATCCTTACTGCTGACGGGCCTTGGGTCACCGCAGGGGGACTGCAAGGTGGCGGAGAGTGCGTTTTCCTCATTCAAGCTCTTGCCTTGGATTTCTTCAGTCTCCGGCTTGAGGGCTGGAGGAGGAGGTGTCCAGGCTGTGCCTACCCGGGGTCTCTGCATCCCACACTCCCCAAGTGCCTCTCTGTGATTGGATGCTCAGCACAGCTCCCTGCAGGCTGGACAGGCTCTGGGTGGGAGCCGTGGGTGGATGGGTGCCAGGAGCCCACAGAGGGGGCTCCTGTGTACGTGTTCATGGGACCGTGGGTGGCTGTGCAGGCAGAGGCTTCCATTGCTCCGAAATAGCTCGCAGTGGTGGTGGGGACAAACCCATACGTGCAGCCTGGGGTAGGCTGCTGGTGAGTGTTGTCAGGGAAACCATGGCTGCAGGAGCCCCCAGCCCTTTGCCTCTTCGCCATGGAGACAGTGAGTTGGAGGCAGCAAGCCTGGTGGAACAGGCAGCCCCCATCACGGGCTTCAGGGAAACCACAGCATCCGCGGCGGCCCATCACTGGGGGCGGGAGCAGCCTTGGGATCAATTTTCTGATTACAAAACCATGTTCAAATGTCAATTCCTTCTCTCCTGCCTGTGGGTTTCTCCCCCTCCATTTCATCAGTCCAGCCCCCTCCTCCCTCCTGTTCCTGGCTTGCATTTCATGTTAGCGCAACGCTGGTCTTTGAAGAATGAAATTTGGCAGCCATCGAGTGCCTAATATGACCTCATCCTGTCTGGTGTTTTCAGGAAAGGGTGCCTCCCCAAAGGGGGTGGGGCAAGGTCCACAGGACAAGCGGCTGGGAAACCCAGCTGTGGTGCCTGTGGGTGCTCCAGAGTTAAAAGAGGCCTCCTGCTTATGTGCAGGGGTGGGGGTTCCTCTCCTCAGTCTGCCCCCAAGCCCAGCTCCCTACCATCTCTAGGGAAGACCACTAGCACAGGCCAACGCTGGTAGTTTCCAGAAAACTCTCAAAGTTCTTTCAGTACCAACACGTAGGCTCCCTTCCAGTCATTCTGGGGTGCCGGGAGGTCACTGGTTAAAAGCAAGCTGAGAGGGCGCTGTTGAGCCCACCTCCCTGGTGGGGGCAGGTCTTCCCCACAGTGGCCGGGACTTACGGCTGCCTTAGAAAGGACAGGCCTCCCCCGTGTTCCTGTTCCAAAGTCTTTTCCAGGGCCCACCAGCCCTTCTCACTGCACCTTAAGTCCCCGCTCTGGACATCCAGGCTCATCAGAGAAGGGGACAGGGGCTCAGCAGCTCTTCACAATGCTCCCTGAGGCTGGCCAAGGAAGAGTGACCTGCCCCTTACATTGACCTTTTCCCATTTCCCAGGCTGTGAGACCTCATTGATCTAGAAATGCTAGTTCTTGTTTTGTCTGTTGACCAAGAGTCATTGGCTATTTCTCCAGATCAGTGGAGACTTGAGGGCTATAGACCCTGAGAACTCACCAGCTTTCAAGGACTTGTTCCTGCCATTGTCATGCCCCATTCACCGCCTCCTCCATCCCCGCCTCCCCCCTCAGTTCAGCCCCTCTTCACACTAACATGTCCATGCCCCTTCCCCTGCATACCCCGGGTACCAGGTTGTTGGCTAGCCCAGCCTACCCACTTGCCCTGCCCCACCCGCCCTTGCCATCTGTCTGTCTGCCTGGCTGTCTGACTTGTCTCTTGCCTGTTTGATGTTCAAGCCATCGGCTGTGACAATCATATCTGATCATTAATAATGCAATAATGGAATAGTGACTGGAGAGACACTTGGATAATCAGCTAGCACAGCCTCATTAGTGGCACAGAACAATCACAGCGATGTAATAACAGATCCCAGGAAATTTCAATTAAACCTGGAACTTTGTTAGGGTTTCATTTTATTTTCAGCATGGCAATGGATAGCGTAATTGCAATCAACTAAAGCCAATGCAAATCTCTTCCAAAAGAGACCCCTTCCCCTGGGTATGCAAGGGAATTAAGTCTCGCTCTTCTTTAGCTCCTGCCTATCTTAATTCTGAGCCATTTAATGAACTCCTTCTCTGCCCTGAAGAATGTTTCAACTGAGTCTCTGGCTTCACTTAACAACAGGATCATCCTGGCTTCTGGCCCTGTGTTAGAGATGATGCTGCTGAGCATTAGCCTGTACCAAGGGCTCAGTGTGTGCTGTTCACTGTGCTGGGCTCTTTACGTGGGTTATCTCATTTAAACCTCACTACCACTTAATGAGACAGTGATTAATATTATCATCATTGAACCAGCAAGGTCACCAAGTCTCAAAGAAGTTCAGAAACATGTTCTGGGTAACACCTCCTGCAAATATCAGCGGTGCAGCCAGCACTAAGCCAGACCTGCCCAAGTGTGAAGCCCATGACTGCTGCCTTCCTTTCCCTCTCTCTGTCTTCTCTCCTGTCTGCCTCCTCTCTCTCTCTCTCTCTCTCTCTCTCTCTCTCTCTCTCTCACACACACACACACTCTCCCCTCACCCCCCACCCTTGTCTGTTTCTTTTCTCTCTTTCTGATTAGGTACTGGGTGAGCCTTGAGAATGCTGAAGGGGGATGGGGTAAACCGAGTCTTGTACAGCCCAGGCATCTCATGTCAGGACCTTGGTCTCCAGCCTAGGGTGGGCTGGTGGAGAAATTTTTAAAGAACAGCATCCCTGAATCTTGCCCCCAAATCAGACCACCTAATCAGAATCTCTGGGGATGGGGCCCAGGCAAATGTATTGTTTCAAAGCTCCTTAGGTTGTTTTAAAGCACACTGTGCATAAAGCCTTGCCCAGAGCTTCTCTACTTTACTGAGGGGACAGGGATAGAGGTGATCAGCCAAGCCCTGAGCTCCTGGCTGTGGGTGGGAAACTGAATTAAAGCCAGGCTCTTTCAGAAGCTGTCATTGGTGACTCCCCTCAGTGACCTGTGATCTGGCTTCCATCTCTTCATTCCTGCAGTGAGGATCGGACTGGGCAGCCTTTGGCTCTGGAAGCCTGCAGCTTGAACAGCAGCTTCCCAGAATGGGCAGCACCTTGTCCCAGTTCCATGAACTGCTGGGGGAGATAATTCTGGGGCAGGAGTACCTTTTCAGATCCCCTTCAATCTCTGTTTCTCTAAAGTTAAATCACATTATTTCATTCTTGCCTCTAAATTAACTCATTTTCTTTACTTAAATGCTTTTTAAAATGGAATTTTACATCATTACCATATATAGAAAGCCTATCCCCTGTCACAAATGGAAAGTAGCCACAAAAATTGGACCATCTAAATCCATCTCCTCCGCCACCAGGGACGTGCAGAGCGTGCTGGCTCCAAACATCTCAGCCAGTCAGCTCCTGCATTCCTCGAGCACGAGCCTGACGAATCATGTCTGGTGGTGCGTAGGCCCACACCACTCACTCGGCAGGAGAGGACCCAGGGAAGGTCTAAGCCTTGAGAGTGGAGCTGTCATTTCCGCCTTATTGCTGGGGGATCTTGGCCTTCGAGCAGGACTAAAGGTCTACGTTTGTAGCATTGCCCTCTGCAGAACCTCAGTTTTGGTACCTACAAAATGAGCGTCATGAAACTTAGGCACAACCTGGACTTCCCTGTGCTACGAGTTTGACTTCTACATTCTTAGCTCTCAACATTGCGGGGGCCAGTAGCAGAACTGACCTAAGGGAAGAAGAAAAATCAGGTGATTTTGTGGGGTGATTGGAGGGACTTTAGGAAGGTGTTTGTACAGTTGACCCTTGAACAATACAGGGGTTAAGGGGCTATGCTGACTCCCCCCTATGATCAAAAATCTGCGTATAATTTTGACTTCCCCAAAACTTAACTACTAATAGCCTACGGCTGACCTGAATCCTTACTGAAAACATAAACAGTCAATTAACACATATTTTGTATGTTATATGTATTACGTACTGTATTCTTATAATAAAGCAAGCTAGGGAAAAGAGAATGTTATTTGAAAATCATAAGGAGGAGAAAATAAATTTACTATTTATTACGTGGAAGTGATCCTCATAAAGTTCTTCATCCTTGTCTTCTTTGTGTTGAGTAGGCTGATGAGTAAGAGGAGGGGTTGGCTGCTGTCTCAGGGGTGGCAGAGGCTAAAGAAAATTCACATATAAGTGGATCTGCACAATTCAAATCTGTGTTGTTCAAGGGTCAACTGTACTCAAAAACAGCATCCTTTACAAACTCACGGGAGATGTCTGATCTGCCACCACTGACAATTTAGAGTTCTGGGTTTCAGGACCGCTTAGCCTATTTGGGCCTTCCTTCCTCATCTGCAAGCACTTGTTGCTGCGAACTCTTGTTACACCTCAGCTGGGTACTAAAGAAACGTGTCCCAGACCTGTCCTCATAGAGTTCAATTCCAGCCACGTGGTAGATACATAAACAAAGGTATATACTGGGCCGGTCATGGTGGCTCATGCCTAGAATCCCAGTACTTTGGGAAGCCGAGGCAGGAGGATTACTTGAGCCCAGGAGTTTGAGAGCAGCCTGGGCAACATAGCAAGATCCCATCTCTACAAAAAATGAAAACAAAACAAATTAGTGGGGCATGGCAGTATGTGTCTATACATCCAGCTGAGATGGAAGGATCCTTTGGTCACAGGAGATCGAGGCTACAGTGAGCCATGATCATGCCACTGCAGTCCAGTCTGGGCAACAGAGCCAGACCCTATTTCAAAAAAACAAAAATCCCAGAGGTATATGCTATACTTTGCTCAGTGCTCACTCCAACAGGGGCTGCGACCAGGACAGGCAGGCAGGAAAGAAGGGATTCAACAAATGCTCCCTCCCTGAACTCCCTTCTCTTGTCCTTCAATCCAAATAGTACCCATATTTGCCCGGCATAAAATGTTAGCATCAGTCTTGTCTGTTTAGGTATACATTTTGAGTGGCAGGTGGTCTTCAGGTTAAGAGCATAGGCTTTGGGGCTGGCCCTGGCTTAAGATTTGTGTTACTCATGGCAAAGTGTGAACCCATCATGGCTTCAGTTTCCTTATGTGCAAACTAGGGACCTTAAGAGAACTATCTGAGATACTGTCTTCAAAGTGCCCAGCAAAATACACTATAAAGTTAGCCCTCCAGAAACATTACTCTAGTTGTTGACGTTTTTGTTTGTTTCTCTCTTTAGTAGAAATTTTAGGATTGAAATGGGACACTCCTGGATACAAATACTGGATCTACACCTTGCTATGTATTCAACCTTGGGCGTGACTTCTTTGAGCCTTCTGTTCTCATATATGATGAGGGGTGATCGTAGTGGCCTCTCAGACAAGCGTACAAATGCAAGGTCCCTGATGCTGTCACCTCGATCCACTGTCTTGGTCTGCGGGAGAAGGCCACATGCCCCATCAGCACAAGGTGAGCCTAGACTGAATGTTCAGGGTTCACCAGCATGCTCCAATGTCCAGAGTATTCCCATTCCCATTTTCTCTGCCCCACACCTAGGCCAGAGAAGCCCTTTTGAGGTGCTCTTGGAAGCGTAATACATCCCTTGCCCAATGTGCATGGCAAGTCAATACACCAAGTACATCAGATTGCAGCAGAGAAAGCGGTTTAATGATAGGGCTGCCACACAAGGAAACAGAAGGAAGCCTCAAATCCATCTTCCAGAGGAGTTTGGGGCTTGGGATTTTAGGAGTTTTGGAGTGGGCTGAAGTGTGGAGATTGTTGATTGATAGAGGAGTCCAGGGTGAAGTCCTGGGACGGGGAGATGAAGAAACTGTGTTCTCATACTGATTCCATTCCTTTATGGGGGTCTTCAGACTTGTTAGCATCATCTGTTTTGCTGGAATTCAGGATCTGAGAAATATCTTAAGCAATTTTTAAACAGGAGCCTCATGATTCTAATGTCAGAGATCTTGTCTATCTTAAACAAAAGCCTTATAGCTCTAACATCAGAAATCCCGTCTATAGGAACATTAGGGATGCAAACAGCCAGTATCTACTCCTACCGTGTCTGTCAGTTACAAGGAAGTGGGTCAAAGTGCAGCCTGATTAATGCCTAATTATAGCCATATTTCTGCCCGTAATTCTTGTTAACCCTGTAAGGATAGCCTTACTTTTGCTTTTTGATGATCACTCTCATTCCCTGAGCCCCACGTCACTGAAATAACAGAATCCATCCTTTACTGCTAGATCAAGGCTGGCCACCCACTGTGGAAAATGTTGCCACTGACCATGACAGGGGTTTGCACAGTCCAGGGAGGAGGAGGCAGCCTCATCAGCTGAGATCAGCATGAAAGGCTGTGGGAGGGAGGTGGAAAGAGAACAAATATGCTCTCCCTTCTCCTTTTCTCTATCTGATCCCATCTTGACTCATCTGAATGCTTGTCAGCTCCTGGAAACTTCCTGGGGCAGCTGCGGCACCAAGGAGAGACCAGAACTTCTCCTAGAAGACAGGTGCTTGAATTCTGATTTCTGCCATTGTCCAGAAAACTTGGACCTCCTACCTCAGACTCACCTCACCTATAAGGGGGACAATGAAGTCTTTGTGAAGAATAAATGAGAAGTTTACAGATGTTCAGGCTTCTCTCCTTCTCATCCTCTTCCCTTGTACCCACAGCTTCTCAGAAGCTGTAAGCTTTTTTATCTCCCACTTCTGAGTCCCCTCTGCCTCCCAAGCAAGCAAGGATAGCCCTCATCGCTACCTACCTGCATGATGCAAAGCCCATATTTTCAAGTGCTGTGAGCTCCTGAAACATCAAGACACTGACCACGTAATTAACATCCCTCCTCTGGACCCGGGCCAGGGCAGGTCTGAAGGCCCTTTTCCTCGATGATTAGAGAAGGGGAAGATGATTCCTGCCCCAAGAAGGCTTACATTAGAGCAAATGAATGGACTTGATACTGACCTCAGAAAGACTCACCCCCCTGCCTTGGGCTCCTGGGCCAGCAGATACCCCTCTTCTGACCCCACTAGAGTCACTGTTTCCCTTGCCAGACATCGGCCAGTCCCGAATCCACTTTGCTGCACCCCACACTTGATGCAAACGAGAGCCTGTTTGAAGCAAAAATCCTTCAGCAATTACCTGTAGAAATGGGATGGAGAGTGCTGGGAACAGAAAGAGGAATTTATTTATTTGTTCTCGATGCTTTGAGTTAGTTTTCAAATTGTCCTTCTGTAGATAAAGGCATCTCTCCAGCAGCTCAGCCCCAGATCTCAGCAGCTAATCTGCATCCGGTGGATCAAAATAGCCTCCAAACCAGATGGAGGCCCAGGCCACCCCAGGAAACCAGAACCGGTCCTGAGTGCTGAGAGTGGGGATTTAAATAGACTCACGTGAAGCGTTTTTGGGATTTTCTGGGACAAAGGCGGGGACAACAGGGATTTCCAGGACTAGGAAGATGCAGGAGGGAAAAGAGAGGCCGACATTAAAAAAGGGAAGAGAGTTCACTCTGGCACTTCCCCTGTCATTTTCTTCAAAGCAGAAAGTGGGAACAATTTCCCAGGAGGTCAAGGTCTTCACACGTCTGCAGCGCTCACAGGGGAGAACGAAGGTCTTGTATGTTTCCCAGAGACAAATGATGTCGTGGAAAAGGCATAGGCCCTGCAGCTAGACCTGGTTATGCATTACCCAGGATCATGATGAGATAATTTGTTCCACTGAGCCTCAGCTTCCTGGTCTGCAAATTGGGATTATGATATTCACCTCCTAGGGTTTTGGTGAGGATTAAGACAAGAAATGTGAGGCACTCAGCCTACCCTATTCCTAGCACTTTCAGAACTGAACAAATGTTGGTTCCCTAACCCCACACCCCTTCCCAGCAGCCCTTCTCTGGGAAAGGGTGTTGGGCGGCAGTAGTAGAACTCTGCTGGATTTAAGAGTAAGGGTTCAGTCTGAGTCTTTACACAGTCTCCACACAAACTCCTCTCTCCACCTGCCTGTCCCATCCCTGGAGCTGCAGGCTGCTTTCAGGCTAGAAACTGGGATGCTTGCCTTCAGATGTAGGTCCGCTAGGGGAAAGAGGCCACGGCTGTTTTCTGCAGCATTGTGTCCCCAGGGTCAGGCACAGTGCCTGGCACCCAATCAGCACTCAGCAAACATCTGCTGATGGAATGACTGGGCAAGCGAGTGACTCCACCAAAACCCCTCCCTGTGACTGGAGGAGAACGAAGTATGGGCAAGAGCCCAGACTCTGACTGCAGCCAGCAACGAAGCTTTGGAGCAAGGGAAGTGACTGTTACTTTGCATTATAGGAAGCGGGGGAAATGCTCCCATCCGCAGCTTCCCCAGCCCCAGACCTGTCTGAGTCCCTGGTTTAGGGGTCACTCAGGAAAGACCACAAGCCAGCCTGCCCTGTCTCATCCTGTTTCCTCCATGCTAACCTGCTGTCTTCAGTGAAACCACGGGCCCTGCATGTTCGGGGGCAGCTCTTCCACCTCTAGGGTCACCTCCACCTCACACACCCTGGGCACACAGTGGGTAGGGATGGGGGGGGCAGTCAGCACCTGTAACCATGGCTTGTTGCCAGGCCCGCTTGTCCCCTGGGTTCTAATAGTTCCCTGGAGTGTTGTACCTTCAGCTCCTCCTCTCAGTCCTCAGGATAAGGGCATGAAAGAAGGAAGGAGTGGGGGTACTCTACACCTTTAATTTCCCTAGAAAGTCCTTGCATCTAAGTGCTCACATTCATGTGAGTCGGGGGCAATGAGAGAGAACAAATGGGAAGTGAAGGCAGATCGGCGCTCAGGAGGAGAAAGTTCAGGGTCGAGGGCTGGGGACAAGCGGACAGCTGCATCCTCCCTCCTGGCACCGTCTCAGGTCACCCTCACCTCTGGAGGACAGACACTGTTGGCCTGAGACGCAGGGCCAACCCCATCCAGGTGTGCTCTGCTTTCCCTCAATCTCCAGATCAGGCAGAGGGAAGGGAAGTCGGAAAAACCGACAGCCTTGATTAGTGTAAATTTCATGTTCTACTTTGTGCTTTGGGGTCTGTATCGTCCAAAATTTTTCCAATGAGTCGCTTTGAAAAGCAAGAACAAAAACCTAAAGGAAATGCTCTGATTGAAACAACCTGCCTGTCACACTTAATCTCTGAGTTGGGAATGGTTCTGACGATCAGATGTTAGTACGCAGCCTGGTAACGCTATGGTATGGGGTCTGCCTTCCTCACTGGAGTGGGAGCTCCTTGCGGGTGGAGATAGAGGCTTAGGAAGCTCTGCATCTTCATTGCCCAGCACAAGGCCTGGCAGGTATCTGATAGGAGGGCAGGCAGGAAAATAGCAGGAGCAGGGTGGGAGCAGGTGCTGTATCCCCATATGGTTCCTGCTGGCCCTGGGGAGGGACCCAAAGCCCAGCTCCTGCAGGGAGGGGACAAAAAGGCAGCCTGAGGTCTGCCCTTCCTGCCACTCTGCCCAGGTCCAGCCTGAGCACTCTTGGCAGCAGGCTTCCCTCAAGGCCCCGACCTGGCCTCCTGCTCACATGTTTATCCACCAGGCCAGTCCCCTGGGACAGTCGGGACTTAATGAACTGCTGAGTTGCCAAGGCTGCCTTTGATCCCAGCAGTTCAGCCGAGGAAATCGATACCCTTAATGGAGAAAATCTGGGTTGTGATGTAGAGATTTGGGATGGGCCATGTGACCGTGTGACTGCCTGCCCACCTGCTGTGGAAAATGCTGAGTGGGCCTAGCAGGAGTCTGCACCTCCTAAGGCCCATCTCCCGGGACTGGGTCCTGCCTGGGGGCCAAGAGGGGCAGTCAGGACCTCAGGGCACTCCCAGGCCAGGACAGGGTTAGGGTCAGCTATCAGAGAGAAATGCTAGAAAGGAGAGCCCATCAGTGCAGCCAGAAAGGTTTAAGGTACACTGGGGAAGGGAGAGAGGACTGAAGAGAGGAAAACGGGAAGGGGCTGATTGGCAGCTAGAAAGCAAGGAAGAGCCACAGGGTGGACAGTGACATTGAATGGCCCAGGGACAGGAGCAGCAAGTGACATTCAAGAACCAGTGAGCTTCAGCTCAGTGCTGTGGCTTCAGCAGATTCCACGCAGTTGAGCAATGAGCCTAGGAAACCCAGGAGAAGCCAATGAGGAGCTGGAAATGGATGGAATTGCAGTAGGGGGCACATTGGATTCGTCGGGGTCATCAGGGTGGGAAGACCCTGAGAGAAGTCAGTCGTGGCCGAGGGCATCCCCGCGTGGTCCTGTCTCACTCACTCTCCCAGCGCCTCGCTCACCACCCTCGGCTGATGCCTTCTGTCAAATGTTCCCCTTCCCACGGGCAGATCAGGTTATGAACTCAGTCAATACTTGCATCGGCACAGGCTGGCTCTGTTTCACCAGGCACGGTGTTCCTGTCTCTGGGGCTTAGTGTCTCCCCATTCCCTCCTCCCTGGCACTCAGCACAGTGGTGACCAGATCTGCAAATAGCTCCGTGGTTCCACCGCACACCTAGCAGCAGGCTGTCTGCGTGGCTACCCTCCTCCCAACAGGGCCCTCTCTATGGGGCGCCGTCGGTTCCAGGCTCCTTGGAGGCCAGCACAGTATGGGCTTCTCAACGTGAGGCCTCCCTGTGGCTCTGACTGGGGCACAGCTGCTCAGCACTCCTGGTTAGACCCAGGTTAGACCCGAAGTGCCCACACGGGGGAGGGAGCCTTGATTGCTGTATGGTGGAAGGGGCCCAGACAGCCTGTGCTCTGGTCTTCTCTCTGCCTGACTCTTGCCCTGGCCTTGGCCTCCCAGGTCCTGGGTTTCCTTATCTAGAAAGTACAGGATGATAATCCTTGTCCTGCTCACCTCACAGGACACAGTAGAAAACGTAAATGAGAACGCAGATGTGAGATACTCCCTCAGGTACCAGATATACCCAATTATTTGTTTCATATGGACACACTTTGCCCGGCTGCTTATTCAAATGGCACCACACGGGAGTTCCTTCCAGGCCCAGAATGACCCTGGATGCTTTGTGACAGGCACCCTCTGACCTGGGGGCATTTATGGGGCAGGGTGGGGCACAGCAAGGTCGTGCTGTATCACAAAGAAATGTGTGAAATTGCTCTGAGGGTGGAGTTTGATGGCGCTAGTTTGGAAAAACAAATGCTCCAGTTCTGCCGTGAGTCCCCGGGATTGCAGGCACTGGGCCCCTGGTTGGAGGTTGGTGTCACCGTCAGGCGGGTAAGATGTAAAGACAGCCAGCGGGGGCTGATAATGTGCGCAGTGTCTTTGGCCCTGTTGGGCATAGAGTCAGAGAACAGGGTCCTTCTGCCTCTCCTCATGCCCTTAGATGACTGGGGCTGGCACCCTTATAGTCTATAGGTATCCTCAAGCCAGGGCCACAGTTCCAACCAGGAACACCCACGTGGAGCCCCACCTGGTGCTTTGCAGGCGAGGCCAGCTCTCACACCTGGGAGAGGTGAGGTGAGAGCTCAGTGTTCTGGCACACCCCTGACACCACCACCTGAACAAGTCTGGGTATGCAAATCATCTCCTTCCTTCATGGTTTTGTCCTGTTCTAATCCACAGCTCAACCCTGGCTAATGAGCAGCAACCACTGCCCCCCTGTGGGGGCAGGGACAAGGCAGGTGTTCTGAGCCTGGGAGCTAGGGGCAGGGCAGGGCTCTGACGTTGAGAAGAGACGACAGCCAAGGGGGTTCATGCCAATGGAACTTTGCAGAGGCAAGTCTTGGCAGGGCTATTTGCTCAAGAGCCTGGAACAAGCAGCCCCAGCCTCCTCCCCAGCTCAAACCCAGGAAAGGGCTCCCTTGGGATTTCTAGCCAATCCCCAACCCTGGTCTCTTCTAGGGACCTGGAGCCCAGGGCAAAGCAATGGCCAGGGAGCAGAACTTTATACAGCACCCTCACAGCAGATGTCCCCACGGTGGCAAAGGCAGCCACCATGGCTTCCATTTAACTTCTCTGGACCCTTAGCCCCAGCTACGGCCAAGGAATCTGCTTTTTCAATATTGCAAGGAGAAGGCAGTAGGGTTTTTGAAGATGCTATTTTCCCACATTTAACCCCCAGAATCAGAATGGGCCCATGGCAAAAGTGGGGACAGCAACCTGGGAGTCATAGCCACACCAACCCTGGCAGGATCTTTTGGCTCATTCATGCACACCCATCATGTGCACAAAAGCCCACGGCTGGCAGGGACAGGGCCAGACCCAAAAGAGAGCCCAGCATGTCTCTGGCCTTCTCCCCAGTGGAGGCCCCTCTTCCTACCTCTCCCTCGGGGTCCTGGGATCCTGGGATGAGATCTACAAAGACTGAGGGGTTGAGGGCTAAGACAGACTCTAGACATGACTCTCAGAGGAGTGGAAAGCTCCTCTCCCATTCCCCCAAAACTGGTGACTGAGCAAGACTAGCAGAGAGGCCAGCTGGAGCTGCCCAAGTCATACTCCCATGAGTTGTGACGTCACAGAGGCCAGAGGAAATGCTGGCCTCGATTCAGAACTAATCTGCTACTTAGAGCCTATAGCCTTGCACAAGTTATAGAGTCGCTCCAACCCTCAGTTTGCTCATCTGAAAAATGGGCATGCTATATCTACTAATAATACCCACATATAGAGCATGCACAAAGTGTGTGGCTCTTGATAGGCACTGACCACTGTTCTCTTTTCCTCTTTACTCCTCTCCTTTCCCTTCCTGGAGTTCAGTTTCCCAGACTGTTACAAGAAGAGGTGAACCGAAATGCTCTCTGTTGTATCTATGACCACTATGTCCAATCACCAAGTCACTTTCAATATGTCTAGTGACACAATGGAGCAACACATACACTCTGTACAACAATCCTTCACCATGTATACTCTCAAAGATGCACCGGGCATGCTGACTCTGCATCACAAAACAGAATTCCAGCCCTAGGTGATACGTGCCCTATGAATATAGTATTCATAGGTTTTCAGAAACAGTTCTGATCTATGCCTATTTGACATCCAAACTGTGACATTTTTAGAATGACAATGTTGCCAGGACAACAAGTATAAGCTAGGAATGTCCTAGGAATCCTATGAATACTCATTAGGACCTTGATCTCTTAGGGTAAAGAAGGCTTCTGTCTCTACACTCCTACCTGGGATGTTTACAGTCCTTGGGCCTCTGCTCTGGGAAGACTCCTGAGCCACCAGGCCAGGCTCCCTGCTCCAACTTGGATCAACCCAACGCCTAAAGCTTCCTTCCCTCTTTACAAGGGACTGCTGCCTCCACATCACCTGTTTGCTTCTCTGTCTCTCACACTCACCACGAGCAACCTGAGGATGGGAGTCCCCATACTTAACACTGCCTGGCATATAGTAGATGCTCAAAAATGTGCATGTGAGCCGAGATCATGCCACTGCACTCCAGCCTGAGTGACAGAGCAAGGCTGTCCCAAAAAAGAAAAAAAAAATGTGCATGGGGAGAAAAAAAAACAGATAAATGCCCCACTTAGGAGAGGAAAACTAGGCAGAGAGTAGGGGGTTAACACAGCTCCTGGTGGAAGCTGGAAGAAGTCAGTCCAGCTAAAAGAAGAGGGCTGTTGTTTGCTACCAGGCAAGCCAGAGCAGGCTTCTTCTGCCCCCTCCACTCCATCCCCCATGCACACGTCTCTGCGAATGGCACCTGGTGGTTGGCCAGGGAGCTGACATCTTCATGCCCACAGGTGACGGGCCGTGAGGACAGTTAGTGCTTTGTTGAAAAGCTTTCAGAGTTGGAGTCTGCTCTCAGAAGTAGGAAGACAATTCAGAACCCTGCTGTGCCCTCTTCCTTCTTCCCCTCTCTGCTTGGCCCCCTCCCAAGACAGGGCCCACCCCAGCCATGACATCGAGAGTGGGTTCTCTGTGCACTCAAGCCAGTTGTCTGGTGCCATCACTTGTCACTTGACAATAGAGAAGGATGTTTCTCTATTTTCCAGCTCAGATGAGCTTTCGAAGACGCTATCTGGCTGTGATATAAATCCATTGAGAAAGCCCTGGAGGGAGCCCCAGCAAAGCCCTAAATTGGACACTAAAAACAGATAAAAGCCGATGGTTTAAAGGCTTTACGTGAGCTCCATTTGAGGGAAGAAATGAAAACAGGGATTTAGTTTGTCCTCTCCCACCAACACACTTTGGGCAGCTGTGGCCTGAGATTTTAGATATTTTATGTCCCTGATGCATGGATCTGAGTGGCTGATGAGCCAGCACTAGTGGGGAGGGCCTAGAGCTAAGACAGTCCCGAAAGGGCCCTGCTCCCCTTCCCTCTCCCCCACCACCGTCCTGCAACCCTGCCCTGATGGCCAAGTGCAGGATTCAGCACTTCAACGACTGAAGGAATAAATCCCAGCCCTGCCCAACCCAACAGCAACTCCAAGGTTACCCAGGCCCAGGTTAGTGGCATTTCCTTAGGGTGAACAGGTCAAGCCCTCCCTGCTGCTTCTGCAATCCAAGGCCCTGGTTTCCCTCGACCCAGTTGGTGGGGTGGCGTGTTAACCAACAGGACATTGTTGCTGCCTGGACGTTGCCTTCATACTTCTCTTTCTTGGCCAGTGCCCTGCGGCCAGAAAACTCGGTATTTGGGAAGATGGAGAGGCTAAAATGAAAACTATAGGAGCATTTTCACCCAACACACAGCAAGCAGGGCTATCTGGAGTGTCCAGGGACACGTGACAATCCTGTAGCCCCTCTTTGGGATAAATAATAAAAGTCCAGCTGGTCCGATCAGAAGGCTAGGCCATCACTTTCTCAAAATATTGCCATGGAGTATGAAGGGTAATGCAATCTATTCTAACTCAGTTGTTCTCAACCTACACATTAGTGTTACCCAGGAACCTTTTAAAAATTCCAATGTCTGGGCCACACCCCAGACCAATTAAAACAGAATCTCAGGGGTGAGGCTTAGGCATCAGCATTTTTCAAATTGATTCTATCATTTTTCAAGTGATTCCACTGTGCAAACCAAGGCAGAACCACTGTTCCAGTTGGCTAAACCTATTAAAGAACATATGGAGGCTGGGGGCCAAGGGTTCTCTTTCTTCTCAAGTCTCTTATTCCTACTCTTTAATTTGGACCTGAAGTGTCAGGGCCTGGAGGGATGACCAGCAATGAAGGTCAAGTTAAGAATGGCATCCTTTCCTTCCTGCTAGGCATAGTGAACCTGACCCTGGCGTGGTCTGCCTCAGCATTTGCAGGATATAAAAGCAGCCCACTGGAGCCTGGGGTCAGATCTGGGAGGGATATGGGAAGCATATAGACCAACCATACCTCCCATTTTACATGTGAGGACACAAAGGAAAGTGAGGGTGTGACCTAACTAGGGTCACTGAGCATGTGTCTGAGTCCTGGGCTCTGTCCTTTAAGCAGTAGTGCCTATCTGGGACTTCCACCTCTGTGGGACTTCTGGCTTATCTACTGAATGATGAAGACCCAGGACAGTGAACCTTTTGACTTGAAGTAACCCCTCCATGAATGTGTTCCCAAAACAGAGAGAAGGGGAGAAGTCATCATAGCACCATGTTGAATAGGGCTGGTCTGGAATCTCGGCTTTGCCATTAAGAAGCTCTGTGGCCTTGAAGACCATCAGCCTCTCTGTGAGCTTCCGTTCTATTCATTCATAAGACAGGGAAACTATTAACTTTACCCAAGGGTATTAGGCAATGGTTATATAAAATGAAGTATGTCAAGTACTGGAGCCATACTAAGTGTTCACCCAAAGTTACTTTCCATCCCTCCCTTCACTCCTCCTTTCCTAGAATCAAGAAGATACTTCTTACTGGCAGGATCACAGCCCTCAGCTGCTGGAAGCTCTGCTGACCTGGGCCTAGTGTGGAAAGTATGTCCCCAAAATAGATAAGATGGTGTTTAGGGACCGTATTAGTTTGTTCTCACACTGCTATAAAGAAATACCTGAGACTGGGTAATTCATAAAGAAAAGAGGTTGGATTGGCTCATGGTTTCACAGGCTGTATAGGAAGCATGGCTGGGGAGGCCTCAGGAACGTACAATCACTGGGCAAGGCAAAGAGGAGGCAGGCATGTCTGGCCAAAGCTGGAGGAAGAGAGCGAGGGGAAGATGCTACAAACTTTTAAACAACCAGATCTCACGACCACGCACTCACTGTCATGAGGACAGCACCAAAGGAGAAATTTTGCCCCCATGATACAATCACCTCCCACAAGGCCCCACCTCCAATATTGGGGGTTACAATTTGACATGAGATTTGGGCGGGGACACAGACCAAAACCATACCAGGGACCTTGCTCTTTCCCTAAGATAATCCCTTGGGCTATAGTAGAAAGGGTGGGTTAGGGTCTTTTGGGTTTCATAGGAACATTCCAGGAGGCCAAACGTCTGAGCAGAAGATTCGGAGTTCCTGGCTGGCCCTTCCAGCTCCAGATGGGGCATCCCTCATGGCCCCTGGCCTAACTGGCCTGGTTCTTTTTTTTTTTTTGAGATGGAGTTTCACTCTTTTTACCCAGACTGGAGTGCAATGGTGCGATCTCAGCTCACTGCAACCTCCGCCTCCTGGGTTCAAGTGATTCTCCTGCCTCAGCCTCCTGAGTAACTGGGATTACAGGTGCACACCACCATGCCCACCTAATTTTGTATTCTTAGTAGAGACAGGGTTTCACCACGTTGGCCAGGCTGGTCTTGAACTCCTGACCTCCAGTAATTCACCCGCCTCGGCCTCCCAAAATGGTGGGATTATAGGCGTGAACCATCACGTGCGGCCTGGCCTGGATTTAAGTAAAATAATTAACTAACCCTTCAACAAGTACCAACAGAGTACCTACTTTGTGCCAGGGATAAATGGATGGCAAGACAGATGTGGTCCCTGCTTTCGTGGAGTTTCGAGGTAAAGGCAGGCTTTAGACAAGAAATTTTAGCTCAGTGGATGATTTCATCAAATTTTTTTGTCTCTTCCAAATTAATATGTTAAAATTCTAACCCCCAAGACAATGGCATTAGGAGGTGTGACCTTCGGGGAGGTGATTAGGCCATGAGGGCAAAGCCCTCCTAAACGGGATTAGAGCCCTTAGAAAAGAGGCCCCAGGAGCTGCCTTCCCCTTTCCTACCGTGTGAGGTCACAGTGAGAAGGTGCCATCTATGAACCAGGAAATAGGTCTTCACCAGACATGGAATCTGCCAGCACATTGATCTTGGACTTCCAGTCTTCTGAACTGTGAGAAATAAATTTATGTTGTTTATAAGTCACCTAGTCTGTGACACTTTGGTATAGTGACCCAAATGAACTAAGGTAAAAATTGGTAGCTAGAAGTGGGGTGCTGCTATATATAACCAATACCTCAGTGGGAAGGTGACTTTGGAACTGGATAATGGGTAGATCTGGAAGAGTTCTGAGGTGCATGCTGGAAAAATCCTATATTGTCACGAATAGATTGTAAAGGAGGATGCTGGTGACAGCTCAAAAATGGAGACTGGTAGAGAAAGTTTCAGTCCTCTTAGAGATTATCTAAGTGGCCACGAACAGAATGTTGGTAGAAATATGGACTGCAAAGTCCATTCTGATGAGGTCTTAGACAGAAATGAGGACTGTATTATTGGAAACTGAAGGAAAGGCAGTTCTGGTTGTAAAGCGGCAAAGAACTTTGCTGAATTGTGTTCATGTCCTAGTGTTTTGTGGAAGATAGAACTTAAGTGTCCAGTATAATAAAGATAATGTCTCCTTCTGAGGCAAAAGGCAAGTGTCAGACTGGCTTTCTTCCCATCATAAAAGATTCAGGTTCCCTAAGCTCGGAATTCCCCACTAGATGCACAGGCATCACCTGGCCGACTTCCAGTCACCCTGTAGGAATTGGGGCTTGGGGAACTGTACCAATGTTGAGACTCTGGTTGCTGCTATTGCTGTGAGTAATGAAGTCCTTTGTCTCTGACCCAGGAGTTTCATGTATTCTGTCAGCATCCATGTAACTATGGCAGGCTAATCTATTAGTGTGTGAGTAGGGTAAAATACCAGACCCTTCACAGTTCTTAACACCCTCCCAATCCTATCACACTTCTTGCCTCTTTCAGTGGTCTTCCCTCCCCTATACACAAAACTCCATCAGCCCAGCCTCTCTACAGGGCTTTGCAATAGTGTCACCTGCATCCACATTCCACGTTCACCTGCAGGTGGGTTTTCTCTCTCAGACTTCCATCTCCAGGAATCCCGCACACAGAAGGCAATACCGTTTTCATAATCCCACTTGGGCTTGGGTTTTTTGTTTTTTGTTTTTCTTTTAACCGATCATTAGATACTTTTGCATCCATCATTGTCATTGATCTTCTTGACAGTGCTGTTGGGGAGGGGTGACACAGTTCCCATTTGAGGACCAGGGAAATTAAGATGCTCAGACATGGAGACTCATTAGCAGAACAGGACCAACTCCACATCCTGTGCTCTTTTCTCGATGCCACAGTTGCTGCTCATTTTCATGTTTTAATGTCAACCTGACCCATGCATGATTAGGTAGGTAAGGCCTGATAGAAGTAAAATAAAAATCCTACAGGGCTAAAGAGAGCTGGTTCAGAATTACATTAGCATTTATAATCAAGAGCTGCCTGCACATTTAAGCATTTCCAAGCCCAGCTCTTCCCCAAGGCTGGGAACTGAGCTTGGGCTTTCTCTGCAGCCCTTAAATAGGGGTATGGTTGTAGGTGGGGGAGTCCCTTTTAACAGTCCAGGAGAAGGGGTTATGCTTCCCGGGTGGCAGTGGGGAGGCTGCAGGCTCACTCCAGGCAGCCTGGTTTGTTTTTGAATTGTAGACTGCCTGGTTTGATTGGAAAGTCAGAAGTCTAGCCAGGCCCCCTGCAGACCTATTTATGTGGAATTGGTCTCCTCTCTGAGATGAAATAAGCATCAGAGACTGCCCAGCCTGCCTGACACAGCCCTTGGTGTTGTCAAAGCAAGTGCCAACCTCAAGCTAAGGCTGAACATTTGGGGAGCGCTGGAACCCTGAACAGCTACCCACTACCAGCCCCGGACACCTGCCCTGTGTGCTCTCAGAATTTCCTTTTCCTGCTTCCTGTCTGCATTGAACCACATGAAACTTTTAGCATCTGCCTCCTCCTCAGCTCCTGTGAAGTCCCGTTCATTCTTTCTCCTCTACCACTTCCGTTTCATCTCTAAATGATCCAATATTAATGTTCTCATCATTACAGTGTTCGGAGGAAAAGAACCGGTTTTGTCCACAGAGAGAGGGAGTTGAGAAATTAATATAATATTTGTTCAGGATTGATTTCAAGCTGTAATCCCTGCTGCCAGAGAGACCCATCTGTTTAAAACTATCAGACACTAATTACCCAGAGCGCGAACACAATAGCAGGATTGAGGAGCCACGTCCTGATCCTCCCCCACACACTTGTAATTTAGCATTGTTATTTATTAGGGAGAAAAAGATCTCTTAGTAAAGACGGATCTCCCATCCACTTGACTGGCAGAGGCTCCTGGAGGACTGAGCATAGCAGGGAAGAAGCCCCCGGACTTTCTTGATCAACGAATGCCAGGAATTACACTCATCTAGCTATAAAAGTCAAATTCATCCTAATTCCTCCCCGCTCCCCTCTCCGACTCAGTCTGGACTCCCCACCCAACCAGCTCTTTGATGACAGTAAAGATACCACCATCCTCTGGGTAAACCAGGGTTGAAAGCACCAATTCATCTTTGAGTGTTCTCTTTCCTTCATCCCCCTAAGTAATTAGATGCCAGGTCCTGTGAAGTTTGTTTCCACCACATCTCTCACACCTGCCTCAGCTCCTTTGTTTTCAAGACTAACACCCAAGTACTTGGACAATAGTCCAAGTGATGGTGGTCTGACTCCAGCTTCTGTTCCCTTCCAATCTAGGTTATGCTCCATTGCTACCATGATTCTTCCCACCAAGAAAGATGGTGCAGTGCAGGTGAAAGGGTAGGAGGAGAAGAGAAGCAGCAGTAGCAGCAGCACAGCTGACCAAGTCTCACCTGTTCAAAGATCCTCAATGGCTTTCCCTGGCCACCAAATAATTGGATATTTAATACCCGCCAAGCTCTGGCCTCAAGGCATTTTAAGCCATCCTTCTAGCTAGTCTTTTCATTCTGTAAATGTATAATCTGGGCAAAGTGGACTGCTCTCGCCTCCGTATTCACTACAGAGTTTCTTGCACTTGCCTTAATATTGTTTATTCTTACCATAGGAAAAGGCTGGCCCAACTCCCTTCACCTTTTCCTTCTCAAAACCCTTCCTCAACCACAGTCAGATCCCTCTCCTTCCTCCTTCAGTCAACTGTAGTGTTTTATTGGGGCCATGCTTTACAGCACCTATAATTTGCCTATTGGCCCTAACAAACTTGAAAGGTCCAATATTTCTAGAACTCTTGTTGTATACCACATACTATGCAAAGCACTGGGAATGGTGGTTAACAAAATAGACATGGTGCTTTCTTTTATAAAGTGTACAGTCTGGTGGGAAGACAGACGAATTAAAAATTAATTTAGCATTTATCAGAGCACAAACTACTGCAAAGGAGGAGTTCAGGGTGCTGGCAGGGAGACATAATTAGACTGGGGCTAGGAATGTTTCCACGAAGAAACAATGTTTAGCTGGGTGCGGTGGCTCATGACTGCAGTCCCAGCACTTTGGGAGGCCAAGGCGGGAGGATCACTTGAGCCCAGGAGTTCAAGACCAGCCTGAGCAACATAACGAGACCCCCACCTCAAAAAAGAATCAATGTTTAGGGAAGGGATTATTTAGACAAAGAGAAAAGAGAATATTTTAGTTTTTATTTTATATCTGGAAGAAAACAATGTGTATTAAGGCACCTCTGAGATCATACATGGGTTCTACAAAGGTTTGCCTTTGGTAAAAGCATAAAGGATGGATACTATGGGTGGGGCTTAAAAGGGAGGATGGGAGTTGGCTGGGGGCAAGTTGTCTGGAAACTGATAAATCAGTAGTCAGGAGGCTATTGCAAGAGTTTAAATGTGGGGAAATAATGACCTAAACTAGGCTGGAGAGGACAGGCTGGATTGAGGAAAGAGAATCACCAGAACTTATTTTCCAGTCGGCTGTTGGTGGAAAAAGAATAAAATGTCCAGGATGCCTCTCAGTTTTCTGGGTTCTGGGTAGACGGTAGTTCCCTCACCAGGGGAACAAATTTCAAGAGCAAAAGCAAATTGGAGGTAGGTCAGAAAAGAGACTCCATTTTGGATATGATGTGTCTGAGTTACTGGTGAGATATTGGAGGAAACCTCCCAGCCCTTTCAGAGGACCTACCATGGTGTTACGTGTAACAGTTTTGTTGAGGTATGATTGACATACAATAAACTGCACATATTTAAAATGTATAGTTGGTAAGATTTGACATTTATATACACCTGTGAAACTATCACCACAACCAAAATAGTGAACATCATCACCACCCCCAAAAAGTTGCCCTCTCCCGCACCGGCACCGTCCGTCCCACCCCTCCCAACCCTTCCTCTGCTGGCAACCACTGACCTGTTGTCTGCTACTATAGATCACTTTGTGTTTCCTGGAGTTTCATGTAAATGAAAACATATGGTGCATACGTATCTTTTACGGTACATATGTGTCTTTTGTGTGTGCCTTCTTTCACTTAGCATAATTATTTTGAGATTCATCCATGCTACTGCATGTTTTATTAATTCCTTTTTATTAATGTATAGTGTTCTATTGATTGCATATACCATAGTTTATTCATCTATTCACCTATTTTGAGCTGTTTTCAGATTTGGACTATTAAAATTAAGCTGCTGTGAGCATCCTTCTACAAGCCTTTCACCTGATGAAAAACGCTGTTTCCCTTTCTCTTAGGTAAATAAATACCTAGAGTGGAATGACTGAGTCGTTTATATCATGGCTACAGTACTGTAATGCAATTCCAGCACTAACTACTTGACGCAGACTCCACAGACTAAGGGCTCAGTCCCCAACAAGACTGCCTTCATTTCAGATGCCAGCTGCAAGCTTGGGGATCCCCAGGCCACCTGCACTTCTCACCAACGGGCTACAAATTCAGGAGTTCCCCCAACCTCCTCAGGTTTTAGGATTCACTAGGTTGAGTCACAGAGCTCTGGACTTTTAAGCATACTTATAATCGCAGTTTCCTTATGAAAGATACAAATCAGGACCAGCCAAAGGAAGAGACACACAGGGCAAATGCAAAGCTTTCACGTCCTTTCCTCATGGAATCAGGACACATCACCAACACACTGATGTGTTCACCAACCAGGAAGCTCCACTGAGCTTTGGTGCCCAGAGTTTTTGCTGGGGTTTCATTACATAGGCGTGATTGATTGAATCATTAACCATGTGACTGAAATTAATCTCAGCTCCCCTGCCTGGAGGAGGTCAAGCTGATATCACCTGGCTGAAAGCTGCAACCCTGTAAACACACAGTTGGCCTTTCTGGCATGACCAGCCTCATCTTGAGTCATCTCCTTAGCAGAAACTCAGGTGTGTTCCAAGGGCCCACACGAATAACAAAGACACTTCTATCACTCGGGAAACTGCAAGGGTTTCGAGGCTCCTTCCCAGGGATCAAGAATCAGTTAAATTCTTTATTATACAACAATGACGTCCCACATTCAATAAATCTTGGTTAGATATATTAATGACTAAATTAATAAATGAACACATAAGTGAAGGACCTGGAATAACTTTTCAGTTGCATAGGACTAAAAACCAGCTCAAACCAATTAAGAAAATGTTGGCTTACATAGTGGGGAAAAAAACAAACTATTTGGAGAGTCAAGAAAGACCTTCAGGTATCCAATAACCAGCAGCTATAACTAGGACTTGAGACCATCAGAAATTGATCTCTCATCTCATTTCTGTTTGTTTCTCTGCTTCATCTGCAGAAGGACTGTTTTTCTCCTCCCTTGTGACAGGGAACATGGCTTTCAACTCAATTCATAGATTTTTGTTCTCTTAGCATTAATATATATTTCAGGGAAGAACTCTAGTTGACCTTATTTGGATCATGTGCTCGGTTCTTGGACCAATCACTGTCCCAAGGGAGGGGAGGACTGTCCTGGTCTGGGTCACATGCCTGTCTCCATGGTCTGATGTTGTGATTGACAGGCCAAGTAGAACCTTGGGGACTGGTGGATCCCCAGTGGAAAAAACGATGAATAGATAAATATGAGATATCTACTACACTTTATGTCTAGACAGTTTTCAGAATTTAGGAAGGGTTTTCCACATATATTATCTTGTGTAATCTTCACAGTAACCCTGTAAAGTAAGGTTGCGTTTCACAGATGAGAAAACAAGGCTTGGTGAGATCAAAGGTTCGACTAAAACATGTTAGAAATGACTAGGACTTGGTCTTATAACTATGAGTTCAGGAAAATATGTATCTAGTTTATACTTCAGAGTCTAGGCAAAAGCTTTTCATATTCTGTTACCAACTGTTCATTCACATATTAAGTCAGCACATTTAATATGACAGGGGATATAGCAACAAACAAAGCAGTGTTGCTGCCCTAGGGAAGCTGACATTCCAGTGGGGAAAATGGATATTGATAAAATGATTTTAGCTAGCAGCATGTGTTAGGCCATTCTTGCACTGCTATAAAGAAATACCTGAGGCTGAATAATTTATAAGGAAAAGAGGTTTATTTGGCTCATGGTTCTGCAGGCTGTACATCATGGTGCCAGCATCTGTCCAGCTTCTGGGGAGGCCTCAGGGAGCTTTCAATCATGGTGAAAGGCAAAGGCAGACCCCATGTATCACATGGAGGAGAGTGAGAGCAAGGGGTTTCAGGGAGGTACCACACTCTTGTAAACAACCAGATCTCACAGGACAGTACCAAGCCATGAGAGATCTGCTCCCCATGACCGAAACACCTCCCAGCAGGCCCCACCTCCTACATTCGGGATCACATATCAACATGAGATTTGGGTGGGACAAACATCCAAACCATATCACAGTGCTATGAAGAAAATAAAACAGGTCAGTAGGACTGGGGACACTGTGGGTATGTGATCAGGGAAGGCCTCTCAGGGAAGAGGTCGTTGGTACAGAGAGCTGAATGAACACCACCCGGCCATTCCTCCTTTGAGCTGCAGCTTGAGAATATGGACTCCTTCGCTCTTCAGCAACGATGCCAGCAGGCAACAGCCACCCCACCCAGAACACCCTCCCTAGTCTTGGGGGCTGTCTTTCTAACTCCTCAGTGATAGGTCTGCCAGGTCTGAATGTGAAGGAATAACCCAAACTGCAGCTTGAATTATTGAAATGTAACCAAGGGTGATATATCAGACTCTTCTGACAAGAAAATCACGGATTCTCTTTGGCAGTAGACACTATTTCTGCCTGGCTATGGTGGCCCACCAATAGCCTTGTGTGGTCTTTCCAGGGGTAGAAGGGTAACTTACCAGGATCTGTCCCAGATCTTACCTTTGAAGTTATGATGAAAACCAAGCTCCTTCCTGGCTTTTGACACAAAGGAAAAGTAAAGAAAGCAGAATCCCCATTCCTTTGGGAAGCCAGCCCTGTCTCCGTGGTAGTCAGGAAGCTGTGTAATATGTCCACGTCAAACCAATGACTCCTCTGGGAGATTATCAAATTAAGACCTTTTCATAGAAAAGCCTAATGCTATTGATTAAAGAGCAAACACCAAAATCAGAACTCTCCTGGCTCCATAGTTGGATGGATATATGTTCTCCTTGTCTCTAAAACTTGAGCTAGAACACAGATGGTACCCCTGGGCATTCGAGACTCAGACAATAAGCAGAGCCCTTTTCCTGGAAGGTTTCTGCATCAGCCTCAGTGAGGGGTGGACGGTTTGCCTGACTCCAGATACAAATGACCTGGGCTTTCTGTGTGGCCTGACACCCCCAGTTTTTATGAATAGCAGCTAATGCCACATGCAAGGTACCCAGAACACAGAGCTGGGTATGCTGAAGATATTTATCACCTGATTGAAAGAATTGATGACATATTTTGTAATTTCATAAACATTTCACACGTGGTCCTCTTTGCATTGAGGTAAACATGATCAAAAGTGATTGAAGTTGACTTGCTGCCCTAAACTATTATAGGGGAGGAAAAAACATCTTTTCGCTCTATCCTCCTGGTATGGTTTGGCTGTGTCCACACCCAAATCTCATTTTGAATTGTAGTTCCCGTAATTCCTACATGTTGTGAGAGGGACCTGGTGGGAGTTAATTGCATCATGGGGACAGTTTCCACTGTTCTGTGGTAGTGAATTAGTCTTAGGAAATCTGATGGTTCTATAAGGGGTTTCCCCTTTCTCTTAGCTCTCATTCTCTCTTGTCTGCAGCCATGTAAGATGTATATTTCCTCCTTCCTTGCCTTCCGCCATAATTGCGAGGCCTCCTCAGCCATGTAAAACTATGAGCCCATTAAACTTCTTTTTCCTTGTAAATTACCCAGTCTTTATTAGCAGTGTGAGATCAGACTAATATACCTCCTAAATGTATGACTGGGGCCTATGTAACAAAAGACAGATTAACAAGACAAAAAGCTTACAAATTTATTTAATACAAGTTTTATGTGACGGGAGAGCCTTCATAAGGAAATAAGGACCTGAAGAAACAGTTAAATGGGAGTGTTTTAATAGTAGGTTTGATAAGAGGGGAAAGTCATGGAGAAATATCACAGGGCAAAGAGTACAAGGTAAGTGTGGTGAGCTGGGGAAGCTTAGTGAGGCTGGTTTTTCTGGATTCCTCTCTGTCTCCTTTTGTCTTGAGAGATAAGGATGCCCCTTTCCTCCAGCTACAGGAAGGGCAACTGTCACATGAGGGTCTTATGACCTGCTTCAGGAGGTCACAGAGTCCTTCCCAAAGTTTATGACCGCTTCAGGGGAACTTCCTGCTTCTGCTGTTTTCTCAAATTCCTCCAGCTTAACATACTCAATATGCCAAGGTGCCATATAATGTGGCAGTATGTCCTGAAGCCATGAGTTTTTAACACCAAGTCTTCTCTTCCCCTTCTTGACTGCTGCAGAGATCCTGTGTTTCCTTTAAAGGCCGAGTTCTAAAGTCATCTCTCGTATGGTGCCTTCCCTGAGCTCCAGGGACAGCGGCTCTGCTCCCGAGCGCTTTTTGCATGTATAGCATCATCACGCAGTGCTGTAACGTATGCATCGGTGTGGGTATACATCTGTCTTCTCCGAGACTGCAAGGGCCTTAGGAAGAAGCACCAAGTGTTCTTCATCTCAGTCTCCCCTGTCCCTTGTACTGTGTCTGGCTGAAGCTAGAAAGTCAGAAAGCGCTGGTCAAGTGAATAATTCATTGAGAATGGATGAATGGGTGGTCCAGGACCCTTCCTCCTTTGAAATCTCTGTGGCAGTGTTACATAGGTTTAAGAACATCGATCAGAGTCTTGGCCTAGTCAAATTGGTCTGATGGTCTCACCATCCAAAAGTTACTTACCCTCCAAAGCTGTGCTTTCTCTGAGAAGCTATCTCCATTCCATCACTATGGAGGATCGTGCATGATGAAAAGGAGACACTAACAGGAAAACAGCATCAACCAGTTGTGGAGCCTGAACCGAAGACCTGAGTGAGATGGATAAAGTCAGGAAGGAGATAAGGACCCCCACCTGACCTGTCAAGCCAACCCTGGAGGTCAGTGGAGTGAAAGATAAGACAGCCAGATTACTCACATCTGAGGGCAAACTCATTTAAAACTACAGTGGGCAAAGTTTAGGTTACAGCAATTAATTCCCACAGGAGGGTCCCAGAACTGGGAACATGGAAGACAGATCATAGGATTTCCTTTTCTGCAGGTCTTAGAGAGGCTACCACTTGTCCCCCCCTCCCACCCCCACACCCGTCATCCATGTCAAGTATGTCAAGTGGCTGTGGGGCTATCCTGCCTGGAGGCAAAGGGAGAGAGGATGGGACCTCCAGCAGCTAGGGGTTCTGGGGCTCTCCCAGCATCCTGTTGCCAAGATACTGGGCAGACCACCAGGGACAGCATGGAGCCTTTTCCAAGTCCCCAGTCCAGGCACAGCGGTGTCAGTCATTAAAGCTCATTTCTTCCTGTTATTAGCAGAGACGAGTGTCATGTGGAGGGAGGTGAAGCACGCTTTCTGGCTGTAATCCCTTCTTCCCCATGGCTGTGAGGCAGAGCCAGGTGCAGAAAGCAGCTGAATTAAACAAAGTCATGGGAGTAGGGGCAGAGAGGGATGGTGTGATAGGAAGGAAATGCTCTCTCTGACAAAAGGAAATCAAAGCTCCAAATGATCCTGCAGGGAGGAAAGGTGAGCAGGAGGGAAATGAAATGGAAAAAACCAACAAATTGGAAATCAGGCACAGAGGTGGAGGGAAGGAATTGGAATGCTCTCGTGCTGGGAGGCAGCTCCCCAAAGAGCTGGTCTCTCTGGAAAGGACCTGGGAGCCAACAGGTGTGCATCATATTTCCATGGAGTGAAGGTAGCTTGCTCTGCTGCTGCTTCATCAGCAAACAGGTGGCCCAAGCGGAGGCCTCTCCTGGCCTGTAATTCTTCCTGTTGTTCTATGTGAAAGTCAACCTATCAGCCACTGTCACCTGAAAAGACTGGTTGATTCTCTTGCCAAAAGTGATTTCCTGGTAAGGCTATCTGGGAACCCTTGAAAACATTTCTCATCTTGGCATCAGTGAAAGTGTTGGTGGCCAGACGTATCTGTACACACTGGACAAATAACCCAGAATGCAGGGTGGGCTCCACCAAGCTCACATCTCAGTGGCTTGCTCTGTTTTGAGGACAATGTCCCTGGGGATTCAGCCATGTCCCATTTGGAAGACAAAAGGTCCAGTGGCTCGTGCCTGTAATCCCAGCATTTAGAAAGGCAGAGGTGGGAGGATAGCTTGAGCCCAGGAGTTCGAGACCTGCCTGGGCAACATAGTGAGACTCCTTTCTCCACAAAAAGAAAAAAAAAAGACAAAATAAAAAGGAGTGTTCTTCCTAATAATATGTTTTTCTAGGCACAAGTCTTATCTCCTCCTCTGGAAAAGCCCACCCTACAGGTTCAGTCCTGGTAAGTTCTCCACCTCACCTCTATAATTTTCTATTAACCCCACCCCACCCACACACACGCAGCTTTTTCACCCCCTCTGCCTTTTCAGTGTCCTTCACGCTACTGAATCTCTGGTTTCCACTTCTGCCGTTAGGAAGCTCTTGCTCCTCTTGCTCTCCGCTTTCTCTTGCACGTTGACCCAGCTTTCTCTGGAAGCCTCTGCACAGGCCACCTGGGCAAGCCCCAGCATCTGCATATGCTTCACTGTAGCCTTTGTGAATGTCATTAAGTCTCTTTCTGGTGTTTCTTCCAGCCTGCCTTAATCTGAGGGCCCCACACAAGCTGGCTCAGGCCTCTTCTTCCTTCATACCGCCCTCGAAGCCTGGGCTTCTGGTCAGTGAGTGCTCCAGCAGCTGACTGATTCCCATTGGTCTGAACACCACCAGCCAGACAAGACTTTCAGGGCTAAATGACATACTTTGGGGGCAGGAGCTATGATGTCACCTTTATAAACCAACATGCTGGACTCGGAGCTGTCATATTGTCTACTAAGTCCCCCCGAAGGAGGAAGTCTGAATCGAAATGGATTTCAAATGTTCGTTTCCAATCAAAGGGACTTAAAACTGTGCCTGTGAGGAGCAGTTTGAGGAAGTCAGGCTTGTTTTCCTGGAGGAAAAGCCTTGAGGTTTCAAGCTAGTCGCCTTTCAGCAGGAGCCAGGCTGTTGGTGGGGGGAAAGCTGAGACTCCATCCTGGTGTTCCATGGGGTAAAAGCAGAGCCAGTGGTTATCAACCCAGTGTGGACAGATTCCAGCTCAACAGAAGAAAAGCCAGGAACCTTGCGACTCACTGAGCATCCTGTAGCTGTAAGGGTATAAGTGAAATGTTGCCCAACGTGTAGAGGAGATTTAAACATGGAATGGGGAGAGAAGAAGGCAGTGGAGGGAAATGAGGGTGGACCAGGTGGCCTTCAAAGTCTTTCCAGCCCTGAAGAATCTGATCATTGCTATAGAAAGAAAATGACGCAAAACAGCAAGAGACTTCAAAGCCCCTGGGAACAACTGTCCCAATCTCAGAAGTCTGGAGAGAACTCCAGAAGTCATTTTCTACAATCTCCCCATCCCCAGGCAGCTCTGCCCAACTTTGTATTTATCACCAGCCCAGAGATTTCCACTGGAGCTAGCTGGAATTTCTACAAGGTTGCAGCCAGAGGTGGTGGTGGGCTCTGTGGCAGCAGGTGGAGAGGAGAGGCTCTTTCTGGGCTGAGCATCAAGCTGAAAAAACATTGCTGAGGACCCCACACCAGCCCTCAGGTCTATTGCAGATGCACCTCTCTGTGCTGGAGGGAGAGAGCTTGGCAAGGGAGCTCAGTTGGAAGCTGTGAAACAAGCATCATTCTATTGTTGAGCTGTCTCGCCAGCTGCTGACAAGGGAGGCTTTGCAGACAGACTGAACCTATGGAGAGATGAAAGTTGCTCAGATATAGACACACACTCCCAGAGTTTCCCGTACTTAAGCTGTTTGGAAGCTCCTGTCATATGCACCTCGAGTGAAGAGAAAGGAGGCGAGTGGGAATGACTGCTGGAAGTTGAGCATGTTTCCCCAACGCTGGTGCTGCTCTGTAATTCTCCTGCTTCATTAAGGAAGCTTCCTTTCAAAATAATTGGGGAGTGGCATGACTCACAATCACAGTGCCTTCACTCCCTGAGGAACAAGAAGCTAATGGGCTTGCCGTAGGGTGACTAGGGGGATTTGCCCCTTGGTGGGGATCTTCCCAGACCACCCAGGGACTGCCGCGTGCTAGCTAATGTGGGTCAGCACCAGTGCGAGGCCAGCCCTCTGAGCCTTGGAAGCATCTGCTGAGCTTTGTGCTCTCTGTACAAGTGGTTGGCATCCTATGGGCATAACCGTAGGCTCTCAGAGTGGGCACAGGCCAAATATCCTCCCCATGGTGGAGATTAACCGGGCTGGGATCCCATTACAGGAGAGTCTGTGACGCTAGTTAACTCCTGCTGGTTAATCCGCTCGTCTCGGCTCTGCTGTCACCTTCTCAGCCGCCTCTCTGTCTCCCTTAATTTGATAATCTTGGCCCCCTCCTCCGTTTGGGTCAGAGGCCGCCCCAGGTCCCTGTCCTCCCAGACTAACCCTCATCTCTGCTGACCACATGGCACACGCTGTGTCTTTTTACTTTCCTGCCTCATCCAATAGGTTCTGAGATCCTTGAGGGTCCTCTCCACACTTCGTTAAACCAAGACTACGAATTGCTCAAAAGCAGGGCAGGGCTGGGTCCAGGGTGAGCAAGTAAGGCACCCAGGATGCAAAATTCAAGGATATGCACACTCTCGGGCTTCCACAATCCCAGGTGGGCCCCTGAGAATGAATGCCTCCTGAAAACACTGGAAAATACCAGGTTGGGCTCACTGGAGTCCTGGCCCTGGGGCACAGAAAGGAAAGAATATTAATTGTTAAAAACCAACCATGTAGAGACACTACGTTATTTCCCTGATCCTCAAAGTAATCCTATAGGATAGGTACTGACAGCTTCATTTACGAATAAAGAAAATGAAGCTTGGTACAATTTTGAACATTGACAATAGTCCCAGAACTAATATCACAGAGCCAGAACAAACCCCAATCTTCCTAACGCAGAGGCTCGTCAGGCTGCCTCCAGCAACCGTCCGCAGCTGCTGTCCCATGTCAGAGAAGAGTGCCTCTGAAGGGGTGTCCTCTGAGGGGACAAAGGGCTCGGCCTCCTGGACATGAGCGTAGGTGGAGCTCGGCCCAATGCCCCCAAACCCTGACTCGCAGGTGTGGCTGGGCCTGGGAATATCTGTGTTTGCCACGGTCCCCAGGAGGTACCCATGCACCGTCTGGTGGTGGGGACGCTGCACTGCACCAACCTTCCTTAGGGCCACCCTAATCCACAGGCCTTTCACTATAGCCCCTCCCTTCTCACCCAGGCCTCCACGGAGTCCCCCTGCAGGAGCTTCCTGCCCGGGGCTGTGCCGGCTGCCAAGTTGTGCTGCTCCTGGTGCTCCGAGGGACCCTGGGAAGCAGCAGCCACCACTCAGAGCAGTCTGGTTTGCCTGTTGCCGCAGGCTGTGGGCTGCAGGAGCAGCCCTGGAGGGGCTTGGCACTACCAGTGGCGGAGGGGTCTGTGTAGACTCAGAGACAGATGTGGCAGGCAAGGATGGGGGACTTTGTCAGCAGCCCTACTAAGCCTAGATGGTTCTGCGTCCCCAGGCCCCACCCCCCGGCTCCTGCCTTTACTCTTACACTCCTTTTCCACCAGCATCACCACTGAGGAGGGCAGCCTAGCTGGGCCCAGCACCAGACAGGCAACGGCAGGAAGCACAGAGGAAACCTCGAGGGAGAACAGGTACCCGGGGCAGCCGGAACAGGCCTCACACACCCCACAAGCAGAGCCCATGCAGCGGCAGAGCTGTCGGTGGCAGTCAGGGCGGCCAGCCATGCTCCAGGTTTCCAGAGTGGAGAGGAAAGGATCCCACACTCCAGATGGGCTCCAGGGTGCTGGGAGCAGCGGGTGGCCCAGCTTGGAGCCAACCTGCCTAACTGGAGCAACCTGCCTACCAAAGACCAGTGACCCACCGAGGAAATCAGGCCCCAGAGAGGATGTGCCCACCACACTCACCCCCCAGCTGCTGCCACCCTCATCACCTCTCTCTTGTGACTTAAGTCATCAGGCCGCAGTTCTCAGCTGCCCTTCCTGCCCCACAGGCTGCCTCCAGCCCAAACTACACAGCCTCCAGAAAGCGTTCTGCCCAGACCCCTGCCCCATTGAACACAGGACAACCCCTCACCTGGCATTCCCGGGCACCCATGATCTGGCCCAGACCTCCTGGAGGGTTCACCACTGCTCCTCCAACACAGCCGCGTCTTCCCATCTCCCGCCCACCTGCCCTGCCCCATGGTTCTGCTCTTCATCTGCCCACATCTGACTTATCTTCAGGATCCATTTCAAATCCTGCCTTTCCTCCTCCTCCTTCTCTTATCCCCCAAAGGAGCCCTTTGCCTGTGGTATTTGCATCACTCCCCACATACCCCAAACTAATCTATGAATTAATTAAGGGCAGAGATGGAGCTGTCCTCAGCATTGTGCTTCCCTACACACACAAACCTCTGCCATGTCTACAGCTCCTCCCACAGACACGAAGCCATCAGGCCTCTTTCTTCAGATGACCTCCACAGGCAGGAAGTCCTGTCTCATATCCAGCCCAATTCCACCCTGCTCAGGGATCGTTTTCATTCCTCAGTGAAGATGGAGAGCAGTGGATTATCTTCCCCTAAATAATAACCCTTCTTAGGCTTTCACACTATTATTAAATCACCTTTAACCCACCTTGCTTCTTCAGGCTAAAGAATCCCAGTTCTTTTCGTGTTCCTTCAGAATGTGACTCCCTGACCTATAATTAGCCTGGTAACACTTTTGCATTCTCCCCAACTTCTCCACACCCAGAAAGAAGTGCCTTGAGAGGGGACCAGAAGGAACTGTGTGGAGGGTCTATGATGTGCCAGGGATCACCCCACTACATTTAATCCTTCTAGCTTGCTGCTTTTCACCCCCAATTTGCAGATGAGGAAACAGAGGCTCAATACGGTTAGCAGGGCTTCTTAGCCTTAGCTGACATGTTGGTTCAGATGATTCTTTGTTGAGCAGGTGCTGGCTGTGCCTCCTAGGACATTTAGCAGCATTCCTGACCTCTACCCACTAGATGACAGCAGTAACTACCACCCCCCCCAACACACACACACACAATTGTGACAACTAAATATGTCTCCAGACATTGCCAAATGTCTTCTGGGTGTGAAATCACCTCCAGCTGAAAACCACTGGGTTAAAGGAATTTTGCAGAAATCAATCAACTTTTAAGTAACAGACACTAAATTCAGATCTGTCAGCTTCAAATAATTTTTCTTCTACCCCCATACAACCTCCTAAGACAAAGTCTCATCTGAGAAAGTAATAGGGAAATGTCACTATGTTTTCTACTTTTATCACTCCTTACCCCAACATTTAATCTTCTATATGTGTCACTGGGATCAACTCATAGATGACTCCGCTCCAAAGTCTAACCCACACTCTCCAAGTTTACCCACACTCAATTTGAAAGCATTAGCTTGGGTGCACCGTAACCACGGGAACTTTCTTTTTTCCAATCAATTGCTCAGTATCACTTATTTCAGGCCTGCTGCAGAGAAGTAGCAGAGAAAATTGAGAACAGACCCTCCTCCTCCAAGAGCAAAAGGTCCAACTTGGGAGCTGGGGATGCACATGAGCAGTTCTAACACTTACTGAGAAACGCACAGACCATTCTTGCACAATCCCCAGCAGGCTATTGCAAAGCAGGAACACTGAGTCCACTGAGCAGTTGCTTAGACTAAAGATGCCAAGCAGTCAGTGCAAGGAGTTAGCTGAGGCCAGCCTGTGTCACGGTGGAGATGCTGCCATCAACTGAAGCAGATGAATATTGTGGACTGCACGTCGTGACGGGGACATGCGTACTGATGGGATGCAGGGTAAGGGAACCAGGTGTCCTCACGCTGCCGTTGCTATTTCTGTGCTCCAGACCAGCCTGGGGAACTGAGCTCTGCTCTGAAGCAGGCTCCTACTCCCATTCCACCTCCTCTATTCCAGGTGTCAAGGGTGGGAAAAACATGCCAGGTTGAAACATCATGAACTTCCCACCTGTTGTTCCAGGCATTCATCCGAAGCCACGCCAGGCCTAATGCAGTTCCTTCATCTCTATACATCTGCCAAATCTGACTTATTCTTCAAGATCTGTTTAAATGCTGCGTCCCCCTTCTCTCCTTCAGTCCCCACCACCCACTCTCTACTCTGGCCAAATCAGTCTGCTGATCTTATCCTGTCACGATTTCCTATTAACATTCCTTTCTCTTATTTATTCTTTCAACATATGGCTGCTTAGACTCTACTCTGTGCCAGGCACTCTTCTACAAAGCTGCTGTAACTGCTGTATCCTCAGTGCCTGGAATAGTGCCTGGTGCAGAGTAGAGGGAGACACTGACATTCTGGTCATGATTTCCACCTGTGCTTTGGCCTCACACACAGCGTCTTAAACTTTAAAAACTCAGCCCTTCCTTCAGCCTTAGGTCATACCTCACCTCTTCCATGAAGCCCTCCTTCAACTCAAGCAGGGTCGGTCACTCCTCATGCTGGACTTTACTGTGAGCCATGCAGTTGATGTGTATCAAACATGACATTGTCCTCTCTTTCTGTGTTTGTCCTCTCTCCCAGTGTAAGATCCCAAGAGGGTGAGTACTTGTCTGTTTCACCTGTGTGGTTCTTCTTTTTTTTTTTTTTTTTTTTTTGAGACGGAGTCTCGCTCTGTTGCCCAGGCTGGAGTGCAGTGGCCGGATCTCAGCTCACTGCAAGCTCCGCCTCCCGGGTTCATGCCATTCTCCTGCCTCAGCCTCCCCAGTAGCTGGGACTACAGGTGCCCGCCACCTCGCCCGGCTAGTTTTTTGTATTTTTTAGTAGAGACGGGGTTTCACCGGGTTAGCCAGGATGGTCTCGATCTCCTGACCTCGTGATCCGCCCGTCTCGGCCTCCTAAAGTGCTGGGATTACAGGCGTGAGCCACCCCGCCCGGCCTCACCTGTGTGGTTCTAAAGCACCCAGCAGAGTTTTGCCACAGATAAATAATAACAGCATGTTAGAAAAAAAAATAACAACTAGCATTCATCGCATGCTTCTAAAGGACCAACTATTGTTCAAGGTACTTAATAAGTATCAGCTCATTTGATCTTGACAGCAAGCCTGTGGGATTGGTAGGAGCTCATGCAGGAAGCACAAACACAGGTGGAGGTGGCCACAGTGGCAGTGGTGGTGGCAGCAGAACTGATAATACCGTGTGCCAGGAAGAGAAGAGCAGGTGGGTTACAGAACATGGGCTTTGGAGGAAGACCTGGATTGGAGGCCTGGCTCCATCATCTACCAGCCGGGTGACCTTGGGCAAGTGACTTCTCTTCCCTTGGCTTCATTTCCTTCACTGTAAAATGAGGATAGTTCCAGCACCCACCTCACAGAGCACAGAGGTGTGTGACAACTCCACGAGCTGTGCAGACCACACACCTCCAGCACAGAGCCTGACACTGGCCTCAACAATCAGCACACGGGAATGTTTGCTGTTGTGATTGTTGTTGTTATTATCGTATCCCTCTTCCAAGAATCATCCACACCTGTTTTCTGTCCCATCCTGCCTCAGCTTCCCATCTCCCTGATTACCCTCCTTCCACATCCTCAATCAGGTAGAGGAAAATCTGAGTGCAATATACTGAGAAGACACTCTTCAGTCACTACCTGATTCCTCCTTTTCCAACAAATGAGCCCTGAAACAAATAGATTCCAGATGTCACGACTCGGGTATAAAAACCCAGGACCTTGGGACCAGAGAGGGAATGGAAGCTCTGCTTGGGTGTTGACAGAGCACTGAGGACTCAAAGATATGCAAATCCAAGGGGGCAGCTCAGGAAGCCGGGCTACATGTGAGATTGTTATCATCTCTTCTCTGCTACTGCAGCGATGATGATCTGCTGAGCTCTTTCATTAGAAATCTGATGCTGCTGTTAAAAGAGAGAGAGAGAGAGAGAGAGAGAGAGAGAGAGAAATACACAGCAGCCTCAAAATGTGGGCACAAAGTGGTCTCCTGGGGAAAGCAGCTTTATTTACGTCGGCTACAAGTACTAAGGGCCTGTTCATCCACTGTTTATTTGTGCTGTTTGGTTCCCCAGCACACGACCTTTATTCCATCCATGTTTTGCAGGGTATGATGAGTGCTAAACTCTCTGCGTTTCTCCTACCTTTACAGCAGTTGGGATCTATGGCAGCCTCCTTCTTCCTGGCTTTCATCTCTGCATCCCTCCATTCCTGCCTGCAGCAGTGAAGCATCAATTATACACTCCAATTATGTGATTATACGTATTTTCACTAATTAATAATTCTTGCCACTCATCCTGCCAACTCCCATTGGAGGGCTTCAGAGGGCATTGGAGAGGATAACTCACAGCTCTGCCACCAGGGAGGGAATGAGCAAGGCCTGAAGAATTCCTGGTATGAAAGGGAAACTGAGGTACCACAAGGTACTTCCTTGTCGCAGAGGCAACCACTGAATCCAAGACTTAGCTTTGTCTTGATAGGGGATTTGCTTGAGCAAATAGGTCCATTTGATGTTGCTGCTGCATGAAGAGGTGGCAGGAAGAAAAAGTAGTTTAGCCCAGGGGTAGCACTTTGTAGGTGTTAAATTAGCTATGATTAAAGGCTAAAATTTCTTCTTACAGATATCTGGATTTTGGGGGTTCAGTACCATAGTGTGTCCTCCTCTCTTGAGATTCAGTAGCATGCTGTGAAGAAAAGTTACTCTGTGATTTGGATAAAAGCATAGCTGTGTTCCCCAGAGTCATACAGGAATGAGAAGGGTGAGGCCTGGGAGGTGACCCAGTCCAGCCTACTCCATTTTCAGAGGCAGAGGCTTGAAGCCCAGCACCATTAACAATGACAGACACACCTCAATCTTATGTCCATTGTCAAATTTAATCATCAAAACACTGTCGGGCAAATTTTACTGCCCTCATGTTACAGAGGAAGCTGAAGTCTAAAGAGTGACTTGCCCAAGGTCACACGGCTTATAGACAGAGCTGTGACTAAGCCCAGGCTTCAGAACATTCCAAAAGCAACACCATTTTGATTGTTTCGTGTTGAGAATACAGCCAATTAGTGGCAGAAGACTCCAGTACTTTGATACGTATGACAAATCCGTGAGTTCTTGGAGTAGAAGATAAGCCGATCTGACAAAGGGAACAAGACATTCCACACTTAAGTTGAGTCTTCCTGAAGCCAAATTTCACTTTCATTGATGCAGTCAGACAAAAGTCCTAGTCATTGAAAAAAAAATCAATCAAAGCAGTTTTCAGATGGAGCAGACTGGTCACTTGATGGAGCTGACCAGTTCAGGTCAAACAGGTCATCCAGGCTGAGTCAAAACCATGATGCCAGCAGGCTGAGTGATGTCAAGGTTATGTCTCCACACCCAACGGCAGAAACCTCGCTCAACTTGGTCCAGCCATCAGTTCACACACCCTCTTCTCCCACTTTCCCACTGCATGGGGCCACAGCCAGTAGAAAGATCTGGGCATGTTTGTACCTCAGCCCCAGCCCCACCACAATGGGGAGACAGAAGATCAGGACCTATTCTATACTGAGTCTGCAGCCAAGGGCAAAGCTGGCTTCAGTGGACTTAGGCAGGCTCAGAACTTATACCCAGGAGTAAGGCTTATACCCAGACAGGCTCAGAACTTATACCCAGGAGCAAGCAAACCTAATGAAAGGAGATGCATCTCCAGGTCTGCCACTCTATCAAGCCTCCACCCCACAGGTGCCTGGCCTGCAGGGAAGGCAGCCTCCAGCCAAGCCCTGAACCATTTGCATCACAGGAACAAGTCTGAATTCTGCCTGTCACTTTCCCCAGCTGCTTAGTTCTGGAAAAAATGACAGAATCCCAGCATTCCACTTCCAGCTCAGAGATTGGACGTGAGCTCTCCAGCAGCTTTTTATCAGTCCTTTTCATATAACTGATTTGCTAGACTGTGTATTAATTTTCTGTATAATCTTCTATTGGCTCTTAGAAGTTGGGAGAGTCAGTATTAAGATGCTACGATGCACAAAAAGATATACAAATGGCCAACAAGTACATGAAAAGACGTTCAACATCATTAGTCATCAGGGAAATGCAAATTAAAACTACAATTAGACACCTCTACCCGCTCATTAGATGGGATAAAATTTTAAAGAACAAAATTACAAGTGTTGGCAAGGATGGGGAGCACTGTGTACGTCCTGCATGGCTCCTTTAGGTGGACTCTCCTACATTCCTGGTGGGAGCAGAAAATGGTGCAAAAACTACTTTGGCAAAATAGGCCGATTCTTAAAATGTTAAACGTAACACTTAAGACCTAACAATTCCACTGCTAGATATTTACCCAAGAGAAGCGAAAGCATATGTCTACATAAAGACCCATACATGAATGTTCATAGCAAGTTTATTTGTCATACCCCCAGCTGGAAGCAACCCCAATGCCCATCATTAGCAAGTGAATGGAGAAATAAATCCTAGCATAGCTGTACAATCAATGGAATATTACTCAGGAGAAAAAGGAACAAACTACTAAATACAACAAAATGGATGAATTTCAAAAAAAAAAATACACCAAGTAAAAGAAGACAGACACAAAAGAGTATATAGTAAATTATTTCATTTATATAAAACTCTGGAAAAGAGAAATCTAATCTACAGTGACAAGAAAGCACATCAGTGATTGCCTGGGACCATGAGTTGTGGGGAGATTGAGTAGGACGGAGCACCAGGGAAGCCAGGGGGTAATGGAAATGTTTATATCTTGATTGTGGTGGTGGTTACATAAGGGAAAACATTTGTCAAAACTCACTGAGCTCTACACACATAAAATAGGTCTATAAATTATACCTCAGTCGAGTTGGGGAAAGGCCACGTATAAGACTGTTATAAACAACCTTAATTTTGGATTTAGAGAAACACCTTTAAATTAATAACATTTAAATCTAACCCAAATTTGGAATTAAAAGAACAAATGTCAAAAAAAATGTTAAAAGAAGAATACACACACACACACACACACACACACACACAGATGCTATTATGATGGACTCCATTCTGGTTCTCCGGGAATAACTGAAAACTATCCCCAAGGAGAATCCTTAAAGAGATGGAATGGATACAAAGGAGGAAAAGCAAGACAAAGAAATATGTTTTTATCAGCCATAGTTTTGTCCTCAACCCACTGCAGAACTCTGTTCAGAGCTGGACATTATCATGTGACAGCACCATTGCTAGACCAGGCAGCCTGGAAAGCCATAAAAACAGATAAGCCCCAACCCTTCCTCCTGCTCCCAGTGCCTAAACCCAAGCCTCAGAGTCTGCTCTTCCTACCTAAGCCACGTCCACCAGCACCAGTGGAAAAGGAACCAGAGAGGGGCAGTCATGCACTCAGGTTGATTTCATCCTCTAGGGCATCATCCACTGGCACATACAGCCTAATCCATGTCCAGTGAATCCTTCCTCTAAAATGGGGTTCCCAAATTCAAATTCCTACAGGGGCCTACCAGGGAAGGTAAGTAAGTGGTTGAAGTGGGCCCACGGTGAGACAAGAGGGAGGGGTGGGGACTGGGGTGGACCCAGGAACACACAAGTCTTGTGTAAGAGGAGCACCATGCTTCAGGGCCCACATTCCTGCATGATTGGCAGTGTCCAGTGCAATCAGGCCTCCTGATTTTTCAAGATAAGCCAAAAATTCAAGCTGTTCTGTAAACTGTCTCAATTTTAAATATCGACAGCAAATCCAAAAAATTTGAAATATGGTATGGGCCAAACAAAACACATTCTCAAGCCAAAGGCCAGGTTGTGATAAGGCCCTAGATGTCAACATCCCCTTGGGGCAGGAACCACAGCAGAGCCCTGAAAGGATTTGCTTTAACCTCCTGGTCAAGGCATAAATCCTCCATCCAACATTCCCAGCAAGTGGTTTTCCAGCCCATCCTTGAAATCTCCAGTGACTGGGAGATGGGCCTGGGGTTGTACACTCTCTCTCCCCTGCCCTCTTCCGCTGGCTCTGACCATTCCTTTAGGACTCAGCCAAGATGTTACCTATTCCAGGAATCTTTCTAGGATCCCAATATCTATATTAGAGACTGTTCATCTGTGTGTTCATGGCCCCCTCGACCTCTCTTATCTCAATTCTCTCCACGCTGCATTACATGTCTGTCTTCCCACTATGCTGAGAGCTCCTGAGAGCCAAGGCTGTGTATACAGTGGTTAACACACACAGTTGGTATATCAACTAGCCTTTTTTTATTGCAAGTGATAAAAACTCCATCAGACTCTCTTAAGTACACAGAAAATGTATTCTCCATAAAACTGGCCAAGAAGGCATAGGCCGAATTCAGGCACAATTGAGTCTGGGGTTCACATGATGTCAACCACTCCTGGCCTCACCCCACCTCTCCCCTGCACTCGGCTTCCATCTCCTGCCCAGGCAATAGCAAGACGGCAGCCAAAGAGAGACAATCCAAAATGCATAGACATCACTACTAATCCCTTTTATCTAACAGAAAATGGAGGAACAAAGATGTGAAGTAACTTGCTCAAGATCCCATGGCTATGAGGTGAAAAAGTGAGGAAACCAAGGAAGCAGTCGGCTTCCAGAACTCATGCATTAAACATGTTATAATTCTGCCCCCAAAAATATGCCTTTTTCTTGGCCAGTTCCAAATGTGGCCCCTTATGGCCAGGCCACCATTGTTTAGATTATATTTGGTTGGTGCAAATGTAATGGCTGTGTTGCCATTACTTTCAATGGCAAAAACCGCAATTACTTTTGCACCAGCCTATATAATTAACACCATGTCCCTGTCCCCTGAAATGTCAACAGCACAGAATGGTAGAGGAGGAGCAGAATAACTTAAATCAAAGGAGAATTGCACAGAGGGCACCAGCCCACAGCACAGCACTCCCAGTGCCTGTCAGGAAGCAAGGTTCTTTGTCGTTCAGCGTATTTTCCGGGAGAGCTCCCTTGCCCGCTGTCTCTCCCAAGCCCACATTGGGGATGGGCAACAGGGAAGATGCAACTTCTGGGAAGCAGCTCTCTACTGGACGGGGTAGTGGGGACATGCGGATTGATTGCCTTAAATGGTGGGCTGCTTAGATTATTGGACAGATTTGGTGTTTCTCTTGTAGAAAACTTCTCTCAGGTCTTTGAGCAAATGATGGGCATCTTAGATGGGTTATTTGGCGGATTTGGTGTTTCTCTTGTAGAATAATTCTCTCAGATCTTTAGCAGGCTGTTGGTGTCCACTTCTAGCCTTCCCCATGGCTTAGGACCTGAAGCCCCAGTCCTTACTGAGCCATTGACTTTGATGTGCAACCTGGGCAGTGCTCTGCCCTTCCTCCAGCCAACAGCTTACTGGCCTCCAGCTGAGACTCCACCTCCAGGGGGCAATTTGAAACAATGTCTGGGGGAGGGGAGGGGATTACTTGTCTCCTTGACTCCAGCCACATCCCCTGCATTGAGCGGGGAGCTGATCACAGGAGGTGCTTGGGCATGGTCCAGGGGATCAGTGCCCCAGGTTGCTTGCTTTCCTGTCTTTTGCACACTAATTTTAGGTTGGAAAAGGTCCTTTAGCTTTCCAATGCTGCATTCCTCCATACTTCTGGCTGCTGTGAATTTCAGGTCATAGGCAAGAAGTGCCTCTCTCAGTAAAGCTTAATGTAAATGCCACCTGCTTTCAAACCAGCCAGTTTCAACCTAAGCTTGTCACTTTTTAATAGGACCTTACTGAAGGTCACTTCTGTTTAGCAAGAGCTCCAACCTTTCAGCCAGGGTCCGTGAGTCCCCACCACCTGACACCTCCACTCCACTCAGCCAACAACATACGTGTGACTTGCCACTTGCATGTTCCACTCCTGGAACTAACTTCTGCCCAATTTTGTTTAAAAGTAACAAAAGAACCCAAACTATCCCACGTGAAAAGAAGTGCATTGATTCATAGATCTGAAAATGCCAGGGTCTGACTCCTGGCACAGCTGGGTTCAGCGGCTCAATGTCATCAGTACATGCGTGGTCTTGCTCTGTTTGCTGCGTCTTTCTTCCATGTTTTGGTTTCTTCTCCAGTTCCCTGTGGTTGATCAGAGTTCCAGACCCATATCCTCACCAATTAATGTCTAGCAGGTTGAAGTTAGAGTTTTGCTTCTCCTGGAGTCAAACAAAAACTCAAAGCCACTCTCACTGGTCCAAATTTGTCATATGTCCATTCTTGAAGGAAGATAGAGCCTAGGAGATACAGTGCTCCGATTGGCCAGGCCTGATCACACTCCTACCTCTGCAGCGAGAGTCAAGGCCTCCTACAAGGAAGGGAAAGGGGATTTCTTCAGAGAGAGACCAGAGAGCAGCAACCTTGCACTGGGTGACCAGAGGCTGGGCAGTCGGAACAACAGAAGCATATACAATGGATGCTTAGCAGGTGTTTATCCTGGGGGTGAACAAATGAGCCTGAGTAGGAAAGTATTCTGGAAAGAAGACATATCTTTTTTCTTTCCTATTCAAGAAGTCTGAGCCAGCAAAAAATGCTGTGTCCTAAGAACCTGTTTGCATTTACAGTGAATTCTCAATTATCTGTCTGTGGCAGATTCTCTCTGGACTATCCAGGTTGAGTCCCGCAGCACTTCAGGTTTCTAAGCAAAACCCAGAGGGCCAGACTACATTACTTTGAACATTCCTTAATTCAACAAGCTTTGCCTGTACTCCGGCCATCAGGCGGTGCTGCTCAGGGAATGCTAGTTCACTGTCATGTTTGTCCAAGCAAAGCAGACACAGGAAAACAAGTCCACTTTTGGTAGGAAGAGGCAGAAAGTGGGACCGGGGTGGGAAGCCACAGAAACCCTCACAGAGCCATGCCTGGGGCGAGCACAAGCACATGAGCTTACGCTTCCTACATAGTTTGGGATTATCAGCCTCGCTGTCTCCAGCCACTGGCATGGATACTTGGGACCTGACCATGCTGGCCAGGTGGTCATGCTATATAACTGATATAAACTAAAGAGTGTGCGTACTGGCTGGGCACAGTGGCTCATATCTGTAATCCTAGCATTTTGGGAGGCTGGGGCTGGAGATCGCCTGAGGCCAGGAATTTGAGACCAACCTAAGCAACTCAGAGAGACCCTCTCTTTACAAAAAAAAAAAAAAAAAAAAAATTAGCCAGACATGTCTGTGCGTGCCTGTAGTCCCAGCTACTCCGGAGGCAGGAGGATTGCCTGAGTCCAGGCACCTGAGGCTGCAGTGAGCTATGATGGTGCCACTGCACTTCAGCCTAGGTGACAGAGCAAGACCCTATCTCTAAAATTTAAAAATAAAAAAAGCATGTGCGCTGTCGCTATCTATTATCTTCTTCTGAATTTGCTTAGGAGCCATCTGAGATTGGATTCCCTAGAAGCAGATCCTGAGCAAAAGATAGATGGGGAAGGTATTCATCAGAGGAATGCTACATGGAGGAACCAACTAGGTAGTGGGCCAGTAGTGGGCCCCTCCCGAACAAGGAAGGGGAAGAAAACAAGAAAGGCTGTGATTTCAGGGAAGTCGCAGCCTCAGCTTGAACCCATGGAAAGCCTTGGCGTGTGAATTACATCACAGAGAGTCTTTTCCCATCTTAAGGCAAAGGCACTGGACTTTCCTATCCCTGAACCCTACAGTGATTGGGGAAGGGGAAGGGGTGGTAAATGCCCAGGCACATCCAGCTGTGGTGGCCTCAGGTGCCCCAGAGCAATCCTCTGAAGGCTGCCGGTGCAAGCTTTGACCAGCAGAGCAGGCAGAAGTAAAGCCAGGTGCAGAGAAGTGGTGAGGGGAATACGTGGGTCCTAGAAGGGCACTGTCTATGTCTGCTACAGGGGCAAAAGCACAGAGGTGTTCTCCAATTGCCCCAAGCCCTGCAGGAGCAGGCACAGAGGAGAGTGAGGGCTTCCAGCCCCCTGGGCCCCTAATTTCTGAATAGTTCCCAGATCCCCCACCTCACGCTTTTCCTGTTGTCTGGTCTTTTTCCGGTTCCATGGTTCCAGGCTGCCCAGGCGGACACAGGCTGAATCTTGCTGGGTTCTGTCCTCTTACTCCCAGACCCCAGCCCAGCGCCCCACCAGCGCGCTCCACTCAGCATGCTGATTTTCCCTGGAATGTGCCACTCTGCCACCATTTCCTTTTGAACAGATGGAATATAGCAAGTTCCCTTTCTATATCAATCACGTCACAAATCATTAAGCATATCGACATCGGGCAGAGCCAGCCTGTGTAGTCGCAAAGGGGTCGGGTGTTTCTCCACTGCCTCGTCCTAAACTGTCAGGAGTCCCTCCCACTCCAGGGCCCCAAGCCAGCGGCTCCAACCTGCTCTTTAGCTCCACAGGGTAGCACGGAGGTCATGTGATTTATCTAGCTCTTCTGCAGGAACTCTTCCCCAGACCACAGCTTTAATAGCTGATCTTCAGAAGCCAGAGACAGGAGGTTCTGCCAAAGGGCAGTCCAGCTCTGAATTCATCCAACAGCAAAAGCTGGTTGCACAGCCACCCAGGGCGTCCACAGGTGCAGGCTCAGCCCATCTTCAAGGAGCTCACACCTTATTCCAAGATCACTTCCTCCCACCGCCCCTGTCGGGGCAGGACCGTGTTTAATGATCTCATGAGAATCTCAGTGCTTTCTAACCTAGCTCATTATGCCTCACAATAACCCCTTGCAGTTCATATTTTTATCAACATTTTATAGATGAGGCCCAGGGAAATCCAGTGGCTTGCCCAAGGTCACACAGCTAAAAAGTAGCAGTTGCCAGGCTTCAAACCCAAGTCTGTTTGGCTCTGCAGTCAGCACCATTCTCCATGCAACTATAATATATTCTTTGCCTTTCAGCTGAGGGTCTTCCTCTGTAATTCTGCTCAAAAGTCCTCAACGTAAGTGCTTTGTGATATCTACATTAATCCCCACTATTTGTTACTTAAACCCACTTCCTCTTCTCTCTTCATTGACAAATGTACAGATGTTTGCTCACCCATTACCTTTCCTCTTCCAGATGCACTTCTAGTGTTTGTTTTTAGCACTCATGGTGGCAGATGGAAGAGGAGAGGAGGGGGCGATCATGAGGTACAGTAGATAAAATAATGGCCCCCCAAAAATGGCACAGAACCCAGCCAACATCCTGTGCAAATAGTACCCACTTACACAAACCTGAGAGCTATGCCTCCTTAACTTTGTGCCCGAAGTACCTTGCTGGCATGGCCCTGGTCCAGCCCCTGACATGCACACAGACACCCACATGAGGTGTGAGGGCCTGTCTTGACATCTTCCATCCCTGAGTCCACCCACACAGTTGCCTTAGCTCCACCTTTTCCCTGACCCCTCCCACACACACAGCCTTCCATGCCTCGCTCCCACAACCCACTCCCTCCGTGAAGTCATCTCACTTACATGTGACGCCCCCACCTAATCTCTCCCCAACAGCCTCCCCCAACGCCAGTGCACTGGATCCAAGAGCAGAGAGAATCCCAGTGTTCCTGCAGAAGTCACCGTGGAAGAATAATCGTGTTGTGATTTTGAAAGGAAATTGAAATCCCCTCTTTACTGCTTTCTAAATGAACCTTATAATTTTCTCCCTGTCTACAACCTCCCTGTGCACTGGTTCCTCTGTGTCCGTGTGCATGTTTGTGCGAGAGAGAGAGAGTGAGCTCAGTTCCAGCAAGTAGGGCCTCTGGTGGATTCGCGGAAAGGACCCATCACGCAGCAGGATGGAGTGTGAGCTCCGGCCAGGAGCCACAGTGCACAAGGCACCCTCTCCCCTGCCCACTTTCGGTCCCTCAGGTTGGAGCCTCCACAATGGAACTGGCATGATGGAGCCTGAGTGCTCCAGGAGTTTTCCTGGGTTGGATGAGCCCAGCTTGTCTGAGGGAACCAGGGCTGGAGGAGAGAAGAGCAGCCCAGGGAGCGGGGCAGCAGGGAGCTCTGGAAAGCAATGGGGGTGTGGATTAAAGGGTGGGAGGAATGTCCCGGGAGGCCAAGAACAAAAGGCAGTCCTAGTGGTACACTCGCAGAAGGATCTAGAAGAGAAGTGTCAGGCAGGGGCAGGGAAAAAGAGAAGCCAGGGCTCCTGGGCAGCATGAGCGATGGGCACACCTGAGGGGCGTGGTCTATTCAGAACCCCCTGACCTGCCCAGGCCTGCTCATCTGAGGAGGGTGGGAAATCAGGACCATTCTTCCCTCAGTAGGGGCAGGGAGACGTGAACCCAATCAAAGGGTGAGCCAGGGCCATCCCTGTGCTGTGAGTAGTGAGTTGGTCCTTAAGCATCCGGCTCCCTCTGGGGGCAGTGATCTTGGATATTTGGGCTGCGCATCTACCTTTTTTGACTACCCTAGAGTAGATAACTAGGACCCAAAGCTGAAAACAAAAAGCATCAAAAACCCTATACCATAAAACAATTGGGCCTTGACCACTGCTTGTGGCTTACTAAGAGGCTAGCACAAATGCCATGGCTTCTTCCTTTGTCTGCTAATACGTGGCCCAGAGGCCTAGGGGAGGAGTTGCAGCTCCAAGAGCCTTGTATTAGTCCATTTTCACACTGCTGTAAAGAAATACTTGAGACTGGGTAATTTATAAAGGAAACAGGTTTAATTGACTCACAGTTCCGCATGGCTGGGGAGGCCTCAGGAAATTTACAATCATGGCGGAAGGCGAAGTGGAAGCGAGGACCTTCTTCACATGGCGGCAGGAGGGAGAAGAGAGAGCAAAGAGGGAAAGCCCCTTATGAAACCATCAGATCTCCAGAGAATTCACTCACCATCAAGAGAACAGCATGGGGGAAACCACTCCCACGATCCAATCACCTCCCTCCCTGGACATTTAGAGATTACAGGACCCTCCCAGGACATGTAGGGATTACAATCCAAGATGAGATTTGGGTGGGGACACAGCCAAACGGTATCAAGACTCATTTAGAGACTGGAGAAACCTGCGGGGAGGGAATTCAGAGACCACCCCCATTCCGCAGCAGTAGGCCATTTGCTTAGGCAGCAGACTTGATGAGATGCCTTAAACCGACGTGAACGGAGGAAAGGGCCTGCATGCCCCTTGTTGATGTGGCAAAGTATGGATGAGTTTTCTATGGCTTAAGAGACCCTGCAGAAGGTTGTGGCTTAGGCCACTTTGCTGATAACCCACCTAAGAGGGGAACCTGTGAGGCCAGGGGACCCTCTTGGGTTCTCCACAATCCCCCCACTTAAAGACACTGGAAAGAGTTGAGCTGGAATAGACCCTCCCACTTTGGGGGCCCACTAACGCTGATTAGCATTAGCCTGAGAAGCAGCAACACCCAACCGAGTAGACCTCAGTGCCCTGGTAGTACAAGGTACTTCCCCTCCCTCTTCCCAGCTGCACACTGTGGGAGCCTCCAGGAGGGAGGGAGAGCCGGCATGCCAGAGGGAAGATGTTCCCTCACCCCCGCTCTTCACTCCTGGGGAAACGGGGAGGAAGAGACCACCTCCTGCCCACTCCAGGCCCCAGGCCACAGGGTGTCCTACGCAAGGAAAGGTGAATTTCAGTCCCATGCAAGATCGGAATCTTAAACTCAATTTATTTAATAATCAAAACTAAGTCATAGAATCTGCCCAAGACATTGTCAAGGGACAGAAAAGGGAGATTCAACAGAGTACAGTTGAAAAAGTGGCATAAGAAAAAATGTTTAAATAAATATTTCATGTTAGTTCCCAACTGAATGGAGCCTGAATGATAAATCACTTACACAAAGGACAACATCTTCCTTAGATAAGCTCCAGTATAAATGTGGGGATGGGGGCGGCATTTTAAGGAGACATAGAACAATAAATAAGGGAGACAGAATCCCACAGAAATTCTAACAGTGGGGCCAAGCTCCCAGACAGGAAAACCTAAGGGTTGTTGGGAAGCCAAGCCTATCTAGTTCTCCGCTGAGACCCACGACGCAGCCGAGCTTTGCTGTGGGGTTCAACTCCCGGCTCTGCCACTCTCTAGCTGTGTGAGCTTGGGAAAGACATTAAATCCCCTGTACCTCAGTTTCCTCATCTGTAAAATGGGGGAATAACTCCTCCCCAGGGCTGGTTGTGAGGATTAAATGAATCAATACGATGCGGATCTTAGAGCAGGACCTGACTGCATTGTCCCTTTCCTGTGTTCCCCATGCAGCTCAGCCGCTCTCGGAGTCCCTGCAGCTCTCTCTGCTTCTCCCCACTGCCTGCTCACACCCTCACCCTCTCCTGAGCCCTCTTCTGCCTCCCAGCATCTCTTTCTCATCCATAATGGTAATGGTGGCTTTTGACCCGTGGGGGCCCAGACTCCACATCAAGGCCTTTGCTGTCCATGCCGGCTTTTGCTTCTACTTCTGGGCTCCCTGCCTGATGCTTTCTGGATTTCCCAGTTCAGCTTCTCAAGAACAAGATGCTGAATGGCCTGGCCTCTCCATTTGGGCAGAGCCTTTGAAGCGAATTCTTGACTGAATAGATGCGGCCAGAGCTGGAGGAGTCACGTGATGTAAAACTCAGTCAGCGAGGGCTGCCCCTGCAGCAATGGCTCTGAGCGTAGGCAATGGGGGTGCAGTTTCTCTTAGAAGGGGTCTGAGCCAGGCAGGCTCCCTGACTGACACGTCTTACACGGATGGAGACTCATTCACTCAGTCTCAGGGTTATAGTGAAGATATACGAAGGAATGGGAAGGGGATTAGGGAGACTCTCTCAAGAGTGATTGTCAAATTCCATCTGTGTGCTCAGGACACTGTGTGACTAAAGGGTCAGGTGAGGTGGTGTGGAGGTAGGGAGGAGAGGGTGGCTGCAGCCTGGGGAGCTGGATGAGGAGGCAGATTCAGTGGGGCATAGGAGTCTGTAGCACCCAGCACAGACTGAGTGCCCTCGTGTGCCAGGTGCCCCTGGAGCTGCCAGAGCTACAGAAGGGATGCAGGTGCCACCTCCCTCCCTCATCATCCCTTTCCTATGCTCCAGCAGTTTGCCTTCCCCCAGTCCTCACTCCCCACCTGCCACCTACCCCTTCAGCAGATGAGCTCCTGCCTCTCCCCACCAGGCATCCTCACCTGGAACTGCCTTCAGAGCACCCCAACCTCCCTGGACTGCCCCACGTCACTGTCCTCTTATGCAACGTGTCTCCTGGCACCCCAGACAGCCCCTCAGTCCTTCAGTCCCTTTGTGTCCCACCTGTGTGTCTTAATTTTGTTTGTTTATTTACATATCAGTCACCCACCTGCTTTAGACTGAGTTCCTTGAAGGCAAGAATCTTGGATCCTTCATCTCATATTCTGGCCCCTAGTAGTAAAAACAAGCAAACAAACAAACAAACCTACCTTTCTGAAATGAAGGAAAGGGCTGAAGTTGTCTGGGAAAGCATCACTGAGGACATGGCACTCAAGGAGAGACGAGATTTGAATTGGCAGGAGCAGGAAAGGGACAGTATTCAAAGGGAGCAAACAATGCAGGCAAGTGCGGGGGTGGAAATGGGGGCAGGGCCAGGTGGGGTCTATGGAACAACAAGACCACAGACAGAAAGAGAGGAACGGGGCATACTGAGAGAACCCAACCTGCTTCCTGACCCTCCCCCTCCTCCCACCCTCTGCCATCTCTTCCCTCTGCTGCTGCTCCTGCCTCCCCACCCCACCTCACCCCACCCCGAAGTCCTCCTGAAGCTGCTGTCCTGATCCCTGCCTAGGATTCGTTGAAAGCCCAGCCTGGATCCAGCTGGTCAGTGTCAGGACTGATGCTGGGAGATTCTCAAGGGAGCCTGAGCTCTAATCCAGCTCTCATCGCAGAGCAAGCCTAGCACTGATGGGCTGTCCTTATCTAGACAGCAACAGAATGGCCCTGGCTGGGAGCCCTGCTGGGACATTCCCTGTCTACTTTGTCCATCCAAGTTCTGGAGGAGCCAGAAGTCTGTTCTCCTCTGGGTGACCCACGCTCCTACCGAGACCTCCAGTTTTGGTCTGGCAGAGTCTTTGATGCCCCTCCATCTTGCCGATAGTGGACAGCTCATTCCATCTAAGGCTCCTTCACCCCAGACAGGCCAACCAGTTTTGTCACTGGCCTGGAAGAAGAAAAGTCTAGAGACCTCAAAAGAAGTCTTGCAAACTCCCCCCACTCCCTCCCACTTATTTCTTGGAAGATATTTGATGGTGTTTTGCCACATTTCTTATACTATCCTTTTCTGACCCAGCCACTCAGTGAGAGACTCACTGGAGTGAGAGGGGGAAGATGCATATTTATTCAGCTTTGACTTATGATCCATGCTTGGTAGCATTATCTCATTTAATCCATCAGTAGGAGGCTCTGAATTCCCTCAGGGGACTCCTTTGAACTCTGGATACGTTCAAAGAAGTCCTGGGATTTCAGAGGTTTGGAGAAAGCTTCCATGTGCCCTGGGGTTCCCTCCTCATTCCTATCCCTGCTGCTTTCCCGAGCACTGATACTCAGCTCTCACTGGGGAGGGGTTTTGGTAATGACTTGCCCAGGCCCTGTCCCTATAGACAGGGACTGGATAAGTCTGGGGTTGGCCAGGGAACCCCAGGCGATTCTGATACATACCAGAGTTTGAGAACCTCTGTTATGGCAGGTCCGAGAACGCCACCATAGTGGCCTCTTCATCCCACCTTTCCTTGAACAGATGGGGTCAGAGGGAAGTGACTTGCTGTAGGCCACATGGTGCAGGAGGCTGGCCTAAAGGCTAGTCCTTCTGGCTTCCTGAGCTCCTGCACAGCCTCAGCTTGTCCCTCGCTGGCCCTCAGGGGAGAGGTAAAATGGCCCAGCTAGTGCCTGGACCCTTTAACCCCTCTGCAGCCTGCCTCCTTCTTTCTCCCCATCCACACTCTCCCCACCTGACTTCAGCCCCAGGCTGCTGCAGAGCCAAGCAGAAAGCAGGTTCCTATTTCTACAGCAGCCTTTATCGCACTGCATTGTAATTGCTTGTTTACCTGCTGGCTCACCACAGACTGCAATGCCAGGAGAGGAGCTCTATCTCACTCTCTGTGTCCCCAGAGCCCAGCACCGGGCCCGGCTGAGCAGAAGGAGCTCAAATAATACATTATTTGCTGATGTACAGTGTTCTGTTGAGGGACTAGGTTAGTGGCTTCACTACTTACTCTTTTCAGGATATTTGCTGTTTTGAAGGGTGACGCCTGACTCAAAGGTATAGCATGCGACCGGTGGAATCGTAGGCTTTGTGGTCAGAGGAGTCTTTCTGACAGCTCTCCGATCCCCAGTGTTTAGAGCTCCGCATGCTCCAAGAGAGGTTGAGTCTGGTCCCGCCCTCTGCGCCACACCGTTCAGAGGTGCCCTGAGACCTTCTGACTTCCCAAAGAGGGATCGCCAGGCCTCTCCATTTCTTTCTCTGATGATTCCATGTGGCTCTCCTTGACTGAGGAGTTGGCTCACCTTGGCTCAGCTCATTCCTTCCCCATCAGCTGAAAACAAAGCCCCAGGCTCCATTCATTTGTGATTCTGCAGCTTGTGAATTTCTAGATTATGGGCAAAGCCAGGGAATCTGACAGTCTCATTTAGCAGCCTCTCTCAGACCCCGGCCAGGCTAGTGGCCACTCTGGCTGGGGTCTCAGAGAACCAAGTTCACCTCCTGGCGTTTTGAACGGATGAGCGTATGAGTGCATCTCACTGGCTCCTTCCTTCTGCAGATAATCCTGCAGGCCATCGAGCTTCCCATTGCAAGAGAGGGGCTTTGTTCAGGATACAGTGACAGGCAGGTGGCTGGCATTGGAAGCCTTTTGAGTGATCTTCTGTCACTCAGCCAAGCCACCCCCTCGCAGCAGCTGGACTCATAAACAAGAGGGGAGCAGGCAGACAGGAGAGGGATATGGGCTTTGATCCCAGGCTATACGAGTGAAAAAGGCTGTGGAGCTGTTTCTGAGTGACTGATTCACTAGGAAAGGTACAGGTAAGAAAGGAAATGAGAAGAGCCACTTCCTGGACTGTGTTCTGCCTTGGGACTCACACACAATGCAGCAGGGCCCAAAGCCCCCATGGCACCTGCTGATTGAATATCCCTCCTTCCTGGCTCCTTCTGTGTCCCCGGAGGGTGGGAGTTACTGTCCAGCCCACTTCCTCCTCTTCTTCTCAGGGAACCCTCAGAGTCTTTCTGCCCTGCCTGAGTTCCAGCAGAGAGCATTTGGGATTCCAGGACCTGAGACCCTCACATTCCTGGATCTCATGGACAGACCAGCCAGTGTTCCAAGAGCCACAGTTGCATAGAGCTTCCCCACATCATGGCTTCCATTCCCCCTCCACCCTGAGGCAGATTACTCTCCTCTTGGATACCTGAGGCACCTGAGACTCAGAACAGTTAAGAGACTTGCCCAGCATCCATGCAAGCAGCAATGCCAGGAATCAGATCAGGTCTGTTTGAGTGTTCACCAGTTATTCGCCTCCGTGTAACCAGAGACCCACACACAGGCCAGCACTGAGAGAAAACTGGGAAGCCAGCTCCCTCCTCTTCTTCCTCTAGGCTCCTGATGCCCCCAGGAAGGTGGTAAGGAGGGCAGGAGTCACCTCAAATCTTTTCCAGAATAAGATGGAACATGAAGAAAGACACAAGCAAGCACTAAGCGTCTAAAAAAAAAAAGTTGAGGACATTTTTCATGAGCCTAAGAAAGGTGTTGAAGTTCATCTCTGAGGGTTGGATAGTTGTGATTAGAAGCCTGACTTTTTCTCCGCTCTCAATTTTTTACTACCAAAAATGCAGGCATACAGGAAAGTTCAAATAATAACATATTAATAGCCCATATACTCACAATCTACAATTAACATTTTTGCTTTATCTCTGTGTTTTTCTAGACCACTTGGGTGTAAGTTGCAGACATCAAGGCTCTACATACCTAAGTATTTCAAACTGTTTCTTTTAAAAATAAGGACAGTCTTTACCATAACCAAAACACCATTATCATACCTAACAAAAATTAACAATAATTTCCTAACATCATCTAATATCTAGTCCCCAAAATTCTGTAATTGTCTCAGAAATATCTTTTACAGTTATTTTGTAATGCCAGACTTCAATCAAAGGGCATGCATTTCATTTGATTGTTATATCTGTTTAGTCTCTTCTACCTAAACCAGTCTCCCCACCCCTTTCTTTGGTCATACTATTGACTTTTTTTTTTTTTTTAATCAAGCTGGTCGTCTTGTAGAATGTCCTATTTTCCAGGCTTGTCTTATCACTTCCTTGTGGTGCTATTTAATTTGTCACTTTACTCCCTGTAATTCCTATAAACTGGACATTAGATCTCGAGCTTGATTCAATTAGAGTTAAAGATTTTTGGTAAGAATGTTCTGTAGCAGGCCGCCTCTACAACAGCCCCAGCGATCCCACCTCAAGGGTATTCACATTCTTACTCTAGGGGAATGTGGACTGGATTCTGCAACGGGCTTCTAATGAATAGAATATGGCAGAAGTAATGGGATGTCAGTTCTGAGATTAGGTTACTAAAACACTGTGGCTTTTGTCTCACACGTTCTCTCTCATGTTCTCTTGGATCTCTAGACCTGGGAGAAGCAGCAGCCCAGGGAGAGGCTCAACAAGCAGGGTACTGAGGCCTACCAACAGCCATGTGCATGAGCTTGGAAGCACATCTCCCCAAAATACCCCAGTGGAGCCTGCAGATGAGACCTCAGCTGCAGCTGACAACTGGACTACAACCTCCTGAGAGACCTGGAGCCAAAAGCACCTTGCTGAGCTGTGCCTGTATTTCTGACCCACAGAAACTCTGAGGTAATAAATATTTGTTGTTTTAAGCCACTAAGTTTTGGGGCATTTGCTCTGCTTAGCTGTGAAATAACTTGTGCCCCTCCCCTAAATTCATATATTGAAGTCCTAATCCCCAAGTGACTGTATTTGGAGATAGGGTCTTTAGGAGGTAAACCAGCCTAAATGAGGTCATAAGGATGAGGCCCTGCTATGGTTTGGATGTTTGCCCCTCCAAACCCCATGTTGAAATTTGATCTCCAGCATTGAAGGAGGGGCCTAATGGGAGGTATTTGGGTCATGGGGGCAGATACCTCATTAATAAATTAATGTGATCTCTTGGGATGAGTGAACTCTCACTCTATTAGTTCCCATGAGATCTGGTTGTTTAAAAGAACCTGGCACCTTCCCCCTCTCACTCTTGCTTCCCCTCTTGCCATGTGATCTCTGCACACACCAACTCCCTTTCATCCTCCCATAAGTTAAAGCAGCCTAAGTCCCTCACCAGATGAAGATGCCCAATGTTGAACTTTCCAGCCATTATAATTGGAAGCCATACAACCCCTTTTCCTTTATAAGTTACCCAGAATCAGGTATTTCTTATTAGCAACAAAAAACAGACTAAGACAAGCCCTAATTTGAAAGAAACTGTGGGCTTATAAGAAAAGGAAGATTTCTATCTATCTATCTGTCTGTCTGTCTATCTATCTATCTATCTATCTATCTATCTATCTATCTATCTATCTTCTCTCTCTCTGTCTCTCTGTCTCTCTCTCTCTCTCTCTCTCTCTCTCTCTGCTCCGTGAGGATACAGGGAGAAGGTGGCATTTGCAAGCCAGAAAGAGAGCCCACACCAGAAACCAAATTGGCTGGCACCTTGATCTTGGACATCCCAGACTACATAACTATAAGAAAATAAATTTCTGCTATTTAAGCCCCCAGTCTATGGTATTTTGTTATGACAGTCTAAAAAGACTAATATATGTGTCAATAGATAAGTAGTACAACTTCACAGGTGATGCTATAAACTACATATTGCATCACATCCAAAGGCACATAATGCCAGGCTGTCCCATTAATCGTTATCACTTGGTTAAGGTGGCCCCTGCCATATCTGGCCCTTGAAAAGGTTCATTTTCCCTTTGACAGTCAGCAAGTAACCTGTGAAACAATACATTGGCCCCTAGGACATCTTATTCTCCAATAACTTTTCACTTGATGCACTGGACATTTATTGATGATCTTTGCCTTAATCAATTATTTCTTTCAATATAAAAAAATGATTGTTTTTCTAATTCTACCATTATGTCCATATTTATTGACTAGTGTTTTTCACAAAGAGGAGTTTTCTGTTATCAACAGGAATTAACTACATTGCCTCCTGAAAAGGACAGGCAAATGCCTGGTTCTTTCTTTTTAATTACTAATTTCCTGAATAAGGAACTGGTTCAATAATCACCTTCAATGATGGTAAATGAGTTTCCCTCTCTCTTCTCATCTGGTTTTTGTCTATCTATCTCTTATTGTCATACTCTGCTGGATATTTGTTCAATGACTTACAATAAATTCTACTTCATATTCTTTTTGATGCTCAGATTGTTCCAGTTTTTGCCAGTGGAAGCCCCTCCAAGCTGGAGAAGCTCTACTTTAAATTCCAGGCCCCTAAGGAAAGGTTTGCAAGAGGGCTGTCTCCAGTAAACCACCCTCACCACCCTTAGAAACTCCTGCTACACACCATGGATGGGGGACGTGAAGGGAAAGGGTGATGAGACACAATGAGGGAGGAGTCACTTGAGTAGTTATTCTATTTCGGGAATGAGGTATACCGGAAAAAGCAAGTGAACATCCAAACTCCTGAGCTTTGGTTCTGGTGGCCTTAACCAATTTACTCTGTGTCATTAAGGCCTATGACCTGGGCTCTCTGTGCCTCACATGCAGGTTTGCTGTGGGGCTTGGTACAGACATTACATGTGGTAGAAGACAGAGAGTCCTACAAACGTGTCAGATGGCATCCTCAGGGCCTGTGCCCCAAGCCGTGTACCAAGAGGAAGACAAGGAGGTGGGGAAGAAGGACCCAGGTGTCCAAAATGCCTTTCCACAGCTGAGGCCTGTTAATTAGGAGAAAATTGTAAACATCTCAACACTGCCGCATGGGAGGGAGGAAGAAAGTGGTCTGAGAAAGCTCCCAAGCTCCCCTAAGGAGGCAGGGATGGTAAACTCAGGTTCTTTTAATCCATTTCAGCCTCTGAATCTCCAGGCCTGCCCCCTATATCTACAGCCCAGAGTGGGTGACATTAACCAGTGCATCTGAATGATGTAGAGGAAAACTGGCTTTGATGTCCATATAAGCCCGGTGCCCAGATCATGCCTGTTCTCCACTGGCAATGGGCTGAGCAGAGCTGAGTTCTCAGTCAACTTCCCCAGCCCTCCCTCCTGCCTAACTCCATTCCCACCCCTGACTTGAACTTCCTAAAGGCAGTGAGTGAGATTAAAGGCTTGATCAATGAAAACTATTATGATTGTTTACTCCTGAGCCTGCTGATGCTTTTGCATTGCAAGAATGCTGTCTGGGCCTCCACCAGGAATAATAACACAACCTCCCTTCCAGTTTGGGAGGCATTGGAGTCTCCTTACCCATGATCGCTCCTATTCTTTCCTCTACTCAGGCCCAGCTTACCCCATCCCCACCAACCTCCCCTCCCCATCCCTTTTGTTCTCACCATTGAGACTGAATGTTAAGGTTCTCTACAAGCCCATGGGTTGAGCGTTTCACATCTCTCTTATGAAGACAGTGAAGCTGCATCTCAGTGAGGTATTTTCTCACTTTACCACCCCAGGCCTATGGTAGAGCAAAGAATGGATAATGTGTAACAGCCTAAGAGAAACTCAGGTGTGCAACAGAGATGCTGGGTATCCTTCCACTATTAGCGTCTCTCAGCAAAGGGGCCTCCCTTTGTGTGTCCTGCCTCTGCTAGGCTTGGCCTGATTTGTCTGCCCTAAGAATGTTCACACCAATTGTTTGGCAACAGCAGGCAGAAATCACTGTAGGGAAAACAGCTGTCACCAGACCCTCTCAGCATTCCCAGGTGCCTGGGAGTGTTTCCCTGCACACTCTCTCCACTGGGGCACATGCAGCACACACATGCACGTGTCTCTCCATCCTCTCAGAGGACCCTGTCATGTCGACTTCTCCCTCACAACCCCCACTCACACAGCCCTCTCCTACCTGCCAGCCCTTAGCTGACTTGAGAAAGTCAGGTTAACTTCTCAGACTGGCCTCTACTTGCCAATGACTATGCTGGGGCATTGCAAGTCACTGATGCTCAGCTGTGCAGCCTCACAGCTGAGGGCAAGCACTCCTGGCCTCTAATCAGTTCAACAGATATTACCCAATGTTATAGACTGAACTGTGCCTGCTCCCCACTAGCCCCAAATTCATATGTCAAAGCCCTAACCCCCAATGTGACTATATTTGGAAACAGGGGCTTTAGAGAGCTCATGAAGGTAAAATGAAGTCACAGGGTGTGGCTCTAGTCCAATAAGTCTGGTGTTCTTAAAAGAAGAGGTAGAAACACCAGGAATAAGTGCACACAGAAGAAAGGTCATGTGAAGACACAGCAAGAAGGTCACCGTTTCCAAGCCCAAGAGAGAGGCCTCAGGAGAAACCAACATTGCTAACACCTTGATCTTGGACTTCCAGTCTCTAGAACTATGAGAAAATAAATTTATGTTGTTTAAGCCACTCATTCTGTGCTATTTTGTTGTGGCAGCCCCAGCCAACTAATACACCTAGACTTACCTACCTTTACCCAGACCCTTAAGAGATGAGAGATACGAAGATGAATATGGCATGACTTCTGTCCTCAGGGGTTTAAAATATAATAAGAGGATATCAATCAGTGGAATAGAATCGAGAATCCAGAAATAAACCCTCACATTTAACGTCAACAACAAGGGTTCTAAGATAATTCAATGGCAAAAGAATAGTCTTTTCAACAAATGGTACTGGAACAACTGGATATCCACATGCAAAAGAATGAAGTCAGATCACTACCTCACACCATATACAAAAATTAACTCAAAATGGATTAAAGATATAAACATAAGAGCTAAAACTATAAGACCCAGAAGAAAACATTAGCATAAATATTTGTGACCTTGGGTTAGACAATGGTTCCTAGAACAAACAACAAATGAAAAAAGCAGATACATTAGACATCAGCAATTTAAAACTTTTGTATTCAAATGACACCAACAAGAAAGTACAAAGATAACCCACAGAATACAAGAAACTCTTTGCAAATTATATATCTGACAAGGGACTTGTATCTGGAGTATATAAAGAGCCATTATGACTCAATAATAAAAAGACAAATGACCCAATTTTAAAATGGGCAAAGGCTCCGAATATACAGTTCTCCAAACAAGATATACATATATGGCTAATAAGCACATGAAAAGATGCTCAGTATCATTAGTCATCAGAAAAATACAAATGAAAACCACAACCAGATACAACTTCACACCCACTGAGATGACTATAACCAAAAAGAAAGATAGTAACAAGTGTTTGCAAGGATATGGAGAAATTGTAGCCCTTGTATATTGTTTGTGGGAGTGTAAAATGGTGCAGCCACTTGGAAAAGCTGTCTGGTCGTTCATCAAATGGTTAGACAAAGTTACAATACAATCTGGAAATTCTACTCTGAAGTATTTATGCAAGAGAGTTGAAAGCATATGTCCAAAAATCCTTATTCAGAAGGGTTCATAGCAGCATTATTCATAAGAGCCAAAATGTGTAAACAACTGATGAATGTTCATCAACTGATGAATGAACAAATAAACTGTGATATATCCATATAATGGAGTATTATTCAGTAATAAAAAGAAATGAAGTACTGATACATGCTATGACATGGATAAACCTTGAAAACATTACGCTAAGTGAAAGAAATCAGTCACAATGGATCACATAATGTATGATTATGTGAATGTCCAGAATAGACAAATCCATAGAGATAGAAAGTAGATTAGTGGTTGCCTAAAGCTGGAGTGTGGGGTGAGGAGTTATGTGGGGTAATGGCTAAAGGTACGGAATTTCTTTTGGGCCTGAAGAAAATGTCTAAAACTGATTGTAGTGATCTTTGCATGACTCTATGAATACACTAACATTCTTTAAATTGTACATTTTAAGGGTGTGAATTGTTTGGCATATGAAGTATGCCCCAATTAAGCTGTTAAAATATAATAGGGAGACTTTTGCTTTGGAGAAGATAGAGTAGATATACTTCTCCCTATTCCTCTCACTAAGTACCACTGAAAACCCTGTACATTGTATATAAAACCAGCATTAAAAGACCTGCAAGATGGGAAGAAGAAGACAGCTGTATTAGCTTGTTCTTGCATTGTTCTTGCATTGTTATGAAGAAATACTCGAGGCTGCGTAATTTATGAAGAAAAGTGATTTATTTTGACTTGCAATTCTACAGGCTGTACAGGAAGCATGGTGCCAGCAACTGCTTCTTGTAAGGCCCTCAGGAAGCTTCCAATCATAACAGAAGGCAAAGGGGGAGGAGGCACATGACATTGTGAGAGCAGGAGCAAGAAAGCAAAAGAGGGGAGGTTCTAAACTTTTAAACAACCAGATCTCTTGTGAACTAACTGAGTAAGAGCTCACTTTTCACCAAGGAGATGATGCTAAATTATTCATGAGGAATTCACCCTCATGATCCAGTCACCTCCCACCAGACCTCACCTCCAACACAAGGACACACATTTCAATATGAGATTTGGAGGGACAAACATCCAAATCATATCATTTCACCCACCTACCTCCCAAATCTCATGTCCTTCTCACATTTCAAAATACAATCATGCCTTTTCAATAGTTCCCCCAACGTATTAACTCTTTCCAGCATTAACTCCAAAGTCCCAAGTCCAAAGTCTCATCTGGAGATGAATGCCTTCCATCTAATAGCCTGTGAGATTAAAAAACAAAAGTTATTTACTTCCAAGATACAATGGTATACAATCTAACTCCAAAAGAGAAATGGGGTATGCATTCTAATTCCAAAAGAGAAAAATTAGCCAAAAGAAAGGGGCAACAGGCCCCCTACATGTCTGAAACCCAACAGGGTCATCATTAATGCTAAAGCTCCAAAATCTTCTCCTTTGACTCCATGTCCCACAGCCAGGGCATACTGGTATAAGGGAGTGTCTCCCAAGACTTTGGGCAGCGTCACACCTGTGACTTTGTAGGGTGTAGCCTCATGGCTGATCTCGTGGGTTGAAGTTGAATGCCTGCAGGTTTTCTAAGCTCAGGATGCAAGCTCTCAGTGGATCTACCATTCTCAGGTCTGGAGGGCAGTGGCCTCCTTCCCACACCTCCACTAGGCAGTGCCCTATTGGGGACTCTGTGCAGAGGCTCCAACTCCACATTTCCCCTTGGCATTGCCCATGTAGAGTATCTCTCTAGGGGCTCTGCCTTTACAGCAAGTTTCTACCTAGACACCCAGGCTGTCCAATACAACTCTGAAATCTAGTGGGGATCTGCCGAGCCTCCTTCATACTTGCATTCTGTGCAACTGCAGATTTAACACTATAGGGAAGCTGCCAAGGCTTATGACTTGTGCCCTCTGGAGCAGTGGCTTGAGCTGTACCTGGGGTCCTTTGAGCCACAGCTGTAGCTACAGTGGCTGGGATTCAGGGAGTAGTGTCTTGAAGCTGCACAGGACAGCATGGCCCTGGGCCTGGCCCACAAAACCATCCTTTCCTCCTAGCCTCTGGTGATGGGAGGGGCTGCCTCAAAGATTTCTGAAATGCTTTCAAGGCCTTTTTCCCATTGTCTTGGATATTAACATTTGGCTGTCTTTTAGTCACACAACTCTCTCTAGCAAGTGTTGCTCTGCAACCCACCTGTATTCCTCTCCTGAAAACACTTTTTCTTTCTTTGCAACATGGCCAGCCTGCAAATTTTCCGAAGTTTTATGCTTCGCTTCCCTTTTAAATACAAGTTCCAACTCTAAGTCATTTCTTTGTTCCCATATCTGGTCATAGGCTGTAAGAAACAGCTGGGACACTTCTTGAATGCTTTGCTGATGGGAAATTTCCTCTGCCAGGTACCCTGTCTCATCATTCTTAGGTTCAAACTTCCACAGATCCCTAGGGCCTGGACACATTGCAGCCAAGCTCTTTGCTAAGGTGTAACATGGGTGAACTTTGCTCCATTTCCCAATAATTTCCTCATTTGCATCTGAGAAGTCATCATCCTACCCTTCACTGTCCATATTTCCATCAGCATTTTGGTCACAACATTTAACAAGTCTCTAAGAAGTTCCAAACCTTTCCTCATCTCCCTGTCTTCTTGGGAGCCCTCCAAACTCTCCCAGTCTCTGCTCATTTCCCAGTTCCAAAGCCACTTCCACATTTTCTGGTATCTTTATAACAGCACCCTACTCCTCAGTACCAATTTTTTTATTAACTCATTGTTGCATTGCTGTAAAGAAATACCCGAGACTGGGTAATTTATAAGGAAAACTGGTTTACTTTGGCTCACAGTTCTGCAGGCTGCACAGAAAGTGTGGGTCCAACATTTGCTTCTGGTGAGGGCCTCTGGAAGCTTCCAATCATGGCAGAAAGTGAAGGGGAGCAGGCACATCACATGATGAGAGTGGGAGCAAGAGACTGGGGTCGGGGAGGTCCCAGGCTTTTAAACAACCTGATCTCATGTGAAATAATTGAGTGAGAACTCCCTTATCACCATGGGGATGATGTTAAACCATGCATGAAGGATCTGTCTCCATGACCCAATCACCTCCCACCAGGCCCTGCCTCCAACATTGGGAATCACATTTCAGCATGAGATTTGGAGGGGACAAACACTCAAGCCATATCATATCAACAGCCTTGAGAAGGACCTCAGAACCTCAGGAATGACATAGTGGGGAGCTACCTGGGGTTGTTTTTTTGCTTCATATATCCCTAACTTTTAGCTAAAGAAGCTGGCAACCTGAAAATGCCAACAGGTACAGAAAAATAAATGCCCCAACAAAAGCCTACTCTCTCCAGTAAGACAGAAGACAGATAACTTTTATACAATAACAGCTCCACTTCAGTCAAACACCACAGAAAAAACTGTAGCTCCCACATCCACTCATGTCAGCAAAGACCAAGTGAGGACCCTAGACTTCAATGCTGTGAGGCTGTAATGAGGCCCCTCAACACCCCTGAAGTTGCTGAAGTTGTGTCAGAGAAGTCCATGGAGGGAGCTTAGACTAATTCTGCCAAGCAGTAGCAAGCCCCCAGAATCATCATGCAATGTTATTGGAGACGACCTGGGAAGCATGGACTTCCATTCCTACCCAACAGTACAAAAGTGCCTTTCCCTCTAGGGAAAAGGTGCCAGAGGAGGTCTAGTGGTGAGTCATAACTGTTACTGTTACCTGTTAGTAAAAAGACCATACCCACCATGGTGTCAATGGAGACCCGCTGGGGACCTGGAAATTCTGTCCCTGCCTAGCAAGACAAGGAACCTTCCCTACTTCCATCCCAAATCAGACATCAACAAAGACTGAGTGGGAACCTGGACGTCTACCTCAGAGAAACAGAAAGTTTAATATCCAGAATCTCATAATATGAAAATGTCCAGGTTTCAATTGAAATCGCTTGTTATACCAAGATCCAGGATAATCTCAAACTGAAGGGAAAAAAGATAATCAACAAATGCCAACACTGAGATAATAGAGATGTTAGAATTATAAGACAAAGATTTTAAAGTAGTCATGATGAAAATGCTTTAATGAGCAATTAGCAACATACTTAAAACAAATGAAAAAATAGAAAGTGTCAGCAAAGAAATAGAAGATAAAAAGAAGAACCAAATGAAAATTTTTGAACAGAAAAATACAGTAACCAAAATAGAAAGCTCAATGGGTAGACTCAACAGAAGAATGCAGGGGACAGGGGAATGAATTGATGAACTGGAAGACAGAAATTGCCCATTATGAAACACAGAGAAAATAGATTGAAACAAACAAGGAAAATTTACAGAGCCTCAGGGACCTGTGGGACTATACAAAAAAATCTAACATTCAAGTCATCAAAGTTTCAGAAGGAGAGAAGAAAGTAGACAAGGCTGAAAAGTACTCAAAGAGATAATGGTTGAAAACTTCCCAAATTAAGCAAGAAACATCAACCTACATATTCAAGAACTCCAAACAGGATAAACTCAAGGAAATCCACATGACAACACATCACAAGTAAACTTCTGAAAACTAAAGACAAAAAGAAAAATATTGAAAGTGGCAAGAAAAAAGAGCTACTTTACCTATAGGGTAAAACAATTTTAATTATAGCAGATTTCTCATCAGAAACAATGGAGGCCAGAAGGAAATAGGGCAATATTTTTCAAGTGCTGGAAGAAAAGAACTGCAACCCAGAATAATATAGCAAAAGTTATTTTTCAGGAACAAAGGAGAAATCAAGACATTCTCAAATAAAGAAAAACTAAAAGAATTTGTCATAAGGAGACCTACCCTAAAAGAATGGCTAAAGGAAGCCCTCTAAAAAGAAAGGGAAAGATAAAAGAAGAAATCTTATTCTTCTTTTAAGAAAGCCAGGAAGAAAGAAAGAGCATAGTAAGCAAAACTATGGGTAGATAGGCTTTCCTTTTTCTCTTGAGTTTTGTAAATTATGTTTTATGATTGAAGCAAAGATTATCACACTGTCTAATGTGGTTCTAAATGTATGAAGAGAAAGTATTTAACACAACTATCTTATAAATAGGGAAGAGTAAACTGATGTAAATCTACATTTATAGATCATTTCAATTAGCAACAATAGAAAACACATTTTTTTCCAAGTGACCATAGAGTATATATCAAGATAGATCATATTCTAGCCCATAGGATGAAGTTAACAGAATTAATTGAACATAATTTAAAAGAGTTAAACTCACGCAGTGTGTTTTCCAGCCATGATGAAATCAAAATAGAAATAAAAACAGATAATAGGAAAATCTTCAAACATTTGGAAACTAAACAACACACTTCAAATAATACATGGGCCAAGAAGGATATCTTGAGGTAAATGGTTGTGTTTTTTTCTTTTGTTTTTTGTTTTGGCACAATCTCAGCTCACTACAGCCTCCACCTCCTGGGCTCAAGCAATCCCCTGAACTTAGCCTCTTGAGTAGCTGGGACTACAGGCATACACAACCATGCGCAGCTAATTTTTGTACTTTTGTAGAGAAGGAGTTTTGTCATGTTGCCCAGACTGGTCTCGAACTCCTGAGCTCAAGCAATCTGCCTGTCTTGGCCTCCCAAAGTGCTAGGATCATAGGCATGAGCCACCATACCCAGCCTCAAGGTAAATTTTTTAAAAATGCATTGAAGTGAATGAAAATGGAGCTACAGTATATAAAAACTTGTGGGATGCAGTCAAAGCACCACTGAGAGGAAAATGCATAGCACTAAAAGCATATATTACAAAATAGAAAAAGTCTCAAATCAATAATCTAATCTCTTATTCAAGAATCTAGAAAAAGAAAAGCAAAATAAACCCCAAGGAAGAAGAAAAATGAGAATAATACAGATAGGAGCAGAATCAGTAACAATGAAAAGAGAAAAATAATACAGAAAATCAATGAAACAAAGAGCTGGTACTTTGACAAAAAGAGAGGGAGAGAGAGATAAGTCACAAATTGCCAATATCAGAAATGAAACAGGAGCTATTAGTAGAGACCCTATAGACATCAAAAGAATAATAAGGTACTCCACAACAGTTCCACACACATAAATTTGACAACTTAGACAGAATGGCTCAATTTCTTGGAAAACACAAGCTACCACAACTCAATCAATAAGAAATGGAATTTCATTTGAATAGTTCTATAACTATCAAGGAAGTTGAGTTCACAATTTTAAAACTCCCCAAAAAAGAAATCTCAATGCCAAGATGGCTTCACTGGATAATTCTACCAAATGTTTAAGCAAGAATTAATACCAGTTCTATATAATCTCTTCCAGAAAATAGATGAGGAAGGCATACTTTCCAATTTTTCTTTTTCTTTTTTCTTTTTTTTTTTTTTTTTGAGATGGAGTCTTACTCTGTCATGCAGGCTGGAGTACAGTGGTGCAATCTCAGCTCACTGCAACCTCCGCCTCTCAGATTCAAGTGATTCTCCTGCTTCAGCCTCCTGAGTAGCTGGGACTACAGGCCTGTGCCACCATGCCTAGCTAATTTTTGTATTTTTAGTAGAGACAGGGTTTCACAATGTTGGCCAGACTGGTCTTGAACTCCTTACCTCAAGTGATCCACCTGCCTCAGCCTCCCAAATTGCTTGGATTATAGGCATGAGCCACCACACCCAGCTCCCAACTTATCTTTCAAAGTTCAGATTATCCTGATATCAAAATCAGATACAGGATAAAAATAACAAACTATAGGCCAACATTCTTCATGAGTAGATGTAAAATTCCTTAACAAAATATTAGCAAATTTAATTTGGCAACATATAGAAGGAATTATATATTATACCACAAATAGAGTATATTCTAGAGATGCAAAATTGGTTCAATGTTTTGACAATCAATCAATGTAATCCACCATATTAACAAGCTAAAGAAGAAAAATCGCATAATTATATCAATCAATGCAGAAAAGCATCTGATAAAATTCAGTATCTGTTTTAAAAACTCTCAGAAAAATAGAAATGAAGGGGAACTTTCTCAAGTTGATAAAGAGCATCCACCAAAGAACCAACAGTTGACATGTTTAGTTACAGAAGACTGACTGCATACTAAAGTTAAACATCAAACTTAACACCAAAATTTAAAAATACAATACTATTTTCGGTCACTCAAAAAATTAATTACTTAACTGTAAATCCAACAAAACATGCATAGGACTTATATGTTGAAAACTACATAATGCTGATGAAAGAAATCAAAGATCCAAGTAAATGGAAAGCCATGTGGTGTTCATGGATTGGAAAACGCAACATAGTAAAGATTCAATTCTTCCCAACGAAAACAATTTTGAAAAATAAAGTGGGAAGAATCAGCCTACCCAATTTTAAGATTTACTATATAGCTACAATAATTAAGACTGTGTAGTATTTGGAGAGTTATACATATCTAGATATATAAAACAAGTAGAGAACCCATAATTAGACCCACACATATTTCCCCAACTGATTTTCACAAAAATGTAATTCAATGGAGTAAAGATAAACCTTTTAGCAAATTGTGCTGGAGCAATTGGCATCCACAGGCCAAAAAAAAAAAAAAGAAAAGAAAAGAAAAGAAAAGAAAAGAAAAGAAAAACCCACCTTGACCTAAGTCAGTTTGTACCATCATTAGCTCAAAATGGATCATGGACTTAACACAGTTTTTACAGTAATTTACTCAAAATGGATTAGGGACTTAAATGAAAAGTGTAAAAATATAAAAAGTTTAGAAAATAACACGGAAGAAAATCTCTAGGATCTAGGGTTAAGCAAGGAGCTCTTAGACTTAACACCAAAAGCACAGCCCATAAAAAGAAAAATCAATACATTGAACTTCACCAAAATTAAAAACTTTTTCTCCATGAAAGACCCTGTTAGGAGGGTGAAAAGACAAGCTACAAGAGTAGGAAAAATATCTGCAAACCATATATCAGACAAAAGACTAGCATCTAGAATATATAAAGGATTCTCAAAACTCAATAGCAAAAAAAAAAAAGCAAACAATCAAATTAAATGTCACCTTGACTAAATTGAGTTTTTGATTACATTGTGGTTTAAAAAAAAAAAAAAAAAGGAAACAATTCAATTAGAACATGAGCAAAGACACGAAGAGATATTTCACCAAAGAAGATATATTAATGGCAAATAAGCACGTGAAAAGATGATCAACATCATTAGCCATTAGGGAAATACAAATCAGAACCAATAACAATAAGATGCTACAACATACCTATTGGAATGGGTAAAATAAACAATAGTGCCAATACCAAATGCTTTCAAAGATACAGAAAAACTGCACTCATATATCACTGGTGGGATTGTAAAATGATATAGCCACTCTGGTAAACAGTTTGGCAGTTTCGTTAAAGGAGAAAAAAAGCTAAACTAAACTAAAACTGCAACTATCACATAACCTATAATTGAACTCCTGGGCATTTATCCCAGAGAAATAAAAACTCTGTTCTCACAAAAACCTGTACATGAATGCTATAGCAGCTTCATTCATAGTAGCCAAAACCTAGCATCAGTGCAGATGTCCCTCAATCAGTGAATAGTTAAACAAACTGTGGTAAGTCCATTTCGTGGAATATTTCTCAGCAATAAAAAGGGAACAAGCTCTGGGTAGATACAACAATTTGGAGAATTATGCTGAGTGATGAAAGCCAATCCCAAAAGGTTACATACTGTATGATTCCATTTATATGACATTCTTGAAGAGGCAAAATTATAGAAATGCAGAACAGATTAGGGGTTGCTAGGAATAGAGAGGGGAATGGGAGAGAGGCGGGTGTGGCTACACAGAGGTAGCACGAGGGACGTTTGGGGGCCTGGAAATGTTCTGTATCTGAACTGTATCAATGTCAGTAACCTGGTTGATGCTGTACTACAGTTTTGCAAGATGTTACTATCAGAGAAGCTGGGTAAAGGGCACATGGGATCTTTCTGTATTATTTGTTCCAACTGCCTATGAATCTACAATTATCTCAAAAGAAAAGGCTATTTCATTTTATTATTTTATTTTATTTTATATTTTATTTTTGATGGAGTCTTGCTCTTTCGCCCAGGCTGGAATGCAGTGGCATGATCTTGGCTCATTGAAACCTCCACCTCCCAGCTTCAAGCGTTTCTCCTGCCTCAGCCTCCCAAGTAGCTGGGGCTACAGGAGTATGCCACCACACCCGGCTAGTTTTTATATTTTTAGTAGAGATGGGGTTTCACCATGTTGGCCAGGCTGGTCTCAAACTCTTACCCTCAGGTGATCCTCCCACCTCGGTCTCCAAAAGTGCTGGGATTACAGGTATGAGCCACCATGCCCAGCTGAAAAGGTTTAATTTTTATAAAAGCCCATGCAGTTTATAATTTCAAAGGGCAAGCTTCCAAGAAATTAAATGAGTTTGTTTGTTTTTTAAGTGTAAATTATTTTTAAAAATGTATATGGAAATGTATATATATACAGAATGTATATTTCATACATACATTTATATATAATATATATACATATTAGAGAGAGAGAAGCAGAGAGGGAGAGAGACAGAGAAATGCATGGACTTTTGTAAGTGTCTGTACAGAGCCCACAGAAAGGGAAAGCACAAATCTCTTGTGGAGAAGGGTCATCTGGACTCAGGGGTCAATGAGATCTCATCTCCCAGATGTCCCTAAAGGGAACCTCACACACACACTTGGACCTCTGCCTGCCAGCTCCAGTCAATACACAATGCCCCTGTTCCCTGTCTGCCTCACCTCCCCTTTGTCACTGTCCTTCACTCACAAAGTCACTAGAGAACTCTATTAGTTAGGAAAATAAATGGTAGCTGCTGTAACAAATGACCCCAAAAATCTCAGTGTCTTGACATAATAAAAATTAATTTCTGCTCATAACATATATTTGAGATGTTCCTGGTTGGACAACTCTCCTGGGAGGTTCTCCTCTTAGTAGTACCAGAGACCTAGGCTGCCACCATCCTGTAACTTGAACATCAACCCAGCATTAGCCAGTCAGCAAATGAAAGGGTATGGAAATGGAACCGGACGAGATGAGGGCGAGGCCTAGGAGTGGAGCACATCACTTCTGCCTACTCTCCTTTGGCCATAACTCAGATTGATGGTCTCATCTAGCTACAAGGGTGCTGGGAAATGCAATCTTGCTATATGCCTTTATTGCATCATTTCTGCCCTTCCTGGTTTGCCCTACAAGGGTCTCCAATCATGAAACACCAGTGTTCACACCAAAGATGCTATCTTCTGATGCTCATCTTCACATGCCAGAGCTGGGCGGGCTCTACGGCAGGAAGAAGAGCCCACTCTGCACGTCTGTCCTGCCTGGTTACCCAAGGCTGAGGCAGCCCAGCTAGTGTCCAAAGTCTACAGTGAGACCTATCAGCCTCAGGCCTCCATCCTCTCCATGTCAGAGACCCAAGGAAGTCCAAGAGATCAGGTCAGGGACTCCTACTACCCATTCCCCCCATGACCCCGATACCTCCTTCCATTCATTGTCCCCCTCAGCTTCCCTTGAAGATTCCCTTGAAGGCAAAAATAACTTCTTTCTGCCTCCATAAACCAACTTGGGGGATATGATTTGATGAAGATTAACACCCTGAAGGCCCCCAGCCCTGCAAGCATGCAAGCAGCCGAGCTCTGCATCTCAGCTAAGAGTCCTCAGGGAACCCTGCTGCAGTGAAAGGCATGCAATGAGCCCAAACAGGGTTAAGGGAGGAGCAGATTGTGGTGGGAGGGGGGATATACAGAGGTCTGCCTCAGACATCTTGTGCTCACAGACGCCAGGTGTATATATGGGTTGAAAGCCCAGAAGAGAAATCTAGACCAAGGTAATGCACGTATCTTATATTTGATAGGCTACAGACTCAGCTGCCGTTACAAAACCCCAAAATAACAGTGACTTAAATGGGATAAGGATCCGCTCTCTGATCAGCATAAGGAATCACAAGCATAAGGGCTGACATAATGCTCTGAGGGGTCAAGGCCCAGGTTCCTCCATCTGGTTTCATGTGCATAGTCCAAGATGCCTCACTGCCACCTACACACCAGCCAGAAGAAAGGGTGCATTGGGCAAGGGAGACCAAGCTCCTTCCCTTTGGGGGCATAATGCTAAGACATGCACACACTGCTGCTGCTCACATCCCAGAAACTCGTCATAAGGGTGCATCTAGCTGAAAAGGAGGCAGGGCAGTGTAGTCATCATTCCAGGCAGCCACGTACACGGTTTATTTCATCACTATGAAAGAAGAGGAGAAGGGATGGTTAGGAATCTCCGCCATACACCCCTCAAAATAGATTATGGACCCCTGTCAGCATAATATTTTTGAGCACATAAACCCCAATATATTTATATTTGTTCATAATTAATATCTGTGCCAATATGTATATTAAATACTTGCAAAGATTATTTTTTCCTTACTTTTTAGATAAAAATAAGTGTGATATTTTCTTCTCATACCCCAAGAAATCATCTGGCACATGCCTCTTTGGAGATCACTAAAGATGTAGATTTATAAATCAACAGCAAATAGGCAGTGGCTGCAGCTCTAGAGTTGAATGAGATCACCCAAGAAGAGACACACAAAGGCGGGAGAAAGCTCCAAGGATGAGAAATTGGGAAACAACAATATTTAAGTTGGGCAAAAATGTGAAAAGCAGGAGTGACCTGAGAAACTGAGCAGGAGCTGGTCAAGAGATAGGAAGAGAAATGAGAACAGGTGTTTCTAAGGAAATCCGAGGAGAGGAGAGCTTCAGGAAACATCACGTAGGATGAAGACTGAAAAGAGGCCGTTGATTTGCCAATGTGAAGGTCATTGGTGACGAGGGTAAGAACAGAAGAATATTAGGATGAATAGGTGAGAAAGAATTAGATAGCACATTTGATTCATTGTGCAAGGAGGGAGGTAGTCATGGAAGGTGTTTGAGTGTGGGAAACTCATGATGACAGCAAAATGCAAGGAAGATTCATGTGGGCATTTGCATGAAAAGTAGACCAGAGGATCCAGAGTCTGGAGTCTGAAGTCCCTCTAGGGTGTCAACCCAGAAAATGGCCTCAAACAAAACATACGGCTCAGGAGAAATGGAAATGACCCAGTGACAAATCGATATGGAGACCTATCAAGAAAGAAGATTGACTCCAAGGTTTTGGGCGCTGGTAGCTGAGAGGATGGGAATGCCATTGAAATCATTGTTCCTGGAGGTTCTGATGGGGAAATGGGGTGCCTGGTGGACCTGCCCAGGAGTGCTTCCGGGGTAAGGTGCTGTGAGCACACCAACCTGAAAGTGCCTGCTCTCCCATCCTGGGCTCCTGCCACACGCCTCGGCTACTCAAGCACTCAAGTTCAGAGTTCCCACCCTCTTTTCCCAGCAGTTCCAAGGATGTGTTCATGATGGAATGCTGTCCCGGAGACCCTCTGACCACCCAAGCTAACTTTATTGTGGTGCCAGAGACTGAGAGGTTGTCACTGAGGACAAATGGAGCTGTTCCTTCCCAGGCAGTGACAAGCTCGATAATGTGGTAGGCAGCAAGGTCTCTCCACCGGCATTGAAGCAGGACATAAAAGGCCCCGGTGCAGCTCATCTATGAGGAACCTCACTCATTGCTCTAGGAGCTGGGGTCACACTTATCCAAACCATCCTCAGCCATGGTCCATTGTTTAGGATGGTCAAGAAACAGGTCAAGAGAAAGAGGATGCAATGAACCCCTGTGAGCACTTGAGGAAGAAGGATCCATGCTCAACAGCCACAGTGTGTCCTTCTGGAATGACCCTCTGTGTGCTCTACCCCAGGGGGTCTCTCCCAGGGATTCTGGTCCACCTGGCTAATGGGCTGTGCTGAATCAGGATGGCCTGCAAAGCCCTCCCAGAGGGTGTTCCCTGGCTGCTTCTTTCTTGGGCCCCTCATGGCTTAGGTGTGGGTTGGGTTGCAGGACAAGAATGGTGAAAAGAATTCTGGAAACTGCTCACTCGTTCTGCTTCTTGGATAGCCACACTTGGGGCTAGGCACCCGGAGGCACAAATACTGTTCCAGTAGCTCTCTCTGGGTTATGCTTTGCCCTAGATCTGATGCTCTTCAGGGTCAGGAACTTCAGTGTGATCCTGGGAGTTGGGGAAATCCTCCCTCAGGAGTCAAGAGAGACCCCTGGACTTAGATAATGGTTCTCACTGGAGACACTAATGTGAGAGAGAACAGGAGAGAGCCACCTTTTTCCTCACTAGGAACAAAGGCTCCTGACCTGATTCCCTCTGCACTGACACTTCCTCCACCAAATTATTTTAAAGATGGCATAGGAAACTATGAGTCTCATAAAAAGAAATTAGTTAGTCCTGATATTTGGGCTAATACCAACACTTTCAAGGATAAAGCAGCTATAGGGTGCCCTGGATACAACTATGGGGCTCATCTCAGATTTCTTGGGCATCTCAGAGAGTGGAACTCACTTAACACTTACTGAGCCCCCACTGTCCACCAGGCCCACCCTCTGAATATTGAATGACGAAGAGGAGCTGAAACAAAGGATGGAGGGTATTCTAGGCTGAAGGAATAGTGTGTCCAAGGAACCGAGAGAGAACGAGAGAGAGCATTCTGTGCCTTAAACACATGGTTGACTTCTAGATTGGTTTGGTCACAGCAGAGAGAGGGAAGGGAGCAGTAATCCCAGGGCCAGAGGAATAAGCCCTGGCCAGATTCTAATGTGTGTTATGTGGCTGGAAGCTTGGGTTTTATCCAGAGGGCAATGGGGAGCTATTGAAAGATCTTAGGCAGGGAGGAGACATGATGGGATTTGTTTTAATAGAAATGTAGCAGAGAGGTTTACCAAGAATGCAATGTGGCCAAATAGCCTCTTGAGAGAGACTAGCTGTATCTTGCTTTCTCCATTGTAGGCTCCTGCTAAAGAATGAAAGGTATTTCAGCTCTATCTCCTCCTCACTCCCATCCCAGGAAGGCAGCCAGGCTTTTATGTCTTTGAGACTTGGGCTTTCCTTGCCACAGGGGGAGCTGACAATGTTTTTGTGTGTTTTGAAGGAAAAAAAAAAAAAAGAAGTTGACAGGCCTTTCTGCCTCTTTGTTTTAGAAGGCCTGGGACTAGCCAGGGAGTGTTGAGGTTAAGGATTAAGGAGAGGCATGACCAAATTCAGAGAGTTTATGTGGTATATGGGGGCTCAAGAGAGGCTGAGGTGCCCAGGACTTGGGGAGTGATTGTTGTGGAGGTGAAGAGAGGAAGGAGTGGAGAATGGCTTGTGGGTTTCCAGATGGACCGATGGGGAAGTGGGTGGTGCAACTAGTCACTAAATAGAAGAGAGGATGCATTCTCTCTTTCTCTCATGGGAGAGGAAGTTCCCATAGATCTCAGCCACAAACAGCTGTGACTCCCACCCCAGCCAGGAACTGGCACCTTGACAACCCTTGGGGGAGAGAAAGAAATCGAGTGGCAACTCTGCAGCCAAGTGCCCCGTTGGCCTCTCCTGCCTGGGCACTGGCCAGTGAGAGTGTCTCTAAGGCTGATGCCAAAGGGAGCAGACCACCTTTTGCACTGATGAGAAATCTTCAGAGCAGGCTCCAGCCTCCAGCATGGACTCAGAGGGCTGGGCTGGGCCACAAAGAGGGGTGTGAGACAGAGCCCATCCCACATGATCTCCAGCCTCATTTTCCTCGTTGGTAAAACTAGTGCTTTGAACCTGATTGTCTGCCCAACTCCTTCCAGCCTGAGCCTGTGAGGACTGGCTGGAGCACCAGATGAAGCAGAATGCATTGTCACAGCACACTGGCAGGAGTATGAAGTGGACTGATGCCCACGGGGTCAACAGGGAAGGATTCCTAGAGCAGAATCTAGGGGACCTGGCGGTGGCCCCCTCAGTTGTAAGTAAATTGAGGGCAGCAGCCACTCTCTCTGCAGCCTCACCCTTGTCCCCTCTTCTAGGGCAGCTGCCTGGCGAAGGCCAAGGGCACAGCAGGTGCTAGTTCCTACCTGATGACTGGGCCAGGAAGCAGACCAGCGCCGCCACCCCTGACTCCAGGCTCGTAGCTCCTCTTTACCTTCTTCATCACTGTTCCTCCCCTACTTCCTGCTATTGCTTAGGGATGCAGTAAAAATAAAAAGGTGCCTCCAGAGACGGAGGCTCATTCTCCTTCCCCTTCCGCCAAACAACTCTCCTCTCCTTCCCTGCTCTCCATTATGCAGGAACCTCTGCTTTCCTGATTGTCAAATTTATCTTACTTGATTACCATCCGCAGGAACAGACTTCTCTGAGAGACAAGAGAATACCTGCCCCGTGGCCTGATGTCCTGGAGGGATGGGAAGGGAAGCAGTTCCTAGCAAGAGAAATGTAGCCAACTTAAGGGCCAAGCTTCACGATGGCAGTGCATAGACAGTCAGACGAGAAAATGTTATCCCCTTTTTGCAAATAAGGAAATTGAGTCTCAAAAAGTGAAAGAATTTACCCAAGACCACAAAAGCAGTACAAATCTTGGCTTCTTTGTGTTTCCTTTCCATTCTCTCAAAAAGACTCTTACTGATCATTTATTTTGCACTGATCACCGTACCATGCCCTGCGGAGTCAAAGACCAATGAAGAAATGTTGTATAGCCTTCAAGCAGTCTCAGTCTAGAGGGGAGACAGACATAGAGTGTAATGGGTGACACATGGGAGGCATGGAAGTCCTGCGGGACTTCATCAGACCCGGACAGGGGAAACAAGACTTTCCAGGGGAAGTGACATGCAGGGGAGTCCCAGAGGATGAGTCACAGTTACTGGGCAGAGAAGTCGCAGAACTGCTTGCTGGCCCCAGCTGCACTCCCACCCAAGCCCCACCCCAACCAGCAGGCTTCCCGCCAGGATGTGGGCCCTGTGGGAAACTCAGGGTGATGCCCTCCCTCTCCTGGCCCTTCCTTTCCAAGGCCTCTGGGACTGGAGACGCTGCCAGAAGCCTGGCTTCCTGGTGAAGGGGTCTGCCAGTGCCTGAGGCCCTCCTGACGGCAGCAGCCCCCCTCATTCAGCCCAATCTTCAGTTTAGCTAAACCGTTGGATCCCTTTGGGTTTGATACCATCTAATTGGTTGTGGCTAATCCCATATTAACTTCTCCCGCAGAAGCTAGAGGGCCTCTCCCCGCCCTCCATCACGTCCCAGCCCCTACAGAAGCTGCTGTTATCATGTTTATGAGCCTCCACAACTACAGACAGGCAAATTTGCATATAAATAACCTGCCAGCACTGGAGGCTGTGAGCGGCACCTGGTAACGACTCTGTTTATTACTCTGGAGAGAGAAGGGGAGCAAGAAGGCCTTGTGCACTGGGTGGCCCAAGTGGGACGGCTACATTTCCACCCACCGATTAGCTGAGAAAGGGTCAGTGACCCCCAAACAGCAGAGGAGGAAGAAATGTAAAGCCATGCAGCTCCTCGTCTTTGGGAAACCCTGGCCCTCACAGCTAGAGATTGTAGAAGCTACCCGTCACCAAGGATGGTCCAGCCTGAAAGTGAATGCGGGGAGCCAGCTATGAGCCTGGGCTTGGTGTAGGTGGGGAACGTGAAGCAAAAAGAGAAGGGTCCTGTCCTCAAAGAACTGCCTACTGCAGCACGCATGCTGCAGACCTGGGGGAAAGCTCTGACCAGACAAAACATGGAGGTGAGGGCCCAAGGTGCAGAAGCGGGTCCTCCCAGTGAGAAGGCTTCCAGGAGGAAGACCTTGGTAGCCCTGGTAGAACTTGCCAAGGGGAGGAGCAGAAGAGGAAACACTCTGGACTGTAGGGAATGAAGTGAGGCCCTGTTGAATCAGTCCTGAACTGAGTGGACTGAGGGACCTGGGGAATAGGGAAATGGATTGGAAGAGCAGCAGAAGATACAGCTGAAAGGGAGGCTGAGTACACTGTAGTGTCCCCATATGACCAAGCTGTGACTTTACCTCCTAGATCTTGAACATTTTTGAAAAGGTGAATGACATAAGGGCAGCTCTGTGGGCTAAAAAGCTATGAAAGCTATGGCTGCTGAAGTCTCCATCAAAATGCTGGATGGCCCAAGAGTTCCCTAAGAAGGCACGGAGGGACACCCCTGAACATGATCTGATGTCTAATGAACACACCAGTAAGGCAGAATTCAGAACAGAGGCCACACCCCAGAGGGATCGGAACCGGAGGTCAGTGGAAGTTGGGTCTTAGAGGAGGCAGGGGTGAGAAAGACAGACTCAGAAGACCCAAAATCTGTAGCTGGAAAGCAAGCGGAGGCCAGGGAGAATGTTGGGGAAACATAATTAAAAAAACAAAATCTTCTCTCAACCTAGAAAACCTCTCCTCAAAGGTAGTAGAGACAGAAAACAGTTTTATCATTGAGTAAGCATTAAACCAGGATGTGATGTACATCACAGGCAATCCGCTGAGAGATTACAGAGACAGAATGCAAAATGCAATCTCAACTCTTATATAGCCAGGTAGATACAATCCACTGCATATATGTTTTCGAGATAAACAGAAACTAGTCCTCAAGGAAGAGGGCCCGAAAACTTCAACCTAAAAGGAAATGCAGAAAGACAGGCTCTCCAGAACAAATGAGTTTACCTGGGAATAGCAGAGGATTGTAATCTGAACTATGTGCGTTATAACAGACCACAGGCGCGTCCAGAGGGGTCAGGGCAAAGGGGAGTCTTTTAAAGACGCAGAGAAGAAGTCCACACAAGCCACTTTGAAACAAAGATCACAGGTCACAAGTTCATGATAGGAGCCGGCCTTTGTTCATCGGTGGAGACAGCCGTTGCAAGGTGAGTGTCCTTGTGTGAGTGGCTTAGCTGGAACACTGTAATCTTGAAGAAGTTCTTGTGACAGTCCTGTTACAGGGATTTGTGTGTGACGGCTTCTTCATGGCCTCCCTCAACTCCGTTTGGTTAAGCATTTGACATAAGTGACTCCATTTTGGTGCTGGCAACTTTTACAACATCCCCATTTGTAACACATAGCTCGTCCTAACTTCACCTGGTAATTAGAGTGACCCTCTGTTAGCTTATTGGCTTTATCTAGAGGAAAAATAAACTTCTCATCCTTATGACGCGAGTTGGTTTTGCAAATTGAAGCAGGAGACCCCACAAAGTTAGGGTCTTACTCTCTCACAAGAACTGGGAGAGACGGGGCACTGTCTCCTTTGATGTTAGGATTTCAAAAAATGGCTCCCAGGTACTTGAACCATGCCTGACTTTCAAGAGGCTTATTTCACCATTAAAAAGATTTATGTCTGTTTGAAAAGGACCTAGAAAGAAATTCTGATATGAAAAGAAAGAGGGGGAGAAGTCTCTTCTCTTATTTTCAGCACGGAGAATTAAGTTTCTTATTTTAAACTTATATTCGCCCTTCCAGGACCAGTAGGGTTGGAAGTAGCTGAGCCTCCTCAGGGAAAGGACTGCGAGTAACCTTCAGACCTGGGTTCAGATCCTAAACTTGCCTGTGCTAGCTCGGTGGACAAGTCAACCCTCCTCTGAGTTGGTTTCCTCATCTTTGAAATAGGGATTATAATTTCTACCTCACAGCGTCCCGAGGAATAAATAAGATCATATTTTAAAGTCGTATGGAAGCAGCAGGCACTCTAAAATATTCATTCTTGAAATTAAATTGTGTAACATCGGCCAAGCACAGTGGGTCAACGCCTGTAATCCCAGCACTTTGGGAGGCCGAGGCAAATGAATCACTTGAGCTCACTAGTTTGAGACCAGTCTAGGCAACACAGTGTAACTCCATCTCTACAAAAATAATGATGATGATAATACAAGAAAATTAGCCAGGTGTGGTGATGACACGTGCCTGTAGTCCCAGCTACTCAGAAGGCTGAGGTGGGAGGATGGCTTGAACCCAGGAGTCAGAAGTTGCAGTGAGCCGAGATCGTGCTACTGCACTCCAGCCTGGGCGATAGAGCCAGGCCTTGTCTTAAAAAAAAAAAAAGTGTAATGAGGGTTGGAACAGTCAGCTGGAGAGCAGTTCACCAAATCCCAAAACACTGACGCTCAGGGAGTCCTTCAAAGCCTGCGTCAAACGGTCACGGGACAGATCAGAGGGAACTGCTCCTCCAGGCAGCTGGTACGGGGAGCTCATTTCCCTAAGAAGCATCACAGTCAGAAAGCATAACTAGGTAACGGAATGGTTTAGGACACTCGTGAATGAGTCTGAATAGGCTGTTAAGGGAGAGGCGGGTGTTCAGCATGACCCTAACTCGGAGGTTGTGAGCTCTAAGATAAAGCCTTTCCCATTAGATGGCCTTGGAAACACTGCCACAGGTGAGCTCTGGCCAGACAGATGGGTCACGGGTTTGGAATTAGGGGATAATAATTCTATTTCTGTACACCACATCCCACAGGACCCCTACATCCCCAAGATGACAGACTGAATTTGCAGTGGTACCATTTCTACGGCTCCCCTGCCATTTCTACTAAAAAACAGCCTTGGGTGTCCCCTGTTCCCACCACAGGATGGCTGCTCACCTGTGCTCTAGAAAGGCCAGTTCTCTCGAGCTGGGGGAAGGAGGGCACAAAGGCCTCCAGTCCCCAGGCGTAACACCACAGAGAACCTCAGTGACCAAATTTCACATCCCTTTGCACTCTCCAGGCCCCCTCGCCCTGCCTCCCAGGGACGCTTTCCTGTTGCCACAGCAACTGGATTCCCAGGGAACCTGTGGGCCCAGGCCACCATCTTGGGGAGTGGCTAATGATATGTTCTGAAAATCACAACATCTCAACCCAGGTCCCGTGGTGCAGCTCCACGCTGGGGCTACTAAGCTAGAAAGAGGGGGTGTCCTGTGGTGAAACTGCATTTTCTGGTGCTTGCCTATTTGGGGCTGGGAGAGGTTGAGAGGAGCAGTAGGCCATGGTTTCCAGGGTGTTCCCAGCTGGCTTGGCCAGGTCATCCCACCTTGGCCAGCACCCGCAGCGTCTGGGGGCTGGGAGGAGGAGCACACCCCTGTGATCCCTCCCATCTTTCCACTGCGCTTTCCTCCCGGCCTCAATCCATTTCAGAAAGTGGCTTGCACAGGCCCAGTCAAGCACATTGGGTGGTAGAATGTGGTGCAAGGGAGGGTGGCTGGGGAACAAGCAGAAGGGCAGCAGGAAGTGGTGGGCTTTCATCTGGGGTGGCTGGGGGCGAGGGGGGCTGCTGGAGCAGACGGCAGGACCAGGGCAGGGCCATCAGGTGGCAGAACCAACAGGGAGGGTTAGAGCAGAGCTAAGCCCGGCACTGGCCCTGAGGATGATTGAACGGGGCGTCGGGAGGGATTGAAGCTGGAGACAAAGGATTTGCTGCAGAGCCCAGAGCCCTGATGGAGCACTGCGGGGACGCGCTGATGCAGGAGATAGAGGCTGCGGCAGGCCCTGGGGGTGGAGGCAGGGGGGTGATTTAGCACCTTGGAAGACAGGACAGGCAGGACCTGTGCTTCGGGACAGAGCCGCAGGCTGCTCCCATCCATCCCCAGCTGAAGGCTGCAGTGACAGAGGAGGCCCAGCGGAGGGAGGGATGGGAGGGAGACATGGCAGCCAAGGGGAAAAGCACAAAGCTGGCTCCGGAATGCAGCCTGCAAGCACATTTCGCCTGCAACACTCAAACAAATTCCAGGGCAGCTTTTCTGGGGAAAGGGAAGCGTGGTTCAAAGAGAACATAATGAATTGGCTGAAATAAATAGCTAATTAGTTCCAGATAGCTTAGGAGGTTCACAGAAGAGCTCGCTGTGCACTGCAGTGGGCGGCAGCCACCCCTGCCTCACTGGACACAGGGCTCAGCTGAAGCTGAGGGAGGTCCTGAAGCCAGTGGCCTTAGACAGCAGCTCACCCAGACGCTTCTCGTTAGTGTCTGGGCAGCCCGCAGCAACCATGGCTGGGAAGCCTGATGGAATCGGGAAATGTGGAGACAGGAGCTGGGGGGTTCATTCCTGGCTCTTCAGCTGCCACTTTAGACACCTGGAATGGCTTCTCAGATCCCCGTCTTCTGAACCAAAAAAAAAAGAGATGAAACCAAATTAACACCCGCCCTGTCTCCTCCCAGGGTTTTTGTGAGAATCAAATGAGAAAAGGTTATGGCCCAAATGCTGGCAGTTATCCTCTATTAGACACAAGCTTCATGAAGGATGGGGGTAAGCTTGCTCCCTTTGGGATGCCCTGCATTTAACATAAATAAAGCCTGGCACAAATATTTGTTGGATCTTGTTGAGTAAACATGGACTTTTCACTGTCTTGGTGGTCCTTTTAGTCATCCACACACAGATGGAGCCCAGGAAACTCGGAGGCTCAACCTAGGGATATTTAAGTGTGACCCTGCCCTAAAGCCAACCCCAAGTGACGTTTGGATCAACTGTAGTTTTGAAACATTGCCCCGAAAGACAAAGAATGGGAGTTATTTAAAGTTGCATGGAGGAGGTGGTCCGGGACCCCTGTATCGGGAGTGCAGCTGAGCCCCTCCCCAGGGAGGCGTTATCCTTCCCATCCCTCTTGAGTTTTCTGAGTCAGAGGCAGAGACGAGGAGGGCCAGGGTCTCTTCATGACCTCTGTATGCTATTCAGTCTGATATCTGGAGGCCCAGAGCATATCAGTCTTCTTAAACTGCAGACATATTCTACACTAATTATAATTTGGATACAAGTAGGAGTTAAGTGGCAGTTGACTAGTTGGCATGCTTTGTAGACATGTAGTCATTTATTAATTTTGATTTTGAAGTTCCCTTTTTGCATCTCGGAGCCAATCGATTCTTTTTTCAGGTCTCCAACATTTCTGGAGGCCCTTGCAAAGTTCACGGCACACAGGCACCAGGCCCACTGTCAGACAAAAAAGCAGCCAGGGAGAGAAAGTGGGGTGTGGCGCCAGGACACCCCGTGCTCTCCTAGAGAGGGAAGAAGCCGCCGGGCCTGTGGCAGCTTTAACACTTTCCCAGGAAAGAGGAGACATACGTTCTTGTTCCCAGAAACAGCCACCAGATGCTGTGTGAGCCTGGACAAGCTGTGTGACTTGTCTGCGCTTCCACTTTCCCCTTAGAACAAGGCTTGGGAAATAGGGCTGGAGGCTACAGGGGAAAGAAGGTTGCCAAGCCTTCTCTCCCCTAAGCTGGAAGATGTGACTGAGGGCATTTGAGGGTGGACTGGGACCATGTGGCCTGGACACCTGGACATGGCAGAGGGCATGTTTGTTTCCCTCTAGAAGGCAGAGACCCTCTGCCATGCGGAGGGAGCTGGCTCTCCCTCTGAAGTCCCTGCAAAGCAAGAAGGGGCCCGGTCAGACCCGAGTCTCATCACCCCAGCTCCCTGCCTGCCATAGACTGAGTGTGTGTGTTCCTACAGAAGTCGTCTGTCGAAGCTCCAAGCCCCAGTATGATTGCATTTGGAGACAGGGCCTTTAAGGAGGTAAATAAGCTTATATGAGGTCATGAGCGTAGGCCCTGATCCAATAGGATTAGCATCCTTATGAGAAGAGACAGGAGAGCGCTCTCTTTCTCCCTCTCCCTCTCTCCCACCGCTTCTGCCACCAAACCCGTTCTGCAATTCGCCAGCACAAATGGGTATCCTACAAAGACCATGGCCTTCCTTTGAGGGGAATGTTTTCTAGACCAGCATCATCCTGTACGTCACATCGGTAATCAGGCCCTAAGAGTAAGACTGGAGAGATGGAAAGGAAGACGAAGTTACTCTCCCTATTACTTTGAAGCCCTGCATTGGGGATCCAAGCATCTACCTCCCGCTCCATTTCCCAGGCTGAATCTTACATCTGGGGAGCAGGACCCAGCCCCTTTTTGGTAAATAAGGTGACGAGTCTCAGTTCTTCCAAGCGCCCACATGGCCTGGGCTTGGTCGATTGGTGAGTGTGACTTTTCTTCCTCCTTCTCTCACCCAAACATGCAAACACCCCACTGCCTGGAGGCTGTAGCAGCTAGAACAAGCTGCTGGGAGTGTGTGGACAAAGAGATGAAAACAAACCTGGCTCTTGATGATGTTTCTCGCCGGATTTTATAAGCCAGTGCCATTTCTCAGTGAAGTCAAATCCATGCGGTCCTCATTCATTTACACACTGGGCAAGGGTTTGTGCAGAAGAGAGATGGAGACCCCAAGGGCCCACTTTAGTTGATTTAACAAATCCCTTTCAAGCTTGAGTTTTTTTTATTAGGAAGCAGAAGTTGCCTGTTCCCAAACCACACATGTAGGCACAGACACATACGCATAACCCCCACTCCTTTCAAATTCTAATCTCTCCAAACCCAAAGACGGGAATATCCCCACGAACCAAGCATTGGAGGGCACGTTTTTCCTCTTCTCCATTTAGCATCTGCTGGGAAACAGAAGGGAGCCTGGGAAGAACTTGCAGTAACTGGGAGGAAGCAGACGAACTGCCGCTCCTGCTTGATGATGCCATCAGCCTTGCAGGGTCCTCCTTTATCCACTTGGCCCCACACCAAGAAGAATTTCAGAAGGCCAGTGGTGGCTCCAGACACACAGCTCGAGCCTGGATTTAATCTGTTTTGGTGAGAGGACCCTGGACAAAGAACAAGGACACGAAAAGGATGGGGCAGCCCTGAAACAGGTTTCTCATCCTCTCTGTTGAGCAGGACCTTCCAGAGACGTCCAGGGCAGCTCTCCACCCCCAATGCCAGATGCAGTATCAGGTGCATGGAGCACCGGAATAGGAGTCCAGAGACCTCAGCTGTGGGCCCAGCTCTTCAGTTGGTGTTGTGTGACCTTGTCAATTCATTGGATGACTGAGCCTATTTTCTTCCTCTGTGAAAATGAGTGTAGTGAAACGTGACTGCCTGCAAGAAACACATGAGGAGGGGCATGAAAATACCTTGCCAAGTCCTTTGGAAAGGTGAGTTATTAGGGGTACTTATCTTAGATGGTGTTTCTGGCAATCTTATTTATAAACCTTTTCAGGGCAAAGGATCCCGTAGCTCCCCCCGTAACAGCTGTCCTTGTCTCGTAACTGTTTGGGAAGTCCTTCCCGGTATCCAACCTGAATTGCTTCTGAAACAACTTGTTCTGCACGTCAGAAGTGAACCTGAGTATGTGTGAGACAGTTGAATTGTTCTTAGTGTGTTGTGTGTGTGCACGCACACTCTGTGCACACCCCACTGTAGGAGAATGAGCTTGGGGAGGAAGAGGAAGGCCATTCTGGGAGGTTCTCACATCTGAGCCGCGGACCATGCAGAACTTTGAACAGTGCACCGCTGCCACTGCCCAACAAGTTGCAGTAAAGTGGTACTGCTGGGAGGGTGTCCCCCTTACCTCATCAGAAGAAAGTAATCTGAGCAGCTTTGACTGTTTTTCAAATCAATGGGTGTGAAAATCCACCCAGAACTTGGTTTATGAAATGTGTCATTTTCATCTGTGAAATTTGCACCCGCTGACCTCATATCCTCCCTGAAAATGGGGGACTTTCTCACCTCCTACCTCGAATTTAATCTGCATCTGATGTGCTGGCAGACCTCAGACCCATCTGCATCTCTTGGAGCTGTTTCCTTCCACTTCGGAGTAAATGATGGTTCCAAGGAGCTAGGCTGATGGGAACAACGCCCACACCATGTGGATGCCTCTCTTCTCTCTTGCCCTTTTGGTGCCTTGTCTAGCAAACACAGAGGCTCTAGTGCCACAGAGATTTGCAGCCTGTCTCTGTCTGCACCCACAATTCAATCACACAACCTGAGTGGGCATAAAAGCTGATTTTCTGTCCTAATGACTCCCTTAACCGAGCTGACAGCTGCCATCCCTCAGGGACCTGTGGGTGAGAGTGCTGGAGACCAATGACTCCCTTGCTTCTCTGCCCCTCTGCCCCCTGCCCCACCTCCCTGTGTGTCTTTGAGGCTGAGGTGCCCAGATGGCCACTGTGTGAATGTGCCCAGAGCTGGGAAGAAGAGAGAGTGGCCTAAGAGACAGAAGGTGGGCTGCATGCTCCCCTAGGGCTCTCCCTCTCCTGCCAGCTCCGTCTCAAGTCCATTAACCTTGCTCTGTGTGTGCTGTGTTAATGGGCTGGGAAGGACAGATCGCCCCTCTCACCTGCTGAGAGGAGGGGGCTGCCACTTGTTGCCAACCTCAGAAGTGGCACAAGGTGCTTGGAGGGCAGGACCAGAGCCCAGGCAGGCCCTGGTTGATGGCCTGGCTTCCCCGCTGCCTGACTGTCAGAGGGAGGAAGCAGCTCCCCTGGGGTGACAAGATGGGTAGCGGGCAAGAAAATCCTTCATGCTCACTTTCCCCTCCACTGATCCTCAGATATCCTCCTCAACAGCTAGGGAGATTCAATAATGCACATTTCCTAAGTGCAGTAGAAGGACTTGTGATAATAATCTCTTCTATTGGATTAACTCTTCCGCATCTGCTGTGTGGATCCCCTACCTCGCCAATGTGCTTGGAAGGCAGGGGAGGCTGCGTGGTGAGGCCCTGCTAGAGCACAGGGAGAGGCCACTTGGCAGAGTGCAGCATCACAGCCGTGGGCACCTGAAACCCAGCCCCGCCGGTGCCTCCATGGCTGTACCATGTTCCCATGCTTCATCACGCTGTCTCTCAGGGTGGGACCAGGCATGGTCTTATTCACCAAGGCAGGATTTCATCCCCTCTCCTGTTTAGAACCCTGTGACTGGCTGGACAGGGAGGTGGGCACCTTGAGCCATGGGCAGCCAACTCATACGCTGACCAGAGGCCTGAGAAATGACTGGGTGTAGGAGGTAATTCACTCAACAGTAATTATTTCAGCCAATCAGGCTCTCTCTCAATGGAAACAGGAAATAATAAAGCAGTTGGTGGGAGTGGGAGAAGTGAATGGAGATCCCCTGAGAGCAGATGAGTCCTGCTGGTGGCAGAGTCTGGAGGGAAGAGCCATGAACTCTGGCTGCTGTGAGACCTCAGAGAGCCATGCCCTGAGAGCACCACTGGACCCTGACCTCCCCACCTCACCCAGTCTCCCAGCTCAGGTCCCATGCCCCCTCCCAAACCTGTGCCGTAGCTCCTGATCTAGATGTTATCGTGAATATCCTTGTGATTAATCTCCATGTTCAGGCAGGCTCTGGATACACTGGGGAAACAGCACGGGGGTTCATAAATTTGCCTGATTAAAAATCACATGGGCAATTTGTTAAACCTGCAGACTCCTGGGTCCCATTTCAGACCATTGAATCAGAATGCCCAGGATGGACTCCAAGATGCACACTTAAAAAACACCCAGGATGAGTCTTATGGCGAACTTGGGAAACACTGGTTTATTCCCATCCCCCTTAATTCATCCACTTGAGTCTGCTGAATTGAATGTACAAACACCAAGTTGCTTAAAATGAGAAAAATACCATTTTGGGGGCCAGCCAGGCAAAAAAAAAAGAAAAAAGATGTTGCCTAAATTTCTCATCTCCTTCATCCTCTACCTGGCCCCCAGGCAGGCTCTTCAAATGTTGGAGCAGTTTCCCTCTGGATGGATGTCACCAGGTGGATATGATGTCAGTGCCTTCTGGGGCCACTGCTGGACCAACAACTTTAGTTGCAGAAAAGAGGAAAGTCACACTTCTGTGGAAGAAATCTCTGGTTGTTCCCAAAAACTCATTTTTCTCTCCTCTGTGGCAATAGAATTTTTAGCTGGACACATAGCAGCCCAAAATAAAGAAAACACCTTCCTAGCCTCCCTTGCAGCTAGATGGGGCCATACGACTAAGTTGTGCCAAAAGGATGCCACATGGGATGTGAGCAAAATGTATACAAGTTACAAATCAGGGCTATGGAAAGGGGCATGCCCTCCTCTTCCCCATCACCCTTCCCACTGGCTGGAATGCAGCCCTGGTGGTAAGGCACCTTAAACCACTGAATAAGGCCAAATCCCAGGATGCCAGAGTAATAAGGCAGAAGGGGCCCAGGTTCCTGTACCAGGGAGCAGCTGCACCAATCCTGTTATAGGAGAGAGATATATATTTCTATTTTGTAAAAGTCACTGCTGTTTCAGAGCTTGCTATAGCATTACTGCAGCTGAAACTGTATCTTAACCACAGAGTCTTAGTGCAGTTTCCACCCAGGGAGTGTGTTCACCACAGCCATCCCACTTCATGGCAAGGCTTAACCCCCTAGAAAGCTTCCTCCAAGCCCTCCCACCCATCAGAGCAGAGCCTGTGCTTACTGGGTCCTTGTACTCAGAGCCAGGACACCAGAAGCAGGAGTCGCCTCCCACTGGCATAGTCAGTGGTGTTCTAGCACATTCCACACTCAGAGTGGATTTTTTGTAAAACCCTTTCCTCTATTCAACAAAATTATTTTCAGTAATAACCATGGAATGAAACAAATATTAATAATGGCCAGAAATGAAACACAAACAGTGGAAATGTTCTTTTATTGAACCTCATATATATAATCATTCCAATAAAAGATTAAAAAAATACTTTAGGTAAATAATTGTCTAGTAATTAATAAGTGAATTTTAATAAAACTCAAACATTTGCAAATGGCACAATTTAGGCAAATACTAAATTCTGCCAATGATGTTATATTTTGTCTTTCTTTGGCTTCATTTTTTAGCTTTAAAACAATTAACAATTAATACCTTTAAAAGAATAATACATTTTAATTTTAAAAATATGATTTTAAAGATATTATAGAGATAATATAAAGAAATAATAAATATAATATTTTAAAGATATTTAAACTAAGCCAAATATTAAGCAAAATATTTCATGTATGAATTGAAACTTGCGACTACCAAACAAAAATATTATACTTCATGGTTTCCACTTTGTTTTATTGTTTTATATTTCAAGCAGAAATAAAAATTCCAGGCTGGGTGTGGTGGCTCACGCCTGTAATCCCAGCACTTTGGGAGGCCGAGGCAGGTGGATCACTTGAGGTCAGGAGTTCAAGACCAGCCTGGCCAACATGGTGAAACCCCATCTCTACTAGAGATACAAAAATTAGTCAGGCATGGTGGTGCGCACCTGTAATCCCAGCTACTCAGGAGGCTGAGGCAGGAGAATCACTTGAACCCAGGAGGCAGAGGTTGCAGTGAGCTGAAATTGTGCCACTGCACTCCAACCTGGGCGTTGGAATGAGACCCTGTCTCGAAAAAAAAGATTAAAATAAAATAAAAATAAAAAATTCCAAGTGGTCCCACCGAACGACAGAATTGATGTTTGATGTAACTCAAGATGTGCTGCTTCTTGAAAATTAGCTGCTGTCATTGTTGATTGAGAGTCTACTGTTTATGCAGAAATACGTATTACCCCAAGAGTTAGGGACAAGCGACACCTGAATGGAGCTCAACTCCAGATAATTATGAACTGACTCTCAGAACAATCCCATATAGATAAGTCCATGTCTGTCAGAGGCCCTCCAAACAACTGGAAATTCTCTGAATTAACTTCGACGTGCATATAATGTTTATTAAAGAATAAGTCATTAAAGTGTGGACCAGGCGCAGGCACAGTGGCTTACACCTGTAGTCCCAGCACTGGGAAGCTGAGGCAGACGGATCACTTGAGCTCAGGAGTTCGAGACCAGCCTGGGCAACATGGCGAAACCCTGTCTCTATAAAAAATACCAAAAATTAGCCAGGCGTGGTGGTGCACTGTAGTCTCAGCTATTTAGGGAGCTTAGGCCGGAGGATCACTTGAGCCCAGGAGGTTGATAGTACCATTGCACTCCAGCCTGGGTGACAAAGTGAGACCTGTCTCAAAAAAAAAAAAAGTAAAAATGTGCCAGTTTGAAGTTTATATATATATATATATATATAATTTATATATAAAATTTATATATATATATATAAAATCCATACTCAATTGTAATTGTTGCAATTATTTCGAACTTACACCAACAAAAGACTTTTTGGGAAGAAGAATTTTATCACTGATATTGTTTAGAATTTCCAGGGAATAGTGATTAAAGAAAAGCAGACTGACTTTTAGTCAGCGTTGTTTCCAAGTTCTTTGCAGTGTGGACCTTGCTACCTGAGTCTGGGCGAACCCCCACCCCTGACCCACCCTGGTATGCCTTGCAGCCTTTTGCTATTAAGTCCCCTTGTTAGACCTGGAGGTCTAGTTATTTTTGGCTCAGCTGCTTTATCTTCCTTAGGAAAGCAAAGTTTGAGCAGCACACTGGGACCCCAAACACTAGTGTGAGGTCCTATCAATGAAAACTCATTTGCTATTTTTGCTTTCTTTTATATCATAGTACTTCCAGCTCATGAATGGGCTGACCGTTAATTGCCCTTCTTTATGAACGAAGGTAAATAACCACAGCAACACCCTTTAGGAATTACTGCACACTCTGTCTCTTGCAGAAGCTTGAGTGAGTTTTTGTTAAAAAACAAAAGAGCCTCAGGAGGAGGGCAAGAGTCTGGGGTGAGGAGCCCGTGGTGGTGTGGGTGGGAGGCGGCAGGCTGGAAGGGCTGCAAGCCCCGTGGGAGGGGGACAGACCTGGGACATGGAGCCCAGGAGACAAGAGCAGGCAAGCCATCCAGCATCAAGGAAGTCAGTTACTTACTAATAGTAAGAAGAACTACTGTTTAGCCTTTTTAAAAATACATATATATATTTCTCTTTTCTTCTTCCCAACAGTTCTGCAAGATGGGCTCAGGGGAGTTAATACAGATTTGCTCAAGGACTGTCAGCTAGGAAGAGAGGATTTGAACCCATGGCTTTGCCCCTTCCACACAATGCCTCTGACACTGTTTCCTATGCTGTCCTATACCCAGCAGGGGCCTAGCCTAGGTGCTGGGATGCAGAGGGAGAGCATCCAGGCCCTAGGCATCCTGGAGACAGAGTTATGGAGTGAGGCAGGTACCACCTTACCTACATGTGCCACACCAAGCACAAGGTTTGGGCACAGGTGCTAAGACACATGACCAGTTCTTAGAACTGGGGGCAAGATCAGGGCCTCATTACCAGCAAGCATAGCTTGAAACAGTCTCTGCGCATTGAGATAGGAATACTAATTCTCTTGGCCTGGGGTCAGAAGCAATGCACGCCTCACCATTGAGAGAGGGGCAGCAGAGGGACACCGAGGCTGAGACCAGCCCGGTCCAGTGAGGCATTGAGCCTGTCCTCTCCAGAACACTGACAAGAGCTCTGGAAGTCCCAGGCCCTGCTCACCGTTTCTCCTAAGAAGCCCCTCCTGCCGGGAGTTAGAACCAGGCAAGAACAGGAGAAGGGCCCCTTCTAGGTGAATTCCAAATCACAGGACACCTTTGCATCAATTTTTTGGAGACTGAGAAGGCCAAATGCCTGAATGTCTTTGTTTCTGGCTATGGGTGCTGAGAAGGGTCCAGGAACTTTTCACCATTGGCGTCATTAGCAGCAGCAGGGTGACGTTTATTTATTCAACAAACACAAGTATCTGCTGAGGGCCTGCTATGTGCCAGGCACTATTCTAGGCACTGGACAATTGGCAGTGACAAAACTGACAAACCCCTGCCTTGGTAGAGCTCAATTCAAATGGCAAAGACAGACAATAAACAAACAAACCGTAAAATATGGGATGAAAAGTGCCATGAGGGAAACTAAGCCAGGGTAAGAAGGCAAGGCAGTTGGGGGGCTGTTTCAATAGGGGGGTCAGGGAGATCTCCCAGGGGAGGGGACACAGGAGCCAAGTACCCCATTTCCTACCTCCGTTGCTCAGGGTGTTCAGGCAGCCTGGGATCCAAGATCACAGGCCCCAATCTGAGCCCCGGTCATGAGAGGTGATGAGCAAAACAGTGCATCTGTGAACCCCCGGGCCCGATTGTCCCTGGAGTTCAGAGGCACATCTGCGTGAACACAGGAAAAGGGAAGAGACCACCACTTCCTTCAGGGATGTAGCAAGCACAAGAGTAAAGGGCATAAGGTAGGCACACAGGAGCCAAGGAACAAATGCCAATTAATACGATGCAAACTGGCCATCTGTCAGGCCGGCTGCAATGGACAGCTGCACGTGGGGAGGGGTGGGCACCCGTCTCTGCGGTGATTCTGTGGACAAGTGCAACCTGAATGTCACAGGCTTCTGCAGCCGGAAGTTAAAATGGTGATTCTGTTAACCTTAATGCCTAAATTTTGATGCCCCAAGCCCTCAGCTGTGTAGCGGTGGAAAGAACAGGCCTTTTTTCTTTTTTCTTTTTGAGACAGGGTCTCACTCTGTTGCTCAGGCCGGAGCGTAGTGGTGCCATCATGGCTCACAGTATCTTTCAACTTCTGGGCTCCAAGTGATCTTCCCACCTCAGTCTCTCAAGTAGCTGGGACCACAGGCTTGCAGCACTATGCCCAGCTAATTTTATCTTATTTTAATTTTTGTAGAGATGGGGGTCTCCCTATGTTGCCCAGGCTCATCTCAAACTACTGGGCTCAAGCGATCCTCCTGCCTAGGCTCAAATTACTGGGATTATAGGCATGAGCCACCATGTCCAGCTTAAAGTCCAGGGTTTTAGGGAGTCAGTGCTCTCATCTATCCCTGAGACTTCAGGGAAGTCCCATGCTTGCACAGACCTACCCTGGCCTTGCTCTCTCTTCCTACCACCAAAGTCCCAGGCCCAAGGCATTACCTCTTGGACTCTATTCTATTGCTATTATCTTGCCACCACCAAGCCCATCACCACAGGAGTGAAGTCCAAAGTTAGTGAACAGAAGGGCTCCCTAGATTTTGCCACTACTGGGAAAGCTGCAACTCAGGATGTCATTCCTGTTAAGTGAGAAGGGAAATGCTCACAGCACAGAAAGCAACACGAGGTTGGCACCTAAAATGTTATCCAGCTAGCCACACAGCTGTCCCACAGCGCTCTTCGGTTTGCCAAGCTGGGCCCACCTGCTCCCTTGCACTGGAGTGGGGAGGCCTCCACCAAGACTCCCATCCCTGATGGCCATGCAGGAGCTTTCAAAGCCCAGGAAAGGCGCTGCTCCAATGACCCATCCCCTTGGTCCCTTGCTTCTACCCCAAGCATAGCTGCGGACCCCGCCTTAGCAGGGATCTCTGCCAATTCATCCAGCAACTCTGATTTTGTGAACAAGGAGGGTGTTTCTTCTCAGTCAGTCAGGGATGTCACACAGCAAGGATTTCTGAACAGCCTCGTGTTACAGATACTTCAGTTCATGGGCGTGCAGAGACCCCTTTCTCACAAACACATACATGCCACCAAGGGGCTGGGTCAGGAAGAGACGAAGTATCCACACTCCCGTATGAACGGCGGGGCCAGGGACTGGGTCCAGCTTGCCCACTCAGGCGAGTTCTCTGTGAGTGCCCGGTCACTCTCTGTGTTATCTGCTCCCCTCACTCCCCATCCATCAGACATGTCTGTGTCCGTGCCCTGTAGACAAGGCTTGTCTTTTCATCCCAGGAGCTCCCTGGTTGCTGTGTAAATGAGTGCAAAAGAAAGAAAGAAGGAAGGAAGAAAGAAGGAGAAAGAAGGAAGGAAGAAAGAAAGAGAAGGAAAGAAGGAGAAAAAGACAGAAAGAGAAAAGAAGGGAAAGCTCTTGGTTGCAGTAGAATTCTGAGGTCCAACTAGCAAAAGCAGAGAGAATGCCGGAGTTGGGAGGTTAGCACAACCCCAGATTAAAAATGAAGAAACAGTAGATGAATGCAAAAATGGAAGCACTGTATTCTTTACAAATATCAACATTGCACAGGACAAAGAAAGGCTGTGGGATATTTCAGATTAAAGGAGGCTAAAAAAACTTGAAAACCAAATGCAGTATCTGACCCCCTAGACTGAATCCTGCACTAGAAGGGAGAATGCTTTGAAGAGCATTATTAGACCAAGCAAAAAATTTGTAATATGGGTGATGGATTTACACATGTAAATGTATAAAATTGTTAACTATACTGTGGCATATAATATTCTTATTCTTAGGAAAAACACACTGTTAAGTATTCAGGGGTAAAGAGCCATAATATATGTAATATAAAAATGGTTCAGGAAAAAATTATGTATAAACATACATGTATAACCACATGTTCATATAGTATATTTATACATATATACGAGACAGAGAATAAGAATAAATAATACATGGGTTAAACTATAAGCAATAAGTAAATCTGGATAAAGTGAATATGAATATTCTTTGTACTATCTCTCATTTTGCAACTTTTTGTAAACTTGAAATTATTTCCAAACATAATGCTTTAAAATGCTTTTACGTGCCTCACACTTAACTGATTTCTGGCATGTTCACATACACTGGTACTTTTGATCCTCCCAGCAGCTCCATGAGATAAGCAGGGCAGGCATTTTTGTATTTCCCACTGTACAGATGAGGAAGTTAAGACACAGAGATGTTGAGTGATTTGCCAAGGATGACATCCTGGCAAACACAGCTTGAACGTTCATCTCCAGGTGCAAGTCTAGGCTTTGTCCCGTAATATCCACATTCTCCAAATCCTTTCAGAATCCATTTGCAATTCCTGCTAGTCATCTCTCCAGGAGGTCATGAACTCCTAATTTTACTTTATATATATATATACACACACACACACACACACACACATATATATATACACACATATATATATATATATATATATAGAGAGAGAGAGAGAGAGAGAGAGAGAGAGAGAGATTGAAATGGAGTCTTGTTCATTCACTCAGGCTGGAGTGCAGTGGCACAATCTTGACTCACTGCCAACCTCCACCACCCAGGTTCACCTGATTCTCTTGCCTCAGCCTCCTGAGTAGCTGGGACTACAGGTGTGTGCTACCACGTCCGGCCATTTTTTTTTTTTTTTTTTTGTATTTTTAGGAGAGATGGGGTTTCACCATGTTGACCAGGTTGTTTTCAAACTCCTGACCTCAGGTGATCTGCCCCCTTCATCATCCCAAAGTGCTGGGATTACAGGCATGAGCCATTGTGCCCAGCCCCATAATTTTACTTTTATGAGTTTATTACTCAGCCTTTAAAATCCAACTCAAGTCAGTTTCTTCTGCTTTCTCCTTGCCCCTGTGTCCCCTCCCTGAAAGCTACAACTGTCCATCAGTGACTTTCCCCAGCATGGGCGCCTGCCTCCTTTCACTTCAGAATTAATTGCCTATGTTGCAGTTATTTCCTATTTGTTTCTGTTTGTCTCTCTGAAGGGCAGGGACCAAGTATTGTTCCTCTGACTCCCAGCTCCAAGCTCTGTGCCTGGCTCTGTGAATGTTGGCTGAATAAATGACGATGTGACTGAATGAAACCTCCTCTTATTTGACCTAAACTCACCTCAATCAAGTCTCAAAGTGAGGCTTTCATTGTGGAGCTGGAATTAAGCAGGATTAAAGTTAACGCTGTCTTGGCTGACATAATTCTCTCACTCCTTCTGTTTCTTCCAAGGGTAGAAGATCAAGGCAGCATACAGGTCATAGGGAAGCCACATGGTATTTGTTCCTAGTCAAATAAGGAAGATCTTCTTATTGAAAATGGTCTGGAGGGAGGGAGTCAATCTGCCAACAGATATGAAGTAACCAGGTAGGCTGAGTTTAGGGGATGCAATGGACAAAGGAGCAGAAGCCCAAAAGGGGCTAGCAGGCAACTGCTACTGAGTCACGGGTTCCATATCAGTTCAAGCTTCAGTCCTTAAGGGATATGAGAATTTCTGTGGAGTGACATGCAACAAAATTTAGGCGATCACCTCGCACATGTCAGTATCCAGAAAATAACTAAGGAGCATTCTGCACAGATTTCAGGAAACCTGATTGATATCTACCTTCCTGGTTCATCATGCTCAGGGGACAGAGGGCTATGATCTCTCCAGCACAGCTCTATGCAAAGTGTGAGAAGATGGAACTTTCAAATAAACTGGATTTAAGACAAGGCTGAAATTTTATTTGAAGGGATTTGCTTTCGATTTCATTTTTTTAAATGCATTTTTAATAACAAACCTATTCAATCAAAAGGGGGTATTTGACTGTTTGGAACAGCAGTGGGATCGCCCTCAATGTAATTTGGATCCTTTCCTAAACCCATGTCCTTTGATTCTGCCAGGTCAGATCTCTCCTCAGACGGTAACTCACAAAGCATGGTTGTCAGTGGTGTGGAAAAAACTCAGCTAGGAGTGTCCCTAAAGATACCTCCAGACCCACCCCGGCCAAACAAGACAATCAGTTCCCATTCACCAACAAGTGACATCACACAGACGATGTAAATGTTGAAGCAGGAACGGACTGTGAGGGGCGCATAGTCCCAGCCCCTCTCACAATATTGAGACCCCCATGGCCAATCTGCTGGACCACCAGGAAGGAGTGTGAACTATTCTACCTCTTGTACCTTCCTCCTCCTAGAGAGGGAGGCCGCCGAAGAGTGACACGCCCCTGGGGCTTATCACCGACCTTCCTGGTTTGGGGATCATGGGAGAAGGTCGGCTTATCACCGACCTTCCTGGTTTGGGGATCATGGGAGAATCAATGAGGAGCATTCTTAGGTCTAATGGGCAGGTCTTAAATGAAAACTCCCAAGAAAACCAGGGAGATGATAGGTGCTGCTAATCTCTGGGGTTGGCATGCTCCAAGAGGTAGTGTCAGGGAGCTGGAGTTCCTGGAGCTTGAGCAGATCTGAGTTAGGCACCAGGAGGTTTTACGCAGATTCCTTCAGTTCGGAAGAGGGCCTGCAGAGGACGCTCCCTGGAGAGCCACCGGTGGGCAGGAGGGAAAAGCAGAGGCTGCGGGAAGCTAGCCGATGGTGGTGGGTGGTGCAGTGGACTGAACAAGGCCCCCTCGTGGTGGAGTGGAGAGCTGCATGGCCAGCCCACAGTCCATGGCTGTGAGGCCCTGGAGTCCCAAGAAAAGCTCCAGGGACCTGGGAGAATTTGACTAGGGTGGGAGCCAGGAGTTGGAGTTGGCAGTGGTTGGTGTCCCTACCGCCAGGGAGGGCAGTGGGGCAAGGTCATATTCACTTTGAGCTGAGTCTGCGTCTTTATAAGTTTGCTCATTTTGACAAATTTGTGACACATTCAATTCAACATTTTCCTAAAGATGTTCAAATCCTAGTGTTGAGAGTTGAGATAGTCTGGTAGTCATGAAGACCTTCTCGGTCCAGTGACAATGACAGAGTCAGGACTTAATCTAAGCAGATCATCTCAAATTTAACATATTCTCAGCACAGCAGCCAGAGGGATCCTGTAAAAGCCTGCAGATGATACCCCTCTTCTGTTCCATCCTGTCTGCGACCTCCCATTCCACCTAGAAAACCCTTACAAAGGTTGCAAGGCCCAGCGTGCTCTGGCTTCTGACACCTCAGACCTCATCCCTGCGGTCGCCTCTCGATCACCCCATTCCAGTCTTACAGGCCCCTCCCTGGTCTCCAGCACACCAGGCCCATGGGTGCTGCCCTAGCTGCTCCTTCTGCCTTGATCTTCCCCTAGGTGTCCCCATGACCCCAGCCCTCTCCCAGTTAGTTCTTTGCTGGAGCATCATCTCACAAAGGCTAACCTGACCCCTCTGTTTTAAATTGTAGCACCACCACCATTCCTATGCCCCTCCCCAGAACTTGGAACCATCTGACATCCTGAGTGTCTAAGTGATCTGCTTATTGCCTGGCTGCTCCACTAGAAGGTAAAACCCTGTTGGGGTTGGGATTTTTGTCTGTTTCACTGACCACTCACTGATGAGTGCCTAGAATAGCACCTGGCATGTAGTAAATACTCCAAAAATGTCTGTTGAATGAATAAAGATGAAGAAGGTGAAGCCTGCTGGCTCTTAGTGTTGACCAACTCAGTCGGCTTGAGCCCCAGATCAAACCACTTTCTAACAGCGCTCCTGCTCCCAGTTCTGCTGGCTCAGCCCCGGCTCTCAACTCCCATATCTGCTTTCTGCCCTTTCCCATTGCCTGGCTCAACTCTGTGTCTCCCCACCACCCCCACCATGACAACAGGGGCCATGCATATGGGCCTCAGATCAGCATTTCCCACAGCAGTGATCCACCTGCCTCACCCCAGCCTTTCCCACGGCAGTGATCAGCCTGTCTCCATAACAACCTTCCTTGATTCTGAGACTCTTAATGAGCACCCCAGTCCTTCACAGCCTCTCTTTCAGTCAAACCAATCCCAATATCTTTTTAAAACATCTTGTATCATCCGTTTGACCAATATAGATGATCCTGTAGCCACAGGAGAAGCCACCCTCAGGAGAAGGCTTGTCGGGCCAGGCAGGGTTTCTCTCAGTGCTGGGCCTGCCTGTGAGCCTCCAGAATAGGATATATCTGGCCCAAGGCGCCTCCCAACAGAATCACCACCATGCCAGAGCGAAGAAGAAGGGTCCATTTTTGAGGTTGCTCCCTAAAGTAAAGGAACATGTGTTCTCAGAATCATCAAGTGCTGGAGGACCCAAAAGAGAAGCTCAGTAGACACAGGCCCCATGCTTCCAAGGCAAAGCCTTCCAGGCTCACCGATGTTACCATCCAGAGCTGGCATCTCAACAGCCCTACACAGACACAGGATTTCTCAGAGCCATGGAGCACAACAGAAACACCAGCCATCTGTCTCTTGAAATTTTCAAGGAAGGGGTCCCGCATAGCTTGGAAGACACATTAAGGCAAGTTTTGTGCTTATACTATGTTGTGTGTGCAGAACGTTCGTGTCTTCCCTTGGATGATCCGAGTGTGAAACAGGCAGGTTCCCATCTACTGCCCCCCACTTGATCTCAGCCAGGGGTCCCAGCAGTTCTGGAAGCCCACAGGAGTGAGATAAGGCCTGCAAAACTGCTGAGGAGAGAGAGCAAATCCCAGCCGAGCAATGTTCCCAATCGCTCTGCGCCAAATTCAGTTGAAATGAGACACTTTTCAGAAACAATTTCTGGGTAAGTGGTGGAGAAAATAAGAACACTGTGAACACGTGGAGGAAAGAAAGGAGCAGCCACCCGAGAGCAGAGACGGCTCCTCGTCCGTCAGGCAGAGCGAGCTGGGACGAAGCACGTTCCTCACACTCCGTCACACAGAGGCATCGGCTGGGACAATGACTTGTGTGGGTTGTCATGACGATGAAATTGAAACTGGGATAAACAATAGCCACTCAGCCAGCAACCTAACCTCTGAGCTGACCTGTCATTTTGATTGCAGCCACCTGGGCCCCACATAGACATCAGGAGATGAACATCTCTCGGGGCAGGCTTTGATAACAGGTGGCTAAACATGAGGCTGGAAATCAACGGAATCTTTTTGCTCCTCTGTAAGCCAAGCTAGGGAATTCAGCAGCATCCTCTATAAGGTCCCCAGAGCCTGTGGAGGGACAACAGAGCACATAAAGTGAATGCAATGGACCCAAAGACACACAGCATCTCAGCAGAAAAGGCTAGGAATTGCTACCCCATCCTAAATTCAAAATCCCTTGGAAATCATTGCCGGCTCACTGAGGGTAGCACTTCTAAAGCTCAACAGGGCTTCCTGGCATTCCTCACCAAATGGACCAAGGCAAAACTTAATTATTGTCTCTGTTAGAACTTGAAAATCCCTTTGCAGTTCTAAGGCAAATGCAAATGCAGTTTCTGTGGCCTCTGTGCCACCCTCCCTTCCTTCTCTGGTTGCCTCAGACACATCTGCAGAAGCTGAGCACCAGGAAAGAGAATAGAATATGCCCCAAAGGGCTCAACTTGACTTTAAAAAATGGTATTATTATTTATATTTAATAGCAGCTTCAGAGAAAGCAGCAGATCCTAGGGCATGGCAGAAATGTAAATGCTAACTGATTGTTATTCTTACAGAAACTTAAAATTCTAAAGTTTAATCATCCTCATTAGCATAATTTGGGCGACTTCAGTCCATAACCTTATCCTGGAGTTGATTATTTATGGCGCCCTGAACAGAAGTCGAAAATTAACTTTGATTTAATGTAACAATTCCATCCCCAATATAATTCATAATGCAGATACATTTGTCAAAAATAAATCAGGCTGCTCACCCAGCTCAGAACAGGAAACCAAGAAAGGAATAGAAAGAGAATCCCTAATCTTTTCTTTCTGTAGTTGTTCTGGCTCTCCCTTCCCCTGCTCAAGTCTGCGCTTGCTCAGGGACTAGCTTTGGAGAAGGCTGAGAGCTTCAGGGTGGAGAAAAATCTAGGGATCAGGCGGACAGGCCAGGAGGGAGTGGAGGTTCCCTCGGGATGAACATCTTGCATCTCCTGAGGGCTTTATCCAAGTAAGCAGCTTTCTAACAAGACAGGATGAAAAAGTCATCCCAGGGAGCTCATCTGGTGGGAGGGTTGTGTGGAGAGCTTAATGTAACCCCTTGCATGTGTTTGAAGTTTTTTTTTTACAGTTTGCTTCCACCTGTAGTATTTCGTTTAATCCTCACCACTTTAGGTAGGGCAGCTGGGAACTGAGGCCTGAGGAAGTTAAGCAACTTGTGTCTGTCCCACAGCTTGTAAAAGGCAGTGTTGACCCTGAGATCCTGGTCTCCTGGCTCCTCAGGCAGTGCTCTCAGGCTGTCTGCATGTGGAAGGAAAGGTGCTTGGGTATGCAGCCTGTCTCCTGGCCCAGGGAAGCAGAGCCCTTATGGACTCCATCAAGGACTTGGGGTGACAATGGGAGATGATGCTCCCAGAGCAGACAGGAGCAATTGTCAAGACATTACCAGCTCACCAATTTCCAAGAGCTCAGAAGACGCATTTATTGCTTCTACAGGAAACACTTAGAAAATATAAGTCCCAGGGCCGGGCAAGGTGGCTCATGCCTGTAATCCCAGCACTTTGGAAGGCCAAGGTGGGCGGATCACTTCGAGGTCAGGAGTTCGAGACCAGCCTGGCCAACATGGTGAAACCCCATCTCTACTAAAAATATAAAAATTAGCCGGGCATGGTGGCGTGAGCCTATAGTCCCAGCTACTTGGGAGGTTGGAAGAGAAGAATCATTTGAACCAGGGAGGCAGAGGTTGCAGTGAGCCGAGATGGCACCACTGCACTCCAGCATGGGCAACAAGAGCAAAATTCCGTCTGAAATATATGTCTGTGTGTGTGTGTGTGTGTGTGTGTGTGTGTGTGTGTGTATTCCCCACACACAGGGCAAAAAGAACCCTAGGAGACCTCTCCTAGATGATGGGTCAGAGTCATCCTAGGATTATGGTTAGACTTATAGACTTACCCCACTATGAATAGATTTGCCTCTCCAAGGTACCAAGTTCTCTACCAAGGAAGAAATCTCTTTCCATGGACAGTACCAAGGAGCCAGATGGGCACTTCTGTGGAGCTCTTCCTCCCTGCTAATTCTCTGTCTGGACTGCTGAAGCCACCCAGACGTGCCAAGTTTCAGTGGCAACAGGTTTGCCTGCCAGTAACCAACATCCTCTACCTCCTCCCCACAAGCACCTACAGGCTGACAATGCCAACTCTCCCTTTTCCATGCCAGGCAGAGCTGATGCTATCTCACAACGGGCAGCAGAACCCTGTGCCAACAGCCAGAGTCTGGCCCAGTGGCTGGCAGGATAGTGACCACATTCAGACTATGCCATTTGGCTCTTTGGCTTCTGCTCTGAAAAAAAAAAAAAAGAAAAGAAACTGGCTGAGAAGAGGTAAAAGCTGTTGGCAAAATATAAAGTTTGCATTCTCTTGGTCTCAACTCAGCAGGGATAGTGATGGGTTGGCATGTCTTTTGTGTATATATGTGTGTATGTACACACATGCACATACGTGCATCCTCACACTCAATCACACGTTTTTAACAGCTATAAAACTACGACAGAGCCAGGACAAAAGGCTCATCGTGAAAGAGAAAGTACCCAGGGCCTTAGATAAAACTGTAACCAATCTTAGTTTGGGTCACCATGACATTAGAACAATGAATTGATTCATTCAATTAGAAGAATCAATTGGTTCATCTAATTCAAACAACCACCTGATCCCACTAATGAAAAAAAAAAAAAGTCAGTTGTTAAAGCCTTTGTTGACCAAACACTCAAGGAGTTGGCTGAACTGATGTTTTACCAACTAAAAGCTGGTGATGCTGTACAGACATGGCTTTTGGCTCACCCCTTCCCGGGTGTCACTTTACTGAAAGAAAGAATATGGCATTTTGGTCTCTTCTGATTCCGTTTCTAGGTAAGTGATATTAACTATAACAACAGCAATAACAATAATGGGTACATGTGTGCATGGGGATGTCTACTGTGAGCCAAGAACTCTGTTGTGTACTTCATATACTTTCAAATAATTCTCACAACAACCCCATGACATCAATGTTGTTATTATCCTCCTGACTTTAAATACGAGAAAACTGAGGTTGACAACAGTTAAATTACTTGCCCAAGGTCACACAGCTAGTCAGTGATACATCCAAAGCCCAGATCTGGGCCATTTTCCTCCTCTTTACACGTGTTCACATGTGTGCTGTTGTTTCCCCAACTAGAACGTAAGTTCCGTTACAGAAGGGACCTTGTCTATGTTGTTTGTTCTTGGATTCCGAGATTGAAAACAGTGCCAATACACAGGCACAGAATAGGCTCTCAATAAATAACCATCGAATGAATGAATTAGCCTCACCTCAACTGTGAGATGAAACCAAGCAGCTTCATATCCACCTCTGAAGTGAAGCCCCAACACAGATAGTATCTGAGGATGGGTATTGGGGTGTGGTCCTCCCAGAGAACAAGGATGGGGTGAGTCCATGCTCTCTGCTATTGGCAGGGACAGGAGGACAGACCCTTCCCTGCCCCAGTCAATGCAGGTTTCCATCAGTCATCTGTCTCCGTGAAAGGCCCCTGTGCTGGGAACACCCTGTGCTTCTCGTCACCCGGTGTCATGGGATAGGCATCCATGCTCCATCTTGCCAGGCAGCTTTCACAGGTGGGCAGCGGATGGTATTGGTGTTCTGGCAGTCCAGCTGGACAAGTTTCTACCTGAACTTTGGCTCTGCCAGTGACTGGGTGGAGGAGCCAGAAAAAAAGGTCTGGAGAAAGGAAAGTGCCTTCTCATTTCTGCTTCCCAACCCCACAGGGCCGGGAGGAAGGGATGATGTGCTGAGGATAGTAGGAAGCACCACTGAGAACATACATTTTTTGAGCATTTGGGACCTTGGGTCTCCCATTCATCCTCTGGCTTTCAGATATACCTGCGAGAACTCACCTGGGACAGGCCTGCAGACGTGAAGCTCCTCTGATATTGCATCTGATCCGTCATGTTCAGAACTGCAATCCCTCCTGATGGGCAATGCTGTGAGAGTGGAGAAGTTCAGCAGTCCGAGGATTGTCTCTAGGGCGCAAGATGGAGCAAGCACCAATTCTCAACCTGGCCTCTCAGACAAATGTGTTGTTGCTACTGTTGTTTGCAAAGACCCTGATCCTATTTATAAGCCTTGTTCTTTGCTCCTCCTAGGGACATGAGAAACTGTACAAATAAGAAGGCAGGTTTAACCCTTTCCTTATTGTGGATAGACACTTGCCAGAGACGTGTAGGAGTGAGTAGCTTGCAAGATTAATACCTCAGGCTTGCAAAATGCATTCTGTTTGCCAAAGCATTTTCTCATTTCAGCCTTATGACTGTGAGATAAGGGATATTGTTTTAAGTTCATATTACAGATGAGAAAACAAAGGCTGAGCCAAGGCCTCAAAGGTCATTCTAGGCCACCTTCCCTCTCCTTCTACCCAGGTTCCAGGCCCATGGAGAGCAGGAGAAGAGAAAGAGTCGTGTTTACAGGCCACCTGGATAGAGCACGGTTCCTTGGTGAAAGGTCACCTGTCCCTGAGCCTGCTCTGTGAGGGCTGGGCCAGGCAAAGCACTTGCAGTGGTGAATTTTACGTCAACTCTACTCAGCCACAAGGTGCTCAGATTTTTGGTCAATCATTATTCTGTGTGTCTGCGAGGGTGTTTCTCAAAGAGATTAACATTCGAGCTGCTGGACTGAAGAAGGCACATGGCCCTCCCTAATCTAAGTGGCCCTTATCCAATCAGTTGAAGTCCTGAATAGAACAAAAATGCGGACCCTCCCAAAATTAGGAGGGAATTCTTCCAGCCTGTCTTCAAGCTGGGACATCAGTATTTTCTTCACTCGAACTGGAACGTCAGCTTTTCCTCGTCTCGAGCCTGCTGGCTGCAGGTCTTGGGATTTGTTGACCCCCAAAATTGCATGAGCTAATTCCTTAGAATAAATCTCTTTCTTAATACATATATATACACATATCCCATTGGTTCTGTCTCTCTAGAGAGCCTTGACTAATACAGGGCCCCAGAGGCTCTGAGCGGGAGAGGAGCTGGGAAACCGGCTGAGCAGGCTGGCCTCCTCCCACCCCAGCACCAATAGAGAAAGGAAGTGTTTCCTGCTCTTCCACACATGCTCCTTTCTAGAAGCTGCCCTTCCTTCCCCAAAGCATTTCTTCAAAAATATTTACCGACACCCAGCACGTGCCCGGCTTTTGGAGTATGGGGGTATCAGTGAACGAAATAGACGAAAATCCTTGCCCTCATGGAACTCAGATTCCATTGCAAAGATAATAAGAACATTAGTCTATTATGAAGTGAGAAAGACTAAGAACAAACAGAAAGTAGATCAGCATTGGGTGCTTAGGTGCATTGGGGTGGGGGTCAGGGACAGTGTTGAAGGGAATTGAAGACAGGCCTCTGTAGGGAGGTGAGATTTGAGTGAAGATTTGAAGGAGGTGAGGGAATGAGCCAAGCAGGTATTTTGGTGAAGATTATCCCAGACCAAGGACACAGCCAGAGCAAAGGCTCTGAGAGGGGAGAAGCCTGGAACGGCAGAGGCCAGTGTGGCTGGTGCAGAGGGGGAGCAGAGGGAAGGGCAGAGCCCTAAGACATGGGGATGAGGTAGCCCGAGGCCTGAGGGGACACCCGGGGGGGCTTTTGCAGGGTTTCTGGCTGAGGAGTAGCACAATGTGATTTAGTTTTTTTGTTTTGTTTTTTTGTTGTTGTTGTTTTGTTTTGTTTTTTGAGACAAAGTCTCGCTCTGTCACCGAGGCTGGAGTGCAGTGGTGTGATCTCAATTCACTGCAAGCTCCGCCTCCCGGGTTCAAGTGATTCTCCTGCCTCAGCCTCCCGAGGAGCTGGGACTACAGGCGCGTGCCACCATGCCCGGCTAATGTTTTGTATTTTTACTAGACACAGGGTTTCACCATGTTAGCCAGGATGGTCTTGATCTCCTGACCTTGTGATCTGCCCATCTCAGCCTCCCCAAGTGTTGGGATTACAGGCGTGAGCCACCGCGCCTGGCCTGATTTAGGTTTTAAAAGGATCCCTCTGAAACGGAGCGTGGTGGTGCATGCCTGTGGTCCCAGCTACCCAGAAGGCTGAGGTAGGAGGATGACTTAAGCCCAGGGGTAGGAGGCTATAATGAGCCATGTTTGCACCACTGCACTCCAGCCTGGGCAACAGAGTGAGACCTCATCTCCATTTAAAAAAATAAACAATTTTTAAAATTAAAAAAAGAAAAAAAGGATCCCTCTGGGAGCACGTGGAGAACACGTTGTAAAGCGGGCAAGAATAGAAGCAGGGAGGCCGGTTTGGAGGCTCTTATCAAAGTCCAGACCAGAGGGCATGGTGCCCCCACCCAAGGTGATGCCAGGGCTCAGACTATGGATGGAGTCAAGCAAAGATGGAGACGCCCCGGAGCTTCACAGGCAAGTTCCAGGGTTCTGGGTCCTTCTGCTCTCTGCCCAGGGAAGTGTCCTAAAGACACTTTCTTTGCTGGGACCCCAGGGGGAAATGCCTCCTTGCAGCTAGAAATAGTCTTCCTCTGGTGGGGGCTGGAAAGGATGATGAGAAGTACAGGTTCTAGCTCCTTCCCCAATATCTGGGTGAGCCATTAAGAGCTGACATCATACAAGTCCTAGAGCTGAAGCAGGGGCTCAACAGGAAAAGAACAATGGTCTCTCCCATGAGCGCAGTCGGTGGTGCACTGGCAAATGTTTAACAACTGGCTCTTTGGGAAAAACATGTGTATGTATGTGTGTAATTTTACAGGTCTAAAGAATGTGTGGCATATATCTTACAAATAATAATAAAATATATACTATCCTTTATCATAAATTACGTAGAAACAACTGATTCTCACAGAATGCTTTAGTTGATCTTTGCAGAACTCCTCTACTTGGAGCTAGTCTATGATCGCAATTGACAAGCCAGTGTAATTCCCACAGGGATGTTGATTGATATTTTCATTTACATTAATGGGTTTAAAAAAAAAAAAAAAGTGAAATGGGCCGGGCGCGGTGGCTCACACCTGTAATCCCAGCACTTTGGGAGGCCGAGGCGGGCAGGTCACAAGGTCAGGATTTTAAGACCAGCCTGACCGACATGGTGAAAACCCATTTCTACTAAAAATGAAAAAAAAAAAAAAATTTAGCCTGGCATGGTGGCAGGTGCCTGTAATCCCAGCTACTCGGGAGGCTGAGGCAGAAGAATTGCTTGAACCCGGGAGGCAGAGGTTGCAGTGAGCCAAGATCATGCTATTGCACTCCAGACTGGGCAACAAGAGCAAAACTCTGTCTCAAAAAAAAAAAAGAAAAAAAGTGAAATGACAAAACTATTTGTTGAAACTTCCCTTGTTCATCAACGATGTGAGTGACTTCACGGTGGCTCAGATACTAGTTTTCACTTACTGCAAGAATATTTCCTCATTTTTCATAGATGTGTAATAGTCACAGACACAGCACACTTTTAAGTTTAATCTGCATCATTAAGATATTCTCCATCGCTTTTTTTTTTTTTTTTGAGATGGAGTCTCGCTCTGTCACCTAGGCTGGAATGCAGTGGTGCGATCTCGGCTCACTGCAACCTCCACCTCCCAGGTTCAAACAATTCTCCTGCCTCAGCCTCCTGAGTAGCTGGGATTACAGGCATGCACCACCACGCCTGGCTAATTTTTATATTTTTGATAGAGACAGCATTTCGCCATGTTAGCAGGCTGGTCTCAAACTCCTGACCTCAGGTGATCCGCCCACCTCAGCCTCCCAAAGTGCTGAGATTACAGGTGTGAACCACCGTGCCCAGCTTCTCCATCGCTTTTTAAAGTCTGGATAAAGAACAGAACAATGAATGATTTAGAGTCTTTGTCAATTCCATGTTGTGAATATTCCTAGTCTGGCTCATTTCAAGCTGACATCATTGAGTGTGGCACTGGGAAGAGATGCTTGCTGGCGTGGCATCATACAGCCTCTCCACCAGACAGATACCAGAGATGGAAATAATCTCGAACATAGATAATAAAATGCAGTAAAATAATCAGGAAGCAATAAGTTCTGAGTATTTATTACCTTGATGTTTAATATGACTTATTTAATTGTAGTTTATATAATGTAATTTCTAATAACGGCTATGTTTATCAACCAGCTCACAAAATCACTAAAGGTTTAATGCTCCACTCTCGTGAGCCCATAAATGCCAGCTCTAACACCACCCTGACTAGTATGGTGCTTTCATGGAAATTACCCATCTTCCTCACTCAGAGATCAGTAAGCTACCAAAAAATGGGGAAACTGAGGCCCAGAGGGGTGAGATGAGATGCCCAAGGCGCCCGGTAACTGCTGTCCTAGAGTAAGAGTGGCCTTAAGGTATGGGTATGGGGTGAGGGAGGGCGTGGTGAAAATCCAGGAGAGCCAGAGGAAGCAGCTTCATATGGGGGCAGTGAGGGTTGATGGGCATTCCTGGGTGTGAGGTGCACCCCATCCCAGGCCCACATCACCACCCTCGGTTTCCCACAGCCTGCCTGGGCCAGCCTCTCAGAACAGGATCTTGGTGGATCATTAGGGAGAAGCAGGCGCACCCAGGTTGCATAGGCTGTGGTTGATTAACAAATTAGCTGTAAATCACGCACCAATCAACGTAAATAACAAGTTTGTCCACAGGATGGAAAATCTGCCAGTGCCGCCTCCTCAGCTGGGCTTGTCAGAGTCAGCACAGGAGGATCCAGCCTCAGAGAGTCAGGTGGCCCCGCTGGCCCAGTGCCCTAGTGTTTCATTGTCCCTGAATTTAGGGGAAGGCCAACAGAGGAGTTGAGAGGCAGGGACTGGTAACCCAAAGATCACAGCTGCCCTTCCCATTCTGTACCTGCTCTCCCCAGAGCACCTTAAATCTCAGAGTCCTGTTCCAGCTCCCCAAGTTCCTTCTGTACCCATCAGTGCCTCCAAAGTACCCACTTGACCCTCTGGTCCCAGAAACGAGAGTTATGATAGTGATTTCAGGTCCTCGCCAGCCTCCCCAGGCCACGAGCATCCTGGGTGTAGAGGGAGGAGCAGCACATGGCCCTGAGCAGCCAGGGAGGGAGGCTGAGCAGTGGCCTTGAGTGTGATCACTCTGAATTTGGCCCACCCTTGAAGCCAAGAGCAGATCAGCCTCCTGGGATTCTGGATGCTGGAAGGGGTGAGGAAGGAGGGAAAGCATAGCCAGCAACTGGCCAGAGAGTGACCCACACGCTAGCTTCTGTGCCAGGAGGGTACTGCGTTACCTTGGACAAGTTAAAGAGTCTCTCTGAGTTTCCATTTTATGCATGTTAAAAAATGAGTTAGCAATACAACAAATCCTTGGCTTTCATAAGTTGAATATTCAACTATTTGGTTTTCACTATTTGGTGACATGCTGTTTGCCTGGGCAGTGCCCACTCACAGGCTCTGTTCAACAACTCCCCAGAAGCCCTTGGTCTGGCACCTTACCAGCCCGGATCAAAGCTCAGAAAGGAGGTTCTGATGTCTGCTTCTGCCCTCCTGGCCCTGGCACACTCCCCCCGAATTTCCTTCCCAGTAGGACTTGGAATCTGAGATGCTGTGGCAAAGCACCGGGATCTCTGTGAAGGAGTCTGCATGGCCTGAGGGGGCAGCTTTGCCCACAGCCCTGGTGCCAGGCTTTAATGATCCTGGGTGTTGGACACACTCGTGGGCCTGGGCATTCTACAGACTTGGGCTCAAATGCAGGTTCTGCCACACACAGGTTACATGAATGCAAAGAGATGACTTGACATTTCTGCCTCAGGTACTCTTTTGACCCTTTCCAGAAAGAAGACCTGAAGGGCCGCAGGGCTGATGGCCTGGGACAAAGGACAGGGACTCCTCCCTCCCCGCTTTCCCCCATGGGCCTCCCGCTTAAATTCCCCAGCCCCTCTTGACAGCTCAGCGTGGGCTCCTCAGCCCCAGAAAGGAGCTGAAATTAGGCTCCGATCAGCCTAGGGGCAACCAGGGAAGACAGAGCTGTGGGAGGTGAGTGGCAGCACAGGAGAAACGGGGAGAAGGCAGATAAAGAGGGGTGGAGACAGAGCAGGAAGGTGGGAGCGGGGAGCGCTGACACAGCACTCACTGCAGATTCCTGCCGTAAATCACTCTCAGGGCAGCCTGGGAGCCCTCACAGCAGGAGGGGGAAGGTTCCAATCCCAGATTCTAAGTCCAGAACGTCACCCTGGAGGGCTAAGGAACTCTGGACATCCCTTTGCTCATGCTGGAGGCCTGTTTACCCCACTGCAAAATAGGGAGCACTATCCCCTGCTCTTGGGCCCTGGGCAGAGACCAATTATGTCTCAATGCCGAGGCATTGATGTCCCCGTGCAGAGGTGCATGGATTAGGAATAGGATCATTATTAAGTAATTATCGTTCCTAACGGTTTTAACAACAACAAAAAAAATCACACAGAGCCAGGAACATGCCTGCTCTGGGGCGTGGTGTAATAACTCACATTTATGTGGTGCCTCGCAGCATGAAAACCACGGTCGTATATTTTTCTCATTTGATTCCCATAACGCAGCAGTGCAGGTAAGGCAAAGATTTTTCTCCGTGTTTGTTTTACAAACCAGGAATTTCAGGTTCAAAGAGTAAAGAGTTCAAAGAGTTCAAAGATTATGGCCCCTGCTCCCAGGGCCATAGAACCAGCTAGTGGGAAGGAGCAGGAACCTGAGATCAAGTCTTGTGATTCTAGACACTACCTGTTCCCTTCCCATTACCCTTTCCTGAAGGGCCTGGGAATGGAGCTGAATCCTAGGAAGGTGACATCATAGGACTTTGGGGTCCAGGTTTGGCTCCCAATGTATGACCTCAGAACCTCCTCAGTATAATGGAGATCGTGCCACATTCAATGCTCAGCTCCTGAAGTTGCTGGGTGCATTCGAGGACATTGTGGATTCAAAGGGCTTAGCTAAGGTCCTAGTGGTGAAAAAGTGCTCAGTAAACATTAGCAATTGTTACCATCATTCCTGAGGTCCAAGGGAAAAGGGGTTGCCCGCTGGCTTGCTGGCCACTCTGGAGGCCAAGAGGTGACAGTGATGAACTCCCAGCTCTCGCCCCATTTGAGGAGCCTGGGAAGTGATTCCCATGGCCACTCTCCTTTTCCCCAGCCCATGGCAGCTGGCCCCACAGAGTGTTCATGGAGGACCCCACAGATGATGGCCCCGGGCCCTGGGGAGGAACGAGGCTCTGCTGTGATCTTGGGTGGAACTGACCTGAGCCCAAGGCAGGTGCAGGACAGGGAACTTGCTTCTCACCAGAGCCTTGATTTGGGAGGAAGCTTGGGGGCAGGGCAAAGAGCGTGACCTGAAAATTGGCTGTGCCTCAGCGTCCTCAACTGTAAAAGCAGCTGATAATGGCTGGAGTGGGGAGGGGCTGCGGCAGTCTGGGTGTGGTGTTCCCTCTGTTTCTCCCTGTGGAGGCCAGAACAAGCCCCGGGATGCCAGAGCTACCCAAAGCCCGGCTTCTCTCCTTCCTGTGAACATCCCTGGGATGGGACCCCTCATTGGACAGGGCTGATTGAGTGGGAGTGGGAGTCAACAGGAGCACTTGAAGGCCTCTCCCACTTTCCCAGAGCGTGAAGCTGCTGCGGCCTTCCCGGCTGACCACCCCACCTGCCACTCCAAGCCCTCAGAGACGGCCCTGCTCCCCGCCATGGCGGCCTGAACACCTGACCTTCCGACGCGCCATTGCCTGGTCCCGCAGCCCTGCCCCAGGGCTCCCTTGGCCCCTACGCTGCAGCAGGGCTCCCACAGCCCCTCAAAAGCAAGCATCAGCGCACACGGCCTCCTCCCACGTCCCCACCCCACGCCGGGCACCAGTCAGGTGACGTGCTCTGAGGCTCTGAGGGCTCCCGTTAAGTGGTATGATTTAACCTGGGTTCTGTGTTTTGATTTTGCCCAGCTGCGTCTGTGTGCATTTAGATTAATCCTGTTAGCTGCTGGGAGTGGGGTTACCTGCTGTTTATCAAGAGTGCTTGTACAATTCCCGCTTGAAATGCAGCCACCTTCCCTGGGCAGAGAAGCTCCAGTTTCCTTCATCCCACAACAGCCTCCGGGAGAGGTAGGGCGTCCACAGAAAGGGCTGCCTGGTTACTCACACTGGCTTTGCAGGCAACAACGTGGAGTCTGCAAGCCCCTAGACCCGTACCCCAACCTGCATGCCCTCCCCATCCACAGTACCTACCTAAGTCTCCACTTTTATCACAAGGCCTTTGATCTGCTGCATCTCGGAGTCCAAAAGGCTCGGGATCATGGGTGTGGCTGCTCTAAGGCCAGTGGGAGGCAGGGGTGCCCTGACCTTTCCCTTGCTTGAGTCATGTAGGTACCAGGTTTGGATGAAGGAAAGTTACAGTCCTGGCCTGTCGCTGTCAGAGGTGGGACCTCAGGCGTGCTCCTCGACTCAATTTTCTCACCTGTAAGGTGAGAGGAATGCCACCAGGCCTACATATGCAGAAGTTTGTCCTAAAGGCGAAAAGAAGTCATTTGTTGACAGCACTTTTCCAGCCCTGCTCGGTTATCAGGCGTGAGGCAACAAGGATGACCTGGTGGGCACACGGTTGGAGCAGGGTCCCGTCCTATCTCTGTTCACAACGTGTCCTTTAGAAAGTCACCAATGCACACAGCCTCTCTGTTTCTTCATCTGTGAAATGGGAACAGTAATGCTGCTCAACTACCCACAGTTGAAGTGACGACCAAGGCCGGCTAAGATGAATTCTGGCCCCCATCTGCACGCTCACCGTGTGCTTTCAACACAACTTCCACTTTCACACCGCGCAACACGGTGAGGGAGAAACTGCCACCTTCATACCATTGATATGGAGACCAAGGCCAGAGAGGTAGCAACCACCCAGGTCCAGACCTGGCTCTGCCCCTCCAATCCTGTGTTCCTGGGAGACACGGAGTGGGTCGAGTGCTGTTCATCTCCATGGGATCGTGTGGGTGGTCTGGGAGGCGGGTGGGGCACCTGCCTAGCCATGATCAGAACCCCCCATCCCAACACTGATGTGCCCTTTCCTGCTGGGCTGTGAGTGCTGCCAGAGGACACTGGTGCAGCCACCTCTCTCCCACCCCACCCGGGGTACACCCAAGCAGTGCCTATTCCTCTAGAAGGCATTCCTCCAGGTTCCATCCATCTTCCCACTTGGGAAATCCTTCCTAAGCAAGGTCATGCATCCTCATAGTCTCCCCTGCACCAGTGTGCTGAGATTCCCCAGACTCTATCTCCACCCACACCTTGGCCACTTCTCTCACAGCCTCAGATGTTTTTTTTTTCCAAGATGGGGGTCTTAGAAAAAAACCTAGGCTGGTCTTGCACTCCTAAGCTAAGTGATCCTCCTGTCTCAGCCTCCTGAGTAGCTGGGACTACAGGTGTGCATCATCACGTTTTTTATAGGTTTATTTCTCTTTCTCTCTTTTTTAACAGCTTTGTTGAGATATAATTTACATACCATACAATTCACGCTTTTAAATTATACAATTCAATGGTTGTTAGTATATTCTCAAATATGTGCAACCATAACCAGAGCCGATTTTAGAACATTTTCATTATCTCAAAAAGAAACCCTCTACCATTTAGGTATTACTCCTCAATTACTCCTCAATTCCCCTACCCCACACCGTAGCCCCCAACCCTAAGCAAACACCACTCTACTTTCTCTCTCTACAGATTTATTCTGGACTTTCATATAAATTGAATTATGTAATAAGTGGAATACGTTTTAAATCTTGTTTTTTAAATTTTATTATTTATTTTTATTTATTTAGAGATGGGGCTGTGCTATATTGCCTAGGCTGGAGTACAGTGGCTACTCACAGCCCACTGTAGCACACTGTGGCCTTGAACTCCTGGGATCAAGTGATCCTTCCACCTCAGCCTCCAGAGTAGCTGGGACCACAGGCACGTGCTACTGCACCCAGCAACTTATCATCATGTTTTCAAGGTTAATTCATGTTGTAGCATGTGTCAGCGCTTCATTCTTTCTATGGCTGAATAATATTCCATTGTATGGATAGACCATATTTTGTTTCTCCATTCATTAGTTGATGAATATTCGGGTTGTTTCCTATTTTCGGCTATTATCAGTAATGCTGCTCTGAACATTTTTGTACAAGTTTTGCGTGGATGTATGTTTTCAATTCTCTTGAGTATCAGCCTAGGAATGGAATTTCTGGGTCATATGGTGACTCTCTGTTTAGCCATTTGAGGAACTGCCAGGCTGTGTTGCAGCGTGGCTGCCCCATTTTACACTCCCACACAACCGTGTATGAGGGCTCCGGTTTCCCCACAGCCTCGCGCTGGCTATTGTCTGTCTTTGGTTATCCCCGTCTTACCGGGTGTGAAGTGGCATCTCCTTGTGGTTTTGATTTGTGTTTCCCTGATGCCTGATGATGTGCAGCATCTTTTCATTTGCTTTTTGGTCATTCATATGCCTTCCATGGAGAAATGTATATTCAGATCCTTTGCCCATATTCTAATTGAGTTTTTGGTCTTTTTTATTATTGAGTTGTAAGTGTTCTTTATATATTCTAGATACAAGTCCCACAGCTCAGATTTGAATACCTAACTGAGCCCAGCCTTAAGGTTCAGAGGGAAGAGAATGACTTGGAATTAGACTGAATTGGATTCAGATTCCCACTCAGACATTTAGTAATGGAGAATGTGCTATTTAACTCACTTGCAGGATAGAGGTAATTACACCTATGAAATAGTACGTTCAAGGCTCCGTGTCTTTACCTGTGTGAGGCATGGAGCTTGGAGTTGTTCAACCTTCCCACTGAGATAGGTAAAGAACTGTTATTATTCATGTTTACAAGTGAGGCAACTGAGACACAAGGAATTCGCTGTGGATCACGGAATCCTAAGTGGCAGAACTGGAACTTGAACCCACATCTGTGGAACTCCAGTGCCAAGAGCCAAGGTAGGCAACGAATGTGTGTTAAATAAATGAATGAATACCTTCACTGATGGGGATCTCACTATCTCACAAAGCAGTCTGCTCTGCTGTTGGATTCTACTATTTACTACAAAAAATCTCACTGTTGTTGAGCAAAAACCACCCATCTCCCATCATAACTCCTTCCCATTGGCCCTGGTTCTGCCCTGCAGAGAATCCCTGATGCCTAGGGGCCAGGGTCAATGCCGCTGACTCCAACTCTAGTATACAGAAGTCCTCTCCCATCCCCCACTCATACACACAGGCAAAGCCCCAGCCCTGGCTCATCTGACCCCCGGATGAGGCTGGGAGCACCCACCTCCTGCAGGTCTATTCAGGCTCTCCCACTGGATGCAGAGAGAACCAGCTCCCCTCTCCAGGGACCAGGGACTGAGGCTTCCCACTGGGAGATGAGGCCCTTGTGAACAGTGAGTGGGACCCATGGGTACTGGCTTTGTGACCTCATCAGTGTCAGGTGATATTATGGCAGGAGCAGGACCTAGGTGAGAGCTAAAGGAGCCTGTGGCTGGCTGAAGGGAGAGGGAATGCACAGGGGACTCGCTTGTTCCAGCCATCTGAGCAATCTCACGCTTGGTTAGCTCTGCAAGTGACACTACTTCGGAGCTGACCCGTCATGGCCCCATAGCTGACCTGACCACAGTATCTGAGACTCCAATTCCGGGCTGTGAGGCCTGAACAGCCTTGGAGAGCACTGGGGAGAAGGAGCACGTCACCGTATGAGCCTCCGCTACCCCCACTGAGACAGGAGTGAGCACTGAGTCCCGGCCAACCCCTGCAGACAGCTAGGGCTTCACCTCTGTCTCCAGGAAGTGTCATCTCTGGGTCCCTGCACCATGGCCTGCACTTGAGAATTCAGGCTGGATAGGACAAGCTGGGACTGCCCTCTCCAGCCTCCAGGACTGAGACCTTAGCATTCCAGAGCCAAGACCCCCAGCCGTGTTTTGGAAGTAGAGGGAATTCAACCTGACACATGGAGGATCAAGGGCCATCAGTTCAAGCAGTGCCTGCAAGTCAGTGTTACATTGGAGAGACTTCAGAGCCTGGTTTGCTGTCAGGACAACCTGAGCTTAAATCCTGTCTCTACAAGTTACTTCACTGCCCTGGCCCCAACTTATATGTCTGTAAAATGAGGACACTGATGCTGACCTTGCTCATCAGGTTGTTACAAGAATTAAATGAGGCCGGGCACAGTGGCTCATGCCTGTAATCCCAACACTTTGGGAGGCTGAGGTGGGTGGTCAGGAGATAGAGACCATCCTGGCCAACATGGTGAAACCCATCTCTACTAAAACTACAGAAATTAGCCAGACACAGTCATGTGCGCCTGTAGTCCCAGCTACTCAGGAGGCCGAGGCAGGAGAATTGCTTGAACCTGGGAGGTGGAGGTTGCAGTGAGCCGAGATCGCACCACTGCACTCCAGCCTGACGACAGAGTAAGACTCCATCAAAAAAAAAAAGCATTAAATGAGTTATTCAAGCCTATCCCAAAAGGTTAAATGATTCTGTGACGTTCTTAAAATGACAAAATTATAGAAATAGAGATTCATGGTTGCCAGGGGTCAGAAGAAAAGGAAAAGGGGAAGTGCCTATGAAGGGACAACAGGATCTCTCCTTGTGGTGACGGAACAGTCTGTATCTTGACTGTGTCAACGTCAATTTCCTGGTCATGATCTTATACTATAGTTTTGCAAGATGTTAATATTGGGGGAAACTAGGCAAAGGGCGCACTGGATCTCTATTATTTCTTACAACTGCATGTGAATCTACGATGATCTCAAAATAAGTTTCATTTTTTAAAAAAACAGAGTTCTTTAAATAATGTTGGGTGCAAGGAAGCATCTGTAACATTAGCTATTCTTTTTTTTTTTTTTTTTTTTTTTTTTGAGATGGAGTCTAGCTCTGTTGCCCAGGTTGGAGTACAGTGGCACACAGTCTGTACTCACTGCAAGCTCCACCTCCCGGGTCACGCCATTCTCCTGCCTCAGCCTCCCGAGTAGCTGGGACTACAGGTGCCCACCACCACATCCGGCTAATTTTTTGTATTTTTTTTACTAGAGACAGGGTTTCACCGTGTTAGCCAGGATGGTCTCGATCTCCTGACCTCGTGATCCACCCGCCTCGGCCTCCCAAAGTGCTGGGATTACAGGCGTGAGCCATCACGCCCGGCCACATTAGCTATTCTTGCTCCCCATCCCTGGGTTCCTCTGTGAGCTGGCGTGACCTAGGAACCTGCATCCTGTGAAACCCTCACGACATCGGGGGAGGGGCTGGAGAGAAGAGCCTGATCATATGTTTAGCAGCTTTTATTTCTGTGCCTGCCTTGAGTGCTTAATAAATGCAGGAGGGAGGGAGGGAGTGAATGAGTGAGAGAATGAATGAATGAATGTTACAACAAGTGAATTCTCCATCTCTCAGGAAATGAAATGGCCTTAAAGCAAGAGGCACTTGGGATGGATGCAGGAACCATCTTGCAGCCCTAGATTGGCCAGCCCGGCCCCTGCTTTGCCTCGTCCACCCCGGCTGCATTCCTTGTCGGGGGCAGGCTGTGTGCCTTCAAGGACAGCAGAGTGACGCACTTTAATTAGTGCAAGAGTAAATTACATTGGACGAAGAGAGTCCCGACTTCTCCCGACGGCGTGGGGAAAATAGAAGCCTAGCATTTTCAATTTAAGGTTTAGTTAGATAATGCCTATTGGTGCCAGTAGATTACAGAGTGGATATTAAATCCTGCAGGATTTGGAATCCGAGAATACAAGACGAATCCACAAGTAGGGGAAGCAGCCGGAAGGGGCTGGCCCGCTGTCCTCAGCTAGCGAGAGCACCTCTCTGGGAAGCAGCAGCCCACACAGGACCAGAGTGCCCACAGCGGCTTCAGAGGGGTAGGTGAGGGCTGAAATTCTAGAGGCTGGAACTACTTTCCTGCCTGGCTCCCTGAACCAAGGTTTCCTGTGTTATGAATGGGAAGACTAACACCCAAAGGCACCACAGGTTTTGGCAATCAGAATAGAAACCCACACTTCAGTCTCATCCAACCCTTCCCTCCCTTCTCCATCCAGTCAACTCTTATGCTACCTTCAAAACAGCTCAAGAATCTCCTCCTCCAGGAAGCCCTTTCTAACTACCCACTTGGATTCCTCTGTGAGCCCGGGGGATTCCAGGCTTCCTCTGGCATTGAACTCACCAATGATGATTATAATCACAGACATACCTCTCTTCCTATCCCCTCACTCTTTTGAAAGGTGTGACCATGACCTGCTCTCTCACACCATTGCTCCCAGGCACAAAGGGGCACCCAAGAAACATGTGCTGCACAGATGGGGTTTCCATCGTGTTTGTGTTTGTTTCCCAACAGTTGATGCATTCTGAACATGTGATACATTCACAGCCTTCAAGACTCAAGAGGTACAAAGGGGTCCATAGGAAAAGTCTCCCTCTCACCCTGCCTCGCAGCTCTCCAGCTCCTTCCTAGGAGCAGCCAGTCCCTTGTCCCTTGTACACCCATCCAGGAGGCTTTATCCTCATGCAAGCAAATGTGGATGTGCATTTCTTCCTTTCTCAAGAAAATAGCGGCTATGTCACACATTATTCACACACACAAGATAGCACGTCGCTATCTTCACTCCACAACCTTTCTTAGAGGCTTCTTTTTCGCTACATGGAGGAGGTCTTTGTGTTCCCAGGCATCTCTGAGCCACGCCCTGCTACTGCGGGAGTGGGAGGCTGCAGGGCAGGGGGCTGGAAGGATGGGCTCCCAAGTCCTGCTTTTCCATCAGGATGTGCAGTGTTGATTGGCATCTTAAGGTGCCTCTGTGGCATACCTGGACCAGCAGGCTAGGAGCAGCCAAAATAAGTAGCCTCAGAAGTGTGGACACAGGGCCTGGGAGCCTTGGCCCAAGCCCACAGGACAACTATAAGCCCCATCAGACTTCCCAGAGGGCAGGATAATGTTTCTGGCAGGCCCAGCTCGAAGGCTCAGGCTCAGTGGAGGAAGCTAGAGAAGCTTATTAGTTTAAGCAGGATAAAATGTGTAAATTAATTACCCCAGCCACCCATGCGTGTAGCGGCCGGTCTGCACTGGGAGGAGAAGCATTAGCCTCCACGCCTCCTGCGGTCTGGCTTTCCTGCCAGACACAGCCCAGAGGACCCATGGCTGCATGGCCACCAGGGAAGGAGGGACCCAGGAACCAGAGCCAGGTGGCCTCGAGGAGCTAAGCAGGCCCTCCCTGAAATGCCAGGGATTAGATTCTGCCATCACCACCAGCAACAAAAGCAGCAGTCAGAGAAGAAGGGCCTGAGGCAGGGAAAGGACCCTCTGTCCTGCTCTCCACTGTGCATCGGGCACCAATTTATCAAGTGATGATGCACCAGGCTCTGTGGCGACACTTACTTGCCCCCTTTCACTTGATCCTCCTACAAACCCATACGGTCACTATGATTAACCCTATTCGGCAGATGAGAAAACTGAGGGTAAGGAAGTGTAAGTAGCTTCTTCTATTGACCCAGCCAAGTCAGGATTCAGGTACAGAGTGGCACATTGCCTCCCTCAGAGAGGCACAGACAGAGGATTATCTCTGGGACTGTGTCACCCCCCAAGAGTATTCCCTGCTTCCACACCCACCTCATGGCGGATCCCTCCCCCTCAGCCCATGGCAGCCATGCTGCAGCCTCCCTCTCTGGCATTAGCGCTCCTGCAACCGGGACCTACTCTCTAACTCCCCTCCTCCACCCACTGGCCCTCAGCTCTCAACCGTTTCCTAAACCCCTGCATCCCCTGAACAACCTGCTTATGTCTTTGCTTGCTCCTGCACCTGCAATGCCACCAGCATCTCCACCTGCCACAGTTGGTCCCATCAACAATGTCTCAAGTCACCGGCATAGCGCACCTGGGCCTCTACTCTTGCTTCACCTCGGTTCATTCCTGAGTCCTCTTCTTAGAGCACTGATCTGATTACTCACTCTCCCATGGGGGTGGCCCTGTGTTTACGGTAAAGCTCAGCCCCTATGTAGTCCGGCATGATCCAGCCCTGCCTTTCTCACACACGCAAAACTCACTGTCCAAGTCAGATCCCTCTGGTCCCCCCAGATCTTCTCAACCCACTCTCAGCACAGCTGACCCCTCCTCAGGGGACACGCCTCCTCATCACCCTGTTTTGGGCCCTGCACACTCCGATCACCTTCTGGATCAGCTCACAGGCCCAGTCTTGCGAATTCACGGAGAGCGGCAGCTGTGTCTCCTGTATCTTGTGCTTAGATCTTCGTCCAACACAAAGATCTGAATGAATGCAGGCCTCCCCCAAGCCACACCTCCATTCCTGCTCCTCATCAGATATCTGTGCTCCTCTCTCTCCCCTGGGCCTATGCAATGCCCCCAGTCTTGCAATCAGGACACCTAGTGCAGTCCCCGCTCCAGGCAGGTCCACACCTGAACCATCAAAGACCCACACCTCACCCTCAAAGAATATGGCGCCTCCTTCTCAGACAAGCTCTCAGGGCTCCACCTTCCATAGCCAGACCTGAATCCTGCAAGTTACCAATCAGTAACAAGGCTTGCAGCCCCTCAATTCAGTCAGTTGAGGATCTTAACATGATAATGGGACCAATCTCAGAGAAATACAGAATTTGCTAATCAGAGCCAACCTCAAGGCCAACAAGGCAACACATTATATGTCCACTTGGGATGAATGTATTGAAAATGATAAGCCCAGTCAAAGACCTCTCCTCCCTCCCTCACCTGGCTCCCTGTCCTTCCTAGGGAGCTTCAGGGATCCCGGGCACCATCCTTATCCCCTGGGTTGAGGTCACCCATCCACTGCCACGTCTTGCAAGAGAGTCTGTTGGTTCCCAAGTTTCCTCACCCCCTCCCCACTCCTTTGCCTCTTCTTAGCCTCTGCCTTGGCTAGGTGATGAATTAGGAGCCAGGAGTTGGCAATTAGTGTTTATCTCCCTTGTTTCTGTGGCTGAACAACAGTTCATTTTCAAACTTAATAGTCAATACTCAGAAAGATAAAACTGCCTGGGCCACTCTTGGGAGGTGATTTGAGGGTTTGGTGGGAAAGGCGGGTGGGATATGAGCTGGCCCTGCCTCAGCCATCCAGCCCCCACCCCTCTGGACAGGCATTCCTGGGGTCCCACTTGTTACCCTTCTGACCTCTCTCCATGGTCCATCAGGAGGCAGGGACAAAGGTCCCCATGTCGTAGCTGGGACATGGCAGGGGGACAAGAGTCAGGCAGCTCTGCAGTTCGCAGCCTCTCAGTGTCTCCTCTCCCTTGGACTTTTGAGGACTCTGGCTTTCTGTCTCACTCTTCACCAAGAGCTGCCTTGTGTAGAGCCCTGTCTGACTCATGCAAGTCCTCTTTGGGGGCTACAGAACTGAGCCTGCTGTGCCCACCCAGCCCCCTCCTCAGGCCAGCTACCTGCAGAGGGAACCCAAAGGTGGGGCCCACATAAGGGGAGCCTGCCCCTTCTGCAGAATTCCATGCCAGCTCAGGCAAGATCTGGTGGGGTGAGCAGTAAGCCCTTATCTCCTACTCAGACCAGGGGACTGCTGTCCTGGGGTCACATATTCTACAGGCTAGGACAGAAGGGTCTAGTCAGCCAATATAGAAGTGGGGGAAGGAGGAGTGAGAGAGACACTCACCTTGTGGAAGGGCCCTGGGACCCAGTCCTGACGGCCCGGGCTGGGGCAGGAGTTTGGCGCCCACTCACTGCAGTGAAATGCTGTCACCTGCCGGCCGTACCCCAGAACTGCAGGAGCCCTGGTGCGGGTCCTAGGGCTGGGCCCAGCAGCTTCCACCCTGTGACTCTCCACCAAGTGCAGAAGGCCAAAAAGAGGGCAAATCAAGCTTCATCCCAGGTTGAAATGTCGTCATTATCTTTGTTGTTAATTCCACAATAATAATAGCATAATCTCTCAGCTGTTGGGCCCTTGCTAAGCCAGGTACTTTGCAGTACCTGCACTGAAGCTCAGACAGAGTGGGCAGCTTGGCCCTGGGCTTACAGCTGATGGGCAGTGCAGCCAGGATTCTGGCCCTGAGAGTGTGGCTGCAGCTCCAAGCACTGCCCTCAGAAACCCATGCCTCAGCTCTCCACACAATGAAATGCACCAGGCACCCCTCATTGGATGTTTTCCAGCTCCCCTTTTGATTTTTTCACCTTCCTCTCCCACTTCCTCCTCCCAGTTAACTGCTTCTTAGCCTCCAAGGCTCGTCCATGTGCCAAGCACTGTTCTAGGACACCATGATGGAATAACCCCTGCTATCACCGAGTCCACATTCCAGCAGGTCCTGAGGCCCAGAGCAGAGCTCAGAAGCTCCTGGGTCTCCAGTCTTCCTCCCTCCTGGACAGAGAAGGCTTCTCAGATGGGGACCCATGGCCCTGACAGGGTCTAAAGGGTCTCCAGTCTTCCTCCCTCCCTCCTGGACAGAGAAGGCTTCTCAGATGGGGACTCTTGGCCCTGACAGGGTCTAAAGGAAAGGAGAGGCAGGGGACTGGGTACAGGGAGCCTTGGGGATTTGGGAGTCCAACCTGCCTGGCTATCGGCCCAGGCCTGATAGTGGATTCCCAACCTGGGACCAAGCTCAATGTTCCTGTCCCTTCCAACCCTCCTTTCGCTGTGGTCTCCAACTCACTGGCTGTTGGAGCTGGGCAAGAACCCCAGAAATGACCCAATGAATACACCTCATTTTGTAGATCAAGAAGGTCAGGCCCAGAAAGGGCAAGCAGTTTGCCCAGATCACACAGCCAAGCGACAGAGCCTGGATGAGACTCGGGGCTCCCAACTACCCAGCCAGAGCTCCCAGCTGAGCCCCTCTGCTGCCTCCCTCCTCACTTGTCTGCCAGCGGGCTACCCACACCTCTGAGAATCGCCCAACGCCCAGAGCTGGGAGAGGGCAGGAGACAGGGGAGCATGGGCCAGGACACTGCCTAGGTCTGAGAGGAACAGAAGTGGACATAGAGCCTTGCCCCCCTCCTTTCTCTCCCCTCCCCTGAGCCACTTGAGGCCTGGAGTAATCCTCCTATTCTCACTCATGCTGGGGACAGAGGCATTCTCAAGAACTGGGAAGAAAGGATTTCCCTGATTGCTTTATAGTCACAGCTCAGACGATAATGGACCTGGTGGGGATTGATGGGGAGGGTATGATGCTTGGCGACGTCCCCACCCAGTTCCCAGCACAGCCCTGGGCCTCCCAACACAGCGGTCTTTCCAACGTCCCACCAGCCAGCCTCTGTGCAGCAGGTGCAGCCCCTGATGCGGTCCAGGCACAGGATAGGCAAAGGCCCGGCTGCCCCCACAGGGGAATTTAGCCAGACCTGGGTCCCATCCAGTTCCCTTCCTCTGGAGCTGGTGGGCTTAGGGCAGGACCTGGAGAACTGGGAGCTTCTTGTGGCCAGGGTCTTTCTGAGAGTCCGGGCATCTCTGGAGCCCAGGAATGGGCCCTTATCACAACCCCAGGGTCCTCAAGAAGGGCCAGGAGGCTGCAGGGCACGGTGCCCACAGAGGTGGACCTGCTGGGGCACCAGGTAGGGATGCTTCTCAGAAGAGAGTTTGAGGGAACCAGCACCCAGGGCAGGGGCTGTAGGGAGCGGCAGCTGACCCCAGGGACACTCTGCAGTCCCAGCTCCCAAGGGAGAGCACCATGCAGGCGGCCAAGCATACAGGTCCGACTTGTGGTCCATCTTCCTGACAGTGCCGGACGGTCCTCCACGGACTCACTTGGCCCCTTCTCCCTCCTTTCTTTTCTCACCCTTACCCTCTTGTCTCCTCTGTCTGTCTCTTCTCAGCCATTTCTCCCTCCCTTTCTCATTCCCAAGAGCCCCTTCCTGGCACGCATGGCTGCTTGGCTCCCAAAGCTCCCTGGCCCAGGAAGGCAGAGAGGAGGAAGGAAGAGTGCTGTCCCTCCACAATGGACCAGCAGCCAGCTCACTTACGGACTCTTACTAGGACAGAGGGACTGCTCCCCTGGTGTCACCTGGCCCCTGGTGGGGAGCAGAGTGAGGAAGAACAGTGAGAACAGAGGGGCCCAGGTGTCCCTGCCACACCAGGGACAAGAATGTGGTTGTTTGGCGCCCTCTTCCCTCTCTACCATCATGCCTCCTCCTGGCTTGCTCACCTCTTCCAGGAAGCCTTCCCTGACTGTCCTTCCAGGGCTCTCTGGGTTTCCAGGGACTGGATGGCCTTTTCCCTTTCCTCCATCCCCCAGCCCAGGATGGTGCTGTCCTCAGCAGCCTGACTCTCCTGCCAGCCTCAGAGGTGAGCTCTCCTTCCGAGAAGGCCCTCTGTGCACTGAGAAGGCCCTCAGGTCTGAAGCCTCCAGTGGGCTTCCACTCCAGCCTGTGTCTGAGCACCAGAGTGCTGGAGGTTACAGGCTCCCAGCCACTCCTGGGCCCTTCTCCCCCTGGGAACTCTGGGGTGGGCTGGCCAGAAGGCCTGAGCATGGCAGAAGGTATTGAGCATATCCCCAGGCCCACAACCCACCATCATTCTCTGTGTTCATTGTCAGCCAAGGCCTGCCTCCCTAAGGCCCAGGCTCCTGCACTGCACCCCTGTGTCCCAGACAGGGTGAGGGAGGTTAAGGGAGATTCAAAGGAGCCACATCTGCAAGAGGAGAGCAGGAAGACGACTGTGCCCTCATCAGAGGGAAAAAGTACATTCAGAAGAATGCAGCCTGTTCCCCTGGGGACCCTCAGGGAAATGGTCATTCAATACAAGAGAAGTGACAGATCAATGGTTTATTCCAAAGGGGAAAGCCCAAGCTGGATGTCTCCCTCCCCGACCCCTGCAAGCTGACCCATCCTTCCAGAGTCCCCACAGGCCTGGGGCTGTTGAGACGGAGAGGTCCCCACTGTGCTGCTCCTGGTTTTGTCTCGTCTCCAGTCCCTGGGCACCTTGACATGCAACATGGGTGGTAATCAGAAGGAGGAGGCAGCCTCTGATGGGGCAGTGGCTACGGGTGGGGGCAGTGTGTGAGGCATCCTTTGCAGCCAGCCCAGCCACACTCTCCATCGCCAGAGAGAATGCCAAATTATAAACTGAATGAAATTCTACAGGCAAATGGTACAGCAGCTGGGAAATGGTAGCTGGGCCAGTAGCTATTTTCATGGGTGGATCATATCGTGTTACGGGAATTATTTATCCCAGAAGAGGGAAGAGAGGAATATCTTGGCTAAGGTCATCCTGCCAGTCAGGAGAAGCCACCCTCCAGGGACCACAGACTCAAAGTGGCTGTGGTGGAGACCCACTGCCTGCGTAGGGCGATGTCAAGACACTGAGAGGTTCCCGTCTGCAGTGGCCAAGGGCTGCAGGCTCTGCCACGCTGGACACTGATAGGTAGGACTAGAGAGAGCACGTAGGGCCAGTCCTCTGGGAAGCAGGAGGTGGGCCATGTGAAAGGGAGATGCGTGGCTGTGCTGTCCAGGTACCTGCTGGCAACACTGGGGGATGGGGCCTTGGAGAGAAAGGTCTATAGGCCTGGAGACAGCAGGGCGTGGGCAGGAGAGGCAGGCTGATACCGTGCGGGTACTCACTGCTAGCCCCCAGATCCAGCCCGAGAGGAGGAGGGTGGTGGGTTAGGGCAGGCCCCACCTATCTCACCCCTGTGATGCGTTGGCCTCTGAGCACAGGAACGATGTTGACCATCTGAGGTCATGAGGCAGGAAAGGAGTCTGAATGGAGTGTGGCCAGTGGGGAAGTTGGAGAGGCCAGAACCTCCCCGAGAGGCTGGTAGAGGGCTGCAGAGGGCAGGTGCAGGACCAGGCTCCCTTCCACCCAGACAAGCACAGTAGCTTAGAAGGCAAGAGCAGCAGGGTCAGAAGGAAGAGCAGGGGTGTGGCGCCTCATTCCTTCCGCCAGGAGCTCATGGGGCTTCGTTGGACCCAATCCCGTTGCCTTTGTTGACGTAGAATGGCCGGTAGTGAGACTGTGGGGAAAACAAAGAGTGGTCAGGGAGGCCAGATGACAGATGAGCCCGCTAGCTAGACCCACCCTAGCCTAACCTGCCCCAGGAGGTAGCAGTGATCCAAGCCCCGACAATTCTAGGAGCCTTTTGGCCTGATCTGCAAGATCTACCTACCCTGTGATCAGGGGCTGGCCCCTAATGTCAGGATTTACAGGTTTGAATCCTAACTGGAGTCCATTCCCATAGTTAGTGGGTGAGCTTGAACCTCAGCCCCCCATCACACTGGTCGAAATTTCTCTCCACAGCTCAGGAGGTTCCTCCAGCGCTACCACAGCTGCTATTTATATAACACTTTCTACTCCACGGAACTTCACAGCACTGTGCCGAGGGCTATATGCGGATGCACTCATTTAATTTTTACAACCACCCAATTACATAGATTACTATTATCATATTCATTTTATAGTTGAGCAAACCAAGACACAGAGAAGCTAGGCAACTTGCCCAAGGTCACTCAGCTGGTAAGCAAGGAGCCGGAATCCAAGCCTCAGCAGGCTGCCTCCAAAACCCACACCCCCAGCCCCCAGTTCTCGGCATCACTTCTCTTATGGCGAGGGCTTCCAGGATTTTCTTTGGCTCTCTCTGCATAAATCTCCCTTACAGAGGGGGTGCAGAGAGGGTAAACAACTGCCCCAGCCCAACACGGTCCCAGGCTCCCCACAGCCCTTTGCCTCTCTCGTCCTGCTCCTCCTCCCCCAGCCATTGGTATTCAGGGAGCATCTCTGGAGAGAGAGCCCAGTGACAGCTCTCCCAGCCTTCTCCATGCATTGTATCTCCCAGTAATTTCATGAAATCAGCGTGCCCCACCCCACCCAGATCACTTCATCAGGGCCCTGAGGAGGCAGCCCTCCAGGATGGAGTGGAAGAGCACGGCTTAGCTGCTGCTCACCCAGGCAAGCACCATCAGTCCCTGGAGGGTCTCAGGAAGAGGATTTGTCCCTGAGCTGGGTGAGAGGCTAAGCCCACCCCCATGCCCTGCGGATCCCAATACAGGAGACATCATTTGCCCCTCATACACACACCCCAAGGGTGCACTGCCCTTGGCCCTGTCTGCCAGGGAACTGACACCTCCTGGTCAGCTCCTTGCCTATGTCTGGTTCACAGCAGGACTTGTGGGCCTGAGGGATGCTCAGACCTTGCTTAAACCACCTATTAAACAAAGGAAGAAACTGGGACCCAGGGAGGAGAAAGAACAGCTAATTACTGGCAGAGCAGGGCCTGGACCAGGTCTCCTGACCCCCAGGGGCCAGCCGGGACCCCAAGCAATTCACAGGGCAAAGTGAATAGATTTGGAAATGGCTGAAGCCTTTCTTTGAGGAAGACTGGGTCAATAATATGGGTTGCAGGTCAATGAACGGCATTGTCTGGTTAAAAGCCCAGAGTGGTAGGTGGGCATCAGAGCAGACTGCTCCCCTCACCCTCCCTTCCCCTCCCTGGCTTGAGGTCACAGCACATATGATAGTTGGAAGAGCTAGGAAATCATCCTAATTACAGATGGGAAAACTGAGGCACAAAGGAATCATTCTTCCTCACACAAGGTCACACAGCAAGTCAATGAGACAGCTGGGGCCAGCCCCCAGGGAAACTGATTCCCAGCTCAGCCTCTCTGCACCCCAGCACCTGCCCTCCACTCTCCCAGCGCTGGCTGCTTGCTGGACACCAGAACCCTGCCCTGCCAGGGGCCTCAAAGTGCTGATGAGCCTTCTCTTCAGGGTCCCAGGCTCTGAGAGGGTGGAAAAGTATGTAGTAGGGAGGGGAAGGACTGAGTCTAGAACGGAAACCTTCTTTTATCTCCCCATATCTGCTTTCTGCAGTCCTGCTGTTGCAATGCCCCTGGGCCCAGCTCCAAATTACACACACGATCACTTAGCTCCCATTGCCAGCAATTAAAGATTCTCTCCAATTAAACTATCCCCAGCCATTCTTTGTGTTCCAGGGCAAATCACCTCTCCTGCTCTGACCTCCAATTGCAAGGACAGCAAGAGCCAAGGGCTGTGGCCCTGGTTCCAGCAGAGCTCCTGATGCCACCCACTTGCCACAGCAGCTGGCTGACTCCTGTAGCAGGGCCTAGAATGGACCTACAGGAGAAAGGCGTTCAGGCACACGGGGGCTCTGCATGTGAACTACAGTCCCTGATCACGGAGCTCTCAGTCAGGGTCAGCTATGTCAGATCTAACGGGCACTGGAGGTCATCTCAGTCCCCACATCATAAAAAGCAAGAAAGTGTCTCAGAGAGGGTATCTAACTTATCCAGGACCCCACAGTCAGCAGGTGGCCTGGACCCCAAAGCCATGCTTCCCTGTCTTGCTGCTCTTCTGATATCCCTGGCCTAGGGTCATTAGATATTGAACCTAAATATGTCTATTCCCAACTTTCCAGCCTCTCCCACCCCCACACTATCACCCCAATGGCCTCTATGCTATCAGCACTGGAGAACTGCCCCGGGGAGGTGGGACCCATCTCTAGGAGGAGGCCTGTCCTCCTGCTGGGCTGTTTTACAATCCCAGAGCTGGCAGAACCCAAGCTGTCATTCCACTAGCATAGGCATCCAACAAGCATTCGCCAAATAAAAACCCCAAGGCTGCCCACTTTATAGATCAGAAAACTGAGGTCCAGACAGTGTGTGTTTAGCCAGTCCCCTGCCCATTAGCCCTGACTCTCTACTACCCTCTGCTGTGTGCAGGTATTCAGGCCACTGCTGCCTCCTTCTCTACCCCATGGCCCAGAGAAGTCATCATCCTCCCACAGACCCTGGAACCTGTTGCCCCCAGGGAGCCGGTCTCTGGATGTGCCCAGGCCCTCCTGGCAGTGCTTTCCTTACCAGCATAGTCTGCTTGCCAGATTTCCAAGTCTGGGGCTGGGCCTTGGGGCTTTGGCTCCGCATGAGGGAAGGATAGCCTGGGAAGACAACAGACTCAAGTCAAAGGGAGCACCGCTGGTGGTCAGGGGCCCCCGGGGCCAGAGCAGCACAGCTGCCTTCTCCAAAGTGACCACCAAGCATCATCCAGCCCATTACCAAATGCAGCCGCCTGAAGAGGCGTGCAGCAGCCAGGGCGCCGCAACCGAAATTCCTGGGGAGGCTGGCCAAAGGGAGGAGGCAGCAAAGCAAACAGGAGGAGGAGGAGCTGGCCAGGTGGGCTGGACCAGGCAGCAGGGGAGTGTTACACCCACATCCAGTGCAGCATCACACTGCTCTGCAGAGATTTCCACTCACCTTCCCCGGAGGTTTACACCACAGGCCCTCCCCTTCCCAGAAACCAGGAGCACCACGCATAAGCATGACCTGCCAGAGTTTCCTGGCAGGAGGCGCTCACTTGGACTCCCCTGCGCTGTTTGGACGATGCTTCCCATTCACGGAGCCCCACTTGTGCCAAGCACTGTGGAAGGGACTTTGTAGACGTCTCCTCACTGAGCCTGGCCCCTGTATCTATGAGCTATGGAGCTCAGCAGTTTGCCTGAGTTGCACAGCTTATAAGCAGCAGTCAGGATTCCAAACCAGGTGCTGCCGGACTCCCAAACCCAAATTCGTGTTTTTTCTCCCCGGCTCTGTGGCCTCTCCCCTGTTTCACTAGCCAGAGACTAGGGCCTAGAGAGGGCCAGGAATTTGTCAGTGTGGCCGCCACCCAGGGTTAGGACAGCAAGTCCGAGAGGCCCAGAGCAGGTGCGCTCTCTGAGCTTGGTTGCAAAGATGCTAGTCTAAGGCGGGGCCTCCCTGACTCCCTCCGCCTCAGCCCAGACAGACCAGAAAGGAGCTCTGGTTCACAGCACAGTGAAGGCACTCTCAGTGTCAGCCATCAGCCTGCAGGGAGGCCTGGGAAGACACAGGCCATGACCTGGATGCTGAGGCCCTCAAGAAATAAGCAGGGTCTGTCCTGGGCCAGATCTCTGTCCAGTGAGAGGCTGCGGTCTGTCTTGGGGAAGCCCCTGTCCTGCCCTGCTCTAAGCGAGGATGAGCAGGTCAGGCTCATGATGAGCACTGCCAGGCTGCCTGAGGGCTGGCCCTTCCCAGGTTGGCACTGAGCAAGGAGGAGGGGGAGGAGATGGAGCAAAGGACCTGGATCTCTTCCTGCATCTGGGGGTGGGGGCAGCCTTGGAAGGGGGGCATTCCAGGGATCCTGAGTGGAGATTAAGAGGGGTAATTCAGGCCTCATCTCTCAGTTCCCGGAAAGAAAATCCCACGCCAGCCATGAGAGAGGGGAGAATGGAAACAGGGGTGGGGTCAGGGTGGCCCAAGTCACCCGCCTTGTGCAGCAGGCAGAAGTCCAGATAGAGTGTGCTGGGGTGGCAGGTGGGGCATGCATCCCTCTCCAGGGAGCTCTGGGGAGAAGGGACCGGCACACCCTAGAAGTGGCAGAGAGCCCCCCGTGTCCCACCTGGCCCGCTGTGGGAGAGAAAAGGGGAGGAATGGAAAAATGGGCAGGTACCGGGATTAGTTTTAGACAGCCCACTGCGACCCAGTGGTTTGGAAAACTCTGCAGTGGCCTGTCCCAAGGTGGTGAACTGATAGGGGGTTTTCCCAGTGCCTGCTGGGAGAGAGAGAGGCATTAGTGGCACAGTGCTGGTCCCACGAGGGGCCAAAAGGACCCACCCCTCATGCTGGAGGCTGCTCTGAATCACACCTGAGGGCGGCCACCTCCCCTGCCAGGTGCTCTGTGGTCCAGGCTTGAGCAGAGAGCAGAAAGGCACCTGCTAGAAGCCAAACAGGCCAAGGCAAGTCCTGGAGCTCCCCAGGCCCGGATCAGGGCTAGGACATGCCCGGGGCTTCTGCAGGCTGGGACCCTCCACCCGTAGTCCTGTCTCCTTCATCTTGCCGGCAGCTCCAAGAATCCCTTCCCTGGGTATAGTGTAGGACTCTGGGCCAGAAGGGACAACTGAGTGACGAGGCCTCAGAGGCCACTGCTCAGGGATCTGTCTGCCCTGCAGAGCCCCTTTCCCTCTCCTGAGCCCACCCAATTTGCTGATCTTGACTTGCAGGCCAGATGTTCGGGGTGCCAGAAGAGAGACAGGGTTACTCCCACCACAGCCATTAGAGCTGTCCCTGGGATCTTTCAGGAGATACATGAGGGCCAGGGGCCCATAGCTGGGGTCTGGTTCAAGCCTGCCCCCTCGGGATGCTCCCAGCCCCAGGGGACAGGAGGCATCGACCACTCTCCCTTGTCAGAGTGCTGCAGAGCACCGCAGGCAGGCGGGGGACAGAGTGCCAGAAAAGAGGATCAATCTTGGGGGACCTTAGGGTCGTCTGGTCCTGCCTTTCCCAAAGGGGCGCCTGCAGGATTGGCTCTGCAGGATGCTGGCAGGTGCTCCATGGCCACAGGACCCTAGAGCCAGCCAACGCTGCGAGTTAAATAAACTCCGCAGTAGGAGAAGCAGCACCCTGAGGATCAGAGAGGTTGGGTGAAGGGGATATGGTGTGTCCCCCCGTCCTGAGCACTGAGAGCTGTTGTTGCAGCGTGTAGGTAGAGACTAGAGAGTGGTGAAACAAGCCCTGGGAAACGCTGATGTAGCCCAGCCCCCACTCCTGTCCTCATTTTCAGCAAAGACCATGGTGGCAGCTCCCGGGCTCTCATCTGGCCCCTGTATCTATGAGCTCAGCAGTTTGCCTGAGTTGCACAGCTTATAAGCAGCAGTCAGGATTCCAAACCAGGTGCTGCCGGACTCCCAAACCCAAATTCACGTTTTTTCTCCCCGGCTCTGTGGCCTCTCCCATTTCACTAGCCAGAGACTAGGGCCTAGAGAGAGGCAGGAATTTGTCAGTGTGGCCGCCACCCAGGGTTAGGACGGCAAGCCCGAGAGGCCCAGAGCAGGTGCGCTCTCTGAGCTTGGTTACAAAGATGCTAGTCTAAGGCGGGGCCGCCCTGACTCCCTCCGCCTCAGCCCAGACAGACCAGAAAGGAGCTCTGGTTCACAGCACAGTGAAGGCACTCTCAGTGTCAGCCATCAGCCTGCAGGGAGGCCTGGGAAGACACAGGCCATGACCTGGAAGCTGAGGTCCTCAAGAAACAAGCAGGGTCTGTCCTGGGCCAGATCTCTGTCCAGTGAGAGGCTGTGGTCACTGGACAGCGAGGTGAGGGAGGAACTAGCAGCTCAGGGAAGAGACCCAAGCAGGGTTTGGGAGGTGTGGGGCAGCTGTGGAGGAAAGCAGGGGCCAGGGTGGGCAAGCTCACCTTTCAGGGAGAAGGAGGAGCTGCCTTGGACGACGGGCAGGTCATTGTCAGAGCTCTGAATGCTGGAGGAGTACTCCCAGACCCGGGAGGTGTAGTTACCTGGCAGGGCAAAGAAGGGCTGTCAGGCCCCCACAGCTGGGAGGGGGAGAGGAGGCAGGACCAGGACACAGCCAGGTCTGTGACTCTCCAGCCGCCGGCCACAACTTAACCCAGGATGCCACTTGTGATCCCAGTGATACCTCACCCCCATCCTTCTGCCACCATAGCTACCTTTCTAAAATATAAAGCGTAGTCCGGTCCCTGCCCTACCTAAAGGCCACTGTCCTCAGAATAAGGCGCAACGTCCCAAGCGCAGCCCATGGCTCTGTCGTGAGTTGCTCTCCCCAATCCCCGCCACACACCCACCATCTCCCACTTCTTGGCTTTGCCTCTATCCTCCCTCCACCACTGGACATTCAAACCAGGCTAAGTCTCAGTGTCTGAGACACTCCAGCTTCTCTCCTGCCCCAGGCTATGTACCCAGCCCCTGTCCTCTGCCTAGGACACTTCTCCTGCTCCCCACCCTCGGCGATTCAAGGGTGGGGTCTTCAAGTGTCAGCTTACATGGCACCTCCCCAATGTCTGCATGTGCCTCAGCCCCATCCCCACATCATCCTGCACCCCCTACCCTCTGGGTGGCAACTATATGTTCAATTGTCTGTCTCCCGCAGTGAGCTCACATGAACTAGGAATGTGCCTGTCTGGCCCCAACATCACACCTGGTGCCTGGCACAGAGCCTGGTTCCTGGAAGGTGTTCATTGTATGGTTGATGGACAGAATGCATGAACCAATGAACAAATAAATACAAACACATCCTAAAACTTGGGGATGAGACAGTTGATAGTTGCCAAGTTGAATAGGCTAGCACACGCCTATGTGCAGGCATGTCCCATAGTCCAAAGGAGAAGGCAATGGGAAGGGGGTGGGAGGAGCTGCTAGGGCACTCAGAGGGCACTGGAGTGGGGGGCTCAGAGCCCCCGTGGGTGATGCACACTTCTCCAGCACCCCCATCTGCCAGGCTTGAAACATCAGTGACCTCCTTAGTCAAGCTCACCCCTTGGCTGCTTGTGGGGAGGGCTGGGGGCTGACTTTCGGGCTCAGGGGTCAGAGATGGCTGGGGCTGGCCACCTGCCCCTGTGCAAAGCCCTCCCACAGGGATCCCAGGCAGCTTCTGTAGCAAGGCCTCAGTGAGCACGTCTAGCCAGGGCTCTGCGAGGCCAGACACCTTGCCCTTCTGTTCACTCATGCCTTTAGTCTCTCTCTCAACAACTGCTTCCTGACCCCCTCCTACTTTTGAGCTCTGGGCCTGTAGCAGCGAACAGGACAGACACAGCCCTGTCCTCAAGGTGCCCATGGTCTACTGCATATGTGGAGGAGGGGGTGCCACTGGTCACGGCTGTGAATCCAATCCTGGATGTAGAGGCCCAGGCATTGCTGTGGTGCCCCTGACCCTCCAGTCTCCATGGCTCTTGTCCTCACAGAAGAGTCCTCCAGTGCTATGTCTGGGGCGGGGGCTGACCCAGTCCCCTCCTTCCCCGTGCATGGCTGGCACGTGACCAGGAGCCCCCAGGACAGAACCAAGGGCTCCCAGAACCAGGTCTCATTGAGTGGATGGCCCTGCCCCGGAGCAAATGGTCCCCTCGGAGCACTGGGCAGAAGGAGACCCTGAACTTAGCAGCTCCCCCTAGGGAAGCCACGTCCCCACCCCCATTTCATCTCATCTAGGTCTTAAGGTGCTGCTCACTCGCCTCACCTCCTGGAGCTCCAGGGCCAGTCCCATTTCCTGCCATGCCTTCCTTTCCAGTCACAGCCAAGCTAACAACTAACCACTGTACGACTTTTCACTGCAGAAGTATGCAAATCAGTAGATTCTCTGTGGGCCCTCGTGCCCTCATACTGGCTGGGGGGCTTCCCCACACTTAAGCCCAAGGTGGCTGCTCAGCCCCAGTTTTCCCCAAATCCTTCCTCAGGAATCAGAAGAGCACACGGACTCAAGGATCTCCACGGATGCCGAGATTCCTGGCTATTTTTCCTCCAGCCTAACTGTGTGCCCCATGCATGTACACACACACACACACACACACACACACTTTAAGCTCGGTAGGTAGGACCCCTCTCCACCCGTGTCTGGGCCCCCTACCCATCCCAGCTTCCCACATTCATCTCACACTGGGGTCTGAACCCCGTGCCCCCTGGCCCCACCTCTATACCCCTCCTGCCTGCAAGTCCCCATGAACTCTGTGCACCCTCAAGCTGAGCCACCACCTACCTTTGGTGCCATAGAGATTGTTGAAATTCTTCTGGGTGTTCTCCTTGGTGAAGCGGCCGGGAGATGAAGGCTGGTATGATGTCCGGGCCCCACCTGTGAAGCAGATGAAGGGGGCTGTCATTGCAGAAAACGGTCTCATGCAGGACACCTTGTCCCCAAAAAGTTGCCCAAGTGCCCATCACAGGACCTGGATTCCACCACTGAGAGAGGTCCTTCGGGTCTGACATAAGGCAATCAACTAATTTATCACCAAAATTGGCATGCTTTTGAAGAGTAGAAGGGCTCTGTTAGTAACCATGAGGAGAGCATCAGCATAAACCTGGAGAGGCCATGGCAACCACAGGGGCAGAAGCGGTGGGAGATCAGAGCCTCACTTCACAAGTGCTTTCCTTTCCGCACACCTGGGCTCTCACAACAGCCTTGTGAGGAAGCAGTGGGGACTGATAACCCCACTGATACCCAGCTGAAAACAATGAGCTCCCCATGTGTGTTCTGGTCCTCTATTACCTCAGTCCCTCCCCACCTGACCCTCTCATAACACCACACCCCCAGTTCTGGCCCTGCCAGTCCTTCCTGTAAGCTTTTATGCCTGTGGTCCCTGATGCCCTCTGCCCATCGCAGTCATGCCCCTCTACTGAGCACAGGTTCCCGGAAACTCACCCCTCCTGGGAAGGAGTCACAGTCACTGTCAGTCCCACTGACCTCAGAGCTCCCAGACTCAGGACCCAGTCCCTTTAGGAGCCTTGTTTCTTTCATCTCCTTGGTGACTCCTTGGTGTCCTCCCCACACCTCCACCCTGAGCCTGGGAGCTCCCAGAGGGCAGATTTCCTGTCCCTCCCATCCTCAGCATAGGCTACCCACAGTGCTTGGGCATGGATGCTGGGGGAACCTGCTTCTTCCATCACAGACATCATAGACTGACTCACAGCAACAGAGCTGGGAAGTCTCCCAGCATGTGAGCACAACCTCCCCTCTCTTCAGATATGGGTACTGAGGCCTGCCCAAGATCCCCCAGGCCCTAAGCTGTCAGGGTAGCATCATAGTGGGTGCTGTTGTTCCCTCCACCCCCTCCCACACCTGCAGGAGGCTCACACCAGGCCCTCAGTCTCCTACAGAGCAGGAGAGACCCACAGGAGCCCATCAGGGCACTCGATGACACCCCAGGGCCTGGTCCATGGATGGTAGGGACAGACAGGAGGGACAGGGCTGGGGCGAGGCCTGGTGGGGTTTCTAAGGAGAGGGGAGCTGGGGCTGACTGGTTAGAACAGCTTATCCTCTCCCAGAACTTGCCTAAAGGCACAGCACCCTGGGCAGGGAGGAGGCAGGCTGGCTGGCTGGGGCCTGGCCCACACCAGGAATGTCAGAGGAGGGAGAGCCCAACAACCAAGAAGCCCAGGGGTTGTTTTCAAACTGGGTGGGGCGGCACAGGTGCTTTTCTGTTGAGCTCATCTCTCCAAATCCCCCAAGCCTCTCCCACTGTGTGTGTGTGTGTGTGTGTGTGTGTGTGTATGTGTGTGTGTAAGACATGTGTGAATTACTGATTAGCTCCTGGAGGCTTCCCCCTCCCCAGCCCCTGTGCCTTCCCCATGCCTCCCTCCTCCCCCAGTCCCACTCTCCCACCCGCACAGGCACACACTCTCATGGTCCGAGGGTCGGCGCACCCGCCCTTATGTAACGGATATTTCTGTGGTTTGTTGCTGGCGCCCAAGAATGAGAGGCCGCCACAGGACAAGGACAGGCAGGCACTGGTCTATGCTAGGCCAGCACCTTGCAGGCTGGGACTGTCCAGGGCCTGGGAGGGAGGGCCAAGGGAGCCAGGGTGCAGAGCCGGGAAACTCAGAAGAAGAGGCACTGCTCTCCCCGCCTAGGGGAGCAGAATGGTCCTGGGGTCGGCAGCCATCTCAGAGGGCTCAGCCCCTACAAAACCTGAGCCAAAGCAAAACACAGCACCAGCCTGGCAGAAGGGAGCCCAGGAGACCTCCGGAAAGAAAGAGAAGCAGAGGTGTGGGCTAGAAGTGAGAGGGCAAGGAGGGCAGAGGGGCTGCCTGTGCGGCCGAGGAGGATTGCCTCTGAGGAGGTGGCACCACGTAACTTCTCGTTCGAACCAGGACGCTTCTGAGAGCTAACGCAGACGCTGTTCATAATCACATCAGGACAACGTGCAGATGCCAGGACTTTCCCACGCAAACTGGACATACCATCACCCCCACCCAGAAGGAACCTGGCTAAGAGTCACTGCATGGACTTTGCGGGTCCCCTGGGCAGCAGGAGAGATGCTGGGTCTAAGGTGAGAGGGCTCCCTCTTACCTTTGGGTGTCAGGTACATGGAGTATCTCTTCATGGTGTCCGGTGCACTCCACTCACCCCCGAAGCTGTTCGTGTAGTTGTTCACGTAGCGATGGTCACCACCTAGGAAGGAGAGGGTCGGGTCAGCAGAGGAACCAGGTAGGAAGGAGGAGGCAGCCCACTGGGGACTTTGGGGGCTCAGATGAGTCACCCCATAGCCCACCCCCTACGTCCCAGGGAGAGCCAAGTTTCCGCAGCCTCCGAGAATATGACGCCCTGACCGGCATTTGCTCGGTTCCTGAGTTCTTGGTGGAGAGGGTGTCTGCAAAGAGCCACCCACCCTCTCGGACGGAGCCCTTGTGAATAAGATCGTGTGCACAGCACTTCCGAGCACTTCACCTTTACAAGGTGCTTCAATGCCCATTTCTTATTTGATCCATACATCAACTGTGGTTACATCCCCCTGAGACAGATAAGGAAATTGAGACTCAGGAAGTAAGAGAAGCAGCTTGCCCAACGTCACATGGCAATAAGGGCAGAGTTGGGGATTGAGCCCTGGCCCTCTACTTCCGGGATCAGTCCCAGCCACTGCTGGCAGCCTAAGGTGAGGGGACGAGGTCTCAGTGTTGGCCTCCATGGCCCAGGTATTCAGGCAGTGGAGTGAGCTGCTATGGCGGGGGCCACTCACCTGCAGACTCCCTAACCCCCAACTCAAACAGATCTGCTGCTCGACGCTTGATTTCCCTCAGCCACACCCAGTCCATTCCTTTCTCTTGCAACTTCCCCGTGTTCTACTTTCCCTGTCCTTCCCTCTCTCTCTCTCCTGAGCAAGAGGAGGAATGTGGCTGAGAGCCTCGTTCTTCATCTTCATCACCTGCACCTGTCTGTGCTCTGGTGCACAGTAGATACTCAAAGAATAAACAAACGCCCTTCTAGGTGTTAGCCCAGCCCTGTGCCCCACAGAACCCAGGATGAAGTGGCCTGGTGTCTCCTAGCACAGGGGCCTTTGAGGTGTGGACGAGTTCCTGGTCTGGTGGGCAGGCTGGCATCAGGGAGGAGTGGATGGTCACTCCACTGTCTGACTCACCGGCCACCACCTCCTAGAGCAGACACTCTCCCAGCATCCACACAGCAGCCACACAAAAAAACAACATAGGGGCAGAGGAGCCGCCCCCACGGCCCCAGGCACAGGTGTGGGCCACTGAATCAGCAGTGCCTATCCCTGCTCCTGCTTGCCACCTCGCCACACACCTCATACAGGACGCAGGGCCACACCTGTACAGAGGCCGTGGCCAGCACTGTGACCTAGAAATGGGACACTGAGCGGCCAGGAGGCTGAACAGTTTCTGCAAGGCTCATTCCACCCCAGTCTAGGCCATCCCCCCAGGCCTGGCCAGACCTCACCGAAGGGGCTCCCCTGCCAGGTTTGTACCCCAGGGCTGATGATTATCACACTCCTCAACCCCACTGTTGCAGCCACCGGCAGCTGCAGCTTCTCAGATGAGAGGGCATGGGAGACTGAATAGCAGAGTGTTCAACCCCGCCGTACCCCCTACCGAGCTGTGCGCCCTATGAAAGGATGCGTCTCTGAGGCTCAGCCTTCTCACCTGTAAAATGCAGTACACCCCGCAGGGAAAATAAGGTAATGTGCATGAGGAGCTCAGCGAAATGCCCAGCATCGAGCGAGCACTCAATCATTGTCAGCTGTCACCATCACCATTAGCATCATCACTATTGTCATTAGAAGGAGGATTTCGGGATCTGAGTGCCGTTTGAAGCCATATAATCATATGGCTTCTTGCTGAAATGGCTTATCTGTCCTTGGGTGTGACTGAATGTCCCCCACATTTCACAGGGACACTGTGATACTGCCATCACCAAGGTGCACAAATGGCCTCCTGAACCCCAACCCTTCCGCACACTCCTATCCCCCTCATGTCCTTCTCCTCCCCCAAAGAATCATATGCTGTGTCTGGAGAGCAATCAGGGGTCCTTTCCTTTGGGGTATTCACGTCTAGCATTCATTAAGAAGGCTGTACTCTCAAGGCCCCGTGCAACACCTGGGACATCGGGTGGGGCCTTGGGGAAAGTGCCCAGGCTTCAGGCCCTAAAGGGACTGGGTGGAAAAGGACTTAACAATGTTGTTTCTCAGGTTCAGAGGTTTTCTGTGAGATGATTCAGTTGACCTCTGAGGGGACAGCATGACTCAGAAGAAGAGCTGACTTCAGGGGAGCTGGTGAGTCACAGAGACACTGTCCCACCATCCCCAGCCCAGCCCACCAGGCCAAGTCCAGCCTCTGGGCTCAGCACTGCTCAGCATGGCCATGATGACAGGCAAGTCCTCCCTCCAGGCATGGCTGCAGTTCTAGGTCACGTCTGCTAGAGTCTGCAAAGCCACCAGTTTGGAGTATGGCCCGTACCAGGGGCAGGATCCATACAGCTGCCGGGCGGGGCCCGGCAATTAGATGTAGATCTGAACAAAACCAGTCTCTGAGTTTGATGGACAACCCACAGAGAGGAGGCATTTGTGCAGCCAGTGCCCAGGATGTCCCTGCTCTGGAGGCCTCTTGTTATAGCTGCATAACTTTGGCAGCAAGTTCAAAGGAGGGGGAGGGTTAGAATCCCTGTATCCTAGTCCAAACAGCCTGAGGAAGGGTGGATGGGTGGGTAGGAACAATGAGAATAAGCTCACCGGACGCCAGCCCATGTCAGGCAGCAGGAATTGATTTGGGACAGAAAGGTCCATGGCCTTGGGGCCCAGCCACGAGAGGGGACCTACCGTTCTCCATGTGGTTCCTCTCAATGAAGTTACGGCTCAGGTCCGCCTTGCACATCTTCTCAACGTGGCGCATGCATACATTGAGCAGGTCGTCCTTGAAGTTGCCTAGCGACTGTCCCAGGCCCTCCCCCTCCAGCAGGACATGATAGGTGGGCAGGGGTGGGGGGAGAGAGTAATTGCTCATCAATGCACCAAATTCCTACCAAGAAAGGAAAAAACCATTAACTGCCTGGGTCTTCATGAGCTATGAGGACTCTTCTCTGCCAGGGGCTCTCACAGTGCAGCTGGGGATCTCAGTGCTGCAAGCCCCACTCTTCCTCACTGGACGTTTGTTTCTTCTGTAAGGTGAAAAGGTTCAGCTAAAACTCACTGGATGCTAACAGCCCTGATGGCATTGGCATTCAGATGTGTGACTCCACGACTCCCACCGCTAAAGTGGGTGCATCTGTTTACCTCATAGGGTTTGTGAGAGGGACACAAGCTGTGAAGACTGGGAGTGAATGCACTAAAGAAATGCAAGGAATGACTATGGTATTCAGGGTCAGCCACGGTGGTATTTCTTTCTTTCTTTGTTTCTTTCTTTCCTTCCTTCCTTCCTTCCTTCCTTCCTCCCTCCCTCCCTTCTCCTTCCTTCCTTCCTTCCTTCTTTTTCCTCCTTCCTTCCTTCCTTCTTTCTCTTTCTTTCTTTCTCTCTCTCTTTCTTTCTTTCCGAAGCCTCACTCTCTCGCCTAGGCTGGACTGCAGTGGCACGATCTTGGCTCACTGCAACCTCCGTCTTTCAAGTTCAGGCAATTCTCCTGCCTCAGCCTCCTGAGTAGCTGGGATTACAGGTGAGTCCACCATGCCTGGCTAATTTGTTTTTGTTTTTGTTTTTTGTAGTAGAGATGGGGTTTCATCATGTTGGCCAGGCTGGTCTCGAACTCCTGATCTCAGGTGATCCGCCCGCCTTGCCCTCCCAAAGTGCTGGGATTACAGATGTGAGCCACCACGCCCGGCCCACAGTGGTATTTCTACCTTTACATGCCATGCTCAGTGCTGCCTTTGCACTTCTCATTTCCCTTCCTCCTCACCGAAGACTCTGTCCTCCCTCTCAAATCCTAACCGGCCTCCAAGACCCAGTTGAAACTCCACCTCCTCCACAAAGCTGTCTTAGCTTCCTCTAGCCCGCCTGCCCTTCTCTGAGCTTCTACAAGCACTTATCTCCTGAGCCATATGCTTTATCATTTAATTACACACTTTTCTATATTGTTCTCTAATTGTACATGTCTTATCTTCCCAGCTGGATTGCAGTTGCTTGGGGGCAGAAACCATGTCTTGTACTTCTCTATTCGCCACAGCACCTAATAGAGTACTGGGCATGCAGTAGTATCCAAAACACTCTAGCAGATGGAAGGATGAATGGACGAATAGACAAATGGACTAGATCCAAGATAACAAATAGGCAGCACTCCTACGCCACTGCCCCTCTACCCGATTCACTGATCTCAGAAATCTTTCCTACCGAGCCTACGGCACTGCTAGCACATATCAACTGAAGTTCATAAAAGGTGATATTTGTGTGCCATCTTGAGAGTAGGTAGAGAAATGGATTGGATTAAAAAATTAAACAGAGAGAATGGCACTTGGATAGATGGATGAATGGATGGATGGTTGGATGACTGGATGGTGAATGAATGGATAGATGAATAGGTAGATAAGTGGATAGGTGGATGGATGGATGATGGAGGGGGGTCTCGAAAAGTGCACGGGGAAATTGAGGGCTTGAGTGACAGAGGAGTGGCTTGTTACCTGAAGAAACAACACAGAGTCGCTGATGCTGTGCAGCTGCTCCCGGGTCTGCTTGTCTTCATTCAGCACCTTGGCCCTCTCATCCAGAGCATCCACGATCACCTTCACTTGGTCCACAGCATCCTGCTCCCGCTGCTCCAGCGCAGCCCTCACTTCCTCCTTTTGCTTCTCCAGGTCCCGCACCAGGTCCCGGAAGTTCTGCTCCAGGATGGCCTTCTCATTGGTGGTGAAGCTCTAGAGGTCCAAAGTCAGGGAAGGGATTAGGCAGGGCTTTAGTTAGGGAAAGAAATCTCCCTAGTTGGGTATGTCTTTAGGTTTCCAGCACAGGGTCAGGGCATTCCCACTGCCCTAACCTGGCAAGTCTGTTTAGCCAAGAATCTCATTCAAAGGCATCACTGAGGGATGCCACCTACTGATAGAGATAGCCAGGTTTGTTCACAGCCCACATTCCTACCGTGGCTCCTTCCTCTTGGTGGGTTGATATGAGCCATCATTCCCTGTGGGCCCCAAAGTTCTCCCATGGGTCACAATATGCTCCCTGAAACTCTAACCAGAACCAAACATCCTTCAGAAAATGAATGTATATGTAGAAATGTGTATTCAGAAAATTAATGTGTATGCCAGCTGTGTATGTAGTCAGCGTCAAGCAGGCAGTGATTTCAGATTGTAGTTTGCAATTACCCAAACCACGGCAGACACATATTTAGCCACAATGGCATAAGTAGAGAAGAAATGGTGTGCATTTGGTGGCTGGGGAGTCTGGTGGGCAGAACAGACATTGGAGAACATGAGAAGACACACTGGGGTCTTTACTTGCTGGGATAATATGAAATGGGTATTAGGTCACAGACAGGATCCCACCTGAGTGCCTGGCTCAGACTGAGAAGGGCAGTCAGTGAGAATGTCAGAGGACGTGGGAGAAGCCAGAAGAAACACATGTGGGATGTCTATGTGTGCCTGAGACTCAAATGGGAGCCAAGGCCTGCCTCTTTCCAGGCAGGCCTGGTGGGGTAAGGGAGCAGCAAGGTGAGCTTGGGGGCGCTCACCTTGATGCGGTCCTTCTCCTTCTGCCACTTCTCAGCTTCATCCTCAATCTCAATGATCTTGAGCTGCAGCTGCTCCTTTTGCAGTGACAGCTCTGTCTGCAGAGAGAGAGCCAGGATTGGAGAAGTCAGGGGGAGGAGATGGAAGAGAACCAGAGAACAAGGGAGAGGGTCCACCCAGGGGGCACACTCGCAGCCAGGGCTCATCACTCATCTACTCAGCTCTTCATTCAGCAAACATTCATCAGGACCTCGGATATGCCAGGCACCATGCCAGTCGCCAAGGATCTAGCAGTAAGTTAAATACCATCTTGCTATATTCTCAGGCCACTAGGGCTGGACATTCTAGCCTTGTCTTTTTAAGGGCTAAACCTCTGCTTGTCTCCTCCACCCAGCATGAGCAGGAGGGAACTCATTTACAGGGTGCTTGCCCCTTTCAGTGGACCTGCAGACACTGGGAAGAGAAAGGAAGGGGACCCAGCCCAGCTCAGCCCAGCCCAGCCCAGGGAGTGTCTCATGGCAGTAACAGTGTGCAGCATTTCTATGGCATGACGTAGGGCTGTGTTGCAAGCAGCAGCCAGGGTTGCCTCTGGCGTGGACTCCGTCTGGGCATGCACAGCTATAAAACCTGTTTATGGGAAAGGGAAGGCATTCTGCAGTTTTGGCAAGACAGGGACTTTTACCCAGGGGCTCTGGGGAAGGAGAAGGCTAGAGAGGAAGGCAGTGTAGAGTGGAAGAAGGGGTTGTAGGGACTCCTGCTCAGGAAGAGGACACAGACTGTTGGGGTCTGGGGTGGTTTGGGAAGAGGTTGTATCAGTAGTGTGCTAGGACATGAGCTTTCACTCCCATATTCACCTTCCATTTGGGGAAGTGCCCTTCTCTGAAAAGTGGCCACAATAGAGACAAAAGGAGAGGCATGAAGCTAAGGCCAGTCCCATCCAGCCAAGCCTCTGTTCTGCTGGGCTGCCCTGTAGGACTCTCAAAGCCCCTTCCAGCATGGACAATAGGTGAATGATCTCCACCTGACAGAACGAAGCATCCAAGGGAGCCTTGGATTGCTCCAGATTTCCCCACTACCACTGGGTTTTGAATGCAGAGTCCCACCCCTTTCTCTGGTCATCTCCTTGATGAGCCCAAAAGAATAGTCAAGGTGAGGAAGCCACAAACCTCTAGGAATGTGAGTTCCAGCAGCCAGGAGTCATGAGCACCTGGACACGTGCATCACTACACGGCACAACTTCTGAACGCCCCACCAGGCCAAGGGAGGGCTAACAGCGGACCTGCTGCAGGCACCCAGGGAAGTGGATCCGATGGCAGACAGAGTTTCCCTGGCCTTCTTGGAAAAGGTGCCCAGAGGGTGGGGAAGGCATCAGGCAAGAGCCGCAGAGCTTTCCAGACAGTCCTTGAATCCCTGTCCTCCCCGCCCCCACCCCCACATTCCTGGGCTCTCCAGGCAGGGAGATTCAGAGTTGTTCTCAGTAGCATTTGCCCCACCAGCAATGGGCTGGAAATGCCACAGCATGGAAAATACCATTACCAGAGATGGAAAAGAGGACCTAAGGAGATGAGGATGGAGAACTGGCCCTATCTCTGGAAAAAAGGCTGGAGAGAAGCCAGCAGTCACTAAATAAGATGGTGAGAGAGTGGAAAACAGAAAGGAGGCCCACTGTAAGGGCAGAAACTAGACCGTCACACTCTCTGAGGATGCAGAGCCCAAGAGTCCAGGAAACACAGGCTGGCAGATCCCATGGCCCCAAAGGCCTCCGAGGAGGCTGGACCTGGCAAGCAGATCTGAGCTGTGAGGAAGAGTCCAAGAGAACCAAGACTGGGGTTCTATCCCAGGCACCTTTCTCACCCTGGAGAACTCCTGAGTGAAGCCCGAGGTCGGGGAACAGCTGGAGGCCCCCAACCTCCTGACCCAGCTCAGCGATGGAGGAGTTGGCACCTGGGTTCCTCACCCTACCTTCCACCCCCAGAACAAGGTCTGATGGAAAGGAAAACAGAGAACAAAAGCACAATCCCTCCCACCACAGGCCAAGGCCCAGCGCTAGTAAAAGTCCTGTCTCAAATAGGGGATAGGCAGCCCTTCCATGAAATGAGCAATGGTGGGCTCAGAGGGAGCTCACCGGGAGCACAGGACAGCAAGTGCCTCTGAAAGTTGCCTAGCTTCTCTGTGCCTCAGTAGCCTTGTCTGGTCCATGGTGGGCAGGAAGAGGACCTGCCTCCCAGGGAAGCTGTGGAATGCCCTGGGATTGGGAGTGAAGCTCCCAGAAAGCATCTGGCACAGCGTGAGCACCGTCTGAGCAATGGTCCCCATCGTCACTGTTGTGTGGGCACCTTCCATGGACCAGGGGCCAGGCCAGGTGCATTCACTCACACCATGCTCGCAGCAGTGTGTGCAGCGTGGTGGGCAGGTGGGCCCGGCATTGGCAAGTGAGGAGCGCGGCAGGTGTGATCAGATGAGGTGTTGGTAGTGTTCAGAGGTGAGGACAGTGTATGCTGTTGGATTGGGATCCAGATGGAACGTGTACACTGTCCAGACACACAGTGAACAGCAGGCAGTGCATAGAGGCTGGCGAGGTCAAGACACTGGGCTGAATGCAAGACGGAAGCATAGCTCATGGATAATGGAAGATCAGAGCACACTGGCAGAAATGAAGGAGGAAAAAAGGGGATGAGGGTGGACTAACCACCTGCAAGTGGAAGAAGGTCTGACCAGAGAAGGTGAGGGCTGCAAGGTTGGGGCTGCAGAGGAGGAAAGGTCTCCCCAGGTGAGCATGGATTCACTGGCCAAGACAGACGAAGGAGATAGAGTTCAGCGATGCAGAATTCAATGGGGATTAGAACAAAGAAGTGTCTAGGCCAAGGGCAGGGTGATGCCAGTCCCCCCGGAGTCCATCCTGTGTAAGGGAGCCAGGGAAGAGGGCAACAGGGCTAGCTGAGCACCGAGGGGTGGAGAGCAGAGCCAGAGGTGTTGGCGGATGACGTGGAAACCTGTGAGGGCAGGGTCAGAAGGGGAGACTGTCTGCAGCTGTGGGTGGAAGAGTCGGTCAGGGTGGAGGAGAGACTTGGCCTTCTATTTCTCTGGGGCACTGAAGAAGTTGGACACAGGCTGGGAAGGGGCCTTGTTCCCACAGCATGTCTTCCAAGACCAGACTGGCAGGACACAGCGGGTTCTTGGAGTTCCCTTGGACTGGGAACTCTGTGCTGCTAGAATGCTCCTTTATCACCTCTGGGATGAGTCCTACCCTGTCAGGGGAGGAGCATTTGGGGTGAGACCTAGGGATGCACCTCGTGTCTGTTCAGCTCTTGGCAATTTTTCCTGTATAGGAAGTAATATAACATGGGAAGGTTTAAAAGATGCTGGGCTCTCCTTCAACACTAGTAGAGGGAAGGGAGTGTTGATTACTGAGCATCTACAATGTGCCAGGACTTTTCTCCTTTAACCAGCAAAAGCCTCCTGTGGAGGTAAGTGGCATCATCCCTCCCCTCCCCGCCCCATTTCACAGGTGTGAAAACTGAGGCCTAGAAAGATTACACAGCTTGCCTGAGTTCTCACAGGTGGAAAGCGGTAAGGCCAAGCTGCAACAATAGGGCTCAGATCCTATTCTGTGCCTTAAGAGGCGCATCTAGAGGTGGTGGCACCGGGCTGTCCTGTGTGCCTTCTGTGGCATTGTCCTTCCCCTTCACTCCTACTGACGTAAGCCCCACCATGCTCCCTTCACCTCGCAGATGGCCCACTTTGGCAGTTCCATGTCTTTCCTCTTGCCCCCGCTTCCCTCCCAATTCCCTCCCCACACCCTCCCCATTGTCCTGAGGCCCCAGCTTTCTCTCTCCCTCTCTCCCTCTTCCTTCAGAAAGTGGTTAAAGGCCCTGATGGCTGACAGGGCCTCTGATCCCCACAGTCTCGCCCTGCCCACGCCTCCCTCCTGACTTCCTACTCTCCGCTTCATTCCTCCCTGCCCAGACCTGTCCCTAAATGACTCCTTTGTTCCCTTCTCCCACACCTGTCTGGTTGCCTCTTGCTCTCTGATGCCAGGATCGGGCACTGCATGGGCCACCCAGCCTTGAAATCCTTCAGCCTTGGGTGAGCAGAGGCTTTCCTGAGAGCAGACGGGTGGTGCAGCAGCTAGCAGCGCCTCAACCTGGACGTGGTCTTCAGGTGGAGACACACCTGAGCACCCACCTGGATAGGTGTACCTGCACTGCCTCCAGGGAGGAGAGGACTGGCCATGATCTTCCCCTGGCCTGAATTCACTACAAGGCCTGTCGGCTGTGACATTTGCCAAATGAGCCAGTTAATTGCCAGATTTGTACTCCCAGACAAATGGTAATTATCTGGATAAGAATCTGAAATGCTGGATAGATTTCCCCATTTCCACCCGGACGTCAAACAGCCTGGGATCAGTTAGTCTGCTTAACTGGGATTTACTGTTCCTTTTGCTTCCTCACAGCCTCAGGTCAGGGGAGGGGTGAGATGGGGCAAGGAAGGTATCACCCTGGCCATCTCCAGGCCAACAGTGGGGAAGAGGACAGAATGCCAGGCCCACGGAGTGTTAGCAGCCCCCTCGGTCTCCTTCACCTTGCAGATGGGGACACAGGCATAGTGGGAACCTCCCCTCCCTGAGCCTTGGTTTCCTTGTGGTGAAATTGGACTAGATCTCCGATTCCTAACCCAGCTACATATTAGAATTCTCTAGGGAGACCTTTAAAATACCTCCTTGGGTAAGGACTGGGAATTTTTGTTTCAACAATGCACCAGCTGATTGTGGTCTGGGGATTGCTGGCCACTGGACTCAGTGATCTCAAGAAGACCCTTCCGATCCTACAGGAACAAAAGGGCTTAAAATAGCAGAGAGGAATCCCAGCTCTGCCAATCTTGAGTGCTGTAACTTGTGTAAGTCTCTTGACGACTTTGAGCTTGTTTCTTCATCTACAGGTAGGACATGCTGGGCCAGGCACTGGCACTCAGGTGTGTGCCATAGACACTGGATTGTCTCCTGCCTGCCTGTCACTTTGCTCCCCTGCTTCCTGTCTCCAAGCCTCTTTTATTTTGTTGTTTCCCCCTTAGCACCCAGAGAGGTCACCCTGCCTCCTTTCTCACCCACCCCGTCCCAGAGCAAGCACTCTCCCCAAAAGTCACCAAAGTCTCCAGGGAAAGTGGGCCCAGCCCCTCCAGGGCACCCTGGCCTTTAGCCCAGCTCCCCTTCCCGAATCCCAAAGAGCTTTCCTGGGCAGACCAATGCTGCTCAGAAACGCAAGGACCCATGGCTTCCCATGCCCAGCAACCAGTGGCTCAGCTTTTGTGGAAGAATTGGGCAACGAGATGAGAAACAAAGCCACGATATGGTGAGAGAACTGAACTGAACCAAATGGTGGGGTTGAGAGAGTGGAGGAGGCATGAGGCTGAGCCTCTCCAAAGCAATGCTCCTGGCTGAGTGACCTCTACACATGCCTCGTCGTGCTGCCACCCCAGAGCAGGCCAGACCCATGTCAGGGCAAGGCCACCCAAGTGCAGCCAGCCAGCCACCCAGGAGGTCTTAACATCCTGGCCTGCTGAAGCTTGAGATAGGCAGAAGGAAGACCATGAGACACAGACAGGGATGTATGTGTACATTTCAATCCCACCCACCTAACCTAGCCTGGGAAGTGTCCAGTGGCAGAGGGGAAGACAGGAGGACATGTATGGGACCTATTGTGACATTCAGGATGGAATCGGAAACATGCTGACCCAGGGAACACTAGAGGAAGGTGCTGTCATATTGTCGCACCAAGTGATCTTTTTCTAACAGAGACTCTGCTCAGAGCTGAGGCCCAGGAGACAGGCACCCACAGCCCTGGGTGTCATCTTAGCCTCACACAACCAACCAAGGCAGGTCTGAGGCTATGTCACCTGGGCCTTCACCACTGGCCTGCAGAACAGGTTCTAAACAAGGGCTGCTTGCAAACAGCTATGTGTGGGCTGATGTTTGGGTCTGCAGGAGATGCCTCAAAAGGATGCCAGGACTGGCATGCTCATTCACTTTGGCCCATCTACCCACTAAACCTGCTCTGTGCCAATGTCCCCCACCTCTGACATTCCAGCAGAGCCAGGCCGAGACAGCTGGGATGCCCAGCTCAGTCTCCTGGCTGCCTGTCTCCACTTCTCCCTGCCTAGCCCTATGCTGCAGGTGCACATGCATGTGCACACAAACGCACAGGCTACCTGAAGCTCCCACCATGACGGTTACTTTAGGGGACCAGGCATTTTCTCCTAAAGCACACATATCCCAATCCCATCCCCTTGGGGCCCCTTCCCTGAGGCATTCTCAAACACTGGAAGAGGGCTTAGGGGGCTTCCTCCTCAAACAAGGACCTTGGACAGGCCCCTTCCTTCCTCTATGCCTGTGTCCCTATTTGCAAGGTGAGGGAATACTCTGTTGGCCTGGCATTCTGTCCACTGCAACTTGATGTTGACTGATAGCCACTCTGCGTAACTGGGCGGGTGCTCCCCAGTCCTGTCTGTGTGTATGAGCCCTGCCTCCCGACCTACATCATGAGCCCTCCCTCAGAAAAGAACTGTGAGTCCCTCAGCAGCCCCCATACAGGAACCTGAACTCTGAACTCTGAGCTCCTGGCACATCCAGACGGGGCTGCCCAAGACCTTCCTGCCCACCAGAACCACCTCTTCCAGGGGTACCCAGGCTTAAGCAGAGATATCCTTGGTTCAGTCCAAATTTGAGGCCAAATCCTACATAGAAGATGATCAATATTTTGCTTGTAGTCGAGGTGGGAACCTGAACCCTCCGTCTTCTTGACACCTCTTTGCCCCCTCCTCATCCTGAGGCCTCAAAGACATTTCTAAGAATGCTATGGCTCTGTGGGGTAATTTGAAAACCAACAATCTAGCCTCACCCCTTGGGAAACTGAGACTGAGAATGGAAAGGACTTATTCACAGTCTTACAGTTAGTTAGAGGCAAAAACTGGCACTGGAACTCAGTCACATTTCCTAAAACCTTGTCTGGGGCTCTGCAATTTCTCAGTTGCTGTGATGAGGATGATTGCCTCTTATTCTGTCTAACCTCCCAAGTAAGCTCCCTAGAATGACTTTCATGGCCCCTGTCCCATCTATATCTCTCAGTATGAAGCCTGAGGCCACACTGGGGTCGGAAGATGGGGGAAGCTGGAAACATCTTCCTGGGCCAAACAAGGCTTCTGGAAGGGATCTGTGAGTACATTCCCCTCCCTACCTCAGCCCCTTCTGTCCAGGGGTGTGAGTGAGAGATGAAAGGAGAGAGTAATCAACCAGCTCCTCCTGGTCAGGAAGCCTGGGCAAGGAGGAATCCTGTGCTGTCCAGATCTGAGACGTGCAGAAGCTCTTCAGGAAAGTGGAGTTCACTGCTTTGGAGGTCAGGAAGGTTTGCCCCAGGAAGGCCACCTGTAGGTGTGTATCTAGGGAAGAGTGAACCCCACATCTGTGGGGCAAAGGGCAGTGGCCACAGCTGGGCCCTTTGCTCAAATCACCTTCCCCAGGTATGCTACATCCACAGGCCTGCACTTGCCTCTGCTCCTCCCCATAGAAGTACAGGCACAGGCACATAGAACTCATGCAAACACTCTTACGTATCACATATACAAATACATGCAAACATTCACAAAGGCACAAAAACACCCACGTGCACATAAAATAAACACATATACAGATGCTCCTCAACTTGTGATGAGGTTATTTACCAATAAATCCATTGTAAGTTGAAAATGTGATAGGTCAAAAATGCTTTTAATACACCTAGCCTACCAAGCATCATAGCTTAACCTAGCTTGCCTTAAACTTGTTCAGAACACTTACATTAGCCAAGAGTTTGGCAAAATCTTCTACTACAAAGCCTATTTTGTAATAAAGTGTTGAATTTTATGGAATACTGTACTGAAAGCATAGCACTTTCACACCATCATAAATCAAACCATCCTAAGTCAGGGACTAGCTGTACATGTACACGCCATCCACACACAAACTCCAAACTTCCCCAACAGTGTCCGCCTGCAGGAATAGGTGTGTCTACACACAACTACACATGCAAAACACAGGGCCCAGCTGAGAGAAGGATAAAGGAGGCTGTGGAGGAAGTCAAGAGACCAGCTGGGGATCAGCTAGAACAAGCAGCCACTGTACCACAAATAAAAACTACAAAGACAAAAGAAAGGACATTTCAGTGGACCCCAAACTTCTCTCTTCTAGTATCTTTCCTCACCCACAACCCATTCCCCAGGGGCCAGACCCACTCAGATTAGAGGAATTATCTCTTCTTCAAATCAAAAAAAAAGAAAGAAGAAAGAAGAAGGAAGAAAGAAGGAAGGGAGAAGGGAGAAGGGGAGGGGGAGGGGGAGGATGAGGAGGAGGAGGAGAAGGAGAAGGAGAAGGAGGAGAAGAAAGAAGCACCCCAGCCAGGCACAGCGCCCAGGAGTGAGTTCTGTGCTATTGGGTCATACTCTCTGACCTGACTTGAATTTATCCTATGACTTTGGTCAGGCCCCCAGTCTTTCCTGAGTCTCCATCTGCTCATCTAGAAAATGTCCGGTCTCCTGAGACATTAGGGGATTGGGGAGCCACCTCTGATCCCCAGGTGGGATTGGGGGGACACGGGGTATGAGGGGAAAGAAATGTTTTCTAAAAGAGCCAAGGACAGCAGAAACGTAAGCCCCAAGCCCGAGGAAGCTCCAGTGGAGAAGATGAAGGTCGGAGGGGTGGGGTGAGAGAGGACAGGCCTGGAGGAGCAGGAGGGGCCCCAGCATTTACCTCCTTCTCGGCCTTGGCCTCCTCCACCGTCACGGTGCTATGATTCTTGTGCTCTTGGAACATGCAAAGGTAGCAGATGCAGGTCTGGTCAGTCTGGCAAAAGAGCTCCATCGTCTTGCCATGCACGGGACACTTGCGGGCCTCAAAGTCCCGGATGGGCTCGAGCAGCTGGTGGTCTCGGAAGGCGGCGCCCTCCAGGTGGGGCTTGAGGTGCAGCTCGCAGAAGGAGGCCTGGCACACCAGGCAGGACTTGACCGCCTTCTGCTTGTTGCCGATGCAGGAGTCGCACAGCACCTCCTCGGAGCCGGACTTGGACCGTGAAAAAAGGCCCGTGTCGGCCCGGGGGTAGCTGTTCCGCCGGGTCTCCCCGGGCTCCATGATGGACACCGCGGGCTTCCGGGACTCTGAGAAAATGGACTTGCGCAGCTCGCCCTTTTCGGCAAAGGTAACGGGTGGCTTCTTGGCAGCCCCCAGCTGGAGCCCTGCGTACGGCGACCTCTTGCCTTCCATAGAGTCCATGCTGAAGTAGTTGGAGTTCTTGTCCTCCCCGGACTCGACAAACTGGATGATGGGTCGCCGCCACTCATTGCCCGCGAACAGGGCGCTCCTCCCTTCCCCTGGCTTCAAGGCACTGCCCAGGCTCTTGCCCTCAGCTGCCTCCCCACCGTGCCCGTTGGTGGTCTTGGCATCCTTGCCGTCAGCCTTGGTGCCATTCTCCAGGCTGCCATTGGGGCCCGACGGGCTCCGGGCATCCCTGGCTTCTGGGCTCGACCCGTTGCTCCTGGAGGCATCTGCAGCTTCCATCTCAGGATGCTTGGCTGATCTGTTTCAGGCTTGCTGGGGTTCAGGATAGGTGGCCTTTCTGGCTGGCGTCTCGGCAGGGAGTGGGGCAGGCAGCCACAGGGCCTAGAGACACACCTGTGAGGAGGAGGAGGGGGAGTAGGCGGAGGAGGAGGAGTGGGAGGAGGGGAGGAGCAACAGGCACAAGCCTGACACAGCGGGCCGGGAGAAACAGGCAGCCCCGCAGCCAGCAGAGCAGATAATTACACAGGAACCACGCCCTACACATTCATCCCTAACCTGATTTTTAAAAGAAGTATTTTTTTCTCCCCCAGCTTAATTATTTTCTACAACTCAGCAACCAGTTGGGCTGCTTCCCTCTGACGCACTTGCTTCTCATCCAGGGAGCCGGGAGTCTCTGTCTTCACAGGTGGGCAGGCTTCACTGCACCCAGAGGCCCCTGGGGCAGAAGGTGAGGTGTCTGCAGAGGCCTAAGGGACACAGGGCTGTTAACTGGGTCACACAAGTCAAATAGCCTTGTAATTTGCGGGCCTGAGTTTCAGAGGAAAGATTGTCCACCCTGGGACTGTAACGCTGCTTTTCACCTTAAGGGGGAAAGATGGGTTCCGTTTGATTTGGCTGCTGATTATTGAACCCTACTCGCCAACCTCCAGGCACTTTTCTAGGTATTGCATATATACAAGCTCATTCGAGCTTCCCTAAAACCTGTTCAATTACCCCCTTTTAATAGATGAGAAAACTGGGCCTTTAAGAAGATAACTCACTGGCCTAAGTCAAGTGGCAGAGCTGAGATTTGAACCCTAAGCCTTTTAGAAGCCAAAGCCCCTTCTTCAGCTGAGGGGTCATGGAGTCACCTGAATATCTCACCGGAAGATGGCTTCTGAGAGTCTGTCCTCTCCCAATGACCCTAACAAGATACATATAGACTTTAGGTTGTTGCTATCAGAGCAGGTCAGACCCTGTGTGGATTCAAAGGACCGAGGCACAACAATGAGGGGAATCCAAGCAATGCCAAGCCAGGTGGTTGGGTCCTCAGAGCCCAAACACTTGACTCTCACCTGTCTCCACACTTGGTCTGCTGTGTGACTCAGAAAACATCTGCCCATCCTCTCTGGGTCAGGCCACAGGCAATGCCCTCCAAAAAGAGGCCAGCAAAGTGTGAGATTCAGATAATCTCAGAAGTCACCTGTTCAAATATGACTATCATATAAATACAGACCTCAGGAAGAAAAATGAGAAAAACAAACTTCATCCCCTCCTCTCCGTAACCCCTGCGGAACACCAGGGACCCTCGGCTCTTGTGGAACATGCTCCACAGTCACTTCTGGGCTCTAACCCACTGGCCTGGTCCTGGGAAGCCTCCAAACCCCCAAGGAAAGGGCTGTGCCTCTCCAAGGCCAGGCTGGGCAGGGCAGAGCAGACAGTAGGTGAGGCTGGCATGGCAGGTTCTGGGCTGTGTGGAGGAGAGTGGGTTTCCCTTCCTTCGCCTCCAATCCAGGTCAAGCTAGGAAGCCCCCCGCCCCTTTGCCTCACCAGGCTGAGCAGCTAATCCTTTGCAAAAACAGTCCCTGGGAGCAAGGGCAGAAATAAGCTCAGCTCACAAAGCAGTTCAGTTCTGAGAGAATGTATGTGGGGTGGTGTTGGCGTGGGGAGTCCTGGCTTCATGACGGGGATTCTCCTCTTGCCTGAGGTCTCTGTCTGTGGGCCCCAAAGGAGCCCCCTCTTGTTTGAACTCACTGGTGAATTGGCTTAGAGCTCATTGGGCCTTCTGGGGAGGGGAACACTTTCTCAAAATGCCAAGCCCAATTTCTCTGGGCTCTTGCCTGAGATATGGAGGGAGAAGGAGAGGCAAGTCCTGTCCTGGCCTACTGGATTGGGACATATCCCTCCCACTTTCCCTGATAGTGTTTCCCTAACCTGGAGAGAACAGGCGGTGAGGAGAAAAGAACAGAGAGAACACGAAGAAACAGAAGAGGAAAGTCATCTGGTTCTGGTTACAGTTCAACATCAATGCTGGATGAGCCCGGGGGCACCCTGGAGGGCCTCTGCTAGTTCTTAGAGTTCATGCACCCATCTTCCAGAAATCTGGGGAAAGATTCTGAGCCTTAGGAATAGGCTGACACAGAGTAGATGTTCAGATAATATTTGTGGGTGCGTGAATGGACAGATGGATGGATGGATGGATGGATGGAAGTTAAAGCTAGATGAATATGAATGGGGAAATAAATGAACAGATGGATAAGATGTGTAGATAATGGATAAGTGGGTGGTTGGATGATGAACAAATGGATGAATGGATGGATGGGTAGATGGATGGGTGAATGAAATAAGTAAAAGCTAGATGAATATGAATAAGAAAATGGATGGATGGACACATAGTTGAAGAATTGTGTCAAAGAATTTAAAAAAGAAGGGAAGGAGAGAGAAAGGATGATACATGGGAAGGAGAGAGGAAAGAGAAGGGAAGAGGAAGGAAGGAAGGAGATCTCAGATAGGCAGTAACTAGGTGAGTGGGTGGATTGCAAGGGTGTGCTGATAAAAGTTTAGGAATGGACTCTTTCAGGCAAAAAAGCACTGGTTTGTAGCATTTGAAAATTTCACCCTAGTCAGTCTCAAGCTACTAGTGTGAAGAGCACTGGAAAGAGATGCACACAGTCAGCTGTCCCGAGCCAGTGTGAGCCTGCTCCAATGCATCGCTGGAGGACTAGTGGATGATCAAAGTGGAAGACATCTTATAAGACGGAGGATAGAAAGATGGATGCTGGAGGATGTCAGGGGAACAGGTTCAAGAGATTCAAGGCAAAGGAAAGATGAGGCGAATTTCTCTTCCAGGAGGCTTTCCCTAACCCAAGCCCAGTCACCACTGCCCCTATTCAACCCCTGTAACATCTGTCTATCCCTGTCTGTCCTACTTAGGAAGCATTTAGCTCAGCCCACCTGGTGGTGTTAATTATTCATTCATTCACACATACTTATTGAGCATCCTACCATGGGCCAGGGTTAGGCAAGGGACTGATCATATGGACAAGAAGGAGTCCCAGATCATGCCCTTGGGGAATTCATAGTTTAGTGGGAGAAGAGATCAGTATGCAAATCACTTGAATTTGGCATGAACAGTGAATGAGAGAAATATGTGTGAGGGCCTTGGGTTGCTCAGAGGAGGGAGGAACCAGCATGTGCTGAGAGAGGCCCGTCTCTCCAACCAGGATGAGCATGGCTCGTTTTCCATGCACATAAGTGGCCTCCCTGGCTACACAGAGACAGTGTTTGACTTGACTCAGCAGATATTTATTCAGCTGAATTCTCAGTGGGTGTTAGTTGACTGGTCTTTTGGTTCTCCTAGGCCAGGGTGCAGGGCCTCTCCTCCCTTGAGGGACTGCTCTACCCAAATGCCTAGCAGAAGGTAGAGTCTCCTGGAGATCCCAGAAGCCAGGAGCTGAAAAGAAGCAAACAATCGTCCCTTCAGGGCCGATCCCCAAGCCCTTGTCCCACCACCCCAACATCCCTCCTGGAGCTGAACCAAAGAAGAGGATTCCCACCCCTGAAGCACTGAGGTCTGGATGGGTACAGCACACCTCACAGGAAGATGATCGCTCCCAAAGCTCCCCAGGCCCTCGCTCAGGACCTGACTACAGGCAACCCCATCTGCTGGGGTCCTGCCCCTCTGCAGCCCCAAACTCAGTTGCATAGGTTCCATAAGAGGGCATTTCCTAATGACACTGAGAGCCCATGTGTCCTGTGCAACTTGGCAAAAAGCCCCCAAAGGCCATCATCTGCACTGCTGTGGCAGAGAGGTCTCTTCACTTTTAAAGGCCTTGAAAGAAAGGGAGCCCGTGAAACCTCCCACTCCAGTCACTCCTCCCACATCTTATCCTGTTCTCCCTGTGGTCTAGCTTAAAGTCTTCCTGCTGCAACGTTTCTCCCTACACCAGGTGGTGGTGAGATGCGACTGGCTGCCTGCCCCTACCTCATCCCTTGTAAGCTTTAGAAGGTAAGAAGAGCTGGCAGGTGTGGCTTCCAGAGAAGGGTTCCTATGGAGCAGAGGCAACTTCTACCTCTTCCTGCTTGGCCCTGTCAGACCAGGCATGCGTGAAAGCCCCCACAGAGTCCCTCCTCCCACACGCACCCATAGGCCAACCCCAAGCCTCCTCCCAGGCTTCTCCCATGAGGCACCTCAAAGATGTTCCCTTCCTGGCAACCTCCTTTGATTCAGCAGGTGGAGCCGCCTTCACTTACCTACTGTGTGGCCTGAGAACACCTGATTCTGTCACCAATCATCTTCAGATGAAAGAGGAAACCCCTTAAAAGGAGAAAACTTCTCAGGCTTCGTTGGAATCCCAGGGTTGGGAGGGAGTGGTCGGCTGGTCCATCCCCTTGCCCCTGGGCAAGGCTATATCAAGAAAGTCTTTGATGTATCTTTTAAAGAACTATATATTATTTAAAAGGCCTGCGAGAAAAAAGATTTCATAGCTTCCTTCAGCCATTCATTTCAAGCTTTAGGACCGCTTGCTGCGGGAAGTTCTTCTTTGAGTCTAACATAAATACTCTATAAATGAACGTGTACTGTGCAATTGGAGTTAAGGAACTGAGCCTCTGGCCCTGCAAAAGGGAAGGTACGAGATAATTGTTTCCGTGAGCAGAAGAGTTTGATCCAGTCTTAATGCTTACATGGTTCTTTTGACTTCTTGTTTTTTTTGAGACAGGGTCTCACTCTATTGCCGTGGCTGGAGTACCTTGGTGTGACCTCTCACTGCAGCTTCCACCGCCCGGGTTCAAGCGATTCTCCCGCTTCAGTCTCCCAGTGCCTGGGACTACATGCCCGTGCCACCACACCCAGCTAATTTTTGTATTTTTTGGTAGAGACGGGTTTCACTATGTTGGCCAGGCTGGTCTTGAACTCCTGACCTCAAGTGATCCACTGGCCTAGGCCTCCCAAAGTGCTGGGATCACAGGCGTGAGCCACCATGCCCAGTCTCTTTTGACTTCTTGGTGCCCTTGTCCTCTTTTTGTACCTCTAGCTATAGACAGCAGCAAAAAGCCTATGGCGGTTCGAAACTTTATAGCAATAATAAAATTTCTAAAGTCTAATTTTCTCATGCCTGCTATCCTAATACAACAGAATTTGTCCTGAAATTGGAAGGATTTAGATTATATATTAGGAAGAACTCTATAGACTGAGTAGTACTGTTCCTGTGATCATAAATTCCTTCCTCGGAAGCCCTTCAAAAGCAGGACTGAATTCTACCTGCCCGGAATGTTTCAGGCACCCTACCTGGGATGGGAGGAGAAGGGAAAGGAAAAGACGTTTGTGGCACCTCTCCAGGGGGCCAGGCATGGTCCCAGCCCTAGTGTACAGAGAATAAGAAGATACTGTCCTCACCCTCAAGGGCTGTTAGCTCACTGGGTCGTTTCGGATTCAAGGAACGGTCCTCTTGCTCCTACCCTTGCCTCCTTCTAAGGGAGGAGATCACCCCTCATATTTTCTTATGCTCAATTTCTGCCTCCAAAAAAAGAAGAAGTTAAAAGGCAGAAATGAAATCCACAAGCAGACAGCCCAGCACCACACCCTGGGCCTGGTAGTTAAAGATCGACCCCTGACCTAATCGGTTATGTTATCTATAGATTCCAGACATTGTATAGAAAAGCACTGTGAAGATCCCTGTCCTGTTCTGTTCCGTTCTAATTACCGGTGCATGCATCCCTCAGTCACGTATCCCCTGCTTGTTCAATCAATCACAACCCTCTCACGCGCACCCCCTTAGAGTTGTGAGCCCTTAAAGGGGACAGGAATTGCTCACTCAGGGAGCTCGGTTGTTGGAGACATGAGTCTTGCCGAAGCTCCCAGCCAAATAAAGCCCTTCCTTCCTTAACTCAGTGTCTGAGGGGTTTTGTCTGCAGCTTGTCCTGCTACACTTCCAAGGCTTTTATCCCCTGAGAAGACACTGGGTCCTAACTGTAGCTCTCAATTGAGCAGAATCAAGACAGGGCATCCCCAGGGAAAGGTGATCAGGTCTGGGTCTTGTAGTACAAATTGACCTAGGACTCTTGCATAATGGAGAGGTCCTCAAGTACCCTGCCACCTTCCCAATACTGGCTTAGGACTCTGTGGAAAATGCCCACTGGATCAGATCCCTTGGGGACCCTGTGCCCCCCCCCACCCATCAATACCCATAAACAATGCTGTGATAGGTACTTGCCCGTGTCAAGTTGGCTAAGCTACAGCACCCAGTCATTTAATCAAACACTAATCTGGGTGTTGCTGCGAAAGTGAAGTCACCTACAGTCCATTGACTTTAAATAAAGGAGATTATCCTCAATAATGTGGGTGTACCGCATTTGATCAGTGGGAAGGCCCTATGAGTTAAAAACCGAGGTTTCTCAGAGAAGAAGAAATTCTGCCCCAAGATTGCAGTATCAACTCCTGCCTGCTCTCTGGGTTTCGGACCTGTCAGCCCCAACAATCTCATGAGCCAATTCCTGGAAACAAATCTCTTAATATAACTATAGGTCCTATTGGCTCTGTTTCTCTGCAGGATCCTGACTGAGTCCTGCTACAGCCCAGCCCTGGATGCGCAGAACTTTGTCAGGGTTTCTCCATGGGATAAGAACTTCACTGGGGCCTGAGGGACTGGCTGGCTGTGGGTGCAGCCAGAGCTAGGGTGGAGGAGCCCCAGAACTTTCTTGATATGTGAATTTGGGCAAGTTACTTAATCTCCCTGAGCTAGTCTCCTTGCCTACGAAATGAGACTGAGCCTAGCTCCCTGGGAGGACCATTGGGGGATTAGGGAAAGTGAGAAATTGTGAAAATGCCGAGACTGTGCCTGGCTCCCAAGAACTATTCAGTACGTTTTTGTTAAATGTTTCACTTTGAGGGAAAGTGAGCAGAATTTTCTCTGCTGGAGAAGGACTGGAGACGGCCTGGTGAAGACGAATTGCCAGGGCTTTCTTCCTGCTCCAGCAGCTGGGGCGGGCGAGGCTTCTAATCGTCTGCTCCTGGCTCTCCTCCATGTCATCTCCTAGGTACCTTCCAGCCCTGAAATTCTATGATTATAGGGTTGCATCCTAAAATGCAGAGAAGGGCAGTGAAAATAATTAAAGACTTGGAAAACAGGACCTGAGAGGAAAGGGTTAAAGGCACTGGGATTATTTAGCCTGGAGAAGGGGTGTTTTAATCATACCCTTCTTTACCTAGAGAGGGTTATTTGGATGGAGGCACTGGTCAGTTTCTCTCCATCCCTTTAGAGGGCAAAGTCAGAGGGGACAGGGAACCCTCTAACAGGCAGCTAGAGGGATTGAAGTTAGACAGCAGGGTGCCTGTCTTGCCCAAATAATATCAACTATTTTACAGGACTTGTGGGGAGGTTATTTGTGGTAGGAAATGAATTAGATGACCTTTGGGTTTTCTCCTTGCTATTCGAATTCTAGACACTAATTTCCCCAGAATTGTGAAAAATAAGAGAAAAAAAAAATCGAAGAGGAAATTGAACAGGCGTGGTGGGGATAGCCCAGCAGCACTCCCCGGCCCTGCCCCTGGGCACAGTGGAGTGTCAGCCTCGGAGGCCTAGAGCTTACATGGGGCCAATCAGAGAGAAGCTTGTGCCCTGGACTTTTTCCTTGTTGCAGTATCAACAGCAAATTGTCTTCCTCAGACCTCGGAAGACGTCTTTCTTCCCCACTCCTTCCACGCACACTGAATATGAACCTGCCCCAATTCAGGAAGGCATTAGGGAAAAGAAGATGCACCGCTTATCCTGAGGCTGCAGTAGCACTGACTCCCAAGGAACATCCAGACTCAGCCAGTTCCCTCCCAGACCCTGAGCTTCTTCCCTTCTTCATCGTCATTGCCACTATCGGAATAACAAGACTGGCTACTATTCTTTGTTGAGGGCATACTCTATGCCAAGCACTTCATACGGAGTACCCCTAATTCCATGGTACACGGTATAGGTAAGGAAATAGAGGCCCAGAGAGGTAAAGCAACTTGCCCAAGGCCACACAGCTGAGCCGGGCTCAGCCCTGTACCATCTATTCATGCTGTCTGAACTTCACTACTAACCCCTGAGGAACATAATCCTTATTTTACTGGTGAAGAAATTAAGACTGAGAAGTTGAGCAATTTGCCCTCGGTCACTCGACTGTTAATCGATGAAGCCAGGTCTCTCAGCTCCAAAACCCGTGTCTTCCCTCCTAAATGAGGATGGTGAGGCATACCCTGCTTCTTGCAGGTTCTCATCCAATGAATGGAGGGGAAAAACCCCTGGGAGACCCCCCCAAGTGGGTGATGGGCAAGGGTCACTCCTCTGTCCATCAAAGAAATTGGAGAGAATAATGACAACGAATAGCATTATTATCATGTTCATGAAGCACTAACCATGTGTCAGGCACTGTGCTAGACCCTCAACATGCTCATCTCAATCAATCCTCCCCTGAGAGTACAAAGGGGGTACTTCCATTCTCCCGTTTTAAATATGAAGCAACTGAGACACACAGAGTTTCAGTAACTTGCCCAAGGTCGCAAGGTGAATAACTAGCAGAACTGGGTTTGGAACTCCATGTACTCTGACTCCAGAACTCTCCCTCTAATCCCTTGAACTGTGCTGCAAAATTTTTTCCTCCTGAGCCAAGTGTGCTAATGAAATTGAGTCCAACAGCTACTTCTGAGCTGTCTCTAAAAGTTCTTTCCATGCCCTTCATGTTCTTCCAGCCTCCACTCCTGAGGTGCCGCAGAGCTGTCTCATTCCACATGGCAGCCCTTGTGCCTACCCTGGCCTCCTGAGCTCAGAATGGGGGAGATTCCCGCCCCAGGAGGAGGCTCTGTGGTCAGAAGCTGTTCTCCTCTCCCAGGCAAGGCCCGGCTCCCTGTGTATGGGCTCGCCTGGGGACACAACTGAGCCCAGGACGAGAACCAGAGCTGGAGCCACAACCCAAATGTGACCCAGAGCAGAGCACTCCGGGAAGGCCCAGGGAGCAGGAGGAGGCAGCCTGACCCTGCAGAGATGGGAGGTGTGGATGGCTCAGAAGGAGAGGACCCAGCTCTGCCTAGGTCACTGCCTGGCCTGAGGCTCTAGGGAGAGAGAAATGGGAGGGAAGAAGGGGACAGAGTGAGGGGACACTCAAGCACCAACTCAGTGCTATCCTGCTGGAGCCGTGTGCTGCTCCAGGAAGGGCTGGGTGGGGGCCCACTTTGAAGTCCTCATCATCCGGGCAGGGAGGCTGGGTGTGGCAGCTTCCGGCAGGGGAACTGCTAGCCTCTCCACGCCTCACCTCTTGACTAGACCCTCCCCTCACACACAAAGCCGAACCAGACTGAACCATCGGCAGCTCCCAGAAAGCGAGTGCGCCCCTCGGGCTGCCCCACATGCTGTTCCGGTGCCTCTCCACCCTCTGCGGGTCTCAGCTTAGTTGGCATTTCCTCCAAGAATGGCTGCCTGACCTCCCCGCCCCAGTCCAGGCTGAGTGACCCCTCCATGTGCCCCTGCAACTTCACTCAGTTCCCCAGGGCCTGCCTTGCCCCACTGCATTGGAATCATCTGTTTACACCACTTCCACCAGCAGGCCGTAAGTCCAGGCCATCTCTGTAGTCACAGAGTCTAACACAGTGCCCAGCAAACAGTGATGCCCAATAAGTATCTCGAGTTCACGGGTGGTTAAAACAGAACAAAGCCAGCGCAGACTGCAGGCAACTCGTGGGTACTGCCCCAAAGCCCAAGGTTTCCGGAGGACTGCCAGGCTCTCAGCTGGTCTTGGCAAGAACAGATCAGGGTGCAAGAGTTGTGGGATGCTGACTGCTGCGGCAGTGAGGCCAAGTCTGGTGGAAGGCGAAGGGTTGAGGGGGAAGGCTGCCCAGGGCAGGGCAGCTCCAGCAGGGAGGCCAGCCAGGGTGCAGGCCTGTGAACCTGGCTCAAATTTCCTCTAATCTGACAGTTTTCAAGGAAACCAGGTGGAGGAGACATGTCGGGACAACAGCAGCCTGTCCATCCTGTTACAGATGTGCTGGCACTCAGATGACAATGAGGCAAGAGCCCTGCCTGCCTCACCCTGGGGAGACATAGGGTGGCAGAGTTGGGGGGTGGGCAAGCACCAAGGAGAAAGGGCAGGAAGCAATGCCTTGGGGTGTCTGTCCTGAGCCCCTCCCTCATGATCTCCCCTGAAGCTGGGACTGCAGTCCCTGAGCCCCAGGGCTAATCTAACCATCAATGGACCAAAGGCAATGGAGGGGGAGGAGAAGAAGAAAGCTAGGTGGGAGGGAAAGAGAAATGAAACAGGAGTGGCAGGAAGGTGAGAATGCAGCAGACAGCAAGAGCTAGAGTGAGTCAATGAGAGGGGGAAGCAGATCACATGGAGAAGCTATGTCAAAATACACTTCACAGCCGGCAGAACCCCGTCCCCAGCATCGTCTGTATGAACGCAAAACAGCCCTGTGAAGTATAATTATCCTTTTCCTCCCTTTTGTTTTATTTCACTTTTTATTATGGAAAACTTCAAAAACACACAATGTAAACACAATAGTATAATTTCAATCCTTACGTATCCATCAACCCGCTTCCACAATGAGCATGTCACGCCATTCTCCTTTCACTATATTTTCACCCACTCAATTTTTATTGTTTTTTGACATTACTATTTTTTGGGAAAACTTGCACACATTAAAATGTGCAAATAGTAGCTCTACAATGTTGATAAAGTGTTTATATCCAAGCAAACCACATCCCTATTATAATATGGTACACTGCCATCTCACTGGAAATTCTCTCATATTTCTTCCCAGTCAATCCTACCACTCACCTCCATCCCCAACTAATCCAATTTCTAGCTACAGATTAGTTTCAGCTAATCTAGAACTTCACATCAGTGGACTCGCACGATCTTCATTCCTTAGTGCCTTGCTTCTTTCTCTTAGCATAATGTCTCTGGGAAGCATTCATCTGGATGCGTGAATCGTGGTTTATTTCTTTGAAGTTGCTGACTAGGATTCCACTGTATGGACACATCAGAATTTACCTAGCGATTTCCTGTTGATGAGCATTTCCTGTGCCTGACTATTGTGAATAAAGCTGCTATGAGCATTTGTTTTTGTGGGCATGTTTTCATTTCCCCTGGATAAATACCTAAGAGTGGAATTGCCACATCAACAGTAGGTGTAAGTTTAACCTTTTGAGAAACAGTCAAACCTTTTTCCAAAGTGGTTGCACTATTTTGCATTCCCACCACAAGGTACATACATTTCAGGTGCTCTGTGATCTCATTAACATGCAGTTGTTGTAAGACTTTTAAATTGTAGCCATTCTAGCAGGTATGTAGTAGTATCACATTGTAGTTGTACTCTGTACTTTTTAATGACTAATGATGTTTAAGCAATGTTTCATGTGTTCATTGGCATTCATATATCTTCTTTTGTGAAGTATCTGTTTAAGTCTTTGGCTTATTTTTTTTGTTAGCTGGGCATAATGACACATGCCTGTAGTCCCAGCTACTTGGGAGGCAGGAGGATGGCTTGAGCCAGGGAGGCAGAGGTTACAGTGAGCCAGGATTGCGCCACTACACTCCAGCCTGGGCAACAGAGCAAGACCCTCTCTGTCAAAAAGAAAAAAATAGTATTTTGTCCATTCTTAATACGGTTGCTTGTCTTTTTATTATTGGATCATAGGAGCTCTTTGTATATTCTAGTAACAAGTCCATCAGATATATGTTTTCTGAATATCTTCTTCAAATCTGTGGTTTGTCTATTACTTTTCTTAATGATGTCCTTTTAGATTTATTGAGACATAATTTAAGGCCAGCGGGGGTGGCTCACGTCTGTAATCCCAGCACTTTGGGAGGCTGAGGCGGGTGGATCATGAGGTCAGGAGATCAAGATCATCCTGGCTAACACAGTGAAACCCCATCTCTACTAAAAATACAAAATATTAGCTGGGTGTGGTGGCGGGCATCTGTAGTCCCAGCTACTCAGGAGGCCAAGGCAGGAGAATCGCCCTGGGAGGTGGAGGTTGCAGTGAGCCGAGATCGCGCCACTGCACTCCAGCCTGGGCCACAGAGTGAGACTCTGTTTAAAAAAAAGACATAATTTATATCAAATTCACCAATTTTCAGTGTTCCAATCAATGGGTTTTTGACAAATATGTATACAGTCATGTAACCACCACAAGAAGCACAATATAGAACATTGTTGTCACTCCAAAAAGACACCTTGTACTCCCTGATAGTAAATCTCCTACCCGTAGCCCCTGGAAATCACTAATCTGCTTTCTGGCATGATAGTTTTGCCTTTCCTAGAATTTCATATGACTGGAAACTTGCAGTATGTAATCTTTCGTTTCTCGCTTTTTTCACTTAGCATAATGTTTTTGAGATTCACCCATGTTGCTGCCTGTATAAGTAGTTCCATTTGAATGTTGAATCGTATTTCATTGTAAATGTATTCCATGATGTATTTATTAATTCACCACTTGATGGACGTTTGCTGTTTGATTCAATTTGGGGTTGGCATAGATAGAGCTATTTGTTGTGCATAATTACATAAATGTCCTTGTGTGTTTATTTTCGTTTCTCCTGGGTAAGTATCTAGAAGTGGGTTTGTGGGGTCATGTAATGAGAATATCTTTCACTTTTTTTCCCATCTTTTATTTTAACACTTTAAGTTCTGGGATACATGTGTAGAACGTGCAGTTTGTTACATAGGTATACACGTGTCACGGTGGTTTGCTGCACCCATCAACCTGTCATCTGCACTAGGTATTTCTCCTAATGCTATCCGTCCCCTAACCCCCCACCCCTTGACAGGCCCCAGTGTATGATGTTCCCCTCTCTGTGTCCATGTGATCTCATTGTTCAACACCCACTTATGAGTGAGAACAAGCAGTGTTTAGTTTTCTGTCCCTGTGTTAGTTTGCTGAGAATAATGGTTTCCAGCTTCATCCATGTCCCTGCAAAGGACATGAACTCATCTTTTTTATGGCTGCATAGTATTCCATGGTGTATATGTGCCACATTTTCTTTATTCAGTCTATCACTGATGGGCATTTGGGTTGGTTCCAAATCTTTGCTATTGTGAACAGTGCTGCAATAAACATACGTGTGCATGTGTCTTTGTAGTAGAATGATTTATTATCCTTTGGGTATATACCCAGTAATGGGATTGCTTGGTCAAATGGTATTTCTGGTTCTACATCCTTGAGGAATTGCCACACTGTCTTCCACAATGGTTGAACTAATTTACACTCCCACCAACAATGTAAAAGCACTCCTATTTCTCCATATCCTCTCCAGCATCTGTTGTTTTCTGACTTTTTTTTTTTTTTTTTTTTTGAGACGGAATCTCGCTTTGTTGCCCAGGCTGGAGTGCAGTGGCGCGATCTTGGCTCACTGCAAGCTCCACCTCCCGTGTTCACGCCATTCTCCTGCCTCAGCCTCCCGAGTAGCTGGGACTACAGGCACCCGCCACCACGCCCAGCTAATTTTTTTGTATATTCAGTAGAGATGGGGTTTCACCGTGTTCACCAGGATGATCTCGATCTCCTGACCTCGTGATCCGCCTGCCTCAGCCTCCCAAAGTGCTGGGATTACAGGCGTGAGCCACCGCGCCTGGCCTGTTTCCTGACTTTTTAATGATCGCCATTCTAACTGGTGTGAGATGGTGTCTCATTGTGGTTTTGATTTGCATTTCTCTAATGACTAGTGATGATGAGATTTTGTTCATGTTTGTTGGCCACATAAATGTCTTCTTTTGAGAAGTGTCTGTTCATATCCTTCACCCACTTTTTGACGGAGTTATTTGTTTTGCTTGTAAATCTGTTTAAATTTTTGTAGATTCTGGATATTAGCCCTTTGTCAGATGCAGAGATTGCAAAAATGTTCTCCCATTCTGTAGGTTGCCTGTTCACTCTAATGATAGTTTCTTTTGCTGTGCAGAAGCTCTTCAGTTTAATTAGATCTGATTTGCCAAATTTGGTTTTTGTGGCCATAACTTTTTGTGTTTTAGTCATGAAGTCCTTGCCCATGCCTACGTCCTGAATGGTATTGCCTACGTTTTCTTCAGGGTTTTTATGGTTTTAGGTCTTACATTTAAGTCTTTAATCCATCTTGAATCAATTTTTGTATAAGGTGTAAGGAAGGGGTCTAGTTTCAGTTGTCTGCATATGGCTAGCCAGTTTTCCCAACACCATTTATTAAATAGGAAATCCTTTCCCCATTGCTTATTTTGTCAGGTTTGTCAAAGATCAGATGGTTGTATATGCATGGTGTTATTTCTGAGGCCTCTGTTCTGTTCCATTGGTCTATATATCTCCTTTGGTACCAGTACCATGCTGTTTTGGTTACTGTAGCCTTGTAGTATAGTTTGAAGTTGGGTAGCATGATGCCTCCAGCTTTATTCTTTTTGCTTAGGATTGTCTTGGCTATACAGGCTTTTTTTTAGGTTCCATATAAAATTTAAAGTAGTTTTTTCTAATTCTGTGAAGAAAATCAATGATAGCTTGATGGGGATAGCATTGAATCTATAAATTACTTTGGGCAGTATGGCCATTTTCACGATATTGATTCTTCCTACCTATAAGCATGGATTTGTTTGTTTGTGTCCTCTCTTATTTACTTGAGCAGTGGTTTGTAGTTCTCCTTGAAGAGGTCCTTCACATCCCTTGTAAGTTGTATTCCTAGGTACTTTATTCCCTTTGTATAAATTGTGAATGGGAGTTCACTCATGATTTGGCTCTCTATTATTGGTGTATAGGAATGCTTGTGATTTTTGCACATTGATTTTGTATCCTGAGACATTGCTGAAGTTGCTTATCAGCTTAAGTAGATTTGGGGCTGAGATGATGGGGTTTTCTAAACATACAATCATTCATCTGCAAACAGAGACAATTTGACTTCCTCTCTTCCTCTTTGAATACCCTTTATTTCTTCCTCTTGCCTGATTGCCCTGGCCAGAACTTCCAATACTATGCTGAATAGGAGTGGTGAGAAAGGGCATCCTTGTCTTGTGCCAGTTTTCAAAGGGAATGCTTCCAGCTTTTGCCCATTCAGTATGATATTGGCTGTGGATTTGTCTTAAATAACTCTTATTATTTTGAGATATGTTCCATCAATGTCTAGTTTATTGATCGTTTTTAGCATGAAGTGGTGTTGCATTTTATCAAAGGCCTTTTCTGCATCTATTGAGATAATCATGTGGTTTTGTCATTGATTCTGTTTATATGATGGATTACGTTTGTTGATTTGCATATGTTGAACTAGTCTTGCATCCCAGGGAAGAAGCTGACTTCATTATGGTGGATAAGCTTTTTGATGTGCTGCTGGATTCGGTTTGCCAGTATTTTATTGAGGATTTTGCATCAATGTTCATCAGGGATATTGGCCTGAAGTTTTCTTTTTTTGTTGCGTCTGTGCCAGGTTTTGGCATCAGGATGATACTGGCCTCATAGACTAAGTTAGGGAGGAGTTCTTTTTCTGTTGTTTGGAATAGTTTCAGAAGGAATGGTACCAGCTCCTCTTTGTACCTCTGGTAGAATTCAGCTGTGAATGCATCTGGTTCTGGGCTTCTTTTGGTTGGTAGGCTATTCATTACTGCCTCAACTTCAGAACTTGTTATTGGTCTATTCAGGGATTGGACTTCTTCCCCCTTAGGAAGGTGTATGTGTCCAGGAATGTATCCATTTCTTCTAGATTTTCTAGTTTATTTGCATAGAGGTGATTATAGTATTCTCTCATGGTAAGTTTGTATTTCTGTGGGATCAGTGGTTATATCCCCTTTATCTTTTTTGTTGTGTCTATTTGATTCTTCTCTCTTTTCTTCTTTATTAGTCTGGATAGTGGTCTACCTATTTTGTTAATCTTTTCAAAAAACAAGTTCCTGGATTCATTGATTTTTTGGGGTTTTTTGTGTCTCTATCTCCTTCAGTTATGCTCTGAGCTTAGTTTTCTTGTCTTCTGCTAGCTTTTGAATTTGTTTGCTCTTGCTTCTCTAGTTCTTTTAATTGCGTTGTTAGGGTGTTGAGTTTAGATCTTTCCTGTTTTCTTTTGTGGGCATTTAGTGCTATAAATTTCCCCCTAAACACTGCTTTAGCTGTGTCCCAGAGATTCTGGTACATTGTGTCTTTGTTCTCATTTGTTTCAAAGAACTTATTTATTTCTGCCTTAATTTCATTGTTTACACAGTAGTCATTCAGGAGCAGGTTGTTCAATTTCCATGTAGTTGTGTGGTTTTGAGTGAGTTTCTCAATCCTGAGTTCTATTTAATTGCACTGTGGTCTGAGAGACTGTTTGTTATGACTTCTGTTCTTTTGCATTTGCTGAGAAGTGTTTTACTTCCAATTATGTGGTCAATTTTAGAATAAGTGTGATGTGGTGCTAAGAAGAATGTATATTCTGTTGATTTGGGGTGGAGAGTTCTGTAGATATCTATTAGGTCCGCTTGGTCCAGAGCTGAGTTCAAGTCCTGAATATCCTTGTTAATTTTCTGTCTGGTTAATCTGTCTAATATTGACAGTGTGGTGTTAAAGTCTCCCATTATTATTGTGTGGGAGTCTAAGTCTCTTTGTAGGTCTCCAGGAACTTGCTTTATGAAGCTGGATGCTCCTGTATTAGGTGCATATATATTTAGGATAGTTAGCTCTTCTTGTTGCATTGATCCCTTTACCATTATGTAATGCCCTTCTTTGTCTCTTTTGATCTTTTTTGGCTTAAAGTCTGTTTTATCAGAGACTAGGATTGCAACCCCTGCTTTTTTTGCTTTCTATTTACTTGGCAAATATTCCTGCATCCCTTTATTTTGAGTCTTTGTGTGTCTTTGCATACGAGATGGGTCTCCTGAATACAGCACACCATTGGGTCTTGACTCTTTATCCAATTTGCCAGTCTGTGTCTTTAAATTGGGCCATTTAGCCTGTTTACATTTAAGGTTAATGTTGTTATGTGTGAATTTGATCCTGTCATTATGATGCTAGCTGGCTATTTTGCCTGTTAGTTGATGCAGTTTCTTCACACTGTCGATGGTCTTTACAATTTGGTATGTTTTTGCAGTGGCTGGTACCAGTTTTTCCTTTCCATATTTAGGGCTTCCTTCAGGAGCTCTTGTAAGGCAGGCCTGGTGGTGACAAAATCTCGCAGCATTTGCTTGTCTGTAAAGGATTTTATTTCTCCTTCACTTTTGGCTGGATATGAAATCCTGGGTTGAAAATTCTTTTCTTTAAGAATGTTGAATATTGGCCTCCACTCTCTTCTGGCTTGTAGGGTTTCTGCAGAGAGATCCACTGTTAGTCTGATGGGCTTCCTTTTGTGGACAACTCAACCTTTCTCTCTGGCTGCCCTCAAACTGTTTTCCATAGTGGCTATGCTATTTTGCATTCCCACCAACAAATTGTAAGACTTCCAGTTACTTCTCATCCTGCCAACACATCATATATTCAGTCTTTATAAATTTTAACCATTCTAGTGATTGTACAGTGGTATCTCAGTGTGGTTTTAAAGTGAGCTTATCTAGTGACTAATAATGTTAAGCTTCTTTTCATGTGCTTATGTGCCACTTGCTTCCCTTTATTAGCGAAATGTCTCTCCATATCTTTTGCCCAGTTTTTAATCAGGTTGTTTGTCTTCTGACTGAGTAGGAAGAGCTTTTTAAAAGATATTTTGAATTCAAGTCCTTTGTTAGATACATGTTTCACAAATAGTTTCTGCCCCATTATAGCATACCTTTTTAATCTTCTTAATCATATCTTTTAAAAAGCAAGTTTTGGCCAGACATGGTGGCTCACACTGGTATTCTCAGTACTTTGGGAGGCTGAGGTAGGCAGATCACCTGAGGTCATGAGTTTGAGACTAGCCTGGCCGACATGTTGAATCCCCATCTCTACTAAAAATAAAAAAATAATAAAAAAATAAAAAATTAGCCGGGCATGGTCTTGGGCACCAGAAATCCTAGCTACTCAGGAGTCTGAGGCAGGAGAATCCCTTGAACCCAGGAGGTGGAGGTTGCAGTGAGCTGAGATCATGCCACTGCACTCCAGCCTGGGTGACAGGGCAAGACTGTGTCTCGAAAAATAAATAAATAAATAAATAAATAAATAAGCAGGGTTTTTTTTTTTTAAGGAAGTCTGATATATTGATTTTTTTTTTTCTCTAAGATTTGTGCTTTCTATGTCCTATCTAAGAAATTTTGGTGTTTACCTCAATTTGGGGTTGGTATAGATAGAGCTGCATAACAGGTTATAAAGATTTTAAATCTTAGATCCACTATTTCAAGTTAATTGTTGCTTATGATGTGAGATAAGGACCATTTTTTAAATTGTATATGGATACCCAATTGTTCTAGCACCATTTGTTGAAAAAACTATCATTTCCCCCATTGAATTCCCTTGGCACCTTTGTGAAAAATCAATTATCTACATATATATAAATCTATTTCTGGACTCTCTATTCTGTTCAGTGATCTAAACGTTTACTTTATTCCGTAAGACACTATCTAATTACTATAACTTTGTTGTAAGTCTTAAAAATCAGGTAGTAAGTCCTCCAAGCTTGGTCTTTGTTTTTCATAATTTTTGTACCTATTATGATCCATGGTGTTTCCATATGAACTTTAGGATCAGATTACAAAATTCTTTAAAAATCTGCTGTGATTTTGACTAAGAGTTCGTTAAATCTGAAGATCAATTTGGGGAGGATTGACAGCTTAACAATATCAAGTCTTAATAATATCAATATGTACCATGAACAGGGTATATTTCTCTATTTAGATCTTTAACTTCTCCCAGCAGTTTTGTAGTTTTTAGTGCACTATACAAATTTTAGCTAATTTATTCCTAAGTATTTCATGTTTTTGTGCCATCATAAATGTTATTTTCCATTTAAATCCCAACTGTTAGTTTCTAGTACATAGAAATACAATTAGGCCAGGCACAGTGGCTCATGCTTGTAATCCTAACATATTAGGAGGCTAAGGTGGCAACTCCAGCTTGAGGCCAGGAGTTTGAGAACAGCCTCAGTAATGTAGCAAGACCTTGTCTCTACAAAAAATTTAAAAATAAAAAACTCAGTCAGGTGTGGTGGCACATGCCTGTAGTCACAACTACGTAGGAGGCTAAGGTGGGAGGATTGCTTGAGCCCAGGAGCTCAAGGCTACAATAATTGTGCCACTGAACTCCAGCCTGGGTGATAGAGTGAGGCTCCCTCTCAAAAATAATAATAATAATAATTAATTTTTGTATATTGAACCTCTATCCTGCAACATTGCTAAACTCATTTATTAACTGTGGTGTCTTAGTTTGCTTGTGGATTCCCTAAGATTTTCTAGATAGAAAATTATGTTGCTTATGGCCGGGCGTGATGGCTCACACCTGTAATCCCAGCACTTTGGGAGGCTGAGGTGGGCGGATCACGAGGTCAGGAGATCAAGACCATGCTGGCTAACACAGTGAAACCCTGTCTCTACTAGAAATGCAAAAAAAAAATTAGCCAGGAGTGGTGGCAGGCACCTGTAGTCCCAGCTACTAGGGAGGCTGAGAAAGGAGAATGGTGTGAACCCAGGAGGCAGAGCTTGCAGTGAGCGGAGATCATGCCACTGGACTCCAGCCTGGGCAACAGACCGAGACTCCATCTCAAAAAAAAAAAAAGAAAGAAAATTATGTTGTTTGTAAATAAAAACAATTATGAACCTTCTCATCTGTGTCTTTTTTCTTTTTCTGGAAGTCTTGCACTGGTAGGACCTCCAGTACACTGTTGAATAGAAATAGTTGTAACAGACTTATTTGCTTTGTTCCTAATCTGAGAGGAAAAACATTCCATTCTTCACTACTAAGTATAATGTCAATTGTAGGATATTTTTAAATAGATGCCCTTTTCCAGATTGTGTAAGTTCCCTTGTATCCCTAATTTGCTAAGATTTTATCATGAATCTGTGTTGAATTTTGTCAAAAACTTTCTCTTAATCTACTGACATGATCATTTTTTTTTTCCTTTTTAGGTGTCTTTATATGGTACATTCATTTTCTATTGCTGCCATAACAAACTTAGTGGCTTAAAACAACACAAATTTATTATCTAATAGTTCTGGAGGTCAGAAGCCCAAAATGGGCTAAACTCAAGGTGTTGACAGGGCTGCATCTTTTCTGAAGGCTGTAGAAGATAACTTGTTTCTTTGCCTTTTCCAGCTTTTAGAGGCTGCACATGTTCCCTGGCTCATGGCTTTTTTCCATCTTCAAAGCCAGCATTTGTAACACTCCAATCTCTGCTTCTGTCATGACACATCTTTTTGCCTTGACTCTGACTCTCCTGCCTCCCTCTTTTAGGTACAAGGACCTTTGTGATTACATTGGACCCACCCTGATAATCCAGAATAATCTCTCATCTCAAAATCCTTAACTTAATCATATCTGCAAAACATCTTTTGCTACGTAAAGTAGCATATTCACAAGTTCTGTGGATTAGGACATAGATATTATGACTACCACATGTGATAAATTATAGATTGACTTTTTAAAAATATGGTTAAAAACACATAACATTTACCCTTTATCATTTTTAAGTATACAGTTCAGTAGTGTTAACTACATTCACATTGTTGTATAACAGATCTCTGAAGTTTTTCATCTTACAAAACTAAAACTCTATACCCATCAAACAACAACTCCCCATTCTCCCTTCCCAACTCGACAAAACCACCATTCTACTTTCTGTTTTCATGATTTTGACTACTTTAAATATCTCATATAAATGGAATCATACACTATTTGTCCTATTACGACTGCTTATTTTACTCAGCACAATGTCTCCAAGGTTCATTCAAGTTGCACATAAATTGACTTTTGAAACTAAAAGTAGATCTACCACTCAATCCAGCAACACTACTACTGGGTAACTACCCAGAGAAAAAGAAGTCATTATACAAAAAAGACACACACATGCATGCAGGCACACTCACGTTTATAGCAGCACAATTTGCAATTACAAAGACATGGAACCAACCTAAGTGCCCATAGACCAATGAGTGGATAAAGAAAATGTGATGTACATAAACTGTGGAATACTACTCAGCCATAAAGAGGGAATAAATAATGTCTTTTGCAGCAATTTGGATGGAGCTGGAGGCCATTAGTCTAAGAGAAGTAACTCAGGAATGGAAAACCAAATACCGTGTATCCTCACTTGTAAGTGGGAGCTAAGCAATGAGGATGCAAAGACGTACAGAATGATATAATGAACTTTGGGGATTTGTGAGTGGGGAGGTTGGGAGTGAGGTGAGGGATAAAAGACTTCATATTGGTTACAGTTATACTGCTCAGGTGATGGGTGCACTAAAATCTCAGAATTCACCACTATAGAATTCATCCATGTAACCAAAAACCACTTGTACCCCAAAAGCTATTTAATAAAAAAAGCTATTTAATAAATAAATAAATAAAGATTTTAAAATTTTAAAAAAGTGACTTTTGAATGTTAAGCCAACCTTGAATTCCTAGGATAAATCCCATTTGGTCATACTTTATTATTCTTTTTATATATTGCTGATTTTTTTTCTGCTAAAATTCTGTTTAGAAATGTTTTCTCCCCTTCTCTTTTCTGCAACAGTTTTTGTAGAATTGGTATTTTTTAAAAATGTTTAGCATCCCAGAAATGGCTTGTACTGGCTCATGACAATGTACTTTCAAATTCTCAGAAATTTTGTAAGCCAGTTGTTAAATACAGGCAGTATTAAAAATTAAATTATGTTAAAAACAAAAGTAATACATATGGAATGAATACTCATCATATCTTAAATATTTTTGCTACATTTTATTAATATCAATACCATTAGGGTATTTATGACTATTTCATTTATGTGGCATTATCTTTATATATATTTGTGCATATATATTTATGTGCACATCTTTTTATCTCCATGATGAGTGACATCACATTGGTAGCAAGAAATTGACCATAGTGGGAATATTTACACTATGGAAACTGGCAGATGCTACAAAACAGGTTGTTGTTTTTTCTAGAGTGCCAGGTGTAAAACATTTACCAATACACCTGGGGGTAGAATGCACTAGTGAAACCACTTGATCCTGGAGTTTTCTTTATGAAAAAGGTTTCACTTTTTTAAAACTATGAATGTAATTCTTTTAACAGATATAAGATACTCAAGTTATTTCTTATTGAATGACCTTCGTAGTTTGTGTTTCAAAGATTATGTCCATTTTATCATCTAAGTCGTTGAATTTATTGGCGTGTAGTTGTTTATAATATCTCCTTAGGTTTTTTTCAACATTTGTAAGATCTGTAGTGACATCCTTGCTTTCATTCCTGATATTGGTAATTTGTGTCTTCTCTCTTTTTTTCTTGATCAGTCAGGTTAGAGTTTTATCAATTGTATTGATCTTTTCTGTGGTATAAGGACTAAAATTAAGGTTCAATATTATGTGCTACCTTGACATCTGATGAAAACAGGAGGGCCTCATCTAGCCTAGCCCCAACTTCTTCATTCCACTCTGCTCCTATCCCCTAGCCAAATCCTCTTAATAAAAAGAACGAGGTGCAGTTAAACAAGCCAACCACAGCCTCCTGCAGGAACCATGGGGCACCCCATTCTCTTAGTGCTACAACCTGCCCCCCACAGCCTCTGGTTGTTCTCTGCTCACAAGTACAACCCCCATGTGATTGTCCAACTCTGTTCCCAAGTGCAACACCCCTGCATGAGATGTGGTGTCCTCTTCCCGCTGGCTATGAGTATATGTAACTAAAAAACTGTTGTCAGTTTCATCTGGTGTCAGGCGTTGTGTTATCCCCATAACCCTAGGGTGGGAATTTCTCTCTCACCTACTTGGTTAATAGGAAGCAATTTAAATACTTCCCAAATGATACATTTGATACTTCATGGATTTTTCTTTTTCTCTCATTTTTTAATATTTCATTGATTTCTGTTTTCATCTTTTTATTTCCTTCATGGGGTTTAATTGGATTTAATTTTCTCTTTCTTGTCTGGTTTCTTTTGGCAGTAGCTCAGGTGATTGATTTTAGAACATATTTTTCTAATAAAAGCATATAATACTGTATGTTTCCATCTAAGCATTGATTTAGCTACATCCAAGAAACTTTGATATATTATTTGCATGCTTTTTTCATCTATAGTAGAATCTTTTTTGTACTAGGATAGGAATCACCTTTTGGACTCACTCCTTAGAAGTCCCCAGAAGATGACTTATGCATCTCCATAGGCAAATTGGTGATTCTTTGCAATAACAACTTTTTGGGATTCTTAGATGCCAAGTAGTGACTGACAACACTTAAGTTCTTAATAGAGGTTCAGTCCTCAAGTGGGAAGTATGTGTGATTTACAACTGTAGGTATTACAAAAAAGATAATCCACTGACCAGCAAGCATATTGGCCTTTCTTCTCACATAGAAGGAACTCCTAGTCTGAAATCATATGATCGAGGTGGTACTGGGTGTGGAGAATTATTTCCACTTCCTCTTAGTCCTACCTAGATGGTGCTGCAGTGGCAATTTTGGCCAATGAAGCATTTGCACAGGAGTATGGACTGCAACCCAAAGAGTTCACATGGCTGATGAGGCCTCAGGAAACTTACAATCATGGCAAAAAATGAAGGGGAAGCAAGGCGTGTCTTACATAGTGGCAGAAGAGAGAGAGCCCTGTATGCTTTTTTATTCAGTTCAAAACATTTTCTAATTATCCTTTTGATTTGGTTTATTTAGAAATCTGCTGTCCAATTTCCAAATATTTGGGGGATTTTCTAGACATATTTTGCTTATTGATGTCTGATTTTATTTCACTGGTGTCAGAGAACGTATTTTCTATGGTTCCACGCTTCTTAAATCTTGAGACCTGTTCCAGAATATTTTCTATCTTGGTAGATCTTACTTGTGCAATTGAAAAGAATGTATGTTCTGCTTTGTTGGATACAGTACTCTGTAAAATGTCAATTAGGTCAAGTTATTTGATGTTGTCGTTCAAATATTTTATGCCCTAACTGATATTCTTTTGACTTGTTTTATCAGTTACTGAGAGAAGAGTGTTAAAACCTTCAACGATAATTGTGAACATATCTATTTCTCTTTTCAGATCAGTTTTTGCTTCATATAGTTTCAAGCTCTTTTATTAAATGCATAAACATTTCAGATTTTTGTCCTATTGATTATTTTACCTCATTTTTATTAGGAAATATTTCTTTGTTCTTTGTAATATTCAAAGTCTACTTTGATCAATATTTATATAGTCTCCCAAATATCTTTTCATTAGTGTTTGCATGGCATATTTTTGCCATCATTTTAATTTTAATCTATTTATGTGTTTACAATTACATTGAATTTCCTATAAATAACATTGTAGTTGAATCTTCCTTTTTTTAATCCAATATGACAAACTCTGCTATTTAATTAAAGTGTTTAGACCATTTACACTTAATGTAATTATCACTATTCCTGGGTAAAAACCTACCTTCTTGCTATTTGTTATTAGCTCAATTTGTTCTGTGTTCCTTTTGTCCCTCTTTTCTGCCTTATTTGGAAGTAAGTAAGGACTTTTTATGATTCCTTTTTATCTCCATTTGTGGTATATCAGCTGTTTCTCTTTATTTTATTTTTAGTGATTGCTCTAGACTTTACAATATACACCTTTAGCTTACCACATCTACCTTCAAATAATCTTTACCATTTCACATATTTTAAAACAGGGGTCAGTAAACTTTTTTCATAAAGTATCAGACATTAAATATCTCACACTTTTTGGGTCATACTGTCTCTGTTGCAACTACTCAACTCCACCATTGAAGCAAAAACTTATCCATAAATGAATGATCTGTATTCCAATAAAATGTTTACAAACACTGAAATTTGAATTTCATATAATTTTCACATGTCACAAAATATTATTTATCTTTTGGTTTTTTTCTCAACCATTTAAAAATGTAAAAACCATTCTTAGGTCATGGGCTATCGAATAACAGGTGGATAGCTGATTTAACTTATGGGCCATAATTGACCAACTCCTGGTATAAAAGCTTTATAACAATATACAGGCCAATTTATATTTCCTTCTCATCCTTTGTGATATTGTTGTCATAGAATTTTACTTCTAAATCTGTTACAAAGCCAAAATACTCTGCTGTTATTGTTGTTTCAAATATTCAATTAAATTTTTTAAACTTTTGAGTAAGGAAAAAATTTTTATATTTACATATATATCTTTCAATCATTTCCAGTGTCCTTCACTCCTTTGGGTAGAGTCAGATTCTCATATGGTATTATCTTTCTTCTGTCTGAGACCTTCCTCTAAGTATATATATATATATTTTTTTGTAGTGCAGTTCTACTGGCAGTGAATTTTCTCAGTTTCTGTTTGTCTGAAAGGCCTTTGTTTTATCTTCATTTATGAAAGATATTTGACTTGCTATAGAATTCTAGGACACAGGGGTTGTTTTTTGTTTGCTATCCTTCTTGCAGTACTTTAAAGATGTCACACCTTTATCTTCTGGCTGTCTTTTTTTTTTTTTTTAATGAGAACTCTATTACCATTCTTATCTTTGTGCTCTGTACATGATGTCTTTTTTCCTCTGCCTACTTTTGAGATTTTTTTCTTTATCATTGATTTTCAGATATTTCATTATAATATACCTTGATGTCATTTTCTTTATTTTTATTCTACTTGGGTTCATTGAACTTTTTAGATCTGTGGATTTATACTTCTTATTGGATTTGGGAACATTTGAGTAATAAATTTTTGAAATAATTTTTTTCTATTTTTTCCCCCTCCCATCATCCCCTTATAATTCCAATTACATTGCTCCACAGGTCATTGAAGTTCATTTTTTAACTCAGAATTTTTCTCTATGTGTTTTATTTTGTATAATTTATATTGCTCAATCTTCAAGCTCATCAATCCTTTTTTTCTTGCAATGTCTGGTATTCCACTAATCCCATTCACTGTATTTTTTATTTCAGATACTTTCATTTCTAGAAGTTCCATTTAAGTCTTTTTAGTACTCATTTCTCTCTCATTAAGTTCATGCATTCCTCTACCTTCTCTAACTTATGAATCATATTTATAATAACTTTTTTAACATTCTTGTTTGCTAATGTTATTATATCTGTTTTTGATTGGTTGATTTATCTCCTGAATATGGGTCATATTCCCTCATTATTTTTGTGTCTAGAAATTTTAATTAAATGTTGGGCATTCTCAATTTTATATCACTGGGTGCTGGACTTTTTCGTGTTTTTTAAAGTAGTACTGGACTTTATTCTGGTGCATAAGTTAAGTTGGATCCTTGCAAACCTTACGATTAAGCTTTGTAATTAAAGTGGGCCCATTGCAGCCTTTAGATTAGAATTAATTTAACCTAGTACTAAGCCAATACCCTTCTAACATTCTATCTAATGTCCCATGTATTATATGATCTCTCAACTCTGGCTGGTAGGAACACAAATTCTAAGTTCCATATAAGCTCCAGAAACTGTTCTGTCCACTCTTTTATTATTATTATTATGTCAAGAGCTTTAGGGTTATAAGTAGTTTTTGGTTAAATGGACATTAGTGACTCAGAAGGTGGAAGGGGGATGAGGAATGAAAAACTACCTATTGGGTACATTATATGCTATTTGGGTGACGGGTATACTGAAAACCCAGACTTCACCACTATACAATTCTGCCCATTCTTTGGTGATTCTTCAGCTTTGGGTCATTCACTCTCACAGATTATAAATCCAAGTTAGCCAGTCGAAGACTCAGGGGACACCTATGAAGATCTCAGACCTCTGTCTGTTTCTGTGAACCTTTCTCCTCTTTGGTACTCTGCCCTGCAAGTTCAAGCACCTTAGCTTCCGTGAACTGCAACTTTCTCCTCAATTCAGTGAGACTACCAGGTCTATTTTGCTTCTCTCCCCCTGCTCTGTGACCTGGAAACTGCCTCCAGGCAATAAGCCAAAGCAATTGTAGGGCTCTCTTCATTTGTTCCCCTTCTCTTAAGGATCACAGCCCTATACTGACTATTATTTAATGTCTGTAAAACATTTTTTCACATATTTTGTCCAGTTTTCTAGTTGTTTAAAGTGGCAAGGTAAGTCTAGCTGCTGTTACTCTATCATGCTGAAAGCAGAAATTCTTCTTGATGAGCAAAATTTGTTTTTTTTATTTTAATGAAGTCTAACATATTATTTTTTTCTTTAATGATTATTGATTTCTGGGTTCCATTCAAGACATCTCTGCCTACCTTTGAGTCTTAAAAATATTATTCTACGCTTACTTTTAAAAAACATATATTTTAAGCTGCTATATTTAGATCTATGATCCAATTCTAATTAATTTTTTGATATATGGCATAAGGTTCAAGGGTCAAGGTTCATTTTCTTCAGAATAAAGATGTCCAATATTTTAAGCACCATTTGTTGAAAGATGTTCTTTTCTCTACAGAATTGCTTTAGCACCTCTGTCCAAAATTGATTAACTATGAAAGAGCAAGCCCATTTCTAGAATTTCTGTTGTGTTTCACTGATTCACTTGTCTATCTATGTCAATACAACACTATCTGGATTGCTGTAGTTTTATAAGTTTTAAAGTAATCTAGCATAAATCCTTCAGCTTTGTTTCGTTTCTTTTTCAGGATACCTTGGGTCCTTTGTACTTCTATATATTTTCACAATAAGCCTGTAAAATGCTATCAGCAAAGCCTTCTAGAATTATGATTGGAACTACATTAACTCTTTAGATTAATTTGGCAAAAATTACATCTTTTCGCTCATAAATATGGCTTATCCCTCCATTTATTTAAGTCTTCTTTAATTTCACTTGGCAATGTCTTGTAATTTACAGTGCACAGTTCTTGCATACTTTCTGTTAAAGATCGTTTAACTATTTTGTTATTTATAATGGTATTGTAATTGGAATTTTTCCTTTTCTAATTATTTTTCCAATTGCTAATATGTAGAAATGCAATGTATTTGAATATATCAACCTGGTATCCTCCAACCTTACTAAATTCACTTACTTGTCCTAATAAGGTTTTTAGCCACATAAACTATCATGTCATTTGTGAATACATACTGTTTTACTTGATTTTCTGTATTTATGTCTTTATTTGTCTTGCCTTATTGCAGTGGCCATGATCGCTAGTACATTGTTAAATGCAAGTAGTGAAAGTAGACATCCTGATCTTTTTCCTGATCTATGGGAAAAGTGTTCAGTTTTTCACCAGTAAAGATGATTTTAGCTGTAGGTTTTTCATAGATGCCCTTTGTCAGGTTAAGAAAGTCACTTTTCTAGTTTTCTGAGAGTTTTTATCATGAATGATTGGAGTTTTGTCAAATGCTTTTTGGGCTTTTATTGAAATAATAATATGAATCTCCCTTATTCTGTAGAAGAGATTAATTATAATAACTGATTTACAAATATAAAATGGATAAAGCTAATTTAGTCAGATATATAACCCTTTTATATATTCTTGGATTCACTTTGAAATTAAATAATACAGCTTCAAATAACTCAAGAATAAAAAAGGGAAATTTTAAAATATTTTGAACTAAATAATGAAAATACATCATACCAAAATTTTATTTAATTTCTAAAAATCTTATTAATTTTAAATTTAATTCCATCTTTGTTAGAAAACACTTTATAATATTTCAATCTTTTGAAATTTATTGAGACTTGTTATTTTACCCAGCGTATGATCCATTTTGGTGAATATTCCATGGACACTTGTAGGGAAATTGTGTATTCAGCAGTTATTATGTATTCTATAAATGTCACTTTAGTCAAGGAAGTCAATAGTGTCATTCAAATATTCTGTATTCTAACTGAATTTTTGTCTAATTATGCTATCAATATCTGAGTTGCAGATAAAATCTGCAACTATAATTGTAAATTTTTCTATTGATTTTGTTCTATCAGTTTTTGCTTCATTTTGAAGCCCTGTTATTAGATTTAGTACAGATTGTAATAATTATGACTAATTATTATTAGATTTTAGTACATATTTCTAAGTATTATGCTTCCTTAATATATTTATCCTTTTATCATTATGAAATATCCCTTTAATTTCTGGTAATACTCTTTGTCTTGAAATTCAGTCTGTCTGATATTAATTTAGTAACTCTATCTTTTTGATGAGTTCTATTTGAATAGTGTATCATCAGTCAGTGTTCTACCAGAGAAACAGAACCTACTGAATATTTATATTTCTGTAGATACATAGGGGTGTGTGTGCGTGTGCGTGTGTGTGTGTGTATGTGTTCAGAGACAGAGAATTTCAAGGAATTGGCTGATGTGACTGAAGGGGCTGGCAAGTCTGAAATCTGTACAAAATGGTAGGCTGGCAGGTTGGAAACTCTCCAGCAGGAGCTGAGGCTATAGTCAGTCCACAGGCAGAATTTCTTTCTTTGGGAAACCTCAATTTTGCTCTTAAGGTCTTTCAACTGATTGGATGAAACCTACTCAGATTATTAAGGATAATATCCTTTACTTTAAGTCAACTGATTATTGATGTTAATCATATCTACAACATAACCTTCATACCAACACCTAGATGAGTGTTTAATTGAATAACCGTATACTATAACCAAGCCAAGTTGACACATAAAACTAACCATCACGAATGGTATATCTTTATTCATCCTTTTACTTTCAACCTGTTTGTGTTTTTCGTATTTAATATGCATCTCATATAGTCAACATATACCTAGGTCCTGCTTCTTTGTCCATTTTGATATTCTACTCCTTTTAATTAAAGTGTTTAATTCATCATTTTATCAATAATTTGTCAAATCACATTTGATGTAATATAAATAAATTTGAGTTTCGCTCTGTCATTTCCTATTTGTTTTCTATTTATTTCACATGTTCTATCATTCATTTGTTCTTCCTTTCCTGACTTATTTGAAATTAATCGGCTGGGCGCGGTGGCTCATGCCTGTAATCCCAGCACTTTGGGAGGCCAAGGCAGGTGGATCATGAGGGCAGGATTTCAAGACCAGCCTGGCCAAGATGATGAAACCCCGTCTCTACTAAAAATACAAAAAAATTAGCTGGATGTGGTGGTGGGCGCTTGTAATCCCAGCTACTCGGGAGGCTGTGGCAGAGAATTGCTTGAACCCACAAGGTGGAGGTTGCAGTGAGCCAAGATCATGCCACTGCACTCCAGCCTGGGTGACAGAGCGAGACTCTGTCTGGAAAAGAAAAAAAAAGAAAAAGAAAAAAGAAAAGAAATTAATCAAGTATTTCTAACTATTTTATTTGATTCCTCTGTTACCTTTCTTATCTATTTTTCTTTGCATTTTAGGGGTTGTCCCAGGTATTATAACATGTGTCTTAACTTACCACAATGTACTTACAGTTAATATTATACTTTACATAAAATGTAGGAATCTTGCAGCAGGAATAATTCCACTTAAATTTACCCCCATACTTTGCTCTGCTTTTTTCATGTATATTAACTTACATAGGTTATAAACCCCTCGCTACAGTGTTACAATTTTTTCTTTAAACAGCCATATGTCTTTTAAAGATTTACGATAAGAAAATATGATATGTGTGTCATATTTTATATTTACCCACATATTTATCATGTCTGATGGACTTTATTTTTCCGGCAAATCTGAGCTACCATCTGGTGCCATTTCCCTTCAGCCTGAAAAACTTCCTTTAACATTTTTTGTAGTGTAGTTGTGCTTCTAATGAATTCTCTTCATTTTTATCTTAAAATGTATTTACTTTGTCTTCATGTTTAAAAACATTTTGCTGAATATAGAATTCTGGCTTGGCAGGGTTTTGTTTTGCTTTTTCCTTTCAGCATTTTAAAGATGCTGCTCCACTGTGTTGAGAAGCTGGTCATGATCTGTAACATCATTCTTCTCTGGATGCTTTCAATGTATTATCTTTATCTTTGGATGTCAGCAGCTTGAACATCAGGTGCCTAGGTATGGTTTTCTATGTACTTACCTTGCCTGGGGTTCACTGAGTTTCTTTAATTGCTAAATTAATGTCCTTCACCTAATTTATGAAGTTTGGGTCATTATTTCTTTAAACATTTGTCTTACTCCTTCTGTTTCTCCTCCTTTCCTTCTTTAACTCCAGTGACATTCATCTCAGACTGCTTGATATCCCACAGACCTTTGAAGTGCTCTTCATTATTCTTTAAAATTTTTTTGTTTGTCCTTGGGATAGGATTATTTTTATTGGTCTAGCTACAAGTTCACTAACTCTTTTTCCTGCCACCTCCAATCTGATGTTAAACCCATCAAGTAAATTTTTTATTTTTTTGCGCGGTCATTTTTGATTCTAGAATTTCCATTTGGTTCTTTTATTATAGGATTTATTTTTCTGCTGATATTTGCCATCTGTTCATTCATAATCCATATATTTTTTTACATTCTCAAATATTTATAAGAGCTGCTTTAAAATCTTTGCTAATTGCAACAGCTGGATCATCTCAGGGTTGGGGTCAATTGAATGCTTTTTAGTTGAATATGGGCCATGTTCTGTTTCTTTGCTTGTCTGTGAGTTCTGATTAGATACTGGACATTATGAATGATATGTACTAGACACTCCAGATTCTGTCATATTTCTTTGAAGGTAATTTTTTCTTTTTTTAACTTTTATTTTAGGTACATGTGAAGATTTGTTACATAGGTAAACACGCATCATGGGGGTTTGTTGTACATATTATTTCATAACCCAGGTATTAAGTACAGTACCCAATAGTTATCTTTTCTGATCCCTTCCTCTTCCCACCCTTCCTCCCAGGTAGACCCCAGTGTCTGTTCTTTCCTTCTTTGTGTTAACAAATTCTCATCATTTAGTTCCCACTTAGAAGTCAGAACATGCAGTATTTGGTTTCCTGTTCCTGCATTAGTTTGCGAAGGAAAATAGCCTTCCGCTCCATCCATGTTCCCACAAAAGACATGATCTTGTTATTTTTTATGACTGCATAGTATTCCATGGTGTATATGTACCACATTTTCTTTGTCCAATCTGTCATTGATGGGCATTTAGGTTGATTCCATGTCTGTGCTATTGTGAATAGTGCTGCAATTAACATTCATGTGCATGTGTCTTTACGGTAGAATGATTTATATTTCCCTGGGTATATACTCAGTAATGGAATTGCTGGGTCAAATGATAGTTCTGCTTTTAGCTAGAAGAGTAATTTCTAATGCTGCTGTTAGTTAACTTTTCTAGACTCAGACTCCAAACTCTCTCCTGTGGTGGGCAACATCTGAAACCTTTGCTCAGTTCCTTCAGCTTCTAGCTGCTGCTTTTTTGCCAAGCTGCCTGGGGTCTCCCTCATGCTTGACAGGTTAGTTTAATAGCTTAGCAATCAACCAAGGATTTGAGCAATTTTACATTAGATTTCAGGGTTCACGCCCTCTGCAGTTCCCTCCCTTTCAGCATTCCCAATTTTCTGATTGCTCTGCCTGATACCTCAAACTAGTAAGTCTGCAGCTTCTGCCACTGAACCCGCCCATGTGGTGTGCCCTCAGAAAAAGGCTGCAAACTCCTAAGTCTCACTCTTTGCAGTTCATTTTTTCATGGGCGGACATCCCTTCAGTTTCTACCTGCATTTAATCATTCTCCAATGTCTTCAGACAAATGGGTTTTAAAAAATATTTTGTCTAGATTTTACAATTGTTATCTGCTGGTGGTGGCTGCTTAGGGAGAGGAGAAGGAAGGAGGAAGGGTTAGTACAAAAAATCTATTCTTCCATTACTGAAAGCCAGAACTTTATTGTCCCTTTTACACAGTAGGAAACTGAGGCCCAGAGAACCAGCGTGACTGACCCAAAGTCTTGTGGCTAATAATCAACTTTAGTATCCAAGTCTTGCTATCATTGATTGATGGAGGCAGGTGATCCTCTGATTTTTTCTATCTTGAAATGCCTCCATCTTCCTCTCTCTTCTCACCCCTCAAACAGATTTACCCTGGATCTTGTGTGAAGTGTGAACACTTTTCTAACTGTCCATTCACAAACTGCACTGGCCGTTTTCTCCAGTTGCCAGTACAACTGATGGGGCATGATGGTGGCTGTTGGCCACACAGATGCTGAGTAAGACCCATGGTAGGAATAGTGATGCCACCAGTAGCACCCTGGCCATAGTGGGCAGTTGATTACCAATTGTACTGGGAAGGCAGAGGGAGGTACTGTAAACAGGATCTTGGGCCATGAGTGTTGAGTTTTTTCCTGAATCTGCTGCATAATCATTAGGAGACCCGATACAATTCTAATTATCACTCTAAATGTCAGTTTCTTAGGTGTGTAGTTGAATGGTAATTCACAGTAGTATGGTATTGTTCTGAAGATCAAACAGAAGAGTATACATGCTTTGTAAACTAAAGTTCACAAATATGAGTCCTCCCAGTTGTTATCAGTGCCTGGTGAGGATGGCGGATGGTGAACCTGGCCACATAGGCACAGCAGTTATTGCCAGCAACTGGGGCAGAGGGAAGCCTCCGGAGTAATTCTCCAAGAGTTAAACTGGGTAGTCAAACCCACACAGGAAGGGTATAGAGGTGGCCCAAGAGACTATTCGTAAATTTGAAGCTGAAAAGATGTGGAAACGTCCAAGTTTAGTCACAGCGACGAGGGTGTACACAGAGAGGCAGGACTGGTCTGTGATCGTAACTGGAAATAAGAAGGCCAAGCGTTTGAGCCCTGTTTGGAGAAGGACTGTGGTCATCAAAAAGTGATTTCGGACAGAAAGCCAGACAAAGAGAGGGACTGTTTCCATGCGATCCCGCAGTTCCTGGGGGAGCCCTACCACATATCTGGTGAACAGGGACACTTTAGGCACCAGCGAGGCATGTTCTGTTGGAGGACAGGGAACTTCAGGGGGCCTCCCCAGTGACTTCCGGTGACACTTCACAAGGATGGATGAACCATCATTTGTTCTGAATCCAAGCCCACTGAGGTGCCTGGAGACCTAGTCAGCATCCCAGAGGAGCACCATGTTTGGCAGACCCGCATACTGGACACTCTTTCCATTCATCACAGTCACAGCTAACATGCTTGGCACAGGCACCGTTCTAGCACGTGTGTGTGTCTGCCAAATATTTGTGAGGTTGTCTCGCAACAGCTCTGTGAGAACCTTACATACTACATTGACGTTAGGCTTTCTTTTTCAGTCTCCTGGAAGTCTGTTTATCAGGAATCAGTTCCCCGAAGACAGACTGCCTCTGATTCTACAGACAGAAGCAAGCTTCGGGGTGTGAAATCAATGAACGAACTACGGATTGTGGCGTCCCCAGCCCCCACATGCACACTTTCGGGGGCTACTCCCTTTTGAGGGGAGGCACCCGACTGGACGTCTCTACATTGGCTGTGGACATAGTGGTACTGGTGATGGTCACAGCTTACCCATGATGTGGCACATCTGGTGGAAGCCTCAGGCTGGGAACACCCTGGGGTGGGGAAGGGATCTCTGAGAAGGGAGAGGGTCTGCAAGCCAACAAGTGATGGCCTGGGGCGGCTTCAGGAGTAGGGAGGGGCTGGACCGATGCCCGAATCCCACATATGTGTGTAACGCTTTGGAGTTCGCACTTGTGCGACCATGTTTCACCATCGCCTCCTGGACTTCTCAGCAGTCTCCTGACTGCTCTCCGTAGGGCAATTCCAGCTCACTCCCAAGTCACCCGCCACCCAGCAGCCAGAGGGATCTTTCCGAACATAAATTCCCTCTCGCCACCACCTCCCTCCTTCACACCGTGCCCAACCTAAGTCCCTTCAGGAGAGAGACTCAGGCCTGGAGAGAGACGCTCCAAAGCCCTGCAAAGTCTGGCCCCGCCGCGGCACCCTCAGAGCCCAGCGTGTAGAGGGCGCTTAGTGCGTGAGCGACGGTCGTTCCCCGCAACTCAGCCAAGCGGCATCCGCACACGCCCCTAGCCTAGGAAGCGCATCAGGTGAGCCCGCTCAAGCTGAAACGCTGCACAAGCTATGTCGTCCTCTCCGCCGCGAATGCGGGCAGGATGCTAGCGAAAGACCTGGCAAAGGGGGCGCCGAGGGGGCGCAGTCGGGGCGCTGAGCAGGCGAGGAGGGGACAGGGAGAGGGACGCGGAAGGTACGCGGTCGGGGCGCGGAGTGGGACACGGGGAGCTACCCCAGAGGCGTGTGGATAGGGCGCGGTCGAGGCGCGGAGCCGGAGCGCGCCCCCCGTGTGGCCAGGCCGGTAGGCGCGACGGCCGGGGCCCTGGGGGCGGTGGGAAGCGCGCGGCGCCCGGGCTCTCAGCGTTCCCTGGCCTGCCCCGGCTCGCTCGGCTTTGATGACTGCTTCCGCTCCCCATAAAGGCCTGTTTCATGGCCAACGCCAGCTTGGGCTTTACGTCTGCCCTCGGGCTCCCTGCGGGCGGCAGAGGGCCGTGGTGAAACTCCCCGTCCGGCCAGGCCGTTCTGGCTCTAAAGGGAGGTCCAGGGAGTGCGTGCGGGCGGCGTGCTCAGTGCTGGGCTTTGTGCCGAGCCCTGTTCATTGCATATCCCGGTTTCTGTCCCTGGGTGCGTTTCCCTGGCCCTGGCCCTGGCCACTTCCCCTCTTTGAGCGTGGGCACTGTGTTTATTAGTTCATTTCCCATCCCCACACCAAGCACTGCCTGGCACAGAGCAGGCACTCAGCAAAGGCTTGCGGGATGTGCAGACCAGACCGTTTAATGCTCGCAGGTGCCCTCTGCGGTAGGCATTACTATTTCCAGCATCCTCACGAGGGATCTGGAATCCGCGGGCGTCCCCTGCCCAGGGTCATGCAGCCTGTGGAAGGCAGCAGGGGCCGGGGTGCCGAATGGATCGAATGAGCTTCTCGGGGGATTCCCTGAGCTTGGTGAACGAAGAACCCACCCTGATGGTCAGGCCTAACCCCACTGCCAATAGCAGAGCAGCACTAGGCGGAAATGGGCTGCCTGTGCCTGGCACCGGGAGCGGCAGAGGCAGCCACCCCTGTGGAGGTAGCGCCCGCAGTGCCGAGCTCCTGTGCCTGGGAGGACGCGGGCACTGGGCGACCTGCAGTCGGGCAGAGCTCCCTGGCTTTCTCACAGCGCGGCTCGCAGGAAACAACGCTGTCCCATGGCACAGTGAAGTAAGGAAGGCTATGGCTGCTCTCAGCCAGAGGCGGGTCTGGGGGATGGGGGCCACAGATGCCCCGGGAGCCCCTGGACCCTCTGGAGGGTCGGGCGGGGAAGGGGAGATTTCTGTCTTGACCACACACTTGTAACCCATTCTTGGCACACTGGGGTACCTTGCCCGCAGGTAGTGCTCTGTTCTCGGGGAGAGGGCACAACCTCTAACCCTCTGACCGAGGCTCTCTGCCTCTCACAAGGAGCCCCCAACACACTGGTTTTCCTCACAGCCTGCTCCAACTGCTCATAGGAACCTGGAGCCCCCTTCCCTGCCCCAACTGTCCCTCCGTGGACCCCATTACCCTACTTTCTGTCGAACCCAACTCCCCTATCCTTTATGCAGGCTGTTGGGGGCAATGGTGGTTAGCATAGGCTATGGAGTCAGATGGCCTGGGTTCAAATCCTGGCTCTGCCATGTTCTGAGTGTGTGACCTTGGGCCAGTTTCTTTACTTTCTGCCTCAGTTTTCTCATCTGTAAAATTGAAAGAATGGTGGCATCTATCTCATAGGGCGGCTGTGGGGGTTATAGCAGGCAGACTGCCACAGGCACAATGAATGTCAGCTCTTGTTGCCAACCTCCCCCACACAACACACAGCTTAGTAACTTTACCCTCACCCAACACATAACACCTAGCTTGTCCCTCATAATGAGCTCTCAGCCTAAATCAGTGCCTTCAGCAAACCTGTGGCTCAGGGCAGGTGGTAAGGTAGACAAGAGCCTGGGGAAGACTCTCTGACTCCACAGAGGCAGTGCTGTCTGCAGCTGGGATTTGGCCCAGACGTTTAAGAGCCGAGGACTAAGCAATGCCTGCATTGCCTGCTATGTGCATATGTCCAGCACATAGGACATATGTGCTGTCAGGCCACTGGCCAGTGGGCACCATCCTCTGAGCTGGTCATACGAACACCCTAGGAAAGAGTGCACCCCGTCCTTCATGTTCTATCACTGCTCGGCCTAGCTAGGCCAGGCGCAAGGGCCCAAACCCCACCCTGGAGATGGTGGTTGGAGCAGTGTTTGAGGTCACAGATGGAGGAATGCGACCTCCAGCCCAGTTTCGACTCTGCTCTTTGTCAGTTCAGTCTTACCCAAGTCACTTGGGTTCTCCAAGCCTATGATCTCCTCTTTAAAACGGAAGGGAGAGCTGAGCATGGCGGTTCATGACTGTAATCCCAGTGCTTTGGGAGGCTGAGACGGGAGGATCGCTTGAGGCCAGGAGTTCAAGACCAGCCTGAGTAACATGATGAGACCCCCATCTCTCCAAAAAAAAAAAAAAAAAAAAAAGAAAAGAAAAAACTTTCGTTGTTTTGTTTTTTACTTTTGTTTTTAATGAGCAGGGCATGGTGGTGTGTTCCTGTAGTCACGGCTACTCAGGAGGTTGAGGCGGGAGGATCAGTTGAACCCAGGAGTTCAAGACCAGCCTGGGCAACACAGCGGACCCTATCTCTATAAAAATAAACTAAACAAAATGGAAGGGAAACAGTCCATCTCTATACCGGGTGCTTGGTCATGGGGGAAGGAAGGGGAAGAGGCAGAGAAGGAAGCAGGAGAGGCAGCACCAACACCTCTTCCCACCTGTGGGAGGTCCTGCTCTCTCATTGGCTGGAGCTGGGCTTGCCAGAAAGTCCGATGTGGCCAGTCATCTCTCTCTTGCCCCACCTGAGGTGAGCTCTAACTGTACCTTCTCTATCTCAGAAATAAATGTGGCCTTTGGGTGGGGACACTCAACAGTCAACTCCCCTGCTTCCCATGAGGCAGCGGTGCAGAAACCGCGATTCAATCCCTGCTGCACCAGTCCCTTACTAACTAGGTGACACTGGACAAGATGTAGCCTCTCTAGCAGTGGCCAACTTTGTTTGGCTCTTATTACATGCCAGGCCCTTGGGCAAGCACTTGCCCCCATCCCTGCAACAACCCTACGAAGTAGCCCATCTCACAGGCAAGAAAACGGAGGTTCCAAGAGGTCATGAATGGAAGTTGCCACAATCACACAGCTGGCAAGTGGGAGAGCTAGAAGGTAGATGGTGGCGGAGTCTGGGCATTGGCATGTCACCCTCCCAGAGCACTGGGATGGGGAAAGGAGGCCTCTGTGGAAAGTCTGTGTCCTACACAGGTGGGAACTCAACGCTGGTTCTGGGTTTTTTGCCGCATCCCCTGTCGCGGGAAACCAAACTGTGGTTCCTCGATCTCACCACAGGGTGTCTCCACGCCACTGCTGAACCACCCGAGGCCCATGCTACCTTTGGCGCAGCCCTTCCTCCTGTGGGACTGGCTGCAGCCCTCCTGCTCCTGTGTGGCCTGTCTGTGCCTGTCTTTTCTTCAGCGGGGACAGGCTCTGACTCCTCTGGGAAGCGTGAGGGCTGTCACTGACCCACAGCCCCAGCCTTGTGGGGTTCGGCGGAGTGGCGTGGAACAGAAGTGCTGCTTTTCATGTGGCCTCCTATCAGCCTCCCCCAAGTTCCCCCACACTGTCCTGTGTCAGGAGTCACAGTCAGCACCTCAGTCTCCAGGAGTCACGGTGACAGAGCTGTGGGGAGATCCCATGCCCTCCCATGGGGGACCTTGACCTGCCTGGAGAAGGGGGCTCGTGCCACCTGCATGGGGCCCCTACCGAATCTGACTTGGTAACTGCGGACCTCTGTGTCGCTTCCTCTTCTCCGCAGCCCATGCTGCCGTGAACGTCCCCCTGTGAGAGTTGTTAGAAGGGGGTTAATTACCTCCTTTTGGGAGCTTCAATGAGACCATGTAGGTAAAAAACATCTTGCAAGCTCTTTCTTGCAATAGAAATGTTACTTGCCAAAAATAGGGAAATGGGGGCAAGGTCAAATGACTGTCCCAAAGCCACTCAGCAAGTCAGTGGTGGCCACAGTCTTCCTGATCCCAAGCTAGCGATTCTCCCAAGAAATCACACTTGACTTTGGGGTGGGCCTCCTCTGTGTGAACCTAGTCCAGGACGTTGAAAGGGCACAGAACAAAGATCCTGGGGAGGAGGAGGAAGCTGGGGATGAAGGAGTTAAGGGGGCCTGGAGCCGGGATGGCTGAAGGCTATTAACAGACCAGTATGAGAGGATAAGGCCAGCAAGGGGCCTGGCTTTAATTAGGCCCCCAAGGCCATCTGGAGAACCAGACACTGGAGATGGGTTGGTTTTATGGGGGCAGATGGCATAAATTATAGGGGCATTAATGGGGTGGAGGGGTTCTTCCCACAGTGCTTCTGAAGGGAGTTGCATGGGGGGTCCTCTTCCCTAGCAGCCTGGGCCAATCCCATCTGCTCCAGCCTCTGCTGTCTCCCTGCCAGCAGTACAATGCCCTCCACAAGAACTGCCCCCGGAGCCATCTGAGAGCACGCTCCAGCACTCAAAGGAAAGAGAGACCCCCTGCTGCCCAGACAGGAGCCACATCAGGACAGTGGCACTGCCTGGAGCCATCATATGATGGGTGACCCAACATCTGGCTCAACCAATCCTCAACAGCCAGCCAATGGAGAATGGTCATGGCCCATTTGTCTCCAAGTCAACTATAGGACTTGAACAGTCATCGGATCACACCCTGGATGGTGAGGGGCTTGGTGACCATCCTGTCCAAACATGTCAGCAGAAGCCTAGGGATACACAGCTAACTGACCCCAGTGCTGGACTTGAACCCTAGACTCCTCACACTTGAGCCAGTACATTTTCATGACCACTCACCATCATCACACAGCCTCTCTGGGTCTCAATCTTTTCATCTAACAATCGCTGTTTGGCCTCCCTCCCAGCTGAAATGGAATGAAACACCGACTGCAAAAGGCTTTGAAAAGTTAAAACCAGAACACAAGTGACTGCAGCATTATTGCAGTTTTGTGAGCAGAAGTTGGGGAGCCCATGGAGTTTCCCAGGAAGGGGCTAGTGGTTCTGCTCTGTGGAGGAGGCCAGCTGACGCCACTGGCCCTCACAGGCCCTCTTCATTTCAGCTCTGCTCAGGGACTCAGGTAGTGCTCAGCCTGAGCACAATCGTTAGGAGGGTGGGTCATTCTGAAAACAAAAACCTCTCTTTGTTCTTCCAAAGCCCATCAAACATGATTTTCAGTCACACCACTGGGGGACTTATCCCCATCATTGTATCCCAGTCTTGCAAGGGATAGGAAGTAGGATGTGGGGAGCAGGGATGGAGAGTTGATAACCAATTCTTCCACCACTTTATATACAATCTTAGCTAGTCAGAAAACAACCGAAGCAATGTCTGGCAAGCTCGAGGTACATATCTCAAATGCAGCAATTTCTCTTCTAGAAATCTACCCCTCAGTTATATTAGCACAGATGTCTTTGTACAAGACTGTCCATTGCAGCTTTGTTTGTAATAACAAAGACTGAAAGCAACCTAAATGTCTCTTATTAGGGGATGGAGCAAATAAATTGTGGTACCCATACTATATAACACCAGGCAAAGAATGAAGTAGATTTATATGTGTATACAAATGCAGTCGATTTATGTTACATAAATATATTGTTACAAACAAGTCGTATATGGAACAGTGGAGATACTATGTTCCTGTTTATGCCCAAGAAAAGAAGGTACATGTAAAGCATAAGAAATTTCTGAATGATACCCAAATTCTGTTAATAGTAGTTGCCTGCAGGTTGAGAGACAAGTGACTTCCGGTTAAGAGGGACTTGCTTTTCATTATATTCCTATTTTAGAATATGTATATGTTCCACTTTTTCAGTTAAATGGAGAAAGAGAGTTAAAAAAAAAAAAAAGAAGTCTGTCTAGAAAAATAACTGCTTGGATGTAACCACATTTCTGCACTCCATCCACCTTCTGCCTTCCAAGTCTTGCCCCTGCTCCCTTGCACAGCTCTGACCCACTCCAGCCAATAAACCTCAGCTTTCACCATAGCCACAAGCCTTGGGGAAAGCTGCCCTTCATTCTGCAAGGACTGAGGCCTCTATGTCATGCCCAGCTGCAAGAAGACTCAAGGGTCCCTGTACGAGGATCTCAGATGCTTGGAAAAGGGGCGTTACCCCAGGTGACGCCCTTTGTGCAAGCCAAGGGGCTTGGTTTCCTATTAAGCCCGTGGAAGGAGTGGCAGTTAAACACCAAGCTTCAAAGAGTTGAGGATTTTCAAAAATCGCTTTTGGGAATCTGCAGCTTTTATTGGAGGTGTCAGACATTAACGAGGGCTCTGGATTATTCCCAGCCTGCAGAGCCCTCTCTTCCTGTCTTCTCCGCCCCCACTCATTCCAGCAACCAGCTTCCCCGCTTTGATGAATCAGGAGAGACTGAGAGTTCAAGGGGCTATTTCTGTCCCACTCTCAGCCCACCTTCTCCCCCTTTTGCTTCAAGAAGGTATGGAAGCTGAAAGGACCCAAGAAAGGGGAAGAGGGGAGTGAACCCAAGGGAAGGGCTGGGGAGCAGGTTCAGACAGAGGCAAAAGAATCCAGCCTTGCTTACTTGCTCCTCTGGAAACAGTTTCATGGCAAAGAATTAGGAATTCTGGAGCCGACCCTATGCCAGCTGGGATGAAACCCTCAACGCACAATCGCCCCCTCTGGGCAATGATCATGCTCTTAGATATTTTGAGATCCTTAAATGGAAGGAGTTGTAGGAACTCCATTTTGTCCAAATATGTAGTTACATATGAGCTTTTCTTGACCGCATTTTCAATGCTGGTTGAGGTCCCAGTCTTAGGATGTACCTAGTGAACATGAAAGGTAAGTGGCATATCCAAAACAAAGGGGCGCCTTCCAATTCACTTGGAACAGACAACACACTCAGACGTATTTGTGGAATGAATGCATGCATTCGTGTATGCATGAATGAATGAATGAACCTGTTTTATCTTTTATTTACAAAATGACATTAGATTAGATGTTAGAAATTAGACACTGGATTAGATTAGACATTTAGTTTAGACATTAGAAATTACTCCTGCTGGTTAGGGATTGGAATCTCTGAAAAGACTATACCATGAGTTGTTAAAGGAGAGATCCCCTGTCCTACTCAAGTTTCAATAAATGATGGATGCATGGATGGATGGATGGATGGATGGATGGATGGATGGATGAGTGGAGGAATATATAGTATTTTGACCCCTGGAGATGTAGGGGAAGAATAAGACAAACATATATCAAGTTAGTCCTGCCTGAGGCAGGAGGATGGACAAGATGACCTGTTGGGTCTATTTCCAACCCAGGTATTAATATCTATAGCCAGAATGGGCAATCAGAAATATTTGTATCTAGACCCTGAGAATATGTCATTACTCAGGTTTCTTAAAAGTTATTTTTTGCTAACTTGTGAACGGCCCTCAGGAAATTCAGTCTCTCACACTGGGGCAGGGTGGTCATCTCCACTGCTGGCCCCTAGAGCCCTCTTCTGATGCCAGTAACCATGGTGACTCAACACGGCCACCCATCACAGTCCAGAGCTCCTCCATTCTACTCATAGAAATCCCCCAAAACAAATTGGGGAAAGAGTTCTGTGCTTTTCTGAACACCTTCTTCCTGGAGAAAGTGTCCCAGGTCAAATATAGAGAAGTGAAATGGAAATATGCAAGGCTTATTGGTTCATTACACTTGAGGAGTAGGTAGATCTTAAGAGCAATACACTGGTGGAAAGTTCACTTTTTAACTTCCAAGAACCAACAAAGAAAGGAGCCCACCCGACATTGACCTTGAGATAGACTTCTGTCCCATTCTTCTCCAGACCTCTTTGTCTCTCTCTTTCACTTCCTATCCTTTTCCTAAAGTCCCTTCTTTCTGGTTCCCTGAACCAGTGTCCCTGCCCCATCCCTTCCCACAGAAAGCCCCCTTATTGATGGCCTAGCTGGCATCAGTATGATGGAAACCCTTCAGTCTCCCATGAGAGAGCTGTGGTCAATGCCGTCAGTAGCCTAGAAGCAAGCCTGTCTCCATCCATGGTGAGCACTATTTTTTTCTCAGCACCAATTATCTGGTCTCTTATGAAGAAGGGCTATCTTTCTGAGCTTGTTTTTGACGCTGCCCCTTGTAAAACAATAGCCCCAGCATTAATTCATCTAAGGAGCATCACTCGCTCCTGAGCTTGGCTTATAGTAGAAGTGTCACCATGTCGATTGTTCAGTGTTCTAAACATCTGGAATGACTAATTGCAGTCAGACTAATTCCTAACATCCCCTGGATGAAAGGTAGGGAGGCCACCTGTGAATTCATTCTACCATAAGAATTATCACAGAGAATGATCCATCCAACTAGGTCCTGTCTCTGACAGGGGTATGGAGCATATGCTATTCTCATGATGTCCCATTGAAACACTAGTGGGGGATATGCGTCCAATAGTTCTATTCCCCCAGTTGACATTTATGAATGACTTGATCCTTTGTAGTTTCCCCAATGTGTTCGTGCACACTGTGTCTTCTAAGCTAACTTTAGGAGGCCGAGAGTATTGTTGTCTCCATCACACAATAAGGAAGCTAAAATTCGGAGACTTGTCCAAGGTCATATAATTGATTAAAAGGCCAAGTAAAGCCTAGAACACAGGTGCTCTGACCCTCCTGGCTTCTCCCCTTTACTCCTTTAAGACATATATATATTTCACCTAGAAGCCATATTGGTACTGAGACTGCTACTACACCAGCTGAGAGTTCTAAAACCACTTTCCTCTTCTCCAGACAGGGCTAGAAGCTGGAGTTCCTGAAGCTGCAGAGAGACAAAGGCTAGCACTTCTGATCCTCTAAAGCTTGGAAAGAAACCACATCATGAACAAAGACAGTTCACTGCATAATCTAGGGAGAGAGAGAAGAGGAGGAAGGGGAAGAGAAGGAAGAAAGGAAGGAAGGAAGGAAGGAAGGAAGGAAGGAAGGAAGGAAGGAAGGAAGGAAGGGAGGGAGGGAGGGAGGGAGGGAGGTGGGGGAGGGAGGGAGGGAGGGAGGGAGGGAAGAGAGGCCAGCAAACAATTCTCTAAAGATTTCTGGGAAATCACATACTCGATACAGAAACTGCAGGCACACACATGTGCACACATGCATGCACACACATACACACTCCCCCCGACAGACACATCTGTATGAGGGTGTAATGGAACCAGCATAGGCTCTGGAGCCAGGTGGACCTGGTTAGTTTCCTGGCTCTAACATTACTGCTGTGAGTCTCTGAGTAAATCACCAGATCTCTCTAAGTCTCCTTTTTTTTCATCTGTGAAGCAAGGGAATTAATACCCATCCAAAGACCTCAAAAAGCTCAAGTGAAATGTTGAGCCAGAGGCTGGAGGAGAGAGGACTGGGGGATGTGCCCAGTGGGAGGTAGAAAAGCCAGCCCTAAGGGGAAAGAGTTTGAGACCCTCAGATAACCATCTTAGAAGTCACATTGAGGAAACCATTCTCCAGCATTCACAAACCCCAGAAGAAAGGTCACATTCTTTTCTCCTTACGATTTTGATACCAGGCCCAGTTTCCCCTCCCTCTTAAGAATCCTTTCCACCCATCACCACCCTAATGCTTCCTCCAGATTTGCTCAGAGGACTCTCAGTTGCCTCTATTCAGCCATGCTGATCTCCTCACCCTTAGCTTCTTTCTGTGCCAGAACCAAAGCCCTGTGGATGGGTAAACCTGAGACAGGCCTGGGCCTTCTGGCCTGAGCTGGGCCTCTCAACAGCACACTGCAGAAACAGCAGTTGAGAAAGAGGGGTCTCACAGTTAGGGAGGCTAGTGGAGGGCCTGGAGATGTCAACCCACAACTGAGATTTGAAAAGGTCCAGGGAGGGGAAAGGGCCAGGCCCACTGCACTCACTTTACTGACCAATGCCAAGGCCAAGGGCAAAACTAAGAGTCTGAGGTTGTTGAGCAAATAAGCTGAGCTGAGCCCAGAGCTCCGTAAGAGAACAAAAGGAGGTGGAGATGGTGGTAGCCACCAAGGGCCAGAGAGGGAAGCTGGGCATTGATGAGACGGACAGTCTGCAGTCACAGGTGCCCCGGACATCAGTTCAGTGGACTGAGTCAGCAACCCAAGCTGGAGGCGTGGAGAAAGCAATTGGGCTGGAACAGGCCTCTTCAGAAATAAGCGTGGGTGATGAGCTGGGAAGGAAACAGAGGCAGCTACATCAAGCAGGCCCTGGGGAAGCTCCAGTGTTAGTGGCCCAGCACTGTTGCCGTGTTCCCCAGGCAGCTTTGATCCCCACCACATGGAGCATCACCACGGGGGCGGGCAGTCTCTGTTTGGGGAGCCAGCCCCTCTCCTCCTTGCTGCCTCAGTAAATCAGACCCTCCCCCACCCCCACTCTTCTTTGCGCAATACCTTGGATTTTCTTCTGCCCCCAACTTCCCCACGACACCCCACCCTCACACTCCTTCTTATTCCAGCTTTTCTCCTCCCTGACTCAGCAAGCAAGGAGCTGCCTCATCCAAGCCTAGAAGGGCAGGAACGGACACCCTTTGAAGGCTCTTCCATGGCAACCTGCATCCAACTCCTGGCTGTGTGACCTGAAGCATTCCATGACTTCTCTGTGCATTGTTCCTTAAGAGAAGTGAGGAAGATTTCCACCAGCCCCTGTGCTCTGTAATTCTCATCTTCCATGCGATAGTAGTGGGGATGGGATCTCCTATATTGTAGACACTGAGCCAAGGAGCTTCGAGGCACTTGAAGTTCCGAGAAGTTAAAGCAATTACCCAAGATTGTACAGCCAGGCAGCAGCTGAGCCAGGATTTAGAACTGTGATCTGTTTGCTTCAGGCCAGGTACACAAGAGCCTCGGCAGTTATTAGATGATTAGCTACAGATGATTTACAGATTTTTTTTTTTTTTTTTTTTTTTTTTGAGATGGAGTTTCACTCTTGTTGCCCAGGCTGGAGTGCAATGGCACAATCTCGGCTCACCGCAACCTCTGCCTCCCAGGTTCAAGCAATTCTCCTGCTTCAGCCTCCCGAGTAGCTGGGATTACAGGCATGCGCCACCACGCCCAGCTAATTTTGTATTTTTAGTAGAGACAGGGTTTCCCCATGTTGGTCAGGCTGGTCTCGAATGCCCGCCCCGGCCTCCCAAAGTGCTGGGATTACACGCGTGAGCCACCGTGCCTGGCCCAGATGAGTATTTTAACAGTGACAGGGAGAGAAACTCAGTGGTGTGTGCTGGCTGTAACAGCTCGGGGTCCCCAAGGCTGGCTGGGTCTATTACTAGACTCTGTTCACTCACCTTGTTCCCCTTTATTCCCCTTGGACATGCACAGCCTATGCAGGATCCCCACAAGTAACAACAATGTCAGGAGGACCCACTGAATGGCCCTCTGGGAAATTTCAGCCCAGCTGATACACCCTTGGGGTCCTGTGCAGGACCCTGATATCCTCTGCAGGGAGCGACAGACAAGGACACAGCTCTCACTTCCTCTGCAACGGGCCCCTGCAGCCCAGAGCTTGTGGCAGGAGCCTGGGGGGATTGGCTTGCGAGGAAGTCCTGGGTTTCCTGGGCATCTGACTCAAGGCCTAATTCAAGGGAAAGTTGCCTCCAGCCAGCCTGGGCCCCAGCTTTCTCCTGTTAATTGAGACAATGACCCAGCTCCCAGGACTGCTTCCAGCTTGAAAGGGGCTTTAAGATGCCGGGATGAAAGGCTGGGGTTGAGTACAAAGCAGCACAAGCTGTCCTGGCAGTGGGAGGCTGGCCCTGGGCCTTCTCCAGTGCCCCCATCCCAACCAGGGCTGAGTCACTTCCTGCCTTCTGGCTGGATTTCACCTCAGTCATCCAGACACATCTACCTCTGGAGGGGCGGGTGATGGGGGGGTGGAAATGAGGGGACGGAGGGGCAGCGGATGGTCCCAGAGAGTCAGGGATGAACCTCAGTCACCACCAGAGGTCCCCATCCCTGGAGGGGAGGGAGGTGCTGAGGTCCTTGATGCTGGAGGAGCTGCGATCACGCATCATAGCTGCATGACTCTGCTCTTGATGTGTCTGGGGGAGCAGGATGGCTCATCCATGAGTATCCTCTGTTACACGTGAAGTAACCCAGGAACAAAGAAGCAAGGAGATTTCCCAAGGTCTCACTGCACATCTGAGGAAAGACCAGATCTGAAACCTGCAGGCTCCCGGAGCCCCTCCTATGGGCGCCCAGACCCCAGATCACTCACTCATGTACCTGAAGCTCTCCCATGAGGTCCGTAGCACTGCACTTTGACCCCAGATCGCTCACTCATGTACCTGTGATGCTCTCCCACGAGCTCCGTAGCGCTGCCCTTTGTATTGTGGGGTTACCATAGAAGCTCAGACATGGTCTTCGCCTTCAAGGAATTTCTTTTGCTGCTAGACTAGTGTCTTGTTAGTACCTAGAAGGATCACTAGATATCTCAGGATTTAAAACAACAACCAAAGGGATGCTGAGAGGGAATGAGGCAGAGGTGAGAGATGCTAAGGAAGAAGGTCCCTGGGCTGGCTCCTGCCACCACATCAGCACCACAAGGTCCTCCAGGACATTCTCCTCCTGCCACCCTCAGGTTCATCCATTAGACTAAGCTCACCAAACCGAGCTTCTGGGGTTCTCTTGACCTGGGGGACCTCAGATCTTCCAGCTCCCAAGGGACTCGTGTTTCCATTCAGCATTCAGCATTCAAACATGTAATCAACAGCCAGAGCCCACTCTGAGCCCGGTCCTGGGTTATGGACAAAGAAGTCATGGTCCTTGCCCATATCATGGAGAGGAACCATCTTCAGCCACTGGACTGAAAGTGGCCTGTGCTGAGCTGGGAGTTGGTGCAGGCAGGATGCTATGGGGGCCAGGGAAGGAAGTGCGATCGCGTTAACTCAAAGCACAGAAGACAACTCACTTGGACTTTGGAACCAAGACCCTTCCTCTTTCCAGTTTTGAGCCATCTCCCCCCAATTCAAGGCCTACCCTGTCATTCCAGACCTAGTGGAGGTCAAACTAAACCAGCCTGATTTAATGGAGCTCAAATCACGCTCTAAGCAGTTTCTTCCACTGGGAGCGTTCTCGTCCTTGGAAACTCGCCAAGTGGAGATAATAATGGCACTAGTGGGTTGCGTGAAGTCTTAGGACAGCACCTAGGTAGGGAGCAGGTGCCTCAGTCATTCTTGTTCCTTTCCTCTTGGTACTTTCAAATCCACACGTATTAACAAGCAATGGAAAGTGTTAGTGTAAACCGTGAAGAAGTCTCCAAAACCATGGGTGCTTAAAGCCCAGCACCCTAGCATGAGGGAGACTATGCAGTGACGGTAGTAGAGGGCTTTACCGCAGAGGAGGTGCAGGCCGCTCAGTTGTTTGAAGTGGCTTGGGTGGAGCTGGCCCAGAGGCAGGGGGCTCCCTGCAATGACCTCTCAGGTTCCCTTTTAGTTGGGCCCATCTGAAGGTTGCAGAGAGGGCACAGAGGGGTGGAGTGTAAGCGACCCATGGGCTTGTTTTTGCTAGTTTTCTGGGTGCAGGGCTTACTCCTCCTGGCACTGGTCCTTCCTGGGGCCCCCGGCTCCAGCTTGTTAGTTTTAACTGGAACAATTTCCTTTGAACTCAGTTTGAATTAGCATCACCATGGCGATGGATCAGGGTTTTCACAAGTCGACCTGGTCTTCACCCCTTAAGCAATTAGTTCGTAGGAGAAAAGGAGAAAGAGGAGGAGGGAAGAGGGGAGGTGGGGGAGAAAATGGAAAGGAAGGGAAGGGGAGAGGAGGAAGAGGAAGAAAACTGGAGAAAGAGAAGTAATGGGGAAGGAGACGAGGACGACGCAGGAAAGATGATGAGGAGGAGGAGCAGGAGGTGAAAGGTAAGGAGGCTGGGGAGGATGTGGCGGGAGGAGCGAGAAGGTAGGAAGTAGAGGAGGACCATTCTACCAGGCTAAGCCCAGGGGCCTAGAGTACTCCAGGGGCCCTTGACCTTCCCAGCCTTTCCCACAGCCCCACCTACTGGGAGAAGCCAGAGAAGCAAGGATCTTTGACCTGCAGCCTGGGAGGAAGGACATTGTTCCGACTTTCTGCAGGGTCACCCAGAAGCCTGCTCGTGAGTAGTCAGCCCCCAGGCAGCAAGCCCACCTTCATTCAGCCTCTTTCTCCTGCAAGAGCAGGCTAGGAGGACGCAAGAGCAGGGGCTTCGAGTCTGAGAACTGAGGAGAGGTGGCGGGTCCCCTAGGTAGTTGCCCTAGAACCTTGGGCAAGCCAGCAGCCTCTGTAAAATGGCAAGGATGGCTCCTCTTCCTCGGGTTCAGGGACGGAGTGTCAAGTGAGAGGGCTGGATGCTCACAGGGGGTTCTGTGCGCTCAGAGAGCCCTGGCACAGACTCCATGTGGTCTCCAGCGGCTCATTACTTGCCTGCTTGTCAGCTCTCTCACTTGGCTGGGAGCTTCAGGGAGGCAGTGACTAGGTCTTCACCATCGTTGAATTTCTAGCCACTAGCACAATGCCTGTCATGTTACGTAGGCAATAAGTATTTTTCTGATGAATTAATGATTGATGAATTGTTGTTATTTTTCCCAAAAATGGGTGGTAAGAGTGGGGAAAGGAGACTAGCAAGCCTGAACCCAATAGAATTTGATAGAGATTGAGGATCTGTCTTTCTTCAGGACTCAGTATGTTCCCATGTCCTCCAAGAGGCCCTCCTGGATTTCCCACCCCCTTCCCCACCTCCCTAGACCTCTCACTCTAGAGCCCCACTGTGTTCCATGGCTCCTGCCATCATCCCCATCATCATGCAGTATAATCATTGATTCGCTCATCCATTTCCCCAGCTAGGTTAGCTCCATGAGAGAGGGTCTATGTCTGGTTCCCCCGGTCTTTGCACACTCCAGGCACAGAGCTGATGCTCTAACCATGTTTGTAAATACACAAACCTGAGTATTCCAGCCAGGGCCAGGTGTCAGGCTTTCTGAGGCCAGTAAAGGCAGTGCCTGGGAAAAACAAACCTGTGAATGGAGAACTCACCATGCAGCACGCCAAGTGGAAAACAGGCTAGGGAGAGAATGGAGGCTCCGGAGAGCCATCATTGATATCTACTCTGCAAAGGACTGAGGAGGAGAGGTGTTTCTTGGGCCGCCAACCAGAACTCTGGCTATGAGATATTCAGAAAATATTTAGGTTAGAAATCAGAATGACAGCCGGGCATGGTGGCTCATGCCTATAATCTTAGCACTTTGGGAGGCTGAGGCAGGAGGATCACCTGAGGTCAGGATTTTGAGATGAGCCTGGCCAACATGGTGAAACCCTGTCTCTACTAAAAATACAAAAATTAGCTGGGCGTGGTGGAAGGCACCTGTGTCATCACTATCTCCACCTGTCTTAAGAACCATCTTGCTTCTCCCTCTCTGTCCCCACGTCTTACCCTTTGGCTCCTGCCTGTTTCTCCTTTCACTCTTGTAACCTCCCTTCCCAGCCCTCACCACTGCTCCAGCCTCTTTTCCCAAGTCCTGCCTTGGCCTCTCTGCCTCTCCCTCCCTCCCCTTTCCTCCTCTGCTGCTCATTATAAAAAAGAAATCTTTCTAAATACGCCAAAAATGCACTCATCCCCCAAGAACCCCTGTCTAGCACAAAGGGCTGGTTCTTTCTGGCCACTCCCTGTGGCCTCCTTCTTGCCCACTGCCTTTGAATCGTGGCCTCATTCACATGACTGGAAGGGCTAACAGGGCATTTTCCCACGTGTCCGGGTGAGGAGGAGGACAGGGTCGGGTGGTGAGTTGGATGAAGGAGGGTGGAGACAGGCAGCTGAGAATCTTCCCAAAATTTGGCTCATCCTCAGGGGAAACAAACTGCTTACTTGATGTCATGACTAACTCCTTGGAACCTACAGGAACCATTAGATATGTGGGAAAGGTTCGCTTTGGAAATCAGAATAACCATACAAACCATAAGGACAGCCACCATGTGGAATGTTTGGTCCCCACGGCACAAAGATTTGGGCTTCTTCCTGGGATGAGTTGGGATCCCTTTGGCATGGAGGCAGAGGGGGGCTCTGTGATTCCTAGGGGACCCTCTGAATGTGAGCACCCCTGGGATTCTGAAGGGAGCCCAGTGCTCCCTGCGCTCTGTCCTCCCACCCCACACCCCACCCTGTGCTCTCTGCTCTCTGGTGAAGTCCCTGGTCCGCGGGAGCATTGACCTAGAGTGTGGAAGCTCCTCCCCTCGAAAGCTGGGCTGACCTTGCTTCAGCTGAGTCCAGGAGAAAACACACATCTGACACATCCCAGGACTGGGGGAAGGGAGGCGGGAACAGAGGAGGGGAGCATCCAAGACCCTGAAGTCTCAGAAGGAGTCCAACCTTCTCACAGAGCCTGAAGGACAGGCATGGGCAGAGCGGGTGCAGGACCTCCAAATGGCTCTGCCCCTGAGCTGTGGAAGCTCCCGCAGGAGGCAGGTGGTGGGAGAAGGCCTTGGCCTCAGCATTCCCCTGCCCTTGTGTCCTCCTGTTCTGAATTTCCTAATCTCTTTCCTGCATGTCCCCTCAACAACTTCCCCTCCCTTCCCCACCCCACCCCACAGCAGCTGGGCTGCTGGAAGTCGGGAGTGTTTATGAGTTAATCAAAAACTCCTGTACTTTGCTCTTGAATTGCGGCCATCATTCCTTTGTCCCAGGGCAATGGGGTCAGTTTGATCTCCCCGAGCTTAAATAGTGTGTAGCAAAGTAAAAGGGAAAAGTAGGGGAAGGAGAAGGGAATTTACATTTATCAAGGGCCCCTTGCTAAATATCAGGCCCTGGGCTGGGTGCTCGGCAGAGACCAAGCTCACAGCCGTGCTAGTAGCTGGGTGTTTCCATGTTACATTGAGGAAACCAAGGTGCAAAGACTTAAAGAAACATGCCCCAGATCTCATAAATATGAAGGAAAATGCTTTGAGGCTTCCAGTAGAGTTTGGAGGGTGTTCCTAACCCAAGATTGGGTTAAAAAAATTCCATGAATGTCCATAGAATATGGACAGAAAGCTGAGAATAGCTGCAATGTTCCAGCTTGGAAAGAAGCGGGAGGTGGGAAGAGCTGAGGGGAGGCAGGGGCTGCATGCAGACTGGGCTGCTATCCAGAGGAAGAGCCCCAAGGGGGATTGGGAAGGCTTTTGAGGTTGGAAATTATGGATGGAGGGGGCTAAAGAGGAGGCCTAGAACTCCCCACTCCAAGAGCCCTGGAGAATCCTGGTCTGGCCTGAGAAGATCAGGAGTTTGGGATACATTGCTAGAGAGGCTTTGTCCTCATGTGGGCCAGGCAAGCCCTTAAAATGGGTGCCCAGCAAAGCAAGGGGGACTGAGGTGGCCGAGCTCTGTCCCTGTTCCCCACAGACACCTGCTGCCCTGGGCATCCTACAGCTGCACTCAATCTGCCCCTCCTTCCTTCCTAGGCCCTAGGAAATATCTGTTCATTTTGTTTCCTTTCACTTTCTCTCTCCCCCTTCTTCCTGTCTCCTTTTGTCTGCCTGCTCCACCCCGATCTGTCCTAAAGAATATATTTCTTTTTTTTTTTTTTTTTTTTTTTTTGAGACGGAGTCTCGCTCTGTCGCCCAGGCTGGAGTGCAGTGGCGCGATCTCGGCTCACTGCAAGCTCCGCCTCCCGGGTTCACGCCATTCTCCTGCCTCAGCCTCCCGAGTAGCTGGGACTACAGGCGCCCACAACCGCGCCCGGCTAATTTTTTGTATTTTTAGTAGAGACGGGGTTTCACCGTGGTCTCGATCTCCTGACCTTGTGATCCGCCCGCCTCGGCCTCCCAAAGTGCTGGGATTACAGGCGTGAGCCACCGCGCCCGGCCAAGAATATATTTCTTTCCCCATCAGGGAGCCTTGCGGGAATCTGGGGGGCCTGGGGCTGAGGAAGAAGAGACTTCAGATCCAAGAGCAGCCCTGAAGGATTGAGGGAGGCAGAAGGGGTGTCAGCCACTGGGACAGAGGAGTTCCTGGCAGCAGGGAGGGGCCATGAGATACGTAGCCCTAGAGCTTTCTAGGCTTCTGGAAAGATGTGGGGTACAGGAACAGAAGGCAGGGAAGAGGCAGGTCAGAACTGGGGGAACTCAGGTTCCCTGGCCTGCCTGACAGAGGGGCACATGGTAGAGTTGAGAGGGCAGCCAGGGTCAGGGACAGGGCAGGCAATGGGAAAGAACAGGGACATTCCCAGGCTCAGGAGTCCCCAGGTCTCCCAGTGGAGGGTAGTCCTTGCCTGAGGTTAGGTGGCGAGCCCCAACTGGCTGGGAGTGGGTTTCTGTAGGTGGCTGGAGATGAATCACACCTTCTGTGTGTGTTGCATGTTTATGTGTGGGTGTGCTGAGTCAGCATGCGTTGTCCTGCGTGTCTGCTGATGTATGTAGGTGTTGCTGGTGGGTGACAGGTCAAGGGTGTGCCCCAGTGGAGCGGGAGGTGCCTGTGTGTGTCTGTGGGCCCCTAGAACTAAGGAACCATGCTTGAGTTTGTTCTCTGAAGGTGCTGGCATATCTATGTGCCGTGTGTCCCCGTCTCTGTCTCTGTGTGTCCTACTGAAATCGGCTGTGTGCAGGAGAGTGTCTGCATATGTGAGTGTGTTTGTGTAGGGCCAGGGAAGGGTTATTTATAGAAACAGGAACTGACTCTGGTGGGACACTCGTGCAGAGATGGGGAGGCACATTGGGTGGGTAGGTGGGGGGCAGGCACTGTGTGCACCAACGCGCTCTGAATTCCGGCAAACTCCAGTGCCTGAGTTTCCAGCTGTCCCAGCTCAACTGTGCACAGATGTGTGCCGCTTTGCTACAGCCGTAAACAGACCTCCCAGGATTTTTCCAGAGGAAACGCAGAAATATTTTGGTGTCTGCTCTTGGTAGTAGGAAAGAGAGTGGGGATGGGGCTTGAGGCTAGGCCTTCAAAACAGAGGGACCACAGTCAGAGGGGAGCTGAAGATGCAACAGCATCCTCCACAGGCCAGCAGGGTGGGGGAAGAGCTGTGATGACTTCCAGTTGTGGGGTCCTCTCTAAGGCCCCAGCTACCAGCTGGGAAAGTGAAGTCCCAGTTGCCAGTGTAGGGGCAATGAAGGAAAGCTTCCTCCTTCACCCTCTGAAGGTTTGCAGAAAGAGAGCTGACAAAAAGCAGATTAATAGAAAAAAAGAGGCAAACGGATATTATTTAACATGCATAGCACAGAGGAGTGGCAGGAGAATGATTACCCAATAACCCAGAGAGGTCCAGGTGCTTGTAAACCCTTCTTTATAGTGGAAGGAGACATGGGGTTATAGGCATAAATAATTTTATGGTGGGGGATGAATGGACCCAGGAGGCAAGCATTATCTTGTGAATGATTCTCTTTGGAAACTGAATGGGACCCGAGAACAAACAATAGTTTGAAACACAGTCTGGGCTCTAGATGTGGTGTTTACTGATCAGTCGCTTCCTCTGTGGTAGGAGTTTTCATCTCCTCTGATTAATGAAATTTCAGGAAAGGGATCGAAGGCAATTCTGTTCCTCCTTGGGAGTCCAGTTTCCAGTTCGATATGGGAGCTTCAGAAGACAGCGTCATCCTGTGTTTTGGGAGAGACGGGGGTTTTGTGGGAGGTAGGTCGGAGAGACCCGGAGGCTGCTTCTTCAGTTCGGCGCGTCAAAGTACCATCTTTGCGGGTATCGTTTTCTGAGCCTTAACACCAAGGATGCTGGCCCCCCAGAGCCCAGGCCACTGCTGCTCCACCCTTCCCTGTCCCCCAACCCCATGGGTTGTACCACAGATACACACACCTCCCCCACCACCAGCAGCCCACCACTCAGCATCCAAACACACAAAGACACTACACAAACCAGCCACCCTGCACGCACCTCACCACCACATTCACATACACACTCACTTGTTCTCTCACACATCCTATGCCCACAGTTCCAGGACCACAGTCACAGACACCTCACAAACACCCCACAGCACACATCCTCTGAGCCATACACCCTGGCACAACGCACACCGACCCCACCTCACCCCACGCCCCTACACAGGCCCAGACTTCCCCAAGCCAAGGAAGGGGCATGACACTCTTCCTAGGCCTCTCGTCAAAGCAAAGTCTGTAAAGGGTTAGAAGAGTGTGAGGTGTTCCTGTCCAACAGGATTACCTTGGTGAATTGAACCCACCCACCACCTCCTGCCCTGGGCATAAATTCTCCCATTCAACTATATCCCTTCCTCTGTCCCTCTCCAAGGAGAAAACTGGCCTCTTCTCAGCAGATGACCCTGGGGCTGGGCCCCGACTCCTCTTTGCCCTCTGAGGTAGGAAAGATCCTTGCACATTTTCTCAGCAAATTCTTACTAAGCAGCTACTCTGCGCCAGGGAAGTGCCGGGGAAGTGGGAGGCAGGGACTGAAAGAAGTGCTTTCTCCGCCCTTAAGGAGCTTAGAGCCCAGCAGCAAGGATGACTGTGGACTGTGCTACAAGCCGCTCCACACCCTGCAAGGGAGCGGAATAAAGTGCTCTGGAGTCCAGTGGTGGAGAGAACACTGCCAAGGTGAGAAGGCAGGCAGGCTTCCTGGACGGGGTGACACGTGGGCAGGCCTTGACCAATGGGCAGCATTTACCTAGGGAGGCCATGGGGGTAGGGAGAATCCAGCCTCACTCCTACCCACAAAGTTCTCTAGCACCAGGAACCAGTTTCATGAAAGACAATGTTTCCACGGATGGGAGGGCAGGAAGCGGATGGTTTCAAGATGAAACTACCACCTCAGATCATCAGGAATTAGATTCTCATAAGGAATGTGCAATTCACAACAGGGTTCACATCCTTTGAGCATCTAATGTCGAGGACCATGAGCGGTGGGGGAACCCCTGCTGTAGCACATCATCTTGTTTTACCGTATTCATAGCCCTTATCTGAATTTATCTTGTTTATTTGAATATCTGTTTTCATCTGTCTCCACCTCTACAATGTAAGCTAAGACCTCCTGTGTCTTGTCCACCGCACTTAGTGACTGTGTCCCCAGCACTTAAACCAGTGTCTGGTGCTCTTTAAAGGGAGGAAGAAAGGGAGACGGGGAGGGAAGGAGGAAGAGAGAGAGAGAGAGAAAAGGGAGGGAGGGAGAAAAGCTCACCTGCCAAGGCACAGGACCTGAAAGCCAGTCTGGCAGGGGGAAGTGATGGCAGGCCTTGAATACAGGCTGAGGAAGGTGGACTCAACATTTACCAGTGGGGAGCCATGAGGTTTATGAGCAGGGCAGTGATGCATACAGGCCAACGACCCCTGGGCCAGCCATTTGTGCTGCAGAATCTCCTTGACTGTGAGACTTACAGGTCTCCGATTTAGCCAATTGACAGGTAAACTCTACCTAGTCACAGGATTCAACCATGACCTTTGGCATTATAGGTACATACATAAACCTATTATATAGCATTTTAGCTTACATTATAGGGGTGGGGCCAGGCAAACACAGATGTTCAGATAAACAAAATAAATTCACATATGCCTTCTCTCCTTAGCTTCACCCTCAGACCGTCCCACAGAAATAGGTCCTAGATGGAAATGGCTTATGGTACAAAAGTCATGTCTTTGAGAAAACACGTTTGCATGGAATAGTCATACCATTGCCTTTCTCTAAAGCACACACAGAGGACAGCAGAGCCTGCAGAATGGGGAGGGAAGTGGCTAGATTGCTCATACCTTCCTAAAGTAGACCAAGCCAGTGCCCAGTGTCTCACTCTTGCTAGAGAATAGCTCACTTGATTTTAGGACCAAAGAAGGGGTCGGTAGGGGCAGGCAGGGGCTGAATGAGAACCCTCTCATGGGCTACCTGTCCACTTTCCAAAACTGAGCAGGACAAACGCAACAGGGAGGTTTCCTTTTAAATTTTCTCCAGGTGGAAAAGGGCTTTAATCTCAGCAAACAAAGACTCGCCAGCCCTTCAGCCCCTGGGCCTCGGGATGAAAGCTCTGAGCCTTCATGGAGAGGCCTGCTGTCTGCAGAGTCCTGGCCATAGCTGGGAAGGAGGGATCCTGGGCTGGGGTCTTGACTCACAGGACATCTGGTATCTCTGTTGGAGCCAAGTCAAATCAGATGCTCAGGCTCCTGGTGGGAAGGGGCAGAGCAGCAGAGAGATCTGACCTGGAGAGAGCACGTGGTGGGTGCAGGCACAGGCTCTGGACGCAGGACTGCAGCCCTAACTCTACCGCTGGACAGCTCTGCTACCTTAAGCAACTCCGTTACGCTTTCTGCACCACAATTTCCTCATCTGCAAAATGGAGAAATCATCACTGTGCCTAGTTCAGAAGAGCACTGTGGGGACCAAATGAGCTGAAAGGTAGACGAAAGGAGTTTGTGCTGCACACGGGGAGACGACGAGGCCATGCCCTCCTCACTGTGGCACAGAACACAGTAGCAGGAGGGACTAGAAAGGCCCTGTACTCAGAATTAATTCGGAGGCTCTTGTTTCTTGACAACTGCCCACAGCCTGAATCCCAGCTCTGCTTCTCACCTGTAGGTGACCATGAACCAGACATCTCAGCCATCTGGGAGGCTTGTCTTTGAAGTGGGAGGAGGGGAGGAGCTGGCTCCAATGATTGCTAAGGTGCTGTCGAGCTCTGCATTTGTTCCCTGGAGCCTCCCCAATTTCCAGACTCCAAAGTTCTGAATTCTCCCTGCTGTCCCATCTTCCTCTCAACCAAGGGGAGACCAGGGAGGAGGAAACTGGGCTCCCTGTGAACATGCTGGCTGGCTGGCAGCTGAGAATGGCCTCAGGTAGGGAGAGAGGATGGGGCTTCCCAAGTGCTAGGGAGAGCAAAGGACCCAACTTGCGTTTACAACTTCTCCCTCCATGAACAGACAAGAGATGGAGGCTGGGGGTGCCCAACCAGGGGGCTGATTTGAACCCTGACTCCTCCTACTGCGTGTCTATTATTCCATCTTCATTTTCATTCATTTATGTGCTTGTGCAGCAAACATTTGTAGGGCCACTACTCTGTGCCAGGCACTGTCCTGGGTGTCGGGAATACAGACATGAGAACGTTCACAGCCTCGTGGGAGATGACAAGAGATGTAAACAGATGGTTCGCACATAGAGTGAGAAGCAGGGGGACAGGAGCTCTCCTGGGTGCTGCATCCTGACTACTGGGTGCCACAGAGCACAAAGGAGGGTCTGCACCCAGCCAAGGAGGCCTCTCTCTCCTTAAACATTACAGTCAGCTTGCTGAGATGATGGGGAATACAGGAATCGCCTGGTGCCCTACAGCTTAGAGGGTGGTAAAGAAAAAACATCCAAGAGAAAGTTTCCTGGGTGGGATAATTAATGTTTTGCCGAGAAGGAAAATATTAGTGTGTGTTGCTCAGCACGCAAACACCTCAACTAACAAAACGGCTTGGAGAAAACAAGCGGAACGGTGGGGTTTTTCTCACAAAGATTTTTTTTTTTTTTTTTTAAAGAAGAGAAGAGAAAAAGACGGCAGTCACAAATAACCTCCTCCCGCGGCTGAAAGACATTCCCCACCGGGTGAGGAAACAGGGCCCTGCTCACTAGAGATTCTTGCTGCTGCTCCTTCCTGCAGATGGCCGACCTGGCACACAGACCCTGAGTCCCAGCTCCTGACCCACGCTGCCATTTCAAGGCGCTCCTCCCAGTTGCCGAGGCAAGGGGAAGTTCTGCACACACCAGTTGAGTATTTTTTTTTTTTTTTCGAGACGGTGTCTCGCTCTGTCGCCCAGGCTGGAGTGCAGTGGCCGGATCTCAGCTCACTGCAAGCTCCGCCTCCCGGGTTCACGCCATTCTCCTGCCTCAGCCTCCCGAGTAGCTGGGACTACAGGCGCCGCCACCTCACCCGGCTAGTTTTTTGTAGTTTTTAGTAGAGATGGGTTTCACTGTGTTAGCCAGGATGGTCTCGATCTCCTGACCTCATGATCCGCCCATCTTGGCCTCCCAAAGTGCTGGGATTACAGGCTTGAGCCACCGCGCCCGGCCTGGTTGAGTATTTTAAGGAAAAAGAGATTCCTGATTTGCTGGGGTGCATTCAGTGGGTGTTACGTCTAGACAGCTGCCTCCTACCCAGAAGGGTATCTTCTCAAGGGAGGTTACATCATCTCCAGCTCCTGTTCTCAGTGCAAGGGCCAGCTTCCTCTGAGGAGATAAAAGGGTTACTTTTGTTTCTACTTCTGTGAACTGTAAATACGTGCTCAGAATCTCCAGGTGACAGGACAAGCTCCAATGCTCCACTTTTGGAATTGATGCCAAAGCTTGACGGAGTTGCCAGTTCATGCAAGAAAGTCCACCAGCACCAGACAGGGTACGCTTGGCTTGTTTCCAGACCTGCTGCCCTTCCCCAGCTGTGGTCCCGGGGCATTGCCCCTCAGGGGAGGACTGGAACCAGGCGCCCCTCTACGACTGGACACACCAATGGTAGAACTGGCTTGGGGCCTCCAGAGACAAAAGTTCAGGAAAGATCCTCCTCCCATGATCGGTTCCAGAGTGCTCCAGGGCTGGGGCCTGAGGGAGGAGCTACGATGCCAGCTTGCGGCTGTGGCAGCACGCTGCTGACTTTGAACTCACCTTCACTACCACCAGAGCGGCCCCAGAGCCAGGCAGGGGCCATTCCTCCGCTGTGTTGGGACCAGATGGAGCACACAGAGCCAGGGAAGTCCAGAGTCCTCACCCTTCACTGGGACAGGATGGGGCCTGGGTCTTGCCAACCAGCTTGGGCAAAGGTAAACCTTCTTTGTGTGCCCAAGGGAGGCTCAGAGCCAGCAGTGCCCACTGCATGGGGCCTGTGCGGGGAGAGGGTTCAGGTATGCCTCACGGCTGCTGCTGGCAGACCCCAAGGTCTTCTTCCACCAGAGGCGCCTCTGCCTCCTTGGCCAGCAAAGGTTGCCACATGTGGCCACCCTTTCCTGCTTCCTGCCTCCACCCATGTGCACCCCAGGTGTGAATACCCTTCTCATGGGTGTTTACATGCCTACTCGAACGCCACAGGCAAGTCCTTGGCCAGCCAGCTTCTTTCCACCCTAGACCCCACAGGTCAGGGTCAGGGACCCCCCACCCTTTATGCAGTGGGGAGAGAGTAGAACCTGTGCTCTCAAAGTCAGCGTTGGCCTGCGCTAGAGTCCCAGCTTTGCCAGATACTATTTGGTCTTGACAACTTCTTTAACCTTTTCTGAACAGTAATGGATGTTGGCTGTGAAGTTGCAACCAAGACCTTTGCCAACCCCATGGGGACTCTGGAGCTGGGGGTCTCTGCCGAGATATCCCACATTAAGGCAAGAGGGCCAGGCCTTTGTAACCCTCACCAACAGGTCATTGGGTGCAAGGTGTCACTGGGTACAACATGTCACTGGGTACAACGTGGTTAACCATGTGCTAGGGCTGAAGCAGTGGCCCTCTTGGCCTACTTCCCTCCCCACTGCCAGCCCTGCTTCTGCCCCCTGAGACGTGTCAGCTGCCACATTCATCCATCATCTGCAACCTCAAGAGGGGCCATAACTGTAAGCATCTCCCTTCAACTGAGGGCAATTTCAGAGGGACAGAGCTGTGCACCTTCCCAGCCAACACTCTGGGCAGCTGAGGCAGTAAGCACATCCATCCCAAAGGACGCTTTGGCCTCAGCTTCCAGGCACCCATCACAAACTCTCATCTCTCCCCACCACCCCAAACCTAATAGCAGTCTCAAGAAGTTAGCTAAATTGACTCCAATAGAGAGGCCAACAGGGAATGAGAGGCTGAGGTTCCTGTTTGGGCCCAAACTCTTACTTAGATGCATGGATTGGGACAAGTCTTTTCATTTCTCTTACCCTCAGCTCTTTCATTTTTATTTTTGAGACAGGGTCTCACTCTGCCACCCAGGCTGGAGAGCAGTGGTGCGATCTCAGCTCACTGCAGCCTCAACCTCCTGGGCTCCAGTGTTTCTCCCATCTCAGCCGCTCGAGTAGCTGGGACCACAGATGCTTGCCACCACACCCAGCTAATTTTGTTTTTTGGTCTGTTTGTTTGTTTGGTAGAGACAGGGCTTCACCATGTTGCCCAGGCTGTTATCAAACTCCTAGGCTCAAGCAATCTGCCCACCTCGGCCTCCCAAAGTGCTGGGATTACAGGTGTGAGCCACCATGCCCAGCCTTCTTTCTCATTTTTAAATGGGATCTAATAACTTCTCTACCTTTCTTACGGAGTTGTGGAGGGGATGTAATGCCATCATGCAAACTGTGAAAGGCTCTGCAACCTGTGGCATTATTCTGCGATGGTAACCACGCAGGTCATAGAGTCTAAGGCAGCCCTAATTCCAGCTATTCTTTCCTGTGTCCTGTAAGTTTAGTCCTTCTTCTCAGGCCGTGTGTCCTCCTGTGAGGTGAGGAAACAGGCACCACAGCCATGGCCCACCCAGGGGGCGTTGGAACACTCTGCTCCCGGGACTGGTGAGAAAGCCGCTGCTTACAGGTTGGAGTGGGTGGGGCAGACACTTCCTTGGGGGCGGTGATTTGGACTCAGGCCTGGCTTTCTCCAGAGGTTGAAGCAACGTGGTAAGTGCCAGACAGGAGATGGCAGATCCAGGGCACTGGTGAGTTTTCTCTGAGTGCCTCTGTTGTTGGCTAAGCACGTGCTGGGGGTGAAGCAGTGACCCTCGTGGCCCGCCTCCCTCCCCAGCTCCCAGCCCTCTCCCTGCCCCTGCTCCCAGCCCCCTTTCCTGCCCCTGCTCCTGCCCCTGGGGAGGTCTCAGCTGTGGCATTCATCCATCATCAGCCTCTGCTTGCAGGGAAGAAGGCATGGCCCAGAAGCATCCTTTAATCAGCAGGGTTACCTCTACCCACACGTGTGGCCCTCTGGCCCTCCCCAGAGGTAAACTGTGTTTTCTTTCCCAAGCCCAGCCTTGGGCATCATTTCTGGGTGTTTACAGAGCCTGGTTTTATTGCTTTTCCTTTCAATTGACTGTGCCTCTCTCTTCGTCTAGACCCTTTCACTCAATTTAATTCCTGCTTTCCCCCTCCTGACTCCCTTTTTCCCTAATCCTTTTTGGTAGGGAGGTGGGAGGAAGAAGCCCACAAAGGAAACTGAATTTCCAATACCAATACCAGTACCCTCTATGGCAATGGCTCCCAAACAGGGCTGTGCGCGAGAGTCACCCTGGGAGCTTGTTAGACATAGATGACTGCGTCGCACTCCCAAGAACTGCTGTTTCACGGAGGGCCGCCAACCAGCTCTTTGCACAGCAGTGAATGATGGCCCTGGAGACTCCAGCTGACTTAAGAGCCTGCACACCGGCATCTTGGAGTCTGCCTGCACCACCAATTTGCTTCAGCTGCTGGTCCACAAGAACACAGGCTAGGAAGCTGAGTCTGGCAGATCACTCTAGGGTAATTTTTCTCAAAGTGCAGCCCAAACCCAGAAGCATCAGGGCCACCCAAAAACTTGTTAGAAATGCAGATTCTCAGGCCGTACTGAAACCGAGCCCCGGTGTGGAGCCCAGCAATCTGTGATTTAACAGGCCTTCTGGGAGATTCCGATGTACACTGCAACTCAAGGGCTGGGAGAAACGCAGCAGGACTTCTCCAGCCCACTCTGTCTCCTTCATTCCTACCCCAGGAGACCATGGTTGGCTTTGACCCTTCCTCAGAACAGGGTAGACACTAGCAATACCGCCACCAGGGCCAGAGAGCAAAGGAGAGGGGGCCTCCCAATATAGTGTCGTAGGTTCATGGGTGGTGAGGAGGGAGTTCAGAATGACCCCAGGGGAAGACTCAAATGCAGCCCACCTGGAGTTCACAGGGACCTAGAGATCAGGACACTCCATAGACCCCAAGCAAAGGAGTGCTTTTACCGTATGCAGCCCCATCCACCCATCCAGAGTCACACTCAACAACAGCTTCGCTTTCAAGAAACAAAACCAAGAAAACCCACTAAAAACCAAAGCCCTAGTTAGGTCCCCTGCCCAAGACATCTCAGCAAATTAGTGGCCGAACCCAGACCCGGGCAGAAGGGAAGTGCTCTGAAAGAAAATCCCAGCTTCTGGGGTTGCAGGGCTTTGCTGATTCATTGAGTCAATTGACAAGCAGCACCTACAGACAGCCAGATGTTACCCCATGTTTATCTACCTGGATGTTCACACCAGGTCTATATGGCACGGGGGATCCTTCCACTCCTCTGATAGGGGAAAACGGAGACTTCCAAAAGTGAAGGTACTCTCCCAAGGCCCACAGCTTGGAAGAGGGAGCAGAGTCTGGATTTGAACCTAGGTGACCAGCTCTAGTTTGACCTAAGGCTGATTTCTCCTCTGAGAGTTGACAGAATCCTAATGGCCAAAGCAAGAGCTCCTCTTGACCCTGGGAAAGCCCATAAACAGTGACACCTCCCCAGCCATTTCTCCAGGGACACAAGCCAACTCTGCTCCCAAGTGCCAGCCTCAGCCAAGGAGCCTGGGCAGAAAAAGGGCAGAGGAGATTCAGCTACAGGGAGGGCCTTGGCTGTGCCTCTGCACTGCACCGGCGTCTAGGGCCTGGCTCCGGACCTCCACCCCCTCATCCAGCCTTTAGCTCCCTCCCCACCCCACCCCCAGTTCAGCCCGGCCTTGGGTTGGGCCCCACCATTAGTTCCAGACACCACATCTCCTCTGTTTATGGGGTTTTTTTCTTTGCTTCTGCGGTTCTCCCTGGATGAATGCCCCCTTTCCCTGGATTTACAGCATCCTCCCGCGGTGGGGTTGATGTCACTTTAATGAGAGTTACAGCTGCCTTGACTGTGACTGCCACATTCCAATTTACTGCCTGGCCTCTAGAAGCCCAGCAGGGCTTCTCTCTGGCAGACAGGAGCGGCTGTGTTCTCTGGCCTGGGATTGGGGTGGAGGGTGGAGAACTGCAGTCTCCTTCCTGACCCCAGCTCTGAACTAGGCTTCAGGCTCCCTGGTGGATCCTGAGCAACAGAGAACACCGAGAATCAGGGCAAGCGGGGCAGGGGGTGCAGAGTTAAGTCAACCCTATAGGTTTGGGGAAACAGAGCTCAAAGCTTTCCTGACCCATTTTCCCCACCTGCCCCCATCTGCCTCAGTGAGAGCCAAAGTTCTGTAGCAGAGGACAGAGGGCAGAGGAAGGTGGGGGCATTCACAGAAAGCCTGTTGTTCGCTAGTTGAATCCAGATGTGGAGGGTGGGAGGGGGAACTGGGAGGGCACACTGGAGGCAGGCCTGGGGAGGGGAGCGGGGAGAGAAGGGAACTGGGCAAACAGAACTCCCTGCAGGAGTGCCACAGATAGCCTGAATCCTGCCTGGATTTCAGTGCCCTCTCACGGGGGTCTCAACGTGTGACCCCAAATCAGTCTCCATTGTCTCTAGTTAAGAAATATGAGGCTCAGCTGGATGTGGTGGCTCACGCCTATAATCTCAACATTTTGGGAGACCAAGGTGGGAGGATCACTGCACCCAGAACTTTGAGGTGAGGTTACAGTGAGCTATGATCAAGCCCCTGCACTCCAGCCTGGGAAACAGAGCGAGACCCTGTCTCTAAAATAAATAAATAAGAGGCAGTATTGCCAATGGCCCCGGCACATATGAAAAACAGCTACCATTTGTAGAACACTTATTAGATGCCTCTTCCTGTGTAGCCGAGGCCTCTGGCCCTGGGGACTTTGCTCTCTGCCCGGCTGCTCTGCCACAGGCCCAACTGAAGCAGAATGTCTGGCCTTGGCCAGGAGACAGAGCAGTAGGGTGGGCAGCCCAGGGCGTGGAATACGGTACTTTTCTAAAGTCCCACAACAACCCAACAAGATGGGAATCATTACAGCCATTTTACTGACCAAAAAAACCTGAAGCTTTCAATCTTAGAGGTTTGGTTAAGTCACTTGTCCAAGGCCACACAGCTAGAATGTGGCAGAGACTGATTCCACAGTCCTCACTACGTGATCCATTTGCACATCTGTAAGCAAGCCAGAAGTGGGAGAGGCTGACTGATAACCATGAAATTATTATCATCTAGGCCCACCAGTTCCTAGAAATCAGAAGTTTGTTCAAAGCTGCCCCACAGTCACGCTGGAGACAGGCTCCAGGGGGCAAGATCCTGACCATGTGTTTACAATGCCCCTGCCAGCTGCACCCACGCCCTGCCCACCTCCATCCCCTCCTCAGAGGTAAGAGGAGTCCACAGCAAAGAAGGAGGCCAGCACTGTCTAGGAGGACACAAGGTGTAGGTTCTCCCCAAGGCTGCTGACCCTGGAGAAGGGAAGGGTCTGTCCCTGCCCTACCCCGTCTCCCCATTGCCTCATCCTCTCTGGGAACAGGAAGTCCGCGACCAGGTCCAAAGGCACAGTGGGAAGAAGGAGCCTGGGGCTGCAGCCTTGCAAATGTCTCCTACTGGCAGCAACTTTGCGGGCCCAACAGAGAAGCAAATATCCAGGCCTGGGCATGAAGCCAAGACAAGGGGGACCCCAGGCTGTGTGGCCATAGAAGGCTCTAGAGAGCGTGAGCAGGAGCTCAGACTTTGGAGTCAGATGGCCTGGGTGTGCCCCTAGTTCTGCCACACTAGCTGTGTGACCTTGCTCCAAACCCCGGGCCTCACTTTCCTCTTCTATGAAAGGAGGGAAATAGTCATTCTAGCTGCTGGAGCACAAGTGGGTATTAAGTGTGATGCTGGATTTAATGCATGTGGGTTGATCAAGAAACACCAGCTACTGCTGTTCCAGGTTCCACTTCCCAAGCCACTGTCATTCCAGGCCCTATGCTTACTACAGGTAGAAAGATCCTTTCAGATGAAACCAGTCACTTCCTGCAGGTCTCGGCAAACCTCTCATTCTAGGGACCCAAGGGACCATAGAAGTGTTAATTAGCCAAGGCTTAAGACAGGCCTGGGCAGAGAGGGCCTCCTTAACATTAATTGGTACTCTCAGATCTTCGCCAAGTCAGGATGGAGCAGCGCATGCTGGGACAGCCTCTCTGCCCTTGGGGTTCACAATCTGCCCAAGACTGCGCCCCCAGTACAGCTGCAGTGGAGGGGACAGCCAGCAACCCCTCTGCTCCCTCACCCTTCACAGGGCCCATCATTCAAGAGAGGCAGGGTGAGCCAGGGCAGAGAGAGGCAGGGAACTACCCTCTCCTGCAGAAGGGTCAGAACCGTGATCTTGGTCCAACCAACAGTCTTGGAGGCAACCATGATGCAGGCACTTTGCTGCATACCAATGCCAAAGGCTGTGCCTGGGAGGAGACGATAGCCGGTCTCTATCGATGGCTGTCAACCTAATTTAATGAGCCCAAGGAGCCTGTTTAAAATGCAGATTCCCAGGCAATGCCCTCCATGGTTGAGGATCAGGAACCTGTATTTTTAACAAGCACCCTTTAAAGCAGGACCACACTTTAAAGAACTGATGTTTGTATATCCAGTATGACTCAGTGTAAAGCAAGACACACAGTAGGTATATAATAAATGCTGATTGATGAATGAGTGAGCAGAACATGAAGAGACCATGAATGATTCTACAAAATATGAGCAAAAGATCTGCCTTCCCCCAGGAATTTTCCCCTAGGTAAGAGGTGGGCTCTTCCTCTCTGTTTCACTTCTTTTTGTGGTTGGGATCAGACTTTTTCTACTGAACTTGTAAACTGCTATGTCAATTCTAAGAGAATTTTAGTCCACACAGAAGAAACCCCATGTAGTCCCTCTCCCACCTCAAATCTACCCAGAAAGGTTAGGAATCCCTGAGAATTCTATTTCCAGAAAAAATGCAAATATATACACAAGTTTTTTTATATTGTAATTTCCAAGAGTTCTGGACCCTGAAGCAAATTCATAGTTAAGGATCCCTGCTGGGGACATCCTTTGATCTGTGAATCATTGTTAACAGCAGGGAGCAGAACAAAGGTTCAGGAAAGACAAGGAGGAGGGTCTGGGCCAAGGAAGGGCTGCTAGGGCTCCATCCCTGGGTCAGGAAGCCAGGGTTTGGCTCTTGGGTTTCTTGTCCATTCTGGGGAGCACCAAGAGGCAGGTAGGGTAGCAGGGTTGGAGCTGGAGGTCTGAGGGTCTTGTGGCAGGAAGAGCTGAGGTGACCCAAGAGTGTCACACTCCAAACTCACTCCAGGGCTATCAGACAGGAAAGACAGCAAAGGAAGGTAAGAAGAAGTTTTGGCCGGGCGCGGTGGCTCACACCTGTAATCCCAGCACTTAGGGAGGCTGAGTTGGGCAGATCACTTGAGGTCAGGAGTTCGAGACCAGCCTGCCCAATATGGCGAAACCCCATCTCTACTAAAATGCAAAAATTAGCCGGGTATGGTGTCCTGTACCTGTAGTCCCAGCTACTTGGGAGTCTGAGGCAGGAGAATCGCTTAAACCTGGGAAGCAGAGATTGCAGTGCCAATCTTTGCAGAGCCAAGATTGCACCATCACACACCAGCCTGGGTGACAGAGCAAGACTCCATCTCAAAAATAATAAATAAATAAATAAATAAATAAAACGTTTCACTAAAAGTGAGGCCTGGGATTTGCAGCAAGGTCACACAGCTAGTATGGCAGAACTAGGGGCACACCCAGGCCATCTGGCTCCAAAGTCTGAGCTCCTGCTCCCGCTCTCTAGAGCCTTCTATGGCCAAGAGCCCAGGGTCCCCCTTGTCTTGGCTTCATGCCCAGGCCTGGGTATTTGTTTCTCTGTTGGGCCCCCAGTTCACTTGGTATAGGCACCATCCTAATTGTATACTGTATCGTATTTAGTCCGCATCATAGCCAACTAGAGTGGGTACTAATATCCCCTCTTTATCATGGGAGGAAGTAGAGACTCATGGGTGTCAGGAGGAGGCTGTCATTGGCTCAGTTTCACACAGCTAGCTAACAACAGAGCCAAGATGTCAAGATCAGGGGCCTGGGAAGGGTGGAAACTACAAGCCCACTTTCTCCCAAGGCATGGGTCCTGCTCTATGTCCTCCCTGGTTGCCATCAACAGCCCTTTCACAGGTTCCACTCTGTTATTTGTAGGAAATGAGAGAGAAGTTTCAGGTGAGTGGCGAGAACCAGATCCCCAACCCCTCTGCCTTCATCCCTGATGGCCTTTGCCAGTCCCCTTCACCCCCTCCCTGCCCCCAATCACCACCCAAGGTCTTGGGTTTAAAAGCCACTCTGGTCTCCTGCTTCCCAGAGTTATTATAAGAATTAAGTAAGAAAATGAGTCCAAAGTTCCAGGCTTACAGTAAGCAAATGATAAATAGGGACATGATTTCTCACCACCTTGTGTTTAATAAGTGGGTTATTTGGAGGAAGTAACTTAAAATTCCAAATAGAAGACATATAATATGATTTTTTTTATTTTAAAGCTGAGCATTGATTGAATCATCCTCTTTCCTCATCTATAAAATGCAAATCAGAATAACCCTACCTCAAAGGTTTGTGCCATTTGAATTTGATGAGAATTCATGAAAAGTCTGTAACCTTCTCCTACAGAATATCATCACATACAAATAACTCCTAATATGGATCATACTCTTTTGATTTGCACACACGATGTGCAGATGAGAGAAACTGTTCACACTCAGGAAAGAGTGGAAAGTTTACATTCAAGTCAAGGACATTTGCGTTGTACATGAGAAAGAACTTTTTAGTTGAAAGGTAGCTCAGATCCTATGTTTGTACAGTAGTAATTGAGTCCCCTCGGGACATTACGGGGTCTTTTCCCTTCACAGACATGAAAAGAGATATATAGGACACTCTGTCTCAGGGGCTGCTAGAGAGGAACCCGGCTGAAGGCATGAATTAAAGTTTAAGTGAATAGCATTCAACCTCTTAAAGCATCAGAATCACAATTTGTAGTCTCCTTTTAAATCTTTTCTACAAGATTGTATAGAAGAAAAATAATAACCAACAAATGATTAGAGTACGCTGTCAACTGTTTACACCATGGTGTGCTCTATAACTTTATTAAGAATGATGGAAGGTAAGAAGTTTTGGCCAGGCGCGGTGGCTCACACCTGTAATCCCAGCACTTTGAGAGGGCAAGGCAGGCGGATCACAAGGTCAGGAGTTTGAGACCAGACTGGCCAACATGGTGAAACCCCGTCTCTACTAAAAATACAAAAAATAGCCAGGCATGGTGGCAGGTGCCTATGATCCCAGCTACTCAGGAGGCTGAGACAGAAGAATTGCCTGAATCTAGAAGGCAGAGGTTGCAGTGAGCTGAGATCGTGCCACTGCACTCCAGCCTGGGTGACAGAGCAAGACTCTGTCTTGAAAAAGGAAAAAAAGAATGATGTGTGGACTGTGTCAATATGTGGAAATGCATGTAGGAAATAATATTAAGCAAAGCAGGACAGGAAACACAGGGCATGGCCGGTCGCGGTGGCTCAAGCCTGTAATCCCAGCACTTTGGGAGGCCGAGACGGGCGGATGACGAGGTCAGGAGATCGAGACCATCCTGGCTAACACGGTGAAACCCCGTCTCTACTAAAAAAATACAAAAAACTAGCCGGGCATGGTGGCGGGCGCCTGTAGTCCCAACTACTCGGGAAGCTGAGGCAGGAGAATGGCGTGAACCCGGGAGGCGGAGCTTGCAGTGAGCTGAGATCCGGCCACTGCACTCCAGCCTGGGCGACAGAGCGAGACTCCGTCTCAAAAAAAAAAAAAAAAAAAAAAAAAAAGTGCTCTTTTTCCATGTGGGGTCACTTGCTTTCAGGAAACACAGGGCATGCAGTGATAACTTCATAAAAACCACAATGCCCAGAAGATAATCTGAAATCAATATTGATCAGGTTTTAGTTTCTCTCCAGTGGCTTAACACCATTATATGCACTTTTTAATGGCATGGATAGGTGGAAGGTGGGATTTTTAGCATAGTGAAACCCTCTATATGATCCTGTAATGGTGGATACATTTGTTAAAACCCATCAAATGTATAGAACCAAGAATGAACCCTCATGTAAACTGTGTACTTCGGTTTGATTACAAAGTGCCACTGCAAGTTCATTGATTGTAACAAACATAGCCCTCTGGCAGGGATGCTGATGGTGAAGAGGGTGAATATGTAGGGGCCAAGGGTATATGGGAACACTGTACTTTCCACTCAATTTTGCTGTGACTCCTAAAACTGTTAAAAAAAATAAAGTCTATTTTAAAAATGTGTAAGCTCCATTAGGATGTTAATTGGAAATGCACTAAATGTATATATTTTATCACATTTTTTTCTCGATAAACATAGTATATATTTCCATTTGTTCAGAAAAATTAAAGATCTTTTTTTAAAAAGTCATGATAGTGAGGGTGGCTCCGAGATCCCCAGCTTGGGAGAGGGCAGTGTTCCCTTTTCCATTGGACGAGAAACTAGGCCATGAGCCTCCCTCCCTGGATAATGCTAGAACCTTCTTAGACTCTCTAGCCTAAGCCTTGGCGATACCATCAGTCAGATAGAAGCCAGATGTTTCGATAACGAGGCCCATAGCAACTGTGACAGGAAAAGGGAGACGAGCTGATGGCTCTGGTCAGAAATGGCCCCTGTCCGGGCTCAACTGTGTTCACACTCAGCCCCCTGATGAAAAGGCAGGCTGTCCCATCCCAAGCCGTAACACGCACATTTTTCAAGAGCAATAAAACACCAGGCTAAAAATCCAACTGATTTTTTAAAGTAATAAATTTCCTCGGGGATTTGCATAAAGGAAAGGGTGTTTACCTATTAAAATGTAATCAACACAAGGCACACAAACCCTGCCAGATCCCATCCTCTTGCCACAGGTGTACAGCTAAGGTCTCTGTGGCTGAGGGCAGTGACACTCCAGACCAGTGAACAAGACCTCTCTTCTCTAAAGCCTCCCTGAGTGTGCCCTGATGATGGACTTGCCAGGACATGAGGGGCAAAGTGGTCTCAGGGACAGATGTCTGAGTCTCCAGAAGGTGGGAGCAATGCTGGCATCTGAAAAGGACCTGAGGTCTTCCATTAAAATGAGGTGGCCCAGCCTGCTCTGGAAGGTCCTGGATCACATGGTCAACAAGATTCTTGAGGGCAGTGACTGTGTCTCAGATTCTCTCTCCCATAGCCCAGTGCCAGGTATACAGGGCTACAGAGAGGTCATTATTGAGCACCTTCTGTGTACAAAGCACCATGCTGGTCATAAGGTGGACGCAAAGAGGAGCCAGGTTCAGCATACAAAGACCGAGAGCAAAGGCGGTGACATGGAGCTCTGTGCGGTGTCAAAGGAGGAGATGAGCCCTGGCTTCAGAACGCCAGGCTTCTAATCTGAGCGGCACCTCTTACAGCTGGCCTAGGTTCTTTTGTAGCCTCTGGTTTCAAACACAAATGCTGTGAAATAATTATAGCAAGAGGCAGAGGGTGAAAGGCACCTGAAGAGCCACCATAAAGGCAATCCCAGGGCTTCTCCCCAGCTTCCCAATCTTAACTCATGGTGCCATTGCCTACGCAAGCCAGAACCAGGAGTTGCCCTTGACCGTTTCTGCTTACTTGCCCCTAGTCCAAAGAAACATCAAATCCTTCTCCCACATGTTGCTGAATTCCAACCCCTCTCCACACCCCTACTGCCATCACCACCGTCCCGCTCACCAGCACTGCTTGTCATGGCCACAATCCATTTCCCAAGCAAACTTTTTAAAATCCAAGTCTGATCATGTCACCCCCTTATATAACACCTTTCGACAACTGCCCATTGCTCTTAGGAAAACAAAGCCAAGCTCAGTGCTAACATTGCCTCCAAGGTCCTGCGTTTCTTGGGCCCTGCCAAACTGTCCTGCATGATTTCAAGCAACTCTCCTCCCCCATCATGCCCTAGCTACTTGGTGATGTCTCTGGGAAGCCCGCCAGACTCAGGTCCTGTACACAAGCTGTTTCCTTTGCCTGGAACATTGTCTTTGCTGGTCCGTGCTGATTCATCTTTTAAGATTAGGCTACACCTGGAAAAGCCTTCCAAGAAGGCCTTCTGGTCTAGGCTAGACTCTCCTCTAATTCTCCATTATAACAATTATAATTACAATATTTTGTTGTGCCATGATTTTATAGCCTGCTTCTCTTGCATGTTCCATCTCAGGGTAAATGACTGTTGCATCTGCCTTGTCCCGCTGCTGTGCCCACAGCATCTAGTACAGTGACTCACTCTGCACGTGTTAGATGACTGAATGAACGAGTGAATGCATGAGTCTGGGGATGGGGAACAGGGAAGGCCTAATGGAGGAACTAGCATGCAGGAGAAGAGGTTATGTTTGGGACTTTTTTCTGTTGGTTAGTTAGTTAGTTAGTTAGTTTGTTTGTTTGTTTTGAGACGGAGTCTCGCTCTATTACCCAGGCTAGAGTGCAGTGGCGTGATCTTGGCTCACTGCAACTTCCACCTCCCGGGTTCAAGTAATTATTCTGTCTCAGCCTCCTGAGTAGCTGGGACTACAGGCACATGCCACCACGCCCAGCTAATTTTTGTATTTTTATTAGAAATGGGATTTCACCATATTGGCCAGGCTGCTCTTGAACTCCTGACCTCCTGATCCGCCCACCTCAGCTTCCCAAATTCTGGGATTATAGGTGTGAGCCATTGTGCCCAGCTATGTTGGGGACTTTCAAGAGTCAACGGGCAACATGGAGCTCTGTGCAGTGTCAAAGGAGGAGACGAGCCCTGGCTTCAGAACGCCAGGCTTCTAACCTGAGCAGCACCACTTGCAGCTGGCCTAGGTTCTTTTTTAGCCTCTGGTTTCAAACACAAATACTATGAAATAATTATAGCAAGAGGCAGAGGGTAAAAGGCACCTGAAGAGCTACCATAATCAATGGACTAATCAATGGACTGAGATCTGCCTTGACTTGCAGCTCTGATCATCCAGGCTTCCTTTTCCTTCCAGAAAGTCATGGATCCAGCCCATCTCCATGACAACTTCCCTTCTGCCTGGAAAGAATGGCTTCTCCATGCCTACCCCAGCCATCTCCACTTCTCTTCCCTTTCCACTCAGTATCCCCACCAGCTGTCTCTCCAATTCACTTTCCCACCACACCCTTGATGGATAGAACTGCATAATTGTGTGATGGCGGAAAGCTAATTTGTACTTCTGTGCTGGCAATGAAGTGTCTGGAGCTTTGCGGTTGACGTTGAGAAGCAGAGGGGATCCCCCACCCCATCTCTGGTTCTCCCTCAAACTCAAATCACAAATTCTCCACTCTATCTGCAAGGGCCCAGGGACAGAGGGGCTGTAACATAACCCAAACCAAACAGCCACTCACAGAAAGTCATGGGAAGAAAAAAATCTTTCCGTTTGCAAGACAAGCATCTGGTGGTTCTCTCCCTGTCTCTTGGTAAAGGTCGTTGGTTCAGTTTCCCTTTCCACCTCCTGCAGGGTCCTGTCAGCACCTGTTTTCTTGGGCACAGGTTGGGAGACAGTGTGGTGTTTCTCTTCCTTCCAAATTAAGGCACACTCAGACCAAAAAGCAAACGGGAGGTGCCTCCCAAGGTTTTGCTGCTATCCATTTCTCAGTTTCAGAGGTCTCAAAATCCATAAACCTTAGACACCTAAAGAGGATAGAGAGGAAAAAAGGTTTCTTTTCTTTTTATCTATTTCTTTTCTTTGAGACTGACTCGCTCTGTTACCCAGGCTGGAATGCAGTGGCACGATCTCAGCTCACTGCAGCCTCTGCCTCCCGGGTTCAAGCGATTCTTGTGCCTCAGCCTCCTGAGAAGCTGGGATTACAGGCGCCCACCACCACACCCGGCTAATTTTTGTATTTTAGTAGAGACAGGTTTTGCCATGTTGGCCAGGCTGGTCTCGAACTCTTGACCTCAGGCGATCCACCCACCTCAGCCTCCCAAAGTGTTGGGATTACAGGTGTGAGCCACTGCGCCTAAGCGAAAAAATGTTTCTGAAAGAATATGTGTATGTGCACGCGTACACATGTGGCAGGGGGTGAGAGGGAGAGACTTGTATAATCAGAGGTTTAGTATTTGATACAATGGGAAAGAATAAACAGAATTAAATAGTAACCACCATTTATTGGATCTGTACGATATGCCAAACACGTTGCGAAATGTTTTATGCACAATATTTCATTTAATTTTCAAAGCAACCCCATGAGGCTCGAGAAATGTATGCAGTTGAAGAAACAGGCTTACTGATACACAGCTCATGAGTGGGGCCAAGCTCCAGGACTGAGATCCTGATGCCCATTTTCTGAACCACTGCTGGCTACTGCTTTCCAAGGGCTAGAGATGAGGAAAAAAAGGAAATTGGTTTATGGTGTGGCAGAGGTCCTGCGATGAGACATAAAGAACTCTCTGACAATGAGGGCTGTTTGGTTGTAGTCAGAGTAATTAGGCTTGTTAGAGCTCTTCCTCTGAGGGCCTTTACATTTAAGATGAATGGATGCTTCTATGCCTGGATGGTTTGAGGGAAACGCTCTCTGTTCCCAGCACGGGGCTGGCCTGTTTGAACTAACTGACAGCCTCACTGGGGATACAGGATTGCCACACGCAAAACCGTTAGATAACAGGAGAAGATAGCGCAGGATGTGAGCCCCGAATGGGACTGGCAGAAAGTGAGGGCTACCGACAGGCAGAGGCCAGTGCGGTTCAAAGCAAGGGCTTTGTGGTCAGGCAGGCAGACCTGTGTTTGAGTCCTGGCTGGCTCTACTGCTTCTGTGACCTTGGGTACGTTGCCTAACCTCTCTAAGCTTTGGTTTCCTAGTCAGTAAAAAAAGCCTAAGAATAGAACCTACTTTGGAGGGATGCCATGAAAATTAAATAAGATGATCCATGTAAAATGCTTGGCACAGAACCTGGACATAATCAGAATACAATGGGGGAGGAGCTGCTATAATAATGACTATTGTTGGAGTCCAGAGGTGGAAGACAGCGCGCAGAACAGAGGGCTAGGTCGGTGGGGAGTCGAGAAAGTCTTCCTGGGAAACCTGAGTTTTGTCCTGCAGCTTGAAGAGGTGGTCAGGTGAAATCAATAGGAAGGCATAGAGACGGAGGTAGGCAGGGCTCATGTAATGGAGTGAGATTTCAAATGCCCTATCACTTTCAAAGAAAAATCTGGTTTGATCTGTGGTTGAAGTAGAGAAGGAAGTTGACTATGGGGAAGAGGTGGGAAAGAGATGAGGTCATCCATCCTTGTTTCCAAACCCAAAATGTGAACAGAGACACATCTCAGGGACCTAAACAAGAAATCCGACATCCAGGGCTTCTTTATCCACTTCTGGGCTGTTGTGAGAGGAGAAGGGGTAAGAGCCTGGGAAATGGCTCAGGGCAGAGCTGGTGGCGGATGGGGACAGGACCTGAAACAAGGGAAGTTAGGAAATGTGGGCGAGGCCCTTAATGACTGTGTGGGCTGACTCATGTGGGAGACCTAGCTTCAAGACTGCATGGAGATCCAGCATCCTGTCAGGCGGGAGGCCAATTTCAAGACCCTGGGCATCTCTAGTCTAAAGGGTTGCCAGCTAAGAGTGGGAGTCCCTAGGGGAGCAATACTTGTGCTAACCCAATTATTCCCTAACAGCCTGCCTTATCTCCCTGATGTGAAGATGAAATCCTTAGGACCCAGGTTCTCCAGGAAAGATGCTGCTTGCTTCAGACGCTCTATGCTTTTTTTCTTTTCTTTTCTTTTCTTTTTTTTTTTTTTTTTGTGTAGAGATGGAGTCTTCCTCTGTCACCCAGGCTGGAGTGCAGTGGCGCAATCCCGGCTCACTGCAACCTCTGCCTCCTGGGTTCAAGCAATTCTCCTACCCCCAGCCTTCCAAGTAGCTGGGATTACAGGCACATGCCGCCACACCCAGCTAATTTCTTTTGTATTACAGTGGAGATAGGGTTTTACCATGTTGCCCAGGTTGGTCTCGAACTCCTGAGCTCAGGCAATCCGACTGCCTCGGCCTCCCAAAGTGCTAGGATTACAGGCGTGAGCCACCGCTCCTGGCCCAGACACTCTATGCTTAAACATCTGCCAAATACCCACTGTCAACCACTTATGTCGAGCATCATGTGGGCCTTGCCAAAAATGCTAATCCTCAGTTCTTTTCCCTAGAATCTGATTCCATGGGTTTAGAGATTTGGGAATCTATTTTCTAACAAGCATCCAGGTGATTCTTCAGGAAAGGCAAATTTGGAAAAGGCTGACTTGATAGTCTTTTAAATTCCCTTCAGTCCTAAATCTAGGCAGCAGAGAGTGTGTAGCACGAAGGGCCCCCGGCTGATAGCAAGAGGCCGATTCTAGCCGGACCCTGCAGTTCACATGGCCCTGTGCTGGGGAAGCCCTAGAAGGGAAGGAGGCTGCAGAGAAGGAAGTTTCCACCTATCAGCAATCAAGTTCCCAATAGAAGTGAAAATGGAAGTCAGGGAACAACTGGTTTTGAGCATCTTCCTGGGGCTTTTCCCCTTGCCTGGCACTGGCAGGACAGTGTAGGTCTGAGCGGCTTCCACGATACACAGGAAGACACTTAAGCCCAAAGAATTTTTAAAACGTGCCTAAATTCCACAACTAATCAGAGGACGCAGCAATCCAGATCTCCCGGTCTTCACCCTCTTTATTGTTGGGGTGCACTGCAGGGCACGCATGTTTCCTTGTGGCTTGTGGGAAAGCCACTGTCGTTGAGCGCCAGTGTCCCGAGTCCCTGGAAATTCTCCCGAGTGACCTGGAATCTAACATTTCCCTGGATTTGCACAGTCTATGATGGAGAGAAAGAATCGGGTCTGCGGTGGTGGGCAGGACGGAGGAAAGACGGTGAAAGCGGGAAGCACGGGAGGCAGGACTGAAAAGGAAAGAGGCACAGGGGCTGGCTCATAAAACCTGAGGGCCGCGTCCCCATGGGTGACCTGACCCATCAAGGTCTAACACCTGGCGGTGGCAAAGCTGGGCGAGAACCCCTGATCCACCCTCCCAAGGTGGGGCAGGGAAAAGGCAGAGTGCGAAGCGAGGTCTGATTTTGCGGAAGCTTTTTAGAAATTCGCTGTGTCAGAGAAACTAAAAGACCAAACAAAACCCCTAAAAATCCAAGCCCGATTATTTCATCCACGTGGCACAAGAGCAAGCTAAAAAAAAAAAAAAAGTGTGGGGTGTAGGGCGGGGAAAGAGCCACCCGTCCCGCCCCTGCTGGAAGGAAGGGATTTGCCGAGAGAGCAAACTTCTGACACCGCCTGGGTCGCTGACTCCGCGCGGCCCGGAGGGAGGGAGATCGAGGAGGCCGCTCGCACAAAGCCGCGGAGCCGCGGCCCCCTCTCCCCGCCCCCTGCCCGGCCAACGCCAGAGCGCGGGGAGCAGCCGCGGGCCCTTTAAGGGCCGCGAGGTGCGCGGTCTCTTTAAGGCGGGTCCTGGTGGTTTCTGTTTTCTGAAGGAAGTGACGGGGGGTGGGATTGAATGAAAAGTGCAAAACACAGGCTCGCAGCGCCGGAGCCCGGGGCCGCGGAGCCGGGCCGGGGCAGCGTTGTCTCCGCGTCGGGGCCTCCGGGGGCGCGCTGCCGAGCGCTACCCACGTGCGTCCGTGCCACCTCGCGGGCGACCCCGCGGCCAAGGCCCCGAGCGGAGCGGCTACGGAGCGCCCCGAACTAGCCCCCAACTTTGGGCGAAGTTTGCCTGCGCCTCTCCCCGCCCCCACGCGGCGCGCCGGGGCCGCGGACTGCAGCGGCCCCCGGGGATGCGCCTTCCCGGGGTCCCCCCGGCGCTCCCCGCGCTGCTGCTCCTGCTGCCGCTGCTTGCGCCGCTGCTGGGAACGGGTGCGCCGGCCGAGCTGCGGGTCCGCGTGCGGCTGCCGGACGGCCAGGTGACCGAGGAGAGCCTGCAGGCGGACAGCGACGCCGACAGCATCAGCCTCGAGCTGCGCAAGCCCGACGGCACCCTTGTCTCCTTCACCGCCGACTTCAAGAAGGTGAGGCGCCCTCACTCGCCGGGGTGGCACCTTCAAGCCTGAGCCCCCCGGGATCCCAGGCGCCCTCTTGCCTGCAGAAGGGAAGACGGGCCCACGAGGGAGACGCGGCTGGCCCAAGGTCACGCCGGGTTATTCTCTACACCTCTTTGCCCACTCCCCAGCGCCCACCCCTTCATTCTCCCTAAAGAACCCCTCTGCTGCCCTTTCTCACTCCCTCCTCCAGCGCTCCCAGAGCCCCCAGGTGCTGACCCTCCTTCAGAACTCCTAGTAACGACTGGACTCCTTGCTTGGAGTCATTCCCCTGTGCTCTCTGGTGGGAAAGCCCTAGGCGAAGTGTTCTCCCTGTGGGCTCTCACTGCGGGTTCTCGCTGTGTGACCTAGAGCAAGCAAGTCTCTTTCCTCCTATGCCTGGCTTCTCACCCCTGTACAGGGCAATGAGGGGTCTTCGAAGCCTCCCAGCCCTGACATTTTGGAGTCCTTGTGTCACCTCTTCCTCTGTTTCACTTTTCTGGAGAGAGCTGATTGCCCCTGGTCCCTCTCAAGCCGGGAGAAGCCCTGTCTCCTCTTTGGTCTGGAAGGCTGGGGCGCTTGCAGCAGGAGGGATCCTGGAGAGAGACCCCAGCTGAGGCCCCCTCCCTCTGGGAGAAGTGCTGCCCTTCACTCTGCCTGGCGGAGAAGCGAGCCAACCCCCCTGTTTTGGCCCAGATTAGGGTTAGGGAGTTAGAGACCAGCCCGCTCTGGGTGGGGGTGTGTGTGGGGGGGTGTGTGTGTGTTTGTTGTGGAGGGAACAAGAAGGGCCTTGCACCCAGGGGGCTAGGGGTTTATCAGGAAATGGGCCTGGAAGGATGGTGAGTGACTAACAGTGACCCAGAGCAGGAAAGCTGGAGGAAAAGAGGGTGGGTGAGTCTTAGGTATTCAGAAGGAGTGTTCTGTCTCCTTCCCCCAGCTAAAGAGAGGCCCTGTGAGGTTCTGTCCCTGGAGGAGTGCAGGGGTGAAGCAGATGAGATAGCTGGGGGAGCCCCCGGCCCGGAGGACCCTCGCTGAAGCTGCCTGTCTTTCTTCCCTCTTAGAGACAGGGTGCTTTACAGGACAGGTGGCAGAGTTTGGGGAGTCAGTTAGGGACCCAGCCAGATTGCCATAGTTAGCAGGGGTGGGGGGTTAGGCTTGACCGCTAGAGGTGGGTGGGGTCGGGGGGTGAGGCTTGACTGCTGATTGCCCCAGGGCCACTGAGTTGTTACTGACATTGGACTTAAGCAGGCAGGTGGGGGGCGGGGTAGTGAGCGTTCACAAATGGGAAGACTTTGTAGCCCATCCTTACTTAGCAGGCCTCAGCTAGGCACTCAGATGTAGATTGAGAGAGAGGGAAGCTGATAGGGTCGGCTTCGCCACCCTGCCTCCCCACCTAAACCTTAGGAGAACTTTATCAAGTGTGTTCTGTTCCTGAAAAATCTATGTTAGTGGCTGGATCCATCAGGAATCGGAGATTTAATCTTCTCTCCAAGCTCTTTGTCCTTGAAAGTTAGCCTCAGGCCAGGCTGTGAGCCTCCCACCCTCCTGCCCACTGGACGTCTTCTTGTGGCTGCACTAGAACCCTGCAGAGAGACTTTCTTGGCTGTGGCCAGGACAGTGAAAGGCAATGGGTAGGACTGAGCTTTTATAGCCTTTAGCTACAGCTGGAAGGTTTTTATTGCTCTGACCTGAAGGGAGAGGTTAAGAAGTGCCCGGGTAGCTGTGATGTGATGGCAGTAGTGGCTGATGGCGGGGGTGGGGTGCTGGGGATTGGAGTGAGGGTATGCTGGGCATCTGACTGCCCAGTTAGAAACTGCATTTGGAGATTGTGAGCACCTCATTTGAATCCCTACAGTGGTTCAGACCTCCACCCAGGTTTCTGAAGTCTGATTTTCAGGTTAGCCTCTGACCCAGAAGCTACCATTTCACACCCACCTCTGGCATCTCCAATTTCATCAGCAGGGGAGGGAATTGGGAGTGGAAGATACAGAAAGGAAACCAGCTTTCCCAAGTCCCTTTAACTCCAGGCTTCTCCATTGGCCTAGGATGGGGTGGAGTTGGAGAGTGCAGTGTGGGGAAGAATAGCCTTACCCTCACCCAGGCCACTCAGTCACTGCCTGCACTGGCCACAGCAGCTTCTATGTCCGAATCCTTCTAGGGTGGGTCACCTCTCAGTTCTCAAGGCCTCGTGCCTCATAGTCTTTGGCAGATTTCCACAAGAAAGTTCGGTCTAGAAGGAATGATTTTTCCTATCAGAAAAAGACTTGGGCTGGGTGTGATGGCTCACATCTGCAATCCCAGGATTTGGGGAGACTGAGGCAAGGGTATCGCTTGAAACCAGGAATATGAAACCTTCAGGCCAAACGAGACCCCTGTCTCTACAAAAAATTAAAAAATTAACTGAGCACACTGGTGTGTGCCTTGTAGTCCCAGCTATCCAAGGAGGCTGAGGCAGGAAAATCACTTGAGCCCAGGAGCTGAGGCTGCACTGAGCTGCAATTGTGCTACTGCACTCCAGCCTGGGAAGTCATGCTTTTGTGTTTCTTGTACTAAACTCATTTGCAATGGTTTGGGGGAAGTCCTAATCTACTTGGGAAGAGTGACGTTTGCCATTTGATCACTTTGGGGAGAAACAGTCTAGACTGAATGAGACAGACTTGGTTTACCACTTATTAGCAGGTTCACCCTGGGCAAGCTATTTGATCTCTCCAGGCCTTCATTTCTTCATCTGTAAAATGGGGATAATAATAGCACATATCCCATGGTTAGTAGTGCCTATGACATACTCATACTGTGTTAAGTACGCAAGACGTAGGAGCCGTTAGCTTTGCTAATTGTGGCCCACACAGCATTTCAGCAAGGATCCTCTCTGCTAAGCTTGGACTCAAAGACATTGAACAACAGACCCAAGGTCATGTGGAAAAGCCAGTACTGAGCTTGGAGGAGCCTGGAGCTCTTCATCGTAACCTTCTCTTTGAAGTTCCAAAATTGCTGGCCAGCCCCTCAGAGCAGGAGCAGCCATCCTTGTCCTGACAGTCCACCCAGGGCAGCAGTGAGCCTCACCTGTGTGGGATGGGACCAAGGCCTCTGTCTGATTCCCAACCCCATCCAGCCCCCTCTCTCCAGCGCTTCCCACCCCCGTTTGCCTGTACCCAAGCTAGAGTTCCGACAGTCTAACTCTTTCCCACACTACCACCCTGGACCTTGAGGCAGTGAAGCAGTCACAGTCGTCAACTGGAGGACACATAGCCTGGAGCCCAGGTGAGGCTTGCAGACTCAGTAGCTTGGAGCTATCAAACGGCCATCATGCATTACCGCAAGCCCTGCCCAGAGGCTGAGTGAAGGCCATCGGGCTGACTGAGCCACAGCTCTGAAAGAATGCCACAGCTCAGTGGCTCCCAGCTTTGCCGCACCTCGCAATCACCTGGGGAGCTTTGAAAACTCTCAGTGACTGGGCTGCGTATCCTACCAGTGAAATCAGAATATCTCAGGATGGGAGTCAGGCAGCAGTTGTTTTGGTTTTTTTTTTTTTTTTTTAAGAACCCAGGTGATGGGAGGCCGAGGCAGGCGGATCACAAAGTCAGCAGTTCGAGACCAGCCTGGCCAATATGGCAAAACCCCATCTCTACTGAAAAATAAAAAAGAAATTAGCTGGACATGGTGGCGTACACCTGTAGTCCCAGCTACTCGGGAGGCTGAGGCAGGAAAATCGCTTGAATCCAGGAGGCGTAGGTTGCAGTGAGCCAGGATTGCGCCACTACACTCCAGTCTGGGTGACAAAAGAACCCAGATGATTCCAATGTGCAGCAAAGTTTGGGAACCACTGGCACAATTGCTGTAGGGGAGGGGAGGGGGCCTGGAGAAGGAGCCAGGTCAGGCTAAATGAAGGTGGGGCCCAAACTCAGTCACATATTTGAAATCTGTCATCTTACCCACACTAATCCTAATGTGTTTTGAGCAGCACATATGCTTCGGGCCTAATGCTATATGCCCTCGGTACACAAACGTTCACAGCGCACCCTTGGTGGGCAGCAGTCTCCTTTATACTCCACATCCTATGCGTGTAATTAACCCTGGATGTACATAATCACTGGCATTTCTAATCACAGGCATGCCACCGTCCCCTGTCTCTAACCTGGCTGTTTGACAGCCCTCCTGGTCCACCTCCTGGAAGCTGATATTCTTGCCAATTTCTCTTTCACCTCTGTCCCCAAGTCCAAGTGGCCAAAAGCTGGGAACAGGATGAGTCACGCTCAGGCTGCCTGGCTTGCTGCTGACCAGATGGGGAGGGTGATGCTGACAGATATGAAGAAGGTCATGTGTGATGGCATCAGGGTGGTGGGCAGTGGGGGTCCCTTTCCCCTCCCAGCATCAGGGGGGTAAGGAGACACAGACTCCCAAAGTGTGGAAAGAGGGGATCCTGAAGGCCCACGGCTGGAGCCTTGGAGGGAACAAGCAAGATAAGGGGAACGTACAGCTCTACGGGTCAGCTCAGGGCCACTTTGAAGGGACGAGGACCCATGGAGGTTGGAAGCTTGAGCCCTGCCCTGGGCACTGATGAGTGAGTGGGAGCCAGAGGAAGGGACAGTCCAGAGAATGCTAGAGTCCCTGTGCCGGGGGGCCTGGTCTGGGGGCAGGGGAGCAACAGGGGAAGCCTTGAGGTGTAGTCAGTGAAGATATGGAATGTGCAACGTCCACATCGCCACCTAAGAATGTTTATCCCAAGGAGATATCACAGCACATAGATGTGGGACCGAGAAGCTTTCAGGTTCCAGTCTGCCTCTACCCTGTCTGCGTTAGCACCCTTAAGATTTGGTGTGGAGGCGTCTGATGGATGGAAAGTCTCCTTGGGGAGGAGAAGGCAATGGAGGTGCTTTCGGGTAAGGCCCAGACTTTTCTGGAGCTCAGAGCATTTCCTCACAGGTATTTACAAGAAGTCGCCAGATGGAATGACCAGGCTCACTGACATGGGGCTCCTGGCTCTAAAACCTGTCCCTCCTCTGCGTGTGAGGAATTCCTCCTTAGATCAGGAATGGGCAGCCCTGCCTGAGGGTTCAGACCCCCTCCCTGGAGTTTGACCAGCATCTCCCACTCCTGAATGCCACGTCCAGGTGGAGTCCTAGCAAAAGGTCCTGGTAGGCCATAAAGACTGCCGCCTGGGATAATGGAGTATCCTGCTGGGAAGCGGGTGGGGAGAGTGAGTGAGTTCCCTCCCAGGCTTCCCAAGGCACAGAGAGGCGGGGGAGATAAACTTAGGACAGACTCCTGTTCCGCAGGCAGAGGGCCCAGCCTCGACATGAGGATTGCATAGGGTCTGGAGATCACCCAGTGAGCAGCCCCTCATGTCACACATGGCCTTATCTGATCCTCGCTGCCACAGACAGCAGGAGGCAGATGGTGCCTCTCTGTGTAGATGTGCGGGCTGAGGCCTGGAGCTCTCAAGTGAGGCTGACAAGATCAAGCAGCTGATAATCTGAGATTAGGACCCAGAGTTCCTTCCAGTGTATCCTGACTGCCTGTCTGCCGTGGTACCATGAGTGGGCTCCTTCCAGTAGGCTGAAGAACCCTGGGGAGGGAGGTGGAGGGGAAGAGGTTGGAAAAAACCTTGGTGCAGGGGAACAAATCCACAGAGACCCTTGTTTGGGCAGATGTGGGCTGGACCACTTCCCCCACGCTCTTACCTCCAGTGGATGGAGTGTTGGCTACTTGGCCATGCCTGCAACTCCTCTCTCCCCTGCATGGCCTCTTGGGGAGTTGGGTGAGGGTGATGGGTTTAGAAAATATCTCACCAAGGCCAGGTGTGGTGGCTCATGCCTATAATCCCAGCATTTTGGGAGGCCGAGGCAAGTGGATTACTTGAGGCCAGGAGTTCGGGACCAGCCTGATCAACATGGCGAAACCCTGTCCCTACTAAAAATACAAAAATTAGCCAGGCATGGGGGGTTGTGCCTATAATTTCAGCTACTCTGGAGGCTGAGGCAGGAGAATCACTTGAACCGGGGAGACAGAGGTTGCAGTGAGCCGAGATCACGCCACTGCACTCCAGCCTGGGCAACAGAGTGAGACTCTGTCTCAAAGAAAAGAAAAGATCTCACAGACACTAGTGAGCACTGTGTACGTTTTTTCCTGCCACTTACCAGCTGTGTGACTTGGCAAGTCACTTAACCTCTCTGAGCCCCAGGCTCCTTGCCAGTACACCAGAGACAACAGTGTGATGCTCGGGGCTCAGTGTGCACAGTGACTGAGAGGCCCTTCACAGAACAGAGGCCCGCGTGGGCATGTGAGGAGCGAGGTGCCAGTGCCCGCAGGCCAGGAGGTCCCTCTACCCCACCATTAAGCATGTTGCTGCACTTGCTGCTTTTCTGCTGTACAGACCAAAGCATCACGAGGAGCTGACATCCTTGAAGTTGGCAAGTGTTGAAGTGGCTGCCACTAGGGATTCAGATAAAGGGCAGGGAGCACAGGAGGCGTCAGGGCTGGGAATGCGGGTGAGAGGGAAGCATGGAGCTCCGTCTTGGGAGCCCTGAGTCAGCGGCACAGTGGGGCGCAGTTGATCCACATAAAGCCTCACATTGTTCCCACGGCAGTGAGGACAGTGGTGACCTTTGGGATTCGGCTGACAGAGCACTGCTCTGGGGAGGGGCTGGGGGCAGGAGCACTGCTCTGGGTGAGTGGTTGTGCTAATGCCCCGTGACAAGCAGCCTCTGTCTAGGCCTAACCCTGAGGGGATGCTGGCATCTCATCATGGGGTGGCCTAGGTCGCTGGGCACTGGCCTGGGGATGTGCGTGGCCTGGCTTTGGGTGGAATCCATCCACCCCGTTTCTGCTCGAGAAGCCTGGGCAGAGCAGCCAGGGCGCTTCCAGCTCCACCGTGGGGCTAGGAAGGCGCCGCTTCCTGGCTGGCTCTCCAGGCTAAACCCCCTCTCCCCTCCCCAGCTCAGCAAAGCCAGCCCCTTCTCTAGCCATAAAGCAGCCCCAGCCAGGAGCAGAGGAATAAATATTTAGATTGGCTCAGGCTGGGCCCCAGAATCACGCTCTCTGGTGTGACAGGAAGGAGACCAAGATGGCAGAGGACACTCCCAGGAGAGAGCGCCAGCTGTCCAGGAGCAAGGGGGCTGGAAGAGTGGGGGGGTCCAAGTGGCTTTGTGTGGCCCTAGAGCGATGACCTGCAGCCTGGGCTGTGACCAGCACGGGACAGTGGTGGCTGGAAGCAGGGTGTGGAGGGAGGGGGCGGTCTGCTGCCCTGGCCCCCTTTGCTTTCCATTCCCTCGCAGGCGGGCCTCCTCCCAACCACCAGGGCTTTCTGGGGAGGGGCTGAGGAAGAGTGCCTGGAGAGCGGGGCCAGCCAGGGGCCGTGGTGGGAAGGCAGGGTGCCAGAGGAGACCCGGCAGGCTGGAGCGAGGTGATGATATGCGGTGAGAGTGTGTGCCTGTGTGTGCACGCGTGTACACGTGTGAGTGTGTGTGTGCACGCGTGTACACGTGTGAGTGTGTGTGTGTGTGCACATGTTATGAGAAGCGGCGTCAGGGAGGAGGCATGTGAGGAGAATCCCGCAAGTAAGGAGGGCGATGCAGGGTGTGTCCTGAGGCAGAGCATGAGATGGGGAATTCAGAGGGTGATGGACGTGGGGACTGTGGAGAGAGGGTGAGGAGCCGCCTCTGCCGGGAACAGGGAGACTGAGGGAGGAGACAGGCCAGGATGCGCGCCTGTGGAGGGAATGGGAATGTGGAACAGGAGCCACTGGGAGACCTTGCGGGAAGGAGACTGAGACCCAGCGAGTCTGTGAAAGAGGACGGCGTGCGCGAATGGGAAAGCCGTGTGAGCCTGTGCGTCAGTTCAGATTAGGCTCTGCCATGAGTAACATAAACCCCCAGGAACAGCGGCAGAGGCGGAGGCCATACAGCCTGTTTCATTCTTCCCAATGTTATCTGAGTCTGGAAGCCAGTCAGGGCTGGTGTGACAGCCCCGCAATCCCCTGGGATCCGGGGGCTCCCTCCCCACCCTCAGTGCTGAGCACAGGATGTCTGCCCAGGGGTGCTCTTCCCAGAGCGGTGCTCTGCCATCTCTCAGCGCATTCACCTAGTGCAGCTGAACCAGAGCAGCCTTCCCTCTGGAGACGCAGGTGGATCCCAGTCAGACAGCATGGCTGGGACGGACACGGGGAGGAATTGAGTATCTGGACAAGGGCTACAGTGGGGAGCCTGGACAAGCTGAAGATCACCGGACTCAGAGTCAGGAGGTCTGGGCTTCTGGCCCTGGCTCTGCCACTGTGTGACTCATGAAGGTTACTTCCCTGCCGGAATCTCACTGGGCCATGAACTAGATGATCCCCTAAACCTTCTAGATGCCAAAATAGCAGCTGTAGCACTACCAGCCTGCAGGAGCCCAGCTACAGGCAAGGCCAAGAAGAAAGAGTGTCTGCACGTTGGAGGCCAGTGGGTTGATGGAGGCCCTAGAACATTCATTCATTCCTCCAGCTACTAAGCATTGAGCCCCAGCTGTGCGACAGACCCTGGGGCCACCACATGAATAGGCTGGAGCCGCTGCTCTTGAGCCAGAGGCAGCTCACAGAGGGCCTGGATGACTCACTGCCCGGGCAGAAGATGCTCCATGAGGACAGGGACCATCTGCCTGGGGCACTGAGACCCAAAGCACTCTCGCAACCTCAGGCGGAGTCTGATTCAGCTCCAAACCACAGGTCCCTCATGTCACCCCAGGCTCAAACCCACCGATGACTTCCAGGGAGACACAAGAGGAAGCCTGCCACTCCTCAGTCTGGGTGCTCAGACCCTGCGTCCTGCTTGTGTCCTGGCCCCTTGCCAGCCTCATCAGCACTCACTACCCTCTCCCTCCTCCCCCAGTTCATTCCCACCACTTTTCTCGGAGAACTCTTCCATGCTGTTGTGCATTCACCCTTCGTGTATTCCTTGTCAGATGTTTATTGGGCACCTCCTGTGTTCCGGGGGCTAGGGATGCACTTCAGGAGACACTTTTCCAGGCTCAAGAAGTTGAGTCTGGAAAGAAAGACAAGTAAAGAGGTCAGCACAAACACAGTGGGAGCAGACAGTGGGATTCGTGCTCTAGAGGCAGTGACTGGGATTGGCCAACTCTGCAGAAGGGCTGGTGAGGGCAGCCCTGGGAGGGCAGCCAGAGGAGGGTCGCTTGTGAGCTGTGCCCTGCTCACATGGCACAGCTGAGACAGCTGAGCACAGGGCATCCTGGCAGAGGAACCTGCTCACGGAAAGTCCTAGGGGTGACACAGCATCGCTCATTCTGGGAACGGCAAGCTCTTCAGTTCAGTGCACGGGAAGTGCAACAGTTGCTGTGAGCAGGGACCTGGGATGCGAGGCTCTGGGGGCAGGCTTTCTGGTGAGGACAAAGGGAGCCTTTGAAGGGCGTTCGGCCGCTCCGGTGATAGTAGCATGGAGGGATGATTGGGTGGGGGCATTGGGAGGCTCACGCTTCGCTGTCTTCTGTAAACTCCTCATTGCTGGAAAGCGCTCCATCCTTTAACTATCAAGGGCCACTGAGGTGTCCCTCACTGCGCGAAGTCTTCTCTCGCTCATGCCACCCCCAGCCCCAACCTTAAGGGAACAACAAGCAGTCCCTCATCCACCCTTTACCTCCATTGCACTTGCAGTAAACCTCAACCCCAGACCTATTGTGCGCTGACTTGAGTTGTCAGAAGTCAGCCTCCTCCACAATCCCTTGGAAGACAGGAATCTGTGTCTTGGTCAGGGCCACTCCCCTGCCAGGTGCTTGTGAAGGCCCTGCACCAGGTCATGCTAATCAGTGCTCTCCACTGATTGGCTGATTGCTTGCAAGCCCCAGAGGAGTCACCTGACCTGTCTAGGCCGTAGGTATATCTGGAAGAGAAAAATGTAGGCTCCTGGGTCTTCAGGAGTGGAGTAGATTTCAGGTGGAGCAAGGCAGACATAGGGCCAGGAATTGCAGCAACAAGAGAGAAACTGAAAGTTCAGCCCACTGTGTTCTGAAACCTTTCACTCATTTATTCCCTGTAACAGTCCCTCGAGGTAGGTACTGTCGTTTTACTCATCTTGCCAATGTGGAAACTATGGTACAGAGAGGTGAAGTAAATCCCCTCAAGGTTATGTGGCCAGCAAAGGCAAAGCCAGGATCTGAACATGGGTTAACACTGGCTCCAGAGCCTTTGTTCTTAAATTCTGTGCTATCCTAGAGCTTACCTACTCCTTACTAACAACTACAGAGGAGGACTCTGGCAAACACTATTTCCCCAGGGTACTTGCCACACCCTCTGGATGGCCCAGATCCTGGCCCTGGTTGTGGTATGCTTCAGTTCTTCCCGGTAGGCTGGGGGTTGCTGGAGGCTTGTGGGAGAAGGAGCCTTATAATAGCCTCCCATCTTGGGGGCCCTTGCCTGGGTCCTGAGCCTCAGAAGCCTGCCTGCAGCCCCTGTCATGGGCTCTTCCCCAGCTAAGCATCTGCTTAGGCGATAGGCCACATGAAATGCATCATCCCAACAGATTCCTGGGCAAGGAGGAAAGCTGGGAGCCAGGCTTCTGCCTGGCCTGGGCTTAGCGTCTGAGGGGACTTTCACCCTTCCCTATGAATGTTAGAGGAAGCGGGGGGTCCACAACCTTGCCAGGGAGTCTGAGGTGCAAGGAGTGGAAAGTGGGAGGGACGCTGGTCAGGATGATGGAGCCCTGTTACCAAATAGACCCAGAAAGTAGGGCTGCCTGCTCCCTCTCAGGGATCAGCAAGTAGAATGTGCTTTTCTGGGGAAATAGGACAAAAGGGCCGGGCGCGGCGGCTCCCACCTGTAATCCCAGCACTCTGGGAGGCTGAAGTGGGCGGATCACCTGAGGTCAGGAGTTTGATACCAGCCTGGGCAACCTGGTAAAACCCCGTCTCTACAAAATACAAAAATTAGCCGGGCATGGTGGCACATGTCTGTAATCCCAGCTGCTCCAGAGGCTGAGGCAGGAGAATTGCTTGAGCCTAGGAGGCAGAAGTTGCAGTGAGCTGAGATTGCACCACTGCACTCCAGCCTGGGTGATGGAATGAGATGCCGTCTCAAAAAAAAAAAAAAGACGGAGAGACTGGAGATTTTGGGGTTTTAAAAGTCCTGGCGGGGGCCGGGCGCAGTGTGGATCACGCCAACACTTTTGGAGGCCGAGGCGGGTGGATCATGAGGTTAGGAGATCGAGACTATCCTGGCCAACATGGAGAAACCCTGTCTCTACTAAAAATGCAAAAATTAGCTGGGCATGGTGCGCACGCCTGTAGTCCTAGCTACTCAGGAGGCTGAGGCAGGAGAATCGCTTGAACCCGGGAGGCGGAGGTTGCAGTGATCCAAGATCGCACCATTGCACTCCACCCTGGCAACAAAGCGAGCTGTCTCAAAAAAAAAAAAAAAAAAAAAGAAAGAAAGAAGTCCTGGCAGGGCAGGCAGGTGGGTTAGAAGGGTGTTCCTGCCTCCTCTTCTCCTCTTACTTGTGTCATGCTGTTTGGTAGTTGCAAGAACCACGAGCCAGAGCTGCCACATTCCCAAGGCAGGTGTGCTGACTTAAGGCAGGCTGCCACCAGATGGGCATGGTGGGAAGCGGGTCCTAATCCCACCTCTGCTGCTGGCCAGCCCTGGCATCAAGGGCAGACCCCACAACCTCTGTGTGCCCAAGTTCCAGTTTCTTTAGCTGAGCATCAAGGAGATGAGACTAGCTGATCCAAGAGGCAATTATGCATTCTGGTTAAGAGAGCTCAGGCTTTGAAGTCAGACTGTCTGGGTTAAGATCCTGGCTGTTTCCTCTTAGTCCATGACCTTGAGCAGGTTACCCAATCCAAGCTCGGTAACAATCATAGCTCCTACCGCCTGTTGTAAGGATTTTAAAGAGGATCATACATCCTTTTGACCCATGGAAACAATGTTTTTTCTCTTCTAGTTATAAAGTTCAATAACTCTTTTTCCTATACAAATAGGAGATACAGAGGAAATCCTCTCAGTGAGAAATTATCATTCCCTTTCTGTACCCCCAGTCACTTCCCATTTTGATAGCATTTTGTTATTGTCATTGATGACATTATTCATATAGAAGCAGGAAAAAAGCTCAGATAGATTTCTTTCATCCTCTAGTCTGGTCTGAGTTCAAATACCTTCTCTTGCCAACGGTAGTCAGGTGATGTCACCAAGCAAAGAGGCCCCCTGAGCAGCCCTGAGACTTCCGGGTATTTGATGCACCTGCGGTATTGGAGAAGATGCTGTGAATATCCAACTATCTGACTCTCCAAAGAGTCAGAGCTGAAAATACCGGGGAAGTGGTTTTTGGATCCTTCCTGGGGGATCCTGCCAGGGACATGGCCTGGCTCAAGCTCTAGCAGGGGAAGTCTGGTATCAAGTCTCACCTGGCAGGAATTGAGCCCAGAATGGAATATGCTACAGGCAGAGCAGCCTCCCATCTCTCCTCAGCCGACCTGAGTGAGGGGAAGATCAGATAGCCCAGGCTGGCAGGACAAGGAGATTGCAGCATCACGACCAAGAAGGGATTTCCTGTTGAGAGGAAGCAGGGGTTAAGCTGAGCTCTGATTCACCTTCTTCACAAGTCTCTGGGGTCATAAGGAACCTAATGGAAACTTCTTCAACAGCTGAGCCTCAGTTTCCCTTTCTGGAAAACGTCCCCTTATACTTCCACACCTCATTGTTCCAGAGATCATTTACAATAAAAGGAAGTAAGAGAAACTTCTGTGTAGAGTTGAGGGACTGCAGAAGTACACGGGCATTTATGAGATGGCATGCACTCGTTTGTTGCAGACCACCTACGAGGCTTGCTGGTCACCTACAAGAGTAATCCCAGCGAGCGCTTACCCCATATGAGAATCTTCCAGATAACTTACCTCGTCCTCACCACAACCCTGTCGCATAACTGGGATCATCCCCATTTTACACATCAGAGAAGTTAGGGGAAAGCCTGGAGGACTCACTAATACATTGCAGCTTCGGGGCAGAGCTGTGAGTCCCTTGCTGCCTGTATTGGACTCCAAGGGGCCCGCTCAGACCCTGTTGCTGAGACACTTCTGTTCTTGCGGGTGCACAGCAAGCACTCAGTGAGTGGTGGGGGGCGAGGGCCCGGGCATTAATAGATGATCCGCAGAGCTGCCATTCTAAGTCTCAGTGCAGAGCCACAGGGGTTCCCAGCAGAGAATGGTCACTGAGGCCAGGGTGCCCCCACCACGGGAGGGTCTTGACAGATGTAGACCACTTCTGACTGGGGCCCACTAACTGCTCACTGGGAGCAGAGTTAATCAAGTCCCAGAGGTGGGTAAGAAGGCAAGGGGCCGCTTCTCATGTGGTGAGCCGTGCAGGTGGGCAGTGTGCAGGGCTCCAGCAGCCAGATAGGGAAGGGGGCCCCAGCCCACCCTACAGCTCTCCTGCCTCCATCCTCCTGCAGACCCCCCATTCACACAGTGAGTCAGTAACAGGAAGGAGCCCTTGGACTGCGGCAATGCCATTAGCGACCCCATGGGGGAAAGGGGAAGTGGGGAGGGAAAGGAAGAGGCGAGGCATCCTAGCTCCCTCAGGCCGGAAGGCTGAAATAGCTGCAGCCAGCCTCCCACTCTGTCCTCACCCCGTCCCGGCCCCACCACCCCACTCACTCAGAGGTCAGTGGCCAGGAGCCTGGCTGATCAGAAGCACCAGGGGCATCTTGAGACCTCTCCCCAAATCTACTGAATAAAAATGACTACGATTTCTAGCCATTAGAACTACAAAGAAAAAAAAAAGTCAGAGAGAGGAACTCTGGAGTCAGTACTGGAAAAGTCCAGCCCTCCTCCATGATGCCCTGGTCAGGTGGCTGTAGAGGCCCTGGCCCACCCTGATCAGGGTGACGTTAAGGGGTTCCGCCGAGGGAAGTCATCAGCTGAGAAAAACTCTAGTGGTTCACTTTGTCAATTTTCCAGGAGGCTTTGGAACATTTAGGGTGTGTTCTCTTTTAAGTCACGGGTTTAAATGGAAAAGATAAAAATTCCTAGACCAGCAGGAGGGAGGTGTCTGTTGCCAGGCAGTGTCCAGGCGTCCTCTCAGGGGCCAAGCTGAGCACCCGGTGGGCCGGTGGGAAGCTCCTGCACCCTCCAGCTGCTCCCATCCTCCTGCCCTTCTTCAGGATGTGAAGATCTTCCGGGCCCTGATCCTGGGGGAGCTGGAGAAGGGGCAGAGTCAGTTCCAGGCCCTCTGCTTTGTCACCCAGCTGCAGCACAATGAGATCATCCCCAGTGAGGCCATGGCCAAGCTCCGGCAGGTGAGTCCCCTACCAGGCCCGCCTGGCTCAGATCCCGACCCACAGACCTGACCCCTGCAGCCGGCCTGGCTGTAAGCCCTGATCCCCCAACCTTAGCTTCCCACCCAGCTCCTCATCTTCATGCTGTTCCTTGACCCACTGCCCCTGACCCACCCTCATCCCTGGTACCCCATTCACCCTAGAGTCCTGAGCCCCTGATTTTGCCCCAGGCCAGACCTGACCTGCAGATCGCTAACTGAACCCCAGCTCTCAGATTTCTCCCGTCTGGTTCCAGCACCTCCCCGTGTGTGACAGGCTAGGGGCTTGGGCTCTGAGGCCAGATCAGGCATCACATCTCCTCCGTCACTCATTAGTTGGGTGTGACATTGGACAAGTTACTTTCAAAGCCACAATTTTCTCATTGAGAAAATGGGTTATGGGCAAATTCAGTGAGCTAACATATGTAAAGTGTTCAAGACCCTCAAAGCTACCGGCCTACTCCTGCTGTCTTCTTAGACCCAGGGCCTTGCCCCAGCCTCATCTGAGTTCCCTGGCGTGTCCAGCAGAGCCTGCCCTGGGGGCCTCCTCACCCCTGCCCTTTGCCTGCTTTCCCAAAGGGACTTGGTTCCCTGGATGTTGGAAATTCCAGAGGTCATATGCCCTGGCACGGCTTGCCTGGCCCACCCACTTCCACCTCCCATCCACACCTCAGCATTCTCCATCAGGCCCCAGAGGTCAGCCTAGCAGCCAGCACATAGTTTGGGAAGTGTCCATTCTGGATAGAAGCTGAAAAGGCCCGACTGTACTCTAGGCATCTGTCTCACTGCCAGTTGGAGAGGGGCGGGGCTGCCACCCTGCAGAAGGCGCCAGCATTCTAAAGGCAGTCAGCCTGGGCTTGCCTGACTCTGGAGGGTCAGGGGAAGACGGGCAGGGAGCATTCTGAAGCCAGGTAGGAGTGGCTTCTCTCCCACACAGAAAAATCCCCGGGCAGTGCGGCAGGCGGAGGAGGTTCGGGGTCTGGAGCATCTGCACATGGATGTCGCTGTCAACTTCAGCCAGGGGGCCCTGCTGAGCCCCCATCTCCACAACGTGTGTGCTGAGGCCGTGGATGCCATCTTCGCCCGCCAGGAGGACGTCCGGTTCTGGCTGGAGCAAGGTCAGCTGGGAGCTGGGCACGGCCCGCTGCTGGGCGGAGGGAAGGGGACGGGGAGACAGCACAGAGCAGTGGAGGAGGGCAGGGGCATCATTAGCCGAGTCTCATCATTAGCCAAGTCTCATCATTAGCCTTTGCTTTGTTCAGGAGACATTTACTGACCACCTACAGTGATGTACTGGACACTCGGTTCCTGTCCCCCAGCAGGGTAGATCTGCACAGAGTTAAGTGTGATAGAGTACCATGATAGCTACAGGCGTTCAGGGAGGGACCCCCAAACCAGGCTGCAGTTGGTCTGGGAAGGCTTCCTGGAGGAAGTGGCGCCTGTGTGAATATTCAGTGAGAAGATTCAGTCAGAGGAAAGGGCCCTATTCCAGGCAGGGAGCACAGACTCTGCTAGCCCTGTGGAGGGAGATTCCCAGGTACTTCCCCTCATCCCTGCCCTTAGGACACAGAGATGGGACCTTTTGTCATGGGAGTGGGGCACAAGGACACCCTGTCCCCCTCCACTGCCACCTCTAAGAAATCAGCTTTGGGCCTTCCCTGTTGCCGGCATCTCTGCCCCAAGCTCCTTGGGAGCTCCCCTCCGTGCTGCGTGGTCCCTGCCTTCCTGAGCTCTGTGACTTCAGCACTGGCCCCTCTCTGGGTACCTTTCCCAGGACAGCCCTCAGGTCCTCTGTGTGGAGGGAGAGGGAAATGGCCCCATTCCAACTCCAGGCCCCTGTGCCTTCTGCCAGCCAGCTGAGCACTGGAGAAATGCCTGCTTCTCCCAGGGCAGGCCCAGATTTAGAAATGTCCAACTGAGCTGTGGTCTTACCCTCCACACACATACACCCTCCCCCATGGCCTGCACCCCAGACTACGCCGCAAGCTTGACGTAAGCGTCCCCCAGAAGCTGGCCACTCCTGTACAGCCCCTGAGCCTAACCAGGGCCGGTCCCTTCCATCTCCCCCCAGCACCCCTCATATGTACACTTTCCCGTTTGCCCCGAGCCCTGGTCACCCTGATCTGACCTGCCCCTCTGTGGGTGTGCTTTGCTGGCCCTTCTCTGACTAGCCCTACTCAGATGTCACTTTTGTTTTTTGAGACGGAGTCTTGCCGTTGTCGCCCGGGCTAGAGTGCAATGGCATGACCTCGGCTCACTGCAACCTCCACCTCCCGGGTTCCAGCAATTCTCCTGCCTCAGCCTCCAGAGTAGCTGAGATAATAGGCACCTGCCACCACACCCAGCTAATGTTTGTGTTTTTAGTAGAAACGAGATTTCACCATGTTGGCCAGGCTGGTCTGAAACTCCTGGCCTCAGGTGATCCACCAGCCTTGGACTCTTAAATTGCTGGGATTACAGGCATGAGCCACTGTGCCCTGCCAGATGTTACCTTTTCTAAGAAGGCTTCCTTGACTTCCAAGCCCGTCTCCCCATGCCTCCATCTCGGCACACTCCAGTGTGGTGATTTTTTAAAGCACTGTGTGGCAGTGTGGCCGCGTGGAGGCCTTGAAACCTTGGCCAGATCATTAAACTTCTCAGGGTTGACGTTCTCATCAGTGAAACAGAGATGACAATACTTAGCCCATGGGGTGATAGATGGAGGTACTGTAAGCAGAGCCCCTGGCACACAGTTGATGCCGTACAGGAAGGTGATTCCTGTTTAATGTTTCTCCAGCGAGCCCAACAAGGAGAAGCCTAGTGCCCAGGTCTTACCTCTGTGTCCCATGGCAAGCTTGGAAATGGAGGTGTCTGTAAATGCATGTCGGATGACAGAGGAGACCAAGTGGGGAATGTCAGCGGCCTCTGGCTAGGGGAGCTCCTTCCCTCCCTCCCTCCCTGATCCTTGCCTCTCTCCCCCAGGTGTGGACAGTTCTGTGTTTGAGGCTCTGCCCAAGGCCTCAGAGCAGGCGGAGCTGCCTCGCTGTGGGCAGGTGGGAGATCGCGCGAAGCCCTGTGTCTGCCGCTATGGCCTGAGCCTGGCCTGGTACCCCTGCATGCTCAAGTACTGCCACAGCCGCGACCGGCCCACACCCTACAAGTGTGGCATCCGCAGCTGCCAGAAGAGCTACAGCTTCGACTTCTACGTGCCCCAGAGGCAGCTGTGTCTCTGGGATGAGGACCCCTAGCCAGGCTAGGGTGGGAGGGACCTGGAGGGTGGCTGCTCTGGGCCCACTGCTCTTCACCAGCCACTAGAGGGGGTGGCATCCCCCACCTGAGGCCTTATTTCCCTCCCTCCCCACTCCCCTGGCCCTGGAGCCTGGACCCCTCTGGCCCCATCTCAGATGACTGTGAAAGGGGTGTGGCAGGGCAGGGGGGTCTCATGAAGGCACCCCCACTCCCACCCTGTGCCTTCCTTATGGGCAGAGAGGGAGAGAGGGGCTGCCCAGGCCTACACCCCTCCCTCCTGCATCTCCCCTGGAGTGTTCACTTGCAAGCCACCAAAATGTGATGGCCTGTGGTTCTTCTGCTGAGCTCCTTAAATGTTTAGACCCTGAAAGGAGTCTACAGCTGGACACCCCCTCCCCAGACACAACTGCCCTCCCCACGCACACATCTGGAAGGAGCTGGCCCCTCAGTCCCTTCCTACTCCCCAACATGGGGCTCACCATCCCCAAAGAAGGAGCTGTTGGGGACCCACGATGCAGCCCCTGTCCCGGATTACAGCGAGTTCTCATTTCTGGCTCCGAGGCTGCCTGTGGGGCGAGTGGAGACCTCCCGCCGCTGAGACAGACCGCAGACCACTAGTGCCTTTCCCAGACACCTGGACGTTGCCTCCCAGAGCAGGCCCCAGCTCTTTCCCTCTCTACACAGAAATATTTTTGTAAGGTTCTGGGGCAGGGAGGGAGCGTGAAGTACGAGGAAAACTTGAATTCCAGATTTTTAATGCAAAGTATTTATCATTTCTACCAGAAATAAACATTTTAAGTTTTTATTTGACAAGACCCAGAGTTTGGAGAAAACTTTTGGCCAATGCTGCCACCTGGTGTCAGAAGTGTCCCCATACCGTGGCAGTGGCCTGTCTTAACAACAACTTCTAAAGCACCTACTGTGTGCTCAGCCATTTGAGGAAGGAAGGAGGAGAAGGAAGATATTACTAGAGAAGGATGAGATAAAACTTCTGCACCCAAGACAAGGAGACAGACATAGCTGCAACCATAGTAAGCCAGTCAGAAATAGCCAGCGCAAAGGTAAGAGATGGGATGGAGATTGGAACCCCGCTTCAGATCCGGGCTCAGCTGCTTACCTGCTGTGCAGCCATGGGTCAAGTTGCTTGACCTCTCTGTGCCTCCACTCCCTTAGCTATAAAAGGAGCTTACTTAAGAGACCGAAGTGAATTCTTGCATGTCAAGCATCTAGCACATAGTGCTCACTGTTAACCATTCTTAGTATCTACTATTAGTGAAAAAAAGCAGACATTCCTGCAGCTATAAGCCTGACGCAATGAAATCGGACATCTGGAAGGCTCTTCACTTCCAAAGTGTCTTTCAACATGAAGAGGCTGTAATAGGAAGTGCCGGGCAGGGTGCTGGATGGTTCCAGAGGGATGCGGAGGTGCCGGGCAGGGTGCTGGATGGTTCCAGAGGGATGCGGAGGTGCCGGGCAGGGTGCTGGATGGTTCCAGAGGGATGTGCAGCCTGCTTGTATTGGGAACGGCTTTCTGGAGGAGTTGGGGTGTGGGTTGAGGCTGGAAGATGGTAACAATTTGGTGAGGTGGAGGCAGGAGTGTTTTAGGGTCTGGGAGAGTCTCACGGGTTCCCCAGGGGACTCAACTTTCTCGGGGAAAAGATGGGGAGAGTCAGATCCTTCCTCAAAGGCCTTGGAGAGGGAAGGGGTTTGCAGGGGGGTCCCCTTGCTCTGCTCCCAGAGCTCCCAGAACAGGCTGCGACTGCCCCTACGTGCAGGCCAGAGGGTTGAGGGAGCTGGGTTTGCTGGGCCTTGGTTAAGCTCAGGGTCCGCGGGGAGATAACGTTTTCAGGTGAGCACACCTCCCTTCTGAACCTGTTTTCAAGGACTAGCTCAGCCTTGCTGGGGGATGGGGAGGGAGCTGTCCCATTGGTCACCCCCCAGGCTTTTTTCTCCTTCCCTTTCTGCCAGGGCCTCCATCCCAAGCCCCAGCCACTGCTCCAGGCAGGCGAGGGATACTTGGAGAAGGCACCTGCTACCTCCTGTGTGCCTTTTTTGATGGAAGGGGTGTCCCCAAATCAGTATGCCTTCCCTTCTGATTTCCAAGTCACCAAAAATAATGCTTTTTAAAAAAGCAATGTCAAAAAAAACCACCATCACTACAGACATCAGCTGCCTTGGGCTCCTTCTTAGTCTCAGGGGATGGGGATGTGAAGATTCCCTGAGACTTTGGACTGACCTTACACTCTGCAAAGTTGACGCCTCCCACAGGGCCACATCCAAGGGCTCGAGTCCACCATTCCAAAGCACTCGCCCAACCGCCTCAGCCCCACTGTCACAGCGCCTGAAATCCTGCCATGACAGTCACCTCTTTGCTGAAAAGCAAATTTGAGTGTGCATCGGAATCACTTAGGAACTTGTTGAAATCGATGTCGGTGGTTAGCTGTTTGGGAAACACTGAGATAAGACTTCCCCATCTCAGGAGGCCTTTGTGGCGTGTAAAACACCTGGGAGAAGTAATATCAGTGCTCATTTCTCTGCGGACTTTAGGGTTTACAAAGTGCCTTCATATAAATGAGGCCATTGGCTCCTTGTAGCGATTCTGTAACATTTTATAGATGTGGCTCCCTTATAAAATTGTGCAACCGGCCCAAGTTCAAGTCCAGACATCTTGTTAGAACAGGACTGGGATCCAACCCCTGTCCTTCTTACTTCACACCCTCTCCCAACCCAAATGGCTTTATGAGGTTGGCCAGCCAGAACCTCAGAGAGCACAGCTCACCCACAGGAGGGGGACCCGGGCTTCAGTGGGCTGGGGAGGAGTGTGGAGTGTGGAGCACCTGCTGGGCCAGTCTGTAGTAGCAATCACTGAACGTGTGGTGGGCAGGGGGTGGTGGGGAGAGTGTCCAAAGCTTCCCTGGGACCAGCGTTGGCAGGAAGAAGCTCCTGGTTTCCCGTTGCCAGGGTAAGCAAAGCACCCTCGGGGAGGCCAGAAACCCAGCCCTCACTGGTGCTGCTGCAAGCCGGGAGGATGAGTTGTTCCTGGTTCCCTGGACAACCTCACCCGGGCTGGGCTGGACCTCACTGTGGACTTCCTGTGGGTTTTCTTCAGGCATCTCTCCCTTCAGGCTTGTTAGCCAAGGGAGGCCTTCAGTGGGGGAACTGTGGGCCACAGCTGGGGGACCCCAGGGTCTTTATTGGACCTGGCTCTGGTGGATGAGGGGACAAGGACTCCGGCAAAAAGGAGGGCAAGGTGCCACTCTCAAGAACCAAAGGCTCGAGGCCAGCATTGTATGTGAGGAGCATGGGCACCCGCCAGGGCCCAGCTCTGCGTGACCGTGGGTGGGTCACACACATCCCATAAGAGAGAGGATCTCACTCGGTTATCTCTGAGGCCTTCCCCGACACTGGCGTTCCATGTCCCATCACCTAACATTCTCCCAAATGGTCTATTGGCAGTTTGGCTACTGATGGAAAATCGAATTATTTACTGTGACTTGCTCTTACAAGCCAGGCTGTAGGCAGGAATAGAAAAAACCAGGCAACTGACTGTAATCCCACCACGTTGGGAGGCCGAGGCGGGCGGATCACCTGAGGTCAGAAGTTCAAGACCAGCCTGACTGGCGTGGCGAAACCCCGTCTCTACTAAAAATGCAAAAATTAGCCGGCGTAGTGGTGGGCGCCTGTAATCCCAGCTACTCGAGAGGCTGAGGCAGGAGAATTGCTTGAATCCGAGAGGCGGAAGCTGCAGTGAGCCAAGATCGCACCACTGCACTCCAGCCTGGGTGATGGAGCAAGACGCAATCTCAAAAACAAAAAAAGAAAAGAAAAAGCAAGTAACTGGAATGTCTGTGTTACAGGCATGAACACTGTAGATGCTACAACTGGATTGTCTGTGTCACAGGCATGAACATTGTAGATGCTGTCAGATCACCCTACAGATGGCGCTATTCCAGTTTACACACTTAACTAGCAATGTCTGAACGTTCCCATTCTCTCACATTCCTGTGGTATCAGCCAGGGATTTCCAGAGAAACAACCAGTAAGATACATACACACAGAAAGATTTATTTTAAGGAATTAGCTTGCTGGATGTTGGGGTCTGGCAAGCTCAAAATCCTAACAAACTAGCAGTCTGACAGCTGAGGCAAAAGTTAATGTTGTGGCCAGCCTGGAGTCCAAAATTTGTAGGGCAGGCCGCAGGCTGGAAGCTCAGGTGGGATTCCTGTGTTATAGTCTCAAGGTAGAATGTCTTCTTCAGGAAACCTCCGTTTTCGCTCTTTAGGCCTTCAGCTGATTGGATGAGGACCACCCACAATACAGGGGTGATCTTTTACTTAAAGTCAGCTGATTATAAAGGTAGTCACGTCTATAAAATACCTTCACAGCAACGTCTAGGCTAATGTTTGACAAAACAGCTGGGTATGAGAGCCTGGCCAAATTGGCACATAAAATGAATCATCACACCTGCCATCGCTTGGTATTGTCATAAAATATTTGCTGTTTGATCAGTGAGAAACACGACAGCATTCCAGGGCTTATTCTCAGTATCAGCTATTGGCTGTAGCCAGGTGACAGCTGAGCTCGTCGTTCCCCTCCACCCTCCTCTGCCCTCACCTGGGATCCCGCACTCTCTGGCTTCAGCCGATGAGAAGCACTGCAGATGGGAGCACAGGACAGCAGTGGGGCATCAGTTCCCCACTCCTCACTGCCTCAGCACCACACCTGTGGCACTGGCTTCATTCCTCCAAGGCTCCAGATCTTCCGGGGCTCCCATACCACCGTCTCCTCCTGTTGCCTCTTCTGCACCCACTTCGCTGTGCCGCCCCTCTCTGGGTGCTGGTTCCCTTAGGCCTGCTGGCATCTCTGTCAATAACACCTTCGTTAGAGGCACTCCGAGTTAAGTTGGTTCTGTTTTTGTGCAGAGACCCTGACTGATAACCACAGTGGCCCCAGCTGGGGACCTGAAAGGTTCAGTGGTAGAAGGGAAGAGGGTAAAAGTAGGTGGAAAGTGCAGGCTCACTTGGTGGGGATTCAGTGCAGACCTCCATGGAGAAGGGTCGGACCTCAGGGGCTCTCAGTGGAGCCAGGGAAAGGCAGTCACAAGGGTGGTGTCCACATCTCCCTTGGGGGCGACTGTCTCACCAGCCCTGCTTCCTGTGACAAGGTCCTGATTCCCAAGCAGGGAGAGGCAGGATGAGAGGCATCTCCCTCCCCTCCTACATCACAGAAAGCAGAAGCCTTGAGAGGAGAAGCCTCTTCACCACTCCCAGGCCTGCACTGGCACCCACCTTCCCAGGTCCCCTCCTGTCCTGAGGGCGGCGTGGCTTTTCTCCCGACTCCTCCGGACCTCCTCTCTGGGGGAAACGATCCCCTCTTCCTCCAGCATCGCTCCCTTTCCTGCTTCCTTCCCAGTGGCCCTGGAGAATTCACATTCTTTCTCATCTCAAGAGCAAAATAAAAAACACCTCCAAACCAGGTCCCTCTCCACCTCTGCCCTATGTCTCCCTGCTCCTTCACAGACCAACTTTTGCCAGCATCCTCCTCCCCAGCACTTTCCAACCCTGGAATCGCTATTCAAGGCTACGCAGCAATCAGCTAGGATGTGTATCACACGTCATCTGTTACTGAAATGGTTGAACTATTTTCACCAAAGTCGGGGCAGATTCCAGGTCCTTCCCATGTGAATATCACCACCCTCGTGGCTCCTGCTTTTGCGCCTCTCACACTCAGTCCTTGTCTATACTAAGTGGGACTCCGCAAATGCTCCACGCCCCCTCCTGGGATATGCTGTTTGTTCCCTTTTGCTTTCTCCCTCTTAGCTGGGGATCGCAGCTTAGAAGTCTCTTCCTCCAAGAAGCCTTTCCCGACGTTCCCAGATTTGGGGAAGGTGTGCCCCATGGCAGGTTCCCCTCACACACTGTGCTTTCCTTCTAGAGCACATGCCATAGCATGAGGGACCTGCCTGCTCACTGGTGCACAAGCATCAATGACTGTGGGCGCCCTGAAGGTAGGGACAGTGTCCGTTACATTCCCAGCTCCTAGCCCCATGCAGCTCCAGCGGGTCCCCGACACAGCTGTAAATGGATGAATGACCACTGATCCCACGGGGATCACTGCAAAGGGCAGTGCAGGAGGTAGGACGTTTTGACTGGCAGAGATGTCCAGCAACAGGACGGACAGCCCAACAAGCCAGGAGCACCTGTCACTGCGTTGACTGAGCAGAAACAACCAAGCTGGCTGACTCCAACTGGGGTTCTGGGCTGAGGTCTGGTCTTTGATGGGGAGCAGGGACTAGAAGACTCAGTGGTGGTCTGAAACTTAAATTCAACATCACCATCTTGCCTAGACCTGGGGCCCTCCTCTGTGCACCCCCCAGCCATGGATGGGCACTCCCCGGTGAAAAGACCTCTCCAGGGTCTTGCCAGTAGAGGTGCGAAAGTCAGGGTCACGTGCCCCTGTGACCACAAGAGGGCGCGCTGGGCCTAGACTTGAGCGTGCAGGTGGCCTGGGAAGGTTACGTGGGGTGAGGTGGGCCGGGGCAGACAGGAAAGGACTGGCCAAGGCAGAGGCCGAGGCTGAGCTCTGTCGAAGGTGCAGTTAGAAAGATCCAGCTCAGGCCCAATGCCGGCCTCAAAGTCAAAAAAGTTGATTGGAAGCAGAGGTGCTGTTACGTTGTCTTTAAATTAAATATATGTTGCTATTATCCATGATTCTGAACTTTTAAGTGCAAAATGGACAATGAATTTGTGTGTACTGCCCCGCAATATGGGTGAAGGCTGGGTATGGGGAGATGTCCCTTGGGGTATTCAGCATTAGAGACATCAGAGCAGAGAATGGCTCTGTATCCTGACTGCTGCCCTCTACCCATGCCCTCCCCAGACACAGTTACCTTATCCTGGTTCCCAAGACACCTTGCATCGTGTCACCCTGACACGAACCCCACTTCCACCAAAAGCCTTCTGGCTATGATGCCCTCAGATGTACTTTGACGTATGATTTAGAACAGGCCTGGAAGTCCTTCCTAGCCTCTCCCTCGCTTCCATCTGCTTTTATGTGGAATCTGAGTTGGGCTCCATTCTCTTTGATGGATCCAAGGACCGGGAGCTGACCCCCTCCTGTACCCCCACGCTCTGGGCCCTGTGGCCCATCTGGCAGAAGGAAAGGGCTAGAAGGGACTTGTTCCTTGGTGGCCTTCCAGGACGCCTCGCTCTCCGCCCTTCTCCTAGCCCTGACAACTCAATCCAGCCGACAGGACAGGAAACGGGAGTGAGCCCAGGGTCTACAGCCAAGAAGGTCCCTTTTCTCTGCTGAGGTGCAGAGGGGGCTCGGGCCCACTCCACACAGTACCCTCCCCAGGCCTGTGCACCATTTCCACCCGCTGTGTCTGGAAAGGAGGCTTGACTCTTAGGACCTTCTATCCTAGAAGCAAAAGAAGCTGATGATATGTTCAAACAGAAATGAAGCCTGGGGCGCTAGTGACTCCCTAGAGGTGCAGCCAAGGGGGTTAGATGTCACTCCAGGAGGCCCAGGAGGGCCTGGGGAGGGGTCAGAGTTGACAGTTTCAAACCCACAGCATCCCGGAGTAAGGCTTCTGCTACTCTGAAAAAAGTCCTCCAGCTGTTGAGAGAGGTGGGGTAAAGGAGGGAGGGAGGGTGATTTGCATTTAATTTGCATTTTATTTGCATATAACTCTTTTGATGTCCAAAGGCACAGAAATATCCTGTCCTGGCTTCTTTTTCCCTTTCTTTCTTCTGTTCCTTTCTAACCTCCAGGCAACCCCCTATCTCTCTCTCTCTTCCCCACAGCTTTTCCTCTCCTAAGCTAAACAGGCACATGGAGTATCAGGCTCACGGGGGTTGGCATTTTCCCCATTACTTCACTCCAGCCTGGGGCTCAAAAAGCTGGTTTCACGGAGACTATAAGAACTGGAAAGGAGGGAGGGATGAAGGAGTTTTTCTGTGTTCCAAGCTCATCTAACTGAAGTGATCGGTTAGCAAGTCAGAGAGAGAGAAGGAATAAAGATTGCTCACTGTTCTCACCCCCATACACACATGGGACTTGGAGGGCACCCCAGCCTCCTAAGCATCAGGAAGGGCATATGAGGGAGGAACAGAAAGAGTAGAAAGGTCTCTGGCGAACCATGTATTTGTTCTGTTTTCTAGGGTAAGTCCCCCTGCTTGTGGGCCTCAGGTCCCTCAAATGAGGGGTTCAATGATATCTAGGTTCCCTATACCTCATTATCTGATAAGAGAAGGGGAAGCTTAGATTCAGAAACTGGAGGGCAGGATTAAAATCACTGGCTTTGGGGTCAGCAGCCCTGGGTCTAAATACCAACTCTGTAGTCTACTAACTGCATTTATTTCTCTGAACCTCAGTTTTCTCATCTGTAACAGAGGGCTAATAATTGTACCTTCCATCTAAAGTGGCACTGACTAAAATAAGATGGTGTATGTTCAGCATGGAGCACAGCTCTTGGCACGTAGGAAGCACTCAATCTATATTTACTGAGTGAATGAGTAAATGAATGAATACGAGGCAGTATCTGCTGTCCTCTCCCCACTCAGCCCCTTCTGACCTGTTCATCCTCCCACCTCCACACCCCAAGTTTGGAACCCAAAGCTGTGCCTCCAACTGTGAGCCTCCAAGGTCCTATCCGTGCCTCCGTTCCCACCCCAATCCCCACAAGAACTCCATCTCCTCATTCGCCTCAGAACCCCAGAATCCTAGACTGCTGGTGCTAGAAGGCCCTTCGTAATTATCAAATATGGGCCTCTCTGACTTTTGGAAAACTAAAGCCCAGAGAAGAAAGGTGACTTTGCACATGAAAAAGGGCAACAGATCCCACATAAGGTGGTCAGAGAATGAGACCCTCGGTGCACATGGCCATGCAAATAATATGCAAATCGAGATATGGAAATAACAAGCACACAGGGGTATATAAACTGTGTGCAGGCATTTTTCCAGAATGGTGGCAGGTGAGCGCAGTTGTAGGTAAGAAATGGACTTCAGGGAAGAGGCCAAACCTAGAGTTGGGGAGGAGAAGAAAGGGCTGGAAGGGGATGGGAGCTGGGGGGGGGTTGAAGAGGAGGGAAGGAAGGAACAGAGGCTGAGTGTCCTGAGAGGCACACCCTTGGGTGTCCAATAAGCCCTTGCTGGTCTCTTTCCTCATCCAGAAGAAACAAGAAGTTTCTCTCCTCCCTTCTTTTCAGGAGCATGGAGAGGGGAGGTCCATCTGGGAGTGGTCCATCCTGACTGGGGAGGGTGGCGTATGTGGATCTGAAGAAGCACTTAAATGCTTCCTAATCCTCTGGGCCCTAATCCTCTAGCACCCACGGAACACTTTCTGATACCTGTTGTGTGCCTAGCCCTGTTCTAGGTGCTGGGGTGGGGGCAATAGAATGAAACAGTTGATCAGTTACCAACCAGGAGGTAAGCTAAGAAAAGGCCCTCAGAACCTGCCACGAAGGCTGTTAAGAACATGGAACTTAGGCCGGGCACAGTGGCTCACATCTGTCATCCCAGCACTTTGGGAGGCTGAGGTGGGCAGATCACGAGGTCAGGAGGTCGAGACCATCCTGGCTAACATGGTGAAACCCCATCTCTACTAAAAACACAAAAATTAGCTGGGTGTGGTGGCACGTGCCTGTAGTCCCAGCTGCTCGAGGGGCTGAGGAGAATTGCTTGAACCCAGGACGGGGAGGTTGCAGTGAGCCGAGATCGCACCACTGTACTCCAGCCTGGGTGACAGAGTAAGACTCCGTCTCAAAAAAAAAAAAAGAACGTGGAACTTAAACTCTCTAAGCCTCATTTTCCCCATCTGTAAAATGGCAGTAATCATAGTACAATGTACAGGTTTTGAGGACTAAACAAGAACTAATCATAGTACAATGTACAGGTTTGAGGACTAAACAAGAACTAATCATAGTACAATGTACAGGTTTTGAGGACTAAACAAGAACTAATCATAGTACAATGTACAGGTTTGAGGACTAAACAAGAACTAATCATAGTACAATGTACAGGTTTGAGGACTAAACAAGAACTAATCATAGTACAATGTACAGGTTTGAGGACTAAACAAGAACTAATCATAGTACAATGTACAGGTTTGAGGACTAAACAAGAACTAATCATAGTACAATGTACAGGTTTTGAGGACTAAACAAGAACTAATCATAGTACAATGTACAGGTTTGAGGACTAAACAAGAACTAATCATAGTACAATGTACAGGTTTGAGGACTAAACAAGAACTAATCATAGTACAATGTACAGGTTTGAGGACTAAACAAGAACTAATCATAGTACAATGTACAGGTTTGAGGACTAAACAAGAACTAATCATAGTACAATGTACAGGTTTTGAGGACTAAACAAGAACTAATCATAGTACAATGTACAGGTTTGAGGACTAAACAAGAACTAATCATAGTACAATGTACAGGTTTGAGGACTAACAAGAACTAAACAAGGCAGGAGAGATGCCCCTCAAGTGCTGGTCACCCCAGTGCTCGGCACACAGTGAAAACACATGAAATGCTGGTTGTTATCGTGGGAATGATTGGGGTGCATGGTGGGATGGGCGTGCCAGGGGGAAAGGACACTGTAAACAAGGTGTAGAGGCAGGAAAGCCCAAAACCTGTTCTGTGCATGGGGAGTAGCCCGTGGGAATAAGGCGAAGACATGTTCATGAGTCCTGTCTGGGAAGGAGAGCGAGGCTCTGCCCCCCTGTCTGCACACAGCCGTCTGGGCTTCCATGCAGGCCATCCTGTGGTGACAGAACCACTTACTGGGACTTGAAGAGAGGAAGAGAAAGGGATGAGCCTATGGTGGGTGCTGCAATGAGCACTGGAGTGGGAGTCCAGAGACCTCATTCCAGCTAGGCTGTGTCACTAGGGAAGTGTGCACCTTTGAGCAAGTCACTTCCCAGCTCTGGAGGTGGGAGGTGGCTGTCACCAAAAGCCTGGGCACTGGTAACTTCCACATCCATCCTCTCGTAGAGCCTCACAGCAACCTGGGACCTGGGGCAGGAGACAGGGAGGGGCAAGCAGGAAGCAGTTGTGTGCACCTGGAAACTGTGCTAATAATAAGCTGCACCCCCTCTAAATCCCACAATGCTATGAGGATGCCATGGGGGCTAGGTGAGCTTGGCCACTTGCTCAGCCTCATAGAGAACCCGATTAGCACCTGCACTGTTTTACAGATGAGTTAAATGAGCTCCGGGAGGTGAAGAACCGTGTCCCAGCCACACTGCTGGTAAGCGGTTGAGAGGTGAGATTCCAAAACCGAATTCTTTCCAGCAGATCCCCGACTTCTCCAAACACTCCAGCTTCTTTGCAGAGCTTACACGTCGGGATCTATCCAGAAGGAAGCTCGGGCTCAGGCTGGAGAACACGCCAGGGCTTCCTAAAAAGGGCGAGCAGGACTAGGAGTTCGCGCCACTCCGGGCGCGGTTAGGAGGTGCTGCTAGGCCGGGTTGGAGCAGGCAGGTGTTCCCCAGGATCGAGACCCGCCCCGGCAGCACCCCCGGCCCCCTCCCCAGGTCGCCAGCTCCATGTATGCAAATCGCTGCTTTGCATGGGCCCGGGGCCAGGCACGGGGCTCCTGCCAGGGGGCGTGGCCGGCGGCCCCCGCCCCGCGCCGCGTGCTCACCTGGGGAGTGTGGCAATCCTGGCGGCGCCGAGTGTTGCCCGGGCCGGAGCAGCGGAGCGCGCGACAGTGGCGGCGACGGCTCCGGCAGCGGCTCCCGCGGTGGCGGCGGCCGGGGGCTGGAGGAAGGAGACCCTGGCTTCGCAGGGGGCCCGGCTGGGGCAGTCGCGAGGGACCTGGGGGGGCGCTGGCTTTGGCCCCGCCTGGGGCAGGATGGTGAATCTGGAGTCCATGCACACAGGTGAGGGGCGGAGGGAATGAGCTCTGACAGGTGTCACTGCGTGTGGGCAGGGGTGAAGGAGAGGGACAGCGTTCTGGTCGGGGAGGGGGGCTTGTTTCCCAGCGGCCAGGAGAGGGCGGTGTGGATAGCGGGTTGTCCTGGGGTGGGCGCCGGTCAGTGTTTGCGGACTAAAGGGAGGGGATCTGGGATAAGAAACCCTGGAAAAGAAAAAGGGTGGGGGCTGCTGGAGGGCGGGAGGGCTTCGAAGCCCCCGGTCTGGGGAGTGGCAGTTGTGTGGGACGTCGGTGTGCTGAACTGTCATAGTCTCAGGAGGTTGCAAGGATGGGTGGTTCACTCACTCAGTCAGGGGTGTGGACCTGGGAGTGCATAAGTGAGGGAAATGTGTATGTCCACATGCCGGGTGCTGGTGTCCGAGCATATGTGTGAAATTGAGGCAAAACGGACATTTATGTGGTTGGGGGGCTTAGGAGAAGTGGGTGAGGTAGGGCAATTACAGAGGTGCCCCTGGGGCAGGGGCCATACCCCATGTGTTTGAGAGGGGATGGTGACAGACACATCCTCTAGGTTCCACGTCCCATGCCTTCCTTCCCTAAGGGGTGGAAATCTAGGAGATGCAAATGCTTTGCCGGGAGTCAGGCTTCCCTGCATGAATGAATGAGAGGTGGGCATGGAGTGAACCCAGCCGCTCCATTCACCTTGCTGTTCCTCCTTCCACAGCTGGGCTAAGGCAAGAGCTGCCAGGCAGCCAGGTTGGGCTTGGCTTGGGACTTGGAGTTAGGGTGGGCCTTCTGGAGGTCACAGGGCCTGAGCAAAGAACAGGTGAAGAAAGCAGTACCTGACCCGGCCATTTCTAACCTAGCAACTTACTGTCAAAGTGGGCAGGACCCAGTGATCTTTCTTTAGGATTTGGGGGCTGTTGATGGAAATATTGTTACCTGGTCTCCTTTCTGGCAGAGTAGGGAGGAGGCAATTCTCCAGACCCACCCCAAGAAGCAGAGCAGGTCTGAGGCCTCCCTAGCCTGAAAACAAGCATCAGTGAGTGCCTGGAGGGAGGAACCTTGAGTGCCCAGTTCCCCAGATGCTGTTTCCTGGCAGGGCTGAGTGAGAGGCAGGCTGGCAGTGAGATGTTGGCACTGAGTGGCTCCCCAGGACGTGCCAGAAGGGCTAGGTGAGGCGGAAGAAACCATCCAACTGGGTGTCATCCAGAGTCTGAGGAAAATCTGTTTCTAAACTGGGCATACCTTGGGCAGGTCCCGGGTAGGTGCTCTCCCCTTCACTTCCCGCAGAGAAGGCCAGGGTTTGAATGGGAGCAAGGCTCTTCACAAAGGTGGGCTTAGCAGTGGATGGGAGGTTTTTTAGCATCAAGATCACAGACTTCCTGGGGGTTTTCCACCTCCTTGTCTGCTGGAGGCTCCCATTCTGCAGAAGTGGGGGGTGGGGTGGGACAGTTGGGACCCAGCAGGGAGGCAGCCCAGGGCCTCAGAGGATATAGCAGAGAGCAGAGAGCGCCAGAGGATGAGGTGGAGAGAGGGCCAAGCCCCCTATGCCTTCCCGGGGGTGAGCTCCTGGCTGATGCTTCTCAGAAGCCCAGACACCTTCTCCACCCTGTCCCTGTGAGCAGGGATTCCCAACACATGGGGGGACTGAGCTCAACCCCAGGTGCGGCGACTCCTCAAGGCGGGGTCTCCACAGAACTGGGGTAGATTCCCCAATTCATCTCTCTCCATTTGCCTGTTCCCTCCCCAGCCCACTCCCCGCTCAGGGCTACCTGGCCTCCCTGTGCAGTTTCTGGGTCTTGGCCCCTCTGTGGTGTCTGAGGGTTCCCCTTCAGTGGCACCTCCAGAGGTCTCTGAGTTTGGGACTTTCTGTCCCCTCTCTCTGACTGGGTCTCTATTGGACAGCTCTCTTTGCTGGGTCCTCCTGGTGGCCTTTATGGTTCAAGATCTTCTTTGTAGGGTCTTGCAGTGCGCACCCTGCTGTGGGGTCTGTGAAGGAGGATCACTCTTCCATCTATGGAATATCTCATTATGGGTCCCTCTCTAGGGTCCCTTAGTCCAAGATCCTCTTTGGGAAATGTGGTCTCTTTTGAGTCCCGTTTTCCCCTGCCACAGTAATCCTATATCCTACTGACCTTGATTCCCAGCGCTTCCCCTGTGAATTCCCGGGGCTGGGCCCTTGGGGTCTCCTCCTTAATTGATTTACTGGAGGAGTTTGGATGGGGGAAGGAGGAGGAACAGGAGCACACAAACTAGAGCATAGGCTTGCTCCCAGGTCCCCCACTCTAAAGGCTCCACTCGCACTGGGGCCAGCCAAGTCAACCCCATTGTCTTGCTCTGATAACCTGGGTACGAGCCATGATTCAGGTCTGTCTGGAGCCTTCGCACCTTGTATTTTATAGAACATCTCTCACCTGGAAGCACAAAGACCTGAGCAGGCAGAAGGTCACAAGACACAGGGGCTCCGAGGCAAGGAAGGGCTCCCTGCTCCCTGACAAAACACAGGCAGAGAAGTAGGCCAGAGGCGGCCAGCTAGGGAGGCAGATAAGAGACAAAGGAAAACAGTGGGAAGCCAGCTGGCGGGGGCACACCTGCTTTGCCCCAGGTGTCTCTTTCTCTGCCTTTCTCCTCACTGTGAGCTGTTCCCCACCAAGGTTGGGAAAGAGGGGCTGAGTCTCACAGAGGGGTGCCAGTTGGAGCTCAGGAATAGCATTTGGGTTCGAAGGCCTGATGGTGGGACTGAGAAGAAATGAGAGAAGTCTCCTCTGGTGGAGAGTTGGAGCCTTGGCTGGCTCAGAAGTGGGGCTGGTGGGTCCTTTGAAGTCTCCCGGTGGAAGCGCCACCATCAGCAGGTATGTGAGGAAGGAGCCAGAGGGAGCTCCCGTCCTTCTAAGAACATGAAGATGGATGCTAGGAGAGAGGTGGTTTCTGCTTTCCCAGAGTAGCCTGGTCCCAGGAGGTCCAGGACCCTCAGCCTGCAGCCTGGGGGGAACGCTGCCTCTCGAGCTTTCCTCCCGAGAGTTCAGATGTCTAAGGAGGGGCCGCTCCTGGACAAGCCAAGACTAACTTCAGGGTGTGATGGTGCTGAGTAGGGCAGGTGAGGGTCTGCAGCTGGTGTCTGGGCTCTTACACAGAGCAGCTGAGCCTCCCCAGGGAAGGGAGTGATGGCAAGGAGCCTACTCAGTCTCTGGCTGAGATAACACAGAGGAGCCTGGCCCCACCCCACACCTCTCTCACTCACCCCTGGCAAGTGCTGTCCGACAGGTGAAGGGTTACAGCGTCTCAGGGAGTTTCGGTGTTGGCCCATTTTTAGGCTGAGACCCAAAAGCTCGTCCCACCCATCAGCCTGAGCCTCCTACCCAACAAGAACAGGTTCTCAGTGTCTTAGCATCCTATGGGACTCAAGAAGAGGCTTGACAGGTCATCTCACCCTGCCCCTCCAATCCTGAAGTGCCACCTTGTTGCTCCCATAATGAATACATCAGATGAGTAGACATCCTGGCAGATGAGGAGGGGAGGGGGTTGATGCCTTTAAAAGTTATTTTTTAGGCATAATTAAGACTAAAGTTTAGGCTAACTTAAAGCATGAATGAGAGCTTCTGTGTGTATTTGATGAAGGTGATGTGGAGAATGGGTGTTGGAGGAGAATTTGGGTTCTAGGCATAAGATTACAGTTTAGCTAAAGAATTACCTTCTTAAATGTCAGGAGTTTGAAATCAGTTGATTCAGAGACTCTGGTCGTCCTCCCAGCATCACTGCTTCTTAACTTTTTCCTATCCTCATGAACACTTTTTCTATGAAGTTACAATTTGGAGAATCCTAATGGTTTCCCAGATAAAGGACAAATTACAATGGTGGCTGAGACAGAAAACCAAAGCTATTCCTTGTAATGGGGCAAGGGATTAACGGAGGGGCATGAGAAGAAGGCAGGAAGGGAAGGGGACTAGCACCTAAGCCTACATGTCTGTTTAATTAATTCATTTGTTAGGTGCTTACTTTGTGCCTGAACTCTTTCCCTGGCAGTTTTCATTCAGTATTTCATTTAATCCTCACAAAAACCCTGGGAAGTGTGTATCATTATTCTCATTTTCAGGTGAGAAAATTCACATTCGAATATGTGGCTAGGGTCCCCCAGCTAGTTAGTGATGGCACTGAGATTAATCCAGGTTTGTCTGATGCCAAATCCCGTGCCCTGAATCCTGGTGCTGATGAAGCAAATTGAAACCACCAGTGGGGGGAACTTCCTCTGCACCTTTCCAGCAGTCTCTGACTCAGGGCCACTTCTCAGCACTGTTGAAGAACCCTCACGGTGAAGTATGAGCTGAGCAGATCTGCGTTAGGCAATGCCCAGCTCCAGGTGGATAGTACTTAATGGGTGGGACAGGGGAGCCCATTTCTCCATTGGAACAGAAGGCCAGTGGCAGCAGAAGCCCTTTGCAAACGTGTCTGGGTGGTCCACAGTAGTTATTCTGCATATTCATGCGTGGCAAACTATACAGAGAGTTTGAGACTGCAGCAGGGCGGATCGAGGTGAGGCTCAAGAAATGCCTCCCCAAATGCCATGCACTAGGAGGTGGCGGGGTGGGGTAAGGTGGCAGGTCTTCCTTAGAGCTCTGTGACTGACCACAGAGTGCAGTGCAGGTTGTCTGGGGAGGGTGTCATGGAGCTCTGAGTGTTTACCTTGGAGTCTTCCCTCAATTTGGCTGGTCTTGAAAAATTCCTTAAACCACAGTGACTCCTTACTTTCTCCCCTACTTCTGGGGTATTCTAGGCTCTAAATCTTTGGGTCCCCCATCTCTGGCTTGTTTTGGCATTGAAACTGCCACGCTCCGGAGGTGGTGTACACCTCGGCCGGAGCCACACACATTATTCCTCACACACACAAAAAAGAAAAAGTAGGTTTTCTCCCCTCTTTCCCTGGGGCACAGGTCTACCCTTTTTCCTCATCCTGATCATCTCCAGACCTGGGCATCCAGACTGCCAACTGCCTGATTACCTGATGCAAATTAAGACAGGCTGCTTGACTGGGATTGGCTGAGGAGCCAAGTATGCAAATTGGCTCACCAAGACTTTATCTGGTTCGAAAGAGTTAAAGTGCTGCCCCAGAGAAGGGGGAGGGCGGGGGTCAACATGATTTGAATAAAATATTCTTCTGTCTTTAAGGCTTCAGTCTTTGGGTGGTTTAATAAGGAGAGGAGCAGAGAGAGAGTGAGTTGGTTCAAAGTTGCCTCTTTTCTTCCCCCTGCTAACCCCAAGAGGAGACTTAGGGGCCTCCCACATAGGTGGTGGCAGCTGTCTGTTAAGGGTAAATGTTTAATTTATTGAAATGAAGCAGGGCAGAGATGCTGGACCAGCAGGACTCGGGGACTGAGCCAGGGGCTTGGTGTAGGTATTCTCTTTCTGTGGGGCACTGACCCGCTGCCATCCCTTTCTCACTGAGCCAGTTGAAGGAGTAGGAGAGAAGGTAAGGATCCCCAAAGGACAGGGTCTCCAAGGAGAACAACACAGGAGCTAGGGCTTGATCCCCAGACAGTGGGCTGACCTCTGAGACCAGAGAACCCAGGCAGGACCTGGGAAGAAAGGTGAGAAGGGCGAACCTTGGTTTAAGGGCACTCTTACCTTCCAGGATGGGGTTATTAAGGGAAACAGAGCTGGGGAGGCAGGCGGGGAGGGATAATTCTTTCACTATTTAAAAATAAAATAAATTCCTCAGATCCCAAAGGAAACGAGTGTTGGAAATGGGAAGTGTCCCCTCCACCCCCTTGTTAAATTTTTACCAACTGAGTCCTGGTGATAGAAGCAAGTGGCCATGAATGATGCAAAAGGTGAGAGACCCTGCAGTGGCACCGGGGAAAGGGGAAGAGAAAGGCAAGGAGAGGAGGCGAGCATGGGAGGAGGGGATCCGTGCCCCCAAGCTTATGAATATTCTAATGGTTGTATGTTCGGGAATCAGGAATTTGAAAGTCTGATGGTTGTTGTAATTACACATTCATCTTTGCTATTTAGTTAAAGCCACATATGTCATAGCAAGAAAAATTGTGACCTGTTATTAAAATCAGTTGTGTTTTCCCTGCAGATATCAAGATGAGTGGGGATGTAGCTGATTCCACGGATGCTCGCAACACTCTCAGCCAGGTGGAGCCAGGTAAGGATCTTCTCTTCTAGGGGATGGAGCAGGAATGCAGCGGGTGGGGGGAAGAGAGTTGTTGGGAATTGTTGAACAACTGGTATCTCTTCTCGCTTGGTCTTTCAGCCAACCAGACCCTAAAGCTAGGTCTTAGGAACTAAGTGAATTCCCTGAGGACATGGGATATGATTCTGGAGCCTTTGAACAGTAGATATTGGTCCTCAGTGGAACAAAACCTCTGGAACTAGGCTAGGAAGAGACCAGATACTTTAAAACAGAACAAAACCAAAAAGGTGCGGGAGCAGCTGTGTTCCCAACTGCTGTGACTGGCAGAGGCAGAACTTGTCTTTCTTAGATGGGAACCAGGGCCTTTTAGCCCCAGATACCTCGATAGTGCTCCTTAAGGCACTAACCAAAGAGGCCTGTGTACAAATGTTTCTCTTCCAAATAATGTGCATGTGGGTGGCAAATAGGCTCAGAGAGGAAGACTTGGTGCCTGGAGATGACTTTGCTTTGTAAAGAAGAGAAAGGATGTCAGTAGTCCCAGCTAGTCAGCAGGCCAAGGTGAGAGGATTCCTTGAGCCTAGGAGTTTGAGGCTGGACCATGTCAAAAAAAGGTGAGAGGAACAAAGAAGAATTAAAAAAGAAAGTTTCATAGCTCTCTGTTTTTACCTCCATAGTCCAAGCCTTGCTTTGAAAGCTCCATATAATTAAAAAGAACTTAAAGATGAGTATAAATTGTAACACCACCAAATAACTTTAATAGCATTCCAACCAGACCTCAATTAGTCTTTCATCTGGATCATTAGAGACATAGAAATTAGAAGTGGAAGAGAATCAATGTCCCCCAGAGCTAAAATCTTTTTCAAATCTTTTAGAGCAGTCTAGTTCCATTCTTGAAGCTATGAGATTCTTGTCAGGGACAAGATAATTGGGGGTCTTGGTGGGGAGGGCATCCACAGTATGCATTTGCCATAAACTTTTCTGCTTCCCAGTTTAATACTGAAACAGTGTTTCCTTGCACAGGTAGCAATACACATCAAACTACAATCTTTCTAGTTTGCTGTGCATATGTACAGAGGCAGCTAGACCAAGGAGAATGTGGGCCGGTCACACTTATGTTTCAATTGATTATTTAGCAGAGTATCTTTTACTAAGGGTCTGTGGAGAGGGGCACCTGTTCTTCCCAGTTGAGAAGAAGATTCCCTTTTATCTCAAATACCTGAGCAAGACTTTAAACTTAGTTCAGCTACAGAGTGATGGACACAGTCCCCACACTGACACCCTTCCCTAGAGAAAAATCAGCCCAGGAGCCGTGATCCAGAGAAGCTGGATTGCCCTTTTCTGGAAGCAGGCTGACTGGAGCCAACTCTGTTTACCTGGGGCCCATTGCCCAGGTGTGTGGGGACACAGCTAAGGGAGTGTCCACATGGGAAGAAGACCACACCTAACCAACTTGCACTGGTGTTCTGTTACTGTGACCAAGTCAGGGTAATAGTGTTAGGAGTGAGAATGAGCCACACAGAACCCTGAAAGAGGAGCCAGGAAAGGGAGTTCAGATCCTTTTGGGGCTTAGGAGGGTTAGTGTGTTACGATCAATCTGAGCAAATTCTGACTTCCTATCTGGGAGCTATATATAAAGTAGGTTAAGAGAGAAAGAATCCAGACATTGGCTAAGACCTTCAGAATCTGTCTCTTATCCAGGGCTACCGCCAATTCAATACATGACCTTAGACCAGCCACTTTGCCTCCCTAGGAGGTAGGAACGGATGACCTTTGAAGAGTATGGATCTAGAATCAAACAGACCTGGGATAAAATTTGCAGCTCCACTGCTTACTGGCTGCATGACCTGAAAATCTATCCTTGTCCTTTTTGTAAAAGGGGAAAATTAATGCCCAACTTAGAGAGTGGGTTGAGAGTTATTTGAGATGGTGTCTCAATTCCTTAGAACAGTGCTTGGCACATGGCAGCTGTGACCGTCATTAAGATTCTGGAATATACAGATGGGCTTCGCTGCTGAGTACTTCTGGCTCATTCCCCGCTTTACTCAGGCCAGTGCGTCAGCCCAGAAAGTTGGTTTGCTCCCTTCACCATTTAGGAAAGGATTCTGCACAGGTGCCTGTTCAGCTCCAAGGAGCCCGTGATGTCTGGAACTTTACCACCACCAGTAGATCTTTCACTTCAGGGCTCCTGGCTGGTAGCATCAATACTTAGGTGATCTTCAAATTACTGCATGTGTTTAAGGGCAAGAAGAAAGAGGTGGCTAATTAAAGTAACCAAACTTCCTGGAAAGTCGTTCTGACTCATTTTTTTACAGAAGAAAGCTTATTATGAGTCACAATGGTTACCAACCTGGTTTAATGGCTTCCTTTGGATTTTAAAAGGCAGATTCACCTTCTTAGTAGTGCATGAATTAAGGGGTGGTTTGTCTCTGGGTTTTAAAGGAACTATAAACAAAGGTGAGTTAGAAAGCCCTGGCTCCCTGAAAGCACCCCCTTTGCTGTGTGAAATCCCCAAGGGGTACTGGGGGTAGGAACTGGGAAAGGGAGGTAAATTTCCCCATCTGCACTGGTCAGGAATGCCCAGGAGAGCATTCTCAGGGCCAGACACAGACCTCCTGGCTGGTGGAGACCTGGCCGGGTGGCACATCTTTTCCTTTCTTTGGCCTGTGAGGAAGCCGAGGCATAGATGAAGAATAAGCTGCCCGAGGGCTCAGAATGTCTTTGCAGCAGCACAAGGGACCAGCCAAAGCTCAGAGCCCCTGTTCGGTACTCTTTCCTCTTTCTAGATTTCTGAACTATCAGCTTTTCTGTCCTTCCTACCTATTGCTTCCTTAACTGTTGTTACTTTTCCTCCACTTCTTTGTTTGAGACAGGTTCTCCCTCTGTCGCCCAGGCTGGAGTGCAGTGGTACAGTCATGGCCACTGCAGCCTCAAACTCCTGGCTCAAGGGATTCTCCTGCCTCTGCCTCCCAAGTAGCTGGGACTACAGGCCTGAGCCGCCGCGCTGGGACTTTTCTCCACTCTTGAGGCTGACAACAATTTTTTTCTGTTCTCAATTAGGTGGTTGATGAGAATATAGCCTTACCCACATTTCAAAAGCCCTCCAGTCTGTAACTGACAATCCCCAAGTACGGATGTGGCTAACCCTGTGACTTTTGACCATGCTGGTCACATCATTGCCTCAATCATAAAGGAGGAAAGAACAGAGGGTCAGGAAGAAGGAGGGAGACCATAACATTCACAGAGCCTCCTCCCACAGCAGGCACATGTAGGCAACTTTATTTACAGCATCTCATTTAATTCTTACAATAAGGCTATGAGATAGAGACATGATTAACCCCATTTTCATTGATGAGGAAACCGTAGCTCAGAGTGAGAAACTAACTTACCAAATATCACACAGCTTATAGCCAGAAATCAAACTTGGCCTTGTCTGACTCTACCAGACTCTTATCCTGGGTCTGCCATTAGCTCCCTACATATTATCTTGGCAAGCGTTTCCCCACATGGACCTTTATTTTCCTCCCCACAGAGTCGGGGTTTGGACTAGATAATGTCTAAGGGCTGAATTTTAAAGGATGTGTGCACAGTTCTGCTTTTCACAATTCTTTCCATCAGTTTCCAGATCTTGCATTTTTGTGCAGGTTTCCTCAGCTCTGAGCTCTCTCTCTCTCCATCCTTTTTTCTGGTTTTCTCCCCATTCCTTTCTTTCCAGCTTCCCTTTCAGTCTTTTCTCCTCTGACACCCACAGCTGTCTTCTCTGTTTGGGCTCTGATCCTCTTCTCTGACTTAGCTTATAGTTGTATAACCGACATCTTTGGAGGATGACTTGGTGGCAGATCCTGGGCTTAGATGAAGAGCACCCCTGTCCTCAAGGAGTTGTCCTTCTAGTGCAGGAATTCATGACTGCCTGGATAACAGTGACAACATATGTCTGTAAGGGTGTTCTCAAATACTTCATGCATTTGGCCTTTACAACAACTCTATGAGAGTAAGTACTATTAGCCCACTTCACAGATGGAGAAATGAAGGCTGGTGATGAGAAAGAACCTTAGCTACTTTTCCCAAGCTCCCATACCTAGAGAATGACAGAACTAAGCCTGAGTCTTTCTAGTGACTTTCTACCTAAAGATGGTGGTAGGAAGACTGGGAGTCAATGTGGAGAACCAGGGACAGAGGACATAAGACAATGGTAACTGTCCGGGCGTGGTGGCTCATCACTTGAGGTCAGGAGTTCAAGACCAGCCTGGTCAACATGGTGAAATCCCATCTCTACAAAAAATACACAAATTAGCCAGGCGTGATGGTACGTGCCTGTAATCCAAGCTACTCGGGAGGCTGAGGCAGGAGAATCACTTGAATGCAGGAGGTGGAGGTTGCAGTGAGCCGAGATGGCGCTGCTGCACTCCAGCCTGGGCGACAGAGCGAGAGTTGGTCTCAAAAAAAAAAAAGACAAGACAATGGTAGCAAAATTATGGAGGATGGCACAGAGGGGCCAGAGGGAAGCCAAGTTCCCCACAGATGGACTAATCTAGTCCAAGGAGCCGCAGTTCCCACCCCCCCCCAACTCCCCACCCCCATATCCCTTAGGCTCAGTTGTCATTTGGCAGGGGTAGGGCCAGGGGCAGGGGGTGGGGCTTCAAGCCCAGATGACTATAGAGCAAGTGCCTTGGCACCTTTGCTCTGCTTAGAGATCTGTGAAGGAAAGACTCCAAGAGGGAAGCCCAGGGGGGAAAGGGGGAAGCTAGAGATGAGGGAGGGGACTGGGCTTTGTCAGCCTTTCTTGTTGCCCTTCCTCCCTGGCCTCCACTGTCTTGTCTGTGAGGAGGAATGACTAACGTCAGCCCCACCCCGCAGCAGGACCTCAGAGGCAAGTCAGCTGTTTGGGGACCCTTTGCAGAAAGTCTCCCCACCTAACCCTGGCGATTTTCTGCATGGCTTTCAGAAGGCACGGACATGATTTTAGAGGGAAGCACAACTGAGGCACAGGAGGGTAGTGATTCTCATAAGGTCCCAAAGAAAGAATGAGACCCTGCTGCCTCCCCAAGAAAACAAGCTGGAAATGGCAACTGAGAGGTGAGGTTCCAGGTAGGAATGGGCAGAAGACTTTTAGGGGTGAGCGTGATTTTTCAGTCCAAATATTAATAAAACTATTCTTAAAATGGCAGAGCGGACAGGAGAAATCTAGGAAGTACTTGACAACCATTTTTATTTATTTTATTCTTTCAGGACAGGGTCTCGGCCAGGCGCAGTGGCTCACACCTGTAATCCCAGCATTTTGGGAGGCCGAGGCGGGTGGATCATGAGGTCAGGACTTCAAGATCAGCCTGGCCAAGATGGTGAAACCCTGTCTCCACTAAAAATACAAAAAATTAGCCAGATGTGGTGGTGGATACCTGAAATCCCAGCTACTCAGGGGACTGAGGCAGGAGAATTGCTTGAACCCAAGAGGCGGAAGTTGCAGTGAGCCGAGATCGCGCCACTGTACTCCAGCCTGGGAGACAGAGCAAAACTCTGTTTCAAAAAAAAAAAAAAAAAAGACAGGGTCTCACTCTGTCACCTACACTAGAGTATGGTAGGGTGATCACAGCTCCCCACAACCTTGAACTACTATGCTCAAGTGATCCTCCTGTCTCAGCCTCTGGAGTAATTGGGACTACAGGTGTGCACCACTATGCCTAATTTTTTAAAATTATCTCTTTGTAGAGCCGGGATCTTGCTATGTTGCCCAAGCTGGTCTCGAACTCCTGGCCTGAAGCAATCCTCCCACCATGGCCTCCCAAAATTCTGAGATTACATGTGTAAGCCACCATGTCCAGCTGACAATCATCTCTAGATGAAGCACGTGTGTGAGCATGTGTGCACGCGTGCACACACACACACACACACACACTCCCTCCCTTTTTATGATTAAATGACAGAGCAAGTCTGAACTGTATTTGTGTGATGGTGTATAATTTTCAAAGTCCATCATTAAGTCCTGCATGCACTTGTGCCCAGGACTTGAATTTCCTCATCGTAATAGAAGGAGATGGGTAGTGCAGGAATAAAATGAAGCGGTGGGCTAGGTGGCCTCTAGGGTCTGCACCTCTGTCTGTACTGGCTCCATCCCTCACCTCTCTGGAAGAGAGGAATGAAACCATAGCCCCCCAGACATTGAGGGGGTCCTGATATTCCTGCTTTGAATTCCTGAGAGGACATCTTGTCCATGTCTCTCTCTTCTTTTGGAGATATTTCAAACCCATCCCTCGAAAATGAGAGAAGCTACTTTCTTAGAGACTTATTTTTTGTCTATTTTATATCTCTAAGACAACCAATCTCACATTTTCTCTTGGCTGCCTTTTCTTTTTTCTTTTTTCTTTCTTTCTTTCTTTCTTTCTTTCTTTTTTTTTTTTTTTTTTGACAGAGTCTTGCTCTGTTGCCCAGGCTGGAGTGCAGTGGCATGATCTCAGCTCACTGCAACCTCTGCCTCCCGGGTTCAAGTAATTCTCCTGCCTCAGCCTCCTGAGTAGCTGAGATTATAGGTGTGTGCCACATGCCCAGCTAATTTTTTGTAGTTTTAGTAGAGACAGGGTTTCATCATTTTGGCCAGGCTGGTCTTGAACTCCTGACCTCATGATCCATCCTCCTTGGCCTCCCAAAGTGCTGGGATTACAGGCGTGAGCCACTGCGCCTGGCCTTGGCTGCCTATTCCTACAGGATGCCATCCTCAGTGCCTGGAAGTCCTTTCTTAGCTCTCACCTAAGACCCTCATGCTGCTGCATAAGCCCATACCTCTTGTTCTGCCTTTTTTAGTTTTTGTTTTTATTTTTTTGAGATGGAGTCTTGCTTTGTTGCCCAGGCTGGAGTACAATGGCACAATCTCGGCTCACTGCAACCTCCGCCTCCCAGGTTTAAGTGATTCTCCTGCCTCAGCCTCCTCAGTAGCTGGGATTACAGGCGCCCACCACTACACCCGGCTAGTTTTTGTATTTTTAGTAGAGATGGGGTTTTACCATGTTGGCCAGGCTGGTCTCAAACTCCTAACCTCAAGTGATCCACCCGCATTGGCCTCCCAAAGTGCTGGGATTACAGGAATGAGCCTCCGCACCCGGCCTTGTTCTGCCCTTCTCAGAGTGGCTCCCACCCCACCTTGTTTCTCCTTTCTGTGACAGGGAAATTAGTAGGTACTGATTCACCATTCAGCCTTAGACTGTGGCTCCATGTGCCAGAGATAGCAGGAGAACAGCCTGTGGTGCCAGGAGTTGCTTCTCTGCCTCCAGCACTCATAGAACTTTATCCAATAAAACAGCCACAGCAGCAACTCACATCTGTACCATGACTTACAACTATAGACACTTTCTCATCCATAGATTCCCCAGCCAACACCCAGGACTAGGGTAAGCAGAGGGGGCAGGATTGTATGGTTCAGATGAGCCATGAGGAGCTGAGCTAGCCCTGCCCGGCACCAGTCCCTCTTCCTCTTGGAGATCTCCTTAAGGAAATGGTCACCCCTCGACCCCTGTTGCCACCTTTGCAGCCCCCAGTAGAGCATGGACTCCTTTTCTGTCCAACGTAAAAGGGGAAAAAGGAGAGGGAGCCTGGTGCAGGAGGCATCTATGAGCCATCTTTTACCACCCAGAGTTCCCTTAGCTTATGTGTAGTCATTCCTCAGAGCACTGCTTCTCAAAGAGTCTGGGAGGAGGACCAGTGTTTATATTTCCAGCCTGTCACAGACACATATCCAGACTTACCGTGCTGTGCCCGACAGCATGCAGCTGGCACTTACCATGCGTACTCAACAGCACCCAATGGGCTCACACACAGTTCAGCTGGAGGCCCACTGATGGAGTGCTTGCATGTGCTATTAACATTTCTAATTTTTTTTTTTTTTTTAAGATGGAGTCTTGCTCTGTCACCCAGGCTGGAGTGCAGTGGCACGATCTTGGCTCACTGCAACCTCCACCTCCTGGGCTCAAGCAATTCTCCTGCCTTAGCCACCCATGTAGCTGGGACTACAGGCATGTGCTACCATGCCTGGCTAATTTTTGTATTTTTAGTGGAGATGGAGTTTCACCATGTTGGCCAGGCTGGTCTCGAACTCCTGACCTCAGGTGATCCGCCCACCTCAGCCTCCCAAAGTGCTGGGATTACAGGTGTGAGCCACCACACCCAGCCAACATTTCTAACTTCTTATAATCACTGTTTGTCTATATCTGGTCCCGGACCTCCACAGTACATAGACCAGCTTTGGTCTCTACGGGGAATTTCTACCTAAAGATGGTGGTAGGAAGACTGGGAGTCAATGTGGAGAACCAGGGACAGAGGACATAAGACAATGGTAGCTGTCCGGGCGCGGTGGCTCATGCCTTGCGGTGCACTACCTGAGCGGAGTTTGTGTTGTGTATTAGAAAGTCTCTTTCCTGTGGCCTCCGTGAGCAATGCTCCAGCTGACCCTGGTGCATCTTCTTATGACCTCCTCACCGTTCCTCTCACTCCCTCCAGCTGACCCTGGTGTATCTTCTTATCACCTCCTCACCGTTCCTCTCACTCCCTCCAGCTGACCCTGGTGTATCTTCTTATCACCTCCTCACCGTTCCTCTCACTCCCTCCAGCTGACCCTGGGGCATCTTCTTATCACCTCCTCACCGTTCCTCTCACTCCCTCCACCTGACCCTGGTGTATCTTCTTATCACCTCCTCACCGTTCCTCTCACTCCCTCCAGCTGACCCTGGTACATCTTCTTATGACCTCTTCACCGTTCCTCTCACTCCCTCCAGCTGACCCTGGTACATCTTCTTATGACCTCCTCACCGTTCCTCTCACTCCCTCCACCTGACCCTGGTACATCTTCTTATGACCTCCTCACCGTTCCTCTCACTCCCTCCACCTGACCCTGGTGTATCTTCTTATCACCTCCTCACCGTTCCTCTCACTCCCTCCAGCTGACCCTGGTACATCTTCTTATCACCTCCTCACCGTTCCTCTCACTCCCTCCACCTGACCCTGGTACATCTTCTTATGACCTCCTCACCGTTCCTCTCACTCCCTCCACCTGACCCTGGTACATCTTCTTATCACCTCCTTACCGTTCCTCTCACTCCCTCCAGCTGACCCTGGTGCATCTTCTTATCACCTCCTTACCGTTCCTCTCACTCCCTCCCTGGAGATATTGGGGGATGATCATGGGGGACCCAAAGGAGAGGGAGGTCCCAGTCTGTCCTTTGCTGGCCGGGGTAGCATGATACCTACCTACCCTGCAGACTGGAAGACTGAGCAGCATCCAGAGACTCAGGCCACTGCAGCTTTCTGGGCCTCAACCCTTCACTGAGGCACCCAAAATTGCAGACTCCCCCAGCCCCAAGCTGGGAGTAAGTCCTTTTTGTACCTTGGGCTCACCTTCCTCCCCCAGAAACGATTAGGGCAATGAGCACCTGAGTGTGGAAAAGTCCTGAAAAAGTGGAAAAAGAATTTAGAAAGAAATGAGCAACCAAATTGGAACAAGTCTTAGGGCCTTGAGGAGCAGCCAGAACCCAGGCAACTGACGTGTAGCTACAGTCTGTCCCAACCCAGCCCCCAAGCACCCGCATAGACAAACAGACATACATTTCAGACCCCAGAGTGTGGGGCGCACCTAGAGGCAGTCTCTTTGCTGGTCCAGTTTGTTCTTTCAAGGCAGAATTGGGTCCTTGAGGAAGTTTGTGAAACTACAGGAGTTGCAGAGGAGATGACAAGTTGGAGTTTGGGGCCAGCATTTGTCATGGGTCTGTGGAGACCACTTCCCCCCGGAAGGACTGGCGCAGGATGACCCACCCCTAGGACTGTCTAGGAGGCGAAGAAGTGGAAAGTGGAAAGGGAGGAGCCCCTCCTCTCATCCCCACTCCCCACAGGCTTTGATTTGGAGGAAGAGGGCCAGACTCAAGCTGAGAGTACTTAAAAGGAAAGCGTCATGAGGTCACCCCAGCGGGGGCTTCTGGGGTTCTCCCACATTGGAGCCTGGGGGTCTGGCAGGACAGGGCAGGATGTGTGACCAGAGCCCTCATAAGTGGCTAGGTTTCATTCCTATGGGCTTCAGACACCAAGAGTTCAAAGTGCCCATCTGGGCCCTCCCTGGACTGGTGAGCTTGCTGGTGGGCGCTCCTGGGGTAACAGCAGATCCCTGGGAGACTTAGGGAGGGCAGGCCTTTGTGCCAAGCCAGGAGCATGGGAAACAGCTGCAGGCATCTCCCAAAAGCATCAGTGCTGTTGTTGACTCAAAAAATAATAGGTGTTCATTTGCATGGCATTTTACATACAGGTTCTATGCACTGCCTTTCATCTCCTACCACTGGCACCACCAAAGCCCCCCATGTGTCTCCTTTCCTGCCTGCCACCTCTGGGGGCCTCATGGTCTCCCCCAGACTCTCCCCAGTCTGCCCCACCACAGCCTAGCCCACCCTTGGCTTAGCCCAGCCAGAAAAACCAGCGGTTGGCCTTGCCTGGGTGTGCCCAGTCCAGGTTTGTAAGAGAGGTGTGGGCCGGTAGCCTGGCATATCTGGACCCCAATGGGCACCTCAGCTAGGGACACTCCACCTGCCCCAGTAGGGGGCTTGCCTTCCCTTCAGCTGCTTGGGCTGGAAAAAGGAACAAAAATCTAAGCCAGAGCCCAGAGAGGTACGGAAAGGAGAGGAAACTGGGTGGTTGCTATGACGATGGGGTCTCGGCGCCCAATTTGCATAGGGCGATGATTTCCATACTGCAGGGTGAATTTCCATATCCCTGCCTCAAAGCCTGTTGGGGTGGGGAGGGGGAGAGGTCATTTGAAATTCAAATGAGGATGATTAAGGTTTTCTTGAGGAGGGAAGTATGGACAAAAGGGGTTAAGCCTGCTGGCAAATGTCGGCTCCAGGGCTCCAAGTTATCAAAGGGAGGTGTGTACTTGACTGGCTCCCTTCCCACCCCATCTCCGCGGGCCCCCGGAGAGCTGGGGGTGGTTGGAGGAGTCTGCGCTGGGCTGGGAGTAATAACTTCTGCCTCACAGGAGAGCCGGTTGGGTCTCTGTCCCTTCCTGCGCCTGGGCTCCATTTAGCCCCTGGGTGTCCTGAGGACATCTGAGTTCATGGGAAGGACCACTGAGTGAGTTCTGGGGCTGAGTTCATGCCTTCCTCCCTCTGGTGACCTTGGATTGATCATCTCAGTTTGTCTCTTAGCGAGACTGGGGAATAATCCCTGCACTTTCTTGTTTGGCCGAGGAAGTGCGAGGACAGATGGATTCTGGACTCATCTTTATCATGAACCTGCGACCTCACCTGAGTTACCGTCCCTCTTTGGGCCCGAGTTTGTGCATAAGATGAAGGGTCTGAATCTGAGGGTCTCTAAAACAACTTCCAGCTTTGAGATACTGGGATCTGTGAACACACTCTAATCCTTTCACACACCAGTTAGTATTTGTAAGGCTCTTTGAGCAGTGTGAATTGCTGCACCCCTGAGTGTCTCTCATGTGTTAAGAAGGGCTCCTCTGCTCTGACCTTGGGGTAGTTACTTAAAGGCTATCTGCTCAGTTTCTTCCTTTATAAAACAGGGGTAATGATAGTCTCTACCTCACAGTGCTGCTGTGAGGATTACACGAGTCAACATTTGTAAAGCACTTAGAAGAGCGCCTGCCGGATGATAATGCTATTTGCTATTATTAGTATCAGGAGGACAAAGTGTCCACATGGTGGGTGCTGTGACTACCAGCCACTCCAGGGAGCCTCAGTTAGGAATATGGCCTGTTTCCCGGGAAGGCTTGCCTATGAATTCACTTGTGGTCAGCACACTGTTGTGTCCACACACATCCAGGACTCTCGAGTTGGAAGCATGCTTCAGTGACTGTCACCCGACAAGAAGCCCACTCTGCCACCTAGGGAGATGCATCTGTCACATTAACCCACTGTGGGCTCCTCGTGCTGATCCTAACTCAAGTTTGTCTTTGCTTCTTAGGAAGTAGGAACATGGCAGGAAGAAGGGGAGGGAGCTGGTGGAAGCACCTCCTCCTCCCAGGACCCAGTGCTAAGAGATGGGGCAGATTCACTGAGACTAGATGTTATAGTTCCAGAAGACCTAAAAGTCCTTTTTTCCCCTTGAGTTTCTGCAGCAACTTCATATGAGGTTTCTTTTGGAGATACCATGGTGTAGTACGGACAGCCTTTGCTGGTAGACAGATGTGGGTTTGAGTCTCTACTCAGTGATTTATTAATCAGTAACCTTAGGCGAAGTAATTAACCATTCTGAGCCTCAAGTTTCCTCATCTGTAAAATGGGGATAATAAGAACACCCACTCATAGGGTAGTTGTGAGGATTAAATACTGTCATGTGTATAAAATGTTTACTACAAAGCTTGGTGCGTTGTAAATGCTCAATAAATGTCAGCTACTAATTAATCCTTATTATTTGAAAACAGTGTTCTGCTGCCAAAATGTTTGAAAATTCTCTGATCTTGTCCTATTTTCCTATTTTATAGGGGAGGAGACCGGGGTCAGAGAAGGGGGATTATTTTCCCAAGGTCACAGCAGGAGTTCAAGACCCACGTTACCTTAGGACCCTCTCCCTGCCCCAGAAACAGGTCCTCTGTCCTTTGCTTTTGTTTTGTTCCATTCTGCTCTTTTGTTCTTTCCTTGGACAAAGATTCCCTCTCACTACCACCCTTCCCTCAGAAGGGGCCCAGCACCAGCTGACCTGCTGCTGCCATGTCTCGGGGTCACCATACCCTTCGATTCTCACTTTCAGGGGCTCTCTGTGACCCTGGCCTGGGGTCCCATGGCTCTAGCCTCTCACTGGCTCCTCCACAAGGGTTTTTGCTCTGTTCTCAGGGCCTCTGAGCGCCCCTTTCCCCTTCACTCCAGCCCTGGGGACACCGCTCCAGAGAGGAGGGGAGAGTGTGACCCTGGCAGCATCACACCATGTCATGGAAAGGACATGGTTTCTCCACTCTCTGATAAGCCCTGACCCCACTGAGCCTCACTTTATTCAGTGGTAACACAGGATTTCTGTAATTCCGGCCCTGCAGACCTCACAGGCAGGGTGAGGATCAAATAAGAAAGGGACATGAAAGTATGCTGCAAAAGAAGGAACAACTGCATTTGAACCAGGCATTTTGGTGCAAATGAACCATGCATTTTGGTGGCCAGCACATGGACCTTGGGGCCAGAACTTGGAGATCTGAGTTCTTTCTCTCCAGCTCTGGAGCAAATGACCTTGGGCAAGTTACATAACCTCTTCCAGCTTCAGTTTCCTGATGTGTAAGACGCATTGTGAGGAATGAATGAAATGAGAGTATCTGTAGCAGTTTTCAAACGTGTGAGTTGTTTTACAAATGTGAGATCGCATCTCTAGGTGTAAGCTTTCTCACTCCACACGCACCCCTCTGAGCTGCACTGAGCACATCTTTGTGCCCGCCTGAGAGCCAGCGCCCAACCGAATCCTGCGCCTCTGGTAGCTCCCCCTGCTCTTTCCCTTCCTACCCCTTCTCACCCCCACTTTCCTCGGCCTGGGGGAGAGGACTAGGAAAGAGCCCCTTGGACTCTTACTTACCTTAAACCTCTCTGAGCCCCTTCCTCTGGCAAGGCTGGGGTAGGGCTGGAGCGGTGCTGGTCTGGAATCAATGTCAAAAGAACCCCATGGGCTGTCATGGACAGAGTCAAGTCTGGGCATTGGAGCTCAGAGATTTTGTCCCTGCATTGCTATTTGCTGGTTGCGTGACCTTTAGCACATGGCTTGTCCTTTCTGGGACTCAGTTTCCTTACCTGTAAATGGTGGGTCCAGAACTAGGAGTCTCTGGTTCCTCTCTAGCACAAAACAGCTCTGATAGAAAAACAGCGTCTGGGTGGGGCGTTTCTCTGAGATGTGTTTTTGGGTGCAACTAGAACAGAGCTCTTATTTAAATTCCTTTGAAGTTGGACTTTTACTATTTTTCCAAGGCCAGGGGACTATGAGTCAAGGTTTTGATGGGGAACTTGGATCTTCTGGCCCCGTTCCTTGCAGCAGTGGCCTGAGTGCCTGGACACTTTTTTCTGGAACCCGATGCCGTCTGCTCAGGATGCTCCTTCTGCTTAGCCCGGACCATGCTGCCACTTTGGCCCCTGGCTCCATGACTGCAGCATCAGTGTGTGGCCAACGGGATGGAATTGAGGCAAGGATCTCCTGTTGCATGGGAAGCCCAGAGGGCCCCACCTATAGCTCAGACCGAGAAGAAATGTGGATTGTATTTCCTAATGAGCAAGGAGACCTTGGTGAGGAACCTTCCCTTTCTCAAAAAATGACATGAAAAATTGCAGTGGGAAGCTGGGGGGATGCTGGGCTCCTCTATAGCAAAGGCGTGTGCAGCAGAGCCCCTCTGTGCCCTGTGGTGTGGCCCGGGCCTCCTGGTATCTGTGGGACCAGCCTGGAGAGCAGGCTTTGGGGTTTGGTTTCGTGACTGTGCATGTGAAGGAAAGTCATCAGGATGCCCTATAGGCCATATCACAAGGAAGCCCTGAGGTTGGTCATGTTGACTCTTCTCTGCGTAGAGAGGTATGAGCTTTAAACCATGAAAACTCCCCAATCCACAGACTGTCAGGGGTGGAGAGAACCTGACAGATCATCCAGTCTTGGAGTAGCAAGTGAGTGTCTTCAGGAGCACTAATTCTGGTCATCTCTAATGGTCGGTGAGCCCTGAGTTTAGGGAAGAAAAAGGGAAAGCCAGGATCCATTAGAGATGTCTGAGTTTAGGGAAGAAAAAGGGAAAGCCAGGATCCATTAGTGATGGGCATGGCTTGCACACCTACTGCGCCTTTGCATTTACTATCCACACCCTGGCTTGACCCAGGACTTCCAGCTAGTGGAGAAATAAGACTCAGACCTCCCAACTCCTAAACCAGTGCTCTTCCCACAGTCCCTCACAGGGCCTCCTGGGTCCTATTCTTCAGGTGACTTCAAGGATTGCTTTGAGGCTCCTCCTGGATATTCCCGCACTCCTAAGAAGGAATGGAGACAGCAACTTTTTGTTTTAATATAATGTTTAGAGGAAATTGAAGGCTACAGAGATTAAGCCGCTTGCCAAAGTTGAGCATGAAACAGCCTCCAAAGTGACCCTAGAACCCAGTTTACTGTGTTTTCTAGACAGAACTCTGACCATTAGGCCACACTTCCCAATTCCTTGGATGAATCTCAAGTACCAAAAAAGGTAGGCACAATGTGGGAGCATCCTGGAAGAAACTTGTTCTAGGCTGGTTTAAATGACCACGCTGGAAGCTTCTCCATTTGCTCTGGTGGCTAGCTGCTCAGGAACGCTTCCAAGGTCCTAGTAGCTGAATGGTTGCTCTCCCAGGAAGTGCCAGCAAGGTGCCAAGTGGTCCTGGAGTGTCACTGGAAGTCTTACTGGGTTATACTGGAAAGCGGAGCTGGTGAGAAGAGAATCAGAAATGGGAGAGGCTCGGCCCCATTGCCGAATGTTCTCTGCATTGTTTACCAGGCAGAAGTGAAAAATCCTGCTTGAACAGTTCTCGGGCTTCCACCTCCCTCACCCAGAGAATTGCTCCCCAGGCAAACTCACATCCCAGGGCTGCCAAAGCTATGCAAATCAGCCTTCTAGGCTGGGCTGTTGGCTGTTGGCTGTTGGCTCAGCTCAGAGGTGGGAAAGCAGGGCCCTCCTATGGGTCCCATGCCCAGCTCCTGGTGTTAGGGGCTCGGCCAGGGAGCTCAGGTCACTGTTGATCGGCGTCCACGGTGTCCACGGATGCCAAAGGGAGGAGAGGTGGAGGCAGAGGCTGCTTTTGACTTTGGGCACCTCCTCCATTAGGATCCTTGGACTTTCTCTGCAGGACTTCATTGGGTATTATGGCCATCTTGGCCTAAGGAGATTGTATTGGAATCCTGGGCCTCCCCAGAATTTTAGGGTGCCTTTTACCCTCTTGATCACTTAATTCAAATTCTGTGGACCTAAATGTTCTCATATTTAACCCAAATCCCTCCACCTGCAGCTTGGCTTCTCACTGGGAGCTGTGTGGTGCTGATGCACAGTCCTGGGCACTGTGTGGAGCAGGGATATGCTGGTGTTGGGGGGTTCAGTTGGGTCTTCGATGAGTCCTCAGATGTCTGAGGAGTTTAACTGATGCCAGAACCTTGCACGGTGACTCATTCCTGTCATCCCAGCACTTTGGGAGGCCAAGGCAGGAGGATTGCTTGAGCTCAGGAGTTCCAGGTTAGCCTGGACAACATAGTGAGACCCTGTCTTTACAGTTTTTTTTTTTTTTAAGTTAGCCAGTTGTGGTGGCACACCTGTCGTCCTAGCTACTGGGAAGGCTGAGGTGGGAGGTTCTCTTGAGCCTGGGAGGTCAAGGCTGCAGTGAGCCATGATCACACCATTGCACTCCAGCCTGGATGACAGAGTGAGACACTGTCTCAAAAAAAAGAAAAGATTCCAAGAATGGAAGAACACAGTGCATTGGGGCTGGAGACATATGTTTTGTTTTGTTTTGCCTCCCCCTGAGGATCATTCCCCGCATACCTGCATGCTTTAAAAGCTCTTTCACTTTGTGCAAGCACTTACCCTTGTTCAGGCTCAAGCTCAGTTTCCTCACCTGTAAAATAAGGTGAATAATAAAACCACATCTTCCCAAAGGCCTGGGTGGTCTTCTGCGGTCCCTCCTAGCCTTATGAGCCAGGGTGCCTAGGCATATGCCCTCTCCCACTTTCTTGCCATTGAGGCCTCCTGGCCCAGAGATTCCCGGGGGTCCATGAGAACTAAAAGAGGCCTGGAGACATCCCAGCTGTTGGCCCTTCCTGCTTGGCACAGATCTCATCTATTTGCTCCCAAGACCTCCAGATAGGGAATTCTGCCACTTCCTGTGTGAGCCCTTTGTGCCCCACCCCTCCCTTCTGTGTACTTAATCTTTTATTTGTATGCAGAATCAACAGGACCCAGGGAAAAGCAGAAGAGAGTTCTCTGGTCTTCCCTGTGCCTCTCTTTGCAGATGCTGTAGACAGTGACAAGATTCTGGGAGGGAAAGAAAAAGCCCTGGTATGTTTCAATCAAATGCATTGAATCCTAAGACTTTAACAGATGAAGGGAATTTGGGAGGTCACTTGAGATCCCCTTTGATGCTATCAAATTGCCGCATCAATTCAAACATCACTTCTGTAACAGCCCTGAAATAAGCAGCCTCCGCTGGAATATTCCTGAGGATGGGAGCTCTGTGACGCTGCAGGTTTCACTGTAAGACAGGTACACTTTTTACAAAGTTCTTCCTTATGCTGAGAGGAGGCCTGCTTCCCCACAGCTTCTACCATTGTTCTGTTCTTTGGAGCTGCAGGCTAAGCCTGCTTCACTTCCAGGCCAGTATATGGGGAGGAAGGAAAAGTCCACTGACATTTATTTCAGCACTGATTGCACCAGGCACAGGGCCAGGTGCTTTCAAATGTTCCCTCAATGAACCTTTTCAACTTTTATTTTGAAAAATTTCAGACATACAGAAAAAGGAAAAGAAACTTTAATGAACAGCCACATACCCATCATCTAGATTTAATAATGAACATCTCACCATATTTGCTTCCTCTGTTTTTCTGAAGTATTTTATTTATACATTTATTTTCAATATCTTTTTATTCTGGACATACACAAAAGGAGAGACTAATACAATGAACCCCATGCACTCATCGGCCCTTCTCAGCAACCATCAAATTCTTGCCATTCTCGTTACTGGAATATTTTCTTTTAAATTACAGACATTATAACATTTCAGTCCTAAATATGGGAATATGCATCTCTAAAACATGAAGACATTTTCCTTCTTAAGCACAATATCATTATCACACAAAACAAAATGAATCCCTCGTTTAATTCTCACGGCAATTTTGATGGTAAAGTATCTTAAAATATGCACACGAATTTTTAATCGCCTTATGTATCAGCTATGATTATTTCTATTCTTGGTTCCAGTTTGAGGTTGGTTGTTGGTATTGCTGAAAGCAGTCTTTATCAGGTTCCGCGTTGTAGCAGATGGTCTTAAAAGTGGGGCATATCTTTGTGCAATTGGACTACTTTAGCTGACTATCCAATATGAGGTAGAAAAGCGGATTTCCAGTTTACATTATTTGTCAAAATAGAATTCCCTAATAAAACTTTTGTTTTACTTTTTTATATTTTCCTATCATGGTAAAAAATGCATAACATAAAATTTACCGTCTTCACCATTACTTTTCTTTTCTTTTCTTTTTTTTTGAGACAGAGTCTTGCTCTGTTGCCCAGGCTGGAGTACAATGGCACAATCTTGGTTCACCGCAACCTCTGCCTCCTAGGTTCAAGCGATTCTCCTGCCTCAGCATCCTGAGTAGCTGAGATTACAGGCATATGCCACCACTCCTGGCTAATTTTTGTATTTTTAGTAGAGACAGGGTTTCACCACGTTGGTCAGGCTGGTCTCAAACTTCTGACCTTGTGAACCTCCTTGGCCTCCCAAAGTGCTGGGATTACAGGCATGAGCCACCGCGCCCAGCCTACCATCTTAACCATTTCTAAGCATACAGTTCCACCTCCCCTATCTTTGATTTTATATAGTTGATTTTTTTAGCCTAAATATGGGACTTTGTATTTATTCCTGTTACATTTTATCTTGTTGGTTTGGGTCTCCTGTTAGAGCCTACCAAATATTTTCTAATCCTGATTCTGTGGTCTACTTTTATGTATTGCTTTCTGCTCTCTGCTTTGAATCGCTTCCAGATTTGATCCGCATCTATCCTCTTTATTAGCCTAAGCTGTTGATTAAGGTCTAAAACCATACTCAATTTTTTTCTGTGTCACTCAATGCGTTGGATTTATTGGAAAAACTGTGTGAGTTTGGTAGTTGAGAAATCTGAGCTGTTGTCCTGGTTCAGGTTCTCTGAGGCTATGTGTGGCCTCGGGAAGCTGTTTTCCCCTCCAAGGTTACACTTCGGTGTTGGACTCTGAAAATAATGCTGCTGGCCATATGTGTTCTGTTCTGTTCTGGTTTTTCTGCAGTGGCAGCCATCTTCCAAAGACGGAGCCAGGGCTTGGAAATAGAACGTGTTCAAGGTTTCTGTGGATGGGGATGCCTGTGGTTTGTTAGGTCTGAATAGGAGGTTAGTTTATGTCACAGTTTCTCAGTGATTTGGATCTGTTAAACGTATGATCCTTCAGTACCTACTATGTGTCAGACACTGTTTTAGACACTTGGGCCACAAAGATGAACAAGATATAACAACCCTGGCCTCTGGGAGCTCACAATCTCATGAGGGAAACAGACACATAAACCACTGACTCTAAAAAACATGGTAGGCCAGGCGCGGTGGCTCAAGCCTGTAATCCCAGCACTTTGGGAGGCCGAGACGGGCGGATCATGAGGTCAGGAGATCGAGACCATCCTGGCTAACACTGTGAAACTCCGTCTCTACTAAAAAATACAAAAAACTAGCCGGGTGAGGTGGCGGGCGCCTGTAGTCCCAGCTACTCGGGAGGCTGAGGCAGGAGAATGGTGTAAACCCAGGAGGCAGAGCTTGCAGTGAGCTGAGATCTGGCCACTGCACTCCAGCCTGGGTGACAGAGTGAGACTCCGTCTCAAAAAAACAAAAAAACAAAAAACATGGTATGTGCTATAAGGGGTAAGAGCTGGGTGCAGTGGCTCATGCCTTTAATCTCAGAACTTTGCGAGGCTGAGGCTTGAGGCCCAGAGTTCAAGACCAGCCTGGGTAACATAATAAGACCTCATATCCACAAAAAAGAAAATTAAAAAATTAGCTGAGCATGGTGGCACATGACTGTAGTCCCAGCTACTCTGGAGGCTGAGGTAGGAGTATTGCTTGTGCCCAGGAGGCAGAGGTTGCAGTAAGCTGAGATCGCACCATTGCACTCCAGCCTGGAAAACAGAGTGAGACCCTGTCAATGAATGAATGAATGATACAGAAACACAGAGGAAGAAATCCTTTGTTTTCCTTTGGATAAGCTTCTTGGAGAATGACATTTAAGTTGGGTCTTGAAGGGTGAGTATTTTCTAGGTAGAAGAGGAGGAGAGAAGGGCCTTTCAGAGGGAACAGCATATGCAAAGTCCCTAACACAAGATCAGCCTCCACCTTTTGGGGGAGTAGTCTAGGGTGTCTGGAACCCAGCTCTGCAGTTTAAAAGCCTCGCCATCAGCTTATCTCACTCAATTCTCACTGTATTCCTGGGAAGGGAATGAAACAAGAATCATGACCTTGTTTTACCACTGAGGCATCAGGAAGTCCCTGCTTTGACCCAATTCACATAGTTTGGTGGCGATGGAGCTCAGGCTCAAACCCCAGTCTTCTGACTTCCAGTCCAGGACTCTTTCTAAGTATACCCTGCTGCTCCTCCACACAGCGTCTTACAGGAGTAGAAAAGTTTCTGGTGAGCGTGGACCAATATTTAACACAATATAATCATTGCATCTCCTCCTTTCCCTGGGAAAGAGGAGTACCTTCAGTACTGTTTCAAAGATGAATAAATTTCAGCATTCTAGGAATGACTGGCCAATTGCCTTAATCTGGAGCACTGGGGCCACAGCAGAGCCCCGTGAGCTAAATCACAGTCTGCAGTTCCCAGGTACCACCTTCCAGGCCTTCCTATAGGCTGGGTGGGGAGAGCTGCTCCGTGGAACAAGTCCAGTGACCACGGAAGGAAAGCAGGAACAAGCATGGCAGTAAAATGAGGGCTATGGTGATTCCTCTTCAGCCAGATCTGGAGGGAGAAGCAACAGCATCACCAGATATGAACCTAATGCTTCCATTAGACTATGTCCCTATGTCTCCGCCCAGACACATGGGCTCGGAGACATGAGGAAGGCCAAGTCTCCTAAGAAGTGCCTTACCTGAGTGCCAGAGGCTGAGCCATGTGCTACTCTCTGTCCTCCTGGAGCGCTAGGGGCCAGTCTCCCGGGAGGCCCTGGCTGGCCCCTGCACTCTAATTCTGCCCTTCAGTGTGCCTGGGAGCAAGGAAAATGAGAGATACCCCTGCAGGTAAGAATGAATTTGATGAGAAGGGGAAACTCCATCATCAGGCCCCAAGTGGACAGGTGCATCCTCAGGGTGAGATGCCTCTTGAGAAGGGGGCCACGGCAAAACTTCCAGTCAACAGAAATGGTTGATTTGTGTTGGTCAGTTTTCAAATTAATCTCTGAATTGTGCTTAGACGCCTTTTTCGTGTTATGGGTCTCACAAACAACATCATAATAGCATTTACAGAAATCAAAAGTGAAGACATTTTTTAATTGTCCGCAAACCTGATGACCCTCTCCAAGTCAAACTGTTATATAATGCTATTTTTCTTACCTTCTAGGTCTCATTCAAATGCATATTGTCTCCTTTCTTGAAAACCCCTCTCCTCTTACCCTCCAGGGCAGCATACTTGCCCCGTCTTTCTTCCATTTGACTGCCCACTGTTTCTCGGTCTCTTTTGCTGGCACCTGCTCATCATCCACCCTTGACCCTTTTTTATTCCTCATCGGGGCTCAGTTCCTTTGTGACCTCACTGGGTGCTGTGGCTTTAGCTACCACCCACTAGCTGAGGGCTACCCAATTGATACCTCCTGACCAAACACTTCTCCTGAGTCAAACTCATTTCCCCACCTCTTCTGCGACATCTAATTGGCATCTTAAACCTTGCATATCCCAAGCATAACTCTTGAGTTCTTCCCCAAGTCACCCCATTGCAGCGAGTGGCACCACCACACCTTCATCGAGGAAGCCCAAACCCTAGGAATCATCCTTGGTTCCTTTCTTTCCCCTGCCCTCCACATCCCCGCATCAGCCAGCCCTGTCTGCTGTCCACTTAAGTACATCCTGGCCCTGCTCACTGTGTCCACTGCCACCATCCTGTCCAGACTGCTGCCCTCCCACTTGGGCCATTGCAGCAGCCTCCCAGTTGGTCTCCCTTCCTCCTCTCTTACCCTTGCAGGTGTAAAGGCCTAAGTCAAATCATGTTACTCCTCTGCTCAGAACCCTCAGATTGACCCATCTTCCTTGGATTGAAAATTGCAGCCTTCATCACGACCCGACCAGCAGATCCCGTGCCAACTCTCCATCACTACTCTTCTCTCCAGCCATGCTGACCTCATTACTGTCCCTCGGCATGCAAGCCTGTCCTTGCCTCAGGACCCAGTCTTTCCATCTGAAATGATCTTTTCTCAGGCCTTCGAAGGACTGGGTCTTCACTTTGTTCAGAGAAAATGTCACCTCCCTTGAGTGGCCCTCCCCGGTCATCCTGTTTCTGATCAGCCTCAGAGACTCTCTCCAGCCTTACAGTGCCTTCTTGTTCTCCACAGTAATTATCTGTAAATGAAAGCACAGTGCATTTTTGTTTGCTTAGTTCTTTTTTATGTCTTCTCAACTAGAAAAGAAACTCCATGAGGCCAGTGACTTCCATCTTCTCCAAGATTGTATTCCCAGTGCCTGGAACAGTGCCTTGCACATAGACTGTGCTTAGTAAATACTTGTTGAATTATTGAATGTGTTCTTTTGTCAAGTTTTTGAACATTACTCCTTATTAACCCAATGTCACAACATCACAATATCACAAAGGGATTTTTTTTTTTTTAAGATAAAAGCAATTTTACGTTCATCTACCCCTTTCAACACAACTATTGTGGCTGTGGGTCCTTCCCGTCTTTAGCTCCCTTAGCAGATCTTTTTTTTTTTTCTTTTTTCTTTTAGACAGAGTTTCACTCTGTCACCCAGGCTGGAGTGCAGTCATGCGATCTCGGCTCACTGCAACCTCCGCCTCCAGGGTTCAAGCGATTCTCCTGCCTCACCCTCCCGAGTAGCTGGAACTACAGGTGCCCACCACCACGCCTGGCTAAGTTTTGTATTTTTAGTAGAGGCGGGGTTTCACCATATTGGCCAGGCTGGTCTCAAACTCCTGACCTCAAATGATCCACTCACCTGGGATTAAAGGCTTGAGCCACTGCGCCCAGCTCCCCTAGCAGATCTTATATATCATCATAGCTGATCTCAAAACCAGGCTTTGCTCAGAGATCATTTTGCATCTCACCTCTTCCTCTTTCTCAGGACCCCACCGCTCTTCATCCTCTGCTCCCACCTTGCCAGCCCACCTGCTCTCAGAGATGCGTCATGACTTCATGACCACACAGGAAAGGGTTGCATTTGCCCATGGTTGTTTAGGACACAGCTGAGGAAAAGGGGTTAAAGCTCCAGGGAATTCTCTTAGACCTTATTCATTCATCTCTCAGGTGTTTCTTGAGCCTCTGATCCATGTTAGGAACTGTGGTCATTTTGTGGCCACTGAGGACAAAAAAAAAAAAAAATGGGTGTCACTGTCCAGCTCTCAAGGAATTCATAGACTAGCAGGAGAAGGAAACATACTAAGAGGGAGTAACACAATGAGGGCCACGCAACCAGTAGACAGGCGTCCCAGATTCCAGAGGGGAGAGGGACTGACTCTATGCAAGGAAGGGAGCGGTGCACAGAGACACGGTAACGTGAGCGCGTGGTTTGTTAGGACGCAAGTGGTACTTTGTGTGGCTGGGGCTCACGGTACCTGGGAGAAAAAGTAAGATAGGATTGTCAGTGGCATAAGAGCAGAAAAGGTAGGTAGGAGATAGGACATATGGGGAATTCCACGTTGTGCCAAGGAATCTGGACTTTATTCCAAAGCTATCTTGAGAGCTTTGAATTTGTTTACTCATTTGCTCAACCAATGTATTTTGAGCTCATTTTATATATATATACACATACACACACACACACACATTCTGCATATTATATATATGCATATTGTATATATGCATATTAATATATATGTATATGTGCATGTGCTGCACGGTGCTGGGCTTTGAGTGTACTGTATTTAATAAATGACTATTTTCCTTGCTGTTATAGAACCAGTAATACGGGAGGCCCAAAGGAAGGTTGTGCGGCAGCTCCAGTCCTGGAGAGCTATGTGAATAGGAAGTTTTATTTTAGCAAAGAGTGAAAACAATTCTGCTAATAATAGGTATATGTTTAAGCAAATCATGGTATATCCATATAATGTAATATTATATAACCATTAAAAATGATATTTATAAGCATAGAAGCATTTATGATGTTCCTTAATAGCACAGGAGAAATATTTATGATGCTCACTGGAAAAAGTGGGATAAAAGTCTATACAGAGTGGTATATATCCATGAAGAGAAACAATTATAAACAAGATCATAAAATATGCAAAAATATTAATTATGACTTCCTCTTGGTAGGGTGATTTTTCCACTACTTTAGACTTTTTCTGAACCAAAATCTTTGCTTTTCTTCCTCTTTTTTATTTATGCATTTATTTATTTTTTGAGACAGGGTCTCATTCTGTTACCCAGGCTGGGGTGCAGTGGCACGATCAGGGCTCGCTGCAGCCTCTACCTCCTGGGCTGAAGCCATCCTCCTGCCTACAGGCATGTGTCATTATGCCTGGCTAATTTGTTTTGTATTTTTAGTAGCAATGGAGTCTCACTGTGTTGCCCAGGCTGGCTTGAACTCCTGAGCTCAAGTGATCCTCCTGCCTTGGCCTCCCAAAGTGCTGGGATTATAGGCGTGAGCCACTGTGCCCGGCCACCGAAAGATATTTCTATTAAGCACATGTTTACTTTTTCAACCCAACATTTATGGTAAAAGTTGAGGGTGTGAAAAAACAAGAAAGACAGCTGTTTAGCTGACATACTTTAGGTGTTACCTCTCCTGAAGGGCTGGGCTAGTGGCATGACTTCTGTCCTAGGGGGTCCTTTGGGATCCATGCTGGTCTCTTCTTGGTCCCTTGGTCCCTGGAGGGATGTAGCAGCTTCCATCTGAGGGGGAAGCCCGGGCATAGAAGCGTGCGGTGGAGTGAGCTCTCCGGTTGGCACGGCCAGCTGTCCTCCCCACAGACTCTGATCGGCTGTGCGACCTCAGACCAGTCAGCCTCTCCTCCAAGGTGACCCTTTACCCGGCTATCATCACCCCAGAGGAGACTTTCCAAAGATGTTTCCAGGAAACAGGTTGAGGAGGAGGATCCCAGCCACAAGAGAAGCAGGTGCTCTTTTTCAAAATAGAGCCACATGTGTCTCAACATCCTAGTTTTTTTCGAACCTTCAGCCTCTTCGAAACCTGCTACCAACTAATATACATATATTTTTATCTTTTCTAGGAAATGATCGAAATGGCCTAGATTTCAACAGGCAGGTAAGAACTTGGGTCAGAAAGAAACATTTATACTATCAATTTTGGGCATCACCTATACTATCTGGTATGGAGGAAGACAAGATTAAGTACAGTTTGGGGGTGTTTATTCATAAACACCAAGCTTTCAGGATCAAAGGACCCTGAGACCAACCTCCCACCCCAACCCATGAGCCAGTGTTGGGGTCTCTTCAGTACCCTCTCAAAAAAGGGCTAACAAATGGAGCACCTGTTCAGGGTGAACTTTCTGCCAGATGTGCTACAGAAATCTAAGGCAACAGCTCTTTTCCTGTCAATGCGTAGCCCGAGTTGCCTCTTGGGTGAGGGTTTGCATGAATTGACTGTGTACAGAGGAATTTATGGAGCCACAAAGGATGAGGTGCCTGGATTGCCACAGAGAATTCCTGATTTAAAGTAAGAAGCTAGAGAACATAACAGGAAACAGACAGGCAGAAACAGCTCAAAAAAGAGCAGGTAACCAGGCTCGGGGGCAACATAGACATGCGTCTGGTGCCTTGCAAGGAAACCAAGTTGAATGAGGTTAGATTTAGTTAGGAAGGGCTTTGGGCAGAAGAAGGTGGTATTGGAAAGATCGCAGGACAGATGGATGTACATCTGTAAAGAGAAGGGGGAAGCCGAGGGAGAGGACTTGCCCTTGAGGTTGGAGGCTGATGGGAAGATGGCGGGGTAGGAGGTAGGACGGGGTGTGATGTCAGAAGCAGATGGTGGGAGTGGGAGAGTTTGTTGGGAGGAGAAAGGCTAAGCTGGAGCCAAGCAGGGAGCAGTAATGGGAAGTCCTAGAGTGAGGGAGGCGTGTGAGAATTAAACACAAAGTTAGAAAGCCTGGGTTTTCGTTCCATTTCTGCCACTAACTAGGTGTATAACCTTGATCAAGTAATTTAATATTTTTGGTCTGAGTTTTCTCAACTGAAAAATTAATTCATTCCATAAATTTGGCAATGGGGGAGTACTTGCACTATGCCAGGTATGGGAACACAAAATTAGGGCATGATCTCTGCCTTGAAGGAGCTCAAAGTCTAGTATAAGGACAGGGTGGAATGTCTTTAGAGAGAGGGAGAGGGAGAAACTGACTCTTAAGTGGATAATTACAATACAACCTCACTTATGTTTTACTAGAGGTATGGAAAAAGCATAAAATCAAATAGAAATAGGAACAGTTAATTCTTCCCAGAAGCTCAGAGCAGGCTTCATGGAGGAGGTGATATCTGAGTCTGTCTCTGAAGGATGAGTAGGAATTTTTAGTCAGAGAAGAGTGACATAGAAAGGGAGATGGCAAGAAGGAAGGGAAAGGGGTGCATTGGATTATCATGAGGATTCCTCCCCTAGATTCTGATATCCTGAGTCTAGATTTAGATGGAAGTCTAGGATGGGGGCTGGAGATCAAATGCAGACATAGGTTCTTCTCCTCCTTTATCTACAGAGTGATTTGAAGTCACTGTTTTGTTTTTAAGACAGGCTATCACTCTGTTGCCCAGGCTGGAGTGCAGTGGTGCAATCGCAGCTCACTGCAACCTTGACCTCTGGGGCTCAACCAATCCTCCCACCTCAGCCTCCCAAGTAGCTGAGATCACAGTATGCACCACCATGCTTGGCTAATTTTCTGTGTTTTTTGTAGAGATGGGGTTTTGCCACCTTGCCCAGGCTGGTCTTGAACTCCTGGGCTCAAGCAATCCTCTCTCCTCAGCCCGCCAAACTGCTGGGATTACAGGTGTGAGCCACAGTGCCTGGCCTGAAGTCAGTATTAACATTTCCTAAAAGGCTGTTAATTCTGGGTACATTCTTCGCAGTCAGAGAGAAGCATAATGTTGAGTCCTGAGCCAGCACCTTTTAGGCAGGCAAATTCTGCAGTTTTATTCATCAGGAAGGCTGGGGAGTTTGCTAACAAATGAAAGCCAGCTACCCTCCCTTTACACCTGAGACCTAAAACAGAGGTAGGCTCCAATTAAAGAGAGATCTAAGTTAGCTACAGAGAGGAAGGACTTCCAGCCAACGCAGTTTATTAAAAACTACCAAGGGAGGGAGACTGTAGAGTCAGCATCTCACTCAAGGTCTTTAAATGTGAGACAGGTTCTTATCTCAGAGATAGTTTGGCCAGGTTTGCTTCAAGGGCAGGAAAATGGAGGAGATTCCCAAGGATTCTGTCATCCTGATGGATTCTGTGATCCTGATCCTAAACAGGTTGGGATGTGGCCCGGGCCCTGTGCTTTCTGCCCTGAGGACTCAGGATTCCCCAGCCCAGGGCCCACCTCTCCTGGCCCCAGCCCCTTGGATGAGATGCATGGGGAGGAGCCTCTTCCATACCAAGACATGGCAAGGCCAGCCTTGCTGGGAGGTGGCCAGCTTCACAGGCCCCATGGGCTTAGCCGCCCATGTGATTTGTCGGAAGCTTGAGACACACTTGTGCTGGAGAGAAGGATGAGGGCAGCCCCTCTGACCCTGGGAGGCCCCTGACCCTTGGAACATCTTTGGGGTGTGGTTTCCCCACCAGGTGGCTGCTGCTGGGAGTGGGCCTTGCTGGAGTTTGTTTCCCTTGGATGAGCCTTGTGGGGTGGGTTGTCCCCTCCCTCTTCTGGGAGGGGTTTGGATTCTCATCACTGACAAGAACAGACATGACAGATCTTTCCTTTAAAGAGGGTGGAGGGAATTTTGGAGGAAGAGACACTCTGCCCGGTCACGCTCATTTACACACTCAGGCTAGAGCTCTCCTCTGCTCACACTCACGCCAGCTCACCTGCAGGCCAGTGGGTGGGCACCCAGGACTTCCTAGGCCCCCGCTTGAGGGTCACACCCTCACACTTCACAGCAAGGGAAGCAAACTAAAACTTGCTGACCGCCAGGCTCGGGGCAAGGCGCTCCTGGCACTGAATCTCCTTTAATTCTCACTCTAAACCAGTGAGGTGGGTGATACAATCCTCATTTCACAAGTGAGAAAACTGCCTCCCAGGCAGCCCCGTCTTTTTCAGAGAAGGATTTGAAAGATTAAATAACCTGATGAAGGTCACACAATTGGTTGACTGGCTGAGCCAAGATTTGAACCCATATCTCTTTGACTCCAAAGTCCATTTTTCCCATGAGGCCTTGCTGCACCTGCCCTGCTCCCTGCATCCACACATCATTCCTGGGGAGAGGCCTGGGAGCCAGACATTGAGTGTGACCTCACCATGACTAACTGGGAGAAAATGGGAGGTAGAGGGAGTGGGGAGGGGAAGAATGAATGGTTGTGTAGGAGCAGCCTCTGCATCTGACACAGACAAGGGATTGGCAGACACAGGGGAGCAGAGAAAGAGCCACTGCCCTGGGTGAAGCTCCTGTTGCAAGGCCCCAGGCCAGTTGGTACAGCCAGATTCTGGGTAAACCACAGTCCTGAAGTTGCATGAGCAAGGAACGCTCATGGCTCATCGGGAAGTTTCCACACTGAGCCTGTTAACTTCCTGGTCCCAGGAAGGCAGACTGAGTCTGTCTGGGGGATACGTGTGGGAAGGTCAAGGGACCCAGAAACAAGGCCAACCCTCCATCCCCAGGACAGATGAGATAGACTTGAGAAGCAACAGGCTAAGGCCCTGGATAGGGACTCAGAAGTCCTGAGTTCCGGTGCTGTCTGTCCCTCACTAGTTGCTGCCTTATACAAACCTCTTCTTTCTGGGGTTCTGTTTCCTGATGAATAAAATGGAGCGGCTTGGCTGAGATGCTGCCTGAGGCCCCAAACAGTCTGCATGTGACGGTGTCATTACTTATCTCTTGCCATATTTTGGCTGATTATTTGGACTCTTCCACTCGATTTTCATTTTATTTTATTTTTCCATTGAAGAGAAATGAGGAAGAACGTCACCTTTGAGCTGTAGAGAGTGAGGGGAAATACGTCACATGGACTTTTCCCAGCCTTTATGACTGTATGTGAGCCAGTGAAAAGAATCATTTGAAATCTAGAGGCTGAAACAGAAGGACCCAGTAGGCTGGATCTGGGACCGTCCATTCAACCTTTGAATATGCAGCCATTCTTAAGCACTGGATAGAGAGGTGTCCATTGTAAGAAGATAAATTGCAAAGATGTGTTCTGTGAGAGACAGGAGAATGCTAAACTTTACCGAAGGATATTACAGAAGAGATGGTGTCTGAAGTGGGTGGTGAGGGAAGAGTAGGGCTTCGACTAGCAGAGAGGGTTGGCAAGAATATTCCAGGCCTAGGGGATAGTGAGTTGTCTCCCTTGGCAGGTTAGGCCAAGCTATGAAGATGTCGAATGCCTAGCGAAGAAGTCTGGGGCTTGTTCTGTGGGCAGTAACGAGCTACTAGGTGTTCTCAAGCATGACTAGTTTCGTTTACTAGAAGAGCATTGGAGGGGAGTGTGGGTGAGAAGGGAAGGGAGGATGAGTGACAAACTGATGCAAGAGAGGCCGAGTGGAATGCTGCTGTAGCCAGAAATGCGAAGGACACAGACAGAGCAAGAAAGTTGCGCACACAGGCCAGGCGCAGTGGCTCACACCTGTAATCCCAACACTTAGGGAGGCCTAGGCGGGTGGATCACCTGAGGTCAGGAGTTTAAGACCAGCGTGGCCAACATGGCAAAACTCCATCTCTACTAAAAATACAAAAATTAGCTGGGCGTGGTGGCAGGTGCCTGTAATCCCAGCTACTCGGGAGGCTGAGGCAGGGAGAATTGCTTGAATCTGGGAGGTGGAGGTTGTAGTGAATTGAGATCGTGCCACTACACTCCAGCCTGGATGACAGAGTGAGAATCTATCTCAAAAAAACGAGAGAGAAAGAGAGGGAGAGAGAGAGAGAAAAAAAAGAAAGGAAAGAAAGGAAAGAAGGAGGGAAGGAAGGAAGGAAGAAAGGAAGGATGGAAGGAAGGAAGGAAGGAAGGAAGGAAGGAAGGAAGGAAGGAAGGAAGGAAGGAAGGAAGGAAGGAAGGTTGGTTAGTTATTTAGCACTCTGGGAGGCCGAGATGGGTGGATCACAGGAGATCGAGACCATCCTGGCTAACACGGTGAAACCCTGTCTCTACTAAAAAATACAAAAACCTAGCCGGGCGAGGTGGCGGGCACCTGTAGTCCCAGTTACTCGGGAGGCTGAGGCAGGAGAATGGCATAAACCCGGGAGGTGGAGCTTGCAGTGAGCTGAGATCCGGCCACTGCACTCCAGCCTGGGTGAAAGAGCGAGATTCTGTCTCAAAAAAAAAAGAAAAGAAAAAAAGAAAGTTATGTACACAAACATAGTGCCTGGCTGCCTGGCTCCAGCACTACCTGACCATGTGACCTTGAGCAAGTTCTCCAATCTCCATGTGCCTCAATGCCTTCATCTGTAAAGTGGGGAGGATAGTGATATCTGTCTCACAGGGTTATTGTGAGGGTCAAATGATGTGTATGTACCTCTTAGACAAGTATCTTGAACGTATATACTGTATATTTGCTATTATTATTATAATTTCAGTAGGCATGGAGAGACCCAGCTTTAAGAGATAATTCTGAGATAAGATCAGGAAGATTTTGGTGACAGATTGGGCATGGACAGCAAAGAAGAGGGATGAGTTAAACATGGCTGAGAATTCTAGCTTGGGATGCTGAACCTTGGTAGGACCACAACCCATCATCAAGAAGACAGGAGGTGGAACAAACTTATCCAGATGATGGGAGGAGAAGGAAGGGCAGAGAATGAGCTCTGGGCTCCCAGTGCATGGCAAGAAATTTGGATCTGGAGCTCAGGAGACAGGCAGGACTGAAGATGTGTATTAGGGAGTTGCCACTGAATCATATTACATGGAGTGATGAGAGGGAACGGGGTTACCTGGGGAGGATGTGCAGAGTGGGAAGAGGACCAAGGACAGACCTGGAGAAGGGCACTTAAAGGACAGGCTGAGTGGATGTCTATACATGAAACTAGGAAGGAAGGTTAAAGGGACAGGAGGGGAACCACGCTCACCAAGGAGAGATGTTCATGAAGGTGGGGAGAGCCAACAGTATCAGAGCACATGGGGCAACACAGTAGAGTCTGAAGCCTAAAAGTTGGCTAGGAACTTGGCAGCCAGGCAAGCAAGGATAGCCTTCACCTGGTGTCGGTCTGGTCCACAGTGAGAGTGGATGTCAAGCTTGCTGCAGCTGAGGGGTGAGTAGGAGTTAAGGAAATGATGGAGACTTGGATTGTAGAATTCCCTTTCGAGGAATAGGGTGATAAAGAGATGGAAGTGTTGGCTTAAGATGGAGGCCGTGTGAAGAGAAGGCTTTTGTGGAGGGAGGGGACTTGAGTGAGTGTGGCCTGGGAGAGCTAGGAAAGGCAGTGCAGGAGAAAGGAAAGAGGGGCCTGGTAGTGGCAGTGGGAGGACCCCAGTGGAGGGCTCTTCTGAGAGGGAAGGAGGGTTGAGTGCCCAGGGCACAGCGGTCCTCGCCTGGAGTCTCTCCACTCCATTTCCTGCTCTTTGGGCCAACAGCTAACTTCAGAAGAACACTGGGAGGTAGAATTGGATTAAAGGGGATTGGGGGTTCCAAAATGACAAGTGCATACCTAGGAGGCCTCACACCTGCTCTGTTCTGGTAACTTCTGGAACCCTCATCATCCGGGGCCATGGGTTTCCACCAGGCAGATCAGGACAGTGTTTTGTGTGTGCTGTTGAGCATTGTGTGGCTTGAAGACCTCCCAAAAGTCCTGTGAGGCCAGAAGAGAGTCTGAAGCAAGTTGGCAGCTGGGCTTGTCCCTACGTTTCCTGCCCCAAGAGCTGAGAATCAGTGGCCTGGGGTTTCCTCTCAGCCCCACACTTGCCAGCATTCTAAGCTCACCTGCACGAATGGCTCTCCCATGCCTGTTTCTGGACACTTGCGCCAGCTAGTTCTGAAGAGTTGCCCCGGTGTGCCCTAGTGTAGCATTTAGTTTTAAGTCAACTGGGATTTTCCATCATTGTTTTCTTGAATGTGACCAACCAAGTACCACGGTTCTCTGGCTGCTCCTAGTACAAATTGATTTGTAATTAATTGGCTCAATGGGGCATCTTCTTTAAAATCAACAAGATTCAGGTACGGAAAGTTTCTGAGAACTCAGAATGATGGAGAGTCTTCTTCAGGGAGGCCAATGAGGGAGACACAGGGACAGCAGTGCCAAGCCCTGGAGCTGGCAATGGAGGGTCTGCAGTGATGGCAAAGTAAGTACTCACCCCCAGGAGCAGCCTCAGGACAGTAGGCTGCAAAGCCACTGAGCCTGAGAGAGCAAGGGAGGGAATGAATAGGCCGTGTTGGGTTGTTTAGTTCCACAAACCTGCACTTAGCTGATTATTGGGAAGACGGAGAAGAGTACATCACAGTCCCTGCCCACAGGAGCTCCCAGCCCAGTAGGGAAGATGTAGGGTCTGCCACAGAGAGGGAGGCCACTGCACTACACTCGTGTCAGTGGGGCTGGTTCAGAGAGCCTAAGAAAGCCATGCCAGGAGAATAGAGCCTCAGGGTAGTACGTCCAATATGCAGGAGGGGGGCTCCGAGACTTCCTTGGGAGGATGAGAACTGAGGGCTGAAAGACTCTTGTTCCCCTGAGGATTGCTTGCTTCTGCTCCAGGATCCAGCTTCCAGTCCTGTACTTCCTGGTGGATGCAAGATTTGGGGTTGGTGGGGCGAGGCAGGGCGGGGCAGGCTAAGAAAGAGAAGAGGATGAGGAGCTAACAAGCCACATTTTGCTCAACCTTAAGCAGTACAGCCAGGTTTACAGGGTCAGTCTGTAATACCCTCTCTCTCCCCTCCAAAATATCAAAACAGAAATTTCAATGCAGGAGCCTGACAGATAGAGCTATGTTGGAGATATGGTTTTGATGCCTGGCCACAACGGGCTTTCTAAGACCTCACTGTAGAATTAAACACATCCACCAGGCATAGATAGAGCCGGCAGAAAACAGACATAAAAGCACCCTCCTGGCCAGGTGCAGTGGCTCACACCTGAAATCCCAGCACTTTGGGAGGCTGAGGTGGGTGGATCGCCTGAGGTCAGGAGTTCAAGACCATCCTGGCCAACATGGTGAAACCCCATCTCTACAAAAAATATAAAATACAAAAATATGCATTTTTACTAAAAAATGCTAAAATACAAAAAATACAAAATACAAAAATAAAAATACTAAAACCACAAAAATACAAAAAATTACTAAATATACAGCTCAAAATACAAAATACAAAAAAATTAGCTACTAAAAATATGAAAAAATTTAGCCGGGCATGGTGGTACACGCCTGTAATCCCAGCTACTTGGGAGGCTGCAGCAGGAAAATCACTTGAACCCAGGAGGCACAGGTTACAGTGAGCCGAGATCGTGCCACTGCACTTCAGCCTGGGCAATAGAGCCAGACTCTGTCTCAAAAAAAACATAAAAAAATTGTAAAAAGCACCCTCCTAGTCAACAGGCAGATCTGAATAGAGGGCCCATACGGGGCCAAGCCACACCCCCAACCTCCTTCTAACCCTGATGTTCTCATTTTTATCAGACTCAGCGTCTCTTGTAATGAGGCTCCTATAAAACCTCTTTAATATCTTAGAGTGAAATTCATAGAAAACAGGCCAGGTGTGGTGCCTCACGCCTGTAATCTCAGCACTTTGGGAGGCTGAGGCAGGTGGGTCACCTGAGGTCAGGAGTTTGAGACCAGCCTGGCCAACACAGTAAAACCCCATCTCTACTAAAAATGCAAAAAAAAATTAGCCAGGTGCAGTGGCTCATGCCTGTAGATCCAGCTATTCAGGAGGCTGAGGCACAAGAATCGCTCGAATCCGGGAGGCGGAGGTTGCAGTGAGCTAAGATCACACCACTGTACTCCAGCATGGGCAACAGTGAAACTCTGTCACAAAAAAGAAAAAAATAGATATATAAATAAAAATCAGTAATATTGTCTAATTTGAATAAAAAGGAAAAAGCAAAGTAATTAATAATAAAACAATGTATATTTCAGCAAGTATATCCTTAGACACATTCCCCTAAAAGGTTTAATGAGACAGTAGGACGCTCATGCCTCTATGAATGTGACAGACACAAGTACAGGCTGATATTGGTATGCTGTCCTGGCTGCTCAAAAGCCACGATCTTTCAAAATGTTAAACAACTCTTCGTAAAGCTCCGGCCAAATCTAATCTTTCCTCCATTAACACAGAAAATGGCATCCCTGGGTAAAATGCATATTAAGAGTATGCAAAAGATACTTTGTGTTTGCATAAAAAATAGAATTGGGTTTTGGGCTTATATGATTATAGGCAGGCTGTTCACCGACACAGATGTCTGGTGGGGCACTTGAAAGTCATATAAAAAGTTATATGGGATGCTAAGAAGTGTTTGTTTGATACTGTCTTCTACAGTGCAAGATGTCTAGAATACCTGCCCTCAGCCCAGTAAATGCAAGCTACGCCTCCTAATTATTAAGACAGCCAGAGAAACCACGCCACAGATTTCAGAAAACATCTCCCAGGGTAGCTGTGATCCCCAGTGAGAACAACTGACTTTGACCCACCAAGGGGATAAGTCACTTCTCTTACCAGGAGACGGAGCCAGATGTTGGCTGAAGACCTTCCACATAGAAATACAACACCAGAAAAAGGCGCCCCCAGAAAGAATGCATACAGCCTCTGCCCTCAGAGAACTTACTTGCTATCTATCCAGTGAGGGAGACAGGTCTGAAAAGTTCCTAAAAATGTCAGAGCAAGGGGTGTGTAAACCAGCGCCAACCCCGGGGGAATGAGCTGGGCTGACTGAGTGATTAGGTGGGTATGGAGCAGAATGTTCAGGCAGGAGATAATTGGCAAGATTAAGTAACTCTCCATGGACACAAGGGCCTGTTGGGGGGTGGAGGGCAATGGGAGGGATAGTATTAGGATAAATACCTAATATAGATGACGGGTTGATGGGTGCAGCAAACCACCATGGCACGTATATACCTACGTAACAAACCTGCACATTCTGCACATGTAAACTTAAAGTATATATATATTAAAAAAATTAAATAACTCCCTTCTCCAAAGTGATGTCTCCATTGTAGCCAAGATACTGTAATAATCAGTATTTCTTGAACTCTGACTGTGTGCCAGGCACTGAGTATAAAAGGGTTTATATACTTGCTTTTGTTTAATATTTATAGCAACCCTGTGATGTAGTTGTTATCATTCCTCTTCCATAGAGGGGAAAACTGAGGCACTGAGAGGTTAGGGAATTTTCTCATCATAACACTGCTCACAGAGAAGTCTGTGTTTAAAGCCAGGCTTGCCAGACTCCTGACTCTGTGGTTCTCCCCACTGCCTGCTTGTCTCGGGAGGAGGCCGTGTGATGTCGTGGTTGGGTCACATTGTTGGTATTGGTCAACCCTTCTGGGCCTCTGACTCCTCATGTGAAGAGGAGAACAGTAAGAGTATCTATTTCCTAGGCATGGCGTAAGAATTAATGGAGTTAATATCTATAAAGTACTTAGAATAATGTCTGGTATACCATAATCCACCAATAAACATTAGCTCTTATTATTTTCTGATGAATGAGAACCCGTCATTTTCTCTACCACCCTTCTCCCTGTGTGGTTGCTTAGCTGGACTTGCACCAGGTTGGAGGGCTGCAGATACTATTAGAAAGGTAATTTTTTTCTGGGATCTATCATCTCCCAATCTCAGCCCCACCGCCCTCTGCAAGCGTGGGCGGGGAAGCAGTTGGTAAACGTGTTTGTTTTTGGAGAGGTGGGAATTTGTCCTCTTTTGCCAGCCATGCTTGGTGCTTTGGCCTGAGGCTCAGGTGTCAACTGTTTCCTGTTTGTAGCCTGGGCAGCAGCCCCAGTACTGGGTGGACCAAGCCCTGTGGCGAGCCCCATGGTGAACAGCACAGAGGAACAGGAATAGCTGTCTGGGTTCTCCAGAAGCCTGGACCTAGTACTTGCTGGTCTACCAGGCAGCCCAAACACCACCCAAAAGCCCCTCTGCAGCATGGGGTTTGGGCCTGGCTGGTTCCGGCTCCAGCACTGGCATGAGCTTTGCATGCATTCTGGATGGGTAGCAGAGACCGAATGTTCCTCTTGGCTCAGGTGTTGGGTGGAGAACAGTAAGAATGAAGGAGGGAGAAGATCGAGGTCCTTCACCTGATTGTGCAGAAGCCAAAAAGTGGCTTCTCTCTGGAGATTTCAGTGAGTTGCCTTTGTTGGATGCAGACACTGGTAAGACTAAAAGCAGGGCCAGGTCTTCCCTTTTTCAAGCAGGCGTTTCTTTGGAGCAAGGCTTTTGAAAGGGAAGCTGGATTTAGCCCCAAACAACAACAGGGGAAGTTAATACTATTTATTGAACCTTTAGTTTATAACAGGCACTGGGCTGAATGCTTTTTGCAAGCAGTATCTCATTTAAACCTACAGCCACCCAGAGCAGTAGACATTATATTTCCATTTTACAGATGAAGAAACTGAGGCTAGGAGAGATCAAGCAACTTGCTTAGAGCCAGAATTCAAACCAAAGTTGATGTGCTGTGCCAGGCACTTTACATAGGTGATATCTTATTTAAGATTACCTAATTAATCCTTACAACAGCCTGGTGAGGTAAGCATTATTCTTCCCATTATATAGCTGGGGAAACTGTAGCTCAGAGAGGTTAAGTAACTTGCCCGAGGTGGAGCTCAGATGTAAGACAGGCCTGTCTGACTTTCTACCATACCAGACTGCTTTTGAGAGAAAGAGGACAGAGAGAGAGAGGAGACAGAATGTGTGTGTGTGTGTGTGTGTGTGTGTGAGAGTGAGTGTGAGTGTGTGTACTCCTGCAAATGAGACATGACCTAATGTTACCCAGAGCCCCTCACTTGACATGTGTCCAGTACTTTTCCACGTTTCCAAAGCCCTGTCAGTCATACCAACACCCGCAGACCTCTTCTGGCTGGGGCTTGCCAGCTGAGATGGTAGAGATAGTATCTGCAGGCTCAGGGAGGGTTGCCAGGTAAAGGGTGGGGTGGAGAAGGGTTCCCACCCAAAGAGGGTTCCCCTGGCCCTTCGAGAAGCCGCCTCCCTGCGCCTGTGCGTGAGAAGGGTCCAGGGAGGAGGCAGTGTTTGCTTGTGTGTGCCTGCAGGGAGGGGGTGGACCCTGGCTTTCTCTTTGCCCCCAAGTCAGAGAGGGCTGTGCCTACAGCTCTGGTAACCAACCAGAGAATCATCTTCTCCCAGAATCACAGCCTTGGCTAAAAATAAACTTTTTCCACCTTCAACTTCCTTCCCCCTAGTCTGGCCCTTGAGTGGCTTTCAAGGCCACCCTGGGGCTCAGGTGCTCTTTCTGTGTCCCTGTATAGCTCCTACCTGATACCGGGTCACATCTAGTTTTATGTCCCTCTCTGCTTGAGAACTTCCAGAGGCCTTCTCTAAGCCAATAGGTTTTTGTGCACTCACAAGAACTGTGTGAAGCGGGTATTACTACTCTCATTTAACAAAGAAGATAACTGAGGCTCAAATGGTTGAGTGGCCTGCACCCCAGTACCTGAGCCGGGACTTACTTCATTCCTTTTTTTCTGTGCCTGCTGGATCACAGGGGCTGTGCTCACTGCAGGTCTGTTATCTCCAAATCCAGCTTGTCCCACTGATCACCGCTGCCCTCATGGTCCCCATACCCTCCTGGACTTCTGCTGCTTGTGTTCAGATCAAGTGTTGAGACTTCCCTCCCTTTTCCACCAAAGCCCTCTTGGCTCCCAACTACTGAAGATACTTAGTTCACATCCTGTTGTGCTTTTCTTTCTTGGCAGCCCCTCCCCTGCACTGGCATCTACTCATATTTCCTCCTGTACACTTCGTCAGCACGGACTGCTGCGGGGTGTCCCTGGTTCCAGTCCTGTAGCGGACAGTGTGGCGGCAGATTGAGCTCTGTCATTGCACAGACCTGGCTTTGAATCTTGGCTCCACCAAGAGAATCTGTGTAACCTGGTGACTTATGCTCTCCAAGCCTCAGTTTTCTCTCTGTTCAATGGGAGGAAAAATAGAATCAACTTTATAATGCTGTTAGGAGGAGGATTCAATGAGATCTTGAGTGTAAAGTGTCTTGGACACAGTAGACACGCAATAAATGTGAGTTGTTGTTGTTCCTATTGCAACAATTTAGCAGCAATATTGGTTCCAGTTGCCCCATTTCATATCCATGTGGCTCCAGTTCACCCCTTCTTCTTAGCTTTGCCCTTGGAAGGCTCTGAAGACCTCTGGTTCCTCCTTTTCCAGATGACAGTGCTGCTCAGATTCCCCTGACTGCTGGCCGCCTTCTGAGTGTTCTTACCTGTGTCCTTGTGCCTGACTCAGCCATTACTAAAGCAATCATAAGAAAGTCATGCAAGACTCAGTCTGGGCCAGGCAAACACAGGCATGCTTCACTATACCTAACAGGGTGGTTTTTGAAATGTTGTATACAAATCAAAGTTTTGTCACTGAAATATTATTTTCCTTTACTGGAGAACGTGCATTTAAAGAAATATTAGGCTGGGCGCAGTGGCTCATGCCTGTAATCCCAGCACTTTGGGAGGCTAAGGCCGGCGGATCACTTGAGGCTAGGAGTTCAAGACCAGGCTGGCCAACATGGGGAAACCCCGTCTCTACTAAAAATATAAACATTAGCCAGGCATGGTGGTGGGCACCTGTAACCCCAGCTATTCTGGAGGGTAAGGCATGAGAATCACTTGAACCTGAGAGGCGGAGGTTGCAGTGAGCTAAGATACCACTACTGCACTCCAGCCTGGGTGACAAAGACTCGGTTTCAAAAAAAAAAAGAGAGAGAGAGAGAAATATTAGACTGAATCTTTTCAGAGAACAAAGAATGAATTTTAATGGTCAGTTAGAGCCAAATATCATCAATAGGCTTTGCTTAATGCAAGTTATACATTAAGATTTTTGTGTTTATATTTTCCCCCTTGATGACATCTCACAGTGTGTGATCTTAACAAGAAATTTTTTAAAACTTAACCTAGGCCATCACTGTGGATGGTTTCATCCAAGGGCTTGGAAGTGGGTTTTGCGGGTCACTTATGTAGCTGGCAAACTGAGCCTAGAAAGATTTGGATACCCAGTCACTGGGAGTAAACGTGGGTTCCTGCAGAGGCCAGTGGTGGAGAGCTGTGCTCCTAGCTCTGGGCAGGGACTTTTGCAAGTGTGGCTGAGAAGAGTGATCAAGCTGAACTTGGACTCTAAGGCGAGAGCTGCCAAGCCAGAGAAGGCTAACCGCTGTGTCTCGGAGAGAGAAGCAGTAAAGCTGCCTGAAGACAAGGAGTCCCTCCCCAGGTGTCTGACATGAACCAGAACCAACTTCCCTTCCGAGGATTTGGTGCCTCCCTTAAGGTTGGCCTGTCAGCCAGGAAGAGGGCAGCTTTCTGGCTATTAGGGCACTTCCCAGACTGTGTAGAGGATGCCCTTGCCCACGTGACCTGGGAGGGACAGGTGCTTTTCTGGCATAAAACAAGGTATGGCGCAGCAGAGTCTGGGGTTTGTGACTTTGTCCAGGATGCGGCAACCTAGCAGCGACACAGTGGGGGTACAGGCAGGCCTCTGAGGATCTGGGGAGTCCAAGTGCATAAGAGGCCGCCAGTTCCCCTCCTTCCCTGGGTCCTAAGGACTTCCAAGTACCACATGGGAAGCAACGAGAATCCTGCCTGGAATGATGGAAGCTCCCGAAAGCAGAGAGGAACAGAGAAGTAGGCATCTTGATTCTGGTTTGCATGAGCCCTGACCCTAGCCTGCCCCCGCCCCCTCCCTTCTCCCCACTTCCCATCTCCCTCTCAGGTTCCTGTTCATCTTTTCAAACTCAGTTCAAATGCTTCATTCTCTAACTTGCCCCCCACCACTACTACCTGCACCTGTGTGCCTTAATAGGCTTCGTGTGTGTGTGTGTGTGTGTATGTGTGTGTGTGTGTGTGTGTGTGTGTGTGTCTGCCCTGCCCACCAGTCAGTGGAATATTTGGGAAAAGGGTCTGTATCGTATTTGTGGTAGAAGAGTTCCTGTGCTGTTCCGTTACTGGTGCATTCAGTAAGTGTGTTCTAAATAAGTGCATGGAGGCAAGCGGATCACTTGAGGTCAGGAGTTGGAGACCAGCCTGGCCAACACGGTGAAACCCCACTTCTACTAAAATTACAAAAAATTAGCTGGGGCATGGTGGTGCGTACCTGTAATCCCAGCTAGTTGGGAGGCTGAGGCAGGAGAACCACTTGGACCTGGGAGGCGGAGATTGCAGTGAGCTGAGATCTCGCCACTGCACTCCAGCCTGGGTGACAAGAGCAAGATTCCATCTCAAAACTAAATAAATAAATTAAGTAGGTAAATAAATGCCCTGTTGGATCACTGGGCTGAACCTCTCCACCGCCTATCACCCCGCTTCCTGGGGGCCGCGAATGCCCATCTCCTCTGCTCTTCCGGCTGCTTTGCTCCCTGTTGTCTTTTCTTGCATCCAGTGATCCACAAAACCTGCCCCCTTTTCCCAAGAAGGTGAACTTGTTGGCTTTATGCAAATAGAGTGTGGAGTGGGCTCCATCCAGTCGGCCCTGGTAAATATTGCCTAACCCTACCACTTGCTGGCTGGGCCCGGGAGCTGTTTACAGAGGCATCCCAGCGTTGGCTCGGTGGTTGTCGGGTGCCAGGGCCTAGCCTCTAGGGACCCGGAGTGTGTGCAGGACTCTGACCAACCCAGTTTGAGGTTGGTAGTTAGGTCAGCTAACTATCCCAAGCCAGAACAGGGCTCTTACTAAACGCCCCTTAGGAAGTAATGTAGCCATCCTGGGGCTGCCCTCTCCTGGCCATTTGAATGGAAACAGTGTGACTGGGGACATCCAGTGACACATGACATCACTGTAACATTATTTTTCATAAACTGTGGAGATAAATTTGGGTTGAGCCTTTAGCCCCGGGGTGAGTCTGAAACTCACAGACTCTGAGGGCTGATGGGTCCTTGAGGCCGTCTGTCCCCTGTTCTCAGCAGCATCCCGTAGAGCCCGCTGCTCGGGCACAGCGCTGTCTTCCTCCCTTTAATCCTGTGCGTCGACATGTTTGTTTATTCATAATATAACGTCTTATGACTCAGTTTTCACCCGCACTGGTGAAATTTAAAAAGGAGAAATGGAGTGCACTTGTACAGAACTAAATATATTCCATTTCTCTCATTCAAGATTTTGCATTTTTGGTGTTAAAATATTTAGTGCACATAATGAAACGAAGGTCAGAGTCAATGATGTTAGTTACTTTAATATTCTTATTTGGCAAAATAAAACAACTGTATCCGACTCTAAAAAAAAATGTTTACTAATCATGAGCCTCAAAAGGCTAAGAAATAGTGATGCCACTACAATCTATGCCTCATATACAGATTCTGCTGATACCCCTGTCAGATGACCTGCGGTCCCAAGTCTCTGTCAAAACTCATCCTGGGTTTTCAGACTTGCTACCAGCCTGCTCCAGGACTGAGTGGGTTGAAATGTTAGACGCCATCTTGGTCATTCTGCCCGCTTCTGTTTCAGGGCCTGTGTCTGTCCCAATTACATGGCAGCCCTTCCATATTTGAGAAGAGTCATCACCCTGAAATTATCCCTTTTCTGTGTAAATATCCCGGGTCTGTAAAGGATTCCATATGTTGTGCTGCTGATTTTCTTCCTTAAACTAGTTATATACTTAACACATGAATACTTTCTTGTTATAAAATATTTCATAATAGAGATAAAAAGGAAGATTATTTTTATGCCTGTTCATGCTCAGTCCTCTTCCCAGAGGTAACTCCTTTTATCAGCGTAGTGTATATATGTCTAGAAGACTGTTTCTCTAGATATATATTACAAATGGAAATGTAAAAATGTTTGTGGAGTCTAAAAAATGCCTACACACATACGTATCAATTATATTACATGTATTCTTTAGTGACTTTTTACATTTTAAAATATGTATAGGTTGTTTCATGACAGTACATATAGAGTTATATGATTTTTGTTAATGACCACATAAAGTTCTATTGTTTGGGAGTTTTTCTGTTTTTTTTTTCTGAGATGGAGTCTTGCTCTGTCACCCAGGTTGGAGTGCAGTGGTGCTATCTCGGCTCACTGCAACCTCCGCCCCCAGGGTTCAAGCAGTTCTCATGTCTCAGCCTCTCCAGTAGCTGGGATTACAGGTGCCCACTACCATGCCTAGCTCATTTTTGTATTTTTTTTTAATAGAGATGGGGTTTCGCCACGTTGGCCATGGTGGTCTTGAACTCCTGACCTCAAGTGATCTGCCTGCCTCGGCCTACCAGAGGGCTGGGATTATAGGTGTGAGCCACCGCACCTGGCTTGTTCTATTGTTTTAACATAATCTTACTTTTCCATTCCCCAATCGATAGATATTAGATTGCTTTCCATACTTTATTTTACAATGCTGTGATGAACTCCTTGAATTTGTTTGTGCCTTGTTGCCTTTATATGCATGGCTTTGGTCTGCCAATCACTCCCCTTAAGTATGAGACCCACAAGTGTACAGCATAACACTCAATGCTCAGATGAGATCCAGGCGGGCCAGAGCACGGTGCAACTATTTGTTCATCCAGCCATCCATTTACCCATTTGAATGTATTTATTGAGCAGGTACTATGCCTTTCTCTTGCCCTGATTTCTACTTGCGCCAGCTGCAAATAAGGCAGTAATGGGGCCTGCCCTCATGGAACGATGCAGTCCAGTATGGGAAACTCCCTCCATTCGGATGCTCTACTTCTGTTAGTACCGCCTATCCTATGGGGTTTTTTTTTTTTTTAAAGGTAATTATGTCACACTGTCAACTTACATGCTCTTTGAGTCGGTTAATGAGTCTCAAGTCTTTTTTCATATAAATTGTTGTCTCAACTTGTGCAGTTAATTTACATATTTCTAAGTAAAGGATTTTTATATTTGTTCCTATGTTTTATCTTATGACTTGCTTCCCTTCCTGCCATATGTTCAAGCTTTTTTTTTTTTTAATCTTGATGTCTGCGCAGAGTATTAGCTGGCCCTGCTCCTCGTGCAGAGATGTAATAAGTGTGCCCGCTACATCTTCATCTACGTTACTGATAACATTCTTAGCCACAGTGGACCACAAGTGGGGTCCTGTGGCATGCCATTGAAGATGTCCCTCCTAGATGACAGTGACCCATATTTAATCAACCCTGTCTCAGCCCATCTTGACCTCCAGGACAGTACCTAAATACATATGTACATATTTCAATGATAGTATCTGTCTGATCTCCCATTCTGAAAACCTGATATGAAAGGAAACGAGCCTAATTTGGCATGACTTTATAAGTCACATGATACAGTGGAAGAGGGTTGATTTGGGGGATTTGGTCAGGCCTAGATTCAAGCTCTGCACTTCTTAGCTTTATGGCCTTTGGGAAATCATTTGACTTCTCTGAGACTCAATTTCCTACATTCGAGGACTGTCAAAAGTATGCATTAGTACCATTAATAAGCACTTACTAAGTGATGGACATCATGCACTGTGCTGGGCAGGCCACAGTAAGCAAGATAGGTCTCTCAGGTATTAAGTGTGCAAAATTCGTATCTTCGATCATTTTAGTGACAGAAACAAGGAAAGCCCTCCCTGGAATAGGTTTTCTAGACATTCATCCCTAACCCTTGAGACCTGGGGATGTATCGGAGATTATTTCCCTTTTATACATAGGGAAACTTAGATACACTGATAGAGTCCCTTGGCTCAAGTCCACTCAGCCTTTGGTAACAAATTTGGTAGCTGCTCCCTAGCCTTAAAGAATTTATCTTAAACTGTCAATTGAGTAGGTTCAGCCAACCCTTGTGCTTAGATCCCTGTCCCTGGCTAATAGGTGGTGTAACAGGATAGGCACCTAGTTAATACAAATTAAGCCAAAGCACAAGTCAAGTGTTGAAGAGAGCTTCATGGCAGTGCTGCATTGCCTCACTTATCCAGAGAGCCAGTAGCCAACCTCTTTAGACAGTAAGACGAATACTGACAGTAAGAAGGAAGCAAATGAGACTTCAAGCCAGGCCCTTTCTCAGAGCCTTAAACTTTTATTTTAGAGATGGTCATACTGAGCTTAATGATCTGGTTTTTCTATCCCTTAGCAGATAAAAGTGCAAATTCAAGCTGGAATAGCGGATTGCTAGAAGCAAGCGTACTAATAGAAGCAGAGATAAACTTGATTGTGAGAAAGGAAGAAAAAAAACTGGGAAAAGCAGAGCTCAGAGCTGAAAAAAAAAAAAAAGAGAGCGAAAACAAAAAACAAGAAAAAAGGGCAGTCTGGGGCCATCCAGTGCTACAGCCAACAGCGGTCAAACACATCAGTATCCCTGAGGGGATGGTTGCTTTTAAAACAAGTTTGAAATTATGGCTCTGAGTCATTGACTAAATTACCTTCCAGGTATGCTTTAAGGTAAAATAGGGATGTATATGATACCTTTTAGCAAGATCTCTGTTCAAAAAGAAACCAATACATATCTATCCAAAGCTGAGATAAAAGGCTTTGGAGCTTCAAGGGATAGATTTCTGTGACTGAAAATCCACTTATTTAGGAAGAATTCCTGAGAAAGTCCTAGGCATTTGATAAGGCATGCTGAATTTTAGATGACTTGAGTTCAAGTCACAGCTCTCCTGCTAGCCAACATGTGCCTTGGACAGATCTCTTACCATTTATGACCCTGTTTTCCACAAGCAGGAATAACATTACCTGCCTTTTCAATCTCATGAACGTATTCTGAAAATCAACAGAAATGTGTTTGAAAGTGCTTTGTAAACCGCAGAACATGGTGGAGATGTACAAGTGAAGTCCGTGGGCCACACCCCAGGTGTTGCCTACTGCGAGACAGTGACACGAAATGTGGACAGAGATCGATTCCAAGTTGTTGCTTTAAATATATACATATGTACATGTATGTATGACATACATATGCATATCTTCATATATGTGTGTATGTCTGTTCGTTTAGATAATGTACCTTTAAACCTCTCAAGACGCCCTTTTCACCAGGCAAAAGAAGCAGTTCTACAACTAACTTTGTCATCTTGTAAGCTCTAACATTCTATATAGTTACGTGACATTTTGAATACTTACTAACTTTCATCTTCATCTTTCCTAATCTAATACTAAGAATTAGCTTTTAAAAATCAAACATTGCAGAAATATATGGCTTCTAGAAGCCCAAATGCTCTCCCCTGCATCTATGATTAACAGTTTGGCTTAGGGACCTTCAGATTTTTTTCTGTGCTAGTTCTGGTCCTGGAGGCATTCAACAGACAATTCCTGAAATAAACAGCCCTTTGTTATAATAGAGAAACCTTTAGGGGTGGAAATACATTTTATATTCTAAAAGCTCTCCAATCTGTGCTGTTTGGGCCTTAGGGTCATCCTCTTGAGTTCTTACTTAGGCAATTGCAGTAAATAGCTTTTTAACTGGCTGCCCTGACTACAGTCGTGCTCTCTTCAAATCCATGTTCCACAGGGCGGTTAGGATAACTGAACTAAACCTAAAATCTCACTGCAATCACTCCCCTTTACTTTAGTTCCACCATGCCCTCAGACTCCCTTCTGAACTCTTTTGTCTTCCGCCATGGGCCCTGCCTGCTCACCCACCTGTCGCCTCCCTTCCCTGCAGCAGCAGTCCCAAATTGCTGGTAAATCCTGAACAGGAAGAGGAAGCGCCGTTTCACCCTCTGCAACTTTGGACGGAGCCACTTCCTCCACTTCTGCTTCTTGGGATGCCTTTCTTTGCTTTCTCTGCCTGGCAAACTTTTCTTCATCCTTCAGGGTTGCTCAGAAGGGCTCTTCTTCTGAGAGCCTTCCTCATCTCATTCCCTTTTCTTTAGCTGCTCTCCTCTCTGACGAAGTGAATGGCAACCTTTTCTTTGCCACCTCGTACCTGCTTCTGAGTGTTAGAAGTACTGCTCTGTAGGAGATGACTCTGACTTGCACAGCCTCTCAATTAACCTGGGGGCTTCCTATTCATCTTTGTGTCCCTAGTGCCTTTTGGTATACAATAGGTGCTTGGTAAATATTTGTTGAACTAAGCTGAACTGGAAAGGGAAACTTTATAGGGCAGGAAACTGTGTTTCGTTCATGCCACATAGAAGACCACCTTTTCCAGCTGCTGCTGAAACAGACCTGGGGCGGCCTCACTTGATTTGGGGTGCCACAGGAGTACAAGAGACAAGGAAGACCTCAGGTTTCCTGGAAGACTAAAAAATGAAAATTACCAGAGATAACCATTTGCTTCATTTATCCAATGCCCTTCGAGGACAAGCTTCCAAATTGCAGGTTCACTCAGGAAATGCCGAAGAGATTCCCATTCAGACCTGTTGAAAACTTCACTCTCGATAACTATTTAGGCCACAAATATGTGTAAAGGTCCCAGACTACATTTGTAAGTGTAGCCTGGAAATGTTTATCCCAACTGTGCACCATACATAAAAGCAATATAGTACCCAGAAGAGGCTGGAGTGAACAAGCACCTCTCAGTAGCTTCCAGGAGCCCAGAATTCGGAGTGGAAGGCCCAGTGCAGCTGCCTCACAGCATGGTACAGGCAGAAGGGAGGGTTCTGGAGGCCAAATAACCACGTAGAGAGTCAGACTCTCCTCTTCCTAGCTGTGTGATGTTGGGAATGTTGCTTAAATTCTCTGAGCCTTGGTTCCCGTATCTGTTAAAACAGTTTGGTAAGATTACGTCCCTCATTGAATTATCAAGAAGAAAAAATGATGGTATGTCTGAAAGTGTTTCTCATCTCTATAGTGCTGTAAAAAATATTTTTTCTCTTTCTTGAGCTGATGCTCCTGTAACGAATCTGTGTAGTGCTTGGTGATCATAAGTTGGTGCTGTACACATGTGTGTGTGTGCGTTCAGGACAGAGCATGTGCAGTTCCTTTTATTGGATTCATCTGGAACCCCATAGTAAAATACACACTGGGACAGAGATTTCATGACATTCCTGAGCCACCTTTTTCCCCTCTTCATCTCTTCTCGTCCTAATGGGGGAGGTAAGAGCAAATATCACACCTTGTAGTTAATTTGTGTATGTGAGACTCAAGGAAATACAGGATGCTGGCTGCAAAGCCAAGTGCATTATGTTTCCATATCAAACAGATGTGTGTTTATCTGATTCTGAACCTTGCCCTGCATAGTCATTGAGAACTGTCAGTGGGGCTCATGGTTCTTTCTTTTGACTGCAACTAAATCTCTGTAGGGGAACAGCAGGATTAAGGCTACAACTGAGTTATTACAATAGCCAGAGTAGGCAACAACTTGAGAGTGATAAAAACAGGTGACAGAGACACGCGGCAGTGCAGTAGAATGAACTGGACACTGGATAGGGAGTTAGCAGATCCGTGCTAATCAGCCCTGGCTTGGTCTTTAGGACTAACTTGACTGCAGCTCTAGCTGTGTTTCCCTGAGCAAGTTATTTTCCCTCTCTGGCTTCAGAAGTCGTATCTGTAAAATGAACCAGGTGATGTCTATTTTTCCTTCCAGTTCTGATGGCGAAGGAAAGGAATCAACACATTGTGGAATCTCTGCCATACAGCTAGTACAACCTACACCAAACAAGTTTGAAGAGTCTATAATTCTATAATTCCATCACACACAGAGAGAGTGAGGATTGTGTAGAAGTATGGAGTCAGACTGACTTAGACTGAAATCTCAGCTCCATTATTTACCAGCAGTGTGACTTTATGCAAATTTCTTAATGTCTTTAAGCCTCAGTCTTTTCATCTATAAAATGGGTCTTGTAACATAGTAAGCATACTTATATGCTTATAAGTGTATTCCTACTCTCTCTTTATACATTATAAATTTCTTTTTTTTTTTTTTGATATGGAGTCTCTCTCTGTAGCCCAGGCTGGAGTGCAGGGGCACAGTCTTGGCTTACTGCAAGCTCCGCCTCCCGGGTTCACACCATTCTCCTGCCTCAGCCTCCCGAGCAGCTGGGACTACAGGCACCCGCCACCATGCCCAGCTAATTTTTTGTATGTTTAGTACAGACGGGGTTTCACCGTGTTAGCCAGGATGGTCTCAATCTCCTGACCTCGTGATCTGCCCGCCTCGGCTTCCCAAAGTACTGGGATTACAGGCATGAGCCACTGCGCCTGGCCTAAGTTTCTTAAGTAGATTTCATCTGGTCTATTTCTCTTTATTTTCAAGGAATAATCTAGGACTACAGAGATGAGTGAAGTAACGTAATATTAGGTCATGCAACTAGTTGGAGGCAAGAATGGGTCCCAAAGTCAGGATCCCGATTGATTCTGAGCCTTGTGCTTATTTGCTGGATGTCTTTTTTATCATCCCCATTGGGGATAGCAAAGCCCTTCCCTGATAAGCAGCACAGGAATATGTTAAAAACAAACAAAAAAAACCCCAGTGTGATGATGAACTGCATTTATATACTAGACACTTCCCAAGAACAGCCACTGGGCTTGGAAACGGTTCTCAGAGTTTGATGCTTAGCATTTCTTCCCCCTCCCACACCTTCTCCTTCTGCCATTTCACTTATTTAGGGGCAGAACAGCCTTCTGTGGGGGCATATCAAAAGTTCTGTGTCATGCTTTTCCCTAGTCAAAGAACCAGAGAGGGTAGCTCTGTCCTCTTTTCTACCAGGTAGGCCACCAAAAGAACCAGCAGATGCTGACTCAGAGGGGATCAGGTTGACAAAAGCAGCTGCCCACTGGGGAGGATGCTGCAGGTGCCTCAGGAGGGCTCCGCAGCAGTGCTTTGGTTAAAATGATTCAAGTCCTGAGCACCATGAAGCATTAGTGAGGGTGGGTCTGCCATGAGGGCACAGCCACCTCCCAACATTTTTAGAACTGAATTCAGGGATTTATATTCCAGAGGGGGAAGAAAACTTTTATGGGTTTAAAATGATAGGGTTTTTCATGCACGTGTCAGCACTAGCAATGCTATGTCCTAAGAACTGAAGACAAAGCATTAAATAACATGACTGATAAGATTGTTGCATTTCCAGAGTAGTGACAAGCGGGAAAAATAAGGATGGCTTTTTGGAAAGCGTCTTTTCAGCAGTAGCAACCCCACGTGGTTCCAGCCTCCTAGGAGCCATATGTCTCGTCTCTTCCATCCCTCCTTTGTGTGTGTGTTTGATGCTCTCAGGGTGATAATCCCAGTTTGCATGGGCAAAGGCACACCTAGGCTGCTATAGCATAGGTTTGATTAGAGTCCAGGGGCTGGATGAGGTCATCCCTCCAAGCACTTCCCAGAGGCATCTGAGGAGGCAGGAGCCTTGGACGCCTAAGGAAAGCTAAGAGCCATGGAGATGGGAGAATCCCCCAAGCAAAAATGCAGCCGATATCTCTTGGGGTACTTTTAGCCCTGTTCACTTGAGACGAGTTACCCATCTGCCCCATGCCACCACTTGGAATATATTTTTAAAATGTTTTCATGAGGAACGCATTTGCCAATCTTTTACATATCAGTTCCAAAACAGAAACTCTTCCTCACTGCTAGGGAGAAGTGTAGAAGGGGGGAGAAAGAAAAAAAAATCTTGCCTGTAATTGAAGGCAGGTTGGGAGATGTTCACGCTTTGAAACGCTCCTTCTTGTGAAATGTTTATGAAACACTTTCCACAAACGAGTTATGCAACTGGGACAACAGCTTTGATCATTTTCATCACCAGTGATATATTCATTAGTGTTGAGCTGTCTTCCCCCAGAGAGGGCCATGTGAAAGTGTCATGGGGAGGGGGTTAAAGGTGAGTACCCCAGCCCCACCATGCCCCATCCCATGAACCTAAAACAGATGGTCAGTAAGGAGGTCCCAGTGTACGTCTGGCCCCAGAACGCCACCTTTTCCATCACCGATGATCTATTCTCTCTCCTACCCTTGGGATGTGTATAATATTTTTTGGTAGATAAAGCACCAGAGGATGGTCAGGAGACCACTCTCTTGTCAGAGTTTTGCCAGGATATTGCTATATGAGTTTATACCCGTCTCTGAAGGTCTCTGAGCTTCTGTGAGATGGAAGGGTGAACACTTCTCCTCACACCTCCCGGCTATGACGGTAAAGCCAAGGAGGGCTGTAGAAAGGGCTTCCACCTCCTTGGAAGGGGCTCTCTCCTTCCAGAATGAGACTACTGCTTTCTAAATTAAGTGATGTCAGAGAGTTCACTGGGATCAGAAAAGATAATCATCCCTAATACCTTTTTACTTCCCTGATCACTGCCTAAAACTCAGTGTAATACCTTTGCACAGCACAGTGGGTGGAGAAGATCCTAAACAACAAAGCTTGTCCAATAGCTGGACAGGCTGCTCAGTGGCTGTGGCAGGGCAGAGCACCCTGCGGTGGCCCGCGTCTCCAGGGATGCATCCGTCCCAAGTAAAGTCTGGAGAAACCCGCCACTTGCGTGAGAAGAACTGCCAAAGAGACCCTGGAGATGATCTTCTTGGTTCCAGGCAGGCTGTGGGTTTGGTTGGGTTTTCACAAGCACGGGGGAAATTGGGTTTTCGTCCAATTTGCCTCCGGTTCTCACATTAGAAGTCAATGGGATCCAACAGAAGTCTCTCTATCTCATCTTCCAGATCCACAGCCAACACCCAGTTGCCTGGAAAGGTTCCAACCTTTTCCCCTTAACAGCTGTAAAAAGGGATTTTTGTAAATTCAAGAAGACTTTATTTCTTAATTTCTTCATTTCTGAATCCCTGAGAATGTCAAAGATGTCAGTTGGAGGCCATGGGAATTGTCAACGTACCCTTCCTCCTTCCTGTTGAGCTCAGCTAATAGAGACCACTGATCAAAGCTGAGATTTGAGAACTTGTCATCAAGAAAGCAGTGTCCTTTGTTGTCTTTCAATTTGGTTTCTTTAGGATTGTCTTCTTTTGGGGTTACTATCAGCTCTTCACACCCAGAGGGTAATGAATTATGAAAAATAAAATATTCCATATCCAAAGGAACTATAAAGAAGATAAATAAAAATAAATAAATAAAAATTAGAAAAGAGTAAAAGGTCGGTCAAACAAATCAGAAAAAAATAATGTGGCCAGGCGCGGTGGCTCACGCCTGTAATCCCAGCACTTTGGGAGGCCGAGGTGGGCAGATCACGAGGTCAGGAGTTCGAGACTATCCTGGCTAACACAGTGAAACCCCGCCTCAACTAAAAATACCAAAAATTAGCCGGGTGTGGTGGTGGGCATCTGTAGTCCCAGCTACTTGGGAGGCTGAGGCAGGAGAATGGCGTGAACCCGGGAGAAGGAGGTTGCAGTGAGCTGAGATCATGCCACTGTACTCCAGCCTGGGCAACAGAGCGAGACTCTGTCTCAAAAATAAAAATAAAAATAAAAATAAAAAAATTAAAAAAAAAATAATGCAGAGAGATTGTCAGAAAGCCCCGAACTAACACCAAAGGGCTTTTCTGCTATCACACCTTTCATTTTTACAACTGGGAGGTCGGGAGTGCCCCCCAAAGAGTTTGAAGGGCAATTGATCCAGGAAGCAGATGAAAGGGTGCGTTTTCTTTTATGATGGCGCTGGTTTCTGAAATTAAGTGTTGCAGGAAGACCTGGCACAGATTCTAACAGATAGCGCCCAGGTTGGAGGCAAAGCACATGTTTTCAAGCTCTGTCATAGCTGCCTCTCCTTATCTCTCCCTTGTGCATAATGAGTCTACAGAGGAGCCCTGCCACTTGCCTCCGAGATGGAACTGGGCCAAGCTGCCAGAGGCTGTTCCACCAGCTTGATTTTACCTCCAGTGCTCCACGTTCTCCCTCTGTCCCCCTTCCTCCATCCTGCCTCCCCAGTACCGTCTGGGATGGCGGATGCCTGGGGGCAGGAGGAGGTTATGCAGGGAAGAGGTGGGGACCACAAAGGCCTGGCTTAAGTAAAATCCCCTCTCAGAGTAAACCTTAAAGTTGTAGTGGTGGTGGTGATTTTGAAATAAGTAGTTTATCATCTATTTCTAGTTTTTAAAAACTTGCTAACACATGTTTTCCTGGAATCTAAGGATGTGGAAACTCTAATTTTGGGGAGAAGAACTAGGACGCCAGAGTTTCTTAGAGGTTCCGAGTGTGGATGGGCACAGCTGAAGGGGCATGGGGCAAAGAAGTGGGGCTCTTAGAGACAACGCCCAGGCAGCCGTGTGATTTGAGTTTTCTGAATGTCTAACCCTCTGCCCCCACAGTTATTTCCCATCTCTCCCCCTTCCTTCTCTTTGCTTCCAAAGTTCCATAATAGTCTCCTTAAGTGAGAGGAATGATTTCCAAAGACTGTCCCTGAAACAGCCATCTTCTTACCAATTTCTGTGCAACCAGGGCTTCTCAGTGTTATTTAGATCTGCTTTATCTAAGAACACAGCAGCAACCTCGACGGGCCAGGTCTACCAAATGCACTAGGGAATTGGAATTCGTAATTCCATTTGTTGACAGATAGGGAGAAAAATCCTGGACTATCATACAGTAGATGGGGAAACTGTGTCCCATAGAGGCTGAGCCCCATAGAGGCTGAAGATTACATAGTAAATTAGAGTCAGAGTTAGGGCTAGAAACAAGGTCAGCATTCAATGCGCCTCTTCAACATTTTCTTCCCTGTACCTCATTGGAGGCTGTAGAGAAATGGGTTTTATTTATGTCTTTTGTTCAATTAATGTTTATTGGGTTTTCACCATGTGAAAGGCACCATATTTAGGACATTAGCTACCTACTCAGTCTCTAATGTCAGTAGGATCTTCCTAATTGTCCAACCAAAGAGAATTCTTTTTTCATTTTATTTAACTTTTATTTTAAGTTCAGGGGTATATGTCCAGGTTTGTTATATAGGTAAACTTGTATCATGGGAGTTTGTTGTACAGATTATTTCATCACCCACATGTTAAGCTTAGTACCCATTAGTTATTTTTCCTGATCCTCTCCCTCCTCTCACCTTCTACCCTCCAATAGGCCCCAGTGTGTGTTGTTCCCCTCTATGTGTTCATGTGTTCTCATCATTTAGCTCACACTTATAAGTGGTATCTGGCTTTCTGTTCCTGCATTAGTTTGCTAAGGATAATGGCCTCTAGCTCCATCCACGTTCCTGCAAAGGACATTATCTCATTCTTTTTTATGGCTGCGTAGTATTCCATGGTGTATATATACCACATTTTCTTTACCCAATCTATCATCGACGGGCATTTATGTTGATTTCATGTCTTTGTTATTGTGAATAGTGTTGCGATGAACATAACATGCGCATGTGTCTTTATAATAGAGCTGTTTATAAGGAATTATTTCTTTAGTGATCCAAAGCACCGTTTTTTTCCCGAAAGGGTTAAGCACAAGTTTAGCTGTTAGTCTGAACTTTTAACTTAGGTTAAACAACACAAACAGAAGATATTCCAGGATGTCAGTGATATTCACAGTGTAGACCAAGGAAATGGTTTAAGCCAGCATCTCTAGGGCCAAGAGTTTCTATCTGGATAGGGAACAACCAGATGTCCGCTGAGGAGTGTCTTCCCAATATCTCTTACAAGGTATGGTCTAGAGCTTGTGCCCCCGTCACATTATATGAATTTAAAGTCACGTGGACACCCTCCCAGGGGACTTCCTGAAAAGCTGCAGGAGGGTAGTTTTCCTGGGATGGGAGGAGGAGTGGGCAGAAGCAGCACTTCCTGCCCTGCCCTGGGACACCTGGGAAGCCCACGCGTGGGCGGTTAGTGCTGTCATTGCAGGGTGATAGAGACTGCAGAGAGTTTGGAAACCACCACGGGCCCCTCAGGCTGTAACTACAGCATTGGCTGTGAGGGAGACACGCCTTCACCTGTAGGAAGACAGGCAAAGACTGTCACCAAAGCCACACAGGTGAAGAGGGCCAGCTGCAGAGGCAGACACAGAGGATGGAGAGGTGTGGAGACAAACGAGATGGGAAGGGAGACTCCTCCAGATCAGTGGTGCCCAGACTTTGGGGTTTCATAGATGAGATTCCATTGAGGAAAATAAAATACAGAATTTGGGGGAGATCAGTAAAGGGTTGCCAGTTTTTTACTCTGTGAGGTGAAGAGTTTTAAGAATACCGTTTAGGATCACTATTCTGTCCTAAATAAATTTTAACATTCTTCCTCCTAAGAAAAAAAGAATATCATCTCAGAATTTCTAAGATTTTAATCCATTTTTTTTTTAAGAGACAGGGTCTCACTATGTCACCCAGGCTGGAATGCCGTGGCATGATCATAGCTCACTGCAGCCTCAAACTCCTGGGCTCGAATGATCCTCCCATCTCAGCCTCCCAACTAGCTGGGACTATAGGCATGTAACACCATGCCTGGTTAATTTTTTTTTTTTTTTTTTTTAGTTTAGAGATGAAGTCTTGCTATGCTGCCCAGGCTGGTCTCAAATTCCTACATCGAGCCCTATTTTTGAAAGTCACTACACTGTCATTGTTTTTGTCATTTCAGGGCCACTCACAGAGGCCTCTGCCCAGCTGCCCTGGCTGGAAGGGCACACACAGGCAGGAAAAGTAAGCTGCAGTGCAGTAGGCCCTGGGCTAGCTCTCTCCTCTCTAGCTGGTCACTCCTTTCCTGCCTGGATCTTCCTGCCGTTTCCATCTCCAAGTGCCTGATGGGATCCAGCACTGACTCTCCTCTTCCTTCCACTTGCAGATTAAAACCGAAGATCTCAGTGACTCCCTGCAGCAGACCCTCTCCCATCGGCCATGCCACCTGAGTCAAGGACCTGCCATGATGTCCGGAAACCAAATGTCTGGGGTAAATGCCAGCCCATGTCAGGTAACCCTGATATTCACAGTGGGCCAGTGTGTTTAACTCAGTTCCTCTGGGAAATGTTCGACTTCCATGCTTGGTACTCTGTGAACCCGTATCAGTCTAAAGAACCCCCTGCAGGCAATGTGGGAAAGAGATTTGGAGGCTGTGAGTGGGGCTCTAAAACAGTCCTCTTACAGGTGGAGCCTGGCTAGGGATGTGAAGAAGCAGGCCTCTACTTCTCGGGGACAAAAAGGAGCCAGGCTTGCCAAAGCCAAGGACCTAACAGCCGTGCTGCTGGTGTCTGCCAGCCACATCCAGGGGAATCCTAGGTGGACAGCTGCTGCTGGGTTAGAGAACGTTTCTGTCCCCAGTGGGCCCACTCTGCCTCCCCTAAGGTTTTATGTTAGAGCCAAACTAGAATGGATTGCTGGTGGGGGAAGAAAGAGGCGTCTGAGCTAGTAACAGCCAAGGTCCGGGAGGGCGTTCATGTGATGAGACCTCTTGTCAGCAGGAATCACCTGGGGGAGAAAGAACCACTCCTTTCTGGAAACACATAAGAATGTGGATCCGTCCCTTCACCTTCCATTCAGCAAGGCGTCTCAGGTCTTCTCTCTGTGCACAGACCTAAGCTCAACCCCATGGGGCACAGAGCTCGGAGTCTCCATTGCAGAGAACTCCCCGATCCCCCAAGCATCAGAATTATTAGTCCTATGTCCTGGGCTGGTAGGAGAAACCCTGGACTTTTTGTTTAACTAAATGGGTTTTATTAAGAATGAATAGCTTGTTCCACCTCACAGCTCCCACCCGGACACCCTCCAGGAAAGATTCAGGCCCAGGAAACAGCTGAGGCATGGCTTTTAGCATAATCAAGTGGCATGAGATTAAAAAAGAATTGGACTGTTGGGGATTGCATGTTATCTCTAGGATAAACTCTGAGAGATGGGTCATACCCAGGCTTTGCCTTCAGGGCATTTTACAGTCTAGTTGAGAGACAGGACTGACACATATAAAAATTAACTTAGGAGGTAAGGGTTAAGTAACAATATGTCGTAAGGACTTCCAGGCTGAGGGCAGAAGCTGTAACAATACCAGCATTAATGGAGTACCTACTATTTGCTAGACACTGGGGATACACAGTGGCATAAAGCAAGGTCAGCCTGCACAGTCTCCAAGTCTGGAGACTCCTGGGACAGATGTGTGGCAGGCAGATGGGGCTGATGTCCCCAGCTTGTAAATTCTGTGATGTATGTGTATCTCTCCACGTGCAGGACATGGCTTCCCTCCATCCGCTCCAGCAGCTTGTGCTGGTTCCCGGCCACTTACAGTCTGTATCCCAGTTCCTGCTATCTCAGACCCAGCCTGGGCAACAAGGTAAGAACCCTGAGGTTTTCCACATAGACCGAGTCCAGTCAAGTGCTGCTGCTGCTGCTGCTGCTTTTTGCTGGGTGAGGGGGCCTAATTGGAGAGCATGCATTAGTCAGTCACCCATCTGCTATTAAGACTTACTTATCCACCCCAGAGTCTGAGGAAGGGACCCTGGCAATGCTCCTGCAGGCTTAGTCTCCTTCTCTGCTTCCCCTTCCCAGCCTCCTCTTGGGTGGTCTGGCCCACCTCCTCAATTTCGTGGTGAGTGGAGACGGAAGGTGCAGGCGTGGAGGAGAGCTGTGCTGTACAGGGAGGGGAAGCGCCCTGGGAAATGCAGTACTGACAAGTCCCAATTCCTTGGAAATCTCTCCTGGACACAGATTCGGACTTGCTGCCTGGAAGCCTGGCTGTGATTCTATTTGGAGAGAGCAGCAGTGCCACCCACAGGTTGTAGAAAGGGTATTCAGGTTTTCTTTGGCAGGGAAATTACAACCAGAGAACTCCTCCCTGGCCAAGAGAATATAGATTGAACTATTAATAAATAGCTAACATTTCTTGAGCATGATGTGCCAGGAGCTCTGCTGAGTAATTTTTCTGACATTCCTCAAAATAACCTTGTGCAGTAGGTAGTCCTATTATGCCTCTGGTGACCTACTGGGAAGTTCCAGAACCGTTTAGCTGAGACCCATACTCTTGGCCATCACACTGTGCTGCCTGTCCCACTCCCATCTCCACCAGCTAGGGTCAAAAGTGATGGAGGGTTGGCCGGGCACGGTGGCTCATGCCTGTAATCTCAGCATGTTGGGAGGAGGAGGTGGGCAGATCACTTGAGGCCAGAAGTTTGAGACCAGCCTGGCCAACATGGTAAAACTGTCTCCTCTAAAAATACAAAAATTAGCCGGGTGTGGTGGTGCAAGCCTGTAATCCCAGCTACTCTGGAGGCTGAGGCAAGAGAATCACCTGAACCTGGGAGGCAGAGGTTGCAGTGAGCCGAGATTGCACCACTGCCCTCCAGCCTGGGCGACAGAAAGAGACTCTGTCTCCGAAAAAAAAAAAAAAAAGTGATTGAGGAAGCATAAACTCTCTCCTGTGGCAAGTCCCAGGTAGAGGCTTTGGAAATCCAGAATCCAAACAAAATGCAACTCTGCCTTCTGCCCTTAGCTCGTGCATAAATGAGTCATTATGCTTAGTTTCCAAGGCACCTCAGAATACTATGGTGATGAATGAGACCCTATTTGAATTTTTTTTTTTTTTTTTTTTTTTTGAGATGGAGTCTCGCTCTGTCGCCCAGGCTGGAGTGCAGTGGCTGGATCTCAGCTCACTGTAAGCTCCACCTCCCGGGTTTACACCATTCTCCTGCCTCAGCCTCCCAAGTAGCTGGGACTACAGGCGCCCGCCACCACGCTCGGCTAGTTTTTTGTATTTTTTTAGTAGAGATGGGGTTTCACCGTGTTAGCCAGGATGGTCTCGATCTCCTGACCTCGTGATCCGCCCGTCTCGGCCTCCCAAAGTGCTGGGAGTACAGGCTTGAGCCACCACGCCCGGCCCCTACTTGAATTTTTAAGTGTTTATTTTGGTTAAACAATAAACATCATACTCCTTGAATGGAAAAGGGAAGGTAACAGTTTAATTTGTTTTCAGAAGACTGGAGAGTGACATGAAAATGACCCAGGCATATAACCAGCTAGGTCAGTGTATGATGCAGTGGTGGAAAGACACTTCCAAATTTGGAGTCAGAAAAATTTATTGGTTTTTCAAAAAGTCACTTACTCACTGTGTGTTTTTGGGAAACTTACTGAACCTCTCTGAGCCTCCATTTCCTCTTCTGTAAAAATGGGATAATAGCAAGGCTCTGCCTCATGAGATTATTGAGAGTCACTTGAAATAATGCATGTGAAAAGGCTGTATCCATTTCAACTGCCATGTCAGAATTGCCATTAGTACCCAAGCCTCTCAACTCCCAGTTCAGGATTCCTTGTAAGAGATTTCTTGCCCATGTATTTTAATAATGAACAATGAAGCCCTGACTTTTTAGACTGAAAAGCATAAAGGTCAACATCAGCAGATGCTGTACATTGTGACCCAGAACAGCCTAGGGAACACAGACACCCCAAGGCGCTGTTGAGTGATAAGCAGTTGGGGTAACCAACCCCATTGTCTGCTTTGGCGGTTTGATGGCCCCACTCCTGCTGGGAGAGTGAGCCACCAACCAGGCAGAGCCCTTCATGTGCAATTTTCCCAGGGAGGATGGAGAAGCAGGTATAATACATACTGCCGTCTCAAAAAAAAAAAAAACCATACTGCCCAAGGGAGTTTCCAGAGGCTCAGCCCTGGACTTTCCCTCATTTCTCAGCCCTCCCTCCCAAGTATAAAACGTCCTGGTTAGCCACATGCCTCTGGCTAAGGCCCACTGCCCTTTAGAGCTGCATGGTCGTATCTGCTTGGTCTGGCATCCTCACAGATTTGCTTGGGCCTCTGTAGCCATCCCAGCTGCTTCTCCTGCAGGGAAAGCCAAAATCCTCAGCCCCAGCTTGACTTCTCAGCAGCCACCCTGCATCCCTTCCCTTCCTGGGTTTCTTCCGCTCTGGTAATCAGATCCCAGAGTAGATCCTCTTGACCCTCCTTAGCCTCTGCACCTCTCCAGACAGGCGGGCAGGTGGAAGGACTGGTTTGGGGACTGCTGTTTACATGTCTGTTTATCCCTGTATCTGATTTGCCTCCACCTATATGTGGCAATGCCTGGCAGTGCTAGAAGGACCTCTCCATGGGACTTGAGATGGGTGGAGGAACCTGATCAGGTGGCAGGGGGTCGGGACAGTGATCATGGTGCCAAAGTTGTAGCACATGTCTTTCAAATAGCCTGGATTTTATTTGTCTGTTCCTTTGTCCCTCCCCTTTCACTCAGGTCTGCAGCCAAATCTCCTCCCCTTTCCACAGCAACAAAGCAGTCTCCTCCTCCCACAGACTGGGCCGGGACTGGCATCCCAGGTAAACAACCCCATTCTTCCTGTTTCCTCTAGGAATGTGTCAGCTCTCACTGAGTTTAACTCACTAGTTTCCCCCCTACCCCTTTAACAGGATACTAATCCCTCTGGGGAGAGGGGCCAGCAGGGAACTGTCCGTTGGCATAGGGGAAATCCAAGCTACAGCAAGGAGGGAGGGGACAATTTATCAAGTATCACTGGTGGGGCCACAGTTAGAACCCAGAGATTCCAGCTCCCAGGCCAGCCTCCTTCATGCTCCAGGCACCGAACTCCAGCCCTGCACAGGCCCCAGCATTGCTCCTCTGAGAGCCAGGCTCAGCTAACTTCTGAGGCACACCAAGATGGCCACGAACTCTCCCTAGGTGCTCTCAGGGGCCAAGGGGAAGACTAAAATACCACAGACCTGATGTCCCAGACCACAAAGCCCGTGGCTTTCACCTCTGGGCCACTGTTCCAGATTGCCTCCTGCAGTGGGCACGTATATAGGCCAGTGGGAGAGGGGTTGTTTGCAGAGCTGCCATGGTTCCACACAGCACCTTTTTTCCAACTAGGAAAAAGGCATCTCTCCTTCTGGCCAGCGGTAGTCTCATGCCAGGGTGCACAGATTGGCGACAGCAGCATGAGCTGTATCTTAGCTGCCATTCTTCTCCTGATCTGGGTGCCCCTGCACAGTTAATAACCTGCACAGCTGCAGGAGATGGTTCTGCACAGATGGTTGGGCAGAATGGCTGGGAATGACTGCAGAGATCTCTGTGCTAAGAGCCGGGTGGCTCACCAAGAGCCCTGCCTTCAGAGAGGGCTGAGGCCACTAAAAGTACCTGGAGGGGAAGCTCGCCATCTAGTGGTTGAAATGTGGACACCAGCACCACGAGTGGCTCTTCCACCTCCTCCTGGCGTGGGTTTACAGCTGGAAGAGATCTTAGAATATTCAAGATCAACTCTCATATCTTATCGTATTTTGGCACGGAGAGACTGGTAGCAGAGAGACCACACAGAAGATTATGAAGATCATCCAGGGGAGGGGTCATAAAGGATTGGCTTAAGAGTTGTGGCAATAAGAAGAGGGGATGATTGAGGAGATGTTTTGGGAAGTTGAATCAGTGCAGGTTGCCAGTGGATTCAAGATGAAAGGAGGAGGGAGAAGGTCTAGCAGAGAGCCCCATAAGTCTTTGTCAAATGAAAGAACAAATAAAAGGAAGGTTCAAAGAGGACTGGGGCTTTGTCCTGAGGGTCTGGTCTATACCACACTCTCCTCACACATCCCTTCCCTGCAAAATAAGAACCAAATTCATGATGGTTTCAGACTAAAAGACCCTTCATTGGGGGAAAGACTCCTAAACTTCTCTCTGGTCCTTTCACCTTCTTCATGATAAGGATGCCTATCTGAATGGTAAACCTAAATATCCCAGAGGAGAAGAAATAATGTTAACCCTAGTATACACAAACTAAATCAAAAAGGAGAGAAGAGGTGGATTTAGCCCTCTGAGCTGGACACAGTGCCTGGACCCCGAGGCCCAGATTTCACTCTATCCTTGTGGAATGATAGATGTCTTTAAGATTGGATTCATTCCTGACCCCAAATAGGCACAACATGGTTCTAGGTTTAAGAGTACATTTTCCTATGAAAATAAGCTCAAGAAAGAATATCTGGCTGGGCACAGTGGCTCATGCTTGTAGTCCCAGCACTTTGGAAGGCCAAGGCAGGTAGATCGCTTGAGCCCAGGAGTTCACGACCAGCTTGGGCAACATGATGAAGCCCTGTCTCTGCAAAAACAAAAGTTAGCCAGGCAGGGTGGCACATGCCTGTAGTCCCAGCTGTTCAGGAGGCTGAGGCAGGAGAATGGCTTGAGCCCAGGAGGTTGAGGCTGCAGTGAACAGTGATTGTGCCACTACATTCTAGCCTGGGTGACAGAGTGAGATCCTGTCTCAAAAAAAAAAAAAAAAAAAGGAGGAGGAGGAGGACGAGGAGGAGGAGGAGGAGAAGAAGAAGGAGGAGGAGGAGGAGGAGGAGGAAGAAGGAAGAAAGAAGGAAGAAGAAGAAGAAGAAGAAGAAGAAGAAAGAGAGAGAGAGAGAGAGAGAAAGAAAGAAAGAAAGAAAGAAAGAAAGAAAGAAAGAAAGAAAGAAAGAAAGAAAGAAAGAAGAAAGAATATCTCCTAACATCCCAAATGAGATCAAGGTGCATTTTATAAAGGTACTGATTAAAATACCTTTGATTAAAAATAAAACACTTTCATGAAAGAAAATGGTGGTTTAGAAAGTAAAATGATGCACAAGAGTTTGACATTTCAGGAAAGTTCTATGAAGGCCACGAGTTCTTGGATATTCCCTGTTATCTTCAGTTAATGCCTGTTCAACACCTCAGTTACTCGCTTTATGGAAAAAAAAAAAAAAAAAAAAGGCAAGCAACCTTTTCTTGGTCCAGTTCTGTGCTTTGTTTTGGGAATCTTTGTAAACAACCCTGCTAGCTCCTTTTATGGTAGAAAACTGAAAGGAGGAAGTAACCTGCTAAGACTCAAATAGTGAGTCACAGTCTAAACTCAGGCCACCTCCCTATCCTGCACTCCTGATGTTTCTACCCAGATATTCCAGTTATTTGCTATACATTCATAGAAACTTCAATCTCTACTTCCATGCCATTGGAAAAAAATAGGACTCAAATGTACCCAGGGTGTATCCAGGGATCTGTCATCCTCTAAGTGGGCCTATTAGTAAAAAAAAAAAAAAAAAAAATCAGAAATTGTTATTTATTGATCTTTGTGGTGGATCTGCTTGGCGTGTTTCCTATCAGGCAGTTGGGCGCCCTGGGCTGCCAGGATCCTCTTTAGAACCCCACCTGGAAGCATCCCAGCATCTCCCGGTGTCCAAGCATCTACCCAGCTCTGGAGGGGCCGATGAGCCCAGTGACCTTGAAGAACTAGAGAAGTTTGCCAAGACCTTCAAGCAGAGGCGCATTAAGCTGGGCTTCACACAGGTTTGGTTTTAGGGGAAAAGATAGAAGAAATTGAGCTGAGCGGCTGGAGACTGGGCTTCCCAAGTGCAGGTTTCAAGAGCGACCAGAGGCTCGATGTGTTTGGGGCCAGCTCATCGTGTCCCTGAGTTCTCTGAGAATAGGGCACAGTCGCCATTGGTAGGGAAATTGAGGACGTTGCTGGTGGAGGAGAATGAGAGGTGGAAAAGGGGCTGGCTCTCCCAAGCACATGGGCATGGTCCACTCAGAGTCTAAGGAGAGAAAGAAACCGATTCTTCACCTTAGAGGGAGGAGACTTGGAAAGCAGCTGAGCATGGGTGAGCACTCGAAGGTTCAGGCTGGCTGTGTGATCGATGCTAGGACCATGCAGGATGTGGGCAAACAAGAGGAGGAGGCCGCCTCTCATGTTCCTCCCCCTCGGTCCCCACACTTAGGGAGATGTGGGGCTGGCGATGGGAAAGCTGTATGGCAACGACTTCAGCCAGACCACCATCTCGCGATTTGAGGCCCTCAACCTGAGCTTCAAGAACATGTGCAAGCTCAAGCCCCTGCTGGAGAAGTGGCTGAATGATGCAGGTAGGCCTCACAAACACAGATGCCAGGGGCCCTAGAGGGCTCTGCAGGGAAGGGCCAGTGACTTGTCATGTTGGGGCTTTTGGGAGTTGATACCTAACACCCCTTTCTTCTCCTGAGACTGGAGCCGATGGAGAAACAAGACACAGGGCACAGGCAAGTGTAGATGAAAGTGTCAGCTTGACTATTGAGAAGCCCTCAGAAGGATGTGGATTTAGGTCTGTGTCCATCAGGATTTGCCCCCATTCAATTCCTACCCCATCCCACTCAGCGTAGACCTTAGAACAACGTGCCAGCGACAAAGTCTGGGTCTGCAGAGCAGACACACTTATGCAGATTGCTGTCTGGAATAAGTCTAGGTCAGGGAAACAGCAATGGAGCCTCTAGGGTCTCACTGGGAGGTGGAGACCACAGGCATGACACAGGGTCTTTCCCTGGCTAGTTCTCGAGTAGGTTTTCAGCAGACAGGGACTTACTGCAACCCAGGTTGGTCAGGAAAGCCTGACTGCAGGGGTGGGGTTTGTGGGAGGACTCAGTGAGGGGTGGTGGCTGGGAGGCATTCCAGGAGATCAAGGGTATAAGCCAAGGGACCACACGTTTGGAATAATGAGCGGAAGAGTATGGCAGCAGGGACTAGCATAAGATGGGGCTTCTCAACCTTGGCACTATGGACATCCTGGGCCAGGTCATTCTTGTTGCCAGGGACTGGCCTATGCATTGCAGGATGTTTTGAGCATCCCTGGTCCCTACCCATTAGTTGCCAGTAGCATCCACCCCCAGTTGAAACAGCCAAGAATCTCTCCAGACATTGCCAAATGTCCCAGGGGGAGTGGTGGTGATGCGGAGTCCCCCCTGGTTGAGAACCGCCAGCCTAGGCAGAGAGAGGGAATGAGCCAGTCTCCAGGGCTGGGCTCTATTCAGTAGATTCACGTGGATTGGTGGTTACACTGGAGAGGGAGGAAAGGGTGGGGCAGCCAGCCAGGGCTGTTACTCCCACGGAAGGGCCTCTACACACAAGCATGGGAGGGGGCAGGAAGTTCCCCCCACGGGCTGCCCCTTAGACAGCCTTTATGGAAGCACTGAAACGAGCGAAATGATCCGAAGGTCTTCGAATCTCTGGAGAAGGGCCCTGTGACCAGTTCTAGTCCTCATCAGATGCCTGAATCCTTCCTCGGGGGTATCCCTCCTATGGCCCCTACAGCCTTAGCTCAAACATTGGCACTGGCACGAAAATGCCTCCAACACCAACAGTCTGCCACGAAGTGCCATTGCTTTTGGCTCCAAATCCCATTTCACATTTCGCTCAGTATTCACATCCAGGCATATCTGTAAACAGCAGCCTCACCAGTGTTACTCATAGGAGTCCTGCCAGTGTCCACTTACACCCACATGTGCCACCGATGCCTGGACATCCCTCAGCCATGACCCCAAACACTGGAGACACTGCTGTGGGGGCCTCAGAGGGCCACGGAGGGTCACGGAGGGCCACAGAAGGCCATGGGGGGCAATGGAGGGCCACGGAGGGCCTTTGCCCTGCGCAACGAAAAGAAGTGGGATTCTTGGTCTGTTCTGGGCTCCCTGCTGGGGGAGGGGATTGCCCCTGAAAATGCCACTGCAGAGCCCATCGGGAAGGGTTGTTGGACCTCAAATCCATGAAGGCACCAGCCACTCATCCCCTTCTCTGAGCTTCCTCTGTTCCTTCGTGTCCCCGCAGAGTCCTCTCCGTCAGACCCCTCAGTGAGCACGCCCAGCTCCTACCCCAGCCTCAGTGAAGTATTTGGAAGGAAGAGAAAGAAACGGACCAGCATCGAGACCAACATCCGCCTGACTCTGGAGAAGAGGTTTCAAGATGTGAGCAGCACCTTCGGGTGGGCATGGGTGGGCTGCCTCATACAGGTAGGGGGAGCAGACACGGCACAGGCCGCTTGGCACCAGCCCCTCAGCACCTCAGACCTGCCCTGGGACACAATCAGAAAACACATTATCCCACTCCAGGCCCCCAGGTATTGGAGTGCAAAGCTGCTCGCCATCTCAGGTTCCAGGAACCTCCTCCTCCACTGACCCTTCTTGCCCTGACATCTATTTAGGACTCTGTTTTTCTCACCGGGAGATTTAAAGAACGGGCTGTAGGGTCCCAGAACACAATGTATCTCCGTATCCAGCTGAAGTAAAGGGAGTAAAGTCAGGGGATTGTATATAAGTTCTCTATTTTCTGTGCAGTACATTTTATGTTTTTCAAATTATAAATATAATAAATGCTTATTGTAAGCAATTTGGAAAGTACAAGGAAGTAGAAAGAAAAAGAATATTCATCACCAAATGCCATCTGACCTCATTTCCTTCTACTCTTCTTTTCTGTGTACATTTAAATACTTGTCATCATGTTATACACCTACATTTTTTGGAACTTGTAGCAAAAGCATATTTTTGAGCCAGTGGAAGCTGTGAGCCCTGTGCAAGCTGAGAAACAGATGTGGCCTAACCAGCACCTAGCCAGGCTCCCTTAGATCCCAGCCTCCAGAGCCGCCATGGGTACCACATATCTCCAAAGGCCCCAGGCCTCCAGGACTGCCGTCCCTCCGGCAGATTCCTCACATATTTGGCTCAAAGATTTGGTGCCCACATCCAGCTAGCCGAATGACAACAACTGGCTTTTCCTTCTTTTTAGGCTTCCTAGAGTGGCAAGGTTAAGGGAGGGTGTAGGAGTGGGGGAAAGTGGCTGGGGCTAAAGACCAGGTGCGAGGGACCAGAACAAGGGAGTGGCACCCATGTAGCATGTATTGCTGTGCCACAGTCCTGATGGGTCCATGTGTTTTAGCTTTCTCATTTCCTGCTTTGAGGCAGGAGGACAGGAAGAAATGACAAGGCAGGCCAGGCGGCGGTGACTCATGCCTGTAATCCCAGCACTTTGGGAGGCCGAGGCAGGTGGATCACCTGAGGTCAGGCATTCAAGACCAGCCTGCCCAACATGGTGAAACCCCATCTCTACTTAAAATACAAAAATTAGCTGGGCGTGGTGGCGCATGACTGTAATCCCAGCTACTCGGGAGGCTGAAGCAGAGAGAAATGCTTGAACCTGGGAGGTGGAGGTTGCAGTGAGCAGAGATCACGCCATCGCACTCCAGCCTGGGCAACAGAGCGAGACTCCGTCTCAAAAAAAACAAAAAAAAGAAATGACAGGGAGAAGGACATCAGATTATCAGATTATAAGGAAGAACACAGAGGGGAGCAGCAGCTCTGGGGACTCTGCCTGCCCCACGTAACTCATGCATGGACTCCTCTCCTCCGAACTCATGAACAAAGGAAAGACAGCCTACATCTATGGAAACCCTACTTTGTGTCAGGCCCTGTGCTTGGCAGTTTACACACATTTTCTCATTTAATTCCCACAATAATCCTATGTGGTGGGCATGATTATTCTCATTTCATAGATGATAAGACAGGCTCAGAGAGGTTAAGGAAGTTTCCTAAGGACATATAGTAAGTGAAAAAGCCAGTATTTCATCCTAGGTCTGACTCTAAAGCTTTTGATCCATGTATAGTTGTATCCTGTTTCTTTGGGACCTCTGTTCCCCACCCCTGATTCCCTTTTCTTGACCATACTCTGTCCTTTCGGTCCCTATAGAACCCAAAACCCAGCTCGGAGGAGATCTCCATGATTGCAGAGCAGTTGTCCATGGAGAAGGAGGTGGTGAGAGTCTGGTTCTGCAACCGACGCCAAAAGGAGAAGCGAATCAACTGCCCTGTGGCCACACCCATCAAACCACCTGTCTACAATTCCCGGCTGGTGAGTGGCCAGGAACCAAGCTGTCTGCCAAGAACTGGAGGGACATGATGCTTGGAGGGGAAAGTGGTGGCTGCAGGGAAGAAGGGGAGCATCCAGTAAATAAATAAGCAAAGAGATGCTGTATAGAATATAGTATAAAGAACACTAAAGAAGGGCGAGGGAATAGAAGGGGATAGCGGGGAGATGCTCTTTCAATAGGGAGGTCAGAGAGGCTCTCCCTGATAAGGGTGTGTGAACAGAGACCTAGAGTTGTCAGGGAATTAAATATGTGGATATCTGGGGGAAAGAATGTTCTAGGCAGAGGGCCTAGCAAGTGAAAAGATCCAGTATGCTTAAGAAACAGCAAGGCAACCAGTGTGGCTGGGGACAGAATGAGAAAGGGGACCAAAAGTAGGAGAAGAAGTCAGAGAAGAAACAAGAAGCAGAGCGCCCAAGGTCTTGGAGGCCATTGAAAGGCCCCTGGCTTTCAGTTTGGGTAAAATGAGAAGCCATTGGAGAGCTCTAGCCAGAGAAGGCTGAGCTGGCTAACACGGGCTGCTACGTGGGGAATCATCTGTGTGGAAGCCGGAGACCAGTTAGGAGAATGACAGTGGTCAGGCTGTGTGATGGAGGCTTGGCCTAGGGTGGTGGCCATGGAGGTGAGGAGGAGCAGTTGCATTCTGGCTAGACTTTGACGGTGGAGCAGCATGATGTGCTCAGATACGGAATACAAGAAAGGAAGCAAAGATGATTAAAAGGGTTTTGGCCTGAGCTGTGCGTTGGAAAGCACTGCCATTTTTTTGAGATGATGAAAACTGCAGGAAGAGCAAGTTCAAGGAAAAAAGCTAAGAATTTGGGGCTGGTCACATTAAGTTGGACATACCTACAAGGCATCCAAGAGTAAGTATGAAGGAGTTATATCTGTGACTCTGGAGTTCAAGGGAGAAGCCAGGGCTGGGAACAACTTGAAGTTCTAGGCAGACTATGAAGTTTAGGGGGCAGGAAATATCTTTTCCATGCAGGGAGAAATGGTACCTGGAGGGTGGGGGTGGGAAGCTTCTTCTCTGGGGATGATGATGGTTGAAGGTTAAGGGAGTTGGGGAGAACGATGCTGCCCTTCAGTCTTTCAGCACTGTAAGATGGGTGAAATGCAGCCTTGTCAGGGAGGAACACAGCTGTTTCCCCAAAACTACACCATTGTTGATTCTTTCACCAACCAGCTACCGACTACCTTCTATATATTGTGCCAAGTGCTGGGGATACAAAGATAAATATTGTTTGTTCCCTGTCCCAGAGGACCTCACTGCCTAGCAGAGGAGCAAGTAAATAAACAAATGGAAAACAGCATGATCATTTCTTCAGGAGAACTTAGGAGCGGCAGCTAACCAGCCTTGGGAGCTGGTGTTTAGGACAGGCTTCCCCAAGGAGATAATTAATACCTGAGCTGAGTCTAAAGGATGAAGAGGAATGAGAGGCAAATAAATGTGGGTGGAGCTCTCCCAGGGGCAGGGACAGTGTGGCAAGCTCACAGAACTGCAAGTGGTTGAGTGTTGAAAGATGAGGCTGGACAGATCAGAAGGGCCAGACTGTGCAGGGATTGTCCACAATGCTAAGGAACTGAAGGTTTGGGGGAATCACTGAAGGATTTTCACAGGATATTGGCATGATAATTTTCTCTTTTTTGAATGATCACTCTGACTGCAGGATAAAGGACTGCAGGATAAAGAGGCCCAAGATGGGTTTCAGGGAGGCCAGTTAGGATGGGACTGCAGGTAGCCAGTAGAGAAAGACTGAGGGCAAAGCAACCCCAGGAGGGAGGAAAGAAGAGGGTGGGAGGGATTCCAGAAATCATTAGAAGGTCTTGGTTAATGAATGGAAAGCTGGATGGGGGCAGGGAGAAGAAAAGGGGATCCTCTGCGATGACTCTTGGCGTTCAGGCTGGGCTGACTGGGTAGATGGTATTGCCATTTACGGAACAAGCAAACCAGGAGGAGATGGCTTGGGAGTGGCAAGAAGTGATGATTTCAGTTCTCATGTCATGATGCACAGCGAGGCTGCAGGACACCCATGTGGGAATGTCCTTGGGCACTTGAGATTATGGGTCTGGAAGTGAGACTGGAAGGCTGGGATGGAGACACGGACTAGGGAGTCACAAGTGTGCAGGTGGTGGTTGAAATCCTGGGTGAGAAGGAACTCGCCTATGGAGTTTATGTAGAGGAAGCAAAGAGCAAAGACCTTGCCACCAGCTTTCGCGAGATGGGCAAAGGAAGAGCATCAGGGAAGAAACTGAAAAGGAGGGACCAGAAAAGGCAAGAAACTACAACCAAGTAGATGTGAGGAGTGTTGGGCAGGAATGAGCCCCATAGGAGTGCCCTGGGAAACAAGAGGAAAGACGCCCAAATCAGAATGGGGCCCGGGAGGGTGAATATCTAATTTGTTTGGAGAACAGATTAGTAATTAGCAAGAGTAGTGTACAAGGCAGAAGGAACAGCCTGTGAGAAGGCATGGAGGTTTTTTATTTTTTATTTATTTTTATTATTTTTATTTTTCTGAGATAGAGTTTTGCTCTTTTTGCCCAGGCTGGAGTGCAATGGTGCGATCTAGGCCCACTGCAACCTCCACCTCCTGGGTTCAAGTAATTCTCCTGCCTCAGCCTCCTGAGTAGCTGGGATTACATGCACCCACCACCAAGCCTGGCTAATTTTGTATGTTTAGTAGAGACGAGGTTTCACCGTGTTGGCCAGGCTGGTCTCAAACTCCTGACCTCAGTGATCTGCCCGCCTTGGCTTCCCAAAGTGCTAGGATTACAGGTATGAGCCACCGCGCCCAGCCTGAAGGCATGGAATTATAAAACAACATGATGCATTTGGGAAATCGCAAGCATTTCAGTCTGGCTAGAGCAAGGGGTTCATGATTAAAATTAGAGGGGCTGATGAGTGTGGGATCATAATGGGCCATGGATGCTGAAGTACCCTAAACTCTGTAAGGGATCATTAAACATGCTAAGTTGGAGGCAAGATGATATTCACTCATTATTTCTTCCTTAAGCATTCACTGAGCACCTACTATATGTTTGGTACTGGGGCTCCAGTGGTGAACAGCACACGTGATCCCTGCTCACAGTGTAGCAGAAAAACAGATACTAAACAAATGCTATTTGTGATGAAGGCTTAAGAGAAGAGGTACAGGTATATGAGGTGCCTAACCTAGTCCAGAGTGTCAGGAGCTTCTCTGAGGAATGATGTTTACACTGACACCAGAAGAATGAATGTCACCATTGATATTAACAGGGAAAGTGTCTGAGCTGGGGAGGCAGGGAGGAGTGAGGGGAGGGAAGAATATTCTAGGTAGAGGAAATAGCATGTACAAAGGTTCTCAGGTTGGTGGTGGGGTGGGGTAGGCGGAAAGAAGCATAGAAGGCCAGAATGGGCTGGACACCAGGCAGTGCGGGTGTGAATGAGGAGGCTGGAATGGTAGGCAGGGGCTGGATTATGTCGGGCATCGTAGGCCTTGTTAGGAAACTTGGGTCATGTCATAGGAACTTTGGAATCTTGCAAGATTGGACTTTATTTAGAGCAGATGAGAAGTAGTAGGTTCTCCCTTTGGTTCAATACCAACCCAGGACATCAACATGATGAGAAATGGAGGGGGCCGAGGGAGCCAAGCAGGGGCCCCGTTCCTCATCAGCTTTCATTCAACACATATTTACTGAGCAGCTGTGACGTTCCAGGGACCGTAGAAAGCACTGGGGGTGTGGCAGTGAACCACATAGGCGTTACCCTGCTCTCTTGAAGTCTACAGCCTAATGGCAGTGAAGGACATTAAATAAATAGTTACACTAACACTGGTGATGTCATGAAGGGAAAGGAGAGAGAACATTTTCTGATCCTATCTTTAGGTCTCATTGAGACAGTCCCTTGGGACTAGGACATAGTTTCTTCTGCTTCTGGAATAAAATGATTAGCAGGTGGGAAGGCAAAATGGTGCAGATCAGTGTGGGCAGAATGCTACAATATATCTAGAAAATAAAAAAGGGGGAACCATATATATGTCTGTTTGCATATGCCTAGCCTGTTTCCAGAAGGAAACAAGTTGGCCGCAATGACCAAATACATTATCATTTATTTAAAAACAACAACAAAGCCAGGCGCGGTGGCTCACGCCTGTAATCCCAGCACTTTGGGAGGCCAAGGTGGGAGGACCACCTGAGGTTAGGAGTTCAAGACCAGCCTGGCCAACATGGCAAAACTCTGTCTCTACTAAAAATACAAAAATTAGCTGGGCGTGGTGGTGGGTGCCTGTAATCCCAGCTACTTGGGAGGCTGAGACAGAAGAATCACTTGAACCCAGGAGGCAGAGGTTGCAGTGAACCGTGCGTGATAGCACCACTACACTCCAGCCTGGGTGACAGAGAGAGACTCCATCTCAAACCAACAAGAACAACCACAACCACAACAACAACAACACATGTCTTGGGTGTGACAGCAGGGAGAGGAGGAGAAGAGGTAGGGAGATTATTGATAGCATCTCTTACCACTCTGCCACCCCTCCCAACCTGTGCCCCACACCCGTCTCCACCCTTCACAGGCCCTCAGCTTACTGAGGAGGCTCATTGTATAAGGAAAAGTAAATGAAAACAGGGAAACCATTTCTGATTAATGAGGAAATGAGTACATGCCGCATCCTGTTAGGATGGGATCTTCCAAAGTGGAGAGAACAGAACTACCTTTCAATAGCCTTTGCAAACACCTGGTCAAAGATTCCCCTGTTAGCATGAGAAGAATAAGGGGCAGTGAAAATACACAGATTTTAGCTCAAAAGAAGAGTTGAATAATATCTAGAAATATATAGCAGTTGATAGCTTCTTCCTCCAGAAAGGGAGAGAACTAGCATTTAACAAGCTGGGACACTCTTTGCCAGCTGTTGGGTTGGAAGATTTACAGACATTATCTCATTATGTCTTAATTAAAATATATAATGGAAGTATTGCTACTATTTTACAGATGAGAAAACCAAATCTCAGTGGGGTTAGATAACTTGCCCAAAGTCACACAGATAGCTGTGGAGTTGTCTTACTCCCAGACCTGTTGGGCTCCAAAGTCTATTCTTTCTATTACATCTTGTTCTAGGATAGTAACAGTGAGGAGGAGGGTCCTGAATTACATGGGAGGGTAAACAAAATTATCCCAGGTCCCTTTCTAATCTCAGAGCTGATGATGCTGTGAGGTCTCCAGGGCAAAATAAAAATCTTCAGAGACCAAAGTTCAGTACCTCCGGTTACCTCTGGAGAGTCCATGCTCCATTCATCTATCAGAGTGGGAAAGCCCGAAAGAGGCTGCTAGGCTGAGCAACCCTGCTGTCCTAAGCAAAAGCAGGGTTCTTTTAGGGAAAAAGCAATGGAGACCAGGAAACAGCAGGCAACCAGCAGTATCTGCCACTGCAGGGCCCAGGAGGCTTGTCTTGCTCACCTCCGGGGCTCTCAGGCAAGGCAGCCTTCGGCTTGGCAGTGCCAAAGAAACTTTATCAGGCAATACACATTGTCAGGGGCTGTCGACACCAGGGAACTTCCGGAGCAGACTGGACCTGGTTCTGGATGCCAGTATGTGGTCCAGAGGCCTTCCCATAGAAAGGAGGATGGCGCGTAGGTTTGGGGCTAGGAAATAACCAAGGAAGCCAAGCTCTTGGTCTCTGTAGAGTCTGGGACCTACTGTCTTTGGAGAATGGTCTGAAGTTGGAGAAGGGAGCAGAAATGGACATTTACAAGCTTCTGTTGTTTTTCAGGTATCTCCCTCAGGGTCTCTGGGTCCCCTCTCTGTCCCTCCTGTCCACAGTACCATGCCTGGAACAGGTGAGCTTTAAAATGAGATTTCTGAATAACACCAGAATTCCTTTAAAACATGGGATATTAGAACGGAAAGGTATCTACCTAAGTCAGGATCCCATAAATGCATTTCAAAGGATATTAAAATCTGTGTTGGGAAAAAAGGGTTCTATGATCAAGTAAATTTGGAAAATGCTGAGTATGCACAGTTTAAACAAGCGTATTTTTTTGTTGTTGTTGTTTTGTTTTGTTCTAACTGCAGCACTTCTAAGCACTCAGGTGCATAACATTCCAAAATGAACTGTATGGAAGGCCCAAGGAAGGCAAGGCTTCCTAAAGTATACTCTATTCCTCAAAAAGTACCTGATTATTTCAAAGAACTAGACAGGATGATCACATGCCCAGGGTGGCCAGGATAGTCCCAGTGTCTGCTTCATGTCCTGACATAATTATCAATAGTACTTCCTTCCACTTTTCTATTTTTCTTTTAATCTTTGTCTTTTTTTTCTTTTTTTTTTTTTGAGACAGAGTTGCACTCTTGTTGCCCAGGCTGGAGTGCAATGGCGCAATCTCAGCTCACTGCAACCTCTGCCTCCTGGGTTCAAGCGATTCTCCTGCCTCAGCCTCCCCAGTAGCTAGGATTACAGGAGTGCACTACCATACTCTGCTAATTTTTTGTATTTTTAGTAGAGACAGGGTTTCTCCATGTTGGTCAGGCTGGTCTTGAACTCCTGACCTCTGGTGATCCACCTGCCTCGGCCTCCCAAAGTGCTGGGATTACAGGAGTGAGCCACTGCACTCGGCCCCCTCCACTTTTCAAAGTGTCTTAGGGTCTTAGTTTGGATAATAAAATATATGCCACCCTATTCATAGAACACAGTTTGGGAAACACAAACACAAGAGTTAATCCAGATACAAAATCTGCCATTTCACAGAGGATGAAAATGAGTTTCAGGAAGGTGAAACAAATCAGCAGCCGCAGAGCTGCTGAGTGGATGGCCAAGGACCAAGACAGGGCTGAGGTCCCCTCACTCCCAGTTCATTGCTCTTTTTGTTTTTGTTTTGTTTTGTTTTTTGAGACAGGGTCTTGCTCTGTTGCCCAAGCAATGCGGTGACACAATCATGGCTCACTGCAACCTCGAACTCCTGGGCTCAAGTGATCCTCCTGCCTCAGCCTCCTGAGTAGCTGAGACTACAGGTGCATGTCATCACACCTGGCGAATTTTTGTATTTTTTGTAGAGACTGGGTTTCGCCATGTTGCCCAGGTTGGTTTTGAACTCCTGGGCTTAATCGGCCCTCCTGCCTCGGCCTCCCAAAAGTGTTGGGCTTACAGGCATGAGCCATGAGCTCAGTTCATTACTCTAGTTTCTAGTAAACCATGCACCTTTTCTTGGTGGAGTCAGGAGAACTAGAGCAGCTGGCAATCTTTCATGGTGGCCTCAAGTTCTCTTTCTCCCCTATGCACTGCCTTTCTTTCCTCCTCTCTTCCTTCTTGTTCTTTTTCTCCTCCCGCCTCTTGGTCCGGGGCTGCATGTGCCCAGCCTTGGGTGTGTCCCAGAGTAGGATGATTTTGGCATCTGTCCTTGCATTTGGCAAGTCTTAGACTTGCAGAACCAGCCACACCACTCTCCAGGGCCTGGGCTGTAGAGAGCATTTGGATGAGAGCCCCTCTGGGTGTGGGCAGAAGTTGATGCTAATGAGGCAGGAGGTAGTCAGGTGGGTGTGGGTAGGGAGAGGGTGAGGTCCCTTTGGGGTTACACCAGGAAATTTGTGTCTGAGGGGCTATGTCCCAATGTCCCGGGATCCAGCAGTATTATTTTCCCCTTGTTTTTGCCTCTCCTTATCCTCAGTAACGTCATCCTGTTCCCCTGGGAACAACAGCAGGCCTTCATCTCCTGGCTCAGGACTCCACGCCAGCAGCCCCACTGCATCTCAAAATAACTCCAAAGCATCAGTGAACTCCGCCTCCAGTTTTAACTCTTCAGGGTAAGGTGGAGGGGAGGGTGCAGAGGCATCCCAGCAGGGCCAAGGGACATGTGAGAAGCTGGGCCCATGCCTTGGGAAAGAAAGCTTGTCATAGATAGGATTGGAAAAGAGGAATGGGGTGGTAGAGAGAGGACAGAGCGACAGCCAGACTGGACTTTATCCCTAGCGAGCAGGGATTTTAAAAAGAAGCTTCAGTCAGTGAGCCATCCTGGCAAGGAGCTGATGTCAACAAAGCCAAAATTTCCATCCTTACTTTGAGGGTGGAAATTTCCAAACACTCATGTCAGAAAGGGCCAGGTCCTTTGCTGGGCTTCATGCGAGGAACCCAGTTTTCAGGAGGTTCTGATGTGAGCCTAGAGCTTAGGCACAAAGAAAACCCTGGGCTTCAAGCATGGCTGACACAGGGAGAGAGGGAAGTGGTGCCAATTCCTGTCCCCCACTCCCACCTGGGATGCAGTGAGGAAGGCAGCCTCCTAGGCTTCAGTTCATGAGGCAAAGAATCTATTCTAAAAATTGTTCTCAGCCGGGCGCGGTGGCTCAAGCCTGTAATCCCAGCACTTTGGGAGGCCGAGACGGGCAGATCATGAGGTCAGGAGATCGAGACCATCCTGGCTGACACGGTGAAACCCCGTCTCTACTAAAAAATACAAAAAAGTAGCCGGGCGAGGTGGCGGGCGCCTGTAGTCCCAGCTACTCGGGAGGCTGAGGCAAGAGAATGGCGTAAACCCGGGAGGCGGAGCTTGCAGTGAGCTGAGATCCGGCCACTGCACTCCAGCCTGGGCGACAGAGCGAGACTCCGTCTCAAAAAAAAAAAAAAAGTGTTCTCAGAGCTGATGCCTTGTGAGAGAGAGAGATTCTGCCTTGATTCAGAACAAAACAGAGATGTGTAGGTTACAGACCTAAGTTCGCCAGAAAAGATGAACCCACCTGTCCAAATCCAGGCAGTTCAGCAAGGCAGCCAGCTCTTATTGGCCAATTATTGCATAGCCCGAAACAATGGAGCTCCTCACCTACCCCTACTGAGAGAGAGAGAGAGAGAACCATATAATATACATTACTAGCTTTAAAAAATTGCTTCGAGGTATAATTCATATACCAGAAAATTCACCATTTTAAAGTGTACAGTTCAGTGGTTTTCAGTATATTCACAAGATTGTGCAACCATCAGCATTATCTAATTCCAATATGTTTTTATTACCCCTCCCCCCAAAAACCCCTATACCTGCTAACAGTCACTCCCCATTCCCATCTTACGCCATCACATTACTAGCTTTAGGATTGACTTCTTTCTTCCTTCCAGATCTTGGTACCGATGGAATCATCCCACCTACCTCCACTGAGACCAAAAAGTTTCTCCGACTCCACCGGGCCCTGTATTCCGCCTGGAAGGAAGGGAATCATGCCTTCTATATACAGACAGATTGCTTTCCGAAGAGTGCAAGAAAATCCCCACTATCAATGAATCCAGACTCTTGCCTTCTTCAGGAGCAAGGGCCTCCGGAGATCCAAACTGTGATTGAACCAAGTGCAGACTCCCAATGCTCTTGAAATATATAGCCCCTCCTAGGAGCTTACCGTTTTCACCTTCCTTGCCTATGCCCTTGCCTTCTAGTTCCAAGTATTTTAGTCAGCTTCACTGTGGCAATGGTCTTTCAGAGAAAAGACTCCTTGCTGTTAATCTCCAACTCATCTGTGGGCTTCTGGGGACAACCATTTGGCTGGAGTGCCAAACACCGGAAGTGGAGATAATAGTTTTGACTCTGAACTTGGCCACAATCCCTGAACTGATCCCAAAATCTGTGAAAAGATTTGAATCTGATATCTCCACCAAAGCCTTGATGTTTTCTCTGTACAGCTAAGTTTTTTGACGGAATCTTCATCTCACCCCATTTTCTTTTTAACCTCGCCCCCTTTTCTACAACCAAATCCGTTCATTATTGTGCCCTTCAGGTCCCCTCCTTTTTGCAGAAGGCGTAAAAGAGCTGCCCTTGGTGGGTGCTCTGGGCATGTTGCGCTGCCCACCGGTGCCCTTCTGTCTGTCCATGTCTGCCTAGGGCTCAGGAGTGCCTGTTCTTTCCCTCTCTCTCTGTGTTTCTCTTTATCCTGTCCCCTCTCCTTTCTCCTGGTGGCAGAAAAGGAAGAATACAAGAGCAAACACACAATAATGACGGTGGCAAAGTACCTGTATATAGCCCTTTCCCATTTTTTTGCATTATGTTCTTAACTCCTTAATGTGGAATTTTCCAGCAAAATGTTTAACTCAGGTGTGATTTTTGAAAATGTCTCTGTAATATTTTATCTTCTTTAAAAAAAAGGGGGGGGAAATACCAAAGTGTGAAATACTGTGCTAGCTTCCAGAGTTCCCACATGGGCTGGGAACTTTTTTTTTTTTTTTTTTTTTTTTTTGAGACAGAGTCTCGCTCCCACCCAGGCTGGAGTGTAGTGGTGTGATCTCGGCTCACTGCAAACTCTGCCTCCTGGGTTCAAGTGATTCTCCTGCCTCAGCCTCCCAAGTAGCTGGGATTACAGGCGCCCACCACCATGCCCAGCTAATTTTTGTATTTTTAGTAGAGATGGGGTTTCACCATGTTGGTCAGGCTGGTCTTGAACTCCTGACCTCCTGATCTACCCACTTTGGCCTCCCAAAGTGCTGGGATTATAGGTGTGAGCCACCATGCCCTGCCTGGTCTGGGAATCTTTGTTAACTTCTTTGGGAACATTATCTCTAGAGTCTCCTTTTTTGTGGGCCAGTGTGTAGAGATGTAACATGAAGCCATTCCAGAAATGGTAACATAATAAAAAAGAAAAAAAAAAAGACAGCATATCTAGGAAACTGTTGAGATTCAAAGGAATCTCACTGTTCCTAAATAAATGTGTATAGTGATTATGAAAAGTATTCCACTGTTGATAAGAAGAGGTTTAGATTCTTGTTCTGTGCCTTTATGTCATTGTGGGGGGCATGTGAGTGCATAGAATGAAACAGGATGGCAGAAAATGTTTCAAATTGGGACATTAAGTGTATTACTTCCCAAACTGATGCTAAAGATGACACACATTATTACAGGGCCCTGAAGAATTCAGAGTTGTTACTCTCTGTAACAGAACTACCTTGAGGGCAGAGTAGGCAAGAGATTATTGTAAGTGGGAGGATGGTGAATGTTTAAGGTAAAGTCATTTGAACACTTAAGCGGTGGGGATTGAGGCTGATGTCTCATGTTTCAGATACCCTCAATGGCAATTATCCATTACTCACAACATAAAGCAATAAATAGTTAAGGCAGAGGATAATTTAATAATCACATATTAGCCAGGCTTGGTGGTGCACGCCTATAGTCCCAGCTACTGGAAAGCCTGAGATGGGAGGATCTATTGAGCCCAGGAAGTCAAGGCCGCAGTGAGCCATGATCATGTGCTGCTGCACTCCAGCCTGAACAACAGAGTGAGACCCTGTCTCAAATATACATATTTGTCTCATATATATATATAATATATATGTATGTATGTATATATGGCTTCAGAATGCATTGTGACTTTTGGTGAGGAGGTTGAAAGGCAATGAACCTATTCTTGTGGTTTTTCTTAGATTAATACAAATTTAAATAGTTACCGTTGGAGCTTGCAGTGAGCCAAGATTGTGCCACTGCACTCCAGCCCAGGCGACAGAGCGAGACTCCATCTCAAAAAACAAAATAAATAATAAATAGTTACCATTGCTGAGGTAAACGCTGACCTGTGGGAAAGAGAGGCCCTTCAAAAATGTAATGACTGATAGGGAAAAACTATTGGGATTAAACGCTTGTTGCAAATAATAATATCCACACAGGAAATCTAAATATTCATCATCAAGAGTTAACCGCTCCTTGATGTTTGAATGGGGCTTTAAAAATTCCTATTTCATGTCATGAAGTGGGAGAAGGCCTACTGGTAATGTTTCCTTTCTCAAGAAAAGATCTAGTTTAAAGGGGCCGGGTATGTAGCAGAAAGACAGCAAGAGGAGCCTTCGGCAGTACTTTAAGTACATACACATGCACGTGTGCATTCCTCCCTGTACGCTCACGGATGCCAGAGCCGACCCTTTTCTACAGAAGTCCTGGCTGCCTTGACATCCTGCTCAGGTGAGTGCTAAAAGCTGATCCTCTGCATTGTCCAAAACTTGGATTTTCATCCATTTGCCCATGATTTTTTATGAAAGAAATAAACAGAATTGTAGCCTGTTCAGACTCCAGTAGCTTTCCTTGCCAACTGACTTGGACATTGCTGAGCAGAATCAAGCCTGAAAGTGAGCAGGGTCACCTTTCATGTCTGCATGATTCTGTAAAATCTGTAATTCCAGGGAAGTTTAACTGAAGCTTGGTTCGCCGCCTCAGCATCTAACTAGGGACAAGAGAATCTAACAGGGACCACCAGTCATTGCCAAAGGAGAAATAAAAAAGATTGTTGCTGCTGCATTTCAAATTGTATTTCATACTCTAATGTTTAGTTGACTCAAAACGGGTGGGCCCAGCTGTGCGCCCCTAAGACAAAGTAAGGACTTTTGGTCTGACTCAGAGACTGAGTTTATTAACCCCAGGACTCAAAGCAGGGACCCTGGCCGGAGCTCCCAGGTTGCCAGGGCTCCTCATGTGCTCTGAGTGCCCCCACCATAGCTCACTTACTGACTCTTCTGCCTCTTCCTTGTGTGGGGGGACCTCCTTGCAGTTGAGGCTTTTTTTTTTTTTTTCTTTCTGTATCCCTGTGGCTAACATTGTGACTAGCACATAACAGGCAATTATGTTTTTTAAATATAAAATTCCCTTCTTCCCTCTAAACTTTTAACGCCCTTCACTGAGATAGGAGTTGTGAATACAGGAGAATACAGTGCACACCTGCAGGAATTTTTAGGTAAGTGGAGGCAGCATATCTCAGTGGTTAAGGGCATTGTCATGCCAGATCCCTATTGACTTCAGGAAGGATAGCACCAGATTCAAGAGGCCAAAGACCAAGAGCCAACAAACACGACATAGGATTTGTTGAGGGGAACTTACATAAGAGGGATCCAGTGGCAACAGGCTGGACAGGAGAACCACCACTGCCTGGAGAAAGCATGCAGTTTATATAGCACTTTCATCTTACACCCTCCCACTAACAACCTCCACCTGGCAACATTCATTTCACATGAAACAAAGGGCCTTAGCCCCCTGTATGGCCCATGTTCCAAGGGCTGGGCCAGGGGCTCAGATGTTCCTCATAGATAAGGAATGAATCTCTGGGTTGGCCACGCTTGGAACACTAGACACACATTCAGGTGCGTCTGCACCCAGGGTCATCCTCAGGGTATACTTAAGGTTAACTGCAGTTAGGCGCATCTGCCATACAGGCATGATCTCCAGAGTCATATTGCCTGGGTTTGTACCCTACTCTGCCTCCTACTAACCGTGTCACCTTGGGAAAGCCTTGACTGCTCCATGACTCAGTTTCTCACCTGTAAAATGGAGATAACAATAGGTCCCATCCCGTATAATTGTGAGGATTAAATGAGTGTGTGTGTGTGTGTGTGTGTGTGTGTGTGTATATATATATATAGTGCTTGGAACAATGCCTGGTACATTAATAAGAGCAATATAGGTGTTATTTGTGATTATTATTCTCATTGTTATTAAATTGGCGGAGAGCTTCCCGTCCCCTGCTCTCCTTAACAGCCCAGAATTTCTGGGGGATGCTACTGTTGACAAGGATCTGATTCGGTGGAACAGGGATTGTGGCCAAAGATAGGTACATCAACAAAATTTAATCCCAGGTCATGAAGCTTGAACCTAGAATCCCCGTCACCCTAGGATAAAAGCCCAATATTTTAGGAAGAACTGGCTCCTTCCCTTTTCCCTTGCCCCCTCAGCCTTTAGACTCCTGAAGACTTTAGTACTCTGTTCTTTCATGGGAAACGATGGCAGCAGGAAGAAAGTCCAAAATCAGATGCTAGAAAAAAAAATACTGCAACAAAAACAAATGGGGGAAGAGGTTGAGCTCTGCATACTCTCCATTCAGTGAAGTGGATCCTTCCATGTTTTACTTCTCCAGACTATCATTACCTGTTATCCAGTCTATCCCAACACTTGTGTAACAGGCCTTCTCCAATTCATCTTACACTGATTTTAATTAAGTATTGCTAGAGCTGGGGTTCTCAACTTTGGTTGCACATTGGAATCATCCAGGGAGCTTTTAAAATGATTGATATCAACACAGAGATTCTGATTTACTTTTTTCAGAGTGTGGCCTGGGTATTAGGATTTTAAATAGTTCCCAAGTGATTCTACCATGCTATCAAGGTTAAGAACTACGGCCCAAATGTGTATAAGAATCACTGGGGAACTTGTTAAAATGCAGATGTTGTTTGGTAGGTCTGGGGTTAGGTTCTGAGATTCTGAGTCTCTGATGAACTCTAAGGTGATGCAGATTTTGCTGGTCCATAGACCACACTTTGAGTAGCAAGGGCTTGGAGAGCATGATAATATGATTCTCTTGTTCAATAACATCATGCGCTTCCACATAAGGTATCTCAGCCTGGCATCTTAGGCTGGCATCATAGGCATTTAAAGACTCTAACAGCAATGGTTATCAAATGTGATCATCTGAATGACTTCTGGGCAGGTTTAAAAAATACAGATCCTTGAACCCTATACCAAACCTACTAAATCATAATATTCAAGGTACAGCCTGCATAAGGTATTTGAAAACACTTCCCAAGTGGCACAGATGATCAACACACTTCAGGAACTGTGACACGCTTCCGAGATAGTTTTCCAGACTCATTTCACATTGATTCAACATACAAACATTGTACCTGCCTCATGCTAGGTCCTACGGAAACAAAGATGAAACCAGTGCCTTTGCCTTTGAAGGGTTGGTAAGATAAACAACCAAAACTAGAATATTTACTATTCCCCAGGCATGGTCTAAACACTCACATTTCTGCTAATGGTCGTCTTCTTTTGAGATTGTCTAGGTTCCTCAGCACCCAGGATTGCCTGTCCTGATCAATCAAGGCAGACACCGTCTTTATCCCATTCGAGCCTCCATTCTTATCGCTCAAACTTACTCTGCTCGGTATTAAAATAGAACCAGAGAAGAAAAGGATTTACCCAACTTGAAATACAACAGTTGGCATTTATGTAGTGACTTCCATGTGCCAGTCATTGTTCAAAGCACTTTACATACGTAATATTTAAAAATTCTCAAAATAACCTTATGAGATAGGTGTTATTACTATCCCCATTCTGAGGATCGAGGAAAGGCAGGCAACAGAAAAGTAACTTGCCCAAAGATATACCAAGCAAGGTTCACTCTCAAGACTTATGCTTTACTGCCAAGTTGGTGACAGGGCTGACATTGGAATACTGTAACTTCTAATTCTCAGGCCTGAGCACTTTCCTGCTCATCAGTTCCTGTTTCACGACTTAAATTCAAGCACACGGGCGAGAACGATGTCTTACATCCCCCACAATGCCTAGTCAGGCTGCAAGCACTTGGTAGGTACTCGATAAATTGATTGCATGAGCTGTCCTATTGAGGGGAGGGGAGAAGTGGATAATGATTTAAACAACAACAGCTAAACAAGAGCAGCGACCTGCAGGTCTCACGTCACCGCCAGATCCCTCTTGACTCCCCCGCCGGAGAAGGAGGACCCTCCCGCGCGCTTTCGGAAAGTCGGTGTCCGGGCTTCGGCTCTGCGCTCCATCCGCCCAGCCAGCAGGTGCCCCCAGACCCCCGGCTCCTCCTCCGCCGCCGTCACAGCCTCGTCCTCCCCCTCTGGTTCCTCCGCTTCCTGTTGCAGCGATCCGGACCCGGAGCTGCGGGCGCCCGGGCGCCCGAGGCTTCCCGGTACGCTCCGCCAGGTAACCGCGCGGCGCGAACCGCCCGGCCGGGGTGGGCACCGGGCCCGCGCGGCCCATTGGGGAAGGAGGCGGCAGAGGGCCCGGGGTGGCCTCGGAAGGGGAGCGGGCCTCCTACTGCCTCGGGCGCCCGAGGCCTTCCTGCGCCAAGCTGCGGCGCCAGCCGGATGCAGGGATAACGGTGCCTGGCTCCGGCTCTTGGTCCGGGCGTGGCCGAGCGTCGCAGGCACGGCGGCGCGGAGATGCGATCGCCGTCCCTGCGAGGCCCCGGGACCCGCGCTCACCGCCAGCCACGCCAGCTCCAAGGCTCCTGCTCGCCAGTCTGGCCCTGGAACGGGAGAAACCAGGAGAGGAGCCTTGGACCTTTGAGCGGCGATGGCCTTCCAAATGCCCTTCCGTTCTTTGGCAAAAACCAAGAGCAAAAAGCCGAAACTCACACAGGGAGTTCCCAAGGTCATAGAGTTGTGTCTGCCATTTACGAATGTCTGTTCTTTTATTTAAGTGATTGTAAATGGGCTGCTGTTTTCTCTGTTCTGCCAAGGAATTAGGATTCAGAGGACTCTAAAAATACTAATAGGCATATCCAAATGAGCTGATCCGCATTACTGGCCAGTGACCCTGGCCTTTAGAAGGAGATAGGGGAGGGCAGTTCTCTTCACCCGGGATACTTTGTATTTCTGGCCCTTACTCTGAGAATTGGCCTTGATATTTTACAAAGTTTATTTCAGAACTCCATGTCAGAACTGGACCGGACTGTAGAGTTCTCCAGTCCTAGTCTCTTTCTTTCCTTTCCCTTCCTCTCCTTCCTTCTCCTCCTCCTCCTTATTTTCTTTTCTTTCTTTCTTTCTTTTTTTTTAAACTGGGGTTCTAGAGGTTAAAGTGATTTGCCCACACTCTTATGGCTAGTCTCTCTAGGGGCAGAGACAGAATTGGAACCCAGGTCTATTATGGACACACACTGTTTTCTTGAATGGAAATCTGATTTCAGATGAAAGCTGTACAGGCCTTGACCTTCGTAAAGCGCTTCCCTGGATAGCATTCTTGGGAAGTGGCTTGTGTATTGACTTCCACAGATATTATTTCACTGGTCAGAATAAGGTTAAGCAATAAGCATAACCATGCAGACTATTTCTGCTGAGATGAAGCAGATATCTGATATGTTTTTGACTTTCAATGGAGGAGCTAATGAATACTAGTAACAACATTTTGCTCATTTTTAGATTTTGGTCCTGTGTGACTAAATTGACTCAGTTATAGCTGTTCTTGTCCTAACGTATTTGTCACCAGTACAGCTTTCTGGCGTCATTTCATTTTTAACTGAATAATTGCCTTAAGTATATTTTTAGATCTCAACAAAAACTCCCCACCTCTTGAACCTTAGCATCCTTCTGCTTCACTCTTGGCAAATCTTTGGGTTGGATTTCAGAACGGAATAAAGCCAGGATTTCCCCCCAACCTCCAAGATGTCTGGACTCTTTGTTTAGTTCTATATTTAAGTTTATCCCAAGTTTTGTTTTTGACTGATAAACCTGTGACCCAAATCCAAACCTCAGCTGAATTAAGTATCAGCTTAAAACCATATTAAACTGCCATGTGTCATGTGACCTCTCACAGAAACCAAAGTGGCAGTGTTCTATTTTTTCATGAGTGCTTTTCATTGGGGTCTTTGAACTGTAAAGATATTATTTAATACATGTGCTTTATTATTTGTGTATTATTGCCCAAGCTCAGTCATCACTGGAGGGTTATTATTGACATTTACTTATCATAAAATGTGATGCCAGCCTACCAGCTCAGAGTGCGGTGCCTGGTTTCCAGTTTACAGCATTCACCAGTTGCTAACATGTTATCTCTGAGGAACGTGGAATTATAAATACAGCCATACTTAAATAGAAGATTCTTGGCTGTGTAGATAAGGAAAACAAGATAAGGCAATATTTTTGAACTATTCTATAATAGAAATGAGGACATATACACAAAATGACCCTATGCTCTTTTCTTAGGGTGCATTCTTTGTTTTTCTGGTTTTGGTCTTTTCATCACAGGATGGCATTAGCTCTGTGTCTGCAGGTGCTGTGCAGCCTGTGTGGCTGGCTCTCGCTCTATATTTCTTTCTGCCACCTGAATAAGCACCGAAGCTATGAGTGGAGCTGCCGGCTGGTCACCTTCACCCATGGAGTCCTCTCCATAGGCCTCTCCGCTTATATTGGCTTCATTGATGGCCCATGGCCTTTTACCCACCCAGGTAGGTAGGGGATTTTCCCTTAGGGATTTATGATTTGGGGGTAGTCTTAGAAGCATGGGACTTTTAAACAGAATTTGTACAATATTGAAGAATAATTCCCATTATAATTTTGTCTTGGAATCCTCATTCTTCTTCATTGTTAACTCTGATACTGTTTGTCACTTGTTTCTGCTTTTCATAACTCTCTACTTTTAAAACAAATTTTAAATTGCTTGTTACAATTTAATCAGAAATATAAAAACCATAAAGCCAATATCAACATGTTCCAAAAGACACAAATAGAACTGTATTATACATATTTTTGTCAACTTGCAACTTTTAATTGACTGTCTACTCAAAAGACAGCATCTTTCCATGTCTATGTTAAGAGGATGAGATGTTCCTTATCCTATTTGTTACTAGATGTACAAGTGTTACTTTCATAAGTATGCAATTTTTTTTTTTTTGAGACAGAGTCTTGCGCTGTTGCTCAGGCTGGGGTGCAGTGGCTCAATCTCAGCTCACTGCAAGCTCCGCCTCCTGGGTTTGCGCCATTCTCCTGCCTCAGCCTCCTGAGTAGCTGGGACTACAGGTGCCCACCCCCATGCCCGGCTAATTTTTTTGTGTGTTTTTAGTAGAGATGGGGTTTCACCATGTTAGTCAGGATGGTCTCGGTCTCCTGACCTCATGATCCGCCTGCCTCAGCCTCCCAAAGTGCTGGGATTACAGGCTTGACCCACCGCGCCCAGCCAAGTATGCAAAAATATCACCCCCTTGTATTAATTGGTTGGGGCTGCCAAACACAGTACCACAGAGTGGGTGGCTTAACCAGGCGTTTATTTTCTTAAAATTCTACTCAAAAGACAGCGTCTTTCCATGTCTATGTTAAGAGGATGAGATATTCCTTATCCTTTTTGTTACTAGATGTACAAGTGTTACTTTCATAAATATGCAATTTTTATTAAAATTCTAGAGGCTGCAAGTCCAAGTTCAAGTTGTTAGCAGGGTTGCTTTCTTCTGAGGCCTCTGTCCTTGGCTTGCAGATGGCCGCCCTCCCACTGTGTCCTTCCATGGTCTCCCCTCTGTGTGTGTGTGTGTGTGTGTGTGTGTATGCATGCATATCTGTGTCCTAATCCCTTCTTTTAAGGATAACAGTCATATTGGATTACTCTAGTTACCCCATTTTAACCAGATTACCTCTTTAAAGGCCCTATTTCCAAATACACTCACATTCTGAGGTACTACTGGTTAAGGGCTTTAGCATATGAATTTGGGGAGGGGGGACACAATGCAGCCCTTAACTCCCCTGGAATATAATTTTTAAAAATATTTCTTTAGCTTCTCTTATCGAATTTCTGAGTTTTCCCCCCAAACTGTCAAACCAATGAAAGCAACTGTTAAGCTTTGTGTTTTATATGAAGGTTCTAAATGGTTTCAAATATGTCAGGTCCTTAAAACCTATGTTCCTGGACATGAGCACACACTAACTTCTGGGGCCCTCTCCGGAATCTACTTTCAGGATAGGTTAGGGCCACTGAGTGTTCAATAACGTAACCCATTAAGCTGAGAAAAAAAATCTGACATTCAGGAAACCATTATCCAAGAGTCTGGAAATAAATCTTTAGCAGGGTAAAAAAAAAAAAAAAAAAAAAAAAGTGTAGGATTTTAATTGAAGAAACAAAATAATTGGATTTTATGCTGTTCCACGGAGAGGACACAGATTCTTGCCTGTGTTCACTGAAGGATGCAAACTCATTGAAGTCAGATTCATTAGAACAGTGTTTCCTGAGGTCTGAACATCATTTAGTTTGATAAAGACCTAGATTTTATATTTTAGTCTATCTTTGGCCCTCCTTAAAAAGCACATGCCTGCCATTGTTTTTGTTTTAGTGTTCAGTAAGGTTTGAAAGACAACAACATAGGATCCCTGTGCAAGGTAGCACAATTCCCAGTCACTCACTTTGCTTCCGTCTTGGTTTGTTTCAGGCTCACCCAATACACCTCTCCAAGTTCATGTGCTGTGTCTCACCTTGGGCTACTTCATCTTCGACTTGGGCTGGTGCATCTACTTCCAGTCTGAGGGTGCCTTGATGCTGGCTCATCACACGTTGAGTATCTTGGGCATTATCATGGCCCTTGTGCTTGGGGAATCTGGCACAGAGGTCAATGCAGTCCTCTTTGGAAGTGAGCTTACCAATCCCTTGCTACAGATGCGCTGGTTTCTCCGGGAAACAGGACACTATCACAGTTTCACTGGAGATGTAGTGGACTTCCTCTTTGTGGCTCTGTTCACAGGAGTGAGGATTGGTGTAGGAGCTCGCCTCCTTTTCTGTGAAATGGTCTCCCCCACGCCTAAGTGGTTTGTGAAGGCTGGGGGAGTAGCCATGTATGCTGTGTCTTGGTGTTTCATGTTTAGCATCTGGCGCTTTGCATGGAGGAAGAGCATCAAGAAGTACCATGCTTGGAGAAGCAGGCGGAGTGAGGAACGGCAGCTGAAACACAACGGACATCTCAAAATACACTAGCCAAGGCTTGCTCCAGATTATGGATTGGGTTAAGTCAGCCATGGGAACCAGGTTGGAAATATGACTGTTATGGAATTATGCTTATAACAAACTTAGGTTTCAAAAAAGGGCTAAATTTATTGATCAGTTTGGTCAGTCTTCAAGCCGAGCATATATCAGTATTAAAACACCAACTTCTACAGTGGCACAGTTGTCAAAAGTGAGACTACTCCATGGTAGCTGGGAATAAGTCAGAGCTGTGAAGTGAGTACAACTGGCATTTGTTTTCATTTGCGGTGACCCTGGGTCCTCCTGTCCCTGGGAGGTTTGATGTTCAGGCAGTTTAGAAAGGAACTGGAAAAAGATTAGTGCTATTTCTTGTTCCTTTGAGAAGTAACTCTTTCAATAAACACTTATTTCTGCTTTTCATGTATCTATTTATCTAAGTTTACCCCATTTACTATAGTGAGGGGCTTTCAGAAAGAGACACGCATTTGGGATTCTGAACATTAGATCGGGGAATTGGGCCACTTAAACAGAGGGGCGTAGGAGGGCGAGAGTGAAACTGTGGCAGCGAGGGGGAGCGTTACTTACTGAACCTCCTATTCCAACTGTGCCAGAGGTGCCCAAGACCACTGCCAGGTTCCATAATTCTCTGGGAGGACTCAGTGGACTCAGCATATAGTCTTATTCATAGTTTTGATTTATTATAGTGAAAAGATTCAAAGAAAAATCGGTAAAAGGAAAAGGCACCTGAGGCAAAGTCTAGGGTAAAGCAAGCACAAGTTTCCAGAGTCCTCTCCCAATGGAATCACACAGGATGTGCTTAGTTCCCCTAGCAGTGATTTGTGACAACATGTGAATGGGCTATCTACTGGACAAGGTCATTACAGACTCAGTGCCCAAGGTTTTTACTGAGGACAGGTCACCTAGGCAGCCTTTCCCTGGCAGATAGCAAAATTCAAGATTTTCAAAAGGAAAGCAGGTGTTCAGCATAAGCCATATTGTTTGCACAAACAGTTCAGACACAGTAAGCCAGTCTTATCAGTTAATGGTGGGAGCCCTTCCAAAATCTGAGTTCCCAAATGCCGGCCAGTGGCCAACCCTGTAATCAGGCCTCTCCAAGGATAGCAGTTTAGGCCTGCTATGTTAACTCTTTTCTGCACAAAACCTGTAGAGTTAGGGCTTTGGATCTGAGATGAATGAAGTGTGGGTAGATTTACTGAGTCCTGTTACATGGGTTCTGCCCTACCAGGAAAACTATGCCAGTTCTCAGGGCTTTTGTGCATTAATCTCCTAGGCATTTGAGGCTATGACTAAATTCCATAGGGATTTATCATGTGGATTCCACTGTGCTTGAGATGGCAGTTTAGATTTCAGCTCTGCTGTACATATTGCAAACTAGAACCAAAGACTTTAAAGTGTGTACTGGCCTCAGGGGGATGAGGTCAATTTTTTTTTTTTTTTTTTCATTTTAGATACATTCCCTTTTAGTACTCCTGCTTTTCTTATTTTTACTAAAATGGTACCACTCTATGAACAAACTAATACAACAAGGCCAGTCTTGAAAGGAAAAAAAAAATAATTCTTAATGTGACAGTCTTCAAGAGAAGCAAGAATATAAGCTTAGAACAAGGGGTTAAGAATCAAGAATTCCTGGGTTCTTAGTTTAACTAATTTTGCTACTCACTTGCCAGATCATGTGGATAGGTTACTTGTTTATTCTTTGCCTGAGTTTAAACCTATTGTGAATGAATGAAATACCCTGTAGTATATTTCATAGAGACATTATGTGGCATTTTATTAATGGAGGTCTTTCTTGTAGGGCTTTTATGAAAACATGAAGTATTTATTTATGTATTTATTGATTATTTATTTTTACCATGTTATTTAAGTCAATGGTGTTTGATTAGCTCAGTGGGTGAGCAAGCATATGGTGCTACTGGAGTCAAAGCTGGTCAGTAGGAAGTGTCAGTTCATTCCATGGCCACTGGTAATCTAATGTAATGAGTGTTTTTTTTTTTTTTTTTTTTTTTTTTTTTAAAGATGGAGTCTTGCTCTGTCGCCCGGGCTGGAGTGCAGTGGTGTCATCTCGACTTACTGCAACCTCCGTCTTCTGGGTTCAAGTGATTCTCCTGCCTCAGCCTCCCGAGTAGCTGAGACTACAGGCGTGTGCCACCATGCCTGGCTACTTTTTGTATTTTTAGTAGAGACGGGGTTTCACCATATTGGCCAGGCTGGTCTCGAACTCCTGACTTCATTGACCTGCCCGCCTCGGCTTCCCAAAGTGCTGGGATTACAGGTGTGAGCCACCATGTTCAGCCATGAGTGGTCTTGAAAATGGAAAATGGTCTTGGCCACAGAAATCAAGCATGAGGGAGTGGTTGGAATGGTGTAAAGTCATCACTGTTCAGGAAACAGTAACTTTAAATGCATGTTAACAGTGCGTCTTTAAAAATGAATGTCATTTGCTTAAAGAGTTTTGCTGGGCATTGAGATAATCTGACAGCATCTCCACTTCCTGTTTTTTTCTTAATCTCCACTTTTTTTTTTTTCTATAATGAGCGCCCCTAAAAAGCTGGTGAGCTTCTTTCCAACAAAATTGCGGTCAAAGTAGGATGCTGGGGAATGCTGATTTTAGCAAGACTCGTAGAAAAGAGTGGCTTGGCACATAAGCTTAAAAAAACAGAAAAAAAGCTGGCTCTTGAATTTTGGCACAGTGCAACCTGTTCCATACCAGACAAATGAACAGGCTTAATCTGGTACCAATTCTTTTTCTCTCTTACTCCTCAGAAATAAAGGGACTGCAGATATTGTTGTTTTGGGGACACTTTCATGGGACTATATGTAGATTTTTTTGAATGGTGAGAAATATGAATAATCGGTAAGGGGAAGGGAATCCCTCATTTCAGCTTTTCTTGATGTTATTACTAATAACTATGAAAAAACTTCTGAGAGAACAATGTGAACTGAAGATGACTCAGCAGTTAAGATGATGCTAAGTTTTGAAACCACAGGTAAATGAAGGGCTAATGAATGTGTGGTATACTCGGACAAAATGAAGTACTCATTTGCACTGGATTACTATGTAATGATAACGAACACTGTTCAAGAAGGATTTATATTTCCATAAGATTTGTACTAAATTTTATAAAAGTAAAACAACTTTTTATAAATCCAGAGTCTGTCTTTATATTTTTGTGGTGGTTTTGCCAACAAGTTAAAAACAGCCTTTTGACCTGTAGAAATGTTGACCTGTATTCATACTTACTAGTGAATATCTCTAATCTGCTGTTCATTATCCATCATTCCCCCTATTTTGTCATTTTGGGGGGTAACAATTGACATACAGAAAACAGTTTGCCAAAAGAGAGAGGAAGAACCTCAATGTGTTTCTTGTTCTGCCACCTGTTTGGACACTTGCCTTGAAAATGGTGATGTCAAGTGAGTTGACATCAGACATCATCTGAAGACAGCTGGAGGCCCTGTCTTGAGGACTGTACTACCAATGCCTAAAAGAGTCTGGGACGCATAGTAGATACTTAATAAGCATGTTGAAAGAATGGACAAGAGGATGAGAATGTGGTTTAGAATAATCCCCATTGGAAAACCTCCTCAAAGAGCATGTCCAGTGGATTGGGTCATCAATGTCATTTTTCTAGGTAAATACTGACCCTGAGGAGTGTGTTCTACCTAGACTGGCTTGACTTTCTGAAGGCATCCATAGTTACAGCCTTTACAACAGTTGAACTGCCAGCAGCGTTAAAGAGGCTTTCAGGTTTTTTGTTTGTTTGTTTGTTTTTTAAATCATCAATGCTTTGTAGGTGACTACAGAGATTTTCCATCATTAAAAAAAAAAATTAGTTCTGGAATGAATAACCACAGCTTAATTCAATCTTTTGCTTACCATCTTCTGAAGCTTTCCCACAGCAAAATGCCTTCTTTGCTCACAGCTAGAACCGTGGGTCTGTTTAAGTTTGGAAAGATCTTGAAAGCAGCTTGCCAAGAGGTTTTGTATGCAAGGAAGAGAAGGTGAATTAGGAAACTTTCCCAGTTTGTTTTATTCCTGAAGCTTAAGTATTGAGGCTTCCCTCAAGTATTAAGGGAAGAGAGGAACTCATTTTTAAAATGCATGATTTGATGAGTCATTGGGTTCAATTAATTTGATACTTACACTGTAACATTATTAGAATAGGGGAAAATAAGATATTTAATACTTTTAAGAAAGATTTATTAAGTTTGGGAATAAGGTTTGCATTTTGGTCAGTGTGTATATATATATAGAGAGAGAGATGAATGGGATTCGTTCCAGTTACATGTAAACACTCAATTTAAGAGTCTTCAGGGTAGAATTGTCATGCTAGGATACACCAGCAGGTGGCAATGTGTCCTGGTCTCATCATTAGGAAAGTGCCTTGGCTAATCTGCTTCTATTCTTTCCAAAAATAAACATTACAAAATTAGCTGGCTGTGCCTTGAACCTAAAAATCGAGCAATAAAGAGTCGTCTCTGGCCTCTGTTTATCTTTTCCTTTTTTTTTTCCACCCCCCCGTTCTAACTAACGTCAGTGTGAGCTCATGCCTCTATTCGGGGATAATGATCCTTTCATGAACTGTTGTGGAATGACTTTTTGCAACAGCATTGTTAAGAGGTAATTGTTTCCTCTCTCCACATCCACTGTTTATTAGATTTGATTTGCTACTTGGATTCCACAAAATGGCTGAAATTCCTTGCCACCAACATAGGTTTACGCTCAAAAGTCTGAAAATAGTTGGATAAAGGGAATAGCCTCTTTAGACGTTTGCAGGCAGAACTGAAGAACTGCATTATACGTGGTACCTAAATTGCCATAATACTGAATTATTCAATCATAAAACTAGATGGGTATCTAAATCTCTCTACCCAGAAGGGGAAAAAAACGAAAAAACGTTTGGAACCCTTCAGAGAGAACCGTAATGCTATTTACTGGATAAATATACTTCATTTTCTTCTCCCATTTCTTTCCACAACACACTTGTTAAGTCGCCATGCAAAGCACCATGCCTTCTCAATTTGGCAAATAACACATTTCATTTTGCCAAGGCAAAAACAGCCTAAAAGCAATATTTATACCGAGAAGCCCTGGCTGCAGTCCCCAGCTGCTCTCCCTCAGCCCTGCGCCTCCCGCTCCCGCCGCGCTCTCCCCCCGGAGCCGGCAGGTGCCCAGGTGAGCGGGGCCTGCGGAGGCAGCGAGGGGCGCCGGCCGGGCACTGGTAGAACGCTTGCAGCCAGAAGGCAGGAGAGAGAGTACATTCCCTTAAGGAATAAAAGTTTCCAGGACAAGGGGGGCTGGTAATTTCCAAAGAGCCTCCCAGCACGATGTCCTAGGGATCTGGGGGGCGCTCTCAGGAGGTCTCTGGTGAAAGTAGACTTAGTACAAACTGGCCTCGAAAGACAACGTCTCGGCACTCAGGGGCCCAGGCGCCGCGGGAGGTTGGTGGGCCTCCCGGGGCTGCACGGGTCCCACCTCCCTCCGCCCCGCAGGACTACTTTTCCGCTCCCCCAAACAGGGCTCCGGCGGAGGCGTCCTTACAAGGGCGGGAGCGCAGCCCTGAGCGGCGGAGGGATCCCGGGTGAGGCGGCTTCCCGAAGTCAGAGGGGAGGGGGCCAAAAAAGTCGGCGGGGGACGGGAAGCGCGAGCTCGCGCCGGACGCGGCCAGGGCCGGGAAGCCAGAACCGGAACCGGAACCCGCGCGCGCGCCCGCGTTTGCGCGGCCCCCACCGCCGCCGGCCTCCTCCGCTGTCTGCGCGCGCTCCCGCGAGGGCCTCCAGAACCCGGCGAGCCGGCCCTGCGCGGGTAGAAGCCGCCGCCTCCGCCTCCGCCTCCCGGACCAGGGCTTCCAGGCCGGGCCGGACGGGCATCTCCCGCCCCTCGCGGGGAGCGTCGGGGAGGAGCCGCCGCCTCTGGCGACTGCGGAAGAGTCCGGGCCTCAAAGGGATGGGGAGCAGCCCGCGGCGCTGAGAGACCGGGGTCCCTGTCACCTCGGGCCGCGGGACCCTCCCCCGGCGCCCGCGGCTAGTCCCAGCACCGGGAGCCTGGTGGGGGCGGCGAGCAGAGGAGGAGCCCCGGGCCCGGGACATGGAACCGCGCGAGCCCGGCGCGGGACGGCCGGAGACGCGGCCAACGCTGCGGCCAGGAGCAGCCGGCAGCCCCAGATAGAGAGCCGGGAGGGAGGGCCCCGGCCCTTGCCGCGGCGGGGAGTTCGAGGCCCCGAGACTCCGGAGGAGGAGCCGACACCCGTCCCAGAGCTGATCCCGCCCCAGCCCCGGCGGGAGTCGCGGGTCCCCTTCCCACGGCGCGCGGACTTCTCTCTCTGAGGAAGTTTCTCCTTGTGCCTTCTGGAGGATTTGTCGCTAGCTCGACTCACTCTGGACTGACTCGCTCCCTGGCTTTCTCAGTTTGTTTTGGGAGATAACTTGTTTTCCTCCAACCCGCATCCGTTGACCCCTTCCAATCGGATGGTCTAGATGACTGAATGGAGTTTTGAGTTGGACTTTTGTGTCCCTGACGGAGTTGGGCCTGATCCCAGAGCACTGGGGGTGGGGAGGAGGTGTTACTGTAAAATGCAAGTTGGATAAAAGGAGGACCTCTCGCCAAGGGCCCCAATGAGTGGCACACAGTCTACTATCACCGACAGGTTGGTATGAATTCCTCCTTCGCTCGGCCTCCCGGAATCGGGCCCGACCTAGCAGGGGAGTCAGATTGTCTTTGGCCAGCGAAGTTGACAGGCAGAGGAAAGAGGGTTGTTTCGGAGCAGTGCAGTTAGCCTGGGGTTGCTGCCGAGTTATCCAGTTGATTGGCTTTTGGAAATGTAATTTTTCCGGAGAGAAACTTCCCTCCCGATTCTCAGAGAAGGGGGAGGCAAAACCATTATTGTGGTTTTCCGCCTGTAGTGTGCATTAGGATTGTGTACTCGTCTGGAAATCAGAGGAGAAGGTCATTTTGGGTGAAGGTCGGTGCCTGAAGTCGGCTTGGTATTGGTGTATTATTTCTCAGCTTTAGCCCTGTCCTGCAGTAGGTTCTCAAGACAATTACATTTTATGAATTTCTACCTGTGAACTTAATGTTGAGCCTACTGCATGGTGACCTGGGAACTTGATCTCTTTGAGATGTTGACCTGCACAGTGTTTAATTATTATCTAATAACTTTCCAGAATGTTGACATTACCAGTAAATCACAGGTTCTTGCTGGAAGCAATGTCCAGGAGCTGAAGAAATGAGGGTAAATCATGGGATTTGCTTTTAATTCTTGTATTTAAATATTTCATCTTCCAGAAACACTTGGCGTTTAAGAGAGATAAACCGTAAGCATAGTATAAGCGCGCAGCTGAATTTGTTGAGTTCTGTGTCTGTCCTTTATAGCACTTACCAGTGTTGCATGGTGGTGTGTGGCGAATGGAGCTAGACCATGTGTGGTTGAAGTACAGTTTGCTTATCCTAAGTTACTTTTGTTTATAGGGCAAGGGATAAAAAGTATATTGATTCCTTGACCACATTTCATTTCTCAATTTCATTATGACACTGCATGCCAGTCCGAAATGTCAGCTTGCTTTATTTTTAAGTTAATCTTCAAATTATTATATCATGAAAAAATAGATCAAGTAACTGAATTAGAGGGTCAAAGCTCTTTGATAAAAAGTGCAACAATAGTGCTTCTGCACAAAGTAGTCTAATTTCCTAATAAGAGTTTTACCCAATTGTAAGACTCATTTGTTGATTTTAAAAGGGCCAAATTCCATTATCATACCATAACAGCTACTCCAGAAACAGAACTTCCTCTTCCTGTTGATGCTTTCCAGCATCACATGAATGTTCACTTAAAAGAGTCCGTTAAATATTTAAAGCATTTATATTTACTCTTTGTGTATTTTTCAAAGTGGGTTTTCATTTTCAATGAAATAATTTTTAACTTTTCCAAGAATACACTTACTGTAAGTATTGACAATGCTTATCTTGCTTTCTTCTGGTTATCCCCATTTTTCCCCTTTCAGGGTGTTTCATTTCTGAGAAGTCACTTTTACCGGTGTGGGGATAATTGTTTTCCTGGTTCATTCAATTACGGCTTTTTCTGTTGAGCCTGTAAACAAAAGTCTTAGTAGGAACTAATGTAATGTTGGTTTTCATTGCGATGCTGAGGTGTTTAATTTATAGAAACAGAACGAACTCATTCCACACACAAGTGACTTAAAAGCCCTCAAGTAATGATTTTTCTTCAGCATTGCTTCTCAGAGATTTTCCTTGTCTTCTGGTTATCTTGGAAATAGAATCTTGGGACTTCTATCCTCTTTATAACTTAGATGGCATATAAACATTCAATAAGGATGAAATTGTTGAAAGCCTGTTTTTTTGTTTTGTTTTGTTTTTGCCAGGCACTATGCTAGGCACAAGAGATTACAAAATGAATATTGTAAGATTAATCTGCAGATTGGTTTGGGCATTAATGTTTTTGAATAGGTTCAGGTGCTGCTGCCTAATTTTACATTTTTTTTTTTTTCAAGAAAAGAACCTTGGAAAGCCAATTAATAAGCACTACTGAGACCTGTTCATAGGAATTTTTTTTACTAGGGTCTTTTTTTATTAAGAATTATTCCTATTTGACCACATGTAAATATATTTCGTAAATATAAAGCATCCGTTTGCTGTTAAGATAGTAATTGTTCCTAATTTGAATATATGTTGTAGTGAAATCTGGAGGTACTGGTTTAGTAGTATTTCTCTGCCAAGGTGTCTTAACAAAGTTATGAGTATATAATAGTTTCTAGCTTTCTCTCAGCCGTACCTCATCCTTTTTTTGCAGTGTCTAACTCTTACTGTAGGTATATTTTGCTGATTCTGGAGCTATTGGAAAATTAACAGCGCCAGTGTAGCTTTTTAGATAGAGATCCTTTCAAGTTTGAAGTGCTGTATGTGGTATGGCTTTGTTTCGTAGAGTGTGCAGAACCACCAGGCCAGCTGTGTGAGTTAGAGTTCTTTCATTGTGGTGCTTCTGACTACAGAGTCTGTCTGTCCTCAGTTGAAATCAGACTAGCTGGTTTTGGGCGTTGTTCTGTTTTGCAGTTTGTGGCAGGCGACACATGGCTGAACAAGATAAGGGTTTTATTCTTGTGTTAGGGACGTGCTGGGGCTGGGATGGAATTCAGCTATGTTTAGGCTCTGATTGGTCACTTTGGATACTCAGAACTCTGTTACATCCTGTTATTATTTTGCAGTTAAATCAACACATTTTGCTTGCTCTCTTCTCTTTCCCTTCATCTTTTACTCCCCAGTCCGCACCCCTTTTCTTAAAACCTAAAACTCGAACTTTTTAAAAAACTTTGAACTCAAACTATGTTCATGGTAGCTATTACTTCTATGTAGTATATCCAAATAGCTTTTTAAAAAATTCTAAGCAATATATGAGCCCTGGAGTCTGTAGTTTTCATCATTTAGAATGAGCATTGACAAGTGTAGAAATGTCTGATTGCTGCTTTATAGTCTGCATTGATTGCTGCATTCAGTCTTAAAATATATCCCAATTGTTTCCAGTCCTCTTACATGTCTTTCTTGTATCCCTGATAATTTAGGGGTCCTATAGCAATTGGAGTTTCTTCTGAGAGGTAGAGAGGAGAGAATACCCTTTCAGTAGACTCAGTAAATGATTTCAGGCCAGTGTCTATAACATTGAATTTTCAGGGACAGTACAGGTAGGAAAGTTATAAGGTTCTTCCTTGAAATAAATGGACTTTGTTTTGTCTAGGGCTTATGAATTTTGTAGTTTTTGATTTATAGATAAAGACAGGTTTTTGATTTAATTTTTTTAAAGCACTGAATTCAGCTTTAAGCTGTTTAACTTAAGCAAATTTTTTAAGTGAGTGTGGAAACCTGTGACTTTATATGCCTGTACCCAGCAATTAGCATTTTCATTAATGATACTTTTTTCTGTCAAAATTGCTATATAATGCTTTTGATTAAAAAAAAAAGAGCTACTCATGTTTATATGTTATTTTCAACATTGCATGAGTCATCTGTCTGCAAGGTAAAATTATTTGTAACCTTTTCTTGTAAAGTCAGCCAGTCGATAAGTACAAAATTGAAATGGGGGCTAAAGATCACAGTGTTTTGTATTCAGTTTTGTCTTTGCCTTTTTAGTTCAGTATAAAATCTTGAGTCATAAAAGTATGCAATAGTACATTCACTTGTACAGTTTTACATGAGTCAACATGCAGAGTCTAAAGTAACTTTTTTTGAAAGTACAGTGTTGTAATCTTCCTGATTAATGGTACATTTATATGACGCTCATATTCAGTGAGGTGACAAGAGAAGCTCTATTTGAAATCATTACAAAAATATGTTAACCCTGGAATACCACTTAACACATTGGTGGTTTCCAGTTGTTAACATGTATATATCATTGAGTTAACATGTAGGTTTTTTTTTGTTTTTTGTTTTTGAGTCTTGCTCTGTCACCCAAGGTGGAGTGCAGTGGCGCGATCTCTCCTCATTGCAACCTCCGCCTCCCAGGTTCCAGCGATTCTCCTGCCTCAGCCTCCCGGGTAGCTGGGATTACAGGCGCCCACCACCACGTCCGGCTAAGTTTTGTATTTTTAGTAGAGACAGGGTTTCACCACATTGGCCAGGCTGGTCTTGAACTCCTGACCTTAGGTGATCCACCTGCCTTGGCCTCCCAAAGTGCTGGGATTATAGGCTGGAGCCATCGAGCCCAGTGGGTTTTTTTGTTGTTGCTGTTGTTTTTTAACTAAGTTTGAATTTTTAGTTTAAGAAATGAAATTTGAGGTGAACATTCATGGAATCCGTAAATGGTGAATTTTATATATTTTTCTGTGGAGCATTGCGATTCCAGGGAAAACAGTTGGAAAATATTTCATTATACATATGTGGTTGCCTCTTCTAAATGTCATCCAGAGGTGGGAGTAAATTGCTTCCCAAACTGATATGGGTCACAGAAACAGCAAGATAACATACTGGTTCCCAGGGAATTGAAGGGACTCTTTTGCATCATGGTTGTCTGAGATTATTAGAAATGTTTCTTATATAATTTCTTGTTTCCTAGAAATTGACCATGACACATTTTCAGGAATAGTAGCTTAACTTCCTGTGGTCTCTTCTGTGAAAACTTGGTTTTGATGATATTCTTGAGCTTTATTTGAAGACGTGCTCCTTTCCCTTATAATAATTACAGGTTTTCAGAATAGTGCCATGTGAATTAAAACTTTTAAATCAACAAAATTACATTTTTGCCTTCTTTTGAGTAAAATACCATTATGTATGTAATGATATCCTGTAGTAGTATAATTATTTAACATTTACAATATTTTCAGTTCAGTACTGGGCAGATCATGTTTCTGTCATTTACACTTTAAGCTAACTCATACAGTTTAAGTCAAGATTATGCAACTAGAAAGGACAGATCCAAGTTTTAGCCTTGATTTTCTGGCTCTCAAGTCCCCCATTTTTTTTTTTTTCGTTTTAAATTATTGTCTTTCTTTGTACTGTATTTTTCTGTGCTTTTTCTTTTAGTAACTCTCCAGCTTGATGAAATCAGTTGAATTTTTCTCTTACAGCATACTTTCTAGTACCTTACCCATTCTAATTTTAAATATCTCTTGAGGATAAAGCTTTTGTCACTTCCTCAGGAGACTGAAGCACAATCTGATAGATCTTGCTGTCAGGAAGTTTTTCCTGATCTTTAGGTCTAACTTTTCTTTTAAGTTGTCCTGTTACTTGTATGTACTTGCTGTACCAAGCTAAATAATGCTCTCCTCCCATTTTATGTTTGTATGGTATGATTCTAAATGTTTTCAGACGGTTATTCATTATGCTTTCTGGTCCCCTTCCCTTACTCTTTGCTTAGCCAAGCTGTATGCTTTCTGTTGATCCATTGTCTAAAAATCAACTTGTTTCTCTTAACATTTTATTAGCTTTTTTCTCAGTTGCCCTCCTAGTGCAAAAATAAGGGTAAAGAGATTCTCAAGGTCATGTTGATTCAATTTTATTTTAGATAGTCTTTAGAATGGATACGAGATATGTCACAGTCAAATGAAACAGATTTATACAAACAGCATGATTACCAAATCAACTAATTAAGCAATTACTCATGTTCTAAAAGGCTTTTTACAAAGCGATTCTTTCAAATATGAGTACCCTCAGTGTAACAAATGTTATCAATTCTATGACAAAAGGGTAGGGTAGAAATAATGTTAGCCACTTTTGATTGAAAATCATCTTGTTGCAATATGATGAAATACATCTGGAAGTTTCTTATTTTTTTTAGTGGTTTTTCAGTCCATTATCTTAAATTGTAGGTGAAAACATTCCTCATTGTTTGGTGTATTTTTACCTTATAGTTTTGTCTCCTCTTATTTCCACGTATTAGTGAAATAGCAATGCTTAGCAGTATTTTTTTCAGTAAACTGGATATTGTGAAAATTGAAATATTTTACTTTCTTGCTGTTGTATTTACAAGAATTATTAATGACAAGACACAGTAATAGAAAAAGTGCATCTTTAGATTATTATAAAATCTATAAGACTGTAGACCTTTTGAATATTTTATTAGCATATTTTCTTTGGTACTAATTTAGTTTCAAATTATTGAAATAGATGTCCTTGTTTTGTATTTTGCTAATATTAATATTTTGTATTTTGGTAATATTAAAATTTGCAAACATGCCAAATTTAGAGCATTTTACTTTTTCAACTTAGAATATCTGGAATCATCAAGATAGTCATTATAGGAAAGACCGCCGTAAGGCAGCTTCTAACTCCAATAGAAGCCTGTGAAGCTAGTGCCTGGACAGAGGCTGTGTCTAAATTACATAAGCATATATTGTTGACTTTTAGTAAAAGAAAAAATACACTAACTTTACCTCCTGACTTAGCATGCACCAATGCAGTTCAGATTCATACCAAAACAGGATCTTTTACTAATTCAAATGCTGAGTCCTGGTTTTTGAGATCATAGTCACATGACAGGCCTGGGTGGCTTCTCAGTGTCTAGAGACAAGCAAATCGACTGGACAATGAAAAGTAGGTTTCCTGTCTTGGACTGCAAGGAACAATTCATGCAGAAACTGGAACTATATAAGAAAGCCTGGTTTTAGTTAATGCTTTCAATTAGCTGCTTGTCACACTGCTTTTTCTTTTGGTGTTATATAACACATTAGAGTCATTTAAAGGTATGCTCTGATACTACAGTTTTTGTCAAATATTACATATAAATGTTGATTTTACATTCATACACTCAAAAGATCAAAGAGGACTTTGTAGATCTTTTGTGGATTCAAAAAAATGTAGATTATTTTGTTGTAGAGAAACTGGCCAGGTGCAGTGGCTCACGCCTGTAAATCCCAGCACTTTGGGAGGCCGAGGCGGGCAGATCACTTGAGGTCAGGAGTTCAAGACCAGCCTGGCCAGCATGGTGAAACCCTGTCTCTTTTAAAAATACAAAAATGAGCCGGACCAGGTGGCACATGCCTGTAATCCCAGCTACTTGGGAGGCTGAGACAGGAGAATCGCTTGAACCTGGGAGATGGAGGTTGCAGTTAGCCAAGATTGCGTCACTGCATTCCTACCTGGATGACAGAGCAAGACTCCGTCTCAAAACAAAACAAAACAAACAAAAAACAACAAACTGGAGACTTCATCAGCCTCTGAAGGACTGATACCTGAAATTGATCTTGTAATGCAGAAAGTGGCTATATGTTGTCCAGAAGAGTAACAGATACCCCAAATACACTTAATACACAAGAAATCTTGTGAAGGTGCTTAGACATATCCTTCCATAGATTTTAGACGGGTTATCTGCCTATGTTCCAGACACAAGCTGATATGTTGTGGTTTGCCCAGTACAGTCTCTGTGGTTTACTCAGAGGAAGTGGTTCTTGTGGGTGAAGGTCTGATCTTTTCAGAGATTGTTGGTGGCACATGCACTGTCAGCCTATTTCCTGTTTTATTGGCTGTTTAGCAAGACCTTCTTAGGGCAAATGCTGCTGAAGAGGTATTTAAATATTTTGTATTGGCAGGATAGATGGTTATAATGATGTATTATTATATCACTACCTCTCAGCTGATACGAGAATTAAATTAATGTTTGTGAAGTGCTTTGAGATCCTGGAATGAAAAGTGCAGACATGTTCTTAGTCATTTGCAGGTTACTGCTATGTTCAGATATTGCTCTCTTGAAGTTAAAACATGTTCATGTAGTGAAGTGTTACTCTATCAAACTTGATTTCTGTAACCATTCAAGTGTTGTTTTATCACAAGAGTCATGATTAGAATTTTTCCCCTTTTTTCCCCCTTCTTTCAATGCTCCTTTATAATTTTACCCTATAAGAATTTCGTTAATAGATTCCTTGCTCTAGTACTGGTTAAGGCATATTTACCAAACTTGACACCTAGCAAGCTTGTCCAACCTGCCTTATTTTGCTGTGGTTCTTCTGTTTTGTTTTGTTTTAGGCTTTCAGCAGCCTGAAGCCATGGTTTCTAGTTTCTGTCTCTAGTGATAAAACGGAAAAGAGGGATGAGGAAGGGGCTTTACTAGCCCAACCAGAAACAGAGGCTAAGAACCCATAACTGTATTCTCTCTCTTGGACAACCCTGACTAGAGCAAACTTCTTTGCCAGTTTAACTGGCATACTAAAATAATGAAATTGTGAGAATTTCCTTTGAGATTAGTAACTGTACCATCCATATACAAAACACTATATTGCTTTGCTGAAACCTGAAATTGAGCAAACTGATAGAAATGCATATGACATACTCCTATATATATATATATACACACACACACACACACAGAGTATTTAGCCTTGGACATTAAAAAAATTAACAATGAATGGGGGCAGGGAGAGGCTTTATTTAAAGCTAAATTGTTAGCTAATACTTGAGTTCTTCAAGGGTATAAGAATAGTTCTTCTTCGTTTTTAAGTAATTACCGGTAGCCTTATTATATTTTTATTTTTCAATACTGAAAAGCAGAAGGAAGAAAAATAAACGGCCCAAATGATCCAACTACCCAGATGCTGCTGCTCAGGTTAAACACATACATACACACACACACACACACACACACACACACACACACACACACACACAATTCAAATCATATATAATGGTATAAAAAAAGTATTCCTACACACCTGTTAGTTTTCATACCCTTTCCTCATAGGTAACAGTAGTTAAATTTTTTTGGTTTATCTTCTGAAACATTTAAAAAATATACCAGCCTATAATTTTATTTTTTGCACCTACTCCATAATAAGTGTATCTGTCAGCTTTTGCTAGGTTATGCTGCTATAGCAACACTATGAAATTTCAGTGGCTTGCAACACTGCTTTTCTTCTTGCTTTTGTTACACCTTGTTGTCTGTGGATTGACTGCAGCATTGCTTCACATTTCTTATTTTGGAACCCTGGCTCAAGGAGCATCCCCTGTCTGGCTGTGCCATTATTGTGGATGAGGGAAAGAGCAAAAAAACAGATGCAGGCATACAATGGCTCTTAAAGCTTTCACTCAGTCATGGTGTATATCACATCAGCTCACATGTCCGTGGCCAAAGCAAGTCATATGGTCAGAGCTCACTGTCAGTGGGGTAGGGATGTATATAGTCCTTCCACAGGTGGCACTGCAAGTTGCATGATAACAGATAAGGCTGTATAATCCTCTTAAGGAAAGTAGAGGTTAAATAATTTGGAAGAATAATATAGTCTACATCAACAAGTTCAGTAAATGCTTGTTAAATGGGTTATTTGGAGTCCATGAAAGTTTTTTTTTTTTTTTTAAGTGGGAAATTCAAACATAAACAAAAGTACAGAGAATGGTGTCATTAACCTCCATGTTCCCTTCATTACTTCAGCTGTTAACAATGTAGGGACCATGTTGGTTTATCTGTTTTCTTTCCCCCCTTCTCACTGGATTATTTTGAAGCAGTTTTTGGATACTATAATTTCACTTACAAGTATTTCACTAAGTAACAAGTGTTTCACTAAGTATTTTTAAGAGATAAAGTCTGAAAGTGTGACTTCTTATAGTAAATTATTACTCTCTGATAGTTTGAGGTAATAGTACTATAGACTGACAGGTATCAAGCAGCAGAGCACGTTAATAGAGTGTATCTAGAATTTGACAGCCCGACCTTGTTTTGATTTCATTTTGAGTATTTCTGGAGGAGGCTTACAACAGAATGTCATCCACTTTTCCAGCCTCTCCTTTTCTCTCTTTCTCTCTTTCTCTTTCTCTCTCTCTCTCTCTCTCTCTCTCTCTCTCTCTGTGTGTGTGTGTGTGTGTGTGTGTGTGTGTGTGTGTGTGTGTGTAGCAGAAGCAGGTAATTAACCTCTGGAAAAAATAACATTGCAACAGATTTGATTTGCAGAGGTTTCATTTCTCACTGAGCCTCTGTTGGAATGATGCCAGTTGAAAGGAATCCCAGCTCTTAATGGCTCCAAGTCTTCTGGGAGCTCTCGGTGATGTTATTTTCTTTGGAGAAGAACATCAAAATCATTTATAAAAATCCTGTGTTCACCCATGCCATTTACTCTGCGGAGAAAGGATCTATCATATCTTTAAGATGATCTCTAAGATGATATAAAAGTAAGGAAATTCATCTATCTAATTTTAGTGTAGAAATCATTAATGCCACTTTCAGCTGCTCACGTTAGTTTGTCTTGAGGGCCTGAAAGCCTCCATTTTGATTCAAGATGTCGTAGATTTTATTAACATTCAGTATAACCAGTAAGTTTGTCATTTCCATGGTTGTAGGGAATATGAGGCATTCTGTTATGGATCTAGGATTACAGTTTCACAGGACATTCTTTTTCGGGGGGTTAGGTAATAAAACAGTGGGACACAAAATAAACAGATATACTCTCTTCAGTTTGTAGATTTTCAGGTGACAATGAGGTAGCAGAAGAGGATTTGTGCAGCTTAGGAATTCAATTATTGTATATAACATGATAGAAATATTTTGGTATAGTACCACTATCAAATTAATTTTATTTTCTTAACTACTTTCATTGTGTACAGAGACACTTATATTACAGTAGTCTTTATAGATATCCAAATAGCTTTAGTTTTTTCTAGTTACATTATATTGCTAGTCTCATTTCAGAGTCCATGTAGGAACTACAGTAGAAAAGTAGCTATCATTGGCTTGTAAATAAAATTACTTAATTTTGAGTTTTTCTTGGGAAGGAAAAACCAGTTTTTCAGAATCAGCGGAGTTGATTCTGGCTTTGGTTACTTGGGACAGTATAGTCTATTTAAAATATAAATAAATAAAAATTTGCCCATGAAGAATAACTTTGACTTGCCATGATTCATATTGTTTTTCTGTTGTTGTATCACAATTGAGAACATTAGTTCTAGAGGTAATAGTTTGTCAGTACGGGTTGAGTAGCTCTAATCCAAAAATCCAAAATCAGAAATGCTTCAAAATCTGAAACTTTTTGGGTGCCATGTGTCACAAGTGGAAAATTCTACACATAAGTACATAATGCAAACTTTGTTTCATGCACAAAATTATTTACAGTAGTGTATAAAATTACCTTCAGGTAGGGGCCAGGCACGGTGGCTCAAGACTGTAATCCCAGCACTTTGGGAGGCCGAAGCGGGTGGATCACCTGAGGTCAGGAGTTTGAGACCAGCCTAAACAACCCATCTCTACTAAAAATACAAAATTAGCTGGGCATGGTGGTGCATGCCTGTAATCCCAGCTACTCAGGAGGCTGAGGCAGGAGAATCACTTGAACCAGGGAGGTGGAGGTTCAAGCGAGCCAAGATCATGCCACTGCACTCCAGCCTGGGAAACAAGAGTGAAACTCCATCTCAAAAAAAAACCACAAACAATAAAAAACAAAAAAAACCCTTCAGGCTGTGCATATAGAGTGTATGTGAAACAATGAATTCTGTGTTTAGACTTGGGTCCTATTCCCAAGATATCTTACTATGTATATGCAAATGTTCCAAAATATAAAAAAATTCAAGATGAAACGCTTCTGGCCCCAAGCGTTTTGGGTAAGGGATACCCAACCTGTACCTTTGTTAGGATAATATACTTGTACCTTGGTTGCGTTTTAGTTGCAATTGTTAGTTGCACAATTTGGGGGAAAGTTTGAGGTCTGTATAGTAGTTACTCTATTTACCAAGAAGCCCTGCATGGTTAGAATTCTTGAGACAGTTATAAAGTTGAATTGGGTGTGTTGCCTGGATGTGAACAGTAAAAAAGGAGAAGCTTCTCACCATACAATTACAGCTTAAAAGGATACAAGGTACAATTCTGTTTCCAAATATAGAAAGTAAGTCAAATACTATATGGATATGTAATAGTAATTACATTGATTTTGACTCCCTGGCCAACTTTTTTTTGAAGCTATCATTTTTGTCAGAGATAAAAAGTAGCTTTTAAAGGAAAAGATATCTTAGCCCTTAATTGTGTGTGTGTGTGTGTGTGTGTGTGTGTGTGTGTGTGTGTGTATTTATATATTTTAGCCCTTGTAAGAGAGGAGCAGTGGAAGGGAACTGAAGGATGATACAGAGAAAAGAGCCTGGGTTTTGGTGTGTTAGATTTGTTCTCTTACTAGCTGGGAGACCTTGGGCAAATTTACCTCTCATTAGCAGTTTAATTTTCTCATCCGTAAAAATGGGAATAATACCTACTTTGCAGAATTGTCATGAAGATTAAATGATGAGAGTGTGTGTAAGTACTTAGCACATAGTAAGAGAGAGGTCAGGAAGTTATAGTAGCTGTTATTGTTTAAACCTCAGGAATTAGCTAGGTTTTCCTAGAACTTTTGTCTGTGCTTGTAAAATCATTTTGAATCCATATGTATTTTTAGCAGTTGCGGCTAAGATAGTTTTTTTCCCTTGCTGTGACAATAATTCCTTATCTTTTATATTTCAGACTATTTTTATAATTAAATGCGTTTGCGAGTGAGGCATAGATTTAAAAGAGTTATTTCAATTCAGACTGTGGAACATCTCTTCACAAAATGGGTTAGATAGTTTGGATTGGCAGTATACTTTTAAATCTGCCTTCGATCACTCAGAATTTGTCCAGTTCTGTATTTATTAACATTAGTTCATTTATTTATTCAGTAAATATTGAATGCCTGTTCCGTGTAGGTCATTGTCTTGGCTGTTATTTTGAGCTCTTGCTACCTGCTGAATTATATTTTAAAATGAAGAAATTTACCTGATAGAGTGATATTTATTCATCTGTGCTGAAAATTAAAGTGAGAAGTATGTGGCCGGGCGCGGTGGCTGACGCCTGTAATCCCAGCACTTTGGGAGGTCGAGGCGGGCGGATCACGAGGTCAGGAGATCAAGACCACAGTGAAACCCAGTCTCTACTAAAAATACAAAAAATTAGCCGGGCGCGGTGGTGGGTGACTGTAGTCCCAGCTACTCGGGGGACTGAGGCAGGAGAATGGCGTCAACCCGGGAGGCGGAGCTTGCAGTGAGCTGAGATGGCGCCACTGCACTCCAGCCTGGGCGAAAGAGCGAGACTCTTGTCTCCAAAAAAAAAAAAAAAAAAAAAAAGTGAGAAGTATGTGTATTTGGGAGAAGTTGTGGAATGAAATAATAATGATTAAATTGATATTTTTCCAAATTAAAGAAACTGTGGTTACTTTCTATCACATACCGTCTTTTTATGTTTTCCTTTTTATTTTATTTTTCAGTTTAGTTAACTAATTTCAGTGAACTATTTAGACCAAAATGGAAAAGGCATTGGTGTAAGTTGAAATCTAAGAAGTGTTAGATGTTTATTGCTTTTGAATAGCGGAAGTAACATTTTAAGGATTGGGCATTGTTTTAGTCACTACTTGAAGTCCCAACTACTCGGGAGCCTGAGGCAGGAGAATGGCGCGAACCTGGGAGGCGGAGCTTGCAGTGAGCCCTGATCGCGCCATTGCAGCCTGGGCGACAGAGCAAGACTCCGTCTCAAAAAAAAAAAAAAAAAAAAGGTGAAATTAAGGTGAAATTTAGGCCTATCAAGATACTTGGGATGTAGGAAAGGAATATATATATTATTTTTAAATTTAATTTTTCTTATTTTTTTTTTGAGATGGAATCTCGCTCTGTCGCCCCAGGCTGGAGTGCAGTGGCATGATCTTGGCTCACTTGAACCTCCGCCTCCCTGGTTCAAGAGATTCTCCTGCCTCAGCCTCCCGAGTAGCTGGGATTATAGGCACCCACCACCACGCCTGGCTAATTTTTGTGTTTTTAGTAGAGACGGGATTTCACCATGTTGGCCAGGCTGGTCTCAAACTCCTGACCGCAGATGATCTGCCTGCCTCAGCCTCCCAAAATGCTGGGATTCCAGGCATGAGCCACTGCGCCCGGCCAGATATTACTTTATTGAGTACGTATTAAGTACTGCACACTGTTTTATGTACTTCCTGTGCATTGTCTTTTTTAACCTTTCAACTAAGCTTAATACTGCCCCTGTTTTAAAACTGAGAAAAATGAGCCTCTGAGAGGTTCTCTAATACCCAAGCTGACATACTTTCTAAACAGAAGACTTGGGATTATTACTGCAATGCCCACTTTTTTGAAACTACTCGTCACAGTCCTGCTTATGGTTATTGGCTCATCTAGATCAATCAGTTGGATGAAACCCAGAAAGTAGATTTTGTCTTCAACAGTACCATTAAAGTGTTGCCTTTACATTATAATTTAATAACTACATCTTATTCTTTGTACTCTTAATCACCTGCTTTACCTATTTTCTTTTCCAGATTTCTTACATGAGGAATGTTGTCTCATTTGCTCTGAAGAGTGAACCTAAACATTATGTTTAGGCTTGTTATTAACTGCTTTAAATATATACACATTGTAAACATTGGACTTTTTTGATGCCTCATCTGTGTTGCTTATGGATCATTTTCCATCATAATTATTTTAAAGTTCTTTTAAGAAGTTTAAGGCCTATCTCATATATGTTATATATTAATAGTAGATAATCAGACCTTTGGAAGCATAAATTATATGAGTAAGTTGGGCTGAAGTTTTTTCTTACCAAGAATCTGTGTGTGTTTAAGTGGCAGTGGAGATAATATTGTATTTGCATTGTTATAGTGTTATCTTTATCTTTTGGTTTATATTTTCTGCCATTTAAAGAAAAAAAGGTTTTGTCTTTTATAGCTATAGAGGCATCTTCTGAGCCTTAAAACACTTTTTTTTTTTTCTTTTCCCCCTGTGGGTGGGGAAAGGGGTGTGTGGCAGTGACCCTGTGCTTTGCCTCTGCCTGAATTACAGGTGTGCTTGGTTTGTCTGGCTGGGGTTTGTGTCTCCCATCCTCAGGAGGGTGGAACCAGTTTCCCAGGGCCTGCGCGCTACCTATTGTCATCCTCCCCGTAAGGGGATCTGTTGCGTGCACTTATGGGACCACATGGTGCTCCAGGCAGATAAGCCTCTTCCTGCCTACATCAGAACCAACATAGCCCATACACCTGGGAAAGCATGCCAGGGTGAGTACCCCAGGTGCCCTATACTCCCAGCCCATCCCCCTTCTTCTTCCCACTCACCTGGATCCTTGACCCAAGGCTCTACCTGTTGGTTCTAATATTCTGATGGACAGAATCTAAGAGTCCAGCAAACTCAGAATCTGAGGACCTCCTCATCCCTTTAGGAACCATCAGTTAATCTTATGATTTCAGGATTGAACCACTGGAGTCAATTTCAGAAGTTTTGGTTTATCTCAGAACCTTCAGATCACACTCATAAGCTTGGGGACAGCCTCAGAACCTTGGGACACATCTCAGCACACAGGGGTCATCAATCTTAGAACTTGAGGTCTGTCTCAGAACCTTCATGTGAAACTCAGAAGCTTGGGGAATCCCAGGACCTTGTGCCTGGCATTATACCATTGGGTCAATCTCAGAACCCTGAGGACAGTCACAGAATCTTGAGGTGTATCTTGGAATGGTGCAGTCAGCCTGAACTATGGGATCAAGTTCAGGGATGTAGGAACAATCTCAGAAACTTCTGGCCAGTCCTACTGGGTTCAATCTGAAAACCTTCAAAACAGCAACAGACTCTTGCGGTCCATCTCAAAACTTGAGATTTGGGCTAAAAGGGACCCTCAAGACTATCCATCCAGTCCCTTCCTGGAATACGAGTCACCTCCACAGCCTCCCTGATCTCGCTGTCTAGTCTTTGCTATGAACCCTCCTCGATAAGGATACCTGGCCCCTGCCCACTGCCGGCCTCTCCTTTGGATGGCTCCAGCTACAAGATGATGTCTCCAAAATGTGAGAATCATTTTTCTTTCTTGAGACTGAAATCTGTCTCCTTTATCCCACATCAGCCCTCTGAGACCTCTGCAGAGATTTCAAGGCAAGACCCATATGCTCGGGGTCAGCTTTGTCCCAGACTTCCTACACTGGGTTCCTCCCATGGCTTCCAGACCTCCACCTGCCCTCTGAACACCGTTATCCCTAATACAGTTACCTGTTTATGCATTTCAATTTTGAGCCTATAGGATATCTTGTACTGCAGAGGAAAAGCCCATTGGGAATGTCTGGCATGCAGGTGGATGCCCAGCCCTGTGCTGGGTGATGCTGGGGGAATCACAGCAGGATACAGAGCCCCAGAACCCCATGGGGTCCCAGAGGAGGAGCCCAGAGGAGGAGGCGGGACCCTACCTGGAGGGGCTGCCTCCGATCTCCCCAGAGACTAGGGGTGCGGTGAGAGGAGAAGATAGGAGATGCCTAGAGACCCTGGCCCCACAGAGATGCCCATGAGAAGAGGGAACATCCCTGTTTCACTATTCTCAAGGGCTGAGAGAGCCTTCTGAGAGAGAGCCTGTAATCCCAGTCAGCCCAATTACAGATAGGAAAGATGAGGCTCAAAGAGGGCTCAGTCCTACCCCAGAGTGGTTGGGTGAGTCAGGATTAACAAGTCCTCTTTCCCGTTCCCCTGACATCATAACTGTCCCCACCATGATGTCATGTTGCTGCATTTCAGTCTTCTCACTGGCCATCTTCTTGCATTCCAGCTTGACACTAACTAGGAAGAAGAGAGACCATAGGGGTCCCACACACCCCATATGGGCCAAAGTGAAAAACAATGTTACTTTTTAATCTCATTTCTTCTTTGTAAATGACCTTTTTCTGAAATTCTGTGGCAGGAATCATTTTAGTTTAGTCACTTTTTATCTTATAAAATGGAGAGAAAAATTGCTTAAGAGATATTTAGGTATGTTATTTTTTAACCCTTTTTGGTTATATATTGTTTTCTTTCTTTGTCTTAGTCACCCCAGAAAATTTAGAAGAAAATCTAGAAGAGAGGTAGGCAGATTGTTGGTTTAAAAAAGAAGCCCACCAACTAAATCTTTTATTGAGTAAAGTATTGTTTCTAGGTAGAGAAAGATTAGAGAATTGTATTGAGAATTTTACTAGGTTTGGGATTTACAAAGAGGCTAACATGCATGTCTTATAGATGTAGAGACTTTATAGCCCTTAGGGAGATCTGCAGACATCCGCTATGCTGAGTTCTGGGAAGCTGCTTTTTCCCATGCTTGCAGCCTCCCTGTGGGGTAAAGGTCTGTTAGTTTTGCATAAATATTTACCATATCTCATTTTAGCTAGCATTGCTTCCTCACACTGTTAGCAGTAAGGAGACCTTTGCTTATCCAGCTTGAAAAATTTACTGTTATCGATATGACTAATCTGGAGAATGTTCTGTCGTCTTTGAGCATTGATGAAGTTAAAAAGTCAGATTGGCAAAAATAATGAGGAAGAAAACAGCCGTTCACAGTTGACAAACATTTGCCCATGCTTGTTTTCCCATATTTATTTTTTTAAATGAGAAGGTTATTATACAAGCAGCATTTCAGTCTTGTCACACCCAATAAATTATTGTTGCTTTTATATGTTTATTTGTATACTAGTAGTTTACATTTGCATCTATTATACTTTTACAACTGTTTCCTTATTTTGTAACCATGAACACCAACTTCTACATATAAAGCCTCATTCTAGGTACTTTATATACATTATATTTAATAGATATAATAACTATACAAGGCAAATGTTATTCCCATTTTACAGATGAGAAAAAAACTTAGATTCAAAGATGTTGATTGAGTAAATCAGTATTTCCCAGCTAGAAATTTTTTGGAACCAGGTTTTAAATTCAAGTCTTTCAGCAGGGCACAGGACCTGTGGTCCTAGTAACCTAGGAGGCTGAGGTGGGAGGATTACTTGAGCCCAGGAGCTCCAGGCTGCAGTGAGCTATGATTTTGTCAGTCTACTTCGGCCTGGGCTACAAAGTGAGATTCTGTCTCTTTAAAAATAAAAAATAAAAAAATCCAGATATTTTTGACTCTTGATTCATTATATTTGCTACTGTACCCAATTTGTGTTACTCCAAATGAAAAGATTCAGCCAAAGAAGATTATTTAATCTCTTTTAATATAAATTACAGGAGTAATTTCTAAGTTGTGTTACAGGGAATATCCAGGAGACTTTAATAGGAGTATATTTTTTTGACTCATGAGCCCTACAACATTCAGGCATTCAAGGCCAAAGGTAGAATGTAAAATGATATTAAAAGGCAACCTTCAGACTTTGAGTTTATTATTTTAAAAAAGATCCAGCTTATTATGGGAAAATGGCCTAATCCGTTTTATTAGTCAAAAACAATCCAATATTTGCAATTTCATGTGATTCAGGCTAGGAGCAATCTGTCAGTATGACTGCATCTTAGATCTTGTCAATATTTGATACGATTCTACTTTAAAATTTTTGTGTTTTTGTGTCTCTTACCTTCTGCTTCTCCTTCACTCCATATCTTTTAATAAAATTTTTTTTTTTTTTTTTTTTTTTTTTTTTTTTTGAGACTGAGTCTTGCTCTGTCTCCCAGGCTGGAGTGCTGTGGCATGATCTTGGCTCACTGCAGTCTCCACCTCCTGGGTTCAAAGGATTCTTTGGTTGAGCCACCCAGGTAGCTAGGATTACAGGTGTGCACCACCACACCTGGCTAATTTTTTTTTTTTTTTAAGTAGAGATGGGGTTTCACCACGTTTGCCCAGCTAGTCTTGAACTCTTGGCCTCAGTGATCTGCCTGCCTCAGCCTCCCAAAAGAGCTAGGATTACAGGCCTGAACCACTGCACCCGGCCTCCCCTTATCTTTTTGCATGTACGCTTTGTCTTTATTGTCATCGTTAGGCTTCTAATCTTTCCTTTGTTACCCCATCTAAGTCCTCTGCTCTCCCTCAACCTTTTACTTATTTCTGGTTGAGTCCTTTTGCCATTCCCTGCAATTTTCTGACCATGTAGTAGCTACCCAGTAGGCTTCCTGGATTACTTGGTTTTTCTGTATTTTTCTAAAAAGTTACTCCAAAGATGATACCTTCTATTTTGGCCTTTCCCACCCTTTATTTACCTATCTAGGAGGTAGTAACCCAACCATTAATCTCTCCATTCAAAATGCATTTATTGACTAAAAATTATGTGCTAGGCACTGTAATGCTTTCTACCCATTATTTTACTTAATTCTCACAATTACTCTGTAAGGTAATGGGTTTGGTATATAATCATTTACAGGTGAAGAAAGAGAAAATTTAAGTAGCATGCCTAGTGAGTGGTAAAACTTGGATTTTAGTATGAATCTCTCTGACTTCCCAACCTGCATTGTTTTTTGTTGTTGTTGAGACAGTCACCCTCTGTTGCCCAGGCTGGAGTGCAGTGGCGTGATCTCAGCTCACTGCAACCTCAGCCTCCTGAGTTGCTGGGACTACAGGCATGTGCCACCATGCCTGGCTAATTTTTGTGTTTTTAGTAGAGACGGGGTTTCACCATGTTGGCCATGGCTGGTCTTGAACTCCTGACCTCAAGTGATCCGTCTGCCTCAACCTCCCAAAGTGCTGGGATTACAGGTGTGAGCCACCATGCCTGGCCCCAGCCTGTACTTTTAAACACTATCCTATACTGCCAGTTATAGTCAGAGTTGAATCAGGTACTGTTTCTGCCTTTTAGGAACTTCGAGTCTATTAGAAGAAGACAGAGAACTAAGTGCACAGGGCACAGTGGAGACTCAAAGGAGAAAAATCATTACTTTTTGGACAGATCACAGACAGTTTCATAGAGGAGGTGAATCTGTTTGCTGAATCCTGGAATGTGGGATGTAGTTACTGGACAGGTAAGGGATAGAAGAACAATTCAGGTAAAAGAAACAATCAGGTTTTTTTGAGACAAAGTCTCATTCCATCACCCAGGCTGGATTGCAGTGGCACGATCTTGCCTCACTGCAACCTCCACCTCCTGGGTTCAAGGGATTCTTGTGCCTCAGCCTCCCAAAGTACTGGAATTACAAGTATGTGCCACCGCAGCTGGCTAATTTTTGTATTTTTAGTAGAGACGGGGTTTCGCTGTGTTGGCCAGGCTGGTCTTGAACTCCTGACCTTAGGTGATCCACCCACCTCAGCCTCCCAAAGTGCTGGGATTACGGGTGTGAGCTACCATGCCCAACCAAAATAAGGAATATTAATAAGGACATAGAGGTGAAATAACTCACATTTTCAGGAACTGCATATAGTTCAGTGTGGCTGGAGCATGGAGGTTGATGATGGGCAAAGCAGTTGGTAAAGTTGGAGTGATAGGTGGTACCAGATTAAAGAAGGTCTTTTAAGTTATTCTAATGAGTTTGGATTTTAACCTCTGGATTGTAGGGAGCCACTGAAGGCCTTCAGTCAGAGAGGTAGTAAGCATTATGTTATAAAAGATTCTTTTGGTGGTAGCATGAAGAAAGGATTAGTCTTGAGCAACATTTTCAGGGGCAGAGAAACCAATAGTGAGACATTTTTCAGTAATCCATATGAAAAATGATATTAATAAATTCCTAAACTGAATTTGTAACAATATACTTAAAAGCAAAGAGACAAAGTTATTAAGAAGATACTAAGAATACCAGTAGGGTGAAAGGTGTGTGGTCAAAGTGTGGGCCTTTCTGGGTTGTATCCTCGGGTGGGTGTTGGTAATACTTAGTAAGATGGGGACTGTAAAAGGGAGAAGGGAGGGTTTTGTTTTGTTTTGTTATTTTTGTTTGGTTGACTGATTAGATGGAAGATGGAGAACAGAACAGACATAGTAAGGGATAGATTAAGTTTAAGTTACTGTATTCATTATCTGTTGTATGATAGATTATCCCAAAACAATAAACTTGCACAATTCACTATGGTAACCACAAGACAAATGTGGCTGTTTACATTTAAATTAGTTAAAATTAAATAAAATTGAAAATTCAGTTCGTCAGTCACACTAGCCACATTTCAAATGTTCAGTAGCCACATGAAGCCAGTGGCTACGGTACTGCTGGTTGATCATAGAATGTTTTAAATTATTGCAAAAAGCTCTTTTGGACAGTGCTGCCAAACATTTATCAACTCATAGTTTACTAAGATCAGAAGTCGGTGAGCAACTGCTGGGTGGTTCTGCTTCAAGGTTTCTCATGAGATTGCAGTCAAGGTGTCTGCGACTAGAAGCAAGGCCTTCAGGCATCTGAAGGCTCAACTGCAGCAGTGGGTCCACTTCCAAGGTGACTTACTCATGCTGGGCAAGTGAGTGCTGATTGTTGGTAGGAAGCCCTGGCTCCGCTGTTGGTCGGTGGACTTCTCTATGGGGATGTGTGAGGCAGTTGGCTTTGCCCTGAGCGAGTGATTTTAGCCAGAGAGGGAGGTAGAAGCCATAATAACTTTTGTGAGCTGACCACAAAAGTCACACTACATCATTTCTATAATCTGTTGGTTACACAGGTCAGCACTATTCACTGTGGGAAGAAACTATACAAGGGCATGAATACCAAGAGTCAATAGGGGCCATTTTGTTTCTTTGAGATAGGGTCTTGCTATGTTGCCCAGGCTGGGGTGCAGTGGTGTGATCATGGCTCACTGCAGCCTCAGTCTCCCAGCCTAAAGCGATCTTTCACCTCAGCCTCCCAAGTAGCTGGGACTACAGGCATGCCACCATGCTCAGCTAATTGTTTTTTTTTTTTTTTTTTTTTGTAGAGATAGGGTTTTGCCAATGTTGCCTAGTCTGGCCTCAAACTCCTCAGCTCAAGCGATCCGCCCACCTTGGCCTCCCAAAGTGCTGGGATTACAGGCATGAGCCAATGTGCCCAGCCTATTGGTGGTCATTTTGGAGGCTTCACACCACAGATACTTATGGAATATCTGGGTACAAGTATCTAGTGGACAACTAAATGTATAGGAATGAGTTCTTAGCTAGTGCTATTATATTTGTGATGGTAGTTGAAGAAATTTGAATAGGTGAAGATCAACAAGGATGAGATTGCACCAGAAAGACAGTTAATATAGTATCTTGGGTCACATGTTTGGGGAGGACAGAAGTACGTTCAAAGGCTGGAGGAACAGCTACAGGGTAGTAGTAGTACAACAGGCAGTGGGGAGTACATTATAAAGGAAACCTGAAGGGATGAAAGTTGAAAGTAGAATGTAATTAACATTGTTCAGTAGTTAAATAAGAGTAAAACTTAACAGTCATTCTTTCAAAAACTATTTCTTGAATACCTGTGCGGAGAACCAGAGAAAGATTGGTAGATAAATAAGACCAAGTCTCTAATAACACAGAATAGTATCTGAGGAGACAAGTTTGGGAGGGTTTCTTGGAGGAAGGTAATATTTTAAGGTAGAGACTCTTTAAAGGGTAAGGAGGTGAGTTGGGTATTTTAGGGGTGTGGTGGTAGAGATGTGGATACTAAAATGGACGTTTTAGACTATGTTAGATGTGGCACACTGTTAGGATATGAAGTTTTGTGATGAGGGAAAGTGGTGAGAAAAGAGGCTGGAAGGCCAATTAGAGTAGACTTGAACGCATGCATGGTAAGGAACTTGCCTTTATCCTGCTGTTTCCCATACTTAAATTTGGATACTACTTTAGTGATTTGCCATAGGCTTATAACCCCCTAAACTGTAAGTTACTAAACATTTTTCTTTAATATTATTCTTTATTATTTTATTTATGTATTTATTTTGAGACAAAGTCCTTACTCTGTCACTCAGACTGGAGTGCACTGATGCGGTCATGGCTCGCTGCAGCCTTGACCTCCCAGACTCCAGTGATCCTCCCACCTCAGCCTCCCAAGTATCTGGGAACATAAGTGCATACCACCACATTGGATAATTTTGGTATTTCTTTTGTAGAGATGAGGTTTCACCATGTTGCCGCAGGCTGGTCTTGAATTCCTGGCCTCAAGTGATCCTCCTACCTCGCCCTCCCAAAGTGCTGGGAATTCAGGCATGAGCCACTATGCCTGGCCAGTAATATTACTTTTTAAACTTAGAAACCATTTCCAAAGGAAACTTCATTTTATTATAAATAGAAAACCAGTATTGTTTGCTACACATAAAAGGGAATAGTAGAAAAAATATAAATGATCATTAAATTAAAAAAAATTAAAAGTGGAATGTAGCAATGCATCCTTTGATATAGAAAAATGCCCACTTGGAAATAAGTTTCTCAATGAGGAGACTGTTTTTGGTCAGTTAGCAATAAAAGGGCCTTTACTTGAATAGTGTTTGGTTTCTACCTAAGATGAGATTTTAAGGTCATTAAGACAATTCCATTTTTAAATTTTGATGTTAATAAGCACCAAGAATCACAACTCTCAAGTCTGCATACTTGGAAAGATCGTAATACAGTTAATGGTCAACTTTGTCCAACTTTATTGTTAATTCAAGCACTAACAAAAATTAAGCCCTTTTGTTCCAAGAAGCCATCTAAAGTAATTTATGACAGGGGTCGCCAACCGCTGGGCCAGGGCTGCACAGCAGGAGGTGAGCTGCCAGAGTGAAAGAGCATTACTACCTGAGCTCCACCTCCTGTCAGATTGCTGGGGGCGCATTAGATTCTCATAGGAGTGCGAAGCCTGTTGTGAACTGCACATGTGAGGGATCTAGGCTGCACACTCCTTAGGAGAATCTAATGCCCAATGATCTGAGGCGGAACAGTTTCATACTGAAACTGTTCACTCAAACCCCCATCTGTGGAAAAATTGTCTTCCACTAAACCTGTCCCTGGTGCCAAAAAGCTTGGGGTCTGCTGATCTATAGAATCTATTCTTCTGAATGTGTCATTTATTGGACGTCTGGAAATGGAGAAGGGAATTTTTTTTTTTTTTTTTTTTTGGTCTACTCTTTGTTGCCATCCAGTTTGGGAAAATTCTCACAAAAATTTTCAAAAATTTCAAGCCTCTTTTACAGTTTTCAAAATATTTCCAGTGAGTTTTTCAGAGGAATCCTTAACTGGTCCTTTCAGAGAGGAAAAAAGTATCCAGCTCACCTACATATCTCGTAGTTCTGGTTTCACATTTATCTTGTTCACTTTGTTTTGTACATGGAATACTTAAATTTGTCAGGATAAATTTAGGTTGTTCACATAAGCAGATATATTTGTCAAGATATGCTTATTTGCAGAGCCTGTCTCAGTCATGCACATGATCTCACAAACTGAAGATTTCTTCCAGAAATATTTGAAATTTTTCCTGCAGCTCAACGGGATGCATGAAGAGTTTTCCACTCTTTTTGCCAAACTCTGTATGTAGCTCCAATTTTGAAGTTACATTTATAAGGTTTTTAATAAATGGTTTTGAACTGTAATGACTAACAAAAGGCACGTGAATGATAGTGCTAGAGATGCTGCTGCCAAAGTATCAAGAAAGAGTATCGCGCTTGATGTTAAAATAAAAGCTTTGGAGTGTCTCAAGTTGGCTGAATACATTTAATGAGCTATTAGAGGAAACATGGTAAAGATGGATGGTCATTTAGGAATTCTGAAGTCCTGTAATATCAGGGAAGCTAAACATGATCAAATCTTGGAGGAAGTGATCAATATAGAAAGAAGAAGGAGGAGGAGCAATACTTTGGATACTAAGCAGTAGTTTCAATACTAAGTTGAAATTACTTAGCTAACCTCAATTTAGTGGACTGACTCCATTTTCTCTGCAGAACATGACTTTTACCCAGTCAGTTAAATGCTTGTGTCTCATGGCTATTTGTACTGTGTCTGAATGCTTCTACTTCTTCCAGTTGAATTGTATAATTTCAACCGGTTGTACTTGAATTGGAATTAGATGATTTAGTTAAATATTATGAAAACTGATGAAATCTGAGCACCAAAAAGAAAGTTATTTCTATAAAGAGTGAGTTGTGTTTGCTTTGGAAATAAGAGTAGAGGCTTGTCACTGAAAAAAAATTCTGTCAAATTAGACGTACATACAAAACAATTATTATTTGAGAAGTATCGTCTAGATTATTATGAATGTCTTTCATTTCTTGCTCCACTCTAAGGAAACTGAAACAGGAAATAAATCATAGCTGATATATTTTAGGATAGTTCATACGAGAAAGCTAATGGGACACTCCAATCAACAGACCCTTACTTAAAGAAAAGGCTTTGATCCTACATTGTAAAATTGGCAAATGAATGTACATTTATATAAATTGAAATAAAGTTTAAGATATATATGAATGTTTTAAAATTATTTCTTGCTTTAACTATTCTTTTCCATTAAATGACCAACCACTGGTACCAATGGATTGGATAAGACAGTTTTTACTGCGTGGATAAAGGAGGTTTGAAAAAAAGGATACATGAAATGCCTTCTTTTTGAGGCTGCTACAATGACCAAGTTACAGGTGTGCTGATTAATTTATTATCCCTGTTTCCAGAAATGTCTTACTTGTATTTCATTTTTAATATTTTTAAATTTAATAGTTTACATATCCTCTATTAGTGTTGCCTTCTGTTTGTAGCAAGTAATACTGGTTTTCTATTTATAATAGTGAGATAAAGTTTCCTTTGGAAAGAAAAGTAATGTTACCTTTAAAGAAAAACATTAAGTGACTAATAATTTGGTGCTTATGTGACTGTGGCAAATCATGAAGATAGTATTTTAAGTATGGGAAACAATTGCTAGCCAGCAAGATAATGTCAAGTTCCTTCATATGAACTCACTTTTTGGCCTTTGTCTGCCTTCTCCAGCTTCATGTCTCACCACTTTCCTTTACTATGGACTTCATGTTGATCAAGTAGAGGCTCCCCCTCCTCAAAGAGAGTCCCTAGGCCAGATTCAGAAGATGATTGGTAGAGAGGGGATTTGTTAGCTTCTGAAGACAGTGCTTTGGATGGAGGAATATCATGCAACTTAGGACAGTGCTTTGGATGGAGGAATATCATGGAACTTTCGTTTTCCAGCTTTATTGAGCTTTGCCTGTCATATTTACTTGTTTTCAGGGGCTTTTTGGAGATAGGGTCTTACTACATTGTCCAGACACAATCATCGTGCACTGCAGCCTTGAAGTCCTGGGCTTAAGTGATCCTCCCATTTCAGCCTCCCAACTAGCTGGAACTACAGGCTGGAGCCACTGTGCCTCTTATTTACTTTTTTGTTCCCAATACCTGGAAGAAGATTGGCAGTCTGTAAATACTTGAATAGATGTATGAATAAACAATTCTAAATAAGGGTTATGTTGCTGTAATATAAGGCCAAATCTTGGGCACCAAACAACAAAAAAATTTCAGAAAAATCCCTGAGCGCGTCCCATGCTGTACTGGGAGCTTCATCCTTCTTTTTAATTGCAATTTAAGTAACAGTTTACTGCTACAAGAGGGTTGTGGTAAAGCAGAATTTCTTATACTGTGCAGGTGGGGATGTAAATTGGTTTAAACTTACAGAAAATAATTTGACAATATAGTTCAAAAGCCTAAGAAATGTTTAAACTTTTTGAATTAGTAATGTCAATTTTGGTATATATCTCAAGACATTAAGGATATACAGTTTTAGCTGTCAACTTTATACAAAGAGGTCACTCACCATTATTTTAGTAGGGCCAAAGAGGAACGAAAGTAAGTCTGGTGCCTCTGAAGAGGTGGACCTAGAAACTGGGATGACAAGGAACTCCCAGGGGACTGCTGTTAATAAATTATGTCATTTGATAAAATAGATGTAAGCATTAAAGACATTTTCAAGTAAACCTTAGTGAGGAAATCGTTCATGATCTGTGAAAAGTATGAGATAAAACTTCAAATATTATTCCAGTTACATTTTTAAAAAACATTCATATGATACTTTTAAAAAGACTTCTAGGACATGTACCACCTTTTTTTTTGGCCGGGTCCCACTTTGTCGCCTAGGCTTGAGTGCAGTGGGCACAATCACAGCTCACTGTAGCCTCAGCCTCTCAAGTAGCTGAGACTGCAGCTACAGGCACACACCACCATGCTCAGCTAATTTTTAAATTTTGTGTAGAGATGAGCTCTCACTATGTTGTCCAGTCTGGTCTTGAACTTCTGGGCTCAAGTGATTCTCCCACACTGGCCTCCCGAAATGGTGGTGGAATTACAGGCATGAGCCACTGAACCTGGCCTGTACTACTTTTTAACAGTGTTTCTGGGTTGTGAGATTATAGATGATTTTTGTTTTATTCTTCATACTCATCTATTATTTTCTAGGCTTTTAACTATGAATATATATTGCCTTTGTCAGAGACACTTTTGCTTTTAAGTGAAAACTCTGTTTAGTTTTTATTTATTTATTTGATCTTTATTTTAATGAAAAGATAACCATGCTGGTAAGCTGATAGATGATTGGAAGGAATAATTCTTGAGACTAGGAATGCAAATGAAAGACTGCTGGGAGATCTGAGAAGCTCCTGAACTAGGGCAGTGGTGATAGGATTGGAGAGGAATATGGTGATCAGTAAGACATAGGAATAAAGGAAAAAGAGGGATCTAGGATGACTCCCAAGTTTCTGGGTGTTTAAATGTAATACATTTGAGATGAAAATTTGGCTCTTAAAAAAATTCTCATTTGGGGAATGTTTAAATTTAGTGAGGTCATTAACAACTTCAGGTTCCCCTTATACTTCAATTCTTTAAATTCTATATGTTGCCAAAGATCCTACTTCTAATTTGTTAAGGTTAACAAGAAGAAATAGATGATATGTCTATGAAGACGTGTTTCTGACATCTGTCACTCTATGGATTGCCAGTTGATAGACCTGGTTGTCTTGATAAGTATTAGCTGACTCTCCACCAGTTTATTTGCACCACTTCTGAAGCAATAAGCTTGGTTGAAAAAGGGCACCTTCCAAGTAGGGAAGGATACTTTTTAGGTCAAATTATAGAAATTTACATGTATCCCTGTTAGCACTTCCAACACCAACAAAAGAATAGACAGGAAAAATGACCCTGCCAGCTAATTCTCCATTATAAGACTTTGGAGAAAAGGTTCCATTAAAAACAGAAAAGAGTCTGGGCATGGTGGCTCATACCTGTAATCTTAACACTTTGGAAGGCCAAGGTGGGAAGATTGCCTGAGTTCAGGAGTTTGACACCAGCCTGGGCAACATAACAAGACCCTGTCTCTACAGTAAGTAAAAAATTACTAGATGTGGTGGCATATGCCTATGGGCCCAGCTACGTGGGAGGCTGAGGTGGGAGGATTGCTTGAGCCCAGGAGTATCAGGCTGCAGTAAGCCATGATTGCGCTATTGCACTCCAGCTTGGTGACAGAGTGAGATCCTGTCTCAAAAAAATAAAACCAGAAAACAAGGAATCTTTCTTGAGGACCCAAATTTGATTTAAATTTAGATGTACTATCTGTTTTGGGAGTTACTTTATTATTATTTAGTAGAGACAGGGTCTCACTATGTTGCCCAGGCTGGTCTCCAACTTCTGGCCCCAAGCAGTCCTCCCACCTTGGCCTCCCAAAGTGCTGGGGTTATAGGCGTGAGCCACCAACCCTGGCCTTAAGTTATGTTTTTGATCTTTTCATGACATGCTGTGGGCAATAAAATAATACGGTGGGTGATCTGTTGTTGCAATTCAAATATGGAGTTCCTTTTTCTTCCAGAAAAGTATTACCTGATTTCTTTCTTTTTCTGACTGTGAGAAACAGGTAAATTAACATGACAATGGTCTGTCCCCAATGTCTAGACTCAAATTTCTTAATTTGATCTTTTCCATCTTCTCCACTCCAAGATCACATGACAACATCCAACATCAGTGGACAGAAATCGAGGCCGGATGGGGTGGCTCACGCCTGTAATCCCAGCACTTTGGGAGGCCGAGGGAGGCGGATTATTTGAGGTCTGGAGTTCGAGACCAGCCTGGCCAACATGGTGAAACCCCATCTTTACGAAAAATATAAAAAATTAGCTGGGTGTGGTGGTGCGCCAGCTACTCGGGAGGCTGAGGTAGGAGAATCGCTTGAACCCAGGAGGCAGAGGTTGCAGTGAGCTGAGATTGTGTCACTGCACTCCAGCCTGGGTGACAGTGAGACTCCATCTAAAAAAAAAAGAAGAAGAAATAATTAGAAAAACAAATCTAATAAGTCACTGCCACACTGGCAAAGAACAGTTGAGTAGTTTTAAGAAGCTTAGTTGCTGTTCAACAGTCTTATTGCCTCTGATTCTTTTGGTGCTTGCTTACTCAAGTGGGGATCACACAGCATGGGAAGGAAAGAGCAGATCTGTGATTCTGTTGTTTACATCTCAGAATTGTAGTATGTGAATAGTTTTGAAATTTTTCTTACAGTCTTGGGAGAAATTTGTTAATGGAAGTTTTAAGGATTATAGGGCAGCACAAAATAATTTCTGTTATTTAGATGCTTTTAATAATAATAAAAAAACCTGTTAGGATACTTTTTCTTTTTTATTGTTTTTTGAGATGGAGTCTCACTCTGTCGCCCAGGCTGGAGTACAGTGGCGTGATCTTGGCTCACTGCAACCTCTGCCTCCTGGGTTCAAGCGATTCTCCTGCCTCAGCCTCCTAAGTAGCTGGGATTACAGGCGCATGCCACCATGCCCAGCTAATTTTTGTATTTTTAGTAGAGACGGGGTTTCACCATGTTGGCCAGGCTGGTCTCAAATTCCTGACCTCATGATCTGTCCATCTTGGCGTCCCAAAGTACTGGGATTACAGGCATGAGCCACCATGCCCAGCCTAGAATACTTTTTGAGTGATAAAATAGCTGAGTGCAATGGCTCATGCCTGTAATCCCAATACTTTGGGAGGGTGAGGCAAGAGGATTGCTTAAGGTCAAGTGTTTGAGACTAGCCCTGGCAACGTAGTGAGATCCTGTCTCTACAAAGTAATTTCACAATTAGCTGAGAGTGGTGGCACACACCTGTAGTTCCAGCTGTTTGGGAGGCTGAGTTGGGAGGATTGCTTGAGCCTGGGAGGTCGAGGCTGCAGTGAGCTTTGATTGTGCCACTGCACCCCAGCCTGGGTGACAGAGCAAGACCTCGTCTCAAAAATAAATAAATAAAAGATAAAATAAGACTGAAAGATTTCATTATGGGATAGAGAAGAAAACTTATATGGAATTTAAGATAATATTCTTATGTTTGAGTGGCCTCTTTTTTTGAGTCTCACTCTATTGCTTTGGCTGGGCCACAGCAGCATGGTCCTGGCTCACTGCAGCCTGGACCTCCTGGGTTCAAGCAATCCTCCTGCCTCATTGTCCATACTGTCTATCTATCTCCATGATAACATCATCTTATATCATGACTGCTGACTAAAATCCTTAGTAGCTGGCACATGCTACATGTACAGGTACATGCTACAATGTCTGGCTAATTTTTTAATTTGTTTGTAGAGACGGGTGTCTCCCTGTGCTGCCGAGGCTGGTCTCAAACTCCAGGCCTCGAGATCCTCCCACCTTGGCCCTCCAAAGTGCTGGGATTACAGGCGTGAGCCACCGCGCCTGGCCTGAGTAGCCTTTTTATTAAAGGGAATTGGCATTTGTTTATTACCTGGTATGTTCTAAGTATCAGGCTATGTACTTACCTCACTTAATCCTGACAGCATTCCTATAAAGCAGATACTTAACAATTATTTGTGAGGAAATTAAGGTTCAGTGACTTTCAGTAAACTTGCTAATGGTCACACAATCCATTGAGTGCTTGTGCCAGGTTTTGATCTCAGTCTGACCAATACCAAAACTCATTTTTTCTATGTGTGTTTCCCTTTTAGAAAGATTTTCTTTTTTTAATTTTAATTTTAATTTTTTAACTTGTAGGTTCAGGGGTACGTGTGCAGATTTGTTATATAGGTAAACTCTTGTCATGGGGGTTTGTTGTACAGATTATTTTGTCACCCAGTTACTAAGCCTAGTACCCAAAAGTTACTTTTTCTGTCCCCTCCCTCCTTTCACCCTCCACCCTCAAATAGGCCCCAGTGTCTGTTGTTTCCTAGAAAGATTTCATAAGTAAATGTCATGTAGCCCTTAAACTATTTTTGTTTGCCAGCATTTATAATATAGGTGGTCATTCTTTAGCTGCTGAAACAGAATCGGTTTTGTCGTTAGTGTCTAGCTGTCTCCATGATAACAACATCATCTTTTATCATGACTGCTGACTAAAGTACTATATTCTCAAATCTTTTTTTTTTTTTTTTCCTGTGACAGGGTCTTACTCTGTCCCTTAGGCTGGAGTGCAGTGGCGTGATCTCAGCTCACTGCAGCCTCTGCCTCCAGAGTTCAAGCAATTCTCCCACCTCAGCCTCCCGAGTAGCTGGGACTACAGGCGCACGCCACCACGCCTGGCTAATTTTTATATTTTTAGTAGAGATGGGGTTTCACCATGTTGGCCAGGCTGGTCTTGAGTTCCTGACCTCAAGTAATCTGCCTGCCTCGGCCTCCCAAAGTGCTGGGATTACAGGCGTGAGCCATCCCACTCGGCTAGATCTTTTGTTTGTAATTGAAAACTTATAATAAATTTCAGAGATAAAGGAGAGCTATTTCAGAACTGGTACTTATCAGTAAGTTTTAGAGAGTTAAAGTCAGTGAACTGGTAGTATAAGCCATTTAATCATTATGTTTATCATTTTATAGAGACTGATCGGAGTAATGCAATTTCAACAGAAGTAGTCTGTTTGGGGGTATACAAGAATTTTTATTCTTTAAGCTAATTAATTCTAAATTTAAAAAAAAGAAAAAACCTGAGAAACTTGCTCTCTCAGTGTTACTACACAGAAGTCTCAATGTAGCTACAACATCTGATTTTTAAATTTTGTTGTTTTTTGGTCTTATACTTGGAATATTTGGCAATCAAGTAAAAAGAAAATAATGTACATTCATGTACGTACTACTTAGCATTATCTTTTTGGGGGACGAGGTAAACACATAAAAATTAGAGATGAAATCAAGGCTCTCCTGGGTATTTTCCCCCGATCCAGTTCTCTTCTGCCCCTTTCCAGAAGTAAACATCATAGTAAATTTGGTGTTTGTTGCTCCCATGCATGTTTTTATACTTTGGCTATATGTTATGTATCTTCAGACATTATGGAAATTTTTGCAGATTTTTAAATTTCCTAACATTTGAATTCATGTTATATATTCAGCAATGTGTTTTATTAACAAAATATCAATGAAAATTACTAATTATAAGTGTTACTATTAATAATGAATGTTAATAAAATATGAATATGATATGAGGTAGGGATTGAGTTTTATTCTTCCATGTGGAGAATCAGTTGTCTTGCCCCATTCATTGTGCAGTCTGTCTTTTCCCTACTGACGGGCAGCATTATCCTTGTCATACATAATGTTTCCATTGTTTGTAGGTTTGTTTTTGAACTATTTCTGTACCAACACCAAACTGTCCAGATTACTTTAGCTTCATAAGCAAAGTAGGTCCCCTTACCTTGTTTTTTTCCTTCAAAATTTTCATCGCTATTCTTAGCTTTTTCTTTTCTCATACGAATTTTGGGATCAGCTTGTCAGGTTCCTTTAAAAGTTATATATATATATATATATATATATTTTTTTTTTTTTTTTTTTTTTTTTTGAGACGGAGTCTCGCTCTGTCGCCCAGGCTGGAGTGCAGTGGCCGGATCTCAGCTCACTGCAAGCTCCGCCTCCCGGGTTTACGCCATTCTCCTGCCTCAGCCTCCCGGGTAGCTGGGACTACAGGCGCCCGCCACCTCGCCCCGCTAGTTTTTTGTATTTTTTAGTAGAGACGGGGTTTCACCGTGTTAGCCAGGATGGTCTCTATCTCCTGACCTCGTGATCCGCCCGTCTCGGCCTCCCAAAGTGCTGGGATTACAGGCTTGAGCCACCGCGCCCGGCCAAAAGTTTTATTTTTTTTAACATTGTAATTGCATTGACTATTTAGTTTAGTTTGGAGAAAATAGACATATTTATATTATTTTCCTATATATGAATGTGGTTTTTCCTTAGACATTCCAGATATTCCCTTATGGTCTTCAATAGTAATTTATAATTGTATCCAAAAGTCTTAAAACATTTTAAGCTAAGCTTATTTCTAGGTACTTTATGATTTTCTCTGCTTTTAGAATGGTTGGTCAGTCTCTTTCTTTCCCTCTCCTCCTCCCTCACTTATTCTTTTCCTTCCTGTTTCTTCCTTCCCATCCCCCATTCCAATCTCCTTTCATTTTTTTTTTTCTCTCTCCTTCCCTCTGCCCTTCCCTCCCTTCCTTATCACCTTTTAATTTTATATTGTCTTGGCTGACAGTTCTATTTAAGGTAGTGTGTTACAGAGAAAAGTATATGGAACTTAGAGTCAAAATTGCTGGAAATGAGTCCCTGCTTCGTCCTTTGAGAATTATATGATAATTAAGTCAACTTTTCTGAGCCTAGTTCTCCTAATCTGTAAAAGGAGAGTAATATTTACTTTTATACTATCTACCTCACAGAATCAAGTGAGATATGTGCGTGAGTTTTTTCCTAATTAAAAATTCAGTGCTAAAAAGAGTTCTTTCTAGGGGGAAAAATGCCGATTTCCCCCAACTAAAAGTATAGACATTTATTAAAACTGAATCTTTAGGGCTGAGAGCGGTGGCTCACGCCTGTAATCCCAGCACTTTGGGAGGCCGAAGGGGGCGGATCACCTGAGGTCGGGAGTTTGAGACCAGCCTGACCAACATGGAGAAACCCTGTCTCTATTAAAAATACAAAAATTAGCTGGGTGTGGTGGCGCATGCCTGTAATCCCAGCTACTCGGGAGGCTGAGGCAGGAAAATTGCTTGAACCCGGGAGGCGGAGGTTGCCATGAGCTGAGATCGCAGCCACTGCACTCCAGCCTGGATAAGGAGAGAACCTCCGTCTCAAAAAACAAAAAACTCTATCTTTAAAGAATACCTTAAGACATAAACTTATTATTTTGACTCTTAAAGATTATAACCCTTATACCCCACTTCCTGAAAAAGGATGTGAAATGATTTATAGTAAAGGCACATGAACATACACTCACCTCAATTAAAGATGTTAAAAATAGAATATCAAGTTATTACAGTGAGATGAGTGCAAATATGATAATTAGGAGGGCTAATACAGCCATTGTGATTAAGCCTTTCTGCTTTCACGATGCTGTGGGAATAAGGTAAATATGATTTGGTTCTATTGGTGCATGTATTTCCTCCTTTGAGACAAACCTAATTTTACTCCCATTAAATTTAAAAAATACTGTTCACCAAGGTTTCAAGACAATATTGGGAACAATATCTGCTACAGCAGTTTCATAAGTGAAAGAGCACTTTTTCAAATGGTTTTTTGAATGACCGTTACTAAAAATCTAGGGGGAAAACAGAAAGCAGCACTCTCCAAAACTGATTCTTTGGAAAAACTAAGCCAAGGTTATTTAGATAGCTTATGATCTAATTTGTAAGGCACCGAGTTGGTTTATAACCTAGAGCAGTGATGCTTTCAACATTTTTGCGTTAACAAATATGAACTTTTGAATACTAAAATTTTTGGTGATACGCTGAAGGCCACTAAAACTTCCAAGGGAACATTAGATAAAGTAATAGTAACTATAAGGTAACCACTAGTACAGTGAAAATGCCTTATAGTTACAAATGAATCCAAAGCGATCTCTATTTTACTTACCACTATTAGCACTGCAGTCTGAGTTTGATTAGAACTGTTTACTCTCTAATCTCCTCTGATCTTTTTTTTTTTTTTTAATTCAGGAACCAAAATATTTGTATGTTCTAATATAAATATACCATCTTTAACATTGGCTTGAAATTAATGCCTCTGGATTGTAGTTATTTGTGCTTCACTACACACTGTCATATACTGGCCCAGTACAAAGTTCTTTCTGACAAGGCTTTCTACCAGTGTGTTATTAACTGGTTTGCTTTGTATAATTCAGTTCTGCTCTCAAATACATCTAGGCAAGTAACCAAAGGAGTCCTTGGTTGACTTTCTGCATTTGAAAGATGTAATTATGGAAGACTGAAGCTTATTTTTTATATGGTAAAGCAGGTGCTCAGTTTTTATGGGGCTTTTTTCCCTACAATTTTTCAACGTTTTGTAGAAAGCAGGCAGGATTTATGATAAGATAGGCCTGAGTTCAGATCCAGGCTCTACCATTTGTTAGCTGAACAACCTTGGAAAAGTTATATAGCTTCTCTACCTTAGCTTTTGCCTCTTTATCCCCAATGTCTCTTATCCTGTCTACTTCATAGGACTTCAGATGTGAAGTTTTTAAAAATTATCAAACTGTAACTTAATGATAATTTTCTGCTTAAGGGCACTCTAACTGAGGAACCTACCCCTAGAATTAAAAATAAATGCACAAAATAAGCTATTAATAATAAATGTTGAAAAGAGCTATTCAGTATTACCAGTATAATCTAAACTCAAACAAGATGTTTTTCTTAGAAGTAATCTTTTCTAAGCATAACAATGCTTTAAAATAACTATTATATAAAATTTCTGACATAGATAAAAATTAGAATAGCTTAATGAATCTTCACTGACCTGTTATCAGCTTTAGTAATAAAATACAGTTTAGATTAATCCTTTTCAACCATACAAGATATAAAGTGGCAAGGTCTCTCTCCTCTCCCAGTTGTTTAATGTTATTTACCTGAGCTAGCCACCATTAACTTTCTTTACAAAAATGAAATCACCCCATAGGTGCTGTTTTGTAGCTTGCCATTTTCATTTAACAATATACTTTTTAAAATATGTTTTATTTCCATGTGAGTACCTATGTTCTGTGGCTATACGACATTCTGTTCTCTACAATGTTCTATATAATATGCTGGCAGCAAAACACAAAGAGTAAAATGAGGGATGTTTGTTTTATCCACTGCTATGTTCCCAACACCTAGAACAGTGCCTGCACGTAATAGATTCTCAATACATATTTGGTGAATGAATTAACATCTAGTTAGGAAATGTATTTCTATTATTGGTATAATATTCTATTATATAATTGTATAATGATTTATTTAACTAGCAGAATAATGATGGGTGGTAGGACTTTGGGTTTTTTCATCTTTCTATGTTTTTCCTCCCTTGTATGTTTTTTTTCCCCCCCATATTCTCTTCAGGGAGCAACTATTATCTTGATAATGGTGGCAATTTAAGAAACTTACTTTGAGAAAATAATTAAAATATGAAAAATGTTTGTTTTGTTTGTTTTTGTTTTTGAGACGGAGTTTTGCTCTTGTTGCCTGGGCTAGTGCAATGGCGAGATCTCGGCTCACCGCAACCTCCGCCTCCCGGGTTCAAGGGATTCCCCTGCCTCAGCCTCCTGAATAGCTGGGATTACAGGCATGCGCCACCATGCCCGGCTAATTTTGTATTTTTGGTAGAGACGGGGTTTCTCCATGTTGGTCAGGTTGGTTCAAACTCCCGACACCAGGTGATCCACCCGCCTCGACCTCCCAGAGTGCTGGGATTACAGGCGTGAGTCACCGCGCCCGGCCAAAAAATGTATTTTTATGGACACCCGTAACGAAATGTTTTTCCATCTAGTGGCTGGTTAACCAAGCACAGTTCCTCCTGTTTCCTTTTCCTATGATCATTTCAGAGTATAACCATTGTTCAGTGTAGGAGAGATGCTATGACTTTTAGAGATGCTTTTTTTCATAAAAAGGAATTGCCTAGTTCGAATTTTTTAAAGATATCTCACAATTCAGCAGTTTTGACATTGCTGGGGAAATTTTATCTAGGGATACAGAAGAAACGTTCATTCATTTTTATTTAAGCACCTATAAAGAGTAGTGGGGTACTTACGGCAATACGGTTGGATTACTGTTTGTGGCTAAATATGTGTGTGAACATTATGACATTTGATGAAAACAACTTCATTGAGCTACTGAGCTCTTCAGCTGATTTTTCTTCTTGGCCTTAAAGGTTTACAAGGCTAAGGATCAATCTCCTCTGGAGTAGATGGCCTTATTTTAGCTAAATATGGATTTTAAATATGCGTTGTGATAAAAGTTACTTTCTTCTAATACAGCATAGTACAAGTTAACTTCCAGTATGCAAAATTGACCTCGTGATTTTTAGTTTAATGATCTCAGTTCTCATGTTCTTGCAAACATAGAAAAAAATTAAATATTTAAAAAAATTTTTTCCTTTTAAAATGTGAAAAACGTATATGATGGTTACAGTGAAGATTATGCTTTTATGACTAACTCATTACATTGAGTCATACGTATTAATGATTCAGATTACTAACATAGCTCTATTAAGGTAAATCCACCATACAATATACAGGTATTCTGTACTTTGAAATTTCATAAATTTGTGGATGTCAACTCTCAGTTTAGAAGGGTATACTAGTAATTTGCTTTTACCCATGAGATCTTCAGATTTATCAACAAAATGAAAGAGATTGGTATTTTCACTTTAGTTTCTCAGTGAAAAGAACGAATGGGCAGATGAATGGCCCAAAGAGCTAAGAGAGAAGACTTAATTTAAACTCAAATAAACATGCCCAGAATGACTCTCTCTTTTTCTGCCCTTCCTCCTGCCACAGTTAGCCACTGTATGCCTCAGGTTTTAGGCAGAGTGAGTCTCCTTATCATGGAAACTGTGAACATTCATTAACAACTGGTTTTACTTTGAAACTTAAACAGCAAACACCAAAGAGTGAATTGTTGGTATAATCCATGGGAGTCTTGAGATTGACGTCAGAACACCAGTACAGCTGTATAAGCATTGGGAAGTATTTTTAACATCCCTGTTAGATCATCTTTTTGACCTTTCCTTTTATGTTTTCTCTTTTTCCATTAAATAGTTAAAAAAAAAAAGAGCTTTACAATATTTTCTACCAACACTGTAATGATATTCTTAAAAAAAAAGCACCCATACAATTATTTTTTTGATTCCTTTCCCCTTTGCAACTTTCCTTTACCTGTAGTGTTCCGAGTTCTGATGGGGTAGACTTTTGTTTTGTTTTGTTTTTAAATAAAAAGTTTGTTTTTGAGAACAAGGCTAGATTTACAGAAAAAGAGAAGCTAGAAAAGAACATACACCCCATACGCATGCTCAGATTCCCCTATTATTAACATACTACATTTGTATCATACATTTGATACTGAACCAGTGTTAACATTAATATTAAAGTCTGTAGTTTATTCAGATTTCCTTAGTTTTTACCTATTGTTCTTTTCCTGTCCTCAGAAACCACATTATATTTAGTTTGTCATGTTCCTTAATCTCCTCTTGGCTGTGACAGTTTCTCAGATTTTTCTTGTTCTTGATGGTTTCGACAGTCAGATGAGTACTGGTCAGGTTTCTTGTAGGATGCCCCTATATTAGAATTTGCTTGATGTTTTTCTTAGGATTAGACTGGAGTGTGGGTTGTTGGAAGGAAGATCACAGAGGTAAAGTGACATCTTCATCAACTCATGCCAAGGGTACTTACTACGAGCATGATATGTGACTATTGATGATGACCTTGATCACCAAAATAATGTTCATCAGATTTCTCCAGTGTAAAGTATTGGTTCTGGTAGGCATATCCTAGTTAGGTGAATTGCTCTGGTAATTGCTTGGGCTTTAGTTATTAAATAAATCATCATATTGACATACCACCCATTGAAATGTTACAAATAATGTGTTCAGAGTTGAGAATTAGATTTTTTAAATGTTCAGATTGTATTTTTAAATTGTATTTTTGAAATAAAGGTTTCCTTTCCTGCCAAGTTCTAAAGATTTTGTTTATCTAAGGGAAAAACTTAGGTTCCTGTTTTAAGTAGGAAGTTAGAGAGGCTGGTCAGTTTATCCACGATTTAAATTCTAGACACTGAGACTTATTTCCTTCTTTTTATCTTCTAAAAAATAGACTTTGGGATATAATTTACATGTAAAATTCATCGTTATATTATAATTTTTATGGGCATAGGTATTTATATTTATGGAGTACACAAGATATTTTGACACAGGGATACAATGCATGATAATCACACTGAGGTAAATGGGGTATCCATTACCTCAAGCATTTATTCTTTCTTTATGTTACAGACATTCCAATTATACTCTTCTATCTATCGAACTATATTTTTGTATCCTTTAACAATCCCAACTTCCCCAACCCCCTACTACCCTTCCCAGCCTCTGGTAAACATCTTTCTGTCTCCATGAGTTCAGATGTTTTAATCTTTAGCTCCCACAAATGAATGAGAACATGTGAAGTTTGTCTTTCTGTGTCTGGCTTATTTCACTTAACATAATGACCTTCAGTTCTGTTTATGTTGTTGCAAGTGACAGGATCTCATTCTTATATATAGCTGAGTAATACTCCATTGTGTATATGTAGCACATTTTCTTTATTCATTTGTCTGTTGATAGACACTTAGGTTGTTTCCAAATCTTGACTATTGTGAATAGTGCTTCAATAAAGATAGGAGTGCAGGTCTCTTTGATATACTGACTTCCTTAAGTTCACTCATTTTAACTGTGTACTTTGATGAGCTTTGACAAGTGTGTATACTTTTTAACCACCACAACCAGCATAATTAAGGTATATAACATTTCCATCACCCCAAAAAATTCTCTCTGCTTTCTGTCACAATAGTTTTGCCTTTCTTACTTCATATAAATGAAATCATGTACAGTATATAATCTTTTTGTGTCTGTCTTCTCTGTTTTTTTTTTTTTTTTTTTTTTTTCTTTTAAGGCAGTCTCTGTTACCCAGGCTGGCTGGAATACAGTGGCACAAACACAGCTCCCTGCAGGCTTAATATCCTGGGTTCAAGTGATCCTCCTACCTCAGACTTCCAAGTAGCTGGGATCACAGGTGCACACCACCACACCTAGCTAATTTTTTAGTATTTTGTAGAGATGGGGTCTTGCCGTGTTGCCCAGGCTGGCCTCAAACTCCTGGGCTCAAGTGATCCTCCTGCCTTGATCCCTGCGAAGTGCTGGTATTACAGGCATGAGCCACTATGCCCAGGCTTTCTTCTCTTTCTTTAGGCTAAATACTTTTCAGATGCATCCAATTTGTTTCATATAGTGGTAGTTTGTTCCTTTTTCTTACCGTAATAGTATTACATTGTATGAATAAATCAATTTCTTTATCCATTGACCTGTTGGTGGAGGTTTGGATTGTTTCCAGTTTTTGGCTATTTTGAATAAATCTGAACATTTTCCTGTAAGTTTTTGTGTAGAATGTATTTTCCTTTCTCTTTGGTAAACATCTCAGAGTAGAATTGCTGAGTCATATGGTAAATATATGATTAACTTTTAAAAAATTCTTTTACTTATGTTTTTAGAAATGGGGGTCTCACTATGTTGTCCAGGCTGGTCTTGAACTTGGGGATCCTCCCACCTCAGCCTCCAGAGTGCTGGGATTACAGGCGTGAGCCACCACACCTGGTCTTGATTAACTTTGTAAGAAACTGCCAAATTGTTTTCCAAAGTGCCTCTGTCATTTTACATTCCCACTAGAAATGTGGAAGAGTTTCACTTGTTCTACATCCTCATCAACACTTGGTAGTATCAGTCTTTTTAATTTTAGTCATTGTAGTGGGTGTGAATGGCATCTCACTCTACTTTTTATTTGCATTTCTCTAATGATTAATGATATTGAGGACTTTTCATTTGCTTATTGGCCTTTTGTTCTCTTTTGTGAAGTGTCTGTTCAAATCTTTTAAGAAGTTGGCTTGTCTTTGTCTTATTATTGAGAGCTAAGATATGGGTCATTTGTCAGTTACATTTAGAAAACGTTTTTCTTTCTGTTTGTGGCTTGTCCTTTTATTTCCTTAACAGTGCCTTTCAAAGAGCATAAATTATTAATTTTGATGAAGTTCAATATATCAACTTTTTATTTTGTGTTCATGCTTCTTGGTCCCTATCTTAAACATCTTGACTTAACCTAACGTTGCAGAAGATGTTCTCCTAAATTTTTCTAGAAGTTGTATAGTTTAGCTGTTATGTTTAGGCCTGTGATTCGTATCAAGTTAACATTTGTATATGGCGGGAAAGGATTAAAGTTTGTGCGTGTTTTGGCATGTTTTCCAGTACCATTTGCGGAAAAGACTGTCCTTTTCCCATTGAATTGTTTTGGCATCTGTGTTAAAAACTTAATAGACTGTCTATGTATAGTTGTATTTATGGTTTCTTTATTATGTTCTGTTGATCAATATATGCCTATCCTTATGTCTTTATTACCTAAGCTTTAAGTCTTTAAATAAGGTAATATAAGTCTTCCAATTTTGTTGTTTTCCTAAAAATTGTTTTGGCTCTTCTAGATCTTTGCATTTCCATATGAATGTTAGAGTCAGCATGTCAATTTCTATTTAAAGAAAACAGACTGGGATTTTGTGATTGTGTTGAATCTCAATCAGAATGTGGAGAATTGACATCTTAAATTACGTCTCCCAATCCATTGGCATAATCTCTCTCTCCATTTAAGTAGTCTTCTTTAATTTCTCTATAAATGTTACATAGTTTTCAGCATACAGGGCTTGCACATGGTTTGTTAAGTTTATGTGTTTTGAGGTTATAAATAGCATTTAAAAATTGATTTTTAATTGTTTATTGGTAATATGTAGAAATACAATTGATTTTTGTATGTTGATCTTACTGTTACTAAACTTGCTTTTTGGTGCTTTTTTATATAGATCTCTGGAGTTTTACATAATGTCATGTTATTAAAAAGTTTTACTTTAATTTAAAAGGTGTAAGCCTTTTATATATTTATTTTCACTGTCTTACTTATTTGGCTAAAATGTTAAAAGAAGCGGTGAAAGCAGACATGTAGACATCTTTGCATTGTTCTCAATCTTATGGAAAGCATTCAGTATTTTACCATTAAGTATGTTTTTTTTTTTTTTTTCCGTACTCTTTATCAGTTTGGAGAAGTTACTTTCTATTCCTAGCTTGTACGAAATGTTATAATTAACAGATACTGAATTTAGTCATATGCTGTTTCTGTATCTGTTTAGATGATCATATGGCTTTTCTTTTTTCTTTTTTTTTTTTTTTTTTAATTTGCCAGGAGGTATTTTCATCTGAGGCTTTTCTTTCTTAGACTGGTGATACAGTGAATTACATTGATTTTTGAGTGTTAAACCTACCTGGCATTCTTAGGATAAACCCCATTTGGTTTATCCTAATGGTCTCTTTATTATGTATTATGTATTATTCTTTTTATTTATTGATAGATTTGGTTTACTAATATTTTGATGATTGTTCTTGTTCCTTTGTTCCCAAGGGATATTTGTGTTCAGTTTCCTTGTAATGTCATTGCCTTGTTTTGATACTGAGACAATGTTGGCCTCAGAAAATTTTTTGGGAAGTGTCATGTGTTTTCACTTTCATTTGTCATGTGTAGAATTGTTATCTCTTCCTTTAAATGCTTGTGATAATTCACCAGTGAAGTGAGTTTTCTTTGTGGAAATGTTTTTCAACAAGCAATTAAATTCACTGCCCCATGAGAGTACCCACTATTCTGACTTCTAGTACCATAGATTAATCCTTAAACTTTTTTTGGATTAATTTTTTATTTAGAGAAAAGTTGCACAAATATGGGAAATCTCACATAGAGTTCCCATACCCCACACCTAGTTTTCCTTATTGCTGACATCTTACGTTATGGTGGTATTATCTGTCAAAACTAAGAAACCGACCTCAGTACATTACTGTTAAGTAAACTTCATACTTCATTTGGATTTTTCCTGCTTTTTCATTAATGACTTCTTTCTGTTCTAGGATCAAATTTTAGAATACCACATTGCTTATAGTTTTCATGTTTCCCCAGTCTCTCGGTTTGTGACAGTTTCTCAGTTTTTCCTTGTTTGTTACGACCTTGCCATCCCTGAGGACTTTGTAGAATGTCCCCCAGTCTGGGTTTGCTGCTGTTTCTCAGTATTAGACTGGGTTATGTGTTTTTGGAAAGAATCCCCTTTTCATCTCATCAGGTGTGCATGATGTCCACGTGGCATCACTGGTGATGTTAACCATGACCACTTGGTTGAGATAGTGTTTGCTAGGTTTCTTCACTATTCTCTGTTAGTCCAACCCACACTTTGGGAAGGGGGAGATATTTACATATATGGTTTGAAATTATTCTGTAAGGAAGATTTGGATCTTTCCCCACATTTCTCTTGTTTATTCAGTCATTTATATCAGTATGGATTCATGTATGTTTATTCTATACTTTGAGTTCTAATGCTAGGTTTCTTTTCTTTTGCTTAAATTGTTCCAACTTTGACGATTGGGAAGGTTTTGCGGTTAGTGTTTATGTCTCTCTTGTTTTTTGAACATCTCCTGATGTACTATAAGATGCTCCAGGCTCATCTTGTATTCTCTTTGCGCCGGCTGTAGAATCAGCCATTTGAAGGAACTAGCATTCCTTTTATTTAGGAACCAAAATGTAGTTACTAGGTGTGCTCATTGCTATTGGAGTATCATTGCTTTTAGGCCCTCTCAGGGGACAGAGCTAGGTAATATCTGTGTGTATACTAACCCATGTATACACATACATCTCTTAATTGTTTCTATATGTATCAGTTTGCATATATGTTAAGTTAAACATGAGTTGATATTGATGTCTCTGATTATAATCCAGTACCACAAGGTTCACTCTAGTCCTCGTTTCTTGTTAATCTGTGACTTCCTTGTCCGACCATGAGAAACCTGGCTCCAGCCACCCCATTATCCATTCACTTATTTGTTCAACCCATGTACACATGAAAAGCAAATTTAGAATTATTACCCCAAACCCCGTGAGTACAGTATTTATGTACAATTTCTTTTGTCATTAGCCTTACAATTTCAAGTCAAAACACCGTGTTCCAAAGTTTGTTAGGTTAGCTCCTTTTTCACCACCCCTTCAGTGATGTCATACATTTATAATGCAGTTAGCTTCATTTGTTGCAATCCACATTTCATCTTGGGATCTTCTGACATTTTGGTTGATGTTTGTGGTTGTTGTTTGGTTAACATTTGTTGAAGTTCACTCTTTGTCCTATGCCGTTCTGTGGGTTCAGACAAATGCAATGGGTCATGTATTCACCACCCTAATATACAGAGCAGATCCTGCACCCTAATTGTCCTCCTGTGCATCCCCTTTGTAGTCAAACACTCTCCTCTCCTCTAGTCCCTAGCAACTACTAATCTATTTTCTGTCTCTCTACTTCTGCATTTTCCAGAGTGTTGTATAAATGAAATGATACAGTCTTTGGATTTTTCCATGTAGTAAAATACATGAAAAATCCAAAGATTATATCAGGCTTCTTTCATGTAGTAAAATATATTTAGGATTCATCCATGTTGTGTAAATTAATAGTTCATTTGTTTTAAAAAATGTTGTAGTATTCCATTGTGTGGATGAATCATAATTTGTTTTTTCATTCCCCCATTAAAGGCCATTGTTAGTTGCTTTCAGTTTTTAGCATTGGGAGTAAAGCTGCTGTAAATGTCCATGACCAGATTTTTGTGTGGATATAAGTTTTCAAGTCCCTTGTGTAAATACCTAAGAGTGTGATTGTAGGTCGTATGGTAACTCTGTGTTTAACTTTCGACTGCTTTTGTTCTTTATAGAAATGGAGTCGTGCAGTATGTGCTCTTTTCTAATCTAGTGTCTTTCTTTTGAATTGTTTATGACATTTATCTGTATGAGTGGTCACAATTCATTTGCATTATTGACTAACATTCTAATGTATGAGTATATGGCAGTTTTAAAAATCCATTCTACTGCAGATGGACATTTAGGTAGTTCTAGCTTGGTATTATTACTAACAGTGCTATTTGGGAACCTTCACGGACATGTCTTTTTGTGAACATACATACACATTTCTGCCTAGTTGTGGAATTTGCTGGTTCAGCTTTAGCTGATTCTACCTAATAATTTTCTGGAGTGATTGTCCCAATTTATATTCTGATCAGTGGATGTAGTTTCTAGGTGCTTTATATCTTCATAAGTACTGTATATATTCATTCATTCTATTTCTTTCTCTCTCATTGTGGTTTTAATTTACATTTCCTTAAAGTTGAGCACCTTTTTATATATGCATTGGTTATTTGGATAGTCAGAAAAATTAAGAAAATTGTAAATTTCCTCTGGCCTCTGAAAGCATTGGAATTTGGAATAAGGGGTGGCTTCCATTAGAAAAGGCAGTAAGGGGGCCAGGTGCAGTGGTTCACGCCTGTAATCAATCCCAGCACTTTGGGAGGCCGAGGCGGGTGGATTACGAGGTCAGAAGATTGAGACCATCCTGGCTAACACGGTGAAACCCCGTCTCTACTAAAAAATACAAAAAACTAGCCGGGCGAGGTGGCGGGTGCCTGTGGTCCCAGCTACTCAGGAGGCTGAGGCAGAAGAATGGTGCAAACCCAGGAGGCGGAGCTTGCAGTGAGCCGAGATCAGGCCACTGCACTCCATCCAGCCTGGGTGACAGAGCCAGACTCCGTCTCAGGAAAAAAAAAAAAAAAGAAAGAAAAGGCAGTAAGGGAAACAGTGTCTTTGCGGGAGAGCGAGGTGTTGGTTAAGGCAGCGTTTGGAGTGCATTCTATGAAGTTAAGAGTGTAGTGGTATTTGGTTTCTTGTGGAAAGAGTCCTAGAGCAGCGGTCCCCGACTTTTTTGGCACCAGGGACCAGTTTTGTTGTAGACAGTTTTTCAGTGGGACTAGGAGGGTGATCGGGGGAGGACAGGTAGTGGGATGGTTTCAGGGTGATTCAAGCGCATTGCATTTATTGTCTACCTTATTTTGATTATTATTACATTGTAATATATAATGAAATAATTATATACTCACCATAATGTAGAATCAGTGGGAACCCTGAGCTTGTTTTCTTGTAACTTGACGGTCCCATCTGTGGGTGATGGGAAACAGTGACAGATCATCAAGCATTAGATTTTCATAAGGAGCGTGCAACCTAGATCCCTCTCATGTTTGCTATAGGGTTCCTGCTCCTCTGAGAATCTAATGCCACCACTGATCTGACAGGAAGTGGGGCTCAGGTGGTAATGTGAATAATGGGGAGCAGCTGTAAATACAGCTGAAGCTTCACTTGCTCACCACCTGCTGTGTGGCCTGGTTCCTAACAGATCATGGACCGGTATTGTCTGCAGCCCAGGAGTTGGAGACCCCTGTCCTAGAATACACAGTGAAAAAGTTTGATAGAGAGGGGAACAGTGGAAGATTTTTTTGGAAGAGAGATGTCACATGATTAATGGATGACTAAAGTTTTGTTTGGTGATCTAGGATGATAGCGATGTTGAGACATGAAATTAGTTAGCTTCAAGTTCTAAGCTGTCCTGTGTGAGAAATTGCCTCATCAGCCAACACAGGCTTTGACATATGGGGAGCTTAGTGTTTCTTAGGATCCTTGGGCTGGTCAGAAAGTGCCAAGCATCAGAGAAACATGAGACCTCGGTATACGTGGCGGAAGTGTAATGATAGCGGCAGGCAGTAGTCTAGTCTGCCTTGTTTTTAGCAAATCTAGACTATTGTCTTGATCAGTAACTACTTCTTTAGTAACTACTTACAGGGTTCGATAAATTTGTTCTTTCATTCCATGTGAGAATCATTAGTCTATAGTTTAGAAGATATACAGAACCTTTTAAATACATATCTATACCTTTGTGTAATATATATATTATACCTGTACCTATATATAATATATATTTTTTGACTACTTTTGCCAAGGTGTGTGTTCCCTGGAAGCTGATTCTTCATAGATCACTAACTGTAGTTGTGAGGTTCTGTGAGTTCCTTCAAAATTCACAGAACCTTGAGCTATAATTTATGTGGATAAAGTGATTACTGGGATTTAACTATTATAAATTAGATATATTCAAATGTTTTAAGGAGTATGTTTTATAAAACAACATGTTTTTCATTCATTACTTATATATCGATCCCAGAAATTGTGTGCCTACAAATTGTCAAGTTGGGTTGATGCTTCAGAAAAGGAAAGTAGAGGTTGAGTCGTCTTAGTATAGCAATGCATTTTTTAGAGCAGTGTTTGAGGCAAATTATTGTTTTAGCAAAATTACATGGCTTCTAGGGATTAGATTGCATGAGTCTGTCTCTTGTTCCTCCCTTATTCTACTGTAAGTGGCCAGGCTGCTATAGTTAACAGAATGCCAGACATAATGCCTAGGGCATAGTTTGAGACCTGGGAAGATTCACAATAATCAAACACAAACAGACAGAGTAGCATGAAGAAATTTCAATCCTCCCAGTCTTGCTTACAGACTTAATTAGGCTTATTGGGGCAGAAAATATTTTTCCTCCCCCCATGTTTTAAATCTGTTTCTCCTCTACTCCCACCTCCTGTCCCAGATTTTCTTTGAAGGGGTAATACTACCAACAAAAGATTTTTTTTTTTTTTTTTTTTTGGTAAATCCTAACTTATTTGGTTTATCTGGCTTTACGAAAAGGAGCAGTAACAACAACTGAATTTTAAGGTATTTGAGGGACTCCATTTTTTGGCACTGTATTTGGGAAATTCCCAATTTAAAAATCATACTGTATTCAAGAAGAAAATTAGGGGTTTTTTTGTGGCTTTATAATTGAATCTTTTTTGCAAGTATTTTTAATTTTATGGGAGCTATTTGGCCTGTTCTGCTAAAGAATTAGCCAAATCCTTGCTTTCTTTATATTATGTATATTTTCCTGAGTGTTATTCTAGGGAAATGTACATGGATGCTGTTCTCTGTCTTTCCAATAGCAGCGCAGTGTTGGGCTTCGGATGATGATGGTAGATGATTGGGGGTGGGAGAAGAGGTGGGGTTTCTTCTTACCATCCCTCTTGTGGTCAGTAAAATCATCTGACAAATGCCTTTCCAAGGATATCGAATGTATATGTAAAGAAAAAGCTTAGGATTGCTAAGGGAGTGGTATTTTGGTGAGGATTTCATTTTCTTCTACTCCATGGAAACGAGCCTTTTGAGCTTTTGCTTGTCTGCTGATTTTTCCGGTGATCCAGGTAATCTACAGCAGTCTTTGTTTTCTGGGTCGTGTATACAATGGAGCAAAATGGTAGAAAAATAGCTTCAGTGAAAGGGATGTACCTGTAACAGGAATAAAATAAAAAGGAAAAGGATATTTTTACATTGTTCATTATTATTTCTCACAATAGCTTTTAGGATTTTTATCATGTTTTAAAAAACCTAATTTGACCTAAGGAAGAAAATTCCTAGTTTTGAAAACCCGTACCTTAATTGCTTAGCTTTAGAACAAAGGTTTTAACATCCAGCATTGCAAGGATATCTTTATTCAAAAGAATAGGATGCAGCATTCTTCTGTTACCTTTTTAGAACTGAATTGGCATAACCTGTCTTGAATCTGAGAGACTTTGACGTATTATTCTGTGAATTGTGATTTAATTATCTCATGCTTCAGGATGGTTGTTTCCCTTTGATACCCAAGAGACCATGGATGGGATATAGGGGGTGGGGATTAATATTACAGTGGGGGAAGGGAGTGTTTTTACAGAGTAATCTTCCTGTTTTTGCATTGGAAACTAAATTGAAATATATAATCATTTGGAAAACGTGGTGTCCATGACACCAAACAATCTTATCAACTTGAATTATTTTATCCTTTGTTCAGTTTGTGGTATTTTTGCTCTTGTCAGCTAAAATGTTGATTATAAATTTGAAGAAGCTGCCGAGTTGCTGTGATGGCACTGGAATTGCATTCTGCTTTCTTTTTCTTTCCAATTATAGCTGCAAATATAGGAACCAAGGGATGAACGTGAAAAGAAGTAGTGTAAAATGCTGAAGATTTTTTTGGTTTCCTCTTGAAAGTATTTTTCATGGTGAGAATTATTTTCTTGTGGACAGAAAGAGCTAGGACCATAATTGATGACATTAAAAAGCATTTAAGTGCTACAGACTTCTCTGTTTAGGAAAGACAGACTGAAAACATGTTGAAGCGTACTATGGAGCTTTCAGTTAATTCGATTATTTACATCATGGTATGAGTTATCATACTGTTTGCCACATTTTGAAAGCTGTTTGACTCCTCAGAAGTATTAACAAATTAACAAATTCTTACTGAGCATTTACATTATGCTAGGTACTTTAGATATATATCGAGTTTATAGTCTAGTAGAGGATATAAAAAACTCATGCATATGATGTACCATTTTTGGTGCAAGCATGTAAGTATTGCAATGTTATATATTTGTGTACTGACATGTAGGTATTTTACATAAGCTACTATATTTAATCCTCATAACAACCTAGTCATGAAATTATTGTCATTCTTGTTATCGCATGCACATTAGTCCAAACAAGCAAACAAAAATTGTCATTCACTTTTATAGATGAGAAAATTTACATTTTGAGAGGTTAAGTAATTTACCATAAGTAACAAAGCCATGGAGTGATGAAGCCTGGGTCAGTCAGACTCTAAAGCTCTTTCCACTGTTTGTATATGAATAGATGAAAGCATTTTTATCATGATTATTTGACATCACAAATAGTGATGCCAGTGAGTGAAAAGGAGATAGAGATCCTAATCTTTATGCCAAGAACTGAGTGATGGAGCAAATCATTTAACATCATCTGTAAAGTGTGAGGGTTGGACTAGGCAATCTTGGTTCATGATTCTATTCAGTGTAAGATATTCACATATGGTCTATGGAAACAATTCTTATTACTTTAGAGTTTTTATTATATTTAGTTTCCATTACTGATCCTTCATAATCTGCTGTACATGTTGGAGTGTGTGTGGTGGGGAGGGGAGGGTGATAGAGTGCATATCGTCTTCTATATTATGTACAATATACATTTATTTATTAAGATTATTATTGTCTGTCATCTTCTTCCCTTCCCCCAAATATGTCACAAGGACCTAGACTAGTCCCTGGCTACATAGTATGCAGTTATAAATTAACTTTTTGAACGAATGAATAAATAATAGACTTGTATAGTACATTGGCAAAATATAGAAGTAACTTCATAATTCTTAACACCAAAAGATTCCCTGGGGGCCAAAATTACTAATCTTTCAATTACAGTGATCCTTTAAGGAACTAAGTGTAAGAATCTTAAAAAGAAGAACACCTACAAAACAATCAAATGTAGTCAAGTAATCTTAAGTTTGCTGGAATTGCCCTTTACAAAATTATTGGTAGTATAGAACTTGGTAACCATAGGTTTACCCAGGATTCTATTTGAAAATACTTTACTAAAGCATTCCATATAAGCCGAGAAAAAAAGCAGCAAAGTGTCTCTTTGGTTTATTTATGTGTTGCTGTATAGATAGTCTCAAATGCTGTAAATTTACAATGGGTAGAAAATATTCAGACCGTTGAGTCTTTTGCTTAAAATATATTTCATAAAGTATAACATAACGTTTACTGGTAGTTTTGTTTCATTTAAACATTCGGCTTCTTGAGAGTTTTAACAGTTTTATTGAGATGTAATTGGTGTATAATAAACTGCCTATGGTTAGAGTATAATTTGATAGATTTTGATAAATATACAATTAGGAAACTATCACCAAAATTAAGAAAATAAACATATTCACCCCAAAGGTTTCCTTGTGCATTTTCATAATTTCTCCCCACCTCCACCCCTCCTCACCCATCCCCAGGTATACTCATTAACTTGTCTTTGGTCCTTATAGAGTAGTTTGAATTTTCTTGCTTTCTTTCTTGTCATTATAGGTTAATTTGCAGGTCTTTTTGTAAGTGAACTCACGTAGTTTGTGCTCTATGTGGTTTCTTTTACTCTACATAATTATTTTGAGATTTGTCTGCGTTCCTGTGTATCATTAATTCATTTCTTTTTATTGCTGAATGATATCCCATTGTGTGGATATACCACAGTTTATCCATTCAGCTGTTGAGGGGCATTTGGGTTGTTTCAAGTTTTAGACTATTAGGAATAAGTTTGCTTTGGACATTCACGTACAGGTTTTTGTGTGTACATAAGCTTTCATCTCTTAGGTAAACAACTAAGAGTGGAATGGCTGGATTATGTGGTAGGTATATATTTTAACTTTTTAAGAAATTGCCAAACTGTTTCTCCAGGTGGCTGTATTGTGTTACATTCCCATTAGCAACATTCCAGTTGCTGCACAACTTCACTAATAGTTGGTTTTGTCAGTCTTTTTAATTTTAGCCATTTAACTATGTGTGATGGTATCATATTATAGTTTTTATTTGCATTTCATCTGATGACTAAAAATGTTAAACATATTTTCATGTGTCTATTTTATCATCCATATGTCTTCTTTTGTGGATTATCTGTTCAAATCTTGTTTTTAATTGGGCTTTTAGTTATTGGGTTGTAAGAGTTCCTTATATGTTTGGGATATAATTGCTTTTATTTTATTTTATTTTGCGACGGACTTTTGCTCTTGTTTCCCAGGCTGGAGTGCAATGGTGTAATCTCGGCTCACTGTAACCTCCGCCTCCTGAGTTCAAACGATTCTCCTGCCTCAGCCTTCCGAGTAGCTGGGATTACAGGTGCCCACCACCATGCCTGGCTAATTTTGTATTTTATTTTATTTTTAGTAGAGACAGAGTTTCACCATGTTAGCCAGGCTGGTTTTGAATTCCTGACCTCAAGTAATCTGCCTGCCTTAGCCTCCCAAGGTGCTAGGATTACAGGCATGAGCCACTGTGCCCGGCCATAAGTCCTTTTAGATATATGATTTAGAAATCCTTTCTCCCAGCCTGTGGCTTGTATTTTCATTTTCTTAGCATCCTCTTTCTCTCTTTAATACTTTTATTGAGATAGAATTCACATTTCCTTGAGCAACAGTTTTAAACTTTGAATTCTAATTTATCATTTTTTCTTTTATAGATTGTGCTTTTGCTATATCTAAGAAATATTTGCCTAACCCAAGGTCACACCTCTTTGCTTCTGGTGTTATAGTTTTGGGTTTTACTTTTAGGTCTGTGATACATTTTTAGGTAGTCTTTTAATTTTTGATTTTTGTGGGTACCTAGTAAGTGTATGTATTTATGGATTACATGAGATATTTTGATATAGGTATGCAATGTGTATTAATCACATCAGGGTAGATGGAGTATTTGTCACCTCAAACATTTATCTTTTGTGTTACAAACAATCCAGTTATACTCTTTTAGTTATTTTTAATGTACAGTAAAATTATTTTTTACTATAATCACCCTCCACTACCCTTCCCAGCCTCTGATAATCATCCTTCTACTCTCTGTCTCCATGAGTTCAGTTGTTTTAATTTTTAGCTTCCACAAATGAATGAGAACATGTGAAGTCTGTCTTTCTTTTGCGGGCTTATTTCACTTACCATAATGACCTCCATTTCCATCCATCTTGTTGCAAATGACAGGAACTCATTCTTTCTTATGGCCAAATAGAACTCCATTGTGTATATGTACCGCATTTTCTTTATCCATTTGTTTGTTGATAGATACTGGCTATTGTGAATAGTGCTGCAATAAACATGGGAGTGCAGATAACCCTTCGATATCCAGGAGTGTCCTAAATCTAAGAATGTGTCATATTATTTTTTCTTTATTTTTTCTCCTCCTGCTGTTCGGGGTCTCTACAGTGTCCCCTACTCCTTTGTTTTATTTGCACACCTGGGTAGTCCCTTTCTAATCAAAGGATAGTTGGATCTGCATTTCACGTCTGTGATCTTTATGTTTAGGGAAATCCGTTTCCTGGTCAAAGCCTACCAGACTTCCTTGGTATCACTCCACAATTTAACAGATTTGGCAAGTATGTTTTGTAGTTAATGGTTTGAGATCATAATCATTTCCTTCATGCTCCTCCTGCCTTCTATTTTTGCTTTTAGTATTGAGGAAGGTTAATGGAATAGAATTGCTTTTGCTCTCTCCCATCTTTACCTGGAATTGAACACATATTTATTGAAGGAATGAGTGGTTTGCAGGAATGTTGCCATTCAGGTGGAGACATGTTTCTCTTCAAATGTATAGCTGGCAAGTTGCCATATGACACAGAGATATTAACTGAATTCTCCACTGAGCTCTGGGATTAGGAGATACAGATTGTGTAGGATTGGGAGTTCTTTCTATTGGCTTATCTTTTCCTAAAACTGTATAACGGGATATGAATACCTTTCTACCTAAGTATCTTGTCATTATACTAGATCTAGTTTTCTGAGTCTCACTTGTGAAAGCTTTTGGTTAACTATTAATAAAAAACTGTACAAAGGGAAGATGATAATGGTTTTTGTTGTAAGGTGGTAGTCCAGAGGTTGAAAGCAAGGGTTCTAGTTAGACTGTGAGGTTTTGAATCTAAGCTCCCTCATCTACTAGTTATATAGCTTGTATATGTTACTTAACCTCTCTGAACCCCACATTTCTCTTCAATAAAACAAGGCTAAACATTTTACTTATCTCATAGAATTATAATTAAATGAATTAATGCATAAAAAGTACTTAAAGCAGATAATGTAAGTATGCAAGTAAAGCTACTCAAGTTTCGCTATTATTGTACTGATTTTAATTGTTAATTATTGTTCTTACAGATAATGGATGACGTGTTTGGAGCTATCACCTAGCATAATTTTTGACTACCAAATGTAGTTTGAGACTTTTGAGTGTCTTCAACTAACCATTCTTCCCAAATGAATATTTTTCAGGGAAGCTAACCCAGGAAATGTGACACAGTTTACTGTATTGTTCCTTACCTCTATGATGTGTGTTTATTCTAGCTGGTTCATCTCTTCCTTATACACAAGTTCCACAGAATGATTTTTTTTCTAATAAGAATTAAGAAACCTTTGTTCTGATGATGAGCTCATTTAAATTTGGGTTTAATTTAATAGAAAATTAAACTAGGTTTCCTTAATGGGGAATCTGGCCAATCACCATCCTCCACCCTCCCCGGGTAGAATTTTTTCCAGGAATTAAATAGCTCTATCTAGCAGGGTCTTCCTGCCTTTGGCAGTGGAGCAGTACAAAGGCCACATTGAGCATAGCTGCCGGGGAAACCCTTTTTCCTTCTCTAGCCTATAAATGCTGTTCTGTCTCTGTGAAAAACCCTGACATCAGCTCTTGGAAAAATCCAAATACTTGTGTTAGAACAAGGCTGAAACACTTGCCTGGGCAGAGACTAATGGCTGAACTATAGTTCTAAGTTTACCAGATTGCGTTTCAGTCTTGTTATGCTTTAAAAAACAAAATAAAAACTATGAGTTTCAGACAATAATCTAGAGAAATTAGGGTAGAAAGCACAACTTAATAGTGCCTCCCATTCTTTACTAGTTTCTTCTTATTTTTCTCTTTTTTCTAAAAATCTGCCTTCAATATAATGTGAAATTCTTGCTTGAGGAGCGAGGGAGAGAAATAATATATCAACAGTATAGCCTTTATGCAGTGTTTTCCACATATTAGATGCTGCATAAGTATTTGGTGTTTGAGACAAAATAAACTGTAAACAAAACAGACTGTACTTAACTTCCTTAGTGTTCAAATTAGATCATGATGTAAAACTCTCCAGTGGTTTTCCATTATATTATGAATAAACTCTAAGCCTGTTTCTATAGCTCACAATCTTAGGTTAGCTGGCCCCTGTCTGCTTCTGTGGATCTCATTTCAGCACTACTCTACTACTCTCTTGGTCATTTTCTATACTTAAGCCACAGTGGACTTTGTGTATCTCAAATACATTTATCTGCTTATCCTTTGTGACTCTTGTACTAGCTGTTTACTTTACCTATAATTCTGTGGCCCAGATCTTCCTATGGTTGGCTCCTTCATTTAAGTCTCAGCTCAAATGCCTCTAAGGTCTTTTTTGAATAAACTAAATTAATGTATTCAGTCAAATAATATCTTTTTTTAATTGCACTTACCATGATTTGAAATTCTTTGGTACAATTATTTTTTTGTGGAGTTTATCTTCCTCCTGTGGAATGTAAGCTGCTTGAGAGCAAGGCCCTTATCTGCTCACTAACGTAACCTCCAGTGTCTTGAACCTCCTGGCATAGGTTGGTGTTTGTGTAACTCTGTATGCACTTGGCTGCCTGTAACGGAAAACACAAGTCAAACTGACCTAAGCAGTAACGCATTTACTGGCTCACATAAAAAAGAAATCTAGAGGTAGGCGTCAGAGATTTTTGATTTAGGGACGTAACTATGTCAAGGGCCCAGATGCTTTCCATCTTTACAGTCTTGCCATCAAAATCAGCCTCATCCTAAACTAGTCATTAAAGGTGAATGCAAAGTAGCTGTTAAGGCCGCTTGCTTCTTCACTGAGGTTCAGTGGGAGGGAGAGAAAGAAGTTTCACATCGTTCTGTCAAGAATAAGGAAATACTTTCATAGATGCCACCAGTGAACTTTGTTTCTACTTTCATTGGCTTTTTCGGAACCAATTTCTTACCCAAGAATGGAATTACTGTTAGGCCAAAAAGGCCCATCACTGTTGCTACAGATGGAGTTGGCTTGACCTGAGTCATCTGGACTCAGAGGAATAGTAGATAACTGAATAAAATTGGAGTTCTCTTAGAAGGAAGGCTGTGGTTTCTGGGGTAACTTATGTCCTCTATAGTTCTCAATAAAAATGTATGTAATGAATGAATTCATGTAGTAAAAATGTATTGAATTGTCAGGCATATGCTCAGCACCGTAATACTTAATTAGAATACAAAATCAAATAGAATGTGGTCCTTGCCTTCAAATAATTTAAAATCTAGTGAGAGAGTCAGACAAGTTAATGGAATATTAAAATTGCTTTCAAAATCAGCTGATTAATTAAAATAATTTAATTTAAAAGATGAAAAAGAGAAAAGGGGAAGCAACAGATGAGATAAAAAGCAAATAGCAAAATGATTGACTTAAATACATCAGTAATCACACTAAAGGTAAATGGTCCAGACACCCCAATTAAAATGTATAGACTATCAGATTAGATGAAACAGCAAAGCCCAAGTGTATGCTATAAGAAACACACCTTAAAATTAAAAATACACAATGTTTAAAAGTAAAAGGTTGGAAAAAGATGTGCCCTGCTAACCTACATTAAAGGAAAACTGGACCACATTAATATCAGATAAAGTAGATTTAAGATTATGGAATATCAATAGGAATAAAAAAGGTAATTTCGTACTGATAAAGGGTCACTTTAAAAAGAAGACATATCTAGGCATGTATACACCTAATAACAAAACTTCAAAATTCGTGTAACAAAAACTGACATAACTGAAAGGACAAATAGACAAATCTACAAACATTTTCAGTTATTTTAGTATCCGTTTTTCAGTAGTTAATCAAAGTAGATAAAATAAGCAAGGATATAGAATACTTAAATGATACTGTTGACCAATTTGATTTAATTACATTTTTGGAACATTCCAGCCAACAACCAAATACTTCTTTTTTTTTTCATGTTTGCAAACAAATATGGGACATTTACCACGACAGACAAAATTCTGGGCTGTAAAGTAAATTTCAATAAATTAAAAGGATTCAAGTCATACAAAGTATGTGTCCTGGTCACCATGGAATTAAATTAGAAATCAATAAAAGATCTTTGGAAAGTCTCCAAACATTGGAAAATAAATAACACAATTCTTAGACAAAGTAGAAATAAAAAAGGAAATGGCAAAGTATTTTGTATTGGATGCAAATGAAAACACGACATACCGGAATCTGTTGGTTGCCATTAAAGCATTACATAAAAATTTATAGCATTAAACACCTGTTAGAAAAGAGAGAAGGTCTAAAAGCAATGACATCAACTTCTTTTTCTTTTCTTTTATTGTTTTTTTTTTTGTTTGTTTTTTTTTTTTTTTTTTTTTTTTTTGAGACAGGGTCTTACTGTGTTGCCCAGGCTCAAGTGCAGTGGTTTGATCACTACAGCCTCAACCTCCCGGGCTCAAGCCATCCCCACCTTATCCTCCCGAGTAGCTGGGACTACAGGTGTGCCCTGCTAATTTTTTTTAGTAGAGGTGGAGTCTCACTATGTTGCCCAGACTGGTCTCAAACTCCTGGGCTCAAGCAATCTTCCTGCCTCGGCCTCCCAAAGTACTGGGATTTCAGGCGTGAGCCACCGCACCTGACCAACTTCATTTTAAGAAACTAGAAAAAGAAGAGCAAATTAAAACCAAAGCAAGCTGAAGAAAAAAAAAATAGAGATGAGAGCAGGAATCAATGAAGTAGAAAACAGGTAAACAGTAGCAAACATTAACCCCAAATCTAGTTCTTTTGAGAAAATTAATAAAATTATTAAACCTCTAGCCAGCTGATCGGGATGAAAGGAGAGAAGACAAACATTACTGATATCATAAATGAAAGAAGTGATATCATTACAGATTCTTCAGATATTAAAAAAATAAGGGAGACTGGGTGCGGTGGCTCACACCTGTAATCCCAGCACTTTGGGAAGCCGAGGTGGGCAGATCACTTGAGGCAAGGAGTTCAAGACCAGCCTGGCCAACATGGTGAAACGCCATCTTTAGTAAAAACACAAACATTAGCTGGCATGGTGGCACGAGCCTGTAATCCCAGCTACTTGGGAGGCTGAGGCATGAAAGTCGCTTGAATCCAGGGGGTGGAGGTTGCAGTGAGCTGAGATGGCGCCACTATACTCCAGCCTGGCCAACAGAGCAAGACTCTGTTTCAAAAAAAAAAAATGATAAGGGAGCATTATAAATAGCTTTGTGGCAATAAATTTAACAATTTAGATGGAATATGGTTGGTAATTTTATAAATTCCAACAATAATATATACAATATGTAAGTATATATTACATATACATAAAACAGAAAAATATGTAAAATACATATGCACTCTGTGTGTATGTGTGTGTGTAATGACTGGGTAGGTTTTATGCTGGGGTACAAGATTGGTTCACCATACAAAAATCAGGCAATGTAAGTAAATGGATGGTAAATGGTGGTAACTAGGTTTCTCAACATCTGAAGGGAGCTAAGCAAGGGAGAAGACTGAAATGAACCCGATGGAATTAGATTAGAATTAGAGGTATCAGTATGAACTCATGCTGAGCTTAATATAGATACAGATATATGGATAGCTACAGAAACAATTATAGATATGTTGTATTAGCCTCTTCTCACACTACTAATAAAGACATATCTGAGACTGGGTAATTTATAAGGAAAGAGGTTTAATTGACTCACAGTTCCACATGGCTTGGACAGCCTCACAATCATGGCAGAAGGCAAATGAAGAGCAAAGTCATGTCTTACATGGCAGCAGGCAAGGAAAGTTTGTGCAGGGGAACTCCCCTTTATAAAACCATCAGATCTCATGAGACATATTCAGTATCTCAAGAACAGCACAGGAAAAGACCTCCCCTTCGTGATTCAGTTACCCCCCACCAGGTCCCTCCCACAATGTGGGAATTATGGGAGCTACAATTCAAGATGAGATTTGGGTGGGGACACAGCCAAACCATATCATATGTATGTGTGCCCCAGTTAGTATAACACATACATTTCCCTGCTCTCTCTGCTGAGAGGGCCTAGAAGTGGTGACATCTCAGCAGCAGTGAGCGCACCCAGCTCCTGGTTCTTGGTTACTAAATATCACTCTCCAATAAAATAGCTCCTTGGAGAAATGGTTGACTCTAAGGCTGCAATAGGGAAAATGCAAGTTGAACCTAGAGTGCCTTGTAGTGCCACAAACAAGAAAGTGCTCAAACAGAAGGGTGAGAGCATGTCACTGGCATAAACTGGAAGAATTTGAGCAAGATAATAAATAACATAGTATTGGATTAGAACTCAAAGTCTAAAATAAACATATATGAGCCCATACTGATATAAATGATTACATAAATACATGGATGAGAAAACACAAATCTTCCTTACAGAAAAATTGCAAATAGTATATGTAGATTCCTATTCCTCCAGGAGATGGAGCTTAATCCTCTCAGATGCTAGTGTGGATTGGGCTTCGTGACTTCTTCAAAGAAAAAAATATGGCAAGGGAAAAATAGTAACTTTACAGGGAGACGTCGAGCAAACACTCCCTTAACCAAATGACCACGGTTAACATTACTAGTGATAAGTCATATTGGTGTCATATATCCTCTGATGGGTGATGAAAAGGGTGCTTCAACCCTGTGGTATTCCAAAAATAGACCCACATTTATATGGAGAACTGATTTTCAAAAGTGCAAAAGGCAATTCAGTTTCAACAAATGGTGCTGGAACAATTGGATTTCAATTGGATATCACACTCTATATAAAAATTACCACAAAATATATTGTAGACCTAAAAGTAAAATAGGAAGTCATTCAACTATTAGAAGAAAATGTAGGGGTAAATCTTTGTGATTTGGGGTTAGGCAAAGATTTCTTAGGTGTGATACCATAAGCATGGGCAGTGACCTAGTTTCCAAATAAAGTCACCCAGATATGGAAGTTAAGACTTCAGCATATCTTTGGAGGGAACACAATTCAACCCACAACAACTATAATGGTTTCCAATTAGGACTGCTTTCATGTTTAATACAGAGAAGCTGAGAATCTCTGTATGCACTTAGTGCTTTTCACATACTACATAAGAAATGCATCTTCCACATTTATGTTTACTCTTCAAATGTGTTGGTGTTGTCATTAATAAAACACAAATTCTCCTGAAAATATTATAAATTGTAGCTTTGGGCATTTATTCAGTTTGTGGATAGTACCATAACTGCTATTATGTATGTCCCTGGGTTTTGTTTGTTTGTTTGTTTTCTACTTTCAACAGAAATAGGGAGTCTCTCACCGATTTCTCGTGCCTCACTTTGTCACTTGGGCATTAAAATAATTTTACCCTGGCCCTTTGTCTTACAAGGTCTGTTGCCAAAACAGCTTCTTCAGCTTCTGCCGCTGTTTCCATAAAGATTTGACATGAGTTCTTGCAAGTGATCTAGGGGATGAGTGTGTCCTGTCTTTTCTGTTTACCTAGTACCCACAGAAACTCCTTTCATCTCTAGTCCAAACTCCCATCTGGATTCCTTACTATAAATGAATTCATCCCAAGGAAGAAATCAAGGGGGAGTGTAGAACTTGGGTTACAAGGATATTTGTTATAACATTCTTTATTATGCTGAAAAATTAGACCCAGCCTAAATATTTACAAAAGGGAACTTGCTAATTAAGTAACCATATCACAGGATACTTTGCAGCTATCAAGAATTATTTAGAACTATATTTTTTAAATATTTATCTGATTTGGAAGTCCAATATATAAAATAAATAAAAAACAAAGCAGCTCTGATGTGTGGGGAGTCTGGAGCCCCATCTATACACTCCCGCTCTGGGAGGGACCTCTTCTAAACCTCTAGAATTTTATGGAGCACAGTTTGAAACCAGCACTGTAGTGAAATATTTAATATTGTAAACATATGTTGATGTTTTATTAAGTTAAAGTTATCAATATGTCCAGTATGCTTTAATTTTTATGAAAAGAAATTTTAAACATTGTATACAGAAATCTATCTCTATATTGGGAAAAGATGGGAATATATGCATAAAAATGCTGGGTATTGGGATTATGGGTGATTTTTGTTTCCTATTTTGTCTTTAGTTTTTAAAAGTTTATACATGTACTTCTTTGGACATAAAGGAAGTGAGACATTTCTTCATATTGAAGAGGCAGAGAGAACCATTGCTTTATAGGAAACTACACTTTGGAAAGATGGCAGTCTCATTACTCAGTCCCCTGAGAGAGGAATTATCTTGAAAATGTAATAAAAATATTAGTAACAGATTTACTAGTGTCAGTGGTCTTGTGTGTTAAGTATATTAGGATAAGCCGCATTTGTAACAGCTAAGGGAGAAAACATAACTTAATGTCAGTGTTACACAGTGAACTTTGTAGAGCAGTGATTCTCAATTCTGAAATGTTGTAAGAGGAATGTCAGAATTCCTAAAACACTCATCCTCCAACCTTTCAAATTCCGTGCTGTGGTAAGCCATCGTTACTGATAAGATTATATCCCACTTGTGATTTCTTTGTTTTGGGTCAAGAAAAGCTTTTGTAAAAGCAAGTGTAAAATGGCATGCATATCATTCATTTCCTCATTAAATCAGAGGTCCTTTTATCTATGGTGGTTTGAAAGTCTGGGGTATTCAGATTTGACAGCAGAAAGTGTGTTTTTTTGGTGATAAAATAAGTGGATTGCTAATTCTGATTGAGGAATTGTTAATGTTTGACACCAGAACCAGAGCACTTGTGAAAAGAAATCTCTTTAGTACAAAACCAAAAATTTAATTACAGCGTTTGTTTTAACTATAGCCAATAAAAGTATTTTTAGTGAAAAAGAATTTCCTCAGAAGAAAATGCTTTCTATGAATGCAGAAGGTGTTATATAGAAGATTTCATTGTAATAATATTGGTTATGATCAGTTTTTTAAGTTTTATCTTTACCTGTATTTTATATTCACATAGCTTCTAAATTTTACATATTATCCATAATACATTTCTTATACAATTAAAAAAATTCTAAGTAGAAAACACGAAATATGTTCAACCTTTATTCCATTAGAGTTCTACTTGGAAAGTGTTAATATATGAGGTTTTTATTTCCCCATAAGAAATAGACCTATATAGTCAGGCACAGTGACTCATGCCTGTAATCCCAGTGCTTTGGGAGGCCGAGGCTTGAGGATTGTTTGAGGCCAGGAGTTTGAGACTAACCTGGGCAACACAGCAAGACCTGGTCTCTACAAAAAAATTCTTTAAAAAATTAGCTGGGTGTGGTGGCATGCACCTGTGGTCCTATCTACTTAGGAGGCCAAGGTGGGAGGATTCCCTTCAGCCCAGGAGTTTGAGGTTACAGTGATCTATGATTGTGCCACTGCACTCCAGCCTGAGTGAGAGAGTGAGACATTGTCTCCAAAAAAAAAAAAAAAAAGAAAGAGAAACAGATCTGTGTCAAGTTAATTCAAGGAGATTGTACACATTTTTAGAGCACATGAGAACTAAGTTTATACTTTTCTGATTTCCTGGGTTTCCTTGATGATTTTTTGGTAAATCCTTGTCTGTTTAGCTTTGTGGCATTTGTATGTCTGTGATTGGGCTTCTTTGTACTCAACCAATGAATGCATACCAACTGTAACACCTGAAGGCAGGATCATGAGTAAATACTCTGTGATTTGGGGTTAGTATAGTTTTGGTTGTTTTTCCTTCTCCTGAGATTTCAGAAATAAAAGATTCCTATTCCTGTGACTTTTTTGGCACACAGTGAGAAATCTTTAATACATAAGATAAGTCATAATTAACTTGTCAAATCACTTTTTCTTGCTGCAGAATGATATTTTTATGAATGCCTTAGGTTTTTTCAATTGAAAAATGCAACCAAACTGCAAATATACTATGATTTAAAGTGGTAATGTCAATTTAAATTTTGAGTAGTACTCTTTTTTAAATCATAGAGTGCTCTATGTTTATTCAAAAAAGTGAAATATTATTAGACAGTATTTTATATATTAATTTTACATTTAAATAAAATTCTCAAGCTCAGACTGAAAAGTAAATGCTGTATGTTGGAGCTTGTCTCAACGACACTTAAAAGCTAAGACTTTCTACTTTTTCAGAAGTACATTTATATCTTTTGGCAAATGTGTAGAAAGCAGCCTGTCCTAACAAATTTTGTTCACCTATTCTCACTTCAGTTTATAGATTTTTTAAACATTTAATCATAATATATTTTATATAAAATATTTATGGGAAAAATGCCCACCCTTGATTAAGAGGACTTTTTTTCTACTCTTATTTTTATTATTTTTACCAGTATATTCTGAAGTAGAGAAATGTGAAATGAGGTTAAGATTTAAATTCCTAGCAAACAGAATCATGCATTGCCCCATTTTATAAGTCATGAGATCATTTTGTAGAGTCCAGTTTATTGTTTACCTTTATTAAGTGACATTAATATCTCTTCCATAAGCATGGATTTGATAGTTTGGATGGTGTTTAGTGAGGTGAGGATACTTGTTTAAGTATTTTGAGGATCTCCTCCGTTTCTGGCAGTTCTTTCTACTTGGTTTTCTGAAGTGAATATAGTCTTAAAAGAAAGTATAAGGTACTAGTAGTCAGATATTCATGATCACAAATGAAAGTGGTGGAGAAAGCTTTTAAGAAATATTCACAAAGGTGATAATTTTCCAGATTGTGTCAATGAGGAAATGAAAGTCTCTAATAAGCTGTTATATTAATTGTGAGCTACATTTCTCAGTCAGCAGCAGCTAATAGTCGATCTATAATAGCTCCAGCAGAGGGAATAAAAGTAATTTAGAAAAAAATTTACTATTTGATTTGTCAAAGTGTGTCCAGGAAGTAAGAGAGCCTAACTAAGGGGCTGTTGTGCATTTAAGCTCTTTGGTAAAAGTGGTGATATACTAAGCTATGTTTAAGAAGGTAATTTGAGATTTTATATTACATGCTAGTGAATCATTTTTGGATTTTGCACCAGAACTGAGCTCTTTGGTCCCTGCCTGTCTGTGGTTTGTGTTGCAAGGTCCAGAGGCTTAAAACAAAGAACACCATGGGAAATTCTCCATGAGTCATTCTGTCAGCTGTAGCTTCTGTTTTAGAGTCCTTTGGATATAACTAGTATTTTAATGCCAGCTCTCCTAGCCACTTTTCATGCTTTGGTTCTATATGCTAATAAAAAATATGTCAGTATGGCTATTGTACTGTAGATAATGTTCAGACTTCCCCCTGCCCCCCGCAATTCCACAATTTTTAGTTCTTTTAATGGCTCTAAGCTAGACCAGTTATAAATTGTAAGTGGTGAAAGGGTTTATGACTGTTTATTTTGTTGTTGCTGCGAGGTAAGCGGGTGGTCATTTAATACTTTTGGTTCTGTGAATCTTACTATCCAGAGAACTAAAGATTGAATTGGCAGTTCAGCTGGAGTCAGCACTATGCTAAATCCCCGTACTTAAGAGCTCTTATGTATTGCAGACAAATGTCCTCTTAGCTATTTTGTTATTTTGTGAAAAATAATAATAATAGAGCAAGGCAGTTCAGATTCATATTAGTTTCAAATTTTAAGCACTATGTTTTAAGCTGTTCTAATTGTTTTATAGAAACAGGTAAATTAAAAACTTGATTTAAATCCAGCCCACAGGATGCCTTAATCACCTTTGATATTTTAAAGGAGATGAGGAAATAATGGACTTTTTTACTTTTTTGCTAGTAAGTGGCAGGTATGGGCAACACAATTTCACTACATTTGAAAACACTTTCCCTACTTTTCAGGAAAATTTAAAGTGCAGATTGCAACCTGATTTTTTTCTTACGGTGTAGCATCTGAGAAGTTTAAGTTTTGGCATGAATTTTCTGTGATACAACTTGGTAAATTAAATCTGTGGTTTCATCACTGGCTTTGAATTATACATTTCTATGCATTTTACTTAGCTAAAAACTTATTTGAATATTTAGTCTTTAAATTTATTTTTTCTTTTCTACTTAATTTGAATACATATCACTAACATTCAGATTTTATTTTTGTTCTTCTTACTAGTAAATACATAAGTGGTTACTGCTTGCTAGGCAGTGCTTCTCATTTTCTAATTTAATCCCAAAACAAATTTGTGAGGTATAGGTAGAGGTATTAGTAATTATGTTTTAGAGGAGATGCTTAAAGAGGTTAAGCAACTTGTTCAAGTTCAAACACCTGTTAAATTGTGAAACTAGAATATTAACCCAGTTACGTTTGTTTCTGAGGAGTCTGTTGCCCCCCAAGGCCTTGAAATTTTAGGGAATTTTCATTTATAACAATCAATACTATTCCCATCCCACCCTGTCCATTTCTGATTTGCAATATTATAGTTTCTGCACTGATATTTACATCATCTTATGATGGTTGAGCTTTAAAATTACCTTAATTGTTGTCTAATTTGCAGAGTTCTTTGTCTAGTAACTCTTCTCACTGGAGTGGGTTCCAATAAAATGGTGCTGTATTTCACTCATTTCAAGTTACTGTGTTTTTTCTCCTCATTTTAACATCACTAAAATCAGAGTGTATCTACTAATGGAATTCTTGATAATTCTAAATTTAATAGGTAACATTGTTTGACTGCTGATAAAATCTTAACCAGTATCCAATGTAAGAAAAATTTGTTTAACCATCTCCCCTTCATTTCAACCATTCCTTATTAAGAAGAACCAACTAGAGTCTCAAATGCTCCTTTATAACTAAACCCAGGGAAGACATATCTAATACCCTAGAGGAGAGAGAAAAGGGTATGAATTCAGGTTTGAGTGTGATATCAGCATTTCTTCTCATATGGTTTCAGAACACTTCTCACTCAAGTATTGTTGGAAGGCTCTTTACGCACTGAAATCAATAAAAGAAAAAAGATTTCTAGTAGGCTATTTATTATAAGCAAATACATGACAACATAAAACTTTCTGGTCCTTTGCAATTTTTTAAGTCCAGAAGAAATTCTTTTTAACAATATTAAAGGACTATTCCAGTTATAAAATTGTGTGTTTGTGTATGCTTGTTAGAATAATTAAACTTGGTTAAGATGTAAGTCCTACTCTAGTATACATTATTTATTGGGTAAGGGTTATTTAACTACCAAATCACATTTCCCTCTACACTGTAATAACACATTGGGAAGGACCACCTAGGGCTTTAAAATTAGAACTCAGAATTTAACAAGGAGAAGGCATTCTGAGTTGAGAGAATAAATGTATTCTGAACATTTAAGGCCTTTGGTTAAGATTTCTAAAATGTAGCTGTGCTTAATATACAAAATCAAAAGCAAAGGCAGGCTAGGAGCGGTGGCTCACACCTGTAATCCCAGCACTTTGGGAGGCCGAGGCAGGCGGATCACTTGAGGTCAGGAGTTCGAGACCAGCCTGGCCAACATGGCGAAACCCCGTCTCTACTAAAAATACAAAAATTAGCCAGGCGTGGTGGTGCGCAGCTGTAACCTCAGCTACTCGGGAGACTGAGGCAGGAGAATTGTTTGAACCCAGGAGGTGGAGGTTGCAGTGAGCTGAGATCTTACCACTGCACTCCAGCCTGGGTGACAAAGCGAGAGTTCGTTGAAAAAAGAAAAGAGGAGAGGAGGGGAGGGGAGGGGGCAGCTAGCCACCATATCCCAGTGACTCAGAGACTCAAATTCCTGATAATTCTTTGCTTTATTAATCATGGTTCTTCATTTTGGAATTTGACTTTTTCTGCTATCGATTAATAGAAAAATATATACACACACACATACAAGTAAACACAGTATATACATTGTTGACCAAATGTCCAAGTTATCAATACGATATTTTCAAAAACCAGGCACAGTTTCATTAGGCACCTGTAACATTATGTCATAATCACATACAGCTGTTCTACATAAATATCTAACCAAAAGATACTGTCATGATTTCATGATTAGACTACACAGTGGACAGGGACTTAAAAATACAGGAGTTTTGTTCACCAGAATTTATTTCATTGGACTAATGGTTGAACTGATTTGTTGTTTAGAACCTGGCCCCTTTTTAGCTTTCAGACCTGTCTTTCTGTAGCAGTTATAGTATTGATTATCTACTCTTCCTTCCCTTCTGGGACAGCCCTTTCTCTTTTCTAACTCATCTTCTTAATCTCCTTTATTGGCTCCTACCTCCATTCTCAATCATGCAGATGCTAGTTTCTCCCCCAAATTTGAGCCTCGGCATTTTTTCAGATTTCCTTGTTGTTTTAAATTTCAGTGACCATCAGTAGGTTGATGACTCAAATCTGCAACGTTAGCCCCAAGCTTTCTTTGAGGTTCTAGCTTTCTATTTCCAGCTCTCTGATTACATCTGTCTCAATATTCAGCATATGGTAGGGATTTTGCAAAACTATAGGATTAGCTTGGTGATTTTCCTAGCTGAAGCAGAGAGAACTAATGAAATAGCCAAGAAGGTTCTTGACATTGTTACTTATGCATATAAGCATATATGTACACACATATGTACATATGTATTTATTTGCTTTAGCAGATACTTTAAAGTAGAATTCAATGATTAGAGAAAAAATTATGATTTTAATATTATTTGAGAAGTTCTTAATCTATACTTTATTGAATGTAGTAAGTAGATTATGATAAGCAAGTTGGACTGTGGGTGTAGTCCTTGTTCATTTTCTCATTCCATTTCTGTCCTCTTTTTTCCTCTCCTTTTTCATTACCTTGTAAGAGAAAATAGCTCAGGAAACTGGTTTACAATCAGTAGTCTGGGAACTTCCGGGATTCTTGACCAGCATCCCCCTGGATGTTGCATTCCCTGACGCAAGCAGCATTGTTTTAGGGTAGGAGTTTTTATAATGGCTGTGAGGTCGAGCGGCTAAGGTTGATAAACGACAATTGTTATCCTTTGCAGAAACTCAGTTGGAATCCTTTTCTGTCAACTTGTATGTTCATCTGTAAATTAAGAAACATGTTCCCATTCCCTCCCTCTCCCACCTCAACAGTTATGGACAGACTGCTTAGGAACTCCTATTTCTGAAGATTTCGTGGTCTTCTGTAAAGTCAGTTTGTTCTCTAGAGCAGTGTCATCTTGTCCCAGAACCCCCTTTACTTATTATCACTAGTTCTTTGTGAGTTAACATGCTATCACTGATTAGGAAAGGTCTTAGATTCTTTGTCTTTTTTCTATGGATCAGTTTTGGTTTAAATAGGTGTCGAAGGGAATTGTAAGTCAGCTTGTATTTTAGAGGTTTTGTTTCTACCTCCATGCCAAATGAACTGTAGTCATTGAAGTATCATTGTATTATGTTTATTTCTTACTGTCTTTACTAATAGGCTTTTTTAAAACCCTAGTTTTACTGATGTTCTTAATAAAGTACTGTTCCTATTACTAAATAATCTTTACATAAAATGCTATAGGTTGAAATAATTTAAAATATAGAAATGAAAACGTGGGATGATATTTGAGAAGACTTAGATTAGCATTTATATATAGCATCAAACGCTTCCAGCAGTATTCATTTAAATACTGCTTCCATCAATACTGCTTCCAGCAGTATTCATTTAAAAGAGAGACAACCAGGAGGAAAAGCTGTAGTTCTTTCAGCTTATAGGACCCCCCAGAAAAACAAAACAGGAAAGTACCTTTTGTTTTCTACTTTTGGAAGGTATTTTTTCTAACTGATCGTACTTTAATGTTAATTTTTTTCTAGATATCTGTAATTAAATCTAAACCTAATAATTGAGGATCATGATGACATAGATCAATAGTGCAGTAATCAACACCCAGATATTTTGGGAAGTAGTGTGAAGTGATGGGAGGGAAGGAACTTTCCCTTCTAGGAAAACAGTGAGAATAATATTTTAATGACAAAATATTTATTTTTGTCTTGATCTTTAAAAATCTATAAAATGGAAAGAATATCTCTTCATAGAGATTTTTTTTTCAAGATTAAATGAGATAATACGTGTGAAAATAATTCATAGCGTTCAGTAAGCCCTTTATAAATTTAGCAGTTGCTGTTATTATTGGGATTTTTAAAAAGAAAAGCTATATTCTAGGACAGCTGGTAGTAAATGCACTGGCCGTTTAAGATTTAACAAAGTAGTTAAGATACTTAAACATGGTGTTCAACTTCTTATTCCTGCAGTTTATTGATTCTTGCTATTGGAAAGTTACCATAAGATTTAAATCTCTTATTCTGGTTCAGTAGGATGAATAAATTTAGTAACAAAATCTTATAAGTAAAATAACTCCATCTATCCTTATTTTTTCTTTGTTTCAGGTTTCCCCTCAAAAAACCTATAAGGTAAGTTTGCTCAATTGCACTTCATACTCAAGTTTAGGTTATATTTTAATTATAAACATGCCTTTGAAATTATGGTGGATTTTTGTGGTTTTTGAGAATGTGTATTCAAGTAATTCAAAATTTCAAAATGTTTTACAAACTTAAAATATAAAAGATGTTACTTTTTCTGGAAGACAGCATTGTTTTGATAATACTTCTAATATAAGCATTTAAAAAATTTGTTCAAAATGATATTTAAGGTCACTCTGAAGAGACTTAATTTTAAAATCTATTTGTGACTGTTTTGAATTATGAGTAGCTTGGGAGGTGAAAATGGAATGCTAGTTTTTGATATATTTTATCACTTGTGTAACTATAATTGCCTTTAGTTAATGAACTTTGGCACTAGTTTAGTCTTAATTACTTTATTTTTTAATCTTATTTTATTTTTTTTGAGACTTGTTCTCGCTCCATGGCCCAGGCTGGAGTGCAGTGGCGCAATTTCGGCTCACTGCAAGCTCCGCCTCTCGGGTTCACGCTGTTCTCCTGCCTCAGCCTCCCGAGTGGCTGGGACCACAGCCGCCCGCTACCAAGCCCGGCTAATTTTTTTGTATTTTTAGTAAAGACGGGGTTTCACTGTGTTAGCCAGGTTGGTCTTGATCTCCTGACCTCGTGATCTGCCCTCCTTGGCCTCCCAAAGTGCTGAGATTACAGGCGTGAGCCACCGCGCCTGGCCTAGTCTTAATTACTTTAAGACAGTGAAGAAAAAATTCCAAAATGTTCAAATATATCTATGCCTGTATCCATGTCTATATATTTATTCATTTCCAGGTATTAAATGCCTCTTCCTCAGTGTTTTTGCTTTCAGCATTTCTTCTGTTATCTTAATTATCATAAATATAAAATGTAGGTAGTATGTCATTCCTAATTTTTATATTTTATCATTTTTAGTGTCAGCATAGTCCAGGATCCAATGCTAACCTTGGCATTTCAGTGAATATGTGTATGTGTACATGTGTGTTATTGTTATAGTCTTGTCACCCAATCATTATCTGATCAGTGTAATTGGCTAAGCCATAGAAAAATAATAATAATAATGTCATTTATGCTTAAAGTGGTTGGCTAAGACTTCTGTGGCTAGAACTACCTAGGCAGGCTTAAAATGAGGCTGGCCTAAGGCTTGCTTTTTAAATTTTAAACCATTCTCATGCATGCTGTATTTATGCAGTGATTTTGAACTTGACATTTCATATGTAGAGTTGGAGAATGTGTTTAATTCCTTTTAGTCACTGTGTCTTTTTTTTTGTCTGTTAAATGGAAATGATAGTATTGACCTGTGAAAACCATACAAAAAAAATGTAAGCAGTTACTTCTAAGAATAAAAGAGACTTTAATGCTGAATACTATTTTTAATTATCTTAAGCACTTTTTGTAATCGAGTAAATAGACTGTGTATCACCAAAACTTATTGAAAAATGTAATTAGAGAGGCTTATGGTGCTGTGTAAAGTAAACTGATTTCCTAGTTTCTCTTGTAAGATCCACTTTTGGAATTTTAAATTTTTTATTCTAATGATTTTCTTGCACTGAGCATTTGATTACTTTGCTTTAATTTAGGCATGGAAGTATTTTGAACCGAGAGTCACCAACAGATAAGAAGCAGAAAGTTGAGCGCATTGCATCACATGATTTTGACCCCACAGGTAAAACACTATTCATTCTTTCAAAGAATATTGAGAGTAGTGAAGTTCAGAATAATAGAGCTTAAGCTACCCGAAACACTCAGAAATAGTTGTTTGATCTGTTTTAGGACTCTCACATTCCTCCAATTATATCATAATAACGCCTTTGCATTTAGCAGGAATGCAAGCATTTTTAACTTCCAACACTGTACATTCCACTACAGAAGTATCATTGTAGAGTATATTATATCTTTAAATAGTGATAGTAATAGAAATGATTATATAATAATTGGAGATTTGGTCAGATCAAGGACTCAGTATTAAGTTGAATCTTGGTATAAGCAGTAGTATGTCATAAAACCAAGGCTCTAGCAACTCTACACTTCTGTAGTCATCTAAAAATTCAATTGTGATTATGGTGAATTGGAGTTTTAGATAAATCAGTTTCACAAATTAATGATTGTCTCATTTTAGAGTAAACAAATGAATAGAAATTCCTTTCTCTTCAGTTAAAAAGTATTCTGAACTTAAAGAACTGTCTTTCAACCTAAGCAATGTCGTCTTTCTTAGGGTTGTCACGTTAACAGACTTTCAGATTGATCTCCTTATATAACATACAGGCTTTTTCCTTTTGCTTTCTCCTTGTAAACTTACTCAGTATTTGATTCATAGAAAGTGCTTGGTAATCTTGCTTTTGTCATTTGAAACTGACATATATTTTTTGTGCACATACGATTTTATTCAGTTGCATGTCCCTTTGACAAGAGACGAAGTAAATCCCGCAATCTCAGATACATAAAAATAATGTTTCTATTTTTAGGTATTTTTACTTAGAAATATAATTTTAAATATAGAGAATACTATGTTTTATGTATCTAAGACATTTCTTACTTTATTAGTATAAACTCCTTTATTTTGAAAAAATATTATAAGTATTATCTAGGAAGCACATAGCTAATCATTTTCTGCATTTCGGGGAGTAGGTAAAATGAAATTCCAGTCATCAATTTAGGAGGCTTTGGTGGTGGGAAATATGTATTATGTCACTTACGGATCTCCATGAAGAGAGAATTTTCCATTCTGATGCCTAATTTTGTAGTCATGGGGCTCAGAGGCTTTCATTTACATGATTAGGTATTGTCTTGCCAATAAGGTCAAAAATTTCTGCCCTATGTTCACAAAAATATAATCTTGTTAGGTTTATTTTGTATCTATGTCTGTGCTGTGCCCATCTCCAAAGACAGATTTAAGCAAAGATGTATGCAGTGCTTCATAATGAGATCATTATAGCTTTTAGTGCTTTTGTCATCTCTACAATTATCAGGTGATATATTTTGTATACTATTCATGTGTTGTTTTGTTTGAACATATTTTTATTGCACTGTCTTTTCTTCGATAAATCTTTAAAATATGTCATTACCTGTACTGTTTGTGACTATTCTAAGTGCTGTCATCTGTTATATTCATACTTTGTGTTTGCACGATTTAACTTGATCATGATTCATTCTTTTTTCCCCATGAATTTTTCCCCTTACATTGGTCTCCATATTTTCTATATCTCTCTCCTTTTCTCCCGCTCTTGTGCAGATAGCTCCTCCAAGAAGACAAAGTCTAGTTCAGAGGAGAGTAGATCCGAGATATATGGTAAGCTAATGTAGCTAATTCAGACTTGCCCTTTGGAGCTTGCTTCATGGTGTTCCTTTTCTGTTCTTTTTTTTCTTTCTTTCTTTTTTTAAAAATAACTGCAGCCTTTCTTGTGTCTGCTGTGCATGGCATGATCTACTGCAGGGAAAGGGAGCCTGGGGTTTTTAACGTGGCTGTGATGTGGAAGCTTAAGGTTGCTAGAAACTAACATTGTAGATTAAGAGTAGGCCACATTGCCCATCTTCTCCCATCTTGTTTATGGTAGGAAGGTGATTATCTCTAATATGTTTGGGTCAGGTTCCTCCAAATAACACGAATGGGCTTTGAATTCTTGTCATCTTCTTCCCACGTCTCATTTGCAGAGTTTGGATTATGAAGAATTTGAGGAATTAAGTCTTTTCCTCTAAGTATAATACTGGTGTAATTTAGATGTATTAGCAGTTCTTTGGAATTTTTATTTCATTTTTTGTTTGTTTAGTTTTAATTGCCTCGTCATGTGGAAAAGTCATTCTTGTATAATTTATCCACGATGGCAAAAATACGTAAGTATTTTATTTTCATAGCTTGAAGAATTTATGCCTTTGAGAAATTTCTCTGAAGCTTAATCGGAATGGGAAATTTTCAAAATGGTACCTTTTAAAAATAATCTTAACGAAGAGCAAGTTTAACCTGAGTGGTCAACTTTTGCAGCAGATGATTGAAATGCTAATATTTATAGACTGTGTCCTGTCTTCCAAAGATACAATAAACCGTATTTGTGAAGTTCATACCTATTTTTCCTTTTCCTTTGCAGTTTTACCTGCCCTCTTTCCTTCTTTTGGGATCTGATTAGGGTTTGGTTTTGGGTTTTTTTGGCTTTTTGTTTTTTGAGAAAAGTGAATAGGAGAGGAATTACTTGGAGCTAAGACTTTAAAAATAATTCTGAAAGACTGATAAATTATTTCTTTTTTTAGGAAGATTCCAAATTTGGCCTCAAAGGGAAGTCAGGTCATCTTTAATAGAGCCACAAGTCTATAGAGTAGAAGCTCCCCCAGGTGCAGATGTTTCCTAGCTTGATATATAGGAGAGGAAAAAAATACAGGAATTGCCCTCCCCCTTTTAAGACATTTGACAGTTCACATCTGCTGGCACTTGAGTCCATAATAACAGATACTTTTTAGTATTATGAAAGCTCAGTATTTGGTTCTAAACCAGTTAATGCTGCTATGTTAAGACATATAGACATGGTTCTTTACTTGGGTTTTTGTGACCAGTGTTTTTTCTGTGTATAGCTTTTACAGTAGTTCAGCAGTAAATGTATACTATGCCTTGCGGCACATCAAGTTTACGCTTTTTCTTCCTTCCAGAGTATTTTGGCTACTGATAAGTAAGAAATACCTAATTCCTCGAGACTCTATCTTTCTGTTCTGTATAAAGAGCTTTCTACAGTTTATCCTCTCCTTAGGAACATGAACTTTATCTTTATAGCTCTGTTCTTTTTCAGTAGCCTTTGCAGTGTTCTATTTCATCTTCCTCTCCATTTTCCTATATCTGCGATGTGTATTTAGAAGTTTGTTGTTGCTTTGGATGAAGACTAACAATTTAGGAACCTCTGACTAGAAATATTATACTAATATTCTTCTCAACAGTGATAGAAATATTAATACTAGTTCAGACATGCCATTGGCTTGGTAGTGATAGAAACATTTTAAGTGGTAATCAGGAAGTAAGGTGTGGCTTCTCTGTGTGTGTGTTTTTTGAGAACCCTTGAAATACCTTTTTTGGAAGGAACTGAGTCCACAAGTCCTCAAAAAGCACTCGTTGGAGGGATGAGTTGATTAGAACAGAATTAGTATGCTAACATAAATCTCTTTGACATTACAAATATTTTATAACCTGTGTGAATAGACTTCTTTAGATTACATACAGTTAACATAGATGAAAAAGTCTCTCTGGGAATTCAGAAAAGCTTGAAACTACTGAGTAGAATCATAGCAACTGGTGACATTCTACTTTAGTGTAGAGTCTTATTATAAGCCCACTTCAAACTTTTGAAATTATACATTGTTTTCTCTTGGGGTAAAAATTCATTAGGTGGGTACTTAACAAAAATGCTAGTTACTCACATATTATTTATTTTAAACTTTCTTGGCTTTTTTTTTTTTTTTTTTTTTTTTTTTTGAGACAGGATCTCGCTGTGTGGCCCAGGATGGAGTATAATGGCATGATCATGGCTCACTGCAGCCTCAACCTCCTGGGCTTAAGTGATCCTCCTACCTAAGCCTCCAAAGTAGCTGGGACTACATGTGCACACCACCGCACCCAGCTGTTTTGTTTGTTTGTTTTTTTAATAGAGATGAGGTTGTTGAAGGAATGATTTGCCAGGGGGGAAAAAAGAAAGAAAGAAATAGTAGAGACAAAGTCTTGCCATGTTGCCCAGGCTGGTCTCTGTCTCCTGAGCTCAAGCAGTCCTCCCACCTTGACTTGCCAAAATGCTGGGATTACAGGCATGAGCCACCGCACCTGGCTTCCTAGGCATTTTTAGAGCTACTTTGTGAAATAGATTTACTTTGTACACCTTAAAAGGAAACAAAGCGTTTGCTTTGTATTGACTTTTTTTGTTACATTTCTGCCCAGTGCGGTCAGTGAGTTATTTATTCCATTTCCCCTTATTTTTCCCTTTCTAGCTGTTAGAGTCTGTTAAATGTGTATGGATGTGTTTTCTGATCTACAATTTTAATAATACTTAATTTTAATAATACTTTTGTGGGTTACTGTAGGAAATGAGAGATTCAGCAAGTGAATTCTGAGTTAGACCATAGCTGCTGCTTAACAGCTGTCATGGTGTCATGAACAGATTCCTGCTGACAGTATTCGGTGCAAGAAAATAATTTATTTCTTTTCAAAGCTGTCTTAGTGTGCTCAGGCCACTGTAACAAAATACTATAGACTGTGTGGTTTAAGCAATAGAAACTTATTTTCTCACAGTTCTGGAGGTTAGAAGATCAAGATCAGGATGTCAGTGTGGTCAGGTCAGAGGATTCCCTTGCTGGCTTGCAGATGGCTGCCTTCTTGCTGTTTGTCTCACGTGGCCTTTCCTCCATTTGTGCCAAAACGCCTTTTCTTTGGTTTCTATGATATTACATCAACCTGGTTCTTTACTCTTTGTAATTATTTTGTCTCTCTTTGATTGTTTTTTCCCTCTTGTCTTATACGTGTAGGCATGACCCAAGTTTCTGTCCCCAATCTTTCTTCCATTCTCCAGTCTAAGTGTCCCATAAATTCAGAGCGACCGAACTGGAGTTCATCATTGTTCTCTACAGCTGCGAATCAATCTTCCTCTTTATTTCCCTGATTCTTTTAATGACACTGTCATTCTTCCATTCACCTAGTCTTATATTTCCTTAAAGTTATATTTGACTTCTCCATTTTCCCTTTTCCCCTGTGGTCAGCTATGTGCCAGGTCCCCTTGATTCTACCATCATAATATTTTTCATCCTTCACTCTTTGGTTTCAACCCCACTGCCTTGTCCATCATTTTATTAGACTATTTTAATAGATTCATAACTTTTATTTCAGTTTCACATTGATTCATTAACTTTTCTCCATTCTATATTCTGCCTTGACTTGTCAGATTAATATTACTAAAGTAAGAATTTGGTCATTCACTTGCTAAGAAAGTACAGGTAGTTGTTAAGATAATGCCACAATTTGTTTCCAATTTATTCTACTCTGATTCTCCTTCAGAGTTTCATTTTCCAAATACGTGTTGGCATTCTTCCTTTGCACATGCCATTTCTTTTTTTTTTTTTTTGAGACGGAGTCTCGCTCTGTCACCCAGGCTGGAGTGCAGTGGCCGGATCTCAGCTCACTGCAAGCTCCGCCTCCCAGGTTCACACCATTCTCCTGCCTCAGCCTCCCGAGTAGCTGGGACTACAGGCGCCCGCCACATCGCCCGGCTAGTTTTTTGTATTTTTTAGTAGAGACGGGGTTTCACCGTGTTAGCCAGGATGGTCTCGATCTCCTGACCTCGTGATCCACCCGTCTCGGCCTCCCAAAGTGCTGGGATTATAGGCTTGAGCCACTGCGCCCGGCCAGCACATGCCATTTCTGTTGTCTTGAATGATTTACCTCCTATAACTTAGAATCCTACTCATCTTTCAAGGCTCAATTCAAGTACTGCCTTTTCCTAGGATTGCCCAGCTACTTTTGTTGTTTCTGAATGTTGTCATCTTGTTTTATATTTAATTACTTGTATTTTTGTTTATCTTTACATCTCCCATAATGCTGAACACATTGGAGGCCCTCATTAAGTGAGTTTTGAATGAATGATTGTTGAGATTGACATAGGAAGTATTTTAGTAGAGAAAATTGATAGAATAAGATCTTGACTTATCCTAATTGAATCTTTCTTTCCTTCTGAAAAACTTTAAGGTAGAAGAAAATGTAACTTAGAGACATTTTTCTGGTAGTGGTCTGAAAGAATGAAATCAGCATACTTGGAATGTAAGGCTCCTCTTGCTGGCAAGATTGTGCATTTAGAATCAAGAAGCTTCTTAATCAAAGGATTATCTGAGGTCTTACTCATAAAACATGTATGTCTGGCACCAGTTTAAAATGAGCTGTTTTTATGAGGTTGCACATGGCCCTTCTCCACTCCCTTCCCTGAAGCTAATTCTTAAGAGGTGAAACTTAGAGAAGTTTGGTCATGAAATAAAATAAAAGGTGAAGAAAGACTAATGTGCTTTCACTAAAGTCCATGTAATATGGAAGATTTAACAGGTTATCTTACATGTTTAACACTCCATTTTCATTAATATGCTCCATACTCTGTTTTCATTGTAGGAGTTGTGGCCTTCTTTCAGGAATAGTTATAGAATGAAACTTCATTTTTTTTCACTTTCAAAATATGATCATTGGTAATTATCTATTGAGTAAGAAGGAAGCAGTCTTTTTATATTGGTTTTAAATGCCACATTGTTATAACAGAAAAAATATGTCTTTTGTTATGATAAGGAAATAAAACTTAGAAAAGGATAGTATTTATGTAAATTTGATATAACACCTTTACTTCACTGATGAGATGAAGCATGATATCAGGTTTATCAGCTTCTAGGCAAAATATGATTTCTAAGAGACAGGACATAAACATTTTTTTGTAACTAGAGGAGTTATTTTGGGGTAGATGGAAAATCAAATTATTATAGTTGGAATTTTGCCAGGGCAGAAGGTTAATTAGTGTTCTTATAGAAATGTTTCTCTACTTTGCATAGTCTTCAAGGCTATGATTTTTTTTCTAATTAGAAAGTGTTTGAGTATGTTTGTTTAAAATTTCCTTCATGTATAAAATTCAAATTTATTTAATAACTATTTCGTGAGCACCCATTATATGCCAGGCACTATACTAAAGGATAGAGATACAAAGATATAAGTGACTGTACCTGCTTTGTGGTTGCTCACAGTCTAGTACAAAAGAATTGCAATACATTTTGATAAGGGCAATGATAGAGGTATGCACTCATTTACCATTACTCTATATGCACTTAAAAAAACAGCTCTGAAGAAATACTCATATGGCACCAAGAACAATGGGACCGAAGAAGTATTACTAGGACTAAGTCTTTTGTTTTTTTGAAAAACATGTGTTTATTATTACTGTTATTTTTTGTAGAGAAGAGGTCTTGCTCTGTTGCCCAGGCTGCGCTCAAACTCCTGGCTTCAACCAGTCCTCTTGCCTTGGCCTCCTAAAACATTGGAATTACAGGTGTGATCCACTGTGCCTGCCTGTTAGGATTACGTTTGAAGGAAGTTTTAAGTTTCACTGGTTTTACTTTTTGAACACTCTGCCTGTGTTTATGCAAAGTGCTGGCATATAGCACATATCAGAGTAATTAGGTGGCCTTACAAAACTCATATTCACAGATACATACATTTGTATGGTAGTTATGGTTAATAATCTTTATACCAGACGATAAAGGATTTAGCAACAAAACAAAACCATGGACTATATGAGTTGTAAAAATCAGAAAAAGTAAAAATGATGAAAGCTGGTTTTTGGGATTTTTTAAAATAAAATTTGAAGATTGCTATTTTGGAGTTATGAGTTTACTTTTATCTTTGACTTTCTCTGTAACATACAGGGCCTATTATCTGTACCATTCTTTGATTCTTAAACATTTTCATTTTTTTCTCCATTTGTTTTCAGTATTGTCCTGCCAGGATTTTATGTTCTTTGAGAACAAAGACTCCGAGTAGTTTTGGGTTCTTCACAGCACCTATGGACTGCAGTGTTAAATAACTAGTATGGACAGATGCTCAATGCAAATTTGCTAAAACAAACAAAAGAAGTAGGATTTTTGTGTGTGTATGTCAAAAAGGATATTTCAAAGATATGATAATTTAGCCAGTAGTGGTGATTTTAGTTTTGCAGAGGGTGGAATTTATCCCTCTGTGGTGGGTTAAAACAGCTTCTGGTCAGAAACAGAATATTTCTCTGAAGAAAAAGGGAAAACATTTCATTTGATTTTGAATGAGAGGGAACATAATAGATTTGAGCGTTTGAAGGACTGGATTTCTGAATTTTGAGTGGTAGGATGGCTTCGTTTTCAGTTAATTGTCACCACAAGTCTAAATTTATGCAGATACCACAGATAGACGGGACAGAACAGTATGGTTGATTTGTATTTGATAGATTGTGAATTGACTGTATGTGTAAGGTATGTTTTCTTTTTATATTGGTCTGCTGATTTAAAGTACATGTTCAAGTACATCAGCCTCACACTAGCAGTAAATATAAAATAGTAAATGTGGCTAATATAGTGGATTTGGGGAGAAGAAAAAATTGAATGGGATGTGTGCATGGTTCTTTTTCCTTTTCCTCTTTATTCTTTGTCCCTCATCTTCTCCTTTAGCTGTAATTAAGAGGGAAGGTTATCAGACTGAGACTGTTATGAATTGGAGAAAACAGGTTTGCTGTATTCTGAAGTAATACTAATAGATTTTCTTGATTCTTATTAATCTGTTAGGACTCTAGGCATATTTATGAAATTGACTGTGCATGGTGCTATTTTTTTCTCTCTGATGACCTCCCTTTCTGAGTTTCCTTTCATCTCTAGACTCGTCTACTTGTCTGAATTTCATTAATTCATAAGCAATTTTTCTAAGTTTCCTTCTGTCCCAGAATATATGCAAGGTTCTGAGATAAGGTTGTGATCAAGATACAGCCCCCACACCTTTGGAGCATAAAATCTAATGAAAGAATAAAAACAAATACAAATCAGTGTGAGTAAGGGTGATACAATAGGAGTATACAGAGGGTGCAGTGGGAGTCTATAAGAGGGACACCTAACTTCAGTCTACATATTTAGGAAAAGCTTGTAAGAAGACTGATTCCTTTCTTAAGGACGTCCGGCTGTCTCTCATCTTCTAAAGCTAACTACAACAAGAAGCTCTGCCCCTTTAAATTTCCCTTCTCCCTTCCTTACCCATCCAAAACTACTTTCCTTGTTTACTAAAAAACAAAACTTAGACATAAATCATAATTGATCCTCTTTTTTTTTTTTTTTTGAGATGGAGTCTCAAAAAAAATTCTCACTGTTGTCAGTGATCTCGGCTCACTGCATCCTCTGCCTCCTGGGTTCAAGCGATTCTTCTGCCTCAGCCTCCTGAGTAGCCTGGAACTACAGGCGTACACCACCACGCACAGCTAGTTTTTGTATTTTTAGTAGAGACAGGGTTTCACCATGTTGGCCATGGCGGTCTCGATCTCTTGACCTTGTGATCCGCCCACCTCAGCCTCCCATACACGCCCAGCCAGAATTGATCCTGTTAAGGATCATTTGCATTAATTGATAGGAGTTTATTAACATGAAAGTACTTATAATTGTACTAGTAGCATGGATAGAGGAGAAAATCCAAGGTCAACCTCCCCCCAATCATAATAAAATAATATTTAACATGTGTGAACCCTTAATATTCATTAGGCATCAAGATAACTACTTTATATATTTTTTATTCAACTGAAAGGTACAGACATAGCAAACTCCTTAACTTCAAATACCCTTTTCCCTCATCTTTTATAGGCGCCCTGTTCTCTGCAGGCACCTGAGAAAAGGTCTATTTAAGAAGCCCAGTTTGCTTAGCACTGCAATCACCCATATTAGAAACTTTTACTTCATTGATTTTCAGCTTTTGTGAGGTGGGGTGGAAGAACAGAGAAGCACGAATATTGTATGAAAAAATGTATTCAGTGTTATAATTGCCTTGATTTTTAAAGTCACAATGTCCAATTTATTTTGAAATTTCAAATAACTGTAAGGGAGGTTGTGAAATATTTGTTTCCAAAAGTAAGCATAGATTTTAAAAGATTCCTGTAAAATGCTGGTTAGTCTAGTAATTTTTTTTTTTTTTTTTTTGAGATGGAGTCTCACTCTGTCGCCCAGGCTAGGCTGGAGTGCAGTGGTGCTATCTCAGCTCACTGCAACCTCCACCTCCTGGGTTCAAGCAGTTTTCCTGCCTCAGCCTCTCGAGTAGCTGGGATTACAGGCATGCACCACCACACCATGCTGATTTTGTTTTAGCATGTTGGTCAGGCTGGTCTCACTCCTGACTTCATTCAGGTGATCCACCTGTCTCAGCCTCCCAAAGTGCTGAGATTACAGGCATGAGCCACCGCGCCTGGCCTGAATCTCTAATTCTATTCATTACACACCAGAAATTTATAAAGAATGTGTTTTTTTTTACTTGATTTATGTATTCATATCCTGTTTTATAGTTGTCCTAATTACTTGAAGGAAGTAACACTGAACAGATAAAAAAGGTTGAATTCTGTTATCTTCTGCCCTCATTACAATTTATTGTTTTGTGAGAGTGGTGAATATGTGAATTATTTAGTGTTTAGAAGTCTCTAGAATTTAGGGGTAACACATTTTTAAATGTTGAAAATCAACTTTATTGAGGTAAAATTTACGTAAAATAAGATGCACTAATTGTAAGTGTTTGGTTAGAAGATTTTGACAAATGAATATGCATACTCATTAAACATTATCTTAATTAAGAAACAGAACATGTCCATCACTGCAGAAAGTTCCTTCACTTCTTTTTGCTGTCATTCCCACTCCTCTTCCCTACTTCTCCCCTAGGCTGTTGCTATTCTGCTTTTTGTTGTTTTAGTTTAGTTTTTCCTTTTCTATGTTGGAGTCATGTAGTGTTTACTTTCTTATGTACTGGCTTCTTTTGCTTACCGTGATGTTTTTATGAATCATCTGTGTGTGTTGTATGTATGAGTAGTTCTTTTTTTCCTTCCTAATACATTGTATGGACATATCACAGTTTGTTTATCCATTCATCTGTTGATGGACATTTGAGTTTCTAGTTTTGGGCTCTTATGAATAAAACTGCTGTGAACATTCATGTATGTCTTTCTGTGGACACAAATTGTTTTTTCTCTTGAGAGTAAAATTCATGGATCGTATGTAAATATATGCTTACTTTTATAAGAAATTTCCAAACAGTTTTCCAGAATGTTAGCACATTCCCACCAGCAATGTTACAATGTTGTAAGAGTTCTAGTTGCTCCACCTCTTTGCTACCACTTCTTTTGATTAGCCAGACTAGTTGGTATATAGTGGTATCTCATTGTGGTTTTAATTTGTATTTTCCTGATGGCTGCAGCTGTTAAGCACCTTTACGTGTGCTTATTGGCCATTGGTGTATCTTTGTGATGTGTTTATTTAAGTATTTTGCCCCCTTTAACATTTGTCTTCCATTATTGGTTGGAGAGTTGCATATAATCTGGATACAAATTCTTTATCAGGTGTCTATATTGTGAATATTTTCTCTGTGGCTTGCCTTTTCATTTTCTTATCAGTGTCTTTAGAAGAGCAAATGTTTTAAATTTTGTCCAGTTTCCTAGGTTTTTTTTCTTTTATGGTTTATAAACCCACCCTCAGGTCTTTTTTTAATGTTATAAACTATTTTGTTACATGTATTTTATCTGCTTTCTTTTTCTTTCTTTCTTCCTTTTTTGTTTTTTTGATACCCTAAGGTCTTGACGATTTCCTTCTGTGTTACCTTATGAAAAATTTTAGCTTGTGTTTAGGCCCATGATCTGCTTTAATTTTTGTGTAGGGCATGAGTTCAAGAGTTAAGGTTTATGTTAAGCTACAGTAGGCTCATGTACTCATGATGTGTCATTATCAGCAAGAATTGATATGTATATACACTGTGTGTATGTATATATATATAATTTGTTATGTGTATATGTTTTCTGTGAGCCATTGTACACACAGTCTATATATATTTTTTATTAACATATCTTTAACATATCGTTTGGTTGGTAAATCAGACTTATTTAAAAGATTGTAGCTCTTTGTATAAAAATCTTTAGAAAAAGTTTTTATTTTCTAATCATCATTATCTTTGTGTTGCTTTACCTGTTTTATATATTGACTTCGGTGAAATGCTTAGATCCTGCAAAGCTGAAAATATATGTTGTCTCTGGCTAACACAGAGTTCAAGATCTTCAGATCTGGTCTATGATAAAACAGCCCTGGGTACTAATCAGGGTTCTACTCTGGCAGGACATTTCTGTTCCTCTGGCTGGGGCCCTCTTTCTCTCACCTTGTCTCTCAAATGACAGTTTTCATTTGCTGTTTAGAAGAAATACAAATTCTCCTTTAGGAATCAGGTAAGTATATGAAAGAGATGAAGGAACTGGTTGAGCTCATAGATTCTTTATCTTTCCTACTTTTTTCTCCTTTCTGTTTATGTTTTCTATAAGCCAGGGTTTTTCCTCCCCCTGAACTCTTCCTTTCTCTTCCCTTCTTCGGGGAATAGCTTCAGGTACTCTGTAAGTACCTCCTTTCTTTTTACTGTTTTCCTGAGTATATTTTCTTGATAGTAAGACTGGATTTCTCCAGAATTTGCCTTGAGATGTTCCTAGCCACATGTCCTAAGATAGTTGATTTTTCTTGGGTTAGACACCAATTAGGGTACCAAAAACACAGGGCAGTGGGGGGCGGTGGAGGGGAGAATTTTATACTACGGAGAAATAGCATAGATGTGAATGGGCTTTCCTTCTAGCTGTCTCATGTCTAATACTTAATATTTTGCAGTTTTCCATAGCTGTTTTTAATATTGGAGCAATTCTATTATACTTCGCCAGTGAGAAAACAGTATGTGTGACTCTGTGGTGTTCTTGTGTTTGCTTTGTTGATGGGGGTTAGTGTTCTTATTTTACCTTGTGGATTTACATGTGCTGTTTTGTGTTTCTCCAGATGAAACACAGTTTATTACTAATATATAATTATTGTCTTTTCCTTTCTCTGTTTTCTCTTCCTTCTTTTTTTATGCTGTGGTTCTTGTGCAGGTCTTGTTCAACGTTGCGTAGTCATCCAGAAAGATGACAATGGATTTGGGCTGACGGTCAGTGGAGACAATCCAGTCTTCGTACAGTCTGTCAAAGAAGGCAAGGCATTTCTAAAAACAATTTATCACTCAGTAAACAGAGTAAGAATAGAAAAGCTTAAATAATGGCAATTCCCAAGAATAGAATAATTACATAGATTGCAGGTCATGTGGACTATTGTGCTAGATTCGTCTATATGTCAAATGTATGTCATAGTTATAGGAAGGAATTTACTCGAGTTGATTTTTTTTTTTGTACTTGTTAGAAAATCAGTTTTTATATAGTTTTAGAAATCATATGACTCCTTGGTCATGATACTTTATTGTCCACACACAAGTTTCTGAAATTTCAGTTTTTCGTGGCACCAGTGGTATTTTGGCAAAGACAGATTAAAGAGATAGCTGTGGCCTCAAAAATACCATTTCTTTTCCCAAAACAACAATGACAATATTTTCTACTGCTGTTACCATATATTGAATACTTCCTTTATGTTGGGTGCTATAATTTTGAGGTAGACAATTTTTTTATCCCCATTTTATAGGTGATATTGAAGCTTAGAGTAAAAAAAACATAAAATCAGTCCAAGGTCACACAACTAGTGAGTGGTAGAAGCAGGATTTGAATGTAAAGTCTGACTTTACAGCCCCCGCCTTTTTTTTTTTTTTTTTTTTTTTGAGATCAAGTCTCGCTCTGTTGCCAGGCTGGAGTGCAGTGGCACAATCTCGGCTCACTGCAACCTCCGCCTCCTGGGTTCAAGCGATTCTCCTGCCTCAGGCTGCTGAGCAGCTGGGACTACAGGCACGCACCACCACACCCAGCTAATTTTTGTATTTTTAGTAGAAACGGGGTTTTACCACGTTGGCCAGGATGGTCTTGATCTCTTGACCTCGTGATCTGCCCTCCTCAGCTTCCCAAAGGGCAGCCCATGTTTTTAACCACTTTGTTATACTGTTCCTCTGTCAGGAAGATGATCAATAAATGCAAATGAATCACATTTTGAATAAGTAATTTCTCATACAGATGGAGCAGCCATGCGGGCTGGAGTACAGACAGGTGATCGAATCATCAAGGTAAGGAAAAGCCTATCATAGAATTTACGGTAGGATTAAAAAACAACATATATTGGTCATATTCTGCTTTTTTCACTTGGATTTTTATAAAAAGCATCATATTACCTGTGATAGATCTATTGACTATAAAAACTTATTTCATTTGTTTTAAAATTAATATTATCCTTTACTGAAGGACATAATAAAAGGATTGAAAATAATGGAGGAATATATATTCTTGAGTAGGAGAGTAATTCAATGTTGGAAAGGTCATTTCTCTCCAGATTAGTCTGTTATTAAGCAATTCTCATCAAAGTAAAGTTGAGCATTTCTAATCTGAAACCCGAAATGCTCCCAACTCTGCAACTTTTTGAGTACCAACATGACACCATAAGTGGAAAATTTCACACCTGACCTCATGTGATGGGTCACAGTCAAAAGTTGTTTTCACCAGGTACAGTAGCCTGTATTACCAGCTACTCAGGAGGCTGAGGTGGGAGGATCGCTTGAGTGCAGGAGTTGAGACTGCAGTGCACTTTGATCATACCTGAGAATAGCCACAGCACTTCAACCTGGGCAACCCTGTCTTTAAAAAACAGTAAATAAAACCACACCAAAACAAAAAACTTGGTTTCATGCACAGAAGTATTTAAAATGTGTAAAACTACCTTCAGGCTATGTGTATAAGGTATATATGAAACATAAAAGGCTCATATTTAAAGCTGGGTCTCATCCCCAAGATGTATCATTATGTATATACAAATATTCCAAACTTCAAAAAAATCCGAAACACTTCTTCTGGTACCAGGTATTTCAGATAAGCAATACCTGACCTGTATGCAAATAGAATTGTAGTGGTAGATATCAATTTGATTATTCTACCAGGTGAACTTTATAAAGATGTAAGAATCACTAAAGAAAAAAATATGTTATACGTATGTGTATGTATGAGAAGAGATGTATATGACTCTAATCTATATATAGACCTACCAGTGGAACACAACAGAGAGACTAGAAATAGATTTTTGAATTCAGATCAGTAGAGAAAGAATGGGTTAGTCAGTAACTATTCTTGAAATAATCGACTAATTTGAGTACTTAAAATCAAATTATTATTACATAAGAAAACATACCTTGAACAATAATTTGGAAGAAATATTTGAAATGTATCAGAGACCAGATATCCTTAATTTTAAAGAACACTTTTAAATTATAAGAAAGGAATAAATATTCTAAAAGAATAATGGGCAAATAATTTTATCAGGCAATTCCCCAAAGTAATTGAAATACATAGCATATTAATGGGGATATGGCCAACCTCACTGATAACAAAGAAGTAGGAATTAAAATGATAGGTGAAAAATACATTTGGCTGTCAGAAAATTTAAAGATTGCTAATACACATTTAGTATAGTTTGGGTATGGTAAAATGACTATTGAGTTCATTATGAGTATGAATTAGGTAAAACCTGTTTGGATGAAAGTCTGTGAATATGTATCAAAAGCCTTTAAGAAAGTGTATAACATGTGACAAGCAGTTTTGCTTTTAGGAACTTATCTGAGGAAATAAGTGTACAAATGTGAAGTCATGTGTACAGAGAAATTTGTATTGGCTTTATTATATAACTGCATAAACTGAGGGACAGAGAAATAAATTATATTTCATTTGCAGCTTTTGAAAAGAGTGGTTTAGGTCAGTGTGTACCTTTATTGAAAGATAGCTGCCGTACAGTGAGAAAAAAGTTTTATTTTATTTTTCCAGGAAAAAACCAGTTGTAATGTATAATGTTTATGTGTCTGTTTGGTGTATGTATACTAGAAAAGTGTCTCCAAAAATAAATGTCATAGCTAACAGTAACTATCTCATGGGGCAGGTTGAGTATACTTGTACTTCCGTTTTTTACACTAATGTATTTGAATTTTAGATAACTTGGATCAGAGAATTAATCAAAAAATTAATGTTAAATCCACATTTGATAGTTTTGCCTTGATTTGTTTGGTTTAATTCAGAATCGGGATAACTTTTTCTACATTTAGCCAGTCTGAAAATTAATTTTCTTTGTAAAGATTAGATCATGGTTGAAAAACTAAAAGCAAATTGAATATTGTGGAAATACTTTTAAAAATTATTTTTTATTTATTATTAATTTTGACAAATTGATGACTTAGTAAAGCAAAGAGATCTTTTCTATTTGTATGAGCGCTTTGCTATGAAGGATTTGTAAATCTGTTTCATGTTATGTTTTGTAATTTGTCATGGTGAATAAGTTGTAATGTTTTGTATGTCAAGGCCTTGGTTTATGTTTAAGTTCATTTTGTTGCCGAATATGCCCTGTAGAATCATGGTGTGAAAATGAATATTGAATCAAATACATAAATATTTTAATGTAATGTGATTACTATATTATAATTGGTTATATTATGTATGGTAATTCCTGAAGTCCTTTTATCCATTGTCTCAGTAGGATGTATATGACATACACTCCTTTCGTTTTCTTACAGGTGAATGGAACTCTGGTGACTCATTCAAATCATCTGGAGGTGGTGAAGCTAATCAGATGTAGGTGAATGTTATTCTTAGTTTTAATTGTTTTCTGAAACCCTTAAAGTAAGGATCAGCAAATTTCCTGTAATAGGCCAAATAGTAAATATTTAGGCTGTGTGGACTGTATAGTCTACTACCGACTCTGTCATTGTATCATGAAAGCAGCCATAGACAATATGTAAATGAATGGTTGTGGCTGTGCTTTAGTAAAACTTTATTTACCGAAAGTCTGTGATCCTGGTTTAGGCCCTTGGCTGGAGTTTGCTGATCCCTGCATTGAAGGAAAATCTGAGGTGAAAACTCTTAACTTACTAATAACTATCTTTTGTCAACTCCATTTATATGGTTGATTATAATATTCCTGTCATTCTTGGTAATATTGAATACATATATTTGAAAGAAATGCGTGAGTCACCTGAGAGGAAGGAGGTTGAGAAATCAGACATATGGCCTGATGAACTGAAATGAAACTTTAAAAATCATCTAGCACAATCACTTTCCCTTAGATAAGTAAATGATTATATAATCCAGAGTAGCGATCTTCTCTTGGAAATCTTCAAGGTTAAGAATTTGTGATCTTCAGGTTTAGGGGTGAGTAGCCCACTTGGACTTAGTTCTCTGTGGAGAACCAGGCTTGAAGCAGTGGGAGTCTGCAGCTAACCTCCCGTCACTTGCAGGGTCAAAGGTAAATTCATGTACCTTCAGCTGGCAGTGAGGTATGGTCAAGCCAGGCTTCAGCCACTCACAGGGCCTCAGTTTTCCCATCTGCACAGGGAGAAGGGAAGGTTCAGTGGCCCTGTGAGCTTTGCTGGGAGGTGGTGATGGGGTGGGTCATCTGAATCTGAGTCAGGTGAAGTCTAGGTGCTACACCTTCCCCAACCTGGGCTTTGGTTTCATTTTGTTGTTACCCTTTAACCTTACCTGCTTTCCAAGAGAGATTTTATATTTTCTTTTCTTTTTTTTGGGGGGGATCAGGGTCTTGTAGAATGCAGTGGTGCAATTATAGCTCACTACAGCCTCCAACTTCTGGGTTTAAGTGATCCTCCCACCTTGTTTTTTGTTTTGTCTTGTTTTGTTTTGTTTTGTTTTTGTAGACACTGGTTTTTGATATGTTCCCCAGGCTGCTGTCAAACTCCTGGGCTCACCTGCCTCAGCCTCCCAAAGTGCCGGGATTACAGGCATGCGCCACTACGCCTGGCCAAGATTTTATATTTTCTAAGTGCTTCACATATTGAATGGAAAATAGCATGACAGTTATAACAGTAGTAAAGAACGTCACATGGGAGTCCACCACCTAAAATGTAACTTCCTTTTTCTTTGTTCTGGCCTGGTTTGGGCCTTATGTATTTGTTATTGTATCTCTTAAAAAGAGAGCTAGAGAGGCTGCTTAAACTGAATGAAAATTTTTAAAAAAGGAATAAAAAAAAGAATTTATGATCTTCTACATCAGATTATTCCACAGTAAAGTAGACTAGAAATAAGAGACAATTGTTTGTGATCAAGCAGAATCACTACTGTTTTATTTAATTCTATTTCTCTGTATTGGGTGGATGGACATCTTCAGAAGAAATTTAATAAACTAACTTTTTTCTTGGCCTTTGTACTGCTATGTTAAGCAACTATGAAAATTTTTAAACTTTTTCATCAGAGTACCAGTGCTCCAAATGGTCACTTTGATCAGCGTTCTTAACTTTATTTTAAAAGAGTGCAGGGATCAAAATTAGATCCCCATACTTGAATAAATTTGACCACTTATTTAATGAGAATGTGATTTATAAATTGTTATGTGCTACATAAATATGGTTTATGTTAATAAGTTTATGCCTGATGTCCATTGAGATGTATAAAAACATTTCTTTAGCTTTCTAGGTTGTATTTTTTGCTCATTCCAGTATAAATTTTACTTAAAAAATTAAATCCTGGGATTCTAGCAATAAATTACTTATCCAATAGTAAGGGCATAGCTAAAAACTTAAAGTTCATCCTAAAAACCTTTGCATATCCAAAACATATATAAATTTGACATCCCTAAAGCCTGGGTGTATGTAACAGAGTTCCTGCATGTCCTACTTTTTAATGCGTATTCTGGATATAATAAAAGTGATATCAAATCAGAGCAGTTTAGAAACAGCTAAAGAAAGGAAGGGAAAATCTAGGAAGCTATTATAAGCAAGTACATAGGCAAGTGAGATATAATAGATGACTTTCTGATAGACAGCAATAAGATTGAAGAGCCTTAGAAAGTGTTTCTACGTAAAATTCCTCCAAATCATAACACTTGTGACTATTATACATAGCAAAAATAGTTTTTAGAATGCCAAAACACTGTGAAATAATTGATAGTGATTTCCATGGGAGGGTTAAATTGGGAGACAAGTGTAAAATACATTTGAAAGTCCTATTGAAATGTCTAAGAATAAAGTTTTGCTATATCTATTGCTGTGACTCTGATTATGGTGATTTTTTTTTTTTTTTTTTTTTTTTTTTGAGACAGAGTCTTGTTCTGTCACCCAGGCTGGAGTGCAGTGGCACGATCTCGGCTCACTGCAACTTCCGCCTCCCAGATTCAAGTGATTCTCCTGCCTCAGCCTCCCTAGTAGCTGAGACAACAGGCATGTGCTACCACGCCTGGCTAATTTTTTGTATTTTTAGTAGAGACGGGGTTTCACCATGTTAGCCAGGCTACTCTTGATCTCCTGACCTCGTGATCCGCCCGCCTCAGCCTCCCAAAGTGCTGGGATTACAGGCATGAGCCACCATGCTCGGCCTGATTGTGGTGATTTTTGCTGTCTAGATTTTTCACTCCCATAATAGGTCTAATGAATTCCTGTGCATTCCTCCAAATGTTTTCCACTAAAATTTACTACTTATCATTGATTGTGTTTTTCCCTGTTATTGTAGAATATTTTTTGGTCATACTCATTTTGTAAAGTTAATTTAAAACTACATTTTATATTCTAGCGTATTCACTAAACCATGCCTAGTTAGTATCATCTTAAAATACAAAGATCTAGGCTGGGTGCCGTGTCTCACATCTGTAATCCTAGCAACTAGGGAGGCTGAGGTGGGTGGATCACTTGAGCTCAGGAGTTTAAGACCAGCCTGGGCAGCATGGCGAAACCCCATCTTTAAAAAAAAAAAAAAAAAATCCCAGGTGCTTGTGAGGGCTGAGGGAGGAGGATTGCTTGAACCCAGGAAGTCGAGGCTGCAGTGAGCTGAGATCGTGCCACTGCATTCCAGCCTGAGTGACAAAGTGAGACCCTGATTAAAAAAAAAGAAGGTTTTTTTTTTTAATTACATTTAAGAAATTAATTAAACATAGCCACTAATAGATGGTTGATTTTAACTCTCCTCTAAATTAAGAAAATATATTCTTGGAGTTATAAATTTTATTTGCTTTTAAGTAATATCTGATCTTACAAATAGTAACTTGCTATCTGAAAACGGCATCATTCTTTTGGATTTTTAGGGCAATCATAAAAGAAATGACAAATTAATTTTTTTTCTGTAGAGAAATGATTAGCAGATGATGGGACAGTCTTATATAACTGGATCTTTTAGAACTATCAAAGATTAAGTAGTAAAATGGTATGAAAAATTTCTTGACAATGTTACTTTCCCTTCCCTTCCCTTTTTCCATCTCCCCACCCCAAGCTGGTTCCTATGTAGCTCTCACTGTTCAGGGACGCCCACCTGGGTCGCCCCAGATTCCACTTGCCGACTCTGAAGTAGAGCCATCAGTCATTGGACATATGTCTCCCATCATGACATCTCCTCATTCACCTGGAGCATCTGGGAATATGGAGAGAATCACTAGTCCTGTGCTCATGGGGGTAAGAATGGGGAAATTTCTTAGTTAAATACTCAGTCCTATAAGGATGTGTTTACTTTATATTAAGAGTGTTCAAGTATTAGGCTGATGAACTAATTAAATTTAAGGTTCTAGAAAACGATTTACTAATATAAAAATTACATAATAGGAATGATTAGAATATTGTCATAGCAGATTTAATTTAACAAGTATTAAACACCTGTCATATATAAAACAATGTGCCACCCACAAAAATATAGTTAAGGTACTCTTATGTCCAAGGTTATAGTCATCTTAGAATGTGTAATTTTAGGAGGGCAGGGATTTTTGTTTATTTTGTTTACTGTTATGTTTCCAGCATCTGAAATATTGCTTAGCATGTAGAAGGTGCTTAACAAAGCTTTGTTGATTGAGATTAAATCAAGAGTATACAAGTAACTATAATACAAGGCAGAATGTAGACATTATGAGGGCAAAAAAATACTAAGTTCTATGAGGATTCAAAGGAGAGAGAAAGCACATAGAAGAAGAACAATAAATAGAAGGAGCCAAGAAAGCATCAAATATTGTGGAGAAGTAGCTAGGATTTTTGTTTGGTTGGTGCCTGTTAAGGATGTACATAGTGGGAGATGAACTTGAAAACAGTAGGTTGACTATTTTGAAAAGTCACATCTCCCAAGCTAATTTACATGTAACTAGATAAGCAGTAAGAATCCATTCAACGTTGTTTCTTTTTAAGCAAAAGAGTACATGATTATCCTAGGATTATAGGAAGGCTAATTTGGTAAAATATTATAGGGTTGTGAAACAAGGAGGGATGATGGGTGATGAATTAGGGAGCTGTCTTCATATTTCAGGTAAGAGGTACTGGGAGTTTGAGCTATGCATGGGGATTGATAGTAAAGATCCGAATGAGGGAAAGTAAAAGATACTATTCTTATATTAAGACAACTTAATTTCTCCAATATCAATATTTAATGTTCTCTTGAATCTAGTTTAGTAAAGATGAAATAGAAGGGCAGACATTTCTTTGTAGTTTCTTGTCTTTTAAGTGTCATGTCTAAAAGTTTGTCCTCATAACCCAGAAATAAAAACCTAATAGGTATTGATAATTGGAGCCAAGGCAGAACTTTGTATGTCACATTTTCTCTATTTATTTTAGCTTCATTTTCTCTATACTGGTTGTTGTTTGTTTTTTATCTTTTTCTTTTCTAGGAGGAAAACAATGTGGTTCATAACCAGAAAGTAGAAATCCTGAGAAAAATGTTACAGAAAGAACAGGAACGGCTACAGGTATTAAATGAGAAGTAGGGCTGTGTATAGGCCAGTAAAAATGTGAGTGGGCATGGTTGAGTTGCTGTTTATCATAGTCACAATCAAGCAGTATTGTAACCAATGCCATTAGTTATATTATTGATTAAGAATGGACTATTTCTGTATCTTTTTTACATAAGTAATTAATTCTGAAAATATTTTTATAACTTTTCAGTTATTGCAGGAAGATTACAACCGAACACCTGCCCAAAGATTGCTAAAAGAGATCCAAGAGGCCAAGAAACACATTCCTCAGCTGCAAGAGCAGTTATCCAAAGCCACAGGCTCTGCTCAGGTAGCATTACTATTACAAGTGCTACCCAACTTTTTGCAGGAGAATTTTCTTCTGGGAATGTGTCAGAGAATGTTGCAGTTGACTTTTTTAAAGTTATTTTTCTAGCGTAGGACAACAGGATGTCCTGTTAAGGATGTTACAGAAGAAATGATTAACAAAAATAAATGTGGGCGTCTGATTGTTTGCTTGCTCATGATATCACATTTCTTTGTTCCATAATAATGTAAAAAAGAATTGAGTGCTTCTGCTTTGATGTGACCAACTACTAAAATGTATTTATATATATATATATATATTTATATTTTTTTGTGGTTCATTCTGCCATCTTAGAATGGCAGTTGATATGTTTTTAAGTAGGAATTTAAGATTTTAAAATGACAGGCATTGAGCTAAATATATGGACAAGCATTTTCTTATTTAATCTGCATAACATCTCTGAGGTGACTTATGGTTGTTTTCCTCCAGTTTACATATATACTTAGAGAGAGTTAGAGAGATTACATTACTCGTCTGAGGTCATATAGCTGAAAAGTAATAGAACTGGAATTCAAACCCAGTCTGAGGATTCAAAAGCACATTCATACCCTTAATGACTATATTTTTATTGTAATTTAAAAATAGATTTCAGTAGAATTTGCTGTATAGGTATAAGCTATAGAGATAATGGTCTCATAAGAAAAAAAAAAAAAAAAAGCTCAGCATTTATATGTTAACCAGACTTACATTCTGTAATATTCAGATTTGGGATATGTAAAGCACCTTGTACTTCATCTTAAAGCAAAGTAGATAAATTGCCTATACATTTAAAATAGGTAAACACTGTTTGTTTATCATTATTCCTGAGTTAAGTCTGAAGGGAAAGCTACATATTCGCAAAAGAATTATTTGAGATTATCTAGCCTAATCTGCTTACTTTTTGATTAAAAAATACATAGTTGAGAAACCTAGGGTCTAAACTGCTTAAATCACCTGTACAAGACCATACAGTATGTAAGCTCCCCTGACATCCTAGTTTAGTATACTTTTCATTCCATTTTTTTTTCATTACTTTCAGTCCCACTAGCTATGTCACATTTTGCGTGTTACACCTCAGTAATGTTGACAGTTTTATGTTATTACTAGACAAATACAATATTCCTACCCTGTTTGGGCAGCTATCTAAATCTTTATAACCTGGCCAGGCGTGCGTGGCTCACACCTGTAATCGCAGCACTTTGGGAGGCCAAGACGGGCAGATCATCTGAAGTCAGGAGTTTGAGACCATCCTGGCCAACATGGTGAAACTCCGAGTCTACTAAAAATAAAAAAATTAGCCAAGTTTGGTGGTGTGTGCCTGTAATCCCAGCTACTCGGGAGGCTGAGGGAGGAGAATGGCTTGAACCATGGAGGCGGAGGTTGCAGTGAGCCGAGATCCTGCCACTGCACTCCAGGCTGGGTGACAGAACAAGACTCCATCTCAAATTATATAAATAAATAAATGCTTATAACCTGATCTAAATGCTTGTAATAATTTATGTTATAGTATTATGTCCCAGAATTGACCATTGATTGACACTCTGAAGCATTGGAAGGTAGTTAACAAGAAACTGTAGGGTAATAACCTTAATTAATGGGCAGACAATATCAATTAACAAAACATTTTACCTTTTTGCTATATTTGTAAGTTTGAACTTATATTCTTTTTACCAAAATATCACTTGCCCTGTCTTTAAGGTCATGCCATTTTAGAATCCCAGAATTAGTAGTTATTTATGGATTTTACTTGTAGAATTTTAACCATACTTGAGCACATCAGAATGTCCAACTTTTAGCAGTCTCCATGTAGATTGTAGTACCACTCTATTTCTTTATGCAGCAAGTAATGAAAGTTTTCTTTTATGTGTTTGTGTGGGTGTGTTTTTCTTTAATCTGTTTTAGGATGGAGCTGTAGTTACACCCTCCAGACCTTTAGGTGACACCCTAACAGTCAGTGAGGCAGAAACAGATCCTGGAGATGGCCTGGGCAGGACTGACTGTAGCAGTGGAGATGCTTCTCGGCCCAGTAGTGACAATGCAGATGTAAGTATTCAGTGTTCTAAATCTTTTTTCTTCTGTATTCTTCTTTACAGCCCCTTTCTAGATTTGATTTTAAGTGACGTGAGTTAGAGGTGTCTTAGCACTTTTTACCATCCCCATTTTTAATATACCAATTTGATAAACAGAAATCTGGATACTGTTGTATATAAGCTTTTAATTCCAGAGTTCACTTTTTCCCTTGAACACCCATTGCCAACTGTTTCTTTTACAGGGATGGAATTTCCCAGCAGGCATCTTGTTCGTGGGTAGAGAAGTTACTAATGCCAGTGCATTCTTACTGAACCGAGAGACCAACTGTTGATATCTTTAAGAGCATGTTAATATTCCATTTGTGGTCAGAGTGACTCAGTCTTGAATCATGGGGCACTTTGCCATTACCAAGAGGAAAAACCTTAGTCCTGTTAGATAGGCTTCAGTTAATAGCCCAGGTTTAGTAACAGCACTTTCTTGATTAACCCAGAAACTGCCAGATGAACATGAGTATCTGTTAAGACGATAATAAAACATTTTAAGCTGAATATGATGTAGCACCATAGACCTATGAATACTTAAAAGCTAAGTTCAGTATTATTTACTCAACAATACTTTGTAAATTGTATGCAGTGATAGGAATAATGACTTAAATGTAGATCACCCTCTTTAAAAGTGATGAGGGAAGTTGTCTGAACGAATGTTTTGTAATTGTGGGTCATGAAATCAATTTTGTGGGTTATATTTCTTTAAAAAAAAAGAATAGGAAATACAGTGCTTTGCATATAGAAGAGATGTCACTTCTTGGGACTTTTGTTACATATACACACATCTACTATTTAACAATGTGAAGTTTCTCTCTTATTGAAGGTTGTTGGGATGGGGGTTGTTTTGTTTTGTTGTTTTTTAAAAAGGAATCCATGGTCTAAGCCATAAGTCAGGCTGTCTCTTGAGGCTTAGGCCCAATGACCCAGTTCCTCATCCAAAAAACAAACTGAGGATTTGTGGGTTTTTATTTACTTATTTATTTATTTTTGAAAGATGGTGATAGGAGTCTCGTGATTGGGTTAGCTAAAGGTTTTAATGGAAAATTTCAGTTTGGGCTCAAGGAAAAAATGGTAATAGCTAATATTTGTTGGGTATATATCACATACACAGTGATGTGTTTTATGTTCCTTAGTTAATTCTCAGAACAGCCTTATGAAATAGTACCGTTGTTACTGTAACTTTACAAAAGAAAAAATTGAGTTAATTAATTTTAACAAAGGGAGTTAACTTTCCACACTTATTCAGGCAATAGGTAATCTACTTCTGCCTAGCTCCAAAATACCAGTAATCTAAATATAAACAAGAGCACTGAGGTATGAAAATGCAAAACATTTTGAGAGAGCAGTGAAAATTTTAGGGCAACCTGGTGTATTAGGGTTATAGATGAAATGGCTAGAGATTATCTTAGAAGCCAAATCATGAGTCCAGGTTATAAAGGGCTTCAGCTTGTTCTAGCAGTACATACTGCTTTTGGGAATGCTTCTCGTACTCTTCTTTTTGTTTTACTGCCGCGTCTCCTCTCTGTTTTCATGGCTTGTCCCTACCATGAGATGGGAAGTTCCTTGAGAGCAGAGGGACTGTCTTGTCTGACTTTATGTTTCCAAAGTGTAGCAAATTGTAGGCATTCAGAGCAAATGATACGAATGAGAAATTTGAATTTTATCTTGTATTTAGAGGAATGTTGCAATAAAACATGTGACTTAGAAATATAATCTTATAAAAGAGCGAGTTGTCGGCTGGGCGCAGTGGATCACGCCTGTAATCCCAGCACTTTGGGAGGCCGAGGCAGGCCAGTCACAAGGTCAGGAGTTCAAAACCAGCCTGGCCAACATAGTGAAACCCTGTCTCTACTAAAAATACAAAAAAAATTAGCTGGGTGTGATGGCACATGCCTATAATCTCAGCTGCTCTGGAGTCTGAGGCAGGAGAATTGCTTGAACCAGGTAGGCGGAGGTTGTAGTGAGCCAAGATCGCGCCATTGCACTCCAGCCTGGTTGACAGAGCAAGACTCCGTCTCAGGGGTGGGTAAAAAAAAGAGTGAATTGTTGAGTATAGAAATAGGCATTCCGGTCAATTAAGACTGTTTGACATGTAATTGATACTTAGTATTTGAATAAACGAAATCAATTAATAAAGTGGACTTTATTTTGCATGCAGAAGACAGGCACCATCAGAAACGTATCTGGGGAAAATAATTTGGAGTAAAGAGGGAGATCTGTAGGAAAAGAAGACTGCTTGGCTTAATAGGAACTTTAATAAATGTGTGCTGAATGGATAATAGTTAGCATTTATTCAATAACTACTTTGTGCCAGAGGTTGTACCCAATGCTTTACAGATACTCTTTTTTAACACTCATAATAATCTTAAAAAAACAGTATCACCATTTCATTGATGAGGAAACTGAGGCCAAATAAATAACTGAATATCATGGAAATCCAAGTGAGAAATGATAAAGTCCAAGCTAGGCTGTCTTCTGAACACGTAACACACAGGTTTAATTTCTACAAGTGTCCATTTGAGGCTAAAGATGTGTTGCTTTTAGCTTATGGATTTCCATGTTTGTTTCAATTGTGTTGTAAGTATGGAGGAATCAGTCTGCTTTTGTTGTTGTTGTTGTTTTAACAGTACTTTGAATTACTGTTTTACATTTTATCTTTTGAATCAGTTCTTCTAACTTTTTCATTGTCTCCTCATTTTTATAAAATAATTTCCTGGTGGTTTTGTGAAAGTTCCTACTTTTGCTTACCTTGGAGAAGGCATTAAAGAATGCCCTGATACCCAGTTCTCACAAGAGAAGCAACTTGGTAACAAATCATCATCTAAAATTCAGGGCATCTCTCCTTTTGATTTTTCAGTTTGTGAGTGATATTTTTGAAAAACTATTTATCTTGGAAAATTTTTACACATATTCAAAAGTAAAGACTAACATAATCCTCCTCAGGTCCCTGAGAACCTAGCCTTAGCAGTTTTGTTTGTACCCGCTATTCCTTACATCCTCGAGACACTGGATTAAAGTAAATCTGAGGCATTAGTTTAATAATGTGTCTCTCTCTAAGAGATAAGTTTTTAAAATATAGCTATAATATTCTTATTAAATCCTAAGAATTAATATTTTCTCAATACACAGTTTTATTACCTTGTTTTATAATGATCTTTTTACAGTTTATTTGATTCAGGATCCAGTCAAGGCTTTCATATTGCCATTGGTTCATAAGTCATTTTAAGTCTTTATAATTTATAATAGTTTCCTTCTTTTTTTTCCTTGGCCATTTTTTTGTTATTGTTGTTAAGAAATTGGGTCATATGTTCAGTAAAACAGCCCATTTTCTAATTATATTTTCATGGTGTCGTATGACATGTTACTTTATCTAGATTTTCTGAAAACTCCCAGTTAAATCTACAAGTCTTGGTCACGTTAGGTTTGATAGTTGTTATTTGGAATAATTCATGGATGATATTGTGTACATCTCGTTATATCACATCAGGATGTGAATGGCTGTCTTACTGTGGTTGTAAGCTTAAGGTGTTTAGGTGATGTCAGCATGATTTCCTTCATTATAATGTTCCCTATCAAATAGCTTTTATGAAATGTTTTCACATGCCATTCGTGATCAGAATGCCTAGATCCATTGTTTTATTCTGAGTTTCAAAAGGATATTATTATAATTTTGTCATTATTTCTGTATTTATTACACAGAGTTGTGTTACAAGAAATGATTTCCCTTACTAGCTAATAGGTTACCCTAAAATATAGCTTATGCAGAAAATGTAGGGTAAATACTTCCCTTGATTCTTTTCAGAAGAGTCTTTTCAGGAGAGATGATACTCTTACAAACCCCAAAGGTGACAAGTGGGAAGGGTATATGTGTGTAATATTTTGAACTCACGGATTTCCGTATGAGTTACTCTTTTTTTTCTGTTGGTGGGAACCCTCTCAAATTTTCTCCTGTGTTCTTTTGACATGCCCCTCCAATATCTTTAATAGCTTTCTTGATTTTTGTGACAGAATTATTCTAATCTTTTATATATCTTGTCCAAGACCTGAAAGTCATTCATTTCTCCAAGGTGGGGCATACATTTGAAACTGCTGTTTTCTCTTGGTGGCAGAAATATCTTGTGATACCACCAAGATATCTGGGTACATGCATAGGTAAAATGTATCTTCCCTGTTGGCATTCGTTAGGTCTCTGCTTCCTCATTTTTGGTTGCTCTAAAGAATGTCTCCCATTGCTTTGGGGTGTTCCTCATCTCCCCAAAGTGAGTTTCTGCATCCCATATGGTTTATATTTTATACAGTCCATTCTCAGTATTTGTGGGCAGCATCTGTGGATTCAGCCAACCGTGGATCACAATATTCAGGAATAGAAATGCATCTGTACTGAATATGCACAGACTTTTTTCCTAGTCATTATCCCCTAGACAATACAGTGTGACAGCTAGTTGTACAGCATTTACACTGTATCAGGTATTATAAGTAATCTAGAGATGATTTAAAATACATAGAAGATTTGCATAGGTTATATGCAAATACTATACCATTTTATATCAGGGACTTGAGCAACCATTCCCCCACAAATACTGAAGAACAACCGTATTAGGTATTATATAATACCATATAAATGTATTAAAATCCACCTTTCACATGAAGGGAGTAACAGAATAGTAGAAGCTTAATTGTACTCATAAGTAGGGCAAAATGCTTTTAACTTGAATAGAAAGGATAGTTTGAGAAGTTAAGGGTTAAGGAAGATAAATAAAGAGAGTTTGATTTTGGCCGGGCGGGGTGGCTCACACCTGTAATCCCAGCACTTTGGGAGGCCAAGGCGGGCGAATTATGAGGTCAGGAGATCAAGACCATCCTGGCTAACACAGTGAAACCTTGTCTCTACTAAAAATACAAAAAATTATTTGGGCATGGTGGTGGGTGCCTGTAGTCCCAGCTACTTGGGAGGCTGAGGCAGGAGAATGGCGTGAACCTGGGAGGCGGAGCTTGCAGGGAGTCGAGATCATGCCACTGCACTCCAGCCTGGGTGACAGAGCGAGACTCCGTCTCCAGAAAAAAAAAAAAGAGTTTGATTTTGACATAATGAGTTTGAGGTATGCAATATATCTAGTAATTTGGTAGAAAGTAACCTCCAGGCCTGGAGATTAGGTAAAATTGTTTTGTTGACTCTGTATTGTTTATCAACATAAAACTGAAAAGGTGAGAGAATAAGTGACTTGTCGAAGTAAAGAAAAGGTAGCAGAACCAAGTATTTTATGAAAGATATTTAGTAGTTGTAAATACAAATATGAAATTCAGAGCAATTTTTTTTCACACTTTTTTCCCTCTTCTCCTTTTGGTGTGCCTATTGAAATGAACTGAAGATCTTATTTTTTTTTATTAGAGTCCCAAGAGTGGCCCCAAAGAGAGGATTTATCTAGAGGAAAACCCAGAGAAAAGTGAAACAATTCAGGACACTGTGAGTATGAAATCCATGCAATGATAGTGCTGTCTTTAGCTTTCCTTATACTTAAAGTATGATATAGACACATCTGATGTTTACATATTTTATTTTTTATTTTTTGGAGAAAAAAATTAAATTTATTAAAGAAACTTAATAAAGATTTGAATAAGTCAAGAGCTATTCCATGATTAGTAAGTATTATTAGGTTCTTAGTATTTGTCGTGGTGGTAACATAAAATGTACTAGTTTAACCATTTTTAAGTGTACAGTGGCATTAAGTATATTCACATTGTTGGGCGACCATCACTGCCATCCATCTTCTCCAACTGCAACTTGGTACCCAGTAAACACTAAATCTACATTTCCCCCTTTCCCCGGCCCCTGGCAGCCACCATTCTACTTTCTGTCTCTATGAATTTGACTACTTTAGATACTCAGGTAAAAAGAATGATACAATGTTTATCCTTTCATGACTGACTTCTCTCACTTAGCATATGTCTTCAGCTTTCATCCATGTTGTAGCATGTATCAGAATTTCTTTCCTTTTTGAGACCAAATCATATTCCATGACATGTATATATACCACGTTTTGTTTATCTGTCTGTCAGTGGGTACTTAGATTGTTTCCACTTTTTGGCTATTGTGAATATGCTGCCTTGCCTTCAGTTTTTGTGGGTGTTTATCAAGAAGTAGACTTGCTCTATCTTACATATTCTTAATTGCATGCTTTTAAGCATTCTCATTTTATTTTCTAATTAGATTTGTTTACAGTTGTGGAGTAAAAGATACAACACCATTTTGTAATGTTTTTATTGTCAGCAACATAAGGACTATCGAAAAATCAGAGACATTAAATCATTATAAAATCAAAATTGTCTGACTACTGCTCTAAACGAATTTATGTTGTTTCACCTGTTTTCTTTTTCTTTTTTTTTCTTTTTGTAGAGAGGGATTTCGCCATGTTGGCCAGGCTGGTCTCAAACTCCTGACCTCAGGTGATCCACCCGCCTCAGCCTCCCAAAGTGCTGGGATTGTAGGCATGAGCCACAGTGCCCAGCCAGTTTCACCTGATTTCTTTTTTGTGGAATTATTAAAGCCTTGAGGTTAAAGAAAATAATAAGAGTTATTAAAAGGCAGAATGTGTTTAGGAGACTCAATATGTAGTGTTGCAATACAAGGAGGAAAAACTACATATACTTATTATTCACTCAGTTTAAAACTTGTGGATCTGTTTATATAGCTTCAGCTATAACTGCTGTAACTGCTGTACACATGACTCTCAAATCATAGGCCCACCTTTCTTTGCTGAACTCCATCCAGATCTTGCAATGTTAAACTGCTGTCAGATTTAAGCCAAACTCATTTTTTTCCTATTTCTTCCAAAATTTTTATTCCCCATTGCTATATGGTCTTTAATTTTAGTACTTATGGTCTTCAGACATCCTGTATGTATGTATGTATTTATGTATGCATATATTTGTGTATGTATATATGTATGAATGAGACAGGGTCTTACTCTGTCACCCAAGCTGCAGTACAGAGGTTAACTATAACCTCAAACTCCTGGGCTCAAACTGTCCACCCACTTTAGTCTCCCAGGTAGCTAAGACTATAGACACATGCCACCATGCCTGGCTAATTTATTTTGGCTTTTTAAAGAGTGGATCTCTTTGTTTTTCCCAGGCTGGTTTCAAAATCCTGGCCTCAAGTGATCCTCCCTCCTTGACCTCCCAAAGTGCTGAGATTACAGGCCTGAGCTACTATGCCCAGCACCGATGTTTATTATTTTATATATTAATGCCTCTGTACTGCCGTTTTTGTGCTGAATCCAACTTTGTGAGTTGACAAATGGAGGAGCTATTGCATGGGGGACTATCTGCTAATCTACAGTTTATTCTTAGGATTTTGGTATCTTTGTTTCTGTAGCAGTGTTTGTGAGATTACTTGATGGTTTTAGAGTATTTTATCAGTGATTTTTCAACCAAGAATGATTGTGCCTCCGTGGACATTTGACAGATGTCTGGAAACATTTTTGATGTCTAGGGCTTTGAGGCTGCAGTTGGCATCTGGTGGGCCCACAGAGGTCAGGGATGCTGCTAAACGTCTTAGAATGCACAGGCTAGCCCCTATAACAAAGAACTCTCTGGCCCAGAATATTAACAGTGCCACAGTTGAGAAATCCTGAATTATACATTTATGAAAATTAATTAAAAATGAAAAAATAGAGTTCGATGATAGCCTTCAATTATGTATCATTAATGGAAATCTTGGGTTAGTACTTCTCAGGTATATTAACCTCTCTTCTAACTTTGTATTATCATTTCTGCTCTTATTTTTCCTTTGTCCTATTGTCTTCACTTTTTCTTTAATTTTTTAATTGTAACCATTTATGTAAGCCCAACTTTATTTTTTTCTGTAAGAAGTTCTAAGTATGTATGAATTAATAAAAGAAGTTACAAAAATGTACAGAAAGTGTTAGAGTCAGACAACCAAGTGTATAGTGAGCAAAGGATATTTCCTGTTTCCAAGGGAAATGGTTTTTCCCCCACCCAAAAAAAAACCGTTGTTGTGGTCATTTTCTCTGCCAGAGTGATTCATGGCCTTGAGAATTTGTGAACCCCTACTTTGAAAATAAAGTACTTCAACGGAAATAAAACGAAATCTCACCATTTAAGTGAATCATGTCTTTTTGATGGGTTGGCTTTATTCTTTTTCTAAATTTGACCACCAGATAATTTTTCTGTTTCTTTTCCCTGAATGTTGCCAGGACACTCAATCACTTGTCGGAAGTCCCTCAACCCGTATAGCACCTCATATTATTGGAGCAGAAGATGATGATTTTGGTACTGAACATGAACAGGTGATGACTTTTTTCTTTCTAAAAAATAAATTATTGCTTTTCTGCAATGTCTGATTTGTTGCAAAAATGAACACTTTCTGGAGATTAAGATAACGTTTGTAAGGATTTGAAGCTAAATCTTAGAACCAGTAGCTCCTTGGGTTAATTGCTTATTTTAGCTTTGAACAATAGAAATGACCTTGCTTTTAAAGCCAGTGAGAGGCCATTAATTTATATTTAAGTACTTCATTTCTTTGGGGTTGAGTGTGTTTCTTAAAATAGTATTTTTTTTTTAATTTCACATCTCAGTTCATTGGTGGTATAAAGGAGTATGATTAGCTAGATTCTTGTCCTTGTATCTTGTGATCTTGCTAAATTCACTTATTATTTCTTGGTGCTTTTAAAAATAAATCTTTTGGAGTTTTCTACATAGATAAACATGTTGTGTATAGTTTTTATTTCCTTATTTTCAAGCTGTTTATCTTTTATTTCTTGTTCTTGGCTTTATTGCATTGGCTAGGACTTCTAGTATGAGATTGAATTAGAGTGACAAGACATGCTTGCCTTATTCCTGATCTTAGGGAGAAAACAGCCTTTCATCATTAGGTATGATGTTAGCTGTAAGTATTTTTTAGAGACTCTTTATAAGGTTAAAGGTTACTAGGTTAAGGAGTACTCCTGGTTTGCTGAGAGTTTTTATCATGACTGGATGTTGAATTTTGTTGAATGAGATTATTATGTAGTTTTTCTGATTGTTAATATGGTAAGTTACATTGATTGATATTAGAATATTAAACTAGTCTCACATTCCTGGAATGAACCCCAGTAGGTTATGATGTATTATCCCTTTGATATATTGTCGGTTTCAATTTGCCATTATTTTACTGAGGATTTTTTACATCTTTGTTGATGAGGTATATTGATGTATAGTTTTTCTTTTTGTAATACGTTTGTCTGGTTTGATAGTTGGGTAATGCTGGTCTTTAGAATGATTTGGGAATATGAAAATTGAGATGCTAGTTTACATTATTATTGTTTTCCGTGTTCAGTATATTTAGGGATTATACAAATATTCTAGGATTTATCTTACTTAAAATCATACAACTTCATTTCCCACCCTTTCTGCAATTAGCCCAGAAGAAAAGAATAAACAACTATTTTATGATTGGGCAAAAAGCCTTTCACTACATTTCTAGAAATGTTGTTAGACTGTTTTTTACATATTGATTTGTATACATCCGAGCTACTTGGTAATCATCTCCTAAATTTCCATTCTCCCAAAGTGGTCTTTCTTCTGACCTATCCCCAAGAGATGGTTAATGTTCAGAGAAAGAGATTCCATAGCTTCTGTTGCTAATAAATTTTAGTGAAATTTTTTAAATCTTGAATTTTTTATAGGGAGATCAAAGTGAAATTTGGATAGCTATGTTCAATTGAGCCTACTTTGCATTTAGTATTTGTATGTTGGAGTTACTGATGCATAATCATTTCTTCCTCTAGATCAATGGACAGTGCAGCTGTTTCCAGAGCATTGAATTACTAAAATCTCGCCCGGCTCATTTGGCTGTTTTCTTACACCATGTAGTTTCACAATTTGACCCTGCAACTTTGGTAATATATTTTACAATCTAGCAGATTCAGAGTTCTTCTGTTGATTCATATGCCATAGAACTTTTCCTATCTATACGATGAGTGGGCAGACTTCTTTCAGTTTTCCGTATAAAGGCAGATATGAAAGATAATTAAAACATTATTTTTTAAACACTTGATTATATAGTAATAACTACATTGTTTATGGTAACCTACCCGTTCCAAACATTCCTACTCAATGATGACCTAGCAAATTACATTTTTCATGGTTCCTCATTTTGTCTTTTTCATTCCTGTCTCCACTACAGCTCTGTTATCTCTATTCAGACCTGTATAAACATACCAATTCCAAGGAAACTCGTCGCATCTTCCTTGAGTTTCATCAGTTCTTTCTAGATCGATCAGCAGTAAGTTGCCAAGTTAATGTTGTAATCTTTGCCTTAGTACATGGAATTATTGGCCTCCTGCTTCCAATCTTCCCTCCTATGTTTTTGGATTTTATTGTGCTTTCTCACACCTGTATTATATTTCAATTATTGATAACTCTAAACTGTTTTTTTTATCATTTCTAAATTAGTTTAGGCATGTGAATTCTCACAGTAGGTTTTAGGGGATATATATACACACACACATATGTATATATTTGTGTTTTTTTTGCGTGTGTACAATTAGAGTAAGGAAATGAAGAAGGGAATACATATGATATTACATATATATTAAGACCCAAGGAATAATACTTGAATAACTGAACTCTGGGTGGCCTCCTTGAAGTTTAGAGGCATAATTTTTACTAAAAAGTAGCAGAAAAGATTATGCTTACACTGAAATAAATGCTGATAAAGGTTACCAGGTTAAGGAGTACTCCTGGTTTGCTGAGAGTTTTTATCATGACTGGATGTTGAATTTTGTTGAATGAGATTATTATGTAGTTTTTCTGATTGTTAATGTGGTAAGTTACATTGATTGATATTAGAATATTAAACTAGTCTCACATTCCTGGAATGAACCCCAGTAGGTTATGATGTATTATCCCTTTGATATATTGTAAGTTTCAATTTGCCATTATTTTACTTTGTCATTAAAAGTGTTAATAAGATTTTTAAAGTAGTAAGTTTCATTGTTAGTCTTGTTACAGGTAAATAGCACCTAGCCCTTAATGCATCCTGGATGATCATGCTGCAGGTCCCTAGTCCTTTCACATTTGCAGTTCCCTTAGATGACTGCTTCATACTTTTTCCCCCTTAAAACCTCCATCTCTTCCTTTCCCTAGTCCTTTCTCAGCTGATAACTTTGACCTTGTTGTTTCTCTCAGAAATTTAAAGTATATAGAAGAGAACTTCTACCAGATGTATCATCTGCCTCCATTATACCATACCATGTACTCTACTCTTTCTCCTGATGCTATGGAGTGATTGTCCATCTTTTTTTTCTTTTCTTTTTTTTTTTTTTTTTGAGACAGAGTCTTGCTCTGTTCTCAGGCTGGAGTACAATGGCACAATTGCCCCTCACTGTAGCCTCTGTCTCCTGGGCTCAAGTGATCCTCCTGCCTCAGTCTCCCAAGTAGCTGGGACTACATGTACACACCACCATGCCTGGCTAATTTTTGTACTTTGTAGAGATGGGGTTTTGCCATATTGCCCAGGCTGGTCTTGAACTCCTAGGCTCAAGCAATCTGCCTGCTTCATCCTCTCAAAGTGCTGCGATTACAGGCATGAGCCACTGCACCTGGCCTCGATTCTCCATCTTTTATCTAAGGGCAGCTCTGCCTCAGTTTACAGTGTATTTCCTTATACCTACTCAAAGACCTTACTTTAACAATTATCCTCGCTTCTCCTGCATCATCGGTTTTATATTTTCTACAGATAATTATTCACATCAGTGTGCAAACATTGTTATTTTCCCTTTCTAAAAACGAACACACAAACATATTGGCTCTACTTCTCCCTCCAGCTCCTGTCCCATTTTCTTTGTATTCCTTTACAAAATTGTCTATACACTTTCACATTCAATTACCTACTCAGTGACTTTCCTAACCAACCTACTTAAAATCTCAACCCTTTCACTTTCTGTCACTTTTTCTGTTATTTTTATCTATAGAACTTTTATTTATTTAGTTAGTTAGTTTATACAATCAGTGTTCTGTACCTGCAGCTTCCACGGATTCAAACAACCATGGTTGGAAATATTCAAGGAAAAAAACAAAAGCCAATACCACAATAAAAAATGAAACAAATTTTTAAAAATACAGTATAACAACTATTTGCATAGCATTTACATTGTATTAGGTATTATAAGTAATCTAGAGATTTAAAGTATACAGCAGGATGTGCATAGGGTATATGCAAATACAATGCCATTTTGTATAAGGGACTTGAGAGTTTGCTGATTTTAGTATCCTTGGAGGTTCCTAGAACCAATACCCCATGTGTATATCAAGGGATGACTATATTCTTACTCTCCTACCTGAATATAAGCTTTATTAGGCCAGATATTTTTGTTCTGTTTGTTCACTGCTGTGTGCCTAACACTGAACAGTTCCTGGGACATAGTGGGGTCATTTAGGTATGGTTAAATGAGTTAGGGTTCTGATCATACTCCCATTGTTTAAAATATTGTATTATTTTTATTAAAATAATTTACTTTCCTAAAAAAATGACAATATATTGAAGTATGTTTGAATTTTGCATTTCTTAAGAGGGCACCAAGCTAAGTCAAAACTTTATGTTTTGCTACTCATGATCTGTATATCAATATTAAAGTATAAGAAGAATCCTTACACTTTGATTTGCTAATTATACTTTTATGCTACCGCTCACATTTATTTCATATAAACACCATCATACACAAATGAGCTTTTATTACTTTTTTGCACTTGAGCTAGAAATGCTTTTAAGAAAGTTGACTTGAGCTACTGCCTGTCAAAGAGAAAGTTTTAAAATCCATTTCACTTTTCTTCAAATGAATATAAAGGGATCTTACAATTTTTAGCAGTGACTTATTTTCAAATTTAAAACTTCAGATCTCATAGGACTTGTTTAAATTCTGAAATTATATGACTTAAATAGGTATACAATACAAAATAAGCAGGAAGAGGTTAAGATCTTTTCTCTTAATGCAAAATAATAAAGTTTTCCCCTCCGGTAGTTAGGGGTTGGGGGAAAACAACAGTCTGGTAATTATTATGCAAGTATTATGGGGAAAATCCTAGCTAGGAATAAGTAAATTCTAAGACAGTCACCTTATTTGGTTCAGTAGGAAGAACTATAGATTGTTACTGGAGATTTAAAACTCTAAAAACTCAATATTTTCTCACTGGGAGTGTGACATTGTGAGGGTTCTTAAACTTTACGTAGGAAAACGATTAGGAATATTACTGGTCTTCAGAATGAGCATCTCAAATATAGGAAAGAAAAATCATGGCTATATATGAGTACGTTTTTCATATGATAATATACACATAATTTAGGTTTTACCTATATTGATCTAAATGATGTATAACTGATTATATTGACCAATGATTCTAGGAAGCCAAAGCCAGTATATTCATTAGGGTAAGTGTGTCACAGAAGCATTCAGTCACCTAGCTAAACGACTGTAGACATTTCCTTTATAGCATGATCCTTGGGAAAAGGGCTTATTTTCAAGTTTAAATAATAGAATGTTCTGGTGCTGTGAAACGTGAATGAATAAATGAGCTTGTACTTGATTATGCTTGTAGAGCGGGTATCCAAGTTGTATCCCCTTACTTTACACAAGTACTTATGTACATCTTGAAATATCTTTGGTGTTGTTACACCTTTTGTTTGCATTTCATTTTAGCACCTGAAAGTTTCTGTTCCTGATGAAATGTCTGCAGATCTAGGTAAGCTTGGAGCACTGACATCGTGGAGAATTACATCTTAATAGATACGTAGCTCAGCTCATCTGTAAAGGTTTTGTCTGTCACATGGTGACTAGTTGATCACCTGAATCACAATAGAAAGACAGTCTATAATACATTGAAGAATAAATGAGGCTGGGCGTAGTGGCTCATGCCTGTAATCCCAGCACTTTGGAAGGCCAAGGTGGGTGGATTATCTGAGGTCAGGAGTTCGAGACCAGCCTCACCAACATGGTGAAACCCCGTTTCTATTGAAAATACAAAAATTAGCTGGCATGATGGTGCATGCCTGTAATCCCAGCTACTTGGGAGACTGAGGCAGGAGAATTGCTTGAACATAGGAGGCAGAGGTTGCAATGAGCCGAGATCACGCTATTAACACTCCAGCCTGGGCGACAAGAGCAAAACTCTGTTTCAAAAAAATAATAATAAATAAAAGAGTAAATGAAATCAGAATTCTGGGATGAAATATACGAACTGCCCTGAAGAACTTCTCTTTGGCAAATTTCAACTTAAATTTATACAAAATAGCATTAATATGTTGCCAATTGTATGTTGCCCACAACATACCTTTAGATAACATAATTCCTTTCATTTATGAAGAAAAGAGAAGACCTGAGCTCATTCCTGAGGATCTGCATCGCCACTATATCCAAACTATGCAAGAACGAGTCCATCCAGAGGTTCAAAGGCACTTAGAAGATTTTCGGTAAGCTTAGTGGTAGATAGAATTTTATATGATTATTCTAAATTAATTTTTTTAGGTAAGAAAAAGTTACACTTTAAACACTCAGCTTAGCACTAGATAAACCATATAGTCTTATTGTTATTAAAACATAGTGAACATCTGGAGCCAAAGGGTTAGAGTGGAACTAAGAGTCCAGACTCTCCATTCCAGGCACCTTCAGGATCTGAGCTCAGGGCTGTGTCTGTGCTAAGTGTGTTCCTTTAAGATATTGTATGTGTTCTTGGAGTCATTGCTTCTAGAATTTTTTCCTCTGGTATCCTAGATGACATGGACCCATAAGTGGAAAAGTGACATTTTTCCTGTTCCTAGGAATCGTAGCTATGGAGACTGTGATGAAACGTCCCCAGAGCGAGGTAGTTTTTCTTTAGGCTACCTCAGGAAACTTCTCTATTCCCTTTAGGCAGAAACGTAGTATGGGACTGACCTTGGCTGAAAGCGAGCTGACTAAACTTGATGCAGAGCGAGACAAGGACCGGTTGACTTTGGAGAAGGAGCGGACATGTGCAGAACAGATTGTTGCCAAAATTGAAGAAATACTGTAAGTAATAGAAGTGTATGTGGAAATGCCCTCTCTACTGAGATGCTACTTACGCTTGAAGTACCCTTTGGGCAAGTTTAGCAAAGGTATCAGATTGTGTATGTGGAGCCATTTATTTTGTCACAGTACTTGAGAAACTGAAATTTTTTTTTCTTTTTTCTGATATTTTATTTTAGGTAAATTTCTTGTGTTCCTTTTTCTGGGTCTTGGTAAATGGGTAACTCTAAAACTTTTAATCAGTGATCAAAAACAGGTGGATTAATTATTTTTAATGCATAGGCCTTGGAAATATTTCTTGCCATGAAACATATACAGTTGGGGACATGAGGGTGAAACAGATATGGTTCTTTAGGGGATCAGGGTTCTTTTGGTATTTTATTCTAGGGTGTGGCCCAAAGCATTTGACTCTGTTCTGTTATTTCAGGTATCTGAGTTAATAACAATTTTTAAGGCCAGGCATGGTGGCTCACACCTGTAATCCCAGCACTTTGGGAGGCTGAGTGGGCAGATTACTTAAGGCCAAGAGTTCGAGACCAGGCTGGCCAACATGGTGAAACCCCATCTCTACTAAAAATCCAAGAATTAGCCAGGCATGGTGGCGCACTCCTGTAATCCCAGCTACTCAGGAGGCTGAGGCATGAGAATCACTTGCGCCTGGGAGTTGGAGGTTGCAGTGAGCCAGGATCATGCCATTGCACTCCAGCCTGGGTGGCAGAGTGAGACTCTGTCTCAAAAAAATAAGTTAATTAAACTTTCATATTTCATTTTTAAACTTTTTTTTTTTTTTTAGGATGACTGCTCAGGCTGTAGAGGAAGATAAGAGGTAACATAACTTTTTTTTCATAGAATTTTAAGAAAAAAAGAAGCTATGTTTTTTCCTTTCGGCCCTAAATTACAATTTATTTCTTTTAATTTACAAATACAGTTTGTGGTCTCCCTCTGGTGGCTTGTATGTTATTTGACTAATACTCTACTGCTGTCCTGAGTAGAATTCTCTTCTCTGTGCCATGACTAGATAGTTCTTTAGTTTTTGTTTGATTCATTTCAGTAAGTCTAACCTTGGGGTTTTGGAAATCATTTGATGTCTTTATTCTACCAGCCCTCCCTTCTCAGAAGTCTTAATTTTACTTCGTCCTTTCTCCTCCAGTTCCACCATGCAGTATGTTATTCTCATGTATATGAAGCATTTGGGAGTAAAAGTGAAAGAGCCTCGAAATTTGGAGCACAAACGGGGTCGGATTGGATTTCTTCCCAAAATCAAGGTGAGACTGAAATAATGTAATAGTGCGTTCAGACCTCAGGGCTTCTTTACGTTTGGGTGCAGTGTCTTCCATGGTCAGTATTTACTTAATCAGCCAATTAATGCTAGTCATACAAACATTAATAAGATACTATCTCTGTTCTCAAGAAGCTCAGAATCTAGTGAGAAATCCAGATGTGTAAACTATTACTAGACAATGTGAAAAGTGAAATTAGCATTTAGAAAGAGTGCTATTACTGATTCTGTTCATGCCTTATACTTTTCTTTTACTTTGCCTGAACTAAATACCCCCTGTGTTGCTGCATAATTGTTGTCATGAACATCTTTAATGGCAGTAGAGGATTCTGTCAGTTTGTAATTATTTGTGTTTTTGTTTAGTGTTTACTAGATTGTAAAGCTGTATGAGTACAAGGACCTTCTTTATTATTGTATTCTCAACTATTAGTAAAGTAGTTACTAATAGTTATACTTAGTAAATTTGTTGAATGGATGAATGAATTGTTTAGAATAAGTTCCTGGTAAATGTGCTATAAAACTACCCTTTGATTTTCCAAAGCTGTCAGTGATAAAGGGTTTGAAGAAAACATCTTGAGTCTGAGGTGTACACAGTACCGTGTGCGAACTTTTAATGAGTGCTCTGTATGTGCACACACACGTGCACGGGGTTTCATTTACATTTAACAATTTCTTTGAACTAAGCATTAGCATTACACTATGAAAATCGCAAAAGCAATTTACTCTGTTACATATCTCTTATTTTTTGTACTTCGACTCTAGCAAAGTATGAAGAAAGATAAAGAAGGGGAAGAAAAAGGGAAGCGAAGAGGATTTCCCAGCATCCTGGGACCCCCACGGAGACCAAGCCGTCATGACAACAGTGCAAGTATGTTGAAGTTTGAAGTGCTGCATTTTCACTATTTCAGACCCTCTTCACATCAGAGGCTTCTTTAGCTAAAATGAATTTCTGGAGAAAGGAGTTGTTAAGATGATTTTAGTGAACTCCCAACATGCCTTGTTTCCATTCAGTGTTATTTCTGAACTAAGTACCCCCTATGTTGCTACATAATTGTCATAAACATCTTTTGTGGGCTGGGCGCAGTGATTCACGCCTGTAATCCCAGCACTTTGGGAGACTGAGGTGGGCGGATCACAAGTTCAGGAGATCGAGACCATCCTGGCTAACACAATGAAGCCCGTCTCTACTAAAAATACAAAAAATTAGCCGGGCGCGGTGGCACATGCCTATAGTTCCAGCTACTTGGGAGGCTGAGGCAGAAGAATTGCTTGAACCTGGAAGGCAGAGGTTGCAGTGAGCCGAGATTGCACCACTGCACTCCAGCCTGGGTGACACTGGAGCCAGACTCTATCTCAAAAAAACAAAAAGAAAAGGGGAAAAAGAAAAAAAAAATTTAGTGGCAGTATTCTGTCAAATGTCCATAACGTAGTTTACTTACCTCTTCTGATTTTGTTTCCATTCAACTTGTGTTTGTTAAATTTTAAAAAAAAGTGTGTATCTCCACCACACTGTTTAGTCTCTTTATACATATTTACTTAGTCTCCATACTTCTAAAATTTCTCCACCTCTCCATTGTATTTTATTTGCTGATCTCCCTTCCACCCCAGGCCCAATGAAGAGAGATCAGCCCACTTGAGATGGCTGCAGGAGAAATAGGGATGGTGGTACCATGGGAAAGGGTCATGTAATGGTTCTTATCTCAGGAAGTACTACATTTGAAAATACTGAAGCCGGGTGCAGTGGCTCTTGACTGTAATTCCAACACTTTGCGAGGCCAAGGCGGGAGGATCACTTGAGCCTGGGAGTTCGAGACCAGCCTGGGCTACATAGTGAGACCCTGCCTCTACAACAACAACAGCCAAAATTAGCTGTGTATCATGGTGCATGTGTGTCGTCCGAGCTACTTGGGAGGCGGAGGTAGTATTGCTTTAGTCTGGGGAGTCAAGGCTGCCGTGAGCCATCATCTCGCCACTAAGCTCCAGCCTGGGTTGACAGAGTGAAACACTGTCTCAAAAAAAAAAAAGATATTGGCATGGTAGGTGGTGTGAGTAGGATTGTGATAGTGAATGTCCCACACATTGAGGAGTTCTCCCTCAAATGCCATTAGTGCCCCTTGTTGAGAAACACTGAGAAGGTGTGAAATTTTCAGAGGAAGTTAAAGAGATAGAGGATTTCACAGATGTTAACTGTGAGTTCCAAGGGATACAAAAGAAGAATTTCAGGAATTAGGGGTTAGATTAGGGTATAAAAAGCTGGGTGAGGGTGTAGAATGCTCTGGAGATTAAACACCTGAGTGGGAGTCTTTGGCTTCTTGTGGTGACTTTGTGAACAAGGGTAATTAGCAGGATGGGGATTGGTCTAGATGGTCTTTGAGGTACATTATGATGATGAAGGTTTGAGTGTTGGGAGAGAACTGGGGTGGGAGCTTACTAAGAACTCACAGAAATAAAGACTTCATCTTCATTCTTACAAATGAACACAGCTCCATGTCTCTCAGTATTCCTCCTCCCTCTGTCCACCATTGTTCTCCTTCTTTTCTCATGACCCTTCTTCTTGCCCTGCATCTTCCTCTTCGTCACTTTCATCGTCTTGTCTCATCCCTTCTCCATCTCCTCATCTTTCTCGTCTACCTTCCTCTCCTTTTCTCTCTTCTCTTCTTCCTTCCTTCATCTGTCTGTCTGTATGTTTCTCTGCATAACAATCCACTATATATATATTTTTGGGTCTACCCATGTTTCACACATTTTACCAGATTCTTTTACATTGTCCTTTTTTGCTTTTAGCTAATTTGCAATATAGATTATTTTATTTGTTTTATTTATGTATTTATTTATTTTGAGATGGAGTCTCGCTCTTTCACCCAAGCTGGAGTGCAGTGGCACAATTTCGGCTCACTGCAACCTCCGCCTCCCAGGTTCAAGCGATTCTTCTGCCTCAACCTTCCGAATAGCTGGGATTACAGGCACGTGCCACCACCACACCTGGCTAATTTTATTTATTTATTTATTTTTTAATTTTTTTTTTTTTTGAGGTGGAGTCTCGCTCTGTCGCCCAGGCTGGAGTGCAGCCGGGCGATCTCGGCTCACTGCAAGCTTCGCCTCCTGGGTTCACGCCATTCTTCTGCCTCAGCCTCCCGAGTAGCTGGGACTACAGGTGCCTGCCACCACGCCCGGCTGATTTTTTTGTATTTTTAGTAGAGACGGGGTTTCACCGTGTTAGTCAGGATGGTCTCGATCTCCTGACCTTGTGATCCGCCCATCTCGGCCTCCCAAAGTGTGGGATTACAGGCGTGAGCCACCGCGCCCGGCCTTATGTATTTTTAATAGTCACAGAGTTTCACCATATTAGCCAGGATGGTCTCAACCTCCTGACCTCGTGATTCACCCACCTTGGCGTCCCAAAGTGTTGGGATTATAGGCTTGAGCCACCACACCCGGCCGCAATCCAGATGATTAACCACCATTTTCTGTTCAGTTGGCAGAGCCATGGAACTACAGAAGGCGCGCCACCCTAAGCACTTATCCACACCCTCATCTGTGAGTCCTGAACCTCAGGACTCTGCCAAGGTGCGCCAGAGCGGGTTAGCAAATGAAGGAATAGACGCTGGATACCTGCCTGCCAATTCCGTGTCTTCTGTGGCTTCAGGGGCCTCTTTTTCCCAGGAAGGAGGGAAAGAGAATGATACAGGTGAGCTAGTGCTGTAGTTCAGCTTAACTAAGCATCAAGATTTTAAACACACTAACTGAAAAATAGAGTGGCAAGTTAATCAAGACTAAATCCCAGTTTAATTTAATTTTAACATTTTAATATGCTACAACCAATAATAAATCTATGCTGAATGATAATTTAAGTTCTGATTTGTCCAAAAAAATATTTATTAAGCTCTCTTGTCAGGCATTAGGTTTGTCCCGGATGTTAACATGCAATAATTATACACAGATGCTTGCCTCATGAACTTATTGTCTTGAGAGCGATAGTCACAAATATAAAAAATGCAAATTGTGCCAAGTCCAATCAAGGGAAGGTAAAGGGAGTACCGAGGGAAGTGGTCAGTAGTTAGAGGCAGATGGGGGTGTCTAAAGAAGACTTTTTAAAAATCTGAGATTAACTAGAGGTTTTATTTTTCAATGTTAGTAGGAAGGCAACTGAAAGAAAAGGTAGAATATGTGGGAGACAGTACATAAGCAGTAGAACAGAGTTGTGAGGAGAGAGGAGATGAGATGTGGAGTGTATGTAAAGGTAAGACTGTTTACTGAGAGTGAGAGTTCAGTGAGAAGAGCAAGGGAATTTGAAGAGTAAAGAAAGATATGAAGTAATTGTTGTAGATAATTGGGCAAGGAGCTTATTACCATGTCTTCATCCTTGTTCGGGAGGTGGTTCAATTTCTGGTGGTGACATGATCGAGAATGAGGCTCTGGGAGTGGTCCCTGAGGTGCCATAGAGGAGGCTACTAGGGATGAAGACAGCAAGGAACCAAGGAGCCAGGAGTTTGCATAGCTTAATATTCATGGCTTGTGAGGCCACCAAGTGTGGTTTTTATCATGGAGAGGAAAACTGTGAGCCACCAGCCAACTTTTAGCATTGCTAGATGACAGAACCATCTATAGTGAATGCTTTTTTAAAAATCCATTCCTAACATGTCCTTTGAAATTTAGTGCACAAGGGATAAGCTTTCAGAGGAAAAAAATGGGGATTATACTACATCACATTCCTCATCATAACACTGGGTGCTGAAATACAAAAGAGCCATGCCTTCAACTTTCTGAAGGAAAATGGTTTTGAACTTAGAATCCTATATCCATCCAAGCTATTCATCAAATATGAAGAAAGAATAAAGACATTTTCAGATACGCAAGGTCCACAGTTTAACTGGAATGTACGTTTCCCTTTAAAATCATTTGAGGATACACATTCTAGCAACATGAGAGGAAAAATTAAGAAAGAAAATGTCCTGGGATCCAGGAAACATTGGAAACACCCAGGAAAGTGGCAAAGGGCAGTTCTGAAATGATGGTTGTGTCTCAGGCCAAGAGAGCCACTGCTCCAGTTTGGAACACAAGAACATCACAGATAAGAAAAGGGGGATCTTAGGCAGTGGATAGTATGAAGCAGCAGAGGAAACAGTTTGAGACTTGATAAAATTATGTAACTTTGACAGCAATAAAAGAAAAGCATTTAGAAATGTTAAGAAAAACAATTGTTCAGGAAAATAAGTCATGATTTCAACATGAAGCAAGATAAAAAGTGGCATGATCTTTAGCAATTGATGGTGTGTAAGAAAGACTTTAATAAACGTTCTGTTTGAAGTGGCCCATGAATTGCATCATTGGACCAGCAGGAAAAAATATATAATCCTAACTAGTATACTTCTTAATCTGGCGGGAATGATGTATACATGTGTGTTGTAGATGACAATATATATATGTCATAAGCACTTTTTCTTGGTTTTCAGACTTGTAGAATAACCCTACCAGGCAAAGCATGGAATAGTTCATTATGGCTGCAGATTAGAATACAAATGTAAAAAATTCTTTTATGATGCAAGTAAAAATGTAGTTGAAAGAAAAGAAAGGTAGAAGGAAGGAAATACAACTAGAGGGAGGATGTGGACACTGAATACCTAATCTGACATAGAACAGAGTTGAGATACTAACTTTTTGATAGAACAAAAACATAGACATGTCATTTAAATTTAGGTAGTAACTGATAACCCAGTTAGTAATAATGATAAAACTATTAAGCATTGGGAAGAAATGGGAGGAAAGTGAAGGTGGAAAGTATAAGTCAGCAAAATCCTCAGAGGGGAAAGAAATAGATGCTAACTAAAGATAATAAATCATGAAAAAGAAAGAGGTTATTTGTAGTTGGACCACTATAATAACTCACATTTGAAAACATGAAAAAAGATTGATACTGGGGTAGAAAAGCATAAGATGGGAAAATGTTGTTCCTCATCATATACTCTTCTGCACTATGTGAGTCCTTGCTATTTCTTATGTTAATTTTTAAGAAACAACTTTAAAAATTATTTTTCTGACCAGGCATGGTGGCTCACACCTATAATCCTAGCACTTTGGGTGGCCAAGGCGAAAGGATTGCTTGAGCCTAGGAATTCAAGACTAGCCTAGGCAAAGTAGCAAAACCCCATCTCTACAAAAAATTTAAAAATGAGCTAGGTGTGGTGGCACGCAACTGTAGGCCCAGCTACTTGGAAGACTGAGACGGGAGGATCATGTGAGGCTGAGATGGGAGGATCACGTGAGCCTGAGATGCCATAATTTTGTATGTTAAATTTTTAGTTCTAGTGAACCTGCAGTTGTTTAAAGAATGTAGCTATGGATTAGACTGAAGCTCTTCTGGGAACTAATTTTTTTTGGTGACCAGTGACTTTATTAAGTGTTAACACTCTTCAAATGTCTGACTTTTGTCTATAGGATCAAAGCAAGTTGGAGAAACACCAGCACCTGGAGACACCTTAGATGGCACACCTCGTACTATCAATACTGTCTTTGATTTCCCACCACCTCCATTAGACCAAGTGCAGGAGGAGGAATGTGAAGTAGAAAGGTAATTCAGTGATATCTTAGAGAAACTTAGGGCATTACTTAAAGTTTTTAAATTATATACTATTCCTATACTTAGTAGCATTCTAACACTTAAGCCTGGCATGGTGGTATGTACCTATAATCCCAGCTACTTGGGAGGCTGAGGCAGGAGAATCAATCACTTAAACTCAGGAGTTTGAGACAGGCCTGGGCAATGTAGTAAGCCCCCACTTCAAACTGTAAAAAATAAAATAAATAAATAAATAAGTTGGGTGCATGAAAGAACTAAAACACCATTTCAGAACTTGTTACTGAAATTTAGAAAGGTACTCAAATTTTCTTCAATTTATTTTATATTATTACAGTATCCCAAAGAATTATTTATCAAGCTTGTTGGAGTTTCACCTAGCTTTGAGTATCCTTGGTATAAATTTATTGATCACCATTTTGTTTTCATGTTACTTTTTACTCTCCATTGTTTTAGGGTGACTGAACATGGGACACCAAAGCCCTTTCGAAAGTAAGTATATCTTAAGCAGCTTTCAATAAAGGCGCATTTTAAGAAATGTAACCTTTTTTCCTCTTGAAGTTCCAGTTTAAAGGAAAAGAAACCCTGTATACCAATCTGTTATGTAGTCTAAAAGAAAGCTGTTAAGAAACACCAGTCATTCAAAAGCTGTATTTTGAAGTATGTATAAAACAGCCATTTGTAGGAGAGGATGAAATTTCAGGCTCTGTGCTAAGTCAGATTCAGGAATCTGATTAGAATTTATTGTAATATAAAGACGTATGCTGTTTCCCGTTGTCTACCTGAAGCCCTCAAATTGAATTCATTATTTTTGCTTCGTAGGTTTGACAGTGTAGCTTTTGGAGAAAGTCAAAGTGAGGATGAACAATTTGAAAACGACTTAGAGACAGATCCACCCAACTGGCAGCAGCTTGTTAGTCGAGAAGTGTTATTGGGACTAAAACCTTGTGAGATCAAAAGACAGGAAGTGATTAATGGTGAGTGTAATCAATTTGTTGTTGTTTACAAATACTGAGTTTTGTCAGAGTAAATTAAGTCTCTCAGCCTCGGAGTTTGCTTCAAAGTTTCTCCTAGCCTTTTGTTTTAAACAAAGAGGAAATTAAACTGGACAGATAATCCTTGACCTCAAGAAAATGCAAATGCTTCTGTGATTCTTACTGATAATTTAAAAGGAAAACGTGTTTAGCCTTAAAGATATTTAAGATTCATAGCATTATAGATCTTAAAGTTGAAAAGTCATTGTAACAACTAAGTTATTTTTATGCATAGATTTTAAATGAGGAAGGTAAGGCCCAGGGAGATTGAATTCATTAAGATCATACAGCTAATAATATAAAAGGAAAAAAATTTCGTTCCTGGTCTTCTTTCTGTATCCAAGTGCAGTGTTCTTCATTTACCCTAGCATGTTTGTGATAAATGTGTGGCATGGATGCTGTACCCTTTGCTATCCTTAGCATGTGATTTGAATAAATATCTTGTCTCTGACAATACTGAGACATCATGAAATTATAAGCCTGACACCAGAAATGAGTGTTTATAGGCAAATTAGGTAACCAAAAGTACTATTATTTCTTAAGAGGGCTCAAATTAAAGGCTATATGATGTTGGGGCTTACAGTTTTCTTAATGACATAGTTGTGATAGGTGGGTATTATTGTAAACAGATAGATGAGTTTGGGAATACACTAAAAAAAAAAGTTTTGAATGATATTTTTTATTTGTCAGTATTCAACTCTCAGAGCCAGTATGTAGGATAATTTCTTGGAATCAAAATGAATTCAGAGATATTTTATCCTTTCTAAATGATAAATAATGTATTATATAATTCATTTGCTACTTCACGCCAGCTAAAGAGTATGATTGATCCTATGAAGTTGTTCTAAGTAAGGCAACATTTCATATGTCTTTCCTGCTCAGAATTGTTCTACACTGAAAGAGCTCATGTTCGAACACTGAAGGTTCTTGATCAAGTGTTCTATCAGCGAGTGTCCAGAGAAGGAATTCTGTCACCCTCAGAGCTACGGAAAATTTTTTCAAACTTGGAAGATATTCTTCAACTTCATAGTAAGAGAAATTAACTCTGATATTTGCCCCTAACGTTTCCAATAGAGAAAATATTATGAGTATAAAATTTTGTAAATGTACCCATGTTAGTATTCCTGAGATTATTTGTGAGAATGTAACATAAAGGAATGATTAGAACTTTGACTAGATCCTTTTCCTCACAATCAGTCTTACATATACAATGTGTCAACATAGGGCTTCCAGTCTAAAGTCAGTGTCTAAGGTGAAAAACATGAATAGTCAAATTCACTGTTGAAAATTTTCTATCAATTATAGTATATATCTCTCTTTAAATATATATATCCAATATAATATATGTATAAATGTATTTTAAAAATAGTAGTATATGGTATATAATCGCATGGTTGGGTAATTTTCAGGAATTGTTTTTATTGTTTTGAGACGGAGTCTCGCTCTGTTGCCCAAGCTGGAGTGCAGTGGTGCAATCTTGGCTCACTGCAACCTCTGCCCCCTGGGTTCAAGGGATCCTCCCACCTTGGCCACCTGAGTAGCTGGGATTACAGGCGTGCACTACCACACCCAGCTAATTTTTGTGTTTTTCGTAGAGACGGGTTTCACCGTGTTGGCCAGGCTGGTCTCAAACTCCTGACCTCAAGTGATCCACCCACCTGCTTTGGCCTCCAAGTGCTGGGATTATAGGCTGAGCCACTGTGCCTAGCCTCAGAAATTGTTTTATTGTTTTGTGGCTTAGAACACTTGAATAAGTATATAAAAATTCTACCTTGTTGACATTTTATTGGTTGAAATCATCTTGGACTTTTGTGGACGGTAATATGATGTTCCTCTCATTTATAGATCACTATTTCTCTATGACCCTTAATTTTTTTATCTTTCTTTTTCATGTCGTTACTACCTATAAACATCTGCTAACCAAATTGATGCCTTTTATTCCTTTGTGGGTAATCTTGGGTTTCACAGGCATGCATTGACAAGTTCAGGCTTGATTATATCCATTGCCTGCACACTTACACATTTTGAGAGGATCAGTGAACAGAATTACTTGTACTGTTTACATTCAAGTTATTTTTGAGCATGATTATGGATGGAGTCTTGAGGTTAAATGAATATTTGATGCAACTACCATGTATGTAATGTGCTAGTTTCCAAAACTTTTTTGTTTAGCACCTGTTTTTCAGATAGAGTTTATAATATCTGGATGTATAAGCACTATGTCCAGATTTCTATTTAAGGAGATAAGAAGCAGCTATACTACTGTGAAAATCTTCTTTATAAAAAAAAAAAAATTAGCTACTCTGTACTACCAGTAATTCTGTCTACACTGAGTGTGTTACTAATGTTTTTCTATCTTTTTATCTTTAGTTGGATTGAATGAACAAATGAAGGCTGTTCGAAAGAGAAATGAGACCTCTGTTATCGATCAGATTGGGGAAGATTTGCTGACATGGGTAAGGAAATTTTCTGTTTCTCTTTATTATTTTTATGGACACTTGGTCAGATTCAAGGTTGAGTAACTGACCTTTCTGAATACGCAAACTCACCCATTTTGCAAAGTTAATGTAAAGCTGAAAAAGGTCAAGCAGTAGATTCCATTTCAAGAAACCACTTTTTTTTGCTCATCTGTAAGAAGCAATCCCTTATCCATTAAAGTCATACCATGAATTGCAGTGATTCAGTCACACCTTCAGGCTCCACTGTAATCCTAGTTTTTTTGCAGTTACCTCTTCCACTGAAGTCTTGAACCGCTGGAAGTCACCTGTGAGGGTTGGAATCGACTTCTTCCAAACTCCTGTTAATATTGATATTTTGAACTCCTCCTGTGAATCATGAATGTTCTTAATGGCATCTAGAATATTGAATCCTTTTCAGAAGGTATTCAGTTTGCTTTGCCCAGACCCATCAGAGGAATCACTATTATGGCAGCTATCACCTTATGAAATATATTTCTTAAATAATAAGACTTGAAAGTAAAAATTACTCCTTGATCCATGAGCTGCAGAATGAATATTGTGTTAGCAGGCCTGAAAACAACATTAACCTCCTTGTACATCTCCATCAGAAGTCTTTAAGTGACCATGTGCATTGTCAATGGGCAGTACTATTTTAAAAATAACTTTTTTTTTCTGGGCAGTAGGTCGTAACAGACGTGTTGTCATCCAGGCTTTGTTGTTTCATTTATAGAGCACAGGCAGAGTAGATTTCACATTATTCTTAAGGGCCCCAGGAATTTCAGAATGGTAAATTATCATTGGCTTCAATTTAAAGTCATTGGCCCCTAACAAGAGAACTGGACTTTCTTTTGACATGTTGAAGTCGGACATTGATTTCTCCTCTCTAACTGTGAAAGTTCTAGATGGCATCTTCTTCCAATGGAAGGCTATTTCATCCACATTGGAAATCTGTTGTTTAGTGTAGCCATTGTAATTAATTATCTCAGGTACGTCTTCTGGGTAACTTACCGTAGCTTCTACTGCTATGTCAACACTTGCCGCATCACTTTGTACTTTTATTTTTAGGGAGACGATTTCTTTTCTTAAATCTCATCAGTTTACCCCTGCTACCTTCAAACTCTTCTTCTGTAGCTTCCTTACCTCTCAGCCTTCATAGAATTGAAGAGAATTAGGGGCTTGCTTTGTATTAGGCTTTGGCTTAAGGGAATATTGTGGCTGATTTCATCTTCTTTATACAGACCATTCAAAATTCCTCCATACCAGCAATAGGCTGTTTCACTTTCCTCTTGTTCATTTGTTCACTGGAGTATCACTTTTATTTCCTTCAAGAATTTTTTCTTTGTGTTCACAAGTTGGCCATTTGGCATAAGAGCCAAATCTCAGCTTTTGACATGCCTTCCTTACTAAACTTAATCATTTCTAGCTTTTAATTTCAAGTGAGAGATGTGCGACTTGTCACTTGAATCCCTAAAGACCATTGCAGCGTTGTTAATTGGCCTAAATTCAATATTGTTGTGTCTCAGAATAAGGAGGCCCAAGGAAAGGGAAGGGAGATGGGGGATGGTCAGAACACACACAACATTTTTCCATCAGGTTTGCCACCACATGTGGGTGAAGTTCATGGTGCCCCAAAACAATAAATAGTAACATCAGAGATCACTGATCAGAGATCACCGTAACAGATTCTATTATGAGAACTACCAAAATGTGGCACACAGACATGACATGAGCACATGGTTTTGGAAAAATGGCACCAACAGACTTGCTCAGGGTTGTCACAAACCTTTAATTTGTAAAAACTACAATATCTGCAAAGTACGATAAAAATACGAAGTATGCCTGTACCTGTAAAAAGTTGAGGAAAAACTAAATGGTGGTTTGTAACTGTCACATACAAAGCATTAATTCAGAAGAAGGCATTGGCCAGAAATCATAGAAGCAAGAATCATAAATAGGCCTTTAGATTTTACTCTTGCTGTTTAAATAAAATCATTTTGGAAAGTATTTTTCCAGTATTGTTTCCTTAAGATCACTTTACATATACAGACAATCCTTGACTTACTATGGTTCCCACTTCGGCAGTTTTTTTACTTTACAGTAGTGGGAAAGTAATACACATTCAGTAGAAACCACACTTTGAATTTTGACTTTTAATCTTTTCCGGAGCTTGGCAATATGTGGTACGTTACTCTCAATGCTGGGCAGCAACAGTGAGCCACAGCTCCTGGTCAGCCATGTGATCACAGGGTAAACAACCACTCTACAGTGTATATAGATGATTTTGCCCAGCTGTAGGCTAATGCAAGTGTTCTGAGCACATTTAAGGTAGGCTAGGCCAAGCTATGGTATTTGGTAGGTTCAGTGTATTAAATGCATTTTCAACTTAAGATATTTTCAATTTTTGATGGTTGTATTAGGATATAATTTCATCAGAAATCAAGGAACATCTATACTTAAACTGCTTGTAAAACTACTGTAGAGGCCTGGCGCCGTGGCTCACGGAGGTCTGTAATCCCTGAACTTTGGGAGGCCGAGGCAGGCAGATCACCTGAGGTCAGACCAGCTTGAGCAATATGTAGAAACCCCGTCTCTACTAAAATTACAAAATTAGCCAGGCATGGTGGTGCATGCCTGTAATCCCAGCTACTACAGAGGCTGAGGCAGGAGAATCACTTGAACCTGGGAGGTGCAGGTTGCAGTGAGCCGAGATAGAGCCATTGCACTCCAGCCTGGGCGACAGCGCGAGACTCCGTCTCAAAAACAAAAACAAAAACAAAAACAAACTACTGTAGAACTGCTTGAGGTTGGGGGCATTATTTTCTTTGGTAAACCCAGCTGCTGTTTGTAGTTGTTTGGTGCTTTGATTGACTAACATGCTAAAAATGCTGCCAATCTCATTGTTAAACATGTTGAATGTCATATTCATCATAGAGTAAGAATACAAAATTGGAGTGACCTATTAAAATATTGCTTTGTATGTGTCCTACTTGAAAAAATCTCTGAATTTATCTACAAATGTGCTACAGAAGGGCTTTTTACAAAATGCCTTTATGTACAAACTTTTGGGAATATGGCTTTAAATGGAAGATTATATGGAAGACATATTCACAAACCATAAAGCAATTATCTACAAGTATAGAGGCTGTATTAAAAAACAATGTATTTGACTTATAAGAGCAGCTACTAGTAAATCACTTTTTAGGTGTTTGACCATCAGAAATCTTAAAATCATGACATATGCAAACTTAAATTTACAAGGTAAAAAATATTAGTGAGAAGTATAATTTTTAGCAAAAGAATTCGTAAGCTCATTCATCTCCCCCAAGCCAGCTCCAGCTGCTACACAGGTGAAACAGCAGTGATTTAATTTTATTTGAACCTAGAAAAGTTATGCCCTGCCTGTGGTCATAGTGGGTTTTATAGTGAGTAAGAAAGAATGCTAGTATGCCAAGGATTTGCTTCCCAGAGTAGTAAGATGTTAGTTGTTGTAAAGGTGTCAGGGTGTAAGAAAATTAAATTTTAGGCTGGGTGTAGTGGCTCATGCCCATAATCCCAGCACTTTGAGAGGCCAAGGCAGGCAGATCACTTGAGTTCAGAAGTTCAAGACCAGCCTGGCCAGCATGGTGAAATCCCATCTCTACTAAAAATACAAAAAAAAATTAGCCAGGCATGGTGGTGCATGCCTGTAGTCCCACCTACTTGGGAGGCTGAGGCAGGAGAATCACTTGAACCTGGGAGGCGGAAGTTGCAGTGAGCTGAGATGGCACCACTACATTCCAGCCTGGGCCACAGAATGAGACTATCTCAAAAAAAAAAAAAAAAAAAAAAAAAGAATGAAAATTTAGTCTCAGTCTTCAGGCATTTTGTATCTTACATTCTCCAAATGTCAGTTTTCTGTGTAATTTATAAGTAATGTAGGCTAAAAGGTAATAGGTTGTGATAGGCTACAAGCAAGAAAACATTGGGACTCGGCACAGTGGCTCACACCTGTAATCCTAGCACTTTGGAACACCGCGGCAGACAGATCAGCTGAGGTTGGGAGTTTGAGAACAGCCTGGCCAACATGGTGAAACCCCGTTTCTACTGAAAATACAAAAATTAGCTGGGTGTGGTGGTGCATGCCTGTAATCCCAGTTACTTGGGAGGCAGAGGTGAGAATCTCATGAACCTGAGAGGCAGAGGTTGCAGTGAGCCGAGATCGTGCCGTTGTACTCCAGCCTGGGTGACAGAGCAAGACTAAAAAAAATAAAAAAGAAGAAGAAAGCATTGGAATATGATCAGAAAAGGTCTGGTTGTGTCAAGGTCAGACCTTTTTAATGGAGAACCATTGATATTCCACAGAGATATGCAGTTCTGTGTATTTTGTCACTTGAGAGTACTTATTGAAATGTTGAAAGGATTCTGGTTGTCTGTCTCTTTGTCTGGCCTTGTATAAGCTCAGTATCCCATTCTCTTTTGTGTTCTTTGCATTCTTGGCACAGTTCAGCGGACCAGGAGAGGAGAAATTGAAACATGCTGCTGCTACCTTTTGCAGTAACCAACCTTTCGCCCTGGAAATGATCAAGTCTCGTCAGAAAAAGGATTCTCGATTTCAGACTTTTGTGCAAGTGAGTTGAGTGAGTCATGTAAGAAAAAAAATAAGGCAAGTTTTTATCAATTATCAGATAAACTGGGGGAATTCTGACTAAGACTTTTACAAAGATTACATTTATGTTAACTTTTTTTTTTTTTTTTTTTTTTTGGAGACAGGGTGTCGCTCTGTCGCCCAGGCTGGAGTGCGGTGGCACAATCTCAGCTCACTGCAACCTCTGCCTCCTGGGTTCAAGTGATTCTCCTGCCTCAGCCTCCCCGGTAGTTAGGATTACAGGTGCATGCCACCACACCCTGCTAATTTTTTCTATTTTTAGTAGAGACAGGGTTTCACCATGTTGGCCAGGCTGGGCTCGAACACCTGACCTCAAGTGATCCGCCCGCCTCGGCCTCCCAAAGGGATTACAGGTGTGAGCCACTACACCTGGCCCATATTAACATTTTTAAAAGCTATACATTATCTCTTAAATTCCTGGAAGGCATAAAAATGATTTTGGAATGGTGAATAATGAAAAATATATGTCAGGATTAAAATACTTGATACAGAAATCCACATTGCCACCAGGCTTTTATCAGGAAACAACCGTATGCTCTATTAAGAGAATATTGTCAAAGCATGAGAATGGGCTTCTCCAGGGAAAAACATAACAGCAGCCATACTCATTGGGGTATATGAATTAAGGGTCTTTCAACTATGGCCAACAGACCATATCTAGCCTGTTACCTGTTTTTGTAAAGTTTTATGTAAACACACACATGGCCACTTGACAGATTTCTCACAGTTGTTGTGGTGTGTGGCTATGGTTTAGCAGGATCTTCCCTTGAGAGTTTGACCAGGCTGAGATCACAGTGTCAGTTGGAGCTGCAATTCTCATCTGATGCTCGAGATTCTCTTCTAAGCTCACTGGTTGTTAGCAGAGTTCATTTATTTGTAAATGTATAACTGAGGTCCTACCTTGCTGGCTATTGGCTAGGAACCAGTTTCAACTCCTAGAGAACACAGATATCTCTGCCATATGGCCCCGTTAGGCAGTTTAGAGGTGGATGTTTGCTTTCTTCCAGGCCAGTAGGAATGTGGCTTTCTGATACAGATTTGTTTTAAAGGCTCTTCTAATGAAGTCAGGCCCATCCAGGACAATTTCCTTTCTTACGATCTCAAAATCATGTGGTGGCAACCTAATCACAGGTGTGATATCCCATTGTATTCACAGATTCCAAAATGTTCATACTCAAGGGCATGGGATTACACAGAGTATTTACACAAGAGGATGGGAACCTTGGAGGCCATATTAGAGTTCTTTACTACACAGAGCCTTATTCATTCATTTATGCCAAAACAGTGGAGCTGAATAGTTGTGAGAGAGACTATATGGCCTGCAAAGCCTAAAATATTTACTAACTGGCATTTTACTAAAAACTTTGCAGACCACTGGTATAGATGAGCTGGCATACTCAGACTGGTTATCCATTGTGCCTTCTTGGAATGGCAGATAACAAATTAACCACTTTTGGTAGGAATGTCAATCATAGGAAAATGGACCTAGATTTTCTGAATAGGTGAAGATAAAACTGTTTTAACACAAGGAAGCAATATGTAGAGCTGCTTATGGATGCTTTCAGTCCCTCCTTAAACAGGTAACAAAGAAGCCATTCATTTAGTGATAGAGGCTCCCTTCCCCCATTATGTGATTAAAGGAGAAAGCAGAAGTATAGTGTGGCAATGATATATCTTGGCATTTTTTAAAGATCTTGATTTAATAACCAGAACTGTGATGCATTAAACACTTAACGGTGAATACATAGTACATGTTAACTATGATTCTAATAAGAATTACAGATTCACTTGTTTCACTTTAATTTTAGGATGCTGAAAGTAATCCACTGTGTCGTCGTCTTCAACTGAAGGATATTATTCCCACTCAAATGCAAAGGCTTACTAAGTACCCACTTCTATTGGATAATATTGGCAAATACACAGGTACAACATTTTCACTGAAATAAAAAGCTTAGGAACAACAACAAAAAAACGCCCAATATCCTGTAAATAATATCTTACAGCATCCTGAATGGAGTTGGATTTCCAAATAGTACAAGATTTTCTTTTTTTTTTTTTGAGACAGGGTCTCACTCAGTGATGCAGGCTGGAGTACAGTGGCACAGTCATAGTTTCCTGAAACCTCAAACTCCTGGGCTCAGGCATTCCTTCCACCTCAGCTTCCCCAACAGCTGGGACTACAGGTGTACACCACCACACATGGCTTTTTTTTCTTTTTTTTAAGCAAGGGTCTCACTATGTTGCCCAGGCTGTCTCAAACTCCTGGCCTCAAGCAATCCTCTCACCTCCCAAAGTGCTGTGATTATAGGCATGAGTCACCATGCCCAGCCAAGATTTTCTAACAAGATATAATCTAGTCTTCTTTGGGCTGTTTGATTTAATGTACTCCATTAGTAGCTTTAGCACAGGGTTTATCAAACTGTGAATCGTAGACCAAGTCATGCTCACTATCTGTTTTCATAAGTAAAGTTTTATTGGAGCACAGCCATGCTCATCTGTTTATGCACTGTCCCTGATTGCTTTTACATTATAACAGCAGAGTCGAGTAGTTTTATCAGTGACCATTTGGCCTGCAAAGTGTAAAATTATCTGGCCCTTACGGAAAAAGTTTGACCATCCTTGTTCTAGCCTACATCATTTTTGCTTTAAAGAAGGTTCATCCTTGGCTGAAGAGATGTTTCATGGATATCTATCTATGACTTTTATTAAGCCAAATCAATGCATTGTAATTCCAACTCTCCTGTTTTGAAACATGAAGTGAATCTGTTTCTCAATTGAGCTTTAGGTTCTTATACTTAGCTCTCACTAATAATTTAATGCAACTGAAATCTTGTTTCTTGTGCCTAAGAATTTGAATGCATAACCAGGAAATTTTAAATTATGGTACCTGGTTACAAAAGTGGTTTACACTCATACACATTAATTTTTATAATTTAATATATTTGCTCAGTCTAGTTGGACTGTGGTTTGGAGGATTATAATTTTGAATGTTCTGATTTTGGTTTTCTTTGTATTATAGACATGACAGAGCCTCAGTACGTTTTGTTTTGTTTTGTTTTTTTTGAGATGGAGTCTCGCTCTGTCACCCAGGCTAGAGTGCAGTGGCACAATCTCAGCTCACTGCAACCTCCACTGCCTGGGTTCAAGCAATTCCCCTGCCTCAGCCTCCCGAGTAGCTGGAATTACAGGCACACACCACCACACCCAGCTAATTTTCTTGTATTTTTAGTAGAAACGGAGTTTTACCATATTGGCCAGACTGGTCTTGAACTCCTGACCTCAGGCAGTCTGCCTGCTTTGGCCTCCCGAAGTGCTAGGATTACAGGCATGAGCTACCATGCCCAGCCAAGCAATCCTCCCACCTCCCAAAGTGCTGTGATTATAGGCATGAGTCACCATGCCCAGCCAAGATTTTCTAACAAGATATAATCTAGTCTTCTTCGGGCCACCTCAATATGTTTTGATGAATTTCATCTTCTTTTAATGTTGTAATCTGTTTTCTTTCTTTAAATATAATCTCAAATTCAAAGAAACTTGTTTTGGAATTATTTTGAATTATGTTATTAAAAAATTTTTTTTAACAAATTCACTGGACATAATTATGTAGGCTATGCACTGTGAAATTCTAGGGGTAGAAGGGATTTCCTTTTATATTGTTTACAAAGTAAATGAGACCTGCCCTTCTGGAGTGTGTAATATAGTGGTCCTGGTGCTTCATGTAAAGCATCTCTTTTTGGATTTCAGGTTCTGTACTGTGATTTCTTTTTTAAATATTAGAATTTATGTTTTAAAGTCCTGTTAGAAGTTTTACCTGTCCAAGGACAGCTTGAATTGAGACTCTGACAGAGGCTTTAAGCTGGTACAGAAATCTTCAAGGTCTATTTTTTGCTCTGAAAACTATTGAAATGAAATGAAATCTCGTTTACATATATTTTTATGGTTTTCTGCTCATTTCCTCTATTTTACGTTTTTGATTTCTTCCCCATATTTAGAATGGCCAACAGAAAGGGAGAAGGTGAAGAAAGCTGCAGATCACTGTCGTCAGATCTTAAATTATGTAAATCAGGCTGTCAAGGAGGCAGAAAACAAGCAGGTAAAAAAGGAAAACAAGAAGATACGGGATAACATTGAGAGAACATTAAATTAGTATTACCTGGGATCTGTGAAATAGTTGTACAACTATCATTACCTAATGGACAGGGAAAACATTTGTTTACTGTTGGCATAGTAGGCAGGTCAAGATCAATTTATAATAGAATATCAGAGTTGTGTTTGACTTTTTGGAACATCTCAGGCTGCTTGTTTGCTCTTTGCTCTTTCATTTATCTGTTCATTCAGCAGATATTTATAGAGCATCTACTGTATGCTGGGCATAGGGTACAGAGTAGTTGAGAAAATGAGCACAGTATCTGCCCACACTGAGCTCATTTGCTAGGAGGATAGAAAGGCATTTAACAGGATTATAGTGCAGATATTTTGTATCAGTTGTGATAGCTGCTATCAAGGATAATTTCAAGATTCTATGATATATAACTGTGTGGCCTAGCTTAGTTTGGGGATGTTAGGTGGTGCCTATTAGAGGAAATTTTCTTGAGAAATTGACACTTGAGCCAAGCTCTGAAGGATGAGTGGAAGTGAACTAAAATGATGTGAAGGGTGCAACCCTAGAGGTAGAGGCAATATATACCAAAGTTCTGACAGAAAAAGAAAGCATGGTCTGTTGGAGGAGTTGAAAATTTAAATGAGTGTGGATCATGCCTAAAAAGCAAAGTCAGAGTGGCATAAAATGAGGGAAAGTAGACCAAGGCCAACTCATAAAGGCCCTAGAGATCAGATTAAAAATTTTGATTTTTTTATTCTTAAGAGCAGTAGGAATTCAGCATAGACAAGTAAGAATATAGTGTCAGATTTTCATTATATAAATGTCACCCCTACTACTGTATGGAGAATGAGTTGAAGGATAGTGGATGTAAGAGCCCATTTATTAATCTTGCAGCAATCTAGGATAGCTGATGGCAGCTTAGAGAAGTTGGAGAAGTATTTAGAAGGTAAAATTGACAGGACTTGATGACTGATTTGAAGAAGGATTTGAAGGAAAAGTGATGTCAAGAATAAACCCCCAGGTTTCTGGATTGCATATTTGAATGGACAGGATGAGTGGAGAAGCCCCAGATTTGTGGGGAAGATGATGAGGTCACTTTGGGCTATCAGGTAGACTGTACAGTAAGCAGTTGGCTATATGGGTCCACCTGTAAGGACCATGTTGAAGATAGAAATGTAAGATTATGAGCATACAGAGGCTAATTGAATCCATGAACACGGATGTAGTTTCTTAGGAGCTAAGTATGATTACAACTGTCTTGGTGAGGCTATAGAAAAACTAGTACTTTCAACTGTGCTGTTCAGAGTGTAAAATGATAAAATCCCAGAGGGTTATATAGCAATATTTATTTAGATTAAAACTCTGTACATACCCTTATATCTACCTTTTGACTCAGCAGTTCTGTTCCTAGTGATTTGCTCAAGAGAAATGAACCATATTAGAGTTCTTTACTACACAGAGCCTGATCATTTATGTATTATCTGTGGCTACTTTTGTTCCAAAACAGTGGAACTGAATAACTGAGAGAGACTATATGGCCTGCAAAACCTAACTGACCTTTTACTAAAAACTTTGCAGACTCCTGGTATAGATGAGCTGGCATACTCAGGCTGGTTATCCATTGTGCCTGCTGGAAATAGCAGATAACAAATTAACTAACTAACTTTAGTAGGAATGTTAATCATAAGAAAATGGACCTAGATTTTCTGAATAATAAAATATATCTTTATCTGAGGATAAAGATACACCCACAAACAGACAAGAATGCTTATAGCAACTTTGTTCATAATAGCAAAAAGCTAGAAACAGCCCAAGAATTATCAACAGAATGGATAAACCAACTGTGGTATACTTATAAAAGAGAATGCCCTGAGTGATTAAAAAAAAAAAGGAATGTACCACTAAGGCATACAACATGGACAAATCTCACAAACATGCTGAATGGAAAAAAAAAACAGAGGCAAAAGAGTACATACCTATGATTCTATTTTTTTTTTTTTGAGACGGAGTCTTGCTCTGTAGCCCCGGCTGGAGTGCAGTGGCCGGATCTCAGCTCACTGCAAGCTCCGCCTCCCAGGTTTACGCCATTCTCCTGCCTCAGCCTCTGGAGTAGCTGGGACTACAGGCGCCCGCCACCTCGCCCGGCTAGTTTTTTGTATTTTTAGTAGAGACGGGGTTTCACCGTGTTAGCCAGGATGGTCTCGATCTCCTGACCTCGTGATCCGCCCGTCTCGGCCTCCCAAAGTGCTGGGATTACAGGCTTGAGCCACCGCACCCGGCCCCTATGATTCTATTTATATGAACTTCTAAGAGAAACTAAACTATTCTATGGTAGGAAGAAAACAGAAAACTGGTTGCCACTGGGGATGTGGAGGTAGAATTAACTGGAAAGAAGTATGAGGAAACTTCCTGGGGTGAAGTTTTCTATCTTGATAGACGTTTAGGTTACACAAATGTATAAGCACTTGTCAAAATTCATGGAACACACACTTAAAATGTGTGTTCTACTGTATGCAAATTTTACTTTTTAAAAAAACTGTATGGATACTTAAATGTTCAGAGGTAAAGTGTACTTATGTCTGTAATTTATTTTGAAATACATCCAAAAAATAAGATGGACTGATGGATAGAGGGATGAATAAATAGATATATGATAAAACAAATAGAGCAAATGTTAATTGTAGAATATAGATGGTAATATGTAGGTGTTCACTATGCTCATTCAGACTTTTCCATGTAAAATTTGGAAATGATTTTGAGGGGGAATGTGCTTACCCTTTGATCCAACAGTTCTGGAAATTCATCCTACAGATATCCTACACGGGTATACAAAGACATATATTTAAGTCCACTTTATTACAGTATTGTTTGTTATAGAAGAGCTGAAGTAACTTAAATGCCCATCAGTAAGGCGTAATGAAATAAATTATAGTTTATTTACAGAGTTTTATATCCTATAGTCATTTATAAAAAATGAAATAACTCTCTATATGTGCTCCTGTGGAACAATCTCCAAGATATATTTGTAAGTCATACACCACACACACACACACACACACACACACACACACACACACACACGGAGGAATACATATATGAATATATTCTACCATTTCAATGAGGAATACATATAGGAATACCAAAGGAATGCATATATGAATATATTATGCTACCATATCTTGTTTTAAAAAAGGACACATACACACAATGTGCACGAAGACTAGCATACTTATATATGCATGTATAAATCAAGATATACATATCTATTTGCATAGAATTTTTCTCAAAGGCTACCCAAGAAATGGATATTAGTGATTGCTTCTTTAGGGAAAATTGAGGGAGGTGGGGCAATAGGACAAGGTTAGAGGGAGACTTTCTATTTTTTGCCTTATGTCACCATCTGAATTTTGTACTGTGTGCATGATTTACACATTCAGAAAGTAAATATAAGCCAATAAGAGACCAATGACTTTGAAGAGAAGATTGAGAAAGAAAACCCAAAGAGGTAGGAGGAAAACTAGGAGAGTATAATATCACCAAAGCCGAGGGAAGAGAGTGAGTTTTCAGTCCTGTCTAGCATTGCAAAGAGCTCAGTAAAATGGAGATTTTAAATGCTAAGTTTGATTCAGAAATGTCATTAATGACCAAAGCACTAACCTTGGTTCCACCCTGCCTAATTTTCAGCGCCTCGAAGATTATCAGCGTCGCCTTGATACCTCCAGCCTGAAGTTGTCAGAGTACCCAAATGTTGAAGAGCTCAGGGTGAGAGATGGTCTAATCATAATTTTAAAAATAAAATAAAATTTGCTAAAGACCTGGCAGGTAATTAACATCTCAATGGGAATATACATCACCTGAAGGAGTTCTTGTATCATAGATTATCTGTATTTATGATTTTTTTGCTGCCTTTTAAATGCATGATCTGTATGAAGATTAGTCTTTCATTGGAGGAATGTCTTGCATGAAACTGTAATATTACATGACAGCAATTGGCAGGAGACTAAGGGACACTAATTATTATAAAATGTAATTGTATTGTGTTCTGTAGTTTGTTTGTTTCAGACAGGGTCTCGCTCTGTTGCCTAGGCTGGAATGCAGTGGTGCGATCTTGGCTCACTGCAGCCTTGACCTCCTGGACTTAGCCAGTCCACCCACCTCAGCCTCCCTAGCAGCTAGGACTATAGGTATATGCCACCATGCCCAGCTAATTCTGTGTTTTGTAAAGACAAGGTCTTGCTGTGTTGTCAGGCTGGTCCAGAACTCCCGGGCTCAAGCACTCCTTTCTCAGCCTCCCACAGTGCGGGGATTACAGGCATGAGCCACCATGTCCAGCCGGTGTTCTGTAGTTTAAATAAGGGTAGGACTGTTTACTATGGTAACTTTCCAGGTCATTTAATAACACAAGATAACGTATTATTTTCTCATGAGGGTCTTCAAAAGCATAAAAGTTGGAACCATTATAGGAACAATAGTAGAATGTTTACTAATTGCCACTTCTAGTATGTGGGCTTATGTGTTAACTTTTTTGGATTTTAAGTCTTTCTGTACCATTTCACTAGGTGGTGGTTTTGGCAGATTTATTTGGTGGCCGTTAAAATAGACTTTTATGTCATATATTAATACTTTGTCAACAAGCTTGTAAATGTGCTTATTCCCCTTAACTTCCAAAGAATGAGAGTTTTCTAGAGCTGCTAATACTAAAAGATGATTCTCTTACTAATAAGTTGTTAATATTTAGACCAAGCCTAAGTAGTACCTGGACTTTTCATGAGTACTATTTCTTAGAACTTTCTTTGAAATTAGAGCCTTGGAACTCAGAAGCCACTTTCTTATAGACAAGCATATGTACCATGCTCATCCAATTATTCATAGAAAAATTAAAGGATATGTTGAGACTCTAGTGGCTGAATGTTTGTAACTTGATTTTCATAATCTGTTACTATCTGTTTAGAATGAGGTTTGGAAGATAGTACTCCTGAATGTTTTTCTGCAAGATACCTTTTCCTTTTTAAAAAATCATATGCAGATTACTTTAACATGGCCTTTGTGCCATTTTCAAGAACTGACAAATAGCAGTAATGATAGTTGATGTAAATGGCATATTTTATATTAAGAATTTCTTAAAAAGAGACTGTATTATATAGAATATCATGTTACTGAGTGCTTGGAAATTATTTGTGCATGATTTTCTTTATTTTGCCAGAATTTGGATTTAACAAAAAGGAAGATGATTCATGAAGGACCATTGGTTTGGAAGGTGAATAGAGATAAAACTATTGGTAGGTCTGATATTGTCTGTTAGTTTTGGGGAGAGTGGCAAAAGGGAAGAAATAGGAGTTTCCTATGACAAAAGGAAGAGGAGAGAACCATTCTCTCAGCAGTTAGCAGTGCTACCTCGTGTTATTTGTACATTTGTAGATCTGCTTGTGTTATTTCATTATATGTAACGTGTTAAATATTCATTTAGGAATGTAACAGAGATCTGATTTAGTCCTATTTCCATCATTCTTATATTCTAGTAAGTCTTAGTATGCTTTGTAAGCTTTCTTTAGACCAGTACTTCTTAAACTGTCTGTGATGAGGAACTGTTTTTTTTTTTTTTTTCCTCCAAGAAACAAGGTCTTACTATGTTGCCCAGGCTGACGTGTAGTGGCTATTCACAGATGCAGTCATGGTGCACTGCTGCCTCGAACTCCTGGGCTTAAGTGATCCTCCTGCCTTAGCCTCCCTAGTAGCCAGGATTATAGGCGCACACCACCACACCCAGCTTGTTGTTTTTTATTTCCTGTTGGTCACAGATTGACACTTTAGTGAAATACAATAAAAATGAATTATTGAAAATGAAATTTTAAAAGATAATATACAAGTCAATTTTGAACATTTTGTAGCTTTAACAGAAATAAAATTCCTCTGTTGAATCATTATAAAGTTAACCAAAGACGTCCCAATTTCTGTACTTACCATTTTTTTCTGTACTTTTATTTCTAGATTTATACACATTGCTGCTGGAAGACATTCTTGTATTGTTACAAAAGCAGGATGATAGACTGGTGTTAAGGTGTCATAGTAAGATTCTGGCATCTACAGCTGATAGCAAACATACGTTTAGCCCTGTCATTAAGTTGAGTACAGTGTTGGTTCGACAAGTGGCAACAGGCAAGTATGTCCACTGAAGGATACTAATTTCCAGATTCATTGTGAAGTTGCATAAGATACTCATTGCTGTTTAAGTAACACAAGTGGCATAGAGTCTTGCTATTTTTATATTATTAAGCAAATTACGTGAAATTTACTGCTTAGAAAGAGACTTAAGAGTTTATACCCCAAAGTTATTTAGGGTGTCTAGATTCTGTGAATGGTTTTCTGTATTTGAAAATTTTTATGCTATTACTTTGGTTCTTTATGTTCAAATCATTGATAGATCCCAGTGAAAAGCCTTTCATTTAGGGTGGTATGTTTTTTGATTTGGTGAGAAAAAAAATAAAAACTGAAGAGATGGATGGAATTTTGATTAAAAATCAAATTTGACTGGCAAGTTGTATTTTAACTCTATTAACAAAGGTGTCCCTTTTAAAACTTGTTAGTTTCATGGTGGCAAAATAAATTTGTGATCTCTTTTCTCCACTATTCACTGAATATTATTAACAACTTAGCAAAAGGGCAGTTCAAAATAAATGCAAAAGAGTAATAGCATTTAATTTGGTAATTTGGATTTTTTTTTTTTCTTTTGAGACGAGGGTCTCACCCTGTCACCCAGGCTGGAGTTCAGTGGTGCATCCTTGGCACACTGCAACCTCTGCATCCCGTGCTCAAGCAATTCTTCAACCTCAGCCTCCTGAGTAGCTGGGACTACAGGCATGTACCACCATGGCCTGGCTAATTTTTTTGTTTTTTGTAGAGGCAGCGTTTCGCCATGCTGCCCAGGCTGGTCTCGAACTCCTGAGCTCAAAGAAGTCCACCTGCCTCAGCCTTCTAAAGTGCTGGGATTACAGGCATGAGCCACCATGCCCAGCCAGTAATTTGGATTTTTGACATCCTTTTGTTTCTAGTGAATTATTGTGGAATTAGTGCTAATTTGTATAATCTTTGTTTTATTGAAGTACAATAAATATAATACAATAAATAGGTTAATATGGTAAGTTGCACAAATTTTAACTGTACATCTTGATGAATTTTAAAGTAAATATATGTAACCTTTATCTAGTTTAAGGAGAGGACTATTTCAAGACTCTAAAAACATCCCTCATGGTCTCCCAAGATCAGAGTGTTAGAGTAATCTTGTCTTGTTTTTTCCAGATAACAAAGCTTTATTCGTCATCTCCATGTCAGACAATGGAGCTCAGATTTATGAACTGGTGGCACAGACAGTTTCTGAAAAGACTGTGTATGTATTAGATATGGCTACCTTGCTATAGCTACTATTTTCATTATCCCAAGCATAATACTCCATAAACTTAACTTTGTTTTTATAATGTATGGAAACCAAGCACTTCTTCTACTCTTTTAGAGACATTCTACTATGAAATTGTTCTTTTTTAGATTGATGCCTTTTATTTTGATTCTATTCTGGAAGTTTATTTCCTAAAGAAAAAAATATGGAAAACGTCAGCTGAAGTTTTTTTAATGGGTAATGTCTCCATAACGTTAGATTTTTCTTAAGGTATAGTTTTGGACTCTCACCTTAATAGTGTGTTGCCAAAATAAAGATATTCTCTGGCAGAGTGAAGTGTTTTTTTTTTTTTTGGTTGGTTGGTTGATTGGTTTTTGTTTAGTTCTGTTTTTCTTTTTGTTTTGTGAGTATATTTAAAGGATATTTCTTTTGTTGTTTCTTTTTTGTATTTTGGATTTCTTTCCAACTTTCTGAAGCTGGCAGGACCTAATCTGTCGGATGGCTGCATCAGTGAAGGAGCAATCCACAAAGCCAATTCCATTACCCCAGTCAACACCTGGCGAGTGAGTGTTCCTTTGCATTGTAGTAGGACTTATTTTATGTTTTGGGTTGAAAAAGACTAGCATAATTATTACATTTTGTTGCAATGATGTTTAGGTACCTCAGGAAGCTAAAAGATTGTTGTTGTTTTTTTTCCTTTACAGAGGAGATAATGATGAAGAAGATCCTTCAAAATTAAAAGAGGAACAGCATGGCATTTCAGTCACTGGTTTGCAGAGTCCAGGTACACTTTTCTGACAAGTTCAAGGGAGAATGTGCTCTATTATCTGTTAAAATGCTGGCCAGGTGCGGTGACTCAAACCTGTAATCCCAGCACTTTGGGAGGTCAAGATAGGCCGATCACCTGAGGTCAGGAGTTAGAGGCCAACCTGACCAACATGACGAAACCCTGTCTCTAATACAAAAATTAGCCGGGCATGGTGGTGGGTGCCTGTAATCCCAGCTACTTGGGAGGCTGAGGCAGGGAGAATTGCTTGAACCCAGGAAGCAAAGGTTGCAGTGAGCCAAGATCGTGCCATTGCACTACAGCCTGGGCAACTAAGACCAAAATGCCAAAAAAGAAAAAAAAAAAAAAAAAGAAAGAAATAAATGAAATAAAATAAAATAAAATGCAAAGAAACTTTAATACTGTTTGATTTATGCAGGTTCCAGCATCAGAGATTCAGTTTAACAAACTTTGCTTTTGAGCCTTCTGTGTGTCAGTATAACACTGCGCTATGTGCTGTGTATTTTGCTTAACAGATGATCTCTGTAGTTTATGGAGTTGTTTTTCTGATTCTTGCCTGAATGCTTCATGTTAAAAGTTAAAAGCTTTGTTTAGCTGTAGTCTACCTTTTCTATTCCATTGGACAGACAGAGATTTGGGATTAGAAGCTACCTTAATATCATCAAAACCTCAGTCTCATTCACTGAGTACTTCTGGGAAATCAGAGGTACGTGATCTCTTTGTGGCTGAGAGACAGTTTGCAAAGGAACAACATACAGATGGGACACTAAAGGAAGTTGGAGAAGATTATCAAATCACAATCCCAGATTCACACCTGCCTGTCTCAGAAGAACGATGGGCATTGGATGCACTAAGAAATTGTAAGTTTTATTCATAACTTACTACAGATACTTATTAAGTATGGCACTGATGTGCCATCCTTAAAGTATGTGGATTTATCAAACTCCACTTATTCTTCTGGTTTTATTGTGGAGATTATAGTATTCTCTACAATGGCCCATGCCACAGACACACACACACACACACGCCACTCTGTTAGCTCCCCACCCCCCAGCCTGGTTCAGAATCACTGTTACAATGGGAGGATAGCGTATCTCTCAGTTGTACTGAGGTGGGAAAAAGACTGAGAACAATTTCTCTGGCTGAGGAGAACCATTTGAAATTTCTAAACCGGCATATGACTAAAGGTATGAAACAAGATTAATCTGGCTGAGAGCTGTGGAAGGATTTGAATGGAAACAGGTATGGAATGATGTACTTACTAAATAAACTATTGTAATAGTCTGGCCTGAGACTAAAAGAGTTTGGACTAGAATGTTATCAAAAGGAATAAGAAGGAAGTGAGAAGTCATCAAGTGCTTAAAACAATTGACTTGTTTGGATGTGAGGTCAAAGGAAAGGGAATATTTAGAGATAATTTCATTAATCTTGTCAGAAATAAGAGTCAGAAAAGGACTACCACTGCTTCCCCCACCTCCTTCCATTGTACTTTCTTTTTTATTTTTTTTGATTTGGTAGAATTATAGGCTCAGTTTTAAAGCACGTCAAGATTAAGATAATGAGTGACAAAACATTAAAGAGTGAGTAACTAGCAGGAAGTTAGAGTTTTAGGAGTCAAACTTTAGAGAGAGGTTAGGAAGAGATAGAGATGTGAGCATCAGAGCCATGAGACTTCCTAGCATCTCTCAGGAAGTGATTGTAGAGCAGAAGGACAGGATCAGAGACCTGAGGGGAACTTGTTGCCTGAAGAAACGTGACAGACATTAAGCTAGTGATGAGAGCAGAGAATTGGTTATTTAAAACTACATTATTTTTTATACATTCTCCTGAATTAACAGTCTTAATGATTTCTGATGGTTTGACTAATATTGTCCCAGTAACTCTATCATTGTCTGGGTGACCTCATAGCATACACTTGGCCCATTCAAAATTAAATTGGTTCTTATTTTTAGTATATGTATGTATCTCATGAAATTAGAGGAAATAATATGCATATAGTGTCTGGATCTGGAAAAAGCAGAACTTTTAGCTTTTTCTGTCTAGCTTAACACAGCCTTTCAACATTCTTAAGAAGTACCTTTAGGGTATTATTCTAGTTATATAGAAGAAAAAATAGAGGCATGATATTGGTTATTCAGGAGTTCTAAATAGGAGTACCTCCCTATTCAGAATGCTTAGATCTTTTCAAGTATAGTTTAACGGTAAATCTTCTCTAAAAGATGGTGCTTTATTTCATCTTCAAAATAAAATGGAAAATGATTGTATGAAATAAAATGATTGTATGAAATAAAATGATTGTATGAAATTAATTAACATTTTAATGTCATTAAAAGATACTTTTAAAGATAATTGATAATTCAGCTAATTTAATTCTTGCAGCCTGAGGTTATAGTTGTGAATATGCTTTTTTTTCCCGCCTCCTTCCTAAATCGTTTAGTGGGTTTGTTGAAGCAGTTGCTGGTGCAGCAGCTCGGTTTGACTGAGAAGAGCGCTCAGGAAGACTGGCAACATTTCCCAAGATATAGGACAGCCTCTCAGGGGCCGCAGGCAGACAGCGTCATCCAGAACTCTGAAAATATTAAGGCCTATCATTCTGGTGCAGGACATATGCCCTTTAGAACTGGAACTGGTGACACTGCAACTTGTTACAGTCCTCGGACTTCAACTGAATCTTCCGCTCCACGGGATTCAGTGGGACTGGCACCCCAGGATAGCCAGGCAAGTAACATTTTAGTAATGGACCACATGATTATGACCCCAGAGATGCCTACCATGGAGCCAGAAGGGGGTCTTGATGACAGTGGAGAGCACTTTTTTGATGCCCGTGAAGCACATAGTGATGAGAATCCATCAGAAGGTGATGGAGCAGTTAACAAGGAAGAGAAGGATGTTAATTTACGCATCTCAGGCAAGTATCTTTCACACTTACACTTTGATTTTGATTTCGATCATTGCTAACTGTGCTGTATATTGAAATGGGTGTTGTGTTGGTTTCGAGGTGTGTGTGTGTTTATGTGTGTGTGTTCACACAAGTGCAGTATTTATTCCTTCATTTGATAAATACTGAATCTACTCTGTACCAGACCTCATCATAGGTGCAGGGAGATATAGCAGTGAATAAAACACAGAAAAATCCCCTCTTCTCATGAAGCTAGAGGAAAGAAGCATGGTAAATAAGTAAACAAGTAAATAGACTTCAGAAGTATTAGGAAGAAACATAAGTCAGACTAAGGGGACAGAGAGTAATGAAGGCAAACAGGGTGATCAGGGAATAGGACCTCTGATGAGGTAGCATTTGAGCAGAGACCTCAATGAAATGAGGGAATAAAGCCAGGTGGGTACCTGGGAGCAGATTGTTCCAGCAGAGAGCAGAGTGGGGCAGAGGCTTTGCATCAAGAGCAAGCTTTTTGTGATGATCGAACACTGGGTGAGGGAGGCAATGGCAGGAGATGGGGCAAGAGAGGCGTTTGGCAGGGGAAGTGGTGGCAAGATCATTTAGGCACTGTAGTTTCCAGCTTTAAACTTTTGAAATGAAAATTTTTGGAAATTACCATGAAAGTTTGCAGAGTTTAGCTTTCATCTGATGTGAGGAAATTCTGATGTACCTAAAACTAAACTCAGGAATTAATGGCTTTTCCCTCTCTTAATAACTTTTCAAGTTGAAGTTGTCAGCACACTGTGCTATTTCTGTTTTCTAATGGCAGCACTGGTCTTATCAAACTATTCTGTCTCTATCCATAGGAAACTATTTGATCCTTGATGGCTATGACCCAGTGCAGGAGAGTTCCACAGATGAGGAGGTTGCGTCCTCACTTACTCTGCAGCCCATGACAGGCATCCCTGCTATGGAATCCACCCACCAGCAGCAACATTCTCCTCAGAACACTCACTCTGATGGGGCAGTTTCACCATTCACCTCTGAATTTCTGGTCCAGCAGCGCTGGGGAGCTATGGAGGATTCCTGTTTTGAGATCCAGAGTCCCTCCTCTTGTGCAGATTCGCAGAGCCAGATCATGGAGTACATTCATAAGATAGAGGCTGACCTTGAACACTTAAAGGTACCTCATGCTTCCACATCCATAGGACTTGGTTGTAAGAAACATTTAGTGAGGCGAAGAATAGGGTGATCAAAATGCTGATGTCAATAAACTTGTCCAGGTTCTAGATTTGTATGTTTTCTTTGACTATTATCCATGAATAGGCCTGGGTAAAAAGTTGAGATTGGCATTGTTTATCTTTTTTTTTTTTTTTTTGAAACAGAGTCTCACTCTGTCACCCAGGTTGGAGTGCAGTGGCACGATCTTGGCTTACTGCAAGCTCTGTCTCCCAGGTTCACGCCATTCTCCTGCCTCAGCCTCCCAAGCAGCTGGGACTACAGGTGCCACCACCATGCCTGGCTAATTTTTTTTTTTTTTTTTTTTGAAATGGAGTCTCGCTCTGTCACCCGGGCCGGAGTGCAATGGCGCAATCTCGGCTCACTGCAACCTCTGCCTCCCAGGTTCACACCATTCTCCTGCCTCAACCTCCCAAGTAGCTGGGATTACAGATGCTTGCCACCATGCCCAACTAATTTTTTTCTATCTTTAGTAGAGATGGGGTTTCACTATGTTGGCCAGGCTGGTCTCGAACTCCTGACCTCATGATCCACCCACCTTGGCCTCCCAAAGTGCTGGGATTACAGGCCTGAGCCACCGCGCCTGGCCCCAGCTAATTTTTGTATTTTTAGTAGAGATGGGATTTCACCATGTTGGCCAGGCTGGTCTGGAGCTCCTGATCTCCGGTGATCCACCTGCCTCGGCCTCCCAAAGTGCTGGGATTACAGGCGTGAGCCACCGCGCCCCGCCCATAGTCTTAAGGGACCATCATAATGTATGCAGGCTGCCTTGTCTTTATGTGCTGCCTGACTATAGCTCATGCACACGATGACAGGACCATGTGCAGGGTGACTCTTCGGGGTGGGAGAATTGCATTTATGGTTACCACCTCTACTTTCTTTTTACATGGGAAAATACTAAGTTATTCGTTCAATGGAGAAATTGTTAAAAGGAATGAAATTTACTTTTTACTTCCCACTAACAAAATTTTTAATGATGAAATTAGTATTTTTGAAATTTGGGGGCTTATACCTGTAATGTAAAAAGGCCTTCTTTTCTGTTTTCAGAAGTTTTTGTTTTGTTTTCATGATGTTTGAATAAAAAAACCTATGGGTTTTATTTCACAGAAGGTGGAGGAAAGTTACACCATTCTTTGCCAAAGGCTGGCTGGATCAGCCCTCACAGACAAGCACTCAGGTATGTAAAAGTTATGGGTTCCCCACTCTAGACTAATCATCCTTCACTGAATGAAATGACTTATCATCCTTTGAAGTGAAAACTTTCTGAGATTCCATTTCTTTTCTGTCTTTTAAGAACTGCCTGTTTCTAAACATCATATATCAAGCAGAAGCTCATGCCTGCTGACTCTACTCTTCTCTAAGAGGAACTGCAGTTGTTAGTTCCCATACCATCCCCTCTTCTCTCTTTTTTCACCTTTTCAAAGCAGAAGGCAGAGCGGTGGGAAGCCTGGTAAATCACAGATTCCGTGTGAGGCTTACTGGTGCTGCTGTGACTCCCTAGTGTGGAGGATTTGGCCTCATCTGATGTTGGTGCACTTGCCTCTGCTGACAGTGTGGCTGGTATCTCCCCTGACTGCAGATGGATCTGTGTTCCATGCAGCAGTTTGTATTCATCTGCTTACATGCTGATTCAGAAACAAAGATTGAACCACACCCACAGATGTCATGGGTATTCTTTGCAATGTTAATATATTCTTTTTCTTAATATCACTTCCATGTCTCTTTATTCTTCTCAGATAAAAGTTAGAGCCGCATGTCCTGGAGGTGACTGCAGGTTGTTGGATTTGGAGTATCGGCCATGTCTCACCACATCCTGGCTCCAGTGTGGATGCAGAGAGAGTGTGACAGAAGATCTGCCTGTGAACCACCTGGGATTAGCCATGTCCCAAGGTGCCCAGAGTGGGACTAGTTCTTCACAGTGTGGCAGCTGCACTAATCTGTTAGTGAGGGAACATCCATTCCCTCACTCTACTCTCCTCACTATCGGAAATTCATTTTGATTCAGAATAAAAACCAAATGTATAGAGCTTTGGGTGTAGGATATGAAATTGTACTTAGATTTAAGAAAAAGAGAAAATCAGATGTATTTATTTGACTTCATTCCGTATTTGAAAGCACATTTTAATTTTTATTTGCCTTGTTTTGTTTTAATTGAGTAGTGAGAGTTTTAGCCCTTTGTCTTTAGTACACCCAAGGATCGACTGCTCCTGAAGCAAAGAGTTCAGGATGGGGTATGCGCAAGTTGGGTAGAGAGGTGAAGAAGAGAAGGAAGTGAGAAGGGGAAGGGAGAAGCACCTTGCTTCACTAAACTGTATTCCAAGCTCCCTGCTGTCCGGTAGGCTGCTTCTCTGAGGGTCACCTCAAAGGTGTGCTATGCCCTGTGGCTCTTATGTGCCCAGGTGGTGTGGTCAGAGAGTGGATGGGCTTCCTCCCACCCTGAGGCAAGCACCTCTTCTCTGTAGCTGGGATCAACCACAATTAACAGGAATCCTCAATGTACTAAATAGCAGGCACTTGAAAATGGGTGTGTTTTCTTCCATTGTCGTCTTTTCTATTGAGGGTTGGGATTTGGGTGGGAGAGGAAAGCAAATTTTATTTTCTTGACTATAAATTTGTTATTCTTGGTATCATTTCATTTTTATAATTATACATTAGACATTGGCACTTGTGTAAAACTGTCCCTGCAGATTGAGCAGGAAGTAAAAACATGGAAATGCTTCGGATAGTGGCAGGGGTGGGAGTTGCTAAGGAAGGGGTGGGATGGGAGTGGGTAAAGAGTTTGGGAAGGTTATCTAACTGAATCACTACTGAGTTGAATCATGGCTATCATTAGCCACGGGTACTGCTGATTATAAGGCCAGTAAAATTTTAGTACCTGGAGGTTTGACTCTAATTTTTGCACTGATGGTGCCAAAGGGCCCTGAGTCAAAAGGAGAGCCAAGGGTGGAGTGGAGAAAGATATGGTGAAGGCAGAACTGCTCGCACCAGCTCCAGAAGCACTTCCTCTGACTTCACTGCTACAGCTCTTTCCACACTGGGCCATGATTGACCTTAAAAATTGCAGACCATCACATACACTGGACATTGCAGGCAAGGTGTTGGTAACTGCCTGCTCTAGGATGAACAGTAGCATTAGCAGCACCCTACAGAGGATGTTTCAGAATCGTAATTTGAGAACTCCTTCAATCATATTGACTTTCTTTGGTTTTCCTTGTGCATTAGGTATATATGTTTTGAAGTATTTTTGCCAACTAAAATGAAGTCTGTAAATTCTGTTAATAAACAAGGAGTTCATCCATTGCTCACATCTTTCATTGGTGCCCTCTGAACTCTGTGGGTTGCCAGGATGTAATTTTAATGCTTCCCTGCAGCCCAAAGATTATTTTTTCACCACAAATGGTAAGGGATGCCCACCTACTTTTATAAACACCACTACAACTTAGCAAGTTTATTTATCTATGTCCAGATTTCTGTTTCTGTCCTAAACTGATCTGTGTTTTTAGGTAGATCAACTTGGATCTTTAGACCTCATCTATAAATTGGAATTATATTTTTAGTCATAAGCCAAGTATAATTTAACTCAGAATGGGATTAAAAATTTTAGAAGCAGAAGCTAATATATAAATGAAGCTTGGGATTTGGAACTTTCTGTATCTCTTAGGAGGAACAAGTAAAAACCAAATGGTTACATTGTGCTGCTAGAAATAATGTCATTCTCAATTAAAAGGGTTACACCTGTAGCCACTTGACACTAACACCATGGGTTGGGGGGGGCAATTAATCAGGAAAAAAGTAAATATAAAAACTTTCCTCTTAACTTCACACACTACAGGGTAATTATGTAATTCTCTAGCACTCAATTAAGAAGCTTGTAGGTTAGCAAAGTTTCAGTTTCTCTAGTTCAGCCAGTATCTTGTCCTTAGTAATTATTTGCTTTCCCTGCAGTTCAGTTTCTCCTTGGAACTCTTAACAGGACTAACTGGAAAAATACTTTGACCATAGCTCTAGTACTTTCAAATAAATTCATATCTAGATTTTCAAACAAAGCCCCAAGATGAAGTCTAATTCTGAAAATATCTCATAATTTTTGAATGTTCTTTTTATCTTATCAACCTAACTTCTCTTCTCCCTCCCAACTTGGCCTCCCACGCCTTCCATTTCATTTTGGTCATTATAATCACATCCATTTGGCTTTGGTTATGACATCTTCCCTTCAGGATGATGGAATTAGATATGCAGCCTGTCTTTGAGTGAGACTGGTCACCATCAAAGGAGTTTTCTCTAAGGGACCTGACTAGAAGTTGAAATCTACTTCCCTGCTAAAGGGCACAAGGGTGGTGTACCAAGAAAGCTACCTTCCCAGAGCAAGCAGGCTGCATTTTAGCTATGGAAGTGACCTGCTGTGACACTGTGCTGTCTTCTGTGGGCTTAATGGCTCCTTCGCTGTGAAGTGGCAAATTGCATGTAGAGTGTCTCCTTCCTTTTCAGAGAACAGTTAATCAAGGCAAATCAGCGAGCCCCCAAAGTGCTGTAATTTAACATCGTGATTACTACCTTCTAAGCTATATATTTTGCATACTTTAAAATCACCTAACTTGGACTGCTTGAATTATATTGACTTTTAGAACCGAAATTGTAACTATGTATTATATTATATTATATTGCATGGGAGGTATATTTCATAAGCTTTTTGGCTTTCTTTTTTCCCACAGCAACTTCTAATGACTGTTAGGAAGGATGAATCCCCTTTTAAAAAAGTTTTTGTTGTTATTTGGTTTTGGGGTAGGAGGGAGGATCTACTGTGGTAATAGAGAAGTCCGTTTAAAAATTATTTTTAGAAGCTAAGGAAAGCAATTATGTTTCCTGTGAATTGTCTTTTACTGGCATCGTTTTTTCCTCTTTGATGTTAGTAAATTTGGTGTAATACATTGGGGCTTCCATATTTCAAAGTGGAAGCTTTCTTCTCTGAAGTCAATGTATGGTTTTGAGTTACTAGAGCTTTGGTCAATATTTCCTTCCCTGTATGTCACAGAGGGCACCATTGAGAACTGTGTGCATAGGACCTCAAAATACAAAATTAGCAGGACCTTACAGTCAGCTTCCTAGTGGCTAGTTTTTCCCCCTTATATTACAATTTTTGTTTTATAAATCATTTTTTTCCTGACATTTCCACCACTTTTCAGTCATCTGCAAAATTTTTCTTTCCTCAAGAGTTCCTTTTGCCTTATTCCTTATGCCTTTCCCACTGGTATTGAGGGTTTTGATAATAAATTGGTAGGAAAAAAAGTTCCTCCTAGAAGGAAGCCTTCCCCGCCATTTCCAGGTGCCAACTGCTAAGCAGATATACTCCAAAAATGGTAACTGTAATATGCACACTGTTGGTTATTTTTAATAAGCCTCTTCCTACTAGAACATTTTATTTTCCTTGTTCACCATACAATCATGTACTCTTTAACAGAAATTGCTTTTAAAAAATACCTGGAACTATCTTTAAAAAAACTTTATTAATAATCATGTATTTTTACTGATCACATTTTGAAATGCCTAAAAGACTTTATTGTTCTAATTATCCAGATGTACCTTTGTAAAATAGCTCTTTTATGAATTAGCTGATAAGGCTGTATGTTTCTGGAACAAAATATTGGTCATCTAAAAACTTTCTGTTTTCTGGGGTCTGGGAAAATAGAAAATAAGAGTTCAAATATTAAATAAGCTTAAAGGAACCAAGTATGTGACTTTTTATTTGTATTCTGGTTGATTTGTCTTGTCCAAGTTGTATTAGAAAAGTTGAGGAGTCGAGGAGCCTGTAATTAATTTTACCGTCAGTGACTGTCAGACATCTTCCTGCTTATTGGAGCATCGCTAGCAACACGGCTAAACCTTCATGACAGTGCTGGCAGGTGGGCTTGCCCTAGCATATGGGGCAGGTTTGTTGTTTTTTTAACAGCTTTATTGAGATATTCACATATCATATAATTCATTTAAAGTGTATAATCAGATGGGTTTCGGTATATTACATTATTGATTTTTAATTGTGGTGAAATATATATAACAAAATTTGCTATTTTAACTATAAAGTTCAGTGAGGTTAATAGGCCAGCTTTTATGACTCACTTGAAGATAACTTTGGTTTTAATCCTACCCTAATTGAAACATGTTTCTCTTATTCCTGTCCCCAGTGCTGGGCTTCTTCCCATACCAACATTTCTGTGCTTTTACCAACATCATTTTAGCTCAGAAGGCTTGCTTGCTTTGGGCACTTTCCGTATTTTGGTTTTGAAATATACTTGTAATTTGACTTATTCTTGGGATATCTTAGTTTTCAGTCATTCAGGGGCACATTTGGCTGATGGAGCTAATAAGCATAATAAAATGCTTAGTAGTTTATACCATCTTTTAGTTAAACATTTTAAAAATTAAGACTATTCAACTGTACTTTGCAGAAATTAACCTGTTTCTACTCCTGGCTTTGTTTACAAACTCTGTCTATATATATCAGGTGCAACAAAGAGATACCCATACCATCCCACTTGCTCTTTGATAGCCATCTCCTGGGAATGGAGATGATAAAACTCTGTATTTGCATGTGAGCAGCTACTTCTATTTTTTACTGGCCTCTTTCAAGCTAAATGACTGGTTTACCAAAGGTTTAATACCAACTTCAAATATAGGAGGATCTATCCTGATTAAAAATTGCCTTTTAATTGAACTTGTTATCTTCTTGATGTTTTATGACAAATGTCATAAAACATGACAGATAAGTAGCTGAATGTAGGTGTTTCCTATTTTCTCTATAATGTCGAGGATAATTCATGTTACTAATTGGAAACACTTCTTCAACTTTAGCTGTCAGGGAATATGTTTATTTTGCCACTGATTTTTACTAGTGAGACACCATCCTTCCCTAAGCATCAGCAGAGGCCTTGGTTTGAAATCATTTAAGGTATGTAGAGCTCTCTTTCTAGATTTTCCCCCTCAATTGATGAGAGTGCTTTTGGACCAACCTGTAATTTAAGCCATTTTATTTTAAGGAATCTTTTTCTTTGTACATGTGATCAGAGGGTTGTGGCTGCCTGAACACATGCTAATCAAAAACACATTACGATACATTTTGGTAATCTTTTAGAAACTTTTAGGGAGGCATCTGTACAAAGACATTTTTTTCTACTATCATTATTTTAAATATTAAAGGCAAATAGCATGACATAATGCAGCACTTTTCAATCTTTTTGATCTCATGACCACTTTTTAAAAATAGATATCTGTTTTTTTTGTGGTGGTGTTGTTGTTTGAGACAGGGTCTTGCTCTGTCACCCAGGCTGGAGTGCAGTGGCACTAACATGGCTCATGCAGCCTTGACCTCCTGGACTCAAGTGACCCAACCTTCTCAGCCTCCCAAATATCTGGGACCAAAGGTGTGCATCGCCAGGCCTGGCTAATTTATTTATTTATTTTTTTGTAGAGATGACATTTCTCCATGTTGCCTAGGCTGGTCTCAAACTCCTGGACTCAAGCAAGCCTCACCTTCCCAAAGTGGTGGGATTATAAGTATGAGCCACCACACCTGGCCAGGACCACTTGACACTCTTAAAAATTATGAAAGACTTTATGGAGAAGCTTGTATTCATGTGGATTATATCTATCAATAGTTACTATATTAGAAATTTAAAAGAAAATATGATAAATGAGAAAAATGAATTTATTTAAAAATAGTAAACCAAATTACATGTGAACATAAATCACATTCTTATGAAAAATCACTATTTTCCACAATTAAAAAATTGAGGTTTATGTAGTTTTTGAAATCTCTTTAATGACTGGCATAATAGAAGACAGCTGGATTCTCATGTATGCATCTGCACACAGTCTTTCATGGTTTTTTTTTTTTTTTTGAGACAGAGTCTCGCTCTGTCACCCAGGCTGGAGTGCACTGGTGCAATCTCAGCTCACTGCAACCGCCACCACCTGGGTTCAAGCGATTATCCTGCCTCAGCATGAAACGGGGTTTCGCCACGTCGGCCAGGCTTTTCTCGAACTCCTGACCTCAGGTGAGCCACTGTGTCCAGCCCTGTGGTGATATGTTGAAGTATATAAAGAAAATCCAGCTTCACATGGATATATATTTTTTAAATGGAGAAATATTTGAATAACCTTTTCAGATAATTATGGATATTCTTCTCTACAAAACTTGGCAAGTGATAGTTCCTTCAAAGATAGCTGCAGTGTGGAATCTGAAATCATATCGAGGAAGTTTTGGTACTCTGTTAAACTAAAAAATCCACTGATCCATTTTACACTTTATGTGAAGAGTGGTATCTTTTACCCATGCATGATTTTGTAATATCCTGTATTGGTCATTTGGAAAATACTGGTTTGCCGAATTATGGAGTTCTTCCAAATATTGACACATTTCTTTATATAATAGTATCAAAAAGTCACATTTGTTAATATCACAACTGATCTCATCAGAAAAGTCCCATGGCAAATGCAAATTTCACAAAATTCTAATTTTTCCTTGGAATCTTGAATTTTATCATTGGCAACAAATACAGTTTTCCTTGAAATGACAGGCTCACTTTTTTTCATTTTTGAGTGAGAAGATAATTGCCAAATATTCAAGTCTGAATGGCAATTGCTTACCAGTCATTCTTTCATGTTAAAATGGTCTTCCATTAAAAAAAAAAAAAGGTCGGGCGTGGTGGCTCATGTCTGTAATCCCAGGACTTTGGGAGGCCAAGGTGGGCGGATCACGAGGTCAGGCGATCGAGACCATCCTGGCCAACATGGTGAAATCCCATCTCTACTAAAATACAAAATTAACCGAGCATGGTGGCACGTGCCTGTAGTCACAGCTACTCAGGAGGCTGAGGCAGGGGAATCGCTTGAACTCGGGAGGTGGAGGTTGCAGTGAGCCAAGATCACGCCACTGCACTCCAGTCTGGCGTCAGAGTGAGACTCCATCTCAAAAAAAAAAAAAAGTAGCTACTACTTTTCCTTCAGCCACAACCATGGTACTGTGGTATGCGGCAGGGTTCCTTCATGCATACTTAACTTTTTTCCACACAAAATATTAAAAAGATGTGTACTCGAGGGTTGAGATTTCATAAAATTATTAAAATTTACTGCTTCGTCAAGGACATTCTTAAGTGAAACTGGCAGTGTCTATTGCAAGTCTGCAGCAGTGACAAATACAGTGTTAATGAAATTTGGTACAACTTTGATTCCTGCTAAGCCACCAACAGCTTCACCCTCTATTGATTTTGCACCATCAGTGCAATTGTCAACATGGTGAAAAGGCATATGGTGTCTCAGTAATTTTATGAAAAGTTTTTGGGTTTGAGTTTTTTTGTTGTTTTGTTGTTCTTTTTTCTTTTTTGCAGTCTGTCTCTGTTCTTGCTCTGTCATCCAGGCTGAAGTGCAGTGGTGCAGTTATAGCTCACTACAGCCTTAAACTCCTGGGCTCAAGTGATCCTCCCATCTCAGCCTCCTTAGTAGCTGGGACTACAGGTGCATGCCACCATGCCCAGATAATTTTTTTTTAATTATTTTTTGTAGAAATGGGGTCTTACTGCGTTGCTCAGGCTGGCCTCCCAACTCTTAACTTCAAGCCATCCTCCTGCCTGAGCCTCCAAATGCCAGGATTACAGGCATGAGCCACTGCGCCCAGCCTATGACAATAGTTTTGAATCCCTGGGAGTTAAGGTTTGCAGACCACACTTTGAGAACTGTTGGTGTAGTGAAAAGAACCTGAACTTAGATGATCTGGATTCAGTTTCAACTCTTCTACTTACTTGCTGTGTGGCCTTGAGTGAGTTACCCTCTCTGTTTCCATTTTCTCATCTATAAATTGAAGTAAATAATATCCAACCTAACAGTTGTGAGGATTAAATGAGAAATTACTAGGCATGAGGCTGGTATCTCCCCAACATTTTTCGTTTTTTATTTTCCATTTCAGAATTTTTCTTTTTGAGACGGAGTCTCTCTCTGTCACCCAGGCTGGAGTGCAGTGGCGCGATCTCAGCTCACTGCAAACCCCGCCTCCTAGGTTCACGCCATTCTCCTGCCTCAGCCTCCAGAGTAGCTGGGACTACTGGCGCCTGCTACGAAGCCCGGCTAATTTTTTGCATTTTTAGTAGAGACGGGGTTTCACCATGTTAGCCAGGATGGTCTCCATCTCCTGACCTCGTGATCCGCCCACCTCGGCCTCCCAAAGTGCTGACATTACAGGCGTGAGCCACCGTGCCCAGCCCCATTTCAGTATCTTAAGTACTTAAAATAGGAGAAGAGAAAAATAGGCAAGAATATGTAGGTATCTCGCTTGCTAATACAGCCATATTTCCTGTAATATTATGGTTTTGGTGTGTCTAAACCCTAGACTCTTAGGGGTGAGTATATGTGTGTTCTTTTTATTTTTTAGAGACAGGGTTTCTCTCTGTCACCCAGGCTGGTGTGCAGTGGTGCAGTCATAGCTCACCTCAGCCTTGCACTTCTGGGCTTAAGTAATCCTGCCTCTGTCTCCCGAGTAGCTGGGAATACAGGCACGTGCCACCATGCCTGGCTAACTTTTCAATTTTTTTTAGAGACAGGGTCTCACTATGTCACCCAGGCTAGTCTGGAACTTCTGTCCTCCAATGATTCTCCCAGCTCAGCTTCCCAGCATGCTGAAATTACAGGTGTGAGCCACTGCACCGAGCCCCATTAAAAAAAAAAAAAAAAAAAAAAAAGTTGCTGACCTCTGTAATAATACACTTGTTTAGCCTGATTGTTCTTTTAAGTGTAAAGAAAAAGATACCCTTTTGATTACATTTGATTTAGTGAGAGCCTTGGTTTTAGAGAAACCTATGTATTGGACTTGTGATGTTTTGGGACTACTGTTGTAAAGGGGTGAAGTGGAATGGTAGATGTTCCAGAAACTTTTCAGTATACCTGTAGTGGTTTTCATCTTGCTGCAGGCTCCCATATGCAATGTGCTAATACTACTTGGTTTATCTTCCAGTTAAAGCTAGATCTTCATAGTTTTGAAACATCTGTATTCAAATATATAAGCTGCTTACTTTCTTTTAAGTCTTAATGGAGATCTGAGTTATGTTGTGGTTATTTAGTGAGAGTTTGTGTTTTGTCTTCCTAAAACATGCATCGATCACCACGTCTCCTGAACTAAAGAGCATAAGTGATTTTCATATTCGAATCATAATAGCACTTTGAAACCTTTTCTATAGAAACAGCACCAGACATCATGGCCTAAAGTCTAGCATATGACAGGATTTCTGGGATTCCTCTCTGCCTTCCCCTCCTATGCATGGGGAGAGGCCCGTACATACCAGGGAAGCAAGACGAAACTAAACTGAGTTCCTTCTAGTCTCTGTGCTGATATCAGCTGGTTATCTAACCTACAACAAGTCATTTACTTATCTGGGCTCAGTGTTCTCGTCTTACACTGAGGAAGTTGGATGACAATTCTCTCCAAGGCCCCTTCAACTCTGAATGTGAAATTGACAGCACAGGAAAATAGAGCCAGAGCTTGCTCGCTAGCTTGCTTAGGTATTCTCAGGTAAGCTCCATCTTTCCCGACCTTCTGTGTTGCTCCCGATAACAGTGTTCTTTCATTTGTTTATTTTATTTTTGTGACAGGGTCTTGTTCTGTCACTGAGGCTAGAGTGCAGTGGCACAAACACGACTCACTGCAGACTCGACCTCCTGGGCTCAAGCTATCCTCCCACCTCAGCCTCCTCGGTAACTGGGACTGCAGGGATACGCCACCAGGCCAGTCTTCCCATCTCAGCCTCCCAAAGTGTTGGGATTACAGGTGTGAGCCACTGCACCCAACTAGAGTGTAATTTTAATGTCACCCACTGAAATCTGTCCCTGGAAAATTCTTTTTCTCCTGTTCTTTGAAGTATCTTTATTTTGACAGCTTACTTTAGTTTACTGTTACCTGCAGTCTGATAAAACAGTTTCATCTCTTCTTTCATCATGGTCTCACTGCCAGTTTACAACAACTGGAGGCTTTTGTGGAAGAAGATCTGACTTTCCTGGTTCCAAGAAGACTTGCTGAGCATTGGCTGAGGAGACACTGGAGGTCTTATCTCCGCTTCAGCTCATGTCCTGAGTAATGGCCTGTTCTGAAAGGCTTACGAAATTTGGAGACTTTGTAGAAGTCGAGTCCCCAGAATATGAGCTAACCAGATAGTATAGCAAGCAAATGCTCCACCAGAGAAACTGTTCCAGCCAGTGAGAATAAGTCCCAGATAACTTGGATGCTTTCATTGCAATCAAATATTTACAAACCAACACTTCAAGTGACAGGAAAGGAGATTAGACAAAACTGTTTCTATAGCTTGCCACCTACTGAGAGTAAAAGACTCAAATCTTCTCTACTGTTTTTTTTTTTTTCTTTTCCTTTTGGAAATTGGCCTCTTTGGGATAAATCCTGGTGGGACAGTCAGTGATATTTACCTGCAATACCTACAGAGCCTAATGTTTACTTCTGGTGGGGGTATTGGCATTCTAATAGGAGTGTTTGGGGAAGGTTCTGTTTCTCTCCCTCCCTCCCTCCCTTCCTTCTCTCTCTCTTTTCTTTTCTTTTTTTTCTTTTCTTCTCTAGAGAGAGTGTCGCTCTGTTGCCCAGGCTAGCGTGTAGCGGTGCAATCTTGGCTTACTGCAACCTCTGCCTCCAGGTTTAAGCAATTCTCCTGCCTAAGCCTCCTGAGTAGCTGGGACTAGAGGCACGTGCCACCATGCCCAGCTAATTTTTATATTTGTAGTAGACACTGGGTTTCACCATGTTGGCCAGGCTGGTCTCAAACTCCTGACCTCAAGCTATCTGCCTGCCTGGGCCCTCCCAAAGCTCACAGGCGTGAGCCATGGCGCCCAGCCGGTTCTGCATCTTTAAACATGCGTTATGATTAACTTACATTCTCAACTCTTTTCTTCCTCTCTCTTCAAAGATGTACTGATCTGACATGCAATTAAGGCTGGGCATACCGAGGCAGATTAAATGCAGGAATCTTTCTATCTAGGGCCAGAACAGCTTGGCAGCCGTGACTATAGAGTTGATTGATTAATTGGTTAACTTATTCCCAGCTTTGTTTCAGAAAGCTTTGCAGCAGAGCAGGGTGTTTGAAGATGGTTTGAGGAAAAAAATGAATCATAGGCCTTAGGGAAAGGAAGGTGGATGTTAGGCTCGTTTACAGTATTTGTCACTTGGTGCTATGATTTTTTTTCTTTCAAAATTCTCTGATTTACCCCTTGCTCTGTTTCCACTGTAGCAGGTTATCTTGTGGCACAGCTCCATGTCTAAAACACCTGCATAGATCGCTGCCTCCGCTCATCAGCCTGTCACAAATGGCTACCCACCAGGTTTGCCCCAAAACATTCCTTTCATTATGCCACTTGCCTGCCCAAGAACCTGCAGTGGCTATGGTTACTGCTGTATCGAGATTAAACTCTGCTTTGTTTCGGAGATGTTCGTAATTTGGCCAGCTTTATTTCCCTCTACTGTCCATTGTGAGCCCTCATCCCCAGTAAGGCTTAGGCTCCTTTGAGTCTCCCCACCTCACATTCCAGGCCCTGACTCCACCTTTGCTTTTCCCTTAGTCCGAAATGTACTTCAGAAACTTCCAAGATGAGTATTAAAAGTAATAGCTGGCCAGGCATGGTGGCTCACGCCTATAATCCCAGCACTTTGGGAGGCCAAGGCGGGCGGATCACGAGGTCAGGAGATGGAGACCATCCTGGCCAACAGGGTGAAACCCTGTTTCTACTAAAGTACAAAAAAGTAGCTGAGTGTGGTGGCAGGCGCCTGTAGTCCCAGCAACTCGGGAGGCTGAGGCAGGGGAATCGCTTGGACCCGAGAGGCAGAGGTTGCAGTGAGCCGAGATCACGCCACTGCACTCCAGCCTGGGCAACAGAGCAAGACTCTGTCTCAAAAAAAAAAAAAAAAAAAAGTAATGGCTGGCCAGACATGGTGGCTCACGCCTGTAATCCTAGCACTTTGGTAGGCTGAGGAGGGTGGATCACTTGTCACTGGAGCCCAAGAGTTCAAGACCAGTTTGGGCAACATGGTGAAACATCATCTTACAGAAAAATAGAAAAATCAGCTAGGTGAGGTGATGTGTGCCTGTAGTCCCAGCTACTTGGGAGGCTGAAGTGGGAGGATCACTTGAGCCCAGGAGGCAGAGTTTGCAGTGACCCATGATCTGCACTCCAGCCCAGCAACCAAAAAAAATAAAAAATAAAAATATTAGCTACAACTTAATGAGTACAAACTATGTGTCAGGTGCTGTACACTACATACGTGACTCCTGTCTTCACAAAAACCTCATAAGGTAAGTGGTTTTTCTCCATTTTTACAGAGGCGGTAACTGAAGCTAGTAGTGATTATGAAGTTCCCAGTGGCACAGCTAGGATTCAAGATAAGGTCTGTCTTCCACCAAAGCTTTGTCTTTTTTACCTGGCTGCAGAAATAGTTTCGTACTTAAAGGTGTTTACAGCCTAATAGTGACAAGTACATGAATATTAGTTTTCTGCTTTTCTCCCTCCCTAAATTGCAGTTCTCTACACTGGACTAAGGGGTAGAAATTCTGAGAAGTTTGCATTCCATTCAAGGTGTTTGATCTTGGGAATGACTTGAACATAACTAAACATTAAAGAGATTAACTCAGCAACTGAATTACATTAAAGTAGAATAGAGTAGGCAAAGGAGAGTTGGGAGGCAGGAAGACTAGCGGAGTGATATAATATCTGAACAAGAGCCTTACATTTGGTAAAGTAGGAACAGAAAGGGGAGAAATGGTGCGGTTGAGGTAGAAATTATAAATGTTAGCATATAAGTTAATATGTAGCATATAGGAAAGGGAGGACTTTAAAAAACAAAAGACTTGGCCGGGCGCGGTGGCTCACGCCTGTAATTCCAGCACTTTGGGAGGCCGAGGCGGGAGGATCACAAGGTCAGGAGATCGAGACCATCCTGACTAACACAGTGAAACCCTGCCTCTACTAAAAATACAAAAAAAATTAGCCGGGTGTGGTGGCGGGCGCCTGTAGTCCCAGCTACCCGGGAGGCTGAGGCAGGAGAATGGCGTGAACCCAGGAGGCAGAGCTTGCAGTGAGCCCAGATCGCACCCCTGCACTCCAGCCTGGGCTGCGGGGCAAGACCCTGTCTCAAAAAAAAAAAAAAAAAAAAAAAAAAAAAAAAAAAAAAAGACTTTCTGTGAACCAAAGAGATTGGTTAACAATTGCAAGGCATAGAGCAGAGATAGGCTTTGAGGGGAAAATCAGTGTAATTTTGGCCATGTTGAGTTTTAGGTAGCAGTGTTGTCTCAACTTACAGATGTCTAGCAAGATGTGGCAAATACAGTTCCAGAGCTAAATCGAGTCGAGTCATTCATGCTGGACATAATCCATAATTGTGTGCATAACATCTGTGTCATAAAATCTCAGAATTGAAAGTACTTTAGAGTCTGTCAACTGATTAGGTAAACCAAATATGGTATATTCATATAGGGGAATATTATTTGCCCTTAGAACAGAAATAAAGTACAGATAACATGCGACATACTGAATCTTGAAAACTTTCTGCTAGGTGGAGAAGGCAGTCCTCAGTTGTATGGTCACATATTGTATGATTCCTTTATATGAAATGTGTAGAATAAGAAAATTCATAGAAAGTAGATTAGTGGTTGCCAGGGACTGGGGAGCGGGGAGGGTGTTCATGGATATTGAGTAATGAAAAGATTTGGAATTTAGTCTTTTACTTCTTGCCTGCCACTTATAATATAAAATATCTCATAAGAGGTCAGTTGCTACACTTTGGTTTGTCTGTTGTTTGTTTTTGAAACAGAGTCTCCCTCTGTCACCCAGGCTGTGCAGTGGTGAGATCTCAGCTCACTGCAACCTCCACTTCCTGGGTTCAAGCGATTCTCCTGCCTCAACTTCCCAAGTAGCTGGGATTACAGGCATGCACCACCACATCCGGCTAATTTTTGTATTTTTAGTAGAGATGGGGTTTTGCCATATTGACCAGGCTGGTCTTGAACTCCTGACCTCAAGCGATCCTCCAGCCTCAGCCTCCCAAAGTGCTGGGATTACAGGTGTGAGCCACCATGCCTGGCCAGTTGCTACACTTTGTTTTTTGATTTCCTCATAGTCCAAAAAGTCTACTGCGTACAGGAACATACGGCAAGGACAGTTGGGATGAGCTGTGAAAATGTACGGTTTGTTTTTTTTCTTTAAAGAATCTCAGTAGGATCTACTGATGCACTGACATTATGCCAACTTGCCAGGAATTTCGTTTTTCCCTTCAAGATGCCTGTGAACAGTGTGGCAAAAGAGATGAGCTGCCTTGAAGTCTTAACTGCACGATGGCCGGCAAGACACCAGGGAAGCTTCATGTTTTCCCCCCACCTCCAGAGATCCAATGATACTAAGAGTTAAGAGCAGTTTTATTTAGCATCAGGCAGCTGGGCTGACCTTTCCCAGCACCCCCATGCTCTTTGGTAACTAAAGAATAGAAAGAGAAAGACCGTTTGTAAAGTGTGTGAACGTAAGGAGGAGTCCCTTCCCAGATTCTTCTTGTAACCTCCGGCTTCTTATTCTTGTTTTGCCTAAGATTAGACAAGTATTATGAAGTAATGTGACACGGAAAGGCTAGACAGGAGAGAATTTATATAGATTCAATTATCTAGAAGATTTAGCAGTTTTTTACAAGCCATTTGTTTTTTGTTTCTTGAGGTTTTTTTTTGTTTATTTGTTTTTTGTTCTGTTTTGTTTTGTTTTGGAGATGGAGTCTCACTCTGTTGCCCAGGCTGGAGTGCAGTGATGCGATCTCGGCTCACTGTGACCTCTGCCTCCCAGTTTCAAGCGATTCTTTTGCCTCAGCCTCCCAAGTAGCTGAGACTACAGGTGCCTGCCACCACCCCCAGCTGATTTTTGTATTTTTAGTAGGGGCGGGGTTTCACCATATTGGCCAGGCTGGTCTCCAACTCCTGACCTCAAATGATCCACCCACCTCGGCTTTCCAAAGTACTGGGATTACAGGCGTGAGCCACGGTGCCCGGCCAAGCTACTTGTTTTATTAGGTGTCCAGTGCAGTCTTGATGCTAGCTGAAGATGTTTGGGTAATCTCTTGTATTGCTTCATAAAACACTGTAATAAACCCAGTAGTAGCAGCCTTCAATAGCTTTGCACCAAGGAAATGTTCCCTCCCACCTCCCATTCCCTCTGCTTCCTACTTCCCAATCCCTACCTCAAGCTGGGCAGCTGGAACCACAAATCACCAGCATTACTTCCAGAGGAATAAAACAGCCTGCATCTCCCGTCTGCTTTGTTTTTAGCTGGTTTGTTTGTTTCCAGATGTCAGTAATGTGAAGTATTTCCCCTAATCAATGTTTTAACCTTCTTGTTAATATTTATTCAGCTTGGTGGAATATACTGTGTTAAAGCATCCGTGAGCTCCATGGATGGGAGAGTAAATCTGAATTTCTCTCTTTTCTCTGGAGACATCATAATATTTCCTATTATCAGAGGTTATTGTTTTGCTAGGATATTAATGAGCAGTTTCTCTGCTGGAGTTATCATCGCTTCCCTCTTCCTTCAGCTCCCAAACAAACAATTTTGAATTAACATGGAAACCAAGTTTAATTTCTTGACTCATCTCCTCTGGCTTTGAATTTCCTTTTCTGTTTCATGCTGATGTCAATAATTTGGTGCTTCCATCTGTCCATTTCTGCTCACCCTGTTATTGATAAAGTGATTAACCCCCTACTCCATTGCTATTTACTGATAAATTATTCCTGATCATGCGTGCTATATTTTCTTTATTCAGATCGAAGGTATAATTAGGGAAGAGAGCTGAACAAAGAGCCCTGTTTTCCCTTCTCTTACCACGGTGTTGGGTGAAACATGCTGTCCAACAGGTCCCTGTCTTTTATAATGGAAGGGGAAGGTGCTTTTTTATGCAAATCCAGATGTGTGATGGTGGTCTGTTTACCTTACTTTGTGCTTAATGAGATTCTTCAGATATTGTTACTTTGAAGTACTGCTTCTATTTTTATTATCTAACATTTATTAAATGTCAACCATGTGCTCTGTTAAACAAAGAATAGCACAGTTCTGTCTGGACTCAGCGTCTAGATGCTTAGTTTCAGCCCTAGTGACTAAAACCTGATAATGGACGGTGTATATTATCCTGCGGGACGTTTTCCAAATATTGTATTTTAAAATAACAAAAAATGGGACCCTGCCCCTGGGAGAGACACATCTGAAACAAAGCACGTGTATAAAACAAGGCACGAAACAAGAGAGAGAAAGATACAGTTGAACTTACTTTAAAAGTAAGATTGATTTTTTTACCTTAATTTTTACTCTTGAAATTTCAAGTGATGGCCGGGCGCGTGGCTCACACCTGTCATCCCAGCACTTTGGGAGGCCGAGGCAGGTGGATCACGAGGTCAGGAGATTGATACCATCCTAGCTAACACGGTGAAAACCCGTCTCTACTAAAAATACAAAAAATTAGCCGGGCATGGTGGCAGGCGCCTGTAGTCCCAGCTACTTGGGAGGCTGAGGCAGGAGAATGGTGTGAACCCGGGAGGCGGAGCTTGCAGTGAGCCGAGATCGCGCCACTGCCCTCCAGCCTGGGAGACAGAGCGAGACTCCATCTCAAAAAAAAAAAAAAAAAAGAAAAGAAAAGAAATTTCAAGTGATAGGTTGAATTTTCTAGCTATTTTGATTTCACCTATGTTTTCCATTCTACAAAGAATGTTTTGATCTTTTCATTTGGCCCAAGGCAAAGCTGGTGACTTGGCTCGGTTACAAGAAAAGAGCCTGGAAGCTTACAGAGGAGGAGAGTAGATTTTAGCTCATTGAAGTGGCACAGCTTGGTTTGGTGAATCACTTTGTACCTCAGGTTCTTTATATCAGGATGGTAGTGGGGTTGTTAAAATATAACTAATGGAAGAGGAATATTTTTATTTAAAGTCAGAAAATACAACTCAAAGGTTCATAATTTACTACTAAATAGGTATTTTCGGCCAGGCATGGTGGCTTACACGTGTAATCCCAACACTTTGGGAGGTTGAGGCAGGCACATCACTTGCACCTAGGAGTTTGACACCAGCCTGGGCTAGAAAGTGAGACTCTTATCTTTACAAAAAATCAAAAAATTAGCTGGGTGTGGTGGCACACCCATGTGGTCCAAGCTACATGGGAGGCTGAGGCAGAAGGATTGCTTAAGCCTAGGAGGTAAAGGCTGCAGTGAGCTATGATAGTACCACGGCACTCCAGCCTGGGCAACAGAGTGAGACCCTGTCTCAAAAGAAACAAATAATATTAAAAATAAATACAAATTTTCCTATCTTTGAAACGAAGATAACACAACTCAGGGTTGAAATGAGAAATAATGATGATGGCTGTGAAAGCACTTTGTAAACTCTGAAGCGCTTTGCACATTTTCCTCAGAATGCTTATTACTCATTAGTGCAAGTTTATATATAAGCTCTATGTCCAGGGCCGGGCACAGTGGCTCACGCCTGTAATCCCAGCACTTTGGGAGGCCGAGGCAGGCAGATCGCTTGAGGTCAGGAGTTTGAGATCAGCCTGGCCAACATGGCGAAACTCCATCTCTACTAAAAATACAAAAATTAGCCGGGTGTGGTGGTGCATGCCTGTAATCCCAGCTACTGGGGAAGCTGAGGCAGGAGAAGTGCTTGAACCCGGTAGGCGGAGGTTGCAGTGAGCCAAGATCATGTGACCGCACTCCAGCCTGGGTGACAGAGTGAGACTCCATCTCAAAAAAAAAAAAAAAAAAAAAAAAGATATGTATCCAAATGTATTTACTTGTGCATTCGGACTGATTTTGTTGTTAATGAATGAGGTGCAGAGGAAACAGTGTTGAGCTGAGGACTGGAATTAGTGGGGGCCGCCACTAAGGGAGTGCACAGGGGGATGCTGCCTGTGTAGGCCTCACTGGAGTGAGCTGGTTCTTGGGGACTGGAACCACACCCAGCACAAATCGAGGACAGTGCCTGCCACCTAGGAGCCATGGAGTAATTGTTCACTAACTTCAACTGATGGTTGGAAACACAGTCCTGGGAGTAGCCTCCAGTATTTAATAAACCTTTTCTCCCTTCCCCCACCCACTTCCTTAGCCAACTACACCATAAAACAGACCCTTCTATTGCTACCAGAAAGTAAAAATCTCGTCTTTGGGGTTGGGAGAGAGAAGACTTACTTGGTTAATAACTGTATAGGTATTTGTATATAGGTATTTTCACCTGGGTCTACCTCTTCAACTTCTGTTTTTCAGTTTATTTTCTCTATTCCTCTTTCCCAGTCAAATTTTTAAGTCAACCATATCACCTCAACTGTGGGCCTAATTAATTAGCATTTTAAAAGCAGCATACTCCCTCAGAAGGGTGGAGCGGGAGGGTAGCTTGGAGTCAGTTTGTATTCAGAAGAACAAGGTATCACTATGTGGGCTGAGCTTTTTTTTTTTTTTTTGGAGACGGAGTCTGGCTCTGTCACCAGGCTGGAGTGCACTGGCGTAATCTCGGTTCACTACACCCTCCGCCGCCTGGGTTCAAGTGATTCTCCTGCCTCAGTCTCCCGAGTAGCTGGGATTACAGGTGCCCACCACCATGCCCGGGTACTTTTTGTATTTTTAGTAGAGACAGGGTTTCACCATATTGGTCAGTCAGGCTGGTCTTGAACTCCTGCCCTCATGTGATCCGCCCGCCCGCCTCAGCCTCCCAAAGTGCTGAGTTTGCAGCATGAGCCACCGCACCCTGCCGTGTGTGTTGAAGTTTACCCAAATGCTTCATACTGGAATATGCTTGAAGCAAACCATCCTTCCTCTGGCAGGAGGTACAGTCTGACATGGAGGCATAAAGCAATATATAGAGACACTTTTTCATTTTTACTCTACTTACTGTTTTCATTCCTGAAAGTATATGCATGTGTGTGTTATAAGAAGTCATTTTAAAAAACAAGCATGATGTTCATCTATTCAGATTGGTTTTATTTTGGAACTGTCTTCCTCTCATGTAAATGTATCCTTTTTTAACAAGGCCATTAATGCTATTTACCTAGTAACACTTCCGTGTGTCAATAATATTGCTTTTGTCAATAGAGCACTTAGGTAATTATTGCCTTTTCTGGTATTAAGTATCTTCACTGCATTTAAAGACAAGCACCCATACATCTAAAGAAAAAGGTCCAAATACATAAGGCAAGTTTTCCCTTTCAACAATAAGTGTTACATTTCTCCAAAGATCCAAATTTCCTTTTAGCCTTGGGCTAAGGAGACAGACTGAGAGAATCCAAGAATTTAGAGATGGAAGTTACCTCATTCAACCTCCTAATCTACTGCTGGAATACCCTCCATGGCAGCCCTGGCAGATGGCCATCCACCTGCTTGTATACTTCCAGGGCTGGGGAGCTCATTATCTCCTGAGGCAACTTTTTTTTTTTTTGAGACGGAGTCTCGCTCTGTCACCCAGGCTGGAGTGCAGTGGCGCAATCTGGGCTCACTGCAAGCTCCGCCTCCCCGGTTCATGCCATTCTCCTGCCTCAGCCTCCCGAGTAGCTGGGACTACAGGCACCCACTACCACGCCCGGCTAGTTTTTTGTATTCTTTTTAGTAGAGACGGGGTTTCACCGTGTTAGCCAGGATGGTCTCGATCTCCTGACCCGTGATCCGCCCGTCTCGGCCTCCCAAAGTGCTGGGATTACAGGCTTGAGCCACCGCGCCCGGCCTTTTTTTTTTTTTTTTTTCTTTGAGACAGAGTCTCACTCTGTCAGCCAGGCTGGAGTACAGTGGCACGATCTCGGCTCACTGCAACCTCTGCCTCCCGTGCTCAAGCAATTCTGCTGCCTCAGCCTCCCGAGTAGCTGGGATTACAGGTGTGTGCTACCACGCCCAGCTAATTTTTGTATTTTTAGTAAAGATGGGGTTTCACCATGTTGGCCAGGCTGGTCTTGAACTCTTAACCTCAGGTAATCTACCTGCCTCGGCCTCCCAAAGTGCTGGGATTACAGGCATGAGCCACTGCACCTGGCCACCTCCCTGTAACTTCTATCCACTGGTCCTGGTTGTGAAGCAACATAAGAAAGATCTGAAGTATTTGAAGATAGCTACCACATTTCCCTTTTGTCTTTTCCAAATTAAGATAACTGAATTGTTTTAAAATGAAGATTTTTGGCCGGAATCTGGAAGAACAAGATGGAAATGAGTGTATGTTAAACTGTTGCTATAAAGGAAACCTTTGTTATAATTGCAGCTGACTGGTAAGGCATCTCTTCTAGTATTTCACACTCAGGCATAGCCTCCTATGTAATACCCCTCTTGAAATAACCTATCCCTCACTGAGCTGCAAAGAGTAAGAAGTCCCTCCTGGGTGAATAGAATCTTATACCTTTTGCTATTCTGAATTCCTCAAGAGACCCCAAACTCCAAAGCATTGCTCTGAGATAAAATTTAAAGGTTTTCCTTTAGGAGGGAAAATTAAATGCATGAGACTATAAGCTTGTTGACAGTAGAAACCATGGCCAGTTTTTCTTTCTGTACCTTATAGCGTCTAATACTATGCTGTACCTGGCAGACAGAAGCTGTACAATAAATTATTGCTCTATTGAGCAATAATGGAAAAACAGAACCGGTCAGCATGATGCTGAATTACATATATGATGAGAGATATATTTACCTATGAAGTACATATATACTGAAATACATATGCACACATATATGCATATATGCACATACACATATGTATACACACACCCTTTTTTGCCTTTGAATGCCTTTATAATATCCCTGTGTTATTTCATAATAACTTATAGAAATATTTAATGCCAGTCTTCAGACAAAACTACACTCTAGATAAATTGCAAACCCCAAACGTCTGGGGCAGTATGAAAACTGCCACCTTATTTTTGATATCCTGGGGTGGTTGCAGTGAGAAGCCCCTTTTCTCTGTACTTTCCATTGCTAAGTGATTGCGCTTTGCTCCCAGGTAGAAAATGCCACTCTGTTCCTCATCCTCCGACCTCTTCCTCCTGTTTGAGTGGATTGTTTCTTCAGTTGCTGTTATGGAAGTGAAGAAAAACAGTAAAAGGATGGGGGAAAATGCTGCGGTTTTAATACTTGCTCAACATTTTACACAATTTGCCTTTCATAGTGATCTTTGACCAGTGTCTTTCGTGCAGCTGGAAGCCCTGAGTTTTAGCCCAGTTTTGCTATTTCCTGACTGAGTGGTTTATATCTATATAATGTTGTGTAATGGAACCTAACTGGACCAACTATGAGAATCAAATGACGAAAGATGAATGTGAAAGTATAAAGCTTATCACAAGTAAAATCTGCTTTTATACGTAAGCATCGTACCCCTACTATGGTGGAACTGGTTAAAGCCTTTATTTGTGCAAATGAGCAGCAATTCCCCTTTCCCAGACAGGCATGGCCATAGTGGAAGACGCCCGGCTACAATGCAGGTCTATGGGAGATTCAGACTGAGAATTCTGAGTGCATACCCAAGCCTCTGTGTGCTAAAGGCCCTTGGCTCCAACTCTTGAGTTGCCATAAGTCTCACGCCCCTTCCCCTGTCTCCACTCAGACTGTCAGACTAAACTATGACCACGTAACTGAGTTAATTGCAAAATGCCATAAAGAACATACCTGATGTCAAGTGGACCAAAACTGTCAAAAGTAAAATGTAGTGCCTCTATAACATTTTTTACTTGACTACGAACGCCAAAGGGACCAGCCCTGGATTTGTCTGGTTTTCTATTTTGTCTTTGGTGCCTGGCACATAATAGGCACCAAAGATGTCTTGGAGAACTAATTGTCACAGCCGCTTATCTCCTCTGCAGAATAGCAAGTAGAAACTGAGACACGTGGTAGAAATGAATTAGGTTCTCACATGAAGGATGGGAGCAGGGCTGCAGAATGAGAGGCAGGTTATATTCTGATTAAGGATGATCTAAATTTTTATTTTAATTTCAGTGTGAGTAGTATTCTTTATGCCTAGACTAATAAACGAGATAAGAGACATTGGGGGAAGGGAGCTGCATAATAATATAATTGTCAAGTGGGGATAGGATCTTTTAACATTCGACGTAGTCTTTGCAGCCAGCTACGTTAAACAGCATGTTGCCATGAGACCTGGGGACTATGTGAACCACACACACATATATGTTTGCTCTTTGCCAACACTTGCCCATAATATCACTGGGCAAAACCACTGCTTACTGCATCCTTTAAAGCATGAGTAAACATCAAGAACATTTCTCCTTCTAACTCACTTCTACTTCAAAACTGGTTCTGTGAGACATCTGCTGTAAGAATGAACCATTTATCCTCCAAACAAGTGACAAGAAGAACACAGAGAATTTATTTTCTTTTAATCTGGCGTTTAAGTACTCTGATGGGATTGATGAATTTTAATACTGTCTTGCAATATGATATACAATCAGGCCCTTGCTTCCTTCACCCTCAAGTTCCTCAAATGTGAACCCCAACTTCAACTTAGGTTGTAAAGACTTCAAGCTTACCAAGGACCCACAGTTTCATATCTGCCAGTTAGGATTTCATCTGACTCATCTGGACAAATGACAGGAGCAAATCCGATTTGCCAGAACTGTAGACCTCATTAACCCTTTGTCTCTATTGGTTTACCCATTCAACACATTTGCTAAGCACCTCCTATGCCAAGCACTGTGTGGTTAATAGTTTTTTGTTTGTTTGTTTTTGTGTTTGAGACAGAGTTGCACTCTTGTTGCCCAGGCTGGAGCACAATGGCGCAATCTCGGCAACCCCCACCTCCCTGGTTCAAGTGATTCTGCTTCAACCACCTGAGTAGCTGGGACTACAGGTTCTACGCCACCACGCCCAGCTAAGTTTGTATTTTTAGTAGAGACAGGGTTTCTCCATGTTGGCCAGGCTGGTCTCAAACTCCTGACCTCAGGTGATCCACCCACCTCGGCTTCCCAAAGTGCTGGAATTACAGGCGTGAGCCACTGCGCCTGGCCAGAGGTTTTTTAAAAAGCCTATAGTCTCATTATAAACTTGAGATGAACCTTCAAGGGACCTTTGGTAAAGAAATGGTAGGTAAATTTAAGATCAAGTATCTGCTTTGCAGATATACCTGAGGCAAATACAAAGAAGGGAGAAGTTAAAATATAAATCCAGGAGAACAAGCTCATAGTCTTTTAGTGAGAGCAGACGTGAAACAAGTGACCATAAACTCTAACAAGTACAAGAGAGATCCCGAGAAGGGAGTAATTACCTCTGTTGGGAAGGGACTAGATAGTGAGGTACGATAAACTTCTAGTAGGAGAGATTCCTAAACAGAACTCTGAGCGGTAAATAGGAACTTGTGTATCTGTGCGTATGTGGGAGGTGGGGTGGGGACTCTGGACAGAATTCAGTGTGTTAAAGGCACAGAGGTATGAAATGGGATGAACAGAGAACTCGAAGCAGCTTGGTACTGACTGAAGGTGAGATGGACGGAGGGGAAGTAAGCAGGGACCTTGTATGCTGTGCTAAGAAGTTTTGGACTCTGGGCCGAGTGCAGTGGCTCACGCCTGTAATCCCAGCACTTTGGGAGGCCAAGGTGGGCAGATCACGAGGTCAAGAGTTCGGGAGCAGCCTGGGCAACATGGTGAAACCCCATCTCTACTAAAAATACAAAAATTAGCCAGGTGTGGTGGCAGGTGTCTATAGTCCCAGATACTCAGGAGGCTGAGGCAGGAGAATCACTTGAACCCGGGAGATGGAGAGTGCAGTGAGCCGAGATTCTGCCACTGTACTCCACTCCAGCCTAGTGACAGAGCGAGACTCTGTCTCAAAAAAAAAAAAAAAAAAAAATTTTGGACTCAGTGTGGGGTCATGAAGGGATTTCAGCAAGGGTGTGAAGTGGTGAAGCTTGTTTTAGTGACATCACTCCAGCAGCCATTTGTAGACCTATTGAAGGGAGCCAATTTAAAGGCAGGGAGACCAGCTAGAGGGCCACTGCAATCGTTTCTAAGACACGGTGACACGATATGATATGTGCCACTCAGCAAGGTGAGAACAAGTTACCTGCGCACTGTGTGCCTCAGCTGGCCCCATTCATGCAGAGGGATCATTATGAACATGTGATGAACCTTCAAAGGGACCTTTGGAAAAGACATGGCAGATACATTTAAGATCAAATATTCTTCTTAGTGGACATACCAGAGGCAGAGAGATGGAAGAAACTAAAGATAAATCCAAGAGAACAAATTCCTTCCTGTGGGCTCTGGCCACCACGGTGCCCAAGCACAATGAACCCTATCCGTCCTGCACAGCATAGCAGCTGGGTGTGAGGAATGATTCAGATGAGAGCTTCTAGAGGTGGGAGCCCATTTCCCAACCCTTCTGTTTTTTCATTCAAGGCAGCAGCCTCAGAGTAGATCGGCGGGGCCAGCCTCGTGGCCCTCTGACATTCTCCCCCTGTGGCTTCCAAAAAAGATCTGAACTGACCTTCCCACCCTTGAAGCTGAGCTTGAGCAGTCAGCTTGCCTGGAATTGAATTTTGATGAGTGATGCTGAAATTCAGTAGTAAAAAAGGTGGAGAGCAAGTAGTGAGTATCCCAAAGAACTCAACAGCTTGCACAAGGCGAGACAGGAGAGTAGGTCGGGGACATCCAGGCTGGGGCTACTTCTCTGACATTGTTGCTCACCCTGTGACTGGTAGGGACTCCCTGCTTCTAGGGGTAGAGGCCTTAAGAAAGGAAAAGAAAGTCAGAACCATTCTTGCAAGAAGGGGAGAAACCAGGGCCCTCAAGAGGCCACAGCCCAGACTACCTCCAGAGCCATCAGCAATCTCTTTGACCTGCCAAAAGCTCCTCCCCATTTCCCTAGTTAATAGGATGAGATCACCAGGCAAAAGAATATGATGAAGCATTTCACTTATATAGTATTTTTCTTTCCAAACACTTAATAAGCCTCTCTGGACTTGCTGATCTTGCATTCTTCCCGTGAAAAGGGCCAGGGATCCATGCTTGGCATTTCAGAGTTTGCACAGCTTGCGAGCTCATCTAGCCTGCTTCCCTCACTTTTAGAGTTGTGGGAACTGAAGTCCAGGGAAGTGAAATCGCTTGCTGGGATCACAGGAATGCCTCTTCCTCCTCCCAGCCCCGCATACTTTCTGCTAGGCTCATGCTGCTGTTCTGTCCATTTTGCACAGGAGAGAGGGGGTTCCAGAGTTGGGGGAATAGAGTTGGAATTAGAAATTAGTTTTGTGTGACTGGCTTTCAGGTGGTCTTAAACCTTAACAGGTTTAAGATCCTCTGTAGAATGGGACTAGTGTCACCTCAACACCTACCTTGCAAAGTTGATTATTGGGAATCATACTTGTGTAAGTGGTATAGTCTTGGCAAACAGTAGGTGCTAAATAATGTCTGGCTGGAGGAATGGAGCCCTGTTCCCATATGGCATTCATCCAGCCAGTGTGTGGAGCTGGGGGAGGGATAGGCACGACTCCTGAGGTCCAGATCCTCCCTGAAGCAGGAGGCCCAGCACCCACCCGCCCAGGCTAGCCAGCCAGCCCTCCCAGGGGTATGCAACATCCAGAACAGTCTATAGTCCCCTTAGTATGCCTCATGCCTGAGACCTGACCAAGGACGTCTGTGAACAAACCCTTCACAGAGAGCTTAATGAGACTGTGGGAGTGCTGATGGTTGGGTGTCGGGATACAAGCCATTGAAGGTGAAAGGGCTGGTGTGATCAGTTTGGTGGTCTGCCCAAGACAGAGACCCCGTGGGTCAGATAAGAAGGAGATCATAGGTTTGAGGGAGTCACATGTCCCTTGCACTTCCTCCTATTCCCCCAGGACCCCGTCTTCACCCAGCCTCCTCCTAAGGGCAATTCTGTTGTATTAGGATGAACCACAAGGTGTACTGAAATGAACTGCGTGTCAGAAAGCGGGGTTGCCTCCTGGGTCCTGCCACTTGCTCCCCGTGTGTTCTTGGCCTGGTCCCTTCATCTCTTCTAGCCTCAGGATCTTCATGCGTAACATGAGATCCTCCCAAGATGCTGGTATGTATACAACAGTGCTCTCGAATTACTCCATGCAAGCTGTTGCTCTTCAGCCTCCTGAACAAGGTGGTCTTGTCTCTTCCCATGAAACCTCCACCTCTCTCCATCTTCTGCACCACTGAGGCCGCAGTCTCTTCTAACAGGGCACGCTCGTCCCCCGCGCTGTTCCCCGAAAGCCACCAGGAGGCGCCCCTTGCTCGCTGAAGCCAGCCGGGCTAATAACTCCTCGGGGCCGGGGCGGGCTGCCCCTTTGCGCAGGGCGGTGGAGGGTGCGGGCTGCACTGGGTTCCCCACCTGAGGTCCGTACCTCGCAGCGCCCGCTTAGCCGCGCGCCCCGCGCCCCTCGTTCCTCGCCCCAGCCGGGCGCCGCTCCCCAGCCGGGCGCCTCCCGCTCGGCCTCGGCCCCCGGGCAGCCGCAAGTTTGCCCCCGGCCGCGCGGACCCGCGCCCGCCCTGCGCGCTGCAGCCCCCGCCGTTCCCGTCGCCCCCGCGCCTGGGCTGCCAGGCGAGGCTCCGAGGGACGCGGGGGGGCGTGCGGCTGCCCGAGGGGCGCCGGCCCGGCCCCGAAGGGGCGCCCCCAACAGGCCGGCCGTGCGCGGGGCCGCCGCAGTTCCCCGGCTGCCCGCCGGGCGGCGCCCCGCGCCTCGCCGCGCTCCTCCCGCGCTCCCCGCGCCGGGCTCGCTCGCAGCCGGACACAGACTCTGCCTTCAGCTGCCGGCGGATCGGGCTGGAGCCGCCGCGGCTGCTGCGGAAGAGAAAAAACGGCCAACAGCAGCTCCGCGGCGGGCCCAGCAGCGCCTGGCCCCCAGCTCAGCCCCCGGAGTGCGGAGCCGCCCAGGTAAGGGCAGCGGCCCCCGGCGGCGCCCCCGGCCCGCTCCCTGCGCTGCCCCCGCGCCCCCGAATCCCCTCCGCGCGGGCCTCTCCCGCACCCACACCCGCACCCCGACTTCTGACGTCTCCGCCGCTCCTGCCCTCGGGGGCCGCGGCCCCGCGCCCCTGCCCCGGCCCCCGCCCCCGCGCTCTCCTCCCCGCTCCCGCCTCCCGCCAGCCCAGTCCCTGGCACTCTGGTCCCTGCGTCTCCAGATTCGCCGCCGAACCCCCACCTCTCTGCTCCCGTAGTTCCTCCAGTCTCCATCCCGGTCCGTCTCCCTCCCTCCGCATTCCTTCCCCGGACTCGCTGTCCTCCCGCTCTTGTCCTCCCCCTCCCCGTGCAACTCCCAGCCCTGCCTCTGCCCCCTGCAGGGATGTCAGCCCCTTCCCAGCCTGGCGCGTCTACCCTACACCTCGTCACCCTCCGCTTCTCCCAGAGCCGCTGTTCCTCGCTACAGCCTCCCATCCCGGCTCAGCCCGGCATCCCACCAAGCCCCCTCCCCTCTCCCTCACTGCCATCTGCCTTGACTGCCCCCTGCCCCTGCACTGGACTCGGGCCACCACCACACCCCCCACCCCGCACACCGTGCCCACCCTGCACTTGCTTGGGGGAACCAGAGCCCTATCAGAAATGACCCTCTTTCCCCGGGCGAATGGGGCTCCCACCCATCTCACCCTAGTTCATCCGAGTGGGAAGTGAGGGAGAAACTCTAGAGACCTGCATTGGGCGCGTGATGGGGGAGGGGGCTGGGGCGGAGGGGGAGGGGAGCTGATTTAGATTCTCTCCAGTGAGGATTGGCAGAGCTGTGCGCTCCGACCTGGCTGGGGTGGAGGGCGTGCAGGCGACAGCTGGGACAGGGGGTTCAAGGCACTGAGAGCACCTGTGTCTCGTTCCCTGGCTCCCTTGAGCTGAGCAAAGTGAGGGGAGGAGTTGGAGCCTGGGGAGAGTTGGCTGAGGGCCTTGGGATGGGGGAGGAGGCGGCGGAGGGGGCTGGGCCCGGGCGCCTCTGGCCCGTCTGCCTGGCAGTGGTGGGGCAATGCGGGCCGAGCCACTCCCGGGCTGGACCTTGGGCTGCGTGGCTCTTGGCATCTGTACTTGATGCTGCCATCTTCCTCTTGGTGCTGTTGTCTGGTGATGCCACGCGGTGCCACCTCCCTGCCTCCCTCCAGTGGCTCTCCTGGGCATGTCTCCCAAGGGTCTGGGTTGTCTGGAAAGAGGAGAGGAGCTCTGGGCACAGCTGGGCCCTTTTGCCAGGCAGTGGGCAGCTGTCAAGACCAGGCCAAGAGGTCTGAGGGCTGGTCAGGAGGACTGAGCCCTGCCAGGAACAAAGAACTACCTTCACTTTCACTCCCTATGGGTCACCCGGGTGGTAGTGACCCTTCTAGGAGCACCCGGAAACTGCGGGCGTGGTATCTCTGGGGAGAGAAGCCGCCTGGGTTGGTAGTGGGCATCTGAGAGACAAATCCGGTCCTGCCTTAATCCCTGAGTGTCTGTGCTTGCATGGTCAGGGACAAGGGACTTGTCGAGGTCGACTGTGTTCCGGTCCCACCAGGGACGGGAGCCCCTGGAATTCCACTGGGCGTCATCATCATCATGCTGGTTTTATTTGCTGAAGCTGCAGCTCAGGCTTCATCGTTAATCAGGTTTATTATTTTTCTCACTGGCTGGATGTGTTCCTCAAGGTCACGACCCTTTGGAGAGTTAATCTAATATGCACACATTACAGTGTCTGAGTTTGTTTAATTTTCCATATTTTGTTCATTCCTTGTGGCCCGGGCTTGCCCACCAGCCTCCGGCCTGTCTCACCAGCTCCACCCCCCTGTCCTGCTCTGGACCTGCCACCTGAAACCCAGAGGCAACACCAGTCCCTCCGGGTCAGGGAGAGGCGGGTGCTCGGGAGGGGAAGTTGGGAGAAGATCTTGGTTTTCTGTGTTTTTCCCATCCCCCCACCTGGGCATCTTGATCGGTGGCTGCTGTCTTCCCCAGCACTGAAAGTTCTTCCAAGAACCTGGGTCAGCTTCGTGGTCTGATTTCCAGTTTGGTTTTCCCTTAGGATGTAGAGGGAACTTTAGTACCGGGAGAGAGGCGGAGACTCTAGGAGAAGGTCCCAGCTGCAGAGTCAGGGCGTCCAGCAGAGAGGAGCTCAGCTGCTTCTGAGGTGGTTCTCAGCCATCCAGAGATGGAAGGGAGGACAGGGCGACCGGCCCTGGATTGGGGGAGAGACTGCTCAGAAAGCAAGAGGAGCAGCGAGGCGGAAGCTGGCCTTCGTGTGTCTGGGGAGGGTGGGCAGTGCCGAGCGTGTGTGGGAAGGATGCATCTCTTGGTGCTTCTGCGTAGTACTAATCCCTTATGTGTGTATGGAGTTCTGCAGGGTTTCAGATGCCTCTCAGAACAATTACTTCATTTGGTCTCTACTACAGCCCTGCAAGCGTCTGATCACTCCTTACAGACAAACTTATAAGGAGGCATTAATGACCCAACAGAAGCTGAGGCCCAGAGAGGATGGATGCCTTATCCAAGGCTCCGCAGCTGGGTCCAGGCCTCTGACGCTCAGTCCAGTGCTGTTGGGCTAGTTCCTCTTGCTTTTCAAGGTCTCAGCTGTTCAGTTCTCAGAAAGCCCACCCTCGGTCCTGCCTGTTCCTCGGTTCATCCCCTTCACCCTCTCCAGTGATGGCTCACCGCTTCCACCCCCACCCCAGGCCTGGTGGAGTCTTTGCTCTGTGGTCTCCTCTGCCTTAGACTGGCTGCCTGGGTGTCCCGCCACCCCCTAGATCCAACCGACCGCCCCCTACCCCAAGTGGGCACTGTCTCTTGCCTCCCCCTGGTGGAAGGAGCAGCTGGGTTCCCCTAGGCATGCAGCCGGGGCGCCTGGGGCACCCCCCCTTCCCTCTCTCTGGTGCCTAAGGCCTCAGCCCACTCAGTTCTTTTGGGCACTTCGAGTGTCCACTCTGACCTTTGCTTTCCCACTGATGTGGTCCCTACTTGGGCCTTTGGCTGTTCACCCTGGGTTACTGTCCTGACAGCTTCCTTAGTGGGCTTCCAGCCTCAGTTTCCAGCCATTCTGCCGCTCTGCCTGTCTTCTTACAGAGGGTGGCGCTTCTCACAGGGGACCCTGTCTCAGCAGCCCTCAGCAGCAGTGACTTCCAAGATGCCTTGGAGGTGAAGGCCCTCTGCACGCTGATCCCAACTTTACGTCACAACATGGTGTCTGGCATGATCTTGTCTCCCCTCCCCCTGCCACCCAGCCCTGGCACTGTGTGTCCTCACCCTGGCCCTTTGCGTTTCCTCCTCTTTTCCTCCCATCCATGTCTTGCCCAGCCTTCAAGGTGCTGGTGGAAGAGAAACCAGTTCCAGCTACCAAATGTCAGGCAGACCTGGGTTCCTGTTCTCGCATCACTCCCTGCGTGACGTCGGACAATTTGCCTCACCTCTCTGAGCTCACTGCCGTCACCTGTAAAACGGCGACGCTGAGCCTCACTGCCCTCACCTGTAAAACGGGGACTCTGAGCCTCACTGCCCTCACCTGTAAAACGGCGACGCTGAGCCTCACTGCCCTCACCTGTAAAACGGGGACTCTGAGCCTCACTGCCCTCACCTGTAAAACGGGGACGCTGGGCCTCACTGCCCTCACCTGTAAAACGGGGACGCTGAGCTCACTGCCGTCACCTGTAAAACGGGGACTCTGAGCTCACTGCCGTCACCTGTAAAACGGGGACTCTGAGCTCACTGCCGTCACCTGTAAAACGGGGACTCTGAGCTCACTGCCGTCACCTGTAAAACGGCGACGCTGAGCCTCACTGCCCTCACCTGTAAAACGGCGACGCTGAGCCTCACTGCCCTCACCTGTAAAACGGCGACGCTGAGTTCACTGCCGTCACCTGTAAAACGGCAACGCTGAGCCTCACTGCCCTCACCTGTAAAACGGGGACTCTGAGCCTCACTGCCCTCACCTGTAAAACGGGGATGCTGGGCCTCACTGCCCTCACCTGTAAAACGGGGACTCTGAGCTCACTGCCGTCACCTGTAAAACGGGGACTCTGAGCTCACTGCCCTCACCTGTAAAACGGGGACTCTGAGCCTCACTGCCCTCACCTGTAAAACGGGGACTCTGAGCCTCACTGCCCTCACCTGTAAAACGGGGATGCTGGGCCTCACTGCCCTCACCTGTAAAACGGGGACTCTGAGCTCACTGCCGTCACCTGTAAAACGGGGACTCTGAGCTCACTGCCCTCACCTGTAAAACGGGGACTCTGAGCCTCACTGCCCTCACCTGTAAAACGGGGACTCTGAGCCTCACTGCCCTCACCTGTAAAACGGGGACTCTGAGCTCACTGCCCTCACCTGTAAAACGGGGACTCTGAGCTCACTGCCCTCACCTGTAAAACGGCGATGCTGAGCCTCACTGCCCTCACCTGTAAAACGGGGACTCTGAGCCTCACTGCCCTCACCTGTAAAACGGCAACGCTGAGCCTCACTGCCCTCACCTGTAAAACGGGGACTCTGAGCTCACTGCCCTCACCTGTAAAACGGGGATGCTGGGCCTCACTGCCCTCACCTGTAAAACGGGGACTCTGAGCTCACTGCTCTCACCTGTAAAACGGGGACTCTGAGCTCACTGCTCTCACCTGTAAAACGGCGACGCTAAGCCTCACTGCCCTCACCTGTAAAACGGGGACTCTGAGCTCACTGCCCTCACCTGTAAAACGGGGACTCTGAGCTCACTGCTCTCACCTGTAAAACGGCGACGCTAAGCCTCACTGCCCTCACCTGTAAAACGGGGACTCTGAGCCTAACTGCCCTCACCTGTAAAACGGGGACTCTGAGCCTCACTGCCCTCACCTGTAAAATGGGGATAAAACTCACCTGCTTCAGAGGGTTGGCAGTATGGAATGTGAGTGGGAGTGTGACTCGTCCGGTGTGAAGGGCACCTGCATGGATATCGAGGGCACATTCTCTGGGTGGCCTCCTCCTGCTCTCCCTCTGTATGGGCTGGCTGAGTCCCCTCATCCTACCTGGCATTGGTAATCGTCTGTCGTCCCTGGAGGAGCAAGGCCTTTCCCTGACACCTTTTCACATTCTCCAGCACCCAGCAGAGTGAGTAAATCGGCCCTGTCCGTAGTAAGGACATAAGATGTAGCTGTTGCTTGATTATAACATTCTGTTACATAAAATAGGGTATGCCTTACATTTAGCAAATCCAATATGAACAAAAAAACTTACGCCACAGTTGCAGGCTGGGTGAATTATGGGAAGGAAGGAAGGAATCAATTTAACATTGTATTGACTGCGTACTCCGTTTGTTTCGCTCAGTCAGTCCAGCTACCCCGCGAGTTAGCTGTGGGCATCTCCTTTCTCACCGATGAGGAAGGGAGTCCCTGGGGGTCACATACACACTCTGTCCCACATCCCAGACTGGTGAGTGCGGCAGGACCCCCAGCTTCTTCCCCTACACTTGGGCATCCTCTGCTTTAAAAAACAAGAGAGAGATCCTTTTTGATTCATCACGGGTTTTCTTTAAACAACTGAGCACTTAAGTCATTTACACAGAGCCCAGCAGGGATGGGGTGGTTGTGGAGTCCCCTGGTTGGGGGGTGGGCAGGACCGTCCTCTCCCGAAGGGTGATAGTTTGGGTGGATAGCACACCAAGACACTCAGTCTCTGGGAACGTGGCGCGTGTGTTGATTGCACCTGCCACCAGCATTCAGACCTGGCAGAAGCTGGCAGGGGTGCTCAGGAATGGGGGAAGGAAGAGTCACAGTGAGGAGGCTGGGAAGGGGCTGTGCAGGCAGGATGAGGGGAGAGAGGATGATCTGAGGATTGGGTGCTCGGGCACAGTGGAAGAGGCAAGTGAGAGAAGAGTTCCGTGTGCAGCAGAAGGCTGGAGTCAGAGCAGCGGAGTGTCCCAGTAGATGGGGTGGGTAGAACGGCTGGAATCCAAGAGGACCCTGGCCACCAAACAGAAAAGCCTTAGGTCAGTGCAGCAGGCTCGGGGGAGCCGGTGA